>NW_027507718.1:370356312-372818812 GCF_037356315.1 Lithobates pipiens | reverse complement strand
GTGTGGCCGAGGAGCACCTGTAACCTTTCTTCCCCCAAACAAACCTCACGATGTCCGTTTGTAGTTTGTTCAGAAAAATTTTGGGGACCGGAATTGGAAGTGAACGGAACAAATATAATAATCTTGGTAGAAGTGTCATTTTCACCGCATTAATCCTACCCAGCCAGGAGATGCCACAACCTGACCAACGAACCAAATCCGCTCTACATTTTTGTACCATGGAAGGGTAGTTAGCCTGGAACAATGTGTGTATATCTGAAGTGAGTTTAATTCCTAAGTATGGAAGCTGGGATTGCGCCCACGAGAAGGTAAAATGATTTGATAGTTACGATAGCATATCTGTGGAGAGTGTAATATTCAGAGCTAAAGATTTCTCCATATTGACCCGAAGTCCCGAAATTTTACTAAGATCCAATAAAGTCCGGTTAATTATGGGCATAGAGGTCAGGGGCGAGGTGACAAAAAGAAGGAGGTCATCCGCATAAAGGGCACATTTATGTTCGCAGGACCCGCACATAACCCCCTTAATGTCGGGGTTAGAACGTAAGGCAATGGCTAAAGTTTCTATGGCTATAGCAAAAAGAAGCGGGGATAATGGGCACCCCTGTCTTGTCCCCCTACCAATACCGAACGTGTTAGAATACCTGCCCAACAAACGCACCTGAGCCGAAGGATTAGAATAAAGTGCCGATATGAGGTTAAGAAAATATGTGCCGCACCCCCATCTCCCCAGAATATCTTTAAGGTATGTCCAGTCAATAGAATCAAAGGCCTTATGAAGGTCAATGGACAGCAGAAACCCCTGTTGTGGGGGACCCCCGTCCCATTGAGCCTTTAGGAGTGAAATAATATCAACTGCGCGCCTTATCTGGTCCGGTCCTTGTCTCCCAGGGATGAACCCCACCTGATCTTTGTGTATATACCTAGATATAAAGCTTGAAAGCCTGTTCGCCAAAATTTTTGTCATTATCTTAATGTCATTATTGATAAGCGATATAGGCCTGAAATTGCCTACCTCGCTGGCATCTTTACCAGGCTTTGGAATTACCGATATGAATGCTGAGTTCATGTCCGGAGGCATAGCGGTTCCATCCCTGAGAGAGTTAAACATTTTTGCCAGATAAGGGGCCAAAGAGGGGCCAAACTTCTTAAATAACCATTGGAGAAACCGTCCGGACCCGGAGCAGAACCCACTGAAAGAGTTTTAATAGTGTCAAGGACTTCTGCCTGAGTGAACGGATCCTCCATCAGATCTCTGTGTTCCTCCGAGAGCGTGGGTAACGGGAGAGCATTCAAAAGCGTCTCTCGAGCGCCCTTGGAGGAATTAGGCCCCGTTTTGTACAAATTCGAATAAAACCGCAAAAAGGCATCCATGACTTTAACCGGATTCTGAGAGAGTTCCCCCGAGTGAACCCTGATTTTAGGGAAAGACTGAGATCGTGGCTTGGGGGTCAGTTTTACCGCTAAACGTGATCCCACCCTGTCTTTTTGTGCATAAAATTTAGCCCCCGTCCAAGTGAGATGTTGGGCAGCCGCTGTAGTTAGAGACAAGTACAGTCGGGCCTTAACCTCATCTAGTTTGGCTAAGGAATCAGCCGTAGGGCACTGTTTGTGTGCTTTAGCTAGCGAACAAAACTCTTCCGTGAGTTTGAGAGTGGCAGCCCGATGTTGAGCTTTGAGATTAGAAGACAACTGTATGAATTTGCCTCTTAGTACAGTTTTATGAGCAGCCCATAAAGTAACCGGTGTTACCTCCCCGCTATCGCTATCATTCAGCTCAAAATATTCCCGAATATCAGCCTCCAAAGCCGCGCTATGTGCCGGATCGCTCAAAATAGATTCCCGGAGACGCCAACATGGACGGCTCCCAGAACCCATAGGTCTCCTGGAAACTACCACCACCATGGAGTGCTCAGACAAGGACGAGTCCAAGATTTTTGCCTGCACTAACAAAGGGACCGTCTGGGGTTTCGTAAAAATGTGATCAATTCTAGCATAAGCATGGTGTGGTGCCGAATAATGTGTGTAATCCTTCGCCCGAGGATTCATCTCTCGCCAAGAGTCAATCAGACCTCCTGAGTGGAGCATGCGGGCAATGTTAACACTCTGTTTCGATGGACGCTTGGGTTTCGACCCGCCCGATCCCGATTTATCCAGAGAAAAGTCAAATGCTACATTCGAGTCACCTCCGATAAACACCGTGCCCTGAAGGCGGTTCTGTAGCTTCTCCAGCATGGATGCAAAGAAGGAGCTTTGGCCCTTGTTAGGCGCATAGTAGGAAACAAAAGTCTAGCATTCTCCATCTATATGTCCCGAAACCAAAATATAACGACCCTGGGGATCCTGAACAATCTCAGGTTGAGAAAGGTTTATATGTTTTGAGAAACACACTGCCACCCCTCTAGTTTTGTTTTCCGCGGAAGCTAAAAAAAACTGTGGATAGTGCTGATGTAAAAACGTGGGTTTGAAAGAGGAAGGAAAGTGTGTCTCCTGTATTAATATAATATCCGCGTGCATGGAACGGTAGTGTTCTAGCAGCTTCCTGCGTTTGAGTGGGGAGTTAAGACCTTGAGTGTTGTGTGAGATGATTTTAAGATTGGGTGCTTGAGCAGGTGTGTCAGACATGGACCAGAAGGGGGAAATCTACGCAATTGATCAAGGACTCACCGCTCCCATGAAGAGAGCCACGCTGTAGTCGACTCCAGAGCCACCAATAGTTCCCATAAACTTCCAGGAGTGCAGGCTGTATGTTGTAGCTAGAATCACGTTGTCTGCAAAATACATGTGGAGAAGGAAGAAGAAAAGAGATGAACAAGTAGAGAGACAAGCAATCATAGGGAGAAAGGACAGCAGCATGAGGAGAACCATGTTTCAATATTATAGCGTTGTCAGATAAAAACATACAGGAGACCCCCGTCCCCATCCCCACCCCCGAGTGGTCAGAACCCCTCCAACCAACTCTCATCCGTGAATGAGCAGAGTAACCCAATACAAGCTTACCCTGTAAGTGGCTTAGAAGCATAAAAAAGGGCCTCCAAACCAGGGGGAGCGCACTAATCCCACCACCGCCCCACCACCTTTAACTATAGAAACTGTGGAACCGCCAAGGGCTCCTATCCAACTGCCTACAGAGCACCCATCAAGAACTATAACAGGGGAACAGTAATCCTATATCTATGGCAAAGGGAATGACCCCAATGACTTGTTCCAGTCCCCCCATCCCCCCCCCCCCAAAAAAAGGGGGATGGCGGGGGAATAACCTAACCCCGGACCAATCATTACCTAGAATCCATGTAAAACTATTGCAACCAAAATATGAATATATAAAAACACAGATCCCTGAAAGCTTCCCCTGCGGCCGCAGATGGAAGACTAGAAATGAACCCCAACAAAGCAGTCACATGTCCGGCCCTTCCGATATGAGAATAGTCCGCTGTGTTGACTGTACGAGTCCTGAGTAACAAGGTCTGAGACCGCAACCTGAAAATGAAAGAGGTTAACCTGGACCAGGACCCAAACACAAACCCCCCCCCCCCCCCCCCCAAAGGATAATTAGCAAAAAGTAATCGAGTATAAGATCAAACAAAAAAAAAGGGGGGAGGGGGCGGGGAATAAGGCCCAACTGTACCTAATAAAATGCGGGAAGATTTCCCACTCATTACCCTCTATAAAGAAGAAGGGGCACAGAGACCCCCTAAAAAACCCCTGTGTCCCGTGGCCTGTGCCACAATCAGGGGATCCCCAAAAAGTGAAAAAGTTCATCCCCATAAGGGGAAACTAAAGTAGTCTCAAGGTGGTAAATTTTCTTTAGATCGTTTGGAGCTTTGTGTCAACCAGATCTGCTGCAGTGGGCTCGCTGGGGATGGTCGCTTGGTTGACGCTGGAGTACCCCTGGTAGAGTGTTCCGTTGTGGGTTCCAATTGTATCAGACCTAGTCGAGCCAAAAGTTTTTCACCTTCCTGGAACGAGGAGAATCCAAAGCTTTTGTTCTTGTAAGAAAAGTTCAGCCTCAAAGGAAACGACCATCTGTAAGCGATCTCTTTATCCAACAAAACTTGTAGCAAGGGTTTAAACGACCGTCTCTTCTGTATAGTATACGGGGAGAGGTCAGCAAATAGTTGGATCTTGTGACCCTGAAACGAGAGATTGTCCGCATATCTGGCTTTCCGCATGACCTCCTCCTTTACTGAGTAATAGTGTGGTTTGACAATAATGTCCCTGGGTAAACCGTCAGGTCGGGGAGCCTGAAGAGCCCTATGTGCTCTATCCAATTCCAAATGGCGATCCGGGATATCTGGAATCAAGTTCCTTATGAGAGATCTCACCACTTTGTGTACCTCTTTTTCAGATTCTGGGATCCCCGTACCCTAAAATTGTATCTTCTCGACCTGTTTTCGAGGTCATCGATTTTAGCAAACGCAGTCTCTAGTTGGTCCTGAACCTCTTCCAATCTAGCCGAATTCTGATTGATCCGGGATACTGCCTGATCAGTTTTCCGTTCCACAGTGTCCAACCTCATACCTATTTGCTGTAGGTCCGCATGTATAGAGGTAGTGATCTGATTTGCCTGAATAACTAGGCTTTTGGAAAGCATGTGTGAGAAAGCAGTCATCATGGAAGGAAAGTCTGTGGGGGGAGGGAAATCATCCTGTGCTTCACTGACTGTCAGCAGCAGGCCTGTATGTGGATCTCTCATAGGTGTAGAGGGATATCCTGCACTCAATCCCCCCAGCAGAGACTCAGTGGAAGCAGGAGAATGAACTGTTTGTAAGGGGGCACAGTCTGTACCTTGAAAAGATAGTTGCTCTTGGTCCTGGTCCGCAATGGATGCTTCCTGAGGTGCTGAGGCAGAGAGGCCTCGTGTAGCCGCTGCCATCTTAGCGTAACTGACAGGGCCGTTTTCGGCTTTCATACGGCCGGACAAATCCTTTCTGGCGCTCGGGGACGCCATCCGCTGGATCCTCGAGTGTTCCCCCACTCGAATCCGCTGTCTGGTGCAATATTAGGGTGCTCCGGGAGTTCCGGTGGTCAATGCAGGGCTGCGGTGGAGCGGAGCTCTAGATGCCGGCGGCCATCTTGGGGAGCTCCGCGCATGCGCTCCCGACCAGGCCATTTTTTGCGATGCAGCACAGCGCTACTTTACCTGACAATTTCTTGGTCATGCAAAGCTGTACTCAAATTAAAATTATGTCTTTTCTTTCCACAAATGGGGCTTTCTTTTGGTGGTATTTGATCACCTCTGTGTTTTTTATTTTTTGCGCTATAAAAAAAATGTATTGCTATAAAATATATCCAATAAACAAATGTAAAAAAATCTGATTTCTTCAAAAATTTAAGCAAATATGTATTCTGCTACATCTTTTTAGTAAACAAAATCCCAATCAATAAGTGTATATCGATTGGTTTGTGCAAAAGTTATAGCGTCTATAAACTGTGGGGTATATACCAGAATTTTTATTTATTTAATTTTATACTAGTAATGGTGGCGATCAGTGACTTATAGCGGAACTGCAATATTGCGGCGAACAATCAGACACTAACTGACACTTTTGACACTTTGTGGGGACCAGTGACACTAATACCATGCTACAAATATTCAGTGCTAATCAGTGCTGCAAATATGCACTGTCACTGTACTGATTACCATGTCTGGGAAGGGATTAAACACCTAGAGATTATCAAATGATTAAATGTGCGCCTTGCCAGTGTTTATGTGTACTGTGTGTGCTGTTTTTATTAGGGGAAGAGATAGAATGTATTCTCTCCTGTCAGATCATCATTCTATATCTCTGCCTGATGATTGGCTTCCACTGAGTGTAATCCCACCCCATACCCAGAATTTTCAGAATACATAGATATACGTGATCTAGTGCACAGGTACCACCCTGTAGCAGTAAAATTAATATAGGGTTGACCTGAAGCAGTTAAATTAATACTGAAGCCAAAAAAAGGTAAGTAATAAAGTCCCAATCTTTCTCTTAATGTGCATTACCCTTAATTATCTAAATACCCCCCAATACCACATTGAAATGCAAGCAAATGTTTATAGACAAATAGATACATAGGCTCCTGTATTGTATGAGTTGTGTGTGTGTGTGTGTGTGTGTGTTTGTAATAACAACTTGATGAGAAACTGTCATGAATCTTAAACCCTAGGTTCAAGTAGGTCCTGTGGAGTGCAGGAGGCCCATTTAACAAAACAAAACTGTATCTGTTGTGCACCCTAAGGTCCCACCTAAGGTACCTAGGGCTGGGATACCCAAGGCATCAAGGGCAACCAACCCTATACTGCATGGAGGCAGAGCTATTCTCCACCTCCACCTAAGGGAGGTTCTACTTGGTTGGGATACCGCAACCTCGGAAAAAGTAAGTTACCATGTTCATTTCTTAAAGAAACCAGCTTTTCTTGGAGCTAATTTAAAAAATATATATATGTATTATACTATTAGGGCTCTTGCTCCTCTTCTCTTATTTTTCTGGTGGACATCTCAGGTTATTCTTTGGGCCTTCACTTTACTCTCCTGGCTCCACCCTGTGGATCCCTGAGGACCAGCAGCACATGACCACTAAAACTGTATCTGTACTTTATGGTGCCAAAAAATAATAATGATAACTGACAGGTCTACATTTCTACCTTAAATGTACTAAAAAATAGAGCACATTTCCTTTTCTGAAACAACATTTCTTATACTCTAATTATTGATAAAGACTTAAGGAGTCCGAAGGACCTTGGCAAAAGGTAGTAACCTATAAACAGATAGGTAGGATTAGTCTACCTTTCCTTTGTGGTGCTAAATACTTTCAACATAAACTGTAATCACCATTTTTTTTTATCGGACACCTTTTGTCTGGCTGACATTTATGTGAAAACTTACTTAATCCTTCTTAAACAGTATCTAGAATTCCAAATCCAAAGAATTGATTTTGTTCTAGGGTTTTGCTTTAACTAACCATCATTGACATTCATTTTTGATGAAACGGCTTGACACAGAGGGTATCATTGGAACATAAATGAGGAATTTTCAAAATAAGTTAGAGATAGCAAAAAAAAAATCCTCTATGACGAAAGTTTAAATTCCCTTTTCATTGAAAAAAAAATCATAATAATCCTAACCCAGTAAGTGTAAGAATAGTACACCTCTCCCTATATAGTCTCAGCGATGAGTTCATCTCTGTATTTCTGTGCTCTCCTCTCCTGTAAGCATGTTCATAGTGTTTGCCTGACAACTAAGTGAAAACAAATAGAAACCACCTAAATTAGCCCCCCCCCCCAATTTGAGTGAAAAAAGTGACAGAAAATTAAAAATTACAAGAAGAAGAACATATGTTAATTATATTATTATATTGCATTTATCATGCATGTAATGACGTTTAAAGTGATTGTAAAGTCTCATTTTTTTATGTATAAGAATAAAAAACTGTATAGAGTATTTACACAGAGCAGCCCGGATCCTCCTCTTCTCGGGTCCCTCTACTGTGCTCCTGGCCCCTCCCTCCTGTCTAGTGCCCCCACAGCAAGCAACTTGCTATGGGGGCACTCGAGCTGAGCTGAGCTGCAGCTCCCTGTGTCCATTCAGACATGGAGCTGCAGTTTGGCCCCACCCCCTTTCTTTCCTGACTGACTTTGTTTGACAACAGTGGAAGCCAATGGCACCGCTGTTGTCCCAGCCAAAATGTGTATATTAGATTCAGTTTTTGACAACATTCTATGTCACATCAAGTCAGTTGGTCTGTTTTAGAGATGAAGTGACATGTAGGACCCATATTTTTTAATGGATTATCTTGGTCACAAATGCCTTCCAAGAGAAATTTAAATTTGACAGAAAACAGGATAGCAATGAACATACAGATTAGGTTTCTAGAACAGCAGTGACACTATTTCTTCTGTTTAAACATTGAAGAAAGTAAGAAATGATGAGTAAAAAAGAACAGTTTGAAAGAGGTGTAATATATGCACATATGTATGCATGGTTTGCAAAAAAGTAAAAAGAAAGATTCCTTTTGAGAAAAGTGAAGCAGCATTCATTTTTCATCACATGCTTATGCAAAACATGTTTATGTCTTTATATATAGCAACTGCTAAGCCTTTATAGAGCTATCAATAGGTGCTTTAGCATTCTTACATAATAAATATTTGCACCTAAAAAAAGCATCCTTTCTGTTTTTGATGAAGCTTACCGTATATACTCGAGTATAGGCCGACCCGAATATAAGCCGAGGCCCCCAATTTACCCCCAAAAAAACTGGCAAACTTATTGACTCGTGTACAAGCCGAGGGTGAGACATGCCTGTCCATCCCTGTGTGTGTGTCCGTCCATCCCTGTGTGTCCGTCCATCCCTGTGTGTCCGTCCATCCATCCCTGTGTGTGTGTGTGTCCATCCATCCATCCATCCCTGTGTGTGTGTGTCTCCATCCATCCATCCCTGTGTGTGTGTGTCTCCATCCATCCATCCATCCATCCCTGTGTGTGTGTGTCTCCATCCATCCATCCCTGTGTGTGTGTGTCTCCATCCATCCATCCATCCCTGTGTGTGTGTGTATCCATCCATCCCTGTGTGTGTCTCCATCCATCCGTGTGTGTGTGTGTGTGTGTGTGTGTGTGTGTGTGTGTGTGTGTGTGTGTGTGTGTGTGTGTGTGTGTGTCCAGCCTACCTGTGTCCCGAGCCTTTGTCCCGAGCCTCCGTCCCGTGCCTTGCCTCCTTGCCTCCGTCCCGTGCCGTGCCTTGCCTCCGTCCCGTGTCGTGCCTTGCCTTGCCTCCGTCCCGTCCCATCCCGTGCCGTGCCTTGCCTTGCCTCCGTCCCGTGCCCTCTTCGTCGGCGCCTCGGCGGCCATTGTAAAATTCAAAAGCTGCGCCGCCGCCTTCGCCTGTGATAGGCGGAACACTGAATTTCCCAGCAGCCTGTGTTCCGCCTATCACGGACATCGTATCATCCTCGTCCGTAGTACGAGGATGATACGATGTCCGTGATAGGCGGAACACAGGCTGCTGGGAAATTCAGTGTTCCGCCTATCACAGGCGAAGGCGGAGCCGGAGGCGCGGCTTTTGAATTATAGAATGGCCGCTGTCTGTCTGCTCGACACGCTGATCGAGCGGGCAGACAGCGATGACTCGAGTATAAGCCGAGGGGGGCACTTTCAGCCTCAAAAAAGAGGCTGAAAATCTCGGCTTATACTCGAGTATATACGGTAGTTAAATTTTAGATAATATTCACACATCTCAAACTCACCTACACAGTCTAGGAGTAGTAAACCTTAGAGACATAGGGGGTTATTTACGAAAGGCAAATCCACTTTGCACTGCAAGTGCACTTGAAAGTGCAGTCGCTCTAAATCTAAGGGGTAGATCTGAAATGAGTGGAAGCTCTGCCGATTTTATCATCCAATCATGTGCAAACTAAAATGCTGTTTTTCATTTTCCTAGCATGTCCCCCTCGGATCTACAGTGATTTTACTTCCAAGTGCACTTTCAAGTGCTCTTGCAGTGCAAAGTGGATTTTAATTTAGTAAATAACCCACATCACATTTTGTTGCATAAATTAGAATAAGAATACAGGTTTTCTCCTTCTTCTCTTCAGAAGTTACGATTTCTACCCAACATGACAGATTTCAGGTATAACCATCCTTTAAACACCAAAATAAAAGTTCTTATGTAAGGAAAAAATATATATATACTTGCTTCAGAACACTGCATCCATTAAGCCTTTTTTCGTGAATAAGTCTGCTTTGAGGATTAAAAGATCAGAACCTTGAAGTGGCTCTAAATGCAAAAGTTTTTTTTTTTTTTTTTTACCTTCATGCACTCTCTGCATTAAGGTGAAAAACCTTCTAATACTTTTCCCCTCACCCATTCTAAACACTTACTGAAGTCATCTGGACTCCTTTCCGTGGCGGCAGTCATTCTGCTCCCTCTTCCTGGATTCACAGGATACACTGAGAGCAGCAGGACCATAGTCTCCTGTTGCTGTCAGTCAGATCTTGTGAATAGGCAGTAAGGGGGGGGGGGGTTGGGTCCAAGCCATGCTGTGTGGTGTGTGTCTATGGACACAGCTTGCAATGGGGGCACCCACAAGAAGAATGGATGGAGAGCACAACTGGGGGACTAGAAGAGTTGGCAAGGGGCTGCTCTGTTCAATATTGTTGCACAGAGTAGGTAAGTATGACATCTTTTCTTTATTTTATCCAAAAAAAAATTATTATCACTTGAAAGTATTAGTACAAATGCTTGGTAGATTTGCACATTATGGCATGCTTACTAGTACATGCAAATGCCGTCATCTGTGATGCAATTGTCATGGTCCCCCTCATTGCTGGGAACTCCTTTTTCTATGTTCCATCTTGAAAAGCTGTGCTAGGATGTAATGTATCATAACTCTGGTGACTATATCAGAGGTGTAACTAGAACCTTTAGGGCCCCAGTGCAAGAAATCATGAAGGACCCCCCTGACCTGAGCCGGGTTCCCCACGCTTTACAGAGTTTCCCCTTTCATTAGAGTTTCCAGCATTCCCAGAGCTCCCTTTACATCAGGGTCCCCTTTTATAGTACATCGGAGTCTGCAGGGTTCCCACTTAACAGTAAAAAATTTAATAAAAGTCAGCGCTACACCCTAAAACAAAAAATCATAAATACTGTATAAAGCTGCTAGCAAAAAAATTATATACAATCTTCCAAAACTTCACAATAATGGCTATGCTCACAATTCTGCCCCTCCTGTTTGCAGTATAGTGAAACGAATGAAACACAATATTATCAAAATAAAAAAATATATATATGAAAATATTCCTTTTATTATTAAAAAATACCTAAATACAGTCCAAATAGGCTGCATATATATTATGTCATACAAATAAAAATACTTTATTAAACCCCTAAAGAATATGATTACAATCCCTTCAAATACAAACATGTTTCAATATATATATATATATATATATATATATATATATTATGTGTATGTACTAAATTCTATATTTATGAATACAGATCATCTTAAAAATTTTCCTAAATTGTCACTGAGGATGATGTGTAAGATACCAAATCCCTAACCTCTCATCTTGAATTATGGAAAATGATATAAAACAATTGATATCTCATTCTATATTATGCCCAAATGGGAAATATGTTTTAAGTTCATAAAGCCAGAACATCTCCCTCTTGGAGAGCTCTCTAATTTTATTACAGCCTCTCCAGTGGGGATGCAGGTTGGAGATGGCTGTAAACTTGAGGCAACTGGGATCTCTATTGTGAAATTGATGAAAATGTAATGAGAGACTATGTTTCTTATAACCTCTTATAATATTGTAAACGTGCTCCCTAAGTCTATCTCTCAATCCCCTAGATGTACGACCAACGTATTGCTTTTGGCATTAGCACTCTAGTAAATAAATAACTTTTTGTATCACAAGATATTATGAAGGATTCTATGTTGTATCTCTTCCCTGTAGAGCTAGAAGAGAAATATTCCACTTTGCGTAATCTCTGTTGTCCTACTTTGCAGATAACACATTTATTAAAAGGATTGAGTCCCTTCAGTGCAAGAGGCGACCCTGATGTAAAGGGGGAACTCTGAGGATCCTGATGTAAAGGGTATCGCTGTGTCTCTGGTGTAAAAAGGAACACTGCGGACCATAATGTAATTGGGAATGCTGCAGACTCTGGTGTAAAGGGGAACACCAGGGCCGCCTTTAATATTGATTGGACCCGGAGCAATTTTTTTCTTGGGGCCCCCCTCCCCCCATGCAATTTTGCTCTCCACCTTCTCTGAGACATACAATAGATAGCACACATTAAGGCTCACTGATTAGTTGCTAGAGGTTACAGCACATGGTTTCTGCTTGTTGAGTTGCTAGAGATTACTGTACAGTAATACTGCTCACTGGTTGCTATAGGTTACAGCACATCTTCTCCTCGCTGCAGGGGGGCATGGTATACTTATGAATGCCACCTTTATTTACATATCAATGCAGCCGGCCTCAGCTATTTATATATGAATGTTGCTGCTATTTACATATGAACGACGGTTATTTACATGTAAACACAGGGTCTGCAGGTGAGTCATCTGTACACAACAATAGGGCAGAGCTGGGCAGCATTAGTAGCACCACTTCACACTGAGATATCGGGACACATCACAGGACTAAAAATTCAAGGGACAAGGGACTTTAAACTGGAATAATTGGCAAGTATGAGGTAGGTGCTTTGGGCCCCACAACAATGACAGGGCCCAGGGCAGCTGCCCCTTTTGCCCTGTCTTAAAGACAGCCCTGGGGAACACTAATGTAAGAGGTTGTACACTGGTCTCCAAAGCCCCCCTTATATCATAGTTCTCAGAGTTCCTCCTTACCTCAGAGTCTGCAAAGTTTCTCCTTGTACTGTAAGGACGAACTCTGCTGACTCTGATGTAAGGGGGGATTCTGAGAGCTTCGATGTAGGGGAGAGCTCTAGTGACCAGAGAATCTCTTACAGCAGAGTTCCTCTTTACATCAGTGTCTGCACTAATGTGAGGGAGTCACTGATGTAACTTGGCGGCACAGTGGTGTAGTGGGCAGCACCTTGCAGTAAAAAAGGTCGCTGGTTCGAATCCCAACCACGACACTACCTGCCTGGAGTTTGCATGTTCTCCCTGTGCCTGCGTGGGTTTCCTCCGGGCACTCCGGTTTCCTCTCACACTCCGAAAACATGCAGGCAGGTTAATTGCCTTCTGTCCAAAATTGGCCCTAGTATATGAATGGGGACCTTGGATTGTGGGCTCCTTGAGGGTAGGGACTGATGTGAGTGTGCAATGTACAGGGACAGGGACTATAGCTCTCTGCTCAGGGAGCTTTGAAAACCAAGTGCTCTATGGTGTTCAATTGCTCGGTTTTCAGTACAGAGGCACCAGCCGACAGATGCAGCATCGGACTCATGCTGCATTCACCTAGGTAAGTATAAATCTAAAAAAAAGGAAACACATACTTCTCTTTTAATGCCTATATATGTTGGATATAAAATCATGCTTGCCTAGAAACTCAGGGTTTATATAAAACATGAATTAGCTTTTAGTTAATATCATTAAAGTTATGCCTGATATACCCTGACATGGATCATTGGTGTGGCAGCCAACATGCAAAAACTAAAATACCAACCTTGCTTGAAAGCCTTTTGCAGTGCCAGGTTTACTATAATCTCTAGATTCCTGGGGAATGTCCTAAAATAATTTTAAATTAGCATTTAATCAAGTGCACAGTTGCAAAGAGACATTACTGGCACTCTATTATATCAGCTGACAACATGGATATATTTTGAATCCCGTTTTTAAAATTACAATAAAAGTAGTGGTTCTTATTGTATACATGCATTAAACCCACAAACGTCCTTTGCTTGTGCCATCCCCCCTTTCTAGAAAATAATTTAAGACAGCAGCAATGAGACATACTGTGTATAGGTATGGTCAAATTCAGCTAAGGTTACAGCAGAGATGCAAAGCTACAGCCTACATATTCTGGGAGTAAGGGAGAGCAGATGGATTAGACAAAGAAAAGTGAATGTAATAACGGAATCAGTATCAGTTCTATGCTCAATAAAATATATTTTATTTTCCTGGTACTGTAAAACTCCTGATAGTGCCAAATTAAACAAACAGTAGATGTCTTACAGCAATAAGGTTATTGTTCCATGTTTGAAAATGAAGAGCGACTTGTGGTGTTCAGTAGCACAGTTTTGTCAAAGCAGGTCCCCTGTCTTGATATCCACAAGCCAGCATTGTATTGACTCAATTACAGTGAAAGAGCCCAGAGTGACCCTCTACTGATCAATGATATCTGGAAATTCTAATTGCGTGATGTAAGAGTAGGAACAGGAGCCAATGTTGGTGGTAACCAATACCTTGTGTCAGCTTGTTGTAGAGAATCTTAATAAAAATCTTGTATGTATATATATATATATATATATATATATATATATATATATATATATATATATAATTAAGACCAGGTTTCAGGCAATTGAGAATCTTGAGAATTAAGTATATAGCACACAATAATGTCAACAAAAAAATTGAAAGAGCAAGAATAGTGAACTTTATGACTGGTGAGTAATATTTGGATATATAAATGGGAAAAGAGAAGGACAATATGAATCAGAGCACAGACATGAAGGACTGCTTAAAAAAACAACAAAAAAAAACAACACACAATTTGCAGATGAAAGAAAGAATTACCCCCTAAGTGGGACTTTAAATGGGACTTTAAATGGCAACAATGCTACAAAAGTATAATAAAATGTATTTTAATTATGTATTTAATTAGTATTTAATGTATGTTTTATTAAAATTGGGTAAGACATCAATCACACATGTGATGATTGATAAAAACACATGGACAATTAACAAAAACATATAATTTCTTGCAGCTGAATATTATTGTACATAAGGTCTGAGTAGTTACTCTCCAATGTGCGAGAAAACTCTTCAGTACCCGACACGTTTTAGGTTTAAGACCTTTCGTCAGGGGTATTTATACAGGAGAATCTATGTTCTAGTAAATGACAACAAAAAAATAGAACAAATAATTTGTGATGCAAAACATATATTGGCATAGCATGATAAGACAACGTCATCCACTGTCAGTGATGACTCAGTCTGAATATTTGTATGTTTGATTGCTGCACCATTTACCATATGCTGGTAGATTGCCCTTGCACATGGGATGTGCCTCTTCTTGTCATGCTATGCCAATATATGTTTTGCATCACAAATTATTTGCTCTATTTTTTTGTTGTTGTTATTTACTAGAACATAAATTCTCCTGTATAAATACCCGTGAAAAATGAGCTAGAACCTGAAAAGCATTGGATACCAAAGATTCTTCTCTACTCAGACCTTATGTACAATAATATTCAAGTGCAAAAAATTAAGTGTTTTTGGAAATTGTCCATGTGTTGTTTATCAATCATCACATGTGTGATCAATGTTTTACCCGATTTCAATAAAACATAAATTTTCTTATACTTTTGTAGTATTGTTGCCAAGTTCCATTTAGGGGGCATTTCTTTCTTTAAATACATAGGGATGTGGCACCTCACTACAATTTTCTGTTATGGTGAGAATATATTTCTACAATTTGAAGATGAAGACCAAATAACAGTATAGCTAAAGGATATACAAATATTTGTGGACAGGCAGAAAAGGTAACTATTAACCACTTCAGCCCCGGCCTATAGACATATGACGCCCACAGATGGGATCTCTCATCCTGGGTGGGCGTCATATGACACCCTCTGATTCTGGCTGTCTAGGGAGCACACACGTGCCGGCGGCGGCGCGCTCGCGCACCCGCGGCATCGCTTAGGACCCGGTGCTTGTGCCCAGCAGCCGCGATGTCTGCCGGGCACCCACGTTTGCCCGGGAACACAGTAGGACCATGGATCTGTGTATGTAAACACACAGATCCACGTGCTGTCAGAGGAGAGGAGACCGATGGTGTGTTCCCAGTACAGAGGAACACCGATCGGTCTCCTCCCCTTGTGAGTCCCTCCCCCCACAGTTAGAGTCACTCCCATAGGGAACATATTAACCCCTGCACCACCCCCTGGTGTTAACTCCTTCCCTGCCATTCACATTTACACAGTAATTAGTGCAATTTTATAGCACTGATCGCTGTGTAAATGTGAATGGTCCCAAAAATGTGTCAAAAGTGTCCGACGTGTCCGCCATAATGTCGCAGTCACGAAAATAATCGCAGATCGCCACCATTACTAGTAAAAAAAAAATCTATCCCCTATGTTGTAGATGCTATAACTTTTGCACAAACCAATCAATAATCGCTAATTGCGTTTTTTTTTTACCAAAAATATGTAGAAGAATATGTATCGGCCTAAACTGAGGAAACAAATTGTTTTTTTTTTTTAAATTGGATATTTATTATAGCAAAAAGTAAAAAATATTGTGTTTTTTTTCAAAATTGTCCCTCTTTTTTTGTTTATAGCACAAAAAATAAAAACCGCAGAGGTGATCAAATACCACCAAAATAAAGCTCTATTTGTGGGGAAAAAAAAATAACAAAAAAAACATATATATAATACAGGTATATTATCAATTCAAAGATGGTACACATATTCTGTTTGCATACATGAGCCCCGTTTTATTAATAAATTTAATTGTATGAGAAATAAAGTAAAAATAATAGGCTAAAAACAAAAAATCTCCCCGATAATGAGTGGATGATTGGGTAGGTGATGGATGGGGTAAGCGTGTTATCTTTTTGTTTTTATTTTTCCTTCTAGTAATGGGTGTGATCTTTTGAAAAGTTATCATTTTTATATTTATATATTAACTGTTTTATAGGCAGGGGGTAGTTTGAATTGTATCCAGTCATACCAGGTTGAGGTGAATTTGGAGATTTTTTCCTGTGATATACTAATGAGCTCTTCTATTTTCTCCATCTTGTTGATTCTGCGAAACCATTCTTTTTTTGTTGGGGTAATATTTGAATGCCAATGGTATGCAGTGTCTCATTGCACTAATCATAAACATGGAAAGGGATTTGAGATATTATTTCCTAGGGATTGTGGCATGATGTAGAAGGTATTGTGCTGGAGTGAAGTTTAAGTTATCTGAGGTGATTGAGGTAATAGTGGGCTCCCAATTCTCACAATGGGAAAAGAAAGCAACAAGCCAATGTTGATGAAAAAAAAAATATATAGTAAAATGTATTGAAGTGCCAGTTTGGGTTTTTGGCATAGAGACTTTGTGTTTCAGTCCCCATTAGATCTGTGCATTTCCTATTCAGAGCTCCCTCTGCTGGACATCAATGGAGATGTCTCTCCTTTGATACGATCAACGACCCGGGTGGACTTAGGGTGCGTGACCTACGCAGACCCATGCTGCATAGCAATTGTTTGACCGGAATCTATCTCACTCTATTCAGAAGTCCGCTCGCCTGCTTCTAGATGGCTGCATGATTGAAAGCAGAGCCATCCCACCTGGATATTTAATGAAGTTATACCAGAGAGCATCTGATATCTGAATAAGAAGAGCGTAATGATAGTGATACATCCAGGGTCTGTGTAATTCTATATGACTTCACAACCAGTTGATGGCTGATGCCTGCACTTTCAGGTAAAATTTAAAGTCACAGATATATAACAGAAAACACGGACCCTGTGTGTTACACATTGCATGCCATAGTCTGTGGAACTGTCTCTGAATTGCACTGTTATTTAGCCTGATATGGCTAAATAGGGACATTTTATGGATGGAAATACCTTGCTACATACCCGGCCCACATTTACTTTCATCAGCGTGTCAGTTCGGGTTCACAGGGTGGGAAGGAGGGAACAGGGGGGTCTTTATCCCTGACAGCAGTGTTTAGCATTGTTTTAAACCTTCCACATTGTTTTGTTTTTCTTTTGTTATTTGTTATGCTACAGTTACTCATTTAACCTATATACATGTTATTGCCTTAGAAAGGAACTTTCCATTGTTTTAGATATTTGCGTTATTTTTTTCAATAAAGTTTACTATATATATTTTTTCATCAACATTGGCTTGTTGCTTTCTTTTCCCATTGTGAGCATTCGTGAGCCCGCTATGGTCTCACCTTCCCCCCTATTTTTGCTTCATATATAAGTTTTTGCTCCAGGGAAGGAAGCCCGTCATATTGACGGATTAACCCTTTGACTATTGAATTAGATTTATGAGTGGATTCATATGCTTTCTTTTATCGATTGAAGTAATTGTGTCATGGACCATTTTCCAGAAATCTTGTAACCTGGGGCACAACCACCAAATATGTAACATAGAGCCCTTCTCTTTTTCACATCGCCATCATCTATCAGATATCTGGGGTGAAAATGTATTTAGAAGTGTGGGAGTTCTTTACCATTTTGATAAAATCTTGTATTTACACTCTAGTGCGGCTAAATTTAAAGATCCTTTGTGCACATATATATAGATGGTTTCCCAATTTGAGTTTGTTAAACTTGTGTTTAGGCATGTGCTAAGCATGACTTACTGGAGAAATCAGTTTTTTCCTTGAAGAGTCGCATGTATAGGATTGATATGAGATGTCTCTGTGGATTTTTTTTGTGCAAAGGTTTGCTAGGATTGTAGGGGGTCTCGTTTCTAGTTAAGAAGTGTTTAATTTTCATGAAGTTCCATTGTGAGATCGAGTTTGGGATGAGGTCGCTGTTGATTTAATCTCTACATACGAGAGATCATCTCTTGAAAAAGTGTTTTGTTAGGATATCTTTGTGGGGCCATATTCCTGAAAGGAAATTTTGTTCTTGGCCTGTGGGAAAGTCTGGATTATCTCTTAGTGGAGTGAGAGGGCTCAACCAGGGTGATTTTGTGGAAAACTTCAAGTTTGGGGCCTATTAGAGTTTGGGGCCTATTAGAGGATACGATTTGATAGTGAAAGGGTAGTGATTTAGATATATCCTTGGTAGAGGTTTTAGTTGGTGGGGGTATTGTGCATGTTCTAGTGCTATCCAGTCTTTGACTGATTAGTGAATGTTCCAGTCCACTATTCTTGCTAAATTAGCTACCTGATAATATTTGTGTAGATCAGGGAGTGCTATTCCTCCATTTGGTTTAGGTAGATTGAGTCTTGTGTATTTTATTCTGGGTGGTTTTCCATATGGAGGTTGAGCAGGCTTGTCTGAATGAGGTGAAGAATGATGCTAATACTCGAATGAGGATAGTTTGCATAACATATAAAAAAAAAAGGTAAAATTGTCATCTTAATTAGTGAAGCTCTACCAAACCAGGAAACATTTAACAATTTCCATCTTTTTATGTCCTCATATGTTTCTTTCAGGATAGGGGTGTAGTTATATTTGAAGAGGTCTGGTAATTTACTGGGTTTCTCTATTCCTAGATAAGTTATGGTATTAGGGGCCCATGTGAAGGGGATTTCTTTTGACAAAGCGATACAAAGTCAGATCTCAATGTTTTATTAAGAGAATTCGATTTAGAATGATTGAATTTTAAATTTGACAGAGATTGAAAGAATTTTAGGTCATGGATGAGATTGGGGAGAGATACAGTATATGTGGTTTGGATAGAAACAGAAGCAGGTTGTCTGCAAATGCTGCTAGTTTATATGTTTGGTTTTGAATCTTTATTCCCTTTATGTCTGGGTTATGTTTTAGTCTGTTTAGCAATGGTTATAATGTAAGGGCAAACAACAGAGGAGATAAAGGGCAACCTTGTCTTGTTCCGTTTCGTAAGTGAAAGGCATTCAATAGCTGACCATTGACACGTACTCTTGCTGTTGGGTTTGAATAAAGTGCTTTGATGTATGCTCTCATTCGGGGCAATATACCAGTAGAGCAGAGGACTGCTTCCATGTAGTCCCAGATCACTCTATTGAACACCTTTACTGCACCCAGTGATAGAAAGAATCCTTGTTTCTTTTTGGATGTGAGCCAGTGGAAATTATTACGTGCTTTGATCATGTTGTCATGACCTTCTCTACCTGGAATCATTTTTTTTTCTAATAGTTTGAGAAAGAAGCGTGGCTGTTTACGTCATCAACAGCCTGCATGCTCGTGAAACACATTGTAATATGGTGACGCCATCCCCCACCTGAACACTTCCCTGCATTCCTCGTGTCAAGGATAGACTCCACAGTGGTCGCCTGAGCCCCATCCAGCGGTGCCTGAAGCAGGAAATGCTTACCCAGCTGAGAGCCTTTATCACAGCTGGCTGAATTAACTCCTAGCTGAACACAATTCTACACCATGGGACACACACAGAGAGGCTAAAGGGATCAACCACACCAAGGACAGCCCCAAGTTTTTGGGATATCATTCCATGCCTTCTTTTAACTACAGAAAAGTGAGTGAATTATAAGAAATCTTTATTGTATATTAAATCTGTTTAAAATCTGCACCCAGAGGCGCCTCTTCTCCCTCTTTTTTCTACCTGGAATAAATCCTACTTGATCGAGTGAGATAAGAGATGGGAGCAATGAAAGCAAATGTATAAGCCTGTTTGCTAAAATCTTGGCATATATATTTACATCAACGTTTATGAGGGAAATTGGTCGATAATTAGTGACCTCAGATTCATCTATGCTTTCTTTAGATAATACCATTATGTATATTTCTAGTCATTTTGATGGTGGGTGTAGTTCTTATTGGAGTGAGTGAACTTCTTTGAGAAAGCATGGTTTTAGTATGTTTGAGAATGTTTTGCAATATTGTAAGGGTAGGCCGTCTGGTCCTGGAGCTTTATCTAGTTTCATGTCTTTGATTGCTCTCTCAAATTCCGTGTCAGAGATAAGGGCTTCAAGGTCTTGCGTGGTATTTGCAGAGATAGGAGGGGGGTCTATATTTTTTTAAGAATTTTTGTCTAAGCCTTGTTCTTTTTTCGGAATTTTGAGGACATTTAGGATTTGATGGGATGTTGTATAAGGATTGGTAATATAGTTCAATGATTAGCAATCTCTTCATTCAATGAGTGTGGTGTGCCGTGTTCATCTCTAATTTCATGGAAGGTGGCAGGTGTCTTTTTGTTTTGTACAGCTTTCACTAATAGTTTTCCACTTTTGTTTCCTTGTTCATTGTATATTTTATGTCTGAGTATATATTGTCTTTTTGTTTTCATGTTTAGTTCTTCTGCTTGCTGAGCTCTTGTTTGGGTTAGTTCGTTAAGTTTTGTGGTCACCAATGTACATTTATGAGTTGCTTCTAGAACCTGGATTTGGTTTGTCAGTGTAGTTATTTTGGATTGTTGTTCTTTCTTAAGTTTGGCTATCTTAGCTATGAATTCTCCTCTTATAACCCATTTATGTGCTTCCCATTGATTGAGGAGTGACGTCTCATCGTTCTTATTATGAGAGAAATAATCACTCAGGCAGTCGTTAGTGTTGAATGTCAACAGGATCTTTAAGAATGGAAGTATTTTATTTCCAAGTTTTGGTTTTAAAAATTTTGTCTGGGTATGTTAATGTCATGGTGATCGGATGGTGATCCGATTGGGTCATGGGCTCAACTCTAGTGTCTTTTAATCAGCTGAGATCATATTGTGATAGAAAAAAGTAGTTTATCCTAGAGTACTTTTGGTTTAAAGGTGAACAATAAGTGTAATCCTTTACTTGTGGGTTTAGAGTTCTCCAGACGTCATGCAGCATGAGATCCTGTAGTTGCAATTTGATTTGCTTTATTGCTATGAAAGGAAGGGTTGATGTGCCATTTGATGTGTCTATAGGGGATTTAGGGGTGTGTTTAGGTCTCCACCTAGGATAAGAATGCCTAAGGCAAATTAAGTTAACAAGTCTCCTTGTTTTGTGTTTGGAGCATAAATGTTTGCAATGGTGTTTGCAATGGAGTTTATTACCTGGAATGGTGTGTTTGGATATTAAAGTAGTAACTCCTTTAGTTTTACCTTCTGGATTTGTGACATAAGCTACTGAAAATATTTTGTCTTGGACATTTGGAATTTCGTCAGATTTAAAGTGTGTTTCTTGAATGCATATGTTATTTGCCTTCTGCTAATGAAACTCTCAAAGAAACTGATTTTTTTTCAGAAATGCTTAATCCTTTTGCGTTGACAGAGAGTAATTTTATCGATAGTGGAGTTATTTTTGAGTTTTGGTTGGAAATATTGTAGGTTGGTATGGGGGTAGGGGGGGGGGGTGGTGAGAGGAGGCAGGGGAATGTAAAAAAAAAAATGTACTGGAGGTAGATTTAGGCCTGCTAGTCTGCCTTATTTTCTCACATTGTTTTTCCCCTTATACTTCCACACTGAACAACGGAAAACAAAAAACAACCAATGTTATCTAATATAATAAAGAATCTGGACTATTCAGAGGGGATGTCAAGGAAATCACCCTTTGTGTGGGTTTGGGGTCTAGTGAAAACTGCTGTAATACAAAGTCCTGCCACTGTGGGACAGCAATAAAAATTTGCTGCAGGTATAGTTTGAGGATACAAGTATATAAGGATATGTTTGGGAGGGGCATTATCCAGAACAATTATTAATATACTTTAAGTGTACTTAGTCTTAGTAGGTGAGGTTGACAAAAGACACAAGTCCATCAAGTCCAACCTATGTGTGTGATTATTTGTCAGTATTACATTGTATATCCTTGTATGTTGTGGTCGTTCAGGTGTTTATCTAATAGTTACCTGAAACTATCAATGCCCCTCACTGAGACCACCGCTTGTGGAAGGGAATTCCACATCCTTGCCGCTCTTACAGTAAAGAACCCTCTACGTAGTTTAAGGTTAAACCTCTTTTCTTCTAATTTTAATGAGTGGGCACGAGAATTTATAAACTCCCTTTTGCAAAAAAAATTTTTATCCCTATTGTGGGGTCACCAGTATGGTATTTGTATATTGAAATCATATCCCCTCTCAAGTGTCTCTTCTCCATAGAGAATAAGTTCAGTGCTCACAACCTTTCCTCATAACTAATATCCTCCAGACCCTTTATCAGCTTTGTTGCCCTTCTTTGTACTCGCTCCATTTCCACTACATCCTTCCTGAGGACTGGTGCCCAGAACTGGACATCATATTCCAAGTACAGCCAGACCAGAGTCTTGTAGAGCGGAAGAATTATCTTTTTTATCTCTGGAGTTGATCCCCTTTTTAATGCATGCCAATATTATGTTTGCTTTGTTAGCAGCAGCTTGGCATTGCATGCCATTGCTGAGTCTATCATCTACTAGGACCCCCAGGTCCTTTTCCATCCTAGATTGCCCCAAAGGTTCTCCCCCCAGTGTATAGATTGCATTCCTATTTTTGCCACCCAAATGCATTAATTTACATTTTTCTACATTGAACCTCATTTGCCATGTAGTTGCCCACCCCATTAATTTGTTCAGATCTTTTTGCAAGGTTTCCACATCCTGCGGAGAAGTTATTGCCCTGCTTAGCTTAGTATTGTCCACAAATACAGAGATTGAACTGTTTACCCCATCCTCCAGGTTGTTTATGAACAAATTAAATAGGATTGGTCCCATCACAGAACCCTGGGTGACCCCACTACCCACCCCTGACCCTTCCGAGTACTCCCCGTTTATCACCACCCTCTGAACTTGCCCTTGTAGTCAGTTTTCAATCCATGTACTCACCTTATGGTCCATGCCAACAGACCTTATTTTGTACAGTAAATGTTTATGGGGAACTGTGTCAAATAGTTTTGCAAAATCCAGATATACCACGTCTATGGGCCTTCCTTTATCTAGCTGGAAACTTACCTCTTCATCAAAGGTTAAAAGACTTGTTTCTTCATGAATCCATGCTGATTACTGCTAATGATACCGTTCTCATTACTAAAATATTGTATCTAGTCCCTTATCATCCCCTCCAAGAGTTTACATACTATTGATGTTAGGCTAAATGGTCTGTAATTCCCAGGGATGTATTTTGGGCCCTTTTTAAATATTGGTGCTACATTGGCTTTACTCCAATCAGCTGGTACCATTCCAGTCAGTAGACTGTCAGTAAAAATGAGGAACAATGGTCTGGCAATTACTTGACTGAGTTACCTAGGTCCCCTCGGGTGCACGCCATCTGGTTCCAGGGATTTATTAATGTTAAGTTTCCCAAGTCTAATTTTACTTCTGTCCTCTGTTAACCATGGAGGTGCTTCCTGTGATGTGTCTTGAGGATAAACACTGCAGTTTTGGTTGCTGGAGCCCCCCCCGATTCCCTCGTGAAGGCTGTGGAGAAGAATAAATTCAATACCTTCGCCATCTCCCCATCCTTTGTAACCAGATGTCCTTCCGCATTTTTTATTGGGCCAATATAGTCTGTCCTCCCTTTTTTACTATTTACATACGTAAAGCATTTCTTGGGATTTTTTTTTGCTCTCCTCTGCTATGTGTCTTTCATGTTCTATCTTAGCTGTCCTTATTGCACCCTTACATTTCTTGTTGCATTCTTTATAAAGTCTGAATGCTGATGATGATCCCTCAACCTTGTATATTTTGAAGGCCTTCTCCTTTGCTTTTATATGCATTTTTACATTGGAGTTAAGCCATCCAGGATTTTTGTTCGCTCTTTTAAATTTATTACCCAAGAGAGATAGTCATATTTAAATCACCCTCATCCTATACATCCTATTATATTCAATCATGTATATACCGGCTATGATCCTAGGGCTAGGAAAATTTTAATACATGTGGAATGTCTAATTAGATTTTTCCCCTTTGTCATTCATATTTTTGTCAGTAGAGGGAGCTGTTAAGCAGTTGAAGCAGTGAAATATTAACCACTACAGCCCCGGACCAATAAACACCTTAAGGACCAGAGGTCTTTTTCCAATTTCGCACTGCGCTGCTTTAACTGGTAATTGCGCGGTCATGCAATATTGCACCCAAACGAAATTTGTGTCCTTTTCTTCCCACAAATAGAGCTTTCTTTTGTTGGTATTTGATTGCCTCTGCGATTTTTATTTTTTGCGATATAAATGGAAAAAGAGCGAAAATTTTGAAAAAAAAATATATTTTCTTCTTTTTGTTATAAGAAAAATCGAATAAACTACATTTTAGTCATACATTGAGGGCAAAATTTATTCAGCCACATGTCTTTAGTAAAAAAAATGTCAATAAGCGTATATTTTTTGGTTTGCGCAAAAGTTATAGCGTCTACAAACTAGAGTACATTTTCTGGAATTTACACAGCTTTTAATTTATGACTGCCTATCTCATTTCTTGAAGTGCTAAAATGGCAGGGCAGTACAAACCCCCCCCCCCCAAATGACCCCATTTTGGAAAGTAGACACCCCAAGGAAATTGCTGATGGGTATGTTGAGCCCATTGAATATTTATTTGTTTTGTCCTAAGGGATTGAATAATGACAAAAAAAAATAAAAAATTACGAAAAGTTGTCACTAAATGATATATTGCTCACACATGCCATGGTTATATGTGGAATTGCACCCCAAAATATATTCTGCTACTTCTCCCGAGTATGGGGATACCACATGTGTGGGACTTTTTGGGAGTCTAGTCGCGCACGGCACCCCGAAAACCAATCACCACCTTCAGGATTTCTAATGCTGCGTACACACGAGCGGATTGTATGGCGTACTTAGTCCGTCGAAACACATTGCAGCGGACAATACGCTCGTGTGTGGGCTTCAGCGGACTTTTTCAGCGTGCAGTCCGGAGTACTAAGAATTTCGGTTTTTTCTAAATTCTGTCCGTCGTACTTTGGTTTCAGCGGACAGTACGGTCGTCAGTATGCTAGTTCGACGGACTAAGAATGGCGCATGCCCAGAAAGGATTTACACAGTGGAAGGGTGCTTTGCTGTGTCTTGGACTTCCTATTTCTAGTCCCGTCGTACGTGCTGTACACGTCATCGTGCAAGCTTTCGACGGACTGTTTGTGCATCCGTGTGTGGTCAAGTCCGTTCAGTGGAAAGTACGACGGACTGTCCGTCGGATTGTATGACAGACTAAGTACGCCATACAATCCGCTCGTGTGCAAATGGTGCAAATTTTTGATTTCACTCCTCACTACCTATCACAGTTTCGAAGGCCATAAAATGCCAAAATAGCACAAAACCCCCCAAAATGACCCCATTTTGGAAAGTAGACACCCCAAGCTATTTAGAGGCATGTTGAGTCCATGGAATATTTAATATTTTGCCACAAGTTGCGGGAATATTACAAACTTTTTTTTTTTGCACAAAGTTGTCACTAAATGATATATTGCTCACACATGCTATGGGCATAAGTCAAATTACACCCCAAAATAAATTCTGCTGCTTCTCCCGAGTACAGGGATACCACATGTGGGGGACTTTTTGGGAGCCTAGCCACGTACGGGACCCCAAAACCAAGCACTGCCTTCTGGATTTAAATATAAAATGCTACCAAAAAAACTGTTAGCGATGGCAGGGATCAGGCCTGACTCTGCGATCGCTGCAGTTATGTGTTTAGTGTTTTGTAAGTGACAGTGATCGATCGATATTGCACTTGGGTGGGCTGGGCAGAGGGGCAAAACGCAGGTGCTAGCAGGTATGTGGGCTGATCCCGCTAACAATGCGTTTTTTTGGAATCCTGAACTTCTGGGGACGCTAGTATAGATCTGATCAGATCAGATATTGATCTGTTCAGATTCTATACCACTATGGGAGGTTTATGCTTTGCGTGTGGGTGTTAGCAGTACTGGCACTAACCTAGCGCTGCCTGGGGTGACGCAGACCCTGACCCTAAAACCTAATTGATATCACCCGCCGGGTGATCAGGGGGTTAAACCTTTATTGGGTAATAAATGGTGGGTGCCCTGATGCTATAAAAAGCAAACTAACCAGAGTCACCCGTAACACTTATATGGTGATCACTGGTAAAAGGGTTAACTAGGGGCAATCGGGGGGTTCAAATTTTTATTAGGTAGTATATGGGGGTCCCTGGCGCTATATAAAAACCTGACGGGGAACCTAAATAACTAACTGGCTAACCAGCGTCACCAGTGACACTTATACTGTGATCACTGGTGAAAGGGTTAACTAGGGGCAATCAGGGGGTTAAAACCATTATTGGGTAGTATATGGGGGTACCTAACGCTATAAAAACCTGTCGGTGAACCTAAAAAAATAACTAGCTACCTAACGACACTAGTGACACTAATGCAGCGATCAGAAAAACGATCGCTTAGTGACACTGGCAAAAGGGGGTGAAAGGGTTAACTAGGGGCAATCAGGGGGTTAAAACCATTATTGGGTAGTATATTGGGGTACCTAGCGCTATAAAAACCTGGCGATGAACCTAAAAAAAAAATAGCTACCTAGCGACACTAGCGACACTAATGCAGCGATGCAGAAATAATGCTAATGCAGAAAAATGATCGCTTAGTGACACTGGCAAAAGGGGGTGAAAGGGTTAACTAGGGGCAATCAGGGGGTTAAAACCATTATTGGGTAGTATATCGGGGTACCTAGCGCTATAAAAACCTGGCGGTGAACCAAAAAAAATAACTAGCTACCTAGCGACACTAGCGACACTAATGCAGCGATCAGAAAAATGACCGCTTAGTGACACTGGCAAAAGGGGTGAAAGGGTTAACTAGGGGCAATCAGGGGGTTAAAACCATTATTGGGTAGTATATCGGGGTACCTAGCGCTATAAAAACCTGGCGGTGAACCTAAAAAAATAACTAGCTACCTAGCGACACTAATGCAGCGATCAGAAAAATGATCGCTTAGTGACACTGGCAAAAGGGGGGTGAAAGGGTTAACTAGGGGCAATCAGGGGGTTAAAACCATTATTGGGTAGTATATCGGGGTACCTAGCGCTATAAAAACCAGGTGGTGAACCTAAAAAAATAACTAGCTACCTAACGACACTAGTGACACTAATGCAGCGATCAGAAAAACGATCGCTTAGTGACACTGGCAAAAGGGGGGTGAAAGGGTTAACTAGGGGCAATCAGGGGGTAAAACCATTATTGGGTAGTATATCGGGGTACCTAGCGCTATAAAAACCAGGCGGTGAACCTAAAAAAATAACTAGCTACCTAGTGACAGTAGCGACACTAATGCAGCGATCAGAAAAATGATCGCTTAGTGACACTGGCAAAAGGGAGGTGAAAGGGTTAACTAGGGGCAATCAGGGGGTTAAAACCATTATTGGGTAGTATATCGGGGTACCTAGCGCTATAAAAACCAGGCGGTGAACCTAAAAAAATAACTAGCTACCTAGCGACAGTAGCGACACTAATGCAGCGATCAGAAAAATGATCGCTTAGTGACACTGGCAAAAGGGGGTGAAAGGGTTAACTAGGGGCAATCAGGGGGTTAAAACCATTATTGGGTAGTATATTGGGGTACCTAGCGATATAAAAACCTGGCGGTGAACCTAAAAAAATAACTAGCTACCTAGCGACAGTAGCGACACTAATGCAGCGATCAGAAAAATGATCGCTTAGTGACACTGGCAAAAGGGGGTGAAAGGGTTAACTCTAGGGGCAATCAGGGGGTTAAATCTTTATTGGGGGGTGATAGGGGGCTACCCTAGACCTAACACTAACTGCCCTGACAGTTTTAACTGTTACAACTGACACTGAATGCAGTGATCAGTAAAGAAATGATCAATGCAATCAGTGACACTGTGACTGGGGGGGGGCAGGGGGGATCGGGGGCGATCGGGGGGGGGATCGGGGGGGGGGTTCGTGTGCCTGTGTGTACCTACATGTCAGTGTAGTGTTGGTGCACACTTACTTTTAGTCTTCTCCTCGTAGTCCGGTCAAAAAGACCGCCCCGAGGAGAATGACATCACTTCCTCCTTCCTGTGTAAACAATACACAGTGGGAGGAAGCTTCTCATTGGCCAGGAGCGATCCAGAGGGGGTGGCCAGAAACCAACGGCCATCCCCTCATCACGGATCGCTCCTGGAGCGAACCGGACCGCCGTATCCAGCGGGGGGGGGGGTCCGATCTATGTGTGAAATACTCTGGTGGACCTAGATGTATTAGGCTAGTATAAATTAAAAGAGCTGCTCAATAACTTTTCTGGTAACCTATTATTCTATAGATTGAACTGCTGGTTATCTTTCCAAAATAGATATTCTCTGTTGTTTGTTTTTAGTATTTTTGAACTGAGATTTGATCCACCAGTATATCTCCCACATAGTAAAAAACGATACTGTACAGAACATAGAATGGTATTAACCTTGGAATAGTATGTATAACCAGGTTCCAAGTCATTACATTATTGAATATAGAGTTTAATTATGCGATAGCCTAAGATAGAAATAAGCAACTAAAACAGTCCGTCAGTTTCTTTAGGCTCTTGGAGTGTCGTTTTTGGAGACTTCGAACCATATATCATTAATGCAAAGGGAGTTATACCGTTCAGGTACTTCAACAGTAGGTATGTTTAGTGTTTTACAAAAAACTTGAAAGTCTTCAGGAGTGCACAGCATGGCTGTGTGACCTCCCTATGTAGCTGATAGGCAGAATGGGAATTTCCATCTGTATGGAATGCCTCTGGTACGCAGTTGATCCAGTAACAGATGTAAAGCTATGCGTTGCTGAAGTGTTATGTTTGAGAGTTGTTGGTAAAGTTGTATTTCATTGCCATTAAAGAGTACATGTTTCTTTTTTTCTCCTTGCTTTTTTTAAGATTGTTTCCTTTAGGTGAAAATTGACCAAGCAGCATATGATATCTCTGGGTGGATCAGTATCTCTCCCTCTTGGTCTAAGTGCTCTGTGTATTCTTTCATATTCAACAGGTAAATCAGGAGATCTGTCCATTATATCATTGAATATAGCTGAAGAGATTTGTTCTATTGGATTTTGATTGTTTCTGGCACTCCTCTAATACGTATATTGTGGTGGCGACCAAGATTATTAAGATCCTTTAGGTGACACTGCATTTCTATAATATGTAAGCCAATGTACACACGGTCAGAGATTTCAACAACCAAATCCGTCGGACTTTGTCCGTCGGATCTTGTCCGAAACTGTTGCATACACACGGTCGGACTAAGTTGTCGAAAAATCCGATCATTCAGAACGTGATGACGTAATTTTGTTACGATGGGACTACGTTCAGGCTAGTAGCCAATAGCTTTGATGTAGGAATTTGATCTGAGCATGCGTGGCACTTGTTCCAATCAAAATTCTCTACACATGATCGGAGTATGTCCGATCGAACCAGTTGGTCGGGAAATATTTCCAACAAGTTGGAAAATTGGGTCCGACGGATATTCCGACAGAATCAGTCCGATGCATACCACACACAGTCAGATTATCCGACAACACGGTCCAATAGGACACATTCCGATGGATTCTCCGACCGTGTGTACAAGGGCTAAGGCCGCGTACACACGGGCGGACTGTTCGCCCAACTTTGTCCGCTGAACAGTGTTTCAGCGGACAGTCCGCTCGTGTGTGGGCTTCAGCGGACAGTTTCAGCGGACTGTCTGACGAACAAAGTCTTACGGAATTTCCGTAAAACTGTCCGCTGAAACTTGGTTTGAGCGGACAGTCCGCCCGTGTGTGGGCCAGTCCGCTGTACTTTCGAAATGAGCGAACTGTTCCCGCCCGGAGAAAAGTCCGCTCATTTCGAGCGCGTCTCCAGGTAGGCGGGGCCCACGAAGGAGACTTCGCGGGCCCCGCCGCCTGGTATGGACTTAAAGGGGAACCCCAACGCCGAAAAAAAAATCAGCGTGGGGGTCCCCCCAAGTCCACAACAGATCCTTGTCCGAGCAAGCTACCCGGCCGGCCAGGAAAGGGGGACGAGCGAGCGCGCCCCCCCCTCCTGAGCCGTACCAGGCCGCGTGCCCTCAACATGGGGGGTGCCTTGGGGAGGGGGGGGCTGCGCGGCCCCCCCACCCCAAAGCACCTTGTCCCCATTTTGATGAAGACAAGGGCCTCTTCCCGACAACCCTGGCCGTTGGTTGTCGGGGTCTGCGGGCGGGGGGCTTATCGGAATCCGGGAGCCCCTTTAATAAGGGGCCCCCGGATACCGGCCCCCCACCCTATGTGAATGAGTATGGGGTACAATGTACCCCTACCCATTCACCTGTAAAATAAAAGTACCCAAAAAAAAACACAACACACGAGATAAAATATTTTATTGCACAGCTCCGGGGGTCTTCCGTCTTCGGGGGTCTTCTCGCCGGACTCCTCCGCTATCTTCTTGTAGCTCTTTTGCTAGCGGAGGAGTCCGGCTTTCTTCCTCCCCGCCGCCGGCCTCTTCTCCCGACTTCGGGGGTCTTGTCCCCCTCTTCGGTTCTTCTGCCGGGCCACCGCGCCTTCTTATAGCCCTTTTACAGGCGGTGGCCCGGTCTTCTGTCGCCGCTGTCGCCGCCACCTTCCGTTCTTCTTCTTCTTCTTCTTCTTCTTCTTCTTCTTCTTCTTCTTCTTCTTCTCCAGGAGATGTTGCCTCGACGATCTCTCCGGCCGGAATGCCAGAGCCGCGCTGCGCTGCCACTTATATAGTGACAATGGGGCGGTGTCACATGGTATATGTCACATGGGTTGGTCACATGGTGACCCCGCCCCTTACGATGTCATAGTCCCCATGTGACATCAACCCATGTGACCAACCCATGTGACATATACCATGTGACACCGCCCCATTGTCACTATATAAGTGGCCGCACAGCGCGGCTCTGGCATTCCGGCCGGAGAGAGCGTTGAGTCAACATCTCCTGGAGAAGAAGAAGAAGAAGAAGAAGAAGAAGAAGAAGAAGAAGAACGGAAGGCGGCGACGGCGGCGACAGCGGCGACAGAAGACCGGGCCACCGCCTGTAAAAGAGCTATAAGAAGGCGCGGTGGCCCGGCAGAAGAACCGAAGAGGGGGACAAGACCCCCGAAGTCGGGAGAAGAGGCCGGCGGCGGGGAGGAAGAAAGCCGGACTCCTCCGCTAGCAAAAGAGCTACAAGAAGATAGCGGAGGAGTCCGGCGAGAAGACCCCCGAAGACGGAAGACCCCCGGAGCTGTGCAATAAAATATTTTATCTCGTGTGTTGTGTTTTTTTTTGGGTACTTTTATTTTACAGGTGAATGGGTAGGGGTACATTGTACCCCATACTCATTCACATAGGGTGGGGGCCGGTATCCGGGGGCCCCCTTATTAAAGGGGCTCCCGGATTCCGATAAGCCCCCCGCCCGCAGACCCCGACAACCAACGGCCAGGGTTGTCGGAAAGAGGCCCTTGTCCTCATCAACATGGGGACAAGGTGCTTTGGGGTGGGGGGGCCGCGCGGCTCCCCCTTCCCCAAGGCACCCCCCATGTTGAGGGCACGCGGCCTGGTACGGCTCAGGAGGGGGGCGCGCTCGCTCGCCCCCCTTTCCTGGCTGGCCGGGTAGCGTGCTCGGACAAGGGTCTGTTGTGTACTTTGGGGGGGACCCCCACGCCGATTTTTTTTCGGTGTTGGGGTTCCCCTTTAAGTACATTCCAGGCAGCGGAGCCCGCGATGTCTCTGTCACGGGCCCCGCCTACCTTGACACGCGCTCGAAATGAGTGGACTGTCCTCCGCGTGTGTGGGCGAGTCCGTTCATTTGAAAAGTTGCGCGGACTTAGTACGACGAACTTAGTTTGCCGTTTTAGTCCGCTCAAAAAGTGCCGTGTGTGGGCAAGTTCGTTCATTCAAAAGTTTGAGCGGACTGTTTGACGAACTTAGTTTGGGCAGACAGTCCGCCCGTGTGTACGCCGCCTAAGAGGTGCATGTCAGAGGATCTTTGCATTTGCCTGATGACATCTGCATGGTGTGCTGAGGCCTGCTCCACTGTCTCCATCCTGGATACTATGGCTTGGATGTCAGCCAGGAGATCCATGATTGATGCTGACAGGGTGAATTTGATATCTTCTGCAACCATCTGAAGGTCTGTCAGGCTTAGGTTTTGTGAAGGCTGTGCTGTAGTGTGTCCGTTCTCCTTAATGGGACAGGAGCCGCTGAGTGGTATGCCAGGCTGTGCTGGGGCCGCGGCCACGTGGACATCTCCCATTGTAACCCAAAACATCACGGGTATATTACTTGCTGGCTCAGGACCTTTATCCTGAGGATTGTGGGTGGTTAAAGAGCTCCGACCCCCCTTACCTATGGTCGTTAGGCTTTCTGGGGATCCTGTAGCTTATTTTTGCTGCTCCAACATGCAGGAGATCTGGCTTCAGACGTCCATCTTAGAGCATAGCTAGACCACGTTCCTTAAATATTTTTTAAATTTGTTTTGTGTCTATGAAAAAATGCATGCGAACATGTTATATTCTCATTATCAGCTTGCAGGTGGAGCGTTGGGTTCCTTTTCATGCATTTTTGGGGCTATCCATATCTACTTTTCAAAAAAAAAATCCTGTTGAATACAGAGCTCAATAGCTAAAGCTATAATGTACACACACACACACACACACACACACACACACACACACACACACACACACACACTGAAAGAGACAGAGCAGTGACTATTCCTCTTTGATCTTCACCATGCTCTCTTTACTTCATTTCATTTTCTTTCCTAATTTAACATGACCAGGGCCTATATAATAATATAATATAAATGTTTTTTTTTTCCTCGTATCCAGTCATCTGAGGTATTGCATATAAATATTTAGTTTTGTCATTTTGAGCCAGAAGGTGGAATTTTAGTTTCCTTTTCTCAAAAGTATCTCTATTTATAGCCTATTCAAACAGCATGTTATGTATGGGCACTGTAGCTTAATCTGTAACTATATATAAAGTATATATGGTATCCAAGCAAAGGTTGCTGTACAACCAAATAGCAAATCCACACAATAAATGTATTTCTGCTGCAGTAAATACAAAGACACAATGTAGATGGAATGTGGGTATGCTGAATTATATTATAAAATAAAGGAAACAGTTTCAGGTTTCCCCACCCTTGTTTAGGTTTACAAATGCCTGCAAACCTAATGAAGGATGGGGGCAGGATGGGGGCAGGATGGGGGCAGGATGGGGGCATCTTAAATTGTTGTTTAGTGCCCTTACCTATGAACCTTTGTTTGCACTGTTGAAATGCATCATAATGTGCAGAGTATATATATATATATATATATATATATATATATATATATATATATATCCCCTGCAGTGGCAGGGCTGTTCTCCGCCTCTCCTCCAGTGCGGGCAGTGGTGGCTCCAGTGTCCGCTCCTCAGGCTTCCTCCCCTGTGTGTCTGCTCTTCCGCCAAAGCACTAGGCATCCAATAGGGTCACCTGGCACATTGGCCACTTGGAAACAGATCTCACAGACTTACCTGCTGATTGGCGGGGCGGAACTGTAGTGTGACCATAGCAAAAATGTATTTGCTATCATCACACAACAGGATGATATTTGGACTCTGCACCTGAGCCCATCCTTTTTTGAAGCCTATTAGAGCCTCTGGCTCTAACCACGTGCTTCAAAATACACAACCCCCGCCTATCCCTTCCATAGTAATTCATGTGTCCGATGTCCTGAAAGGGGCCGGGCATATGGATAGGGAGGGCGGCGGAAGTGTTAGTGGGGCATCACCCGCAATGCACGGGCCACCAGTGGTAGCTTATCTATTAGTCCTTAAAATGATCAGGATGACAGGATTCACTCAAATAGGCTAAAATGGGGTTTGCCGCTACGTTTGGGTCATAGAACTTTAAACAGGATTTGTTGAACCCTCATGGCACCAAACCTGGCATCATCCCTAAAGAAGAAGAAGTATACAGCCAGTTTTTTTTTTTAAATGGGAGGTCAGCAATAGCAGCATGCATCCTAACAGTCTGCAGTCTCATTAAGGATCCATATACTGTAAAGCCTGATGGTAAAGCTGAATTCCAGGTATGGATGCATGCGATTTAGCTTATGCATATGCCATACTTGTGGGTATGCTGTGGAAGTGGGGGGGAACCACTGCAGTAGTCATTGCTGCCACAATGATCATCTCTGTCTTCGAGGTCCTTGCCTAGTGGCTGCTCTGCTGCATAGTAACCACAGGAAGAGGGTAGCTCGCTTGGCACAGGCACCAATTGTAGAAAGGTTTGCATTTTGTTCATTGAAGAGGTAGTATGGGGATGTCACAATCTCTACCCTGTCCACCTGGTGTTTAGTGTTGTGTTTTGTTTTGTACCTAAAAACAAAAAACAAAATTAGGTAATGTAGTGTTGTGAAAAGGGAACTTAAAATCTGTGCCAACCAGTAGAGCCACTGATTAATTCCATATGTAAGGGCTTTTTCTCCAATGTTTCAGAAGGACACCTCACACCAATAAAAGAAAAAGGCGTCTATGTGTTTAGCAATCTTTTCTTGCAGTTCTGAGGTCTTAAACTCAACTTCCAAGAGGCAACACATATCTCATAATGTTTATGTGGGTTATCTCTAGGTGTTCAGATCTGATTTTTTTCACAATCCAGAAAAAAATAGAATCAATTTAATTGATTTCCACCAAAATAGTCCATGCACATTGATACAGTATCTGTGATTGTGAACAAGACAATCAGAGCTCTGTAAGCCCCAAGAGGATATACTATGGGGTTGATTTGCTAAAACTGGAGAGTGCCAAATCTGGTGCAGCTCTGCATGGCAGCCAATTCACTTCTAACTTCAGCTTATTCAATTAAGCTTCAATTAAACTTTTGACTTTCCAGTAAAACAACCCCTGTATGTCAGTCATGTGTTGCTTGATAAATTATATACCTCCACCAAAACTGGGTTGGGGTAATTGGAATACAGGGAGATGGAGAAGGTCTGGATGGAGTGATTGCTGGGGCAAGCAATAGACTGTACTGTGCTGCTCAAGTACTAGCCATGCAGCATCATTGGTTGCTAGGACAGTGGTGGCAGGCCACCTGTATTCTAGCAACCAACATGCAGGGGACTACAGACTGGAGCCTACATGGGGGTAAATACTACAGGCAGCCCCTGCTGATCCTATCCACAGTATGTGCCATCAGTGAGTTTAACGTGTGGCTCATTACCACTTTTACTTTTCTTCTTTGTTTTTGCATTGACAATGGTCCCCCAATGGCAATGGGTGTCCAGCTCCCCATGCTATATATATGGTAATAGCTTGCTCAGAAGCCTCTCAGGAGGCCACAATTATCCATCAAAATTTGCGTCCCATTGATGTCAATGCAATTCCCATCTAAATTCCCTGTAGAATTCACCAAAATTGGACCTACCAAATTTTAACAGATTATTGTTTTTTTTTAGAGTACTTAGAACAATTTCATCATTGCCTACTCTGAAGGATTCCATACCACAACAATATGGTTTTGGGAGAAAATTAAAGCATCTAGTGAAAGTACACAGACTCATATGGATAATATGCAAAACCCAGCATTACACATACTGTAGACTAGGTAAAATAGAGAAATGGCATAGCTCCCAACTGTCCCTGATTTCCAGGGAATGTCCCTGATTTGTAGCAATGTCCCTCTGTTGCTCTTCATTTTTCCCTCATTTTGGTCTGATCTATATAGTTGTATATAAAATGCACTTTTAGTGTTTCCCAGTGCTAAACCTTTCATCCAACTTCTAAATTGGTGCCTTTGTAAATTTTAAAAGCCAGTATAAAGGAATAGTAGAGGTAAAAAAAAATGTCCTTGTGGATTTAATTAACCTTTTTTTTAGTAATTCTCCTTTAAGTGGGTGTGGCATGGGGGCGTGTTCTATGCCTACATACATTTGTTAGTAGGTGTCCCTTATTCCCATCTCAAAATGTTGGCAGATATGAAATGGTAGTTATAAACTGTCCAAAATACCATAGCTTGAGTAGAAGCCAAACTGCAACTTAAAGCAGAACCAAACCCTCCTATTTTTTTTATAACCAAGGCTGTCATCTTTGTCTCATGTGATCTGTAGTTGCCATGGTACTGCACATGTGATCAGTGCATTTTTTAAAGAATATTACACAGAGATTAAAAACTCACATTAAGCTGTATTGGGCCTCCCAGGTCTAGGGGCTAGTGATGCTACTGTACAGTGAATGAGCCGAACGAACTAGGTGCCTGCTTTGACACAGCATTTTTTAATCTCTGTGTAATTTTTATTAAATGTACTATACTATATGAGTTCCTTCTCAGCTTGTGTCTCTCTCAGTCCCTTGGGAGGGGAGGACTTCAAATATATTTATGAGCAAGATAGGAAGGAGTGAATCTTATACCCCTAAAGTGGATTTGTGACTTTCTTATACAGTTGTGAGTGAGGGGCAAGGCACTGACAATCACTTGTATGCTATATTGGTGCAGCACAGCCACGTTTCATTTGGTAAATTAAGGACACTGATGTGAGATTTTAGGAATGTACCACTGTATGGACATAGAACACTGTGTACAGACTTTTCATTTATATTTTGTATATCACTTAATTTTATGGTTTTGGCTATAGTGTGTGCACGCAGTCATTCATAATTTAGGCTATTTGGGTTTAACATGCATTTGTCTCAGGCAGAGTGAAAATGAGTGCTGTTGTGCATCCTATAAATAAATGAAAACAATCAGAAGTAATTTGTTAATCAAAACATTTTTTTATTTATGGTATATAAAAACAGAACTGGTGATATGTGTGCTGGGATGCCTGGTCACCATGGGGATGTGGGGATTGGGGATGGGGGAAGGAATGGGACTGGTGCCCATGCATATAATGATGGGCAGATGTAAGTGAGTGTGAGGGGTATAATGGGGTCTGGGGCATGGTGGGTGGCAGCTGACGGAGATGAGGGTGCTGATACAGAGAGGGGGCGCTTGCACTGCTGAGGTCCTGGGGGCCATCAGTGGATCCTGGGAAACAGTGTATGGATTGATTGAAGGTAGAGGTGGCACAGCACTAGATTTTGCCTGTCTGTATTGCATAGAGATGGTGTTCAATCGATCCATACAATGAATCTCCAGGTCTCCCCCCATGTCCTCCAGAATGTTGTACATGTAGCGCCGGAAGCAGGCGCGCTTGTTGCTTGGGTCAAGGAAGGCATCAAAGCTGCCCCTCTCCTGGCGCACTTCCCGTAGCAGTGCAAGCACCCTGTCCTCAGTCTCTGAAATAAACTGACCCACCCTCTGCCGCTGTTGTTGGCTGACGCTGAATTCCTGCAAAAGAAAAAAAATATATAGATTGGCATGTAGGTATATAGACAGGCAGACATATCGGATGGACAGTTACCTCATGTGTTGTCTCCTCGTCGTGGCTTCCAACACTGCTGTCACAGGGAGATGTGTAGGCTGAGCTGTCCGTGGCACTGGTGGTGGGTCTGTCCACCACTGGCTCTTCCCCTGCCTCCTCTCTTCTCTCAGAAATATTGGATATCATCCTGCAAAGAATAGAATTTAAATAGTTAGTTGACATTATACATAGAAAATTCATATTGCCTGCAAAGAAATGTACAAGGGTAGTTATATGATGTAAAAAGAACACAATACAAAAACATACTCTCTGGTGCTGTTAATCATCATTTGCCTTACAAAGGCCAGGTTCTGATGATACACGTACGGCTTCTTTTTGGGCGCTCTTCCGTGAGGTCCCTCTTCACGTGGTCACGGAGGGATTTCCACTACGACTAAAGGACTGTGCCTAAAGAATAGTGGACAAGAAGAGGAAAGTGGAAAGGAAGAGGTTAATAAGGGTTATGCATTCTACATTTACATTACAGAACAAACAGATCATGCATTCCATGAACATAGACTTACTTGTTTCTTTTTGTTGACCATGTGACATAGCATCCCACTCTGGAGTGATTGATGAGTTGATCTCCATCCACACATTGTTTTTCAATATGTGGTCCCCATGTTGTGGGTGCACCAGGTCCCAAAGCTCAGGATGGGCCTCCACAGCTGAAATTAAAGGGGTTGTAAAGTAAAAAATTTTATTTTTTTAAAATAACAAACATGTCATACTTACCTCCACTGTGCAGATCGTTTTGCACAGAGTGGCCCCGAACCTGCTCTTCTGGGGTCCCTCGGCGGCTGTCTCAGCTTCCTCCCGCAGATGCTTCTCACGTTAATGCGAGCTCCCTCGCATTGGTGAGAAGCACTGCGGGCGCGCTCCCGTGATACAGCCGGCGGCTATAGCCGCTCGCTGTATCACAAGGCCCCGCCCCCCGGCGCGCTGCGTCATTGGATGTGATTGACAGCAGCGCAAGCCAATGGCTGCGCTGCTTTCAATCCATCCACTCCAGCCAATCAGCGGCCAGGCTGAGCGGCGAAGAGGACGGCGGGGGCGAGCGCGGGATTTTCAAGGGGTCAGGTAAGTAAAACGGGGGGACTGGGGGCGCCGGCAGTGTGAGATGTTTTTTCACCTTAATGCATAGAATGCATTAAGGTGAAAAAACATTTACCTTTACAACCCCTTTAAAACTGGCTGTGAAACAGAGCTGGCCATGTCTTTTTCCTCCTCTTTCTCTTCCACACAATCCTCCAGTTGTGCAAAGGACTTTTGGGTAATTACAGACAGGAATTTCTTGTTTTTCCCTACATACAGTGACCAATCACATAATAAACATTTTTTAAAAATGCTTAAAAACGCTGAAGCTTAAAAATGCCAGTACAGTGCTACTGTGCATTTTTTTAGCTTTTTTCTGCGTCAGAATCAAAACAGCTCTAGCGCTGGTCCTTGGTTTGTTTTTGAGCTTAAAAACGCCAATGCCTGTTACAGCTCAAAACACCATGGTTTGTATGAGGCCATTAAATAACATGAAATTGCATTTTTAAGCTGCTCAAAAACACTGCTGAAAAAACATCTGTGTGTATGAGACCTAAATTTTACGGACATAACCATTCTCTCATTATGACATACCAAAGTATGTGCATTTTAATTCACTTCCATACACTTCAATGAGCCAAAGAACACATACTGTATACTGTAAATGGATCTAAAATTGGTTCAGCCTATTTTTTTACACTACAGTGCACTGATGTGAATGTCCTCATTGGGCTCAATGGGGTTGACTTACTAAAGTGCAAAATCTGGTGCAGCTGTGCATGGTAGGCAATCCGTTCCTAACTTCAGCTTGTTCAATTAAGCTACGACAAAAAATAAAAATAAATCAGATGTAAATAATATATAAACAAAAAATGGAAGCTGGTTGGTTTCTATGTAGAGCTGCACCAGATTTTAAACTTTCCAGTTTTAGTAAATCAACCCCAATGTGTATATTGTTTTCATGCCTTACAAAATTCACATAAAAACACAAAGCTGAGAATTTGGCTACAGCGTGTGTTACTGGCTGGATCACCATATAAAAATAAATGAAAAAAAAACATAAAGAAAGAAAATGAGTACACCCAACTCATTTATAGATTGGTTAATCTGCAATATAAAATTTTTGGTTTTAATACTGCTTTATATACTAGATAAGGCGATCTAGTATATAAACTAGATAGATACTAGATACTAAATAAGGTGATCTAATATATAAACTAGATAGATACTAGATACTAAATAAGGTGATCTAATATATAAACTAGATAGATACTAGATACTAAATAAGGTGATCTAGTATATAAACTAGATAGATACTAGATACTAAATAAGGTGGTCTAGTATATAAACTAGATAAATACTAGATAAGGTGTTTAACCACTTCCCACCCGGCCAATGTACATATACGGCCAGGAGGGAGCTCTCTACTTCTGAGAGGACGTTCAGGAATGTCCTTTAGAAGGAAGGGGATCGCGCGCGCGCGTGCCCGTGTAGCGGCGGGATCCCGATGTGCTTGTGTCACCCGGACACGGCGCATCTTGGATCGGCAGGAGGGCTCTGTGACTGACCCTCCTGATCACATTACGGCCGTGTCCAATCACGGCTGTCATGTGATGTAAACAAACAGCCGGTTGCTAGGCAATTGGCTCTCCTCTCCTCAAAGTCGTCGCTGAGGAGAGGAGAGCAGATCACTGCAGCCGGCTGGTGATCAGTGAGTATGAGCTGTTTTTACAGCTTTTTACTAACTGATCACCAGTCTAGTATAAACCTACAGTGTAAACACACATGTCATTTTATTGGATTTCTTTTAAAATAGAAAAAAGAAAATATTGTTTTTTTTTTCCAAATTTCTGCGTTTTTTGCGCTTATATCGGAAAAAATAAAAAACGGAGTCATGAATAAATACCACCAAAATAAAGCTCTATTTGTGCGAACAAAATGATAAAAATGTCATTTGGGTACATTGTAGCATGACCGCGCAATTGTCATTAAAATTGCGAGAGCGATGAAAGCTGAAAATTGGGCTTGGAAGGAAGGGGGCGAAAGTGCCCTGTATTGTAGTGGTTAAGCATTAAATATTAATGTTCTATTTCTTCAAGCAACAGAGTGGGCTGGCACATTGGTTAGCTGGATGACAGTCACATAATAATATGGTAAGCTTTGTGTCTCAGTCCTGAGGTCATGTCTGATCCTGCCATTGTGACAGCCAGCAGTGATAAAGCTGTTACATTAGAGGAGGAAAAAAAAAAGACATCCACTGTCTTTATTGCTCCCTACTGGTCACTCTGCTTTGTGGTCACAGATAGAAAGCCTAAGCAAGGGATCAACAACACTGGCAAGATAGGCTCTCTCTGCTACATATAGAACATAAATCAAGTCTGCAGCTAGAGGATGACAGGTTCAAAGGAAACAAAAATAATGTATGCATAAAAAATATGTGGCACAGTTCTCAAGTAGTCCACTTGCATGCTAATCATACAAAGGGCACATGGGCAAATGTACACATATCTATCAATGAAACACCTAATTATAGCTCTAGTTCGTGATCATGTGTGGAGTAGTGAGTAAATCAAGATCCAGGTATCAGAACTTTCATGCTGCATTCTATCACTAGGACCCACGTGTATGGTCAGGATAAAAGGGGTTACTACTGCCTTTTATTCCTCCATCCAATGAACTTCTTCTCTCATTGGCTGTTGCCTAACACGCCTGTATCCATCCCCTGCTCCATGGTCCATCCTCCAGCCAAAGCTCAGACACATTTCAGTGTATAGGAATGCAGCTGATCGGAGTGGACTCCACGCTTCTGCCTGCTCTTCATTCTCATTGTCCTTGTCTGTGGATTGGGTGCCATTGATCATGTCTACAAGGGAAGCCCCCCACCCCAATGATCTCCTGTAAATGACGGAGGGATGGACGCTTCATTGGGCTGATTGGGATTACCGGGAGCTCGATGTGGAGCTGTCCGTGGTGCTGAACCCCGTGCCCCGCTCATTCCTCTACTACCTGCTCCGCTGTCACTTTCATGCTTTGCATGCCACAGCCGATCACCAGCGACCATGGCAAGGATAAGATGGATCCTAACTGCTGTGTCCGGCTTCTACTTCTGGGAAGCGGCACTTCTGCTAAGGTAGGTGCAATATTATATATATATACCGGTTACCGCACACTGGGCTCTACAACCTGTATACAGCATCAACTTCTACATACATCTCTGTTCATTCATTCTTTAATCAGGACAGTGTGCGCTGGAAGTGATATATATATATATATATATATATATATATATATATATATATATATATATACCTTTGTTGGTGTCAGTTTTCAGTTACCATCTAATTTGTAATTATGATTGCAATCTTCGTTTAAACATAGGATAAGTCGGATTTAAAGTTTGTTGCGGTTAATTCCAATCAATGTTCAGCGCACTGTGATCTACAGAAATGTTCTGCAGCCATACAGGTATTGGTAATTTAGGCAATTAGCATCTCTCTGTCCAATGTCTCTTTTCCTCTTTATCTCCATCTCTCTCTGATCTCTCTCTCTCTCTCATTTCTCTCTGTTCTCTCTCTGATTTCTCGATGATTTCTCTCTCTTTCCCCTTCTTCTCTTTCTACCACTGTATTCTCTCTTTCTCTCTCTCTATCACACTCACCTTCTCTCTTTAAATCCCCCCTATCTCTCTCTCTCTCAATCACCTTTCTCTCTCTATCACACACACACCTTCTCTCTCTCTCAACCCCCCCTCTCTCTCAAGCCCCCTCCCCTCTCTCCTCTCTCTCTCTCTCTCTTTCTCTCTCAACCCCCCTCCTCTCTTTCCTCTCTCTCCATCCCCCCCCCTCTCTCTCTCTCTCTCTCTCAACCTCCTCTCTCTCAATCCCCCATTTCTGTCTCTCTCTCTCTCTCTCAATCATCCTCCTCTCTCTCTCTCTCAATCCACCCTCTCTATCTTTCTCTCAACCCTCTCTCAACCCCCCCTCTCTCTCTCTCTCTAAATCCCCCCTATCTCTCTCAACCCCCCTCTCTCTCTCTCTCAACCCCCCTCTCTCATCTCTCTCTCAATCTCTCTCTTTCTCTCAACCCCCTCTCTCTCTCTCTCTCTCAACCCCCTCTCCTCTCTATTTCTCAACCCCCCTCTCCTCTCTCGCTCTCTCTCTCAATCCCTCCTCCTCTCTTTCGCTCAATCTCTCTCTCTCTCCCAATCTCTCTCCCTCTCTTACTTTGTTTCTCTCTGTCCCCTCTCTTTCTACCTATTTATCTTTCTCTCCTCTCTCTCTCTCTCCCTCTCCCTCTCCCTCTCTCTCTCTCTCTCTTTCTCCCTCCCTCTCTGCCTCTCTCTTTTCTTTTTCTCTCTCTCTGTTTCACCCTGTCTCTCTTTCTACCCTTTCTCTCTCTTTCTCTCTAATTTATTTCTTTCCTCCCCCCCCCCCCCCCTCGCCCTCTTCTCTCTCTTTCTCCTTAACTACACACACATGTACACACACACACATAGATTATTTCTCTTTCTATCTCTCCTGTATTTCTCTCCCTCTCTATTTCTCTCCGTCTCTCTCTATTCCTTCCTCTTTCTTCCTCCCTCCCCCTCTGTCTTCCTCTTTCACCGTCTTCCCTCTCATCTCTCTTCCTTCTTTTTTCCGCTCTCTGTTTCATTTTCTCTCTCTCTACCCCTTTCTCTCAAAGACACACACTACACATACAGTCTCTCTCTCTCTCTCTCTCTCTCTCTCTCTATCTCCCTCAATTTTTTTCTACCCACCCTATTCTCTCTTTCTTGTTAACTACACATACACAGGATCTTCCCCCCCCCCCTCTCTCTCTCTCTCACACACACACACTCCCCCACACATACACGTTCTTTCTCTCTGTCCCCTCTCGTTATACTCATTTCTCATTCTCTCTCTCTCTCTCTCTCGCTCTCTCTATCCCCCCCCCCCATCCCTGCCTTTCTCTCTTACCCTCTTCCTTCTCTATCTCTCCCTTTTCTTTTTCTCTCTCTGTTTCACTCTCTCTCTGTTTCTACCCCTTTCTCTCTCTTTTTCTCTAATTTCTTTCTATCCCCCCCCCTCACCCTCTTCTCTCGCCTTTTCTCTAATTTCTTTCTATCCCCCCCCCTTCACTCTCTTTCTCCTTAACTACATACACACACACACACACACACACACATTCATTCTCTCTCTGTCTCTCCTTCCTTTCGCTCTCCCTCTTTATTTCTCTCTCTTTCTTCCTCCCTCCCCCCTCTGTCTTTCTCTCTCACCATCTTCCTTCTCATCTCTCCCTTCTCTTTTTCTCTCTCTCTGTTCACTCTCTACCCGTCTCTCTCTTTCTCTCAGACACACACACACACACACACTACACACTCCCTCCCTCTATTTCTTTCTACCCCTCCTCACCTCCTCACCCTCTTCTCTCTTTCTCGTTAACTACACATACAGGTTCTTCCTCTTTCTCTCTCTCTTTTCTATCTCTTCCTCTCTCTCTCTCTCTCTCTCTCTCTCTCTCTCTATTTTTTCTCTCTCTCCCCCCTCTATTTCTCTCTTTCTCTCTCACCCTCTCATTCTCTTTCTACACACACACACACATGTGCACGTGCACATAAACAAACACAATTTCTGTCTCTCTTTCTCATTTACTCCCGGCAGTAGTAAGAACAGTAATGGCAACACTTTAATGGACATCAATAAGACATGGAAGGAAGTCTCATCAGGGTGTAAAGTGAAATGGCCATCTAGATTGATATTTCTTTGATTTACGTTTGCCTAAAAAATAGTCCAAGCAAGACAGTATTAAATCAATATCTTGGCCATGATTTAAAGGGCACTTAGCTAAACATTTTTTTTTTCAATGCTAGCTATCCAACTCATTTTAATTATAGAAGATCACTTCTGCATGATTGACAAGCTCTAAAGCCTGGTGTACTTTGACTTTAAATGTTCTTAGTAATTTTCTGTCTGTATAAATCATCTAATAGGTAGACCATTGGCTATGGTAAAACTGATCATTCTAAGCAATATTGTTGTAATCATGTGGCTAGACTTACGTTGTGTATTCTGTTACATGCATTCTTAAAATTGCGCATAACAAAATATTCAAATTGCACTAGTATGTGTATGTATGAATGTAAGTTAGGGACTTTATATTGTCAGCGCCTTGAGGACAGGGACTGATGTGAATGTACAATATATATGTAAAGGGCTGTATAAATTGACGGCACCATATAAGTTTACTTGTAATAAATAAAATATTTGGTCATGAAAGTCATATATACTACACTGTATGTAAAAATAAAACCACAAATGACCTGCACCTTAATCTTAAAAGAGAATTTAAATGTTTTGTTCATATTTTAATTGAATGTTTTCTAGTGATTCTTATGAATAATTAATGGCCAAAGAGCGGAGGTCCCAGTGGCCTTATAATTTAATTTCCTATCAGAAGTAAAATGGTAATACAGAATGTTCAAGGTCACAAAGAGATTTTACTCCAAAGCCATGCTTTTCACTCCATAATTCCTGAAATCAACTGCAGGGAGCATTACCATTGATCTTGTATATGCCAATGTGTTAATGAATACATGCTGCAAGAATTAATATTTTGGTAGTTAGATATTTAATTAAAAGTTAAATATGCATTCACATAGCATTTAATAATCTCTTATGAAGTAAAACAGTGTGTTTTTATAAAATAATAAAAACATCAAAAGTATGTAACTGATTATTTTTTAGTTTTTACTCACTTGTACAATTGTCGTTTTTTCCTATCTGTGTACAAAATGCGATAAAAAAAATCTAAAATATAAAGGGGCTACACACTATGAAGCTGGTGCTATAAAGTTTAAACTAAATAAGTTCACCTTCAGCTGGATCACACCACAGAAACGCAGTCCTAATGCGTTCCAGATGCGTTTCTTCATGTGGGTTTTTGACACGTTTTTGATGCATTTTGGTGTGTTTTTGATGTATTTTCTGTGTTCCAGTGTGTTTTTTCCCTCTTTATTTTCCCGAAAGTTTCCTGTTTTTTCTCTGTAATGCATTCCAGTGCATTTTTATGTGTTTACATGCATTCTGTTGTTTTTTATGTGTTTTACTGCATTTCAGTGCAGTTCTTTGCAGAATAAATGCAGCATGTTCTACTTTTGTTGACTTTACTGGAACACACCGCAATGGTGTGAGCTTTGCCATTAAAATCCATGCAACCTGCTGTCCATGCATTTTTGACACAGAAAAAAAAGGCACTGGATTCAAACCAGCAGGCATTTGTTAACATCCAAGACAAAATTAATATGTCATGACTCCTACAAACTGCTTTAAATCTTGCATTTTTTCACAGTTATTTAATATCTCTTATATCTACAAATAACATATTTATCAAAATATGGGTCAATTTCTGTACTACCCTTTGGCTTCTGTGGTCTAAAACAGATTTGCGACATTGTGAAGTTTCTGTAAATGGTTGCAAATTTCTTTAGAATATCGAACAAGTTGCCAGATTGTTGAAACTAAACTGCCAAACAGTTCTGAAACATACCAAGCAACCACAGAACAAGGGTCGACTAGTAGTTGCAGCTCTATTACCATGAACACTTGGTTGGAGGCATAGAAATTGCAGAGTTCTATCTGCATATGCATGTGCTTTGGATTTAAATATGAAAGTGATGGCATCCTCAAACTTGATAAGCCTAATGGGTCAGTTTTTTCTCCAAGAGGAATAAATGGTCCACTGCTCCATGTTTAGCCAGTAAAAATAGAAAAAATATTTTTATCTGGCTACATTTTTAACATAAAATAAAGCTAGAACATGCTTATTTATTATTAAATGTTGGTTTATAAGTGATCTTGGACCTTTATGGTACACTGCCCTTCACTTTCTATTTTAAACTGAATGGGTTGTTTTACAAGGTGATTCTTTACAATCACTTTAATGACATTCCAACTGACTATATATATATAGTCAGTTGGAATGTCATTAAAGCGATTGTAAACAATCACCTTGTAAAACAACCCATTCAGTTTAAAATAGAAATGAGAAGCAAAACATTTTTATATAGCTATAGAAATACATTATAGATACCTCTTTTCCCTTTTTTTTATAAGTGATCACATTCCCTCTGTTCTCAACTGCATATCCAGGGCATGTCAGGACAAGTCCGATCATTGGAGGAAAGCACACTGAGCTCCCAGCATAGCTAAAGAACTGACTACAATATGCTCTCCTGCTTAGTGTGGACAGTTTTTAATAGGAAAACAGAGGGACTGGCAGGAGCATCAGGAAGTACTACCAAGAGAACAGGATATGTTCTCATACAAGCACATAATACAACAGGCACATATCAGGAATATGAAGTGTTGGGGTAACAAACGCTTTAAGTCAGGAACATGAATGGGCAAGCAACATTATTAGCTTTAAGCCTTAAAAAAAAACAAAAAAACTTTTAGGTATGAAGGTATGATTTCTACCTGTTCAAAATGTAAAAATGCAAATTCAGTTATAAAACTATTGCAATCTGATACAGACATGGTGTAGCTAAGTGAAATAAATTGAGAAATAGCAGTCATATATAATAATGCAAAAAATTTGTTGTATTTAAAACTCTTAACATACACAAAATAGGTCCATAAGTTAGTCTATGCATGCCTTCATGAATGTCCTACCATGTCATTATTGGATTGCAGTACAAAACAGTTTTTAGCTTTATTACACTTTTTCAAATATATACCGGAACAAAATGGATGATTTAAATGTGGAAATTTCTTACATTTTAATTCATATGTATGAAAACCACACAGTTTTATGAATAATAGTAGGTTTGCATTGTGCAGAATGTACAAGTACATTTGTGTAAGCACATCATGAGTTGAGCAGACCATTCATTTGACTTTGGAGTGGAGAGGAGAGCGAGCGGAGTGGAGGGTTGAGATTCACAGGTTATTCTGGGTCCGCCGAGACCGCATTAGATCGTGTTACCGCTGCAAGCTCCCCACTTTGGAAACTTTATGTTGAAGTGCCTTTGTTTGCTCTGAAGGATGTAAGTGCAATAATTGAAGATTTCAAGTGCTGTTTTAAATAAATAGTTTTACTATACTTCACTATTGGAAGCACGTTTTATCTTTACACGTGGAGTGTGATTGTTTAATGAACACGGTTGGAGTCGTCTGATAACCCTGGAGGGCTATTAAGTGATATTGCCGAGCATAGAGTGCAAGGCATGATCTATTGTTGAGTGCATTTCCTAATGGAGAGAAGGCACAACACACATATGGTGTGGTGGAAGATTGTTTTAAGTCACTTTAAGAAGATTATTTTACTTTTAAGTGCAATCACTTGGATCAACGTAATTATACACGGACTTGAGTTTGATTTTTTTCTGAACGTTATGGACACTATTATTTATATCACATTGATCACTTTTTTTCACGGGGTGATTGCTTGTCATATATATTTAGGTTTATTTATTTAACTGTTGTGAACATAAGCACTACTATTTTATTCATTTGAAATCACATTATGCACATTCATTTGAATGGGCTGCTGTAACCACAAGAAATGCTGGGAAAGAAGAACCCTGACTCTCTTTTAAAAACAAGGCCGTATGGGACCAATTTAACATATCCAAAAATGAGCCTTGTTTACCAATGCATAGGATGCAATTAAGAATTAATGGAACCCCCATGCATCTGCTGAAAAACAGCATGTTTTGCCTGCTGGTTGGGAATGCGTGAGATTTTGTGATTTTGTAAGTATTTCTGGATCACACAAGTGAGAACCTAGACTAACAGATAATTATCACTTTTCGTTTTTGAATTACCCTGGGTTACCTCCAGCAAAGCATCAATATAATTTATTTAACTTTGTAATCAAACATTTTACAGAAGGATTTTTTTTGTGTGAACCAGTAAAGGTATCTCAAGAACCTCTGTACTAGTTCATGTTAGCCAGTATGCCCAATTTATGGTGGTACTTTTTTGGCTGTGATTTTAGTTGCATTTGGATAATCTAAATATTTTCTTTTTTTTAACTCAACTTTTTTTCTATTGATAGTGTCCTTGGGGATGATATCATTTAATTAACCAACTTTACATTGTTGACTTTAGGTACTGCCTCAAAGAAAGATTGACATGTCTGAGCTATGCAAATTGTCCTTTACAAAAGCAATATATATACAACCCTATACAAATCAAGCAGGGTGGATTTGATTTAAATTCTAGTAAAACGGCTTGATTTAACTCAATTCAATTTAAATCATATATTTTTTTTTTCCAATAGATTTTTATTGAAGTATTTGGGTGATACTTGTGTAAAGTCAGGTATATGTATGACAATAAGCAATACAGATAACTTGAATAACATAAACTCGCATTAGCAAGAGAACGCACATAACAAGGTGTGTGTCTGCCGGTTTGAACTATAGTAACAGCAATCAATAGTATGTATAGCAACATAAGCAGGCTATAAATTAGCTTGGGGGTGGGAGTGAGGGGGGAAAGTGGGGCAAGGAGAAGGGGGTAGGCAGGGGGAGGAGAGGGTGGGGAGAAAGAGGGAAAGAGGGCAAGAGAGAGAGAGAGAGCCCGAGAAAGATTGAGCACATCAAAGTCCATTTATTGTATATGTCAGTAGTTTAAGTAGGATTTTTTTAGGTACCATTGTTTCCAAGGGAGCCATAATTCACAAAAACGGTAGTGTGAGGTTTTAACTCATGAGAGCATTGTTTCCTAGGTGTAATGTGTTTGCACTAGAGCAGGGATATGCAATTAGCAGACCTCCAGCTGTTGCAGAACTACAAGTCCCATGAGGCATAGCAAGACTCTGACAGCCACAAGCATGACACCCAGAGGCAGAGGCATGATGGGACTTGTAGTTTTTTTTTTTTTTTATCTGTTTTTTATTTGAGAAAAAGGAACAGTACATAACACAACGTTATATATACCATGGAAACAGGTGTATATGGTACACATGACTAGTCATAATAGCAAGTACAACATTTAGAACAACCTAGGAAAGGATAACAAACAAACCCTTGTTACTAATCATCCTAATGACTATTATAAAGCAAGGGGAGGGTAAGTGGGCACGTTGGGAAGCATCTGGATATCTAATAGGGTGACGGGTCAGTTGGACAACCCACGAGTAACTGATGAAGAAATATATATGAGTTGTTGCCATTGTTGAAGCAGTTACCTGAGGGAACCGGTTTGGGATAAAAATTTATGATAAGCTTAGATGACCGAATCTAATATGTTTTGCATAGGTTGTTGTCGGAGGCTATAACTGGTGTGTGTGTCCAGCACACCACCAAGATTTTTTAAAAGAGGGGGGGGGGGGAGGGGTGGGGGGGATTAAGAAAGGGGGGAAAATTAGAGGGGGAGTGGGTAACTGCCAGGTGCCATATCAGGTGTATATTGTTGATAAAGTGAGAGGAATATCCCATTTGAGGATGTGTTTCAGCATCGTAACCTATAGAGGGTATAGAGGTCCAAGTAGTAGTTATGTCGATCGGACAGTTTTTGAGTTGGGTAAGTGATCGCGTTCAAAACTAGGTTGAACCTTGAGAGGGTCTAGTAAATGGTCGATAATTATCTCAATTATGGAGTCTTTGTTTGTATTCATCAGTGAATTTAAAGTGTAACCAGCAGGCCCATTGGGTAGTGAATTTTTGAGGTGAGTTGTGAGAGATTGCTATGAGTTCTTCCATTTCTGCAATCTTGTTAACTCTCATAAACCAATCCCTTATGGAAGGAATTCTTGGGGAGCCCCAAAGAGGGGGTATACACAATTTTGCAGCATTAACAAGCATCGTGGCCAATGATTTAAAGTAGGGTAAATTACCGGAGGTATGGAGATGAAGAAGGAATTGGGCAGGGGAGAATTCGAGTTCGTATGTGGTAATTTTTGAGATCAGTTTGTGGACTTGAAGCCAAAATAATTGTATGCTTGGACATGACCACCATATATGGAGGAGTGTCCCTCGTTCCCCTTGGCATCTCCAACATCTGTCTGACTGGGATGTGTTGAATCTGCTTAAAAGGTAAGGAGTGCGGTACCATCGAGAAATTATTTTAAAGTTTGTCTCTTGGGTGGAGACGTTTACAGATCCTCTATGTGCGTTTCGGTATATTATGTCCCAGGAGTCTTTTGTTAACTCAAGACTCAGATCTCTTGCCCAGTTATCACAGGCCCTGCCTTCGTTGGATTGAACATTCCACCAGAACATATTCTGTATTTTGGATATAATATGGCGTTGTGGTTCACTACTTAGACACATATTTTCGAACTCAGTCAACTCGTCTGAGAGATCTGATTGATTGTTGACACTGTCAGTAAAGTGTTTGAGTTGCCAATAGGAAAGGGGGGTAAGTTTGTGTGCTTGCCACGTCTCAACTAGCTGTTCCCGGGGTAAAAGTTGACCGTTCCTGACTATATGGTGTAATCTTATACCTATATTTGTTTGCGAGTGTGTAAACGGGTGGCGATCCATACCAGGTGGGAAGAGTGGATTAGAGAGAACTGGCGAGAGTGGGCCTGGGTATTTGGAGAGGTGAAATAGGCGATTGGTTTGATGAAAGCATTTCAGTGTGGCGCTTATTGTTGGGTGACTCTTAATGTTTTCTGGTAGTAGTTTGTACTTAATCCAGGGGGATCCAGCTATGGGGTGGTCAAAGAATGCATTTTCTAAAGCAATCCAGTTCTTAGATTTTTGGTTTGTGTGCCAGTCTATAATACGTTGTAACTGGCAAGCCCAGTAGTAATGTTGAATGTCTGGAAGACCAATTCCCCCTTTGGTTTTTGGTTTAATCAACTGCGTATAACTGATTCTGGGCCGTTTGAGGTTCCAAATGAATTCTCTACAAATTTTGGAGATGTTATTTAGGAAGGACTTAGGGAGTAGGATGGGGATTGTTTGTAAGAGGTATAGAATACGTGGTAAAATGTTCATTTTTACAATTGCCGCTCTACCGAACCATGAGAAATGGGCCTTGTTCCATTTTGTGAGATCCTCTTTGAAGGTTTTTAGTAGTGGGAGATAGTTTTTTTGAAAGATGTCAGAAAGGTTAGCGGGCAATTGGATCCCCAGGTAGGTCAGAGCGTCTGATTTCCAGATAAATGGGAAGTTTTGCTTACTGAGGGCTACTTGTGGGTCTGGTAGTGAGATATTTAGGGCATGCGATTTAGCGAAGTTAATTTTAAGGTGTGCTATGTATTAGAAAATAGCAAAGTCTTTTAAGAGGTTGGGGATCGTAATCAGTGGGTTGGACAGAAACAGGAGGATATCGTCCGCAAAAGCGGCCACTTTGTAACTTTTCTGTGCTATAGATATTCCATGTATATCGGGATTGTCTCTCAATCTGCGTAAGAAGGGTTCAAGTGTAAGAATAAATAGGATGGGGGATAGGGGACAACCTTGACGCGTACCGTTTTTAATGTTGAAGGCCTCTGACAGGATGCCATTTACTCTGACTCTCGCCTTTGGGTTGATGTATAGGGATAGAATAAGGCTAATAATGCGATCCCCAAAGCCAAGAGTTCTTAAAACCGCTTCAAGGTAGTCCCAGGCTAGCCTGTCAAAGGCCTTCTCCGCGTCTAAAGATAGGAAGAATCCCGGGGTTTTAGTGGAAGAGAGCCAGTGATGAATATTGATAGCTTTAAGGGTATTATCCCTGGCTTCTCTCCCAGGGATAAATCCCACCTGGTCTGTTGATATGAGCATAGGAATTAAGGGGATAATTCTATTAGCTATAATTTTTGCGAAAAGTTTCAAATCAGTATTTAGTAGGGAAATTGGGCGGTAACTAGAGGCCAATTCTTTGTCCTTACCCGGCTTAGGGACAACACAGATGTGTGCGTCTAATAGGGAGTTAGTGATTGTGTTAGGTTTTGCTAATAGATTAAAAGCTTTCAGGAACGGCGATGTTAGAAGGTTTGAGAAGGATTTGTAGTATGTCAGACAGAAACCATCTGGGCCGGGGCTTTTACCTGTTTTCATATTTTTAAGGGCCATGAGAAACTCACTTTCTGTTATTGGGCCATCTATTAATTTAGCTTGTTCAGGGGATATGGGAGTAGGGCAATTATGTTGAAGGAAATCAGCAATTATATCTCCCCGGCTCCTGCTGTCTTTGTGTGGGTGGGGTTGAGGGGGGAGGTTATAAAGGTCCTCGTAATAACGAGCAAAATGGCTCGCTATTTCCTCACTACTAGTAGCTGATGTTGTCGCAGACGATCTGAGTTTGTGGACTGTGTTGTTTGCTTTTTTTGTTTGTATAGCCTTAGCCAGAAGCTTACCACTTTTATTGCTTTGCTCATAAAATAGTTTTTGGGATAGGATAAAAGTTTTCCTGTTTTTTTCCCCAATTCTTCTCTGAGAAGATTGCGGGCTTGCTCTAGTTCTTGTAGGGAATCTTGAGCTAGGGTAAGTTTGTGAATGCGTTCTAATTTGCGAATGCGATCTAGCAGTGCATTCGTGTTATCCTGCTGTAAACGTTTGCGATGAGACGCAAGTTTTATTAGCTCTCCCCTGACCACACATTTGTGGGCCTCCCACTGTATCAAATGCGACGTATCCGGAGTATCGTTTGTTACAAAGAAATCCTGAATGATCTTCATGACCGTGTCCAGGTATAGCTCATTTGTTATAAGAGAAGCGTCTAGTCTCCAAATTTTTGATCTCTGTGTGTACTCTGGAAATTCCAAAGTAACAGTGATTGGGTTGGGATCAGATAGGAAAGCCGGTTCAATTGTAGCCTCTGATAGCAGTGGAAGGTCTCTTTGTGTTAAAAAGAGGTAATCAATTCTAGAATGTCGGTTATGTGGAATAGAATAGAATGTGAAATCTCTTACTCTGGGGTGAAGTGTACGCCAGGAATCATGGAGGAGGAGATCCTGAAGCTGGGTTTTAATTTGTTTAAGGGCTTTAAACGGGATTGAGGACGTTCCAGATGAGGCATCCTCCAACGGGTTAAGAGCTACGTTAAAATCGCCTCCGAGCAGGAGGATGCCTGACTTGAAAGAAACTAGAGACATAGCAATCTCACGAAAAAAGCTAACCTGCTGTGAGTTAGGGCTGTATATATTGGCTATCGTAATAGGATTATTCCAAATGGTACCTTTGATAAAGGCATAGCGGCCATTTACGTCAATTAGTGATTCAGTAATGGCTAAGGGTGTGCGTTTTGAAATCAGAATAGAGACTCCCTTGGTTTTCGCGATAGGGTTTGTTGCATGGTAGGATATCGGGAACTCTTTATTTGAAAATTTGGGTATTTGTTCAGATTTGAAATGTGTCTCCTGGAGAAGGATGACATCCGCTTTAAGTTTTTTCATATGTGTCAGGAGTTGTGATCTTTTTTCTGGGATGTTCAACCCTTTTGCATTGAGGGATATTATTTTCAGCTTGTTCTTGATGGATGTTGTTTTTGACATAGGCATTCTGGCACGTGTTACAGAAAGCTTATAGAGAGGCAAGTAATTTATATGTGTTACGTCTAGCTGGTTTAGAGAGAGGAAAATAAGAAGGGATGGGGTGGGGCGGGGGAGGGTAGGTATGGAAAGGACAGATAATTTACGGTATAGATATTAAAGAGGAATGTGAAGGGGGGGCGAGGGTAATACCGACTAGACATGTGCAGAGTAAAATATTTCGTTTCGGAATTTCGTTTTCGTCTGAAAACTTAATTTATTTAGTTACTCCCGAAATTCGTTTTTATTTATTTCGTTTTTCGTTCAAAAATTGCATTCGTCCGAAAATCCACATGAATTACGGTCGAATCTGTCTTGGAAGGCTTATGGTGTCTGTCGAATGTATAAAGAAGATTCGACGGAGCTAACTATATAGCATACTTTAGAACCCTATTAAAGTCTATGGGACTCCAACGTTCAAAATCTAAAGTGCTAATTTTAAAGGCTAATTTGCAAGTTACTGTCCTAAAAAGTGTTTGGGGACCCGGGTCCTGCCCCAGGGGACATGTATCAATGCAAAAAAAAGTTTTAAAAACGGCCGTTTTTTCGGGAGCAGTGATTTTAATAATGATTAAAGTGAAACAATAAAAGTGTAATATTCCTTTAAATTTCGTAGGGGGGGGTTGTCTATAGTATGCCTGTGAAGGGGCGCATGTTTCCCGTGCTTAGAATTGTCCCTGCACAAAGTGTCATTTATGCAGGAAAAAAAGTCCTTTAAAATCACTCGCAGCTATAATGAATTGTCGGCTCCCGTAATACAGAGAACACTCATTGAAAGTCATTGATAAAAAAATAAATAAATAAATAAATTTAAAAAAAGCGTGGGGGTCCCCCAAATTCAATTACCAGGCCCTTCAGGTCTGGTATGGATATTAAGGAGAACCCTGCCTCAAATTTAAGAAAAAATTTGACGTGGGGTTCCCCCTAAATATCCATAACCAGACCCTTCAGGTCTGGTATGGATATTAAGGGGAACCCCGCGTCAAATTAAAAAAAAAATTGACGTGGGTGTCCCCCTAAAAATCTATACCAGACCCTTTATCCGAGCACGCAACCTGGCAGGCCGCAGGAAAAGAGGGGGGGACGAGAGAGCGGCCCCCCCTCCCTCCTGAACCGTACCAGGCCACATGCCCTCAACATTGGGAGGATGCTTTGGGGGTCCGTGACCCCTCAAAGCACCTTGTCCCCATGTTGATGAGGACAAGGGCCTCATCCCCACAACCCTGGCCGGTGGTTGTGGAGGTCTGCGGGCGGGGGGCTTATCAGAATCTGGAAGCCCCCTTTAACAAGGGGACCCCCAGATCCCGCCCCCCCCCCTGTTTGAAATGGTAAGGGGGTACAAAAGTACCCCTACCATTTCACAAAGAAAGTGTAAAAAATGGTTAAATAAAACAAACACACTTTTTAAAAATTCCTTTATTAAAAATAAAAAAAAGATTCCAGCGGCGGTAATCCACTCTTGCTATCCAGCGACGGACGGTCAGCTCTCCATCGATGTCTAATGTCATCCAGCGCAGCGCAGCATCCTTCTTCTGTCTCCTCCACGGAGACACTGGAGGCATTCCGGCGCTGACGTTTCTTATATACGGAGGGCGGGGCCACCCGTCACCTGACCCCGCCCCCCTCGGACGCAAGGGGAAACCCGGGGTTCCCCGTGACGTATGGGTGACCCCGCCCCCCTCTGATGTAACGGAAACCTGCCTGTGTTACATCAGAGAGGTGCGGGTCACCCCTACGTCACAGGGAACCCCGGGTTTCCCCTTGCGTCAGAGGGGGGCGGGGTCAGGTGACGGGTGGCCCCGCCCACCCTATATAAGAAACGTCAAGCCGCCGGAATGTCTGTAGTGTCTCCTCCACGGAGACAGAAGAAGGATGCTGCGCTGCGCTGGATGACATTAGACATCGATGGAGAGCTGACCGTCCGTCGCTGGATTGCAAGAGTGGATTACCGCCGCTGGAATCTTTTTTTTATTTTTAATAAAGGAATTTTTCAAAAGTGTGTTTGTTTTATTTAACCATTTTTTACACTTTCTTTGTGAAATGGTAGGGGTACTTTTGTACCCCCTTACCATTTCAAACAGGGGGGGGGCCGGGATCTGGGGGTCCCCTTGTTAAAGGGGGCTTCCAGATTCTGATAAGCCCCCCGCCCGCAGACCTCCACAACCACCGGCCAGGGTTGTGGGGATGAGGCCCTTGTCCTCATCAACATGGGGACAAGGTGCTTTGAGGGGTCACGGACCCCCAAAGCATCCTCCCAATGTTGAGGGCATGTGGCCTGGTACGGTTCAGGAGGGAGGGGGGGCCGCTCTCTCGTCCCCCCCTCTTTTCCTGCGGCCTGCCAGGTTGCGTGCTCGGATAAAGGGTCTGGTATGGATTTTTAGGGGGAACCCCACGTCAATTTTTTTTTTAATTTGACGCGGGGTTCCCCTTAATATCCATACCAGACCTGAAGGGTCTGGTTATGGATATTTAGGGGGAACCCCACGTCAAATTTTTTCTTAAATTTGAGGCAGGGTTCTCCTTAATATCCATACCAGACCTGAAGGGCCTGGTAATTGAATTTGGGGGACCCCCACGCTTTTTTTTTAATTTATTTATTTATTTATTTTTTTATCAATGACTTTCAATGAGTGTTCTCTGTATTACGGGAGCCGACAATTCATTATAGCTGCGAGTGATTTTAAAGGACTTTTTTTCCTGCATAAATGACACTTTGTGCAGGGACAATTCTAAGCACGGGAAACATGCGCCCCTTCACAGGCATACTATAGACAACCCCCCCCCTACGAAATTTAAAGGAATATTACACTTTTATTGTTTCACTTTAATCATTATTAAAATCACTGCTCCCGAAAAAACGGCCGTTTTTAAAACTTTTTTTTGCATTGATACATGTCCCCTGGGGCAGGACCCGGGTCCCCAAACACTTTTTAGGACAGTAACTTGCAGAATCTTTTCTCTCTGTCAAATCTTTTTTCTCTGTCGAATATTTTCTCTATATAATCTTGGACTAATAGAGGTAAGGTTAAGCACATTCGACCACAGGTTCTATAGAGATTGTTATTGTCAGAGTCATGTCGAATCTCCTATTCTATATCGAACTGTTGTAACAATGAAAACGAAAATAAAGCATTTATTTATGTCGGATCTTTCGTTTTTCGGATTTTGTGCTTTCGTTATCGTTTGTCAAAACGAAAACGAAAATAGCTGAAATTCGGACGAAAATGCATTCGGACGAAAACGAATGCACATGTCTAATACCGACTGCAAGGATAGTCCAGCTATCCAGCCTTGAAGGAGTTGTCTCCTGTCGGAGGGGGTCAGCACAGCTTTGAGGACTGTGCTGTTGTAGGGAGTGGTAGGACTAGTGAAGATGGGAGTAGGATATATAAGAGATAGAGGTAGAAATAGTAATCTGTTGCTACTCAGAGGGTTAACACAGGCAATGAAAATTTTTTTAAGGGGACAAACATATTCATTAAAGGGGAATACATACATGGGGAATATTAAGGCACTTTGCAGGACACAGGTGTTTAACGTGTATTAGTTGCGCTTGATTTATACAATGGAGGAAGGGTGACAATCAGGAGAGAGAGTGATGGCTAGGTCTAAATTTTTTTGATGGAATCTAAGAGGATACCCCTAAACCGATGAAAAATTAAGATCATGAACATAGAAGTATGACAGTTGAATGTAGCTCAATAAAATACAGTACCGTCTTGAAATATAAGCGTATACGTATAACATTTATATTGAACAGACACTACTTATAAGGAGGAAGGAACCCAACTAAAAAAAAAACAAAAAAACAAGAGATTCAAGGAGGTTCAAAGTCCACATTTAGGAGTAATAAACAGAATAGCTAAACATCTTGAACAAATAAAAAGACCCCTGTCACCCCAGCTATCAGCATCATGTAGTGGTAACACAAGCGGAAAAACATCTGTAAATATTACCATCTCGTATACAGGAGATGGACAGGTAAAGAATGTAACCTGCTAATTGTCTGGGCAACAGGATAAACCTCTAGGGACATATGTTCTGCAGGACATCTCTGAAATGGAACATAACACTTGTAAAGGTAACCGGCTGACCGTATTAGCAAATAAAACCTAGTGTTTCAGGAACTCTTTTTTTTTTTTTTTGGGGGGAGGGGATACAACAGTTAGGTTTTGAACTCTAACTAAGTAGTCTTAGCTCCCTTGTAATAGACAGCGTCGTCCAGGCCTGTAATAACGAGTGTAAGAGTTCCAAATCTGCGGGGAAAAAAGAGTTTGAGCTGCGACTGATCAACCTATTTCAATCTGGTCCAAGTCACAGTATTGGAGTGTTCTGATGCAATGGAAGAGATAAGGAGAGATTTGACACTCCCCTGTCTCGTTTAGTGGTAGATGCTTTGGAAGGAGAGCGTTTCGTGTCCAATAAAGGAGAAGTCCTCTCTGAATGTGTAAATGTAGAGGGTGCAGGATAGCACAAGTTTGAGAAGATACTGCTATAGTACATGTGACAAAATGGAGCTTGACGTACCTTAAGAACGGGGTAAACTCAGCTGAATGCCAGAGGAAACTAAGTTCAGTCTTTCCTCGCCTTTCTGTGCACCGGGGAGGCCGGGACACTACCTTCTCTCGGAGAGCGTCGGTGCGCTGGTGCGGGTGAAACGCGGTTGGAGAGTCTTCGACGTCTGGACGCTGAAGGATTGTCGCGGTGCTGTATCTCCATCATTTCTGCACGTTGCGGAGCGTCAGGGCGTGTTTCGTAGTGCCAATCTGGGATAACGATTGGTGGAATACCCAAATTTTCGCAGAATGTGATAGCGTCTCCAGGGTGTCTTATGTATGCAAATTGACCTCCAGAGCCCACCTGTAGGCAAAAGGGGAACTTCCACCTATAGGGGATGTTTCTTTCCCTCAGGGCGTCTAAAATCGGGCGCAAAGCTCTTCTCTTCTGCAGGGGGATTTGAGACAGGTCTTGATACAAGTTGATTTCTGCCCCTTGAAACAAAATGTGTCTTCTGAGCCTGGCTTGTTGCATGATGTCCTCCTTCAGTCTGAAGTTAATAAGACAGCCGATGACATCTCTTGGAGGGTCCGTGTCCCTGCCTCTGGGACGCAAAGCCCTATGAAGCCGTTCCATATCTATAGGGAAATCAAGGGGACGGCCCAGGAGATCATTGAAAATACTTAGCACTGCTTGGGGTAGGTGTTCAGAGTCGATCGCTTCAGGAAGGCCTCTGATTCTAACGTTGTGACGGCGGCCCCTGTTGTCCAAATCTTCAATGTGCCTTTGCATATTTTGTATTTGGACATATTGAGAGTTCAGAGAGCATTGTGCAGCAGTGATGGCCACTTCATGGCGATCAGTCATATCCTCCACTTCCTCAAGGCGACCAGCCACAGCCTGCAGGTCTAATCTGAGCTCAGAGATTGCTGCTGACAGTGTATTTTTAATATCAGCAGCCACTGCTCTGAGGTCCTCTAAGCTCAGGCTGCTTCTAGGAGAGGGCGGTGTGTCTCTTGCACGAGCGTCTGTGTGCCTCGTGGGACTGTGGCTTACCTCTCTGGAGGCCTGAGATGACGGAGCGGGCTCCCGAGAGCGGGACCGAAAAATCTCTGGAATGCTGCCGGTCAGCGGTGCTTCGTGACGCCGCGGGGAGCGCGAACGAGTGGCGGTATGTTCTTTGTCCGTTTTCCCCATGATGGGCGAGTGTATGTCCCGCTAGTGGAGTTTTAATACCCTCGGAGTAGCGGAGGAGAGAGATCAAGCAGCCATCTTCCGCCGGATCCAGGCCACGCCCCCCGGGACTTGTAGTTTTGCTTGTTGTTTCCTGTAGTATGTGAAATAGTCTTTGGCAGGATCATGTACATGTATTTCTTTTGGATTTGCATGTGCTGATAGCCAGGTGGGTATGTTCAGGTCCGGAGATATGAATTGAATCATGTTCAAAGGTATGTGGGCAGTTTTGGTCAGGAGTTGTGACCACTTAGTGTTGTGCAGTATTTTCCATGCTTTGATGGATGCTCTTATGGTTGGAGAGTCATGTGTTATGTGTATTTGTTTAGTGGGGGCATTCCCTGGTGTCATGTAATTTTCGATGTCACCTCAGAGTGTAGTGGGCTTTGCGATCATCCAGTCCTTCAGTTGTGATAATATGGTTGCCAGGTAGTAGTCCTTCAGATCAATGTATCCCACCCCTCCCCCCCGCAAGCCTATGTTTGATATATTTTGTGTGATTGCTCCTGTTTTTTTTTTCCTTGCCATACATAATGACTTAGGAAGGATTGGAGAGAGCAGAGGTATGAATGTGATAGGGGTATAGAGCAATTTGGGTAGGACCAGCATTTTGAATGCTGCCAGACATCTTGTTTGGTGAGTGTGGTAGTTTATTTTATTAGCATTTGTTTGGCTTGCACATAATTATTGGCAAATAAACTTTTTGTGGATTTAGTAAGAGTCATACCTAGGTAAGATATTCCACATTCTGCCCATGTATAGGAGAAGCGATTTCTAAGTAAATTACTGTTCACTGCATCTAGTCCTAGGTTTAATATTTAGGATTTATTTACATTTACCTTATAATAGGAAATAGAGCTGAAGCACTGTAGTAAAAGAGATACCAAAGCCAGGGAAGTAAGGGGGTTTGTCATCATTATTATCACATCATCTGTGAATAGATTGATTTTATGTTCTACGGTGCCTATTGAGCATCCCAAGATTGTGGCACTAGATCGTATGTGTTCTGCTAAAGGTACCATCATGAAGTTAAAGAAAGGCGGTGACAAGGGGCATCCTTGTCGGGTGCCATTAGTTACATAGTTACATAGTTAGTCAGGTTGAAAAAAGACACTAGTCCATCTAGTTCAACCACAAAAAAAAAAATAATAAAAAAATAATATCGTACAATCCAATATACCCAATTCTATACCCGCAGTTGATCCAGAGGAAAGCAAAAAACCCCAGCAGAGCATGATCCAATTTGCTAAAGCAGGGGAAAAAATTCCTTCTTGGTCCCCTGAGAGTCAATCGGATCAACTTTACCTATAAAAGTTAGTACCCAGTTATATTATGTACACTTAGGAAATAATCCAGGCCCTTCTTAAAGCAATCCACTGAGCTGGCCAGAACCACCTCTGCAGGGAGTCTATTCCACATTTTCACAGCTCTTACTGTGAAGAAACCTTTCCGTATTTGTCCTCTTTATTGAATGTATAACTCGACACCAAGTTCACTATATGGACCCCTTATACATTTGTACATGTTGATCATATCCCCCCTTAATCTCCTCTTATCAAGAGTGAATAAATTCAGTTTCTCAAATTTTTCCTCATAGCTGAGCTCCTCCATGCCTCTTATCAGTTTGGATGCCCTTCTCTGCACTTTCTCCAGTTCCTCGATATCCTTTTTGAGAACTGGTGCCCAAAACTGAACTGCATATTCCAGATGAGGTCTTACCAATGATTTGAACAGGGGCAAAATGATATCTCTCTCTCTGGAGTCCACACCTCTCTTAATACAGGAAAGGACTTTGCTCGCTTTGGAAACCGCAGCTTGGCATTGAATGCTATTATTGAGCTTATGATCTACCAAAACCCCCAGATCCTTCTCCACTATGGATCCCCCCAATTGTACCCCCCTAAAATGTATGATGCATGCATATTCTTAGCCCCCAAGTGCATAACTTTACATTTCTCAACATTAAACCTCATCTGCCACATAGTCGCCCAATTAGACAGAGCATTGAGGTCGGCTTGTAAATTGGAGACATCCTGTAAGGACGTTATTCCACTGCATAGCTTGGTGTCATCTGCAAAGACGGAAATGTTACTTTTGATCCCAGACCCAATATAATTTATAAAGATATTAAAAAGTAAGGGTCCCAGCATTGAACCTTGGGGTACACCACTGATAACCTTAGACCATTCAGAGTAGGAATCATTAACCACTACTCTCTGAAGTCTTTTAGCCAGTTTTCTATCCATTTACAAACTGATATTTTCAAACCTGTAGACTTTACCTTAGACATGAACCGTGCGTGCGGAACTGTATCGAAAGCTTTTGCAAAATCCAAGTATATCACATTCACCGCCACCCCTCCGTCCAAGGTTTTACTTACCTCTTCATAAAAAGAAATCAGGTTTGTCTGACAACTTCTGTCTTTCATGAATCCATGCTGTCTGTTGCTTAAAATATTTTTTTCCTGCAAGAACTCATCTATGTGGTCTTTTATTAATCTCTCCAGTATCTTCCCAACCAATATAAGTTAAACTAACAGGTCTATAGTTACTTGGTAAAGACTTTGTTCCCTTTTTAAATATAGGCACCACATTAGCCCTGCGCCAATCCAGTGGTACTATTCCTGTCATTAATGAGTCCCTAAAAATTAGATACCATGGCTTTGAAATTACAGAGCTCAATTCTTTTAGGATCCGTGGGTAGATGCCATCAGGTCCAGGTGCTTTATCCACCTTTATTCTGTCCAAATATTTCTGGACCATATCACTTTTGAGCCATTGTGGATTTGGGGCTGCGTCACTACGACTCCCATTATGGACATGAGCTCCCCCATGCTCCTTTGTATACACAGAGCTGAAGAAAGTATTTAATAAATTAGCCTTCTCTTTGTCTCCAGTCACCCACTCCAGATTTTTTTGTAAAGGGCCTACATGCTCAGATTTGGCCTTTTTACTATTAATATAATTGAAGATTTTTTGTGGGTTTGTCCTATTATCTTTTGCAATCTGTCTTTCATTTTGAATTTTTGCATCCTTGATTTTCTTGTTACATATTCTGTTATATTCTTTGTAACATTTAAATGACACTAGTGTTACTTCATTTTTATATTTTTTAAAAGCTCTTTTCTTATGGTTTATAGCTTTTTTAACTTTGGCCGTGAGCCGCATAGGTTTTATTTTTAGCCTTTTAAACGTATTGCCCATGGGAATATACTTTGCAGTGAGATCACAGTCTTTTTGAAGAATTCCCATTTCTGTTCTGTGCCCATTGATGCCAATATTCTCTCCCAGTCTAGGTCCTGGAGAGCAGTCCTCATCCTTGGAAAATTTGCTCTCTTGAAATGAAGTGTTTTTATCTTTCCCGTATGTGATTTTTGCTTACAGCTAACATCAAATGAAATCATGTTATGGTCACTGCTACCCAGGTGTTCCTTTATCTGAACATTAGTAATACACTCTGCATGGTTTGAGATTACCAGGTCCAACAGAGCATCATTCCTAGTTGAGGCCTCAATAAACTGGACCATAAAATTGTCCTGTAATAGGTTTATAAATGTTTGCCCTTTAACTGTCCCAGCAGTGCCATTACTCCAGTCAATTTCTGGGTAGTTAAAATCTTCCATAATTATCACTGTCTCAGCCCTTGCAGCCCTTTCTATCTGTGCAAGGAGCTGAGTCTCCACCTCCTCATTAACATTGGGTGGTCTATAACAAACTCCAATAATTAACTTTGAACTACACACATATCTGTATGCAGTTCCACCCATAATGCTTCAGACTCATCACACCCTCCGTCCACCAGGTCCTCTTTCTCACTCGCTTTGAGATCACTTCTGACATACAGACAGACCCCTCCACCTTTCCTTTTTACTCTGTCATGGTGCATAGCCATGAATATTAATAGCCCAGTCATGTGAGGAATGAAGCCAAGTTTCAGCAATACCGATTACATTATAGCTCTCCTGATGCACCAGAGCTTCCAACTCACCTTTTTTGCTTGGCAGACTTCTAGAGTAATATGGAATGGTTTGGATAACATCTCTGAAGTGTACACTTGGGCTGCTGGAGTTGAATATAACACTAGTATGGCAGATAGAATGTTTCCTTGAAAAACAAATTTGCAGAGGGTCGCTTTTAGGTAAGATGTACCCTATCAAACATCTTCTCTGCATCCAGAGATAGGAGCAGAGAAGGCGATCAAGTTGTCTCAGCAGTGTGGATTATGTTAATAAGTCTGCGTGTTGCATAAAATCATTGTCTACCTTTTGTAAACCCTGATTGATCTTGATTGATCAGCATGAGCATTAAGTCTATCAATCTTGTGGCTATGAGTTTTGCGTAGATTTTAATTTCTAAATTGAGCAGTGATATGGGTCTCAATTTTGTGGTGCGGTAGGTTCCTTCCCTGGCTTTGGCAATGTTACAATCAATTTCATTTCTGGTGGGAGAGAGGAGGAGGAAGCAGTATTGTTACATACTTTGGATAAAAAGGGTGCTAGCACTGCACTAAATTGCTTGTAATACTGGCCTGTGAGGCCATCCGGTCCAGGAGACTTGTTAGAGGGTAAAGCAGAGATCACCTTCATAATTTCTGATGTGGAGAATGGTGTTTTTAGTTTGATGAGTTGTTCTGATGATAATTTAGGGAGATTTATTTCTTGTAGGAATGCCTCTATGTCCTGTGTGGATGGTTGTGTGACAGAGGTGTCATTTTTTTAAGTTATACAGTGTGCTGTAGTACTGACTGAATGCATCTGCAATGGCTTGTGGTTCTAATAATTTCTTTTGTGTGGTAGGGTGGTATAGATGTGTGATTTTGGTTTTAGCATACTGCCCTTTTAGTCTGGTGGCCATAGCTTTCCTACCTTGTTACCTCTAGAGTAATGTTTGGCCTTGAAGTGTGTTAGCATTTTTTCTAAATATTCTAATAGGTGTGCTCTCTGTTCTTGTCTAAGATGTCCTACTTCAGCTTTAAGTGCAGGATTAACATTGGTTTGGTTTTGTGATTCTATAGTTTTAATACTAGATGTGAGGGTGTCAAGACGCTGTGATTTCCTCCTCCTCTCTCTGGCACTCATTTGGATAATGATTCCTCTTATGAATGCTTTATGCTTCCAAGTGATCCTTAATGTAAGTTGAATAGAATGGATGGATCAGGGGGTTGGCTCTCCAAATCCTTGTGTGCGGGGTAGATGGTGAGCCATCCATAGTCATTGTGACCGGTGCATGGTCCGACCAGGTTATTGTGAATATAGCTGATTCGGTTACTTTGAGTCCATTTATCCACCAAAAAGTAATCAATCTGTGTATAGGAATTGTGGTGGTGGGAAAAGAAGGAGTAGTCTCGTTCACTGGTGTGGGGGCATCTCCACACATTGTAGAGATCATTGTTCTTTATGAAGGAACCCATGGGTGATGTGAGTCTGCTGGTACGTAAAGAGGTGTCAAGTGAGATGTCAGGTGCGATATTGAAGTCTCCACATGAGGAGACCTTGATGGAAAACGTTAATTTTCTTCATCCATTTAGTAAGTAATCTGATCTGTTTTGATTTGGGTGCATAGATATTTACTATAGTATATATGGAGTTGTTTAAGGTACAGTCGAGTGCGATGTATCTGCCTTCAGTGTCCACAAGACTGTTGTGTAGGGTGAAAGCAATCGTATTTTTAATAGCTATCATGACTCAGCTTTTCTTCGGGGGTCCAGATGCTCTGAATATTTGGGTGAAATGTTTATTGGTGCGTGTAGGTTCTGTGTGTAATTTAAAATGGGTCCCCTGTATGCTAGAACTTCGCTCAGAGATTCCTGTGCTGTGCACCACGTGGACGTTCTATTAGCTGGGTGATTAAGTACTTTTGCATTGTGTGAAAGGAATTTAGGCATTGTGGCTTGTAGGGTGTTGTAGCTGTGTTAAGAATGCGGTACTTGCAGTTCCATGTGTATGCGGTTCAGCCTCTTAGTTGAAGACCTGGATCTTCTGTAGGGTTGGCGGGTTGGATGCGTTGATGTGGTAGATAGATTCTGGCTAGGTTTCCTCTTGTGCTGTTGGAAAGGAAGGAGGGTAAGTAGTTAAACAATACAATCTTGGTTAGAACCAACTACCCATAGGGGTAAGGGAAGACAAGGATCAGCAGTGATCTAAGGTAACTGCTGGGCTTTGTGAGGGTCAAAGTTTGTAAACTAGCTGCAACAAGCAGGCACCGAATGGAGTGCAGTAGTTGCATAGATGAGTGGATTACACTAATCTGGTAATTATTTAGTGATATTTAAGTAGCTGTTTTGCACAGAGTTGAACTCCTTCTCCTTGAGGCTTGTTTTTGCTGATGTGACCTTATCAGGAATAATACCCCAGGTTCCTAGCGGGTGTATGCCCTCTTCAACTGTATGTATGTTGTGCTACAAGTTTGGTCAGGAATCCCCATTGGTATGGGATTTTGTGGTTGTTGAGAGGTTTAGTGATGGTGTTTAGTTGACGACGTTGTTGACATTGTTGTGTATTGGGAGAGATCTGCATATAGCTGAAGTTTCATGTATGGTGCTGGTAGCTGCCCCAAGTGTCTCGCTTTAGCCAGGAGAAGATCATTTGTGTGGTAGAAATTGATTCTCATTAATAAATCCCGTGGGGTTTCTGTGGGGAGGTGAGGAGGTTTGGGCAGGCGGTGTATGCGGTCAATAATGGTTTCCATGGGTGATAGGTTAGGCACAAGCATAAATATAAGTTTTCTGGCGTAAGAATTGAGGTCAGATGGCATGATTGTTTCAAGTATGCCCTCAGTTTTATATTTTTACGTCTCGTTCTGTCCTCCAGGTCCGCCATCTTGGCTCTGACCCATACTTGTACCTCGCAGGTACGGTCGTAGGCGTCTACCAGGTCATTCACTGCTTCAGTCACGATTGTCATTTTTTGTTCAATATGACATACTTTCCTATCCAGTCATTGTAAGAGGCACAATTATGCTGTGAGGAGCCACGGGCGCCATCTTGGATTCGGCCTCCGGGCGGCACTATGAAGAAATCTGTCAGTTTCTTTGGCTGCTGGTATTCTTTTCTTTTGCGGATGATCCGGGCTAGTGTCCCATTGTGTGGGGGTCCGTGGATGCCATCGCTGGTTGGTAGGTTAGCGGTACAGCTGTTAATTTCTCCCTTCGGCGCTGGAGCTGTGGGATTAGGCTTCCATACTGCTCGGTGGTTAGCCACGCCCCCTAAATCCTAATTTTTAAAGAGCAACTCTCATCTCTGTCTCACAGTGGGTCCTCCTATGACCCCGCTGTTGACTAACCGACAGTCCCATTCACTTTAATGGGACGGCTGGTGATGCAGCAGTGATACAACAAGGTGAGGGATGTGGCAGCAGCAGATGAGTGGATGCCCGCTGACAGGCACTGCCATGATGGATCCGAAATGACAGGTGCTCTTTAAATGTAAGGACTTATTCTTGCTGGTAGTTAGAATCTTTAATATTTGCAAACAAAATGAAGGTTTGCTAGTTAGAATAAAAAGCTGTCAGGCTAGTAAAACAGCGATATCAGAACCAATTTAATCATACAGTTTGTAGTGTACGTAGATTTGCAAAACAATGGAATAAAGGAATATTCCTTAACTTTGTTTTATCTCATGGTTACTGTGAAATTGTGTGAATGCATCAATGCAGTGCATGTTATCTCAGCTTGCAAAGCTTGGATTCATTAAATGAGTTTACCAAAAATGTAAATATTGCAAAATATACAGCCTCATTCTACATAACTAAGCTCCATTTCATTCTGAATAAACTAAATTATTAATGTAATATAAATAGAAAACTAAATTTAGATAGACTTTTACTCCAAAAGCATTTTATTCAAATCAATTTGATAAAAAAAAAAAATCAAATTAAAAAATCACATTTACAATAAAAAAATATGATTTAAAAAAAAAAAAAAAACATTGATTTTTATCCACCCTGAAATCAAGTCTAATAGGCTTTGGGTTTATATGCAAAAGTGTTGCCTAAAACAACCAATGAGAATGTATTTCTTTACAACACACACTGCAAAAATTGGAATTGATTTGTTATGAGAAACATGAAGACATCATGTCTCATATACAGGAGCCATTCTTCAGAAGGATATAAGCTGTCATTTTTTTCTGAAAGCATTTATTCATTCACTAACAAAGGAAACAATATGCTAACTTTTGGCCAGTTAAAAAAACATAGGGGTTGATTTACTAAAGGCAAATCCACTTTGCTCTACTGATTTTAATGCTGTTTTTTATTTTCCTTGCATGTCCCCCTCAGATCTGCAGCAACTACACTTCCAAGTTCACTTGTGGTGCACAGCGGAATCACCTTTAGTAAATAAACCCCATAGTGACTCACCATCAGGGCTGGTTATATAACAGAACATCAGCATTTATTGATTTGGAGTATTATGGTAGCACAGTCTTCTACTTTCTTCTTCCCTCCTCACTTTATTTTCTTTTCCTGGTGATTGTACATTTATCCCCAGACTAGTCCATTAAGACACTACTCTAGATGACTGGGACTGAATGTACCTTTTGCTGACTAGTTCTTTATATCAGTGTGTTATCATTTATTTACCGTATTTATCGGCGTATAACACAGACAGGCGTATAACACGCACATTCATTTTAAGAGGGAAGTTTCAGGAAAAAAACTTAAATTTGAAATAAGGAACTTTGAAGCAAAATAAGGATCAGTGCCCATCTGCAGCCTCACCATTGCCATCAATGCAGACCGATCAATGCCCATCTGCAGCCTCATCAGTCCACATCAATGCAGCCTCATCATTGCCTTCAATGCAGCAGTCTCACCATTGCCATCAGTGTAGCCTGATCAATGCCCATCTGCAGCCTCATCAGTCCACATCAATGCAGCCTCATCAGTCCACATCAATGCAGCCTAATCATTGCCTTCAATGCAGCAGCCTCACCATTGCCATCAGTGCAGCCTGATCAATGCCCATCTGCAGCCTAGAGGGGACAGGGAAGGGGCGGGACGAGCTCCGACAGATTACTTACAGTGAGAATCTCTTATGATAGACAGAACACTGGTCCAATGGCGGCCCAGGAGACGGGACTTGCTATTACAGAGGCCGACAAGTAAATATGAGATTCTCACTGTATGTAATCTGACAGCGCTGATCCCGTCCTCCTCACTGTCTCCTCTGAGGCAGCTAAAATTGAAGTATTGGCGTAAAACACACACACGCTGTCTGCACCCTGATTTTTATGGTGAAAATGTGAGTGTTGTACACCAATAAATACAGTATTTATTTCAGGCAGTTATATAGTGCAGTCAAATTACGCAGCGCTTTACATATACATTGTATATTCACATCAGGCCCTACCCTCAAGGAGCTTACACTCTAAGGTCCCTAACTCACATTCATACATACTAGGGACAATTTCGACAGGATCCAATTAGCCTATCAGTATGTCTTTGGAGTGTGGGAGGAAACCGGAGTACCCAGAGGAAACCCAGGCATGCACAGGGAGAACATGCAAACTCCAAGCAGGTAGTGTCGCAGTTGGGATTTAAACCAGCAACCTCTTACTGCTAGGCTAAAGTGTTATCCACTACAGTGTTGTGATGTTTGGAAGGACAGAAACCTCCCTGAGTCCCGTATCTTTTATGGAGGGTGCCCCTAGCCACAGCCCCATCTCACCTGGGAGTAAGAGAGTGGTGGGAGCTGGAAGGTGATCTTCTCAATTACATTTAGGTTTATAACTATATGACCTTACATAGCTAGCGAATTTATTCTTCACTAGTCAAACTGTTTAAATCATAAGTACGTAAAATACCAATAAAAAATATTGAAAAAGAGAAAAGTGAAATCAACAAAATACAAAAGAAATGTGCATTCATACAAAGTTATGCTAACTTGAGTTAATTATGGTGATTAATCATGCGCAGGGTGGCCAACCTGTAGCTTTCCAACTGCTGAGGAATAGATATTCTCAGAACACTTTCTAGACTTTTGGTGATTTGTCATTTCCAAACATCTGTACAACCATAAATTGGCTTTAATTTATCTATCCATTTATAGGTTACTCAGCTGAAATACTTATATATGAAACATTGCAGGGGTCAAAACATGGGTAATTTGGCAAGCTGATGATTTTCATACTCCTGCCACACTTCATAGACAAAGGAGAAACACCACTGGTGTGACCTAACTTCTGCTAAATCTCATCGTTCACAGAGAGAATTCATCTGGTGTAGTTGTTCTTCAACTAGCAGAGATATCAGCTTGAGTTTACAGATCATAAAAAAAAGGTACACTGTAACTATATACTTAAAATGTTCAAAAGATACATTTTCGCTATACCATTTCAGGGGCACTTTCAATATGCCCATTCAGGAACACTTTCACTATGCTCATTCAGGGCAAAGTGACAGTATCTTTGTAAACAATCCCCACCAAACAACTGATACTCACCTTGCCAGTGCTCACTTTGCACTCCTGCCTGTTTGTAGATGGTGATAATACCTGGTGCATCTCAATGTAGGAGGAAATCTGTGACCTTTTCCTAAGTGTCAGTGCTCAGGTCTAGCAGCTGGTCAGTAGGCCAATCATTAACGCATCAAATGATTTTTAGTGCCAGCTATGATGAATGCAGGAGTAATGTGGGAAAGCTGGCTAGGTTAGTATCCGTGGCTTGGCTGGGTACTTTACAAAGACACTGCTACTTTGTATTAAATGGGTAAGATGTATATTTTAGTGCAAGAGTAGTTTTTTCATTATATTTTTAATGGACTGGCCATTACGCTTAAAGTGTACATTAAGCCTAGTTTGGATGGAGTGGGGAAAGATTAGAAAAATGTGTTTTTACTTCTATCTGGGGCTCAGCTAGAGAGATTTGCCCTCACTTACCATCCTGCTGACAACAGTTGCAGTAGATAGAAAGTGAGGGAAAAATCTGCAAACCAACACATACACTTTACTATATAAAAAAAAAAAAAATCTGTTTTTATTTCTGTCTGCGTTGTTGTTGGAGAAGTCCCCTCACTTCCTGTGTGGGAAAACGTAGTTAGCAGAACAAGACATGATGATAAATCTCTCTAGCAGAGCCCCAGCTAGCAGTAATAAAACATAACAGTTCTAACCCTTCCCCACTTTATACCAAACTAAGAAAAAAAGGTTTGTGTGGACATGTATTTTAATTACTATTTCAAAATTCTTTATCAACATTGGGGTAACAAACAAATAATGGATTTGATTATCAATGTGTTTATTCATCTTACTGCTTTATTTTACCATATCAACCCAGGTAAAATTTGAGAAAGGTCATAGTATGAGTGATTGCAAAAACAAAAACATAAGAGGGCACACCAGCCTAGTTCCTTATCCCTTTACAAATCGATAAAAAACATGCTCATAAAATATACAAGTTCACCAAATATCAAGCCACTAACTCATGGCACAGTGGTTAGTCAGAGTGTTCCAATGCCAAAAGAGCTGCCATCTGGGGTCCAAACTGTCTTATGTATTTCAAAGGTAAACCCAAGAAGAGTACGCGTAAAGGATTTGTCCCTAGTCTACCACACTCCTGCGCAGGGGGTGTTTATACTTTTTATAGTTTGAGTGGTAACAGGCATGCAAGCACTTTAGGAGCATTCTTAGTTGAAAGTCCTATGTTGTTTGGTCCTGCTACTGCTTATGGAGTAAAATGTATATATTATGAGATATGTAAATGAATTGGTAATTTTGTAAAACATGACACGCTACCTTTAGGCTGCTTTCACACTGGGGCGGGAGCGGCGTCCCATTGATTTCAATGCTTAGGAGCAGTTTAGGAGCGGTGAATACACCGCTCCTTCACCGCTCCAAAGATGCGGCTAGCAGGACTTTTTTCACCGTCCTGCCAGCGCATCGCTCCAGTGTGAAAGCCCTCCGGCTTTCACAATGGAGTAAAAGGGGCCGTTTTTTTTCAGGCGCTACACAGGCGCTATTTTTAGCGCTGTAACGCCTGAATACTGCCCCAGTGTGAAAGCAGCCTTACAGGTTTACAAGATGAATAGGTGTTTGTGGTAGCTTTCATGGAAATATGGAATCCATTGTCAATGACAGATACAGGAGGATTTTTAGGATGAAGTATGGTCTGTGTTTCTGAGGGCTGGTTGGGATAATGTTGTTAGAAGTAACATGGGTTGGCATTGTGCCATGCAACTTGGGTCTAGTTAGTTGTCATGAAATGAAAGGTATCTTCCAGGGTCCCCTGATAGTTGGCTGAATTTGATGAGGGACAATAGAGATTAGTTCCTCCTCTAAATGTTCAGCTTGATAAAATGCTCCTCATAGAGGCCCCAACTAGAAATCATAGGGGCCCCAACTAGGAATGATGTTCTGCTGGACCTGGTCAGAGCTTATTACTAATAATCATGTAAAAGAACATCTGTGTAGCAGTGACCATAACACAATTTTATTTATTGTTAGCTGTATGCAACAACCACATACTGGAAAAATAAAAACACTTAACTTTAAGAAAGCAAATTTTCCAAGAATGAGGGCTGCCCTCCAGGACTTAGACTGGGAGTGAATATTGACATCGATGAGGGACTCTTTAATGACTGGCATAGTACCACTGGATTGGCATAAAGCCAGTGTAGTGCCTGTATATAAAAAAGGGATCAAAGGATTTACCAAGTAACTATAGACCTGTTACTTTAACTTCTATAGTTGGAAAGATAGTGGGCAAAACCTTGGACAGTGGTGGCTGTGGATATAGCATATTTAGATTTTGACAAAGCATTTGACATAGTTCCCCACACATGGCTAATGTGTAAGGTAAAGCCTACAGGCTTGAAAGTACCAGTTTGTAAATGGATAGAAAACTGTCTAAAAGACTGAATTTAGAGAGTATGGTCTAAGGTTATCAGTGATGTTGGTGTACCCCAAGGTTCAGTGTTGGGACCCTTACTTTTTTTTTATTATTTATTTTAATAATTTAATCCTTTATTATAATTTTTTCTGATGTACATACTTCACCGTAGAGAAAAATTGAGGTATAATTCTCCATTAATCCCATTGGCGGCCACTCATTTTTTCAGTTAGGTAAACAAATGGGAAATGCACAATTAAAACATATCACAGCACAAGGGGAAATTATGACAAAACAGGATTTATTAAAGAAACACAGATGGGGTCACAAATAAAATATTTTGTTGAAACGATCCTCTACCCTATTAGAGAGGAGAGAGAATTATTACCAATGGAAAAGCTCTGTAGTTCAAAAAAGTCAGTAAAACATGATATATCGCAAATGTATGAAATACTAACAGAAGTGGAGGGACAGGGAGCTCTACCTTTCATAGAGAAATTGGAACAGGATATGGGCTTAAAATTAGATGAAACGCAAATTATAAGTACAGTATACAATTATGCATCAGATATAACATCAATAGAGGTAAACTATAAATGCATGATACAGTGGCATTTGACACCAGAAAAAATACAAAAAATTCATCCAAATAAATCCTCACAATGCTGGAGAGATTGTAATCAACAAGTAACAACATTCCATATATGGTGGGAATGCCCAGAGATAAAAGAATACTTGGAGGGTATTGTAGAATATATGGAGATAATAACAGGAGAGAGGATCCCCCAAATGCCCCTGGAATTGTTTATTCCACGGGACAACCCAAATAAAGAACCAATACAAAAAAACCCTAATACTGTTCCTCCTCAACGCAGCCAAAGCTCTAATCCCTAAATGTCCTAAAAAGCCTAGTATCAGAGAGCTACAGAGAGTAGATTATATTAGCAACATGGAATATCTGAGCAGCATGGAGCTGGGATGGATTGAAAACTACAGGGCAATATGGGAAAAATGGAGAATGTTTAAAACGACAGAAATATATTCTCAGGCAATGATAGAAATATCTTAAGGTACAAATATAAGTGGACAACAGACCAATAAGGGAAGGGGGGGGGGCGGGATAGGTGGGATTAACTTTTGTATGTGCTATAGAAAAAAATATTTTAAGATGTGCTATAAGGATTTATGTATGTATGTACATCGGGACCCTTACTTTTTAATATATTTACAAATGATATAGGGTCTGGGAGTAAAAGTAGCATTTTAGTGTTTGCAGATGACACCAAGTTATGCAGTGGAATAATGCCCTTACAAGATGTCTCCAACTTACAAGCTGACCTGAATGCCCTGTTTAATTGGGCAACTATGTGGCAAATGAGGTTTAATGTTAATAAATGTAAAGTTATGCATGTGGGGCCTAGAAACATGCAGACATCATATATAGTAGGGGGAGTAGAACCGGGGCAGTCAATGATGGAGAAGGATCTGGGTGTTCTGGTAGATCATAGGCTTAATATTAGCATGCAATGCCAAGTGGTGGTTTCCAAAGTGAGCAAAATCCTTTCTTCTATTAAGAGAGGTATGGACTTCAGAGAAAGAGACATCATTTGGACCCTGTTCAGATCATTAGCAAGACTTCATCTGGAATGCAGTTCATTTTTGGGCACCAGTTCATAAAAAGTATATTGGAGAACTGGAGAAAGTGCAGAGAAGGGCAACCAAACTGACAAAAGGCATGGAGGGGCTCAGCTACAGTATGAAAAATGATTAGCTGAGCTGAATTTATTCTCTCTTGATAAGAGGAGATTAAGTGGTGGGGATATGATCAACATGAATAAATACATAAGTGGTCCATATAGTAAACTTGGTGTTGAGTTATTCACTTAAAGGTCATCATAGAGGACAAGAGGGCACTCTTTATGTCAAGAGGAAAAGAGATTCCATCTCCAAATACGGAAAAGGCTTATTCACAGCAAGAGCTGTGAAAATGTGGAATAGATTCTCTCAAGAGGTGGTTCTGGCCAGCTCAGTAGATTGTTTTAAAAAAGGCCTGGATTCTTTCATAGATATACATATTATAGCTGGATACTAATATTTATAGGTAAAGTTGATCCAGGGAACATCTGATTGCCTTTTGGGGAATCAGGAAGGAATGCTTTCCCCAGCTGGAGCAAATTGGATTATGCTTTATTGTTTTGTTTTTTTGCCTCCCTGTGGATCAACTGTGGGTATAGGATTGTATATATATATATATATATATATATAGGGTTGTTTTTTTTTTTCCCTTCTATTGGTTGAACTAGAAGGACTTTTTTAAGTAAATATGTAACTATACAGTGTGAACATGGTTATTTTACCTTCCATCTGAGACTTACACACTCATTTACAATCAGATTCATCAATATTTTCACCATTAATGTATTAAAGAAATTAATGGTCTCACAGCAATATAACTACAAATTCAACCAATAAGGCATGCACCATCATCCCAAAATTACATGAAAAAGAAGTTTGGATGGTCTGGTCCCCAACCAGACATGCCAGAAGAAGGGGTGAGCTATGGGACAATCACTGTGCACATAAGGAATATAGAAACAAAATAACAAGAAAAAACATATATAAAAAGCATTCACAATTTATTGAAACATAAAATCAATTCACAATCAAGGATCAATGTGGGGTATGAAGTATCTCAAGTATTTTGACTAGTTTCACTTTTCAGCTTCTTCAGGAAATACATCTAGGAAATATATATTACAATTAAATATATAAAAAGACCATAATATTAGTAAAAGAATACATTTTCACCACGTTTCTTTGCATTTTTTTATATTTTTTCCCCATCATTCTGTGTTGGTAACCCTTCCTCTTATGCCCCGGCATGTGTGTATAGATAAGGCAGTAGTCACCTCATTATGGGAGACGCAGCACTAAAAAAAGAAAAGACAATGGAGAGAAAGAGAACATACTGAAGTATATTGCACTCACAAAAGGAAAGCTTGTATTAAAGCCTTAGAGCAGTACAGCTTGACAGGAAGCCAGTGTAAGTCCATTAAATTCTGATCAGCCACAGGCATAGTGGTGATACCATCAGATGTCAAGAGGAGCTCTGAAGTCTCAAATGGAGCCAGCTCAGGCTACTGTCAGGCTAAGTTCCACCCACTGGATTGATATCACACCGAAGTCTAGTGCCCTGCAAGGTGAATTTCTTGGAAACCCCCCTCCCCCTTTTTATCAGCCTCTGTGGCTGATAATAGGGAGGCTTTCAAAGAAAGTAATCAATCATTAGGAAATCTGACTATTACAAGCCTTCCACCAAAAGCAAGCAACTACTGGGAAACCAGTAAACGAGGTCACCAAAAGAACTGTAACAACCATGACGCCTGAATGGCATAAAGATGTTGCCAGGGTGCTTCAACGGTTGCAATTTCATAGGATGGTTTCAAAAAGAAAGTCACTGCTAAATAAAACTAACATGGCATTTCTTCAAGGGGGTAAATGAGAGGCTTCAAAGTCAGATGAAACAAGGTTCTCATCTGATGAGACTAAAGTTGAGCTTTTTTGTGCTTTAGACTAAATTTCATATGCTTGACATAAACACACATTTCGCAGAGTTAAGTATCATGAAGGTAGCATCATGCTGTGGGGGTACTTCATCCGGTAGATTCTTAGTCTTTTGGAAGCTTTCTGAAAGTTCTCCAATAGGAGAATTCTAAGATCGTATCATAACCGTATTCGTTTTTGAGAAATCAAAGGAGAAGGCTTCTGTTTATTTTGGTATCTAATGTATAGATTTCATCTGTGATTTTGCATGAATGCCTTTGCTGCTGCCTCTTGGCTCTTGCACCCAATTTAATAAAAAATAACCCTGATGAACATTTTGTGGGCATTCCACAGGACAAATTGGTCATGCACAGAAGTATCATTGTTCGAAAAAATTATAAGTGTCTCTCCAGGGTCTGTAGATTCAGCCTGTTGTAAGAGGTGTGGATTTATTCTCCAATTTGGGATTGAGCTGGAGGATGCAGAGTCTTCAATGGTCAACATAAGCAAAGCGTGACCTGACCACGTAATGTTGTTAATAGTGGTTGAGGGGGTCTTGGACAGTAGCCATTGGTCTGCTAAGAATAGGTCAATGTGTGTATAAGAATGATGAGGTGGAGAGAAGAAAGTAAACTCTCTCTCTCCTGCATGAAAACAGCAAAACAGCACCATGCATCAAATAGGTCATGATGTTGTAGTGATCGTTGAAGTACTGTTGCTGGGCATTTGGGAGTAGATGTGGAGTCAATAGATGGGTGTGGGATGAAGTTGAAGTCCCCACAAATTAATAGAGAGCACTTTGGATAGGTGGGGAATTTCCGTAGTAATTTATGGAAAAAACTAACTTGATGGACTTTTGGGGAATATAAGTTTACAATTGTGTAAGTAGTATTAACCACTTGCTTACTGGGTACTTATACCCCCTTCCTGCCCAGGCCAACTTTCAACTTTCAGCCCCCTCACACTTTGAATGACAATTGTGCAGTCATCCAACACTCTACCCATATGAAATTTTTATAATTTTTTTCGCACAAATAGAGATTTCTTTTGATGGTATTTAATCTCCACTGTTTTTTTTATTTTTTGATAAACAAACAAAAAAAGACTGAACATTTTAATTTTTTTAAATAAAATTTTGTAAACAGGTAATTTTTCTCCTTCACTGATGTGCGCTGATGAGGCAGCACTGATAGGCTCTACCGATGGGCACTGATGAGGCGGCACTGATGGACACTGATAGGTTGTCACTGATGGGCACTGATGGGTGGCACTGATGAGGGGGCACTGATGGGTGGCATTGTTGGGCACCACTGATGGGCACTAATGAGCAGGCACTGATGGGTACTGAAAGGCAGTACTGACTAGCATCACTAATGGGAACTGATGGGGGCGTGTAACTCAAGAATAAAAAAAACTGAATTTAGCTCAACCACCTCCACACTGGACAGGACAAAAAACTCTCACAGCCCACTGTACACATCTCAATAAGGCAAAAAATGTAATAGTATAAAAAAAAGTTATAGAAAGCTGCATGTAAAAACACATATGACAAAACACATACATTGCTAAAAGAATGTGAACACCTCTATGGTTGTGTTGTGAAATAATATGTGTAATTATGTTGTATGCATAATATATAATGTTCTCTATATAAGCACTAAGCTCCTTGGAGGAAGAAATATTGAAGACATAATATACCCTGGTAGTTGGCAAAATTGTCCTGTGAGGTAAAGAATAAAAAGATGATCCACAGAAAACATGGATGTTGCACCAAAATTCCAACTCCAAATGAACATGAACCGATGGCAATTATGAAAGAAATCAAACACTGGATTAAATGTATCCGAAAGCTGGTAATAGTGGTCTAGAGGAGGTCTAAATGTCAGGAACAATATGTGAAAGTAAAATGTCTTTCATATATTTATATATTCAATATTGGGATCACTCTGTATCCTAAACTCCCTTCCCCTGATTGGGGGCACTGATTGGTGTCACTGATGTGCACTGATGGGGGCGTGTAACTCAAGAATAAAAAAAACTGAATTTAGCTCAACCACCTCCACACTGGACAGGACAAAAAACTCTCACAGCCCACTGTACACATCTCAATAAGGCAAAAAATGTAATAGTATAAAAAAAAGTTATAGAAAGCTGCATGTAAAAACACATATGACAAAACACATACATTGCTAAAAGAATGTGAACACCTCTATGGTTGTGTTGTGAAATAATATGTGTAATTATGTTGTATGCATAATATATAATGTTCTCTATATAAGCACTAAGCTCCTTGGAGGAAGAAATATTGAAGACATAATATACCCTGGTAGTTGGCAAAATTGTCCTGTGAGGTAAAGAATAAAAAGATGATCCACAGAAAACATGGATGTTGCACCAAAATTCCAACTCCAAATGAACATGAACCGATGGCAATTATGAAAGAAATCAAACACTGGATTAAATGTATCCGAAAGCTGGTAATAGTGGTCTAGAGGAGGTCTAAATGTCAGGAACAATATGTGAAAGTAAAATGTCTTTCATATATTTATATATTCAATATTGGGATCACTCTGTATCCTAAACTCCCTTCCCCTGATTGGGGGCACTGATTGGTGTCACTGATGTGCACTGATTGATGTCACTGGTGTCAACCAAATTTACAGGTCCAAGCAATACTAATACACAACGTTTTATCAGAATTTTAGTCCTATTGACATTTTGATAAAACTTTGTGTATTAGTACTGCTTAGACTTTGAAGAAGGGGTACAACACAAAACCCTTTCCTGAAAATTGGATGTTGGTGCAAATAAAAAAATATCACAGACAGTACTCAATTCTTTTTGTTGCAAGTACACTAATACAGCTACAAACAAGTATAATGTTGCCCTATAAGCCCTTTTAAAAGAGCTGCCCCCCACTGATTTTTTTTCCATTGGCAAGTATCCCCCAATGCCAATGTCCAGCTACCTGTGCTCTTTTTCCCAAAAGCTTGGAAAATGGACTTAAAGGAGGCTAGAAAAAAATGACAAGATTGGGGGTTTTAAGTATGCTAATTATGGGTTCATTAGTCTTTATTTTTAGTATTTCTTTTATTTCTTTTATTAAAAGTATAGGATACCAAAATGTAAAAATGGCAAAGAAAGCATAATAATTGAAGAAAAGTCTTACCATACATATGCAGTAATTTAAATTAATGCAAACAAAATGTTTTTAAACAAATTATGCATTTAATAATCATATGGAAAATGTAACTAAAAATGAATTATATTGCAGTAATTTATAGAAAAGGTTAATAAAAGAGCTAATTAAAAGACACCAAAACACAAAACCCCTACATGGATAAGGATAAAATCTCCAAAAATCGAATTTATAATTTATAATTCACAAAAAGGTGATTGGCTAGAAAGTGTTCTCATACTGCATACAAAATCTGTTATGTCCCTTGTGATTACACGGTTGAGTAATGTCTGTTATACTTTTCAATTTAAATTAAAATTTTAAATTAAAGCAAAAAATCAATGAAAGGAAAGGAAAAAAAAAAACACAGGGTAATACAAGTGAGACAGTGAGTCAGATAGGGGGTAGAAGAATGGACTATGGAACAGGAAGGGGGTCAGAGATGTGAGCATGGTCAGGGGCGGACTGACAACTCATGGGGCCCCCGGGCAATAGAAGATCATGGGGCCCCCTTGGTCTCCACACTCAAGCCAAACCTGCACAGGGAGACACTGGAGAGAGAACATACACACAGGGGGACACTAGAGGGAGAACGCACACACACACAGGGGGAACGCACACACAGGGGAGGACACTGGAGGGAGAACGCACACACACACACACAGGGGGGGGGGACACTGGAGGGAGAACGCACAAACACACACACGGGGGGGGGGGCACTGGAGGGAGAACGCTCACACACAGGGGGACACTGGAGGGAGAACGCTCACACACAGGGGGACACTGGAGGGAGAACGCGCACACACAGGGGGACACTGGAGGGAGAACGCACACACAGGGGGACACTGGAGGGAGAATGCACACACACAGGGGGACACTGGAGGGAGAATGCACACACACAGTGGGACACTGGAGGGAGAATGCACACACAGGAGGACAAGCACACAGGAGGACACGCACACAGGGGGACACGCACACAGGGGGACACATGCACACAGGGGGACACGCACACAGCACAGGGGGACATGCACACAGGGGGACACGTGCACACAGGGGGACACGTGCACACAGGGGGACACTGGAGGCAGAGCACACACAGGGGTACACTGGAGGGAGAGCACACACACATGGGGACACTGAAGGGAGAGCACACACACACACAGGGACACTGAAGGGAGAGCACACACACACACACACACACAGGGACACTGAAGGGAGAGCACACACACACACAGGGACACTGAAGGGAGAGCACACACACACACACACACACAGGGGGACACTGGAGGGAGAATGCACACACACACACACACACAGGGGGACACTGGAGGGAGAATGCACACACACAGTGGGACACTGGAGGGAGAATGCGCACACAGGAGGACATGCACACAGGGGGACACTGGAGGGAGAGCACACACAGGGGTACACTGGAGGGAGAGCACACACACACACGGGGACACTGAAGGGAGAGCACACACGGGGACACTGAAGGGAGAGCACACACACACACACAGGGGGACACTGGAGGGAGAACGCACACATGAGGGACACTGGAGGGAGAATGCACACACACACACAGTTGGACACTGGAGGGAGAATGCACACACACAGTGGGACACTGGAGGGAGAATGCACACATAGGAGGACATGCACACAGGGGGACACGCACACAGGGGGACACATGCACACAGCACAGGAGGACATGCACACGGGGGACACGCACACGGGGGACACTCACACAGCACAGGGGGACACTCACACAGCACAGGGGGACACATACAGCACAGGGGGACACATACAGCACAGGGGGACACACACAGCACAGGGGGACATGCACACAGGGGGACATGCACACAGGACACTTACACAGCACAGGGGGACATGCACACAGGGGGACATGCACACAGGAGGACATGCACACAGCACAGGGGGACATGCACACAGGGGGACATGCACACAGCACAGGAGGACATGCACACAGGAGGACATGCACACAGGACACTTACACAGCACAGGGGGACATGCACACAGCACAGGGGGACATGCACACAGAGGGACATGCACACAGGAGGACATGCACACAGGAGGACATGCACACAGCACAGGGGGACATGCACACAGGGGGACAGGCACACAGCACAGGGGGACATGCTAACAGGGGGACATGCACACAGGGGGACATGCACACAGCACAAGGGGACATGCACACAGCACAGGGGGACATGCACACAGGGGGACATGCACACAGGAGGACATGCACACAGTACAGGAGGAGATGCACACAGGACACTTACATAGCACAGGGGGACACGCACACAGGGGGACATGCACACAGCACAGGGGGACATGCACACAGGAGGACATGCACACAGGAGGACATGCACACAGCACAGGGGGACATGCACACGGGGGGACATGCACACAGGGGGACATGCACACAGTACAGGAGGAGATGCACACAGGACACTTACACAGCACAGGGGGACACGCACACAGGGGGACATGCACACAGGAGGACATGCACACAGCACAGGGGGACATGCACACAGGGGGACATGCACACAGGGGGACATGCACACAGGAGGACATGCACACAGGGGGACATGCACACAGCACAGGGGGACATTCACACAGGGGGACATGCACACAGCACAGGGGGACATTCACACAGGGGGACATGCACACAGCAGAGGGGGACATTCACACAGGGGGACATGCACACAGCACAGGGGGACATTCACACAGGGGGACATGCACACAGCACAGGGGGACATGCACACAGGAGGACATGCACACAGGGGGACATGCACACAGGGGGACATGCACACAGCACAGGGGGACATGCACACAGGGGGACATGCACATAGCACAGGGGGACATGCACACAGGACACTTACACAGCACAGGGGGACACTGTGGGATGGGGGAACCCGGGCCCATGCATCTGTCTGTACCCCCCCCCCCATCACGTGTGGCGGCCCTGGTGTCTCGGCTTCACTCACCGAGTCACTGGATGCTGAACCTGAGACACTTCTAATGGTGCGGCGTCGTGCGTTGCTCCCCGCCGTCCCCTCCACTCTTCTCATCCGTCCCAGGTGATGTCACGACGCATACAGTACAAGCACCTGGCCTGGGATGGACAGGGGAAGGAGGGGCCCGGCGGGTATCAGCGCACAGTTAGCATCTGCATCGCGGCATGTAATTCAGCCGCTGCAAGTGGCCTCTCATATGCCGAGTCCGGGCCCCTAATCTCTGCGGGCCCTCGGGCGGCGTCCGAGTGACCGACTGGTCAGTCCGCCCCTGAGCATGGTCATAAAACTATTTGAAAGAGGTTTGGAAAGCTGAGTGCCACATTTAGTCAGTTATCTCATGTCAAATAGAGATATCATTTATAGTTAAAAGGTTTTCCTTACCTGAAGTATCTAAGAACCAATGCATTCATGTATAGTCTGTTTGTCTGTATAGTCTGTTTGTGGGAAATTATGTCCTCTCCTGTTTCACCAATGTAATATCCTTGTTACATTGAACGAGAAATGCTGCATTACTAAAGGTGAACTTGGATGATCCAGTAATATTGAAGACTTCTTTCATACTGTGTGTATGATACTGTCACGTACCTTTAAGCAGAGCCCGGAGTGCAGGGAGTGGCCTCTCGTAGACCTCTGACTCGAGAGACCCTGGTAGTGGTGACAGGGGCTCAGGAGCACAGAGGGGCACAAGTGCCTGACTGGATAGCAGGTGGTAGAGGCAGAAGACTGTTGAAGGAGGAGGTGTATTGTAGTCCGGTGTCAGAATGCAGGCAAAGGTGAGATAAGGTCCAGCAGACAGCAGAAGGGTTCCTGTAGTCCAGCAACGGCATACAAGTGATTGCAGGAAGTGACAAACAACGGAGGGGTATTGTAGTCCAACAACGGATGCAGGTGCAATGGATAAGCGGAAGTGGAAGAGTCCAGTAGTCTGCGCCCAGAGGTAGAAGGCTACAAACGCAGAAGGAGTACAGCCAAATATTGCGGAGGACTGGGAGGTGTCCTGTAGTACAACAGCAAGCAACTTACAGTTGACGGATGGTGTAACAGTCCAGGTCAGGCACAGGCGGGCAGATCAGGTACAGAAACGGAATCCAGAAGAGTAGTCGGGTACAAAGCCAAAGTCGGGGGGCAGGCAGCAAACAGCAGAGTCGGGAACAAGCCGGGTTCGATACGGATCAGGATACAGGTACAGGTACAGGTACAGGTACAGGTTCAGGTTCAGATACGGATCACCAGGAAGCACAGGAACGCTGTTGATCAGGCAGCAAAGCACTGAAGCATGGCTCCAGTTTAAATAGCGCTATTGGCGCCAATTTGCGTCAAACTGCCGCGCGCGCACCCGCGCGCGCACGCGCACGCGCGCACCGCTGATCGCGTTAACGCTCCTGAAACTGGACAAAAGATCTTCTGCGACTTTCGCCGCTCGGACGTCCGTGAGGAGGATCTTCCTGACAGATTCTTTTTGATGGATTAGTGTGGCTAATGTTGAATGTTTATTGTCTCAAGGTTTCATTAATTTTTTTGTGAAGGCCACCACAAATGGTTGTTGGTAGATTTTGTACACGGTTTCATCCTCTGTTATGATTGCTTGCAGCTCTTATCTTTTATATACCTTATAGTGCTCCATTTTATGCAGTTACTAGTTGTACACAGCTCTATGTTTTTGTCTCTTTGTGTTGTAGTAGATATAATCTTCAGGTTTTTCAGTGCAGTGTTAATGTTTGTACTGGTGAGATTGTTGGAGTAACCTTTCTGGGAGTAGTCTACTAGCACTCTGAGATGTCATCTGGCTCAGAGCATATGTGGTGGTATCATTGGTGCTCCAATTTAGTTAGTTTAGGGTGAATCTGTATTCAGTTATTTAGTTAAAGTCATTGTTTACTATACTACTGAATTGCAAATGAAATTGTACGATATAGTTCAAAAGCGTAGTTGGCCTGAACCTGAACATTCAATCATGAGTAGATAAACAGTAGTAAACAGAACCACATAAAGCCACAAACAGGTAGGCCATAAAAAAATTCTGCAACATACAAAGGGAAAAAAAACTTTTTTTTTTTCCAAAGATTCTGCACTTCTGTCAATGCATCAAAGAGTCAAATTTTGTCTGGTGCAAAAAAATAACAAAATCTTTTTTTTAACAATAAGGCTTAATTTACACGGGATGTTTTAAAACCTCTCCTGAATGATTTAACTTGACGGATAGTAACCGACGTTTAACCACTTGCCTACCAGGCACTAACACCTACTTCCTGCCCAAGCCATTTTTCAGCTTTCAGCGCTGTGAATGACAATTGCGTGGTCATACTACACTGTACTCGAACACATTTTTTATCATTTTCTTCACACAAATAGAGCTTTCTTTTGGTGGTATTTAATCACTGCTGTTTTTTATTTAAAAAAAAAAAAAAAAAAAAGACCGAACATTATGGAAAAAAAAGATTTTGCCTTTTTTTCTATCAGTAAATTTTGTAATTAAGTAATTTTTGGCCTTCGCTGATGTGCGCTGATGAGGCGGCACCAATGGGCACTGATATGCTGAACTGGTGGGCATTGATGAGGCAGCACTTATGGGCCCTGATGAGGTGGCATTTATGGGTACTGATGAGGTGGCACTGATGAGGAGGCACTAATATGCCACATTTATGGGCACTGAGAGGTGGCAGTGATATGTGGCACTGATGAGCACTGATAGGCAGTACAGATGGGCACTAATGGGCATTGATGGGTGGCACTGATGGGCATTGATGGACAGCGGTGATGGGCATTAATGGGTAGCACAGATAGGTGGCACTGATTGCCAGCACTGACTGGCATGGCTAATGGGCACTGAGTTGTGGCACTTGTAAGCAGTGGTGGGCACTGATTGCTGCCACTGGTGGGCACTGTATGCTGGCATTGGTGGGCACTGTATTGTCACACTTTATTTCTTTATTGTAATCTGGGCACTGATGATCAGTGCCCTGATTACATCCCTAGGTGTCCCCCTGTGAGGAGATGCTGCTGATCGGCTCTCCTCGCCTCAAACTCTGTCAGTGTGAGGCAAGGAGAGCCAACTACCGGCATCTCCATGTTTACATGTGACCAGCTGTGATTGGACACAGCTGATCACATGGTTAAAGAGCCGCGGACGTATAGCTAGAGTAGGGACATTTCAGATAGCGCCAATGTAGTGACGGTTGAACACCGTCTATTTGACTGCATTACTGCTAGTTTAACGTAATTTACGTCTGTGTGCTTTGTCTGCTCTGTGCCGCCACCATATAACAGCATCTCAGAACAAGAGCTGCACCGCCCCGCCGTCATTTGACAGTGGGTGGGCAGCAAGCAGTTAAAAACATCAGATTTGCTGCATTTGAATGCCGCGTTTGCATTTAGAAGTGTTTTTTTTTTCTTCCAATAGTCAAAAATGTATCTATATTTGGTCTTTCAAATGCCTCTGAACATCATTCCTGAATGCTTTTTTTTGCTTTCCAAAATATGCTTCTAAACTCAACTACCTAGAAACAACTATAAACGACCCTGTATACATGTACTGATAAGATAACATAGAGGAAAGTTTGGGGCAGCTGAAAAAAATGCCCAATTGCTCCTAAACGTCTGTTTACCAGCAGCAGTGTACATGAAGCCTTAAACATTTTAAATCTAAATTGTACTCACAGGCAAGATGTAAGCTAGCAATGATATACTCACTGCATACCCTTTCAAAATTAATATCACTCTCTCACCCAGGGTAGACCCAGGTCTAAGCATTATCTATGCATGTGATAATGGCAAGAAATTGTTGTGTAATGTACATATGTGCACATCTTCATCATATAGGGCTTTGAAAAATACTTTTAGCTATACTCTTGCACCAGGTAGTAGTGAATTTGTGGCACACAGAGAGTGCCTTTTGAAGAGACAGCATTCTATGGTAAGGTGAGGAAGGCTATGTCTGGGTGTCAACTTTAAGTTATGTCACGATTTAAATTTTTTACATTGCTTCTGGGCAGGTGCTTAACTACACGAACCAGGGCCCCATAGAAAAGTTGTTTTGGGACCCTGGTTAACTCTTTCTGTAGCACCTGGCAGTGTCAAATGGAACAATATGGCAATTCAACTTAACATAAAGTATGCCTAAGCCTTGGTTCACACTGACTGCTGGAATGAAATTGAGCTCAGCTGAACTCACATGACTTCATTCCCACATGTCAGTCCTGATTTCAGGGACAATTTCAGAGACATCTGTGCTGGTTTCTGCACAGATGTCAATAGAAATCGCAGCACAAAACCACCAAAAGTAGTACAGAAACTACTTTTGATCTGTGTCTTACCAACTACTTTTAGTGTTTACCAACTACTTTTGGAAATCGGTGCGGTGTTGCACCAATTAGGGCGGTGCCATTGCCGGCAATTGCCACTGATTTGGAATGCGATTTGGCATGTCAAATCGCATGGCAAATCAAACCAATGTGTACCAGGGCTTAGTCATAGACAGGTAGTAGGAAAACTGTCAGCATAGTTAGTATACCACTAGGTGCCAGTGCAGAAAACAGCACTGTCCTCAGTAGCTCATCTGTCATTTTCTGCATCAGCTGATTTTTTGAGCATGAGATGTGTGGACCTTGGTCTACATTTTTGGTTTAAGAGTCAATTAAAAAAGACATAATAGCAATATTAATAAATGTTATTTTATATTGTGAAGTAATTGCTAGTATTCCTGCAGACAGTTTCTCTACAACCCCAATACAAACTACTTTAAACTGTGCTTTTTTTCATAATTACAAACCTCTGCTTATTAGGTTTACCTAAGGAGACATTCAGGGATTAAAGCCTAAGCCCTTGTACACACGGTCGGAGAATCTGTCGGAATGAGTCTTATCGGACCGTGTCGTCAGATAATCCGACTGTGTGTGGTATGCTTTGGACTGATTCCGTCCGAATCTCCGTCCGTCCCAATTTTCCAACATGTTGGAAATATTTCCCGACCAACTGGGCCGGACGGACCTAATCCGATCATGTGTAGAGCATTTTAATCGGACCAAGTGCTACGCATGCTCAGATCAAATTCCTACATCAAAGCTATTGGCTACTAGCCTGAATGTAGTCCCATCGTAATGAAATTACGTCATCACGTTCTGAAAGATCGGATTTTTCGCCAACTTGGCCCGACCGTGTGTATGCAACAGTTTCGGACACAATCCGTCGGACTAAATCCGACGGGCAAAATCCAACGGATTTGGTTGCCAAAATCTCCGACCATGTGTACGTGGGCTAAGGAAGACTGTGTTGGGCATACTATCAAAGTGTTGTCCATATGGCCAGAGGGCTAGAGGCAATACATCTACTTTAAGTTAGAGGGAAAGCAAAGGAGAGCTATGACTAGTGATACCAAGATCCCAAACACGCCCCCTGTGTATCTTCTAGTCTAGAGATTTTACAGAGCATTGGAGTTGTCAACTGCGAGCTCTCCAACCCCTTATGATATAGTACTGGATCTGTGTTATCTTAACATGCACACAACTTTTTTATACTTAATTTGCTCAACAACCTCTCTAGTGGGTTATTTTCCACCTCCAGCTGTGTGCGCTGCTATGACTATAGTTATGCCACTGCCAATCGGACAGACTGAAGAGGGTCTATGAGAAAACAATTGCACAGTTCTCCTGGCTTATGCTGTTCTGTGATTGTTTGCATAGATGTTTATTGCCTCTGTGATTTATTGTTTTCTCTTTAACATATAACTACCTTAATATTGCAAACCGTGCTAGATTCCACTGTTGTTTGCAACAATCTAATAGTATTTGGACAGCATTAATCATTCTAATTAGATCTTTTTAAATGTAATTTGTTAATTCTGTATGCACAAACATCACATTAACGCATACTGGGAATGGGGATCATTTAACACAGTTTATGGCTTGGAAATTTGTTGTCACGGCAAACAAAATGGAAAAATCTGTTACAGAGATATCTTGCCACAAATAGCTCATTAGGAGACATGTAGCATAAATTTTGCACACATTCTGACTACATACCTGGCAACAAACCAGCGTGGGTACAATCTACAGTCAAGAGAATAAGACCATTTGTTTTCATAACCTCACCTTTCTTATTTTCATGCATTCTGTGCGTTTCTCTTACTTTTCCTTAAATGTTTACAATTTGATAACTCTTAAGCAGTGTACTTATAAAAAAAAGTCCAGCAAAACTGCTGATACATTTGTTCTGTTCAAGTGGGGCAAAAATTAATGTTCTATTTTCTCTGCAGGTCAAATGTTTTTAATAAAAAATAGAGTGGTTCAGAAAATATCTCATTATGGACACTAGATGGAGCTGAGAATCATTGGGAATAAGCATTTATTTACTCTGATCCTCTGCTCCATCTAGTGTCTATAATGTTATATTTTCCTGAACCACTCTCTTTTTTATGTATGAATAACTTTTTTTAAAAAAGCAGTAGCTGTAGAGTGAGTTTTTCAGCGTTTTTGTAGTAGCTTTTTTCAGCGTTTTTCTGCATTCTTTAGCAAAACTATACCCCCATGAAAGCTTATGGCTTAAAAATGCTAATAAACACTGAATATCCATGTTTTTCAGCGTTTCAGGCATTTTTAAGCTGCTGTCTACTTCTTCCAGAGGTAGAGCTGTTTAACAGCTGAAAAACACCTCTCAGAACCCATTAGTTTTGGAGTTTGTTTACAGCCCAAAAACGCCCCTACCCAAAACAGTTTATAACAACCTATGTGTGTATGGACACATAGGATAACATGATGGGGAGTTTATTGACTCTAGAAAAAAAAATCTGAAGCCAAAAGTAACAGCTGTAAAAACGTCCAAAAATTTCCAGTGTGTATGAGGCATCAACCTGTACAGCAGTTGGAAGGAGAACTGCCCCATTCTCACAGGATGTCTATCAGCATGTTTTTCTGGCTGTATGTGGTTAGTTTATATAAATATACCCCCAAGTTTAGAGCCATTATCATTTTTAAAATCCAAAAGAGGTCTGTTCAGAGATCGTCTAATTTATTATCTTTCTTTCAATTCATAAATATTAACTGCAGAACTTACAGCATTGTTGTGTGCAGGCAAAATCTGCTCTTCTGGCTTGAGAACGGGTCAGTTAGGAACCAAAACATAGATGTTTGAATGTAAAGAGTGTTTTTTTTTTTGTCTTCATGCTACAAAGTTACAGTAAACTCTAATGCCGCGTAAACAAGGCCAGAATTTCCGATGGAAACAGTCTGATGGGAGCTTTTCATCGGATTTTCCGACTGTCTGTTTGCCCATCGGTCTTTTTCTGTTGGCATTTCCAACGGTATTTAGATTGAGAGCCTGTTCTTAATTTTTCGGATTTTTAGATCATGTGTATGCATTTCCGACACGCAACATTCCGACGCATGCTCGGAAACAATTTGACGCATGCTCTGAAGCATTAAACTTCCCTTTTATAGTGCCGTCGAACGTGTTGTATGTCGAGGTGTTATTGACCATTGGAATTTGGTGTGACCTCATGTAGGCCACACAGTTTGAGCGAAATTCCGTCGGAATTCCGAAGGGAAAACCACCAGAGCTTTTTCTGACAAGAATTCCGAGAATGTATACACGGCATTAGGCTGATACCTATGAAATCAAAGATCTGTAGTTCATAAGACCTCTGACTATGGTTCTAGTGAAGTGCCAGTGGGGTAGGAATGTAGCATGAGTTGTTAATATTAATTTCAGGTGTGTGGTCTTCTTTCACAAACCTGAGCAGTTTTTGAAAAGAATGGCTGTAGAAGGGCATGTTAACTTTTTAAAGACAAACTCAGGCAGGACTTTGACAAAGCGCATGCGCGCAAAACATGTAAGTCATGTCAACAGAACAGTGGACGCTTACACAACTGACTTCGGGACACCTTTTCCCTTCATCTTTGGCACAACAGTGATGTCACAGACGGTGCATAGGCACACAAAGAATATCGACCCTGCTCGGCTTGGTTGTTCCCTCTGGGGCTGTTTACATCATACAGGTTTCCTTTCTATCCATCCTGCTGACCACCATCCAGCCGTGGCATCCCCCTGGAGCTGTCAGGCTTTGTCAGCAGCCAGTACGCTCCCCCTCTGGGAACTGAATTTTCTCCCCTTCATTTCCTTGGATGATGATTGATGTTCAAACCATCACCAGTCAAGCCTCCCAGATGATGTTTCTCCCTTATCCATTCTGAGGTCACTGGTAACGTTCACTACCATTTATTTTAGACTTTGACTGTTCAACCATTTTTTTACTTTATGGAATAAATAGCACTGTTTATGCATACTATGTTGGAATTTATTTGATCATTCTTTCAGAGAGCTGCATGTTATGTTTTTTTTCTTGGACAAACTCAGTCAAAACTTATTTTTTTGTATCTGGTAAAAGATTGAAAAGGGTATATGCGTCTGTCAAGTTTGACCATGTTAGAATCCGTTCTTCCCCTTTAACAGTCTGTAACAGCAAAACAAGAAACGGTGATTTGGTTTAATGGGGAGCCCTTATTTAAGGCTCATGGTGTTAAAAATTATGTGATCTGGATGGCAAAGAATAAGGATCCCGGGAGGTAGATTTTGAGGTAGATTATGATGTAATCTCATAGCTTGGTACAAGCATGGTTTAGCAGCCCAAAAAAATCTTTATTGGATGCATGCACACATTGATTATAAAGTTGGCGGCACAGTGGTGTAGTGGATAGCACTTTTGCCTAGCAGTAAGAAGGGTAGCTGGTTCAAATTCCAACCATGACACTACCTGCCTGGAGTTTGCATGTTCTCCCTGTGCCTGTGTACCTTAGAGTGTAAGCTCCTTGAGGGTAGGGACTGATGTGAATGTACAATGTATCTGTAAAGAGCTGCGTAAATTGACAGCGCTATATAAATCCCTGAAATAAAATAAAATAAATAAAGTAAACATGATTGGCATACAGGCAAATGTACAGTTGAAATGCAAGTACTGTATCTGAATGATCTTTCCTGCCAAAGACGTAATATTTCTGTACAGCCACTCTTGAAATCCAGAGGCCACTGCCAGACTGCCAAAGTAAGTGGCCTCACTATATGCTACTGCAGTCAAAGACCCAACCCCAGCTTGCTGTAAGGACAATAGAGGGGCAGAAGCACACAATGAGGTCATCCCTCTGCTCACTTTTTCAATTCTTGTTAGCAAACTGTCAGTCATAAATTAGCAGAACTTTTTAACACATTAGATCCTGAATGGCTAATGGTACAGCACGTCCCTATTCAGTTGGCTAGGCAGAGGATTACGGGAAGACAATACACAGGTAATTATACTAGTACATATTTAACAATCCATGCATTTTTAAACTAATATATATAACTTTACTTAATGGCATTTTTACCTATTTGTCTGGTGTTTAGCTTTAACTAGAACATAGCCTTTTAAAACTTCAAAAAAATTACATTTTTCTTAAGAAGAGAATGTAATAACACAAATTAACATTTCATGATCAAGGCTGTTATAAGGCAGATTTAACATTTCTGTGTTTGAAGTCAGTGAAGTGTGATAACAATTATCCTCTACAGCTATTCAAGATGATGATAATGATTATTGATCCATAGAGGGTGTACATCTGTACCCAGTCCATCACAATGTGAAATCAGATTGGCATGTAACCAGGATATTGTGCAGTTCAGGGAGAAAAATTGTGTCAAGTATGCCATATACAATTAAATAATACATTAGACTGTGTATGTATCCCATCAAGACAAATAATTTATTATAGAAAGAGCTTTCACATCATACAGTGGTTTTAAAAGACATAGGTCATCCAGTTACTCTAAATCAAGTAGATCTAAGATTTACTTGAGTGTTTATTATTCAAAATAAAGAATTACATTTAAATGAGGACTCCACTTGAGTATTAGGGTGGTTGGGAGACACAATATGCATGTGTAGATATTACTTATCAGTTTGGGAAATTTTCCACATTTATTTTTCAAGTGTTTTGTGCAATCAACCCAGTTTGGATGCTTCAAAGACTACTAAGGGCAGTAGGCAGGCTATATTAATCATATATAATTCTATGTCTTCTACATACGGTATAATACTTGAGTGGTATTTGCCATTAATAAATAAATATTTATAGAACAGGCTTACAGATCTTTGTATATAGTTTGGAATGTGAAGAAGTGAAGCCAGACTATTATTCATTTGTCTAAGTATCTACAAAGTGTCCCTAATACTAATACTCTATTCAAACATACAGTATGTAGCCCCCAGCTACATCACCAACCTTGTCTCAAATTACAACGTATAAACCAAACCATCATCTTCGCTCCTCATTTGTACCCTTTGCCTTCTCTTTAGATTGTAAGCTCCTACAGGCAGCTCAACCACCCCAACCCTCCTGCCTTGAATTGTATGGTAATTGTACTGTTTTACTGTATTTTATAATTACTGAAATCACTCCATTGTTGCATCTGTACACTCTAATTAGAAAACAAGAACAAACCCCTTGGATCAGACTTAATATGCAAATTGGACCACAATAAATTATAAAAAAAATCTATATTGTATTATACATATTATATTATACATTTATGTTTTTATGTATAATAAAATATCGATTTTTTATAATTTGTGTGGTCCAATTTCCCTATTAAGGTCGGATCCAAGGGGTTTGTTCTTGTTTTCTGTTTTACTGTATTATGTAAAACACTGTGCAAAAAAAATAAAATAAATGGTTGGTATTATATAAATCATGAACAATATTAATATTAATACATTTATTTAACTTGTTATAGATGCAGTGTATTGTAGGCACAATATACATATTAGGTGCAATTTATGTGTGTTTCCAACAACCTCAATGTGGTGTCAAAAGAGCACTCACACACAGTTGTGGTGTGCTTAGTAATTAGCATGTGAAATCACTCTGTGAAAGAAAACCTGGATGTTGATCCTTCCACAACCTAGTCTGGATATCACTTCCCTTTACAGAGTAACAACACCGACACTGTGCAAATAAAATTGCAATGAGTGAAGTGATCAACATACCTCCACTTGAAGAGTTCTAGACAAAATGTACATTTTCAAGGGTGCTACTTTTGTGCATAATTAACATTTGAATATTTTTGCACAAATCCAGAATATTGTTTACTCTTATCTTCATTGAAACATTAACCGATTCCCACCCACCCTATAGCTGAATGACGGCTATAGAGCGGACGCTCTCGTCCGGGAGGCCATCCCTGGACGTCCTTGTGTTTACTTCCGCAATGTGCGCCGCCGCGGGCGTGCATCGGGGAAGTTTTGTGTTTGCCGTGTCCCCCGAAGACAGGCAAACACAGATCGCTGTAAACGGCCAATCACAGCGGCCGTTTACAGCGTGATCGGCCTATCCAATGAGAGATGATCTCAGATGTAAACATATGAGATCATCTGTCAGCACCGCTCTCCCTTCTCACACAGACAGCATGTGAGAGGGGAGAGATGAATGGCTGCAGCGGCTGTAAGTGGAAAAAAAAAAGTAAAAAAAGTGCCATCCGCCCCAGTGCCATCCTCCCCCAGTGCCACCCGCCCCAGTGCCATCCGCCCCAGTGCCATCCACCCCAGTGCTACCTGCCCCCAGTGCCACCTGTTAGTGCTATCTGTCCCCAGTGCCACCTGTTAGTGCTATCTGTCCCTAGTGCCACCTGTTGTCAGTGCCATTTGTCCCCAGTGCCATCTGTCATCAGTGCCACGTATAAGTGCCATCTGTCATCAGTGCCACGTGTCATCAGTGCCACGTGTCATCAGTTCCACGTATAAGTGCCATCTGTCATCAGTGCCACATATTAGTGCCATCTGTCATCAGTGCCACATATCAGTGTCACGTGCGATCTGTTGTCAGTGTCACGTGTCATCAATGCCACTTATCAGTGCCATCTGTGATCAGTGTCACATGTCATCGGTGCCACGTATTAGTGCCATCTGCCATCGGTGCCACGTATTAGTGCCATCTGTCATCAGTGCCACGTATTAGTGCCACGTATAAGTGCCATCTGTCATCAGTGCCACGTATAAGTGCCATCTGTCATCAGTGCCACATATTAGTGCCATCTGTCATCAGTGCCACGTGTCATCAGTGCCATGTATAAGTGTCATCATTGGCACGTATCAGTACCATCTGTCATCAGTGTCATGTGTCATTGTCCTGGTGCTCCAGGGACTTCAAAAGTGTAATATGTAGTCAACAAGTTAGATGTGTAATTTATGCTCCTAGAACACCTGATGGCGCTCCCTGCATGTTGGGCCTCTCTATGTGGCCAGGCTGTGAAAAAGTCCCACACATGTGGTATTTTAATACTTAGGAGGAGTAGCAGAATTTTTTTGGGGGTGTCATTTGTGGTATACACATGCCATGTGAGAAAAATAACCTATTACAATGACAATTTTGTGGAAAAAAATAAAAAAAATAAAAAAATCTTAATTTTGCAAAGAGTTGTGGGAAAAAAATGACAACATCAAAAAGCTCACCATTCCTCTTACTAAATACCTTGGAATGTCTACTTTCCAAAAAGGGGTCATTTGGGGGGTATTTGTACTTTCCTGGCTTGTTCGGGTCACAAGAAGTGAGATAGTCCACCAGTACATCAGATGTGATCAATTTTTTATGATTCGCACCACAGCTTGTAGACTCTCTAACTTTCACAAAGACCAAATAATATCCACTAATTTGGGTTATTTTTACCAAAGATATGTAGCAGTATAAATTTTGGCCAAAATGTATGAAGAAAAATTTATAATTTGCATAATTTTGTCACAGAAACAAAGAAATATGCGTTTTTTTTTTCAAAATGTTCGGTCTTTTTTCATTTATAGCGCAAAAAATAAAAACCCCAGAGGTGATAAAATACCACCAAAAGAAAGCTCTATTTGTGGGAAAAAAGGACAAAAAATTCATTTGGGTACAGTGTTGCATGACTGAGTAATTGTTATTCAAAGTGTGAGAGCACCAAAAGCTGAAAATTGGTCTGGGCAGGAAGGGTGTTTAAGTGCCCAGTAAGCAAGTGGTTAAAATGACATTGCATAAATGACAGGAACATTAAAAGGTGACATGTGTTGTGCTAAATTAAGCGCTTACTTAAACTTCAAGTGCTAAATTTAGCACAAAACGCATCACCTTTTAATGTTCCTGTCATATCTGTGATGTAAATTTAATGCTTAAATAAAGATACCAAGGAATGCAGCAATATTCCAGACTTGTACGTGTTACTGAATCTCACAGACAAGCTGTGCAGCACCCTTGGTTCCAGTTTACAACATGTGAGAGTCCCCTTGAGCGTCATTACTCTGGGTCAAGCACCTTACAGTAGATGCTCCTTTTGGAAGCAACTGCATAGTGTAATAATCTAAGTAGTTATAAATTGTATGGGTATTTTAGGTAGGCCCTCACACTACAAAGTTGTTAGTAAATGCATTATTTTTCTAATGTCAGTCTGTGAATTTTCTTCTCTGTAGTGGTGCATTCCCTTACCTATTAGACAATCCAGTGGTTTATGATTAGCATGATTGTTTTCTTTGCCTGCTTGGTGGGTAGAGTTCCCCATATGTTATATATAGCTTCTTTCTCATTTTAACTTTTGTGCTGTGAGCCTTTGACCAAGGTGATTTGCCAAAATGGGCCAGCCCCTTGTGCCCCTTTTATATATACCATTAAATATTTCATTTTCCCTTGGATAGGGAGTTTGCTGGCTTTCTTACTGGAATTTGTTAGTAAATGCAAAGGAGATTGAGTAAAGCTTGTACAGTCAAATTGTATTACGCATTGCCAAGTTAAGCCTTTCTTCTGTATACTCACTTAGTCCTACATAAGAAGCAACCATGATGAATCTTCACAGCTCTGCCCCCCACAAATATAGAAAGGTCCCTAAACTTCAAGGTTTTTAGTTACCATGTTTTTAGTTATTCTGAATAGTTTTGATTTGAGATAACATATTTGCAAAAATAACACTCCAAGTTTGTCTGTAATATAATAAAGTGACTGTGGATGCCTATAAATATTACCTGGTTAAAGAAAGTATAATGTTAAATCAAATTCTAAAATAATATCATAGAAGTGAACAGTTATTATGAATTTCCCATAAGACTTTCAACAACTGAGCTTTTAGCTATTACTGTATTTTACTGTGTATATGTATATATATGACAACACAAATATGTGCAAAAAATAGGGAAATGGTCTGACCTTGCCATCTCATTCGTACAAACCAAAGCTATCACTCAGAGCTGAAGAAAAGCAGACAGGCTGTGAAATTAGCAGAGTATCTTGATTTAGGTAATGCTTCTATTCAATAGAGACGCTGTCGCTACTGAATTTAAGAGATCAACCAGTACCCACATCACTTCATTTCAATTAAGCTTTAACTCAGGTGGAGGTCTGTTTAATGGCATTCATACAATTGTTAAACAGTTGTTATTCAGCCTTTATAGCTGATTGTAATGGTCCACAATATGCAGTTGATCAAACTTTCACCCTCCTATGCATTTGTGTTGCCCTTCAAAAATGTAAATGGTTTACAATTCAAAGGAATATTGTATATTTTATCCAATAATTCAAAGCTGAAGAAATAACTAATCGAGATTGTTCGCTTTTAAATCTGAAGATAAAAATCTCAGCTAAAGCACCTAATGGGTTTTTGTGGTAAAGGTCTACCATTTCCTTTTCATTACTCCAACAGAGTGTTAGTTAATGACTAGAATTCTATAAAAACTTATCAAAACGTATTAAACAGCTTGCTACACTGGAGCTTTGTTAACCATAACAAATACCATACTTTTAAATACGATAGTATATAATAATACAATTACAGTATTCATTACAGCAGGCTTTTTTTTAAATGAAAGCCCCATGTAGCTGCATTCTGATACAGATATTTAATGTTGATTGGCAATCTCACTTAACCCCTAAGAGGAAACGTGTTTTTATGACATAAGTTCAAGTATAACTAAAGCTACTTTTTCATTTTAGATAAAGTATGGATGGATAAATCCTTTGACAGATTTTTTTTTAAACAATGTCACCTTAGGAAGGTATGCCTTCCCTTCTTGTAATATAAACCAGAACATGAGAGAAAATCTCTCTAAAGTGAGGGAAATGCCCCATTAGACAGTTGTCACCAGAACAAGTTTTCTTGTTCTGTTAGAAATTTTATCCTCTATTCTAGTCTGGTGGAAACTCAGAATTGTGGATTTTCCCTAGGAGACAGTGCTCATCTGGACAAAAAGAGAAGAAGTTCCACAGGAGTTATAATCCTTCCCTACTCTAAAATGTAAAAAGCTAATAAAACCATACAGAATGTTTTGTGGAGATAAGATGATCAATTCTAAGTGACATAACTAATTATGCTACTGCAATTTAATTGATTTTATTGTAGTTTTTTTTTGCCTGATCCAGTATTGCCGCGTACACACGATCAGACTTTCCGGCAGACTTAGTCCGGCAGACAATCCGCCGGACTTTCCAGCGGAGGTCCGCCGGACTTTCCGAACAAGCGGACTTGCCCAAACACGACCACACATGAACAGACTTCTGGCAGACAATCCGCCGGACTTTTGGTGGAGGTCCGCCAGACTTTCCAAATGAACGGACTAGCCCACACACGGACTAAAGTCCGTTAATTTTGAACGTGACTTCAGATACAATGGGACTAGTGAAGGAAGTCACGTGCCCTCAACATGGAGGGGTGGGTGCTGTGGAGAAGGGGGCCCTGGGGCCCCCCCACCCCAAAGTACCTTGTCCTCATTGTCCTCAACCAATGGCCAGGGTTGTCGGGGTCTGTGGACGGGGGGCTTATCGGAATCCGGAAGCCCCCTTTAATAAGGGGGCCCCCAGAACCTGGCCCCCCACCCTACGTGAATGAGTATGGGGTACATCATACCCTTGCCCATTCACCTGGGGGAAAAAGTGGCAATAAAAAAACACACTGCACAGGTTTTTAAAATAGTTTATTGGGCCACTCCGGGGGGCTTCTTTCGACTTTGGGGGTCTTCTCTGCGCTTTCCGGCCTCTTCTCCCGCTCTCCAGTTCTTCTTCCGGCTCCTCCGCTATCTTCTTCCAGCTCTTTTACTAGCATTCTTGTTCATCGCCACCATCTCCTTCTTCTTCTTCCTTCTTCTCTCCTTCTGATGTTGACATAACACTCTCCCGCTGTAGTTCCGGCGACTTATATAGGCGTATACGGGGTGGGGTCACCGGGTGATGTCACATGGTGACCCCACCCCTTATGGTGTCACAGTCCCATGGGATGCTGGGACTGTGACATCATACGGGGTGGGGTCACCATCTGACACCACCCTGTGACCCCGCCCAGTATGCCTATATAAGTCTCCGTGCAACACGTCCCCAGCATTACATCGGGAGAGAGCGTCATGTCAACATCAGAAGAAGAGAAGAAGGAAGACGAAGAAGATGGCAGTGGTGACAGCGACGACAAACGAGAAGACCGGGCCAAGGCTAGTAAAAGAGCTGGAAGAAGATAGCAGAGGAGCCCGGCAGAAAAACTGGAGAGCGGGAGAAGAGGCCGGAAAGCCTGGAGAAAACCCCCAAAGTCGGAAGAAGACCCCCGGACGGCAACAACGATGAAGGAGAAAGACGGGCTCCTCCGCTAGCAAAAGAGCAGCAAAAGAGCAAAAGATAGCAGAGGAGCCCGGCGAGAAGACCCCCGAAGTCGGAAGATGACCCCCGGAGCTGCCCAATAAACTATTTTAAAAACCTGTGTAGTGTGTTTTTTTGCCACTTTTTCCCCCAGGTGAATGGGTAGGGGTACAATGTACCCCATACTCATTCACATAGGGTGGGGGGCCGGGATCTAGGGGCCCCCTTATTAAAGGGGGCTCCCGGATTCCAATAAGCCCCCCGTCCGCAGCCCCTGACAACCAATGGCCAGGGTTGTCGGGAAGAGGCCCTTGTCCTCATCAACATGGGGACAAGGTGCTTTGGGGTGGGGGGGGCAGCAGGGGCCCCCCTTCCCCAAAGCACCCACCCCCCATGTTGACGGCATGTGGCCTGGTATGGTTCAGGAGGGGGTACAGCTGGCTTTAGCTGGTGGTACCGATCAAGAAAAGAAATTTGAACAGGTTGGTTGTACTCAAGCGATCGATAAATTGATCTGTGTACAACCAGCCTGCCCATACTTGAATCATGTATGGCCAGCTTCAATTTACCGATACTAGATTATATATGCCAAAAACACAGTCATTGTTTATTTGTTTCTACTGGTCTATGATGTAGCCTACAGCCGTGGCTAAAAGTTCTGAGAAAGAAACAAATATTGATTTTCACCAAGTCGGCTACTTCAGTGTTTTTAGATATTTTAGTCAGATGTTACTATGGTATACTGAAGTATAATTACAAGCATTTCAGAAGTGTCAAAGGCTTTTTTGGGCAATTACAGTAAGTTATGCAAAGAGTCAATATTTGCAGTGTTGACCCTTATTTTTCAAGACCTCTGCATTTTGCCCTGGAATGCTGTTAGTCAACTTCTGGGCCACATCCTGACTGATGGCAGCCCATTCCTGCATAAACAATGCTTGGAGTTTGTCAGAATTTGGGGGTTTTTTTGTTCACCCATCTCTTGAGGCATGACCACATGTTTTCAATGGGATTAAGGTCTGGGGAGTTTCCTGGCCATGGACTCAACATTTTGATGTTTTGTTCTCCATACCCCTTAGTTATCACTTTTGCCTTATGGCAAGGTGCTCCATCATGCTGGAAAAGGAATTTCTCCACCAAACTGTTCTTGGATGGTTGGGAGAAGTTGCTCTTGAAGAATGTGTTTGTATCATTCTTTATTCATGGCTCTGTTCTTAGGCATAATTGTGAGTGAGCCAACTCCCTTGGCTGAGAAGACTCCATGATTAAAATCTCTGAATTTATTTTTTATTTTTGCAGCTTCTAGGAGCTTATATTTAGGTTAGGTTAACCTTTGTCTTAAATGTAGCTGATAGAAAACCTTAAACATTTTAAGCTTTATTCTGTAGAGTCTTATTTTTTGTCAAATGACACAAATTTTGGCTCTTTATAGTTTGGCATGAGTGTTGTTCAGAACATTTCAAAGAAGTTTGGATGCTGAATTCCATTGAAATCAATAGGAGCCACATTTTTCAAATAAAAAGTGCCAATGTTCTGGGTTAATAGGAAAGGGGGTGTAAAAAAAAATTCAGGGGGTGGTCACTGTCTTTGGAAACGTACCAATGCAGTAAAATGTTTTAAAAATTCAATTCAGCCAGGAGGAATGATTTTTAAATGCTTAAAGTAAAAAATTACAAATGCCTAATTTCTTTAAAGCGGGAGTCCGCCGTTTTTTTTTTTTTTAAAAGCCAGCAGCTAGAAATACTGCAGCTTTTAAAATAATGACACTTACCTGCCCAGCACGTCCGCGATGTCGGCACCCGAACCCGATCTCTCAATCGTCTCTCGGGTGCTGCCGCCGCCATCTTGGGTATGGGAATCAGGAAGTGGAGCCTTTCGGCTTCATTTCCCGGTTCCCTACTGCGCATGCGCGGGTCGCGCTGCGCAATAAGGATGGTCCCCGCTGTCTCTGGGATCCATGTGTTTCCCAGCAGGCAGCGGGGGACCTTCGGAAAGGGGCGTAGATTCTGCGGAAAGGGGAATCTACGCCGGAAGTGGATGCAGATACCTGTACTGTACAGGTACCTGCACCCCCCTCCCCCCTGAAAGGTGCCAATTGTGGCGCCGGGGGGGAGGGTTCCAATGAGCGGAAGGTCCACTTTAGGGTGGACCTCCGCTTTAAAGGCCACATTCACCTTTTTTAACATGTTACATGTTCCACCCAAAATATTTAGGGTGGAACATGTAACATGTTCCAGCTTCTGCTGTCCCTTCCCCCAACCCCTTCAGGGTGGCAGTGGGTGGGGAATCTTCTCCTCACACCTGCTATCAATTTTGAAAAGAGGGTGGTTGTGAGAAGCTCTGCCCACCCAGCCACCATTCATTCACAGTTTCTTGTGAATAAATGAACTACAAGTAACGTCAGCCACTGTGACAGATGGCTTGTAGCTCTGAAATAAACTGCAAGTGTGCAGATAATCTCTTTCATAGTTAATTCAGAAGCCCTGCAGCTTTCAAACATGTGGGAAGAAAGCTGCAGGGCTTGTCTGCAGAAGCCTGACATTGCACCCCTGATCCACTAATGACAGGTGCAATGCTTTCACATTTTCAATAGCACATCATACAGCAATAAAGGAAAAAATGTGTGTAGAGTCCCCTCTAAAATAAATATGAGAATCTGGTATGGGTTTAAGGGAGTATTGCACAAAAGAAAATGCGTGAAGCTCCCCAGGAAACCCATTCCAGACCTTCAGTTCTGGCATCTATTTTAAGTGGGATATCAATGCAAAAAAAGAAAGAAGGTGTACAAGGTTACCCTAAAAATGTCAGGAAAGGGGCAGAACGGGTATGTGCCCACATGCCCTCTAAATGGAGCACTTTGCCTTGTCCTCATGTTGATGAGGACAACGGACACTTCCTCACAACTCTGTCCAGTGGTTGCAGGGGTCTGCTGGTGGGGAACGTATTGGACTCTGAAAGTCCCCATTGATAATAAGGGGGTCCCCATATATCCCCCCCCCCACATGAATGAATATGGAAGTTGTAGTACTCTTACTTATTCACAAAAAAAAAAAGGATTTGTAACCTAGAAATAGATATCCTAAGTTTTGGCATGTCCTTTATTACAAAAATAAGGCTACTTTCACACTGGGGCGGGTGTGTACCGGTGTTATCTATCTTTAGCGCTGTTTTACCGTCGTTTTAGTGGTGCTATTCGGCCACTAGCGGGGCAGTTTTAACCCCTGCTAGTGGCCGAAAAAGGTTTAAAACCACCGGCCTAGCGCCACCGTAGTAGCGATATGCCGGCGGTTTGGCGGAACTACCCCATTGTTTTCATTGGGCAGGGGTGCATTAGGAGCAAAGATGCTGCTTGCAGGACTTTTTTTTACCATCCTGCAAGCGCACCTCTCGAGTGTGCGCTTTCACACTGGAGACACAGGAGAGGCTCTTTACAGACATTATGCAGGCGCTATTTTTACTGTTGTAGCGCCTGTAAAGCGCCTCAGTAGCCTTAGAATCCCAAAAAAGTCCTTTGTTGCAAAAACTCTGCTATCCCAAAGATAATGGTCAGAAAACAATGTGATAAACAAACCTAAACCTTTGAATAGGATAGCTAACCATTTACCAAATGTCAAGTCAAATATGGTTCCACCCACCAGGCAGTGTTCCTTGAACAAAATACCTTGATGTCTTCCTGACGCTATACGTGATGACACAACAATCCCATATTATAGACACTAATACATTTCTGTATCAAAAAAGCCAATTGCCACAAAACTGGCTTTTGGGGATATTCGACATTGAGGCTGGGTTCACACTTTTGCGATTTTTGTATGCAGGTTTCCCTGCATCCAATTTGTATGATAGGAGATTGTGACTGGCTCTCAATTGAGCCAGTTCACACAACTCCGGGGCCATCCATGGAGCGGATTCCACAGGGGGTCCTGTGCATCTTTGGCTCTGTTTCAGGTCCCAATTCAGGCAAAAATTTGGGCCTGATTCATCCCTGAAATGGAGAACAGGGACACACCAGACCCCTACTGGGAGCCAGTGTTTGTATTAGGTGTAAACCCAGCCTAAAGCTTCATATTGATGATGAATGAAATCTAATATAATATATAATATAATGAAGCCTTGGCTGTCATTGATTATTCACTACAGGCTTGATCGGACTTCAGAGACAACCAGAGATATTTGTTGTTAGAACTATTGCAGATCATACTGACATGTATCTTCTTTTTATTCTAGATGTTTGTTTTGAACAAACTAAAGCCCCTGTAATGGTGTCAAATGTTGTTCCCACCCAACACAAGTTATTTATGGAGATGTATGAGGAGAGGTTTATGTATACAGACCTGTGGTTTAAATGTTTTTCCCAGTGTTGAGCTTGATATATTGAGGAAACGTTTGTCGTGTGGGTGGTGCCACACTCAACCCTGTTGTCCTTTTTGGATTCTCTGCATGGAAATGGTGTGTTTAATCACTTCCCCTCTCACACCTGTTCACCCCCCTATGGACCAGAACAATATTTACAATTCTGCTATGGACCTGTTTATTTGGCAATAACTTTGTCATTACGTAACCCCTTCACATCCGGGCATCACCCGAGTACCATTTTTTAGAGCCAGCAGTTTGCTTTCTTGGGATAACAACCGTTGTGGCTAAAAGCCGCTTGGCTGTTATCCTAAATAGCGGGAGGGGATGCCTCTCACCACCTTCCTAGGCTCTCACACACCCATCAGTTGACCGAAGACCCGAATGAAGCCAGAATCGGCTTTGATCGGGTCTTCAATCTAGTAACCAAGAAGCGATGTCATGACATCACTTTGGTTTACTCGGTTGCCAATGGTGCTGATTTAAAAAAATCCCTAGTATTTCAAAACACCGATGTTGGCATGTTGAGTACTTTTAAATGCAAAGGAGGGATTTGAGGTCTTACAGACCCCTTCATAAAGAGTACTTGTCACTGCCTATTACTGTCACAAGGGATTCCTTGTGACAGCAATAAAAATGATCAGATTTTTTTTTTTTTTAAAGAGACAGTGTAAAAAAATAAAATAAAATAAAAAATAAGGAAAAGAAAAAAAGAAAACATTTTAAGCTCCCTGTTCCTCCATGCTCGCTCGCAGAAGCAAACGCATACCTAAGTCGCACCCGCAAATGTAAACAGTGTTCAAACCACACAAGTGAGGTATCGCCGCAATCATCAGAGTGAGTGCAATAATTATAGCACAGGATATCTTCTGTAACTATAAACTGGTAACCTGTAGAAATTTTTAAAGCATTACCTATGGAGATTTTTAAGTACCATAATTTGTAGCCATTTCACGAGTGTGTGAAATTTCAAAGCATTACATGTTAGGTATCTATTTACTCTGCATAACATAATCTTTCACATTATACAAAAAAATTGGGCTAACCTTGCTGTTTTTTTTTTGTTCAATTTTGCGCAAATACTTTTGCCATTTTATTCTCTAGGGTCTCTGCTAAAAATATATATATATATAATGTTTGGGAGTTTTAAAGCCTTGTACACATGATCAGATTGTTGGCCAACAAAGCGTCAGACTTTTGTCGGAAGGGCGTGTGCCAGGAACTTGTCTTGCATACAAATGGTACATAATTGTCAGCCAACAAACACGAATGTAGTGACATACTACGAGGAATTTCAGCTCTTGGGCGCCACCCTTTGGGCACCTTCTGCTAATTTCATGTTTGGTGAGCATTGATTCTAAGCATGTTTGCACTTTCAAATTTTGTGTGACGGACTTGTGTACAGATAATAGGAAAATCTGACAACAGACCGCTGGCCGCCGAAAATGTACTAGCCTGCCATCCAACAGTCTGTCATCATGGAATTCCCGGCTGAAAATCCGTTCATGTGTATGAGGCCTAAGTCACTTTCTAGCAAAAAATACGGATTTTAACTTGTAAGCAACAAATGTCAGAAAAAGGCTTAGGCATGAAATGGCTAAGATAACAAGGGAATACATATTTTTTTTTTTTTATAGGACAAACAAGGCTTTATTTTCATGATATTTGTTAACAACAATGATTTTTTTTACAATCGCTAGAAAATAAAACGAAACCCAAACTAAAAACAATATTGTTACCGCATATAAAAGTGTATATTTTATTTTGTAATTTGTCTTGTTTAAAATTACACTAAAATTATGATTCTGGTATTAAGCATTACAAATGTATTTATAAATGATTTTTTCTTTAAATGTTGCACTTTTTTAAATGTGAAATGTGTAAATATATGTTAAATGTAGAAAAGTATTAATAAACAAAACAAACAAAAACAGTTTAAATATTAAGGGTAATAACATAGAAACAAACAAAAAATCTGCAGGGAAATAATAATTGAATAGAGAAGGAGAATGGGGTGTTAATTAGGACTGATTAGAGTAAATAAAGGGTTAATAAGGGGTTAAACAAAGAGACATTTTATTTAAAAACAAAACAAAAAAAACCTTTTCTTACTTTTAACTGACATCATCTGCAGATTGAGATCCATCCCTTTGATCTGCAGATGAATTAACAGAATAGATACAATAGCTATCTTACTTTGTATCTTTCTATTTAGCATCTGCACTGTGTTGTTGCATCAGACTGTCTTTTTTTTTTTTTTTTTTTACAGCAGCAGCTGCTACTCTGTGTAAACAGCAACCCTGGCTTTAATTAAGCAGAACCAAGAATTGCTGTGTAATGGGAGCAGGGGTCTTGGCAGCAGGGCAGAAGGGCCGGACTTGCTAAACATTTCCTGTGCACTATAAAGATGTTTTATGTGCATGTGTAGCATGCCCAAAGTTTGGAACTAGTTAAAAAGACTATCAGAACATTGGAGTTTTGAGTTTTGAGGGTACCCTTTTATATAGGGAGAAAAATATATAAGAAATTAAGCCAATGGATAGGAATTTACTTGTCAAAGTTTCTATTTAGGGTTCCTAAAGAGTGCCATTCCAGAATTACAGTGCGAGAGAAGGTCAAATTGTGATGGACTCTGTCAGCAAGGCTGAACATATTTGAGCAATGAAAGATACATTTATAAATTAGGAATATCTATCTCGATATGACTGTATGAGACAGTGGTGGAACTACCAGAGTCACAGCAGTCACACTTTCAACCGGGCCCTGGCATTCCGCCACTGTGGGGGGGCCCCAAGACCCAGCATCTCCTGTACCTATAGTAGGCTGGCAGCTAACTATAGAGTGGGGGGGGGGCAGGAGGGGGCGATCTGAAGCTCTGTGATGACCACAGGATGTCCCATTTAGAATACTTGCTAGCAGTTCACTTCCTGAGTGTCAGTATATAGAGTGGAGAGGGGAGGGGCCTCTGACCCAGGCAGGTATCGGCAAGAGTTTACAAGCAGAGCTGGCTCACTTGTGCACTTAATCTGGTGACTTCCCGGGCAGAGGCCCCTCCCATCTCCACTGTATACACTGACACACGGGAAGTAAACTGCTAGCTAGTATTCTGAATGGGACATCACAGAGCTTCCGATCACTCCCTCCTGCCCCCTCCTCCCTATACACTGACACTCAGGAAGAGAACTGCTAGCCAGATGGGACATCACGCGGACATCACAGGGAAGCAGTATGCACAAGGGCCGCTGCTTCTTGCATCTAGGCTTCTCCTGTAAGCCCGGAACCTGAGCATGCTATGTGTCTTACTATAACAATGCCCACCTGTCATGCTGCCCCCCACCAATAACACTGCCCCCTCTTATTATCTGGCCCCCCACCTGTTACACTAATACCATCTTATGATGCTGCCCCCACCTGTAACACTGCCCCCACCTATCACACTGCCCCACCTTTCAGACTGCCCCCCAACAATCACACTGGCCCCACTCCTGTCAGACTGCCCTTCCTTTTACCTGCCCCCCCTCTCTTACACTGCCCCCTCTTATGACACTGCCCCCACCTGTCACACTGCCCCCACCGATCACACTACCCCTCACCTGTCACATGGCCCCCCACCTGTCACACTGCCCCCAACTGTCACACTGCCCCCCTATCACATGGTCCCCCAACTGTTACACTGCCCCCTCTTATGACACTGCCCCCACCTATCACACTGCCCCCCCACCTGCCATACAGCCCCTCTTTTTATCACAATGCCCACATCATACTGTCCCCCATCACACCCCCCAACTGTCACATTGCCCCCATCTGTCCCATGTCACACTGCCCCCTGGTCAAAATACCCCCATCATACTTCCCCCTCCTGTAACACTGTCCTCCATCATTCTGCCCCCTCATCACATTGCCTCCTGTCACACTACCCCCTGTCATACTGCCCCATCTTGTTACATAGCCCCCTCTGTTCACAGTGCCCCCTCCTTACACTGCCCCCTATTATCACACTGCCTTCTCCTGTCATACTTCCTGTTATACTGCTCCCCCATCATACTGCCACCTCCTTTTACATTGCCCCATCATGCTGCCCCTTCTTGTGACACTGCCCCCCTCCTTTAACAGCCCCCCCTCTTATCACACTCCCCCTCTGGTGGGATCATCACTGTCCTAAGTCCCCTTCAGGTGGCAGACAAGGTAGGGTCAGCATGGCTTCAGAAACTGGTGTTTCTTCCCCCGAAATCCAGGAAATTTCAACCGGTTCACCTCTGGACGCTTTGTCGGCGGTCCTTAATTCGTTCATTGCCAAGATGGAGGCGGTGCATGAGCGCAAAGGTGCTAAAAAGCGACCTGTGCCCCCCGTCCTCTGTGGAGAGCAGTCTCGGGCCCTGCTGAGGCTGGTGACCCCTGCTCTACTGTTTCAGATGACGTTGACCAGGACCATTCGAACAGGGAGGATGAGTCCCCGTCTGGGTCCGTACGCGACAAAGCACTTGTTGGAGCACTTATCACAGCTGTGCATGATACCCTGAAGATTCAAGAGCCAGCAGATCCCTCTGCTGATATAGCCGTCCCTTTTGATTCCCGTAAGCCAGCCCGTTCCCCTAAGGTGTTCCCATATCTGACTTATTTTGATCAGTTCATTTACAAGGAATGGGGTTGACCGCAATGGACCCTTTCGGTCCCCAAGTATATGGCGGTGCACTACCCCTTTGAGGAGAGCCTTCTCAAAAAAAATGGTCGGCTCCTCCGGTCGTGGACCCCCCAGTATCCAGGTTAAACAAAGTAACCACGATCCATGCATTTAAGGACCCCACGGACAGGAAAGCCGAGGCAGTGGCTCGTTTTTTGTTTACGGTTGTGGGGTCAACCATGCGACCAGTACTTGCATCCACACTTGTGTCGCAGACACTGAGTGGGCAAAACTGTTGCAACGCAAATTGGGAGAACAACAGGCTTCTCCTGTCTGCGCAGAACTAGTACACCAACTAGTGCAAGGCCTTAAGTACGTGTGTGACGCGGCCTTAGATACTCTTCCTATGTTATCCAGGGCTTCAGTGTCAGCAGTGGTGCTGAGGTCCTGATTTGGTTAAAATGCTCATCTGACGGATCTGTCCTTCCTTGGCGCCTGGCTCTTTGGAGCCTCTTTGGATGATATTATTTAAAATGCCACATGTGGTAAGAGTACTCTACTCCCACAGGCCAGGAAGGCTAAGGAGCCACCCCGTAGGCAAGGGCCCTCATTTTCCGCTCACAAGCGGCTTTTTCGTCTGCCCGAAGTTTCGACCAAGCGTCCCCAGCCTGACAGGACAACTGCTGAAGGACCAAAGCACCCCTGGAAACGCAAGCCTAACAAGCCTGCGAGCAAAAGTGCTACCACATGAAGGTTTGCCCCCACCCGCAGCTCAGGTGGGGGGTCACCTTCGGGAGTTTGCAGCCCGGTGGATCTCTCGGCTGTCCGACAAATTGATCTGCGATCTGATTTCCTCAGGCTACCAGATAGAGTTCCTATCTTGACCACAAAACAGATTCTTCCCCTCCAGCATACTCGTGCTTCCGGCTCGCCGGGAGGTCCTTTTGGGGGCGGTAAGGGATCTGCTGAGTCGGGGGGTGATAGTACCTGTTCCAGACTCGGAACGTTTTCAGGGGTTCTACTCAAACCTGTTTGTAGTCCCCAAGAAGGAAGGGGTACATCCAATCTTGGATCTAAAAGCCCTCAATTACTTTGTGAAAGTACAGAGGTTCATAATGGAATCAGTTCGCTCAGTAGTTGCTGCACTCCATCAAGGGGACTCCCTGGCGTCCTTAGACATTCAGGATGCATAACTGCACATACCCATATGCCTCCGGCATCAGAAGTTGCTGCGATTTGCAGTCGGGGAAGCCCACTACCAGTTTGTGGCTCTCCCTTTTGGTTTGGCATCAGTCCCCCCAGTCTTTACCAAGGTATTGGCTTCTGTTTTGGCGCTGCTACGGCAACGTGGGATCGCAATAGTGCGATACCTAGACGGTCTCCTCCTGAGAGCATCTTCCACCTCAGAGTTAGAGGAGGAAATGGCTATCACCATGCAGACCCTGTAGGAATTTGGGTGGCTGTTGAAGCTAAAGAAGTCGGTGATTGTACCGACTCAGCGTTTGCAATACCTAGGCCTGCTTGCAGTTGAAGACTCTCATAGCCGCGGTGAAACTGCTGATGAACTGCAAGTGATCGTTGCTACGCTTCTACATGCGAGTCCTGGGACTCATGGTCACCTCCTTCACGGCAGTACCGTATGCCCAGTTCCACACCAGAGTCCTGCAGAAGGAGATTTTGACAAAATGGGACAAATCTCCGCTGTAACCTGGATCGGCAGATTCAGGTGAGCCAGTTAGTCAGGGACTCACTGAGCTGGTGGCTGCGGTCCCCGACACTTCAGTCTGGGAAGTCGTTCCTACCTCTGAAATGGACATTGATCACAATGGACGCCAGCCTATCAGGCTGGGGTGGAGTAATGGGAGTTCAGTCGAACCAGGGCCTCTGGTCGGCGGAGGAATCCAAGTTGCCTGATCAATCTGCTGGAACTGATAGTGATCAGGCTATGCCTCTCCACATGGTCGATGAGACTGCGAGGGCGTCCGATCAGGATCTGTGGAATACATCAATCACCAAGGAGCAACAAGAAGTTTGGCCGTCGCACGGGGGGTCGCTCACATACTTCGGTGGGCAGAGTGACATGTACCGGCGCTGTCGGACATTTACATCCCGGGAGTGGAGAACTGGCAGGCGGACTATCTAAGTTGCCAGATGCTGGACCCAGGAGAATGGGCGTTGCATCCGGAGGTGTTCAGGCTACTGTGCTTGCTGTGGGGCACACCAGACGTGGATCTTCTGGCCTCCCATCTCAACCGGAAAGTGCCGAGATTGTGTCCAGGACAAGAGATCCGTGGGCAGACGTGCTGGTGGCTCCGTGGGATCAGTACCAGCTGATCTATGCCTTCCCTCCGCTGAAGCTGTTATCACGTCTGCTCTGCAGAGTGGAAGCCGAGGAGATTCCAACATTCGGATTGCCCCAGATTGGCCCCAGCACCCCTGGTACACGGACCTATTGTGCCTGGTGGCAGACGCCCCCTGGCGACTGCCGTTACGAGAAGACCTTCTGTCTCAAGGTCCGATTCTCCATCCTGCTATACCATCGCTGGTTTTAACGGCATGGCTATTGAGAGCCAGGTGTTGAGGAACCTGGGTCTTTCAGACTCAGTGATCCCAACTATGCTGAGAGCATGGAAATCTTCTTCTCTGAAGATTTATCGTCATACCTGGAAGGCCTACATCTCCATGTGTGAGGAGAAAGAATGGCATCCATGCTCCTTTTCTATATCCACAATCCTGCTGTTTCTTCAGCAAGGAGTAGACCAGAAATGGGTTTTGAGCACCATTAACGACAAATATCAGCCTTGGCTGTCTTTTTCCAGTGGCCCCTGATGTCTCACTCGCTAGTGAGCACTTTTGTCCAAGGGGTCCGACATGTAGTTCCTCCTGTGCATCCACCGTTACCCCCCTGGGATCTGAATCTGGTGTTGTCGGCGCTGCAAAAACCGCCTTTTGAAAATATCAGAGAGATCCCTCTGTTGACTCTTTCCCAGAAAGTGGTCTTTCTAGTGGCCAGTACATCAGCCAGAAGGGTTTCTGAACTGGTGGCCTTGTCCTGCAAGTCGCCTTATCTGGTTATCTACAATGATAAGGCGGCGTTGCGTCTGCAACCTTCTTTTCTGCCGAAGGTGGTCTCTGCATTTCACATCAATGAAGACATTGTGTTACCATCTCTGTGTCCTAAGCTGACACATCCTAAGTAGGTGGACCTCCATTCCCTGGACATGGTTCGGGCTCTGAGGGTGTATTTGTCTGCTACGGCTCCCTTCCGGAAGTCAGAATTTTTGTTTGTTTCGGTGGCTGGTCCAAAGAAAGGCATGGCGGTCTTGTCGGCCACCATTTTCAGGTGGATTTGGCAGATTGTAGTACAGACCTATGCCTTGAAGGGGCATGTTCCCCCCTTTCTGGTCACAGCCCACTCCATGAGGGCAATAGGAATGTCTTGGGCCTTCCGACATCAAGCGCCTGTTGCTTAAGTGTGTAAAGCGGTGACCTGGTCGTCTGTTCACACCTTCACAAAATTCTACGAGGTTGATGTCAGTGCATCGGCTGATGTCTGTTTTGGCCGCCAAGTTTTGCAGGCAGCTGTATAGTTGCAATTACATATACAATTTTTCCTTTTTTCCAGTTTTTTTGGGTAAAAACACAGTACCTTTAAGTTAATGCACTGTTGCAGTTTTGGTGCAGTTTTGGGGTAGTGTCTCTGTTGAGGAGCACCCTGTGTTTGTGGTGGTTTTTCCACACACTGTTGTTTTTGTGGGTAAAGTTTATACTAGTTCCCACATGCCATGGTGGTTGAAGTTTTTATGCTGTTTTCCCACCCATCGTTTTGGCACTGCTTGGTGACGTCCCAATGGCTAAGAGAGGAGCTGTGTCAGCTGGTGAATATAAGAGAAAATAGGACTTTTTGTACTCACCGTAAAATCCTTTTCTCTGTAATTCATCGGCTGACACAGCACCCACCCCTCCTATTTTTCTTTACGTTATACTGCATGTTGACGTACTGAGGCTGCATGGCAGGCTGGGGGGTTGTTACCTAAGGAACCGCCCCTTGGGCGGAACTTAAAGTTCTGTGCTTTTCATAACATGTTATGCCTAGTCTTCTCCTAAAGGTGGCGTAACAACCCAATGGCTAAGAGAGGAGCTGTGTCAGTCGATGAATTACAGAGAAAAGGATTTTGCGGTGAGTACAAAAAATCCTATTTTATGTGGGGCAGATAGTCCCTAATAGATTTGCTAGTAATAGTTTTGTATGAATGCAGTCTTTTAATATGCTGCCAGGATGACATGTTTATGATAAGGGGCAGGGCTTCTTCTCTCTCTGGAACATCATGCGGGTTGTATATTCCCATCAGGTCGGCTGCTGTCCTGGGTGGGTGGATGACATTGCATGGTGTGATTAGATTAATGTAAGCTCTACCTTATGAAAGTGTGATTTTTGAATTTTACAGTTCTCCATAAGGTCCACTGGGAAAAAGTGTGTTAATTGGTTTGGGGCATCCACATGGTCATGTTTTTAATAATTTTTTTAAGCTTTGGGTGTGTTTATCCCATTGTATGCTCTGTGGTTTAAAAATACCTGAATTAAGCTAGAAACATCACTGTTATCTATGGGATAGCAAAGTTTTCTTTTTAAGTTGTATTTCTCATGAAGTACAAATAAAAAAAGCTTTTCTTTGCACAATATCCAATCTCCCATCTCATCTGTGACAAATGAAGCCGGTAAAGATTAGGTTTTCGGCACTTTAAGTTTTAGTGCTGTCATTTCCTGGCCAGTACAACGAGGGAAGCATCTGAGTAAACAATAGATGCTTTGAAGGGCATGGGAGACGTTGGAGGTAAAAAGACCCCTGACGTCTCAATAAAGAGTACCTGTCACTACCAAAATCTATCACAGGGGGCTTGTTCACCCCCTGTGATAGCAATAAACTTACATAAAAAATAATAAAAATAAATACAAATTATTATTACAAATTTAAAAGCACCCCTGTCCCCCTTGCTCACATGAAAGTGCAAATGTGTGCATAGGTCCGGCATACATATGTTAATGGTTATTGCACCACACATTGCACCACACATGTGAGATATTGCTGCGAATATCAGAATGAGAGTAATAATTCTAGTGTCATAGCTCATCTTTAATTCTAAACTAGTAATCTATAAAGGCTTTTAATCACCCATGGACAATTTTAGGTAGCATAGTTTGTAGCCACTTCACAGTATTCGCAATTTAAAATTTTGACTTGCTTGGAATCTATTTACTTGACACAACATCATATTTTATATTTTACCAAAAATTGGGTAGTACATTGTATTTGTGAGCACTAAAATACATGTAAGTGTATTTGAGTCTGATAAATAGCTGCACAAATATTGCATGACATAAAAAATTACAACAGCCACCATTTTATTCTCCAGGACCTCTGTTTTCAGAAAATATATAATGTTCTGGGATTTTATAACAAAAAACTGCAGAATTAATTAACGTGAAAAATGCCAAAATTGGCCCGGCATGCAAGTGGCTGTGAAATGTGTGCATCAGTCAGATTGTCACCACTTGACTGACCACCATTTTGCTTTCTCTGTGGTTAGCTTAATCCGCCTTAAACCAACCAACTTCTGCAAAAAAATTTTTTTCAAGAAAGCAATCCAACCCTGTATATAAAAAATTCTAAACAGCAGCTCTCTGCATTAGAAAAGGTGTTATATTGACCTCTCTGGTGTGTCTCTTAATCATGGTACACACCAGCAGCGGCCAGTCCATAAGAGGTGCCACCCCCTAATCTGCATGCGCCACCCACCTAATCTCCATGCACCACCCCCTAATCTCCATGTGGGGCATTGGACTCACTTTCTATGAGTTTTTTTTAGTTTGAAGCACATGATTTGAGCCTGAGGCTCTAATTGGCTTCAAAAGGGTTGGGCTCTGAGCCCAGAACCCACCCACATTTAACATTAGCGAATCAATATTCGCTATTTTCTACCGGCATCTCCTCCTGGCCAATCGGGGCAGGAGGCAGATCTTAGGACCGGATTAGCCAGGAGGAAAATCCAGGGAAGCCGCGACCTGGGTGGGGTAAGTGCGAACCTGGAGGGGGGGTTTGTTTGCCACTCCCCCAAAAAATGGAGCATCAGCCGCCATGGTACACATAATGATTTTTTTTAGCTTAACCCAGCCGGTTGAATAGAAAAAAACTGTCAGCTCCGGTCAGAGCCACTGTACTAGCGATCCAACGTTAATACAGTAATCTCCCCTGCTGCGCTGTTGTGTTCTGACAGGGGGACAAGCCCCCCCAACCAGAACACTCCCAGATCAGGAGCCAGACGGCTGTTGGTTTTAAAGCAGGCACATTCAACAGAAGCCGGACGAACAGCCAGCTTATGTCGAACTGGCTGGCATGCACACATGCCAAATGTTGACTGTTTTTTATTGAACCAGCCGTTGTCTCCTCACAGCTTCACATTTTTCTCTGTACTAATTTTCTTAAATAATCAGGTCAAGATTCATAAATTTTCTTAATTGCTCAAACAATACACATATTACTATATTGTGATAACATGAATATGCTTGGGCAAATGGACACTGGGCTGCTAGATTGTAGTTTGGAAGAATTGTAATACTAACTGTAATATATTACTATTGCAAAATTGTATATAAGTATATATATGGAGAAAGACTTTCAATATAACAGTAATGCAACACATAAAAAACATTTCAGTGCTTTATTCCAGTGTTGCATGCATCTAATTTTTACCTACCTAAATAACAAGCAGTAGGATAGATTGATATCGGTGTTATTGTGTTAACATTTGTCCTTTGGTAGGCTAATAAAGAAGAATTGCAATGATCATTAATCAACCTGAGAGTGCAAGATGGCATTTTTATTATCAGAAAATGTATTAACGTTTCAAGAGAACACTTATGTAACAGCAAAGTGTATGTTATATGACTTCTAATTTTGCATGAACAAATATCAAAATAGTGATATTTACAGGATGCAATATATAACTTATGCCGTGTACAGACAGTCGGACTTTCCGGCAGAAAATGTCAGATGGAATCATTCCATCGGATATTCCGATCGTGTGTTGGCTTCAACGGACTTCAGCCGAAAGGAAAAACGTTCATCTGTATGCTATTCCAAAGGACCAAAAACGATGCAAGGGCAGCTATTGGCTACTGGCTATTGAATTTCCTTTTTCTAGTCCCGTCATATGTTTTGTACGGCACCGAGTTCTAAGCAATCAGACTGTGATGTGATCATGTGTTCACAAGTCCGTTTCAGCAGAACTCCATCGGAACTTCCTCATAAAAACCGTTAGGCCGCGTACACACGCGCGGACTGTTCGCCCAACTTTGTCCGTCCAACAGTTTCGGCAAACAGTCCGCTCAAACTTAGCATGGACGGACATGGCCACACACGACGAACGAACAGTTTGCTGAAACCGTGCGCGATGACGTGAACGGCACGTACGACGGGACGAAAAATACGACGTCCTATACACTGCAATGCAACCTTCCGACGTGGAAATCCTTTCTGAGCATGCGCGAGACTTAGTTGGCCGAACAAGCCTACACACGAGCGAACAGTCTGCTGAAACCTTGTTTCAGCGGACAGTTTTTCGGAATTTCCGTAAGACCTTGTTCGGCCAACTGTCCGCTGAAACTGTCCGCTGAAGCCCCACACACGAGCGGACTGTCCGCCCAAACACTGTTCAGCGGACAAGGTTGGGCGAACAGTCCGCGCGTGTGTACGCGGCCTTAGAGTTTATTCTGACTGAAAAAACAGTCGTGTGTACGCAGCAATAGAGTCCTTAGAAGCAGTCGGGAGCAGGCGCATTAGGGCTGATTTACTAAAGTAGTGGAGAAGCTTCATCCTTAAATTGTGTGAGTATTCACTTCAATTATCCAGTCATGTGAAAAAACAAATTCCTTTTTACTATGAATACCCAATCATGTACAGATGAAACAACTGAACAGGAATGTATTCATATTTTGTATTAATTTATACACATTATTTGCTAATTTGAAATTTATTGAGTTAAGATTTTTAACTCCTTTTAGTAAATCAACCGCATTATTAACAGCATCTGTAAATATAATACTGTGTGATTTTTTATGTACCTCAGTATTACTGCACAATTATTTAGAACAATACATTTGGAATTTCAATCTGTCACTGACTGAAAGGATCTTGTAAGTTTTTGTCTTAGCTGAATGTGTGCCAGATAACAGAAGTGGTCATATGCCATTACAGAGTCATATGAACGTGATACAAAACCAAACCAAAATCCCTAAATGTGTGTTTTAGTACATTTGGCAGCATGTCTTATGCAATGTTTTTGTATTCTATTTTGTAATCTATTGTAGAGTTCCTTACCTGGGGAACCCGCCAATAATAACGAAACCACCGCTTCACATTTAGTAGCAGCATTGTCAGCCTGCTGTGCACACTTAGCTGTTTGACTGACTGTCTAATACACCTAATAGGCAGCCTGACAGCCAACTGAAGGAGCACATGCTGCAGGCTGACAATGTTGTGGCTAATAAGGCAGAGTCAGCCTGCAACGGAAAGGTGTGTTACTGGCAGGATCTCCAAATAATAAACTTTGCAGTGGAATAACAAAAAAAATTGCTTAAGAAAACTCTTTACGGTGAAGCGTGATGCCGAACATACCAAAACATACCAATTTATACCCACCATGACTGTTCCAGAAACCCAAAAGGGGCAGCTGAGACCAGGGTACATGGCAGGGTAGTCACATTCTGCAATGTGTGAATGTGATCACTTCCAGCAGAAAGCCAACAGTTGGCCTAAAAGAGAAGTATGGCCAAAGCCGTTATTGCCATACTTCTCTTGTTGGTCACAGGAGCGTATTTACTTATGATCTCCTGTGACCCGGGGTAAGCCAACAACAGGCTAATGTCTGCTGCTGGCTGATGCTGCACAGCCACTTTGGGCTCTGGAAGGATCCTGACAATATGCTTGATCAGAAGCTGTTTCAGCCTCTTAGTGCATGGCTAAGAGTCAGAGCCAACCTCTCCCGTCCCCTCCTCAGCCCAGCTCACTGCTCTCTGCTCAGAGCGGACCAAGAGATGAGTGATCAGAGGTCATGTGATTGCTCAGTCCTCGGTCTTAGAATCAGTGGTGGACAGCTGCAGTATCAGACTGCTGCTGCAGCATGGAAGTGAGTATATATATATATATATATATATATATATATATATATATATATATATTATTATTTTTTTACAACCCCAAACTTCTCCTTTAACAATTATGTCTAACAGACCATATTGCCATTCATATAAGCCTTATGTCAATGGCAGTAGAAGGGTTAAACCTCCCCCACATTGGTGGCCAGTGGCTGTCTTATTGAATCCCTTCCCCTGATCTGGTGCTCAGTAGCAGTTCTATTTAACCCTTCCCTTTTTCGTGGTGAGTGGTTATGTTTTTTAAAATGCATACACATATTGCATTGGTTGCCAGTGCAACTGCATTAAAATTTTTATACTCCCAGCACTTACCTGATCACTGTTTTAGCTGATCACTTACCTGATCACTGCTGGCTGCTGAAATGCAGAGAGAATTGCAGCGCTTGACAATCCACTGCAATTCTAGAAAGTTCTCTAATGGGAGGGGGACCCAGAACAAGATGAGACAGGCATGGCACAGAAAGTTGGAGGGTCGCATGTTGGGCATCAGAGATTTAGGAACGTCCAATGCCTTAGACCAGGGGTAGGGAACGTCGGCTCTCAAGCTGTTTTGAAACTACAAGTCCCATGAGACATTGCAAGACCCTTACAGTCACAGGCATGACTCCTAGAGGCAGAGGCATGATGGGATTTGCAGTTTCAAAACAGCTGGAGAGCCAAGGTTCCCTACCCCTGCCTTAGACCCTTGCCAACAGAGAGCACTCCATGTATATAAAGAAACATGCTTTCATAGCCACAGTTTATAGGGTCAGAATAAAAAAATACATCCAATTTAAACTGTGTATGTATGTATGTATCTGTGATTTGTATTCTCTAACAATTACCATAGCCCTGTATACTCCACTTCTGAATTTTTTTTTTAATTGTTGACACTCTCAACTAGTACCACATTTTAACCTTTGTGCAAACTAAAACTAAATTTCCATTCTTCTATACTCAAATTGTGGCTCTTCAGGAATCTTAGAGTAAGCAGTTTATTACAGTTATCAAAGTCATCTTTGAAATATTTGTACCTGGTAATCCTATCCCCCTCTGAAGCTCCTCTTCTCCAGTGTGAATAACTGTAATCTATGTAATCAAGCCTCCTTCTCCCTTATTATTTTTGTTGCACTTTGCTGAATTCTTTCTAATTCAACAATATCTTTCCTGAGGATTGGTGACCAAAACTGAACTACGTACAAGGAGAGTCCCAACCAATGTTTTGTAAAGGGGTAGAATTATTGATTTATCTCTTTAATGTATGCGCTTTTTAATACATGGCAGTATTTTGCTAGCTTTGTTAGCTTTGGCTTAGCATTGCATGCTATTGGTAAGTCTGTGATCTACAAGGTCCCCCAGATCTTTTTCTGTCACCGATTCTCCTAGGGGAGCCCATCCTAATATGTACAGTGCCTTGAAAATGTATTCATACCCCTTGAAATTTTCCACATTTTGTCATGTTACAACCAAAAAGCGGAAATGTGTTATGGGATTTTATGTGATAGACCAACACAAAGTTGCACATAATTGTAAAGTGGAAGGAAAATGATAAATTGTTATCAAATTTTTTTTACCAATAAATATGGGAAAGTGTTGGGTGAATTTGTATTCAACCTCCCTGAATCAATACTTTCTATAACCACCTTTTGCTGCAGTTACAGCTGCAAGTCTTTTTGGGGATATCGCTACCAGCTTTGCACATTCAGAAAGTGACATTTGTGCCCATTCTTCTTTGCAAAATAGTTCAACCTCTGTCAGATTGGACGGAGAGCATCTGTGAACAGCAATTTTCAAGTCTTTCCACAGATTCTCAATTGGATTTAGGTCTGGACTTTGACTGGGCCATTCTAACACATGAATATATTTTGATCTAAACCATTCCATTGTAGCTCTGGCTGTATGGTTAGGGTCAATGTCCTGCTGGAAGGTAATCCTCCACCCCTGTCTCAAGTCTTTTTCAGACTCTAACAGGTTTCCTTCTAAGATTGTCCTGTATTTTTGCTGCCACCACCATGTTTAACAGTAGGGATGGTTTGTTTAGGGGGATGTGCAGTGTTATTTTTTCGCCACACATAACGTTTTGCTTTTAGGCTAAAAAGTTACCATGGGCCTTTTGGTTGCTTCTCTGATGAATGCTCTCCTTGCCTGGCCTGTCAATTTAGGTGGATGGCCATGTCTTGGTAGGTTTGCAGTTGTGCCATACTCTCCATTTTACGATGATGGTTTGAACAGTGCCCCATGAGATGTTCAAAGCTTGGGATATTTTATTTATAACATAACGCTACGTGAAACTTCTCCACAACTTTATTCCTGACCTGTCTGGTGTGTTCCTTCGCCTTCAGGATGCTGTTTGTTCACTAAGGTCCTCTAACAAACCTCTAAGGGCTTCAGAGAACAGCTGTATTTATACTGAGATTAAATTACATACAGGTGGATTTTATTTCCTTATTAGACAACGTCTGAAGGCAATTGGTTCCACTAGATTTTAGTTATGGGTATCAGAGTAAAGGGTGCTGAATACAAATGCACACTAGACTTTTCACATATTTATTTGAAAAAAATCTTGAAAACTATTTATCATTGTTCTTGCACTTCACAATTGGGTGCCACTTTTGTGTTGGTCTATCACATGAAATCCCAATAAAATACATTTACGTTTTTGGTTATAACATGACAAAATGTGGAACATTTGAATGGGGTGTGAATACTTTTTTAAGGCACTGTATTTTGCAAATTTAGTGCATAACATTACATTACTCAGTATTGAAACTCATCTGCCATGTAGCTGCCCAACCCTCTTTTTTTTTACCAGGGTCTTCTATCACTACTCTCTGGACTTGTTAATGTAACCAGTAACATAAACTTTCATCACTGTAATTCCAATTACATTTGCTACAAACATCACACCACTTTAATGGTACTGTTGTATTTTCCTAATGGTAGATACCCAAAATCATTGCAGTTGCTTAATTTATTCTAAAACCTTAGTTTGGTAATGTTCATGATAACTGTAGCCCTCTGGATTAAAGAATTGGCCACCATGCTGCAGCTCAGTTTCAGGGTCTTGGCAATCTTAAAACCTAGGCCAAATTTATGTAGAGCAACATTTCTTTTCTTCAGATCCTCCGAGAATTCTTTGCCATGAGGAGCCATGTTGAAGTCCAGTGACCATTATGAGAGAGTGAGAGCGATAACACCACATTTAACACACCTGCTCTCCATTCACACCTGAGATAATAAATAACACTAATGAGTCACATGACACCGGGGAGGAAAAATGGCTAATTGGGCCCAATTTGGACATTTTCACTTAGAGGTGTACTAACTTTTGTTGCCAGTCGTTTAGACATTAATGGCTGTGTGTTGAGTTTTTTTGAGGGGACAGCGAATTTACACTGTTAAACAAGCCACTCACTACTTTACATTGCAGTGAAGTGTCATATCTTCAGTGTTGTCACATGAAAAGATATAATAGAATCTTTACAAAAATGTGAGGGGTCTACTCACTTTTGTGAGACACTGTATATAGTAGTTAGTTGTAGATGCAGTAAAGCATTGGCCTCCATTATACATGTGTCCTTTACACTTTGAACAATGTTAGCACAGCACTTGCCCTGATGACTTTTGTTTTCTTTAAAATGAAACATGTCATGTTTTGGCGGCAGAGACTACAGGATACTTACACCCCTTTCACACCAGGGCATTTTGCAGGCGCTATAGCGTTAGAAATAGCGCCTGCAATCCGCCCTAAAGAAGCTGCACCATTGTGTGTAGTGTGAAAGCCCCCAGGGCTTTCACACTACAGCGGTGCCCTGGCAGGACGTCAGAAAAAAGTCCTGCCAGCAGCTTCTTTGGAGCGGTGAAGGAGCGGTGTGTTTACCGCTCCTCCACCGCTGCTCCCCATTGAAATAAATGGGGCAGCGCTATTGCGGCGTATTGCTGGCGGTTTTAACCCTTACGCGGCTGCTAGCGGGGGAAAAAGCGCCCCGCTAGCGGCCAAAATGCGCCGCAAATCCGGCGGTAAAACGCCGCTAAAAATAGCGGCGTTTTACCGCCAACGCAAAGGGCGGTGTGGTGTAAAAGCGGTCTTAGTTAATTTATGAATTTCTAGAAATGTGGTATATATAGTAGACTGATATTCACAGTTGGTGGAAGCAATAAGTGGTTTGAAGTTAGAACTTATTTGTAGCCAGTTTAGATATTATGCTCCTGCTTTTTATGATTTCTAGGATGGTCTGAAATGTAATATACAGTAGGTTGGCTTTGCAAGCGATAAGTGATTTGGATATTTTTTTTTGCAATTAGTATAGATGGAATACATCTCTTTATGGGTCTATAGGAAGGTCAAAGGTGTAGTATATACTAGGTTGAAAGCCTTATGCCGCGTACACACGACCGGACTTTCCGGCAGACTAGGTCCGACGGTCTTCCCGACAGACTTTTGCAGAGTTCCAATGGACTTTCTGAATGAACGGTCTTCGAAAGTCCATTGGTTTTGAACGTGATGACATAAATTAAACTAAACAAGGAAGTTCAATAGCCAGTAGCCAATAGCTGCCCTTACGTCATATTTGGTCCGTTGAACTAGCACACAGACGAACGGTTTTCCCAATTTTAAGTCAGTCGGAATTGAGTCTGTTGGATAGATTTGAAACATATTCAATTCTAGGTCTGTCTGATTTTTTTTTCCCAAAAAACCATCGGACTAGCCCACACACAATCGGATTGTCCAATGGACTTATCCCGTCGGACCTAGTTTGCCAGAAAGTCCGGTCGTGTGTACGTGGCATTAGACTATGGAAACAAGTGATTTGAAGATAGAATTTATCTGCAGCCAGTATAGATGAATACTTCTGTTTTTTTATGGATTTATAGGAAGGTCAGAAAAGTAGTATATACTACGCAGATACTTACAAGCTTTGTAAGGAATAAAGTAATTTAGAGATAGCACTTATTCAGTATACTTATAACACTTCCAATTTACTTCCGAAGTATATAGGCTGGGGACTTTTTCACAAAGTTATTATTGGATAATAATATGTAAAATTTTAGGCCCTAGTGGGTGAGAAATGTGATGGTCTAAGCACATAATCTCTGCAAATTATATTGTTGTAGATGCAATAAATAATACAACCATATAGGGACATTAATTTATTCCTATGAAATTTAAATGCAGCAAAAAAAGAAAGATAGATATAGAGAAAACTGATATTTTGAGATAACTGAACACCTGACAAGATAGTGTGTCAATGTGTTCAATGATGTAGAGTAAGTCAGTGAAAAATTGACAAGTACAAGCAATGTTCTGATATACTGGCAGCACGTTATTGTATACCTCTGTGTTTTTTGATCTGTGTCCAAAAGCCAGAGACAGAATGTCAGATAGCAGCAGTTTCACTAGTGACAATATACTGTAAAAAAAAAAAAAAAAAACCTTGGATATTGATGTATGCTTACCTCCTGTAACAACGCAGTTTCTTTAAGTTATGGGACTTTAAAGAAGAATTGTACCAAAAATGCTCCACTGTTAAATATCAGCTTTTATTATAAAACAGTTAAACAAGTGTAATTTTAACTTAGTACCATACATTTTACAGGTATATTACATATTTTATAGATACATAGGGCTTATTTACATGTGTTTCATAGTCAATCACTATGTATTCCCCTCCACTCAACAATGAGGTTCCCAGATAGAAATTAGGGTCCACTCGGGGGAAACAATACAATAATTATGATGTGCTTCAGGGGCATCCACCGCTGACTTCCTCAGGTTTTGTGATACTGTAAGATACAGTCAGTATTCTTTTTAGGAAATGTATAACTATATACAGTATATATGCCATTTATACATATTCATTTGAATACCTCAAGCTAAAACAGTAGGTTAATCCTAAACTGGAATCATGGGCCTATGGACACCATCCACACCAAACCTCGCCCTGGGAGGAGGACAGGCTGAGAAAAAAAAAGAGAGAGAGAAAAAAGAATAGATGAATTCTAATTTCCTAAAGAAAGAGAGAGAGAGAGAGAGAGAGAGAGAGACCGGAAGTGACGCTCAGACCTGTTGTCCATCGCTGTATTTACATTTCATGCCTGTTTTAAACTCCAAAAATGTGAGTAGCTATTATTATTTTATTAAATAAATACAAGTGATGAAAACACTACACTATCTGGCAACGTCTCTAAGGGCCGGTTCACACAGCGGGCGATGCGAGGCGACACGACTCGCCTCGCCTCGCTCCCGCAAGTCGCCCCCGTTCTGTACAATGGAACCGTTCTGAGAGGAGCGACTCGAGTCGCTCCGACTCAGAAAAAAGGTTCCTGTACTACTTTCGGGCGACCTCGGGGCGACTTGCATTGACTTCTATACAGAAGTCATTTGCAAGTCGCCGCCGAGGCCGCTGCAGGTCGCGGCGAGGCAAGTCGGAGTCGCCTCGCCTCGCCTGCAGTGTGAACCGGCCCTTACATTTTATGAGGTTCATCTGCCACCATATCATCTGATATAAAGAGAAGGGAAGCTTCATAGGGATCATCATATGTTGCTATACGCTGTAACCTTACAGTGGTAAGGTAAGGGGACATCCACCCATTTATCCCACGAAGGGGAAAGGAGTGTGCCACTGAATTGTTTGCATGATTTGCACAGCACAAAATATGACTTTATCTGTTGTTTGAACAGCACAACAGCAATAGTTGCACTGAGTTTTATTTCAGCGTTGTTTCATCTATGCGACTAATTATTTGGACTTATTGGCACTTATCACTTCATTTATATGAATTGCTTTACGTATTTACTTGTTGAATGGGATTCTTTCATTTTTGATCATTTTATTTGTGTGTGCACCAGTCACTTTATTGAAGTGTGCACCAGTCACTTTGAGTTTATTTGATGTTTTGTTGCACTTTTAGCACTTGCTAGTTATTTTATATAGATCTTTGAGTTCATTTGAAGTTTTTTTGCACTTTTAGCACTTGCTAGTCATTTTATATAGATTTTTATGACACTTTGATTCACATTTTCCCACCAACTGCTGCTTGATTTTATATTGACTATAGGGTATATATAATGTGTTCACGATTAATTACTTTTATGGTGTAATATATATATATATCTTTTATTTTTATCCACCCCCGATTATCCACCCCTCCCCCTACCCCTCTCCCCTTTACTTTTGCCCCTTCCCCTCCCCTCTCCTTATACAGCGCAACACTATTACCTTTTTTTATTTGCTTTTTGGTGTCAGAGTTTTCCCCCTTTACCAGTGTGTGCAGCAGTAGCCCATCTTCCCATTTTTGTTATACCTATAGGGTTCAGCGCAGAGGTACTATACATAATACAAGATTGTAGACCTACACAAGGCTGGAATGGGCTACAAGACCATCGCCATGCCGATTGGTGAGAGGGTGACAACAGTTGGTGCAATTATTCACAAATGGAAGAAACATGAAAAAACTGTCAATCTCCCTCGGTCTGGGGCTCCATGCAAGATCTCCCCTTGTGAAGTTTCAATGATCATGAGAGCAGTGAGACGTCAGCCCAGAACTACATGGGAGAATATTGGCAGCTGGTACCAAAGTCACCAAGAAAATAATTGGTAACACACTATGCCGTGAAGCACTGAAATCCTGTAGTGCCTGCAAGCTCTCCCTGCTCAAAAAAGCACATGTACAGGTCTGTCTGAAGCTTGCTAATGAACATCTGAATGATTCAGAGGAGAACTGGGTGAATGTGTTGTGGTCAGATGAAACCAAAATCAAGCTCTTTGGCATAAACTCTACTCTCCGTGTTTGGAGGAGGAGGAATGCTGTCTATGACCCCAAGAACACCATCCCTACCATCAAACATGGAGGTGGAAACATTATGCTTTGGGGGTGTTTTTCTGGTAAGGGGACAGGACAACTTCACCGCATACAAAGGAAGATGGATGGGGCCATGGACCATCAAATCTTGGGGGAGAACCTCCTTCCCTCAGCCAGCGCACTGAAAATGGGTTGTGGATGGGTATTCCAACATGACAGTGACCCAAAACACATGGCCAAGGGAACAAGGGAGTGGCTCGAGTAGAAGCACATTAGGGTTCTAGAGTAGATTATGCCAGTCTCCAGACCTTAAGCTCATAGAAAATGTGTGGAAACCTTAATGACTTGGAGAGGATCTAAAAAGAGAAGTGGGACAAAATCCCTTCAGAGATTTGATGGCCAACTACAAGAAACGTCTGACCTCTGTGATTGCCAACAAGGGTTTTGCCACCAGGGTCAAATACTTATTTCACTCATTAAAGTGCAAATCAATTTATAACTTTTTTGAAATGTGTTTTTCTGGATATTTTTGTTGTTATTTTGTCTCTCGCTGTTAAAATAAACCGACCATTAAAATTATAGACTGATAATTTCTTTGTCAGTGGGCAAACGTACAAAATAAGCAGGGGATCAAATACTTTTTCACTATATAGAGGTCTGCTGGTAACATCTTATGAGGTCACAATATATCACAGCCAATATAACTTTTTAGTCTCCTCTCCTATTCCTGTTACACCAAGATATCTTCCACATTGATCCAACAAGAGTAAAGGAACTAAACCCATCAAAAGCACTTCACTTCACTGTTGACTGAAGAAATAGCCTTCTAATTAACTGGTCAATTAGATGACAAAAGTGTAATTTACATTTTTCTTAGGACTACTTTCTTGAAAGGTCTTCCTTTTCACTGGAATGCTATTTGACAGAATTGCAGGAAAAGTTTAATGGGCTATACTCATTTTACATTGCATTGTGATGTGTTAAAATGTGAGCTACAGCATCTGTCTTATCTAGTGGAATTCACCCTAGCAAAATGTACAGTATTAACTTCCCTATAATCAATGAGATGTCTCACTTCACTGTGACCTTTTTCGTCAGGTCAGGTGATGAATAGTTGCCAACCTTTTAAAAAAACAATTCCAGGGGCACTTTTTTGCTGTATGTCCAGCAAGCCATTGAAGTCCAGTATTTTTTTAAAGAAATGCATTCTTAGCAACCCGATAAACATCCCCAGTCCATAATTTTATTAATGTGTGGACAGAAACACTTTCCATATTTGCTATACACCACCAGCTTTAGGTCACACATCACTGCTTCCCTGAACTTCCAGGGTAAGGAGTGTGCACCCTGCCTACTTCACATGCACAGTGTACTAGGGAAGTTCAATCTTCTACAGAGTATTGGGCCTGGCTCATCACATGTAAAAGTACTTATATCCATATTGTACTGTTAAATTACAGCTCCACAAGTCTCACAAACAAATTATAGAGTTACTGCACTTTTGTTGAGGAAAAAACAAACAATCCCCTCTGGGTGATCAATGTACTTTGCAAAGGATTGCAACAAACTTTGTTGCACATTCCTACCTTTTTGTTCTCTGAAAAAAAAGCGGTTTATTCCATTAAGGCCTTTTGATACTGATTCTAAATGTGAGGGTCTTGTTTGTTATTTTCATGTGGTGCACTCTTTGTGTTCTGATGAGAAAAGTGTCTGCATCCCTTTAGAAGTAGTTAACCAAAAGTAAAATTTCTGCAGAGGATGCCTAAAATTGTATTTATATTGTAATTCAGACATCTGGGAAAATCAGGAAACCAATCACAAAAGCAGGAAATTACTTTTCCTACAGTTTAAGGAACACCTCCAGGTAGCAATATTGCATTGAATTTTACAAAAAAAATACAATGGCTGCAGATTGAAAAGGAAAGGTCATTTTATTTTTGTCAAATAAATTTTTATTGAATTTTAGCTTTATAACAATAGGAAGTACAAAAAAATAAAAGGCTGCGAGAAAGACAGACACTTATTGACAGTAACTCATCTGCTGAGAAAGGACATAGTGTATCGTAGATAACTTTTAAATACATTAACAACAATTCATCGATTCAGTTGTGCTAAGAGAAATAGCACCTGAAAACATAATGAAGATATGCATATTGTGACAGACCTAGCTGGGACCGAGGCTTTTTGAGAGGACTGAATGCGAGCCTCTTGCCGACGGATTATGGGCCCTGGATTTTAAGGGGCACAGGGTGAAAGAGAACCCCACTATAATCTGTGCTAGTCAGATTCAATGCTGTATATATGTATATATAATGTGTGTTGCCTCATGCTGTTGGGATACAAACTGTTAGATGCTAATGTCATGAACTCCAGCCACCTGTCTGTTGTGTAAATTAGTCTAGTCTACTGAGTATTCACACATTGTTGTTTGTGCTAATTAACTCTGTGTTTATGTTTATGGTAATGTTTATTGAATTGTTAGTGAGCTAGGAGCCGAAAAGTCTTATCCCTCAGTCAACTAGTCTGAGTGTTGATTTAGATAATTAGCTCATGTTAATTAGGTTAGGTTTTAGTCTTCTACTGTATTATAAATACTTGGCATTTTGGTTCTAATAAATGAGTCCATGTTGAGCAGCTAAGCAAGTGTCATCTTGTTTTGTGCTTGTGAGCGGTTGGAATAGCTGATATCTATATTCAGACTCAGGAAGCAGTATACTGATGGAAGCACTCAATCGGAGTGTGGGATCGGTTCTGTCACACATATAATAAATGCTAAATGTACATTAAACTGTTTATACTTACCACAACGCATTTCGTGGCTACATCACCCTTCAAGAGCAGATGTAAGATAGGTGTCTATAAAAATATTAAAGATTACTATAAGTTGGAGAATATTGTAGTGGGCCTGTCTATAAGAGGAGGAGGGAAAAGGGATGGAAAAATTAACACCTAATCATACTTGCAGACCAACTATGAATCTGGGTGCAATCATGGAGAGCTGTAGGCCGGCCGGAAAGGTTATCAGTGCCAGGAGCTGAGGTAGTAAACCCCATGGCACAACAATGGAAATAAGCAGCAGGAAACAGCAGTCCCTGGAAATGAACCCCAATATGTGAACTATATCAACATATCCATCTATAAAAAAGAGTGTAAATTTAATGTGACATAAAGCGCAGGGATACACAAGGATGTTTGGCTCCAACTGGTGAGCACTGACACACTGCTCGACTGTGGGTTCCTTTCATCTAATTGGCTGCCAGCGTGTCGGTGGTTACCCATGGCCAGTATATATACTCCTCCCAGCCAAACCAGACACTTCCTACGGTCAATGCTCCTGCGGACACTGTGCACCATTTGGACCTTAACTGTTCACATAGGAATCCTAGGTACATTTGTGGCAGTTTTATTTTGCTTCCTCCTTCTTACTCTTTCATGTTCCTCTTTTATACTAGTGCTTTTGGTGTTTGGCTTAATACTATCCACTATTTCCCGAAGAGTGGTGATAGCTATGAAACGCGTCAAGCTATTAGATGTCCACCTTGTTTATTTTTGAAGATTGTTACTTATATTATAGTGACCACACTTTACTGGAGTGTACCAATTCAATCAAGATTATGTTTTTTTTACTCCAGAGACACACATTGATGGGTTTGGTGCTTTTATCCAAAAATGTTTACAATATGAACTAATATGTTACTATGTTACTAAATTATCATGTTACTATATATTCTGTATGAAATAACTCCTATGTATTATATTTCTTTGTCATGCATTATGCTATTATGTAACATATGTAGTTCTATTTTACCAATTACCCACCAGACACACTTTTGTCCCTGGCTGCATGCTTCATAAAAAGTCCCAATCTTTGACCATATTTTTTAATCCATGTGTATGTGTAGAATTCTCTAGCTGGCAGCTGAAATTTTTGAGTTAAATCTATAAAGGATAATTTTCTGCCCTCTGAAAATATATAATTTAAGTTACGAACGCCTGTTTGCATCCATAATGTAAGGTGAATGTCTGGGATCACCCATAAAAGGAATTCTAATGGTCTAGGAATCTCCAGAAAAGCTTAAGGATCATCTTTGTTGTTTAAAAGATAGGACCAAGCTTGAATAGTTGCTAATACAGTAGGATGAGCAATGGTTTTATGGGCTGAAAGAAAATATGTAGCCATCAGGAAAGAATATGGAGATCTTGGGAACAGCCAACTGTGTCCTATTTGGCACCAATGTTTTATGGTGGTTTGATTGAACCAGTTCTTAAGTTGGTCCAGTACCAGTGCCATATAACAATCTTTCAATATGGTTAATCCTATGCCCCCAACCAATCTGTGCTTCTTTGGTGAGTGAGAAGAGCTTCTCGCCCTACCGTTTCCCCATATACTGTAAATACTGACATTTGATTTTGCATAGCTATGAAAAAGGAAGAGGGAATAGGTATTGGGAAAGCTCTAAAGAAGTATAATATCTTCAGTAATAACAGAATCCTTTTCGCCGCTAAGCAGCCAGACCATGAGAGATAAAAACATTTTTAGCCTTAAAATCCCATGCTGCATACTAGTGATAAGGGGAGCAAAGTTAACCTTGCATAAGTTGGAGCACATGGAAGTTAATTTGACATCTAGGTACTGTAAGGGATCTGTAGTCCAGGGATATAGCAGTCCTTTGTATGTTGTCCTTTATTGTGATGCCTAATATATTGAATTTAGAGGCATTGACTTTATAGTATAATATCTGACTTAAGTGTTGTAAAACTTTATGTGCTGCTGGTAAAGAGGAGGCCGGGTTTGAAAGTGTAAAAATGAAATAGCGTGATAGTGTGTTGTGTACCTTATGAGTGAATTCCTTGAATGGTGGGATGTGTTATGATTTTCTCTGTCATGGGTTTCATAATGAGAGCACCCTTGCCTCGTACCATTTGTAATTTTGATGTTGTTTGAAAACATACCTTTGGTAAAGACATGAGCTGATGGAATGGAATACGATGCGGAAATAGCAGACTGTATGGGGCCCTGAAGGCCAAATGTTCTTCTCTGCATGTAGTGTGAGAAGCAGAGAAGGCTCTTTTGATGTGTTTGCTAAATGGGTAAGATTAACCATTCTTCTAGTTGCATCTGGGGCTTGGCGACCTGAAATGAATCCCACCTGGTCTTGTTTAATTAGACTTGGTAAGGCTTTCACCAACCTGTTTGCAAAAATTTTGTGTACAGTTTCACGACCATGTTTAGCAAAGAAATTGGATGAAAGTGTTGGGGAAGATTTGGTTCTTTACCTGGTTAAGTCAGACTAACAATTGTAGCTGTTAACATTTCAGGAGGAAAGTGACCTCTGGACACTGCAGCGCTAAAGACCTATAACAAATGGGGTGACAGCATAGAATAAAAAACTAGTATTCTGATTAATACCCATAGGGCCTGTAGGTTTTATTGTGTGGAAGACTTTTAATTAGGGATGAGCCGAACACCCCCCAGTTCGGTTCGCACCAGAACTTTCGAATGGACCGAAAATTTGTGCAAACTTTAGAACCTCATTGAAGTCTATGGGACTCGAACGTTTGAATTAAAAAGTGCTAATTTTAATGGCTAATATGCAAGATATTGTCCTAAAAAGGGTTTGGGGACTCGGCTCCTGTCCCAGGGGACATGGGTCAGTGCCAATTTTTTTTTTTTAAACGTCAGTTTTTTCGGGAGCACTGATTTTAATGATGATTAAAGTGAAATAAAGTGAAATATTCCTTTAAATATCGTGCCTGGGGGGTGTCTATAGTATGCCTATGAAGTGGCACGTGTTTCCAGTGTTTAGAACAGTCCCTGCACAAAATGACATTTAATGGAAAAAAAGTAATTTAACCTACCTAGCGGTGTCTGGCTCGGGTTGGGATTTTAGTTCCACGAGCGGTAACCCCGAACCAGACTCGGGATCGCATCGTTGGATACAGGGAGAACACAGGGAGAGTTACTTACCTTGTCCCCTTGTCCCCTGGATCCAGCAATGTCCTCCGCGCTGTGTGATCGAGCTGTCCTCCGCTCGATTCACATAGTGCCCGAGTGCCGCCGACTTTACGATGCACGGGATCGGAGATCGGCGCCAAATTCAAAAAAGTAAAAAGACACAAAACACACACAGTACTGTAATCTTACAGATTACAGTACTGTATAAAAAAATTACACACCCCCTTTGTCCCTAGTGGTCTGTGCAGTGCCCTGTATGCACTTTTATATTATAAATACTGTTTTTTCTGCCTGAAATTTGGAGATTGTCCATAGCAACCAAAAAGTGTCCCTTTTCAGTGTTTTAGGATTTGATTACATTATTGAATAATTTTTATTATTATTTATTATATTATAAACTTTATCATACCTGGGATGTCTGCTAGACTCTGGTTTGAACAGATTTAAGAGAGTTATTCCTAAGAATTACAGGACTACAATATAAAACGCCAAATTTCCATGCAAAATAATTGTACCGCTTTAGCACCTAAAACCAGAACTAATCATACCGTCAGGGAGGTTAAAACTGCTTGCGGTTTTAATGTCATGTCTGGTTCCGGCAATACGGATGAAAATCATTGAGAAAAAAATGGCATGGGTAGCCCCCCTGCCCATTACCAGCCCCTTTTGGTCTTGTACGGATATTAAGGGGAACCCCGTACCCAAATTAAAATAAGTAAAGGTGTGGGGCCCCCAGGCCCTATAAACTCAGAACAGCAGTATACAGGCGGTGCAAACAAGACAGGGACTGTGTAGGTTTGTTGTGTTAAGTAGAATCTGTTTGTAATTTTGAACTGGTACATTTTTAAAGTGTAGCTCCAGTCAAAAAATCTATTTTTAAGCTTTTTGGAAAACATAGGGAAGGGTTACCACCCCTGTATAATTTTTTTGTCCGTCCGTCTTTTTTCATCTCACTTCCTGCTGTCTCCTTCCGTTTGCAAGTAAGTTGGATGTTTGAAAGTAGGGGCCCGCCCTATATGCTCTGCAGAAATGTGGGCCTAAGGTGTTGGTGTTGCCACAACACTATAAGTCCTCACAGTTACTCTCGGTGGGCGCAGGAACGGGCCCTGCTGTGAAATATTATATCAAGAATTGTAATTAAACAGTGTTAAACAGGGGCTGAAAAATTGGGCCTTAGGCACTAGTGCTGGTGCCACGACACTGCAACCTCTCCCAAATACTCTAGTTGGAGTGCAGGAATGAGCCCAGCTGTAAAGCATTGCATCAAAAATTGTATTACATGCCCCTGTTAAATGGGCTGAAAAATTGGGCCTTAGGCACTGGTGCCATAACACTGCAACCTCTCCCATATACTCTAGTTGGAGTGTAGGAATGAGCCCTGCTGCAAAGCATTGCATCAAACAATGTATTACATGCCCCTGTTAAACAGGGGCTGAAAAATTGGGCCTTAGGCACTGGTGCTGGTGCCATAACACTACAGCCTCTCCCATATACTCTAGTTGGAGTGCTGTTAAACAGGGGCTGACAAATTGGGCTGGTGGCGTCACCCAGAACCAAAAATGTTCTTCCAAGCTATCAGCAGGATCATTGAGGAGGAAGAGAATAGTCAGTCAACATAACAGGACAGCCACTCAGCATCAGCATAGGCATTGAAGGGATGTGACATTTCAAAAAAATAAAATTTGGTTACATCAGCTTCAGGTGCTTGGTAGCTGGTGGTGATCCAAGACTGATTCATCTTTATGAAGGTCAGTCGATCAACCGAGTCGGTGGACAGGCGCACCCTGTGATCGGTTACAAAGCCTCCAGCAGCACTAAAGGTGCATTCCGAAAGAACGCTGGATGCAGGACAGGCCAGTAGCTCAATTGCATACTGTGTAAGCTCTGGCCAGTGATCCATCCTCAAGACCCAGTAAGCCAGAGGATTTTTGGTGGGAAAGGTGTCCAAGTCTGACCTTGCCCCTAGGTATTCCTGCACCATGTAAATCAGACGCTGGCGATGGTTGCTGGAACTGATTATACCTTGGGGCTGTGGACAAAAAAAAATTGTCTGAACGCATGACGGCCACCTTCTCCACCACTCCTTCTGCGATTGACCGAAGCCTCAGCAACATGTTGTCCAGGACCAGGAGTTTGTAACCTCCCAGTCTCTGGGAACAAGCTGCACAGACCTTTCTGCAAGGCCTCCCGGAGATGTCTCATCCTCTGCTCCCTCTGCGATGGCAAGATAAGGTTTGAAACCTTACCCTTGTACCATGGATCAAGGAGAGTGGCCAGCCAGTAATAGGCCCTCTCCTTGATCCAAAGAATACGAGGATCCTTCCGCAGGCTTTGCAGGATCAGGGAGGCCATGCAGTGTAGGTTAGCTGAGGCATTGGGTCCGGAGTCCTCTGGTTCACTAAGGACAACAAGATCCGCAGCCACCTCCTCCCAGCCACGTACAAGTCCACGGGTTTCTTGGGACTGTAAATCATCTCTAAAAGACTGCTGATGCTGAGTGCCAGGCTCCTCCTCCATGCTGACACAAGCCTCCTCCTCTTCCTCCTCGTCCTCTTCCTGTGTGATGGGTGGGACAGCAGGAAAACTGTCTGGATAAAGGGGGCCTTGAGAGGCAAGGAAGTCCTCCTCTTCCTGCCTCTGTTCTGCCTCAAGTGCCCTGTCCATTATTCCATGCAGCGTGTGATCCAACAGGTGGACAAGAGGTACAGTGTCATTGATACATGCACTATCACTGCTCATCATCCTCATGACCTCCTCAAATGGTGACAGGACAGTGCATACATCCCTAATCCTGCCCCACTGGTGTGGTGAGAAAAAAACAAGCTCCCCTGACCCTGTCCTGGTGCCGTAGTCACACAGGTACTCATTGTTGGCCCTCTGCTGCATGTGCAGCCGCTGCAGCATGGCCAACGTTGAGTTCCACCTGGTGGGCATGTCACATATAAGGCGGTTCTTGGGCAGGTTCAACTCCTTTTGGAGCTCAGCCAGCCGAGCACTGGAATTAAATGATCGGTGGAAATGCACATAGACTTTCCTGGCCTGCCTCAGGACATCCTGTAAGCCTGGGTACCTGCCCAAGAACCGCTGCACCACCAGGTTAAGGACATGAGCCACACAGGGCACATGGGTCAGTTGTCCCTGTCGGAGGGCGGAGAGTAGGTTGGTGCCATTGTCACAAACCACCATTCCTGGCTTAAGCTGGCGTGGCGTCAACCACCTCTTGGCCTGCCCCTGCAGAGCTGACAAAATATCTGCCCCAGTGTGGCTCCTGTCCACCCAAACAAACCAGCACAAGCACGGCATGGCATCTTTTTGCCTGCTTACTTACATAGCCCCTTGAACGCCTATGGAGCACCACTGGTTCCAAGGACAAAGCACTGGAAGAGGCCATGGAGGAAGAAGAAGAGGAGGGGGTGGAGGAGAGAGGTGTGTCACAACCAGTAGTAGCATTTTGGAGGCATGGTTGGGGAACAACCTTCAACACTATTGCACCTTGTCCTGCATTCCTCCCAGCTGCCAGAAGAGTGACCCAATGGGCCATGAAGCATAGGCAACGTCCCTGTCCATGCCTGCTGGACCATGAGTCAGTCAGAATCGTCTTCTGTGAGAAAAAGTGGCATTTGGGGACCTGCCACTGAGGAACCGCACATTGCACAAACTCACAGAAGGGGGCCGAGTCTACCAACTGAAAAGGCAACAGTTGAAGTGCTAGCAAGCTAACATTCAACCACTGGGCATGTGGATGGCTGGGAGTGAACTTATTTTTGCGGTCCAGCAGCTGGAGCAGGGAAATTTTCCTGCTACAATCAGACGTCGGTGTACTGCTAGCAGATTGCCCGCAAGTACTTGGCTGTGACACACCTAATTCTACACCTTAATTCCTCTCAGTGCAGGTTTCAGAGAGGACTGAAGGTCTAGTGCGGTTGGAGATCCCAGATGATGAGGAGCAAGGAGAAGTCCGCTTTTTTCTTTGGTGTGGGTCTTTAAAGTACGCTTGCCAATGAGCTGCATGGCAGGTCAACACGTCTGGTCAAGCATGTGGTGCCCAAGCGGCTGATGTTATGGCCATGTGAGATACGCTTGGAATAACATGCAGAGGCAGCGCCCTGCACAGTTGGAGCTCTGCGGTGTGATTCAGTCGTGTGCTGCCCCTAAGTTGGCCCCCGGAGGGCATCCTGCCTCGTTGGAGATGTGCCTCCTCCTCCTTCTCCTCCTCCACCTCCTCTCTCCTATCAGGCACCCACGTGGAGTCAGTGACCTCATCATCCCCTCCCTCTTCATCACTGGAGCAAACCTGGCAGTATGCTGCAGCTGGTGGAACATGACTGCCAGATTGCTGTCCTTGTTGAGCATCCCCTCTCTCTGCGCTCACGCTACTACCTTCCTCTAGCTGGGTATCATCATCAGAGCCTTCAAAATGCTGGGCATCCTCCTGGAGCATGTACCCAACACTGTGCTCAAACAATTCGGGGGACTCCTCAGGAGGACATGGTGGGTCTAGTGAAGGAGTGACTGATGACATTGAGACGAGGGAAGAGGATGCGTTGGCAGCTGCTTTTCTAGTACCCTGAGCCTGGGTGAGAGAGGATGAGGAGGATGAGGAGGGCTTGGTCATCCACTCTGCCAAGTCTTCGGCATGATGCGGCTTAACACGTCCAGCTACCAAAAATAAGGACAAGCGTGTCCCATGGCCACATGCTGATGACGATGCACCGTGTCCACAACCAGCACTGTTGTCTCTAGACACAGAGCCTGCTTGCCCTTTTTTATTGGCTCATGACTGTCTGCCTCTCCTTTTTGGCCTTCCAGACATAGTAATGGCCTGCAGAGAGAAGGGAAAACCAGCAATTGGGTAGCTTTAGGTGCACACTGAGCAGATGACACAGTACACCGACTGTAATTACTGCAGATGCCTGCCTGTGTTACAGAAACAGAACAATACCAGCAATAAGAGGTAGCTTCAGGTGTATACTGTGCAGGAGGCAGACAACACCCACTTTAACTCCTGCAGATGCCTGTATTACAGAACACCAGTAATAAAGGGTAGCTTCAGGTGTATATTGTGCTGGAGGCATACAACACCCAATTTAACTGCTGCAGAGGCCTGTATTACAGAACACCAGTAATAAGGGGCATCTTCAGGTGTATATTATGCTGGAGGCACACAACACCCACTTTAACTGCTGTGGATGCCTGTATTAGAGAACACCAGTAATAAAGGGTAGCTTCAGGTGTATACTGTGCTGGAGGCACACAACACCCACTTTAACTCCTGCAGATGCCTGTATTAGAGAACACCAGCAATAAAGGGTAGCTATGGGTGTATACTGTGCTGGAAGCACACAACACCCACTTTAACTCCTGCAGATGCCTGTATTAGAGAACACCAGCAATAAAGGGTAGTTACAGGTATATACTGCGCTGGAGGCACACAACACCCACTCTTACTCCTGCAGATGCCTGTATTAGAGAACACCAGCAATAAAGGGTAACTACAGGTGTATACTGTTCTGGAGGCAAAAAACACCCACTTTAACTCCTGCAGATGCCTATATTAGAGAACACCAGCAATAAAGGATAGCTATAGGTGTATACTGTGCTGGAGGCACAAAACACCCACTTTAACTTCTGCAGATTCACAAGAAAAGAACACACTGTCTATGCTGCTCTCTCCCTGCATGCCAGAACACACTACACAAGGCCACCGCGCTGGCGGCCTTATATAGTGTGGGGCGTGTACTAAACCCCCTGAGCTATAATTGACAGACCTGTGGCCAATTTTGGCTCTCCTTGCTGCCTGCGCTGTGATTGGCCAAGCATGCAGGGTCACAGTGCATGCTTGGCCAATCATGAGCCAGCAATGCACTGCGAGGGTGTAGTGCATTGTGGGCCTGTTCGCGCCACACGAATATGGTGCGAACAGTCCACAAAGTTCTGATTTCGCCAAACAGATGAACGGCCAATGTTTGAGTCGAACATGCATTCGACTCGAACACCAAGCTCATCCCTACTTTTAATCAATGTATTTATTTCAAGGGCTGTGAAGTGTGTATTCAACAGCTCTAAATTGGATTGAGCAATTCTAGGCAAAGAGATTGAGGCCAAGAATTCAGAGATTCCATCTGCTTTTGGTTGAGGAAGAAGGGTCATCTGGTAAATTGTAAAGTGATGCATAGTAATTGCTAAAGGCACCTGCTATTTCTTTTGGATTAGTCAACCTTATGCCTGTCTTGGGATTGTGAAGGTAAGGAATTTTTTGCCTAAAAGTTTTTTCTTTGAGTTGGTTAGTGTCAGGGCTAGGCTCAGCCCTTCCTTCTCTGAGCTGGCCGCTCAGCTGTTGGCTAATTGCCAGCTCCTCCCATCTCTCTCCACAGTTACGCAGCTGTTAATGATATCCTGCTTGTCAGTCCTGCCTACTTAAGCCATCCAGTCCAGAGGAGCTCTGCCTTTGCCTTGGTCAACATCACAGTGACGATCACCTGCGTTTCTGTTTTAAAACTTGCTTTGCTGACATCCCTGATGGCTGCAGATCCTGCTTGCTGTTTCTCTACGTTGATCCCTGATTTCTGGCATGGCTGACTATCCATTTCGGTTACTGAACTTTGGCTATGTTTTGACTATGTTTGTTCTTTATACTTTTTTTATTAAACAAGTGTGATTTAACTGTACTTCGGTCTGATTTCATGGTTTCTGACAGTAGGTGAAGGTCATGAATTCATAAGATGCAGTCAATCCATTTGTTGGTAATATTTTTTCCAGATTGAATGAACTGTATCACGGCATGGATCAGTTTGCCATGCCATTACAAATGCTCCTGAATGCACGGCTCACCTAGAATCTCCCACTGTGGCCGCCCCAGTACAACCTATGCTGCAGGCCAACCCTGCTGCTGCTCCAGTCTCTGTGCAGGCACCCGCCTCGAGTATTACATCTATAAGAGGTATATTTGGTTCTGCTCCACTTCCCAAGTGATATCTCAGGTTGAGATATACTTTGAGATGCTGCCCCAGATGTTTCCCATGGATAGAAGCAAAGCAGGTTTTGTGATATATTTGCTTTCTGAGAGAGCCTTGGCTTGGACAAACCCTCTATGGGAGACACAAAAACCTGTTGTCTTAAGCTACCCTAAGTTGATGGCTTAGTTTAAAAGGGTATTTGACATTACCGCAAGCTCCGCTTCTGCTACCAAGTGCCTCATGTCCATCGACCAGAGTACGAGAACTGTTGTCAACTACGCCATTGAATTCTGTACTCTGGCAGCAGAGGTTGCATGGAACAATGAGGTTCACGTGGCTTTTTCTCATGGTCTCTCAGATACCATCAACGGTGAGATAGCAGCCCGAGATATACTCACTGAGCTGGGGAAGTTGATCATGTCTGCCATCCTCATTGACTCCAGATTTAGAGAAAGACTATTTTAAGGAACGCTTGCGGGAGCCTCCTGTATGTTTGTCTCCGAGCTTTGCAGTCCCACCCTTGCCTTCCTCACCTCCCATGCCTCCTGGTACCGTGTCGGTCAGTGAAGGTGAACCCATGCACTTGGGTTTCACGTATCTCTCTGTGGATGAGAGAACCTTTAGGAGGAGGAAGAGATTGTGCCTTTATTGTGGCCAGGCAGGTCACTTTTCAAAGTGTTGCCCTACCCATCCAGGGAGTGTCCGAACCTTGAGGTCCTGTCATGGACAGACCTTAGGTGGCATTGTTCACTCCCCATTTATCTATAAGGATAAGCCCTTGGTTTTGGATACCCTTTCTTGGGCTGAGTCGTCCATCGGAATACAGGCTCTAATCGATTTTTCTTCTTTGTGAAGAAGAAGAGTGGGGAACTGAGACCTTGTATTGATTATAGGGGTCTCAATTGTTTCAGGATTAAGAATGCTTATCTGATTCCGTTGATTATGGAGTTATCTGACTGCCTTAAGGGAGCAACAGTTTTCACGAAGCTTGATTTGAAAGGGGCATACAATCTTGTGAGGATTAAGGGGGGTGACGAGTGGAAAACTGTGTTTAGTACCAGAAAAGGCCATTTTCAGTACCTCGTAATGCCTTTTGGCCTTTGTAACGCCGCTGCAGTTTTCCAGGAATTTATTAACAATGTCCTCTGAGATTTGTTGCAGTTATGTGTGGTGGTTTATCACAATGAAATCCTCATATTTTCCAAGTCCCCGGAGAGCCACCACAGATGTCTGTCGTGTGCTTCAGAAACTAAGAGAGAACAATCTCTATTGTAAACTGGAGAAGTGCGAGATCCATAGTGAACAGGTTAAATTCCTAGGATGTAATTTACACTGCTGGTTTTTCAGGGGACCCAGAGAAACTTTCGGCAGTCCTACAGTGGCCCCGACCCGTATGTTTATGTCCTCTGCATTTCCCCAGCTTTGCCAACTATTATCGGTAGTTTATTTGTAACTTCTCGTCTCTAGTCAAGCTGGTCTCCGAAGTCCATTAAGGCCTTTGAGAGACACAAGACTGCCTTTGTTTCTGCTCCTTTGTTGGCACATCCTGATCTTACGTTACCATTTACCCTTGAGGTTGATGCTTTTGAGACTGGTGTTGGAGCCCTTCTGTCTCAACGTCCTACCTCTGAGAGCGCTATGCATCCTTGTGTCTACTTTTCCAAGAAATTGTCACCTACGGAGTGCAATTAAGAGATTGGTGACAGAGAGCTGTTGGCAATAATTTTAGCCCTGAAAGAATGGAGACATCTCCACAAATTTACCACTGTGCCGGTTTTCATTCTTACTGACCATAAGAATCTCACATTCTTGTCTGAGGCTAAATACCTCTCTCCCAGATGGGTTCTTTTCTTGTCAAGTTTCAATTACATTGTCTCATTCTTACCTGGTACTAAGAATGTAAGGGCTTACGCCTTGTCACGACAATTTTTCTCCACTTCCAAGTTGGAGTTGGTTCTGGTTCCTGTGATTCCTCCTGATCATATTCTGGCTACAGTTCGCACCAGTCTCACTTCTAATTTGGGTGACAAAATTCTTACTGCTCAGATCCATGCTCCTCCTGAGAAACCTTGTGACCACTGCTTTGTCCTAGAGAGTCTCCGTACTGCTGTGCTCCAGACTTACCATTCTCCCAAGGCAGCTGGCCATCCTGGGAAGAATCAACTCATTTGGGCCATTTCCCAACAATTCTGGTGGCCTAGTCTTCGTGCTGATGTAACTGCTTTCGTAGCTGCCTGTTCTGTGTATGCTTAGAGTAAGACTCCACAACACCTTCCAGTGGGCCTCCTAGAATCCATACCCAATGGAGAGAGGCCCTGGACACACCTGTCTATGGATTTCATTGTGGAGTTAGCCAACTCCCAGGGCCACACAGTTATCCTTATGGTGGTTGACCGGTTCTCAAAGATGTGTCATTGTATTCCACTTAAGAAGTTGCCCACTTCTAAGGAACTGGCTTCTATTTTTTCTTGGGAGATCTTTCGCTTACATTTGCTACCCAAGGTGATTGTCTTGGACAGGGGTAGTCAGTTTGTGTCCCGGTTCTAGCGAGCCTTTTGTGCACAGTTGGGAATTCAGCTTGCTTTCTACTCTGCGTATCACCCGCAGTCTAATGGGGCCACAAAACAAGCCAATCAGTCCTTGGAGCAATGCCTACATTGCTATATTTCTGACCATTATAACAACTGGTCAGACCTATTACTGTGGGCAGAGTTTGCTCACAACAGTGCCTTGAATTCCGCTTCCTGGTGCATACAGTACCTGGTGCATTGGAAAGGGTACGGTGTGGGTCTCATCCTTGGACATATATGCCCCTGTCCTCCTCCGTGATATCCATAGACATTTTCCCCTCAAGCCTGGTGGTCCTCCAAGGGGGAGGGGTCATTAAGGAGAGGGTACTGTCAGGGCTGGACTCAGCCCTTCCTTATCTGAGCTGGCCGCTCAGCTGTCGGCTAATTGCCAGCTCCTATCTCTCTCCACAGTTACTCAGCTGTTGATGATCCTGCTTGTCAGTCCTGCCTACTTAAGCCGTTAAGTCCAGAGAAGCTTTGCCTTCGCCTTGGTCACATCATAAGAAACTATCTTCTGGGTTCCCGTTTAAAGACTGGCTTTGCTGACATCCCTTCTGGCTCCAGATCCTGCTTGCTGTTCTACTACAATGATCCCTGACTTCTGACTTGGCTGACTATCCATTCCGGTTACTGAACTTTGGCTATGTTTTGACTACGATTGTTCTTTTTACTATTATTATTAAACAAGTGTGATTTAAAGTGGGAGTAAACCCGCACCTTTTAAAAAAACAAAAAAACAAAAAAAACTGCAAGGCGAAGGCATAATGAGCTAGTATGCAGCGCATACTAGCTCATTATGAAATACTCACCTTAGAAAGAGGTGTCGGTATCTCACCTGATGCCTCTGCGTGTCTTCTGGGTATCGTGGCTCCGGTGCTGTGAGTGGCTGAAGCTACGACAGTTCTCCCGGACCTTCAGCAGACTTCTTAAACACGCATGCACTGCATGACGTCAGTGGCTGTATTAAACATAAATACCTCCTAAACCTGTAATTAATTTTACCTACAGGTAAGCCTAATTATAGGCTTACCTGTAGGTAAAAGTTCAAAAAAAGACTATACAACCGCTTTAACTGTACTTATGAGTCGGTCTGATTTCATGGTTTCTGACACTGTGGTAACCTCAGATTTGAATTGCTGGGCCACGGATATTATGTCAGAGTCAAGGTGGTATGCAGTAACACCAGCATGTCTTTTAATGTGGTGTCAAGCATTGGTTGATTAGCAGTTGGATATTCTAAGATGGAGTCCTGTAACTCCTTGGTGTGATCAAGAGAAGCGTCAAAGCAGCTCATCTCATGTACTGATGTTGAAAGTGCATCCATCCGTTTTGTCTTAGCTGGACTGGACAAAGGAAATAAGGAATGTAAGTAGCCTCTGTGTCCTGTTTTATTGTTATGCTGAGTCTGGTACCGTGCTGCTGAGCCATGCCCTGGGGAGATGCCATGTGCAGAGCCTGCCGGACTTTCAGCATCATCTTGGTTACTGTAGTTACACAGTCACATAGTAGCTAAAGCTGAAAAAATATAATAGTGAATCCAAATGGAGTGGCGCAGCTGGGGAAAGAAATCCATGAATTTCCCCACTTTGTTCCGGTCTTTGCGCTTCCTGGACGACAGCTCAGGAGCTCAATCCCAACTCAGACCGAATCTCTGTGTGGCTGGTGGGAACATTGGTGGTCCACTGCGGAGAGGAACTGTGTCAAATCGTGGCCATCTTCCCTGCTGGCTAGCCATGCCCCCAGGAAAGGTACATTTTAATAAAAATAAAGTACAATGTAAAGCAGTGAGGGGTTGTAGGTTGGTACAATATATTCAAGGCATGGCCCTATCCCCAAAGAATTTTCTACTAATAAAGTCCGAATGCATTTTCATCCGAATTTCAGGTATTTTCGCTTTCGTTTTGACAAACGATAATGAAAGTGCAGAATCCGAAAAACAAAAGATCCAACATAAATAAATGCTTTATTTTCATTTTTGTTGTTACAACAGTTCGATATAGAATAGGAGATTCGACGTGACTCTGACAATAACAATCGGTGTCTATTGAACCTGTGGTCGAATGTGCCTAACCTTACCTCTATTAGTCCAAGATTATATAGAGAAAATATTCGACAGAGAGAAAATATTCGACATAGAGAGAAAAGATTTGACAGAGAGAAAAGATTTTGGATTTGGGTGGGGGAAGTAAAATAAAAATAATGATGATGATGAATGTTATTGGCTGATTGTAATCAAAGAGGAGGAGCAGTAAAATAGCTAGAACTAAGTACACACGTACAGCCAACTTACTTTCACTTACGATTGCTAGCAGAGAGAGACACAGACACTGAATCATTTCAGAAGACAGTCAATCTTAGCTGGTCCGTTGTCACTTGTCAGAGAACCCGAATTATTATTAAGCATAAGCACAGCAGCAGAACAATATGGAAGCAAGCTACAGTTCAACTTAGCTTATTCCTAATAATCTGCTGCTATTGTGTTAGTGTGAGAACCTTATAGTGATACTAGTGTTGCTGCTAGTGTTGTTGTGATAGCCTCAGAGGCTGCCTGTGTTGTGGGGGGGATTTATTATTATAGAATCATGTTACCTGTCTGATCAGTGATCGCTATCACCAGTCCACCAGTTTCTGTTTGAACAATATATAATATATATACAGAAACACTTGTAGATGGCCCAGGAATGTCCTCCAATGCCTCCATGTCGCTCTCACAATGGGTTGCCGCCATATTCGTTATTATCAGTCACTCACTATCTGACACCTGACACTGTGAAACTCAGGCCGCGTACACACGGGCGGACTGTTCGCCCAACCTTGTTCGTCAAACAGTTTGACAAACAGTCCGCTCAAAATTAGCATGAACGGACTTGACTACACACGATGAACGAACAGTCCGCTGAAACCGTGCGCGATGACGTGAACGGCACGTACGACGGGACTAGAAAAACGACGTCCTATACACTGCAATGCAACCTTCGGCGTGTAAATCCTTTCTGAGCATGCGCAAGACTTAGTTTGACGAACAAGCCTACACACGAGCGGACTGTCCGCTCAAACCAAGTTTCAACGGACAGTTTTACGGGATTTCCGAAAAACTTTGTTCGTCAGACTGTCCGCTGAAACTGTCCGCTGAAGCCCACACATGAGCGGACTGTCCGCTGAAACACTGTTCAGCGGACAAAGTTGGGCGAACAGTCCGCCCGTGTGTACGCCGCCTCAGACCATTCATTCAACATGAACGACGGAGATTCGACAAAGCAACAAAAAGCACACACGTTTATAATAATATTCGACGGAGCATCGAAACTGTACGGCGCTGCAATCGTACATTTCTGGAGTCAAATGCTCCACCTATAGGCTATATAGAGTTTAGCAGCTCCATCAAATCTTCTTTATACATTTGACAGACATCATAAGCCTTCAAAGACAGATTTGACCGTAATTCTTGTGGATTTTCGGACGAATGCAATTTTTGAATGAAAAACTAAATAAATAAAAATGAATTTTGGGAGTAACTAAATACATTTATTTTTCGGACAAAAACGAAATTCAGAAACAAAATATTTCACTCTGCACATGTCTACTAATAAATGAATAAATGATGTGATCCTAGTGGTCAAAATTTCCGAAGAGGAGTACCATTGCTGGTCACTGTAATTGGACCAATTTTGGCATAACGTTATGATGTGCATTGATAAATTGATACAATCACAGGTTCCTTTCCTGTAAGGTGTTCATATTATTGACACTACATATTCATTATAAAAAGTACACAGAGTTCAAACCATATACGCTTTCAATGATCATAATTCAAACAAACTATATTGAAGAATATTGAAAGAATATTTTTTTAATTGGTTTTATGTAAGGGGCTTTCAGCATATCCCTGCACTGGTTATATTCATAATTGCTGTACCTACTATTCACACACACACATACTGTATACTGTGTATATATACACATATGTATAAAAACTGTTCTGGCCTTGAGGGCAAACGCTCCGCTGGCCTAGTCAATTTCTTCAGATTTCCGTGGACACACGTCATGACTCAATATTAACATTTAAACTGCTTGCTCATAACAAGTGATGTTCAAATTTATGTCACTTTCATATTGGCATGCAGGGGTGACCTTACAAAATAATATTTGCTATAATAGAGTAATTTTGGACATTTGCTATATCTTCAGTTATATGGATGGCACATTGGGAGGAGGACATGTCCTATATAATACGTATGTATGTACCGTATCTTTTTCATTTCATGCTACTATCTTACCAAAACAGAGTTTTTTCTGTATACCAAATTGTCCACCAAAACCACTTTTGAAGTGTCTCAGTTTGGGAATCTCAAAGAAAAAATCAGATGGCTGCAGCACCAATCCCAATAGCAGCACTAATGATCCCTCAGCTCTCGGTCCTTCCCGGCCAAAGCTCACTGAAGTGCTGGGCTGTGGAGGGGATGGGAGCTGCTGGCTCAGCATCTCAGCAGCTCGCTGAGAGGCTTAGCCAGTTGCCGGTCCAGGCATCTGGTGGATCCCAACTATGAAGTCAGTATCTTTCCCAATCCTGGACTGGCTCTTTAATGTCAGCCAACAGGGGCGTTAGCAGGTCACAGGAGTGTAGAACTAACTGCACTCCTGTGACCCACATAAGAAGAATTGCCAAAAAAGCTGTGGCAATACTTGTCCTTTAATTTTTTTCTTTTCATGTCAACATGCAAATATATACAATGGAATAATCTGCCATTCATTTTCTAAAAGTTGTGTCTCTGTGATACAGGTAATTTAACATTGTTTCCTCCCTGTTTATCATTGCAGTTTGGTTGCTACCAAAGAAACAGACAGTGCTCGGTCTCGTAGTCCACCTATGTCACCATCTGATTTTCTGGACAAACTGATGGGAAGAACGTCTGGTTATGATGCAAGAATAAGACCTAATTTCAAGGGTAAATTTGTTTCCTGCTTTACCTTGTACTATGATATTTGCCAAGTTGTACACAACCATTCCATTTTCCAAGCACATCTACACTATTAATTAATAAATGACCACCCACCAGCATCAAGTTAGGCCATTTCCAACTCAAAAATGTCCACTGTAATCTACAGTATACTACTATACTACTCTATAAAAATGTGGAATCTGTCACTAATTGCTGACACTAAAGAACTGCATATTCTCCCACAAGACAGATGTTCATTGAAATCCTGAGTTCTGAAGTGTTCTACCTACAGTGATTGTACATTCCACCAGTTACTGTGCACATTCCATTCTACACTGCTATAATATAATTAGAAATTAAAGCCAATGGTCAATGTAGTATAACTATTGTAGTGCATAATGTGCGGAGGTTTAGGTAATAAGAGTCAGCTAATAGAAGTTCTTAACATTTTTACATAAAGTATAATATTTTCCCTGCTGTAAATGGAATGGCCTACTTAAGTAAGCCATTATATACGGACAAGACTGACCTCCTTAGATGATGGTTTTTGTTAACCTTAAAGAAAACGCGTGCCTAAAAAAAATGCTAAACATTAGAATTGTGTTATATGAAACATACCATAACAAAATAATGAATTAATGCATTGCAGTTAAAAACTAATTTTTTACTTTTAAACTGCTCTTGACTTCATATTTGAAAAAATACATACATGCTGAAAAAGATCCTGGAAGCTGAGCTGTATAAGAACTTTTATCACACACCATATCATTTTAAATATATAAAAGACTGGAGTTTATGATCTGCAGACTACTTCAATAACTTCAAAATAAACATTTGCATTATTTCCTTTTAGGAGTATTTAGGGTTTTTTATCGATAACTTCTATAAACATGCAAAACATACTACCTTTTAGTCCTCATGCACATAGGGCATTCGAAAAAACGAGCTGCAAAGCCACTATTGATGCCAGGAAAAAGCAGCTGTAAACGTGTTTTTAGTAGCTGATTGCATTGGTGTTAATGTGCATTTTGCCGCGTTAGCTTTTAACAGCAGTTCTCTGCCTCTATTCAAAATCAGCGGTTCACTATGAGAGCCATCTTAACTGATCTGACTTTCAGCCCATTGGTTTGAATGAAGGTCACATCCAAGTCGGATCATTATGATCTGACTTGTGGCAATGCAACTTGTGCTCTGAGGATCTTGAAGGGGAAGCCCATGCCAAAATTTGTGGGGGTCTGGCCGGTGATTGTGGGGGTCTGTGGGCAGGGAGCTTATCTGAATCTGGAAGCCCCCTTTAACAAGGGGCCCCTGGATACCAGCCCTGCCTATGTGAATAAATATGAAGCACATTGTACTGCTATTCACCCCAAAGGCAGTAAAGTGTCATTAAGAAAACAAGAGATGGTCCTTTATTAAAAATCTTCAACATGTCTTATTCCTCTGGTCTTCTTCCTCCAGTGTTGTGTTCTTCCTTCAGTCTTTTCCCTCCTTCTCCGACGCTGGCTCCTGTCATTGTGCCAGCTCTGTTCTCTGCCGGTTCTTATTTAGCCATGGGGCATGGCCACCCGGTGAAGTCACTATGAGACTCCACCCCTTGTGCTAGAATGTGCTGTCACTGTCACAAGGGATGGAGTCTCATAGTGATGTTGTCTATCCACCCTTTTCCAACCTTTTGGCGTGGGGTTTTCCACCAAAATCCATACCAGACCCTTTGGTATGGTCCTGGAGGGGATCCCACGCCTCTTTTTTTCATTTTGACGTAGGGTTCCCTTTCAATATCCATAACAGACTCAAAGGTGGAGACATTTTTTTATTTTTTATTTTGGCGTGGGGTTCCCCTTCAAAATCCTCAGAGCACAAGTCACATTCAACAAGTCAGATCATGATGATCTGACTTGGATGCAATTTCTATTCAAATCAATGAGCTGAAAGTTGGATCGTTCAGATGGCTCTCAAAGGAAACCATTGATTTTGACATGTAAAAAAAAATTGCTTTGCGCGGCTTAACACTGTATCAAATGCTAAACCACGTTTAGTAGCATCAGGCGCTTTTATAGCTGTAAGACTGGTCTTCAGAACGCGATAGCCCTGGGGGTTTTTTTTCAGCTTGAAAATGCCTATGCCACTTACAGCTCCTAAAAGCCTATGTGTGCATGATACCATAGAATAACACAGGGAGGCTTTTTAAGCTGCAAATAAAAAAAAAAATGCCTGATGCTACTAAAAGCGGTTGTTGACCAGTCAGAAATGTCTTCAGCTACTAAGTCCTATTGTTTATTGATAATACACAGCATTTTGGTGGTGTCAGACCTGCACAGTTGTCCTTTGCTAAACCACTGATACCTACCCCTATCCTATTCTACACAATATAGAGTGAAATCATTCTGTGGTCTGAAGATAACAACTATAAGCGATAATTACATTCCTTGGAATAACATCTGACATAATAAACAGTTTTTTTGGGGGGTTTTTTATGCACATATCGAACAGATATAACAAAACATTGTCATGGTGAGTTTTTTGAAGTTGTATTTTTTTTCCCACAAGTTTTTGCAAAATTAAGATTTATTTTTCACAAAATTGTCACATTAACAGGATTTATTTCTCACATGGCATATGCATACTTGCAACTACTCACTACAAAAACTACAAAATTACCCCATTTTGGAAAGCAAACACCCCTATGTATATTCTTTGAGGCATAATGAGTCTTTTGAATATCTAATTTTTTTCCACAAGTTTTTGGAAAATGTGGAAAGAAAATGAAAACACATTTGTTTTTATGCAAAGTTGTCCATTTATACAATATTTCTAACACACAGCATGTACATACCAAAATTTACACCCCAAAATACATTCTGATACTCCTCCTAAGTATGGTGAAATCACATGTGTGAGACTTTTACACAGCCTGGCCACATAGAAAGGCTTAACATGTGGGGAGCATTGGGGGTTCAGTGCTTTATTTGTAAGTAATATTTTATTTCAATAGATGTTTTTTAAGCACAAATAGAGAGCACTATGTATGTCCTATTGATTTTACATTAACAACAATGATATTCACTATATACCAGAGGGCATTGTTGCCTTTTATCTGAGGCTGGATTACGATCGTTGAAACATCTTAGAGACAGGATCTCATCCTCTAATTGCCCCTGTGTGGAATGCTCGTATGACCTTTCTGTTAACTCAGAGGTCCATAGAGTAAGGTGAGCGGCCTGTACTAATGGTGGAAGCACAGATAAGGACACACATGCACTAAGATTTTATTCAAGCACTCTGATCACTACTGAGGACTTTTTATCTTGTTTGTTGATGCCTGTCTCCACATTTACTTGGCTTTCAACCCATATTTACTGGGACTGTCCATACTTCACAGAACTGTCAGATTTTGTTTTATTTTAAGTTTTTAGAAACACTGTTTTATTATTTTTCAGTGCTGCACTATTTTTTATTCTATGTCTGTCCAAGGAGTACAATATATTGACCTTGAGTGTTCAGCTGCTTAAGATAGGGGTAATTGATTTGTATTTGCACTGACTAAACTCACTTGCTTAATATGGGGAGCACCATCAGGTGGTCTAGGAAAATAATTTACACATCTAATTTCTTGACTACCTATTACACTCTTGAAGGCCCTAGAGCACCAGGACAAAGGAAACTCCCCCAGCATATATTCTATGAGGCATAATGACTCTGTGGAACATTTTTTTTTCTGCAAGTTTTTGGAAAATGTGGAAAGAAAATGAAAACACATTTTTTACGCATTTATTTACGCATTGTTTACACATTTTAATGGCACTGACGGCGCTGATGAGGATCAACTGATAGGGTGGCACTGATGAGCACTCGCTGATGGGCACGGATGAGCACTATAGTGGCGCTTATAAGCCCTAACAGGGCACTGTAGTGGCACTTATGAGCACTGATGAGCACTCACTGATAGCACTTTAGGTCACCGATGAGCACTCACTGATGGCACTGAAGTGTACTGTAGGGCACTGATGGCACTAAAAAGCACTCAATGATGGCATTGTAGTGGAAGGATAGAAAACCTTCAAGAGATGGAGATCTACTTGAACAACACCGATGAAGTCAAAGGTCACCGGGCACAGTGTCCCCCCCAACCGCAAAAAAAAAAACAGTAAGAGCTACCTTTTTTTTACTCAGAACAAAAATAAGTATTACAAGAGAGTGCAGGGTTTAGAAGTGCGCTATGCAGAGAATGCAGGGTTCACCAGTGCATTACGCTCAGAATGCAGGGATCAGGAGTGTGTTACGCTTAGAATGCAGGGTTCAGGAGTGCGTTGTGGTCAGAATGCAGGGATCAGGAATCTGTTGCAGTCAGAATGCAAGGTTCAGGAGTGCATTTTGGTGAGAATGCAGGGATCGGGAGTGAATTGCGGTCAAAATGCAGGATCCAGGAGTGTGTTGCAGTCAGAATGCAGGGATCAGCAGTGCATTGTGCTCAGAATGCAGAGTTCAGGAGTGCTTTGCGTTCAGAATGCAGGGTTCAGGAGTGCATTGCGGTCCAAATGCAGGGTTCAGGAGTGAGTTGCAGTCAGAATGCAGGGTGCAGGAGTGCATTGCAGTCAGAATGCAGGAATAAGGAGTGCGTTGCAGTCAGAATGCAGGGTTCAGAAGTGCGTTGCGGTCAGAATGCAGGGATCTGGAGTGCATTGCCTTCAGAATACAGGGATCAGGAGTGCACTGTGGTCACAATGCAGGGATCAGGAGTGCGTTGCAGTTTGAATGCAGGGATCAGGATTGTGTTGCGTTCAGAATACAGGGAGGGATCAGGAGTGCATTGCGGTCAGAACGCAGGGTTCAGGATTGCGTTGCAGTCAGAATGCAGGGTTCAGCAGTGCTTTGCGGTCAGAATGCAGGGATCAGGAGGGTGTTGTGGCCAGAATGCAGAGATGGGGGGTGATGTGAAGGGTGGTAGAGGATTCTGCTGTGGGGGTGACCCTGCCCACAACTGTGTCCTCTGCCCATTCACATCACCCTCCGTCCACACACACACATACACACACACACACACACACACACACACACACACACACACACACAGCGGTGTCTTCTGCCCCCCCCTTTTCCCCTATAGCAGTAACCCCCTTCCCTTCTCTCCCATAGCACAGTGTCCTTCCTGTTTCCACAGCAGAGACCGGGAGGCAGCACAGTTCTGGACAGAGAGGTGGGAGCTGGCAGAGTGACTTTTCATATTAGCAAGCTGGTAATTAGTTGCTTAGGACCACCCTGTGTGCTAGCAACCAATCACCAGTGGTTTAACATAAAAAGTTTGTTTGGCCAGCTCCTCCTACCACCCTCTGTCCTGAGCTGTGCTTCCTCCTGATCTCTGATGTTCACTGATCACAGCAGCTGGGGAGGATGGAGGCGGGAGGGGGAGAGAGACACCAGGACATCGATGGTGTGGCACAGCTGCGGAGGAGGCTGGCAGGGGAGCCTGGTGAGACAAGGATCGGCACACATAGAAGGCAGAGGATGGCGGCAAAGGAACCTGTTTGCAGCCCACCTGTCATCTGCTGGCAGTCGACAGGTGGACCATGACGGACAGGTTGCTGACCCCCCGCTGTAGGGGCACTGATGAGCACTGTAGTAGCACTGTAGGGTACTGGTGAGCACTGTAGTTTAGCTATGGGGCACTATGAGCACCGTAGTGGCACTGTAGGGCACTGATGAGCACTGTACTGGTACTATAGGGCACTGATGAGCAGTGTAGTGGCACTGGTGAACACTATAGTGGCATCGTAGACATGTGCACTGCGAAAAAAAAATTTTTTTTCATTTTTTCGAGTCATTCGTTATGATCAACATTTATAAATTCATAAATTTGAAAATTCGTACATTTGAAAATGTGTAAATTCTAAAATCCAGAAATTCTAAAATTTGTAAATTTGAAAATCGGAAAATTCAAAAATAAGAAAGAAAATACAAATATTTGAAAGAATGAAAATCCAAAAATTTTAAATAATAGCTAACTAATATTAACTAACTATTAAATTATAGGTATTGGAATTTCCTTTCAAATTTGGCTGTTAGTGAATGTAACAAATACTAATTTATCCGAAGTTACGAATTACCATTATTATTAATTTGTTACTCCCCATTCATTTAGAGGCGGCATTCGTTATTTCAAATAATTTGTAACTTCGGATAAATTCGTAATCGTTATGTTCACTAACAGCCAAATTTGAAAGGTAATTTCAATACCTATAATTTAATAGTTAGTAATAGTTAACTTATTACTAGTTAGTTATTATTTCAGATTTTTTAATTTTCGGGTTTTCAAATTTTCTGATTTTGGTTCTTATTTTTGGATTTTCGTTCTTCAGAATTTCCGTTCTTATTTTCAGATTTTCGAATTTTGGAATTGACGTATTTTTGGATTTCGAATTTCCGAATTTTCGAATTTCCGAATTTCCAAAATTCCAGCTTTTTGAATTTTGAATTTCCGAATTTCCAAATTTCTGGATTTTCGAATTTCCAAATTTTCGCATTTACGAATTTTCGAATGTTTGAATTTATGAATTTTTGTATATATTTGAATTTACGAATATTCAGAAAAATTAGTTAAATGGGTTTTTCGGTAATTTGGATATTTCTGAATTAACATTTTTGTCAAAATTGGTAAAAAAGCTGAGAAGGAAACAAATTGCCCACACTGTAGTGGCACCATAGGGCACTGATGAGCACTGTAGTGACACTGAAGGGCACTTTAGAGCACTGTGGTGGCACTGATGGCACTGATGAACACTGTAATGGCACTAATGACACTGTAGTGGCACTAACAAGCATTGATGAGCACTGTAGTGGCACTGATGGAACTATAATGGCACTGATGGGCATACAGGATCATGCCAACTCAGGCTGTTGGGGTGTTACTCTCTCTTCTCCTCACACCAATACAGTGTGTGAGGAGAGTAGAGAGAAACACCACATCAGGGTGAGCTGAACAGTGCATGATGCCCATTTGTTGACAAAGTGATTGCTCCATCATTGGACAAGGCACTCACATGGAAAAGGGCTGCTGTGATTGGCCCTTCACCTCTATCCATGATGTGCTGGTCCCGTGGACCCAGTGATCATGGGTACTTCCAGATGCATACCCCGGGGGGCACACGAGAAGCGTGAGCATGGGACGTGGTCATATGATGTCATCTCAGAACTAGCCAGCTGCGCTGTAGCCTCTTTCGGCTATAGCATGGTCGGCAAATGGTAAAGAGTAACCCCAGTTTTGTTGCGAAAAAAAAACAATCTCCTCTTAGTGATTTATATACATTGCAAGGATTTTAACAACGTTTTTTTCAGATTCCTACCTGTTTCTAATCTGACGGAATAGCTCTTTGTTAGACTGCGCAGACTGAATGGGAGTGGCTAATTCATTTTATTCTGCTGATATGCTTTCTGTGTTCAGATGAGAAAACGTATCACTCGAGCCCCCCCTGCTGGAACAAGATTAAATAATTTGAGCGAGTAAATACACTCTATATTCAGAGAATGACTCCTGATGCAGTATAGTTAGGTTGACTACAACCCACTGCTCACTACAGAATTTTAGAAAATGCAAGGAACTTAGTAAGCTACTTCATCTGTACATTATATTTACCAGTATTACTAGTATTCACAATTTCTGTTAATTCTTAAGTTTCTTATCTTCACTGCAGAAGAATGGCAACATTGCAATACAGTGAATATTTTATAGATTAGTTTTAATTCATTTTGCATATGAGTTGTTTTAATAAAAGTATTACTTATATGAGGCTATAAATCTAAATAAGCTGTCCAGTCGTCTTTGAAAAGGATGTGTTGTCCCCCTGCAAATGACCACAGAATGAAAGTCAATTGAGTTTGAGGTTTTATAATGAACATTAGAAAATAATGCTGCAATTGTTACCACCGCTAATATTCTCAGTAGTCTCTGAGCATCACATTATAACAGCACTCACTTATTTTATTGCTTTATCTTCATGCATATTAAATAGTTTAACATTGAAATTCATTTTCCTTGACACCTAAAAAAGGGCAAGCAATGCTTTGTAAGGCTGGGCACTGTTTAAATTTGGATTTCTTTATAGTACAGGATTTAATAAGTGTTGTATTAACCACTTTCAGACCGGACCATTTTGCTGGTCAATGACCAGAGGTCTTTTTACAATTTATCACTGCGCTGTTTAACTGGTAATTGCGCGGTCATGCAATGTTGTACCCAAACAAAATTTGCGTCCTTTTCTTCCCACAAATAGAGCTTTCTTTTGATGGTATTTGATTGCCTCTGCGATTTTTATTTTTTGCGATATAAACGTAAAAAGACCGCAAATTTTGAAAAAAAATGATATTTTCTACTTTTTGTTATTAGAAAAATCCAATAAACTCAATTTTAGTCATACATTTAGGCCAAAATGTATTCAGCCACATGTCTTTGGTAAAAAAAAGTCAATAACTGTATATTTATTGGTTTGCGCAAAAGTTGTCACATCTACAAACTAAGGTACGTTTTCTGGAATTTACGCAGCTTTTAGTTTACGACTGCCTATCTCATTTCTTGAGGTGCTAAAATGGCAGGGCAGTACAAAACCCCCCAAATGACCCCATTTTGGAAAGTAGACCCCCTAAGGAAATTGATAAGAGGCATGTTGAGCCCATTGAATATTTTATTTTTTTGCCTCAAGCGATTGAATAATGACAAAAAAAAATTTTTTTATTTTTTTTTACACAAAGTTGTCACTAAATGATATATTGCTCACACATGCTATGGGCATATGTGAAATGACACCCCAAAATAAATTCTGCTGCTTCTCCTGAGTACGGGGATACCACATATGTGGGACTTTTTGGGAGCCTAGCCGCGTACGGGGCCCCGAAAACCAAGCACCGCCTTCAGGCTTTCTAAGGGCGTAAATTTTTGATTTCACTTCTCACTACCTATTACAGTTTTGAAGGCCATAAAATGCCAAGATGGCACAAAACCCCCACAAATGACCCCATTTTAGAAAGTAGACACCCCAAGCTATTTGCTGAGAGGCATGTTGAGTCCATGGAATATTTTATATTTTGCCACAAGTTGCGGGAAATTTACAAACTTTTGTTTTTATTTTTATTTTTTCACAAAGTTGTCACTAAATTATATATTGCTCACACATGCTATAGGCATATGTGAAATGACACCCCAAAATAAATTCTGCTGCTTCTCCTGAGTACGGGGATACCACATATGTGGGACTTTTTGGGAGCCTAGCCGCGTACGGGGCCCCGAAAACCAAGCACCGCCTTCAGGCTTTCTAAGGGCGTAAATTTTTGATTTCACTTCTCACTACCTATTACAGTTTTGAAGGCCATAAAATGCCAAGATGGCACAAAACCCCCACAAATTACCCCATTTTAGAAAGTAGACACCCCCAGCTATTTGCTGAGAGGCATTTTGAGTCCATGGAATATTTTATATTTTGCCACAAGTTTGCGGGAAAATTACAAACTTAAATTTTTTTTTTTTTTTTCACAAAGTTGTCACTAAATGATATATTGCTCACACATGCCATGGGCATATGTGAAATGACACCCCAAAATAAATTCTGCTGCTTCTCCTGAGTACGGGGATACCACATGTGTGGGATTTTTTGGGAGCCTAGCCGCGTACGGGGCCCCGAAAGCCAAGAACCGCCTTCAGGTTTTCTAAGGGCGTAAATATTTGACTTCACTCCTCACTACCTATTACAGTTTTGAAGGCCATAAAATACCAAGGTGGCACAAAACCCCCACAAATGACCCCATTTTAGAAAGTAGACACCCCAAGCTATTTGCTGAGAGGCATGTTGAGTCCATGGAATATTTTATATTTGGCACAAGTTGCGGGAAAATTACAAACTTTTATTTATTTATTTTTTTTTTTCACAAAGTTGTCACTAAATGATATATTGCTCACACATGCTATGGGCATATGTGAAATGACACCCCAAAATAAGTTCTGCTGCTTTTCCTGAGTACGGGGATACCACATATGTGGGACTTTTTGGGAGCCTAGCCGCGTACGGGGCCCCGAAAACCAAGCACCGCCTTCAGGCTTTCTAAGGGCGTAAATTTTTGACTTCACTCCTCACTACCTATTACAGTTTTGAAGGCCATAAAATGCCAAGATGGCACAAACCCCCCCCCAAATGACCCCATTTTGGAAAGTAGACACCCCTAAATTTAGGGGTACACTAGTGAGACTCACAGGTAAAAAAGCACCTAGGCTGTCAGCGACTGTATCAAAACGCTACAAGAAAAACTGTTAGCGATCGCAGGGATCAGGCCTGACTCTGCGAACGCTGCAGTTATGCGTGTTGTGTTTTGTAAGTGACAGTGATCGATCGATACTGCACTTGGGTGGGCTGGTCTGGGCTTGGCGGAGGGGCTAAACGCAGGTGCTAGCAGGTATCTGGGCTGATCCCGCTAACAATGCATTTTGGGAAACCTAAACTGCTGGCGACGCTAATATAGATCTGATCAGATACTATATTACTAAGGGAGGTGTATGCTTTGTGCGTGGGTGTTAGCGGTACTGGCACTAACCTGACGCTGCCTGGGGCGACGCAGACCTTATCTGACCCTCAAACTTATATCACCCGCCGGGTGATCAGGGGGTTAAACCTTTATTAGGTAATAAATGGCGGGTGCCCTGAAACTATAAAAAAATAACTAACCAACCAGCGTCACCTGTAACAGTTATATGGTGATCACTGGTGAAAGGGTTAACTAGGGGGCAATCAGGGGGCTTTATGCGGTAGTATATGGGGGTCCCTGGCGCTATAAAAAGCTGCGGCGAACCTAAATACCTACCTGCCTAACTAGCGTCACCTGTGACACTAATACAGCGATCAGAAAAATGATCGCTTATTAGGCTGGGTTCACACTGGAGCGATGCAGGAACGCCACAAATCCGCGGCGGGTTCCCGCATCGCATGCCTCCCGGCGGCAGTTCACACTGCCCTATGCGAACTGCTGGGAGTGTCAGTGAAATGTTAATGACACCCCCAGATCAGTTCGCATATCGCAGTGCGATCTGCAAACTCGGATCGCATGGTGTGAACACCCATGCGATCCGATTCTGCTGCGGACCAAAAAGGGGTCCCGTGCGAATTTGCGGCGGGTGCGGCGGGTGCGACGCAAATTCAGCCATACTATCTGTATGGCTGAACTCAAATCGCACAGAGATCGGATGTGATTTGCACTGCAGGGCGGTGCGACTCACATCCGTTCTCATAAACCGCTGCAATGTGAACCCAGCCTTAGTGACACTGGCGACGGGGGGTGATCACGGGGTTAAACCTTTATTGGGGGGGTTAGGGGGGTACATTAGAACTAAAGGGGGCTAACCCTAACTGCCCTAACAGTTATTACAGTCACAAATGACACCAATGCAAAAAAAAATAAAAAATGCAATTGGTGTCACTGTGACTGGGGGGTGTGAGTGTGCCTGGCATATTCTACTGTGTAGTGTCGTGTTGGTGCAACTCACCGATCCTCTCTCCTCGGTGCCGGAACGAAAAATACCGACACGGAGGAGAGATTATATCACTTCCTCTGGCTGCGTTTACATTACAGGAGAGGAAGTGATGTCACGGAGCATTTCCATTCGTCGGGAGCGATCGCGAGGGGGTGGCCATGAATGAATGGCCGCCCCCTCATCCCGGATCGCTCCCGAACGAATACCGACCGCCGCCAGGCATATGTATATACGCCCATATGCCTGCCCGTGCCATTCTGTCGACGTATATCGTCGTGCGGCGGTCGGCAAGTGGTTAAATAGTGTCTCACAGCCAAATGACTGAAAGTATCTGAAAGATGAACTATTTTAAATAGCTAATTGGATTTTCCCCTCATTCATATTCTTCATATTTCCAGAATAAACTACATAGTTACATAGTTAGTCAGGTTGAAAAAAGTCCATCCAGTTCAACCTTAAAAACAAATAAATAAAATAAAAAAATAATCGGATTTTCCCTGGATCAACTTTACCTATGTTAGTACCCAGTTATATTATGTACATTCAGGAAAGTATCCAGGCCTTTCTTAAAGCAATCTACTGAGCTGGCCAGAACCACCTCTGGCGGGAGTCTATTCCACATTTTCACAGCTCTAACTGTGAAGAAACCTTTCCGTACTTGAAGATGAAATCTCTTTTCCTCTAGACGTAAAGCGTGCCCCCTTGTCCTCTGGGTTGACCGTACAGAGCACAACTCAACACCAAGTTCACTATATGGACCTCTAATATATTTGAACATGTTGATCATATCCCCCCTTATTCTCCTCTTCTCAAGAGTGAATAAATTCAGTTCCTCTAATCTTTCCTCATAGCTGAGTTCCTTCATGCCTCTTATCAGTTTGGTTGCCCTTCTCTGCACTTTCTCCAGTTCCCCGATATCCTTTTTGAGAACTGGTGCCCAAAACTGAACTGCATATTCCAGGTGAGGTCTTACTAATGATTTGAACAGGGGCAAAATGATATCTCTCTCTCTGGAGTCCATACCTCTCTTAATACAAGAAAGGACTTTGCTCGCTTTGGAAACAGCAGCTTGGCATTGCATGCTATTATTGAGCTTATGATCTACCAAAACCCCCCCAGTTGTACTCCCCCTAGCATGTATGATGCATGCATATTCTTAGCCCCCAAGTGCATAACTTTACATTTATCAACATTAAACCTCATCTGCCACATAGTCGCCCAATTAGACAGTGTATTGAGGTCGGCTTGTAAATTGGAGACATCCTGTAAGGACGTTATTCCACTGCATAGCTTGGTGTCATCTGCAAAGACAGAAATGTTACTTTTGATCCCAGACCCAATATCATTTATAAAGATGTTAAAAAGTAAGGGTCCCAGCACTGAACCTTGGGGTATACCACTGATAACCTTAGACCATTCAGAGTAAGAATCATTATTCACTACTCTCTGAATTCTGTCTTTTAGCCAATTTTCTATCCATTTACAAACTGATATTTCCAAACCTGTAGACTTTACCTTACACATGAGCCGTGTGTGGGGAACTGTATCGAATGCTTTTGCAAAATCCAAGTATACCACGTCCACCGCCACCCCTCTGTCCAAGGTTTTACTTACCTCCTCATAAAAAGAAATCAGATTTGTCTGACAACTTCTGTCTTTCATGAATCCATGTTGTCTGTTGCTTAAAGTGTTTTTGTTCAGCAAGAACTCGTCGATGTGGTCTTTTATTAAACGCTCCAGTATCTTCCCAGCTGTAGAAGTTAAGCTAACAGGTCTATAGTTACTTGGTAAAGACTTTGATCCCTTTTTAAATAAAGGCACCACGTTCGCCCTGCGCCAATCCAGTGGGACTATTCCCGTCATTAACGAGTCCTTAAAAATTAGATACAATGGCTCTGAAATTACAGAGCTCAGTTCTTTTAGGATCCGTGGGTGGATACCATCAGGGCCAGGGGCTTTATCCACCTTTATTCTGTCTAAATATTTCTGGACCATATCACTTTTGAGCCATTGTGGATCATTTGGGGCTGTGTCACTATCACCCCCATTATGGACATGCGCTCCCCCATGCTCTTTTGTGTACACAGAGCTGAAGAAAGTATTTAATAAATTAGCCTTCTCTTTGTCCCCAGTCACCCACTCTAGATTATTTTGTAAAGGGCCTACATGCTCCGACTTGACCTTTTTACTATTAATATATTTGAAGAATTTTTTGGGGTTTATCCTACTATCTTTTGCAATCTGTCGTTCGCTTTGAATTTTTGCATCCTTGATTTCCTTTTTACATATTCTGTTAAATTCTTTGTAACATTTAAATGACACTAGTGATCCTTCATTTTTATATTTTTTAAAAGCTCTTCTCTTATAGTTTATAGCTTTTTTAACTTTGGCTGTGAGCCACATAGGTTTTGTTTTTAGCCTTTTAAACTAGAAAGAAACTAGAAAGTTAAACATTATGTTTGGTTGCAAGGAATAATACAAACAGTACTTTTTTTAGAGCTGAGCTAGCAGTTTATTCAATAGTCACCAATATGTATGTAATATGTATGTAGTATGTAATAATATAGTAAAACAGGTGATAATGCTAACTTTTTACCCAAAAAACATAGGGTTTTATAAATTAATTTTGAGAAGTGTTATGTAGTATGCACTGCTTTCTATTGTATCTTAAAGAATCAAGTAGCTTTAGTTATATATGAATATATATATATATATATATATATATATATATATATTCATATATAACTAAAGCTACTTGATTCTTTAAGATACAATAGAAAGCATATATGAGTTATAGATATATATATATATATATATACAGTTTCTCACAAAAGTGAGTACACCTCTCACATTTCACATTTCTGTAAATATTTTATTATATCTTTTCATGTGACAACACTGAAGAAATGACACTTTGCTACAATGTAGTGAGCGCACAGCTTGTATAACAGTGTAAATTTGCTGTCCCCTCAAAATAACTCAGCACACAGCCATTAATGTCTAAACCGCTGGCAACAAAAGTGAGTACACCCTTAAGTGAAAATGTCCAAATTGGGCCAAATTAGCCATTTTCCTCCCCGGTGTCATATGATTCGTTAGTGTTACAAGGTCTCAGGCGTGAATCGGGATCAGGTGTGTTAAATTTGGTGTTATTGCTCTCACACGTACATACTGGTCACTGCAAGTTTAACATGGTACCTCATGGCAAAGAACTCTCTGAGGATCTCAAAAAAAGACTTGTTGCTCTACAAAATGGGTGTAGACAGAAAATATATTCTCCTGCACTTGTGCTGGTGGTTTTAGTGCAAAATGGTAGTATTTTCAAATGATAGAATATATTATGTGAAGAGAACATGTGTGTCCCGCTGCCTGAACTGACTGGGGGAAGTCTGAAAAAGCTGGGTGATGAGGGAGAAAGGAGGCACATGACCTAACACATGAATCCAGTTGATAAAGTTTATTTTAAACAAATAAATGAATACAATGAAAATTACTACAAGTTCATAAAAACAGGTTACAATATTCTTATTTGATAAAATTATTAAAAAACCCATATAGGCTGAATCAATGGCTAATGTGTTTCGAGGTGATTCCTCTTTGTCAGAGCCTTGGAAGACAGAAAATGATCTGTATCATGTGGTGGATTTATATAGAGAGTGATGACTGTGTGGGAGATGTATCACATGGCAGATGGTGGATTCTCCTCTGTTCTAATGGTGTTCCCATCCATAGCACAACGCTCTATGTAAAACAATACCAGAGATATATATATACATGGTTGAACCATGATAAAAGGTGTATATTAAAAAGTGTATATAGAAACGGTTATTCAATAGAGTAAAAATGTATTTAAATTGTGTATATATACACACACTTTATATATCATACGCACGTCTGCATACATTGAAAGCATACACAATGCAACATATATCAAATAACAAAATGGCCGCTCATTCCTGTGTTTGGAGAAGCACCCGACAAGTAAGCGCCAGTAACTCAGTGGGGTACGTAAATAAAAGTAATGGTGTTATGCATTGTTACAGACATGAAGTGTGAGTATAAAAAACGAAAGCAATGAAGCTGCAAAACTTCTCCTCACTGGAGTGAGTCGATTAACATGCAATTGCAATAGATATAGATAAATATGCAAAGAAGATGTATGAGCATATGTATGTAAGAATACAAAGAGTACAGAATTACCTACATTGAAGCATGGTGATGGGATTGTCATGGTCTGGGGCTGCATGAGTGCTGCCGGCACTGGAGAGCTACAGTTCCTTGAGAGAACCATGAATACAAACATGTACTGTAACATGCTGAAGCAGAGCATGATCTCCTCTCTTCAGAGATTGGGCCGCAGAGCAGTATTCCAACATGATAACGACCCCAAACACACCTCCAATATGACCACTGTCTTTTTTTTTTTTTTTTTAAATTAGTTTTTATTAAAGAGAAGGAGTACATACAAGTCATCGCAGACATAACATCAGAGGAGCAATACAACCAGTAAGCAACAATCACCCAACGAACTACTTAGACTCCAACATGGGTAGCTCAAAAAATGTACATGACTCCCTTCAATTTGTAACCAGAAGAGGAAAAAGAAGAAAGGAAAGTCCAACTAGAAGGAAGAAAGCAGGGGGGGGGGGGGGGGGAAGGGGGCCCAACCGCCAGACTGAAATTTCGGAGGCTAAAACATGATATACATAGCTCATCGAAATACATCAAAACAAGAACCAAACATGGCTACAGCATATTACATTACACAGGACTGGATACCATAGCTGCATACGGGGGTGTGTACTTAAAGGCGACCCAGCAGGCCCAAATCTTTTTTGCAAGGTCTGACTTGCCTCTCAGGGAGAGTGTCATATCTTCCATGTAGTATATATGATCAACTTTGAGCAGCCAGCAACGGAGCGTGGGAATCTTCCTCTGTTTCCAATATCTCGGGATAAGAGTCTTTGCCGCATTGAGAAGATGGGGCGTAATAGAGCGTTTATATGAGCCTGCCGGCTGTTCCGAACAGTGGAAGAGCACATGCCATGGATCATTAGGAACCTCCTGACCCTGAATCTGCTGGATCCAATGTAGAACTGCGAGCCAAAACGGGCGTATACGTGGGCAATACCACCAGATGTGGGCGTGGGAGGCTCGCTCACCGCACTCTCTCCAGCATAGCGGTGAGGTCTGGGGGAAAAACCGGTGTAGCGTTACAGGCGTGTAATGCCATCTGGTCAGAAGCTTGTAGGACATCTCAGCTGTTTTGGCCGACCCCGAAGTGGCGTGTGCCCTGTGAAGAATAGTAGACACTTGGGCAGGAGTGAGTGTCTCATCCAAATCCAGCTCCCAGTTGCGGATAAAAGTAGGTGTCCTGTGAGATTCTAGGGATAGTAACAGGTGGTAAAAATAGGAGACAGGTCTCTCCACAGGTAGGTCACCTGAGAAAGCAGACTCCAGTGGTGTAAGCTCGGATACGGAACGTAGCGGTTTAGGAAGAGATCGAACAAATGCCGACAGTTGGTAGTATTTCCACTGATCCATAGGTGAAATAGGCAATTCCCCCAAAATGGTGGGGAGAGGAAGAACCCCCGGAGGGTCCGGTAAGCTGGTAAAGGAAAGTCTTGTCCCCGAGGCTCCAAGGGACACGTGAGTTAGGCCCCACATTACCGGGCGGAAAATAGTTGTGGCCTGACAAAGACAGTAAAGGTGAGTTATAGAGCCCGGAGCTTTTTTTGTACAAAGAGTCCCACACTGCCAAAGAAGAGGTCGTTAGAGGTGAAGAATCAGCAGACAGAGTCCTATGATGCTTTGGAAGCCACATAAGGTTAGAAAGGTCAGTCCCACCCAACAGCGTTTCCAGCTCGACCCACAATTTAGTATTCATACCATATTTCCAGTCCGAAAGCCTGGCTAGCACAATAGCCCGGAAATAGAATCGAAAATCCGGCACCGCCAGGCCCCCCGCGCTCCGCGGACGCATAAGCAGGGACCGTGGCAGTCGGGGTTTCCTCCTATTCCAGATATACCTGTAAACCATTGAATGTAATATAGTGAAGAACCCCACCGGCACCCCAAAGGGGATCATTTGCAGCAAGAAGAGCACCCTGGGCAGCAGGTTCATCTTCACCACCCCAATCCTACCCATCCAAGAGTGACCCACCTGGGACCACCTCTGTAGGTCTGACCTTAGCGTATTAAGAAGCGGGAGAAAATTGGCTCGGAAAAGAGCAAGTGGATTGGGCGTCAGGTAAATACCTAAATATTTTAGGCGCCGTGTCTGCCAAGTAAAGGGGAAGGATTGCTTGAGAGACGTGGCTACAAGGGGAGGGACCGTGAGATTTAGAATTTCGGATTTAGACATATTTATTTTGAAATTCGAAACCCTGCCAAAAGCTGTAAATTCGGCTACGAGGTTAGGGAGAGAAATCAGAGGCTGTTGCACATAAAATAAAATGTCATCGGCATAGGCCGCATATTTGTGCTCCGTCCCACCCACTACAACACCGTGTATGTTCGGGTTACGACGGATAATAGACAGGAAAGGTTCCAGCGATATTGCGAAAAGTATGGGCGAAAGCGGGCAACCCTGGCGCGTACCGTTATATAGAGTAAAAGGGTCACTGAGAGTACCGTTAACCCTCAACTGGGCCGTGGGATGACTGTAAAGAGCTAAAATTTGCGATCTGAGGGAAGGGCCGACCCCGAGACGGGACAACGTCGCCATAAGAAACTCCCAGTCCACCCTGTCAAAAGCTTTCTCAGCATCCGTGGAAAGCAGCAGGGTGGGCTGGGACCGACGCCGTACAAGCGACATCAGTGTGATGGTGCGTAGAGAATTGTCGCGAGCCTCTCTCCCTGGTATAAAACCGGTTTGATCCCGCGTAATCCATTGTGGGACCAGAGGCAATAATCTATTCGCAATAGCCTTGGCGTAAATTTTGGCGTCGATGTTGAGCAGCGAGATAGGGCGATAGCTTGCACAATCGGCCGGGTCCTTCCCGTCCTTCGGTATGACCGTAACATGGGCATGAATAGTCTCCGGGCGGAGAACCCCCCCGGACAAGGTCACATTAGCGTAATTAGAAAGGTGGGGGAGCAATTTATCCGCATATAAGCGATAATATGCTACTGAAAGGCCGTCCGGGCCGGGTGCTTTGCCCTTCGCCATAGCTCGGAGTGCTCGCAATAATTCCGTCGACGAAAATTCCCCTTCCAGAGCAGCCAGGGCCTCAGCGGAGAGCTGAGGGAGGGCAGCCCGGTCTAGGTATTCCCGAATGAGCCGCCGCCGAGCTTCCCCGTCTGAGTCTATGCGACGAACATGATACAGCTGCTGGTAGAAATCCTGAAATTCCTTAGCAATCCGAGGAGTTTCGTAGGCCATGGACCCCCCCGAGGTTCTAATTTTAGGTATAAACGCAGCGGCTCTCCGTCGCCTAATGGAAGCCGCTAACAACCTACTAGGTCTATCCCCCCATTCGTAGAAGCGCTGGGCTACCAGCCTCGATCTAGACTTCTGGTCCAAGTGCAGGAGGGACTTCAGAGTTTCTCGCTTCGCTGTAAGGGTGTGCAGAATGGGGACTGAGAGGCTCCGTTTATGAATCTTCTCTAGGCTCCTAATCTCCGCAACTAACTGAAGCTGCTGTGCCACCCGTTCCCTCTTTTTCCTGGCCCCCAGTTCAATAAGTTTACCCCTAATAAAGGCCTTGTGCGCTTCCCATAGCACGCCCGGGGAGATCTCGCTACACATATTAGTCTGAAAGTAGAAATCTAGTTCCTCACCCAAAACTTTCCTGTCCGCCTCCTCGGATAAAAGGGTCTCGTTCAACCGCCAAGTAGCAGCCTTGGGCGGCAAAGATTCAACCTTAAGGGTAAACGAAGTCGGAGCGTGGTCCGACAGGGGAGATGTTTCAATGGCCGATTTAACTAAGAGTGGCAGGTGCTGGTGATCGAGAAAACAGAGGTCAATTCTCGAGTAGGTATGATGCACCGGGGAGAAAAAGGTAAAATCACGTTCGCGGGGGTGTGCGATCCTCCAGGTGTCCCTCAACTGCAGCTCATGCAGTTTCGTACGTATGCATTTCAGCTGTTTATAGGACAAAGGCGAACTCCCCCTGGAAGTGTCCAGAGAAGGTTCCAGAGCCGCATTGAAGTCACCCGCCAGGACCACACAACCCCTCGCGAAGTCTCCTAGTTTAGAAAGTGTCGAGGCGACAAAGGAAGCCTGGTGTCTATTGGGGGAGTAAAGAGTAGCTAAAGTGCATGACATGCTGCCCAGAGTGCCCCGGAGAAACAAATAACGGCCAGCCGGATCACATAACATATCATCCAACTTAAACGCGGTACCCCTCCGAAACCCGATGGCTACGCCCTTGGCCTTAGCAATATCCGAGAGACCATAATACCAGGTAGGGTATTTGGGAGAATACAATTTGACGGAAGTGGTGTGGGTGAGATGGGTCTCCTGTAGAAAGACCACATCCCCCCGGAGACGATTCAGTTCCCGGAACAATTGATGTCTCTTCCCAGGGGCATGAAGGCCTCTAACATTAAACGAGATAAAATTCACCGCAGCCATCGGGTCACAGAAAGGGGGCACCCACCTCCCACACCCCCCAACAGCGAAACAACCAAGGCAGATAGGGCCCCCCACACCAGGGGGAAAGGGTTGGGCAGGGGAGGGACGGGGACAAGAAGGAAAACCAAAGGAGAGAAAAGAGAGTAGGGAGAGCGACAGGGAAAGAAACAGAATAGTAGCAACAAAGAAAGCAGCATAGTAGCAGAACTAACCGCACGCAGAAAACTGCAGTGCAGCGGCGGGTCGCGCACCCAGCCCGCGAACCCCGCACCCCCCCCGCGAAGCGGGGCAAGGGCACCGGGACCCCGGGCAAGGCGGCACCCACCAAGAGGGGGGGCGGCGGAAACCAGGCCACCGAGGACAAACCACGCTATCGAGGGCCAGGGTCACGCCACGGCAGTCCGGCACCGGCGCCGCAGATAAACTCACTACATATACATAAACATTTCCAATGAAAAACAGTTAATGAGGGGAACAACGGCAAAATGTAAATTACAGTGATCCAAACAGGGTCGGCAAACAGGGTTCAAGTCCAATCAGGAACTGGGTACGGAGCCAAGAGGCAAGCGATCAGTTTCAGGGCCAGAGACCACAGGGGGTCACAGATATGTCGCACAGCCCGGCAAAAGCTCAGACAGCTGGCGGGGTAGAGCCGGGGAAGGCCCCAGAGATCAAGCATTGATGGGTATCCGGGACTGCAAAAACTAGCAAAAAGGAAACAGCAAGAACTTGGGAAAACAGAAAAGAACAGCGTCCCGCTGTGGCAAAACACGAGCAGCAAGGAAGGTAATCCAGAGGCCAATAAAGGAAAACCAAGTCAGTGGCAAGTACTAGGGAATCAGCTTCCCGATTGCAGGATCCAAGGTGTCTGTGAGGACCGGAGGGAGAAAGGACACAGGGATAACCACACATTATGCCGGTCAGGGGTGCCCCTGGGAAGCCAGATCCGCAGCCAGAGGCCTCCGGCCCGCTCTGTGCCATTGACGGTCAGAGAGCTTCGGTGGTGGCGGGAGGACATCAGTCCAACCCGGTAACTCAGGTACTTCAAGGTTCAGGTCAGCACAGAAGCGTGGTAAGTCTTCAGGAAACCTTAGGACAGAGGTCTTGCCGTTGACAGAGGCGATTAAAGCAGCAGGGAAGCCCCACCGGTACCTGATAGAGGCAGACTGTAGAAGCTCCGTGAGGGGGCGCAAGGCTCTACGCCTATCCAAAGTCTCTTTGGCCAGGTCCGGATATAAGGTGAGAGAGGCGCCATGGAAATCAAATGGCGTGGCATCCCGGGCCTTCTTCATAATTAGTTCTTTATCCGGGTAGTGATGAAGTCTACAGATGATATCTCGTGGAACCTCCGCAGTCATGGAGCGAGGTCGGAGGGCCCTATGGACCCGATCAATCTTCAACGGCGCGTCGGGCGCCTTGCCGAGAAGGCTGTTAAAAATGCCCCTGACTGAAGGCAAGAGGTCGTCGTCTCCGGTCGCCTCCGGAAGGCCACGAATCCGAACATTGTTGCGTCGGTTTCTGTTTTCCTGGTCCTCGATTTTATATAGAGCCGTACGGTGGGCGATCGTAAGTTGACGGGTAGTCGTCTGAAGCGATCGAATAGCAGACGCGTGTCTATCCAGTCGTTGTTCCGTCTCTTCCACACGTACCAGTACCTGTTATAAGTCCGAACGGACCGCCGACACTTCCTTCCGAATCGCTCGTTCAAGGTTCAATAGCATCGAGGCGAGGTCGGCCTTAGTCGGGAGATCACTCACCCTGGTAGCTATCTCGGCAGGGCCGGCCAATTCTCTCTCATCCTCCGATTCGGCCGAGGTATCGGGCGAGCGGGGTCTACTCTCCGGCCTAGCTGAAGAGGCGGGGGTGAGTATCGGCAGCGTGCTGTGCGGCGTGCGGCCTAGGCCGTCATGGTCCGGGACCTCCTCGGACTCCGTGGCCAAAAAACGTTTGATGTTGCCAGAAGCTGAGCCCTTCTTGGGCAGGGACTTGCCCGTTTTCCTCCCCATGCCTGGGGCAAGCAGTAGTGAGGGGGATCTAGTCAAATAAGATCAATTATCCGCGCCGATGCCGGAGCTCCCGCGAAGCACGTCTGCTCTAGTGCATCGCTAGGCTACCATGACCACTGTCTTGCTAAAGTAGCTGAGGGTAAAGGTGATGGATTGACCAAGCATGTCTTCAGTCCTAAACAATATTGATCTTCTGTGGGGCATCCTCAAATGGAGGGTGGATGAGCGCAAGGTCTCTAACATCCACCAGCTCTGTGATGTCATCATGGGCCCAATTTGGACATTTTCACTTGGGGGTGTACTCACTTTTCTTGCCAGCGGTTTAGACAATAATGGCTGTGTTAAGTTATTTTGAGGGGATAGGAAATTTACACTGTTATACAAGATGTATACTCACTACTTTACATTGTAGCAAAATGTAATTTCTTCAGTGTTGCTACATGAAAAGATATAATAAAATATTTACAAAAATGTGAGGAGTGTACTCACTTTTGTGAGATACTGTATATCTGAAGATATTGCTCAGACTTTTCAAGAGTACTATAAGACATTTTAAATTATTTCTCACAGCGAGCTCCCATTAGGGGTGCTGGGCTGATCCCCTGAGGCCTTTGAGCCTTCTCTTTTTCTTGGATACTCGAGGTCATGCCTCTCCTCAGGTTTATATTTTGATAGATCAGATTTTTTGCCTCTAGAGGTCCCAGGGTTTGTTTTGTTACACTTGTATTTGTAACATTCAGTTGGCCGACTAGTCTCGGATGTATTCTATGAACTTATGTCTGCACCTATCATATAGTTGTACTTTTTCTTTGAAAACAAATAAATTCTTTGAAATTTAAATTATTTCTAATCCCTTCATGGTATCTACCAACAAACACGAACTGATGGGCTAATACATTTTGAATACGGTCCTTCCAAGATTACATCAGGACACTGTCGACTCACTGAAAATGCCTTTCACTATAAGGGAGATTCAAAAAACAATTAGGCACTCCCACCAGGCAAGAGCCCAGGTACCAATGTTTTTTCTTGTTTTTTTTTAATGTTTTTATTGAGAATATTCAAAAATACAAGACTGGACAAACATAGTCCAAAACTAGTTTGTATACAAAAGAGAATGACCAATATAAGGCAACATTACATTACACACATCCTTAACGATTTGTCTAACAGCTTCCATCCCTTTTGCCTCCCGCATCCCGTATGGGATCAGACTGTGCGAGAGGTAGCCAGGTTTTTCTGCCCAAGATTTCTGAATCATTTAGTGCATCCAAAAAGGGGGTGTTCAAAAAGTAAAGAACTTATAAGTCAAAGCTCTGGACCTATAGTACAAAGAGCTTCTCAACCATTTGAACTGTGTGCCCAGGTGAGAAAAGTGAACTCCTTGCCACCTTTTCTCATCTGGGCTAACTTGTAGGAAAAAAAAGCAGAGAAAGTGCAGAGTGTTGGCCTTTATGGGTTTATGCCTGCAGCAAGTGCAGCGAGGAAGTTCAAAATGGGAAGGAAGAGTTAAAAGAGAGGTTTGAAAACAGGGGGTGGGGGGAGCTGGCGATTAATTCAGGAAAGGATAAGAATGGATTTCACAGAAGGCTGGAGAGAAGGGGGGCTTGGCTGTGGTGTCAGTAATGTGAGTGCCTTTGGGCCTCAATTCAGGGGTCAAAGAGGGACCCCAATATGTGTGGCCCAAGATTCCCAAGTGATTTTAAATTTATCAACCATGTCATATATGGTGTTGGAGATTTTTTCTTGGGACATTATCCAGGCGATTTTTTGTTTGGTCAAGCGGTAGGAAACTGTGAGGGCTTTTCATACCCGGGCAATAGTCAATTTGGCCCCTAAAAGAATAAAGCGAATTAGGGCTTAGGTTGGTTTGGGGTTTTTTGGGCTCTGACGGTTGAGGAGTGCATTGTAGGGTGTTGCTGAACCGCAATTCCCGTGGTTTTACGGATTAGGTTAAAAATTCTGTTCCGGTAGCCTCTGATTCTGGGGAACTCCCACAAAATGTGGGAGAGTGTGCCCAGGTGGCCACAACTTCTACAGAGTGGGGAAGATTGGGGTTAATATTTTGCTAGACGGGTAGGAACTGGGTACCAGCAGGACATGACCTTGAGACTGGCTTCTATTAAGGAATTATTCAGGATCCCCTTAAATGAATGCGCAAAGTTAGAATGCCACATGTCAAGGTCCCAGTTAAACTCAAGGTCATGTTCCCAGCTCAACATATAGGTCGCTTTCTCTGTAGGCCCGGATGGGGCTGAATATATCAGGGAGATACCCCCTCTTGTGTCCATGGCTGAAGAGTGCCAGTGTTCGTATGGAATTACAGATAGCAGCTCTGCGCTACTTTTCCATATCAAATGTAGGAAGTGTGCCAACTGGTAATATCTAAATTTTTCAGAGGTGGGGCATTTCAAGTTTGGAAACACACTAGCTTAATGTGAGGGGACTGTTTGAGTTGAAAAAGTGCCAAATTCTAGTGCCAAAGCGTCAAACCCCCGGTGACGGTGAGAAGACCCCCCAAGACGGAAGACCACCGGAGCTGTGCAATAAATTATTTTGAAACCTTGTGTTGTGTTTTATTTACTTTTTTTTCACCAGGTGAATGGGTAGGGGTACATGGTACCCCAATACTCATTCACATAGGGTGGGGATCCGGTATCTGGGGGCTTCTTAAAAGGGGCTTCAGGATTCCGATAAGCCCCCCGCCCGCAGACCCCTACAACCAACGGACAGGGTTGTCGGGAAGAGGCCCTTGTCCTCATCAACATGGAGACAAGGTGCTTTGGGGAGGGGGGCCGCAGGGCGCCCACCTTCCCCCAAAGCACCCACCCCCCATGTTGAGGGCATGTGGCCTGGTACGGCTAGGGGGGCGCTCACTCATCCCCACCCCCTTTCCTGACCGGCCGGGTTGCGTGCTCGGATAGGGGTCTAGTATGGATTTTGGGGGGACCCCCCACGCTGTTTTCTTCGGTGTAGGGGATTCCCCTTAAAATCCCTACCGGACCTAAGGGCCTGGTATGCCTCCGGAGGGGGAACTCGTGCCATTTTTTTTTTATTTGGTGTGCAGTTCTCCCTTAGGATTCATACCAAATACAGTGCCTGGTATTGGCGAGAATCCAATTCGGATCCCCGCACCAGTGTGAACCCAGCCTCAATGTCAGCGATGCTTGTCACTTATCAGGAAAGGAAAAACATTTTTCCTTTCCCGATGCGAGCCGGCTCGGGTGCCAATCTCGCCGATAAAAGTGGTGAGATTGACACAATATCGCGGTCACCTACTGTAGCAGACCTTGCATTTTTAGAAAAAATAATACTCATGCCAGAATTTTGGCAATAAGGCTGTAAGATACCTCTTTATGCATTAAGGAACATAGAATGTCTAAGTAATTTAATCACTAATAATGATCTTGATGATAAGAAATTCATTGCGTACAATACGCCTATTATCAATTTGTATTAGAATCCTTTTATTGGCACATTGCTTCCCCCGAATTTCAAGAGCCACTATTAAAGGAAATAACTCTAAATGAACTATGTTCTTTGTAGCATTTAATTTTACCCATCTAGAAGGCCATTTACCGCAGCACCAATGCATCTTCCATGCTGCCGAGAGGCCACAACAACACCCATTGCATCTGTAAAAACTCAAAATCTGCAGAAAATATGAAATTGTCTTGGAAAAAAGAGCAACCATTATAGCTGTCAAAAAACTTTATCCACACTAATAAATTTATTTTAGCTCAGAAGTTAGCCTAACATGCGCAAACGAGAATTTGATGCCTAAATGACCAGATAAAGTCGACGCAAAAAGGCCCTGCCCACTGGCATTATGCGAGACGCAAAGGCTAATAAACCTAATAATGGCTGTAGTTCTTTTAATTAAACTTTTTTTTCTTTTTTTTTTTTTAAATCCATGAATTTTAATGTATCTATTTTTTGCTGTGTCAATATTAATACCTAAAAAATGTATTGAATATGTGGGAAGCATTGTTTTTTCAGCTGCCAAAGGAACACCAAAGTATTCAGCAAAAGCTGAAGCATGAGATAACAGATAGGGGAGTAGGCAGGACCTATAAATAGGAAGTCATCCAGATAATGTAGGATTCCTTCATATCCAGACTCAAATGTTACCATCCATTCCAAAAGCGTGGCAAATTTTTCAAAGTAGGCGCACGATATTGAGCTGCCCATAGCTAGGCACATATCATAATAAAATTTATTTTCAAAATGATTACCTAATGAATTATATGCTTTTCGGGAACGATTGGTAATAAACGGAAAGCCACATTTACATCCATCTTGGCTAACGCAGCTGCTCTACCGAATTTTCAGATTTTATGTGCAGTATGAAACTGAAGACAAACTTTCTTCAATCTCCTCATTTAAAGATGCCCCTTTTCCAACTGCATCAAGTGACCTTCTAGGAATTTCCCAGAGGTCACGTGATTCATATCCCAGTCTCCTGAATCGCATTTTAAACCTATTTCAATTTTTGCATATTTAAAGTGGTACTACCCTATATTGTCGTCACTTGCTATAAGCAACAAATTGTTCCAAGCAGGAAATGACCTACGCACTCTCCTTACCTCTCAACATGCTAAATTGCTTTGGGAAGTGTGAGTGAACTTCTATGCCTCTGGTAACAAGGCTTGCCAATCAAGTCAAACAAAAAACAAATAAACAATGAATTCCCTACATACTACACCCAAACCATGGCGGGAAACTTTATCACCCCAAAGGTATAGTAAATTAGTTTTTCTCCATAGCTCCTTATACAATTTGCAAAATGACCCATCCACGATACAACCCACCGTACCAAGAATATTAGAATTTCTGAAATCTATTAAGCTTCCCAAACTTGCACTAACACAATTCAAAACTCCTAATACATAGATCACTGAACAAGAAATTTAAACAGTTATTCATACCCTTCCACACAAAAAAGCCCCAGGCCCAGATGGATTTTCAGCCGAATACTAAAAATTATTCTCCTCTACCTTGACTCCTTACTTGAAAAAAACCTTTGACGCTACTATGTCTTCTGGCAAGTTTCCAGAAGAAATGTTATCTGCTAATTTTTTAACCTTGCCAAAACCAGGGAAGGAGTCGGTATCTCCCCAAAATTTCTGTCCAATATCCCTATTAAACACTGACCTAAAGCTATACACCAAAATTATGACACAACAATTAACCCCTATCATGCCACATTTAATCCATGAGGACCAGGTCAGAGTTACGCTGGCATGGCAAGCAGCAGATGCTACCTGTATAATCATCAATCTTTTACACTACTCTGAAACTACAAAAACACCCACCCTCTTTTTAGCCCTAGATGCTGAAAAAGAATTCAACAAAATCCACCAGGGATATCTACAACAAACTCTACTAAAATTTGGATTCAACAGAAACATTCTGTCGGCCCTCTTGTCACTCTACACAAATCCCAAAGCCCGAGTTTTTGCAAATGCAGAATTCTCCGACAAGTTTCAAATAACAAACAGAACAAGACAGGGGTGCCCCCTATCCCCCCTAATCTTTACCCTACTAATGAAACCACTAGCCCAAAAAAATTGAGACAAAGAATCGATCTCTGGCATAACAATCTCAAAAGAAACCTATAAAATCTCCCTCGTCGCAGATGACATCATCTTGACTTTAACAGATCCAGCTTCTTTCCTGGTGGAAGTGTCCCTTCAATGGGTTACCTCACACATGTCATACCTAGGAATTTCCTTAAATGCCACCACAGCAAACCTCTACTTAAAAAATTACATTCCACTCTTAACCTCCTGCAAACTAGACCTCCAAAAAATTGGCAAACATTATCTGTCCTGGGAAGGCAGAATAGCGGCCCTCAAAATGATATTCCTGCCCAAAATATATATTTTCAGAGCACTTTTAATATATGTTCCTCCTCCCTTCTTTAAATCCATCAAGGGTATTTTCAGTTCCTTTGCCTGGGCAAAAAAAAACCTAGATGCCCATACAACACACTATCCCACCACAAACGAACTGGGGGGGGGGGGGGGTGGGGAGAGATTCCCAGATGCAAAAGATTCTTATGCGACAGTGATCTTAGACCACATCAGACATTTGTTTAACCCCTCTTCTAAACAATAATAGAGAGCCATAGAACAGAACTTTGTCATTGAAGACGATCTCAGCACCCTCTTAAGCCCCATACACACGATCAGATTTTCTGCTGATTTTTTCCTTCAGATTTACCAAAACCATATACTATGAGGTCAAACCTTAGGAATTTCAATTTGTATGCAATCAGCCAGGCCCTTGCACTACATGGTTTTGGTAAATCTGAAGACAAAAATCAGCAGAAAATCTGATAGTGTGTATGGGGCTTAATATGCATATGACATCAATACCAACTGCTTCAAAACTTTACATCCAACTTTAATTACTATCCCCACTCCAGTGGAAATGCTCAACGTTCTATTACCCCATCTCATTTCAGCCCGTGGATCCCAATGAAACATATCAACCTGCTGGAACTTGTGCAAAATAAAAAGTTCCCTCCCTTCATGAAGATCATATAGGCCTAAAAGGAGAATTTGGGTATAATCAAATTGCTTTCTATTTAAAGAAAAATCCCATCAATGCAATACACCTCAATAAACAAGCCTGGTCATTCTGGACCTTCATCGACCCTACTTCAAAAGGTATAGCTTTAATATATAATCTCTTACATTCTCAATCAACATTTTCAAAAAAATCTGCCCACCTAAGATGGGAGCAGGACCTACAAGAAATATTCACTGACTGCCAGTGGCGATCAGCCATACACTATAATGCTACCTCCACGAAATGCACAAACTACTGGGAACTAGCCCATAAATTCCGCCATAGTTAGTACTTTATCCCAGTACAATTAGCTAAATTCACAGACATAGCTAATAACAAGTGTTGGCGCGAATGTGGCTGTACAGAGTCCCTGCTCCATATCTTATGGCCATGCCCGCACATTTGTAGTTTTTGGAACAAAGTGTTTACACTGATAGACACAACATGGTGCATTAGACCCCCTTCAGCAGCCCTGACAATTTTGAGTCTAGGAATTGAAAAATACCCACACACTAATGCCGCGTACACATGACTGGACATTCCGACAACAAAATCCATGGGATTTTTTCCGACGGATGTTGGCTCAAACTTGTCTTGCATAGACACGGTCACACAATGTTGGAAATTCCGAACGTCAAAAATGTGGTGACATACGATGATCCGATAAAATTGAAGTTCAATAGCCAGTGGGGCTGTTTTGCTTCATTCCAAGCATGTGTAGAACTTTGTGCTTCGGAATTGTGTACTAGGGATGAGCTGAATACCCCCCCCGGTTCGGTTTGCACCAGAACCTGTGAATGGACCGAAAGTTTACGTGAACTTTAGAACCCCATTAAATTTATGGGACTCGAAAGTTCAAAATCAAAAGTGCTAATTTTAAAGGCTAATATGCAAGTTATTGTCCTAAAAAGGGTTTGGGGACCCGGGTCCTGCCCCAGGGGACATGTATCAGTGCAAAAAAAAGTTTTAAAAATGACGTTTTTTCAGGAGCAGTGATTTTAATGATGCTTAAAGTGAAAAAAAGTGAAATATTCCTTTAAATATATCGTACCTGGGGGGTATCTAACACTATCTATAGTATGCCTGTAAAGTGGCACGTGTTTCCCGTGCTTAGAACAGTCCTGGCACAAAATGAAATGTTTAAAGGAATAAAAGTAATTTAAAGATGCTTGCGGCTTTAATATAATGTCTGGTCCCTGCAATATGGATGAAAATCAGTGAGACAAACGGCATGAGTTCCCCCCTCCGCAGTCCATTAACAGGCCCTTTGGGTCTTGTATGGATATTAAGGGGAACCCTGCACCCAAATTAAAAAAAGGAAAGGCATGGGGCCGCCAGGCCCTATATACTCTGTACAGCAGTATATAGGCGGTGAAAACAAGGCAGGGACTGTAGGTTTGTTGTTAAGTAGGATCTGTTTTTAATTTTGAACTAGTAAATTTTTAAAGTGTAGTTCCAGCCAAAAATTTATTTTTAAGCTTTTTGGAAAACATAGGAAAGAGTTATCACCCCTGTAACATTTGTTTTGCTGTCTGTGCACCTCTTCAGAAGATTTCACCTCACTTTCTGTCCCAATGACAAATGTCTTTTGAAAATCTGGGGTTTTTAGTGAAACAAGGATTGGTGATAAAGCATCAGTGGAGAGGAAACACGTTTTCCCCATATCAACTCTTACAGGAGAGAATTTCTCTTCCTAGGGGTAGATTTCATCTCACTTCCTGTTGTCTCCTTCCGTTTGCAAGTAGGAGTCGTTTGAAAGTTGGATGTTTGAAAGTAGGGGCCTGTCATATATGCTCTGCAGAAATTTGGGCCTAAGGTACTGGTGTTGCGACAACACTGTAAGCCCTCACAGTTACTCTGCTGTGAACTATTATATCAAGAATTGTAATTACATGCCATTGTTGAACAGTGGTAGAAAAATTGGGCCTTTGGTGGTGGTGGTACTGGTGCCACAACACTGTAAGTCCTCACAGTTACTCTTGGTGGGCGCTGGAACAGGCCTTGATGTGAAATATTACATCAAGAATTATAATTACATGTACCTGTTAAACAGGGGCAGAAAAATTGGGCCTTAGGCACTGGTGCCACAACACTGCAACACCTCACAGAAACTTTAGTTGGAGCACAGGAATGAGCCCTGCTTCAAAGTATTGCATCAAAAATTGTAATTACACGCCCCTATTAAACAGGGGCTGAAAAATTTGGCCTTAGGCACTGGTGCTGGTGCCACAACACTGCAACCCCTCACAGATACTCTAGTTGGAGTGCAGGAATGAGCCCTGCTGAAAAGTATTGCATCAAAAATTGTAATTACACGGCCCTATTAAACAGGGGCTGAAAGAGTGGACCTTAGGCACTGGTGCTGGTGCCACAACACTGCAACCCCTCACAGATACTCTAGTTGGAGTGCAGGAATGAGGTCTGCTGCAAAGTATTGCATCAAAAAATGTAATTACACGCCCCTGTTAAACAGGGGCTGAAAAATTGGGCCTTAGGCACTGGTGCCACAACACTGCAACCCCTCACAGATATTGTAGTTGAGCACAGCAACAAACCCTCCTGCAAAATATTGCATCAAAAATTGTAATTACACGCCCCTGTTAAACAGGGGCTGAAAAATTGCGCCCAAAACCAAAAATGTTCTTATAAGCTATCAGCATGATCATTGAGGAAGAGGATAGTCACTCAGCATAACAGGATAGTCACTCAGCATCAGCATAGGCAGTCTTGAAGGGATCTGACATTTAAAAAAAATTTGGTTACATCAGCATCAGGTGCTTGGTATCTGGTGGTGATCCAAGACTGATTCATTTTTATGAAGGTCAGTCGATCAACTGAGTTGGTGGACAGGCATACCCTGCGATCGGTTACAAAGCCTCCAGCAGCACTGAATGTGCATTCCGAAAGAACGCTGGATGCAGGACAGGCCAGTAGCTCAATTGCATACTGTGCAAGCTCTGGCCAGTGATCCATCCTCAAGACCCAGTAAACCAGAGGATTTTCGGTGGGAAAGGTGTCCAGGTCTGATCTTGCCCCTAGGTATTCCCGCACCATGTAAATCAGACGCTCGTGATGGCTGCTAGAACCAATCATACCTTGGGGCTGCGGACTAAAAAAATTGTCTGAGCGCATCGGTCAGATGGCCACCTTTTCCACCACTCCTTCTGTGACTGAACGAAGCCTCAGCAACATGTTGTTCAGGACCAGGAATTTGTAACCTCCCAGTCTCTGGGAACGCATTGCACAGACCTTTCTGCTAGGCCTCCTGAAGATGTTTCATCCTCTGCTCCCTCAGCGACGGCAAGATAAGGTCCGCAACCTTACCCTTGTAACGTGGAGCAAGGAGGGTTGCCAGTCAGTAATGATCCTTCTCCTTGATCCGACGAATACGAGATCCTTCCGCAGGCTTTGCAGGATCAGGGAGGCCATACAGAGTAGGTTAGCTGAGGCATTCCGGTCTGGAGTCCTCTGGGTCACTAAGGACAACATGATCCGCAGCCACCTCCTCCTAGCCACATACAAGTCCATGGGTTTCTTGGGACTGTAAATGATCCCTTAAAGACTGCTGCTGAATGCTAGGCTCCACCTTCATTCTGACATTATCCTCCTCCACCTCCTCCTCCTTGTCCTCTTCCTGTGTGATTGTGAGACATAATTGGCCAAAGCCACCCTGCGCTGTGATTGGCCAAAGCATGCACTTATAAAAGGATGCAGATACTGCAACTTTTTTCATAACACAGAAAGTGGATTCGTTGATTAAAATGAATTAGTCCCTCCCATTCAGAAACAATCTGCACAAGACAAGATCCAAAAAAGATCTAATCCTTCAGAGCAGAAAAGGCTAGGAATCTGTAACAAACAAACTACTTGCAATATACAATGATCACCCAGAAGTGATTGTTTTTTTGTTTGTTTTTTCTCAACAAAAGTGGAGTTACTCTTTAAGCGGCCCTAGAGTGAGCATATGTAATATTCAGTTTAGCTCACAGAAAATGTCTTTCTTAACATGAGGGATTGCCAGATCACTAACTAAAGCTGAAGCTTAATATACAGATGTAATCACTGGGATTCTGTGCTTATCTGTGCCATACAAGTGGTTCATGGCTGTGATAAGGGCCAGAAGGGTGCTGTACATAGCTTCCTGAATACATTACAGAATACTGCCTTAGTACTCCTCTCGTGGGCTGGCTCATGGGCTCAGTAGTTTACAAACATCAAAATACCAAAACACCTTGATGGGTGATTGCCAGTCTGGGGCATGCCAACATGTGATGCTGAGTGTCCAAAATTGAAAGAACTTAAAGGTAAGGCTGAGGTTCAGCTTAGGTTCTGGTTGCTGACAGTTTGTCTATAAATGTTAAAGTTCTGTTTTGGTTATTTGTATCTAACTTGTTTTTTTTTTGTTATATGACAGGACCACCGGTGAATGTCACATGCAACATATTTGTAAACAGCTTTGGGTCAATTGCTGAAACAACCATGGTAAGTGATTAAAAATATTGCTAAGCTTTACACAAGTACATAATCAGTAGTCCTATACACCAAGAAATATCATATCTCAGTTAAAGGTGGCCTCAACTGCTTTTATCCAGGGTTATTTACAGGTTTGGAATAATAAAATGCAAAATCTGTTTGAGCTTTGCACATAAAATATACAGTTTTTGCCTTGATGAAACATTTCAACACAATGTCATTGTATTGGTGTAGAGAGCTGTGATCTAGCAGAAGTGTACTACAGCTCTAGAGTATCAAAAAATGATGTAATTGCAATTAAAATACCAACTATCAGAACACAGCTATGACTTGCAATGACCTGTCTTCTGTATAGATCAAGAACATAGTATAGGCTCAGCTAATTAAATGTCATCATGAAAAAGATGTCTGTCTTGAATTTTGATAATAAAAGTAAACTATTAGTTTAACGAATGGAGCACAATAAAATAAACATTGCCCAGTAAACTATATGTTTACAACTTTCACTGCTGCTGGCTTCTGCTCTCTCAGGGCTGCTTTCCGTAAACACTGAAAGAGAAAGGAGCCACCTTGAAACCTGGCCAGCAGTAATTGTACCAGGACTGGAACATAGGCAAGGTTATTTGAAGAATAAGGGAGCTGCATACTCAGTGAGTAATTAAATCAGCTGCCCTTAATATTTTAAGGTAGGGTTTAATAATACTTTACGATCAGAATTATCTGCCAGCAAAAGACCGATGAGAGCATTTCAATTGAAAATGTGACCATGTGTATTCTCCATTGGAATTTAGCTGGCCAAATTAAAAAATTTGAGAGCATGTTCTCAATTTTTCCAACGGAAAAACCTTCTAACGGAAATTCCGTTCGCGTGTATGTAATTCCGAGGTGCAAAAACTCACGCATGCTCAGATTCAACTATGAGATGGAAGCTATTGGTTACTGGGTATTGAGCTTCCTTTTTCTAGTCCCGTTGTAGGTCACCGCTTTCTTGACAGTCGGAATTGGAGTGACCATGTGTATGCAAGACGGAATTCCGTTGGGAAAACCATCAGAGCTTTTTCTGACAAATTCTGATCGTGTGTACGCGGCATAAGAGTAGTATTTATTTGCATGGTGAATGGGACAGTATTTGGTAGTTTTTGATCTCAATTGTGATGCTTTCTTTTTGCTATACTTTTTAGTAAATATGTAATGGATGTAATGTATGGTCTATTAATAAAAAAAAGTCATACACATTTCCTAACAAAGGGATAGAAGAAGAAGATAAATTGTCCTTGCGGAAAGATCTTCATTACTGTTTGTCCCAGCAAAGGAAATTCACACTCAATATCTGTCCTGGTAGCCAGGAATTGCTTTCTGCTGTGTCTCTAGGACAAGCAGAGAATGTCTCCACCAGAACAAAAACCAAACACAAAAGAAAATGACAGGGGTTCTAACCCTTTTCTACTATGGCAAAAGCTTATGATGCACACTGCATTAGCAAAATAAACATCCTCTAGTAAGGATAGGTTCCCATATATAGATCTCCTTCATTTGAATGAGCTGCTGTATCTACAGGAAATGCAGAGTAAATTCCCAGACCCTTTTCCCAAAATGTACCCGCAGGGCAGCTGCACAGAACCTTGTGGTACTGCGGCACCATGTGATCTTGCACACACAAAAACGTGCTACGATTTCAGGTGTGTGAGGGTGCCATTAGGAATTAATGTCACCCCTACATGTCTGCTAAAAAGCAGCTAATTTTGGCTGCATGAGTCTGCGGGTTTGGGAACACGTGTAATTTACAAACATTCCCACATCCATAGTAAAGTGAACCTAGACTAAGGCCGCGTACACACGGGCGGACTGTTCGCCCAACTTTGTCCGCTGAACAGTGTTTCAGCGGACAGTCCGCTCGTGTGTGGGCTTCAGCGGACAGTTTCAGCGGACTGTCTGACGAACAAAGTCTTACGGAATTTCCGTAAAACTGTTCGCTGAAACTTTGTTTCAGCGGACAGTCCGCCCGTGTGTGGGCCAGTCCGCTGTACTTTCGAAATGAGCAAACTGTTCCCGCCCGGAGAAAAGTCCGCTCATTTCGAGCGCGTCTCCAGGTAGGCGGGGCCCGCGAAGGAGATGTCGCGGGCTCCGCCGCCTGGTATGAACTTAAAGGGGAACCTCAACGCCGAAAAAAATCGGCGTGGGGGGTCCCCCCAAAGTCCACAACAGACCCTTGTCCGAGCACGCTACCTGGCCGGCCAGGAAAGGGGGGCGAGCGAGCGCGCCCCCCCTCCTGAGCCGTACCAGGCCGCGTGCCCTCAACATGGGGGGTGCCTTGGGGAAGGGGGGGCCGCGTGGCCCCCCCCACCCCAAAGAACCTTGTCCCCATGTTCATGAGGACAAGGGCCTCTTCCCGACAACCCTGGCCGTTGGTTGTCGGGGTCTGCGGGCGGGGGGCTTATCGGAATCCGGGAGCCCCCTTTAATAAGGGGGCCCCCGGATACCTGCCCCCCACCCTATGTGAATGAGTATGGGGTACAATGTACCCCTACCCATTCACCTGTAAAATAAAAGTACCCAAAAAAAAACACAACACACGAGATAAAATACATTATTGCACAGCTCCGGGGGTCTTCCGTCTTCGGGGGGTCTTCTCGCCGGACTCCTCCGCTATCTTCTTGTAGCTCTTTTGCTAGCGGAGGAGTCTGGCTTTCTTCCTCGCCGCCGGCCTCTTCTCCCGACTTCGGGGGTCTTATCCCCCTCTTCGGTTCTTCTTCTTCTTCTCCTTCTTCTCCAGGAGATGTTGACTCAACGATATCTCCGGCCGCAATGCCAGGGACGCCCTGCGCTGCCACTTATATAGGGACAAGGGGCGGTGTCACATGGCTTTATGTCACATGGGTTGGTCACATGGGTTGATGTCACATGGGGACTGTGACATCGTAAGGGGACGGGGTCACCATGTGACACCAACCCATGTGACATAAAGCCATGTGACACCGCCCCTTGTCCCTATATAAGTGGCCGCGCAGCGCGTCCCTGGCATTGTGGCCGGAGAGAGCGTCGAGTCAACATCTCCAGGAGAAGAAGGAGAAGAAGAAGAACGGAAGGCGGCGGCGACAGAAGACCGGGCCACCGCCTGTAAAAGAGCTATAAGAAGGCGCAGTGGCCCGGCAGAAGAACCAAAGAGGGGGACAAGACCCCCGAGGTCGGGAGAAGAGGCCGGCGGTGAGGAAGAAAGCCGGACTCCTCCGCTAGCAAAAGAGCTACAAGAAGATAGCGGAGGAGTCCGGCGAGAAGACCCCCGGAGCTGTGCAATAAAGTATTTTATCTCGTGTGTTGTGTTTTTTTTGTACTTTATTTAGGGGCCGGTATCCGGGGGCCCCCTTATTAAAGGGGGCTCCTGGATTCCGATAAGCCCCCCGCCTGCAGACCCCGACAACCAACGGCCAGGGTTGTCGGGAAGAGGCCCTTGTCCTCATCAACATGGGGACAAGGTGCTTTGGGGTGGGGGGGCCGCGCGGCCCCCCTTCCCCAAGGCACCCCCCCATGTTGAGGGCACGCTGCCTGGTACGGCTCAGGAGGGGGGGGCACTCGCTCGCCCCCCCTTTCCTGGCCGGCCGGGTAGCGTGCTCGGACAAGGGTCTGTTGTGGACTTTGGGGGACCCCCACGTCGATTTTTTTCGGCGTTGGGGTTCCCCTTTAAGTCCATACCAGGCGGCGGGGCCAGCGACGTCTCCTTCGCGGGCCCCGCCTATCTGGAGACCCGCTCGAAATGAGCGGACTTTTCTCCGGGCGGGAAAAGTCCGCTCATTTCAAAAGTACGGCGGACTGGCACACACACGGCTGGATTGTCCGCCGAAATGCGAGTACGGCGGGCAGATTGATGTGCAACACGGCATTCTAAGTCCGCCATACTTTCGGGTCAAAAAAGTATGCCGGAGGCTACACACGGGGATTGTTTGGCGGACTTGAGTTTGCCGGACTTTTCCACCTGATTGTTTGATCGTGTGTACGTGGCATTAGACATCTGTTATAGTCCCATGTGAGTTCCTTCTGTATAGCAGGTACTAGTGGCAGCCTTTCACAGAATTAGCCAGCTCTAGAAGATCAGGATAAAATGAAAAAGGAGAGAAAGCACCATCTAAGTGCAGCATATAAGATACAATTTGAATAAATAAATGGTTATAAAAACTCAAGATCTAAAATGAATACAGACTCATCAATAGCGTACACCGTTGTGACCATCCAGTCCTACAGGAATCACTCGTGGCAGATGGAACTGTCAGATCTGGTGAGGGGAGCCAAAGAAGCTGGATCGTATCCCAAGACCACCTCACGCTGTTCTGAAGTGCATCCAAAACACACTCACACTCATCCTCTCTATTTGATGTGACATCAAATAGAGAGGATGACCCAGTGTATGACTCAGGCAGACTACTCGCTCAGAGCTGACTGCTCCTTTTACAGGCCTAGTCAGATATTGCCACTGTTCCTTTCTTTAGCAATAGGGAGGGGGTGGAGGAGTGAGTCGATTCAGGTGGACTTCAATGCCCTGCAGATCTTGTGGAAAACACAGCACTACTACCTTAGCCCAACAACTTAAAATCTTCACAGCAAAAAACTAACATTATTGTCCTGTCTCTCCATCTCACCAATCAGAGAAAATTCTCTGCTTTATAAATAGACCATTAACAGTGTTCTGACTGTGACAGTAGATTTCTTTACACTAAATGGCAACGTTCTTGAAAATAAGTTATTTTAGTTCCCTAATGGCAGGTAATGTAAGGCTGTTAGACCTTGAAGGACAACAAAACAAACTGAGCTTTAGTGAATTCCAGGAAATAAGCTATGATTGCAGGATCAAAGAATATGTCTGCAAGCAGCTGAAAAAATACAATAAATATTGAAAAAAATTGATATAAATTATTATATTATTATTAAGTTCTGCATATGTTTGTTTTTGGTCAAAGGGGAAAGCACATACAGTATCTCACAAAAGTGAATACAAGCCTCACATTTTTGTAAATATTTTATTATATATTTTCATGTGACAACACTGAAGAAATAAGACTTTGCTACAATGTAAAGTATTGAGTGTACATCTTGTATAACAGTGTAAATTTGCTGTCCCCTCAAAATAACTCAACACACAGCCATTAATCTAAATAGCTGACAATAAATGTGAGTACACTCCTAAGTGAAAATGTCCATATTGGGCCTAAAGTGTCATTATTTTTTGTGGCCACCATTATTTTCCAGCACTGCCTTAACCCCCTTGGCCATGGAGTTCTCCAGACCTTCACAGGTTGCCACTGGAGTCCTCTTCCACTCCTCCATGAGAGGAGACCATTTAAGGATACCCCACAGATGCTCTATAGGATTTAGGTCTTGAGACATGCTTGGCCAGTCCATCCCCTTTACGGTCAACTTTTTTTAGCAAGGCAGTGGTCATTTTGAAGATGTGTTTGGGGTCGTTATTATGTTGGAATACTACCCTGCGGCCCAGTCTTTGAAAGGAAGGAATCGTGCTCTGCTTCAGTATGTCACAGTTCATGTTGGCGTTCATGTTTCCCTTAATGAACTGTAGCTTGCCAGTGGCAGCAGCACTCATACAGCCACAGACCATGACACTCCCACCACCATGCTTGACTGTAGGCAAGGCACAATTGTCTTTGTACTCCTCACCTAGTTGCCACTACACACACTTGACACCATCTGAACCTAATAAGTTTACCTTGGTCTCATGAGACCACAGGACATGGTTCCAGTAATCCATGTCATTAGTCTGCTTCTCTTCAGCAAACTGTTTGCAGGCTTTCTTGTGCATTATCTTTAGAAGAGATTTATTTCTGGCATGACAGCTACGCAGACCAATTTGGTGTAGTGTGTGGCGTATGGTCTGAGCACTGACAGGTTGGCCCCCCACCCCTTCAACCTCTGCAGCAATGATGGCAGCACTCATATATCTATTTCCCAAAGACAACCTCTGAAAATGGTGCTATGGTCGACCATAGCGAGTCCTGTTCTGAGTGGAACCTGTCCTGTTAAACCTCTGTATGTCTTTGAGCCCGCAGACACACTGTAAAGCTGGGCATACACCAGCAGAATTTTGTTTGAACATTCATATAGAAATTATGGAAAATTTCCTGTCACAACATACAATTTTGCCATAATTGAGTCAAGTAACTTTTAAAGTCCTTAAAAGACACACTTTTGAACACAATACAAAGATACATACAGGGAGCACTGTTCTGTCCTTCCATTTTTATTTAATCTCTGTATTTAGCTCTTTGTCTGGAGCTTAACTGCAAGACCTTAAAACCAGTTGGTGACATTGGGGTTGAAGGTTGCCTAAGCTGGCCTACCCTGCTTTAGAAGAGTTGAGTGAGCCATTGAAAGTAATGAGATATGATCATTGAAATTAATTAGTCATAGCAAAGGTTAAGATCTTATAGTTATTATAAGAAAGGAATACTCGGAAGTGAAGTGATTAAATAATAATAATAATACTATTAATAATAATATGTTATAAGCATTTGGCTTAGTTAGTTAGAGATAATGTTGTTAAGTTGAAATAAATATTTGTACTTAGAAAGGGCAATTTTTGGGATGGTGTCTAATTCATTCCCACCGATGCATGAACATATTCCCCCCATCATGCACAGTACTGTATCCTAATATCCTCATGCATGCACATTGTTATCTTAAGTGTGGATGCATTGGATGAAGTATTAATCTCGTTCTCCCATAAAGCTGCCATCAACATGGCATCTGTGGTAGTGATCAATATTTACTATCAACAACCTCAGAAGATTCTTCTAACTTTGACTTGTGCTCATTCAGAGAAGGCGTCCCATTCTGAGTGGTGATAGGCTAGCCTTAGCTATCTTCCTATTCCAGAGAACACACAGCAGACCATGCACACACCAAGTCTTTTGCCCTCTAGGGGCTCACCACAGTATATACATTCAGTTAAGCAATAAGCAGGCATGCCAGATATTGGAAAGCAAATCCCTTTTCTTTAACCACTTGTCGACCACGCTTTAGCCGGATGGCTACAGTGTGGCCATCTAGTTCTGGGAGGCTGTCATGTGATGGCCTCCTGCGCTCTCACTTCTAGAGCACCTCCCTTGGGCATGCAGCCAGAAGTGTCCATGATGGCTGGGTCCTTGGGACCCAGCACATCACGGTTTGAGTTAAAGGGCCAATCACAGCAGCTCTTTACCATGTGATCACTCCATCCAATGATGGAGATCACTTGTCAACAAACTGCCATCATTGCCAGTTCAGCTTGTGCTACTGCGGTGTTTCTCTCTCCTCTCTTCACATGATGTATCGGCATGACGAGAAGAGAGAGAGAAACACTCCAGCCAGATAGCACGATCCTGAGTGCCATCAGTGCCCCTACAGCACCAACAGTGCTCATCAGTGCCACTACACTGCCAACGGTGCTCATCTGGGCCACATCAATGTCTCTACAGTGCCAACAGTGCTCACCTGTGCCACATCAGTGCCCCAACAGTGCTAATCAGGGCCACATCAGTGTCCCTACAGTGCCAACAGTGCTCACCTGTGCGCCGTCACTGCCCCTACAGTGCCAACAGTGCTAATCAGGGCCCCCTCAGTGCCCCTACAGTTCAGACAGTGCTCATCAGTGACACATCAGTACCCCTACAATGCCAACAGTTCCACTACAGTGCCCATTAGTGCCCTGTGGTGCCATCAGTGCCACCAGTGCCACTATAGTGACATCAGTGCTCATCGGTTCCCTACAGTGCTATTCAGGGCCACTACATTGCCCACCAGTGCCACTACAGTGATCATCAGTGTCCTACGGTGCCACTACAGTGCTCATAAGTGCCCTACGATGCCACTACAGTGCTCATCAGTGTCACTGCACTGCTCAGCAGTACCACCACAGTGTCACTACAGTGCTCATCAGTGCCCTATGGTACCGCTACAGTGCACATCATCAGTGCCCTACAGTGCCACTACAGTGCTCATAAGTGCCCTACAGTGCACATCAGTGACTGCTTATCAGTGCACATCAGTGCCCTACAGTGCATATCAGTGCCATCAGCGAGTTCTCATCAGTGGCCTAAAGTGCTATCAGTGCCCTACAGTGCACATCGGTGCGCTACAGAGCTATCAGTGAGTGCTCATCAGTGCCACTAAAGTGATCATGAGTGCCACTACAGTGATCATCAGTGCCACTACAATGCCCTATTAGTGCTTATTAGTGCCACTACAGTGCCCTATTGGTTCTCATCAGTGCCCAATAGTGCACATCAGTGCCCATCCCCATAAGTGAGTGCTCATCAGTGCCACGCTATCAGTGGATCATCATTAGCACCTGTCAGTGCTGTAAATATGTGTCCAAAAAATGTGTTTTAATTTTCTTTCCACATTTTCCAAAAACTTGCGGAAACAAATGTCATGTTCAAAAGACTCATAATGCCTCATAGAATATATATTAGGTTATTTGCTTTCAAAATAGAGTTATTTTGTGGGTGTTTCCATTGTCCTGGTGCTCCAGGACCTCAAAAGTGTAATAAGTAGTCAGGAATTTTGATGTGTAATTTATGCTCCTGGAACGCATGGCAGTCTACCTTGTATGTTGGGCCTCTCTGTGGTTGTGAGTCAGGAGAAGTAGCAAGAATGGGTATTGGCAAGTATGCATATGCCACGTGAGAGAAATAACCTGTTAATGTGACAATTTTGTGAAAAAAATCTTAATTTTGCAAATAATTATAGCGGAAATATTAAAACTTCAAAAAACTCACAATGCCTCTTACCAAATACCTTAAAATGTCTACTCTCCAAAAAGGGGTCATTTGGTGGGGGGGGGGGGGGGGTATTTGTACTTTCCTGGCTTATTAGTGTCTCAAGAAATGAGCCAGGCCACCAGTACATCAGGTGTGATCAATTTTCAATGATTAGCTTAAGGACTCTATAACCTTCACAAAGACCAAGTAATATACACTGATTCGGGTTATTTTTACCAAAGAAATGTAACAGTATACATTTTGGTCAAATTGTATAAAGAAAAATGACTAATTTGCTAAATTTTAGAACAGAAATTAAGAAAAATTCATTTTTTTTTTACAAAACGTTTAATCTTTTTTTATTTAAAATGTGAAAAATTAAAAACCCAATGGTGATTAAATACCACCAAAATAAAGCTCTATTTGTGTGAAAAAGGGACAAAAATGTAATATGGGTACAGTGGTGCATTCAGTAACTGAGTAATTGTCGCGTGAGAGTGCTGAAAGCTGAAAATTGGCCTGGTTAGGAAGGGAGTATAAATGCCCAGTGGCAAGTGGTTAAACTACTACCGTTCCAACAGTATTCAAAGCAAACACAAAAATAGCAATATTATCAAATTCAAATCCAAATTGCAATCAATCAAATCAAAAGTCAACAGCAATTAATATAAGGAAAATTTCTCCCATGTCAATAATTCATACAGCGACAATACGTTGGAAGGAAAAGGAAAATCAGAGAGGTGTTACTTCTTGTGCCCTGTGTTCGCCAAAACAACTCTACCCACTCAGGAGTGAAAGAAGTAAATGAGAAAAGGTTGTCACCTTAGTTTTTCCTCCTGTTGCGGGGAGTTGGAAGGCAGTGCAGAGGACAGAGGTCACCACTGTTAAGAATAGCCTTGCAATGAAGGACATCCACACAGGTATATTTTCTGTCTTTGTATGGTTTACTGAGTAATAGAAGTGTACACTGGATCACAAAGCATCAAAAGCAGAGTGACAAAGGTACAAGATTAAACACATAGTTTTTATGCCATATTGCATATTATCTGTTACGTATCCTGTCCATTACATAGTGTCTACCTTATTCTCACTATTCTCTATCTCGGGCACATATCCATGGGGGAGGGGGAAATTCTGATTATCTGAGATAACATTGTAAATGTCACATAAATGATAAATGGCAATAACTGAGGATAAATGACGCTTGCATACTAATTGATTTTTGTAAATCAGCAGAAGTGATAATTAAAAAGAACATAAAATAAACCCTTAATATAAAAGGACTCTCAGCCAAAGGCACAAAGCCTACATTCTTTCCTATTCACCTGCTTCTAACCATTATCCCACACATTCCACACATCAGTAACAATGATTACCATCCTGGGCTTAGTCTTACGGACATCTTCTCATTCCTACATTGTCTAGACAAGGCTAAAGGAAGGAGAAAGAACTCAGAACACAAGAGGTAAAACACAGTTCCCTTATAGTTCATTTCTAAGTCATGTTGAGATAGCTTTGTGGTGACTTCAACTTGTTACATGTTAATATTTTAACTCCATGTTGTATCTCATCTTAACACTACCATGCTTGCACAATACTGATGTCAGAAATATGTGAGCAAAATTCTGCACATCCACATTAGTGACTGATCTGTATTGCCACTATTGTGCATTTGCAGGACATCAACTCCTCCAAGTTTCTGACATCACAATACGTATAAGTAATTCTGTACATATGCTGTAGTAGCAGTACAGACTGGCCACTGCTGTGTATGCACAGGATTTCATTTCCATATTGATGGCAGCTTTAAGGAAGCATGTATACACAGGAAATCATTCTCTTTTCTTCACCTGGCAGCCCCTTCCCAGTGTTCCATCCTTCAACCTTCTACTGTACCTGCAAACATTCCCTTCCCTGCTCTCACCACTGTGCCTCATGCCCTCATCTCACCACAGTGCTTTACATTCCCCTCCCCCACTCTTACCACTGCCACTTCCACAACACCCCTAATCATTCTCTCCCACACTCGCTACTATGCCTATCAGCAATTCTCTTACAAATGCAAGACAAAGCCACCTCTCTGCTAGATGACATTGATTGTGAGCAAAAGGAACAGTATGTATAGGAGGCAAAGGTGTTAGGAGTAGGGTTGTGTGGACACCTGAATGTTCGGGTCCAACGAGTTCGGCCGAACTTCGTAAAAAAGTTTGAGTTCAGGACCTGAACTTGACCCCAAACTGGAACCCAATTGAAGTCATTCACCACTACCCTGACTCCACATTTGACAAAAAATTTTAACGCAAAGACACAGGGATCCCCACTTGATCCTCACCTAAACACAGCCTACATTGCAGTAATACCAAAACTGGATAAAAACCCGGAAGAAGTCAGTAATTATAGACCCATCTCCCTCATCAATAGCGACTTAAAAATCCTTACCAAACTCCTTGCAAATCGTCTAGCTTCCTTTGTTAATCAATATGTTCATAAGGATCAAGTGGGGTTCATCCCAGGCAGACAGGGCCCTGATCAGATCAGAAGAGCCATAAACATAGTCTCCATCCTCCAGACAAACTGACCAGGAGGTACAAAACAATCAGGCATGCTTTTATCACTGGACCTTCAAAAGGCCTTAGATTCGGTCTCCTGGCCATACATCTTTACAACCCTTGAATGTTGGGGCTTTGGTGACAAGTTTATGGGCCTGATCCAAGCTCTCTTTTCAAATCCTAAAGCCTATATTAGGCTTCAAGGCCACTACTCCAAACCAATACATATAGCCAAAGGCACCAGACAAGGCTGTTCTTTATCTCTGCTAATCTTTGCAATAGCAATTGAGACACTCGCCATCTCCATTCGCCGGGACCCCAACATACACCTCCTTTTAGGCACAGATAGCTCCCATTGGGGGTGTCCAGGGAGAAGGTACACCTCCGACCACACGGCCCCCCCTTCCCCAAGGCACCCCCCATGTTGAGGGCACGCGGCCTGGTACGGCTCGGAGGGGGGGGGCGCTGGCTCGTCCCCCCTTTCCTGGCCGACCGGGTAGCGTGCTCGGACAAGGGTCTGAGGTGGACCTGGGGGACCCCCACGCCGATGTTTTTCGGCATTGGGGTTCCCCTTTAACTCCATACCAGGTGGCGGGGCCAGTGACGTCTCCTTCGCGGGCCCCACCTACCTGGAGACCCGCTCTAAATGAGCGGACTTTCCTCCGCGTGTGTGGGCGAGTCTGTTCATTTCATAAGTAGGGCGGATAGTACGGCGGACTTAGTACGCCGTATTAGTCTGCTGAAAAAGTGCCGTGTGTGGGCAAGTAGCCCGTTCGGAAAGTCCGATGGACAGTCTGGCGGGAAGTCCGCCAGACTAAGTCCGTCGGATAGTCGGCTACGTGTGTACGCAGCATAACACTACCATGTCTGTCTAAAATGATTTTACATTTTATATCTCTGACGCGTTACACTCAATCTTGTTGCGCTGCCTGTAACCTTTCTATGTTTTGACTGAATTGATATTCTGGATGTTACTTTCAAATGTATTATTCTTGTTGTGATACAAAATAAAATACTTTGAAATAAAAAAAAAAGTAAAATAATAATCTTAACCTAGGAAGACAAGGTCCATATGGAATAGGAGGTTGAGATGGTGGTGGATGTGGCGGTGTAGGTGGAAGCAGCGGTGGAGGAGGATGAGGTAGCCAACACTGATTTTTGTTTTTAATAATTTTTTTTTTAATTAGGGTACACCCTACACAAAAGAGTGAGAAAGATCAAAAATACAACAATGGCTGGGTAAGGTCGATATACAAATATGCAGGAAACACTGCAAAATATCTGGTTTTGCCCTAAATGAGTATTTTTAGAATAGCAGAATAGAGCAACAGTATCTAAACAGTGTACCTCACATGTACAGATATGCAGAAAATGCACCAAAAAAAATAATGTTGCCCTAAATTTTCTTTTTTGGAATAGCAGAATAAAACAACAGTATCTCAAACATATAGATATGAAGAAAATGCTATTCAAAAAAATTATTTTGCCCTAAATAATTTTTTTTGGAATAGCTGAATAGAAGAACAGTATCTAAAGTGTGTATCTCACATGTACAGATATGCAGAAAACACTGCAAAATATATTTTTTTGCCCTGAATGGGTGTTTTTAGAATATCAGACTTCAACCAAATGTTTCCTGTAGTTGCAGATCAGATGTGCACAACGGTCAGGAGTAATTCTTGACCATTCCTCTTTTCAGAACTGTTCCAGTTCAGCAATATTCTTGGGATGTCTGGTGTTGCAACACCCATCTTCTGTTGAGCTTCAGATGGTGGACAGATGGCCTTAAGTTCTCCTGTAAAATGTCTTGAAAAACTTGGGAATTCATTTTTCCTTCGATTATAGCAATCTGTCCAGGCCCTGACGCAGCAAAACAGCCCCAAACCATGATGCCCCCACCTCCATATTTCACTGTTGGATGATGTTTGATGTTGGTGTGCTGTGCCTCTTTTTCTCAACACATAGTGTTGTGTGTTTCCTCCAAACAACTCAACTTTGGTTTCATCTGTCCACAGAATATTTTGCCAGTACTGCTGTGGAACATCCAGATGCTCTTGTGCAAACTGGACAGCAGTGGCTTCCTCTGTGGTATCCTCCCATGAAATCCATTCTTGTTTAGTGTTTTACGTATTGTAGATTCACTAACAGGGATGTTAGTATATGCCAGAGACTTTTGTAAGTCTTTAGCTGACACACTAGGATTCTTCTTCACCTCATTGAGCAGTCTGCGCTGTGCTCTTGCAGTCATCTTTACAGGAACCCCACTCCTAGGGAGAGTAGCAGCAGTGCTGAACTTTCTCCATTTATGAACAGCAAGACTTTTGGAGATACTTTTATAACCCTTTCCAACTTTATGCAAGTCAACAATTCTTAATCGTAGGTCTTCTGAGAGCACTTTTGTGCAAGGCATCATTCACATCAGGCAATGCTTCTTGTGAAAAGCAAACCCAGAACTGGTGTTTGTTTTTTATAGGGCAGGGCAGCTGTAACCAACACCTCCAATCTCATCTCATTGATTAGACTCCAGTTGGCTGACACCACACTCCAATTAGCAATTGGAGATCTCATTAGTCTAGGGACTCACATACTTTTTCCACCTACACTGTGAATGTTCATGGCGTGTTCAATAAAAAACATGGTAACATTTAATTCTTTGTGTGTTATTAGTTTAAGCAGACTGTGATTGTCTATTGTTGTGACTTAGATGAGATCAGATCACATTTTATGACCAATTTGTGCAGAAATACATATCATTCCAAAAGGGTTCAGATACTTTTTTTGCAACTGTATAGGTGGGATTGTAGTTATGGACACTCTCCTGGCCTGTCAATTAAGGTGGTTAGATCAATGTGTACAGGACAGACTAGTAGTCTCCTGGTCGGTCAAATAATTATATCTTAGTAGCTGGGTCAGACCAGAAGTCTAAGATGCCCAGCTTCTCCCACTACTACAAGTGGCAATGTAATTGAACTGAACAAAGAATTACACAGGAGATGTTACCCATCCAATGATTAGAGAAATATCAGGCATAGCTGCCACAGATTGTACGCTGCCACAGATTGTACAAAATGGAAATACATGAGACTGGACCCTTATTCACAATGATTCAAGATGGGATTTCTCAGTGGGTGGATAACCATATAGAAAAGCTAGAAGCTATTGCTTAAAGGTAAAAAATGACCTTTCAAAATTGACATAAAATTTCTGCTGAAAGTTCAGCTTTAAATGTCAGGCTTGTCACACACAGCTCTGTGGGGCCAATACTGTGTGTTACCATGTGCTGAACCCTATCATTAGTCACTCATGTGAATTATAAAAAAAAAATCTACAAATATTGTCTTACATATTGGAAAGTAACTTTTAATTACACTGTTATTTCACATGCATTATGCAACTGTAACAAGTAAAACACAAAGTGGGGAATATATTATATGCTGTATGAATATCATTAGCAGTGGGAGGAGAGACAAGAGTTATTTTCAATGAACAACTATTCAAAATATTCAAAAGAGTCAGCCGCAGTGGTGGTCACATATCACAAGCGTCACCTACTTTGTGCAATTGCGGTCCATTGAAGGACTTTATATATTGGTCTTGTAATGTACATACAGTGCCTTGCGAAAGTATTCGGCCCCCTTGAACTTTTCAACCTTTTGCCACATTTCAGGCTTCAAACATAAAGATATAAAAAAAATTTTTTTGTGAAGAATCACCAACAAGTGGGACACAATTGTGAAGTGGAACGAAATCTATTGGATTTTTGAAACTTTTTTAACTAATAAAAAAATGAAAAGTGGGGAGTGCAAAATTATTCAGCCCCCTTGCGTTAATACTTTGTAGAGCCACCTTTTGCTGCGATTACAGCTGCAAGTCACTTGGGGTATGTCTCTATCAGTTTTGCACATCAAGAGACTGAAATTCTTGCCCATTCTTCCTTGCAAAACAGCTCAAGCTCAGTGAGGTTGGATGGAGAGCGTTTGTGAACAGCAGTTTTCAGCTCTTTCCACAGATTCTCGATTGGATTCAGGTCTGGACTTTGACTTGGCCATTCTAACACCTGGATACGTATATTTGTGAACCATTCCTTTGTAGATTTTGCTGTATGTTTGGGATCATTGTCTTGTTGGAAGATAAATCTCCGTCCCAGTTTCAGGTCTTTTGCAGACTCCAACAGGTTTTCATCCAGAATGGTCCTGTCTTTGGCTGCATCCATCTTCCCCTCAATTTTAACCATCTTCCCTGTCCCTGCTGAAGAAAAGCAGGCCCAAACCATGATGCTGCCTCCACCATGTTTGACAGTGGGGATGGTGTGTTGAGGGTGATGAGCTGTGTTGCTTTTACACCAAACATATCGTTTTGCATTGTGGGCAAAAAGTTCGATTTTGGTTTCATCTGACCAGAGCACCTTCTTCCACATGTTTGGTGTGTCTCCCAGGTGGCTTGTGGCAAACTTTAGACGAGACTTTTTAGGGATTTCTTTGAGAAATGGCTTTCTTCATGCCATTCTTCCATAAAGGCCAGATTTGTGCAGTGTACGACTGATTGTTGTCCTATGGACAGACTCTCCCACCTCAGCTGTAGTTCTCTGCAGTTCATCCAGAGTGATCATGGGCCTCTTGGCTGGATCTCTGATCAGTCTTCTCCTTGTCTGAGCTGAAAGTTTAGAGGGACGGCCAGGCCTTGGTAGATTTGCAGTGGTCTGGTACTCCTTCCATTTCAAAATGATCGCTTGCACAGTGCTCCTTGGGATGTTTAAAGCTTGGGAAATCTTTTTGTATCCAAATCCGGCTTTAAACTTCTCCACAACAGTATTACGGACCTGCCTGGTGTGTTCCTTGGTCTTCATGATGCTCTCTGCGCTTTCAACAGAACCCTGAGACTATCACAGAGCAGGTGCATTTATACAGAGACTTGATTACACACAGGTGGATTCTATTTATCACCATCAGTCATTTAGGACAACATTGGATCATTCAGAGATCCTCGCTGAACTTCTGGAGTGAATTTACTGCACTGAAAGTAAAGGGGCTGAATAATTTTGCACGCACCACTTTTCATTTTTTTTTGCTAAAAAAGTTTAAAATATCCAATAGATTTCGTTCCACTTCACAATTGTGTCCCACTTGTTGGTGATTCTTCACAAAAAATAAAAATGTTATATCTTTATGTTTGAAGCCTGAAATGTGGCAAAAGGTTGAATAGTTCAAGGGGGCCAAGTACTTTCGCAAGGCACTGTATGTTCATATGTGGATAAACTAACAGTGGATGTGGTTTAATATGTCTGGCTTAAGGGTGCATAGTTAACTATTACCTAAGCAAAGCTTGAATGTTGTAGCTACTCTGCTGATCTGCCACATTTTTTGTATTCATACTAATTATTTACTGAGCCTCTTTAATATGTTTGTGTATTGGTGGTACATGTCTGTAACTTGGCTAGCAGTATAGTACTTTTTGTCTATAAATATGGAATCCTACAGAGAAGTGATTTTTACTAAAACACAAACTGTTACCAACAAACAAGCATTTAGACACTCACAAATAAACATAACATAACATGTTTGTCAGTATTTGCTCTAGCTGCTGCCATTTTGAACAATTGTTTTCAGTGGCTAGACAAAAATAATACCAATACAGCAAGTCCCTGTTTAGTTCCCTGCTCTAAAGCCAGAGATTAAAAATAGAAAGTGCAAAATGTCTTCAAATGCATTCCACTGATGGCTTCAAGACAGTGGCAGAATGATAAGAAACACTTTTATCAATCACTACAATAAATCTAGCTTGTGTGAGGGGGTGAATGGTGTAACAAAATACAGGACACCAGTTTTGTAAGTAGACTTTGCAAATTCCCACTGTAAGATGTAAATTGGGTATAAGCCAGGACCCTTGAGATTTAATTCTGTACGTATTGCTCCTGCTATCCCCCAGTACTTCTATGGAAGCTAACATACCCACCCATTACCTCCTCTCAAACTCATAAGTTTCTTAACGCTGATACTGTATCTGACACTCACCACTCCTATAACCTCCTCCAGATGCAAAATGTGCCTTCTCCCCTCTAGAAAAAACAATTTAACCAAATGCTTGGTGAAGGTGAATGCAGAAACAAAGGTATTAAATGGTATGTGGATTATACTAGATACAATATATTCTTTGGGCCTTCCATTAGTAGGATCCAGATTGTATTTGCAAAATATGCTTGCCCTGTTTCTAACCCACTGTTTCCCACTCTTTGTATTAGTTGTCTGGTCTGTAGGAAATGTTGAGTTTAGCTGTGGAAGTGACCTTACTACTGTGTATAACAGCCTTTCTCAACCTTTTCAACACAGAAATAGTTCTCTGGTCTCGGGGGAACCCCTGCTAAAAATTTGAAGTCTACAACTCATGATACAATAGTGTGATGGTCAGTGGGAAGAATGGTCCTTACACTTGTGGTCATTGGGAAGAATTACCTTTTTACAGATAGCTAAAAAGATCAATGTTGTCAGTGGGAACTTATCTGAGAGGCAGAAATTGCCCAATGCTGAAGGAACCCCTAGCAACCTTTGGAGGAACCCTAGGGTTCCACAGAACTCTGGTTGAGAATCACTGGTGTAGAAGGTCACTACCAAGCTGCTGAATGTGTAGTTTAAACTACCGTATTTATCGGCGTATAACACGCACTTTTTCCCCCTTAAAATCGGGGTAAAGTCGTGGGTGCGTGTTATACGCCGATCCCCACTGTCTGCGAGTCAAAAATACCGAGCGCGGCCGAAAAATACAGAGCGCCGCCGAAAATTACCGAGCCGATTGCTCGGCTCCGCTCGTAGTCCCGCCTCCCTGCTGTTTCTCTAGCGAGCGCTGCCGAAAAACACAGAGCCGACTGTACTGTGTACTCGGCTCGGCTCGGCTTGCAGCCCCACCCATACTGGGCGGGACTGCGAGTGGAGCCCAGCCGAATACACAGTACAGACGGCTCTGTCTTTTTCGGCAGCGCTCGCTAGAGAAACAGCAGGGAGGCGGGACTACGAGCGGAGCCGAGCAAGTCGGCTCGGTCTTTTTGGGCAGCGCTCTGTATGTTTCGGCCGCGCTCTGTATTTTTGACTCGCAGACAGTGGGGATCGGCGTATAAAACGCACCCACGACTTTACCCCGATTTTAAGGGGGAAAAAGTGCGTGTTATACGCCGATAAATACGGTAGTTTAAACTACACATTCAGCAGCATGGTAGTGACCTTCTACACCAGTGATTCTCAACCAGAGCTCTGTGGAACCCTAGGGTTCCTCCAAAGGTTGCTAAGTCGGCTCGGTCTTTTTCGGCGGCGCTCGCTCGCTCTGTCTCGGCGGCGGGAAATTTAAACATGGGCAAGGCTGCAAACGGCACTGGTCAAGCTGCAAATGACACTGCAAAGCTGCAAACAGCGCTGGCCAAGCTGCAAATGACACTGCAAAGCTGCAAACAGCGCTGGGCAAGCTGCAAATGACACTGATCATTCTGCAATGATGGACAAGGCTGCAGATGCACACTGATAAGGCTGCATTGACTGGCAATTAAATGTAAGGTTTTTTTTCCTTAAACTTCCCTCCTAAAACTTTTTTCCTTAAAATGCCCTCCTAAACTTGGGGTGCGTGTTATACGCCGGTGCGTGTTATACCCCGATAAATACGGTATGTCCACGGGTATCGAAAGGTTGACTTTAAATATTAAGCATAACAAAATCAAGCATAATAAAACATCGGGGTTTATTTACGAAAGGCAACTCCACTTTACACTGCAAGTGCACTTGAAAGTGCACTTGGAAGTGCAGTCACTCTAAATCTAAGGGGTAGTCCTGAAATGAGTGGACGCTTTGCTGATTTTATCATCCAATCATGTGCAAGCTAAAATGCTGTTTTTTGTTTTACCTTACATGTCCCCCTCGGATCTACAGCGACTTTACTTCCAAGTGCACTTTCAGTGCAAACTGGATTTTCCTTTAGTAAATAACCCCCATTGTGTTTTGTATGTGTAATGGGTATCACTGGGACTGTTATGGTATGTGCAGTATGTATAGAGCAACATATGTATTACTGTTCCAACCTACATCCCTCGCAGTGGTTACTGTTAAAAGTTTAGTTCATAGGTATCTTTGGTTAATGTAACCACAAATCATCTTGTTTTGTCCTCTTGCTGACCATGTAATGCATTAAGGAATGGTGGATTTCAATGCCCACATGTTGCTTATATGTGTCCAAGGTTTCATGCTCACTGAGTGCTATCAGCACGGCCACCCAGCTGTCACAGACAGCTCGAGGTCTCTGGTTCAAATCGGGAGTCAGCGGGATGGGCTTCTGATCCTGTGTACACAGTTAAAGCAAGTCTGCCTCCTGGCATTAAGCCCAGTAAATGAGCTGATGAGAGGGACAGGAAGAGTTTAAATACCCTACAATGAGACCAAGGATAATTGATGTTGGTTTTGAGCAATAATGAGATCTTGGTGATTAAAATCCCCCCCCCCAAAAAAAAAAAAAAAAAGCACAAAGAACATTACTTACTCCTCCATCCATAGAAGCATTTGTGAATGAAAAACGAAGTTGTAGTATGCCATTTATGATTAGAGGGTGTGTGTAGAAAGTGAAGGCATAGTCGGGCACTCTTGATAAGTGCTCTTAGTTCTGTTTACTCCAGCCACACTGGACAATTGCAGCAGCAGGGGTGAGGGGGTGTCATTGAAGGAGGAAAATTTCAGCTAAACAAGGTCACGGCAGCACAAAGGGAACATCTTATTGAATGTAAGCAATGTCTCTTGTGCTTGTTTTTTAAGTAAGTGTAGGCATTAAGATGCATACTAGCTGGAATGGTGGAAAACATTTCATAACATCTTTGCCAAAATCAGTTTAGTCATATTTATTACCTTGTCATTTAGATCACTATTTACATGACACATACAGTATAAAAGTATGCATTATAATATTTTAGTTGGCTTTAATATATACTAAAGGCAACTTTGGAATGATCTGATGTAAACATGGCATATGCAAGTTTCTAAAGTTAAACATGTTTGTTTTTGTTTAACACAAACTCATATACAAATAGGCCACAGCTGTTGCTTTCTTGGTCATTTCAGTATTGTGCCAAATGTTCATGCAAAATCAATTCAGGCAACCTACCAAATGTTTTATTTAATTTTTTTACTTAAATGCAGGAAATATGCTTCAGAGGTAAAATCTGGAATGTTTAAAAAAAACAAAAAAAACAATAATTGCATCTTAAAAATAATGTTATTTGAATTTGAAATATTTTACATTTAAAAGTAACATTTAAAAATAACATTTAAAAGAGCATGATAATGGAGGTCTTTACCTGTTTATATTGGTTTAAAACCTGTTATTTTCGTCCACATTTAATAAACAATTTGTATTCTTAAGCCTAGGTTCACATTGGTCCGCTTTGGCATGCGATTTGACATGTGAAATCGCATGCCAAATCTGCGGCCGTTGCCAGCAATGGCACCGACAGGATCGGTGCAACACCAACTTTTCAGCACCGCACCGATTCCAAAAAGTAGTTCCTGCCCTACTTTCGGCAACTTCAGGTGCGATTTCAATAGACCTCTGTGCAGGAACCCGCATAGATGTCTGTCAAATTTCCCCTGAAGTTGGACTGCTTTGCCGGGTTGAAATTTCTAACCCGCAGAAATGTGAACCGAGGCCAAAAGGAAACTTTATTTGTTTTGTGTCATTATTATTTTTATGGTTTTTTTTTTGTCCTATGTATTTTTACAATCTTTGTTTTCCAAAATAAAAATGTAATACATGACAAAGGATTTCCACAGCACTAACGTTTATCTAAAGGAACTGCACACCTTCTCTGACAGTGATCGAGTTCTGAGTGCAAACTTTACCTTTAGCTATTGATCTCCATAAACAAAAGGGTTTTTCCAATACCTGGTAAGTTGAGAAAACTATTAAAAGAGCCATTGATTCAATTTGCTGGATGGATACAATACTACATAATAGTCACATGCAATAGTCGATATGTGCCTGGCTTTAACAAAAAAAAGAAAAGAGAGCATTGTTATAATTGCCCTAACAATGACCACAATAAATACAGAAAATATGCTTAAAGTGATTGTAAAGGCACGCTTTAAAAAACAAAAAAAACAAAAATGTTATACTTACCTCCTCTGTGCAGTTGGTTTTGCATAGAGCAGCCCAGATCCCCCTCTTCTCAGTTCCCTCTTTGCTGCCCCTAGTTCCTTCTGCCTTTGAGTGCTCCTCAGCCAGCAGCTTGTTACAGGTTATCACCCAAGCTGAGTCATAGCCCGTGTATCCATTCAGACACGGAGCCGCGGCCCGGCCCCTCCCCCTATCTCCCCTGATTGACTGACTGACTTTGATTGACAGCCACGGGAGCAAATAGAGCCTCTGCTCTCTCTCAGCAAATCAGGAGGAGTGCAGTGGATAGCTGAGAGGATTGTGTAAATTGGTGGAGAAAGAAGGAGGTCAGATAGGTAATTGGTGGGTGCTGGGGAGGCTGCTACACACAAAAGGTTTTATTATCTTAATGCATAGAATACATTAAGATAAAAAAAAAAACTTCTGCCTTTACAACTCCTTTAAAACCACTTTTCATTCTCTTTAAGTGCAACTGTTTAAACACATTAATTCAGAGCAAACCATCAGATTTCACACTGATGTGATCAGACCAGTACACACAGTAATTATGAAATGGATAAGAAATATTGCATATGCATTGAAAATGTTGCATTCTCATATCCAGCTAGGCTGCCTTTTATTTTCCAGACTCTTCATAGCTACTCTGCTGTAAAAAGCCTACTTTTCCTAGGTATAAAGAACCTGAAGTATGAAGTATGTGTTGTGCTCTATTTCTAAACATGCAATGCAAAGGAAATACTGTACACCTTTTTGGAGAACTGATATATTTTCTTTTCCACAAAGTTTGTAAGGCATCAGAACAACCGATTGCTGAGCATACATTTATTTGTCACCATTTTGGAGCCTTCCATCACCTTGTAACCATACCTATCTGCTACCCACAATTTGCTATGTTTTCCAGATTCAAGTGACTGAATAAATCAAACTGCAGCAGGAATAATTTAAAACCACTGCAGTGGCATTTAAAAGGCTTTTAGATCCACTAGCATGCCATTTTCTTTCATTTGATCACTTAAAATTGGAAAACAAATTATAGTATATTTACCAAGGTAAGAATCACCAGGTACTTCAGCTGGAGCAAAAAAAAAAAAAAAAAATCACACTGTATACTTAGGTATGTAGTTAAAGAGACCTTCTTCTCTTGATTTTCTTCATACTTTTAAGCCCAGAGGCATGGCAATTATAGTAGACAAAATAAGAAATCTTCTTACAAAGTAAAACCATGCTTGCTTTTAATTTATGCTGGTAAAGTTGGAAAAAAAAACCAACAAAATGTCACATTCACATTCTTCACCTGTTTCTCTAAACATTTTATCACAATATACATCACATACTACAAAGGGTGGGAGAAGAGGAGGTGGCATTTCTCGGGTGGGTACTAATTTCCAGGCACTATACTACTAAAAGTTATACAAAGAGTCAGGTGGCTGGACACTTTCTTGATAAAAGGCTCACTGGAGGATCCACTGTTCCTCCAGTAAGCCAGTCCTAGCCTGCCCTGTTTCACTTCTTGCTGGTAGGGATGAGCCCGATGTTCGAATCAAACGTAAGCCTCCTGTTCGGTTCACAACAGAACATGCAAACAGTCAAAAAATTTGGCAGAACACACGAACACTGTTAAAGTCTATGGAACATGAACATGAATAATCACAAGTGCTAATTTTAAAGGCTTATATGCAAGTTATTGTCATAAAAAGTGTTTGGGGACCCGGGTCCTGTCCCATGCAACATGTATCAGTGCAATTGTTTTTTTTTTAAATGGCTGTTTTTTTTCAGAAACAGTGATTTTTTTATTCCTTTAACTATCAAGACTGGGGGTGTCTATAGTATGCCGATAAAGTGGCACATTTTACCCATGTTTAGAACAGTACCACAGCAAAATGACATTTCTAAAGGAAAAATTGTCATTTAAAACTGATCGAGGCTGTAATGAATTGTCGGGTCTCAGCAAAATAGATAAAACTCAATGAAAAAAAGAGCATAGGATCCCCCCCCCCCCAGTCCATTACCAGGCCCTTTTGGGTCTGGTATGAAAATTAAGGGGAACCCCCAAAAAAATTATAAAATGCATGGGATCCCCCTAAAATCCACACCAGGCTCTTCGGGTCTGAGATGGAAATTAAGGGGACCCTGTGCAATTTTTTAAAAAAATGGCATAGGGGTCCCCCCCCAAAATTCATACCAGACCCTTCTTGTCTGGTATGGATTTTAATGGGAACCCTGCACCAAAATTTAAAAAATGGCATAAGGGGTCCCCCAAAATCCATACTAGACCCTTATCTGAGCGCGCAACCTGGCAGACCTCAGGAAAAGAGGGGGGATGAGAGAGCGCCCCCCTCCTGAACCATGCCAGGCCACATGCCCTCAACATGGGGAAGGTGCTTTGGGGTAGCCATACTATAAACACCCCAGGCACAATTTTTATAGGAATATTTCATTTTTATTGTTTCACTTTAAGCACGAAAAAAATCACTGCTCCCCAAAAAAGGTTGGTTTAAAAAAAAAATTGCACTGATACATGTCCCCTGAGGGTAGAACCCAGGTCCCCAAACACCTTTTATGACAATAACTTGCATATAAGCCTTTAAAATTAGCACTTTTGATTATTCATGTTCATGTCCCATGGACTTTATCGATGTTCGTCTGTTCTGCCAAATTGTTTGCCTGTTTGCATGTTCCGCTGTGAACCGAACAGGAGGGTGTTCGGCTCATTCCTACTTGCTGATACTCTGCTGTAATGTGTGCATTAGTGGAACAAATTTGATTGACTTTTAATATTCAAAGCAACTCACCCATCCAACTATGTCTCCGTGCTTTATTTTGCATAGAAATAACTTTGAAAAAAAAAAAACACCTACCATTTCTAGCTGCAGTGACATAAGGGAAGATGATTCATGCGGTATTTACTTCCTGGAATCCATCTGTCCTTAGGTAAGGCCTGCATGCAGGAGGATATGCTTAGCTGAGAAAACTCCTCCTCCCCTCCTCACCTCCCGAAGACTCCTGGGATGTATGACATAATTTTTCCTAGACCTGGAAAACAGGAAGTAACTGAAAAACAGTTTAAAACAAGTAAATATAATATACTTTCCTATCTATTTACTAATACTAGCAGCAAAAGGGTTACACATAGTCATTGTTGATGGATTGATTTTTTTCCCCACTTTAACATATTCTGTTATGACCTCAAATATGTTTAGGTAAGTTCCGAAACTATTCACCGTCATTTAGAATAAGCAATCTCTACAGGTCAGATAATGGTCCGCCCCTTATGTTCAGTGAACATGTACAATTATATGTCTGTGACATGGGAAGTATACTGTCCATGGTTATGTTAAATTGAAAATGTAGGCTGTTACAAAATGACTCCATTTATTCTAGCTATACATTTAGTAAAAATATATTTTTATTTTCAAGCAATACCTTAATTTGTCTTTGTACTAGTCTTAGCATACTGACTGTAACAGGAAGGTCCAGATCCATAAATCAGTCAGTCTTTACTATATTGTACAGTGCTATGGATTCAACTAGTTTTTCTGACAGGGCTGCAGTGGCGTTGCTAGGGGGTGGCTTTTGGGGCTATAGCCCTGAATATGTGGCCTATAGGCCCGAGTCTCTTAACAGGTGCAGCAGTGTGCTAAAGTGCCCATGTGTCCCGGATTGAAATAGAGGACACAGCCACCGTACTACATTGTCAAAACTGGTTGCTAGGGCTATCCCCACCTAGCAATCAGTGATGTCACAGCTGTCTCTAGTCTCCACCAACCTCCTATTTCTCTGGCACTCAGTGGCATGTAACAGGGACTGGTGTGATCTTCTTAACTTCTCCGACAGTGTCTCCACCTTCTCGGGCACCCATGGTCCGCCCGTCCATCTGAGGGATCACTGACCACAGGTGCCTTCCCAAAACACAGAACAACAGCAGCCTGAACCTCGCTGACAACATCGCTTCCTCAGAAAGTCTGTCTGGCTTCCCTGTAAATAGAGCTTTTTTTTAGCTAGCTCTCGCTGTCACATCTATACACAGAAGCTCAGCTTCTGTGTTCACATGTAAGGGCGATTGTTTCCCGGCAGCTGCATCAAATCATCCCTGCCCTGCACGTTCCGTGGAGAGCAAAGGAGGGGGTGGGGAAAGTACACAGCCACTCTGGTCTGGTGGTAGTATGGGAAGCATGGCTGGTCGAGACAGAAGGTAAGATTTATACATGGATGTGTGAAAGAGAGAAGGGAATATGGATAGGAGTTCTGTTTTTTTTTTGGCTTCATATACAGACCAAGTGTTTTCTATAATTATACAATATCTGCCTAATTCCAGCTATTATCTACTTACTACTGAGAATTATATTTTTTGCAATGTGTGGGTATATATATATATATATATATATATATATATATATATATATATATATACACTGCGCTCTGTAAATCTGGCAGCAGACTGCAGTGGCAACTGACACACTGCATTTGGCAGCAGCCCTGGTGTAAGTGGAGGCTCTTTGGGGACCCTGTGTAAGGGGGGGCTCTCTGGGGGAACTAAAGTAAGGGGGCTCTCTGGGGACTCTAATGTAAGGAGGGGCTCTCTGGGGACCCTGGTGTAAGTAGAGGCTCTTTGGGAACCCTGATGTAAGGAGGGGCTATCTGGGGACTCTGATGTAAGGAGGGGCTCTCTGGGGACCCTGATGTAAGGAGGGGCTCTCTGGGGACCCTGAATTAAGAGGGGGGTCTCTGGTGACCCTAATGTAAGGGGGAGGGCTCTCTGGGAACCCCCATGTATGTAGGGAGGCTCTCTGGGGACCCAGATCTCATTAGTAAAAAATAAAAAATCTGAAGTGAGATATATTGTGTAAATATTGTTTAACACATTATTTATATATATATCTATATATATATATATAGATATATAAAATAAAATATTTCTTCGCTGCTATGGGCTCTAGCCCCAGATCTTTTGTAGACCTAGCAACGCCCCTGCAGGGCTGTATTTCTTTGTTGACTTCTGTAGAAGAAAGTTTATAGTCTATGGTGTATGATCATACAGAATTAAATTTCTTCATAGGTAAAACAGTACACTCATAAAAACACACTGTGATTTAAGACACAACCAGCAGGATTTATGGTTAGATTTTGGTTTAAATACAGTTCAGCATTTTATTAAAGTTATTTCTTCCACTTTTTAAGGTTATTCGCCTTATTATTTTTTTCTGTGCAAGTAATCTTGCTTCATTGTTTCACCTATTATATTTTTTAAAACAAACAAAAAAAAAAAACAGTTTATCACTGAATAGAAAGCTTAGTGAAAAGTCAGCTTTAATAAAGTACAGGCAGTGACTTTAAACTGCTTATGCCTTAAATGGTATTAAGGCATTTTATCCTTTTTTGCCTTTAGATTTTCAGCAGCATGCCTCAGTTGTAACAGTCAGTTTAACTGCAAATCATTACTCTGGTTTTTCTAGTAAGGGGTTCTGTACCAGTGCTTCCATGGTTTAAAAGATATGAGAATTCATTACATTATTAGACTTGTCCGAATACATTTAAAACACATTCTGCTATGGGCTGTAATATGCCAATGTTAGGAACAAAGCTTAAATGCATTCCTAACAGAATAACCTGATTTCTATGCTATGTATATGGAAGCTTGACACAGAAAAAAATAGTATTTGTCAGTAACACACATTAAAATGGGAATTAGTTATTCAGTATGTGGGAGCTGATATTGCCATTTTGACAGATGCAAGCTAGTTTAAACAAACATCTGATTCTTTTGTCTCCCTGGGAGTCCATATATATATATATATATATATATATATATATATATATATATATATATATATATATCTCCCCTAATTGTGATATGAAGGAGAAGGGATCTCACCGCTCCAGGAGCACACATGCAGGCTGTAAACTGTCTCTTCTGCTGGGAAGCCACAGGTGCTGGCTATTACCACTAGCAACAGACGAAAAACAAGCTCTGGACTGCCACACTCTTCAGAAAAACACTTTCTTTTATTGGAAAATCACATCACAGCTCAACAAACACAGCGAACAAGGAAACATTGCTGACGTTTCGCACTACCTTTAGTGCTTATTCATAGCTTATTCATATGAATAAGCACTACAGCTAGTCCCAAACGTCAGCCATTTTTCCTTGTTCGCTGTGTTTGTTGAGCTGTGATGTGATTTTCCAATAAAAGAAAGTGGTTTTCTGAAGAGTGCGGCAGTCCAGAGCTTGTTTTTCGTATATATATATCTCCCCTCCTAGATCTTGGTGCTGATTCCCCAATTTTGCTGCATTACTCCCGATACTTCAGGAGGAAAATTTTACATCTCCTGCTGCATTCTCTGTAGTAAAACAGAAATAAAATTTTCTACAGAATGAGCAAGACTACCTTGGAATGGCTACCATATGGAGGCAAACCTATGAACTAAAACTATATCTTATATTAAATAACTCTTTAATGCTTTAGGTGAAGTCTGCTGCCTGGACTGTCTGGCCGATAAATACAGTGACAAAAGATTATCTTAGGGGAAATGCAAACTGTTGATTTTCTTCTTAAAAATGCTAATTGCTTGCATGCAGATCAGCCCTTCCAGTGGTCCATGCCTTTACACTCAGCGACTTTACTGCTTCCGAGCCACTGCAGGTATTTTATAGTTTCACATGTGTAAGTAACCTGTTCCCCATATTGTGGTACCTGATGCCAGCTTGTACACTATAGGAAGTAAGAGGCAGCAGTAGGAACCACACTTTCCATGAACGGAAAGTATTCAGCACACACAGAAGGGTCAATTACTGGAATGGCTGTGGAGCAGCAAAGTGGCTGAATTTGAAGGCATAGCCACTGAAATGGTAAGTATACATTATCTTCCTTTACAGTGTAGCATTTGTTTATGTAGCACTCTCCAGTTTGCTACTAGTGCGAGTGCAGGAAAATTTATAATATGACTCGTGGTAAGCTATGTGAGTCGAAAATTGTGTCAGGGTTACTGCAGCTCAGGCTGGATTGCTCTACAGAGGCAGGTCTCTGGTACCGCCCCCTGGATCTGGAAGTTTGGAGACAATACTAGAGATTAGTGGGTGGAGGCCAGGAAGACCTGATCTGCATGCTTAAGGGAGACTGACCAAACCCCAGGCAGAATGTCCTGGCAGGGCAGGGTGGATGCACAAGTGTTGCATGTGTCCCTGTGTCGGCAGTCCCAGAGCTGTCTACTGGGATGCAGCAGATGCATGGACACAGCTGCTGCTCCCAATGTGAAATCCCCATGTAAGTGAAGACGTGTGGTCCCAAACACAACTATTGTGAGTTTGGGGACATGCACCCGCAACCACATGAAGTGATATTGAGACACAGTCCATGTAAACACTCGGTCTCAATACATAGGAATGGGATTGCCTGCATGGGGATGTACAATAAACCTTTGCATGCCCATGCTGTTAAAACATGGTCCTCCACAGGGCAGAGATATAATCACTCCATGTAAACAAGGCCTTAATATGGAGGTGGGTGCACGCCTTGAAAAATATAATAATAATAATAATAATACAACAAAAAAATAAAGAAAAAAGGGTGTCAACACTAATAAAACAGTCCAGATAAGAGCTAATATAATGTAGACATAAAAACAATGTGGCTATCATTGATGGAGCAATATAAATTTGGCTATCACACCCAAATATACATAAATATAAAGCAGCCATTGTGGATGATAGCTCATTGATAGGTTTAATGATGGTGATGGCTGAAAGGAACTTGCAATAATATGCTTAGGTCAGACAATCCTGGCCAAATTATCCAATCAAAACATTCCACATAGCATCAAGAGCAGCATATATTGTCAGTGATGTTTCTTTCATGATAAAGAGTCTTAGTTACCAAAGGTACATGAAGACCCAGTTAGATACAAGCATAATGCTCTGGGTGGTAGTCTGTGTCCACTAGAAACAGGCTAACTAGGAATTCAGGGAATGAACTGGGCTGCATGGAAGCACAAACCTCAGAGGAGAAATCGAAAAGGGTCTCCAGCAAAGGGACACTTGGTTGCAGAGTGGCAGAATGCAGTGGTGATACAGGTAAACAAAGAGGCTGACATGACACAGATGACACTATATACAGAGAAGACAGAAAACTCTAAGAACACTGAAGAAACAGGGCTGTACATACCTACACTTACACGGTATGCTTGCAGGATGCTCCGGCCTTTACCAGATCATCCTGCAAGGGTTAATACAGAACAATGGCATGATTACTTAAGGCTAGAATTGACAGGGTTGCTGGATTACTGGAACACACATGATAGTCCCGGGGACCAGTGGGGTTCTGGGACCATGGGAACACAGGAGAATCACTAAAAGCACATAGGGTGCTGGATACATGGGAACACATGGTGCAGGGGTCACAGGATACGCAAGAAGTCAGGGAGGTACACATGGAACACAGATGATGCTAGGGACCTAGAACTTCGGAGACACAAATATCATCACAGGGAATGCCTGGAAGCAGAAACTCATAGGATCACAGGGGCACACAGACAACCTAGAAGCACCAGGAAGCACAGGGAACTCGGCAACTAGCATGTTGATCCATTGCTTGACTAATTGTCAGTACTCTCTGAATTGATAAGTGTTTATTAGGGACCCAGAACTTTGGAGGTTCAAAGAGTTTTGGGAAGGAAGAACCCTAACTACAAGACTCTGGTCCTCAAGAGGCTAAGCTACAGCAGGGTGACCAGACATCTCCGGTTTCCGGGGACAGTCCCCATATTGAGGACACTGTCCCTGAACCAAGTCTGTCACCAGTTGTGTCGCATTTGATCAGGGGCTGGGGCAATTTCAAAAACAGGCAGTGCAGTACTAAAAAAAATCTGAATTACACTCCCCCCGCTCGGCTGCTTCTACTAGCTTAGGGGGTGAGGTGAATTTCTTTCATTATCTGTACCCCTTTCTGATGATCCTGTGCTGGTCAGAGCGGAGAGAATATTTCTTCAGTTTTGGGTGCATGCCCGTTTCGCTCCTGCTCACATGTTCTTCTGCCTTGGCTCAAGTCCCGGCCAGCCACCTGCCCATCTCCTTGCCTTCCCTGGCCGAGTGATCTTCCTCCGCTCCCCACCCAGTAGTAGCCAAGGCCCGGAGAGTAATACTTGACAGGCTGTGAGGTGGGCTGCGGTGGCGACGGGCAGAGAGTCAATAATTGCCTCCATAACTAGTAAAAAAAAATATATATGTCCCCGGATTTCATTTAAAAAATCTGGTCACCTTACGCTACAGCAAATGGAGTCTTGAAGGCAGTAGGAAGAGATCTGCATTGTGTCAATGAAGCAGAGTGCAGTGTTTCACAGGTTGTAAGCAAGGTGAGCCCTCTGGCAATTGAGATGCCTGTTGCCGATATTCTGTATTGCACTGTGATACATGGAGAAACCCTGTGGTGTGCTTCTTTTTGTACCATAACTACACACGGTTTTGTTTTTCTTTTGGCTGAAGAAAGCTCCTTGAGTTTATATGTTCTGGAAATACCAATAAAAAGACTGCTTGCTTTTACCAACTCAGTTGGCTGATGTTCCGGGGCTACCTCAAATAACTCCAGGCAAACCACATGGAAGTGCTCTTTCATGCTCTTTATGGGGAAATTCCTGTTGTATAGTATCCAAAATAGTACTACAGCCTGTCACCAAGCAAGGGATGGTATCAGAAAGCATTGCTTCATGACATATGGTTACTTACTTTACACTTCTTTAACTGCGTTTTGACTCAACTCCTGATATTCTGCAGTAGTAAACTGATGATAATTACTGTATAATCCACAAACTGATACTAATCACATTGCAAACCACAGGAAAATGCTTCAACAGGGGAAAATTCCTGTGGCATATCGAAAATAGTGTTACAATCTGCCATCAAACAAGGCATGGGTAAAGATTTACTAAAACTGGAAAAGGCTAAATCTGGCGCAGCTCTGCATATAAACCAGTTTCCAAGTTTTATTGTCAAATATGAATTAAACAATCTGGAGCTGATTGGCTACCATGCACAGCTGCATCAAATTCTGAGTGCTTAAAGAGGGAGTCCGCGTTTTTTTTTTTTTTTTTTTAAGCCAGCAGCTACAAATACTGCAGCTGCTGACTTTTAAAATAGTGACACTTACCCGCCCAGCGCTCCCGCGATGTCGGCACCCGAAGAAGATCTCTCGATCGTCTCTCGGGTGCTGCCGCCGCCATCTTGGGTATGGGAATCAGGAAGTGGAGCCTTTCAGCTTCATTTCCCGGTTCCCTACTGCGCATGCGCGAGTCGCGCTGCGCAATAAGGATGGACCCGCTGCCTCTGGGATCTTTGTGTTTCCCAGCAGGCAGCGGGGGACTTTCGGAAAGGGGCGTAAGCTATGCCCCTTTCGGCAGAGAGCCATCCCGGAAGTGGGTGCAGATACCTGTACTGTACAGGTACCTGCACCCCCTCCCCCCTGAAAGGTGCCAATTGTGGCGCCGGAGGGGGGGGGAGGATTCCAATGAGCGGAAGGTCCACTTTAGGGTGGCTCTCCGCTTTAAGATTTAGTAAATCTCCCCCCAGTGAATCTTACCAGAAAACCAAAAAAGATGGGTACCTTGCTCATTCACAGCTACACTGTGAGTGTAAACAAATCCAAAAATGAGGACAGATGCTTAGCCATTACTGGTGAGTGTTTTTGTTGAATTTGGACCTAAACCTGTGGATTTTAAAAATATAGTACTCAACAGCCGTCCTTTTGGAGCAATACCTACAAAGGTACCTCATCAGTGGCAAAGTCCTCAAAGTTTAGATACTCCTCTCCTATTTTCACACAAATAGAGCTTTCTTTTAATGGTAATTGATCAACTCTGCGTTTTTTATTTTTTGCACTATAAACAAAAAAAGACCAAAAAATATATATTTTTTCGTTTCTGCTATAAAACATACCCAATAACATTTTTTAAAAAATCAAATTTATTCATCAATTTAGGCCAATAACTATTCTGCTACATATTTTTGGTAAAAAATCCCAATAAGCATATATTGACTGGTTTGCGCAAAATTATAGTGTCTACAAATTATGGGTTATATTTATGGAATTTTTCTTTCTTTTTTTCTTACTAGTAATGGCGGCGATCAGCGACTTATATCGCAGGGGTGGGATATTGGGATGGACAAATGGGACACTAACTGACATTTTTGTCATTTTGCAGGAATCAGTGACACTAATACAGTGATCAGTGCTAAAAATATGCACTGTCACTATACTAATGACACTGGCTGGGAAGGAATTAACATCAGGGGCGATCAAGGGTTAACTTTGTTCCTAGCCTCTGTTTGTGCACTGTGTGGCAGGTGATTTTACAAAGGAAAGCAATGATCCATGTCTCTGCTTTGCAGGAACACAGGATACCTGCCTTCTTTACTGACAGAACAGCAATCTGCCTTGTTAACATAGTCAGACTGCCATTCTGCCTGTGTAATAAATGATTTCCGAGTGCGCTGTACCCGTTGATTGGCTCTGTGCATAATCACAGCAGGAGCAAGCCTCTGGCAGCATGCATTCGCGTCCACTGCTCAGAGCCTCTGAAGAAGAAGGCCAGTCCTTCGAAAAGCATCAGCCAGAGGCGTCTCATCCAAGACCCCCCATTCCCAGGTTCGGTGATTCGAGCAACCGATGAGAGATAGCCACACATGTGGCCTGTTGAGCGTATTTTTAACTTATGTTCAGGAGTAGACATCTTTATGATTTTAGTCACATCTTTTAATAAATCTACTGGATAATGTACTAGACCAGTGCGCCCTCTTTTCTTTTTGTATTCTCACAGCACTGTCGGGGTGGCCCCAATCCTAGAGGGCAGCACGGCATTTATGAGATTATCCACAATTTGATCAGGCACCTGTGTCAATACACAGTCAGCTGACTTTAGTGCAGGAGTGTGTTGTTTTTAACAAGTCTTTTAGACCTGGTTCACATGTATGCATTTTGTTGTGCGTTTCAGTTTTGCAGAAACACACTACAGTCCATTTAACATGGTTTCCTATGGATGTAGTTTACATCTGTGCATTTTATGGAAATAGCTAGGGATTTCTTTCTGGTTTTTGGTTCCATAGACTTCAATGGATCAAAAATGTGTATTGAAAAACGCAAAATGCAACTGGAATATGCAAACTGCAACCCACATAGGTGTGAATCAGGCCTGAGTAGGGCTTAAATTAGAACATTAAGAATACATGACTCCTTGAAATAACAACCCATACCAAGGTGGTGATATATATATATATATATATATATATATATATATATATATATATATATATATATATATTCCTCCTTAAAGGTGAAGGGACAGATTAAAAGCCCAGCAAGAGCACAGTGACAGCTGAAGGCATCTAACATGCCCCATGACATAGGAACAGGGAGCCTGTTTACAACTCTGGTGCTACCTCCCCACCATTCATCCTGGGCTCCGCTGCCCCTACTGTTTGCTCAGGACACCCATTGGCAGGTGTCAGTGAGGTGAGTCAAGGAAGATCAGTGAACATCCATTCGCTGATCGACCCTGCACTGAGTGAGGCAGAAAGCAACAAGCATTTCATCACAGTCATTCCACAGCTGTGGTGGCAGTGGAAGAATTGATTGATTAGCTTCAATCAGGTGAAATCAGGTGATGCCTAATAGACCCCCCAATGTCTCCTTCAAGAGGACCTGTCATTTCCACAACGCTATCACATAAAACAATTAAAGTTAAATTCAAAATGAATAAAAAAAAAAATCTATTTTCGAAGACCCCTTTTCTCTTCCTTCGCTACATGCACTTACATGGGAACAAAAATTTGCATGCTGGGCATGCCTACATATGAAAATGATAATTGTGTTACACATATTAGGTATTGCCACAAATGCTGAGTGAAAGCAACAATTCTAGGGCCATCGTTCATGGTTACCTAACTCTAAAATTATGACCTGTAAGGGCTTTTTAAGCAAAGCCTATAGACAATTTTGAAATCAGTAGTTTGCACACGCAGTTTTAAGGCTGGATATAGTTGGTATCTAATTACTCATTGCAACCTCATCTTTTATATTTTACCCAATAATTTGAGCAATATGTTGTGTTTGTGTGTGCTAAAATTACCTATAGTCTTTTTATTTTTTCACTATAAATCAGGTTTTTTTAACAGCTGTGCTAATATCATGTGACATACAAACTTACATCATTTTATTTTCCTAGGCCCCTTTTTTTTAGAAAAAGATATCATGCTTGAGGTTTTTACTAATCTGCAGGCCTAAACTGTGCATTTTAATGCACGTGCAAAAACCCAAAAACCGTTCTGGTAGTGAAAGGGTTAAGAGGGGCCGAACACACAAAAAAAGTAGTCACCCCCAAACTACATACCGGGCCCTTATCCAGACATGCAGCCTCACTAGACAGAAAAGGGAGAGGCGACATGACTGCCCCACCCCTACTCCTTAACAATATAAGATAGGGATATGCAATTAGTGGACCTCCAGATGTTGCAGAACTACAAGTCCCATGAGGCATCACAAGACTCAGACAGCCACAAGCATGACACCCAAAGGCAGAGGCATGATGGGACTTGTAATTTTGCAACAGCTGGAGGTTTGCTCATTGCAGATCCCTGATAAAAGACCTCAAAGTTGGGAGAGTTGTTTGACAGGTAGGTCTCCTTGCCTAGGCACTTGGTCTCTATGTTGACAAGGACCTAATTTCCACGCCCCTATTAAAGTGAATGTGTTGGTCTGCAGGGGGTAAATCTATCGAGATATAGAAGCCCTCTTTAACTATTTCCCATCATTAGGCCATATATACTGTATATGAGCTCGAAAATAAGTAATTACCCCAGGATCATGGCTGTAACTGCAGCCATGGCCCTTGTAGAATTTTTTAAAGCCAGTGATTGGATTTCAAGTAAAAGTATTCCAAGCGGAATACTCTATGGTCACTTGATCACCGTTACAAGGCTTTCAAGGGGACCCTACCCTCCCCCCTGCTGCCTGCCAAATATGACAATTGTAGAGGAACATATATTTCCCAATCTCCTCTATGATAAATTAAGTTGGAAGCAACAAGGTTTTAAGCACTTCACTGGTCATACTGGCTCAGTGGCCACACTGGCTCTTTGTTCAGCTTGGAGGGCAGAGGAGGGATCAGGTTCTAAAGAGTACCTGTCAAAGCTATCACAAGGGGTGTTGTGTATTCCTTACGATAGCAATGAAGTTGAATGAAAACATTTTTTAAAAATGAAGTTAAATGTATACAAAAAATACATATAAATAGAAAAATATTAACCACTTAAGGACCGCCTCACTCCGATATACGTCAGCAGAATGGCACGGCTTGGCACAGCACATACAGGTATGTTGCCCTTTAAGAGCCCAGCCATGGGTTGCGCGCGCGCCGCAGCCAGCACATTCGCGACCCGGTCCTGAGCTCCGTGACCGTGGCCGCAGGACCCGCATACCTGATCGCTGCCGGTGTCCCACGATCGGGTCACAGAGATGAAGAATGGGGAGAGGTAAGTGTAAACAAACCTCTCCCCGTGCATCCTAGTGAGCTTGTCACTGATCGTCTGTTCCCTGTCATAGGTAAATAGGGAAAGACAATCAGTGACGTCACACGGCAAGCCATGCCCCTACAGTTAAAAAAAACACACATTAGGTCATACTTAACCCCTACACTGCCCCTAGTGTTAACCCCTTCATTGCCAGTGGCATTTTTACAGCAATCAATGCATTTTTAATCGCACTGATCACTGTATTAATGCCAATGGTCCCAAAAATGTGTCAAAATTGTCCGACGTGTTCGCCATAATGTTGCAGTCATAATGAAAATCACTGATCGCCGCCATTAGTAGTAAAAAAAAAAAATATTAATAAAAATGCCATAAAAATATCCCCTATTTTGTAGACGCTATAACTTTTGTGCAAACCAATCAATAAACGCTTATTGCAGAATACGTATCAGCCTAAACTGAGGAAAAAAAATGTTTTTTAGATATTTTTTGGGGATATTTATTATAGCAAAAAGTAATTTTTTTCAAAATTGTCGCTCTATTTTTGTTTATAGCGTTAAAAATAAAAACCTCAGAGGTGATCAAATACCACCAAAAGAAAGCTCTATTTGTGGGAAAAAAGGACGCCAATTTTGTTTGGGAGCCACGTCGCACAACCGTGCATTTGCAGTCTAATTGTGCCCATTTGCATTCTAATTGTGCCCATTTGCAGTCTCACTGTGACCATTTGCAGTCTAATTGTGCCCATCATCAGTCTCACTGTGACCATTTGCAGCCTAGTTGTGCCCATTTGCAGTCTCACTGTGTCCATTTGCAGCCTAATTGTGCCCATTTGTAGTGTCACTGTGCCCATCTGCAGCCGTACCTTTGATTACTAAAACAGCATGTGTCTCCCGCTGTGTTATGCAGTCTGTTCGGCCGTCCATTGTAAAAAAGCCCCGCCTCCTCCTCATCTTTGGTAGACGGAACGCTGATACAGTTTCCCAGCATTGTGTCAGTGTTCCTCTATCACATACCAGGAGGAGGCAGGCTTTGTTACAATGGACAGCTGAACAGACTGCATAACACAGCGGGAGACATACGCTGTTTTAGTAACCAAAGGTAGGGCTCACTCGAGTATAAGCCGGGGGGGGGGGGGTTCAGTCTAAACAATGGGCTAAAAAACTCGGCTTATACTCAAGTATATACGGTATATTGTGTTTGTGTGCACTAAAATGAATCTAAGTGTATTTTTTCCTGAAAATTTGCATTTTATAAATGATAATGTGACATAAAAAATTGAAACATCCACCATTTTATTCTCTATGGCCTTTGCTTTCAGAAAATACATAATGTTTGGAGAAGTCTAAGTATTTTTCTAGCAAAAAAAATGCTGATTTTAACGTGGTGTGTGTGATAAAAGTTAAAAGTGGCAAGTGATTAAGATAAGTGGGCATTTGCACAGGTGCAGTTGCACTCTGCATGTGCAGTTGCACCAGAGCTTAGTAAACATGGCAAAACTCTGCTTATGTCCATTATCCAATTGTATGCAAGCAAAAAAAGTTTGTTTTTAATAAAAATTCTTGAACCCGATTGGGTATTCTAGTAACGTGAAGCTTTACCTCATTTACTAAGCTCTGGAGCAACTGAATTATTATTATTTTTTTCATTTTGCTTGCACCTGATTGGGTATTCTTTGTAACGTGAAGCTTACCTAATTTACTAAGCACTGGAGCAATTGCACTTGAAGAGAGAAACTGCACCAGTGCATGTGCACAGTCTATTTGCCTTTTGTAAATCAACCCCACAGTAAAAAAAAAAATATTTTACAGTGGGTTGATTTACTAAGGCCGGGTTCACACCGCTGCGATGCGGGAACGCCGCGAATCCGCTGCGTTTTCCCGCATCGCACACCTCCCGGCGGCAGTTCACACTGCCCTATGCGGACGGCTGGGAGTGTCAATGTTATGTTAATGACACCCCCAGATCCGTCGGCATATCGCAGTGCGATCTGCCGACTCGCACAGGAATCGGATCGCATGGTGTGAACCCCCATGCGATCCGATTCTGTTGCGGACCCAAAAAAGGGTCCCATGCGAGTTTGCTGCGGGAGCGATGCGAATTCAGCCATACTATCTGTATGGCTGAACTCGCATCGCTACGGAGATCGGATGTGATTTGCTGTGCGAATCACATCCGGATCTCCCCCCCGCAGCAGTGTGAACCCAGCCTAAAGGCAAATAGACCGTTTGCTTGCATGTCCCCCTCAGATCTACAGCGACTGCACTGCCACGGGCACAGTGGATTTGCTTTTAGTAAATAACCCCCTTTATGTTAGACTCTGGGGATTATTTACGTAAGGTAAATCCACTTTGCACTGCAAGTGCACTTAGAAATGCAGTCGCTGTAGATCTGAGGGGGACATGCAAGGAAAATAAAAAACTGCATTTTAGCTTGCACATGATTGGATGATAAAAGTAGCAGAGCTTCCCCTCATTTCAGAGCTTCCCCTCAGATATACAGTGACTGCACTTCCAAGTGCACTTTTAAGTGCCCTTGCAGTACACCTGTATTGCAAAGTGTATTTGCCTTTAGTAAATCAACCCCTGTGTCTAATGCATTGCTGCAATTTGCCATCTTGTGTCATCTACTATCATTTAAGCTAATGTTCGTGTTTTTTGTTTGTTTTGCAAGTTCTAACTGCAGCTCTGCACCTGCAAAAAAGGTGGAAAAACCACAACACCAGGTACTGCTGCTCCTAAAAGCATTACTTCCAAGGAAGCATTATGCGTTAGTTAAGGCGCTGTTGTCATTTTTCATGGGGCAGACAAAATAAAATGTAAAAGTTGTCATCTTGTCATGAAATCCTTTTCTTTCATTGTTTTAATCCGCTTCTGCTTTAGTTACTCTTCATACTTGCATTAAGACTTAATCCGTTTATAAAGTGTGGCTTCTGCTGTCTGTATCTGTGGCTTCTCTACATGACTAACCCGATTGTCTTCGCCATCCATCACTCACTAGTCATTTGTCTTTAAATTCCTACAACTGGGAAAGCAAACCATACGCAAGTCGATAAATAATGCATTGAGAATGGCAGAGGCAAGGCCATTTTTTTTTTCTTAGCTTATACTCCTAAAGGTTATTTGAAAATCAACCAAGCAGAAAGGTTTCAGTGATTCTATATGCATAAATCATGCTTGGCATGCCATGTGTACTTCACAACACCCGCGATGATGTTAACATACATTGCATAACAAATGGGATGCCCTTTTATTAATTAAATATTTAATAAATTAATTCTCTGTAATCTCTGAATCCATCAGCATACAAGGAAATGCTGAAATGCCACTCTTTGACAAATTGTCTTGTAGTGTTTACTGAATAAGCAGTGTGCAACAAGCTGCAAAGAACATCATATTGTAGCTTAAGCGTAGCTCTGAATCACTGAATCAATTCTGAACGCAAATCTTTGAAATTCTACTGAACAACAGCTGCTTAGTTGCTGCATGGGCAAATTAATCTATTCAAATCCCACAGCTGAAACTCCCCTTCTGCATTTTAAGCTGACTCCATCATAATACAGACATACAGGCAGACTAACCCTCTCATTGCTGAGATTTGCTGGTTAATAATGATTTTTTTTTTTCATGGTTAAATCTAATATTTATGGCATGCAGAAAAATCAAAAAAGATCTAAATCCTCTGGCTTAAAACATGCCAATTAATATTTTTTTATGAATTGGACTAAAAGCAAATCATGATCAGAAGACAGATTGTTCACGTCAGCCAGAACAAAGTCTTACATTCATTCAATGACCACCTCAAATTTTCAGTGGTTTATTACACTTGTTATTTACATGAAATTGCAGAACTAATTTCAATTTCATGCATACGTGGAATTGGTTGCATTTTAAGCGGTATTGCTTAAATTAAAGGAAAACTTCACTTTTTTGAAGTATATAAATGACCTATATATACACAAACCATTTACTGCATGTTGTCTTAAAAATGTTTTTAACCATGTTTTTTTTATTTACTTTACTATTTATGTGGTTTGTTCTAAATTATTTATTAATGATGTTTTAAAATCTAACAAAAGAGGAAGAACAGAAACATGGGTATGTTTTTTGTCTGTTAAGTTATGATGTATTGTAGCTAATAGCAGTTAGTCATATGCAACTTAACTTGATCTGTAATCCTAAAGACATTTAATAGCATTCATCTTCATCAAGTGAGTGTCAGGAACACAACATTTATATCCACACAGGTAGCACAGACATCATAATCCAAACACTATGGAATGGGTCATGGCAGATGTTCATATTCCAGGAACAGGTTTGGAGGTTTAAAGCCTGTTTTAGGTACATAACCTCATTCTACAGTATGTGTCAGGAAAATAAAAAGAATTTACTGCAGACTACTGGACTTTATTGGTACCCCAAAAACTTCACAATATAGTATAAAATCCTTCAACGTCTATTTAATAAGCATAGAAAAAGAAAAAACATATAACAGAACGTTTTTACTATTTACAACAATCACAGCCTAAGGCAGAGGTAAGCAACCATGGCCATCCAGCTATGGTAAAAATACAAGTCCCATGAGACATTGCAAGTCTCTGACAATGACAGGTATAACGCCTAGATGAATAAGCATGATGGGATTTGTAGTTTCACCACAGCTGGAGTGCTAAGGTTTCCTACCACTGGCCTAAGGTGTTGTGGCAGTGATTTGTGAGGGAGTCCAGATGTTCAATAATTTCTCAACATATTTCACGGCTATTACTGCTTTCTCAGGAGGAAAGAGCCAATAGTCAAAATATTCTAGATAATTTATAAAACAACATATAATGGCAATTGTACAAAATATACAAACATACATCCACATCTGATTTTATACAACATGTAAAAGAAGCATTGCTTGATTTACAAAAAGCAGCAAGGAGCAATGAGATTCATGTGCACTTGTGTTGTATAGTCGTTTCAGGCGAGTGAGTGAGAGCATGCATATAAGGGACCACTGAGTGACAAATATGCATAGCCATAGAAGAATAAATGTAAATAAGTAAGAATATTAAGGATTAAAGTAGAAGTATATAAAAGAAAGTTTTTCTGAAGGATCACTGCCCACATAGCGTAATCTAAATCTCTCTAAAGCTACTTGAGTATTGGAACAAACAATACCAAATATAGTTGTAAGACAAGAACAGTCAGGGCCATAAAATACATAAATTACCAAAGAGGGATACAACACCGATCGCAGTTATGCATACCTAGTGATCACTGCAGCACAGAACCCCCCCCCCCCCCCCCCCCAGGAGAGACACCCCCAGGAATAAATCTCTGCCATTCCCCCCAGAAGATCACTTCAAGTCATTCTGTATGCCAGCAGGATGCATGTCATGTAGCCAGGGGGCACCTTTGAATGTGGCCAGTGTCTACAATTCCCCTGTTTCATTTTACCCATTGGAGAAAGCCTCTTACTGAAACACTATGCTCCTGGCTGTTCCTGTCTTCATCTCTTATGCAGGCTATACATGGTTTGAATACCGAAATTTGATGTGTTTTGTAATCTGATGGTGTCACCATTGATTTGGGAATTTTACCAACCAAACACCATGTTTGGTTGGTAAACCAAACATGGTCACATCATGTTGCTATAGAAAATACATTTTGTAGCCAGAAATGTTCTTTTCTTTTCAGTTCACAGTTCAAGCTCATTTCTTTTTGGACTATATTTCTTGCATGATTCTCCAATTATTGATTGGAAATTTGTTAAAACTCTAAAAAGAAAAATTCCAACATGTCCGATCACTCAAATTCAATGGCCGCATGAAGTTTGGCTATTGTTGTGGCCCACTAATGATGCAAAATTCAAATGAAAATTACGATTTTCTAAAGAAAGTTTTTTTGGAATTTGACCCTTGTATGGTCAGCATTAGTGTCTTATAACTACATTTGGTATTGTTTGTTTCGATACTCAAGCAGATTTTCATTATTTATGTTTTTATTAATTTTTAGAGCAGTGACTTGTTGCTTTTGATTGGAAAGAAAAGTGTCGTCCTTTTCTTTTGGCCAGTTGCCAAGTATACTGCTTTGGAGTTTTTTGCATAAGTATGCTTTTTTCTCTTGTACTGAGATTTTTTCTTACAGCTCATGGGATCAGCATAGTGAGAGTTGTGTATTTATAGACATATATTTTTTTTATCTAGATTCTTTCCACTTGTGTGGCTATTGACCACATTTCTATGGTGCCTTTAAAAAGTATTCATACCCCTCGAAATTGTCCACATTTTGTCATGTTAAAACCAAAAACGTTTATGTATGTAAATCTATTTTACTGGGATTTCTTGTGATAGACCAACACAAAGTGGCACATAATTGTGAAATGGAAGGAAAATTATAAATGGTTTTCAACATTTTTTACAAATAAATATCTAAAAAGTGTGGCGTACATTTGTATTCAGCCCCCTTTTACTCAGATAACCCTAACTAATATCTAGTGGAACCAATTGCCTTCAGACTTCACCTAATTAGTAAATAGAGTCTACTTGTTTGTAATTTAATCTCAGTATAAATACAGCTGTTCTGTGAAGCCCTCAGAGGTTTGTCAGAGTACCTTAGTATACAAACAGTATCAATAAAGGCCAAGGAACACACAATACAGGACAGGGATAACCCTGTGGAGAAGTTTAACCACCTCAATACTGGACACTTTCCGTCCTTCCTGCCAAGACTAATCAAGAATATATTATTATTATTATTATTCAGGATTTATATAGAGCCAACAGTTTGCGCAGCGCTTTACAATATGAGGGCAGACAGTACACTTACAATACAATTCAATACAGGAGGGATCAGAGGGCCCTGCTCGTTAGAGCTTACAATCTAGAAGGCAGGGTCAAGTTGAAACAAAAGGTATTAACTGTAGGGGGATGAGCTAAAGGAGAAAATGAAAGTACAGTTAGGTGTGGGTGGGGTAGGCTTCTCTGAAGAGAAGTGTTTTCAGGGATCATCTAAAAGCTAATAAAGTAGGAGATAGGCAGGCAGATTGGGGTAGGGCATTCCATAGGATTGGAGAGGCTTTGGAAAAGTCCTGGAGGCGAGTATGGGAGGAGGTGATGAGGGAGCTAGAGAGCAGGAGGTCTTGAGAGGAATGAAGAGGACGAGTAGGTTGGTATTTAGAGACTAAGCTAGTGATGTAGCGGGGGGCAGAGTTGTGGATGGCTTTGTATGTAGTTGTTAGTATTTTGAATTTAATTCTTTGGCTGAGCGGAAGCCAGTGGAGGGATTGACAGAGAGGAGTAGCAGACACCGAGCGATTGGTAAGGTGGATGAGTCTGGCAGCGGCATTCATAATGGATTGAAGAGGTGATAGACTATGTAGAGGTAAGCCAAAGAGAAGGGAGTTGCAGTAGTCGAGGCGGGAGATGACCAGCGAGTGAATTAAGAGCTTTGTTGTCTCATTGATTAGAAAGGGGCGTATTTTGGAGATGTTGCGGAGGTTGAGGCGGCAGGATTTGGACAGTGATTGGATGTGTTGCTTGAAGGAGAGTTCAGAGTCCAGGACTACACCTAGAACCTTGGCGTGAGGGGATGGGCTTATGGTTGTGCCATCAATTTTGACAGTGAGATCAGGGGAAGGGGCATATGGGGGAGGAAAAATTATAAGTTCGGTTTTGGATAGATTGATTTTGAGGAAGTGATGTGACATCCAGACTGATGTATCTGATAGTAAATTAGTGATACGTGATGAGACAGAGGGAGTGAGCTGAGGGGTAGAGAAATAGATTTGGGTGTCGTCAGCATAGAGGTGGTATTGGAAGCCGTGGGAGGCTATCAGTTGACCCAGGGAGGAGGTATAGATTGAAAATAGGAGTGGTCCAAGAACAGAACCTTGGGGGACCCCAACAGAGAAAGGAAGAGGAGAGGAGGAAGTAGAGTTGTAAGAAACGCTAAAGGTGCGGTTGGATAAGTAGGAAGAGAACCATCGTAGAGTAAGGTCACGGAGACCAAAGGTGTGGAGTTTTTTGAGAAGGAGGGGGTGGTCAACCGTATCAAAGGCAGCAGAGAGGTCCAGGAGGAGGAGTACAGAATAATGTCGATTGGTTTTGGCCGTTAGTAGATCGTTTGTTAGTTTTAGGAGAGCAGTTTCTGTGGAGTGTTGAGGACGAAATCCAGACTGAAGGGGATCAAGAAGGCTATTATCAGCGAGGTGGACACTCAGTCGGTTGTAGACCAGTCGTTCGAGTAGTTTGGATAAAAAGGGGAGCAAGGAGATGGGGCGTAGGTTGTTAGGATTGGATGGGTCCAGTGAGGGTTTTTTAAGTATGGGTTTGACAAGTGCATGTTTTAGAGAGTTGGGGAAGATGCCAGAAGAGAGGGAGAGATTGAAGATGTGAGTTAGAGAGTGTAGCATAGAGCCAGAGGGTGAACGCAGCATTTGTGAGGGAACAGGATCCAGAGGGCAGGTGGTAAGGTGGACATTACCAAGTAGTTTAGCAACTTCGTCTATAGTGGTGGGGTTGAAAGAGGGAAGTAATGATTGTGCCTGTGGGCATGATGTGTAAAGCGTGGAGGGTATCAGAACAGTAGAGATCTCCGCGCGAATTGTATCAATCTTCTGTTTGAAGTGATTAGCAATCTCCTGGGCAGTGAGTGAGTTGGCGGGTGGAGGCGGTGGAGGATGAAGTAGAGAGTTGAAAGTAGAGAAGAGTTGACGGGGACGGGATGATAGGTTGCTGATGAGAGTGATAAAATAGTTCTGCTTGGCAGAGAGGAGGCTAGAATTGTAATTTTGGATGGCGGATTTATATTGGTTGAAATCTCTCTGAGACTTGGTCTTGCACCACAGGCGCTCATGAGCACGATATATTTGTTTTTCCCAAAAATATATTGTTGACAAAATCTTTAGCGTTCCAAATATGGTCCCTGGGGAAAGGCAATCTTTCCAGGGTTGCAAACAGCTTCCCAGCCACCATCTGGGTACACCTCCCAAGGGATTGGCTAAGGCCTGATCCATATTTAGGCTGGCTATTTGAATTCGCACCCTAAGCTCCAGAAACTTCTTCAAGCAAGGGGGAGCAATCAAACTCCCAGCCTGTGAAACTCTGAACAGACCAGGCCAAATGATCTATGTTCCCCTGGTTACAGAAGGAAACAAAAAATAAATTTACTTAGCACCCTATGCTAGGAGGGTGCTACATAGGGATGGTATGTAGAGACCATGATTCACAAATGGAGTAATGTGCTGGTATTCAGTGGCACAACTCTGATGGCATCTGTAGGTCTAAGTCATTGCTTCTTAAAGTTAAATTGTAAACACTTTTTACCTTAAAACACTCCCTGCATTAAGGCGAAAAATATTTTACAGGTTGCTGTGCTTCCACACCTCCCTAAATACTTACCTAAGTCCTCAATCGATCCAGTGATGTGCATGGCTGCAGTCTTCTTTCCTATCTCTTCGTCTTCATACAGGAATTTGAGAAGCAGCAGAAGTCATTGGCTCCTGCTTCTGTCAATCAAATGCTTTGAGGAGGTAGTAGTGGGCAGGGTCAAAGTGCCAAGCTCTGCTGCATGTTTGTATGGAGTGCAGCTCCATAGACACACACAGCTCGAGAGCGAGCAAGCATGTGTGCCCCCATAACAAAAGGCTTGCTATGAGGGCATACAGAGAAGAAGTGAAGCCAAGATCGCCAGCAGGGGGACCAGAGAAGAGTAGGATTGGGACATTTTGTGCAATATCACTATACAGAGCAGGTGAGTATGACATTTTTTATTATTTTAATATACAGAAATAGCTTCAGTAATACTTTAACTTAATCCCTACCAGGCCATACATGCTATAAAGTTACTTAGAACCCCAAACATTAAATATTTATACCATACTGTATATATTTTAACAGAGGCTCTAGAGAAAAAAATGGTGGGTTTTGGAATATCACATAGTATTTACTCAGCAGTTTTTTAAACTCAAATCTTTTCAAAAAAATACAAATTAGTGAGTTTTAGTGAACACAAACACAATATAATATCGATTTTTTTGTAATAAATTAAAAGATGACGTTACACCAAGTAAATAGATACCTAACCTCATGCTTTAAAACTGCGTATGCCCGTAAAAATCTCCATAGACAACATTTTAAAAGACTTTATTTTACAAATTCACTGCAATACCTCACATGTGTTTTATATGCATTTGCCTTTGGGCATGAGCAGGGATTAAAAAGATTAACAAGCCTTGCTTAAAAGGGGTTGTAAAGGTATGCTTTTTATTTTCTAAATAGGTTCCTTTAACCACTTTCAGACCGGACCATTTTGCTGGTAAATGACCAGAGGTCTTTTTACACTTTGGCACTGCGCTGCTTTAACTGGTAATTGCACGGTCATGCAATGTTGTACCCAAACAAAATTTGCGTCCTTTTCTTCCCACAAATAGAGCTTTCTTTTGATGGTATTTGATTGCCTCTGCGATTTTTATTTTTTGCAATATAAACGTAAAAAGACCGCAAATTTTGAAAAAAAATGATATTTTCTTTCTATTTTTTTTTTTGTTATTAGAAAAATCCAATAAACTCAATTTTAGTCATACATTTAGGCCAAAATGTATTCAGCCACATGTCTTTGGTAAAAAAAAAGTCAATAATTGTATATTTATTGGTTTGCGCAAAAGTTGTCACATCTACAAACTAAGGTACGTTTTCTGGAATTTACGCAGCTTTTAGTTTACGACTGCCTATCTCATTTCTTGAGGTGCTAAAATGGCAGGGCAGTACAAAACCCCCCCAAATGACCCCATTTTGGAAAGTAGACCCCCTAAGGAAATTGATAAGAGGCATGTTGAGCCCATTGAATATTTTATTTTTTGCCTCAAGCGATTGAATAATGACAAAAAAATATATATATTTTTTTTTTTACACAAAGTTGTCACTAAATGATATATTGCTCACACATGCTATGGGCATATGTGAAATGACACCTCAAAATAAATTCTGCTGCTTCTCCTGAGTACGGGGATACCACATATGTGGGACTTTTTGGGAGCCTAGCCGCGTACGGGGCCCCGAAATCCAAGCACCGCCTTCAGGCTTTCTAAGGGCGTAAATTTTTGAGTTCACTTCTCACTACCTATTACAGTTTTGAAGGCCATAAAATGCCAAGATGGCACAAAACCCCCACAAATGACCCCATTTTAGAAAGTAGACACCCCAAGATATTTGCTGAGAGGCATGTTGAGTTCATGGAATATTTTATATTTTGCCACAAGTTGCGGGAAAATTACAAACTTTTTTTTATTTTTTTTTCACAAAGTTGTCACTAAATGATATATTGCTCATGCATGCCATGGGCATATGTGAAATGACACCCCAAAATAAATTCTGCTGCTTCTCCTGAGTACGGGGATACCACATATGTGGGACTTTTTGGGAGCCTAGCCGCGTACAGGGCCCCGAAAACCAAGCACCGCCTTCAGGCTTTCTAAGGGCGTAAATTTTTGAGTTCACTTCTCACTACCTATTACAGTTTTGAAGGCCATAAAATGCCAAGATGGCACAAAACCCCCACAAATGACCCCATTTTAGAAAGTAGACACCCCAAGCTATTTGCTGAGAGGCATGTTGAGTCCATGGAATATTTTATATTTTGCCACAAGTTGCGGGAAAATTACAAACTTTTTTTTTTTTTTTCACAAAGTTGTCACTAAATGATATATTGCTCACGCATGCCATGGGCATATGTGAAATGACACCCCAAAATAAATTCTGCTGCTTCTCCTGAGTACGGGGATACCACATATGTGGGACTTTTTGGGAGCCTAGCCGCGTTCGGGGCCCCGAAAACCAAGCACCGCCTTCAGGCTTTCTAAGGGCGTTACAGTTTTGAAGGCCATAAAATGCCAAGATGGCACAAACCCCCCCAAATGACCCCATTTTGGAAAGTAGACACCCCTAAATTTAGGGGTACACTAGTGAGACTAGGTAATAAATGGCGGGTGCCCTGAAACTATAAAAAAATAACTAACCAACCAGCGTCACCTGTAACCGTTATATGGTGATCACTGGTGAAAGGGTTAACTAGGGGGCAATCAGGGGGCTTTATGCGGTAGTATATGGGGGTCCCTGGCGCTATAAAAAGCTGCGGCGAACCTAAATACCTACCTGCCTAACTAGCGTCACCTGTGACACTAATACAGCGATCAGAAAAACGATCGCTTATTAGGCTGGGTTCACACTGGAGCGATGCGGGAACGCCACGAATCCGCGGCGGGTTCCCGCATTGCATGCCTCCCGGCGGCAGTTCACACAGCCCTATGCGAACTGCTGGGAGTGTCAGTGAAATGTTAATGACACCCCCAGATCAGTTCGCATATCGCAGTGCGATCTGCAAACTTGGATCGCATGGTGTGAACACCCATGCGATCCGATTCTGCTGCGGACCAAAAAAAGGGTCCCGTGCGAGTTTGCGGCGGGTGCGGCGGGTGCGACACGAATTCAGCCATACTATCTGTATAGCTGAACTCGAACCGCACAGAGATCGGATGTGATTTGCACTGCAGTGCGGTGCGAATCACATTCGTTCTCATAAACCGCTGCAATGTGAACCCAGCCTTAGTGACACTGGCGACGGGGGGTGATCACGGGGTTAAACCTTTATTGGGGGGGTTAGGGGGGTACCTTAGAACTAAAGGGGGCTAACCCTAACTGCCCTAACAGTTATTACAGTCACAAATGACACCCGCCGGGTGATCAGGGGGTTAAACCTTTATTAGGTAATAAATGGCGGGTGCCCTGAAACTATAAAAAAATAACTAACCAACCAGCGTCACCTGTAACAGTTATATGGTGATCACTGGTGAAAGGGTTAACTAGGGGGCAATCAGGGGGCTTTATACGGTAGTATATGGGGGTCCCTGGCGCTATAAAAAGCTGCGGCGAACCTAAATACCTACCTGCCTAACTAGCGTCACCTGTGACACTAATACGGCGATCAGAAAAATGATCGCTTATTAGGCTGGGTTCACACTGGAGCGATGCGGGAACGCCACGAATCCGCGGCGGGTTCCCGCATCGCATGCCTCCCGGCGGCAGTTCACACTGCCCTATGCGAACTGCTGGGAGTGTCAGTGAAATGTTAATGACACCTCCAGATCAGTTCGCATATCGCAGTGCGATCTGCAAACTCGGATCGCATGGTGTGAACACCCATGCGATCCGATTCTGCTGCGGGCCAAAAAAAGGGTCCCGTGCGAATTTGCGGCGGGTGCGGCGAATGGCTGAACTCGAATCGCACAGAGATCGGATGTGATTTGCACTGCAGTGCGGTGCGAATCACATTCGTTCTCATAAACTGCTGCAATGTGAACCCAGCCTTAGTGACACTGGCGACGGGGGGTGATCACGGGGTTAAACCTTTATTGGGGGGGTTAGGGGGGTACATTAGAACTAAAGGGGGCTAACCCTAACTGCCCTAACAGTTATTACAGTCACAAATGACACCAATGCAAAAAAGAAAAATGACATTGGTGTCACTGTGACTGGGGGGCAGGGGTAATTGGGGGGGTGATCGGGGGGGTGTGAGTGTGCCTGGCATGTTCTACTGTGTAGTGACGTGTTGGTGCAACTCACCGATCCTCTCTCCTCGGTGTCGGAACGAAAAATACCGACACGGAGGAGAGAATACATCACTTCCTCTCCTGTGTTTACATTACAGGAGAGGAAGTGATGTCACGAACGATTGCTATTCGTCGGGAGCGATCGCGAGGGGGTGGCCATGAACGAATGGCCGCCCCCTCGTCCGGGATCGCTCCCGCACGAATACCGACCGCCGCAGGCACCGGGCGGGGGCCCGATCGGGCCCCCGACCCGCGGGAAGGCAGGGACGTACATGTACGCCAATATGCCTGCCCGTGCCATGCTGTCGACGTACATCGTCGTGCGGCGGTCGGGAAGTGGTTAAGCTAGTGCATTGTTGGTTCACTTACCTTTTCCTTTGATTTCCCTTTTGAATGTTTTTTTTTTCTTTGGTTTCTTTGTCTGAATTTCTCACTTTCTGTTCCTCCTCAGTAAACTGTTCAGTAAGCTGTTTTGGCTGACTAAACACCGCTTGGATGATGGTGTGAAGTTTACTGAGGAGAAACAGGAAGCGAGAAATTCAGACAAAGAAAAAAAAACATTTAGAAGGGAAATCGAAGGAAAAGTTAAGTGAACCAACAATGCACTAGCTTAAAGGAACCTATTTAGAAAATAAAAAATTAAGCTTTACAACCCCTTTAAAGCCTTCCCACACTACAGAAAGCAATGTCCTGTATGTACTTACCCTGGGTGTCCATTTTTTATTGCAAAGTTTTTTTTTTCTCTTTATATTATACTGTCCTAGTTGTCTAAACACTTAATGTATATGTTATGTTAATTTACTTTTGCATGGTATAGTTTAACAGCATGGTTTTGTTAGGTTGACAGGTAAACAATCAAACAAACATGTTCATCTGCTTATGCAGGGCTATCATGCTCATCCCAGGATGTGTCCAAATATAAGTGTGCACATAGGGACAACTCATGTAAGAGATAGATGGTATCATTATGTATTAGTGACATTGTGAAGCAATTATGTAGGCATACACTGCATGATGTGCAAGCCAGTATCTGCTGTATATTAAACAGCTCTTGGCTTTTATATTCAGCAAGGTAGCACACTGTTTATACATTATGTAGACTATATTACATAGACTATATTAGGATGCATTAAAATTAAACAGCATATAATCGCAAACTAAGCATTATTTCTTTTAAGACAATGAAGAGTACAGTAATTACTCTTAGAAAATACTAATTTATGATTATATGATAACAGTTACTTCAGAAATATCACCAGGACCAATTACTGTCATTGCAGCAATTCTTAAAGACTTCCGAGATGTTCTTTGAGTGTTCTTTGAGTGGCTTATTTGAATAATACACAAATATGTCTGAATATTGAAATTATACCTGGTCTGTGACTAAGCACTTAGCATAATCATCTGGGATTATTACTAGAGAAACTACTGAAAAAAATGTGGGTGTCTCTATTATATGTTGTATTTACTCTTATCATGAAGGTGATATTGCAGCTGGGCACACCACCTGCTAATAAAGGTAATGCTGAGAATGTTTGGGTAATTTCTTCTCCTGAAGAGAGATCACTCACCTCCAACTTTTGCACTTGAATTTCTTGTAAATATTGTGAATATTGATTCATACTGTCATACAAGTGCTTGATCTGTGGTGGAAAAATAACCAACCCTGCAATAAGTGAGCCAAGTAAGTGGGCTTAGAACATTAATAATACAGCCATTTTAGGAAAGCCAGAACTGATAGTCTAACACATTTTAATATTGAAGAAAATCATCAACAGCTGAAGTAAAATGATAAAGTTACTATGTTTTTGCAATAGGAAACCTCATGTATGAAAATATCAGAAATTCTGCCCCATATGTTCACAACTCCAGGCTAGATGATGCACTGGCACATGAATTAAGCTACTTGATTTAATTTACTTCAGTGTAGTCAGGCTTTTAGTCAGGTATAGAAATAAGTTTTACCAGAATTTTTTTCAAATGTGCTGATTGTGATAAGCTGATAAACCTCTCTTTATTGGTGCTGAAGTGTTTTTGCTGGTCCAGAAATGGTTTACATAGCTACATAGTTAGTTGAGTTGAACAGAGATATGTCCAGGAAAATCAGCAGCTTAAGTAAAATAATTAAAGTGACTACATTTTTGTAATAGGAAACCTTATATATGAAAATAGTGGAAATTTGGGCCTGGGGTAGCAATCAAAGAGGGAGAGATTTTTCAATTTGTGCACCTAAAATAACAAAATAAAGACAGCAGCCATAAATAAGGTATAGACTTGCTGCACATTGTACAGACATTGATACTTGGCCAGTAGGTTAAAGGAAGAGATAAAGTACATGTTATTGTGAAGAAAAGTCAGTATATTATGGCACAGCCAAGAGCCAGGAATATTTAAAGGGCATGCTGCACACTGTGTCTTTTTATTAGGTCATACCAGGAAACAGGGAGATTTTGCAAGTGTTATATGTGTCTAAATTAAAGTGGAACAACATTGTATCTAAGCAACACAAACCACCACTGTTTAATTAATATTTAATATGCAAAGCAAACTCCCCCATCCATGACTGTATGCTTTATTTTGTGGAAAAATCACTTTGAAATTCACCCATAGCATTTCTGGCCATGGATATCTTGAGTAAGGGCAGATGATTCATGTAGCATTTATTTCCTAGAATCTATCTGCCCTTACCTCAGGCATGCAGGCAGGAGGGTGTGCTTAGCTGAAAAAAAAGTCCTCCTTTGAGGACTTCGGGATTTATGACATCATTTGGCTAGGCCTGGAAACCAGAAAGTAACTAAAACATTTTTAAAAAATGTTTCAAACATGTAAATATGTTATACTTATCTATCTATTGGGCAGTATGTACTCCTTTTTAGCTATAATTCAATGTCAGAGGGATAGAGTATACAGGTTTCACACATAACAGTGTATATTTTGGAAACATAGTCCATATTTTGAGAAAATATTTTGAAGCCTTTTCCATAGTATGCTATTTCAGAGGGAAAGAGAAGGCAGATTTTCATGTCCAAAACAAATCATTGTCTGTTTCCTAAAACTAAAGACAGAACATTGTATGGATTTGCAGAACACATTTAAGACTTTCTAGCCCACAATTTCAGAGGGAGAGAGCAAGCACATTGCATCTGGAAATAAAAAAAATAAATAATTTTTAGGTGACTAAAGTTGTAAAGATGTTACAGATCTGTACCTTAGATACTAAGCCTCTATGAACTGGATTCAATTTCTGACCAATTGAATGGGCAAATTATATATATAAATAAAAAGAATAATGTCTATATTCAGAGACTGAAAAGTCCAAAATATTGCAGTTTAGCCCAGCAGATATAAAGCCTGTATAAAGCTTGTATTGGTATCTAAATTAGTGTCTTGTTTTAGAGACTGAAAATCCCAAAATTTCACAGTTTTTCTCACAGTTATTAAGCCTTTTAGGTCTGCAATTAGGGATTTAACAGAAAAAATGCATCTGGAAATAAAAAAATTAAAATCATTGTCTATTTGTTTCATATTTAGAAAGAAAGAAAACAAATGTACAGATTTTGAACAAAACAATTGGCTTAGTTTATCACAGACCAAATAAAGAAAAAGTTGACAGATTTTCTGCTAAACTTGTAATCTTTTTCAGTCAGACTAATTTTTATGAAGGAGAGAGCAAGTAGATTGTAGCTAGAAATAATAAATGATTTTCTTTTTTTCTTTTCTTTTCTTTTCTTTGACTGAATAAAGACAGTACATGTTAACAGATTTGCACTACAGCTTCAAGCCTATTTGGACAGGTTGATATATGGCAGTCTTTGCATCTTCCTTTTTTCATTTTCCAATGTCATCAAATTGCATCTTCCAAAAATAGAAAATGGTTAATTTGTCCCAGACATAACAGAAAAACAATATTTAAAAAGTGAAGCTTTTATATATATTTTGTAAATTAAAAAAAATAAAATGTCAATTTCATGTGCACCTCTTAAGCCTTTCTAGAAAGACCACTATTTCTGAAGGAGAGAGCAGACAGATTTATTCAATAAATATAAAATGAGTCTGAATCTTTACATAGACAGCCTGAATTACCTGAAACTGCATTGTTTCAGATACAGGCTTTAAATATTGCACAAACTTGTAAAACAGAAACTCATCCTTTTTTAAATGGAGGCGCATTTACAGACAGAGTCAGCTTATTTCAGCCATAAATATACAATGTAAATAAGACACTATATGAAAATTGTATAGCTTAAAATTATTTTAGAGTAAGCTAATCTTGAAGACAGGAATTAGCCATGTTTCAAAATGAAAAATTAAAGTATTGCATTTTTTAAGACACTGCATATAATTTGTATAAATTGGCTTAACTAATCTTATCTTTTCCTGGGAGGCAATTTAGGAGGCAGGGAGTCAGCATATTTTAGCCATAAAAATTGAATGAAACTGTGTTTCCAAAAGTTTTTATAAAACAAACGTAAATATTTGCTGAACTGTATCACACTCTTTATGGTGTTAGGCAGTTTTGAAGACTGAAGCCTCGTACACACGATTGGATTTTCAGCAGATAAAACCCCACACTTTTGTCCGAAGGCGTGGGCCTGATTTTTGTCTTGCATGCAAATAGCGAGGAATTGACATACTATGTGGTTTTTCAGCTCTTCAGCACCACCCTCTGGGCTCCTTCTGCTCCTTCATGTTAGTAGAAGTTGGGTGAGTGTTGATTCGTGATTTTCATTTCACGCTTTTCATTTAGTGCTTTTCATTTAGCGCTTTTCGGTTTGCGCTTTTCATTTCATGTTTTTCAGTTTGTTTCTGAATGCCCGTTCATCAACCAGACATGTTGTGGAATCGGAGGAGATAGCGTGTTATTTATTATTGGCGTTGGAGTTTTTGCTTTGACCCAAGTCCAGTCCAGGAACAGGAGGAGGAGGATTTCTTGGACCAAAAATTGGTTGCTTTATTAATTGTGACCAATTATGTCATATGCCTTTTCTGTGGGAGCTCCAGGAGAATAATCCAGATGATTTTCGGAATTATGTGCCAATAGAACTATCTCCAGTTCTATTGGCAGATAGCATGTCTAATTTTATTTTTTACATTTTTTTAATGCACAATAAAAAAAAATTGCGGAGAATAATACTTGGCTATGTGTTTTACTTAAAATGACAGTTTGGGAGTAGGCAGTTACATTTAAATAACAAAACAATGTAAAATTGACAAGGGACACCAACATAGTTGTATCTTTGATCGTAAAAACTATGGGATAATGGTGCTGTGGTAACTTGCAGCAAAAAAATAACAAACATAATAATATTATTCTTGATATCACTATATAAAAAAAGCATTTGAAAATGTGTTTGCAATAACTCCATCAGTATCACCAGTAAGGCAGCTTTATTATTATACCATTAAAGAAGAAGAGAATGTGCGCTGCATTTCGAGATTTCATAATTTGCCACATCACACGTGTTAATTCTCCATTATGAATGCTAATTTACAAGACCGAATGCTTCTGACTTGTCCTTGCTTCCGAGCATGCGTGTTTGTACTAGACCAACAGACTTGTGTACACATGCTCGGAAAATACGACAACAGACATTTGTCTGCGGAAAATCTAATTGTGTGTATGCGGCTTAAGAGTAGACATTTTCTAACCAGGAATATTATGTAAAATGTTATTCTTCCAGAGTCCCTTTATAAAATGTTTACTCATACGAGGCACAGAATCTCATCCCTTTCAATAGGATACAGTAGGGAGCAGACATGGGTCAGAAAGGGGCCTGGATTATTATTCGGAGCATAGTAAGTCATAATTGTGATCTCATTATCCTGAATGGTGCCCTGGAGCAAGAGATACCTGCCGTCAGGGTCAGCTAGCTGTTTACTGCAAACGGGAGTGACTTATGAATGGCGATGAGGACCCCCTTCTGCTTGGTGGGGCCATTAGCTAAGTAATCTTGAGGATAATGCACAGAGAAGTACTTAGGGGAGGAAGAGGAAGAGAAAGCAGTTTCCTGTAGACATGCTATGCCAATTTTAAGATGTTTTAGGTATTTGAATATTTTGACCCGTTTCTGGGGGGAGTTCATACCCTGAAAATTCATGGAAAGCCAATGGAGCGACATCACAGTGGTATTATGTAATACAATGTGAAGAGGAGAGGGAGAGGGGGGCGGGGGGAGGGGGGAGGGATAAGAAGAGAAGAGGAAAGAGAAAAGAGTAGAAGGGAGGAGAGCATAAAAAGAGAGACAAGCTCGAAAAGGCACATGTATCAAGCTCAAAGATGTGTAACAACATGGGCTGGATGGCCCACTTAGGGGTGTGACCATAGCTGAGAAACCAGTCTCAGCTAGGTATACACACATCCGGGGAGCAGTGGTCCGTCGGAACCACTGGCCTGTATTAAACACTTTAAAACAATATAATTGAATAAACATAGAATGGAACTAACACAAACATGGAAGCATAAAACTAGATAAATGCAACAGAAACATGGTAACAATTATGGGCGAACCTCATATGCAATAGTGCGGATGCAAGGGCCCGCCGAAGCCCCCAGCGAAGACAGCCAGAAGCCATCAATTCCAGGAGGTTGGGTGCACCCCCACAACCGGACCACAACGCCCCCCCCAATTCCCCCCAACCCCCCAACCGGGATGGGAGGGAGAGGGGTCCCAGAACACGGCGGAACCAGCAGCCCACCAGGCCAACAGTGGGGGAGGAGCCCCCCGTCGGTCACCTCCGCCCCTCCCCCATCCCAATCTTTTTTTCTTTTCCTTTTCTTTCCCTTCCCTGTCCACTAAGGGGGTGACCCAAGATGGTGAGTCAGGCTGTCAAAGCGCCACCAGGATGGTGCTACAAAGGTAGATGGGATACAAAAAAAAAAAAAAAAGAAAAGGTCCATCTGGTGGGTGTCCAGGTGCCAATGTTACCCCCGGCCGCCTGTACGGCAACAAGGCGGCCTATACCAGGGTGTCCCCCCATGGGCTAGAGTAACAATCCAGTAATGAATAACAGTCTGGTGGGGGGGAACCCTGGGACGTTACACCTTTACTCCGTGTCGAGAGCAGCAAGGGTACAGTTATTTTATAATTTATAAATTATACAGATCAGCTGTGCAGAATCAAGTTATTTTCCATAGGGAGCAATTCAAAATGGAGAAATCAGATAGACTCTATCGCCCATTAAAAAAAAAAAAATGTATTTCTCCTGTGCCAAAGGAGAAAATGGTTTGCAAATTAGCTACCAAAATATAAAGTATTTTTATAGGTCACAAAATTCTGAGATAGGGAATGAGAACAAGTGGTTTCAATTTAAAAAATCCCTTGTAAGGCCATCCTTAGTGTGCATCCAAAATGTTTTCAGACTGTGCAAGAGAACTCAAATAAGGTAAAAAAAATTGATACAGACATCATAATATATCCTACATAATTCATAGTTAAATACATTGTGCCATATTGAAATGCAAGCATTAATGGTGAACGCAGTAGTTACCCAGGCAGGATAAAATATACAATGGCCACCATTTCAGTTCATGCAGGGTTCTCAGTGGAACAAACATATATAACTTGATGATTCCTGAACCGTGTACTATTTCACTGTCGCAGGTCTACCGAAACACCAACCATTGTATTGTCAAATTGTGATTTGTATACGCCTATGTTAGCTGTCTCGTAGCTATCTTTTTTTCCTATATTTTTGAAGGACCAGCAACTGTACCTTTAACTTGTCACTTGTTATAAATATTTCAATAAAAAGTTTATGGAAAAAAATGTCCTTTGAAATAACTGACTATAAATTGGGTAGTTGCATTAAATACATTTAAAATTGTATTTAAAGTGGATATTTTCTTAAGTACATCCTGCTTTTATGATAAAAAATATGTGCCCATGGCATCTTGTGAAAGAAGAATTGCAAATTAACCTCCATGACAGGCAGCTAGTCAAATCCACATTTTTATCCACAGTTTCTGCAAACTCTGCTATCTGACACTTCCAGGTGTGTCCAATGACGTATCCCCTTTGGCTACTGTAGTACCCTCCTCCAGTGGATGCATCATTGCAGGACAAACAATAGTTTGATACTTTTTCAGAGACTCTTTCAGAAAAATTACAACGTGTGTGTTTAGTTTTGATTTTATATATTTTTTTTACTGATTTACAGTTTCTAGCAATGTATGTCCAGGAGACATTTCATTTATACATATACAGAATATTGAACACGTAAAATGCATTTTATTTTAAAAGTACATATTTAAGTAATAGCTGTTTTTATTGCCTTCTGTAAGAGTAAGCAAGTAAAAAACATGCATGGACGCACAAAGGCTTTTTCATTAATATAATGGAATTTTGAGTCATTAAAGTATTATGCCCATCATCCAACAGCCAGCAAAAATCTAATTTGGTCATCAATCTCTTCATAAATATGTCCAGTGAGATGAATATTGATTACTGGAATAAGTCACAAGTATAATTTAGTTGAAAAAACTGTCCTTTTTTTATCCATTTTCTCTTTTATTACAGTCTCTGATTTCCATGTAATTACATATTGTAGAAAATGCAACCCATTCCACAAAAATGAGCATGGGTTTACATTTTCAATGTAAGTGAAAGGCTAGCTAAGGCAAAGATGTTTGGGTTTACACAAAAATATGCCAAGAAAGGATTATGTGCTTGAAAGTCTGCACAATTATATGTGGATAAATTAAATGTCAAACAAGTTCTGGCATGCCTATGGTACTTGGGGTCCTTGTTAATGCACCTGAAAGAGAATGCTGCTGTATTGTATTTTGTTTGGTGTTAAAATGTATGCAGATTTTTTTTTTTATTCTACAGCATGGGTTCTTACATTTTTTTGCAATTACAGATCCCCACTGGATTGCTTAATATAGCACCATAATCCCAGACTGTTGAAGTCATCATTATTGCCAGTCTTATCAGACACCAATACGCTTTCAAGCTATGCCAGTAGCTTTATTTTACTGTACATAGAGATAGCTAGGAATAGAATAGCTGAAATAAAATCTGAAGAATGTATTTATTTTGTTATTTATTTGTTTATTGTATATTTTTGTGCAATCAAGACATAGACTTGAGATAGAATTACTGGCAATTTTTCTTGCATGTCAACTGACAAATCGGGGTTGATTTACTTAAACGGAAGAGTGCAAAATCTGGTGCAGTTTTGCATAGAAAACAATCAGCTTCTGTGTTTTTTTGTAAAATTACAGTAGAATAAGCTGAAGTTAGAAGCTGATTCTGCACTCTTGAGCTTTAGTATATCAACCCCATAAACTCAATTGACTTCATGTTTAATAAGGCAGAAAATCCTGCTTCTTTTTTTATTAGTCAGAGATCAAATTTCACATACGGAATGGGGTTTCTGGAGAGAAATTGTTTTTTGCATTGTATAAGGGGCCAGAAATGATTGTATGTTTATTCCCCACACAATTTGAACATCAATGTTTCTGATTGTCAAAGGTAGTCAGTATGTTTGGTCACTGTAAATGACCCTTTGTCACATTCTTCCTAGCTGTCAGCCAATTCTGTATTTATCCATTACAGTCTGTGTCCATTAGTTTGTGTTTGTCCAAGCTATACTCATGGCATAAAAGTAAATTTTCTCACTTTACAAAAGGTGGTGGATCACTGAGTGATTTTTGGATCAAGGATTGATACTCTTATACATATCAAGATCTACTAGATGTTTTTTGGATTTATATTTTGGACTATTACTGCAGTGTTCATACACATTGGACTTTTGTATATTTCTTTATTTATTACAATGGTGTTAACCACTTCAGCTCCGAAAGATTTTACCCCCTTAGCAGCGATCATGCCCACCGGTCACGCGATTTGGGTCTCCTGCCGTGCAGCGGGGTGTGCGCGCGTTCCCTCTGGTGGCTCTTAAAGGTGACCCCGTACCCATTCGCATTAAATAAGCATGAGCCAGTCAGGAACCGGTTAACAAACCTTGAACATTTTTGTACATTATGTACATTTTGGGTCAATTTATGTCAATTGATGTGCTGGCGGCTGTGTGTAATCTCCAAGCTCAATTTAGTTCCCTTTTTTTATTAGTGTCTTTCAATGTTTGTAAGTCTAAGTAAAAAATATGACATATGTAAACATGTTATTAGCAATCTATATATTCCTATAAATTACAGTAGAGGATACGTCATACAATATATTCTGACAACAGTGTTAAACATACTGTATACCTGTCGCAATCTCCAAAAAGTATCAACTAGAAAATTATAAGGGAAATATTAACTTACCGTATATACTCGAGTATAGGCCGACCCGAATATAAGCCGAGGCCCCCAATTTACCCCCAAAAAACTGGAAAACTTATTGACTCGTGTATAAGCCGAGGGTGAGATATGGCTGTCCATCCCTGTGTGTCCGTCCATCCCTGTGTGTGTGTCGGTCCATCCCTGTGTGTGTGTCCGTCCATCCATCCATCCCTGTGTGTGTGTCCATCCATCCATCCCTGTGTGTGTGTCCATCCATCCATCCATCCATCCCTGTGTGTGTGTCCATCCATCCATCCATCCCTGTGTGTGTGTCCATCCATCCATCCATCCCTGTGTGTGTGTGTCCGTGCAGCCTTGTGTGTGTGTCCAGCCTACCTGTGTCCCGAGCCTGTGTCCCGAGCCTCCGTCCCGAGCCTCCGTCCCGAGCCTCCGTCCCGAGCCGCCGTCCCGAGCCGCCGTCCCGAGCCGCCGTCCCGAGCCGCCGTCCCGAGCCTCCGTCCCGAGCCGCCGTCCCGAGCCGCCGTCCCGAGCCGCCGTCCCGAGCCTCCTCCGTCCTTCCAGGATCGCCGCTCTTCTCGGCGGCCATTCTAAAATTCAAAAGCCGCGCCTCCGCCTTCGCCTGTGATAGGCGGAACACTGAATTTCCCAGCAGCCTGTGTTCCGCCTATCACGGACATCGTCTCATCCTCGTCCGTAGTACGAGGATGAGCGGATGTCCGTGATAGGCGGAACACTGACTGCTGGGAAATTCAGTGTTCCGCCTATCACAGGCGAAGGCGGAGGCGGAGGCGCGGCTTTTGAATTTTAGAATGTCCGCTGTCTGTCTGCTCGATACGCTGATCGAGCAGTCAGACAGCGGTGACTCGAGTATAAGCCGAGGGGGCACTTTCAGCCTCAAAAAAGAGGCTGAAAATCTCGGCTTATACTCGAGTATATACGGTAATACATTATAAAAGGTACATTAATATAGCTGTTAGCAACAAAAGGTTAATTTTGTGTTGTCATAATACAACAACACATGGGGTTGTTTTTATTAAAACTGGAGTGCAAAATCTGGTATAGCCCTGCAATACATGAATGTATTCTCTGAATATAAAGCATTCTGCACCAACATGACTGTTTTAGAATGCTTGTGTGACAATATTTTGACTTACCTTCTCACTAAATTCTACTGTATTGCTATAGGGAAGAACATTTCATTATACTGCCTTTTATTGAAAAAATTTTCATGAATTATTTATTAGGGTTGTTGTAGGTATAAAGCAACAGAAGCCTGTTGTTATTGAGTTCGAGGATGTCAGAAAGTGCTGATGTATGTCGAAAACCCAGACAAAAAAGTAAAAAGAATCTAAAATTAATTTCCAGATATTCTGTTTATTATATGTCTGTGAACATTCTGAATAGACAACTCTTTCCAGAAATACAATATTAAAGTGTATATAACCCTGAACAATATTATACATTTATAAATTATGACACAGTTTACATTTTATTTTTTGAAGCTTTTTTATTATTGTACTAAGCTGATAATATTTTCTTGCTTATAGGAAGGTGGACCAGTGTGAAAAAAATAAAATACCTTTGATAAAATACAATGATGTACAGCATTTTTTTTTTTTTAATCTTGGATATTCTCATATCATGAGTGTTTTATAAAAATCCATAAATTAGCTCTATCATCTTCACTGTGGAGACCCAACAAGTTTGAAAAAGCAAAGGACAAGTTTGATAAACATCTTTGTTTCTAAACTTACGCTGTAAACTAATGACTTCAGTGACAGTATGCACAGGCATACCTCACTTTTAAGTATACAATGGGGTTTATTTACTAAAGCTAGAACGTGCAAAATTAGGCTCACTTCTGCATAGAAACCAAAGGGAAGGGAAGAAGTATTAAAAAGACTGTTTTAAAACCATAGAAGCACATTGAAAATGGCGGAGGTGCCTCTCTGTGGGGGGGGGGGGGGGGTCAGGGAATGGTCTCTCTAGGAAGGCCCGTTCCACCCTCTCCCCCCCGGGTTCCTAGGAAACCGGGGGGTGGACACGGGGCGCCGGGTCGGGGTCTCCACCTCAGGGGAGGAGGTGCAGACACCAGGATGGGGATATATCCAGGTTGGAGGCACGAGGTCCAGAGGTGGACCATGGGGGGGAGGGGAGGGAGGGGAGGGAGGGAGGAGAATAACCTATAGCTCAAAACCTCTGGTAAAAAGGGCATTTTCCGGGTTCTAGTATGACAATAGTTAACTGTGTGTCATATAACGTGAGAGGTCTGAATGTAGCAAACAAATGGTTTAAGATATTAAGAGAATTGGAGCAACTTAATGCAGAGGTGGTGTTCTTGCAGGAAACGCACTTAACACATGAAAGTAAAATAAGACTATATTCCCCAAGACACACAATTTGGTTCTATGGAGACTCAGTTTCAAGTAGAACAAAGGGGGTAGCGGTGGGACTAGGCCGGGATATACAATTTAAGGTAGAGGGCAGGATGGGGGACCTGGAAGAGAGGTTCCTGTTTTTAAATGGGAAACTATGGGGAATAAAATATACCCTGGCAAACATATACAGCTCAAATAAGAACCCAATAATCTATCTGAGAAAGACACTGGGAAAACTCTGGGAATTTAAGGAGGGGAGGGTGATTGTGGCAGGAGACCTAAATTTTCAGATGAATCCGAGACTGGATAGTTCGTCCCATGCACAGGAGACGGGGAACGGACAAAGGAATGCAATTAAACAATGGATGGCTGAGATACAGCTGATAGATGTGTGGAGGATGCAATATCCAAAGAAACTAGACTATTCGTTCTACTCCCCTGTGCATGGGACGTACATCAGGATAGATTACTGGTTGGTGGAACACCAGTTATTGGAGGAAGTGGTGGATACGGACATGGGAATTAGGACCCTGTCAGATCATGCACCCATAACTATGAGAATTAATATCCCAGAGATGAAAAAACCCCCATTTACTTGGAAACTCAATAAAGAACTATTAGATGTAGAAGGAGAGGAAATAATAAGAAAGGAGTTGGAATTTTTTTTTGCCTCAAATGGGAAGGAAGAGACGGCGGAGAACATATTATGGGAGGCCCATAAGGCTTACATAAGAGGAATATATATCTCCCTTGGGGCAAAAAGAAATTAAAAAAAAGAAAGGAATAATAAGGTAAAGGAACTAAGAGAAGAAATTAGAAGATTAGAATTTAAACATAAAATAGAGAAACAGAATGGACAAGGACAGACACAGGTGCTACAACGGCATTTAGCTATTAAAAAATCAAAGCTAGAGGAAATAATGGAGCAAGAAGCAAGGAGAGAACACTATAAAATAGCGAAAGAGCGATCTATGTGGGGAAACAAGAACGGTAAGAGTTTAGCGAGGATACTGAGGAAAAAGAAAACAAAAAACGTTATTAAGAAAATATTAGATAAAAACAGTGAGACCAAGTATAAGATTAAAGATATAGCGGAGGTATTCAGGGAATACTATGAGCAACTATATTGGGTAAGGAAAAAGGAGACAGAACAACAAGAGAATATTAGAAGGGAGAAAATTTAAGAATACATAATAAATGCCAAGGTCCCTAGACTACCAGAGGAAATAGCACAGGAATTGGAGTCCCCTATAACAGTATTTGAAGTAAAACAAGCAATAAAAGAAAATATAGGAGGGAAAAGCACGGGCCCGGATGGCTATACAATAGAATATCTTAAGAAATTTGGGGAAATATTGTCACCAAGGTTACGTGCATATTTCAATGGCCTAGGTAAAAACTATGGTCTGAGTAAGGAAGCCTCTTTAGCAATTATTACTACAATACTGAAAGAAGGAAGTGAGGGTTTGATATGCTCAAATTATAGACCAATCTCATTGTTAAATACTGACATAAAACTGTTTGCAAAAATATTAGCTACTAGAATGAAAAAATTAATCCCCAACCTGGTCCACCCAGAACAAGTGGGGTTCGTGGGGGGCCAAGAGGGAAGGGACAACGGTGTGAGGACACTACTGCTTCTCCAGAAAATGCAAGAGAGCATAATCCCCAGTCTACTCTTATCGATAGACGCAGAAAAAGCTTTCGATCGAGTAGACTGGGGATTCATGATAGGCACACTGAAGGAAATGGGATTTGGTATCCGAATCCTGAGCTGGGTAAAGACACTTTATGAATGTCCAATGGCAGTGGTAAGGGTAAACGGTAACTTGTCTGACCCTTTCAGGATGTATAACGGGACTAGACAGGGATGTCCACTCTCACCCTTATTGTTTGTGTTGACATTAGAACCATTGTTGGAGACAGTGAGGAAAAATTCTGATATAGGAGGAATCGAGGTCAGTGAAAGAGACACATAAGGTAGCCGCATTTGCGGACGATGTCCTATTTTATGTGACGAAACCCAGAATCTCTATGCCAAACTTGGTAAAGACGATCGAGCAGTATGGAGAATTATCAAACTTTAAAATAAACTCAAAGAAAACAGAAGGGTTAAATGTCAACACGAGCAATGGGGAAGAACAGAATATTAAGAGTGAATTTCCCTTCCAGTGGAAGAAGGAAATTAAATACCTCGGTATAAAATTGGTAGCCTCACTAAGGAAAATCTACGAGATAAATTATATCCCCCTACTGGATGAAGTAAGAGAAGATACGAAAAAAATAATGATAAAACCATTGTCCTGGTTTGGCCGAATAAATGCCCTTAAGATGATCATACAACCAAAAATACTATACAAGTTACAGATGTTACCGATATATAGCCCTCCAGTCTATTTCATTATTATCAAATCCTTAATAATTAAGCTTATCTGGAAAAATAAGAAACCTAGAATAGCCCTAAAGGTACTACAACTGGGAAAAGAGAGGGGAGGCTTAAAGGTACCGGATTTTAAGAAATATTATGAATCCATAGTATTAACACGAGTGGTGGAGTGGATAAAATTAGATAATGAAAAGAGATGGGTGGCAATAGAGCACAGTTCAGCAGAGACATGATTGGGAAGGGAAATTTGGATACCCCCAAAACACAGATCACTAGGACCAACAACACTTGCACTTACAAAAAAAGTTTTTAGAATATGGGACGGAATTCACAAACATAATAAATGGAAACACAACTCCCCATTAATGGGGTTAAAAGAAAATAATTTATTTCCACCGGGGAAGAGCACTATGGGAGGGCACTGGATTAAAAGAGAAGATATTCAATTGAGACACATAATAAAAGAGGGTAAAATAACTTCTTTAGAAATATTACAAAGAGGGAAGGAGTATATGGATATAGATGGATGGCGGTACCTCTAGCTCAGACATTTTGTCTCAACTTTGCCGCAACCGTTGAGAAGTGGAGAAGATCTTAACGCTCTAGAACGGATGTGCGAAGGGAAAGCAACAAGGGTAAACATCTCACAGATATATAAGACGCTGGGAGGAATGGATGAGATGGAGGTGCCTACATATATAAAAGAATGGAAAAAGAAATAGGACCACGAGGGGAGAAACAGAACATAGAAAAAATTTTGTACCAGTACTTAATACACGGGACATCTAAAAATATTATCACAATAGAAATGAATTTTAAAAGCCTTGCTAGGTGGTAAAGGACACCAGACAGGATGAGGAGATATCAAGAAGACCAATTCGGGAATTGTTGAAGGGAGTGTGGACAACAAGGGAGTGCGGCACACATATGGTGGGAATGCCCAAAAATTATAAAGTTCTGGAGAGAAATATTAGATCTGATAAAAACAATAACAGGAGCTCAGGTACCAGAAAACCCTTGGACATGTCTCTTCCACCGTACAGATACCCCAACCCAAAAGTATAAAGAGGCCCTCATAGGAAACCTAATAAATGCGGCAAAGAGCCTGATTCCAAAAAATTGGAGGCAGGTAGAAGCCCCAAAACTGAGGGAATGTATAGAAAGAGTAGAGGATACGTATAGAATGGAGGGATGGGAAGAAGACGAGGAGAGTGGAAAAAAGAAATTCCGAAAGAAATGGGAGCAATGGAAATCGTTTAAATTAACGAAGAAATATAGCGAGGGGGTAGGGCTATAGGGGGGGGGGGGGGGGGGGTAGGATGTTTCTCTTTGTATGCCATGTTTTATGTTTTGTATATATAAAAAAATACTAAGTAAAGATTAAAAAAAACTGCTTTTATTGCATGGCTTTACTAACAAACAGGTTTCCGGCAATGGCACCATTTTAAAGATGAGCGGACTTGTAAAAATAATTTGCTCAAACTGCTCTCATGATCTACATTCTTAGGTTTCAAATCGGCCTATGCATTAATGTTTATCTTTTTTAACCTTTTTTTATTGAAATAGATCGATCAGTTGTTAAAAAAAATTTACACTAAAAAATATAAAAATATCACAGTGATATAGAAGTAAAGTAATACCAATATAGAAAACAGTTCAAATTAAGTCGCATAAAGGAAGAATTACACAAGAGGAAATGAGAAATAGAAGTTTCAAAGAGGTATACTGTAATATAAGGATAAACAATGAACATGCAACATATAGCGTCTCCACATAATAGGAAACCATCTTTTTTTAACTTTTAAATGTTTTGACGATTCAAAAAGGGGTATCCAAACTCCTAAAACCCCAACTACTTCAGACCCTTAACCCAGTTACCTGATGTAAAATTAAGTAAAAAAAGTGTACACCAGCTGTAAAAATACAGTTTTTTAAAATAAAGAGAACGTTGCATCCCCAACTCTTCAGCTAATTATTAGAAACTCAAAAAATAAAATCTAATACCAGGTCTAAGTGAAGAAAGCTTGCAAAGCATTGCTCGCCATCTGTTAATGGGTTTTAGAATCTTGCTGAAATCACAAGATATTCATTAAAATACCAAAACTTCTGAGAAATTTGCCTATTGCACTTTCCAGATTGAATTTCTAAGAAATTCTCACACTTTACTGTGCAGACTGTAATTCCTACTTAGAAGTTACCTTAGTGATTTAATATCAGATGTTCATGTTAAATCCAGACAATATATGTATAATATTGGCAAGAAAACGAATAGGTATTCTGGACAGTGTAAATGAAAATAATGTGTGATACTGCGCCACGGAGTATCTGAAATAAAATGCAATTATGGTTAGAGGGAAGAAGCTGCCTCTACAATTTTCTAAGCCCACAGATGGAGCAAGAGAAATGAAGAGAGATGGTGTAAAAATGGCACTAAACCTCTAAACCAGTGAAAAAATATATATTAGTTAATAGATGATGCACTTGTTTTTAAATTTAGGTGCCTATGACTGGGATTGTCTGACAAGGTTCTGCTACATAAAACATGTGAAATCAAAACCGCTAGAATCCAAAATAAAAAATCTAAAAAAGAAAAATTGCCAAAAAACATACTTTGGTGTTAGACCCTCTGGTGTGTGAGAAAAATATTCTGACCAAAAAATTGGCCAAAGAAGAAAGAAAAATAATTAATGTGTAGTTAAATAGTTAATGTGCTTGTCCACTCCAAAACTGACCAAAAGGAGGAAAGACTAATGCAATGTGAATGAAATAAGAATGCACTTGAAAATGTTTTAGACCCTCTGTGTCACAAATATGTGTGACCCAAGAATCAAAAATGGAGTGTTAAAGAAATATTAAAAGGTTGTTGGAAAAAACAGGGTCAGTTGTTATTTTGTAAAAATATGGTGATATTATTTGTGATCCTTCCAAGAAATAAAAAATATACATATGGAGTGTATAAAAAAATCTAATCACTTGAGTGTTGAAGAAAAAAGGAAGAGAGCATCCTTCATTTCCTTATTTGATATGCTGAAAATGTGTTAGACTCCCTGAGTGATTGAATGGTGGAAAATAAGTGAACTAAATGAAATTAAATTTGAATGTTAGTGCCAAAAATATGAACTAGTTAAAAAGGATAACACACCTAATATTGCTGTACCAAATAAAAATGTACCCATGTACATTGAACCCACTATATGAATGAAAAAAAAGCATACAATGTATTGCACAGAAAAATAAATAAATAAAACCATAAAGCAAATTAGTGAAATAAAAATAAAATAAAAATTCCTCTATTAGTCCATTTATATAGTGAAAGTGACTTGTGCTCAGCGGATGATATCCAGTGCTTGTAAAAAGTGCTGCAATCAATCCTTCATGTAACAAGAAAAGGTGCCAGTGAGCTTATCCATGCTAATAGTGATTTTGCACTCACCAAATAGCCCTACCCCCCCAGGGGTATTTTGCTTTCACAGTGTAAGCTGCTGTGTAGCTCTGTGGAATCAGCTGGAACCTTTCTCCTTTAACACATTCTGGCACTCTGTCGGATTATCCCATATAGAAGAGAGGAATGCCCATAGCTTGATACTGTCTTAAAATACTGGTTTATTAAAAATAGTAATGTACACATATATACAAATGGAAAAAAAAACTTGCAACAAGAGCGGATGTGTAGCAGGCGCCGATGTAAACAAGCTACAATGGCCCTGATCGTAGATAGTGTGAAGATTTATGGCCACGTCATCAAGACATCATCTGGAGCAGCCATCTTGCTACACCTCCCGTCCTTATATAGGGTGTAGTGTCCCTATCGCGCTTGCGCAAGCTCCCACCAAGGCCATTTTGGTTAAGGTCTTTTAATGCCAATGTATAGCAATTAGATTACCCTTTCAGTGCGATGTTGTCCCACTTGCCAATTGTATTATCCTTTCTCTTGGGGGCGATTATGATCATCATGATGAAAGTGAAAGTGCAAGTTATGTTAATATAAAAGGACATTTATATTGCTGGCCGTTGCTGAGAAATTAAGCTGGGTCACTACATCCTATAAGCCGGGTCTGTACATATTTGATACATAATTAATGTCTATCATTTACGTCTCAACCCCATGAATGATGTGCAGACAGCATATAAAACCACATAAAGAGCATATAAAACCCAATAACAATCAATAAAAATGATTCTATGAATACCTATTTACAAAAAGGTTCATGGGGGAACTTAATTTGTATGCCTGTGTTATATTTTATAATTAAGTGGATTAAAATGTAATATTTTATTTAAATTAATTTATTAAAAATAAATGTGGAAATCAAGATCAAAAACGAAAACTAAAAAACTAAAGAAACTAGAAGAACTAAAAAGATGGGAGTTGATAAGACGCATTGATGTTGTCAAAAATATGCTATATGCATTTAGGGTCTGGAAGGGGTTCTGGAGTAAGGTACCCTAGGCATATAAAAAATGTATAAAAGTTTATAAAAAATACTATAAGGTTATATGTTATTTTAATGCTTAGTGAAGGAAGGGTGATTTAAAATTGAACCGGATAATCCACGGAAGAGAGGAAATGAAAAGATCACCCCAAAAATCTTGATTGGGAAACAAATATGTGGAACTATTAAAATAAATACCCCTCCTTAGCTGATATGAAAAAAATTAAAAATAAAAATGAAAAAATATGGAGCATATATAACAGTATATTACAAAAATGATATTAATATTATGGAAACATTTTATGAGAATAGAAGGGGGGAAGGGGGGAACCCAGTCCCCTTGTGTAAAATTAACAAAAAAATGTAAAAGAAAATAAAAAAAAGTATGTAAAAAAAAAAATTATATATATATATATATATATATATATATATATATATATATATATATATTATATTAAAAGGCTATGATTTGTTAATTTTTTTATTTTTTAACAAAGAGAGGGGCAAGGGAGGGAAATATTCCTCAGAAATTCGTCATAAAGCAATTAAGATCTAGATCAATGTTTAACCCTGCTGGTTGAAGTGTATCTAAATTAAAAATCCATTTTGTTTCATTTTGTGAAACTTTGACTCCTTTAGCCTCACCCCTCCAGTGGCCTTTCATTTTATCTATTGCATAAAATGTCATACATGTTGGGTCCCGACCATGATAGTCTCTGAAATGTCTTGAGATGCTATGTTTATTGAACCCATTTTTTATGTTAGTGATATGTTCTCTAATTTTAACACATAATTGTCTTGTGGTTCTCCTCACATATTGTTTGTGGTAAGGGCATTCTGTAACATAGGTGACATAAGTACTGTTACAGGTTATACATTTGTTGATTTATTCACTGCCATTAGCTGTGGATGTGAAGCTTAATTTTTTCTTGTTGGTTTTCTTACTAACTCTACATGGTAGGCACTTACCACATTTATGAAAGTCTTTTAAGTTTTTAAATATTTTAATTTGCTTCGGAAGGTCTATAGCGTTGTGTACCAATCTATTTCTCAGGGTTGGCACTTTTCTGTAGATGAAAGTTGGTCTGTTTGGTAATATGGACCTTAAAGTATTGTCGGAGTGTAGAATAGGTCAATGTTTCTTTATTATGGACTCTAAGGCCTTATGTTGTCTGTTGAATCCTGTGAAGAAAGCCATGTCAATGTGTTTGTTCTTTTTCAACTTTTGTCCTGATGTGCCTTCTATCATCTTATTTGTATCCATCTTTTTTTCTTTTTCTTTTAGTGCAAGTAGTTATTTTTCTTTGTATCCTTTTGATTTGAACCTCTTAATAATAACATTTGTTTGTTCTTCAAAATCATTTCTATTACTACAGCTCCTATATAGACACATTGATTGGCCCTTTGGTACCAATCCATTGGGGATGATGGCAACTCTTAGTTGGGATATACCCATTTCTGTCTGTGGTTTTGAAAAATGTGCGTGTATTTAAGAGTCCGTTACATTTATATATCTGCAAATCTAAATAATCAATACTCTGTTTGTTCCAATTGCCTGTGAAAGTGATCTCATATATGTTTTGGCTGATCTCATCCAAAAAAAAAATGCAATTCTTCATCTGTGCCACTCCAGATGATAATAATGTAATCTATATATCTTTGATAGTATTTAAGATTTGCTCTGAGTACACTATATATTTGTTCCTTTTGCCATCAATTCAGAAACAAATTCGCCATACTGGGGGCATATTTGGCCCCCATAGCTATCCCTTTCATTTGGGTGTAATAGATTCCTTGGTGGCAAAAATAATTATGGCTCATAGCCAGTTGTAGACCTTCTGTAATATATTTAATTTGTTCATCTTGTCAGTTTATACAGTGCCCATTCCATGCTACTTAATCCATCATCTTGTTTAATAATAGCGTATAATGAATTCACGTCTATTGTTACCAAAATATCATCTTTTTTTATTTCAAAATCCTTGAGTTCCGCAATTAGTTGTCTGCTGTCTTTTAAGTAAGACTTTCCCTCTGTAACTAATGGTTGTAGATATCCATCAATATAAGCCCCTAATCTAGAGAATAGTGAATCTATGCCACTTATTATTGGTCTTCCAAGGGAGTGCAATTGGTCCTTATGTATTTTAGGGACTTAATATATGACTGGAGTTTTTGCTGTCTTGCGAGTTAGGTATTTTGCTTCTTTTTTGGTCAAGATAGCTTTTGTTTCCCCTTTTTTAACATATGTCTTCAATTTCTTTTCATATTCAACTTTGGGGTTTCCTTTTAATTTTTTATATGTGTCCGGAATATTCAGCAGGTTATTCATCTCTATTTCATAGTCCTTTTTATTTAGTATGTCTAGGCCTCCCCCTTTGTCCGCTGGACGGATGATGATATCTTTTTTCTTCTCTATCTCTTTAATAGTTTTCCATATAATCTTTGCTTTTGACTTTCTAATCGTTAGTTTCCTTATGTCATCCTCTACCATCTTTTTAAAAACCAATACACTTTCATAATGTTGCATTTTGGGATTAAAAATGCAATTGTTTCTCAGATTGGAGTGTTTAAAATAGGTTGTCTCCTTTACTCTGAAATTCTGTTCCTTTGAGGCAAATTTTTTTTTATGTTCATCTCTCTTACAAACTTTTGTAGATCAATATATGCCTCAAATTTGTCTATATCTTTATCTGGGGCATATTTTAGTCCCAAATCCAATACTCTTACTTTCTCCTCATTGCAATTAACATTGCTTAAGTTAAAAATGCCTTCTCCTAATATTCTCGTCTTCTTTTTCTTGACCCCTCCTCTCTTTCCTCTGGACAGTGTGTGTGGAGTGTAGATGGTGGTGTTTATGTGTCCTCTAAATGTCCTTTCCAGGTAGAGAATTTTTTTTACCAATGCCCCCAATTAATTACCAAAATAGCCTTAGAACCCATTGCCCATTTGCCTGATGCAAATTAAAGCGGGAGTCCACCGGGACTCTGCGTTTTTTTTTTTAAAAGCCAGCAGCTACAAATACTGCAGCTGCTGACTTTTAAAATAGTGACACTTACCTGTCCAGCGCGCCCGCGATGTCGGCACCCGAAGCCGATCTCACGATCGTCTCTCGGGTGCTGCCGCCACCATCTTGGGTATGGGAATCAGGAAGTGGAGCCTTTCGGCTTCATTTCCCGGTTCCCTACTGCGTATGCGCGAGTCGCGCTGCGCAATAAGGATGGTCCCCGCTGCCTCTGGGATCTGTGTGTTTCCCAGCAGGCAGCGGGGGACTTTCGGAAAGGGGCGTAATCTACGCCCCTTTCCGCAGAGAGCTATCCCGGAAGTGGGTGCAGATACCTGTACTGTACAGGTACCTGCACCCCCTCCCCCCTGAAAGGTGCCAATTGTGGCGCCGGAGGGGGGGAGGGTTCCGATGAGCAGAAGGTCCACTTTAGGGTGGACCTCCGCTTTAAATTTGAGAGATTTTTTTTCAAAGTAGTGGTAAGAAAAATATGTTAACCCCTTGGAAATAACTGGTTTTATGCAGTAATGTGCCAGAAAATGTAATCTGATCTTCATCTAAGTCACAAACATAAGCTGATAACACAAACAATTCTCGTTTCTCGTGTCTTTATTGAACACACCCATTAAGCATTCACAGTGCTGAAAGAAAAAAGAGTGAATCGGTAGACTAGTTACTTCAATGTAAGCTAATTAGAGTCAGTAGTTTGCTTACCTGGAGTACAGTTAATGAATTTTCCACGGATAAATGTCTGTTGGCGGATTTTCCAAGAGTGTGTACACAAGTCCGTTGGACAAAAGTCCAAAGTACAAACATGCATGCTTGGAAACAAGGATGAGCTAGAAGTGGTCGGTCTTGTAAACTAGCATTTATAAAGGAGAATTAACATTTGTGATGTGGCAAATTATGAAATCTCGAAATGCAGTGCACATTCTTTTCTTCTTTAATGGGATAATAATGAAGCTTTGCTTTGCTGGTGATACTGATGAAGTTATTAGAAACAAATTTTCAAATGCTTTTTTTTTCTAGTGGTATCAAGAATAATATTATAATGCTTTTTTTTTGGGCAAGTTACCACAACACCATTATCCTGTAGATTTTAAGATCAAAGATACAACTATGTTGGTGTCCCTTGTCAATTTTACATTGTATTTTTTTAAATGTAACTGCCTACTCCTAAACTGTCATTTGAAGTAAAACACATAGCCAAGTGTGAAACAACTATGCTAATTATTAGTGCGCTAATATCAATACTTAATAAATACTTATACCATAAAAATCAATAATTATGTGAATAAATATTGTGATGGGTTAGCTCGGCAGCGGGTGTGTGTGACCCCCTGGATGGGTTCACAACACAAAATCAGGCACAGCAGACAGCGTTGTAGGTGGAAAAAACAAAAGGTGCGGTTTATTTATGCTACATGCAGTGAAAAATATAACAGCCAAACAAAAGAAAAAACAACATGAAAATAAATCCTGGTCAGCTTGACCTCTAATTACACACATAGATTCCCTGTCTAACAACTGAGTGCAGCATTGTGCTGCACCAGTCTCTGTCTCTGTTGTAGAGGTTTGCCACACAGGCGTTAACTCACCGCACAGAACAGGTGTTACACTCCCCAGTCTATACAAACACAAAACTGGTTCCAGGATGGAGCATCTCCCTAAGCATGCTGGGGTTTTTTGTAGAGGTCTTAATGAGCCCACTTACTTCAGCTGACTCATTAACTCTTTCCCTATAGGGCTCCCAGCACCCCCCTCTAGTTGTACAAGTCTGCATAAAGCCTGAATCTAGGGCATACATATTTTCCATCCTGGATACAACCAGGTGATTTTACCTGCGTGCTGCCACAATATGTACATAAATAAATAGCCATATAAGTGAACAAATAAATTAAATGTGATTTACATAAATCAATTCTCCATAAGTAAATCCACCTTCTGCATAAATAAATTAAAATTAAAATTCCTTAATTGATACCTTCTGTGCATATATGTATAAATATATATAAATATAACTTAATATAAATAAATAGTGTTTTTTAATGCCTTCTGTGCATATAAAACTCTTCCTGATGAAATAAGTGGATCAGAGTCTGATCACATACAGCTCCTGTGTCTGCAATTTAATCAAAACACTCCCGTGCAGTGATCTCCACAAAACTTCAGATATAGTCTTCAGAATGACTTATCACCCTCAGTCCTTTATATTATGTCCACAACACACTTCTATCCCACTGCAGCACATATAACATTTATCTCCTTGCTCCTTGCTTTTTATCTTTTATTTTGCCATAGGAGAAAAAAGAGAGAAGAGAGAAAAGGTATAGAGTATTACTGCGATAAAGGATGAACTTAATATGTGCACGTCGATCCACTCACAAAACCAGTTAAAGTATGGGGTATTGGCAGAAAGTCAGATTGTACTCCTCCTCACAGCCTCTCCATGCCTCTGAACACTGAGGGCTTGACGTCACTGGCTCCTCCTCCCAACACGTTGCATCACAGGTCACATGACATTCTCAAGGGAAATTACTTAGCCAAGTATTATTCTCCACAATTTTTTTTCATTGTGCATGAAAAAAAAAAAATTTGACATGCTATCTACCAATAGAACTTAACCAAAAAGCGCATTCTATGCATCCAAAAATATAGAAAATTTAACAAATCAAATCATTATTCGACCAAAAAATAAAATAAAAGCCTCATGCATGTGTCCTGTTTCTTAATATAGGAGGTCAACAATGCCAAGAATTGGTGAAAACAGGAGTCCATCATCCGGAGATAATTCCAAACATCATCTGGATTATTCTCCTGGAGCTCCTGCAGCAAAGGCATATGACATATTGGTCACAATTAATAAAGTAACCAATTTTTGGTCCAAGAAATCCTCCTCCTCCTGTTCCTGGACTGGACTTGGGTCAAAGCAATAACTCCAAGGCCAATAATAAATAACACGTTATCTCCTCCAATTCCGCAACATGTCTGGTTTACGAATGGCCGTTCAGAAATTAACTGAAAAAGCACTAAATGAAAAGCGCAAAATTAAAAGTGTGAAACGAAAAGCGCAAATCAACACTTACCAAAATTCTACTAACACAAAATGAGCAGAAGGAGCCCAAAGGGTGGCGCTAAAGAGCTGAAAAAAACGCATAGTACTGGACTGAAATTAATTGCACGTGGCTAGTGTCTATGGCAGAACACCGTGGAGAAAGCCACTGCTCTCAAAAAAAAAAAAAAACATTGCTGTGTGCTTGAAGTTTGACTAAGATCACCTTGGGAATCCAAAATGGCAAGGGCACGTAGGTGACACACAAACACCACCACCTATAATCCACACACATTGTCCAGAATATACTTTTTTGACAAAAGTATCTGAAATTAGTCAACTCAAAAATGATTTATTATAGATTGAGATCAAACAGCTACCATAAATAATTTATATGAATCAGCATATCACAAGGTTCTATGTATGAAAAGGAGAGAGCTGGTATTTTGTTTTCAAGAATGCTAATAAATAATAAAAGAGGGAATTGGCATTTAGATGTAGGCATACAATAGTGTGCTGGAGCATCTTAAAGCTGGATTTCAGGCAAACAGGCAAATACACAGCTTATATGCATGTAAGGGAACTGTTTTACCTGCTAAAGGACAGGAAAATACACTCAGGCATTGCTCTCTACTATTTAAACAATAATGTACAATCGATCCCTATCTATGCACAAAGAGAGTATAATCAATTTGAATAGTCCACTGGAAATAAACTCCCAGTAGAGCACTTCAAATAAAGTGAATACATGTTTAACGTTATACATTACAACCTTTCAGTCTTACAGAAACTGCAAGAAAAACAACCGCAGCCTAAAATAGATAAAGTAAGTCAAATGTATGTCTGAGCTCACTAAAAGGATTTCTCAATTACACAGAAATACTGAAAAAAGAAAAAGAAATATCCAGACTGGTTAATGTCTATTCACCTCATTGTTATCAAACATGTGTTTGTGATCCCAAGCAAGCCAAAGAGGCCATGTTGGGGGTGTGTCTCTCCTGTATGTCTCCAGTGGGTGCTGGAGCCATGCCCAGTGCCATCCTAGGGCAGTCCTTCTGCTATATCATTGCTCACAGCATACAACATGGGTGTGCATGTGACATGAGCAATCAGCATTCTCATTATTCAATTTAATAGACAGGCAACCTGGGGAATATTGTTTATACTCAGGATATTGGTACCAGTAGACACACTGAATAATCTCAGGTCCATATACACTCTTTTTGGTAACTGAATATCTATAAATTGTACAACAAAGTTTATGGTGTTCTTATCAACTGCAAATGTAAAACAATATGCAGAGGAATTCTTTATTACAGGACATTCAATATTGACAATAAAACCCACTGTCCAAAATCTTAGGAATGGCAGAATCATGCCAAATCACTTGTTATGTGACAATAACAATTAACCACTTCAGACCCAGAAGAATTGGCTGCTCAGAATTGGCTACTCAATGACCAGGCCATTTTTTGTGATACGGCACTGCGTCGCTTTAACTGACAATTGTATGGTTGTTTTTGTTTGCTGTACTCAAACAAAATTGACATCCTTTTTTTTACAGCAAATAGAGATTTCTTTTGGTGGTATTTGATCATCTATGCGGTTTTTATTTTTTGTGCTATAAACAAAAAAAGCATACATTTTGAAAAAAAATACACAATATTTTGTATTTTTTGCTGTAATAAATTGCCCCAATTTATTTTGAAAAAAAAGCGAATGTTTTCCTCAGTTTAGGCTGATATGTATTCTTCTGCATATTTTGGGATAAAAAAAGTGCAAAAAGCGTATATTGATTGGTCTGCGCAAAAGTTATAGCGTCTACAAAAGAGGGGATAGATTTATGGCATTTTTATTATTTTTTACTAGTAATGGCAGGGATTTGTGATTTTTATTGTGACTGCAACATTATGGCGGACACATCGGACACTTTTGACACATCTTTGACACATTTTTGGGTCGATTGACAATTATACAGCGATCAGTGCTATAAAAATGCACTGATTACTGTATAAATGTCACTGGCAAGGAAGGGGTTAACACCAGGGGTGATGAGAGATTGTGGTTCCCAGCTCATAAGAACTCACAATCTCTCTCTCCTCTCCTCACATAACTGGGATGTGTGTGTTTACACACACACATCCCTGTTCTGCCTCTCGTGCCCATGATCGCTCGTGGCTGGCGGACAATGCGAATGCTGGTCATGAGCATTGGCTCCCTAGCTGTGCAGCGGGAATGTGCATGACTGCTATCCTGCTTAAAGTGACCATCGTATAGCTGGGATCGTGCCAACCTGTCGCAGTATAATGACAGCGGCTGGTCGGCAAGTGATTAAAAAAGCTGTTACACTTCTATCTAACCTTAGCAAACTGAAATCAAATTTGTTGCTTAGGTTAATTTATTTTAGAAACATTATCTTTGTACTGCATTACTAAGTGAGCCAGCACCATAGACGAGTGAATTGATTTGATCCAAGTCAGAAATCACAATGAATCTGGCTGGTTGGCACATCATTGTAGATCCAGGATAAAAACATAAAGAAGCAAAAATGGACATAGTACTGTGGTTGCCTTGACTATATTACAACATCGCGCAGTTCCATATGTATTTCGAAAGTTAAAAGATTTTTATCAATGCATACAAAATATCTTATCAAAAAGATAGGGGCAACTCAAAGCCCACATTTATAAAAACACACATACATATCAGAAGATCATCAGACATGAGATATCACGTATCAAACGGAATTTGGCAACATGTTTTGTGGTGCAGGCCGCTTCTTCAGGGCTTCCTTATCCATGTCTAAATCAAAGTGTCCAGTATATATGTATACACCAAACAAAACAAAAATGAATAACTATACCGTTCAAGATCTAATAAAATCTACATATACACATGTGCATCAGTACCCTGTTCCTTGGAGGAAAAAAAAAGGGGGAGAATATATAAATATATACCTCAAAGAAGTATGTGTATCAGATGTGTTCAAGCTAAGGGGAGACCACAATCAACGCTTCACCAGGCTGATATCCAAAGGCAAACAGAAATCAAACATCAGATATGGTATCTGTTTGGAGAAAAAACATGCTAACAAAGACTAAAATTCATCAAAAAATCTATTTAAAAAATGGGGGTGGGGGGAGAGGTAGAACAGAAACCCTGTACACTCATCAATATTATGGGGTACATGGGAAGAATGGGCTGACCTATGTATAAACAACCATCATTTCACTAACTGGCATAAGGAAAATCCAAATACTCAGATATTGGGGAGCAGAACTCAAAGTATTGTCCACAATTCATGCGGACTCCCAACATCCCAAAGAACAAACACTGTAGAATACAAAAAGAACTGTGTATATATTTAGGCCTTTGCTACTCTAAACATAGTACCATTCTATGGTCAAAAAAAGTGAATATAATCCTTACCCAAATTCAATAATCATAATGATATCAAACCAGGTATCATCCAATATATTTTTTATGGGGAATAAACAACAGATACCTACAGGTAATGTCTGGGTCTCCTAAGAACCCACTCATCCAGCAACTATCCCCACACAAATCAGCCCGCGGTCGTGCAGTGTGGCTCCCAAACAAAATTGATGTCCTTTTTTTTACCACAAATAGAGCTTTCTTTTGGTGGCATTTGATCACCACTGTGTTTTGTTTTTTTTGCGCTATAAACAAAAAAAGAGCGACAATTTTGAAAAAAAAACGCATTATTTTTTACTTTTTGCTATAATAAATATCCCCCAAAAATATATAAAAAAAACATTTTTTTTTCTCAGTTTCGGCTGATATGTATTCTTCTACATATTTTTGGTAAAAAAATCACAATAAGCGATTATTGATTGGTTTGCGCAAAAGTTATAGCGTTTACAAAACAGGGGATCGTTTTATGGCATTTTTATTAATAAGCCAGAGCAAGATGCAGGACGAGAAAAGCGGAGGAAAAAGAAGATGAAGAAGAAGATGAAGAAGAAGATGGAGAAGAAGAAGATGGAGAAGAACAACATTTAAAAAAAAAAAAATTGGTGCGGGGTTCCCCTTAATATCCATACCAGACCTGAAGGGGGACCCCCACGCATTTTTTTTACATTTTGGTTCCCCTGTAAAGAAAACCCCATGCTGTTTTTATCTTTGTCATATATATATATATATATATATATATATATATATATATACATATATATATATATATATATATATATATATATATATATATATATATATATATAATATATTTCTTACAATTAAAGTATTTGAATAAATAGTATCCTAGACTGTGATTCCAAGAGGGAAACAAATCAAATACAGAGATTTCTTTCATTTAGCCATTTTTGCAATGTCTGGTGTGGATCCAGGTGACTTTTCCATCAAGATTTGTACAACTGTACATGTAATAGATGCTGTATTGAGTCTCCCAACATTTCCTTATATATAAATGTCTCCGAACAAGCCACAAATCACCTAGCTTTAGTTTTCGATCCTTACAAACTTTTAGGATCTGGAATTTCTGGAATTGGGGAGAAAACACATATATGACTTTGTAAAAAAAACCTTAAAAGATCAGCAACATTCTCTGTGAGATTCGCATGGGGAACTTCAGCTGCAGAGACAAAATATAAACAAGTATGTAACACACTCCCAAACCAAATTGCATAGGGAGAGAGTCCAGCATTCCCCTTAGGGGCTTGATAAAATATAAGAAAACATTCAGGCAAAAGTTTTATAGTTTCTTACACTACTTTTTCCGCTACGTTGTAGACAGTAGGGAGTGTAAAAATAAAACCTCAAAAATTCCAGTAAGGCCTCTCCTATGAAAATGATTTCCTCTTTTAGTCTCTGTAGATTCTGGCACTACTCTGTACTTACAAACTACTTTTTATAACACTGTGGTCTTTGCAGTAGCATTTGCCCCTGGACAGCCATAAAACATGTCCATACAGACAAAATGCATACTTGTAAGATCCTGACTTGGGCATCTGGATATATTTTTTCGTAATATCTGGAAAGGATGTTCAGCTTTTGGTAACACCTTTGAAAACAGGTAAAACAAGAAGTGGTATGTTATAAAAACAGGCAGCTATAACTGCTTGTGAATGATGACATGGTCAATCTGTCAAGCTGGAGGGAAAAAAGTGACTGGCAGACACAAAAGATCACATATTTCTTCCAAAATCCTGTTTCATAAGAAGTTGCCCTCTGTGGACCACTTGTTCTTCTCCTTCTGGGGTCCTTAAAGTTGAATTATTAATCCCAGCTATACTGGGCCAGAACTAGGGTGGAATATTTGAGTTGCACAGACCCAGCAAGTGTCCAAGGCTGTAATGCAGCATCCTTAGTCACCTGTTCTGCTTCCATGTGTGCGTTTTCATGTTAGCAAGAAGCTGGAAGGCTGAAAACAGCTTATCAAATTAACTTAGCATGCTTGATTGCTTTACCTGCCAAAGTAAAAACAAACTTCTGGCCCTTCAAATGGAATAAAAAGCTCTCTATATCTTTATATAAATATATACTCTTTTTATAGCTCACAGGCTTGCTAAAACATTGAGCTCTGCTTCTTGAGCTGGGAAAAAAAGATCCAATGACTCTGAATACAGAGTATGATACTGGGTTATAAACTGCATACTCAGTATGGGTATTGCCATCATCAGTATAAAACCAGGATCAAATTTACAAAAGATTAAATATCTGGGTCTTCAGGGAGTATGTCCTGCACTGGGTTCACAGTAGCTGATTCCTACGTTATCAATTTAACACATATGGTTTTCCGTTGTCTCCAGCCTCCTCCAATAGAGGCAATAAGGTGGCTGGATTCAAATGTATGCATTTTTCATTGTTAGATTTGTACATATATAAAACAAATTCATATTTTGATCCTTTCATTAGACAAACATTTAGTTAGCTGTATATTTGCTGCACAGAATGTGGGACCATTAAAAATTTAATATTTGACCAAAATAACGTCTGTAACTTTGTCTAATAGCACCTTTGCATAAAGCTACAGCTCTGATATATTGGGGCAAACCCTTCATTACTGGGTCCAGCTTGCATAAATATATTATAATGGCTTGTTTTCTATCATACTGTTTGTGTAAGAGTTTCATGTTTCAAAAAGACAACTTTTTCCTGGTAATATTATGATTTTTCATTGCTTGCTCTGTTGCTAATTTTAGCTAGCTAACACAAATCCTTACTTTCCATGTGACATTATTTTCCTGATGTCATAACATAATAAATGATAACAATAACCTGTGGTCATGCAGAGATGTCAAATAAATCCAAAGTATTCTTCTGCTAATACCACGGCACTTACAAGGAAAAGGGTCACATAATTTCACAATCCACACATTCTGCTTTGGATTTCATAAATGAATAAAAACAAAAGGACCAACAATCTGTATATGACAGAACAGAAAGCTCTCAGCCAGATCAAAAACTATAAAACAACTGGCTGCAGGTGGCATTTATCCTAACAGGGTGGACTTGATGTGATGGGTCTGTTATATTTAAATTGTATTTATTATTACTCTCACATCATGGACTGCACATCAAGTAATTATCAGACTTTTAGATGTATTTTTTGTAGAAAAACTTCTTATGTATCCCATCCATCTTGGCTTTGTTAAATATTATGGAAGCTGTATTCTAATTAACAACCTCACCTTAATCTTTTTTTCTCTCAATAAGGGTTTATTTTATGAATGTAAAATTACAAATTTGTAAAATGGGATTAGTTTAGATTAAGATAACAAATTTCCCCAATAACCTGGATTTAATTTCCAACCAAAGGTTGTCTAAACCAGTTACACTATATCTATATTTATTAATAATAATGTTAAACTCATATCAGAAATGAATATTTAAGTGATAATCTCAGCACAATATCACATCCTAATTCTAATATATATCCACACATATATTTCCTTTAATGAGGACATTTTACTTAATTTCCCTTTTTTAAATGCCACTATCAAAGGATATTCAATTTGTGTAATACATGGTTAAATGTAACCTTCATTTTACCATGTTTGGAAAACATTAAAAAATTGTGATCACATTGTTTATCATTAGTAATTAACCTGCCACATTTTGTTATACTGTAAATGTTTTTTCTAAAAAACAGAAATTGGCATGGTGTCCTTCCAGCTTATCACTGATCTCTCATCCCAGCTACATTCTTTCATGAGAGCACAAAGGAGGGGGTCACATCTGCATACATGACACACACAAGAGATAGAGCTAAAGGTTCCAGCATTCACACACATACACGAATATCTCTCTAAATTCGCTTACATTTTTCCCATTTGTACACAACACATTCATATCATTCTCTCACTTTCTTTTCAAAGTGTCCCTTTCTGTCTAGTGTTAATTGTCACCCTTGATCCATCCTGCTCACATAGATATCTGTTTCTCTAACTGTTTCTCTTCTCATGATTCTTAATCCCTGTCGACTTTGGTGGTAACCCAGTTACCCATTGTGGATCCCTGTCCACGTTATCCATTAATCTAGGGGCTAAATATAGGTGGAACCGCAACTTCCGTTCATATATTTTATAGCGCTCCTCTTGCACTGGGAAGTTTTGATGGTCTCTTACCCTTCATTCCCTTACTTAATTTAATACCCATAATGACTGGCCAGTCTTTTCTCTTCTCTACCTGTGCCTATACCCTCTTGCCTCTAAACTACGTTATCTAACAGATGTGTACTACGTATACCTATAAACAGCACTATTCAATACAGATCTATTAAGGGGAGTAAAATATGTACCCTTTGTCTCAAAAATGGCTTACCGATCAAGGAAGTCTGATAACTCAAATGTAATCAAAAGGCTTACCTCAGCCAGTTGTTTATCAGAAATTCCCGGATCGTCTCAAGCTCCTCGTTTCAGATTCTCAGAATCACCTGTAATTCCCCTCCTAGGCAAAGCTTGCCATCTGACATGGAAATTTATAGATAGGAAACTCCTATCCTCATATTGATTAATGGTTCCAAACTATTAATAACTACTGCAGTAGGGAACAGACACAAAAGATACACTCTGCATCTTTTCCAAATAAATGTTCTGCCGTATTATAATGCAATTGAAGGTTTTTATACGCATGATTACGTAGGTGACAATAATTTTAGGGGCGCTATGAACATGTAAATTATTTAGAACATGTCAATTCTCAACATCAGTAATATAAAATGACATTAATAATAAATCTTCCAATCGTGACCTCATCACCATCAAAAAAATATATATAAATAACACCAAAGACTAATTTAACATTCAAAGAAAGTCCCAATAAAAGTGTCTTTGCGAATTCATTAATAAAAATACTCAGATGACCCAAGTGCAAATAAAAGGAATATAAACTGTGGTATAACAGTAGATCCAAAGGGCTTGCGACTCCCTCCACCGAAAAAGCAGCACCACACCACTCGTGAAGATAACAAGTCAAAACTGCTTACCAGATTTGTTTGACCACTTTAATTAAAAAGTAAGTCAAACAACACCTGTACAGGTGAATGTCTGCTCATATAGATGCTGGTGGAAATAACACAGGATAGAATGTCCCCCTTCACAGACTCAGGCGGTGTATATATAAATGAGCACAAAAACATCCATAGCGTAATACTGATTTTAATAAAAAAAATATAAAAAAACAGACAGCCAAATGGCTCCTTACATAATTGCCGGTCTGATGGCCTGGAACGCACACCATACCCGCTATTGCGGAAGGGATACGCTGACCGATTGGAGAGTGGTCTCAGGGTAAGCAGCCCCAGTGCCGGGTCGGGCGCACGATTATGTAAGGAGCCATTTGGCTGTCTGTTTTTTCCATCTTTTGTGCTGTGCTCTCAATTCCTGTTGATATGCATACATGCACTTCATCCGCTGCAGGAAACATCTTTAAAAATAGTTGAAATAGACTGAATCTTCATGCATAGAAACATTGAGCAACAGCTCTTTTCATTTCCTTCTAATGCATTTGGACTCTTCATGTACAAACTCTATATTATATTTAGCTTTTGACATGAGTTATGTGTTCTTCTGTATACTAACAGTAGGCTCCCTATTGATTACACACTGTACAATGCAGCTATTTCTTATAGCTCATTTCTGTATTGTTCATTTTTAGCATTCAAATGAAAAATCCTTTCATAGTGTGCCTTTTGTAGATATTGCAACCCCTTGAGATATTGCTGAAAGACACCACCAAATGTTTCCGTCCTTTCGTCAGTCACCATTTGTTCCTATTTTTTTGTGAATATTTACATACACCTCAATTATTGTAGTAGTATGGACATATACATATCTAGATCTTGGAGATCTTATACAAAAGAGGTAGTTCCAGCCGCAATACACATTTATTGATAGGATTACATAATATATACAAACTACATACCAGACAGTATTTACAACACAATGTACAGTGTAGGTCCCCTAGCTTACATGATATTTACAAATTACCCACAACAACCATATTTACAATACAATACAAGATGCAAGTATAGCATTAGATTACCTGTTAACTTCAGGTCGCCCTATGGTGACTGCTCTCTGTCCCCACACCAAAGAGGCACTTAGCTTGGTCACAAAGCATTATATCCCTCCCTCCTTTTCTGTACTGTGGCTAATATAATTCTCCCTAATTGGTCACTGTAGCTAGTAAATTTATATTGGGTACAGCCTGATTGGACGAGTCAAAGAAAGCTGTTGTTTACTACCCAGGTGAGAAGTTATCAGGGAAAACAATAAGCCAAACATTGAAGTTGAATTAATTACCGTAACACCAACACAACACTCAATACTTTAAATATATTTCCTTCTAACCAAAATATATTTCTAACTGCAATAATATTTACAGCTGTTGAGATTTCACAAAAAAACATAATGTAACACCCCTGTCTTTTTTGCTAAAATATTTTATATGCATTAATAAAAATATTTTTTAAGCTGCAAAGATGCTGCATGCAGGACTTTTTTTACCGTCCTGCAAGCGCACCGCTCCAGTGTGAAAGCACTCGGACTTTCACACTGGAGAGACAGGACAGGCTCTTTACAAGCGCTATGCAGGTGCTATTTTTACCACTGAAGCGTCTGTAAAGCGTCTCAGTGTGAAAGTAGCCTTACTCTAGGAACAGACGACCACTCTGTACTTCCCTGTCAGACGTCAATTTGTTGTTTACATTGACAGATTCCCAATTTGACTCTCTGTGGAGTGATCGCGGAGGGCCAGTGGATATCACGGCCACTGGCCACACGCATCAGCTCCCCCTCCAAGCAGTGAGTGTGTCTTCAGTTATAGCTGTTAAAGGGACCAACGTACAGCTATAGTGATTTGCGGGAATGAGCCGCCCTGCAGCCATATAATGACGGTGGCTGGTCGGCAAGCACTTAAATGTAATCTGCAGTGGTTTTGTCATAACAGTTTTCTGTTTAAAAGGAATGCACAGTGGTTATGTTCATAAATTCTTACTTTATTGGGTCAAGACTAAAATAAGCATACAATACTAATATTTTGCTTTCTTTTTTTGAGCCAGCAGGTGGTGTTTAAGGCACTCTGTTTTCTTCTTTTATGAAAGTTCACAAAAACAACAGTGCTGGATCATTCCAAAGTTTCAGTAAGATAAAGTAAGCCCCAAAGCTTACAATACTGATAGGTTGCTGTATACTTTGCTAACCTATACTGCTTTGCAAATCATTTGTCACGCATTAAATGTTTATTTGTAGAACAGAGATTGCATATACAGTACATAGTTAAAAAACATATATATAATCAGTATAAAATGTAGTTTAAAAAAGCATTAAGTTATAAAAAAAACAATTGTCTCGAAACAATAACAGGAGGACTATGGGCATAATAAAAGATCTTTTCAAACGTATTATTTTTTACTAAATTCTGTATAATCCCAGGAGCGGACAATTTATTTTAAAACTAAATATAATCAAAGTAAAAACAAACTGAGGTCTTCTATTAGTAAAGACCTTACTGTTTTAGGCCCAAGAAACTTGTAATTTCCTTCAAAACTTCAAAAGAGGTGATTTAACATTAAAGAGGTTGTTGTTTCAGTTTAAAGAGCTGACAAATCTGTTACCAAAATTGTGACAAAGAGTGTAATTTATTCAATAAAATAGAGGTGGTATTTAATAAACAAGCCTGGTTTTTATATCACAGTGTAATAAAAGTTGCCATTTCTACTGAAAATGAAGTCCTATTTTTACTAGGACATTGCTATTTCATCCCTCAAAAAGATTTAAAAATGGAGGGGAACTAAAATTGGCATTGTGTGGAGAAAAGAATTAGGCTTGTTGTTATAACATGTCTTGCTGTTGACAATCTTTTTTAAAACTCAGTATTCTAAAAGTACCACTTATTTAGAAAAAGTGCAAGCAGGGGGCTTATCGGAATCTGAAAACCCTTTTAACAAGGGGACCCCCAGATCCTGCCCCCCCTGTGTGAAATGGTAACAGGGTACCCCTACCATTTCACAAAAAAGTGTGAAAATGGTAAAAAGCACAAGACATGGCTTGGGACAAGTCCTTTATTAAAAAATAAAAAAATAAAAGTGTCACACAAAGTCCATTCATCTTCTTCTCTCGCTCTGATGGACCGAAGAAGAAAAAAAGAAGAAGCTTTCTGTAGCATCAGTGGGGGTCTGCCACAAGGTTACTTAATAACTTGCATATAAGCCTTTAAAATTAGCACTTTTGATTTTTCATGTTTGTGTCCCATAGACTTTAATGGTGTTCGTGTGTTCAAACAAATTTTTTTACTGTTCGCATGTTCTGCTGCAAACCAAATCGGGGTGGGGGGGGGGGGGTTTGGCTCCCAGAGATACACCATATTTTGCAAGCTCCAGTTTTAGTAAATGACCCCCAACAAATCTGTAATTTTGTAGACCTGTGGGAGGGCACTGGATTGAGAGATAGAGCCACAAACTAATGAGGCTTTGCTTTATATTTTTTTTTTATGAGGCTGATAATGATAAAATTGATAATTAGAGGAACAAAAAGACACAGAAAATGTCTTTGGGGTGGTGACAGAGCAGGGATCATGATGAAGAGACCACATAATGCAGAATCAAAACAATGGTAATAAAGCAGATAAGAAGGGTGAGGGAAGGTTCTCTGCTTTTTATTTGGAAAATGCATTAGTGATGCCAGTGGCAATAATGATTTGTCTTTTTCCCTTCAAACTTGATGCTAACACTGCCATTGGCTGTCATTGACCTCCACCAATGCTGTCATCACCACCAGCACCTAAAACTATTGTTCTTGCTAGCCACCACTTCTATGTCATCTAGCCAGATTCAGCTAATTGGAACATATCTGTGTAGCATACTTTTTTTTAACATATGCATACATAATTGCCATCTACTACTGCTACTCCAGCACTCTACTGTTCAACTCTGCATTCTATTCCCCTGACTCTAATAATTAATAATAATAAAAAAAATTATTTAGAGTGAATGAGCCATGGTAAGGGTTTTAATATATAAATCCTGTTATATTTGTAATATTTGTAGTATTCTTTTATATTTCTGTATTTGTAAAAAAAAAAGAAAAGAAAAATAACTTGAAATACTTATAGTTTGATTATTTTTATCTAAATTAAAACTTTGCAGTTTTTCAGCTAAATTATTTCTAGTTTTCATGTTGGTTTAGTGTATTTTTTACCCTGCTCTTCTCTGGCAGTTTATATTGTTTGGAGAAGCGGTAGAAGAGTATGACCTACACTGATATTGACAACAAATACATTATTGTGCTACAATGCTTCCCTGAATAGCCAAGATTTGTAATAAAAAAACAGTTTGTCCAGGCCAATTAAGTAGGAGTCATTTGTGTTCAAATTGAACCATTGAGTTCACTTAGATCATCTCTGAGGGCTTGTATAATTGGATGAAAAATAGTAAGCGTTATGTTGTTTAGTTCACAGAGTAACATGAATTGTTTCACAGCATAAAACTATATTACAGAGCATTATAGTTTGGCTAAGAAATAATGGTTGTCTTGAAGGGAAATGCTGTTCATATTTTATTTTATTCATAAAATTTCAAGCATAGTGTTTTATAACTCCCTTTTGCTCAGTGATAATAGTGTTAGGAATTATATGAACTCTGTCCTTGCTAATAACTACACAGCAAAACATGCATTAGTTATCAAACAATGCCAAAGCAGTGAGTTAAAGTGAAGCAAAATGTGAACCAGTTGCTTATACAAAGAACAGGGTCAGATATGCATTTGCAATGTAAAAAACAATTATTTTTACAGACTGGTGCCTGCCTACATAGTTGTGCTTGTATTGCCTGAAGGTACATGCCTATATACTGTATAAACATCCTTGGAATAGCCTTTTCTCAATGAAGTAATACAATTGTTGAGGAAATACCATATAAACCAATCAAATGTTTCTTCTAAATAAACGATTGTCCAAGTTTGCCTGCAGTAGAAGCAAGGGTGATAGACATTATGATTATTGCCCAATTAAGCAAATAGGCTTTTGCCATATATTAGTCTATTATGTACTCTTTGAAGTGGTGTGTGATCTGTGGTAGTCCACAGATATCTCAGTTATCTACCATACTGACATGCAAGCAAGACTAGATGAGCTAATGTCTATAAAGTTCTGTAGAACTTTTAACACTTGTTTTTTAATTGCGTCTCTACCCAACTGTAGAGCTTTTGCAACACTTTTATGTCATAAAAACACCAGGATAGAAAAAAGAAAACATGCACATTATGAGGACACAGATAGCAGTGAAAACTTGCCAAGGATTTCTTACTCCAATTTAAAAAAAAATTATTAACTAGAGTTGGAAATTACCCCCAGTTCAGTTCTCACAACTGTACACCCCTATGGACCACAGTTATTTTTACAGTTCTGCTGTGGGCCTGCTTATTTGGCAATAACTTTATCATTACTTTAGATGGCAAAGTAATACATTACTTTTTTAGAACACAAAAGGCTTTCTTTTGGTGACATTGTCTTGAAAAGTAATGCTATTTTTCATTAAATTAAGCTCCACCTCTTTGCATCATCTTAATGTCAGAAACCATGAATCGGACCAAGACAGAAGTGCAATTAAAATCACAGAGCAACGCAGTCAAATCATAGCCAGAGTTCAGTAACCGGAATGGATAGTCAGACCAGCGAGGATGTCAGGGAGCCAGAGATCAGCGTACTTCAGGACATGCCAGGAAATCAGGAAACCAGAGAATCAGTGTAGTCAAACAGAAAGCAGGACAAGAAGCCAGAAGGGACGTCAGCCAAGCAAGTCTTCAACAGGTACACAGGAGAGAGTCTGTGGATGTGTTTACCATGGCAAAGGCAGAGAGGAACTGAACTGAACAGCATAAGTAACCAGCAGGACTGTGAAACAGGATATCATCATCAGGTGAGTCACTGTGGAAAAGATTGGAGCTGGCAATTAACCGACAGCTGAGCGGCCTGCTCTAAGAAGGAAGGGCCGAGCCCAGCCCTGATACTTGATACGTGTGCAAGCATGATGATGTCATGATGTCATTGCACAGCACATGCACTCATGTGGCACTTTGACATTTCTATTTACAGTACATTACCCTTCTGATGGACTGCTACACTTTCTCTTTTGGTGTGGGTCTGACCACAGCCTCTCTTACTAACCCTTAAGGGTCAGGCCAATGTTTTCTTCAGCCTCTCCCCTTTGGTAATAGAAGTATTAAATATACATCTTCCTGACATACAACTCTCCTAGTTGTGAAATATTTAAAAAAAAACAATGCTTCATAATAATAATTTACATTTGCCATTTAACAGATAAACAGTATTTAAAAGTATATATACATTTTCAACCTAAAAACATAAACAGTTTGCTTTTAAATTAAATGTCCTAATTAGTAAAACATATATTATTTATTTTCTCATGGATGGAAATTAATGTGATTTGTTATACAATTTCTTTTGATAAAGGTTATCTATTTTTTACTGTGCGAGAGCATGCCAGCTTTTTTTATTCCTAATTGTGCAGCTGCAATGTCTCACTGGTTGCTAAGGTTAGTGACTTGATTGGATTTTAAATCAGATTAAAAAAGACTATCAGCTTCATTTTTTTATCACCACTGTCTATTGCCATTATTCTAACTCTTTCTTTAAAATGTGAAAAAAAAAAAAAAAAAAAACACACACGCACACATATCAATATTGTATTGAGGTATCCATTAAATAAGCATACAGAACATAGCAGATCAGACACAAGGGTCTTAATATTATACACATTAAAATAATTCATAATTAGGGAAAAATCTATCAATTTTTCCATCTTTCTTCGTGTTTAAAGGTAAGAGAAGCTTCAATGCCATTGTGGTACCTGCACAGTGGTGTTCATGCATTTTAGTGCCTGGAAATAACACTGTTGCCAAATCTGAAGAGATTCAAATGCAAGAGAGATCATTTAAATTCACACCATCCTTTTGCATATCTTCATTACCAGAGGAGATTCTACTATTTGCAGTGGGTAGATTCGATCACTGGCACTTTTCAAATCCTAAAGCTTATCTTTTCTAGGGCCAGATTCCTCTTGTTAAAACACATTAAGCATGCAATTTTATTCGCCATGCTCTGCGAGATACTTAATATCAGAGGAGCAGCAGAGCAAAACTTTGTTAGAGACAACACATTGAGGGTGATTTAATAGGCTGATAAATTAGTAAAGAATACTCAATCAAATGTAAATAAAATAAACAAAAATTGAATTATTTTCTTGTATATGTTTTGATTATGGAAGTCAGCAGAGCTTTACCACAATCACTAAGCTTTGCGACCAGTACTGGTTGGAATTGATTTTTAAGGTGCCCAAGAACGCCACACTCATATATCAAAAATATTCAATTTTATTTACAACATATAAAACCACAGTTTTTTTTTTAAATGTTGTTATAACTTTTTATATGTTGTGCGTACAATAGTATATAGTCCTTTGGTACCTTAAACGTCCAGTCCAACCAGTAATGTTCATATAGGCCCTATACAATTAGGATGCTCTGCCCTTTGTACCTAGCCCACTATACCAATATAATACTATTCTGCACACTAAGCTCTGGGGAAATTACCTTGCAAAATACAAGCCATGGTTGTCACACAGAATGGATTTATAACTTCCCCTGCAATGTGAACAGCCTTTAATAAATCAACCCCATTGTATTTAGAACACAGCTTTGTCCCACAATCTGTCTGGCCATTTAGACCTCAGCATCAGGAAAGTGACTGGAGTAAGGATCCCGGAAGGAAATAGATCCACAGACATTGGGCAGGAACATTTCTCTAAATGAGATAGATTTACAACCTCATTAAGTTGTTAATATTGATCAGTCTAACACAAATTAAACATAGAACTCGTCAAGACTTGCCAAGACCTATAAATTTAAATCCCCTCATACCCCATTTAGAACCTTTGTTTCAAAATCCCAATTTCACCGCGGGCCTCAATCTTCAAGCCTTCGGTGGATCAATAAAGGAATCAAGCGAATAGCAGATTTTTATGACCATAGAGGATTATTGACTAAGCAATTCCTGATTGAAAAACATCAGATGCCAGAATCGTAATTCTCTCGATATTATCGGATATTATCAGTGAATTGTCTTAACTCTTTAAAATGTAATTCAGGTAACAATTCTATGACACCCATGGAATACTTATGCAATCATTTGGATAAATGTAATGGCCATATTTCAGTAGTTTATTATATTCTAACGCCTGCTACAGTGAAGCAAGGTTATATAGAAAGGTGGGAGAATGATTTTTTAGAATTGAATGAATGGTATAAACTAGCCCACAATGCTTCTAGATTCCTGGTTAACACTTCAATCATTGAAGCCAATTACAACTTTTATTAAGATGGTATATGGTGCAAAAGTGGATAGCTTCCTATATCCTGGATAGGGATGAGCTTCGTGTTCGAGTCGAGCGCATGTTCGACTCGAACATCGGTCGTTCGTGCGTTCGCCGAATTCCGAACGTTTGGGCCGTTCGCGGAAAAATTCGTGTGGCCCACAATGCACTGCGATGGCGCAATGCATTGCTGTCTCACGATTGGCCAAGCATGCACTGTGACCCCGCATGCTTGGCCAATCGCAGCGCCAACAGCAAGGAGAGCCATGGTTGGCCACAGGCATCCTGCCTGTGGCCAATCATAGCTCAGGCTGTGTAGTGCACGCCCCACACTATATAAGGCCGCCATTAAGGCGGCCTCGTGCAGTGTGTTGGCGTCTGAAGCAGTGGGTGTTCTGTGTACCTTCAACACAGTTACACACCAATCGTTTTTGGCTGATTTACTATCTTGCTCTTGTGTAGTGGTTACTGTCTGTGCCCTGACCGCAGTATACACCACTATATTCACCTCACCTATATAGCTAGTGATCTAGCTTTAATAATAGAGCTTGCAGTCAGTAGTGTTAGTGCGTGCTGTCTGCGTGCTCTGTACCCAGTACATACCACTATATACACCTACATAGCTGTTCTCTATTTGAGCCCGATTGTCATCTGCAGGAGTTATTGGAAGTTGTGTGTGCTTCCAGCACAGCACAGTATACATCTGTATATACCCCTTTAACTCTGCTTTTTTCTGGTTATTGTCTGCGTGCCCTGACCGCAGTATACACCGTGATATTCACCTCACCTATATAGCTAGTGGTCCATCTTTAACAATAGAGCTTGCAGTCAGTAGTGTCACTCAGGAGATAGTGCGTGCTGTGTGCGTGCTCTGTACCCAGTACATACCGCTATAATCCACCTACATAGCTGTTCTCTATTTGGGCCCGATTGTCATCTGCAGGAGTTATTGGAAGTTGTGTGTGCTTCCAGCACAGCACAGTATACATCTGTATATACCCCTTTAACTCTGCTGTTCTATAAAAAAGGCATCTGCAGGAGTTAGTGGGTGTTGTGTGCCTCCAGCACAATATAAACTACCCAACTACTGTTTTACCCAACTCCCTTCAGGCCATTACCATGTCTGGAAGGCCAGCAAGGAGAGGCAGACAGGCGCGAGCCGATAAAAGAGGGCAAGCAGGCTCTGTGTCTAGAGACAACAGTGCTGGTCGTGGACGCGGTGCATTGTCATCAGCACGTGGCCATGGGACATGCTTGTCCTTCTTTTCTGCAGCTGGACATGTTGAACCGCAACATGCCAACGACTTGGTAGAGTGGATGACCAAGCCCTCTTCATCCTCCTCATCCTCTCTCACCCAGTCTCAGGGTAGTAGAAAAGCAGCTGCCAACACATCGTCGTCCCTCCTCTCAATGTCATCATCAGTGACTCCTTCCCTAGACCCACCACGTCCTCCTGAGGATTCTCCTGAACTCTTTGAGCACAGTGTTGGGTACATGCTCCAGGAGGATGCCCAGTGTTTGGTGGGCTCTGATGATGACACTCAGCTAGAGGAAGGCAGTAGCGTGAGCGCAGAGAGAGAGGATGCTCAAGAAGCACAGCAATCTGGCAGTCATGTTCCACAAGCTGCAGCATACTGCCAGGTTTGCTACAGCGATGAAGAGGGAGGGGATGGTGAGGGCACTGACTCCACGTGGGTGCCTGGAAGGAGGGAGGAGGAGGAGGAGGAGGCACATGTCCAACGAGGCAGGATGCCCTCCGGGGGCCAGCTTAGGGGCAGCACACCGACTGAATCACACCGCAGAGCTCCGCCTGCGCAGAGCGCTTCCTCTGCGCGTTATTCTAAAAGTTCTTTGGTGTGGGCCTTTTTTGAGACGAGTGCATCAGATCGCACCGCTGCTATTTGCAACATATGTCTCAAGCGTATCTCACGTGGCCAAAACATCAGCCGCTTGGGCACCACATGCTTGACCAGACATATGTTGACCTGCCATGCAGCTCGTTGGCAAGCATACCTCAAAGGCCCACACCAAAGAACAAAGCGGACCTCTCCTTGCTCCTCATCAGCTGGCATCTCCAACCCCACTAGACCTTCAGTCCTCTCTGAAACCTGCTCTGAGAGGAATGAAAGTGTAGAATTAGGTGTGTCACAGCCAAGTGCTTCCGGGAACTCTGCTAGTGGTACATCCACGTCCGATTATAGCAGGCAAATGTCCCTGCCCCAGCTGCTGGACCGGCGGAAGAAATTTACTCCCAGCCATCCACATGCCCAGCTGTTGAATGCTAGCTTGGCTAAATTGCTAGCACTTCAACTGCTGCCTTTTCAGTTGGTAGACTCGGCCCCCTTCCGTGAGTTTGTACAATGTGCGGTTCCTCAGTGGCAGGTCCCCAAACGCCACTTTTTCTCACGGAAGGCGATTCCGGCTCTCTACCGGCATGTGGAAGGCAATGTCCTTGCCTCGCTGGACAGGGTGGTCAGCGGTAAGGTGCATATTACCGCTGACTCATGGTCCAGCAGGCATGGACAGGGACGTTACCTGTCTTTCACGGCCCATTGGGTCACTCTTCTGGCTGCTGGGAAGGATGCAGGACAAGGTGCAGTAGTGTTGGAGGTTGTTCCGCCACCACGCCTCCAAAATGCTACTATTGGTTGTGACACACCTCTCTCCTCCACCCCCTCCTCTTCTTCTTCCTCCATGGCCTCTTCCAGTGCTCTGTCCTCAGAACCAGCGGTGCTCCGTAGGCGTTGCAGGGGCTACGCAAGTACGCAGGCAAAACGATGCCATGCCGTGCTTGCGCTGGTTTGTTTGGGGGACAGGAGCCACACTGGGGCGGATGTTTTGTCAGCTCTGCAGGGGCAGGCCGAGAGGTGGTTGACGCCATGCCAGCTTAAGCCAGGAATGGTGGTTTGCGACAATGGCACCAACCTCCTCTCCGCCCTCCGACAGGGACAACTGACCCATGTGCCCTGTGTAGCTCACGTCCTTAACCTGGTGGTGCAGCGGTTCTTGGGCAGGTACCCCGGCTTACAGGATGTCTTGAAACAGGCCAGGAGAGTCTGTGTGCATTTCCGCCGATCATTTAATGCCTGTGCTCGGCTGGCTGAGCTCCAAAAGGAGTTGAACCTGCCCAAGAACCGCCTTATATGTGACATGCCCACCAGATGGAACTCAACATTGGCCATGCTGCAGCGGCTGCACACGCAGCAGAGGGCCATCAATGAGTACCTGTGCGACTACGGCACCAGGACAGGGTCAGGGGAGCTTGTTTTTTTCTCACCACGCCAGTGGGGCATGATCAGGGATGCATGCACTGTCCTGTCACCGTTTGAGGAGGCCACAAGGATGGTGAGCAGTGACAGTGCATGCATCAGTGACACTGTACCTCTTGTCCACCTCTTGGAGCATACGCTGCGTGGAATAATGGACAGGGCACTTGAGGCAGAACAGAGGCAGGAAGAGGAGGACTTCCTTGCCTCTCAAGGCCCCCTTTATCCAGACAGTGTTCCTGCTGTGCCACCCATCACACAGGAAGAGGGTGAGGAGGAGGAAGAGGAGGAGGATGATTGTGTCAGCATGGAGGTGGAGGCTGGCACTCAGCATCAGCAGCAGCAGCAGCAGTCTTATAGGGATGATTTACAGTCCCAAGAAACACGTGGACTTGTACGTGGCTGGGAGGAGGTAGCTGCGGATCATGTTGTCCTTAGTGACCCAGAGGACTCCGGACCGAATGCCTCAGCTAACCTACGCTGCATGGCCTCCCTGATCCTGCAAAGCCTGCGGAAGGATCCTCGTATTCTTCGGATCAAGGAGAGGGACCATTACTGGCTGGCCACTCTCCTTGATCCACGGTACAAGGGTAAGGTTGCCGACCTTATCTTGCCATCGCAGAGGGAGCAGAGGATGAGACATCTCCGGGAGGCCTTGCAGAAAGCTCTGTGCAACGCGTTCCCAGAGACTGGGAGGTCACAAACTCCTGGTCCTGGACAACGTGTTGCTGAGGCATCAGTCAGAAGGAGCGGTGGAGAAGGTGGCCGTCTGACTGATGCTTTCAGACAATTTTTTAGTCCGCAGCCCCAAGGTATGATTGGTTCCAGCACCCATCGCCAGCGTCTAATTTACATGGTGCAGGAATACCTAGGGGCAAGGTCAGACTTGGACACCTTTCCCACTGAAAATCCTCTGGCTTACTGGGTCTTGAGGATGGATCACTGGCCAGAGCTTGCACAGTATGCAATTGAGCTACTGGCCTGTCCTGCATCCAGCGTTCTTTCGGAACGCACCTTCAGTGCTGCTGGTGGCTTCGTTACCGATCACAGGGTGCGCCTGTCCACCGAATCAGTTGATCGACTGACCTTCATCAAGATGAATCAGTCTTGGATCACCCACAGCTACCAAGCACCTGAAGCTGATGTAACCGAATAATTTTTTTTGAAATACCACATCCCTTCAAGACTGCCTATGCTGATGCTGAGTGACTGTCCTGTTATGTTGATTGTCTATCCTCTTCCTCCTCCGCTGATATGTTGGAAGAACATTTTTGGTTCTGGGTGATGCCAGCAGCCCAATTTTTCTGCCCCTGTTTAACAGGGGCGTTTAAGTACAATTTTTGATGCAATGCTTTGCAGCAGGGCTAATTCCTGCAATAAAACTACAGTATATGGCAGAGGTTGCAGTGTGATGGCACCAGTGCCTAAGGCCCAATTTTTCTGCCCCTGTTTAACAGGGGCGTTTAAGTACAATTTTTGATGCAATGCTTTGCAGCAGGGCTAATTCCTGCAATAAAACTACAGTATATGGCAGAGGTTGCAGTGTGATGGCACCACTGCCTAAGGCCCAATTTTTCTGCCCCTGTTTAACAGGGGCGTTTAAGTACAATTTTTGATGCAATGCTTTGCAGCAGGGCTAATTCCTGCAATAAAACTACAGTATATGGCAGAGGTTGCAGTGTGATGGCACCAGTGCCTAAGGCCCAATTTTTCTGCCCCTGTTTAACAGGGGCGTTTAAGTACAATTTTTGATGCAATGCTTTGCAGCAGGGCTAATTCCTGCAATAAAACTACAGTATATGGCAGAGGTTGCAGTGTGATGGCACCAGTGCCTAAGGCCCAATTTTTCTGCCCTTGTTTAACAGGGACATGTAATTACAATTCTTGATATAATATTTCACAGGAGGGGCCCTTCCTGTGCCCACCCAGAGTAACGGTGAGGACTTATAGTGTTGTGGCACCAGCACCACAACCACCAAAGGTAAATTTTTCTACCACTGTTCAACAATGGCATGTAATTACAATTCTTGATATAATCGTTCACAGCAGGGCGCTCCAGCGCCCACCAAGAGTCACTTTGAGGGCTTACAATGTTGTGGCAAAACCAACACCTTGTTCCGCCATTTCTGCAGAGCATATAGGGCAGGCCCCTACTTTCAAACATCCAATTTACAAACATCTCCTACTTGCAAACGAAAGGAGACAACAGCAAGTGAGATGAAAAAAGATGGACGACAAAACAAATTATACAGGGGTGATAACCCTTCCCTATGTTTTCCAAAAAGCTTAAAAATAGTTTTTTTGACTGGAGCTACACTTTAAAAATGTACCAGTTGAAAATTACAAACAGATTCAACTTAACACAACAAACCTACACAGTCCCTGTCTTGTTTGCACCACCTGTATACTGCTGTTCTGAGTATATAGGGCCTGGGGGCCACACACATTTCCTTTTTTTAATATGGGTACGGGGTTCCCCTTAATATGCGTACAAGACCCAAATAGGCTGGTAATGGGCAGGGAGGGCTACCCATGCCATTTTTCTGAATGATTTTCAACCATATTGCAGGAACCAGATATAACATTAAAACCGCAAGCAGTTTTAAATGGTGTTATTTCCGTTTAATGTCATTTTGTGCAGGGACTGTTCTAAACACGGGAAACACGTGGCACTTCACAGGCATACTACAGACACCCCCCAGGCACCATATTTAAAGGAATATTTCATTTTTTTTTCACTTTAATCGTCATTAAAATCAGTGTTCCCGCCAAAACGGCCGCTTTTAAAACTTTTTATTGCATTGACCCATGTCCCCTGAGGCAGGAGTCAGGTCCCCAAACCCTTTTTAGGACAGTATCTTGCATATCAGCCGTTAAAATTAGCACTTTCCATTTCGAACGTTCGAGTCCCATAGACTTCAATGGGGTTCTAACGTTCGTTACGAACGCGGGGTCCGTTCGAAAGTTCTGGTGCGAACCGAACCGGGGGGTGTTCGGCTCATCCCTAATCCTGGAAGCTCTACCATTGTGTTTTAGGGGTTTTGGCCAAGAGGGGACAATGTATCACATATGGTGGCAATTGCCAAAAGTGAAACGTTTTTGGATTCAGGTTTATAATCCTATTTATTCCCTCGCTAAAGTTTATCTGAACAAATCCCCAAAACAAGCTTTACTCTGCAGTCCAGTGAAAAAAATCCCAAGACATTTGGGAAGATTAATTAGTTTTACCTTTGTGGCAGCAAAAATTGCCATAGCTAGATCCTGGAAGAAGGCTATAATTCCTTTTCACCTATTCAAAGATAAACTGTCTTGGATAATGATCAACGCAAGTCTTTCATCCATTTTAAATGATAAAATAAAATGGTTTGAGAAGTCCTGGAAACCTTGGATTACATATCTAAATGATGAATCCAAAGATGTCTCCCTTTAAGGAACAAGCATGAACTGGTGAATTGGCACATGGTTTTTATAATTTTTTGTTTACTTCTTTCTTATCGGTTTTCCTAGTTCCTTTTCCAATTCTCAGTTGGACCCAATGAGATATCAATTTTTCTAAATTTGAATGACATATAAACCCATTCTCTTTTTTATTTGATAATATATGTGACTCTATATGTATACTGTATATATATATATATATATACTGGTAAGAAAGGCCATTGTGTAGAAACAGAACGAAACTCTGGATAGCCGCACTCCGGATTGTGTAAAAATTAGATGCCTTTATTTCTTCAAAATGCAAGTGCAAAACTCCATTGAACAAAACGTCACAGCAAAAAGGGAACAAAAAAGGATTTTTGAATAAAATAGCTAACGCGTTTCACGCTACAAACAGCGCTTACTCATAGCTAGCTTATGTTCTGAATGACAAACAAATATATACTGTTCATGTATAAGCACACCACAGTGAAAAGTAAGAAAAGCCATTGACAGATTCCTGACTTTTTTGTCATCTCAAATTTTGTTATTACATTTAAACTTTATCTGCACATACAAATATTTTCATAATTTTAACATCTATACCCGTATATATATTTGATATTTTATGTTGATCTGTTGTAGTCATCCTATTCTGTTCTTACAACATATTTCTGTATACAAATTGAAATTGTAACCCAATTTGTTTTTTCTGTACTACATTATGTACTACATTATATGTGCATTCTTTCATTGAAATTCTGAATAAAAGAATGAAACAGAAAAAGAACTTCATAATGTCTGCATATTTTCTTTCTGTATAAAGAGGTTCATTTAGAATACTCCTATTATTTTTCATTTTTTATATAAGAGATGTATTGGTACAGAAAGTATTCAGAAATGTAGCCGCATTTAAGGTTTGTGACAAGGAGGTGAAAATGAAAAGTATGAATAATGATTACCAGTTGTTGATTGTGGTCTATCTTTAGCTATTTAAATGTTACTGCTTTGCAAAAACAGAGCATGCGTTCAATGATTTACTGCTGCACAGTAGTTTACAAAGGCGATTGTAAATATTGGTAAATAACAAATTTATAGTCATTTCTTTTAGCGTAAGACCACTCTAATTTCCACTGCTCCTTGTTTGGTACCAAAAATAGAATATTTCCCTCTTCTTGGAAGTTCTATTCTATCTTTAGGATTTTATTTTAATCAGCCATCAAACTCTTCCTGGTAAAAAGTACTTTTGTTTAGCATTGGTATGTGCAGTTGTATACATGGAGCCAAGCCAATAACATGAGCAAAAGAAGATGTATGCAGTTCCCCCAGACTGTTCAATTGCAGCTACAGCTGTTCAGAAAGGATAGAATTACCTAAGGGGCTGCACATGTCTGCTCAATCTATATCCAACATATCATGGGGATATTACCAGTACAGGATTGATAGCCTACTCAAACACTGGATGGTACAAGAAAAAATATTTTAAATGGAATTTGAAGTCTGTTTAAATTTTTTTTTCTTTTTTATTTATCCAAACCTCAAAACAACAATTTCCTATATTGGAACTTACTAGTCATCATTTTTTAATAAGAACATTTTCAGTCCAGAAAATTTAAGTTCGTCTTACCAGAAATGCAGTGTCCCTGTCACTTCCTGTGAGCTGAACAGAAAAAAAAAATCCTTATTTGTATTGTCTACACTACTAGTCCCCATCAATCCATCCATGTCACGAAGATGAAAAAGGCAGCCTGTGTGACACTTATGGCACCTTCCATAGATACACTGGAGAAACATGATCACCAGGTAAAAATAAAGGGAAAATCCTGAAAAAAAAATAATGTAGCCACAACATTTAAGGACTGGTAAGCTGCAATATTACATTTACATTTTTAGGTTCTATACACACTTTAGTTTCATGATTCATTTAATGTAAACTATCTTATCATTGCATGTTAAAGAGGAAGTAAAGGCACTTTAAAATAAAAATAAAAACGCAACCTGCAAGGCAAAGGCATTATGAGCTAGTATGCATAGCATACTAGATCATTATGAATAACTTACCTGAGAACAAAGCCCCCGAAGCGGTCCTCCTTCTTCATCTTCACCGCTGCCATGTATCCCGGAGTGACTTCCGGGTCTCGCTGCTCCGGCACTGTGATTCGCCGGAGCTGTGATGACATCACCTCCGTGCATGCGCACGGGAGCCGACACTCGCAGCATATCGCCGTGATCTGCGGCCTGATCAGTGCACCTGCGCGCCGCTGTCTACGGCGCATGCGCTGTCTTTTTGTAAATATCTCCTAAACGATATAGGTTTAGGAGATATTTCTTGGACCTACAGGTAAGCCTTAATCAAGGCTTACCTGTAAGTCAAAGTGGTTTGTAAGAGTTTACAACCACTTTAATGTTTGGTTTAATGTTTTGGTTTAATGATTTGGTTTAATGATTTATAATATGCAGCTCTAAAGTGCATGCAAACTTTTCCCACGTTGAGAAAAATTTAAAACATCCATCAGAGTATTTTATTTATTTATTTATGTATTTATTTACTGTATGTTTGCTGTCTGTGTGCAGGTGGACTTCCTGTACTAATAATGCAACAGGAATTTATAGGACATGTCTTTACCATTTTCCCTGCCAGGCCCTGCACTCCACTTTCTAAATTTAGCTGGCCAGACCATTTTTGCAATTTTTCCTTTGCTTTTTTATTTTTCCTTTATAGCTTTCAGAGTTTGTGAAAGACCCCCCAAACCATATATTTTATGATAGAACAGGATCAGTTGAATAAAAAGAAGGTGCTACTGATTTTTAAGGACCCACGATATTTGCTCAAATGTTTATCAAAACAATATTTTTGCTAAAGGTACACTAAAATCATTATTAGCAGTTAAAGACGCAGCACATTTTACAAAATTCCTACTAAATTCCTACTAAATATAAAAGAATAACTTGTATTGAGTTAATAAATAACAAATATTTATAACTTTTAAAATGTCCCTTTTTGCAAAATGGTGCAAATGTTTATCAAAACAACATTTTCACAAACAAATACACTAAAGCCATTATTGGCAGATAAAAACACAGCTAATTTTTCAAAATTCCTGCTAAATTTCTACTACATATAAAAGCTTAACCTGTATTGAGTTAATAGATAACAAAAATTTGTAACTTAAATTGCGTCTTTTTGTGAAATGGTGAAAATCGAAACATACGCAAAAATGTAAATATTTAAATTTCTCTAAAAATCTGAAGGTTTTCATTTTTCCCTGACAGCTTTCAGAATTAGTGAAAGACCCCCAAAATATTTTCAAAATATTTTCTGAAGGCACATGACCAGTAGAATAAAAAGAAGGTACTACTGATTTTTAAGGCCCCGCAATGTTTGCACAAATGTTTATCAAATCATTATTTTCATGTAACTTTTTCATGTAATTCCTGTTAAATTCCTACTAAGACCTTGTTCAGTGGGGTGTGCTAAAGCATACACCCATGGAGGGCCTTGTTTACTTGTACGGGGATGCACAGGTATTTTGTGCATCCCTGTGGAGGCAGTCCTATTCATGTCAATTGGGATGCAGCAGCTGCAAGGGCAGATCTGACATCCGTGTAGGTGCATGGGCCCAAACTCAGACAGTGTGAGTTCTTGGACATGCACCCACATGGATGTCAAGTTAGGAGCAGTGGCTGTGTCCTTGCAGCTGCTGCATCTCAATTGACATGAATGAGACTGCCTGCACCAGAATGCATGGATCACCGTTACATTACCGTGTAGCTGCTGCATCCCACTTGACATCAATGGGACTGCATGCATGGGGATGCACAGAACACCTGTAGTGTTCACCTACACCTGTAGCATACTACTACAAGGCATAAACATGGCCTTGTAGTAGTATGCCCCGTGTGAATAAGGCCTTAGGCTTTGTTTACACTTACCATTGGGGGGCACAAAAATGCATGATTGATCTGTGTTTTTGCCACCCAACAACCACACCGCTCAAGCTGCAATAGACAGTGGACAGGGCTGTTTACATGCTGGGGCTGCAATGGTTTGCACCTGTGCCAAAGTTGGCCTGACCTTTAGCGATGCTGCCTGTCGCTACACCTTCACATTAATGGGGAAGCACCGCAAATGCCCCACCACTGTGTGCAATGCATGAAGTGGTGCTGTATCTTCCAGCAAAAATGGGGTTAAAACAGGCAGTGAAGGGGCATTGCATCGCTTCCTCACCACCTGTCAGTAACCGTTGGAATGTATCCTTCAGCTTCAGAGACAGGGTGATTTAGACACATGTCTAAATCTACCCTTAAGACCCTTTCACATGGGCTGTCCGATCAGGCCCGCCTGTCAGTTTTTCAGACAGACTTGATTGGACCCTCCATTCACCCTCATTGACCAGTGGATGCCAGAGATGACATGCTCGCTGACATCTGCCGCTATGCAATCCTGCCTGCAAAAACAGAAAGATGGTGGTCCTAATTTCCATCCATTTGGCCGATTGGATACGATCGGATGAAAATGGACAGGTGCTCCATTTTCACCTGATCTCCTCATAGAGAATGTGTGACTCGGTCTGTCTCTGCTCTGCACGGCAGAGATGGACCTGTCATCCGCATGTTCAGCGGGCATTAGCAGAGTGATCCCCCACTGAGCAAGCAGATTCTGTCCCACAGAGGTGACGGTATGAAAGGGCCTTAGTTTGATTTTTTTTTTTACAATTAAAAAAAAAAAACAGATACAATTACACGTTTTCATTCTTTATTTTTACATTTTTTTTTTTTGGTGGGGGGTCTTTGGAGAGACATCTAATGTTTATTTTTGTTAGACAGAGAAAGAGAGTTAAGTCTCTTTCTCTACAGGCTCAGCTGCAATACTTACTGTATGAATGTATTGAAGTCTCTGCATAGAGGCTCCCATTCAGTCATTACCTGGGGCATAGTAAACACAAGTTTACCAGCCCCCCTGCTCTCCATCCTGACAGCCAATGATCTGGACACCCTCCTGAGCAGCAACTTCAGCTGGCGGGAAACAGAGAGGGAAAGCAGGCCAGCTGCAGTGTGGGGAGGGGTCCTGGGAGATCAGGAATGCTATGCAGTACGGGGGGGGGGGGTCAGTGTTCTGCCGCCCAATGCAGATGATTTTTTTTGCACATTTGTGACCCCCCTGCAGCATGTAAGCTGATGGGAGGGCAGAGGAAGGAAGCTGCAAGCTGCAGGGTAGGATCGTGTTGCGGGGGGCAAGGGGGGGCAGGATTGATCCGGGTGTATGGGGGGTTAGTGTTAGTGTAGAGATAGATAGAGGTGCTGCAGGAGTTAATTAGGTAGGGAAGGGGTGTGCTTTAGGGTAAAGCAGGGTCAGTGTAGCAGCAGCGGCAGCGGTGGGGAGAGGGCACATTTTTGGGGGAATAGCTCTGATCAGCGGAATGTGATCCACTGATCAGAGCTATGGTTTTGCTCAGCAGAGTCTGCTGAACAGTTCTGATATAAGCTCTTCATCACAAGTGAGGATGAGCTTATAACACAAGGAGGAATGTTAGGAATGTGAGGTCAGTACAGCATGTGAACCTGGCCAGCTGGAAGCAGTTCTGTAGGGCCGTACCCTATACAGTAAAAGGGTTAAAGAGTGAGAAATTATCCTCTTTAGACAGCTATCACCAGAACAGGAGTCCCTGGTGGAAGATTTCTCCATCGTTTCAGTGACAGCTGTAAAGTTTAGGAGGTTTATCTGTTTCTTTTTCAGTTACAATCATCACCAGGAGAAATGGAGGGGGGGTAGATCTCCTCAGCAAGGCAACAAACAGCAATAAAAACCAGAAAGGGATTTTAACTCTTCCGAACTCTATTAAAACTAGAAGAAAAAGTTTTGGGCTATACTATGAATGAGTGACTTGTATAAACTGGCTGAAAACAACAGGCTCCCTAGGTATTGTATTCTGTAATCTTAGCAAGTCCAAATTTTATTCCGTGTTAAGCCTTGATAAAGGGAGGGTGGTGTTTTTATATAATTTTTTTTCCAACACTTAAAATCATCCTGGACTCTTTTGTCCAGTTCTGGTCCAGCTTTTGTTTTTCTGTATTTCTATGGTTTGAGCTACTGTTGGGTGCCCATAAGGGGGGAGGTCTTGCCCATAAGGGGGTAGGTCTTGCTGAGTGGGAACAATCTTACAAGAGCTTTTGAGCTTGTTGATGTTTTAATTCAACTACACAACACAAATCTAAAAGTTCCCAAACCCTCTTTGAGCATATTGTTCTACAGTTCAAGTGAATGATGACCTGGCTTAGATTCCACTACATGTCTGGACATATTTGCTGCCCCGTTGTACTCTGTTTCATAGTATTCCATTTGTATCATATTCTATTTCCATGGGCTATGAATGTAAACACTGTGACAGCTCCATATAGACCAGACAGGGCAGCAAGTTGGATCTTCAGTGTGAGGCCGCGTACACACGCGGGGACTGTTCGCTCAACTTTGTCCGCTGAACAGTGTTTCGGCGGACAGTCCGCTCGTGTGTGGGCTTCAGCGGACAGTTTCAGCTGACAGTCTGACGAACAAAGTTTTTCGGAAATTCCGTAAAACTGTCCGCTGAAACTTGGTTTGAGCGGACAGTCCGCCCGTGTGTAGGCTTGTTCATCAAACTAAGTCTCGCGCATGCTCAGAAAGAATTTACACGCCGAAGGTTGCATTGCAGTGTATAGGACGTCGTTTTCTAGTCCCGTCGTACGTGCCGTTCACGTCATCGCGCACGGTTTCAGCGGACTGTTCGTTCGTCGTGTGTGGCCAAGTCCGTCCATGCTAATTTTGAGCGGACTGTCCGCTGAAACTGTTTGACGAACAAAGTTGAGCGAACAGACCCCGCGTGTGTACGCGGCCTAACACTTAAGCTAAACAGAATAAGCCCTTGTACACACGGTCGGATTATCCGACAACATGTTCTGATCAGACATTTTCTGTCGGAATATCTGAGCGTGTGTACAAGGGCTAAGACTTATATAGCTCAGTTTTTATGTAAAAAAAAACTGCATTTAATGAAATTCTGCAATAAAGACATACACACACAAAGGAGAAAATGTGTTAAGCTTAAAGTGATTCTAAAGGCAGAGTTTTTTTTTTTATCTTAATGCATTCTTTGCAGCCCCCCTGATACTTACCTGAGCCCAATCTCCATCCAGCAATGTTTGTGACTACCTCAGCTGTCCAGGACTCTCTCTCCTGAGACACAGCAGCGGCACCATTGGCTCACACTGCTGTCAATCAAAATCAGTTAGCCAACCAGGAAAGGGGAGCTGAACCAAAGCTCTGTGTCTGAATAGGCTTTGGTGCCCCCATAGCAAGCTGTCAGTTGTGGGGGAACTTGAGAGGAGGGAGGGGCCAAGAGAACCAGCAAAAACACTGCACAGAGCAAGTTCGTATAACAGGTTTGTTATTCTTACAAATAAACCCGAGATTTTAGTATCACTTTAAAAAGCTTTTCAGCTGTAATATGAAAACCTGAAATTATGTATGGTCATCAGCTTTAGAATATGTGTTCAATATTAATTAGTGGACTAATCCACCAAACTTGGATTTTTAAACTTTTCAGGAACATTTATTGGAGAAAGTATTTTATTAATGTGTTTGTCTAGTTGTTTACCTCTTTGCTTACTTAGATTCAATAAAAACTTTGCAATTTATTTCGCTTAGTGAATAAGACAAATCAATGTTTGTTCCTGTGCAGGGGAAATTAAAAATATTTTTTTCTTTGCAGAAGATTGGATGATTGTAGTGAATGCAGTAAGACTATTCACTGAGCTTTGGAAACCACTTTACAATACATTTAAAAGATAGCAAATACTACTATTGTAGTACATTAACTCCAGTGAACATAACCAGTGGGCATGCTGCATTAGGGAAAATGTTACAAGGCAACATTATCAATGGCTTAATTGGTTATATTTGGCCTTTATTTACTGGATTGTCCAAATACAGAGTACATTAATGGGAACCCTTTACTAGTTAATTTCAATGCTGGTGAGCTGTAGTACATAATCCTATAGGATTATCATCTCTATTTATCTGCATGCATATTTATTAGCATGTTATTTCTTAGTTTAAAGACTTTTTAAACCCTTACGTATACCCAGAGAAGTGACTGGCCTCATGTAATATATATATATATTTTTAAAAACTCTTACATACAATGTATCTGTTTATCTACCACCTTCTCTTTTCTACAGTCTTTCAAAGTTAAGAAGTTATAAAGCATATCTAACTTGCCAGAAAACAAGAGGCAGAGAGCTGAAGTTATACTCTGCAGAGCTCAATGAGGGTAGATTGTGGAGGAGTGAGGGGAGAGTTCTGACAGATGATTGGAGGGAAGAGACACACCCCCTTCCCTCAGCATGCAGGAAGAGAGCTGAGGCTGTCAATCAGCTGGATCTCCATCCCCAGTCACCTTTTTTCTCTTGGTGTCAGGAAAATTTGTCAGAAGTGATTCATGCTGATAGCAGAGGAACAAAGCAGCAGACAGAAATTGCACTTAATGCTCTTAATTAAGACAAGTACAAACTATAGTGGGATATTCTGTGTTCATATTTAATGTCTGATGTTTACAACCACTTTAACTACTTGCCGACCGGCTCCTGTACATATACATCGGCACTTTGAAGAGGGATATCTTGGTAATGGCAGCAGCCGGTCGTGTTTACAATAATGGTGATCTCTGCAGCGGATTCACCGTGAGATCACCATTATTGGCGGCGGGAGAGGTGCCAACCCCCCTCCTGCCGCTCACCCACGCCCTCCACCGTTTTTACCTGAGCTGTAAGCAGTGGCAGAGGCAATCGGGTCCTCTTGGTGCCTGGGTATGGAGACGAGTGAGGCTAAGATGGCCCCCACCTGTCTCTATACTATAGCAGGTATGGAGACAGGTGGGGGCCACCCCTCACTTCTGCCCATAGCTCTTAAAGGCACATTTTATTCAAATGGCAATTTTTTTTATTGCATTTTAGTCCAAATATGAGATCTGAGGACTTTTTGACCCCAGATCTCATATTTAAGAGGACCTGCCATGCTTTTTTCTATTACAAGGAATCTTTACAGTCCTTGTAATCGGAATAAAAGTGGTTCAGATTATTTTATTTTTTTTAAACAGGGAAAAAATTACTAAAATTATGTAAAATAAATAAGACATTTTTTTTAAGCGATCTGTCCTGACGAGAACGCATACGTGAGTAGCGCCCGCATATGAAAACGGTGGTCAAACCACACATGTGAGGCATCGCCACAATCGGTAGAGCAAGAAGCAATAATTCTAGCCCTAGACCTGCTCTGTAATGCAAACATGCAACCTGTAGAATTTTTAAAACGTCGCCTATGGAGATTTTTGAGGGTAAAAGTTTGACGCCATTCCACGAGCGGGTGCATATTTGAAGTGTGACATGTTGGTTATCAATTTACTTGGTGTAACATTATATTTAACAATATAAAAAAAAATTGCAATGACCAGCATTTTATTGTCTAGGGTGTTAGAAAAAAAAAAACAATATATAATGTTTGAGAGTTCTAAGTAATTTTCTAGCAAAAAAAAAAAAACTGTTTTAAACATGTACCTAAATGCACCTAAATTCCAAAATGAGGCTAGTCCTTAAAGAATAACTATAAAAAATACACATATTTGTTGACAAATGTCAATATTTAGTCAATGACATCTCCCAGAATCCCTAGCACTGTTGCTTACATCACAGCAGCATCAAGGATCTGTTAGTAAGCAGCAGTAGTAAGGTAGTAATGAGTCATTGTGGTGGTGGAGAAACATTACCAGGTGGTGGGTAACTGTAAATGATCATAATTGATGATGGCTGTACATAGCTGGACAACATGATAGATACTGGAGATGAATCATGGAACACAGTGTGCATTTTTTAGTTTTTTACCAAAAACAACTTTCTCACAGTGTCAATCTGTATACCTTTGCCATTTTTTTGGAACGAGAATAAGGAGTACTAATGTACCCTGTACTTATTCCCGTGGGGGTCAGGATATCTAAGGACCCCTTATTTCAAATCCCCATAAGCTTCCCCTCACAAACCCCCATATTCTTTATGGGGGCAGACTGTGGGGAAGAGATTCTTCTCCCTCAACATTCCTTGCAGGGGCAAGCAGGCTTAGCTACCCCTTTTTGGAAGGTACCTTCCAATTGTGAAAGACATGTGGCCTGTTGTGGTAAAGGAAAAAAGAGTCACATACTTGTTGCTCTCCCTTATCTAGCCTGCCTGCTTGGATAAGGGTCCAAAGAGTAACCCTACACTGTGTTTTTCCTTTTTTTCAAAGGGACAGTACACATGGACATGGTGTGGGTTCAGTGGTATGATTAAGGATGCAAAATTCCTGCTGGGTTTGCCGAACCTCTGTCAAACCTAATGTATATGTCCATCTGATTCTATTTTCAGTTGTAAATATAAACAAACTGTGAATATGGTTTCCAAGGGTGCAGAATATATATGAAAAAATAATATAATCCATAGTACAGGTCTATTAGGAATAAATTATTCATACTATGCTGCATTTGCGTGTTTAAGTAAATTAGGCATTTTACAGTGATGTATGGGAACATGTAGCCTTGTAATTTTAATAGAGTAAAGGCAAGAAACAGAAGTTTCAGCACTGTAGAGATTACTGTGTTTAATGAAGACTGACATATGCTAGGTTCATTGAGCGAAAGCCAAGATTAAAGTGTACAAAACACAACAAAAATAAGTGTAGAAATATAGCAATTAGAAAAGCTTACCTTTTTCTAAGTTTCAAGCACAATGCTTATTAAGGGAAACCTTCTTAATATTTCTTTTAATATATACATCCACTTGCCGACCACCTACTTGGGAAAATGTATCTATACTTGTCTACAAATGTATCTATACTTGTTGTTGATGTGTAATACCGTGTAATGGCTGCAGCTAGATGCCATAACCCTGGGAATTCATTTTTTCCTCAGGCGCCGATCTTTATAATAAAAGTGGTCTGAGAGGCGGATTCACCACTGAATTTCTTTTACAAGCGGCGGGAGGGGTCATCCTCACCTCCTGCTGCTTTTTGGTTTTTCCAGGGCGTACCTGGGTGATCAGTAGTGCCGGGAACCGATCCCATGCTGGTGGCGGTTGGGCATGAAGCTGAGCATAGGAAAAATGTCCTCCGCTCATCTCTATGGCCTAGGAGGACCTATGCGATTTTAGCCCCATGTAAACAATGCCTTTTTTTATAAGCAAACTATCATAAACATGTTTTGATCTTTTGCTCTTAAAAGTAGAGGAGAGATTTGAAGTCTTATAGACCCCAGATTTCTCCATAAAGAGGAACTAAATTTCTTGCGATAGCAATAAAGGTGATTAATTTTTTTTTTAAAGGGACAATGTAAAAATAAACAAAAAATGTAATAAAATAAAAATATTTTTGATTACACACAGTGGTGAAGGCATGCACGACATGTTAGGTATCCATTTACTTGGCGTAACATCATCTTTCATACTATTAAACAAAAATTTTATTAAAGTGTATTTTTTTCCAAAAAAACCTCCATTTGAAAAACTACTGTGCAAGAACTGTGTGACATAAAAAATTGCAACAACTAGCATTTTATTCTCTAGGGCCTCAGTTAAAAAAAATATATATATATATATATATATAGCAAAAAATACTGATTCTTACCTGACAAATAATGTCAAAGAGTGCCTGGTCAACAAGTGGTTATACAGTATATATATATATATATATATATATATATAATACTATAGTGTATATAAGGTATTTTCATTGTTTTAGTTCAAGGAAAAAGTGACATGCAAAAGCAAATTGTCTTGCTATTACAATTTTCAACAACACACAAAATTTATTCATATTTTATCCAAACAAAACCACAGGTAAATCCAATAAAAGTGAAATAATATAAGCACTTAAATCTATTTTAAAAGTAAAATCTTCCTGAGCTCAGAGTGCAGAGTGATGGTCTCATCAGTGCTTTACTGTCCAGTCACAGGTTAGGGCTTATTTCAAGCCAGGCTGCTGCAATTAAGCACCTGACTATGGACCCCGGAAGTAGTGTCTGCATCACAAAACTTGTTAAACTGAATAAAACATCTTTTGGCAGGAAAAACAGTATATTGAACTATCGCATTGAAATAGAGAAATTTAAAATACAGGGAAAAAGGTGAATGCACAGTATAAATACAGTATTATAGTATTTAAACTGTGCATTCACCTTTTTCCCTGTATTTTAACTTTCCCTATTTCAGTGCAATAGTTCAATATACACTGACTGTAGGAAGAGATAAGATGACAAGCAGGCTCAGACTGAGATTAACCACTTCAGCACCGATAGGTTTAGCCCTCTTCAGTTACTAACAATTGTTAGTAACTGACAATTGTGCGGTCGTGTGACACTGTACCCAAATATAATGGATGTCCTTTTTTTTCCCACAAATCTTTCCACAAAGCTTTCTTTTGGTGGTATTTGATCACATCTACGGATTTTATTTTTTGTGCTAGGAACGAAAAAAGACCAACAATTTTGAAAAAAAAAAAAAAAAATATTTTTCACTTTATGCTATAAAACATGCCCAATAAAAAGATGTAAAAAATAAAATTTCTTCATCAGTTTAGGCCAACATGTACTCTGCTACATGTTTGTGGTAAAAAATCCCAATAAGCATATAGTGATTGGTTTGCGCAAAAGTTATAGCATCTACAAACTATGGGATATATTTATCGAATTTCCTTTTTTTTTTTTACTAGTAATTGAGGCGATCAGCGATCTTTAGAAGGATAGTGACATTGTGGTGGACAAATCTGACACTAAGTGACACTTTTTTGGGACCAGTGAGACTAATAGAGTGATCAGTGCTAAAGAAAATGCACTGTCATTGTACTAATGACACTGACAGGGAAGGGGTTAATATCAGGGGCAATCAAAGGGTTAAATGTGCTCCTAGGGAGTGCTTTCTAACTGTGTAGGGGAAGCTTTGACTGGGGGAAGACAGATCCATGTTCCTGCTTAGAAGGGACACAAGATCTCCATCTTCCCCTTTCACAGAATGGCGGTCTGTCTTGTTTACATAGACAGACAGCTGTACTGCCTCTCCCGAGAATTATTGGCGGACCCACGGATTGGAGATTTCACACAGTGTGAGCGGGTCGCTGGTGGTGCGTGCATGTCCCCTCTAACTAAGTGCACAAAATCACGTACAGGTACATGATTTGATGCACGAGGGCCCCCCCTGCTGCAGTATATACCATGTGGGGCAGTTCATAACAGGTTAAAAGTAGGCCTGGGCATATTAGGCTGAGCAGCCAATTTTTCAAGGGACTGGGGGGTGGGCTTTCGTGGGGGCAGTTGGTGATGGGATATTCACTGAGTTGGTCCTCCATGCTGTAATGTAAAGGGGCACTGTGATATAAAGGGGATTGCACTATAAAGGGATACTGTAATGGTTACAGTGTCCCTTTACAGTGCAGTCTCCTTTATATCAAAGTGCCTCTTTACATTACAGTGCTCCTGGCAATCACAACCCCCATCACAGTGCCCCTTGCAGTCATGCCCCCCTGTTTCTCTATAATCACAGTGCCCCTTTTTACTGTCTGCCTACCCCTGCACAGTCCTACTTCGAAAGTAGGCAAGATTCAGCCTGTGTTTCCTTTCCAGGGTCTCTCACCCCAATGACTACGTCATCCAATCAGCAGGAGCTACAGATCTGGATCATATTAACAAGCGGGTGATTACTCACTTGTTGATATGAAAAAACTCCCACTCTGTGCAGATCTCCAGCTCCTCCCCTCCCCTGTTCTGCTGAAAGGATGACTTTGTTGGCAGGACAGGAGAGCCAGGGGAGGAGACACAGTTATGGCCACATAACGGGAGGTGAGTGGCAACCATGGTCTGTGTTAGCCTTGTCCAGACTGCGGTTGTTACTTACCTCCCACCGTGTAGGCCGGTCATATACAGGCCATGGACCTGTACCCTATTGCCAGGTTGGGCCTGCTGACAAGCATCTATCTACCAATTTATGAGTGCTTCATAACATTTACTTTTGTATTGAAGGGAGTGTAGGTTTAGAGATAGCTAGAGCAATAATATCAATGCATATCGACTTCTTGAAATAGGTCTGTACTCTCCCAAACTTTTTCAAATCAAATTATTTTAGACCCAACCCTGCTCATATATCCTGTATATAAAACCATCACTGTTCTCAATGTTCCTCTGCTTTTATATGTGTATTCCTTTCATGGTCTTTTCCTATGATGCTTGGAATTCATTAGTCTATTCCTATAATGCTTGTAGTTCAACATTTTATAATATTATAAGTATTTCATTCTTCATATTATATCATATTACATGGTCTAATGTGCTAATATGTTAGAAAAGAGAGTTGATATTTTATATTTATTCTATGTTTCCAATCAGTAATTCTCAAATGAACACTGTGTTAAACATAAATGCTAAACACACAAATAATTGTTTATAATAACCATTTTGCATAGAATTTTTATTAATAGAATATGATATTCTAAAACTGCATTTCTTAAACAATAATTAAAATGCCTCAACTAACTTCACAGCACAATGGTTTAAGAAACTGCAATGTGGAATAGTACACAAAAGGAGAAATAATTTTATACAAATTCTGTATATTGAAATTTTTAAATAAATACCTATATATTTCTGTAAGATTCATAGTTGTCTGATGAGACATGGTATAGCAAAATGTGGGTCAAGTTTAAAACTCAGGATTGGGTATATTTGTGATATCCTTTTTATGGCTGAAAGCCAAATGGTTATTATGTAAATCATTTTAGAAGTCAGAGATAGAAGCTGACATTTTGTACTTCTGTGCCCCATGCTAGTTCCCATGACAATACAGTCTTTGCAGAAAATGGAAGTTTTAACCTGGAGCCTTTCTCATGGACACATTTCATAGGAAGAACATTTTTTAAGCAGGCAATAGAAAGGCAAATGTGAACCCAAGAGCAAGGGTTAGGAAGACTTTTGCCTCTCCTCAATAGCATCAATAACCTCTACATTGTGTCTTGCAACTCAGTCAGCCGAAATGTGATACATACAGTATGTGGTGAAGCTCTTCTTTTCCCTTTTTTCTAATGGCATATAGAATTTTAAAAGTTTATCTTTTTCCATCATCTAACCACATGCAAGTAAAAATTTATTATTTCATTTTACTTGTGCTCTATTTGGTATTCTTTGCACAATTAATTTGACCACATTCACTAAGCTGAAGAAAATGCCCCCCCCCCCCCCCCCACACTTCTACGTAGAGCTACACCAAATTTTGCACTCTCCAGTTTTAGTAAATCAATTATGTCAAATCCAGCTAGCTTGCCAACTGATCCAATGTGCTAGGGGACAATTTGTGCTCCACTAAGACCACTAAGAATTAAAAGCATGTCTTACGTACCTGTATGCAGAGCCTAAGATCATGAGGGTGGCCTCTTGCATGGTTCCCGTCCAAGCACCCCTGGATGTTGATATATGGACTGCTGGGTGAAGGAAATGTACAAGTGTGTAGACACTGTAAACAGGAACCTGGGTGCACTGGTATCTGACAAGCACAAGTACAGCTGTTGATACACTGTGGACACACCAAGTTCAGTTGATGGTGGAGTCAGGTCCCATACCTGGTTAAGTAACAGTTGAATGGACAGACTCCAAGACATAAGCAGAATCAGAGTCGGGGAACAGGTAGAAGTTGACAACAATTGGGTGGGGAAGCACAGAGTCACTAGGCAGAAGCATGGTCACAAGTCCAAGCCATGGTTGGTAGCAGAGGCAGACAGCAAACAGAAGCAAACAAGGGTAACCCGAGAGCAGGGTCAGAGAGGAAGCTGGGTCAGTAACAGGATCACATATGCACATCAGGACTAGATCACAGGAACAAGGCTGAAGAACATACAGCAAAGAACTAACGCTGTGTTCAGGTTTAGGCTCCATTCACACCTATGCAAATTAGATGTGGCTTACACCACATCCAATTCGCAGGACATAATAATAATAAATTTAAACTACATTTATTTGAATGTATCTGGTTCACATATGTGAGTTGCATTCGTACTGCACATTTCCCAAAAAACATATGTGTTTTCTGGGAATTGCAGTGTGAATTACAAGCTCATTATCTTCTATGGGAGTGCATCTGATTCGCAGATGCATTCCGTTCGGAACACAAATTCTCTCCTTCTCCTCACTACACCTCCCCCCCCTCCCCCTATCTCTACTCACTGATCTGCAGCTATAACAGAGAGGAACCACTGAACAGCTTATTTTTCTCTTTGCAGAGACAACGGAGCTGGAATTCACACCGCACATCCATGAACCCAGCCTTAACCCCTCCCGCCGCTGCCACCCAGCCTTTTAAGAGCCTCTAAATGCTGAGAGGCAGAGGTGGGCATCCGAGTCATGTAACAGCTGTGATTGGTTGTCACAGCGGTCACATGATCGTAAAGCTCTTGATTACAAATATGCATCGGTAGCTTTCTGGCATCCTGTCGGTGACTGTGCTGGGAGTGAGCAGGGCACAAACACTCAGTACAGAAAACTGTTTACGAAAGGACACATATATGTGGCCTATCAGAGTTAAAGCCCACTGACTAAGAAGTCGCATATATGTACCATATCGGCGAGAAGTGGTTAAATAGGCTGCTTGTTGGTAGTGGATGTGTGCGCACACACATTAGCTAAACAGCAAGTCTTAGCCCTTGTACACACGGTCGGAGATTCCAACAACCAAATCTGACGGATTTTGTCCGTCGGATTTTGTCCGACGGATTTTGTCTGAAACTGTTGTATACACACGGTCGGACAAAGTTGTCGGAAAATCCGACGTGATGACGTTATTTTGTTACGATGGGACTATGTTCACGCTAGTAGCCAATAGCTTTGGTGTAGGAATTTTATCTGAGCATGTGTGGCACTTTGTCCAATCGGAATTCTCTACACATGATCGGAGTATTTCCGATCGGAGCATTTTGTCAGAAAATATTTTCGGCAAATTAGAAAAGTTGGTCCGACGGATATTCCGACGGAAACAGTCCGATGCAGACTACACACAGTCGGAATATCCGACAAAACGCTCTGATCGAACACATTCCGACGGAATCTCCAACCGTGTCTACAAGGGCTAAGTCTGACAGCTAGCACCACATTTATAACAGCCTTTTATAAATGAACAGATTATGCAAATATAATAAAATAAATAAATTGTAAAAAAATAGTGCGCTGTTCAAAATTTGGATACTCTCATAGTTTACCTTAAAAAAAAAACGAAATCCAATTTATTTATTTAAATTATTAAAATAAATAAATGCATGAACTAATTACAGTATCTCACAAAAGTGAGTACACCCCTCACATTTTTGTAAATATTTTATTATATCTGTGACAACACTGAAGAAATTACTTCACTTTACTTTATTTTTGCACAGCAATCCCTTCATTTATATATAGCCCTTGGGAAAGTCTGACTTCTTTGCACTGACATTGGTTACCGATGTGCACCTCAACCTAAGGACTTTGCTCTCTCTCTCCCACTATATATATATATATATATATATATATATATAGAGGCAAAAAAAGATGTTATCCCCTGCTGATTTTGTACATGTGGCCACTGACAAAAAAATTGATCAGTCTATAATTTTAATGGTAGGATTCTTTTAACAGAGAGAGGCAGGATAACAAAAATATCCAGAAAAAAATGATTTCAAATAAGTTATCAATTGATTTGCATTTGAATGAGTGAAATAAGTATTTGATCCCCTATTAATCAGCAAGATTTCTGGCTCCCAGGTATCTTCTATATAGGTAACGAGCTGAGATTAGGAGCGCTCTCTTAAAGGGAGTTCTCCTAATCTCAGCTTGTTACCTGTATAAAAGACACCTGTCCACGGAAGCAATTAATCAGATTCCAATCTCTCCACCACGGCCAAGAACAAAGAGCTGTCCAAGGATGTCCAAGCTGAGTTTCAGCTTTCTGTCGGGCGTGGCCATGGGCACATGCAGTTACGAACATGCCTGAGCTCATCCTCACTCATAATATACAGAAGCTATATCTAATCAATTGCAAATAAGGAAAGCACTGTATATCTTAGGGTTTGTCCATATTAGGTGACTTGTAATTGATGTTTTTGGGTTCAGCTTTTTTTACAGCACATATTATGATTATATTACCTAACTTAACAATGGGGTAATGAAATCTGTATTTATTTATTTTTTATTCCATTATAAAAAAAATGAATAAACCATTTATTAGCATACATGTTGATGGGATTGTATAAACTGACTGAACTGTGTATGCCATCACCGTTTTCCTTCCAGGAAATGATGCATGAAAGTCTAGGGAGCATCACATGGCTGAAAGAAAACATTCCAATACATGATTTTATAAAGCATCTAGTGTAATGGTTCATTCACACTAGCAGTTGGTGTTGGTTGAGCCACACTTTTACTATCCCCATCCGCTATCTTCATTAACAGCATTGGCAGCAGCTGTCGGTGTACATCTGCAGTGGCTGTGATGCTTTTCTTTGAAGCCAAGGCAGGAATTATATCCCCTGTCACTTTCAGGCTCATTCACACTAGCTTTGGTTTCTGAAGAGCAATTAGTGCTTAGATCACTCTTCAGAAAGCATTTGATAGTACTTGCGTTTGAAACCATTAGTGACGAGGAAGCCTTGTGCAGCTTATTCACCACTTGCTTTAACCTCTTGGTCCCCACACTAATTCTCCACAGACACATGTAAATTGATGAATAGGATTGAAGGAATTTGACCTCTCTCTAATTCACAAGGATTCATGAGCATGGTTTTTATTAGCTACTGTAGTTATAAAGTTTTTTTTTTTACATGGCACTTAGTCCCATCAACATCTTTTCAAAATGTACCCCTGGTCTTCCTCCTCTTGTTTTTGAGGATTTAGTCAGATGGGAACCATATTACACATATGATGGACCTGCCCCAAGGTCCAACCATTTTGGATGCAGATACATTCAATCACTATGGTGTATATCACTAAATGCACCAAGTTTGCCCTTCTAAATGAACCAGTTGATATTATTCCCAGACATACTTAAACATTGTTCTTAGCGGCCAAAATTGCAATAGCTACGGCCTATCTTTGATGAAGTATACATTAAACTGTTTAATGTACAATAAAAAGATGGTTAGTGTATTGAGAGATATGCAATTTCAAGAAGGTCTGAAATCCTTGGACTCACAGTCCTCCTTTTGATAGTGGGGAGTTTTTTGATGTTGGCAGAGACAGCTTAACCACTTAAGGACCGCCACCTGGCAATGTACGTCGGCACAATAGCACCGACAGGCACAAGCACGTACATGTACGTACTTGCCTTCCAGCGGGTGGGGGGTCCGATTTAGCTTCAGGAGCGATCCGGGATGAGGGGATGGCCGTTGGTTTCTGGCCATCCCCTTTGATCGCTCCTGGCGAATGAGAAGCTTCCCCCGCCTGTGTAGTGTAAACACAGGCAGGGAGGAAGTGATGTCATTCTCCTCGGGCGGTCTTTTTGACCGGACTGCGAGGAGAACAGAGAAAGTAAGTGCACCAACACTACACTGACATTTAGGTACACATAGGCACACAAAAAATAGCTTTTTATAGCATCAGGGCACCCACCATTTATTACCCAATAAAGGTTTAACCCCCTGATCACCCGGCGGGTGATATCAATTAGGTTTTAGGGTCAGGGTCTGCGTCGCCCCAGGTAGCGCTAGGTTAGTGCCAGTACCAGTAACACCCACGCGCAAAGTATACACCTCCCGTAGTGGTATAGTATCAGAAAAGATCAGTATCTGATCTGATCAGATCTATACTAGCGTCCCCAGCAGTTTAGGGTTCCAAAAAAATGCATTGTTAGCGGGATCAGCCCAGATACCTGCTAGCACCTGCATTTTGCCCCTCCGCCCAGCCCACCCAAGTGCAGTATCGATTGATCACTGTCACTTACAAAACACTAAACACATAACTGCAGCGTTTGCCGAGTCAGGCCTGATCCCTGCGATCGCTAACAGTTTTTTTTGGTAGTGTTTTATATTTAAATCCTGGAGGCGGTGCTTGGTTTTCGGGGACCCGTACGCGGCTAGGCTCCCAAAAAGTCCCCCACATGTGGTATCCCCGTACTCGGGAGAAGCAACAGAATTTATTTTGGGGTGTAATTTCACTTATGCCCATAGCATGTGTGAGCAATATATCATTTAGTGACAACTTTGTGCAAAAAAAAATAAAAAATATTCCTGCAACTTGTGGCAAAATATAAAATATTTCATGGACTCAACATGCCTCTCAGTAAATAGCTTGGGGTGTCTACTTTCCAAAATGGGGTCATTTGGGGGGGTTGTGTGCTATTTTGGCATTTTATGGCCTTCGAAACTGTGATAGGTAGTGAGGAGTGAAATCAAAAATTTGCACCCTAAGAAATCCTGAAGGCAGTGATTGGTTTTCGGGGTCCCGTATGCGGCTAGACTCCCAAAAAGTCCAACATATGTGGTATCCCCGTACTCAGGAGAAGCAGCGGAATATATTTTGGGGTGCAATTCCACATATAACTATGGCATGTGTGAGCAATATATCATTTAGTGACAACTTTTTGTAAACTATTTTATTTTCTTTTGTGTCATTATTCAATCACTTGGGACAAAAAAAAAAAATTCAATGGGCTCAACATGCCCCTCAGCAATTTCCTTGGGGTGTCTACTTTCCAAAATGGGGTCATTTGGGGGGGGGGGTTGTACTGCCCTGCCATTTTAGCACCTCAAGAAATGAGATAGGCAGTCATAAATTAAAAGCTGTGTAAATTCCAGAAAATGTACTCTAGTTTGTAGACGCTATAACTTTTGCGCAAACCAATAAATATACGCTTATTGACATTTTTTTTACTAAAGACATGTGGCTGAATACATTTTGGCCTAAATGTATGACTAAAATTTAGTTCATTCGATTTTTCTTATAACAAAAAGTAGAAAATATCTTTTTTTTTTAATTTTCAGTCTTTTTCCTTTTATATCGTAAAAAATAAATATCGCAGAGGCAATCAAATACCATCAAAAGAAAGCTCTATTTGTGGGAAGAAAAGGACGCAAATTTCGTTTGGGTACAACATTGCATGACCGCGCAATTACCAGTTAAAGCAGTGCAGTGCGAAATTGTAAAAAGGTCCTTAGGCTGACAATTGGTCCGGGGCTGAAGTGGTTAAACAGACAATTCCTTTTTTCTTTTATTTCCTCTTTCTTTCTCTTTCTTTATCTCACCCTCTCTTTTTCTTACAACACTGTCATTTAATGAGACCTTTGTATTGAGCCCAATTGTATGTGTCTTCTGGAGGACATAAATGCAAACTCTTATACGTCTGGAGGACTTATATGCAAACTCTTTTTCTGCTGATGTACAAGCATATTCCCCTTCTAACAGTGGAGGATACTATGAGGAAAGGCCAAGTTTTATTCAAGCTTTTATCGGAATGTGATTCAGGATATGAATAGTAATGTCTGATCATTGTGCATGTCCATTGTCTCTTTTGGGCACTTTCTCAGGCATCTCAATTGGTTTTGTAAAACATTGTTCATGCAAAACCGTAATAAATACTATTGAAAAGAAAACAGAAAACATGCAGGAATTAAAAGCTTTACACCTTATCAGAATTTCAATATTCTATAATGAACTCATTACATTGTGATCTTGACATAGAAATGTTTCTGATTCTTATTTCCCTAATGTAACATTAGAAATGTTTAGAAAATAAAGTAAAGACATGCTAAACATAATGTACACTATAATAAAATTGACAAAAAAAAAAACGTAAAGCAGTATTAAACATTAAACCAAAAATGTAATATATGACAGCTTAACAATCCATTAAATGTGGTGGCTGCAATAGTTTTAAATTTTAGTTTTTTTTCCCCTCTATTTTCGCCTGATGATCCACCCATTAAATTACCTACTGTATTAAGGGGGCCCAATTCTGGATGAAGGAGTACAGGGGCACAGCAGTCAGTATCATTGTTAATCTGGGGGGAGAGGGGAGTGTTAGATGTATTAGCAGATTTGCACCAATGAATTGAAGCCAAACTCCAGCTCACACTGCAGTTACACAAGCAATTACAGCAACAGTTTCCTTATTTATTTGGGGATAAAGGCTATACATGAATAAGTAAATGCTGATCATTGTAAGCTTCCTGACAGTGGTAAATGGTCTCAAGTTCTTAACTTACACATTTGCAGGAGAGCTTATTCTGTTGAAAACAGACTTATTTGCCAGATCACCAGGATAAAATAAAGAAAGCCTAAACAAGAAGCAGCCATGGCATCTACGAACAGTAAGCTGAAATATAATAAATGTTTGCTTCAGTTTTTAATATCAAATTAGGTGTGAAGAATCGTAAGATATCTCACCTTATCATTACACAAAAATGCAGCTACCTGTCAATATCATAACATTAAATGTAACTTATGTTAAACCATCTGACTCTAATTATAACCAACAATGCAGTTTCACATGTGCTTCAGAGGTAATTATCTGTGATGTGAAGTAAAACCATTAAGGTCCCAATTGTTACTTCCCAAACATGTATATTTCCATTATTTAAAGGGATTGTAAAGTGAATTTTTTTTAATTTTTTTTTAAAATAACAAACATGTCATACTTACCTCAACTGTGGAGCTCGTTTTGCACAGAGTGGCCCCGAACCTGCTCTTCTGGGGTCCCTCGGTGACTGTCTCGGCTTCCTCCCGCAGGTGCTTCTCACGTTCATGCGAGCTCCCTCGCATGGTGAGAAGCATCTGCGGGCGTGCTCCCGTGATACAGCCGGCGGCTATAGCCGCTTGCTTTTTTACACGTCCCCACCTCCCGGCCCTCCATGTCCGTGGATGTGATTGACAGCAGCGCGAGCCAATGGTTACGCTGCTTCCCATCCATCCAGTGCAGCCAATCAGCGGCCAGGCTGAACGGTGGAAAGGACGTCGGGGGACGAGCGCGGGACTTTCGAGGGGTGAGGTAAGTAAAACAGGGGGGCTGGGGGCGCAGGCACTGTCAGATGTTTTTTCACCTTAATGCATAGAATGCATTAAGGTAAAAAAAAATTACCTTTACAACCCCTTTAAAGTTCTTGTTACGCCCATAATTTCGGATTCCAGATATGTGCCGGCTGTACCATGTACAGCCGGCACATACCATGTATTCTTTTCTCTTTGTTTTGCTTCCTTTGTGTGAAATCCCTGGTGTTCCTGCCAGTCCCTCTACTATCCTGTTAAAAACCGACCACACTAAGCAGTAGAGCTCACTGTGGTCAGTTCCCCAGCCGGGAACTCAGGCTCCTCCAATGATCAGACTTGTCCTGACATGCCCCCCTGCACGGCTTTTTACTGAGAATATCAGTATCCTGCTGCTTCTCCTCCCCCTAGCTGAACAAAGGGAATGTATATAAAAAAAGGACAAAAAATGTATTTATGATGTTCTTTTATTATATCTGTACCTAAATGTTTGCCTTTTATTTCAGTTTTAAACTGAATGGGTTGTTTTACAACGTGATCACTTACAATCACTTTAAGAAAATATTTCAGATACTTAAAGCAGAGCTTTACCCTAAAAGGGAAGTTCTGCTTTATGTCCTCCACTCCCCCTTTCTCTATCATTTTTGGCACTTTTTTGAGGGGTTGGTACCTAGTTTTGTCAGATAATCGCTCTCACTTTCGCTGGAATCTCCTTTGTGATTCCATCGGATTATTGCCCCTTCCCCTCACCCGCAACCTCCTTGGATATGTCACAGTCCCAGGAGGCTGTGGAACCATTCACAAAGTGCAGCATGGCTCACCCATGTGCAGTGGGGGACAGGCTGTGGAACTGCAAGGAGTCACAGCTGGCTTTTCACAGTAAACATGTTGATGTTGGACCCTGAAACTCTGTCAAGAACCGGCCCAAATGAGGACAGCACTGGATCCCTGGACAGGTGTCATTTTATAAAAAGTCAGCAGCTACAGTATTTGTAGGTGCTGAATTTTTTTTTTCCAAACAGACTGAAGAACTTTTTTAAGACTGGACCTTACTAATTTTCAAGTGCTTAGGGATGAGCTTTGGTTTGACATTTAGTTTGACCTGAACCCAAGGGGGATTATTTACTAAACGCAAATAGGCCTTTCACCTGGTAAGTACATTTTCCCTTAGCTTTAACTCTGCTAGCTTCCATCATCCAACCAAGGATGATGGATTTTTTTTGTTTTTTTTCTTGCATATGATTTGGTAATCTTTGCATTCATTAAGCTCTAAAAAAATCTCTTGCAAAGTGATTAGCCTATTTGGCTTTAGTGAATTCAAAGTTTACCAAATCCAGATTTGGTAATTCCATCACCCAAATCTCTAACTGCTTCAGAACTGCTTCATTACTACCAGCACTAAATGACAGCTTCCAGATGTCTACGCTTTTTTTGTGAATGAGCACCAATGAGTAGTTTTCACCCTTTACTCATTTACCTAGACAGGGACAATATCTGTAGGGGGCCCTTATTCTAAATAGGCCTTCAAGATTCTGATAAGCTCCCCAACACAGGGGAGTGGGGCTCTTGTCCCCATAAAGATCAGGCTAAGGTGACTAGCCAGAGGGGAGTCTGTAATGGATTTTCAAGTCCCCCAAAAATCCAAGATGATCCTCTCTCTTTGCATGCCTGCCACAAATAACAGCTTCCTGGCTGACTACTGAATGTCAACACGCTAGCTGGGGATGCTGACTGATATCTTTTACCCTGACCACTTTGTTTACAAACAGAAGCAGGCAGGGAAGGAACTGTCATTTGGTATCAATATTTATTTATTTATTTATTTCTGGTACTTATATAGCGCCATCAATTTATGCAGTGCTTTACATATACATTGAACATTCACATCAGTCCCTACCCTCAAGGAGCTTACACTCTAAGGTCCCTAACTCATTCATACATACAAATAGTGTTTTTTATGTCTGTTTTGTTGGATTACATTCTATAGGGGCAGTACTTCTTGTGCGGGTTTATCCCTGCAAATAAATCATGTAACTTTTTGGGCAGAGCCATGCACAACCATGACAATTTCAAATATGACAGGAGCCAGCAAGTGGAAGAACCTTGTAAGTTGTGGTGGGAACTTGTGCGTGAGGGGCTGTGCAATCTGACTATGTTTTAATGCTACACCCATATGATTTTAAGCTTAAATTTGGTCAGAGAGGTGAAGTTATCTGTTTAAGGTATCCTTCAAACATGTTATTTAAAGGAGTGTATTTTTAATGTTGCCCTAAGAACAGTTGGGTACTGAGTACTGTCTGCGATCATTTTTTTTGCCCCAACATCCAAATTTGTCTTGAAGAAGGGGGCACACCCCTGAAAGCTTGTCCTGAGAATTTGGATGTTAGTGCAAATAAAAGAAGCATAGTGGACAATACTCAATTGCAATGCACCAATAAGCCTTCAATCACCTTAAGCATAATTTTGCCCTTTAGGCCACATTAAAAGTCCTACTCTCTGCTGAACTTTTATTTTTTAAACAGAACAGAAATACATATCCTTCCCATCCTCTAAATTTCCTTATTCCAATCTTTGACTTTCCTTTACTCTGTCCACCTTTATACAGTCCCATCTCTTCAAGAGGGCTATCCTGCCTCTAACTAATAACCTACCATTTTCTTTCTCCATCAATTCATTCCTAACAGATACTGGTATTACCTTTTGTATGTCTTGACTGTATTGTATTGTAACTGTAGTGTCTCCCCCCATTGTTTTGCTGTGCAAACTGTCGGCTCTATATAAAGCATGCACACTATTAGTTAGAAGAGAGTGAGTAAGCATGTGAAAGTTTAGCTGACCCTTTTTTATCACTTGACCCTCCTTTTTAGATCGTAAGCTCTAATTAGCAGGGCCCTCTGATTCCTCTTGCATTGAATTGTATACTAACTGCCTTCATTTTGTAAAGCGATGCACATACTGCTGCCACTTTATAATTCCTTTATAATAATAATAATAACCTTGTAGCTCTGTTATTATTTATGTTTTATAATAAATTAGTGTATACTTAGGAGCCTAGGTTTTTTTTCACATAACTTTTTTTCAAATTGTTTTGTTTATGTGTGTGTCATATTGCATGGGATGGCTTAAAAAATGGGATCTTACTGTGCACTATTTGCTCTTGAAGGTTTAATCAAACACTGATGGGCATACAAGCTGGTATCAGCAGCTCAGGGGGTCTAAATGTTCTTATTTTTGGTGATATCAGCCCCCACCAACCCTACAAACCTCCCCCACCAAAAAAAATAAAATTAGCAACACTGAACTTTTGGGATAGAAGGATACACTTGGTAAAGTAGCACTCTGTGCACAGGGATTTTCAATTGTGGGTGTGTAAAGAAACGACCAGCAGTTGTCCAACCCGGACCTGGCCATAAGACCAGCAGGTACTGTACTATCTGGCAGAAAGACAAGTATAGATTTTAAAGTACTGTGATGCAATACAGCCATTTATTAGAATTGAACAGATTAACATATTTTTACAAATACAAACTTACAAAATCTCTGTGCCCAGAGTTCAACTTTAAAGTGACACCAAACTCAAGTTAAAAAAGGAAAATTCTATTCAAGTATATGTTCTTAACTCAAAAACAATCTCCTGTTGCTCTCAGCCACCTCCAAATTACTAGAATCCCTTTTTTTTCTATTGTGATCCAGCTTCCAATGAAGCAGAAAATGATTTTATGAAAAATATATCACATGGCCGTTAACCACTTCAGCCCCGGAAGGTTTTACCCCCTTCATGACCAGGCCTTTCTTGCGATACGGCACTGCTTTAGGTTAACTGATAATTGTGTGGTCATGCATCGCTGTACCCAAATAAAATGGATGTCCTTTTTATTTTACAAATAGAGCTTTCTTTTGGTATTAATTGATCACCTCTGTGGTTTTTATTTGTTTGCGCTATAAACAAAAAAAGAGAGAATTTGGAATTTTTAATGGGACTGCGAAATTGCGGCAAACAAATCAAACACCTAACTGACACTTTTGACACTTTTTTGGGGACCAGTGACACTACTACAGTGATCAGTGATAAAAATATGCATTGCTACTGAACTAATGACACTGGGAGGGAAGGGGTTACCACCAGGAGAGATCAAAGGGTTAAGTGTGTCCCTAGAGGTGCTTTCTAACTGTGTGGGGTAAGGTTTGACTGTGCAAAGAAAGAGATCTGGAATCCCCTGCCGGTGCTGCAGGCTCCTCCCCACTGCTGGGTGCCCCCATAGGAAGACGCTTTTTATGGGGACACTCATGCGGGCTCACTGCCAAGTCAGACTGTTTGTATTTATTCAGACACACAGTCCAGCTCCGCCCCATCCCCTTGGTCTCATCTCAAAGGTTTTGACTGATAGCAGCAGATCTAAGGTGTACAGAGGGAGGGGCTGAGATTACCCTCTGGCGTATGCTAGCCAGAAAAGGGAGGTCACATGACCTCACAGTGGCGCTATGCAGGAAGGTATTTAGCATTATAATTTTTTTTTTAAACTGACACATAGTACTTTATATCTTGCTACAATAGAGGGGGTGACAGTTATTTATGAATATGGCTTTACAGCCACAGGTGAATAACAGCAGGAGTGGAGGAGAGATAATTTGGGTTTGGAGATCATTTTTCACACACAGATTAGGAAATGGAAGGCAGGGAGGGATGGGGAGAGGGAGAGACTGTTTACACACAGCGGGATGATGGTGGCACATAAACTGACCACAGTATCAAGGATTAGCAGTCATGATTACTGTGGTCAGTACACATAAGGGAACATAGGAACATGTAGGATCTACCAGGTATAGACTTGGATGAATTGCACTGCAGAAGCACTGTGGTACTGATCATGCATTAAAGGGCGAGACATTTTTTTTTTTTGCTTTATAGGGTTACAATCACTTTATTCTTTAATGCAGAGTATGCATTCTTTTTAGAAAATACAGATATTGTTTAGTGTCACTGTAAAATTTAACAGATACATACACAGTTGCACCATTAAATATTTGTAATCTGTCTCACCTCCTGTAATAAATGAGCAGAAGCATGCAATGTAGTGGAGCCCTAGCTAGAATTCATGTCCCTCAGTCTGCTGTACTGAAGTGGGGATTACAGAAGGCTGATTTCATATGGGAGAGATCTCAAGAGAGATTCCGGTAGTTTTGCAAGCTATAAAAATACATTTAATTACTTTTTAACAGGTCCATAAACACAATTAAAGGAGTTGTATTTGCAGGTTTTTGTTATCCTAATGCATCCTATGTATTAAGATAAAAACCTACTGTGTGTAGCAGTCTCCCCAGCACCCCCTGATTACTTACCTGAGCCTCTTCTTTCTCCAGCGATGTCTATGAGTGTCTAAGCAGTCCAGGACACTCCACCTGATTGGCTGAGACACAGCAGTGGAGCCATTGGCTGCCGCAGCTGTCAATCAAAGTCAGTCAGCCAATCAGGGGAGAGAGGGGGTGGGGCCAAGTCAGGGCTCCATGTCTGAATGGATACACGTAGTTCTGACTCGGCTTGGGTGCCCCCATGGAGAGCTGCTGGCTGAGGGTGCACTTGATAGGAGGGAGGGGCCAGGAGCAGCAAAGAGGGACCCAAGAAGAGGAGAATCCAGGCTAAACAAACCTTTACAATCACTTTAATTGTATTTGTATTTATCTTTCTGAATTTCATTATGGTCTGCACAATTGCTGATTGAACCTGTCTGTGATATTCGGACTAATGCTCATTATGGACTTTAAAACATCACAAAGAACACAAATGTGTTCTGCAATAAATGTACTCCAAGTACATTGATTGCCTAGAACATGATAGGCCTGCAATCAATTCTCATGCCACTAGTAAGCATAATGTATATCCATGACTCTTTTTTATGACATGTTAATCCTTTCTGAATGTTACTTCAGACTGGTCCTGTATAGTTATAATCAAGAATAGTTAGAATTAAGAATTAAGAATCTTAGCTGATCTGAATAAAACAAATTTAAATGATTGAATGTTAAGGGTTACAGCTCTTAATATCTGTCACTACTTTCAGAAATGATACTTTGATGTCCATAAAGGGTGGTCGTCACTGCAATGGGCACTGCACATTGGGAATGCAGTCAAGAACGGATGGCTTTTGGATCATTGTGCTTGTAATTAACTTTACCAATTTAATTTCATTTGCTGGAACTAAATATATTCATACAACATATTTGTATATCATCTAGTATCTAATTGTTGTGATTTAATGCATGCCTCCACATTGCCATCAGATTATGTTAAATTCCCTGCAGTCAATGGCATATGAAATAATCTTCCTGAGGTTTTCAGATTAAGAGCATTTTTCAATTACGAAGAGAAACAAAATGGTTATAACACACATCATCAAAATCCTTTTCCTAATCCCAATAATGCTCAGATTTGTTTTAAAAATATAAAATATATTTTAATAAAGTGCATAGAAAATTTGTGTCATATTTGTTACACTGTTACGTTAAAGATGTTTTAAGTGAGGTTATTAGAAGACATATATGCAATAATAATTGAAAGCTGTATAGTGGTACAAAGTAGCGGTTTCTCATAATAGACAATTGTGATTCCTAGAATTAATTTATGGAGTCCACTATAGAAGAACAATTAATGGTGTTGCTATAACAGCAAGTCATTTTTTTTTACTTGCAGTAGAAAAATCCATGCTAGAATCTGACTGGATGCTTTTCTGGGTTATATTGTATATGCTTAAGCAAATGTAATTGAGAATTGTATAACCACCTCAATACTGTGCACTTACACCCCCTTCCTGACCAGACCAATTTTCAGCTTTCAGCGCTCTCACAGTTTGAATGACAATTACTCAGTCATGCAACACTGTACCCATATGACACTTGCATCCTTTTTTCCACACAAATAGAGCTTTCTTTAATGGTATTTAATCACTAGTGGGTTTTTTTATTTTATTTTTTGCTATAAATAAAATAAAATGTAAATTTTGTGAAAAAAATGCCTTTTTCTTTGTTTCTGTCATAAATTTTTGCAAATTAGTAATTTTTCTTCATAAATTTTGGCCATAATTTATACTGCTACATATCTTTGGTAAAAATAACCCACATTAGTATATATTATTTGGTCTTTGTGAAATTTATAGAGTCTACAAACTATGGTGCCAATCACTGAAAATTGATCACATCTGATCAGGCCTTCAGTACATCAGGTGTACCTAATTTCTTGAGACACTAACAAGTCAGGAAAGTACAAATACCTCCCAAATGACCCCTTTTTAGAAAGTAGACATTCCAAGGTATTAAGTGAGAAGCATGGTGAGTTTTTTAAGTTGTCATTTTTTCCCACAATTCTTTGCAAAATGAATATTTTTTTTTTACCAAATTGTCATATTATCAGGTTATTTTTCACACACAGCATATGCATACAACAAATTATACCCCAAAATACATTCTGCTACTCTTCCTGAGTAAGGCGATACCACATGTGTGAGACTTTTACACAGCCTGGCCACATACAGAGCACCAACATTGAAGTAGTACCTTCAGATTTTCTACGAGCAAAAATGACGCATCTCATTTCTCAACCACCTTTTACACTTTTGAAGGCCCTAGAGTACCAGGACAATAGAATTTCCCATAAAATCACCCCATTTTGGAAAGAAAACACCCCAACGTATAATCTGTGAGGCATAATGAGTCTTTTAAAAGGTTCATCTTTTTCCAGAAGTTTTTGGAATATGTGGAAAAAACAAACTTTTTTTACACAAACTTGTCAATTTATAAGATATTTCTTACACATAGCATGTATATAGCAAAATTAAACCCCAAAACACATTCTGCTACTCCTCCTGAGTATGGTGATACCACATGTGTAGGACTTTTACGCAGCCTGGTCACATAGAGAGGCTGAACATTGAAGTAGTAACTTCAGGCGTTCTAGGAGCATAAACGACACATCACAGCCTGGTCACATAGAGAGGCTGAAAATTGAAGTAGTAACTTCAGGTGTTCTAGGAGCATAAATGACACATCACAGCCTAGTCACATAGAGAGGCTGAACATTGAAGTAGTAACTTCAGGCGTTCTAGGAGCATAAATGACACATCTCATTTCATTCCTACCCATCACACTTTTGAAGGTCCTGGAGCACCAGGACAGTGCAATTACCCACAAAATGACCCTATTTTGGAAAGCAAATACCCCAACGTATATATTCTATGAGACATGGGCTGCAAATAGGTACTCGGGTACTCTGATGGGCTGCAGATAGGTACTCTGGTACTCTGATGGGCTGGTGACAGGTACTCGGGTACTCTGATCGGCTGTGAAACGATCACAGCCAATCACATGAGTAAACAGCCCGCCAATGGCTGTTTATCAGCGTCGGTGACGAGCAGTGTTCCCAGGAACACGTCACCACCGACGTGCATGCGCAGCGCGCTTGCATTCGTGCGCACGCGCCGTGTACAGTTGGGGTGTGACCATCTGTGATCAGCCATGACTTCATCACGGCCAATCACGTGGTAAACAGCCATACCCAATGGCTGTTCACCCCCTTCGGTGGCGAGCGGTGTCTCCGTGAGATGCCGCCACCGAAGAAACAGTTCGGTACTCCCTGTTTAAACGGGAGGATGTCATATGATGCCCTCCGGCCAGAATAGATGCGCCGCCTAGCCGTCATTTGACGGCCGGCGGTCATGAACTAGTTAAAGTCTGAAGAAGGGATCTGTCAGGTCCAAAAGCTTGAAGCTCTAATCCCTTTCAGATGAGTGTGAGCACTTATGCACTTTCACTGAAGTGGGTCATCTACCATGAGGCCGCATATATGTATCTTTGTTCATGCTGTGAGCACTCTGCACGGCGCACTCCCAGGGCAGAGACTGAGCTATCACCAACAGCTCCTGGTCTCGTACTAAAGTTTAGGAGCCAGGTGGACCTGTTCTTGATTACATGTTCACTGTGATACCCTGTGATTGGCTATTACGGTGGTCAAAAACGACTACAACCTATTCCTGTGTTCTTTATTCATCGTTTTCACCTTGCTAGATTAGAAGTATGCCAACAAAAAGTTGCTTGAAAAAAAATAAAAAAATAAAATAAAGATAAAATAGGTCAGTTTTTGATCTCAGTCAGGGCCAAGGTTAGGAACAAAGTTAAGGTCAAAGGCCATGGTCAGGGTGTTTTAGGTTGGGAAAAAAATATTTTTATTTAGTGTCAGTGTGTTTTAGGTAGGATAAAAAATAAAACAAAATGTGCACTATTGTATCTGGACCCTACTATGGGTATAAACAACAATATACACATATGTGGTATTTATGTGATCATCGGGAGTTGAAACATTTGTTTTGGGTTGTTCTTAGGGGGTAAGTCTTGGTAATGGCAAGGAATATTGAGATGATAATAATAATAATAATAATAATAATAAAAATTACTCTCAGTTTTCAGGGTCAGTTTTCCTATGATAAAAAAAAACAAAACAAATCAGGAGCTATCCACCACCACTAACCACAAACAAAGGTCCAATTTGTCATAAAAAAATAAAGTATAATTCATCTGGATACACTAAGTAGTTGTTGTGATATGTTTTACTAACCCATCAAGGTTGCAAGACTGGTTACAATATTAGAGTAGAACTATAGGCAAAACTTTTTTCGCCATCTCAGTCCTATTGCCAAACAGGAAGGTAGAGAAAATCCCAGCAAATTAAGAAAATTACTTGGGGACCCCCAGATCACCAGAACTAGTGTTCCCATATTTCACCTCTATTACTTTTCTGAGGACAACCCAAAATTTGGAATTTTCTTTCACTTTCACTATTAATGATAATAGTAAACAGGAGAAATAGAGAGGGGGACTCTCCCAGGGGAGCAATAAAAACTGACAGGGGTTCTAATCTATCTCCACTCTATTCAAATCTGAAAAAAAGTTGCCTTTAGTAATGCTTTAACATTTGTTTTATCTTCTGCCATGAAGGGGTTAGTAACTTAAGTTAGTAAATAAAGACTTTTACTTAGCCACTTCAGCCCCGGAAGATTTTTTTGCTATTCAGTGTTGCTTTAACTGTCAATTGCATGGTCGTGCAACGATTTACCTAAACAAAATTGACATCCTTTTTTTCCCACAAATAGAGCTTTCTTTCTGTGGTATTTGATCTGCTATAAACAAAAAAGAGCAACAATTTTGAAAAAAACACAATATTTTGTACTTTTTGCTATAATAAATATCCCCTTTTTTAAAAAAAAAAGCTATTTTTTTCACAGTTTAGGCCAATATGTATTCTTCTACATATTGTTGGTAATAAAAATCACAATAAGCGTATATTGATTGCTTTGTGCAAAAGTTGTAGCGTCTACAAAATAGGGGCTAGATTTATAGCATTTTTATTATTATTATTTTTTTACTAGTGATGGCGGCAATCTGCGATTTTTATCATTACTGCGACATTATGGGGGACACATCAGACACTTTTGACACATTTTTGGGACCATTAGCATTTATACAGCAATCAGTGCTATAAAAATGCACTGATTACTGTAAAAAGGCCACTGGCAGTGAAGGGGATTGACACTAGGGGGTGATCAAGGGGTTAACTGTGTTCCCTGCTAAGTGTTCTAACTGATGGGACTTGCTAGGGGAAGAGATAGATCAGTGTTCATACTTTCTATGAACACACGATCTGTCTCTTATCCCCTCAGAGAACGGGGACCTCTGTGTTTACACACAGAGATCCCAGTTCTCATTGTGTCACGCGCGATCGCGGGAGCCCAGAAGTCATTGCAACCGCTGGGCACTCGCATTGCCTCAGGGGGCAAGCAGCAGGCGCGCACGTGCCTAGTGGCCACAAATAGATGCGACGTAACATAACGGCGATTTGCGCAGCCGAGCGATGTTGCCACAGTACAACTGCAGTGGCTGGTCGGCAAGCGGTTAAACATCAAAGTGCCTACACAAAATGGAAATATGAAACATAAAACAATCTGCAGAAGCGGCCATAGAATACTGAATATTGTAGACCTGTCTCCCACCCATCTTGTTCTTTTGATAGTCAAATCTTGCTTATGGTATATCAGTTGTCAAAAGAAAAAGTTTTACTCAATATAGAAGTAGCTCACAAACAGCTTATTTTTAACTTTTCTAGCCTGCACAACTTTGTGGACAGTCGTCTGGGTCTGTTAAAAAGAGATTTATGGGAGAACAAAACATTGGAAAATTGTTGCAATGTCTACATATGTGGCAAACAAAAGGAACAACACTTAAGATAATGTATACTGAGATGCCACTTATTTGAAAAGTGTGTGGCCAGATGACAATTAGGCAGTGAAATATATAGTGTAGCAAAGACTGCAAAATACATTCTCATCATGCTACCATCAGGCAAAAAAAGTAAATGAGTGCTGGTATTAATGTTTTTATTTCCCCTACCATTCAAATTTTCAGGACATGCTTTCAGAGTGTACTCCTTTCTTCTAAGGTCTAAGCAGTACTAATACACAAAATGTTAAGTAGGATAATCTCTGAGAGAAAAAAAACACAAACATATACAGCAGACTGGGATAGTTGGTTAGATAAGGAAAGGATTGAATTTAGAGAACTAAGGTCCTTCTTTAGTCCATTATCCTTTGAGTCAAGTAGAAATATTATTAGTTCAAAAGTTTTCCATTATTGAGTATTTTTAAAATTTCCTTTAACTACTTCCTGAACCACCACCCTGCCATTATTCTGCTATAGGCCGGGCTGTGGTTTAGTTATCCTGACTGAGCGTCATATGATGTCCTTCAGGATAACAGCCGCCACGTGCCCGTGTGGGAAGCATCACAGCGATTGGTGGTGGGGTGTGTCAGTCTAACACATCGCTACACCAATCTTGGTAAAGAACCTCCAGCGTGGGATCTTTACCACATGATCAGCTGTGTCCAATCAGAGCAGCCCCCCCTCAGATAACCACACTAGGCCACCAGGGAAGCCCCCAGCATGTGTAAGGCCAGGTACATCCCCCATGGCCATCCACGTGTGAAAAATAAGCCCAAAATATGCCAATCTGTGCCCACAAATGGGCACTGACTGGCACCTCTGTGGCACATTAGAAAACAGGGATGCCCAGCAATGCCAGCCATCGTCATCAGTGCCATCCATCAGTGTCCATTAGTGGCACTTATCAGTGCCCATCAGTGCCCACCTATCAGTGCCCATCTGTGCTACCTATCAGTGCCACCCATCAGTACAAATCAGTGCCACCCATAAGTACCTATCAGTGCCGCCTATGAGTGCCCATCAGTGCTGCCTATGAGTGCCCCAGTGCCGCCTATGAGTGTCTATCAGTGCCACCTATTAGTGCCACCTATCATTGCCCATCAGTGCCACCTCATTGAAGAAGAAAACATACTTATTTACATAAAAAGTAACAGAAACAGAGAAAAACTTGTTTTGTTCAACATTTGCAGTCTTTTTTTATTTCTTGCGCTAAAAATAAAAATCGCAGAGTGATCAAATACCACCAAAAATTTGTTTGGGCGCAGTGTAGCATGACCACTCAATTGTCATTCAAATTGCAACAGCGCTGAAAGCTGAAAATTGGCTTGGGCAGGAAAGTGTCTAAATACCCAGTATTGAAGTGGTTAAAAACTAAGATATGCATGTCTTCCATAAAGTGGTCTGGCTGTGAGAAATGATGTCCCACAAGTGTGCATTAATCATCTTTGTTTTTTAATGGTATGTAAATTACTGGAGTTACAGTTGTATGATCCTGCAATATTGAAGGTCTCTTTTGTGTGTGTGTGTGTGTGTGTGTGTGTGTGCTGCATCAGATGCAGCCCAGTGCATTTTTTTTGGTTATATAGGTTCCAATTGCATAGTTCACACCAGTGTAGCGAGTTCCAGTGCAAAGAAAGAAAAAAGTTAGAACATTTTTTTCTGCACTGTACTGGAACGTGGTAAAATGTATAAAAAACGCACATGAAAAACACACCAGACCGCATTACAGCAAAAAACAAAACAAAAAAAACTGGGAGACTTTGTAAAAAAAGAAATAACAAAAGGTAAAAAAAAACACTGGATTGCCTTGCAGATTTATCAAAAATACATCAAAAACACGCATCCAGATTGAGTTTTTGTGGTGTGAACTGTAAGCAAAAACGTATCCGGAATGCACCTGTAGCGCATTTTTGTGGTGTGCACTTGCCCTTAATGGATTGATTTGGCTGCACAGTTTGCAGCATTTTGTAATTGGTTACTAAAGGGACATGGTTATTTGTTTTTTTCTATATAAATTGTAGGAGATTTTCTTTTTGGGTTTCAAGGCCATGCTTATGGTTGTGTTGATGTTTTTTTGTTGTAGCCTTTCTTATGGAAGGATTCTGCTAGTGCTCTGAGATGTTTATTTCTGTCTTCTGAGCATATGTTATCTGGTGGCCTGGCTGGTTATGATGATTCATTTTGCATGTTGGGGGTGGACACTGGACTTGTGGAGATTATTGCATTGATTAGTGTGTATTAATAAAATGATTGGGGGAATCCAGGGGTGAAGAATGAGGAGTTCAACAACCATATAATGGTTGATTATAACAAGATCATAACACCTTATATATACATACAGTATGTCTGCACAGTCCAAACCCCTTTAAGAATTCCCCACAAAATCTATCAAGGAAAATTCACTCTTTTGTACACTATATTAATAGATGATTAGTTCCCTGTTATAAACAGATGGAAGAAATGGTTAATTTACTGTATATTTGATTGTGCAGACATATGTAAGGTTTTTGATCTTGTTATTCAGTCATTGTATATATATGCTTTTAAACACAATTATGGATTGATAAACTGTTAAAAGGGGTGTCTAATCCCCCATGTTGTAAACTCTGTACTGTGTGACTCTCTTGGGGTACCTTTGAAGTCCATTATCACAATAATTGAGTAGTCTTTGGTCAGTGTGAAGGCTGGCGCAGTTCAGCCTCCTCACTGTAGTTGGTGCTGTGCAAAGGAAGTAAATGTTGAGACTAGCTTTTGTTCCTCTGAGCTCTCTATAAGTGTTATCAAAGGAGCAGCTGTCCAACTGGACACTGTTGCACTGAATAACCTCCATGGCCATCTTTAGTGAGGGCAATATGCAAAGTGGACAGCATAGGGACAGAAACCCATCCACCTAGGGACAGTGCATTTCACACTAAGGAGAGGTTCCAGTCAAGGAGGGATAGTACAGGGACAGTATGCCTGGCTCCACTATCTGGGAATGAGAGTTGGTATTAGGACCTTCCTACCTGGTTACAAAAAGGAACCTGTACCACTGCACTGCCTATCAGCTACCCCCTTCATCAGATGCTGTTACAGTAACATAGCCTACCAAAGTGCCTTCTCATGTACAAATACTGTGTTCAAGTACCACCAACGTTGTTAAGCGTTTTTATGGACTTCTTGTAATACTGAGGCTTCGTTGCTGTGTTTGCAACTGTAAGTGAGCTCCTTGCCCACTGTATTCCACATGTTAATTGTCACTTCTGCTTTACCAAATAATAATTGTGCCACCTTCCCTGGTCTATGTGTACATTTACTCTATCTCAATTATCAATCAACTGGCCCTTTTTACAAGTGGTTTTCCTGGAAATAAGGGTGTACAGTTTGTCATGGTACTTGCTGGATACTGTGGTATCTAGGAAGTTTACAAGTGGGCTTGAATAGTCAATGGGATTAATGGGTGAAACATGCAATGAAAAAACAAGCAAAGAGGGAAATTTTTCTAGATTTTCTTCACCTTCTGTCCATATGATGGAAATCAGGAGATTGTAGGCCACACCCATTCACACCATCACTTACTCCAGATACAAACAAGTAAACATACCCAACCAAAAGTTTGGCAAATAATGGCCACGGCACTTTATTGGATCAACATATGATTATAAAATAACTGTATATTATTTTTCTTTATTGACCATTAAAACAGCATAATTTTAATGAAAACAAAACTTGTAACTGTTTCGTTTTCAGAACTCAAACAGCATTACCACATTTTAACATGGAAATAAAACGTTCACCTAGAAATCCAGGGTGACCCAACCACATAATAGTGCTCGCGACTGGGGATGGAGGGATCACTTCAGCCGGTGCTCCTTGCAGGAAAAGGCGGAAATTCCCAGCCCAGCAGTTCCCTATAAAGGCTTCCCAGATTCCAGCACATTCCGCAGCATCCAATTGGCTAGCTGCTGTTCCTAGATTTAAAGCAGCAGTACATTTTTAAGGTTGAATATTTGTTTATTGTTACAGTTCAGGTAACATTTTAATACAGTAAGAATTGAGGGGGGGAGAGGGGTACAGAATAAAGCAAGTTGGGGAGGGGGGACAGGGCAGGAAATGCATTGTATACACAACATTTTTCAAGCATCCTAAGAAATCGTATAGCAATTCGTACAGTCATACCCCTTCAAGAAGGTGATACGCGTAAGACTTCCCACACGGCGTCATCTATCTATGGACCCCGTCTGGGAGATTCACTCTTTAAAAGAGCATTCAAACCTATATTGGTGACCAACAGGTATGGCATAGGTCAACTGCATGTGTGACTTTATGGGTCAATGGGGTGGGGAGGGGCAAGGGGTAGAAAAGGGGAGACTCAGCAAAGAAAGTCTCTCAGCTGGATATTTAGTACATTTCACCTGGGGATCTGCTCAGAGCCCCTCAATCAGGGGGACCATGTTGAGCAGTCTACCTGCGCACCACAGTCGCCAGACCCCATTCTCATGAAGCCACACTATTGAGAAAGATAGTGTGGCTTCGTGAGAACGGGGTCTGGCGACTGTGGAGTGATGAAGCCAGGGATACCAGAGAGACACATACTTATCCCATCTATCAGTTTGTTTAGCGTGCAGTTCTTCCATGAGCATAATATCATTCATGGCGTCTACCCACCTCGTAACTGGGGGGACAATATCCGTCTTCCAGAACAGCGAGACAACGTGTCGAGCTGCAGACAGAAAGAACCAAAATAGGCTCTTTCGGTGCAAGCTCAGCGGTCCTGGAAGTATGGAAAGTAATGCTATTTGTGGCGTCAGCAGCACAGAGACATCATACAGGTCATTGTGAATTTTAAATACCATATCCCAAAATAGACGTACTCAGTCGCAGTCCCACCACACATGGATATATGTGCCCTTTCCTCTGTGGCAGCGCCAGCACCTGTCCAAAGTCCCAGGATACATTTTGCTCACCGTGATTGGATCCCTGTACCATCTCGCCAGCAGTTTGTAATTTTTTTCTTGCGAGAATCCAGATATGGAGGAATTATGAGTTATTATGAACGACGTGTTCCATTGTGCTGGGGATATATCCATTCTGAGATCTCTTGATAGAGATGAAGTGACTTACAGTATTGTGTAAAGGTTAGCATGGATAGCCAGTCTATCTGGTTCAGAGATTGGGAATCCACCGGCGCACAAAATAGGCCAGTGGAAGCCTGGACAAACTGCCTGGCTGTAGGCCACTGGTCCCTGGAGTAAGAACCACATTGTCTCCCTGTGTGAAATGTCGGAAGTGCCAAGCTGTCGAATAGGGGTGAGAGTGGGCTCGGATCCATGGAGATGAAGAAAGAGGTTTGTTTGCGATACCATAGGGTGAATGCTGCTACCGTTAAAGGGGAGAGTCTGGTCATGATGCGGAATTTTGCGTGATAACCCCATAAAAGGGCTCTAAGATCTGCCTGAGCCATGGTTTGTTCAATTATCGTAGATGGCTTTATCAGGGGGCGTGGGAACCATTCAAGAAAGCGTGAGAATATGGTGGCCGACAAGTGGTATAATTGAAATTCCAGGAGACCTATGCCCCCTTTATCTTTAGGAGCACACAAAATTCTATGTTTGAGCCTAGGTAGATGATTCTGCCAAATAAACCTGACCTCTAGGGAACGAAGCGTGCGGAAAAAGGCCACGGGAAGGGTTATGGGTAATGTCTGAAACAAATACAGCAACTTAGGCAGAATGCATTTTCAGTACATTCATACGTCCCCACCAAGATAATTTGAGTTTATGCCAAGATTCCAGCAAATTACGGATTTTCGCCAACATAGGACTGTAATTCAGGGCATAGATGTCTTTGAAATAGATCCTAGGTTTTTCTGACCCCAGGTACTTAACCAAACGCGGTTGCCATTTAAATGGGAATCTCTCCTTCAAGAGAGACACTATATGTGGTTTCACAGACACATTCAGAGCCTCCATTTTTGTAAAATTCAGTTTAAAATTACTGTGCATTCCGAAGCGGTCAAGTTCCTGTAATAAAGCTGGTATGCTAGTTATTGGTTGTGTGATGTAGATGAGCAGGTCATCTGCGTATAATGATAGTTTGCTGGGTGTTGTGGAGGTCGGGATCCCGTGTATGGCAGGATTGGCACAGATCGCTTGTGTGAGATGTTCAACCGTAAGCGCGAACAGCAGGGGTGATAAACGTCACTCCTGTCTGGTGCCGTTTCTAATTGCAAACGTCTCAGGGGAACCTCCATTCGCTGTCACTGTTACGGAGGGATTAGTATATAAGGACATCACTTTAGATAGTAGCTTTGGTCCCATCCCTATTTGCAGTAGTGTTGCCCGTAAGAAGGACCAACTTACACGATCAAATGTATTCTCAGCATCACACGCCAAGAGACATGTAGGGATATTGTGTTGTTGGGCATACGAGATAAGATGCAGTGTCTTAGTAGTGTTATCGCGAGCCTCCCGGTCAGGGATAAAACCAACTTGGTCGCTGTGTACTAAAGACGGTAAGAGGGGGGCTAAACGAGTGGCTAGGATTTTGGCAAAGAGTTTGAGGTCGACGTTAAGGAGGGAAATGGGCCTGTAGTTGCTACAGTGATAGTGATCTTTACCAGGTTTGGGTAAGACCACTATCTGAGCCTGGAGGATGTGAGAGGATAGGGGGTGGTTGTCATCTATTTCCTCAAACGCGTGTCATAATAGGGGCTAATTGTTGTGAAAATGTTTTATAAAACTGTGGGGTGTATCCATCCGGGCCTGGACTCTTCCCCTTCTTTAGGCCCTTAAATACAGTCAAGAATTCTGTGGTGGTCAGGGGTAATTCTAAATCGTCAGCCTCCGTAGATGTTATGGTGGGAAGGGCCGTCCCCTGCACATAACCCTGCAAGTCTGAAGCGGCCATGGTGGCCTGTGTGTCCCTGACACTATACGATTGGAGGTTATAGAGGGAAGAATAATAGTCCCTAAATTCAGAGACAATTTCCGAGTTTTTGTATCTTTTTTGGCTAGTTGGGGTAACTATAAATGGGATATTTTGGCTCCGTTGTCTAGGGTGTAAAATCCTGGCCAGGTGTTTCCCGCATTTGTTCGCTTGTGAGTAAGGGATATGGCGGCCCTTGTTTCGGGCCGTAAGCGCCCTGTCAGTAAAAAGTTGTAGTAAGTCGTGTCGGGCGTTGGACAGCTCCACTAATATTGCAGGGTCGAGGGATTTTTTGTGTGTGGACTCGAGTGTATATAGCAGCATAAATAAGCGTTTAATGTCCTCCGTACGTGCCCTTTTCAGTCTGGCCCCGTGTTGGATAAAGATCCCCCTAAGCATGCATTTAAGGGTTTCCCTTTGATTCATGGCAGAGGTCTCATCGGTAACGTGTGTTCGGACAAACTCAGTGATGGCTTTCGACACTTCTGCAGTACAGACGCTGTCATTTAGTAGATTATCGTTTAGTCTCCATGTGGTTCTGCGTGTGTGTTGTGGAATGCGTCCCAGAGTGACATGTACAGGGGAGTGGTCTGACCACAACCTCAAGCCTATGTCACACTGGGGGTTCAGGTCTAGTAGTGGTTGAGGCAGAAATATATAGTCAATCCTGCTATAGGAATTGTGAGCTGGGGAGTAATATGTGTAGTCTCTCCCGGAGGGATGGAAAAGCCGCCAGGCATCAACCAAAGACAGACCCGCTAAGATCGCTCGCATTTTAGATAAGGAGGAAGGAGTGATGTGTGACTTACTGGTAGAGGAATCCAGTCTAGGTATGAGGGGAGCATTGAGATTGCCTCCAAGTATCAAGTTGGGTGAGCTGAAGGACCTCAGGCCGGCCGCCACAGAGGAGAGGAAGTGGAGCTGATCCTGGTTCGGAAGATAAACATTGACAATAGTTACAATCAATTGTTGAACGGCAAGTTTCAAGAACAAGAATCTCCCCTTAGGGTCTATGTCAACTTCTAAAACCTCAGGCGAGAAATAACTATGGAATGCTATTGATACCCCTTTGGTCCTAGCCGAGGGTTTGGTTCTATGAAACCACGTGGTGTAGTGTTTATCTTGAAAAGTGGGAACAGAATCAGTGCGGAAATTAGTTTTCTGTAGTAGCAGTATTAGTGTTAGAGTCGTGGAGAGCTGAAAACTGAACCCCCAGCGATACTTGAAAAAAAAAAATCTGTCTGCGTTTCTCTGGCATGTTAAAACCTCTGCAGTTAAGCGAGGATACTTTAAGTTAAGGGGATTGCCAGCGATACTTGATTTGTTTGGCTTGTAGGGCGTCAGTAACAGGTTTCAGGGCCTTCCTCATCAGGAGGGTCTGCCTGAACAGGTCTGTCAGCAACATAATAGGGATCTCGTTGAACAGGATGGTCTCCTGATGCCGGGCTGCTTGCATAATGTCCACCTTGACATTGAAAAAGTGCACCTGGCAGATGACATCTCTAGGATAAGCTGGGTTCAGGTTGCGGGGGCCCAAAGATCTGTGAATGCGATCTATTTCGATCTTGGCGTCTGCAGGTTTATTAAGCAATTGGTTAAACACCTTGTTTTCAACAGACTCAGGTAAGCCACGCATGCGGATGTTATCGCAGCGACTCCTGTTTTCCTGGTCGTCCAAACCATAAAATAGCTGCTGGATTTGCTTAGTATGTTCCTGTAATATAGTGTCATGTTCAGACAGTCTGGAAATGGTTTCCTCCACCGTATGTTCAATATCCTCCAATCTATGCCCAATATCTTTGCAGAGGTCATTCATCTTTCTGTCATATGATCTTTCCAGTCTGCTAATATAGGATTCAATGTCCTGCTTAGTGGGGAGGACTTTGAGGTAGGCCTCCATATCCAAGCTGTCCCTCTGCGCGTGGCCCTGGGGAGTTGGGCTCCTGGATTGTGAGGAGCTGCCCGGGGGGTCTCTGTCTGGGTGTGGGGATCTGGGTGAGTGGGGCTGTTCATCTGTGGACTGTACCTGAGATGCAGTCCGCACCTCATGTGCGGCCGCAGAAAGGGTCGCCGCCATTTTGGGTGTGGAGGCCGCTCTGTATCCTGTGCCTTTTGCGGGGAAATAGCTCCCTATTTCGCCCAACTTGGAGGTCCTGGAGGAGCGGGGGTATTGCTGGGTCCCCTCCTGCTCATATGGAGCACCGTGGCGGTCTCGGTCCGTGCTGCTGCCGGTGGGAAAGAAGACGGGAGCGGGAGCTGGGCGCTTACACATCTGTCCTCACCATGTGCTAGGCCATGCCCCCCAGCAGTACATTTTTAATACGTGCTTTTAACACCAAATGTTAAGGCTTTACACGATAGTGAATAGGGTGGCCACAATCCCAAGTAAGGGGACTTATATTGTGCCCCCTTTTCCATGAGATTGTGAGATTGTAGGCTACACCCATTTACACCATCACTTACTCCAGATGCAACCAAATAAACATACCCAGCCAAAAGTTTGAAAAATAATGGCCGCAACACTTTATTTTTTAACATATGCAAATAAAATAACCATATACTATTTTTCTTTATTGTCCATCAAAACAGCATAACTTTAATAAAATCAAAACTTGTAATTGCTTAGTTTTCAGAATTCAAGCAGCATTACCCCATTTTAACATGGAAGTAAAACACCCACAAAGCTTGAGTATCATGCCCGACCCCACCGCAATTTTCGGTTTCCTGAAATTCGGAAATTTCCAAAATTGGAAATGCGGAAATTTGAAATTTTGGAAATTCGAAATTCAGATATTGGAAATTTGGGAATTCAGGATTTCGGTAATTCAAAATTTTGGAAATTTGGAAATTGGAAAATTCGAAATTTTTGGAAGTTTGGAAATTTGAACTTTTGAGAAAATCGAAATTAGGAAATTAAAAAATTTGAAATTTCATAAATTCAAGGATTTAAAAATTAAAAAATTTGGAAATTTGAAAAGAATGAAAGTGAAAATTCAAAAACCGAAAATCTGAAATAATAACTAACTAATAATAAATATTAAATGAAAATCAAAAATTCTGAAATTTAGAAATTCATAAATTTGAAAATTCTGAAATTCAAAAATTCTGAAATTATGAAATTCAAAAATTATGAAATTTCAAAATTTGGAAATTCAAAAATTCCAAAGTTTGAAATTTGGAATTCAGAAATTTGGAAATTTGGAATTGGAAATTCGGAAATTTGAGAATTTGGAAATTTGAGAATTTGGAAATTTAGAATTTGGAAATTTGGAATTCGGAAATTCAGAAATGGGGAATTCGAAATTTGGAAATGTGAAAATTCTAAAATTTGAAATTTTTAAATTCGAAAAACTTTTTAAACACAACTTTTTGGGAAAAGGGACACTTTCATGAATTTAAAAAAAACAAAATAGTATAGTTACCCCAATTTTTTTGTATAATATTAAAAATGATGTTACGCTGAGTAAATAGATACCAAATATGTCACGCTTTATAATTGCATGCACTCGTGGAATGGCGACAAACATTGGTACCTAAAAATCTCCATAAGCAATGTTGTAATTTTTTTACGGTTACCAGGCTAGAGTTACAGAGGAGGTATAGTGCTAGAATTATTGCTCTCGCTCTGACGATCGCGGCGATACCTCACATGTGTTATTTGAACACCATTTACATATGCTGGTATGACTTCTGTATGCATTTTCTTTACTGCACAAGCCGCAAGTGACAGGGGCACTTTGAATTTTTTTTTCTTATTTATTTTATTTATTTTTATATTATTAAATTGAGTTTTAAAAAAAAAGATCACTTTTATTGCTGTCACGAGAAATGTAAACATCCCTGACAGTAATAGGTGGTGACAGGTACTCTTTATGGAGGGATCGGGAGTCTAAAAGACCTCCAATCCCTCCTTTGCACTTCAAAGTATTCAGATCACCGAAAATGGCAATTCTGAATACTGTATATTTTTTTAAATCAGGCGCTATTGGCAGCAGAGTAAGCCGGAAGTGACGTTGTGACTTTGCTTCCGTGTTTACATCCAGGAGACTGAAACAAAGCCATTTCCAGCTTTGTTCCAGTCTGTCACTATCCGCCAGAATCGGCGGATGTTTGATCAGGCCTTTCCGGTGGAACGGGAGACCCGGGAAGAGCACCGGAAGCCGGTGAGATGGGGATGTCCCCTCCCCTGCTCTTTTTTTTTTTTTTTCCAAAATATTTTATTTTAATAAACAGGGTAGTATACATACAAGAACAGGTAGAATTGCCAGCATTGCGGAAAGACCAACGGTACAATTATTAGTATACAAACAGGCAACATTGACTGCAAGGGGAACAAAACCTATATGAAAAGAGACATAAACTCAAAAAGTTACAGAAACAGTAACAGTAATTATCATTACACATGCGGAAAAGAAGGAAATTGATTGACCCTTGTGGGGAAGACAAATTCCTAATAGGTTCGGTTCGGGGCACCGAGAAGAAGGGTGTAGGGTTGAAGGCCAAGCCATGGGAAACCTGAGAACCTAGGCACTGAAGTAAGAACAACTGGCCTGGAGTAATGAAGGACTGGACGAGTTCATGCACCATCCTATTATGGTCTGTTTTCACAGTGCTATAATAGCCCCTTGGCCCTAGATACGCACCGTAGAGGTGACACATTTATGTAAAAAACAAAATACCCTAATGTCGAGCGGGTAAGGGGAGAGGGAGGAGGGGGAGACGAAGCAAGTCATACACAGGGGAAGTGAGAGTGGAAAATAAGGGGGGGGGGGAGGGGGGGGGAGAAAGGGGTCTGAGGAAGGGTGGGGAGGAATATGGGGGGAAGGGGATCCAATTATGCACCATAAAATAACATTTGATTACTAAATCAGATTTCTCCCAGAACAGCAATAGCGCTAGTAATCAGTATAAGTAAACCCCTGCTCTTAACAACGGTACTGGGATGTTGCCTGCAGCTGCGGGGATCATCCCGGTATAACCCCCGAAAGCCAAGTACGCACATCTGCGTGCACTCGACGGAAATGGGTTAAAGTAATTCCAACACCCCTCCCTAAAATATCTGTTTTGGAGAGTCTGATCCAGATGCGCTCTCCTGAATGATCTACTGCCACTTGCTCATAAAAAACACCGGAACCACCCATTTTAGATCCTGGAAGGATCTCTGAAATGTGAAAAGCACCATGAAAAGCTTTAATGAATGCCGTTTTAAACAAGAGGGATTCAAATTCTGAGAAACACACTGCCGATGTTACTTCCCCAAGCCTTCCTAAAAGTTCTAACAAAATCAGTCTCCTGTCATCTGCAACAAAAGTTACCCTCTTGTACCCCTTCAGAGCCTGCTTTACTGAAAAATATGATGTACGTGAGGGACTACCCCTTAATCACAGAAAAAATAAATGCCAGCCAATATCACATGGCTGTGTGAAATACACTGCTGCATAAGTGATGGACTCACCAATGCCCACTGTATCTGCGAAAGACAACCAACTCCTCCAGGCAGTGGAATAACTCGTCCAGGTCTTAGGAGTGACTGAACCTTTGATAGCTCTCATTACTATATTCAGATGACATCCCACAGATACTCCGGGCATCAAATCCCTCCATATCTGCTTCTGGAAGCAGCTGGCGAAAACAGTCCATCTGAAACTGAGATAACAAATCACTATGTTATTTTAAGCTCCCGGAGTGTATTTAGCTTTGAGCCATAAATTAAGCTAAAAAAAATCTGCCTTAACACCTTAACTACCAACAGCAATCTGGATGAGAGGCAGTTTATCGCAAAGAGGGCCCCTTTATTGTGTGTCTCTACCAAAATCCTCCTGTTCGCAAATCCAGATCCCCAAAGTTCCATCACCATTAAAATTGGGAACAGCTCCAGCAGAACTACATTCTTAGGTACCTCCCTACCTACCCATAACTCAGGCCAAGCTGCACAATACCAATGCATTTCCCAAATTTCAGCGAATCCCTTCGAACCTGCAGCATCTGTAAACAATCTAAAATCTGGTGCAAAAATAAAATCTTTCTGAAAAAGGACTGGATATTGTAGATTTCAAGGAACCTGGCCCAAACCAACATATCCTCCTAAAGAGAACTTGTCAATGTGATGTGGGCGAATGGTGACTGCTTGGCAGATATAGCAAGATAAAGGAGATGTGAAAAAAACGACCCACTGGCATTATCCTGCATGCAAAAGTCAAGATGCCCAAAAGAGATTGCATGTCTTTCAGAAGCACTTTCTTCTTTACAAGAAATAACCTCAAAGATTTCAATTTCAATAATTTAGTCTCTGGCAAACGGAATATCTATGAATATCTGGGTATCTATGTGAATTCCCAAGAATTCCAAAAACGTTGTCATAAACTGGAAGTGACCAGAACTGTGTGACTGCGACAGAGTAAACCAAACATAAGTAGGTGAAAGTAAGTGATTTTATTAAGATAAATGCATATAATGTGAATACGCCACCAATAGCAAACAGATAAAACCAAATAACAGTGACAACCAACCAGTATATATAACAAAGGGGATATCAGAATCGTAGTCAAGCCAGGCCAGGGTCATAAACAGGAGGTCAGCAGATAGGGGGACAAGGAGAAAGGGATTAAGTTGCAAGACAAGGTTCCAGGGATGCAGGAATAGACACAATCTTCCTGAATGAAAACAAATCATCCAATAGAGAAAAGAAGAAAATGCTTTGAAATATAAGCATGATACTGAACACCCCACGGGGTCAAAAAAATAAGCCTCTTCATAATAAAACCCTAAAGAATTGAAAGCTAAAGGTGAAATTGGCAAAAGCCTAAAAGCCGATTTTATAACGACCTTGGCCAACAACGCTCCAGGCCCAAACTCAAAAATCCCCTCTTTGAACGTCGCATATGGGACTGACCAGAACACATTGTCAATTTCATCATTAAGAGAATACCCCTTAGGAAAAGACAAATGATAAATAATGCAATATGCATTCTGCTCCTTTTTGGGTGCCACTCCCAAAGGTGATATACAGAAGTTACCAAAAGGAGGGCACTCAAAACGAGCAACAATGTGCCCTTCCTTGAAAACTTTCTCCCTAACTATTTGTGTAAAATTCTCTACAGGTTTTAAATTTCCCACCATCGTGCCTCGTGTACCCTCCCCCTGAAAAAGAAGGGAGAGGAAAGCCAAAAGAAAAGCCATTAAGGAGAAATGTGCCTTCCCCGGTTTGGATACCTGTCAAGCCATGGGCTCATTTTTTCCAGTCTCACTGGCATACAGGCTTTTTTGAAAAATATCCCTCTGACTTTGATTAGCCCCAGCGCTCGCATTCTTTTTATAGCACTTAACCAAAGGGTGTTCTCCAACGCAATAGGCACATTCGTGCCTATACTTACAAGCCACATTTAAACGACACTGACTTTCATTAAAAGCGAAGCAACATCTTTTTCTGTATACAGTGGTTTAAGGGTTAACTGCAACAGGCTTAGGCGTAACTTGTCTCTGGGGAGCAAGCAGATTGAGCCATAGCCTTACTTCCTTCATTCCCCAACTCAACAAGGGGTGGACTGACAACTTCTGTCTGAATAACTCATCATAATAGTACCAGCCGAGCCCCCCCAAAACTTTTATACACCTTCAGAATGTGTTGTAAATGCTGAAACAAACCCCCGCACAGCTCTGGGTGCTTTTCTGCCATTACTCCTGCAAAGATGCAATAATCTTGCAGCCAGTTATTGAATGGTTTATGGATAGGTCTACACCTCTCATCCCTTCTCCTCTTTATCTTCCCCATGAAATCTTTATGCGAGGGTAACAGGAATAGGATATCCATAAAATCCCCCCTCCATATTTTTTCCCTTACTGCTAAACTCAAATGGTAACCCATGGGGGACATTTAACATGGCATGACTTCTTCATGCATGATTCCGGAACATTGACCCTGGCCAAAGGAACATTCAAATACCCAGACATATCCTCCAGTAACCATGGCCACGGAGCTGTGCTGGGATAACAAGCTAGCAGAGTGAGACACAGAGACATGAGAAGGGCTGAACATAGCAGCAGACACAGAGTCCTGGGCTGAGTTGTCAGATGAAACAGCAGCAGGAATCAACTAAAACATTTAAAGTATGAAATTGAGCACACTCATCCACTGCTGAAGGTTGTGCTGAAGCCTCTTGCTGAACAGCTTCCCCAGCCGCAAAAAGTGAACTGGCACCTGTCTGTGTAGCAGTGCCTATGGCTCTTCAATCATGCAACATCTGTCCTGCATTGTTCTTGCTGGCTCCTGTACTCTGGCTGCTTGTGGGGAGAGCGTATGCCCCCTCCCCGTTCCCGCAGCGGGCTGCTTAGCCTTGCTCCATCTTCTGCCTCTTCTACCCGGTGACCTGGAACATGTCCTCTTTTTCTTAGTGGTGCGGCATGCACCTGCAGACTCTCCATTGTTATCTTTTGCGGCCGCTCCACACCATCCATACTCTGCCTCAGACTCCTCCACAGCTAGTCTGCTCTGTTCAGGAGGCTTGCTCTGCCACATTCTCGCCCTACTGCCCCTCTCTCCATGTCACTGTGCTGCGCCCACAGAATCATGGCCATACTGTCCACAATGTCCCTGTCCTGCTGTCCACCATTCTCAGCTTCACCTAGTGTGAGGCAGCACCGCAGCCATACTTCTCCTCCCTCACTGACAGCTTTCTCCAGGAGCTTCTTAAAGAGGAACTCCATGGCTTCAGTGAGAGGGGCAGAGTTCTTCAGCTGGTGCTCCTTTCAGGAAAAGGGGGAAATTCCCAGCCCAGCAGTTCCGTATAAAGGCTTCCCAGATTCCAGCACATTTTGCAGCTCCCCATTGGCTAGCTGCTGTTCCTGGATTTAAAGCGGCAGTACACTTTTAATGCCTGGTTTTAACACAAGGAATACCATTAATATTAACAGTATTCACACTATAATAAATGGGGTGGCCAGAATCCCAAGTAAGTGGGTTCATATTGTGCCCCCATTTCCAATATAGTGATAATATACTGTACATGGCTTTTTTTGTATGTTGTTAAGGAATTTGTTCTCCAGGTCATCCATAAATACATTTTCATATTGGGATGCCATTTTACTTCGCATAACAGTGCCCATACACTGAAGATAGATGGTATTATTGAAAGCGAAATGGCTGTGTGTAGGAATGAATTAAATGAGCTATGTAATATTTCCAGCTTTGTATGTGTGATTTGGTGTGGATGATAATAAATCTGTGACATGCAGCGATCTCATCTTAACCCATTTACACTAGAATTGTATTTGGTGGTAATTGCTGTATATTGAGGAGCTTGTTCAAAAAATCTGTTGTATCAGTATCTTGCAGGAACTTAGCAGTGTTTCTGACTAATGGTTTTAGCACTTTTTCTATAAGGTCTAATAAGGCTACAATCACCTCAAGCATCAGGCAAAAGAAACACAGGGAAATACATTTTCATTTAGAGCAGGGGTCTCAAACTGGTGGCCCTCCAGCTGTTGCAAAACTACAAGTCCCATGAGCCTTTGCAAGGCTGACAGTTACAAGCATGACTCCTACAGGCAGAGGCATGATGAAACTTGTAGTTTTGCAACAGCTGGAGGGTCACCAGTCTGAGACCCCTGATTTAGAGCCTCATCTTTGGACAGAGGCAATTCTAGTATGTGCATGTCTACATGCTATCTGTATTGGATTTATAAAAAAGATAATTTGCTTGTGGTTCAAGATCAAAGTTGACATTTGTAAAATTCACGCTGCAGTATCACTATTTTGTTATAGCTGATCTGATATAGAAAAATAAGTCTCCCCTAAAATGCTTCATTCAAAGTGTATGTAATAATAAATCTATACTTCCAATATGCTTCCCATCATGTCTCATTGTGTATAGTTTTCTTTTTTTTTCCTAGTATGCTGCAATTTTTTTTACCTAAAGATAGTGCCAGTAACAGCATTTTTTTTGTTGCAGGCTGACAATGCTAAGCTATTATAAACTAGTAACAACCCTGTGCCACCACTGAATGAACACACCTCTCCCATGCCAGCACTAAATATAATTTGCACACTCCCACAGTACAAAAATAAATAAAAAACAAATGCAGCACTCTCAATAAATACATAAAGCACACAAAAATAGTTAAAAAAAAAAAAAATTCTTAAAGAGTGAAAACCTAGTGTGTCTCAAATAATTTTTTTGTTTATGTTATACTTGTGATGCAATAAGTTTTCACTTTTTAAGAATTTATTGAGCTTTTTTTTCACATTAAATTTTTTTTTTTATGTGCTTTAAGTATTTGTTAGAGAGCTGCACTTGTTTTTTTTATATCTAATGCCAGGCCATTGCCAGCCATCTGTGTGCTCTGGTACAGTTGCCCATTAAGCTTCTTGCAGGAGGCATGCACAGACCTTTGAGGCAGCTCAATGACCAACCAAGTGAACAAGTTGTTATTAGAAAATAGGAATCTAATGGCCTTTTTGAATTTTATTTTTAACACAAAATAGTTTATATATTTTTTTTCACAATCAAAGTTTATTGAAAGCATATATAGCATACAAATAATTTATAGTCATGTCTTTTAGAACTTTTTTTATTATGTCTAGTCACAGAGACATACTAATGAAAATCTAGTTTGCCCATTGGCAGAGATTTTGTAATAGCTTCCTACACAACAAGTAAATGTCTATGATTAATCTACTTCTTTATTGTAAAGCCCCTTAGGCTTGTAGATAATAATAGTCCTGATTCCTGATGTCATACCACACTGCTCAGCCATTATTATTGGTTTGCTGCATCGGTTGAAAACTGAGGTAATGCAGTTAATGAATGTGAACATAAAAGTAGAATTTCTGTATACAGACAGTAAACAGTAATACTTACAATATCAAGATAGAAAATTTGAAAAACAATATTTTATGAAAAACTGAAAATCAAGTAAAAATATATGAGCACAATAATAAAAGTAAAAAGGTAAACTTAGAAGACTGGAATTGTTTGGGGAAGTAATCATGCTGGACTTACTTTTCTCTCTTATTTCATGTCTATATGGGATCTACCAGATATTTGTGCTCTGTAGATCTGACAATTGTGTAGTATATGGCTGAACAAATTGATTCACACAAGGTAAATAGGTAAATTTCAACCTTTTTTTGTAATCATTTAAAATGATTGTAAAGTCATGTTTTTTTTTCTATAAAAATAACAAACATGTTATACGTACCTGCCCTGTTCAGTGGATTTGCACAGAGCAGCCCAGATCTTCCTTTTCTCAGGGTCCCTCTTCTCTGCTCCTGGTCCCTCCCTCCTGTTGAGTGCCCCCAGAGCAATCAGATTGCTATGGGGGCACCTGATCCAATTCACAGTTTCCTGTGTCCATTCAGACATGGAGCTGTGGCCCTGGCCGGCCCTGCCTCTTTTTTTCCACTATTGGCAAACTGACTGCTAATGGCACTGCTGCTATGTCTCTGCCAATCAGCAGGGAGAGTTTTGGATGGTAAAGACACTTGTGGACATTGCTGGACAGTGATTTGCAGATTTTGGAATCTTCAGGACAATTAGCAGATCTGTGTGATCAATCACATCATCACAACCACACAATTCAACATCCGGACAACTGTGTAATAGATTGTATAAATATTTGCAGATTGGACAAGTCTGAATAAATATATATATTTTTTTATAATTAAGATATCTGTGCTTTGTCTTAAATTGAAATCTGTCCTCTCTTCCCTAAATGTTTTGGGGTATAAATTGGACTAAGCCTCAATAGTTAATCCAGCCTTGTATGATCAGCTTTTTTTTTATTACTTATTCATATATACCCACTCTCAGTTTTCCTTTTTGTAAGAACCATGGAAATTGCCTTTGACTTTAATTTGATTTACTTTACAAGGGAATGATTATTGAAGATGAAAGCTGCTTTCATTGTTAGTTCAATACATGATAAAATACAATTTTTTTTTTCAACGCATTCACATTTAATTATCATGGCAAACTGTGCAATAATATATCTATTTAATAAAATAATGATTTCATTTTATTGTATTTGTCCTAATTTAGCATGTATTTCTAATGTCAAATATTTTTAAAGCCTTAAAAAATGAATTTGCAAATAATGTGCCATGCTCTGTATCAATAATATAATTGTAATTATTTTTATTGGGATAAATTATTGAATAAATTATATACTTTTTATTTACATCCACACATTTTGAAAAAATCGCTATAGAACATGGAATAAAAAACACATTGTTTTTATTTCTGACTTACTTGAATTCCGAATTACTTATTTTGTCTATAGACAATACAATATTTCCAAAAGAAAGCCCATAAAAGTACATATGCATGCATGATTTATTTATATATATATATATATATATATATATATATATATATATATATATATATATATATATATCATTACAAATGTATTTAATTTTAAAATAAATGTTTAAATAAACAGGCCTGCAGTGAACATTTACAAAATTCTCACCCCTTCAGCTTCAACAGAAGCTAAAGGAGTGAAAAAAATCCTCTAGCCCTTTCCAAAGTTAAACACAAAGGGGGTTATTTATGAAAGGCAAATCCACTTTGCACTGAAAGTGCACTTGGAAGTGCAGTCGCTCAAAATCTCTCATCTGAAATGAGTGGAAGCTCTGCTGATTTTATCATTCAATCATGTGCAAGCTTATTTTTCTTACATACCCCCCTTGGATCTACAGCGACTTTACTTCCAAGTGCACTTGCAGTGCAAAGTGGATATTCCTTTAGTAAATAACCCCCAAAGGGAAATAAACCTTTTCAATCCAGTGTGTTCAGTAACTTTTGAATGGCACCCTAATTTATTAAGGCAGCGCAGCTCCAATGCACATGTGTTACAATACACCACAACACGTAGTGATGCACTACTGTGTGTTGTACTGTGCTGCATTAAACAAAATGCTGCACATTCATTTTATAGTCAGGATCAGAGAAGTGAATGGGACCTTATACTTGACCACTGGACTGCTATAACCAATAATTCCAGCTCTGGTATTCTGTTTATTAAGAGAATGCAGTTGGTATCTCTTTATGTTTATGACTTCACTTTTTTTTTTAAATAAGTGACACTATTTAATTATTTCTTCTTCTTATTTAATTTAAAGAAGAAGTTGATTCATACTATACTTAGATCAGATTATTATTTTTTTTTACAGGACTACCGACTGAATATCTTTTTGCGACAGAAGTGGAATGACCCACGTCTTGCATACAGTGAATATCCAGATGATTCTTTAGATTTAGATCCTTCTATGTTGGATTCTATATGGAAACCTGATTTATTCTTTGCAAATGAAAAGGGTGCTAACTTTCATGAAGTTACAACAGACAACAAGCTTCTAAGAATTTTTAAGGATGGAAATGTTCTGTATTCTATTCGGTAAGTAGCAATGTTTGTCAAACAGCAACTATTCAAGCTTTACATTATTATGCACAAGTATATAAGATGTTAAATACATATACATGTTGCAGAATATTTAACTCTCACATCTTTGATATAAAAGGCAATTCAATCAATCAGTAAAGGGTCATATTTTCTTGAGTGCTTTTCCCGCCAGCTTTGTTGTATGGTGGAAGTTATGAAAAAGGCTTAGGGAAAAAAAGTGTACATCCTCATCCTAGAAGAAATAATAGGAAATTAGGAAATTATATACGTAAATTGTAACCTAAGACTGTCACTGAGCTGTACCATATGATATCATTCAGAGACTACATATTATATTACACTATAGGTCAGTGATGGTGAACCTTGGCACTCCAGATGTTTTGGAACTACATTTCTCATGATTTTCATGCACTCTGCAGTGTAGGTTAGCAGTTAGCATCATAGGAAATGTAGTTCCAAAACATCTGGGGTACCAGGGTTTGCCATCATCGCTATAGGTCATAATATATCATTTAACAACTGCATACTGAATGAATGAATATTTATGATCAGCAGATTAAGTTACAATGTTTTATTTCACTCAGCAGAGAGACATATTGGGGTTGATTTAATAAAAGCACATAGACTGTTCACTTCACTAGGAAATTTTCTCTTAGCTTAGTGAATATGTGAAAAGTCACTTTGCAAAGAATATCAAGGCACGTGCAAGGAAAAAAAAAAAAAAAATATATATATATATATACTATATATATATATATATATATATATATATATATATATATATATATATATATATATATATCACTGGCTGTGTGGATGGATGGACAAAAGTGTATTTTACTTATGCCGCGTACACACGTAGTGGACTATCCGACGGACTTAGTCTGGCGGACTTCCCGCCAGACTGTCTGTCGGACTTTCCAAACAGGCTACTTGCCCACACACGGCACTTTTTCAGCGGACTAATACGGCGTACTAAGTCCGCCGTACTATCCACCCTACTTTTGAAATGAACGGACTCGCCCACACACGCGGAGGAAAGTCCGCTCATTTTGAGCGCATCTCCAGGTAGGCGGGGCCCGCGAAGGAGACGTCGCTGGCCCCGCCACCTGGTATGGACTTAAAGGGGAACACCAACGCCGAAAAAATTCGGTGTGGGGGTCCCCCCAGGTCCACATCAGACCCTTGTCCGAGCACGCTACATCCCTGAGCCGTACCAGGCCGCGTGCCCTCAACATGGGGGATGCCTTGGGAAAGGGGGGGCCACACAGCCCCCCACCCCAAAGCACCTTGTCCCCATGTTGATGAGGACAAGGGCCTCTTCCCGACAACCCTGGCTGGAGCTGTCCAATAAACTATTTTATCTTGTGTGTTGTGTTTTTTTTGTACCTTATTTTACAGGTGAATGGGTAGGGGTACATTGTACCCCCATACTCATTCACATAGGGTGGGGGGCTGGTATCCGGGGGCCCCCTTATTAAAGGGGGCTCCCGGATTCCGATAAGCCCCCCGCCCGCAGACCCCGACAACCAATGGCCAGGGTTGTTGGGAAGAGGCCCTTGTCCTCATCAACATGGGGACAAGGTGCTTTGGGGTGGGGGGCTGTGCGGCCCCCCCTTTCCCAAGGCACCCCCCATGTTGAGGGTACGCAGCCTGGTACGGCTCAGGGAGGGGGGCGCTCGCTCGTCCCCCCCTTTCCTGGCTGGCCGGGTAGCGTGCTCGGACAAGGGTCTGATGTGGACCTGGGGGGACCCCACGCCGATTTTTTTCGCCGTTGGTGTTCCCCTTTAAGTCCATACCAGGTGGCGGGGCCTGCGACGTCTCCTTCGCGGGCCCCGCCTACCTGGAGACCCACTCTAAATGAGCGGACTTTTCTCCAGGCGGGAAAAGTCCGCTCATTTCAAAAGTACGGCGGACTGGCACACACACGGCCGGATGGTCCGCCGAAATGCAAAGTGCAGAACTACTTTCTAAGTCCGCCGTACTTTCGGGTCAAAAAAGTATGCCGGAGGCTACACAAGGGGGGATTGTCGGGCGGACTTCAGTTTGCCGGACTTTTTCACCCGATTGTTTGATCGTGTGTACGCGGCATTAGTGTATCAAAAAGCTTGCAAGTCTAGCATGAAGGATTGGAGGAAAGCATAACAACCAATGAAGTGCTATGTGATCTGGCAATGTAATTGCACAAAACCATTACTTATATCACAATTAATGAACAGGCTTTCAGAGGCGGTAAACTGTTAAGGAGGTAAAATTAGTTTTAGGCTGGAGCTGCTACTTAGCTTCCACATTGTTGCAGTTATTGTGTAATCGGCAGATGGCATCCAAGGAGGCACATAGTTCAGTTTGGGGTGTAATTTTACTCTGAATCTTTCCTATGATGCCAATACCAAAGAAGGTGATAAGTGACATGATTCACTGATCATGCACACGTAATTGTGTTCTGTTTAGTAAATGTGTTAGGAGGTATGTTCTTACAATGGAAGGATATAAAGAAGGAAGGTGAAGACATAGTAGGGCATAAATCATTTAACGCCGTGGTTTACTTTTTCAATCAACTCATTTTTTATTGAGTTTTTATACATTTTTCAACAAGAAAAGAAAATAAAGAAAAAAAAGAACACTTTCAACATTTCCATCACATAGCCCCACCCTACAACAGAGGAGAGATAAAAAAACATCCCTTCCATATATGCGTTCATCAGACTCTTTTTCAATTCCCTCCTTCACACTGTTCCATATTGGTGCATATTTTATATATATTAATTACGCTCCAGTATTATTATTTTCCCATATTATTAATGTACCCTTCTGATTGCTCAACCAGATTAGACACTAACCACCAGTTCACACAGTTCAGTTCTTCTCATCCTAAATTAAGATGTATTGCTTTAATCCATTGTTCTGTCATTGGTGGACAGTTTTTATATCCATTTTTGCAAATTAAGTTTACTTAACAAATACATAGTTCTCAGCCACATCACAAGCATTTATACTGGGAGGGTATCTTCCAGTATAACACCCAGCAATGCAATTTTTGGATTAGACTGTACTTATGTAAAGCACAAGGAATTCAAAATGTCATATATAGACTCCCAGTAGCGATACAATTTGGGGCATCGCCATAGCATATGTATAAGTGTGCCTGTACCATTTGTGCATCTTGGGCAATTGGGTGTAGTTCCTGTACCCGAGGAATACAGTTTTGAAGGAGTGTAGTGGACTCTATGGATGATAAATAGTTGGGTCAAACACTGTGCGGAGGAGAAGGATACCCTAAATACATTTTTCAGAGCTTGCCCCCATTCCTTATCACTAAGTGTCTCTAGGTCTCTACACCACCGTCCAAAAATACCCTCTTGTGAATTGATTGTAGTTATCATTTGAATAGAGGAGTATATTTTTCATATTAGTCCCTGCTTAGTACGTCTTGTGGAAATTGCCAGAGCTAAAATTGATGAAGGATTATATTTTAATGAAAAGGTCTTTGCTTGGCTCTAAAAGGCATGCTGTAACTATAAATATTGAAAGAATAAATTAAAAATTAAAAAATTATTGCAAAACATTTTTATCATAAAGCTGGCTAAGAAACTGAATACCTGCCTTTTTCCACAAATTAATACCTTTGAGTTTCACCACTTTTAGAACAGTGGTCCAGATCCTATGTATCAAATAGAATGTAGGATATCTACTTTTTTTTATAAAAATGGTAAGAAACTATTTACTGCACTAAGTGATCTATCAGCAATTGAGAGAATATCATATGGGATCCTCACAATCTATAATAATCCCATCCATTTAATTGCTGAAGTTGAGATGCCAGATAATAAGACCTGGCCAAGGGACAGCCAAACCTCCTTCAACCTTAGGAAGCTGCAAAGTTTCCAAGCTAATCTGGGGATGTTTATATCTCCATATAAGCTCTCTAAACAGGGTATCTATTACAGTTATGTAACAAATATAATATTTGTGGCATCCAAATCAACTTTATCAGATTGGCTCTTCCTATTATTGTTAAAGGCAATTTACTACAAATTTTTCCCACATGCCCAAGCTGCTTAAGTAATGTAGTCATATTCCTCTGCACATATGTACTCACTTGTGATGTGACATGTACCCCTAGATATTTAAATGTAGAGACTACAGCAATTTGAGAAGCAGAAATTGGCAGATTAATCACCAGCGGATCCAATGGTAAAATAACTGACTTGTCCCAATTTGTCTTAAAGCCTGAAAAGGAACCATATGTATTAATTAAAGACATCACTGCCTCCAATGAGGACAAAGTGTCTCCCAAGAATAAAAGTTTATTATCAGCATATAAGGCATTTTTGTCCTCTCCCAAATTTCTACAAAACCCAGTGATATTCTTTGATTGACGGATAGAGGCAGCTAAAGGTTCAAGGGCCAAAGCAAACAACAAAGGTGATAATGGGCATCCCTTTATTTTACCTCATTGCAGTGATAAAGGTGCTGATATATGTCTATTTACCTGCACCCGCGCCACTGGGGCAGCATAAAGAAGTTGTATCAATCTTATAAACTGGGGTCCAAAACCAAATTTTTCTAAACAATGCTACAAAAAAAAACATTCTATGCCATCAAAAACTTTAGCCACATCAAGCGACAATATAGCTCTATTACCCAAGTTTTTGGGTGGAACCTGTAAATTAAGAAATAAAGCCTTTTATTCACTGCCGTAGATCTATTTGGAATAAAACCTGATTGATCCTTAAGCATCTTAGATATTTTTTTTTATACTTTTGCCAATAGCTTCACATCTGAGGTAAGTAATGATATTGGATGATGTGATTCAGGGTTATTAGGGATTTTATTAGGGTTCACTATATATTGAAGTTCAGCTTTTAAGACTTCTTCAGTCACTAAGCATTCCCAGGCTAATAGAAATACAAAAGATTACCGCTCCAAGGTAATGACCTCTCCCAAAGCAGCTGTCTCCACAATCCCATAGGGTAACGGCTCTGTTTGCAACAGGAACTGAAGTAAAGAAAATGTAGCTGGATAGCCACAATCCAAGGTACTGAACTTTATTGCAGAAATATAATTAAAATCATAGCATCCAGGCTAATGTACAGACTAATTGCACAGCCGCTGAAATTTTTCACACCAAACACGGTGCTTAGTCATAGGTAATGAGCAGAATAAACATATAAAGCTATACACACATCCATATAATTTTAAAAAATGAATAAAATACGTGTGTAATTCAATAACAATTAGGGAAACACCTGTGAACATCCAAAATCCAAGAATTAACACTTAAGTGGATAAGGAAAAAACCTTGACATATTAAAAACATACTCAATAATGATGAATAGCATAATACATTTTATCTTTACACAGATGGAACACAGATGGAACCCACAGAAAATAATAATAATAATTTTATATTCTTTTTTTGTTTTTTTTGGGGGTTCCACCTGGATGTGTATATAGCTTTGTATGTTTATTCTGCACATTAGCTATGACTAAGCACTGTGTTTGGTGTGAAACACATGTGCAGTTATTCTGTACATTAGCCTGGATGCTATGATTTTAATTATATGTCTGCAATAAAGTTGAATACCTTGGAGTGTGGCTATCCAGCTACATTTTTTTACTTAAGCATTCCCAGGCCCTAGATCTTTTTTTATTCTTGAAATTTGAGAGATAAACAGACCTCTCATATAAGCTTTTAATGAATCCTAATACATCTGTAAAGATGCAGTAGACTTGTTAAAAGCTGCCATAAGCCAGAATATCAAGCTTTATTTTCTGCTTTGAAGTAAAAAGTTTGAACCAATAAAGGTTGACTTTCCATAAAGTTATGATCTGGGTTAAATTTAAGGTCAACTTAAGGACTATTGGGGAGTGATTGGACAATCCTCTAGCTGCATATGTAGCTTCAGATACAAAGGGTAGCATCATAGATGTAGCCAATGCCAGGGCTATTCTAGATAAAGACCCATGGGTGCTAGAGAAGCAAGAAAACACTCTCTCTTTAGAATATAGAATTCTCCAGACATCTATAAGGCCAATCTCCCGGATATATCCAGCAAAAGGAGTACATGCAGAAATGACTGGAGTTGAATCCAAGCTAAATCTGTCTAAGGAAGGAGCAAGTAATTATTGGAATCTCCTATTATTAGCCAGGGAACATCCAGTTTGTCAAATGTAAAAATCAATAGCTCTTTAAGTACCTCTGAGAAATACGGGGGGGGGGGGGGGTCTATACAGTATATGTTAGCAAGCACATAGCACATATGATTTTCTATACAGTGTACAATATAGGAAAACATAGCGACCTTTTGTGTCCATTTGAACCTTTCTACAGGAGAAATCTACTTAATTTGCTATCAATATGGATACTCCTCTAGAATATGTGGTATGTGTAGAATGGTATTGTTTATTATATTGCGCTAGTTTCAAGCAATTTAATTTATGTATGTTTAAATGGGGCTCCTGCAGGCAAATAATAGACAAAGAAAATTGTTTCAATGTAGTGAACATGGCTTGTTTCTTTACTGGGTCACTGAGCCCCCTAATATTCCAGGATTCTAATACTTGCATTGAAACTGACATTATGCTACAATATTACATTTTTGTGTCATAACCCTGAAGAAAATAATTCTTATTTGCAATAAAAGGGAGATCATTTAAAGTTCTTTATAAGGAGTTGATTTCAATATTTGTTTTAACTATCTGATGAATGCATAAAAAATAAAATCGAAATAACACCATTTATAAAACAAAAACAAAGAAAAATAAAAAAGTCAAGAAATGTTTCATGCTTGTGCAAATCCCATATATTTCCCTGGTGAGCTGCCACCCCCCTCCATGACTTTCCCCCAAATAGTTCTATATGAAAAACATTTTTTTTCCCATTATTTTGCTAAATGAAAAAAAAAAAGAAAAAAGCTTCCACAACCTAACAAATACCTGTAAATGCAAAGAATTAAAACTTGCAACCAAACATTTCCCTTGGGAAAAAAAATATAAAGAATCTATTCAGTGATTGTCACTGGACTCTCAACTCTGACTACAGAAAAAAAGGTAGGTTTACTTGCAGTTTGGTTTGTTAATGTTATAATCTTCTGTTTGTCTGTGTGCACAACACATACACTGCATATGTTGTCTGCTATAATCTAAATCTAAGTACTAGGCTATGTCATCTATTTTAAAATAAAGCATTCGGCAAATAGTATCATCATTATAACTTGCCCAAGGTTGAAAAAACCTGAAACTGTTGTTCAAACCATTATCTCCAGCAAGTATTCCTATTCCATTTCCTCGATCACTTAACTACCTCTGGGTGATAACAGGGCCTTGGTCCACACACCACAGTGGTCCACAGTGTTCTAGCTGTAGTAATATTGTTTTTGTGTTACTATTATGCGGAACATTAGGTCAATGATATGGATTAGCATTTACAAGGTGATGTATTATCTTTTGTAAAATACACACTATCTGCTATAAAAAGAAGTAAACTGCATTTTGGTTTAAACTAAAAATAATATTGGGTTTAGGATACATTGTACAAAGAAATATTTATATACAGTAAAAAATTTGAATTATTCCAAATTTAATTCCAAAGAGCTATGCCTTGAACAGATGGTTGGATGCATCCATCCAACATAATGTTCAATTTTGTCTTGCGTCTGCTTGGTTGGCTATAGTGAACATTCTAGCAAACCTTCCATTTGGGTTGATTTACCAAAGAATAAGGCTGTTTACTTAGCAAAGTAAGTTGCACAGTACAAGGGATAGGTAGATTAGGGAAGGGTTAAAACCTCTATCATGATTTTTTTTTTTTGACTGTGTCCTACTTGGAAAATGTATTTTACCTAAGTGTCCTGAAGACACAACAGGGCTTATAGGAAATATCTTCCAAGTAAATGAAATTCCCATCTTAGAGAGTTGTCAGAGGAACAGGCATCCCAATGGGAGTATTGCAGACTGTACAGGGTGAAGCAGTATGAAATAAGTGCCAATGATGCACATTTTGATATTACAAGGAGATATTCCAAAACCTTCCTTTGCTGTCCTTTTATGTCCTCGATCAAGGACACACAAGAAACATTAGTGGATAGTACAGGAAGTAGCAGTCTGATCAGAATATATTGAACATGGATGTAAACAGCAGAACTGTTTCATAGGGTAGGCCAGGAAATAGTGTGATTGGATAGTGGCAGAGATGAAAGTTTCAAGACCAGATTCTGGTCGAGGAAGCAGTGGTTTTAGATTATAAGAAAGAGTGAGAAGAAGCAGCAAGACCTGATCATGATGGAATGTGGAAAAAAACAATGAAGAAGGAGAGCAGCTACCAACTACATACTGAATGAATGAATATTCATGATCAGCAGATTAAGTTACAATGTTTTATTTCTCTCAGCAGAGAGACATATTGGGGTTGATTTAACAAAGGCACATAGGCTGTTCACTTTGCTAGGAACTTTGCTTTGCTTAGCGAATATGTAAAAAGTCACTTTGCAAAGAATATCAAGTCACATGCAAGGAAACTGTGTGTGTATATATATATATATATATATATTTATGGCTGGAGCCCTATGGCCGATACGTATCTGAACAAAACAAGCTTATCATGAGACACCTTTTATGAAATGGACCTGAAAGTGTGCCCTGGTCTAATGGACGGTATACCAAAATAAGGGGGCATACCCAGTAATCAGAATGAATATGATTGAAGAGAAATGTTTTTTGATGAATGCCCTAAAAAGGGGATGGGAGGGAGGGTATTGCGCACCGGAAACCGACAACCACCACAGGCGAACGGGCTGGTTAAATACCCCCCGGGCTCCTCCCATAAATTCAGGCCACCATACTGGCCTTCCTACTTATGGCTGGAGCCCTATGGCCGATACGTATCTGAACAAAACAAGCTTATCATGAGACACCTTTTATGAAATGGACCTGAAAGTGTGCCCTGGTCTAATGGACGGTATACCAAAATAAGGGGGCAAAACAGTCAGGTAGGGATAAGAGAGTTTTATTGTTTCCTGGTTAATTTTATTGAGCCAGTTGAGTGAATGCTCGAGACATCTCCACCTGTGGGTTAGGGATGTACCGAGTGAAGCAGGCCGACTTCCACCTGCCCAACCTTTTGATGACGTGGTCCGGGACCCCATGCCGGGATGCGGATGAAGCTGCTCCAATGCGAAAGGAGTGGCCGGAATACTCACTAGGATTGAGGAGCAGGTTGCGGAGGAGAATCCTGATATGCTTAACAAATTGTTGGTTAGTTAGTGGTTTCACCGGGAAGGGCAAAAGTGGGCTAGAGTCCGGGAGCTCGGGCAGCCGAGCGAGAAACTGTGTAAGCATCGTGACCGGGCACCAGGCATTGTTGGTTTTGTAGAGGTGGATGTCTACGCCGGTGCCTGTCTGCTGGGTCTTGGTTACCGGGAGGTGGAGGATGAAATGGTCCTGGTGACGGAGCAGATGACATCTGCGGAGGACTGGGCCGTGTAGGCTGTTGTGAGTAAACTCACCGGGCCGAAGGAAGCCATAGAAGGCTAGGTAAATGGCTGCCTGTATGACCAGACTGGGGAGAACACCAAAGGGGTAGCTGTTGAGTATGGTGGACATGTCCCTGAAGATGGCACTGGTGATGGGGAGCCGCTTGACTTTTACTGGCGGCTGTTGCTTTTGGATGCCGCGTAATATGGCTCGGACAGCGTGGGACGAGAAAACAGAGGGTCTGGTAGGATCCTGGATTGAAAGGAAGTGCTGAACACCAGCTAAGTATAAGCGAATGGTGTTAAAAGACAAGGCCAGTTGGTTGTGGCAGTACGAGATGAAGGCTAGAATGTGTCTAGTATCTGTGGGGGTGCCTACTGAGGAGGTGACCAGAAATGCGTTGAAGGTTCTCCAGGCTACCTGGTAGGCTTTGAGAGTATTGTCCGATAACGAACGGTTGATGAGCTGCGTGGCTCCTAGTAAATGCGGCTCTAGTCCAGGGTCAACTGCGACCAATGCGGGATAGGCGCTGATGCGGCATCTGCACTGGGAACCTGTAGAAAGAAGGACCGGAAATTAAAGCGGGAGAGGGCGTCAGCTGCCCGGTTATATTTCCCTGGGATAAACATGCAGATGACGTTAAATTGGTGCTGTAGTGACAGCTGCACCAGCCTGCGTAGGAAGGACATCACGGAGGGGGATTTAGACCTGCCTTTATTGACAATTTCGGCTGTGGCCTGATTGTCGGTGGTGAAGCCTACCGTTTGTCCGGACCAGGTAGGGCCCCAGAGCTGGGCGGCTGCAACCATGGGGTAGAGCTCGAAGAGTGAAGAGGATTGACTAAAGCCCGGGATGCTAAGTATCTGAGAAGGCCAGGGTCCGGCGAACCAATGGTGGCCAAAAATTGCTGCGAACCCTGTAGAGGCCGCGGCGTCTGTGACTACCTGTGGTGAGAGAGGTGAAATGCACGGGATGAAAAGGGAGATGCCATTCCAGTTGGACAGGAACTCGTCCCACATTGCCAGGTCTGCTAAAGCTGCGGTGTCTAGGCAAAGGATATGATCCGGGTCTTGAGCCTGAGACAGGTAGACCAACAGTCGTGAGATAAAGGAACGGCCTTGTGGGATAATGCGCATGGCATAATTGAGCATGCCCAACAGTGACTGCAGCTGTCTCCTAGTACATCCCCTGGTCCGAGTGAACTCGTGAAGTGCCGCCCTGATGCGGGTTAGTTTGTCAAGGGGCAGGCTGGCTTTCATGGAGCCGGCGTCTAAAATAACACCCAGGAAGGTGATTGAATGTGCGGGTCCGTCCACCTTATGTTCAGCGATGGGAACATTGAGGTTCCCGAAAACGGTCCTTAACTTGTCAAGATCTCTGGGAGGTGCGCCTGGCCGTTCTATCAATAAAAAATCATCTAAGTAGTGGATAACTTGCTGACAGCCGACCTTGTGTAAGAGAATCCACTCGAGAGATTGGGCAAATATGTCGAACAGCCACGGGCTGCTTTTGGAGCCGAACGTCAACTTCGTGGCGAAGTAGTATTGATCCTTCCACTTAATCCCGTGCCAGCACCAGAGGGACGGGTGGATAGGTAACAGTTTAAAGGCGTCGGATATGTCCGCTTTCGCCAGCCATGCGCCTGTGCCTACTTTAAGGATGGCCTGGATTGCCATGTCCACTGAGGAATATTTTAAGGAGAATTCTTCAGAAGGGATCAATGAGTTTAAGCTAGGGATGTGAGAAAAATGAGGCGCAGACAGGTCATACACTAAACGACTTTTATTGGAAAACTTGCCCTTGACAAGCCCAATAGGGCTAACTCTCCACATATTGAAGGGGGGCTGAGTGAAGGGGCCTATAACGAAGCCTCGATCCACCTCGTTCTGCAGCAGCAGGTCGATGGCCTGTTCGTCAGAGGCTGCTGAGCGGAGGTTTCTGCACTCGTGGGTTTGGTGAGGTAGGGAGATGAGGCCGGTGTGAAAACCTGCGGTGAAGCCGCCTATGAGGAAGGTGGTTAGTGAAGGAGTGGGGTGCGTGTTGAGGTAGAAGCCCAGGCAAAGTATGTCTATACAGCTCAGTCATGAACCTTTGTGCGCTTTGACCTCGCACAAATTCCTGGGGTGCGCCCTGTGGCATATAACGCAGATATGCAGTAGACGGCACTGGCTGTAATTACAAGAACCGTAGTTGAAGTTATTGCAGATGGCCGCGCCCCCAATGGTTTGGACCGTGCGTCCAAACTTGTCCACCTGGTTTTTTGGTGCCGAGCCTGATGGGCCTGGGGCTGCGGCAGAGGTGGAGGGAAATTCTACCGGGCGAGTAGCCGGTATGTTGGCGCACCAGGGAGCGGTATGGGTGGAGGACTGGCAGACGGCACACAGGGGTGAACGAAGGCCGGCAAAATGCCGGCAGAATAGTTCCGTGTCCATCAGGCTCCAGTCTGTGAGAGACTGGAACTGTGCCAGTTTGGCGGCTGCTTTCGCTGAGAAGGAACGATGGTAGTCGTAGAATGCAAAGCCACCATATTTGTACCCCAGGTCCACCACTGTGTGGAGATACAAATCTAATTCAACCCTCCTGGCAGGAGAGGCTGAGCAAACGACATCTCTGAGCATGCCGAAGGCTAGGGTAAACTCGGGGATGGATAGCTTCCGGTTTAGCCTGGGGTCCTTAGCTTTGAGAACTACGGATACATCCCCCCAGGTGTAAGCCTTGTTCTCTGCCAGGTCATGCACCGAAATGAGCAAGGAGGCAAGGTTAACATCCTTGCCGTCCAAGATGTCCTTCCTAATGCTGGCCGGCACAAGATGTGCTGGACAGACCACGGGACATGTGCCTTCGGTACCTGTTGGTAGAAGAGACGGGACTGCATCCGGAACAGTGGTGGCTGTAGCTGGAGGTGTTTCTAAGAGGGTCACCCTGGTTTGAACATCCGTGACCGAGCTGGCCAGAGACGACACCATGGTATGCAGTTGACCTATGGCCGAAGAGATGGACTGCAGCGTAGCCTGAGGCGGGGTACTAGGCCCGGCGGTAGCTGGGGGGGCAGAGAGGAGCCTGAACAGCTCTGCCTTCCTAGCTGTGGCTGGGAAGGGAATGCCCCTGCGTCTGAGCTCCGCTGACAGCCTAGGGATAGTCCAGCCCCTGAAAGACTGAATGCTGTCGCCCACTGAAGGCGGGCGAGGTGACAGGGGGGCAGTAAGGTCTTCACTGCTGGTCTGGGACATGGTTCCTGATGGATCGAGCCCCGGGAGTGATGTCCTATCTCTTTTGGGGAAGATAGATGGACGACCGGAACCTATAGAGGATGACAAAGTCAAGACTGTTTCTCTATTTTCCAAGTGAGCCCACCTGTTGCTTGGGTACTAAGGCGGAAGCGAACGCGAATACACATATATACTGACGTTCCTTCGCCTACATACATATGTGTACCGGTCCGTCTTGCTGACGCCTTTTCCACTCCTAGCCCTTCCTTTTTTTTTTTTTTTTTTTACCTGGGAGACGACGTCCAAGCTGGTGCAGGGTGGACCTACTAAGCTTTGACTGACCTGGAGAGAGAAACAACAGATGACATTTGTTTGAAGGAGCCTAACAAGGAAAACTGGCATGTGACGTAAGTAGTTGGCTAACACAACTGAAGTGCACCGGTGAGTAGATATTTCTGCGCCATGATTCCTAAACCATCACGCCGTTATTCCCTCATTGTTTCTGTTATCCTTTTGAGATTCCGTTTTTTTTTTTTTTTTGGCCCAGCGCCAGACAACCTGTGGAAAAAATAAATGAAATGTGGCTGTTCCCTCTGGGGCACGCCGAACCGTATCGATGCATCATAGATGCTACTGGATTCGGATCGGAGCGCTATAAGTGACCATGAAATGAAGCACGATTTGCCGTGACAGAGGCACAAACTGGTCGTGTCGTTAGTACAACTGACAGCAGAACGGACTCTGGAGCACGTACTGAAATGAGGGCAACAACCTGGGGGCGAACCGGAACGAATCGGTGCATCCGATCGTGCGACTGGATTCGAACCGGAGCGCGGAATGTGACAGTGAAATGAATGAAGGACTACTGTCATGACAGAGGCCTGGAATGGCCGGCCCCAAACTGAGGCTGGAACCAACCCGGATTTCTGGAGCATGCACTGAAATGAGGCCGAAAAAGCTACAAAATGTGGGACCGTCCGGGCGAATCGATGCAAACGAAATGCGACCGGATTCGACCCGGGCGAACTAGATGAGGATGAAATGTTTTCCCATGGTAGAGCTGCGACTCGGAGAGGGCGCGACTCGCAACCGTCAACGAACGGGCTCTAGCGCATGTACTGAAATGAGGCCAACGACAACTGGGACACGTCGACCAAACCTGTGCGTTTTTTTTTTTTTTTTTTTTTTAAACGACTGGTATTGGTTCGAACGTAGTGGTGACGTGAAATGAATCCCATGACAGGGCCCGGGTTGAAATGGTAACGCACGGGCTCTGGAGCATGTACCGAAATGAGGCCAAGCTATTTGGGACACGTTTAATCGAACCTGTGCGTTTTTTTTTTTTTTTTTGGCAAACGACTGGTATCGATTCGAACGTAGTAGGTGACGTGAAATGAACCCATGACAGAGACCCGGACGGTTGGAACGAGCGGACTCTGGAGCATGTACCGAAATGAGGCCGAATACCTAGGGGCACCCCGGGACGAATCGGCGCATTTAGGTGATGCAACTGGATTCGAATCGGAGCGTAGTAAGTGACAGGTGAAATGAAGAAATGGCCTACGTGAGCCAGTTTGTGGCAGAGGCATGGGTCGTTGTGCCGCAAGATACGACTGACAACGATATGACTGCGGAACATGACGAACAAGATTATGCAACCGGTAGCTAACAAAGTATCACAGACAACCTACCGAACGACGCCCGTGAAATGAAGGGCGTGTGCGGGTAAGTGCGACATGAGTGATAACAACCCGGTATCAACCCGAACGATGTGACATTTTTTAGGGTTTACGACACTCAAATAAAGTAGAAATGAATAGAAATGAAGGTCAATCGAGACCCCTACCTGCGGCAGTCGAGCCGGCGAGATTTGTACAAAACCGGACGGAACACGAAAACTACGAGACTTCCAAGAAGGGAGACGTTTGTCTGAATGGTAATCAAATGGTGATCAACACGAGCTGTCGGCCTAGTGACGTGGTATTGCGCACCGGAAACCGACAACCACCACAGGCGAACGGGCTGGTTAAATACCCCCCGGGCTCCTACCATAAATTCAGGCCACCATACTGGCCTTCCTACATATATATATATATATATTTTTTTTTTTTTTTTTTTTTTTTTGAAAAGTAAATGGAACCTAACCTCATTCGCTAATCTTGAAAATTTCCTTGCAAAGTTAAGAGCTTATTTGCTTTGATAAATCAACTACATTAGGTCACTTAGTAGGGGCAAACTATATTAGACAACGTTATTAAATCACTCCACCACCATCAGTGACGTTTAATGTTGTAGTACCAATGACTCATGTCCCAGCAATGTTTGACAGCAGAATATTTATGGCAGAGTCATTGGTGCCCCCCACATTCACTGGCTGGGTGGATGGATAGACAAAAGTGTAATGTACTTAGTGTACCAAAGAGCTTGCAAGTCTAGCATGAAGGATTGGAGGAAAGCATAGCAACATGTGAAGTGCTATGTGATCTGGCAATGTAATTGCACAAGAGCATTACTTATATCACAATTAATGAACAGGAATCCAGAGGAGGGTAAACTATTAAGGAGGTGACATTTGTTTTAGTCTGGGGCTGCTACTTCAAGGAGGCACATAGTTCAGCTTGAAGTGTAATTTTACCCTGAATCTTTCCTATAATGCCAATAGCAAAAAAAGGTGATAAGTGACATGATCATGCACACATAATTGTCTTCTGTTTAGTAAATGTGTTAGGAGGTATATTTTTTTATTTGTAGTTTTCTTACAATGAAAGGATATAAAGAAGGAAGGTGAAGACATGGTAGGACATAAATAATTTAACGCCGTGGTTTACTTTTTCAATCAACATATTTTTTTTTGAGTTTTTATACATTTTTCCACAAGAAAAGAAAGAAAAAGAACACTTAAAACATTTCCATCACATAGCCCCACCCTACAACACAGGAGAGAAAAAATACACCCCTTCCATATCTGAGTTCATCAAATTCTTTTGCAATTTCCTCCTTCACATTGTTCCATAATGGTGCATATTTTATATATATTAATTTCGCTCCAGTATTATTATTTTCCCATATTATTAATATACCCTTCTGATTGCTCAACCAGATTAAACACTAACCACCAGTTCACACAGTTCAGTTCTTCTTGTCTTAAGTTAGGATTTATTGCTTTAATCCATTGTTCTATCATTGGTGGACAGTTTTTATATCCATTTTTGCTAAATAAGTTTATGTGCCAAATACATAGTTCTCAGTTACATCACATGCACTTCAAAACCTGTTAACATGTCAGGTTTCTATGATGTAAATAAATGAGACAAAGGTAAATTATTTCAGAATAAGTGAGAAACTATTCTCAATAATATTCTACCAAGTTGAATTTGTTATAAACAGTAACCATGAAACACCTAGCTAATAAAAACACAAGTAGGAGCACAATTGATTAGGTCACTTAATATATTCTCAAGGGTGTGGGAGCAAAAACCCATTGACACGTTTAGTTTCGTAACCCACTATCCCTATCCACTACTATTACTTTATCAAGGGCAGGAGTAAAACAAAATAAGGGGGGGAGTGTGGGGAGGGAGAACCCAAAAGATAAAGAAAGGAGAGGGGGTGCTTCTGATCTGTGTAATCGAGCACTCCTTGGATGAAAGTGCATGCATTGCACATGCCCTGTCAAAGGCATGAAGAGTATCCCCAATGAGGGGGTGAGAATAGAGAGAAAGTGATATGTGTTCTTTACGAACCCATGGTACTGTGCATAGTTCGGAATCAGAGGCTTGATATTATAGCTGTACCAACCTTTACAATGCTCATGGACTTTCCAGTCCACCACCCTAGCAAGGAGAACTGCCTAGTAGTAGCATTGTATATCCGGAAGGCCAATCCTCCCATCAAACTTTGGTACCACTAACTTAGCCCATTTAATTTGAGCAGGTTTGTTGCCCCATAGAAAGGACCTACACATGGTCCTATATGCCGCAAAAAAGGAAGACGGTAGCCGTATTGGAATAGTTTTCCGTTTATAAAATGTGCATGGGAGGATCATCATCTTTAGTATGGAAGCTCACCCAAACCAAGAAATGGTGGGTACGTACCATTTCTGGAGGTTCCGACGTATGCTATCCAGTTTCGCTAAATCATTTCTGATATAAAGCTCCGATAACTTGACCGGGAGTTTTATGCCCAGATATGTGACGACATCCACTTTCCATTGGAAGAAAAAAATTGACTGGCATTGTTGTACTAGCTTTGTAGATAATGTGATATTTAGGGTGAAAGACTTTGAATAGTTGATTTTCAAATTTGAGATACGTTTGCACTGATTAATAACTGACAAAAGTGGCGGCAGGGACATCAGTGGGGAGGAAAGGAAAAGCAAAATGTTGTCTGAAAAAGCTGCAATCTTGTATTCTCAATCATGGACCTGTATTCCCTTAACATCTGAATGTGCTCTGATGCATCGAAGGAGGGGTTCCAGTGTGAGGATGTAAAGTAGAGGCAAGAGGGAACAGCCCTGTCTCATTCCATTGTGGATAGGGAAGGTGCTCGACAACTGGCCTTTGACTCTGACTTTAGCTCCCATGTACAAGGCCACTTGATTGAATGCCTTCTCTGCATCCATCCCTAAGAAAAAAACCCTCCCTTTGATTAGAAGGACTTTTATAGTATTGTTCCTAGCCTCTCTACGTGTGACAAATCCAGCTTGATCCAGTTCCTCCCATGTTGGTACATGATAGGACAGCCAGGTTGCCAAGATTTTAGAGAACAACTTAAAATCCACATTAAGGATAGATATCGTACGATTAGTTTAGTTGAACTTTAAGAAAGCCCGGGGCTAGGAGGTCAGGGAAGCATTTATAATACTGTGCTGGAAAACCATCAGGACCTGTGCTTTTACATGGTTTCATAGTTTTCAATGCAACTTCCCATTCCTGTAGAGACAGGGGGGAATCTAATACCTCTGTATCACTTAGTCAGGGGTGAGATGTCAGGTGTGTCATTATTTTGAAAAAAATTCATCAATTTGTTGTCTAATATTGGCCAGGTCTCCAGGGTCTGCAAGAAGAGACGCATCCATTCTCCGGATCTTGGAGGAAGCCTCCATTTCAGGGAAGACCAAAGTCACAGGGTGGTGGTCAGACACAGCCATATTCTCTATGGTAGCATTGTGTAGATAAGAGAGATGGGATTGGTGTACAAAGAGACAATCCAGTCGCGAGTAGCGATTGGGAGGCGTAAAGAAGAAAGTGTAGTCCCTCTCATGAGGGTTTAAAGTTCTCTATGTGTCATGAAGTGTAAGATAAGCCAGTTGGAGTTTAACTAGGTGTAGACCTGAAAAGGGAAGTGAAGAGGTACCTGAGGAGGTATCAAGAAGCAGATTCAGGGCCAGATTAAAATATCTCCCGAGGATCAAGAGGTCTGATTGAAAAGTCTCCAGATTTAAGAGTCTCCCATAGAAAGGGTATGTGCTTATAATTAGGGCAATGAATACTTGCCAGTGTCATTGGCCTATTCTTCCATGAAAATAAAACTACCCTTGGGATCCGGCAATTGCTCAGTAAGATTAAATGACAACGACTTAGAGATCAAAACTCCCTTCGTTTTGGATTTGGCACAGGCTAAATGATATACTGTGGGAAATCGGGGGGGGGGGGGGGGGGGTATCCCAATTTAAAGTGCGTCCCTTGCAAAAAGACAATTTTTGCTCTATGTCAGTGTGCCTCTGCCAGAATGCTGCTACGTTTTTCAGGAACATTAAGGCCTTTAATGGTCAAAGAGTACACTTTAAGGCCCCATTCACACCTGAGTGTTTTGTAGCTTGAAGCCTGAAGCTACAAAACGCGGGAGGGGAAAAAAATCTATTATTCTCAATGGAGATGGTTCACATCTCCACTCCAAGTCGTCTGAAGCTCAAACAAGTTCTGGACCCTTTTTTGTCGCTTGAATCGGGCAGATTTGGGCGTTTTTCTTCTTTTTATATTGGTGACCTTTTTCCCTGCACAAAATTGTGGCAAAACGCGGTAAAAAATGCCGCAAAATTGTCATAAAAAATGCTGCAAAAAACGCTGCAAAATCGTGCGATTTTCTGCCTGAAAACACTATGCTCAGGTGTGCATGGGGCCTTAGAGAGAGAGGAGCTCAGCAATTCACAGTAGAAGACATGTTAAAATATTCTGGCTGAATATTGATGGAGAGGGTAATGGTGGAAGAAGAATAAAGAAAGGGAAGAGGGAAAAAAAAGAGGGAGAGAAAGAGGGGGGGAGAGAAAGCAGGGGGGAGGGTTGGGGATTAGTAAATCAACCCAACCTATGTGCTCTTTTAAATAAAAGGGGGAAAAAAGGGACACAGCCTCCTATAAACCAGGTACAGGGGTCACATCAAATATATCTCCCGAGGTGGTAACAGACCTGCTAAATCACCTGATAGAGTAGTATCACCTGATAGAGTAGTTGGGGTACAAAAAAAAGGGGAGAGAAGGCAGCTGGTTTCAAAGGGGAGCCTGCTTCTCTGAGGTGGGGGAAGGGGTCTGACACCAAAGGGTAGATATTCACTCAATCATCCAGAGCATCCAAAATAGGATCAGCTTAAAGAAGGGAGGAGGCAACTAAAGCTGTAAGAAACAGAGAGCTCCAGAGCAGCTCCACCCACTTTTAGGTGAGCCCTCTTTCCGAAACACCCCAATCACCCACTTTTAAAGCTAGAAAGAAAAAAAGGAAATTAAGGACAACTCTAAATTCAGCTACTGTGGGAAAGGGGCAATAACATTGTGCATCAGTTTACCTGTGAAATGGGGTGCCTGCCTCAAGGCCCGCTCTTACATATCGTGAGTCCCAGGCCCGGGCACCCCCTCCTACAGCCAAACTTCACCTCTAATTCCTTCCTTAAACATTTCAAATAATTACAGATTCTAGGTTAATATGTATACTTCTCACGATTAGTGGTCTGTAAGGAGATAGAACAAAAAAAAGAGAACAACCTTGTATCAGTAAATAACAGATTGACATTTGCCCAGTTGATGCACGCTACAGCAATACCTAGGGGGCAAAAGAGCCAGACCCATAGGCCTCCATACCAATGCAAAGGTCACTAGGTGCCTTTGTCCCCCAAGACCTCACCATCCCCCAAAAACAAAACTCAGAAATGTTGCACTGATCCTAGTGGAGCTAAGACACCCATGTGAATGCAGAATGGGGAAAGGCACATCATTGGTAATCTGAGCACTCAATCTCTGAAATTGACATGGGAAATATTGGGATCAACAATAAATTAAACATCTAAGAAAAGAAGGTCCCTCTGGCATAACCCCTGTTTCATGTTAGCTTTCTGGAAGTTGCCACTATCTCATTGCATAGCACAACACACATTTATAGCATTGCTTATTGACTATCACAGGTTGCAATATACTCTCGTCCTCTATGGTACACATTAGATGGCACAACTTTAAGAGCTTCCACTGCCAAGGGGATAATGAGGTGTCTTGCTTCTTATGGCAGAAGCTTAGTATTAATACACGATCCCCCATCAGGAATGTAGAGGACAGCATCCCTGGAAAGCAGTTGCCCTGGCATAGTTAAGAGAAAAAATCACAGGCTAGAAAAAGTGGGATTAGCTAGTAGTTCCCTGATATAGTAAGGCAGTTAGGCAATGACACACATGTGCGTTAAGTCTTCCAATAAGATTCCCTGCAAACAACAGAAGCAGGGATAGTGTTCCAGAGGGTATAACTATAAATGGTTAGGGCTCCAGGGTCAGCCCACCAGATCACGGAGGCATTGTTTAGCAATCCGTCTTGTGTCTAACTGAAGAAGGTGAGACTCTTGGGCTGTCATCCATCTCCATGTCCCCTCGTACCCTCAGGGAAGAATTTGATGAGGACCTTTGATGCCTCCGTCTATGTCTTTGCGCCTGGGGAGTATCCTCTGGTTGGGTCGGAATCCAGGGTTCAGGTTGTATAAAGGAGCCAAACCAATTTGGCACTGGTACCACTGAGGTGCCAAGGGTATCACAAAAGGCTTGTAGGTCTGCAGGTACTCTAAGGAATGCAATGTGGTTCCCTGGTGTTGCTTATAAACAGAAAGGGAACTTCCATCTGTATGCAATATGTCTGCCCCATAGAACAGCCAGAAGAGGGTGTAAATCTCTTCTATGTTGAAGAATAATGGTGGACAGAGCCTAAAAGATCTGAATGGGTGCCCCTTGTTACAGGTGGTTGTAATTACGTGCTAAATGCAATATGTCTTCCTTTTGAGTAAAATTGACCAGGCAACAGACTATATCCCTGGGTGGGTCAGTGTCCCGGCCCAGAGGCCTGAGAGCCCTATGGCACCTTTCCATTAAAAATGGCACATCTGGTGGCCAGCCTAGTAAAGTATTAAAGACAGCAAAGACCGCCGACTGCAACTGTGGGCCCTCCACTGACTCTGGTATCCCCCTTACCTTCAGGTTACGTCTCCGGCCCCTATTGTCCAAATCCTCCATATGCCAAAGCATGTCAATCAAATATTGGGCATGAGTGCTGGTAGCCCATTGGACCTGCTGGATAGCTGCACCATGAGACACTGTCCCCACTTCCATGTGGTCAAGATGCGTGGCTACTCCTTTAAGGTTGATTTTCAGGTCAGAGATTGCCACAGATAAGGTGTTTTTTATATCCAATGCCACCCGCTGATGGTCTGCTAGGCTGGGTAAGGGAGAAGGCTGGGAAGCCTGCACATCCACGCTTGATGCCCCCAATGTGTCAGCTATAGTGGTGGAGCCTCCTGTACTGCGATCTGAGGCTTGAGATGGGGCCTGCAAGTCCATGTGTTGTGTGAGGAACATTTTTGGGATATTCCAGCTTAGCTGTTTATACCTGTCATGTGCGATCCCCAAAATTAGCGTTCTTCCACTTATGGCAGCTCAAATGAACGCTGTGGATGTTGGAGCTCTTGTCCTAAGGAACCATCACACTCCAAAGCCAGGCCACTCCTCCTTTGTAGGTAAAAATAATTATTGATAGCTTAATACCACTTTAAGATGGCTCTCAGTGGGAAACAATGAATTTGAGGTCTCACAAGTTGGATCCTATTACACAGCAGTGTGAACCGAGCCTAAGCGTTTGGGCACTGTTGCCTTTTAATATCTTCAACATAAAAAACATTACTGATAGAGAAAACAAAAAATGTGACATTTCCCTGAATGCTACCCCAATATCCATAATTGGTTCATCATGTGAGATCACAGACACTGGTCGCACTCAATTTATAGGCAGTTAAACAGAGGCAACATTTTAATTTAAATAACCTTAGCTCATAGAGAAGATCAAGAAACAAGTGTTGCACATTGTGTAAATATTTCATATTTATTTATAAAGAAAACTACTGTATAGGCAGTAAATATTTTACATTGGGTAAAGGCACAGTACATGAATAAAATAATAAGTGCATTCATGTGGAAACTATAACAGCACACATGATATTGGTGTTGGAAGGGTAACCTAGGGGATTTTCCAGGGCACACGCTGTCTCTTTTCAGTCTTTTCCTTGGCAGCCACTGTAACTTTACAAATTGGCAGCAAGATTCAATAGCAGTGCAGTAGGCAACTACAGTGCAATGGAGAGGAATACACCACAGTAGGCTTTCCAATGTAAAAAACATGCATACCCTACTCCCCAGCACGCTATGAACCCCAATAAGCTTTGCCCACTGAGTACAATTGGGAAAATTTGTGAAGGGTTTTAAACTTTACTTTTTTATATTAGTTTTATAGCAATCTATCTGTTAAGAATTCTTTATCAGGGTAGAAGGCCTAATTTTGCAACAGATTTCAATTGTAAGTATATTGACTTCTATGTGTGTGATATGACTGGGCAGGGCTCAACATGCAATATTGATTCAGAACTCTACCATATATTGTATTTTTATATAGAGCAATGTTGTCAACATTCTTACAAGTGGGGATGAATGAAATTGAGTGTTCTCAATACCCTGAAATATATAAAAAAGAAATACATTTAGGCAACATATTATTATTTTCCAAAATGCATTGGAACCAAAAGTGAAATTACGTAAACATTTTAGTTATTTTTCAAAAAATACTTCAAAAGACTCCAGAGGTTTAAACTTCATTAAACCAGTCTTTAACTTTTTTGCACCAAAAAAGTCCCCACTATTTGCCTTATTCATTATTTTTCATATAAACAGACAGTGAAAACAGTACTGTAATACAAAAATGTAAACACAAAACACATACACAAAAAAAAAAAAAACACAACTAAAAAGTACATAAAATAAACTAGCCTAGGTATATACCACCCCACGCCCTTTCCCACCCCCACAAAAAATACAGCTTGTACATAAATGGAAAATGGATGTACTGAAACATACTGAATGTAGAAAGTAAAGAAAATATCAATTTGTATTAGAGATTGGTTGAACTGACCGGTAAACTCAGATTAAACCCATAATTTTAGATCCTGATACCAAATAATCTCACAATTTGTGGCAAATATACACAATTCTTCAATACCTAATTAGAATAGCATGATTTTTCTTAAGTCTAAGTAATAGTTTGAATTTTTATTTAGTGCTCAGTATTTTGCAATCTAAATATATATTCATCTTGCCTTAACAAGAATCACCCAAGGTCATTAAGAGGACATCACTTCAAAACTGTCTTTATACATGAAATGTCAGGAGCAGCCCATAGCTTTACGGTAACAGTGCAACATAAGCATTCCAGTTAGTTTGTTCTTTAGTATCTCTAGCAATATTGCAAATCTACTGGAAGTAGACCTAAATGTATATGTTGATATAATGCAGACTAATAGCAATTGTACAAATATTTAGTGAAAATTTCACTGGTCCAAATCTATTAATAATATTGAAAACATATAGACATGTTTGATGTGCATATGGTTTTTGGGGACAGTTATGCTGTAAGTATATGATGATTTCATACATAAAGGGAAAGTATACTGTATTTTCAGTGAGCACTTCTTTTAATTATTTTTGCAGTGCAAAACAACTGGTTCACTTTAAATCTGCTTCTTATACTTACCTTCTCTTTGTATCATAATACACAAAAGAAGTCCTGCATGGAGATAGTGATCTTCACACCACACCGTATGTGCTCCTTATGCCGCGTACACACTATCCGGCGGACTTAGTCTGGCGGACAAACCGCTGGAAAGTCTGCCAAATTTCTGAATGAGCGGACCTGCCCACACACATTACTTTTCTGGCGGACCTAGTCCGCCGGACTATCCGCCGTACTTTTGAAATGAACGGACTTGCCCACACACGGAGCAAGATTGACACGTCGCTGGCCCCGTCACCTGGTATGGACTTAAAGGGGAAGCCCTACGCTGAAAAAATGGCATAGGGTCCCTCTAGGTCCATATAAGACCCTTATCTTAGCACGCAGCTCAGCCGGTCAGGAAAGAGGGTGGGGACGAGCGAGCATCCCCCTCCTGAGCTGTACCAGGCTGCATGCCCTCAACATGGGGGGGTGCTTTGGGGAAGGGGGGGGCGTGCGGCCCCCCACCCCAAAGCACCTTGTCCCCATGTTGATGAGGACAAGGGCCTCTTCCCGACAACCCTGGCCGTTGGTTGTTAGGGTCTGCGGGAGGGAATCAGGGAGCCCCTTTAATAAGGGGGCACCCGGATACCCGCCCCCCACCGTATGCGAATGAGTATGGGGTACAATGTACCCTTACCCATTCACCTGTGAAAAAAAGTAAATAAAACACAACACACAAGGGTTCAAAATTATTTATTGCACAGCTCCAGGGGTCTTCTTCCATCTTGGGGGGTCTTCTCGCCAGACTCCTCCGCTATCTTCTGCTAGCTCTTTTACTAGCGGAGGAGCCCGGCTTTCTTCTTCGTCGCCTCCACCCGGGGGTCTTCTTCCGATTTTGGGGGTCTTGTCCCCCTCTTCGGTTCTTCTTGCCGGGCCTCCGCTCCTTCTTCCAGCTCTTTTACTGGCGGTGGCCCGGTCTTCTGTCACTGCTGTCGCCGCTGTCTTCGCCGCCTTCTGTTCTTCTGTTCTTCTTCCTTGAGATGTTGACTCGTCGCTGTCTCTGGCCATAATGACAGGGACGTGTTGCACGCTGACTTATATAGGGGCAATGGGCGGGGTCACCGGGTGATGTCCCCGCCCATTATCATGTCACAGTCCCAGCATCCTCTGGGACTGTGACATCATAAAGGGCGGGGACATCATCCGGCGATGTCCCTATATTAGTCACCAAACGCTGCGTCCCTGTCATTGCGGCCAGAGAGCACGTTGAGTCAACATCTCAGGGAAGAAGAACAAGAAGAAGAGAAGGTGGCGGCGATAGAAGACTGGGCCACCGCTTGTAAAAGAGCTGGAAAAAGGCGTGGAGGCCTGGCAAGAAGAACCGAAGAGGGGGACAAGACCCCTGAAGTCGGAAGAAGACCCTCGGGTGGCAGCGACGAAGAAGAAAGCCGGGCTCCTCCTCTAGTAAAAGAGCTAGCAGAAGATAGCGGAGGAGTCCGGTGAGATGACCCCCCAAGACGGAAGAAGACCCCCAGAGCTGTGCAATAAATTATTTTAAACCCTTGTGTGTTGTGTTTTATTTAATTTTTTTCACAGGTGAATGGGTAGGGGTACATTGTACCCCATAGTCATTCACATAGGGTGGGGGGCCGGGATCTGGGGCCCCCTTATTAAAGGGGGCTCCCGGATTCTGATAAGCCCCTCTCCCGCAGACCCCAACAACCAATGGCCAGGGTTGTCGGGAAGAGGCCCTTTGGGGTATGGGGCCACGCGGCTCCCCGTTCCCTAAGGCACCCCCCCATGTTGAGACGGCTCGGGGGGGGGGGGGGCGCTCACTCGTGAACAACACCCTTTCCTGACTGGCCGGGTAGCATGCTCGGATAAGGGTCTGATATGAACCTAGGGGGACCCCCACGCCGTTTTTTCGACGTAGGGCTTCCCCTTTAAGTCCATACCAGCTGACGGGGCCAGTGACGCGTCAATCTCGCCGCCGAGGGCGGAAACATTGACTTCCTTCGCTAGTCCCATCTACCTGGAGCCGCATTCAAAATTAACGGACTTTTCTCCGTGCTGGAAAGTCCATTCATTTCAAAAGTAGAGCAGACTAGCACACACACAGCCGTATTGTCCGCTGGACTACGAGTCCGGAAGACAGTTTTTGAGTCAAAACTACTTTCTAAGTCTGCCGGACTTTTGGGTAAAAGAAAGTCCGCTGGAGCCCACACACGGGCAGATTGTCCGGCGGACTTTTCTGCTGGATAGTTTGATCGTGTGTACATGGCATTATACTTCTCACAATAAGTATTGCACTCACCAGAACATCATGCCTCACACTCTCGTGTTTTGGCAAACAAGCAATGAAACCCAGCAGGGTAATGGATCCAACAGAGCAGTCACAGCCTCCATGAGAGAAAACAGATGAACACATGAGAGGAGAAAAGTAGGTCTCAAACAATACAATTTTTTTTTAAATACTCAGTTCAGTGAGATGTTACCTACTGAAGTTCGACATATCACTGGTCGTTTTTAGGATTTCATCCAATGCTTGGTTTTGTTTTATTGGATTTAAGCACAATGTTCATTTTGAGTTCATATGTTTTCCATCACGGAGGCTGTGACCACTCTGTTGGATCCATTTCCCTGCTGTGTTTCTTTGCTTGTTTGCCAAAACACGAGTGTGAGGCATGATGTTCTGGTGAGTGTAATACTTATGGGGAGAGGTATAAGGAGGACATATGGTGTGTTGTGAAGATCGCTATTTCCATGGATGAAGTGTATTATGATATACTTATTCAGTTATGAACTATTTTATGGACTGAGCTTTTTATGCACTTTTTTGTTTTTTTGTTTTTTCTTTTGTCACTTGGCTGTATTTCAATAATTTTGTTGTGCACTCAGTTTTTTATCATCACTATAATATTATTTTTAGCGTGCTACTTTTCACTTATATTTGGATTATTTCATTTGTTTTAGGTGATTATATTCAAAAGTTAGGTATTTACAGCTGGGGAAGTCAACATGAAACTGAACCCTTTTTTTCACTCAGCATTGGCAATGTACAGATTCACATAAAAGCAATTCTGGTGTGACATTCGTCTCTCATTGAGGATGCCTGTGTTATGACTTTGCTAAAGGATGGCAAACTGCTACTTTCATGCTCTGCAACAAGGAAGGGAAATAGAAAGGGGATCATCCAGTTCACTAGATGTTTTGGTTCTCCTGACAAACATTTACTCACGACAAATAAGTCATAATTGTTGGAAATCCAGATCTAGTTAAACTGATTCATAATTATTATCTTTTTTCTCTCCTAATGTACCATGCGACCATCAAAAATAACTATCTGAGATTTTCTCATCTATATTTCATTGCCCACTTTAGGTTGTGGATTTCAATTATCTTCCTAGTAAACTATAATCATTATAAGTATTTTATCAGTTTTTTGCATACTGCTGTGCTGTCCCTTTAGATAATCTATAAGGCTCTGGAACTCTTTGTCATGGATTAAATGTTTGCATCATACTGCATGTTCATCCTTTAATGTAACTTTGTTACTTTAAAAAAAGACTGCTAATGAGTATAAATTATATATTCCTGCAGCAGCCTGCAGTCTCCATAGCTAGCTATGCCCAAGTACTGGGCAGTACTGATTATGCAAACCTTGTACACACGGTCGGACATTCCGACGGAAAATGTCCGATCGGACCGTGTTGTAAGATAATCCGACTGTGTGTGGGCTCCATCGGACTGTTTCCGTCGGAATATCCGACGGACAAAGTTTTGGAGCTGGGCTATAAAACTTTCCGACAACATGATCCGATCGGACTTTGTCCGATTGTGTGTAGAGAATTCCGATCGGACAAAGTGCCACGCATGCCCAGATCAAATTCCTAGACCAAAGCTATTGGCTACTAGCCTGAACGTAGTCCCATCGTAACGAAATAACGTCACCACGTTACGTACGATCGGATTTTCCGACAACTTTGTCCGACCGTGTGTATGCAACACAAGATTCGGACAAAATCTGTCGGACAAAATCTGACAGATTTTGTTGTCGGAATGTCCAACCGTGTGTACAAGGGCTTACACTTCCTTGCCCACCCAATGTTGTCTCATCAAAGTAAACCCAAAGGAACGTGTGCAAGGTGGGAGGTAATGGCCAAGCATCAATGCCATCAGAATGGCCCAGGTTCCTGTTAGATGTGTTTGTTTGTGTAATTGACATTATCACTTTGGGAATATTGTTCCTAGTGTTCATATTCAGCCTTTCCTAATACAATGACATTCTGGTCCTAGTTTTGTTTTAACATATTCATTATCTAACTTGTACGTGAATGTATTTATTTATTTAGATTGACACTTACATTGTCTTGTCCTATGGATCTGAAAAATTTCCCTATGGATGTGCAGACTTGTATTATGCAGTTGGAGAGCTGTAAGTAATAAGAAATGTAATTTTAATTTGCACAACTTGCTTCTTGTATAATTAGGATTTCATAGTTTGTAATATAATTTGTTTCTATATGATTTACTTTTTGAATTCCAGACATTTTAATCAAACATTGATTCATTAAAATTGTACATATAAGATTTTTGCAAAAATGTTGGCAAACATATAGTGCTTTAAATTTACCAGACACTTCAAGGCTGCACCTTATCTCCTTTAATCCTAATATTACCAATATAACAATTTATCTGCACCATAAATCCTTATTTGCTCTCTAGGGGAAGGCGTGTGGGTAAGAGTGGGTAACCTGGTCTCAGCTTTCAAAGATGACCTCTTATTTTATATCTCTCAAATGATCACCTACCTCATCAATGTTTTCCATATTTTTGGTTCACTCTCTAATCCTAAAACCAGGTGATAAATCTATGGCCCTAATGTCTCACTCTCCCTTTCTGTATTCAATCAACATAAAAGCTCCTTCACATTTTGTTGGTAACCCAGATCAATCATATCTTTAGGCATTCACATCCCGGCCCAACCTAGTGATGTATTCAAAATCAATAATCTAATGATATATTTGAAATCAATCTAAAATCCTTTTAAACGTGTCCATTCTTACATCCTGTTGCCTTTTGTGTTTAAAGAATTAATTATCTTTTATGTGTTTGGTCTTTGTTTTTGCCTGGTCGTGTTCTCCATTCAAGTGTACTGATCAGTTCCGATTGACCAATTGATGAATCCATACCTGCCCCATCTCACTAAAAATTGCATCTTATGGGGCAAGTTATAGTTTTTTTTGCACACAATTTTGTTTCCAAATTATATTTCCACTCTTCTCCATCTCATCTCTTACCCTCTACCTACTACTGCACATATCACCTCCTTCAAATACTTAAGCCCCACGCTGACCCAAACACCAGGACAGTAAGATATGTGCACATCCTGCTCCCAACTTACTTTCCTCATCCTACTTCTCCTAATCTTTGGAGATATCTCCCCTAATCCTGGCCCTCTGGTAACTCACTGCTACTCTCCACAACTGGTATCCTTCTTCTTCTGGCAACAGCCATGATTCGCTCAGTTTAATTTCTATCCCCCTGCTTCCAAAAGCTACCCTCCCTTCCCATGTGCCCTGTGCAATACCCACTCTGTTTATAACATGCTCACCTCTGTTCATGATCTTTTTGCCTCCCATTCTCTTAACCTTATTGCTATTACTGAAACTTGGCTCCCAAAAACTCTTCCTCTCCTGCAGTCCTCTCCCATGGTGACCTCCACTGGACTCAGTCCCAGTGGACAGAAACAAGGGGGAGTTGGTTTCTTTCTATCCCCACTGTACACCTTGCAAGTATTTCCTACACCTCCCTCTTTATCCCTATCTTCCTTTGAGATTCACTGTATTCATCTGTTTTCTCCAATTTTTCTAAGGATTTCAGTGTTCTATTGGCCTTCTTGACTTGTATGTCATGCTTACATTATGACTTCTCTGCCTGGCTACCCTACTTTCTCTTCTCTGAAATGCTCTGTCATTCCTGGTCACTTTAATGCTAACAGCCTGGCTACATTTTCAATTTTTTAACTTAATCTCATTGTTTAACCTAACACAATCCTCCACTCACCCTGATGGTAACACCCTTGACCTTGTATTCTCCCATTTTTGCACTTCCTGCAACCTCACCAACACACTCTTCCCTCTCTATGATCACAATCGCATCCATTTCACAGTGTCCCTGTGTTCAACTACCTATCCCTCGAAGCAGAAAAGAATTCCCCATTGAAACCTTCACCACTTTAAAGTGGTTGTAAACCCTTGTCTACAACTTTATGTTACAGGTAAGCCTATATTAAGGCTTACCTGTAGCTTATAAGGATATCTCCTAAACTTGCATGGTTTAGGAGATATCCCTGCATTTGCATGTGCCGGCATCATGTGGCACATGCGCACTTAAGACAACTGAAGCAATGGCGCTATATGCCGTTGCTTCAGTTGTACTGTGCTGTTCCTGTGTGCATGCACGGAGTGACATCATCGCAGCTCCAGCAGTATCATGGATACGGTTGGGGCCATCTTCCCCTCACTTGTCTCCATGCACACTGGATCCAGAACCGGATCGCAGTGGGAGGGGGGCTCCTCCCCTGCCGCTGATGCAAAGTGATATTGTGGTGAATCTACCACAGAGACCACTTTTATTGTGTACCGGACTGGTGGCCGAACATGGGGATACCGGAGTTATGGCAGATAGATGCTGCCATAACAATGCTATCTGTTCTCAAAGTAGGGACATACATTGGTGTGCAGTGGTCCGGAAGTGGTTAAGACCCACCTCCTTGGTCCTATTTACCCAGTTACCTTTAGAACTCCTAGTTTATAGCTGTCTGAACTCCTGCCTTACTGACAACAACTTTCTTGACCCCTTACAGTCTGCCTTTTGTCCCTACACTCCAAAGAAACCGGCTTACTGAAACTCAAAAACAATTTACTAACTGCTAAATACAATGGCCACTACTCCATACTCATGCTACTAGGTCTTTCTGCTGCCTTTCATACTGTTGACCATCCCAACTCTACTCTTTTGGCCTCCGAGACTCTGCTCTTCCCTGATTCTCCTACCTATCACAACGTTCCTTCACTTTTGCCTTGCAACTCTGTCTCCTCATCTCCACTTCCTCTTTCTGAAGGGATCCCCCAAGGTCCTGTCCTCTGACCCCCCTTCTCTTTTCCATCTACACCTCTTTCCTTGGTCACTTGATAAACTTGCACAGTTTCAAATACCATCTCTATGCTTATGACACCCAAATCTATCTCTCTACTCTCCACCTCACTCCTTCAGTTTCTTCTTGCATTGCTAACTTATTAACTATCATATCAATTTGGATTTTACACCACTTAATTAAACTCAATGTTTCCAAAACTGAACTAATAATATTCCCTCCTGTCCGTGCCCCCTTCCCTGACGTCTCCATCATGTTCAATAATATAACTATCAGTTCTTTCTCTCAATCCAGGTTACAAGGTGTAATCTGGGACTCTTACCTGTCCTTTCATTCCCAAATCCAATCACTGTCCAAATCTTGTAGACTTCACCCCCATAACGTCTTCAAAATATGCCCTTTTTTAACTGATTAAACCACTAAAAAGTAACTCATTTATTTCCTTATTGTCTCTCTCCTTTACTATTGCAACTCCCTCCTCATAGGCCTACCTCTACACAGGCTATTCTCTCTTTAGTCTATCATGAATGCTGCTGCCAGACTTATCCACCCTACCAACTTCTCAGTGTCTGACACCCCTTTCTGCCAATCCCTCCACTGGCTTCTGATTGCTCAATGAATAAAATTCAGAATATAAACAACAACATAAAAAGCAATTTACAACTCTGCCCCAAGCTATATCACCAGTCTTGAATCACTGTATCACCCAAATTGTCCACTTCGGACCTCCCAAGACCTCCTGCTCTCTAGCTCTAACTCTAGACCACAATAGAGAGCAGCTACATATGACCACTTCTCTGGGCCGCATGACACCTCCTAATAACAATACGTATTTATCTCCAGATATTGCAATGATCCTCTTCCAAACTGATAGGAACATATGCACACCCAGTAGAAAAGACTTTCTCAACAGAGGAAACTTTAGAAACAGATGTAGAACACTTAGGCCTTAATTCCTCCCTGCCATTCTGGTCCTACTTCTGAATTTATGATTATATCATGATCCACGTGGCAGCTGAGAACAGAGGTAATGTGATCAATTATTATACACCTTGCATTTCTATTTTAATCACTTGCTGGCTGCCTCCTGTAGCTTTACTGCCACAGGGTAGTTCAGCTGTACAGAATCACGTAAATATAAGTGATTTGCCTTTCCAAGTATGGGGTATGAGCACCTGCACCCACCCACTCTGGCTATGCTGTCATTCGCTACAGCACAAGCCAATCAGCGGATCTTAGCCAATGATTTATGCCAGAATCCACTGATTGGCAGAGTGAATAAGCATGCCTGGTGTTGATAAACCTGGGTTGTGTTTACAGACAGCATTGATGTGCCATTTTTTCTCCCTACAAAGTAGGGAGTAAAGAAGGTAAATTTCTTAGTAAAACAGCACATAGTACACACACACGAAACATTGTTAAGCACACAGTTAATCCCTTGATTGCTCTAAATGTTAACCTGTTCACAGCCAGTGATATTAATACAGTAATAATGTCCATTAATAGCACTAATCGCTGTATTAGTGTCACTGGTTATGTCAGTGTCAGTTAGTAATTTTCCCTCCAGCATCAATTAGTGTCAGATTTCTGCCACATTATTGAAGTCTCATTATAAGTTGCTGATCACCTCCAGTACTAGTATAACAAAAAAAAAATATATATATATATATATATATATATATATATATATATATATATATATATATATATATATATATATATATATATATATATATATATATATATACCATAATTTACATATGCTATAACCTTGATGCAAACCAATCAGTATACATGTATTTTTTTTTTTACCCAAGACATGCAGCAGAATACATTTTGGTATAAATTTATGAATAAACTCGATTTTTTTTAATATGGATATATTTTATCTCAGAAAGTAAAAAAAAAAAAAAAATCTAATGCCAAAAATGTATGGAAAAAAAATTATCTAAATTTTGTTTGGGTACAGCATTGCATGACCGTGAAATTACCAGTTAAAGTAGTGCAGTGCTAAATAGCAAAAAATGGCCTGGTCATGAAGGGGTAAAATCCTCTGGAGTTGAAGTGGTTAAAATTTGAAACTGAATGGCATGCCAGACTATTCTTTCACAAACACATTTGTGAGGTTAGGCACTGATGTGGACAAGAAGGCCTGGCTTTCAGTCTCCGCTCTAATTCATCCCAAAGGTGTTCTTTCGGGTTGAGCTCAGGCCAGTCAAGTCAAACATTACCATAGACACACTCCAAAACCTTGTGGATAGCCTTCCCAGAAGAGTTGAAACTGTTATAGCTGCGAAGGGTGGACCAACTCAATATTGAACCCTACGGACGAAGACTGGGGTGCCAATAAAGTTTATGTGAGTGTAAAGGCAGGCGTGCCAATACTTTTGGTAATGTACTTTAAATAAAGTAATTTTAAAAATGACATATGTAATCAAGATCTACTGTAACATATTTTTTTGTTATTATTATCATAATTTTGAGCACTAATAATATTTTTTAAAAGAGAATACATTGACGGATAATAGTTTTCTAAATTTAAGTAGTAATTTATTATTTTTATGATAACATATCTTGTAAAAGTACATGTAATAATTTATTTCAACTTTTGTAATAAGACATTTTTGTTACATCTTTTAAAACACTAGTCCACTGTGTCTTCAGAGGGAAAAAAAATCCTTTCTGACGCTTAATGATAATTGGATAAATCCCTGGCTCATCATGCTATCAAAGTTTAATTAATTATGAAAGTTACATTAATAAGTTAACTTCATTCTGTCCCTTAATAATAATGGCCAATTTAATTCATAAGCCAATCTAGTACAAAGAGTAAATTAGTTGGTTAACTTCAGAAACTGAGGGACAGTCACAAAAAGACACAGACTCTATACACAACCTTAATTATCCTGCGTTATGTCTGTAAATTCCTAGATAGTGAAATATAAATGTATTTGCCCATTTATTAAACAGTCATGCTTTGAAATATCCTGCTTTATGTTTTGGGTCTTCTGTTTGGCTGCTTTCACTGCACGTTTCCATGGAATGCTAGCAAAATATATGAATAAAAAAAATATATATTATGTTGAGTTACTAAAGGAGTGAAGGCTGTTCACCCACAAAGTGAATTTTAGTAAATAAGCTGAACCTGCATTCACGTTGAATACCCAATCATTGACAATGTTTACAGGATTGTTGGAAGTACTTGATTGGTTGATTAAAGTGAATACAGCTTCCTTTCAGTAACATTCACTTACCTAAGTAAACAGTCTCTAGAGACCTTTAGTAAATCAGTCATAGTTTTTTTTTTTTCAATAGGACTTGTTCACACTGTCGAGCTACTTGAGAAAAGTTCTGCATGGAACCATGCAAGCACATTGAATGGGATCCTTCAATACCACAGCAAAACAAAAAAAAAACCACGAAACATGCAATAGAGCAGCAGCATCAGCTTAGTGTGAACCAGTCCTAGCATGCGGCAAGAAGCTGACATGAAAAGACCATTGCTAACCTGTGTAGGAATTATATGTCACTACGGAGAGAGCAGTTCTGCGGCGTAACAAAAGACAGAGAACATTTTGATGAATTAAAGATAGGTGAATGGTAAAGTGTGAAAAGTAGGTAAACTAAATACATATTACTGTACATCTAAATATATCTTAAGCTGCTGTTTTTTTTTACTTTGGATAGAGATTAAAATGTTAGAGTTTCTGCCAGTTAGTTATTGCTATCTGTGTCCCTGTTGGGTTTATTTCCCTTGACTTCCTATCCAAGACTCTCCAATGGTAACATAGACATAATTTTTTTTTTTTAGTAGAGTTAGGAAGTGTTTAAACTCCTGCAAATGTTTGTATTGCTGTCTGAACTTTTCTATCCTAGTGATAACCACATCTCCCACCTCACTTTTATTGTATGAAACAGGAAGCAAAAGAAAAGTTCCCTAAAAGGGTCACAGACAGAAGTAAACACATTTTGGACCTCTCTGTCAAAAAAAAGAAAAAAATGATAAAGTAAAGCTTTTGATATAATAAAATGTAAAAAATTAAATGCATACACCATTTGAATACAACATAAAATAGCATTATTGTAATTGAATAAAGTTATTTCATATAACATTTTAACAGAGAAACCTGTATAATTAACTGTGTATCTTAAATGATCACATTCACTTTGGTGGAACAGATTTTGACATAGCAGTTGTTTCTTGTCAGATTAATGTCTTTGATTTTGGGATGTTTCTTCTGGCAACAGTTGACATGCTTCAAATGATAATCAGTATTACCCACAGCTGTTTTCAATTGAATACACACCATACTATTGAATATCAAAGTAATTTCTATGAAGTCATGTACATAATTCTGAGACATTGTCCAAGGAACCTGAAAATCTGTCACAGATAACACTCCACTATCATTATTAATAAGACTAAACTTGTTTTCTATTTGAATGCATTTGTGAAGTCGAACTAATACACATCTATGAGGGATTTACTTTCAATTTAGATGGTATCATTTATTGTTATTGTTTAATTTATCTTTGTAGAACCATTTTATTACATGCTTATTTCTAAGTGATGATTATGTGTCTTCCAGTTGGGTACACAATGAATGATCTAATTTTTGAGTGGCAAGAAAATGCACCTGTGCAGCTGGCTGATGGGCTTACTCTTCCTCAGTTTGTTCTAAAAGAAGAGAAAGATTTACGTTACTGCACTAAGCATTATAATACAGGTATGCAAAGCAAGTTATTCTTCCCTTCATTTCATTTACAGGTTATCAGGTACAGATGTTCTTTGACATAAGTTAATGTTACATGCACTAAGATGTTACATGAACAGATACTTATGCAACCTGGGCTACATCCAGTACCCAGCCAGCATGACTTGCTGAACAGATTAAACTGCCCAGAGCAGTATTTTAAAGTCATTCTTTCTGACATACGAAAAAAAAAATATGTGTATATGCTTTTGCTTCAGCGTGCTGAAAAAGCAAGGAAAATAGCCCCAAAATATTCCTAAAATATTTATTTTGCACATGCAAAGCTTGTGGAGACATGGACAATAGTGCCTGGGTATATATTGTGTGGATAATTTCCCAACAAAGGGGTTTTCTGGGCAGTCCATGCTCAAAAGTCTTAAAAATAACCAACAAAATGGTGGCATACCTTAAATTAAAATGGGATTTTCTGTAATCTTTTTCAGGCTGTCTTTAATTGGCTAGTTTTGCTGCATTCACTTATCTTTAGGAACCATATAGTATGAAATTCAAACTGATATTATTATAGAATCTGCAAAATAACAAACAAAAACCTGATACTAAAAAAGACAAAAGCCCCATAGCAACTTTTTCACGTGGTCTCCAAAGACCTCTTTTTGTGCCACTTGGCACTATTAAGTGGGCAAATAGTATAATTTATCTTAAAGTGTGTGTCTGGGCAAACCATTTTTATTTTTTTTGGATGGAATGGTGAAGAAGTAGAACCACTGTCAGGTTTTTACTGCTATCTGTGGCTCTGTAAGGCCGCGTACACACGGGCGGATTGTCTGCCCAACTTAGTTGTTTCAGCGGACAATCCGCTCGTGTGTGGGCTTCAGCGGACTTTTTCAGCGGATTGTCTGACGAACAAAGTCTTACGGAATTTCCGTAAGACAGTCCGTCCAAACTTGGTTTCAGCGGACAGTCCGCTCGTGAGTAGGCTAGTTCGACAGACTAAGTTTGGCGCATGCTCAGAAAGGATTTACACGGCGAAGGTTGCATTGCAGTGTATTGGACGTCGAATTTTTCGTCCCGTCGTACGTGCCGTACACGTCATCGCGCAAGCTTTCAGCGGACTGTCTGCTCATCGTGTGTGGTCAAGTCCGTTCATGCAAATTTTGAACGGACTGTCTGTCAGATTGTCTGACGAACTTAGTTGGCCAGACAATCCGCCCGTGTGTACGCGGCCTAAGCCCTTGTACACACAGTCGGAGATTCCGACGGAATGTGTCCGATCGCACCGTTTTGTTGGATATTCCGACTGTATGTGGTCTACATTGGACTGTTTCCGTAGGATTATCCGACAGACCAACTTTTCCAACTTGTTGGTAAAATTTTCCGACAAAATGCTCCGATCGGACATACTCCGTTCATGTGTAGAGAATTCCGATCGGACAAATTGCCACGCATGCTCAGATCAAATTCCTACACCAAAGCTATTGGATACTAGCGTAAACGTAGTCCCGTCGTAACGAAATAACGTCATCACGCCGTGTTTTCCGACAACTTTGTCCGACCATGTGTATGCAACACTTTCGGACAAAATTTGACGGATTTTGTCCGAAACTGTTGCATTTGGTTGTCGGAATCTCCGACCGTGTGTACAAGGGCTTAGAGAGATTCCCCCCCCCCCAAGTCCTGCCCTGCTATCAAAGTTTCACCAGACATTAGGTGAGGGGACTAGGCTTATTTTCACCAGGTGATCCCATTGGTAGCACCTTTCTTGTCTTAGGGTGGCTCCTCTGTCTATGGATGAGCAATAGAGACCCTCCTGGGCATCAGCAATGCCTGGAGATGGGTAGTATCAGTTGGACTAGTAGATTTAGATGGACGTTACATAAGTGACTAACAAATTAAAGCTTATTTCTTCTTTTGTGATAAAGGTAGATAGAAAATGATAGAAAGCTGACCATTGTAAGGGCCTCTGCTAAATGGTTTGCCTCAGCCCCCTAATTTTCATTATTGCTGGACAGCTTTTTTCTGTTAACAGAAAATGAAAAATAACAGGCTTACTGGCAGGATCAGTAGGTGAAAAAAATAGCCCAAAAAAAAAAGAGAACTAATGAAACCAACATACAGGAATGTATAAGCTATAATATATTGAATGCTGTTCTTGGGTATATATACGGTTTACTGATCACCTTTGCTAAATGTGCAAAAAGTCCACATTCATATGAAGTCACAGCCATATGTCTTCACGTTATTTCTCCCTGGTCTTGATAAGACAGAGAGAGAGACAGAGTGAGTGCAGCCTAAACCACATTGTCATACTTGTACAGACCAGGAGGCCAATTTTATGATTTAGTAAAGTCAATCACAGAGATGAGCTCTATGGAGAAAATATAACGGATAGTCTTTTACCATTACTTATATTTTAAATGGATATTCTATATGCTTTTTTCAATGGGTATTCTAAATGTAATTTTTTTCCTTTTTCATCTTTCTAATTCTTATCTTCACCAAGGAAAGTTTACATGCATTGAAGTTCGATTCCATCTAGAGAGGCAGATGGGGTATTACCTGATTCAGATGTACATTCCCAGTCTTTTGATTGTTATTTTATCATGGGTATCCTTTTGGATCAATATGGATGCTGCTCCAGCTAGAGTTGCTCTCGGTATAACAACGGTGCTTACTATGACAACACAGAGCTCTGGATCCCGAGCCTCCCTTCCAAAGGTAAGCAAGTCAGTCTAAGGTATACATGCACACTACATCTGAAACAACAGAAAAATATTTCAGAATTACTTGATTCATCTGGGTTAGTTTTGTCTAAAGATGGACTAGTCCGAATATATCTTGTTAGGTACAAAACAAACATGCTATAATGAGTATAAGAGAGTTATATGGCTGATTTTCTGAAAGAAAAGGGGTTTTGACTTTATTTGCATAAATCATGTTGAAGGCAAATTTCTTCTTTTTAAGTTTACCTGTACACGATCATGTGATTCAAAGTAAACTTAGCTCCACAAGGTAGGGGAATCATCAGTAGAAATACAATCATCTCTTACAAGGTTATTTACACATTTTCATAATATTCTGAACTGGGTTAGGATCAGTAAAGTAAAAAAATCTTCTTTGTAGAAAGGTGATCCTAGTAACTGTTTTGCTTGGAGCTTCTAAAGTTGTGTGCCTGTGGGTTCCATTGATTGAAAACCATCCCTGGTATTGAAATAAAATGTGTGTTTTTTTATTTTTTTGAGAAGATCTGCTGGACTGTCTCACTCCTCTGTAATAAATCTCTCTTTCAGTTTTACTATCAAAACTGTCAAGCTGAGGTGGCAAACACAGCAATGAGACAACTGGTTTTGTCTGCTACCAGCAGGTGAAATATTAAGCTGCAGAACTTTATTGAATTTTTTATATTTTTCTGCTGTAAGTCTTCAGGATGCAGTACACGTCTCTGACAGTTTGTTCATTTTTTTTTACATCATTAACCTCCGTGCCTACTTCAAAGTCAGAGATACATGGATATAAAAAGTCTACACACCCCTGTTAAAATGTCAGGTTTCTGTGATGTAAAAAAAATGAGACAAAGATAAATCATTTAAGGACTTTTTTCCACCTTTAAGGTGACCTATAAACTGTACAACTCAGTTGAACAACAAACTGAAATCTTTTTTAGGTGGAGTGAAGTAAAAAAAAATAATAATAATAATAGGGTTGCATAAGTGTGCACACCCCTAAACTAATACTTTGTTGAAGCACCTTTTGATTGTATTACATCACTCAGTCTTTTTAGGTATGAGTCTACCAGCATGGCATATCTTGACACTTTTCTTTGCAAAAACACTCCAAATATGTCAGGTTGCGAGGGCATCTCCTGTGCACAGCCCTCTTCAGATCACCCTACAGATTTTCAATCAGATTCAGGTCTGGGCTCTGGCTGGGCCATTCCAAAATGTTAATCTTCTTCAGGTGAAGCCATTCCTTTGTTTATTTGGATGTAAGCTTTGGGTTGTTGTCATGCTGAAAGATGAAGTTCCTCTTCATGTTCAGCTTTCTAGCTGAAGCCTGAAGGTTTTGTGACAATATTCATTGGTATTTGGAACTGTTCATAATTCCTTCTACCTTGACAAAGGCCCCTGTTCCAGCTGAGGAAAACAGCCCCAAAGCATTATGCTGCCCCCAGCATTCTTCATGGTGGGCATTGTGTTCTTTTGGTGATGTGCAGTGTTGTTTTTGCGCCAAAAATATATTTTGGAATTATAGCCAAAAAGTTCAACCTTGGTTTCAGCAGACCATAACACATTTTCCCACATGCTTATGGGAGACTTCAGATGTGTTTTTGAAAAATTTAGCTGGGCTTGGATGTTTTTCTTGGTTAGAAAAGGCTTCCGTTTTGCCACTCTACCCCATAGCCCAGACATATGAAGAATACAGGAGATTGTTGTTACATGTACCACACAGTCAGTGCTTGCCAGATATTCCCGCAGTTGCTTTAATGTTGCTGTAGGCCTCTTGGCAGCCTCCCTGACCAGTTTTTTTCTTGTCTTTTCATCAATTTTGGAGGGACGTCCAGTTCTTGGTAATGTCACTGTTGTGCCATATTTTCTCCACTTGATGGTGACTGTCTTCACTTTGTTCCATGGTATATCTAATGCCTTGGAAATTCTTTTGTACCCTTCTCCTGACTGATACCTTTTAACAATGAGATCCCTCTGATGTTTTGGACGCTCTCTGAGGACCATGGCTTTTGCTGTAGGATATGACTAAGTAAATGTCAGGAAAGTCCTACTAGAACAGCTGAACTTTATTTGGGGTTAATCAGAGGCACTTTAAATGATTGCGGGTGTGTGCTGACTCCTATTTAACATGAGTTATTTTACATCTCCAGTTATAAGAGGGTGTGCACACTTATGCAACCACATTATTTAATTTTTTAATTTTTACTCCCGCCCCCTAAAAGATTTCCGTTTATTTTTCAATTGAGTTGTACCATTTATAGGTCACATTAAGGCTCACTTCACACTGGAATATTGTGCACCTCCATTCTCTGGTCCAGGGACGCATCAGGTCCAAATTTTTGCCTGAATTTGGCCCTGCAACGGAGCCAAAGATGTGCAGTGTACTCCGCAGCCGCCCCAGAGATATGTGAACCGGCTCCATAGAAAGACGCTCACAGTCTCCTGCTATGTGAATTGGATGCGGGGAAAGCCGCATCCAGTTTGCATAGGTGCGATCCCAGCCTAAACGTGGAAAAAGTTCTGAAATTAAATCTTTGTCTCGTTTTTTTACATCACAGAAACCTGACATTTTACCAGGGGTGTGCAGACTTTTTATATCCACTGTAGACATTGATTTGCTGTAGTAGTGTTCTCACTGTCAGCCCCTTCTGCTCAAAACTGTTATACTTTTTTCACTGGTAGTCTGTGATGTAGTGTTCATTCACAATAGGCCCTTCATTTTATAGTCCACCATGCCTAGGACAGTTGGAATTTAAATCTTTAATAATTGCAATATTATCTAATGATTGTATTTATTACAATAATATCTAATGCTTGATAGCTGATGCTCCTCCAAAAGCCACAAACACATCTGGGTTATGACAAATTGTCCAACTGTGCCTTTGCCATTGAAAAATGAGTGGACAGGTTACACTAACTGACCCATTCTGTGCTAATCACGCCTGCCAAACACTGCTCATTACAAACAATTCCCATGCACATGTATGTTTTATGGGAAAATAATATTTAAAAAAATCTTTATAAGCAACGGTTTCTTTTCTAAGATGCTAATAATGGTTACAAATGCTAAAAAAAATGGAATTGAAAAATTTAACAATTATGTTGCTGGGTCTAAGATTTAAATCCATAGTGCTTTATTGGTGGGATGTGGTATCCCAGAAAAACAGCTCACAATTCCATTTTTATATTTCTTCACTATAATCCTTTTGTTTGGGATGTTGCTAACACTGTTTCTAATAACTGACAGAATAAAAAAGGTCACTTATGGCGCTGCCCTTAGCAAAACACTTTCCTCGGTAATATAAGTCTGGACATGCTAAGGGATCTTTGTAGAAGTCAGTCAGCTTTGCAATGCATATGTAGACTTTATATAAAACATATTTTTTTTTTTTTTAAAAGCAGAACTTCAGGCAGATGCTAAAGATGCAATTAATGAAGCCTTGTAATTGTGTTAATCATAAAGTATATTTTTTATTCAAGTACTGTTTGTGCCAGCATTTATCTTGGTATAAGTCCATGTAAAGAGGAACTCAGAGAAGGGTAGGGAAAAGCAGCTCCAGAATCAAATTACATGGCCTGCAGTGCAAGAAACATTCTGATAGTAGGAGAGAGCTGAATTATCTAATCATAGGATGGGGTGGGGAGGAGAACAGTAAGTTAAACTGTAACAGAAACGATCAACCCCAGCTAGACAGAGTTGTGCGATAGAGCTACAGTTGTGTGAAAAAGTATTTGCCCCCTCCTGATTTTTTATTTATTTTTTTAATTTCTCACACTTAAATGATTCACATCATCAAACAAATTTCAAATAAAAAGTAAATCCAAGATGCCGTTTTTAAAATATTTCATTTATTAAGGGAAAGAAGCTGTTCAAACCTGCCTGGCCCTATGTGAAAAAGTAATTGCCCCTTCCCATGCTGAATCATGAATGAACTGTGATTAACTACAATTTTTTGGAAGGCTGAGTTAAATTTCACTTGCCACACCCAGACCTGATTACTGCCAGACCAGTTGAATCAAGAAGTCACATACATAGAAGCTGTCTGACAAAGTGAAGCACGCTAACAGATCACAAAAAGCCACACATCATGCTACATTCTAAAAAAATTCAAGAACAGATTAGAAACAAATTAATGTACATATATCGGTCTAAGAAGGGTGTCAAAGGCTGTGGAGCTTCCATGAACCATGGGGAGACCCATTATCCACAAATGGAGATAACCTGAAACAGTGGTGAACCTTCCCAGGAGTGGCCTGCCTACCAAAATTATGACTCATCCAGGAGGTCATAAAAGAACCCAGAACAACATCTAAAGAACCGCAGGCCTATTCAAAGCCTGGCATCCAATTGAGATGCTGGAAAACCCTCCAATGTGGCTGAATTAAAACAATTCCGCAAAGAAGGGTGGGCCAAAATTGCTCCACAGCAATGTGAAAGACCAATCTTAATCCAGCTCTGTGCATAAGAGCAGTGACTCTCTTGAGTGTCTCCCCCTTTTTTTGGCTTAGACATAGCAGCAGGAGCTATTGGCTCCCACTGCTGTCTATCACAGCCAACGAGGAGGGAGCTTCCTATGGACACACAGAGCTGGCTTGGGAACGAGCCTACATGAGTGCCCCCATAGCACACAGCTTGCTATGGGAGCATCAGAGGGCCAGGAGCGCCAACGGGGGAGGAGGATCAGGGCTGCTCTGTGCAAAATAATTGCACAGAGCAGGTAAGTATGACATGTATATTATTATTATTAATTTTTCATTCATTTACAAGCACTTTAAGCAGCACTCCCTAATGCATTACCCTAAAGGGTCACACAAACCCCAAGCCCTACAGCCCAATCTGGTGGGTGTTAAGGTATACATTGACTCCACTTCCAAAACCAACCAATAAAAACCCCCCATTCAATAGTTACCTCTTGTAATTTCATAAAAACATACTTGGAGTCTTGAATGTATTATTTTATTCTTACTAATAAAAGTTGGAGTCCAAGAATTTACAGTTTTTTTCAAATTGGTTCCCCTATTCCTGAAAAAAGTGGGTATCCCAGAGGCTTGGTCAAATTTTTATGTACCTTAAGGATCATTTAAAATGTGGGTACATTACAACTTTCAATTTATAAAAACATATTTTTCTTTTAAAACTACCTCTAACTGACCTCATACCAATTTTACACACATTTTTTAACAACCAGAATGTTCTTTATTGAAACCTGGGCATGATACAATCAAAGTAAAATGCACAGTGGTAGACGGAGTCACAATAAGGTCAATCACAAAAGAGTTTAGTACAAGACCGCATATGCAAAAGAAGACATACACAAGAATAACAAAGTAGGCACAAAAGATAAGATAACATAAACCCCAAGAATCAAGTCAGGCGAATATAGACGGTGGCCATGGTCAGACCTTCTAAAAGGGATGATGAAGAGAATCACTGGGCCGTCCATGGCTGCCACATTTTTTCATACTTCTTAGGCCGCGTACACACGGGCGGATTGTATGGCCTACTTAGTCCGTCATACAATCCGACGGACAGTCCGTCATACTTTCGAATGAACGGACTTGACCACACACGGATGCACAAACAGTCCGTCGAAAGCTTGCGTGATGACGTGTACAGCACGTACGACGGGACTAGAAATAGGAAGTCCAATACACAGCAATGCAACCTTCCGCCGTGTAAATCCTTTCTGAGCATGCGCCATTCTTAGTCTGTCGAACTAGCCTACTCACGAGCGGATTGTCCGCTGAAACCAAAGTATGACGGACAGAATTACGGAAATTCCGAAATACTTAGTACGCCAGACTGCACGCTGAAAAAGTCCGCTGAAGCCCACACACGAGCGGACTGTCCGCTGAAATGTGTTTCGGCGGACTAAGTAGGCCATACAGTCTGCCCGTGTGTACGCGGCCTAAGACACTATTTGTTGATATATGTAAATTTGTACATAGGCATTACCGCATTAATCAAAGTCTTCCATGAGTTAATATAGGGAGCAGTCCACTTACATAAAGTCTAATTTTTTTTGGCATAATACATTAAATAAGACATCAACAACCTAGTATATCTACACCTCTGCATGTCATTGTGAATGTTCAATAATGGCAATTCTAGAGAAATCGAGAGGGACAGATGAACATTAATAATGTCAAAAACCTCTGTACAAAACTGTGATATCCTAGGACAACTGCAGACTATGTACATATACATACCAATAGCTTTCTGACACTGTGGGCAGTCAGTAGATCATTGAGGGTAAATACAGTGCAACCTCTAGGGAGTGTAGTATAATCGATAAAGGAATTTCGTCTGTATCAATTCATCCCTAGAGGAGATGACAAGCCTCAAGCTTCCTTCACTGCTCCCACAGTTTATCGATTTTAGGGGACTTAAATAGCGAGAAAAGAGGGGCTCGGATAGGGGTGCCTGTTAAAGTAGGTTTTCAATAGGGCCTGTTGCTTAACTGAAAGAGTGAGGAAATTGGGAACGAGCGCCATGCCAGAGTTAGAAAGAATGGAAATACATCTATTTAGGTAAGCCGAACTTAGCAGACAGCTCACGAAAGGATAGCAAGGTGCCAGCCAGCATAATATCCCGGAGCATCCTTATACCAAATCAAGCCCACAACTTGGGATCGGGCAGCAGTCTAAAATGAGGGGTTTACCCATAGTGGTTGATATGGGGACCAAAAATCAGGTGTCAGGAAATGCCTTCTGGCGGAAACCCAAACCCGGAGGGTCATCCTGGAGGTCAGTATAAGCTTTGGGACCCTGATATACCATGTTACTGAGCTCCTGAAGTGAATCCAACAGGGCAGCCCCAAACAAACTGAACGTTCACTCAAGATCGCATGAACCATCAGCGAACTAAGACTAAAATAGCCTCCCAGTAGTATTCCAAGTACTTAGGTAATGCTAGCCCTCCACATCACACATGCAGATACAGAGTAAATTGTGCTAGGTGTGCACCCCCCCAGAAGGAGCCAACACAGCGATCCACTTCCTTAAAAAAAGAGCCAGGTATCCAAATGGGACAGTTACAAAATATGTAATTAACCACTTAAGGACCAGGCCTCTTTTTCAGATTTGGTGTTTACATGTTTAAAACAGTTTTTTTTGCTAGAAAATTACTTAAAACCCCCAAACATTTTATATTGTTTTTTTTCTAACACCCTAGAGAATAAAATGGCGGTCATTGAAATACTTTTTTTTCACACCGTATTTGCGCAGCGGTCTTACAAGCGCACTTTTTTTGGAAAAAATTCACTTTTTTGAATAAAAAAATAAGACAACAGTAAATTTGATACCCAACATGTCACGCTTCAAAATTGCGCCCGCTCATGGAATGGCGTCAAACTTTTAGCCTCAAAAATCTCCATAAGCGGCATTTAAAAAATTCTACAGGTTGCATTTTTGCGTTACAGAGGAGGTCTAGGGCTAGAATTATTGCTCTCGCTCTACCGATCACGGCAATACCTCACATGTGTGGTTTGACCACCATTTTCATATGCGGGTGCTACTCACGTATGCGCTCGCTTCTGTGCGCAAGCTCGTCGTGACGGGGTGTTTCTAAAAACCTTTTTTTTTCTTATTTATTTTAATTTATTTTATTTATTTTTACACTGTTTAAAAAAAAAATGGATCACTTTTATTCCTATTACAAGGAATGTAAACATCCCTTGTAATAGAAAAAAGCATGACAGGTCCTCCTAAATATGAGATCTGGGGTCAAAAAGTCCTCAGATCTCATATTTGGACTAAAAATACAAATAAATAAAAAAATAAAAATAAAAAATTACATTTAAAAAAAATATACCTTTAAGAGGTATGGGCGGAAGTGACGTTTTGACGTCGCTTCTGCCCTCCTATGGTATAGAGACGAGTGGGGGCCATCTTAGCCTCACTCGTCTCCATACCCAGCTAGCAAAAGGACCCGATCGTCTCCGCCGCTACCGTCGGCTCCGGTAAGCGGCGGAAAGTGCGGGGGGGGGTGGCACCTCTCCCACCACCGATAGCGGTGATCTCGCGGCAAATCCGCCGCGGAGACCACCGTTATCATACAGACGACCGGCGCCTGAAGAGATGGATATCTTGGTTGTGGCAGCAGCTGCTGCCGTTACCGAGATATCCCTCTTCAAAAATAGGACGTACATCATCGTGCTCTGGTCGTTAAGTGGTTAAATTAAGGAATAGAAATCATTTTTGGGACATTATTACTTCCCATCAAGTGCAAAGGAAGAGTACCCCAAGAGAAGCATGTATCCTGCAGTTGTAAAAGCAAAGATTGTAAATTAAGACTATAGAAACTTGCAGGCTTCCTTTTAATCTGCATACCTTGGTGCCTAAACTCATCAACCCACTTCAGTAGAGTAAGGGCTGCAGTCTCCCATGCCTGAGGGTCAAGAGAGAACAACACAGACTTTGACCAGTTGTTCCCGATACCAGAGAACTGACCAAATTCGCCAAAAACAGACAGCTCTGCCCGCAGGGAGGTATCTGCATCAAGTACAGAAGGGCATGATCGGCATAGAGCGTGATATTTTCCTGAAAGAATTAAGGGGATAGTGGGTGTGGTGCTGCTCTTTGATTGTAGTGGGTGTATATTTCAACAAATATTAAAAGTACTAGTGCTTTGTGCTACACATTCAATTAAATACATACAGATGCAATCAATAAAAAATAAAATGGCAGATGTTCTATTAAAATCAGTACATTTAATTAAGTAGATGCAAAACCAATCAAGAAATGTGAAAAAAAGTGACTAGTGTTCTATTAGACCAAAAATATAACATCAATGCTTGGATTAAATATATGGTTATTAAAGTGGCAGGTGCAGGTGCAAGAGATATTTTCCTGCAAGGAACGGATCAAATCGAGAGCTCTGGATCAAAATGACCAAGAGTTCCAATGCCAAAGCAAAGAGGAAGGGAGACGGGGGCAACCCTGCCAAGTCCCCCACCACAAAGGGAGGGTCTCAGAGAACCTATTATTTGTGCGGAATCCCCACTCAATTCAAATGTCTTCTCAGCATTTAAAGAAGCAATGACTTTTGTGCCACTGTTAGTATGGGCCAGATATTTATTGATGCCCTTCCCAAGCATAAATCCAGTCTGGTCAACCTGTACACGGTCTTCAAAAACCTTTGATAAATGATTGCCAAGAATTTTAGCCAAAATATTTGCATCAACATTGAGAATGGCTTATAGGAGCCACAATCTTCAAGATCCTTGCCTAGTTTGGGCACCAACACAATAATCACTTCTAACATAGACTTTGGCAGGGAATCCAGGGAGGAGTATTGACCAAAAGAGAAGTAAGTCTAGGCACCATCAAGTCCTGGCACAAAAGGCATCCCATCCACCTCAGGCACCCTACCTGGCTGAGGCTGAGCTCTTGCACATCTTCAAGAGAGATGTCATGATCCAGTCTGTCCCTAGTGTCAAAGTCAATAGTTAGGAACTCAATCGGATCTAGTTAGGTACAGCGATCAGGCAAAGTGTTGTCCACCAGCGAGGAGTAAAGCGATTGGTAATAGCCCCAAAAATTGCAGTTCATGTAAACGGGGAACATAAGCAAAACACTGTCTTTATCCCTAATCCTATCTATATGGGTAACTTACATCTGCCCTCTAGCCAACCACACTAGTAACCTGCCATTTTTATCCTCCTTCCTCAAACACTCGCTAGGCAGTAGAAAGCATAAAGTTACGAATCAATTCAACCTGGAGAAAATTCACGTCCCTCGGGATATGCTGCCAAGCCCCGTAACAGGAGCAATAAGGGCTAGCCACATATGCCACCTCCTTTGGCTGGAGATCATGCTCCAGCTCCTTTGCTTGAATTTTTTGGTCACTGATTTCGTTCAAAGTTCGGGTCCTCTTTAAAAAGATTACAGGACTTTCATAGTAATATCTAAATATTATACATTTTGTTCATTTCATTGGCAACAGAAAACAACACCTAAACAAAATATGAACATGTTCGCAAATTTTTCACAAATGTAAATGCCAGTTTTTTGTTGTCACTGCATGTTTTATTGCTGTTTGCGACATAAATAACTTGGTAAATTATTTACTAACAATACAAGCATATTTAATGTGTGTAGACAGAAGGCAGGCACATCATTCAGACTAGTGCAGCAATGCTGTGAGATACACTTATTTGAGCAAGAATAAGCATGTAAACCTAATTAAATCAGATTTGTCAAATCAATATGAAGTATGAATAGACATACAGACAGCAACAAATGTGATTAAATATTTTACCATATTTTGTCTTTGAACCATCAAAATTGATCAGAAGGGGAGATCATACGTTATCAAATGAGGCTAGAAGAGTATTGCTTTTGTCGGCAATCACTCTATCCTTTTAGAAATCAGGTTTTTTTTTTGCTAAACAAGTGGTTTGCTTGCATGATATTCAAAGAAACCTCATCCTTTTCAATCATTTAAAACTGGCCACACAAAATATAATCTGATTATATCACCTCCTTTAGATCTAATAACAACTACTTAATGTGAGGACCTACCGAAAAAATACTTTTGATGTATATTCAATCAGGCATTCATTCATTGATAAAAGTAGATTGTATGTCCAGATATGATAAGTATTTTAACATGCGTGGCCAGCTTTAAATAGCTGTATAAAATAGACACTTACCTGGGAGGATCAACAGATCTGCCTTTGTGTTCCTAGATGTATTGGTAACATTGTTTTCAAAAGATTTGTAATAAGAAAAGGTATGCACAGACACTTACACTGAATGCGAATGAATAATAGTGTCTCCTTTAGTCAAGTGCTGATCATATATCAAATATTTCTGTAGAATGTGTTGTTACTCAAGGCATCCATTTGGAGTACACTTTAGAGACCATTAATATATACATTACTCCATGTGCTGTCTTCTGTTCGAGAGCTGACCCTGTAATTTGGTACAAGATGGAAATATAGATGGGATAACATATGAGAAATGGTTCTGTTTCTGTATGCCTTATGATGGCATTAATACAGTAAAGGACTAAGCACACATTTTGGTTTCTCATTGCTCAGTTCACCGTACAGTTATTTTTATGTGATGTTTACAGTTTTACATAATAATTCTTTTGTATTTCTGCTTTTTGTACTAAATAAAGAGACGTGTACATTAGCCATTAGAAGGAGCAAACCTTCAATTTGCTGTAATAAGAGCAATCTCCATTGTTTGTCCAAACTCAGTGATCGCTAAGTAATGAGAGAACTGAATCGGATACCAATAGATTTATACATGATCTTATAGTTTACCTGTACCTGAGAATATAATGTTTCTTCGCAAATTGCCCCATCATTTAGAAAAACAAAAGAAATCATACTTCATGTACGTGATCATTTGCCCCTGCTTTCTGGACCAAGTCAAAACCTAAAAAATAAATAAATAAATAAAGGTTTTAAGAAACAAAATTACCTGTGGGAAAAAGATTAAAACTGCCCATTCCTAATCAATCTTGTTCTTTCCACAGTAGATTGGCATCTTAGTGTGCTCCTCACTCCACTCTGACTTCCATAGACAATAGCTAAGCTTGCAGTTTTTTCCCATGTCTGCTATTGTTTTTGCCTGATGGTGGTAGGATCATGTCTGCAGGCCCAGACATCCTTTAATGTCTTTGGAGACATCCTTTAATGTCTTTGGAGACATCCTTAAATGTCTTTGGATAGCCCTAATGATTTAAAATATATCTTCTCCAAATTCTTAACATTTTAGGAAATTTGACAGTGTTAAACTGAACGAGATTAAAGTCTGCTAATGTCATCCTTACCCTAATTCCTTGTATGTCATAAAGCAGTACTGGATAGATAAATAAGTTTTGTTTTATTGGATGGTTTATCTTCCAGTTTAGCTGATTCAGAATAATATGCCTATTGTGCTATTTATTTTTAAGACCTTCTGGTTTCCAATATGTGAGTGAGGATACAGTAGATCTGAAACCACTCTACTGCATGCCCATTCCTTATTGGATTTTTTTTTTTATATTGTTGCACTTCAATCCTAATCACTATTTGTATTAGAGCTGACAACAAATATCTGCAGGAAACGGCATGTTTATATACTGTATGTTTTTCACAAACATTGACTGTTACATATATCTTAAACTTTCCCTGAATGTACTGTAGCCAAGATACTCAATCATCCTGACCTTTTCGAATGACAGCACAGCAACACTACACCTTCAGATTACCTATTGTAGTTAATTCTGTATTGAACTGAATTGAAAATAAATATAGCACTCCTCAGGGTAGTGTAGGACAACCCCATAAAATAGTATAGAATGTTAACATTTAACTCTGTGTGTTAAATTCTTGGCTGATGGCAGGGTCAAAAGAAATATTGGACACCAGTGTCTTTAATCTTTTGCACAAATGTATTGCTGAATAAAAGAAAATATTTACAGTGAACAGAGACTCTTTATTTTTTCCTGCATTGTAGGCATTTGGGAGGGTCTACTGATCTCTAAAATCTGTTATCTGTCAAAAACGTTTTAAACGCCCACGAACGCTGCAAAACGCACATAAACGCAGCATGTAAAAGTGGCAGAATGGATGTTTTTAACCGTTGGTTACTAGTTATCAAGTTCCACCATTGAGAAGAGGTTTTCAAATGTCCTGTGTACATGAAGCCGTACAATACCAATTTGAGATACATCAGCAGTAGCAGGCAGAAGTAATCAATGCCCTGAGATTAGGAAAAACCCATAAAAGTAAACAAAGTTCAAGCTGGCTACAGACTAGCTGCAGAGCAAACACAATAAAACTAACTAGCATAAGGCAAGGTATATCAAAAGGTATATTAAAGTAAAGAAAAATATTTTATTGTTCATTCTTAAAGGGTAGCTACACTTTTATAGAGAAAAGAACAATCACCTTTGGGTGATATACAGAACACCTCCATGTTGCTGTATTACTTTTATTTTTTTACATTAAATTACAGCATTTCAGACTGAAATGAAAAGGTCATTTTTAATAACATTAACCACTTTTATACAAGGGCAATTGTTTACTTTTTTCACACATGCAAAAATCTGCATTGTTTACTAGAAATGACTATAAACCCTCCAGCAAGTATGACATTTTTGAAAGCAGAGGCCCTGGAGAATAAAATGGTGGTAGTTGTTTTTTTTTTATGTTGCACAACTAAAGGCAAGTTTAGTTTTGGATAGAGAGGAGATGGATGCTGTCTGTGCCCCCTTTCTCTTCAGGAAGTGAAGAGAAATCTCTGCAATGGGATACAGATGGTGAAAAAATATGTGACAGGGGTTATAAACCTCCCTTGTTCTATCCAAAATGAGAAAAAAAAGTTTTGCCTATAGTTCTACTATAACCATAAATGATGGACCTCGGATTATTGCTCTCACTCAGACATTCACAATGATACCTCACATTGATGTTACACATGCTCACCCTACATTTTTTTTTAATGGGGTGTGTTTTTTATGGAGTCCTTGGCTCCCCAGAAGAAAGAGGGTGATCCCAGGAATCTCTGCAGGTGCCCCCAGTGCAGCAAATAGGGGCAGCATATTTTGACAGCACCACAAAAGGGATCAGAAGGCTCTAGAGACATCCATCACTTTTATCAGAAAGCCCTTTGCCGGTTCCTAAAGTTAGCATCAAGTTCACAGCAGCTTTTTAACCTCGACCTTACAACATGGCTTGTGTAGCAATTGTACATGCAATATCATTTTTTATTTTCTATAATTTTTCCCCATGAAAGTGAGGTTTCCCTTATGCCGCATACACACGATCGAATTGTCCTGCGGACTTTGTCTGCTCCAGCAGACTTTTTCATCGTAAAATTCCGGCGGACTTAGAAAGTAGTTTTGACTCAAAATTTGGCCGCTGGACTTGGCTTTCAGCGGACAATGCGTTCCTCAGTGTGCTAGTCCGGCGGACTAAGAATGACGCATGCTCTGAAGCAAGTACGAGAAGGAAGCTATTGGCTACTTGCTATTGAACTTCCTTTTTCTAGTCCCGTCATACGTGCTGTACGTCAACGCATTAGAAATCGCCAGACTTTTGGAGTGTCCGTGTGTGGCCAAGTCCATTCGTTATAAAGTCCGGCGGATTGTTTGCCGGATTGTTTGCTGGACCAATTCCACCGGACAATTCAATCATTGTGTACGTGGCATAAGAGACATTAAGGTTACCCTTCGGAACATGTGCATTACACTGGAATGCTGTGTGACTCCTGTGAGATTCACAAGCAGTTCTGTGCAGTGCGATTTCAGCTACATGCATTGTGAATGGGGTGAAATCTCACTACACCACACCAAAAGTAGTGCATACACTACTTATTGAAACATACTGCAACTGGATCTCATGGTACTTTTTTACCATGTGGTTTGGTAACGGCCAGTGCGGGCTTGCATACTGCATTTGTGATCTGTGAAAAAAAAGGTTTCAAACTCAGCACTGCAGCTATAGCCTACTGTTGTGCTAATATTCATACATTAACATATGCAACATACACAAAAAAGTGTAACAAATTAAAGTGCTAAGTGCCAATCTAATACAAATAAAGTGCAATCAATAAAGTTCATAAGCAAATATTGTGCAATCAATAAAGTTCATCAAATATAGGTGAACGAACTATGGTAACACATAAACATGCGTTGCTGGTGATTTCATGTGCCAAAATTGTGCAAATGAAGAGTAGTCAAATAAAGTACATCAAGTGTGGAATAAATAGTAGACAACACATCGGGTGTGATTTGAGTGACTTCCTGCGTGGATCGTGGCTTTCCTGCACTACATTCTTGTGTGAATGGCCCCTAAAAGAATATCAATATAATTTGCATTAATATACAGTAGATGTTTTTCCCCCTTAATATTTTTATTACATCTTTCTACATCATCTTTCTAACTGCTTTCTTATTTCTATAGGTGTCATATGTTAAAGCTATTGATATTTGGATGGCTGTTTGTCTGCTGTTCGTCTTTTCTGCATTATTGGAATATGCAGCGGTCAACTTTGTGTCAAGACAGCACAAAGAACTTCTCCGATTTCGTCGCAAGAGAAAGAAGGATAAGGTTGCTTTTTATCAATTTTCCATACCCATTCAGTTTTGCTTTGGATTGCATGCTTATACATTTGCAAGGTTGGAAATAGGTCTACAACACGAAACAAATACCCCATAAATATTTTCACATTGCAAGGGCCTCAAGGGAAAATGTGTCGAGTACATACTCACATATTAAACATCACTAGGCCCTGTAAATAGCTTCCAAATTAAAAATGAATAATATAACATTTTAGACAATGTTCTTCTTCTAGACTAACATAGCTCCCTCCATAAGAATAGAGAGAGTATGCCTTATGATGGCATGAATGCATTAAGGGAAAATGTAGAGCATATTTTCTCTGCATATTGATGTATTTACCTTAAAGTCATTTTTTTTATAACTTTAAAATGTTTATATGATTGCTCTTCCATATTTTTGTTGTATTAAATAAAGAGATTTGTAGAATAGACACTAACAGCAATTTTTCTTCCCTTCTTGCAAAGAGTTGGGAAAAGAGATAAGTCATACGGAGAGTGAATTGTTTTCATTGAGATTGATTTCCCAAAGGTATAAAGGCTGTTCATTTAGTAATGTGAATGTTCACTTTGAAAAGTGTACATTCACATAACAAAGTAAATGATAGTAAAATAGGAGCCTGTGTTTTCTTTGAATATCCAATCATGTACAAAGGAGATAAACCGCTTCAGCCCCGGAACTGCGCGGTCATGCTTTGTGGTATCCAAACAAAATTTACTTCCTTTTTTTCCCACAAATAGAGATTTCTTTTGGTGGTATTTGATCACCTCTCCTTTTTATTTTTTGCAGTATAAAAACAAAAAGACTGCCAATTTTGAAAAAAAAGCAATATATTTTACGTTTTGCTGTAATAAATATCCCTAAAAATATATAAAAAAAAATTTTTTTTCTAAGCTTAGGCTGATATGTATTCTTCTACATATTTTTGGTAAAAAAATTGCAAAAAAAAAAATTGCAATAAGCGTATATTGATTGGTTTGTGCAAAAGTTATAGCATCTACAAAATAGGGGATAGTTTTATGGCATTTTTATTATAATTTTTTTTATTAGTAATGGCAGCGATCTGAGATTTTTATCATGACTGCATTATGTCGGACACATCGGACACTTTTGACACTATTTTGGGGCCATTGTCATTTATACAGCGACCAGTGCTTTAAAAATGCACTGATTACTGTATACTGTTAAACACTAGGGGGTGATGAAGGGGTTTGGTGTGTCCTAGGGAGTGATTCTAACTGTGATGGGCTACCACTGACATGACAGCGATCACTGCTCCCGATGACAGGGAGTAGTGATCTCAGTCATGTCACAAGGCAGAACCAGGAAATGCCTTGTTTACATAGGCACTTTCCAGTTTCTGCGGCTCTGTGACATGATCGCTGGGAGACCGGCAGACATAGAGTCTGTGGGCACGGTCACCCTGTATGCGCCTGCCCGCTAGCCCTGCCAATTGAAGGGGATGTACAGTTATGCCCATTTGCCCACCGTTGCCATTGTGCCAATGTATATAGACCTGCAGCAGTCGGCAAGTGGTTAAAAGAAAAAAGAAACATTCCAGCAGATTGGTAAATTGAGGTGTACACAGCTCAGTGAATGTTCACTTTGTGAAGTGAACAATCTTCATTTCATAAAGATGAACTTCAGTCCCCTTTTGTTTTTACTCCGCCCCTTTAGGTGTTGTCATTTCCGGTTATTATGGCACATGTGCACATGCACATACACTACAAAGTTTCGAAACTTCCATAACAGTCATCTTTGGAAGTCACGCATGCTCCGATATTGGGGAAAGCCGCACGTGCGCAGATGTCTCTATTGGGATCTGAAGCCCTGCAGCAGTTTTTTTGCCTAATGCATGTGCATTATCTGTGAGCGTGGATGGGACTTTATACATATACACCACTCCTCCACTGCCCCAAAGATGCTGCTTGCAGGACTTTTTTTAACATTCTGCAATTGCACCACTCCAGTGTGAAAGCACTTGGGCTTTCACACTGGAGTGATAGGAGAGGCACTTTAGGGGCGCTTTGCAGGCACTATTTTTAGCGCTAAAATATCTGTAAAGCGCCACAGTGTGAAAGCACAAAAAAAAATTGTTGAATTAAATCCAAATGTGAGAGAGGAAGGAGGAGGAAGCAGGGAAAAACTAAGGTTAGTTTGGGGTGAAGGTCCAATTTAAGTGAATGAACCCCAGTGAGTTGGCTAGATAGATTTGCATTGTGAAAGTAGAACTAGACATGTGTGGTTTGTTTCATTCTGAATTGAAATTCAGACGAATTTAAACTAAACTAAAATTAGAATAGTTTTAGAATAATTTTCAAATTTGAATAGTTTTTAAATTCAAACAGCTTTCAAATTTCCAAACAAGATAAAATAGAATAGAAAATATAGGAAAAGAATAGAAAAGAATATAACAGAATAGAAGAGAATAGAATACAATAGAGTAAAACGGAACAAACTAGAATAGAAAATAAAAGAACAGAATATACTAGAAAATAATATAAACAGATAGAATAGAATAACATAGAAAGAATATAACCATCTTCTGAAATTCGAATTTAAAATAGAATAAATTTGAATCAGAATACACAAGTAAACTATAATAGAATAAAAAATAATAAAAAAAATAGAATAGAATAGAAAAGAAAGAATACAACCATTTCCCAAGATTCAAATATAATCAATACAAATTTGAATAGAATAGAAAAGAATATATTAGAATAGAATATAAAATAACAGAATATTATAGGGAAAAAAAAAACAACAGAATAAAATAGAATAGAAATAATATAACCATTAGGGATGAGCTTCGTGTTCGAGTCGAACGTACGTTCGACTCGAACATTGGCCGTTTTGGCCGTTCGCGTCAAAATTCGAGTGACGCGCGCGCGGACCACAATGCACTGCGTTGGCGCAGTGCATTGCTGCCCGATGATTGGCCAAGCATGCACTGTGACCCCGCATGCTTGGCCAATCGCAGCGCCGGCAGCGAGGAGAGCCATGATTGGCCACAGGCATCCTGCCTGTGGCCAATCATAGCTCAGGATGTGTAGTGCACGCCCCACACTATATAAGGCCGCCTTTAAGGCGGCCTCCTGTAGTGTGTTACTTTGCATCTGAAGCAGTGGGTGTTCTGTGTACCTTCAGCACAGTACACACCAATCGTTTTTGGCTGATTTCCTATCTTGCTGCTGTGTAGTGGTTGTTGTCTGTGCCCTGACTGCAGTATACACCACTATATTTACCTCACCTATATAGCTAGTGATCTAGCTTTAACCACTTAACAACTGCCCATTGCCGATTAACGGCTTCAGGGCGGTTGTTTAACTCAGAGAGGCCGTTAATTAACGGCCTCCCAGAATTCTGCTCTCGCGTGCCCCGAGGTGTGCGCACTCGAGAGCATCCGTGACCGCCGGGTCCATAGGACCCGGCGCATCACGGTAAACGGCCGCTCATAGCGGCCGTTTACCACGTGATTGCTCCGTCAAATGACGGAGTGATCACTTGGAAACAAACCGGCGTCATGTTATGACGCCTGTTCCTCCCTCCCCTTTCTGTACCGATCGGTACAGCGGAGGGGAAAGAGATCGGTGTCAGCAGCGATGTGGGCTGCATCTGCAGTGCCCACATCGCTGCTCACCGAATTTAACCCCTCAATTCCCTGCCAATACTCTGCAATACCAGTGCATACTCTTCAGTACCCTGCCATTACTCTGCAGTACCCCGCCATTACTCTGCAGTACCCCGCCATTACTCTGCAGTGCAGTACCCCGCCATTACTCTGCAGTGCAGTACCCTGCCATTACTCTGCAGTGCAGTACCCTGCCATTACTCTGTAGTACCCCGCCATTACTCTGCAGTGCAGTACCCCGCCATTACTCTGCAGTGCAGTACCCTGCCATTACTCTGCAGTGCAGTACCCGGCATTACTCTGCAGTGCAGTACCCTGCCATTACTCTGCAGTGCAGTACCCCGCCATTACTCTGCAGTACCCCGCCATTACTCTGCAGTGCAGTACCCCGCCATTACTCTGCAGTGCAGTACCCTGCCATTACTCTGCAGTGCAGTACCCCGCCATTACTCTGCAGTACCCCGCCATTACTCTGCAGTGCAGTACCCTGCCATTACTCTGCAGTGCAGTACCCCGCCATTACTCTGCAGTGCAGTACCCTGCCATTACTCTGCAGTGCAGTACCCTGCTATTACTCTGTAGTACCCCGCCAATACCCCGCCAATACTCTGTAATACCCTGCCATAAATTGCCATACCCAGCCATACTCAGAGATACCCAGCCATACTCGGTGATACCCTGAAATACCCAGCCATAGACGCCCCCCACCCCTCACCGCCCTCCGGTGCTTCTACCAACTCGCCAGTACGATCAAAGCCAGAATCTTTTTTTTATTTTTTATTTCAGGCTTCCCAGCCTAGAGGTGAGATGTGGGGTCATATTGACCCCCCAGATTTCACTGTAAAGAGGACCTGTCACCCCATATTCCTATTACAAGGGATGTTTACATTTCTTGTAATAGGAATAAAAGTGATCAAAAATATATTTTTGGGAAAAAAATGTCAAACTAAAATAAATAAAGTAAAATGAACAATAAAAAAATAAAATAAAAATTAAAGCGCCCATGTCCCCATGTGCTCGCATGTGCCACACATGTGAGGTATCGCCGAGAATGTTAGAGCGAGAGCAATAATTCTAGTCCTAGACCTCCTCTGCAACTCAAAACATGTAACCAGTAAAAAAATATTTAAAGCGTCGCCTATGGGGATTTTTTAAGTAGCGACGTTTGGCGCCATTCCACGGGCATGTGCAATTTTGAAGAGTGACATGTTTGATATCTATTTACTCAGCATAACTTCATCTTTCACTTCATGCAAACATTGGGCTAACAAGTGGTTAATAATAGAGCTTGCAGTCAGTAGTGTTAGGAGATAGTGCGTGCTGTCTGCGTGCTCTGTACCCAGTACATACCGCTATAATATAGGGCAGGCCCCTACTTTCAAACATCCAACTTACAAACATCTCCTACTTGCAAACGCAAGGAGACAGCAGCAAGTGAGATGAAAAAAGATGGACGACAAAACAAATTATACAGGGGTGATAACCCTTCCCTATGTTTTCCAAAAAGCTTAAAGATAGTTTTTTTGACTGGAGCTACACTTTAAAAATGTACCGGTTGAAAATGACAAACAGATTCAACTTAACACAACAAACCTACACAGTCCCTGTCTTGTTTGCACCGCCTGTATACTGCTGTTCTGAGTATATAGGGCCTGGGGGCCACACGCATTTCCTTTTTTTAATATGGGTACGGGGTTCCCCTTAATATGCGTACAAGACCCAAATAGGCTGGTAATGGGCAGGGAGGGCTACCCATGCCATGTTTCTCAATGATTTTCAACCATATTGCAGGAACCAGATATAACATTAAAACCGCAAGCAGTTTTAAATGGTGTTATTTCCGTTTAATGTCATTTTGTGCAGGGACTGTTCTAAACACGGGAAACACGTGGCACTTCACAGGCATACTACAGACACCCCCCAGGCACCATATTTAAAGGAATATTTCACTTTTTTTTTTTCACTTTAATCGTCATTAAAATCAGTGCTCCCGCCAAAACGGTAGTTTTTAAAACTTTTTTTTGCAGTGACCCATGTCCCCTGAGGCAGGAGGCAGGTCGCCAAACCCTTTTTAGGACACTATCTTGCATATTAGCCGTTAAAATGAGCACTTTCCAATTCGAACGTTCGAGTCCCATAGACTTCAATGGGGTTCTAACGTTCGTACCGAACGCGGGGGTCGTTCGCAAGTTCTGGTGCGAACCGAACCGGGGGGTGTTCGGCTCATCCCTAATAACCATCTGCCGACATTTGAATTTTGAATAGAATAGTTTGAATAGAAAATAATAGAATAGAATAGAAAATAAAAGGATATGATAGAAAATAATAGAATTGAATAAACAAATAGAAAAAGAATACAATAAAAAAACAATAAAATAGAATATAAAGAATATAACTATTTTACACAATTCAAATAGAATCAATTTGAATTTGAATAGAATATAAAATAATATATTAGAATAGGGTGATTGTTATATTCTATTCTAGCATGTTCTTTTTCTATACTATTGTGTCATTTTCGATTCTATTCTACTCTATTCTTTTCTATTCTATTCAAATTGATTCTATTTACATTTTGGAAAATGGCTATATAATTTTTATTCTATTCTATTGTTTTTTTCAATTCTATTATTTTCTATTCTAATCAAATTTCAGAAGATGGTTATAATCTTTCTATTTAATTATATTTTTTTATTCTATTTCTCTATATTCGATTCCATTCCATTCTGTTCTTTTATTTTCTATCCTATTTTGTTCTGTTTTACTTTTTTTTTCTATTCTATTCCTTTATTTTCTATTCTATTTTATTCTCTTTGGAAAATGGAAAACTATTCGAATTTGAAAACTATTTGAATTCAAAAACTATTTGATTCAAATACGAATAAACAAAACTAATTCTGAAAACAAATTAAATGGATTAAACAAATTTAACTAAACAAATTTATGTAAATAACGAAACAAAACAAAACAAATGTTTTTCTTCTGCATATGTCTAAGTAGAACCCCTGTTTAGCACAGCAAAGCGGGAAGAAGAGCCTGTGCAGGTGATAAGAAAATATGGCTTCATCGATATAAACATGCAATAAGAAACTATATACAAACAAGGGGTTTAAAATATTGACATGCATTTTAAGCTTGTTTGCAGCAAATAGTAAGTCCATTCTGTATAGGAGTGATCAGATACTAGGTAATTAGGATTTTCCAGAATGCCATATACCTGCATAAACACATCTCTGAGAATATTGAACAAGCCAGAATTGCTCAAAAATTCCAACCAGCAGTTGACTCATCCCAGGATAGTAAATGAATGAGGTTTGTATGTGCCCAATTTCTCTGTGATGCTTTCTTTTGGGTGCTTTGTTTTATGACCCCAAAAGATGTTGGTAATCACACTGTTGGTGCTTTATAACTGCAGAGGCAATTACCTGATACACTAATGCCCCGTACACACGAGCGGACTTTTCGACATCCAAACTCCGACGGACTGAGTCCGGCGGACTATCCGATCGTGTGTGGGCTGCAACGGACTTTAGCGAAGCTAAAGTCTGACGGACTTTAGAAATGAAGCATGCTTTAAATTTTCCCGACGGAACTCCGCCGGACCCGGTCCCCTTTGAAAAATCCGCTCGTGTGTGTGCTACTCCGACGGACTAAAACCGACGCTAGGGCAGCTATTGGCTACTGTCTAGGAACTTCCTACGTCGAATCCAGTCGTACGTCATCACGTTCGACTCCGTCGGAGTTTGGTGTGATGGTGTGTGGTCAAGTCCGTTCGGTCGAAAAGTCCGCCAGAACTCCGTCGGAACTCCGGCGGAACTCCTTTGGAGGTCTGTCAGACTTAATCCCTCTCGTGTGTACGGGGCATTACTGTTCTTCTAAGATGTCAGAATAACAATCTTCGAATATAAAGTGCATAGGCCATTTACAGCAATGCAGTAAAGAGGGGATGCTAGCCTAGAACGCCACCTTTTTGCTGCAAAAGGTCCAAATTGTGCCTGTTTAGCTTTTGCTGAGCAAGAAAAAAAATGGGGTGTTTGCCTGCCTAGCGAGCGGAACCTTCAGTTGTAAAGGAAGGTGATAATTTAGGTTTAGGTTATGTGAAAGCTTCCCACTCCCACAGTTTGGTTGCTAGGAAGCCAGTTTACATTGGCTTCCTAGTAACCAGTGACAAATCCCTCCCCAGGCAAATTCAGCTATCAGCTTGGAATTCCCAGCTAACAGCTGATTAGTAAAGAAAGGAGTGAGGCAGCATTTTTACAATTACTCCACAAAACATATTATTCTACACTTCCTGAGTGTGGTTATACCACATGTGTGAGACTTTTTCACAGCCTAGCTACACAGAGGAGCCCGAAATCCAAGGAGCCTTTCAAGCTTTCTAGGGGCTTAAATTACACATGTAATTTTATGACTACCTATCACATTTTTGGAGTCCCTGAAGAACCAGGACAGTGGAACACCCATACAATGACAACTTTTGGAGAGTAAACACCTCAAGGCATTTTTTTAAAAAGCATTTCTCACACTCAGCATTGGCATACTTAGAATTACACCCAAAAAAAACATTCTACTAGTCCTCCTGTGTATGATTATATCACATGTGTGAGGCTTTGTCAGTGCCTGTACTGATTATGTACCTGGCATTGTATCTTGTGTATCACACAAATCAATCTATTGTGTCAAAACCAATGTGCTGTAATAGTCGCCTCTTTATGAGTGGTCAGGGAATATAGCTTAGTGTAGTGTCATCTATAGCAGTCCCAGATTCTATAGGCCAAGGAAGCCTAGCCTACTGGTAGATGGCTGCCCCCAGGAATGCCATGTACCCTGGCAAGGAAGTACAGGAGTGTCACACCTACCCCTAGCATAGGTGGTCAGGCACTATAGCTGGCTCTGTGTTCTTCACCTATAGAAGCCCCATTTCCCATAAGGCAAGCAGGCCTACCAGTGCTCGGTTTCCTCCAGGTTGTATACATATTGCCATAATGCCTGACTACGGCACCAGGGCAGGCATGAGCTAAGCACAGCAAACAGGTACTTGAGTTTGGCAGACAGGGAGAGTGGTCTAAAGAAAGTCTGGGTTCAGGGCAGGCAACATTCAGAAAGTAGTCAGGGTCAAATCTGTGGTCAAAAGACAGGCAGAGTTCAGAGATAACAAGGAAATTCAAACTTGCTGGCAGGATGAGGATTGAGTGAAGGTAAAGGTCAAGGCATGGGAACAAGGCAGGTAAACAGGGAGCTTGAAGCACTTGTTACAAACACTATGACACTAAGGGCTTGCCAGGCTTAAAAAAGATTTGGACTACAATCAGAGGCTGTGACTACAACAATCACCCAGCAGGTATACAGTCAGACAAGGGAAACTGTAGCTCAGCCAAAACTGGCTTACTGGAATGAAACAAGTAGCCACCATGGTTTGGGAACGTTACACACTCCTGACAAGAAGGCTGAAGAAAGGAAAAACAAAAGAGTTCCCAATATGACTGGTGTGGTGCTCAGAGACACTTTAACCACTTTCCCCATATGGACGTACAGTGCCCATACATCCTCTGGTTTAAGTGGTTCTACCAGGGTCATGGCTGCACCCTGGCATCTTTTTTTTCAGCAGACGATGCTCAATAATGTAAAAAAACTTTCCACTGTCTTTCCAGGCTCTCCTGTTCCACCAGGGAACTTGGGACTGAAGCTGGCTTACTATAGAGATGAGGGAGGAATGGAAGTTCCCAATTATCTCTATGGGCTATGAAAGCATTTTGTCACTTCCGATTTTAGTTTGTTGTTTACAAGCTGTTACCACCTTGTGAAAGCATCTGATCAAACCAATCTTGCTTTGATCAGATGCTTTTGAGGGCAGAGGAGAGACCTGGGGTCTAGTGGACCCCAGATCTCTCCGTAAAGAGGACCTGTCATGCTTATTGCTATCACAGTGGATATTGTTCATCCCTTGTGGTAGCAATAACATTGATTAAAGAAAATAATGATACAGTGTAACAAATTAAATAAAAAATAACATTTTAAAAAAAATAAAGGACCCTACACATCCCCTGTTTTCAGAAAATATAAAATGTTTGGTAGTTCTAAGTAATTATCTTGCATCATGTATTTGAGAAGTGTCCGAAGTAGCTTGGAAGGCAAGTGATTAACTAGCGTGGAAGTGATCAGGTTAAGAGTGGTGTGGTAGCGATCAGGGACACTGGGACTAGTATTGTAGTAATTAGGGACACTGTAACTGGTGAGGCAGTGATCAGGGACAATATAACTGGTGTGACAATTATCAGGGACAATATGATTGGTGTAGCGGTAATCATGGACATTGTGAGTTTTGCAGCGGTAATTAGCATTACTGTGAGTGAGTGGCAGTGGTTAGGGAAAATATGAGTGGTGCTGTGGTGATCAGAGACACTTGGACTGGTGTGGCACTGGTTAGGGACCCTGTAAGTGGCGTAGCGCTGATCAGAGACACTGTAACCAGTGCGGTGGTTATTAGGTGGCCCTGTACCATGAGATCTCTGTGACCAATCACAAGGATCACATAGCAGTAAAAAATTATGTCAGGAAGTGACATACTGTTTACATTTGTGCTTTTGATCGCTAACTGGCTACAGTGACCACAGTGGCCGGTACACCAATCTGAGTTCCGCTTTGTCCAGTGGACACAGCAGGCACATATCTTGCCATTGCATGCTCCCAGTGAGCATGCACATGTGGTGGATGCAGGGAGATGTACGGTACATCCACCTGCATTGGCACTTGTCCGACCGTTTACGTACTATGGCTGCACGGGATGTGGTTAACCACTTAAGGACCGAGCCACTTTTTGAGATTTGTTGTTTACAAGTTAAAAAACATATTTTTGCTAGAAAATTACTTAGAACCCCTAAACATTATAATTTTTTTTCTAACACCCTAGAGAATAAAATGGCGGTCTCTACAATACCTTCTGTCACACCATATTTGCGCAGCGATCTTAAAAGCTTACTTTCTTTTAATTAAAAAATAAGACAACAGTAAATTTAGCCCATTTTTTTTTATATTGTGAAAGATAATATTACACCAAGTAAATTGATACCCAACATGTCACGCTTCAAAATTGCGCCCGCTCGTGGAATGGCGACAAACTTTTACCTTTAAAAATCTCCATATGCAAATTTCTACAGGTTGCATGGTTTGAGTTACAGAGGAGGCCTAGGGCTAGAATTATTACTCTCACTCTGCCGATCTTGGCGATACCTCATATGTGTGGTTTGAACACCTTTTTCATATGCAGACGCTCAGGGCCGCCATCAGGGGGGTACAGCCCATACACTTGTAAGGGGCCCCAGCACATGGACGGGCCGGCCCACTGGCAGGGATGTGAGAAAGCAGGAGCAGGTGCAGAGGAGCTCCGTGGATGATCCTGTATGTGTGTGAGTCGGCAGGCTGCTGCTCTGTCATGAGCTGACATCAGCCTCTTTGTTGCCACCTCTGGAAATTTCCTGCATGTGCACCCCTCTGCATATGGAGACAAGAGCTGGGACTAGGACCACCTTACAAGTAAGGGCTGTTGTTCTGGGGGCTGTGTGTGTGACTGTATACATGCCTGCGTGTATACATTTCTCTGTGTGTACATGTCTGTGTGGGTGTGTACATGTCTCTGTGTGTCTACATGCCTGTGTGTGTACATGCCTGTGAGTGTGTACATGCCTTGTGTGTGTACATGCCTGTGTGTACATGTCTCTGTGTGTACATGTCTCTGTGTGTGCATGTCTTGTGTGCATATACATCCCTGTGTGTGTACATGTCTCTGTGTGTACATGTCTCTGTGTGTGCATGTCTTGTGTGCATATACATGCCTGTGTGTGTACATGCCTGTGAGTGTGTACATGTCTCTGTGTGTATACATGCCTGTGTGTATACATGCCTGTTTGTGTACATGCCTATGTGTGTGTGTACATGCACATCATATATACACATGTGAGTGGTGCTGGCAGCGTACAAGTGTGAGGGGGCTGAGAACATACAGGTGTGAGGGGGCTGAGAGTGTACAGATGTGAGGGGGCTGAGAGTGTACAGATGTGAGGGGGCTGAGAGTGTACAGGTGTGAGGGGGGCTGAGAGTGTACAGGTGTGAGGGGGGCTGAGAGCATACAGGTGTGAGGGGGGCTGAGAGTGTACAGGTGTGAGGGGGGCTGAGAGTGTACAGGTGTGAGGGGGGCTGAGAGTGTACAGGTGTGAGGGGGGCTGAGAGCATACAGGTGTGAGGGGGGCTGAGAGTGTACAGTTGTGAAGTGGGGCTGAGAGCATGCAGGTGAGAGGGGGCTGAGAGCATACAGGTGAGAGGGGGCTGAGAGCGTACAGGTGTGAGGGGGCTGAGAGCGTACAGGTGTGAGGATGGCCTGAGAGCATACAGGTGTGAGGGTGGCTGAGAGCGTACATGTGTGAGGGGGCTGAGAACGTAGAGGTGTGAGGGGGCTGAGAATATACAGATGTGAGGGGGCTGAGAGTGTACAGGTGTGAGGGGGCTGAGGCACTGAAGGACTTGGTGGGATGGCTAGTGGACAGATTTGGTGGGATAGCCAGTGTGCGGGACCCTTCGCTTTTTCATGCGAGCTTGGCGGGACATGGCACGTTTAAAACTTTTTTTTCTTATTTATTTTACCTTTTATTTTTACAAAAAAATGTTGTTCTTTAAAAAAAAAGGTGTCACTTTTATTCCTATTACAAGGGATGTAAACATCCCTTGTAATATAAAAAAGTTTGACAGGACCTCTTAAATATGAGATCTGTGCTCAAAAAGACCTCATATGTCATATTTACACTAAAATGCAATAATAAAAAAAATGTTGTCATTTAAAAAAAAAGGCCCTTTAAGAGCTATGGGTGGAAGTGATGTTTTAACGCTGTTTCCACCCTGCAATGGTATGGAGAAGGGTGGGGACCATCTTCCCCTCAGTCGTCTCATACCCAGCAAGGGACAATATCCAATCGCCTTTGCCACTGCTGATGGCTCCGGTAAGCGGCGGAGGGCACCAGAGCATGGCGGGAGGGGGGCCCCTCTCCCGCCGCCGATAAAAGGGATCTCACGGCGAATTCACTGCAGAGACCACTCTTATCGCAAAGCGTCCCGCCGTCAAAGAAGAGGGTACCGGGTTATTGCAGCAAGCTGCTGCCATAACAACGATATTCCTCTTCAGAGTTAGGATGTATATTGGCATGTGCAGCGGTCTGGAAGTGGTTAATAAGCCAGCCCAGTAGCTGCATCCCTACATTAGGATGGGTTTGAAGAAAGGATGTTTTTAGCAATTTAGCACTGTAATAGGGATTTACCTGAATCATATGGTGGACACCAGATGAATGCTGTCAGATTGCTATTAAGTTTGTCAACATCTAAAGATTTGGTGTACACTTTAATATTGTGTAATATGAGGTGAACTCTAATGTAAGTTTACTAACAAAAGTTCTCGCAAAAGCTTTTAATTAAATGATCTGACCAAAATGCAATGATTTTACAAAAATATTATTTATCAAGTCATAGTGTAAGTAGAGTAGTAATAGTGTTTAGAATGTTAATAAAGCTCAGTTTATTCAACTAAAAAAATAAATGAAAATAAATGACTACAAAAACAATTTTATTAAACAGCATGCTTGCGCTTTTCCTCTTAAAGTATCTTTACACATAAACACATTGATATTATATTAAATCTTGGTGAATTTAAATTCAGAAAAAGCCTTGAGGGCTTCCTATGAGCAATGTCATTTATAGATCTGAATAAATATACCAAAAAGACACAATGAGATCACAGCTGTAAAAAAATGGTTGAAATACCTAGTGATGTATTAGCTTAGAAACATAAGGAAATAATTATAATTATAATCATATGAATAAAACAACAGTGCCTTAAAGGAACTGTCACTTTTACATATTAAGTTATAGGGGGGATGTTTAACTAAGTGGAAAATGTAAATGACATTTGTTTCCCTACAGTTTGTATGCTAACACTGTAAATGTCAGTGTACAGTATTTATTCACTGATCACTGTATTAGTATCACTAGTGACATCAGATATCATCAGAGTCAGTTAGCGCCCCTTGCAGCCAGGGTAAGCTATTATCAGATGTCCCGCAAACTATCGCAGTCACACTATAAGTCGCCGATCACCGCCATTATTAGTATAGGGTCTTAACAGATCAGTATTTTTATCATGATCAGAACTTTACTAGTTTACTAGTGTCCCCAAAACACTTGTGTTTAGCTGGCCCTCCTCCCCCGTAACCCCAACAAATGCAGAGTCAGTATAATCTGTATAATTTTTCTGATCACTGCCACTTCTGATACATTGTCAGCAAAACAGCAGTATTACCATAATAAAATAAGGGACTCTTTTTTTCCCATAGTCACCCCTAAGTACCTGTAAAGTTAGTGCCCAAAATTTCCACAGAAAAGTAGATGAGGAGAGGAGACATAAAGGACTCTGGGCATGGCAGATAAGAGTGAAGGGAAGGCTTCACTATCAGAATCAGGCTCTAAATATGAACCTGTAGAAAGCAGCAGCACCCTGACAGCTAGCATGAATGATGGTGAAGAGGCCTCTGCTAAAACCAGGCATACCCAACCCCATGTTGCTAAAGTGATAGCAACACATAATTATGCTCAGATGCAGCAGGGTGATATCAGCGCTGAGCTCATTTTTGGTGATCTGGCAAGTACTAGCAGCATAGTACATCCTTGCCTTTTAGACACCAGCACTACAGTATTTCATGGTGAAGTGGCTAGCACCAGCAGTTCAGTACAGGCTGGTGAGGTGGCTATCACTGGTATTGTAATGCAACCACAGCCACTGGTGGAAACAGTCAACTTAACCACGCCCCTTGATTTTTTTGAGCTGTTTTTCTATAAGACCTCTATAATCTCATTGTGGATCAAAGTAATATTTATGCCCAACAGTACATTACCACCAACCCAAATGCAATTCTTGCCAGGCAATTTCAGTGGAAACCTATCACATTTTCTGAATTTAAGACTTTTTTGGGCCTAACCCTTAATATTGTCATTACAAAAAAGAATGAATTGTGGTCAAATTGGTCCACAGACCCGATTCATCATATGCCTGTGTTTTCTGCTACAATGGCAATGAGATATGAAATAATAATGTGTTTTTTTGCATTTCAGTGACAGTAACTTCTGTTGTCCCCAGGGTGACCCTGACTGTGATTGGCTTCAAAAAATTTGACCCTTCCTAAATTACCTGTCCCAAAAATTTTCAGATGTGTATATGCCCCAACAAAACATCTGCATTCATGAGTCCCTTGTACATTTTACTGGTAGGATTGCAATGAAGAACTATATACCCAGCAAGCGTGCCAGATATGGGGTCAAAATGTATAAGCTCTTTGAAAGGGCCACAGGCTATACATACTGCTTTAGCAGTCGTAAGATAGTGTGAAGCTTGTTGTCACCAATATGGGATACCATTTTTACGTGGACAACTTTTATGAAAGCTTGACACTTTTTAGACATTTGTTCCTTAAAAAAATTGGCTCCTGTGGCACCATGTGACTTAATCAAAGGGGCTTGCCCCAATGGCTTTTAACACTCCACTTAGAAAGAGGGAGAAGGCCTGCGTATGGAACGAAGATCCACTAGCAGTAAAATGGAAGGACAAATGTGATGTATTCATCCTGTCTTCCATTCACATAGACTAGATGGCCCAAATTCACAAGGTGTCTGGTGTTGTTGAAAAATCTCTCTGCATCCTTGACTGTAATATAAATATGGGAGCTGTAGACCCCAAATGATGAAACTGTATTTAGCCAGAGCTAGACACTGATACAAAAAAGTGCCTCTATAATTATTTAAATTGGCTTTTGGCTTTTCTATGCAATGTTTTTGTTATTAATAAATCTACTGGAAGAACTGGATCCTTCCTAAAAGTTCAGGAAGCGATTATCTCAGCACTTTTGTATTTAGAAGGTGCTGTGTCCCAAAGCCAAAATCCAGATGCACTTAGCCGGCTGCATAAGATGCATTGTCCAGATGTCCTTCAACCTACCGCAACACAAAAATCACCCCAAAAAAGATGTTATGTCTGTGGTAAACGTGAAATGAGGTGTGACACTTTTTTTGTCCCTGTTGTCCTGGCCAACCTAGGCTTTGCCTCAAGGACTGCTTCTATCGCTACCACACTGTAGTGAATTATTGATCTAGGGTACAGCATGGCACAGTATAGACAGCTACACAATTCTTCACAATCAGGGTCTTTAAAGATGTTAGTTAGTCATGAAACTGTCTATCACATTTTGAGAGACCCCAACATCAACGGGAAGGATATTATTCTGAAAAGTTAAGTTACAAAAAAAGTTAATATAAGTAAGAAAAATAAAATGTTGTTGTTTTATTGAGTTAATCCTATATTGTTGCTGTGTGTTATTATTTTTGTTAACTGTTCTTGTCTGCTTAGCAGGAATGCCAATCAGCTGTAGCACTGATCTGTGTATTCTGACAGCAGCAGGGTGCTATTCTCAGAATACATACATCAGTGCCTTCAGTGTGGCAGGAAAAGATTTCTCCATCCACAGTTTAAAAAAAAAAAAGGAACGCGTATGCCCAGCATTAGGAGCATGCAGTTGGCATGGGGTGGTAGCTCTTATGCATAATTTTTTCACTTTTTTCTGGCAGAGATGTCGTCATCCACATCAATGGAGTGAACTTTTGATGTGAATAGAAGTATCTGTTTAGTTCAGCCCACAGGTTGAGTGACAAAAAGAACATTACATGTATGCCCAACATTAGGAATGTGACAGAAACTTCTAATACTGACCATACACATAATGTTTTTAGAGACCCTAAAATACCAAGACAGTTAAAACACCACCCCTTTTTGGAAAGTAGATGTCCCAAGTTATTTGCTGAGAGGCATATTGAGTCTTTGGAAGTTTTTATTTTTTGACACATGTTTTTGGAAAATTACAAAAGAAAAATGTTCTCTTTTTTTTTTTTTTTTTTTACACAAAGTTGTCACTTTCCCACACACATCAAGGGTTTTATAGAGCTTAGCTGGAAAAGTATCAGAATGTATTTTGGGGTGTAATTCCATGCATATCTTTGATGACAATGACAATTTGTTTTTGTTTTTACACTAAGTTATAATTTTCCAAAAACCTGAGGCAAAAGATAAAATCTTCCATGCCTCTCAGCAAATACCTTGGAGTGGTTACATTTTGAAAAGATTCATTTGGGGTCTGTTTGTACTAGTCCTGGCATTTTAGTGCGTCAAGAAAAGTGGTACCGGCTCTATTCACCAAGCGGTATGTTTCCTCTTAGAAATGCAGCGCAATACCGCTTAGCATTTTAAAAAAAAGCGTTCACAAAAAACACTACTAAAATACTGCATGAGTTATTTTTATGAAGTCTTGCGCTATTTTACTAGTGAAAACATGGGGTAATTTAATACCCGCCACTACCCAGCTTATTTATTAACATTATTAAATAGGCATTGTTAAGGAGCGGTTCCCCACTGACAGCTGAATATATATTAAAAAAAAATTGTCGGCAAGAAAAAAAAATCTATACCACACACTTATTTGAGCATGTAACCCATCAGGTCAGGAAAGGGAAGGAACGAGCAAGCCCCCCCTCCTGAATCATACCAGGCCACATGCCCTCAACTTGGGGGGGGGGTGCTTTGGGGCACTCATGTTGATGGATACAAGGGCCTCTTCCCCACAACTCTGGCCAGTGGTTGTGGGGATCTGTGAGCAGGGGGCTTATCGGAATCTGGAAGCCTTCTTAAACAAGGGGGCCCCAGATCTGGCCCTCCCTATGTGAATGTGTAAGTGGACAAAAAAAGTGTGCTGTAAAAGAAGACATTTGACTGTTTTCTTTATTTAATTTTTTTTTTAAATGTCCCTCCAGCGTAGATCCATCGTCAATAACAATGACCACCACCACCACTGACCTGAGAAAAGGAAAAAAAAGTCCACCTGCACCAAAGGCTCCTGCCATCTGACAGCTCCACCATCTGACAATTCTTAAATAACCAGTGATGCCAACCAGGTGACCCTGCCCTTTGTGACACCCAGCATGCCCCTGGTTGATGTTGTTATAAGGGGGTGGGGGGGTCACCTGGAGATGTCACCAGGTGACCCCGCACCATAGTTATTGAGGAACTGTCAAACGGTGGAGCTGTTAGACGGCGGGAGCCTTCTGCGCATGCAGAACTTTTTTCTTTCTTTTTTGGGTCAGCAGTGGGGGGGGGGGGGGGGGGTCATTATTGACAATGGTTCTGCACCAGGGGGACATTTCTTTTATTTTTTAATTAAAGACCTGTTATAAAACTAATGTAAAATGTCTTCTTTTACACTACACTTTTTTGGTGAATAAGTACTATGTACCCCATACTCATTTACATGGAGGGGCAGGGTCTGAAGGCCCCCTTGTTAAAGACCCCCATAACCACTGCCCAGGGTTGTAGGGAAGGGGCCCTTGTATCCATTAGCATAGGGACAAGGTGCTTTGAGGGGGCAGAGTCCCAAAGATCCCCCCATGTTGAGGGTATGTGGCTTGGTATGGCTCGGGGGTGGCACTCGCTCATCCCCTCCCTTTCCTGACCTCCTGGGCAGCATGCTCGGATAAGGATCTGTTATGGATTTTGGGGGGAACCCATGTTGTTTTCACATTTTTTAATTTCTGGCAATTTTTTTAACTTTCAGTGGGGAACCCCTCTGACAACTAATGACTCATCAGTTGTCAAGCACACACAGTGACTGCCGGTCCCTAATCCATGTTGTTTACTGGTGTACCAGTACACATTCCACAAATACTGTATGCCTGGACCACCACTTAATTTCTGCATGCAATTAACTGTTTATTTCCTTCTGTGGATGGATTTTAATGCTCTTTCATACGATATTTACCAATTACAGTTTCAGGATCACATGCAATATTTTGGCAAAATCTGTCCTGACATCTAAATAGCTTAGATAAATTCATTCTGTGAATGGAGCTCACCATAATTTTTAGATGCAATAACTTTCACAAAACCAATTAATATACAATTTACTAAGACTTTCTTACCAAAGACATGTCGCGGAATACATTGTATTCTCAATGTATGAAGACATTTGGTTTTATTGGATATGTTTCATAACAAAAAGTAGAAAATATTGTTTTTTTTCTTTCACATGTTTTGATCTTTTTTTGTTTATATAATAATAAAAAAAAAAACTGTGATGATCTAATACCAAAAGAAAACTCTACTTGTGTGAAAAATATTATATAAATGTAATTAGGATACAGTGTTGCATAACTAAAAAATTGTAAGAAAAAGGAATAAGTGCAGCGCATTATGTAATTCCATAAGCATATAAGAAAAGAACGGTAATAATATCATTAAAGTTCCTCAGCAATGGGAAACAGGAACACCTCGTGGGGGAAGAGACAATGGAAATCCTGTTGAAATGTTCAAGGTGACTAAGCAAGGTCACCAATCAATCCAAACTCTTACCAGATCTGATGGACCTCTGAGCTAACAGAAAGTTATAAAGGCTTGTATCCACAGATGGGATAGATGCAGTTGGGGAGTATGACCGATGGTACCAGATGACCCAGGATCGGATTTCTGTGTAATAGTGTTAATTGTACTTGCAAAAGTCTGTCCAGTCACTTCTTGGTCCTGCGGTCTCCTCTGAAATCTCTTATTTGAACTCTTTAGAATGGCATACCACTAACAAAGGCTCATGAGACAAAGGCCGCGTACAGACGCGCGGACTGTTCGCCCAACTTTGTCCGTCCAACAGTTTCGGCAAACAGTCCGCTCAAACTTAGCATGGACGGACATGGCCACACACGACGGACGAACAGTTTGCTGAAACCGTGCGCGATGACGTGAATGGCACGTACGACGGGACGAAAAATACGACGTCCTATACACTGCATTATAGCTTTCGGCGTGAAAATCCTTTCTGAGCATGCGCGCAACTTTGTTTGACGAACAAGCCTACACACGAGCGGACTGTTCGCTGAAACAAGGTTTCAGCGGACAGTTTTACGGAATTTCCGAAAAACCTTGTCCGTCCAACTGTCCGCTGAAACTGTCCGCTGAAAGCCCACACACGAGCGGACTGTCCGCCCAAACACTGTTCAGCGGACAAAGTTGGACGAACAGTCCGCCCGTGTGTACGCGGCCTTATAGTTCTTTAGCATAACACATTCTGAACCTCCAGGCTGAGGCAGTCTGATATGTCCTGCATAGCGGCTCCTCCAGCTCCTCATGTAACCTGCTCGTTGACACTCTGGCTCCAGGTTCAGCCACTTAAAACAGGATTATTCCAGGGTTGCTAGTCATGTGCTGCCCCCAGGAGGGGTGAGGGAGGCCAGGCAGGTGACTCAGTGAGGAAAGCACAGCACACACCAGCCGGACAGGTGGAGGAGGTGCAGGCTCCCTCACCCTGCCCAGGGGCAGCACACGACTGGCAACCCCAGAATAATCCTCTTCTAAGTGGCTCAACCTGGAGTTGACCGTGTAAGGACCGTGTAAGGCTGCCGGAGGAGCCGCCATGCAGGACATATTGGACTGGCTCAGCCTGGAAGCTCAGAATGTGATATTGTAAAGAACTACAAGTCTCATGAGCCTTTTTTAGTGGTACGCTGTTCTGAAGAGTTCAAATAAGAGATTGCAGAAGAGATTGCAGGATCAGAAAGTGACTGGGCAGACTTTTGCAAGTGCAATTAACACTATAACACAGAAATCTGATCCTGGGTCATCTGGTACCATCGGTCATACTCACCAACTGCATCTATTCCATCTGTGGATACAAGCCTTTATGACCTTCTGTTAGCTCAGAGGTTCATCAGATCTGGTAAGAGTTTAGATTGATTGGTGGAGGATTAGTCACCTTGAACATTTCAGGAATTCAAAACAGGATTTCCATTGTGTCTTTCCCCATGAGGTGTTCCTGTTTCCCATTGCTGAAGAACTTTAATTATTTTATTACTGTTCTTTTCTTATATGCATATGGACTTTTATAATGCGCTGCACTTATTCCTTTTTCTTACATTTATCTGTGGTGTTGTGATTTACCTTCAAGCTTGCATTTTTGCAATAATATTTTGAATTTGTGTGCACTTATTGCTTTATATCATACATAACTAAACAATTGCAAGTTCAAGTAGTACAGTGCTGAATAGCAAAAAATGGTCCGGTCATGAAGGGAGTAAAACCTTCCAGAGGTCAAGTGGTTAAAATCTTCCAAACTGTATATTTGTATAAAAAAGGTAGGAAAAAATGTTTGCTGCAACACATAATGCATGTTGCTGCTATAAATTTTTGCAGAAAAGGTAAAAAAAATTAAAAATAGCAATTGTTAGCAATTGTTAAAACCTCTCAATGTGACAATGATAATAACATTAAAAATTATAGCAATTTGCATGACAATAGCAATATTTACACAAAACACATTTTTAACAGGAGCATAATAAAAGTGCGCAGGAGCCCACTTCATACATCATGGATGCCACTGGCTAATAACAATTATAACATTACTATGTACCGTTGGTATATAACAATAAACAATTCTTTGCATATCTAGATCTGTTGGGAATGCCACTACTCCATCCTTCATATATAAATAAAGGGCCATGGCATGTGAGTGAGATTGGAAAGGCATACTGCATTTTACCTTCTAAACAAAGCTGTCAAGCTTTGATTTGTATTTAAAAGACTGACACTTCGTCCTTGAAAATAATTACTAGGAAAATCTTGACACCAGTTCCCCTTATACAAAGATATCTTAGCAAGATGTTATCACAAGCTCAGAAAAAGGCATATGATACAAAATGTACCTTCGAGGAATGTTGCCGAGAACTGATAAACAGGTAACAGCATTTCTCTAAACTGTTATCATATACTATTGCTGAACTTAATGTTGTTTGATCATATGCCATGAAAACAAATGTGTATGACATTCTAATATTTATATCCTGACCTATGTTCTTTTTGAACATGATGAATAAACTAAAATGATCCACTTTTGGCTGGATGACTACAGCAGTGTCAACCCACAGTGTAAATATTAAGGATTTGGTCACTTGACTTCCTCAACTTTTTTAGTCAATAGACGTATTACATAGGCAGAATTGAGATCTATTTAAAAGAGAAGTATGGAATTAGAAAAAAAATAAACAACCATACTTATCTGGATGGCTGCAACACTGATTCTAGCTACAGCATCCCCTGCCACCTCTAAGACCAAAAACTGAGAGGTCAAACACAGCTGATCACTCAGCCCCTGGTCTTTGGCCTGCAGAGAACTGGTAACTGTCAATCAGAGCTTTCAGCTCTGCCCCTTCAGGGGTAGGAGCAGCTAGCTCAGGCTCTCAGTGGCTCACTGAGGGGCTGAGCCAGCTGCCAATCCCAAACATATGGTTGGGATCTTTTCAGAGCCTGGACCGTGTCTGTGGCATCAGCCAACAAAGGGCTTTGGCCAGCTTTTGGCTCAAAACAGGTCACAGGAATGCAAAACTAACTGCACTCCTGTGATCCATAGGAGAAGAATACCCCAACATGCTTTGGTTATACTTTTCCTTTAATGACATAACTAAGTTATCTACTTGCTTATTATTGTACACAGACCTTTTCCACCATGCTTGAAAAGCTATGTATAAAAGGACACAAATCATCTCTTTCCTTTAAATGAGAAGGGAACACAACTTTCACTATTTCTAAATATTTTCACACATGACTAACCACTTACAGACCGGAAGATTTGGCTGCTTAAGGACCAGACTATTCTTTGCGATACGGCCCTGCATCAATTTAACTGACAATTGCACGGTTGTGCTCCACTGTACCCAAACAAAACTTATATCATTTTTTTCCCCACAAATATAGCTTTATTTTGGTGTTTTTTGATCACCTCTGTGTTTTTTCTTTTTTGCGATATAAACAAAAAAAGCGACAATTTTGAATTTTTTTTATTTTTTTTACTTTTTGCTATAATAAATACCCCCAAAATGTTTTTAAAAAAACAAATTTCTTCCTCAGTTTAGGTCAATATTTATTCTTCTACATATTTTTGGTAAACAAAAATTGCAAAAAGCATATGTTGATGGTTTCCGTAAACGTTAAAGCGTCTACAAACTATGGGAAAGATTTATGGCATTTTTATAATTTTTTTTTTTTTTTTTACTATTAATGGCCATGATCTGCAATTTTTAGTGGTACTGTGACATTGCAGCAGACAGATCAGACACTTTTGGCACATTTTTGGGACCATTGACAGTTATACATTATTCAATCATGTGCATGCAAAAATGCTGTTTCTTTTATTTCCCTTGCATTTCATTCGTTGCAAAATTAATTTTCAACATATTCACTAAGCAAAGGGTAAATTCCCTTGGAAAGGGAGCATCCTATATGCTTTGGGAAATCAACTCCCAAGAACACTAAAAGAAAGCACTGACTTGATGGACTTCACAACTGTTAGTTGGATTGATCATCACCTGACAGTAGAAATATAGTCCAGGCTGATGGGGAGAGAGGTACCAGTGCATGATGGGGGTTTCTGTTACAGCCAGCCATTGACCACCAAGGCTGTGGAGGTTATTTTTACAGCCTGCCACCACTGAACATGAATACTGGGTAGGTATTTTCACAGCTTGCCACTGTTCACCAATGCTGAGAAGATGATTTTTACAGAATGCCACTTACCACCAATGCTAGGGTGTTTATATTACTACCATTGACCACTAGGAATGAGATGCCAGTTTGCTTTTTTGGTCTTTGGTCAGGTCGAACCTTTGATAGTAGTGAGAAGTAATGCATTTAGCAGCTGTTCTACTAATACTGCTGAATGTGACAGCATCCCCTTATGCTTGGGCCCCCTCATCAATATTCATCTGAGGCCTTGTTTGTTTCAATAGGAACAAACGAAGGGTAAAGAATATACACAGTGCTGCCGCAAGACAAGCCAGTGTGTGAGTTGACGTCACAGAGCAGCTCCACATGATGGCATTGTGTGGTAACTGTCATAATATAAATCAAGATTGCAATACTTCATATACAAAGACAATCAAATATATACCGTGCTCCAATTCGAATCCAGTCGCATCCACAATGCACCGATTCGTCCCGGTGTGCCCCAGTTGCTTTTTCGGCCTCATTTCAGTACATGCTCCAGAGTCCCATTTGTCGAGTCACCGACTCATGCTGTCATGGTAAATCATTTCACTGTCACGTATCACGTTCCGATATGAATCCAGTCGCATCTATGATGCACCAATTCGTCCGGCGTGCCCCAGGTATTTTTTCGGCCTCATTTCAGTACATGCTCCAGAGTCCCGTTCGTTGTCAGTCGCAGGTTGCAGCGCACCGTTCCGTGCCTCTGTCGTGGGAAATCATTTCACTGTCACGTATCACGTTCCGATACGAATCCAGTCGCATCTACGATGCACCAATTCGTCCCGGCGTGCCCCAGGTATTTTTTGGCCTCATTTCAGTACATGCTCCAGAGTCCCGTTCGTTGTCAGTCGCAATCGCGGCACGACCAATTCGGGCCTCTGTCATGGCAAACTTTTGTCACTCATTTCACTGTCACTTACAGCGCTCCGATTCGAATCTAGTCGCATCCGTGATGCACCGTTTCGTTTCGATGTGCCCCAGTTGGTTACAGCCTCATTTCAGTACATGCTCCAGAGTCAGGATTCATTATCGGTTGCAGGTTTCGGTTCTCTGATTTATGTCTCTGTCATGGGAAATCATTTCACTGTCACGTATCACGCTCCGATACGAATCCAGTCGCATCGTGCACTAATTCGTCTCGCCGCGCCCCAGGTATTTCAGCCACATTTCAGTACATGCTTCAGAGCATGCACGATTAACGGACAGTCGCAACAGCGGCATGATCGATTCGTGCCTCTGTCATGGCAACCAAAATAATTTCACCGCCACGTACCGCGCTCCATTTCTAATCCAGTTGCATACATGCACCGATTCGTTACGGTGTGCCCCAGTGCTTTAGCCTCATTTCAGTGCATGCTCCAGAGTTCGGTTCATCATCAGTCACAGTCACGGCATGACCGGCTTATGCCTCTGTCATAACAGGGTTTTTCATTAAACTGACCGTCATATACTGTGCCCCGATTCGAGTCGGTCGCATCTGACATACACCGATTCATTCCGGCGTGCTCCAGTTGTTTTCATTCGTACGACCGATTCATATCGGATTCATTCCATACACATCCAAGAAACAACTTCTTGCAAATCGCTGCTAGCACGCACCTAAGCATACACTCCCTGCAATCATTGCAAACACATTCCCAGGCACAGACTTCTGGCAATCGTTGCAAGCACGCATTCAAGCATGGACGTCTTGCAGTCGTTACAAGTACGCATTCAAGAGTAGACTTCTTGCAATCTTTGCAAACACGCATCCAAGCATAGACTTCTTGCAATTGTTGCAAGCATGCATCCAAGCATAGACTTCTTGCAGATCGTGGCAAGCACGCATTCAAGCATGGACGTCTTGCAGTCGTTGCAAGTACGCATTCAAGTGTAGACTTCTTGCAACGGTTGCAAGCACGCATTCAAGCATGGACGCCTTGCAGTCGTTGCAAGTACGCATACAAGCGTAGACTTCTTGCAATCGTTGCAAACACGCATCCAAGCGTAGACTTCTTGCAGTCATTGCAAGCATGCATCCAAGCGTAGACTTCTTGCAATCATTGCAAGCACGCATCCAAACAGACTTCTTGCAATCGTTGCAAGCACGCATTCAAGTGTAGACTTCTTGCAATCGTTGCAAGCACGCATTCAAGCATGGACGTCTTGCAGTCGTTGTAAGTACGTATACAAGCGTAGACTTCTTGCAATCATTGCAAACACGCATCCAAGCGCAGACTTCTTGCAATCGTTGCAAGCACGAATCCAAGCATAGACTTCTTGCAAATGATTGCAAGCACGCATTAAGCATAGACTTCTTGCAATCGTTGCAAGCACGCATTCAAGCATGGACGACTTGCAGTCGTTGCAACTACGCATACAAGCATAGACTTCTTGCAATCGTTGCAAAACACGCATCCAAGCGTAGACTTCTTGCAGTCGTTGCAAGCACGCATCCAAGCGTAGACTTCTTGCAATCGTTGCAAGCACGCATCCAAACATAGACTTCTTGCAATCGTTGCAAGCACACATTCAGGCATAGACCTCTTGCAATCATTGCAAGCAAGCTATCGAGCATAAGACCTCTTGCAATCATTGCAAGCAGATGTCCAGGCACAAACTTATTGCAATCATTGCTAGCAGGCAGTTCTGGCTGGCTCAATAGATTGCTTTAGGAAAAGCCTGGATACTTTCCTAAATGTACATTATATAACGGGGTACTTATATTTATAGGTAAAGTTGATCCAGGGAAAATCCGATTGCCTCTCGAGGGATCAGGAAGGAATTTTTTCCCCTGCTGTAGCAAATTGGGCTATGCTCTGCTGGGGTTTTTTGCCTTCCTCTGGATCAGCTGTGGGTGTAGAATTGGGTGTGTCCGGTTGTGCGATATTTTATTTGTTTGATTTGTGGTTAGGACTGGATGGACTTCTGTCTTTTTCGACCTGGCTACCCATGTATCCTACCATAAACTCCTTGCAATCGTTGCAGGCACGCATCCTGGCATAACTCCTTGCAATCATTGCAGGCACGCATCCTAGCATAACATCTTGCAATCATGGCAAGCACGCATCCTGGTGTAACATGCATCCAAACACATGTTCAAGTACATCTCCTGCAGTCTTCGCAAAGCACATGCGGTAACACAAATTTCTCACAGTCACTACGAACACATCTCCAGTGACAAACTCCCGCGCAATTGTCGCAAGTACACGTTTAAACACTACTTTTGCAATCATGCCAAGGCTCGTGACTTAGCATAACTTCTTGCAATCATTCTTTTGCAAGCACATTCTCAGTGGCACACAAACTGGCTACACGTCGTTTTCAGCAGCACTTAATTGGCCACTTGTCTCCTGTGGCTTTTCTTACAAGCCACTCACCGTTTCCTGTCTGTCTCTCCCTTAGGACAGTTGAGTTCAACTTCCATCCTGCACCAGGATCGTGTTGACACACGCAACTGGCTTCTTCCTGTAACACGCTCAGGCTATACCTAGCCAGCGTTCAGCATTTCTTATCCTTACAGGGCCCAGAGAGTCATCTGTCTTTACGGCCCATACAGCAAGATCCCCACTACAAGGCATCCAGAGGCATCGGCCCATAGCCAACGGCAAACGCTCGCCCATCACAACTGCCATCTTTAGGGACATATAAAATCCTTGCATATTCCCCAGTCTAGTCATCCAAGCGGCCATCTACCTGGCCCTTTGTGGTTTTCCATGGCCTAGCGAATTTATTGTTGGTAGCACTGGCAGCCAGGTTCTACACAGACACTACCTGACTAATGTTCAAATCTGCAATATGGGCCATTCCCCAGGGTCGATCTTTATGTCACGCCTCCTGGTCCTCCTCTCACGGACACAGGACCCCTCTCAGATCCTTAATTTAGATGCCATGGCTATAGCAGACCTATCAATGTCGGAAGGTTCCTTACTGCATGGATTGGTGTAGCGATGTTTAGACCATCTACGATGCCCCTGTCACCCCTGGTAGTGACAGATGCCGCAGCCTCCACAGGCTTCGCTGCAATTTTTGGCCACCACTGGTTTACAGAACCATGGCATCAGGGATACTCCTAAACCCTGGGTTTACCTGGACTTCCTCCCTCTTCAAGCTATACCCGGTCATGACAGCCTCTCGAATCTGGGGTCATGTCAGGACAGGACAGGCTGTGGCTTTCACCACCGACAACTGGGCCGAGGCTCATCTTGTTGATGAAGCCAGGTCTGGACCGCTCTCGGTTGTCTCCTTCCTGCGCAGACTGCTGCAGTTATCTTGGCGGCACCAGTTTAATGTCCATTGTATGTTCATTCCAGGCCTTCAGCAATCCCGCAGGCCAAGATCTGCATTGTCGTCACTTGGCTCGCTACCAACACCATTTCATCTTCCACCTTGCAGTGTCTAAAAACCCAGCAATCTGGCTCCAGGATAGACGTCCATTTCTATAGAACAAGCAGTGCTTGGTGTCGAGTAACCATACTCGACTACCTGCTGTCACTCCTACCGGAACGCATAAACTCTAGTTCCCTATTGCCTTTTCGTGCTAACACTTGTGTACCTGCCAGTTTCCCAAACACATGGGGTTCTTCTACGCAGCCTACACCTCGACCCCGGTCCATACCGTGGTCACTCTTTGGTATTTGAGCACCCTTGGCAGCATGTTGGCATGGGTCCCAAGTCACGTCATTGAGAGACTAAGCAGTTGGAACCCTGCCTACCTCGCCTGGTACATATATATATATTTCTTTACAAAGTTAGTTATTTCTTTAATTTAGAAAGGTGCTGCAAATGATAATGTATAGTAAATTCAGTTAACCCCTATTATTTACACTAATTGTTACTAGTGAACCAAGCAAATATTTGTCACCCAAGCACTTAGCCCTTGTACACACGTCGGACATTCCGACGGAAAATGTCTGATCGGACCGTGTTGTCGGATAATCCGACCATGTGTGGGCTCCATCTGACTTTTTCCATCGGAATGTCTGACCAACAAAGATTGAGAGCTGGATATAAAATTTTCCGACAACATGATCCGATCGGACTTTGTCCGATTGTTTGTAGAGAATTCCGGTCGGACAAAGTGCCACGCATGCTCAGATCAAAGTACAAGAGCAAAGCTATTGGCTACTAGGCTGAACGTGGTCCCGTCGAAACGAACAAACGTCATCACGTTCCGAACAATCAAATTTTCCGACAACTTTGTCCAACCATGTGTGTAAACACCAGTTTCGGACAAAATCAGTCAGAAAAAATCAGACGGATTTTGTGGTCGGAATTTCCAACCGTGTGTACAAGGGCATAGGGATCTGGCCTAGAAATCTACCTGGTATTGTTTACTTGTGCATGGCCAAAATGTGGCACCTGTACATATACAGTGCATGTTGTTGAAGAATTATTATTTTTACATATTCACCTCCTTGAGCACTGGTTCAAATAAGCCTAGACTTAAATTTTCTGGGATTTGAGTGAAGAAGATATAATGCCGTGTTTCACATTGATATTTTTATTTCTCTATGCAGGATGATGATGTAAGGGAAGGTCGCTTTAGCTTTACAGCCTATGGTATGGGACCTTGTCTTCAAGCAAAAGATGGAGTAACTCCAAAGGGACCAATCAATCCAGTACCACCACCAAAAACCCATGATGAAATGAGAAAAGTGTTTATAGACAGAGCAAAGAAGATAGACACAATTTCTCGAGCTTGCTTTCCACTCGCCTTTTTAATATTCAATATATTCTACTGGGTTATTTATAAAATTCTACGACATGAAGACATTCACCAACAGCAAGACTAAAGAACTATAAGGTATCATTTGAACCACAGGCTAGTTTGGAACCCATAACCAGCAGAGCAGAAAACTCAATTTCCATCCATTATCTAATTAACATGGTCACCATAACACATAGAAAGTAGAAACACAATTAGATGGTCCAAATACAGCTACAAAATACTGCCAATTTTACATGGTATTACTCAGAGGTGTCAATACACAAAATTACTGCTTTTAAAATATTTATGCTATTTATACTATTATAATTGAATGGACCAAACAGCTAAAGTACAGTAAAAAATGTGATTTTACTAGATGTCCCTAATACAATTTTTTTTCTTTTGCTTACATATTTGGTACAATATTCAATTTCCTATTTTTGAATTATAAACAGTGTTTTTTATAACTATTGTCAATGTCACATTTTTACAGTAACAAGAAGTTATGTATTATTGGCACAGTAATAAGCAGTCTGCCTTACAATGCTTTAAATATAAGTTTTTTAGTAAATAAAATTCCCATGGATTTATGGATTCCACTCCTGTATTGGCCAATAATATCAAAGCAAATTCATACATTTTGTTAAACTTTGAAAATGATGAATACTCGGTGTCTTCTTACCTCATTTATGGTTAATATGCTTTTAGTAAATGTATCTTATTGTTCTTAATTTAAATTTAAAATGCGTGAACAATATTAATATTTTCTAAAACATGATTTTATTTTTACAACTTTTAAAAAGTATGTTTCAAAATTCAATATATACATAAACATACAAATTTCATATCAAGAATGTATTATATGTAAATTAAACATATCCACACTTCTCACTTAGCTCACCTTTAAGTAATTTAAGATAGTTTTTATGTGAGCAATATAGCTATAATAATTTGTGCTTATAAACTTTAGCTTTATGTTTATGTTTAGCTTTATGTGCTGGAAAGCAACTGAGAAACAAAACCATGGTTTACAGTAGAATACAAAGTTGTATAATGAAACAACTACTTCAATTCATTTTGTAGGATTTCTTCCTTTCTTCCTTATAGAATTATGCAAGTGTTATGTAACTAGTTGATCATTTCACTTTGCTAATTTTGACCCGATGAGGATTAGAACCTCTGTCATGTTTCAGGGTTTTTGTTTCTGCCGCCATTGGAAAAAAACTCCCACTAACTTTCCCACTATTATGGTATCAGAGGGACAAAAGCACATTTTAAGTAGAATGTGGAAGAATTAGAACCTGTGTCAGGCTTTTATTGCTGTCTGAATATTCATCTTCCAGTGGCACCCTTTTCCCTGGTTTATGCCCCTGGTGTCACTGAAACAAATCTCCCCAATGGGGACACAGACATCAATATAAGCCTGACATTATTTTTTAATTTTTACCACTCTATCTAAAACTGAAAATAAAAACATGGCTGAAGTTGCACTTACTTAACAGTACTCTTCAGTTAAGCCACTAGTCACTCATAATTTATAGTGAAATGATCATTTTAAAACGCTTGTTTATGACTTATTATTCTTTTATAAAATGTTACTAACCACAACATCGAATTTAAAAAAAAAAGGATAATTATTATGTGAAAATATTTTTGAGCTGTTGAAGCTGGTTTACAGCAGATGATGTATTCACATGTCTTGTTCAAAATGGTTGTTTATTAAATGAAATGTAGATAGGAATTTTAATGGAAGTGTGCTCAGGTGTACTGTCTTCATTGTACTGTTAACTTGCATTCTATGCTAGTTTAACTCAGAAAACTATCCAATAAGATGAAGATGCTGAGCCAACTAAGAAAGTTATTTGCAAATGTTAATGTAGATGTGTGGATAGTTAACACATTTATTCCCATCACTTGCTTATTCATATGTATTAGTACTATTGATTTAATAAGGAAGATATGCTGGGGGAAAAGCATTTAACCACTTATGCAAGCAGCATTTTACACTTCAGGTGCTGTAGTCATTGTGCAGAACATCTACAGCACAAATTGACATTTTAAATCTTTTTAGCCATTTGGAAAATATATTGATAGCACATTGAATTGTAACAATTACTAACAATAACAATATAAGTATTCTTGTGTAGCAGTTATATTCCTTTTTTTTTAATATATATAAAATGTGAGTTTTCGATGAAGGAAGGATCAGAGCTAAGACCATGGCCTTTTAGGGAAAGGTCTCAAGGATCATGGGACCAGTAGTGGTTTGTATCACTTCTACCCCTGTGGCTATAGCAAGAATTCTGCATAAATATACAATTCTAATAAGTTTCTGAAAACATTTATTTATTTTATTTTTTATTTTATTGCTCTTTAGAAACAAATTTAAGTTCATCGTTATTTTAAATGTCAAATTTAAATCCCTTTTTAATATCTGTAATCATGGTGAAACATATTTTTTTAACTAGATATTAACCTCAGGGCTTAATTTACTTAGGTCTGCTTTTTTAAAACTGAATGCATTGGTCATATGAGATTGCGTGAAATTCATATGCATACTTAGCTTTGAATTACAATTACACATAAATTAACTAAAGTCAAGCATCTAATCAGGCAGGGATATTTTATTTCGGAGCATTCACCCCCCCCCCCCCCCCTTACAGCGATCAAAAAACAGGGATTTTAGATTTACTCAAATTTTACACTGTTCTAATGTACTTTTAAAGATTGGCATTTTTTCTTATTATTGCAATTTTTACGCCATTATAGTTAAATCTAATAAGTGTCAGCATCATGTATTTCAAGATCCATTTCATCCTTTATAATGTAATACTTGCAAAGAAAACAACTGCATTGATAACTTTTAAATTACTCAATGAAGCTCTAAATATCAGAAACATTGCAACACTTCTGTGCCACTTAGTAATGTACTTATATGTGAACATTATATTTAAATTATAGTGCAATGCGTATTTTTCACTTTAAGTTTACTTTGAAATATAAAACAGGTAAATTAAGTTCTTATTAATTATACTGATCAAATACTCTGGACATACACATGTGCCTAAGATATACCCAGAGCTAACTAGAAAATGTATATTCCTTTACCCAGTCTTACTGTGCAATGAACATACACACATATGTAAAAATTATTTTGCATTCACTTTAGTTAAATAAAATTGTAAGATAAATGTTTATTTTACTCAGCATATAGGTGCATATGAGAACAACAAATTTATAAATGAAAACAAGTTTTTAGTTTAGGCATTGGTAATGTCTGTAAGCACTTTCATTTCATAATGCTGTTGAATCTACCACACACATAAATGATTTATCTAGTAGTAAAAGATACTTGCTCAGTATTTGTGGTATGAATCACAATAGACAGCCATTGGCACCTACATGAAATAGTAATTTCTGAGCCAACTTGGAGAGCCTGTAGTCATGCAAAACATTTTATGTAAAATTAATATAATTTCCCATTAGACCCAGCTGCCTGTACACAGGTTGTCTCTTTAATAAATCAACTCCAAAATGTCAGTCATTTATTACATGTTTCTTCACTAATACCACCCTGGTTGTATGATATATGCTATTGAAGATAAGCTCTTCTGCTACTGAACACAAAAGTCCTAGTTAAGGCCTGTTTTAATATGCCTTGTTGTAAAATGAATTTATTTATGTACACATTTTCTATGCAGGAGGGCAGTGAATTACAAATGAGCAAAATGATCTACAGTTCACTTCAATTTACTCAATATGTTTGGCTAAAATTGTATAATTAAATGTGAGAAAAAAGGAGCTAAGAAACAATTATAGTATTATATAGCAAACATCTTTGTGGTTATTATAGTTTATCTATGAATCTTTAGCACATTGAGCAAACCAAATTTTTTAATCAACCTGAACATTTTCTAGTTCATGTAAATATATGCATGCAGATTTGTCTGATATGCATAGAATATAGATTGTGAATTTTTCATACAACAGAAGTGCCAACATTACCAGATTTGCCAAATTCACAAATGGATCCATTCATCTCTTTTTTTTTTTTTTTTACAAATGCTGTATGGTAAAATGTTTGGTTGGGTAACCACAGGGTATAGGTTAGATTAGCCATTCACTTTAGAAGGCAGTTAGAAGGTAAGGCACAGTCCAACCACCCTTAGGCTTGTCTATGCACTGATTAGGCTTGAATATTTATGGTATGGTGGGAGAGGCAACTGCTGCATGACACCCCTGATGCTTGTTTATTAAGGTAGACCAATAATGAATGGTCCTATAGAAAACAATCTCTACTCCCGTAAGATCTATTGAACAGGAGTGCTTGTCCCTGGCTACACATATAAAACACCTAACCAAAATAACAGAATCAGGCGGCTGGTTTTTATAGTTACTCTTATGCCGTGTACACACAACTGGACTTTCCGGCAGACTAGGTCCAAAGGGATTAGTCCGTCGGACAATCCACTATGTATGAGCTAGTCCGATCGTTTTTCGAAAAATAAATCCGATGGACCTAGAAATAGAACATGTTTCAAATCTATCAGACAAACTAAGGGTTAATATGGGGATAAACGGGATACATTTTTTTATACTTTTTTTTTATTTACTTGTGAGGTTGCTTTAGCTGACATCATATGCAGATCAGGGATCCTCACTTTGATCTACAGATGAATGAAGAAGAGTAAATACATAGTATCGATAATGTTACTTTGTTTCACGGAGTCCTGCTTCTGAACAGTGTTCATAAAGCAACAGTGGGGGAGAAGGCCCGAGAGTACTATATATGCCATGTGAATGCGTAGTTTGTTCAATGTCCACAACTGGCTAAGAATATGACAGTGTCGCATTTCTTAGGTGACTGCATGTGCACATTCTGGTAAATTGAAAATGTAAAAATTTAAAACAAAAATAGGATTGCAAATTTTCAATAATTTAGAAATTGATTTGCTCATGACCTAGTAAGAAAGCAAAATCTGAGCACTCTAAGCCCTTGTACACACGGTCGGAGAATCCGTCGGAATGTGTCCTTTTGGACAGTGTTGTCGGATAGTCCCACTGTGTGTGGTATGCATCGGACTGATTCCGTCGGAATATCCGTCGGACCCAATTTTCCAACTTGTTGGAAATATTTCCCGACCAACTGGGCCGATCGGATATACTCCGATTATGTGTAGAGAATTTTGATCGGACCAAGTGCCACGCATGCTCAGATCAAATTCCTACATCAAAGCTATTGGCTACTAGCCTGAATGTAGTCCCATCGTAACGAAATTACGTCATCACATTCTGAAAGATCGAATTTTTTCGACAGCTTTGTCCGACCGTGTGTATGCAACAGTTTCGGGCAAGATCCGACGGACAAAATCCGACGGATTTGGTTGTCGAAATCTCCGACCGTGTGTACAGGGGCTTACACTTGTGCAGCCCATGAAAAGATTATTTTTACATGTTAAAACTAACTTAATAAAATTATTTATTACACCATAAAAGGGTAAGTCAAGAAAAATGTGATTACGCAGGTAAGATATCTCCTTGCATTATTAATATAGAAATTACAATTTAAATAATACAAAAAAATACAAATGTCTTCCTATGAAAGAAGTATTCTATGAAAAGAGTATTATATTTAAAGTATATATAAATAGATTTATGAAAAGTGAGAGCAATAACTGTATATTAGACTAATAAAATTGAAGCTACCAAAATCATTTTCAGATGTTGAATGTAACAAAAATTAAACCAAATTCCATGTGTTGTTAAAAAAGTGATTAATTCACTTACAGTAAGGGTTAAACCTGATGTATTAGTCTCCCTATCTAGAAAGGCTAGCCAACTGAGGCAGACCATTGGCGATTCTGAATTTCCTCTCTGATGATTGAGGATCAGACAATTTAGAGCTTCACTTGAAATGAGAGATTCCAATCATTGGATGATTTTTGGGATTTCTTCATGTGAGCAAGCATTGTCTCTATGGAAAAAAGGAAAGAAATAACCACTTATGTGTAGGGATGAGCTTTGAGTTCGAGTCGAACTCATGTTCGACTCGAACATTGCCTGTTCGCCTGTTCAGCGAACAGTGAACAATTTGGGCTGTTCGCAGCAAATTCGAAAAGCCGGAACACCCTATACAAGTCTATAGGAGAAATCTAAAGTGCTCATTTTAAAGGGTAATATGCAAGTTACTGTCCTAAAAAGTGTTTGGGGACCTGGGTCCTGCCCCAGGGGACATGGATCAATGCAAAAAAAAGTTTTAAAAACTGCCGTTTTTTCAGGAGCAGTGATTTTAATAATGATTAAAGTGAAACAATAAAAGTGTAATATTCCTTTAAATTTCGTAGCTGGGGGGTATCTATAGTATGCCTGTGAAGGGGCGCATGTTTCTGGTGCTTAGAACTGTCCCTGCACAAAGTGTCATTTGTGCAGGAAAAAAAGTCTTTTAAAATCACTTGCGGCTAAATTGTCGGCTCCCCGTAATACAGAGAACACTCAATGAGTGTTCTCTGTATTAGCCGACAATTCATTCATTCATTGATAAAAAAAAAAAAAAGCGCGGGGGTTCCCCTAAATTCAATTACCAGGCCCTTCAGGTCTGACATGGATATTAAGGGGAACCCCGTGTCAATTTTTTTAAAAAAATTGACGTGGGGGTCCCCCTAAATATCCATACCAGACCCTTTAGGTCTGATATGGATATTAAGGGGAACCCCGCATCAAATAAAAAAAAATTAACGTGGGGGTCCCCCTAAAAATCCATACCAGACCCTTTATCCGAGCACGCAACCTGGCAGGCCGCAGGAAAAGAGGGGGGGCGAGAGAGCGGCCCCCTCCCTCCTGAACCGTACCAGGCCACATACCCTCAACATTGGGAGGATGCTGTGGGGGTCTGTGACCCCTCAAAACACCTTGTCCCCATGTTGATGAGGACAAGGGCCTTATCCTCACAACCCTGGCCGGTGGTTGTGAGGGTCTGCGGGCGGGGGGCTTATCAGAATCTGGAAGCCCCCTTTAACAGGGGGACCCCCAGATCCCGCCCCCCTGGTTGAAATGGTAAGGGGGTACAAAAGTACCCCTACTATTTCACAAAGAAAGTGTAAAAATGGTTAAATAAGACAAACACACTTTTGAAAAATTCCTTTTTAGGACAGTAACTTGCATATTACCTTTTAAAATGAGCACTTTAGATTGTGAACGTTCGAGTCCCATAGACTTTAATAGGGTTCTAAAGTTCACACGAAGTTTAGGTCTGTTCGCAGGTTCTGGTGCGAACCGAACAGGGGGGTGTTTGGCTCATCCCTACTTATGTGATACTATCAAGAGTTGGTATTTTTAAATAACTGCTGAAAACAGTTGATTATCGAAAGCAAATAGATTGTTTACATTGCAAAGGAATTTTGCCTTATCTTAGAGAATGTGGTGAAAAAGCATTTTGCCAAGAATACCCAATCACATGATTGGATAATAGAGTCAGTAAAGCATTCACTAAGCTAGGTAAAAATTCCTTTGCAAAAGTGAAAATTACCTTGCACAAGGTGCACTCTATTTGTCTTTAGTAAATCGACCCTAATGTCCATTAATCTCAGTGAGACATCTGAGGCCGCGTACACACGCGGGGACTGTTCGGCCAACTTTGTCCGTCAAACAGTTTCGGCAAACAGTCCGCTCAAAATTAGCATGGACGGACATGGCCACACACGACGTACGAACAGTTTGCTGAAACCGTGCGCGATGACGGGAACGGCACGTACGACGGGACGAAAAATACGACGTCCTATACACTGCATTATAACTTTCGGCGTGTAAATCCTTTCTGAGCATGCGCGGAACTTAGTTTGTCGAACAAGCCTACACACGAGGGAACTGTTCGCTGAAACAAGGTTTCAGCGGACAGTTTTTCGGAAATTCCGAAAAACCTTGTTCAGCGGACTGTTCGCTGAAACTGTCCGCTGAACGCCCACACACGGGCGGACTGTCCGCCAAAACACTGTTCAGCGGACAAAGTTGGCCGAACAGTCCCCGCGTGTGTACGCGGCCTGACTGCTAAATACTGCCATGTATGGCCAACCTTATATAGACATGCTTTTATTCAAAACAAATATAAAGGAAAACATGTTTTTTTCCAACATGCTCTGTCATTGTCCTTATTTATGACTAGGAACAATGCATGAAAAATATAATATTGCATTGCAGAAAAAGTATATTCTGTGAAGAAGAAAAAAACAAAAAATTGAGTTTTGATAAAAATGCAAACAATTCTGAAGGGAGAGAATATATCATAAATGTATTTCTTTCTTTCTTTCTTTTTTGTTAATTGGTAGGATTTAAAAAAATAAAAATAAATATATATATATATATATATATATATATATATATATATATATATATATAGTGTAAAGCTTACAACGTATTTACTTACACCCATACAATATTTTATTTATATACTTCATTAAATATAAAATCACATATTATTAAAAGAGAAGGAATGGGAAATGTTAAAGCAACTGAATGTGATATGGAGCACTTGCTTCAAATAAAAAGTAAAAAAATATATATATGATAATCATATCATATGCTTGTAATGCTTGAACTTTATTGCACTTTTACATTATAAGTTTGTGAAATATGCAAGAGAATAAACATTACTTATATTTGTATCTTCATATATACATAAAAATATAGACATATAGATATCTATATATAAAATGGTGTATGTTGGCAAGAACCACTGTAAATTTGGTTTTTAAGAAAAGAAAAATACATATTTATGTGTTGTAAAAAATACAGTATGTGCCATAATTAAATTCATTACAGACATGTTAGTACAAACAAAAGTAGAGATAACATTTTAAGAAAGAAAGTCTATTTTAAATACATTCATGTGTGTGTGTGTGTGTGTGTGTGTGTGTGTGTGTGTGTGTGTGTGTGTGTGTGTGTGTGTGTGTGTCATATGCAGCACATCAAATGACTCCACTCAGAACATAGAAGAACATTTTTACAGGGAGGGAATCTTATAGCATTTGTTTACTTTTCTGTGCTAAAAATGTTGCATGCTTTGTATGATGTTGTTTTACTTTATCGTTTCCAGTCAAGGTTTAAAGATTTAATTGTAGTCTACTTACTGACTGTAAATATTTTAATGTAAAAATAAAGTTTTCCTTTAATAGTAGACTGTTCTCCAGTTGTGCTTTATTTGGTTTACCTGCATAAAGTAAATTGTTTAAAGAGACACTATCACCAATTTAAATGTACAACGTAAAAGCACAGAATAATACATTTTTGGTTTTACATGTTATTTTTATACTCTTACAATTTGCCTTTGAACTTGCAAAAAAAAATCTCTAGGAAGAGCCAATTCCTATAACACTTTTACTCTTTGAATGTTGGAAGGAGTGAGGAGGATAATTTGCCAGCATTGCATCGAGATAGCTTCTTCCAGTGCCAGTCTCAGGGATTTTGGATGCCTACACAGGAAAGGTTTTTCAAAGATAAACAACTTGCCTAAAATTTGGTAAATGGTTGTATAACCTTATGGGAATATTTTTGTTGAAATTAATGGTTTGGCTAAATATAATATATGAGGTAAGCAAAGATTGTGGCACCACTGAAATATAATTTAACTAGAAACCAACAAGTAAATAAACAACTTGTTTAAAACTGTTAAATGCTTATATAACCTTATGGGAAGGGAATAATGAAATAAGCAGAGATTGTAGCACCAGTGAAATTGTATTTAACCACTTGCCGCCCGCCCTATTACAAAATGACGGTGGCAAAGGGGTTTCATAATCCTGATCGGACGTCATATGACGTGATCAGGATTATGTGCCGCTGCGCGCCCCCGGGGGCACGCATCGCGGCGATCGTTGTTGCGGGGTGTCAGTCTGACACCCAGCAACTACGATCTCGGTAAAGAGTCTCCGACGGAGACTCTTTACCACGTGATCAGCCGTGTCCAATCACGGCTGATCACAGTGTAAATAGGAAGAGCCGGTGATCGGCTTTTCCTCACTCGCGTCTGTCAGACGCGAGTAGAGGAGAGCAGATCGGCTGCTCCTCTGACAGGGGGGGCCTGTGCTGATTTATTATCAGCACAGCCCCCCCGAGGATGCCCACACTGGACCACCAGGGACGCCACCAGACCACCAGGGATGGTCAGGATAAGGTATGCCACCCTAGACCACCAGGGATTCCACTCAGTGCCACAATGGATGCCAATCAGTGCCCATAATGGATGCCAATCAGTGCCCACAATGGGCATCACTTATTGGCATGCATTATTGCTTGGCACTGATTGGCATCCATTAGTACAGTATAATAATACAATGCCGCCTATCAGTTCCCATTCGTGCCGCCTATCATTGCCCATCCATGCCACCTATCAGTGCCCATCCATGCCCACCTGTGCCGCCTACCTATGCCCACCTGTGCCGCCTACCCATGCCCACCTGTGCTGACTACCCATGCCCACCTGTGCCGCCTATCCATGCCCATCCATGCCGCCCATCCATGCCAGCTATCAGTGCCAATTTGTGCCACCTATCAGTGCCCATTCATGTCACCCATCCGTGTCACCCATCAGTGCCACCCATCAGTGCTGCCTATCAGTGCCCATCAGTGCCGCCTATCAGTGCCACATATCAGTGTCCATCAATGCCACCTCATCAGTGCCACTTCATTGGTGCCACCTCATCGGTGCCCATCAGTGCCGCCTTATCATTGTCCATCAGTGTATCCCCATCAGTGCCCATCAGTGAAGGAGAAAATTTACTTATTTACAAAGTTTTGAAACTGAAACAAAAAAAAACATTTTTTTTTCAAAATTTTCGGTATTTTTTTATTTGTTTAGCAAAAAATAAAAACCGCAGAGGTGATCAAATACCACCAAAAGAAAGCTCTATTTGTGGGAAAAAAATGATAAAAATGTCATTTGGGTACAGTGTAACACGACCGCGCAATTGTCATTAAAAGTGCGACAGCGCTGAAAGCTCAAAATTGGTCTGGGCAGGAAGGTGTTTAAGTGCCCGGTATTGAAGTGGTTAATTAGAAACCTACAAGTTCACAAGTTCACGTGGCACAAGTAAAACTGTTTTAGCTCAAATGCTCTTCGTCGGGCCTCAAAAAAAAATCTGAACAAGGTAAATAACAAAGTGTATAAAAGTATAAATACAAAATGTATAAAATGTATAAATGTAATTATACAAAAGTATAATTACAAGCAAGTGTCAAGGGCTTTTATTGACAATGACATGAAGTTTATGCAAAAGAGTCAATATTTGCAGTGTTGTTCTTTTTCAAGACTCTCTGCAATTCCCGCTGACATGTTGTCAATCAACTTCTGGGCCACATTTTGACTGATGGCAGCCCATTCTTGCATAATCAATGCTTGGAGTTTGTCATAATTTTTGAGGTTTGTTTGTTCACCTGCTCTTTTGAGGATTTACCACAAGTTTTCAATGGGATTAAAGTGGTTGTAAACCCTTACAACCAACTTTAACCTACAGGTAAGCCTAGATTAAGGCTTACCTGTAGGTCCAATAAATATCTCCTAAACCTACACGGTTTAGGAGATATTTCCCGAAAGACAGGCACCGCTGTCTATGGCGCATGCGCTGTAGACAGCAGCACGCAGGCACACTGAGCGCGCCGCGGTCAACGGCAAAAGAGTCAATATTTGCAGTGTTGTTCTTTTTCAAGACTCTCTGCAATTCCCGCTGACATGTTGTCAATCAACTTCTGGGCCACATTTTGACTGATGGCAGCCCATTCTTGCATAATCAATGCTTGGAGTTTGTCATAATTTTTGAGGTTTGTTTGTTCACCTGCTCTTTTGAGGATTTACCACAAGTTTTCAATGGGATTAAAGTGGTTGTAAACCCTTACAACCAACTTTAACCTACAGGTAAGCCTAGATTAAGGCTTACCTGTAGGTCCAATAAATATCTCCTAAACCTACACGGTTTAGGAGATATTTCCCGAAAGACAGGCACCGCTGTCTATGGCGCATGCGCTGTAGACAGCAGCACGCAGGCACACTGAGCGCGCCGCGGTCAACGGCGATATGCCGTGAGTGGCGGCTCCCGTGTGCATGCGCGGGAGTGACGTCATCGCATCTTCGCTGAATGACAGCGGCGGAGCAGAGAGACCTACCGAGGAGATGGATGCGCCGAACTATAGGGGACCGCGGTGACTTCGCTGGCTCCTGTGTCAGGTAAGTGACACATAATGGACTACTATGCGATGCCCACAAATTGATAAGCAACCCAACACATGAAAGGTCTCAGGATGCTTTACTGTTGGCATGACACATGGTAGCACCCACCTTTTCCTCTCCGGACAACGTTTTTTCCAGATGCCCTAAACGATCGGAAAGTTGATTTATCAGAGTAAATGACTTTCCCCCAGTTGTCAGCAGTCCAATCCCTGTACCTTGAATATCAGTCTGTCCCTGATGTTTTTCCCAGAGAGAAGTGGCATCTTTGCTGCCCTTCTTGACACCAGACCATCCTCCAAAAGTCTTCTCCTCACTGTGCATGCAGACGCACTCACACCTGCCCACTGAATCAACTGTAGGAGGCGGACCTGGTGCTTACTGGATTTTCTTGGGCCCCCTGAAGCCTTCTTCACAAATGAAATAGAAATGTTTTTTGGGATTAAGTTAATTTTCATGGCAAAGAGGGACTTTGCAATTAATTGCAATTCATCTGATCACTCTAAATAACATTCTGTAGTATATGCAAATTGCCATCATAAAAACTGAGGCAGCAGACTTTGTGAAAATAAATATTTGTGTCATTCTCAAAACTTTTGGCCATGGCTGTACATGATTGATAATTACTTAACTGTGAAACTGGATGTTTATGTTCAATAAGGTGTCTTGCAACCTGTAAAGTAATGTGTTTCTTATTGATTGAATATTTATGTCTAGCTATGCAATGTTTAGCTATTTGTGTTGCCACAGTATATAACAATAAAATGTGAGACACATTTAAATTACAAAGCTTGTCTGACAAATAATGTAGCCATTTATGAGCATAGTCTTACCCATGTGTGAATGGTAAAATTCTCACCATTAATTAAATTAAAGTAGTGTACTCAGTTGAGGCATAGATAACAACCTAATTTCTTCAGTCCTAAAAATGTAAATGCTATCAATGTTTGTGGTTCCTCAAAATCTGCTCTAACAACCTTGCTGCTGAATTGTGTTACTTCTCTTAAACAAATTTAATAGCGGAACTTGAAATTTGTGATGTTACAAGAGATCAGTTGAGACTTCCATTGAACTTGAGTTGATGGGCAAATGCAGTTTGCTTTTAGATGCATTCAGCTTGCATTTTGAGATCAGTTCTTAAACAGGTGCATTTGACTAGGATGAGGTTTGAGTTGAATGTAAGTGGGGGGACACTATGAACTCTTAGGCCTCATGCACACGAGACGCAGTTAAACGCGCGTTCAGATGCAGTTGGACAGTTTTTTCAACTGCCCCTGAACTCATTCAATGTTATCCTATGTGTCCATGCACACAGTCTCGTTTTTTTCCGTTTTTATGCAGTTGCGTTTAGTCTCGTTTTTCCAGAAGAAAAAAAATGCGTTCAGAAACAAAAATTTCCACGTTTCAGACGCAAAACGCGGCAAAACGCGGCAAAACGCGGTAAAACGCGTTTGCGTTTATATGCGTTTTTAAAGGTGACCTTTTTTTTTACATTAAAAATCTCAAAAATGATTGCAAATGATGAAAAACCATTAGAAAAATATTTTAAACAATTGCAATTGCAAGTGGACAATCCACAGCTTGTGGCAAGTGACATGGCAGGTGGCAAGTGACGTGGCAAGTGGACAATCCACAACTTGTGGCAAGTGACATGGCAGGTGGCAAGTGATGTGGCAAGTGGACAATCCACAACTTGTGGCAAGTGACGTGGCAGGTGAAGTGGCAAGTGACGTGGAAAGTGGACAATCCACAACTTGTGGCAGGTGACGTGGCAAGTGACCTGGCAGGTGACGCGGCAAGTGACCTGGCAGGTGACGTGGCAAGTGGAAAATCAACAACTTGTGGCAGGTGACTGGCATGTGACGTGGCAAGTGGACAATCCATAACTTGTGGCAGGTGACGTGGCAAGTGACGTGGCAAGTGGACAATCCACTTGTGGCAGGGGACGTGGCAAGTGACGTGGCAAGTGGACAATCCACTTGTGGCAGGGGATGTGGCAAGTGACGTGGCGAGTGGACAATCCACAACTTGTGTCAGGTGACGTGGCAAGTGGACAATCCACAACTTGTGGCAGGTGATGTGGCAAGTGGACAATCCACTTGTGGCAGGTGACGTGGCAGGGGACGTGGCAAGGGACGTGGCAAGTGGACAATCCACAACTTGTGGCAGGTGATGTGGCAAGTGATGTGGCAAGTGGACAATCCACTTGTGGCAGGTGACGTGGCAGGGGACGTGGCAAGGGACGTGGCAAGTGGACAATCCACAACTTGTGGCAGGTGACGTGGCAGGTGATGTGGCAAGTGATGTGGCAGGTGATGTGACAAGTGGACAATCCACATCTTGTAGCAAGTGACGTGGCAGCTGACGTGGCAAGTGACGTGGCAAGTGGACAATCCAAAACTTGTGGCAGGTGACGTGGCAAGTGACGTGGCAGGTGACGTGGCAAGTGACGTGGCAAGTGGACAATCCACATCTCGTGGCAAGTGACGTGGCAGGTGATGTGGCAAGTGACGTGGCAAGTGGACAATCCACAACTTGTGGCAGGTGATGTGGCAGGTGATGTGGCAAGTGATGTGGCAGGTGATGTGACAAGTGGACAATTCACATCTTGTGGCAAGTGACGTGGCAGCTGACGTGGCAAGTGACGTGGCAAGTGACGTGGCAAGTGGACAATCCAAAACTTGTGGCAGGTGACGTGGCAAGTGACGTGACAGGTGACGTGGCAAGTGGACAATCCACAGCTTGTGGCAAGTGACATGGCAGGTGGCAAGTGATGTGGAAAGTGGACAATCCACAACTTGTGACAGGTGACGTGGCAAGTGATGTGACAGGTGATGTGGCAAGTCACGTGGCAAGTGGAAATCCACAACTTGTGGCAGGTGATGTGGCTGGTGACGTGGCAAGTGGACAATCCACAACTTGTGGCAGGTGGCATGGCAGGTGACATGGAAAGTGGACAATCCACATCTTGTGGCAAGTGACGTGGCAGGTGATGTGGCAAGTGACGTGGCAAGTGGACAATCCACAACTTGTGGCAGGTGATGTGGCAAGTGACGTGGCAGGTGATGTGGACAATCCCTAACTTGTGGCAGGTGACGTGGCAAGTGACGTGGCAAGTGGACAATCCACAACTTGTGGCAGGTGACGTGGCAGGTGACGTGGCAAGTGGACAATCCACTTGTGGCAGGTGACGTGGCAGGGGACGTGGCAAGGGACATGGCAAGTGGACAATCCACAACTTGTGCCAGGTGATGTGGCAAGTGATGTGGCAAGTGGACAATCCACTTGTGGCAGGTGACGTGGCAGGGGACGTGGCAAGGGACGTGGCAAGGGACGTGGCAAGGGACGTGGCAAGTGGACAATCCACAACTTGTGGCAGGTGACGTGGCAGGTGATGTGGCAAGTGATGTGGCAGGTGATGTGACAAGTGGACAATCCACATCTTATGGCAAGTGACGTGGCAGCTGACGTGGCAAGTGACGTGGCAAGTGGAAAATCCAAAACTTGTGGCAGGTGACGTGGCAAGTGACGTGGCAGGTGACGTGGCAAGTGACGTGGCAAGTGGACAATCCACATCTCGTGGCAAGTGACGTGGCAGGTGATGTGGCAAGTGCTGTGGCAAGTGGACAATTCACAACTTGTGGCAGGTGATGTGGCAGGTGATGTGGCAAGTGATGTGGCAGGTGATGTGACAAGTGGACAATCCACATCTTGTGGCAAGTTACGTGGCAGCTGACGTGGCAAGTGACGTGGCAAGTGGACAATCCAAAACTTGTGGCAGGTGACGTGGCAAGTGATGTGACAGGTGACGTGGCAAGTGACGTGGCAAGTGGACAATCCACAGCTTGTGGCAAGTGACATGGCAGGTGGCAAGTGATGTGGAAAGTGGACAATCCACAACTTGTGACAGGTGACGTGGCAAGTGATGAGGCAGGTGATGTGGCAAGTCACGTGGCAAGTGGAAATCCACAACTTGTTGCAGGTGATGTGGCTGGTGACGTGGCAGGTGATGTGGACAATCCCCAACTTGTGGCAGGTGACGTGGCAAGTGACGTGGCAAGTGGACAATCCACAACTTGTGGCAGGTGACGTGGCAGGTGACGTGGCAAGTGGACAATCCACAACTTGTGGCAGGTGACGTGGCAAGTGACGTGGCAGGTGATGTGGCAAGTGACGTGGCAAGTAGACAATCCACAACTTGTGGCAGGTGATGTGGCAAGTGACGTGGCAGGTGATGTGGCAAGTCACGTGGCAAGTGGACAATCCACAACTTGTGGCAGGTGATGTGGCTGGTGACGTGGCAAGTGGACAATCCACAGCTTGTGGCAGGTGGCATGGCAGATGACGTGGAAAGTGGACAATCCACATCTCGTGGCAAGTGACGTGGCAGGTGATGTGGCAAGTGACGTGGCAAGTGGACAATCCACAACTTGTGGCAGGTGATGTGGCAAGTGGACAATCCCCAACTTGTGGCAAGTGACGTGGCAAGTGACGTGGCAAGTGGACAATCCAAAACTTGTGGCAGGTGACGTGGCAAGTGACGTGGCAGGTGATGTGGCAAGTCACGTGGCAAGTGGACAATCCACAACTTGTGGCAGGTGACGTGGCAAGTGACGTGGCAGGTGATGTGGCAAGTGACGTGGCAAGTAGACAATCCACAACTTGTGGCAGGTGATGTGGCAAGTGACGTGGCAGGTGATGTGGCAAGTCACGTGGCAAGTGGACAATCCACAACTTGTGGCAGGTGATGTGGCTGGTGACATGGCAAGTGGACAATCCACAGCTTGTGGCAGGTGGCATGGCAGATGACGTGGAAAGTGGACAATCCACATCTCGTGGCAAGTGACGTGGCAGGTGATGTGGCAAGTGACGTGGCAAGTGGACAATCCACAACTTGTGGCAGGTGATGTGGCAAGTGGACAATCCCCAACTTGTGGCAAGTGACGTGGCAAGTGACGTGGCAAGTGGACAATCCAAAACTTGTGGCAGGTGACGTGGCAAGTGACGTGGCAGGTGATGTGGCAAGTCACGTGGCAAGTGGACAATCCACAACTTGTGGCAGGTGACGTGGCAGTTGGACAATCCACAACTTGTGGCAGATGACATGGCAAGTGACGTGGCAGGTGATGTGGCAAGTCACGTGGCAAGTGGACAATCCACAACTTGTGGCAGGTGCCGTGGCAAGTGACACGCTAAATACAAGTACACTGCAGCTCTCACAGCTGCTGCTACTCACTCTGGTCTCACAAAATTGCTGAAATAGTTAATTTTTGAGCTGGGGAGGGTCTATGATGTTAGCTTAACTAAACGCTTCTAGACGCAAACGCGGTAAAACGCGGTAAAACGCCGCTAAATCGCGGTAAAAATCGCGGCAAAACGCGCGTTTCTAAACGCCGGTTTCAACATGTGTCCAGCAGCGTTTGCATCTGCGTCTCGTGTGCATGAAGCCTTACTGGTGCGTAAGGACACAGACTAAAATATTATTGCTAAATTTTGTTAGCATAAGTTAAAATACATCATTACATTACAAAAGAAATCAAATGTAATGAACACATTGAGAGGCAGAGAGGAGGGGCCCAAATATTCAACATTCATAAGCTAAATTGATACTATAATGGCAAGCTGTATCCTCTAAAGGCTTTTACCACTGATTTGTTTGGGAAAACATCCTATAAAGCCAAAAAAATAAAACAAGAAAGAAAATGAAACTAAATGGAAGGATCCTAAAAATAACCACAAGCACACATACAACTTCCACCCAATATATTCACACAATCCTACTCAGACTGTCCAGAAAGATGTCTATTGCTAAACACCCCATGTCAGAACCTGGGACCTCTGCTGTGTCTTGCAATGACTCTTCTCGCTGGGTTACCTGAGATGATGGCCAGAACCCTGTCTGATCCATTGGACAACCCTGACTTGCGCCTCGACTTATGCTGAACCTTGAACTCTTTGCTCCACCCATGAACTTCCTTATTTAAGCCATGTCTGCACTTCCTGTTCGCCAGATTATTGTGCTCTCTACATCTTCTCTTCACGTCTTCCCTGCTGCCGTCCATATTGTGCTACCACTCATTATAGACTCTTGACTTGTTCCTTGATTACGCTTCTGACTGATCCCAACCTGCAACTACTCGTTACTGACTGTTGGCTTGTTTCACGGACTACACTTCTCTTTGAAATGTACTTGCTTATCTGCTTCTGCACCCTGACTTGATCACCTCCTGAGGATCCTGTCCTGGTATTAACAAGCAGCAAAATCCAATTCCACCCTCAGGAGCTCTGGTAAACACTGGTTAGTACTTAGACTCTGTACCTCAGATGAGCCTGCATCATCCACCACAGTGACGGCCTATGTACCTATCCTGCTGGTTAGTAGTAGTCCTGCTACTGCTATAGCAACTGGTTTTCGAGCCTGACCCCTGACACCCCATAACCGGTCCATCTGAGCAAAACAATAAATAAGAAGGAGGGTAACAAATGTATATTAATCCATGCTACACAGATACCTACAACTCTAACTACATATGTTAACCCCCCCAACTTAACACTAGCCAAAATAGCCTATCAATGCACCCTCCCAAGTTCCCTCACACAGCTACAATCAAGCCCAGCATAAAATTTCCGATACCCCATACATATCCAACCCATCTATTTGAAAAACTAAAACCATACAATCCCACTGCACACGCATACCTGACAATTATGAATACCAGATATTGCAACTACATCCAAAATGCAGCCTCTCATCACAATGCAGCGTCTCATCTACACACAATGTCTCACCATGTACAGTACACCCAAACATATACTACCCATGCTACACAGTAGCACACCTCCCCATACCCAAACAACCCTCAACATCCTCTAAAACATGCCTATCAGACTGCTACGTACCTGACCAATGAGTCCGCTTGGACAGAGGGTGGTCTCCCTTCGGTATCTCACGGCCCCTGGTAGAGAGGACAGGTAGCATGGGAGTACAGAATGGTATGAGAGGCTGGTGATGAGGGTCCTGATGCTGGAAGTAGGGGATCTTCAGACAGCAGAAAGATGGTAGACAGGAACACAGGCAATAGGTGCTGAGCAGGAGCGGAGCAGGCAAGTCTGGGTTCAAGCTGGGTTCAGCAACGGGCAGGCAGCGAGGTACAGAGGAGTAGGCAGAAGTGGAGTCAATCAGGCCGAGGTCTGGTGCAGGCAGAAATACAGGAAGTCCGAGGGACAAGCCGAGTCGTTAGGAGATCAGATTACAGATACGGGTACAGAAGCAAGGTCACGGGAAGCTGATGACCAGGCAGTACCGAGCAAGGGGTGCTGCAGAACTAAATAGCCCGATTGGCACCAAACAGTGTGTACGGGTGTGCGTCAATGTGCACAGGCACACACACATTCGCACCGGCGCCCATAGGAGAATGCAGACAAGTGTCCACCGGAACATGCGCGATATTGCGTGTCCGCGCAAACCATGGTCAGCCAGCACATGCACACCAGTGCCCACAGGAGCGCGAATCGGCACGATCGCCAGAGCAGCCAGCAAGTTGTCCAGCCAGGTAACCTCTCTGACAATGCCAGTCCCAACAAGCCCCACCTCTATTTAAGGTATAAAACACTGGCTAATTAGCTAGCACCTGTCATCCTCTTTGTCCAGGCTGATGTTCTCACACATGTAATGTGCACTGACACATGAGCAGTTATACAGAGTGAGCCTGAGGTAAGGCCAGGGGAAAACGCCACTCCAGTGCCTGGGCCTGATCCCAATTCTTACTGAGAAGAGCAAAACAGTGCAGCACACCAAATCAACAAAGTCCAGTCAGCAACAGCCCCCCAATCAATTCACACACAGATCGTGAGCTCACCATATCACACCCGCAAAAAAAAAAAAAAAATGAGAAAAATGCCAGCGGATCAGTGCAGTAACTCTCCCCGGGGGGTAGAAAGAGGAAACTCACCCGAGAAGTACAGAAGCCATGAAATATAGCATCAATGGCCATATGAATCATTATATAATCATACTTCTATTGAAAATCTTGTGAATAGTGATGGACGAACTTCCGACGGGACGTTTCGCAAACGCGGCCAATAGTTCGCGAACCGCCACGTTCGCGGTGGGCCCCATTGACTTCAATGGGAGGCGAACTTTGCAAACCTACAGGCCAAATTTTCAGCCACAAAATAATTAATAGCTGTGCAAACATAGTCCCACCACATGGCCAATGACATAACACATGTATGAAGTGAATCTGGGATCGACAACTACAAGCATTCTTTTTTTATATGGGAAATTGTTGTGACAATTCAGGACTGTGGAGCGCATGAAGGCAATGGAGGAGAGGGAAGGTCAGGGACCAGGGTAGGCAAAGAAGAGGGTGCAGGAGATGATCACCAGCAGCGTGACATACAGCAATGACACCTGCACCGTGATAGAGCCATCTGACACTAGCACCGTGATAGAGAGCACTGACATCAGCAGCGTGACATACAGCAATGACACCTGCACCGTGATAGAGAGCACTGACAACAGCACCGTGATAGAGAGCACTGACATCAGCAGCGTGACATAAAGCACTAACACCAGCACCGTGATATACAGCACTGACAGCAGCACCGAGATAGAGAGCACTGACATCAGCAGCGTGACATACAGCAATGACACCTGCACCGTGATAGAGTGATCTGACAACAGCACCGTGATAGAGAGCACTGACATCAGCAGCGTGACATACAGCAATGACACCTGCACCGTGATAGAGTGATCTGACACCAGCACCGTGATAGAGAGCACTGACATCAGCAGCGTGACATATAGCACTAACACCAGCACCGTGATATACAGCACTGACAGCAGCACCGTGATAGAGAGTACTGACATCAGCACCGTGATATACAGCACTGACACCTGCACCGTAAGCAGCCCCAGGAGGAAGTCAGCATAGCACAGGGATGGTGGGAGCCCCTCATAATGAGCATAGCACAGGGATGGTGGGAGCCCCTCATAATGAGCATAGCACAGGGATGGTGGGAGTCCTTCATAATGAGCATAGCACAGGGATGGTGGGAGCCCCTCATAATATGCACAGCAGAGGTACAGCCCCAGGAGGAAGTCAGCACAGCACAGGGATGGTGGGAGCCCCTCATAATAAGCAACCCCAGGAGGATGTCAGCATAGCACAGGGATGGTGGGAGCCCCTCATAATAAGCAACCCCAGGAGGAAGTCAGCACAGCACAGGGATGGTGGGAGCCCCTCATAATATGCACAGCAGAGGTACAGCCCCAGGAGGAAGTCAGCACAGCACAGGGATGGTGGGAGCCCCTCATAATAAGCACCCCCAGGAGGAAGTCAGCACAGCACAGGGATGGTGGGAGCCCCTCATAATATGCACAGCAGAGGTACAGCCCCAGGAGGAAGTCAGCACAGCACAGGGATGGTGGGAGCCCCTCATAATAAGCACCCCCAGGAGGAAGTCAGCACAGGGATGGTGGGAGCCCCTCATAATAAGCAGCCCCAGTAAGAAATATGACACCGCTCAACCTCTTCAAACAGGAGGGTACGGGCATATAGTACGGTGTGCTTTTTTTGGACAAGGAAGTGAGTCAAATGAAGAAAGAAGGTCTGTGTGCTCAATTAAAAAAATTGTTTATAGACATATACATGGTCTACTGGTCACATGTGTTGAATTCCTCCGAGATCCACGCCTCATTCATTTTTAGAAATGTGAGGTAGTTAACACTGTCGTGAGCTAGGCGAGTACGCTTATCGGTCACGATCCCCCCTGCTGCGCTGAACGTCCTTTCGGACAGGACACTTGACGAGGGGCAACCCAACAGTTCGATTGCAAATTGGGCAAGCTCTGGCCAGAGGTCAAGCCTGCCCACCCAGTAGTCCAGGGGTTCATCACTCCTCATAGCGTCCACATCGGCCGTTAACCCGATGTAGTCGGACACATGACGGTCTAGGCGTTCCCTGATGCTGGATCCGGATGACACCTGTCGATGGGTCGGCTGAAAGAATGACCTCATATCCGAAGTCACCAACACATCTTCAAACCGGCCTCTTCTTGCAGGCGCTGTTGGATTGGTACCCGCAACTCCTTCTCTGGGAGTGGGAATTGCTCCTCTGCCAGCGCACGCAAAAGCAGAATGCAGCATTTCTCGAAGCAAGGCCTGGAAGTGCTCCATTCTGACAGCCCTCTGTGACGGCGGTAACATTTCCGCCATTTTGTGTTTGTACCGGGGGTCTAAGTACTGGTCCTTGACCCTTATGCTTTTTATACGGGGGTCCCTATTAAATCACTGGAGCATGAAGGCCCCCGTTTGCACTAAACTGGAAGCGGTGTGGTGGCCTGGCTCCTGCTCACCATCCAGGATAATGTCGTCCTCTTCATTCTCCTCTCCCCATCCACGCACAACAACAGGGATCCCAGAAAGGTTTAAAGCATGCTCTTCTTGCTCCTCCTCATCCGCCCCGCCACCATCCTCCTCTGACTCCTCTTCAGACTCCTGTTGTTGACTTGTCTCAGATAGAGTTGCCCCCCTGGGAATTCATCCAGCATTGCGACTTCCTCATCTTCCCGCTCCTGCTCCTCCACAGCTTGATCAATGACACGACGCAATGCACGCTCCATAAAGAAGGCATAAGGTACCATGTCACTGATGGCGCCATGGCTGCATGCATCGCGCATGAGCAGCCACTGGCGTGGTGAAAAAAAACCCAGCTCCCCAGAACCTGTTCTGCCGCAGAGTTCATACAGGTAGACGTTAACTGCACGTTTCTGCTGGAGCAGCCTATCAAGCATATAGAAGGTTGAGTTCCATCGCGTCGGGCAATCGCAAATAAGACGTCTGACCGGCAGATTGTGTCGCCGCTGAATGTCAGCAAGGCGAGCCATGGCCGTGCAAGATCTTCTGAAATGGGCCGAGATTTTCCTTGCCTGCCGCAAGATGTCCTGGACCCCAGGGTATTTGACAACGAATCGCTGCACGAACAAGTTTAAGACGTGTGCCATGCATGGCACGTGCGTCATTTTGCCCTGTTTCAATGCGCTAAGCAGATTGGCACCGTTGTCACACACCACTTCACCAACTGTCAAATTGAGCAGTGTTAGCCACTGATCTGCCTGTGAACGCAAAGCTGAAAGAAGTGCCGGGCCAGTGTGGCTCTTGTCTTCTAGGCACAACAGACGCAGCGCGGCATGGCAACATCTCACCTGGCATGTCAAATAGGTTCTGGGGCGCTTGGGCGGCGCAGAGGAAGAGACGCTAGCAGCGGAAAAGGAGGAGTCAGCCGAGGAGGAGAGGGAGGAGAGGGAGGAGGATGGAGTAGGAGGAGGAGGAGAAGAAGGGCCAGGCCTGCATGCAATCCGTGGCGGTAAAACCAAATCTACATGGGTGCCACGGGTTACATGCTTGACAGCCATCAGAAGGTTCACCCAGTGGGCAGTAAAAGTGATATACCTTCCCTGCCCGTGTTTGCTAGACCACGTGTCTGTGGTCAGATGTATCTTGGCACCGACACTGTGTGCCAGAGATACATTCACTTGCCGCTGAACATGGCCATATAGCTCTGGGATGCCCTTCTGTGAGAAATACTTCCTTCCTGGGACCTTCCATTGTGGTGTTCCAATGGCCACAAATTTGCGAAAGGCCTCCGAGTCCACCAGTTTATATGGCAGTAGTTGGCGGGCCATCAGTTCTGACAAGCCAGCCATCAACCGTTGGGCAAGAGGGTTATCCGGCGTCATAATTTTTTTATGCTTGAACATTAGGCCCACAGAAGCCTGCCTTTTTGCAGAAAAATGTGAGCTTGGCGTGATGGAAGGTGGAGTGGAGGACAATTGTGAGGAGAGAGGAGAAGGAGAAGTAGAAGACGAGGCTGGACGGTGAGAGCCTGGAGTGTGGCTTTGTGTGTTCCGTTGCTCCCACTGGGTTCGGTGATGGCTGCTCATGTGCCTTCTTAAGGCGGTCGTCCCTAGGTGAGTGTTGGGCTTACCGTGACTAATGCGTTGACTGCAAAGATTGCAGATGGCAACGCTATTGTCAGCAGAGGACACGTTAAAAAAAGCCCACACTGCGGAGCCATGTGACGGTGTCCTGGGAGCTCCAGATGTGACTGTACATGGTCGATGACTCGCTCCTGATACATTTGCAGTCTGCTTTGTCCCTCCTGTGCAATGTAAGTTATTCCTGCTTCTCCTCCCTATCTGCTGGTCCATATCTCCCTCTGAACTCCCCTCCTCTTCCTCTCTTGTGGGCACCCACGTGACATCACTAGACACGTCATCATCGATGTAACCTTCCCCACCGCTATAAGTAGAGATCTTGGAGTAGGCAGCAACACCGGGGACCAACCTCCTCCTTGGGCTGATCTGGGTACTGTCGTCAGACTGCTGAGTAGCCGTTGTTGCTACCTCCTCTTCCTGATCCAATACCAAGAGTGGCTGCGCATCAGAAATGTCTTGATATGGATCGGAAAATAATTCCTGTGACTCAAGCGGAAGGTATGTGGTGGTGGTGGTGTTGTTGGTGGTAGTGTCTTTGGGGGTGCACATAGCAGAGAGTGAAGAAGAGGGTGCAGATTGAGAGGATGAGGAGGGTGCAGAAGAGTAAGGCTGAGTGAGCCACTCAACCAAGTCTGGTGCGTCCTTTAAATGAATTGAACGCACCTTCTGCAACTTCCCACTTTGGCTCAAGCCTGTTGCTCCTGCCCTACCCCTACCACCCCTGTGGAAGGGCCTGCCTCTTCCTCTGCCTGTCATTTTTTTAAATGACCCTGTGACAAAAACTCTCAGACCCTATACTGATAAAGGACTGCTGCAGTATAGGGCAGCGGTCAGCAGTAGTGCACCTCAACCCTATGTTTTGTGGACCTATACCAGTCCTTATGGAATAGCAGACTGTACCTCACTTAACCCTATGTACTGCAGCACCCTAGACCAAGTTACCAGTCCTTATAAGGTCCTTTGTGGAACAAGTAGGTTGTGACTGATTAGCAGACTGTACGTCAGTCCCTATACTGATGAAGGACTGCTGCAGTATAGGGCAGCGGTCAGCAGTAGTGCACCTCCACCCCTATGTATTGTGGACCTATACCAGTCCTTATGGAATAGCAGACTGTACCTCACTCAACCCTATGTACTGCAGCACCCTAGACCAAGTTACCAGTCCTTATAAGGACCTTTGTGGAACAAGTAGGTTGTGACTGATTAGCAGACTGTACGTCAGTCCCTATACTGATGAAGGACTGCTGCAGTATAGGGCAGCGGTCAGCAATAGTGCACCTCAACCCTATGTATTGTGGACCTGTACCAGTCCTTATGGAATAGAAGACTGTACCTCACTCAACCCTATGTACTGTAGCACCCTAGACCAAGTTACCAGTCCTTATAAGGACCTTTGTGGAACAAGTAGGTTGTGACTGATTAGCAGACTGTACGTCAGTCCCTATACTGATGAAGGACTGCTGCAGTATAGGGCAGCGGTCAGCAGTAGTGCACCTCCACCCCTATGTATTGTGGACCTATACCAGTCCTTATGGAATAGCAGACTGTACCTCACTCAACCCTATGTACTGCAGCACCCTAGACCAAGTTACCAGTCCTTATAAGGACCTTTGTGGAACAAGTAGGTTGTGACTGATTAGCAGACTGTACGTCAGTCCCTATACTGATGAAGGACTGCTGCAGTATAGGGCAGCGGTCAGCAATAGTGCACCTCAACCCTATGTATTGTGGACCTGTACCAGTCCTTATGGAATAGCAGACTGTACCTCACTCAACCCTATGTACTGTAGCACCCTAGACCAAGTTACCAGTCCTTATAAGGACCTTTGTGGAACAAGTAGGTTGTGACTGATTAGCAGACTGTACGTCAGTCCCTATACTGATGAAGGACTGCTGCAGTATAGGGCAGCGGTCAGCAGTAGTGCACCTCAACCCTATGTATTGTGGACCTATACCAGTCTTTATGGAATAGCAGACTGTACCTCACTCAACCCTATGTACTGAAGCACCCTAGACCAAGTTACCAGTCCTTATAAGGACCTTTGTGGAACAAGTAGGTTGTGAATGATTAGCAGACTGCAGCAGAAGGGCAGCAGTCAAGTATAATATTCTTTCTATATTTGGAAGAAAGAATATTATACGTGTACAAGCCTATTACCATACCAGTCCTGAAAAGAACCTTTGTGGACCTAATAGTAACAGCTACTGATTAAACTGACCCTCACTGCCTCACACACAGCTTCCTGCCTGTCCCTATATAAACTGACAAAACAGAGGCTGCTGGAACAATAACTTGAATAGCACTTTTGTGGACCTAATAGTAACAGCTAATGATTAAACTGACTGTCCCTGCAGCACACAGCATCCTGTCCCTTTCTCTACACTGACAAAAGACACTCAGGCTGCTGCAACAATCACTAGCACAGCACTGCCTCAAACTTATATCCTGAACTACACCTAACACCTATACCAGTCCTGAAAAGAACTTTTGTGTACCAAATAGCTAGCAATTTGGGTCACTGCAATCTCTCCCTGCTCCACACAGCAACATCTCCCTATAGTGACAGAGAAAGAATGTAAAATGGCCTCCGGATCGGGTCTATTTATAAGTTAGGGGGAATGTCCAAGTGTCCATGTGCTGTAATGTCTCAATTGGCTGTCCTGTACCCCATGATGGATGTGTCATCATAGGTCAAAGTTCTTTTACACAGTAAACACGTAAGTCCGCCGGGCGAACGGCGGCAAGAGTCCGCCGATCGGGCGGACGGCGAACAGCCGAAATTTGCCGCAAAACGACCGCCGGGCGAACCGTTCGGCCATCACTACTTGTGAAATTTCGCAACTTTGTTAAGAATCAATTATAATAATGTTGGTGTGGTTAAAGAACAAGGCAGTAACATAAATTACCTCCTTGTGTATTTGACAAAAACAAAATCAAACCTAATGCATGAACTCAATCAGATATATAACTACAACAATATGTTACTTCTTCAAAAATGGTTTGTAGGTGAGTACCTTATTTAACCATGGCTTATGGGTATCCACATTGTTTCACGTTGCAGTACCACTTTATCCAAGCCACCCCCTCTAGGATCCTTGGGGACATGATCTAATGCCATGAACAACATGCAAGAAACTTTAAAGTTGTGCTTTATCACTAGCGGACCGCCCACCGTACATATACTGCACCAGATCACGTACCTAGTACATGAACTGACACTTCCGGGTCTGGGGTTCGTGCACACCGGCGGCCTCCCGCTGTGTTCACACACAGCGTGAGCCCAGCGGTGACTACCATGGATTCGATGTCTGCCAGCACCCACTGATTACACAGAACACAGGCAGAATTGCAATCTGCCTATGTAAACAAGGCAGATTGTCAGAAGGGAAGGTATTGATCCTGTGTTTCTGCTAAGCAGGAACATGGATCTTTGCCTTCCCTACGTCAAAGCACCTCCTCCACAGTGAGTAAGCACAACCTAGGCACACAGTTAACCCTTTGATCGCCCCTGATATTAGCCTCTTCCCAGCCAGTGTCATTAGTACAGTGACAGTGCATATTGTTTAACACTGATCATTGTATTAGTGTCACTGTCCCCAAAAAGTGTCAAAAGTTTCAGTTAGGTGTTTGATTTGTCCTCTGCAATATTGCAGACCCGCTATAAGTCGCTGATCACCGCCATTACTAGTAAAAAAATAAATAAAAATATCCAAGCGTTTGTTAAAGCTATAACTTTTGGGAAAACCAATCAATATATGCATTTTGGGATTTTTTTGCTACTTATTTTGGGAAATAAGTAGCAGAATATATATATTGGCCTAAATTGATAAGAAAATTCGATTTTTGTACATGTTTTTATTGGGTATGTTTTATAGCAGAAAGTAAAACTTTTTTTTTTCAAAATTGTTGTTTATAGCACAAAAAATGAAAACCACAGATGTGATCAATTACCACCAAATGAAAGCTCTATTTATGGTAAAAAAAGGACAACAAATGTATTTTGGTACAGTGTCGCATGACTGCACAATTGTCAGTTAACCATTTGCCGACTGATTCACAACAATATACGTCGGCAAAATGGCATGGGCAGGCAAGGTACCGTACCCGTACATTACTTGCCTCCCGCAGGCCTCCTGTGGGCCTCTCGCGTGCCTCTGCTGTAATGTAAACAGCGGCAGAGGAAGTGATGTCATCTCTCCTCGTGGAGCCTTTTCATTACGGCTCCCGTGGAGAGAAGACATCCAAAATGAGTTGCACCAACACAACACTTACAGTAGAACACGCGGGCACACATTTCACCCCCCAATCACCCCTGATTACCCCCCAATCACCCCCCTGCACCCCCTGTCACAGTGACACCAATAGAAGTTTTCTTTTCTTTTTTTTTACTGATTACTGCATTCGTGCACTGTGACTGCAATAACTATTAGGGCAGTTAGGGTTAGCACCCTTTAGGTCTGGGGTAAACCCCTAACCCTCCTAATAAAGGTTTAACCCAGTGATCACCCCGTCACCAGGGTCACTAAGCAATCGTTTTTCTGATCGCTGTATTAGTGTCACAGGTGAAGCTAGATAGGGAGGTAAGCATTTAGGTTTTTATAGCGTCAGGTACCCCCATATACTACCTTATGAAGGTTTTAACCCCCTGGTTAACCCTTTCACCAGTGATCACCGTCTAACTGTTACGGGTGACGCTGGTTTGTTAGTTATTTTTTTATAGTGTCAGGGCACCCGCTATTTATTACCTAATAAAGGTTTAACCCCCTGATCACCCGGCTGGTGATATAAGTTAGGTTTTAGGGTCTGTGTCACCCCAGGCAGCGTCAGGTTAGTGTCAGTAACACCCATGCACGCAGCATACACCTCCCTTAGTGGTATAGTATCTGAACGGATCGATATCTGATCTGATCAGATCTATACTAGTGCCCCCAGCAGCTTAGGGTTCCCAAAAACGCAGTGTTAGCAGGATCAACCCAGATACCTGCTAGCACCTGCGTTTTGCCCCTCCGCCCAGCACAGTCCACCCAAGTGCAGTATCAATTGATCACTGTCACTTACAAAACACTAAACACATAACTGCAGTGTTCTCAGAGTCAGGCCTGATCCCTGCAATCGCTAACAGTTCTTTTGGTAGCGTTTTGATACAGTCGCTGACAGTCAGGAGCTTCTTTACCTGTGAGTCTCACTAGTGCACCACTAAATTTAATGCAGGAGAAGCAGCAGAATGTATTTTGGGGTGTAATTCCACATATGCCCTTGGCTTGTGTGAGCAATATATCATTTAGTGACCACTTTGTGAAAAAAAAAAAAAGTTTGTAATTTTCCCACAACTTGTGGTAAAATATAACAATGATAGGTAGTGAGGAGTGAAATCAAAAATGTACGCCCTTAGAAATCCTGAAGGTGGTGCTTGGTTTTTGGGGCCCCATACGCAGCTAGGCTCCCAAAAAGTCCCACATATGTGGTATCTCCATACTCAGGAAAAGCAGCAGAATGTATTTTGGGGTGCAATTCCACATATGCCCATGGCATGTGTGAGCAATATATCATTTAGTGACCACTTTGTGAAAAAAAAAAAAGTTTGTAATTTTCCCACAACTTGTGGCAAAATATAACAATGATAGGTAGTGAGGAGTGAAATCAAAAATGTACGCCCTTAGAAATCCTGAAGGTGGTGCTTGGTTTTTGGGGCACCATACGCAGCTAGGCTCCCAAAAAGTCCCACAAATGTGGTATCTCCGTACTCAGGAAAAGCAGCAGAATGTATTTTGGGGTGCAATTCCACATATGCCCACGGCATATGTGAGCAATATATCATTAAGTGACAACTTTGTGCAAAAAATAAATAAATAAAAGTTTGTAATTTTCCCGCAACTTGTGGCAAATTATAAAATATTCCATGGACTCAACATGCCTCTCATAAAATAGCTTGGGTGTCTACTTTCCAAAATGGGGTCATGGGGGGGGGGGGTGCCAACTGGGCATTTTATGGCCTTCAAAACTGTGATTGGGACAGAAAAATTTAATATTCAATGATCTCAGCATGCCTCTCAGCAATTTCCTTGGGGTGTTTGCTTTCCAAAATGGGGTCATTTGGGGGGAGGGGTTGTACTGCCCTGCCATTTTAGCACCTCAAGAAATGAGATAGGTGGTCATAAACTAAAAGCTGTGTAAATTCCAGCTCTAGTTTCCTCTAAACATTCCTGTTTGGTCATATGGTCACTGACAGACAAACATTGCAGATTTTGCAGTTAGAAATAGAATAAAGAATTTTCAGCCATAATTTTTACTGACCTGGAGCTGATCTTGACTCGACCAGTCCCTTTTTGCCTGTAATCTTTTCTGAACCAGTTGCACATTGGTAGATGACCTTCTTTTACATTCTAGAAAACATGTGAAAGTGATCTATTGGTAACACATAGCAGTTGATTTACTAAAGGCAAATAGGCTGTTGACTTTGCAAGGGAAGCAGTACTTTATAAAGGAATTTTCCCCAGAGCTTGTTGAATGTGGCAACATTTTGTTTAGCAAAGAATAGACATGTGCAGAGTAAAATATTTCGTTTCGGAATTTCGTTTTCGTCTGAAAACTTAATTTATTTAGTTACTCCCGAAATTCGTTTTTATTTATTTCGTTTTTCGTTCAAAAATTGCATTCGTCCGAAAATCCACATGAATCACGGTCGAATCTGTCTTTGAAGGCTTATGGTGTCTGTCGAATGTATAAAGAAGATTCGACGGAGCTAGTATATAGCATACTTTAGAACCCTATTAAAGTCTATGGGACTCCAACGTTCAAAATCTAAAGTGCTCATTTTAAAGGCTAATTTGCAAGTTACTGTCCTAAAAAGTGTTTGGGGTCCTGCCCCAGGGGACATGGATCAATGCAAAAAAAAGTTTTAAAAACGGCCGTTTTTTCGGGAGCAGTGATTTTAATAATGATTAAAGTGAAACAATAAAAGTGTAATATTCCTTTAAATTTCGTAGGGGGGGGGGGGGGTTGTCTATAGTATGCCTGTGAAGGGGCGCATGTTTCCCGTGCTTAGAATTGTCCCTGCACAAAGTGTCATTTATGCAGGAAAAAAAGTCCTTTAAAATCACTCGCAGCTATTATGAATTGTCGGCTCCCGTAATACAGAGAACACTCATTGAAAGTCATTGATAAAAAAAAAAATAAATAAATAAAAAAAAAAAGCGTGGGGGTCCCTCAAATTCAATTACCAGGCCCTTCAGGTCTGGTATGGATATTAAGGGGAACCCTGCCTCAAATTTAAGAAAAAATTTGACATGGGGTTCCCCCTAAATATCCATAACCAGACCCTTCAGGTCTGGTATGGATATTAAGGGGAACCCCGCGTCAAATTAAAAAAAAAAATTGACGTGGGGTTCCCCCTAAAAATCCATACCAGACCCTTTATCCGAGCACGCAACCTGGCAGGCCGCAGGAAAAGAGGGGGGGACGTGAGAGCGCCCCCCCCCCTCCCTCCTGAACCGTACCAGGCCACATGCCCTCAACATTGGGAGGATGCTTTGGGGGTCTGTGACCCCTTAAAGCACCTTGTCCCCATGTTGATGAAGACAAGGGCCTCATCCCCACAACCCTGGCCGGTGGTTGTGGAGGTCTGCGGATGGGGGGCTTATCAGAATCTGGAAGCCCCCTTTAACAAGGGGACCCCCAGATCCCGCCCCCCCCCCCCCTGTTTGAAATGGTAAGGGGGTACAAAAGTACCCCTACCATTTCACAAAGAAAGTGTAAAAAATGGTTAAATAAAACAAACACACTTTTGAAAAATTCCTTTATTAAAAATAAAAAAATAAAAAAAAGATTCCAGCGGCGGTAATCCACTCTTGCTATCCAGTGACGGACGGTCATCTCTCCAGCGATGTCTCATCTCATCCAGTGCAGCGAATCCTCCGTCCTTCTTCTGTCTCCGTGGAGGAGACACTGCAAGGATTCCGGCGGCTGACGTTTCTTATATACGGAGGGCGGGGCCACCCGTCACCTGACCCCGCCCCCCTCTGACGCAAGGGGAAACCCGGGGTTCCCTGTGACGTAGGGGTGACCCGCACCCCTCTGATGTAACACAGGCAGGTTTCCGTTACATCAGAGGGGGGCGGGGTCACCTATACGTCACGGGGAACCCCGGGTTTCCCCTTGCGTCAGAGGGGGGCGGGGTCAGGTGACGGGTGGCCCCGCCCTCCGTATATAAGAAACGTCAGCCGCCGGAATCCTTGCAGTGTCTCCTCCACGGAGACAAAAGAAGGACGGAGGATTCGCTGCGCTGGATGAGATGAGACATCGCTGGAGAGATGACCGTCCGTCGCTGGATAGCAAGAGTGGATTACCGCCGCTGGAATCTTTTTTTTATTTTTTTATTTTTAATAAAGGAATTTTTCAAAAGTGTGTTTGTTTTATTTAACCATTTTTTACACTTTCTTTGTGAAATGGTAGGGGTACTTTTGTACCCCCTTACCATTTCAAACAGGGGGGGGGCCGGGATCTGGGGTCCCCTTGTTAAAGGGGGCTTCCAGATTCTGATAAGCCCCCCACCCGCAGACCTCCACAACCACCGGCCAGGGTTGTGGGGATGAGGCCCTTGTCTTCATCAACATGGGGACAAGGTGCTTTGAGGGGTCACGGACCCCCAAAGCATCCTCCCAATGTTGAGGGCATGTGGCCTGGTACGGTTCAGGAGGGAGGGGGGGCCGCTCTCTCGTCCCCCCCTCTTTTCCTGCGGCCTGCCAGGTTGCGTGCTCGGATAAAGGGTCTGGTATAGATTTTTAGGGGGAACCCCACGTCAATTTTTTTTTAAATTTGACGCGGGGTTCCCCTTAATATCCATACCAGACCTGAAGGGTCTGGTTATGGATATTTAGGGGGAACCCCACGTCAAATTTTTTCTTAAATTTGAGGCAGGGTTCCCCTTAATATCCATACCAGACCTGAAGGGCCTGGTAATTGAATTTGGGGGACCCCCACGCTTTTTTTATTTATTTATTTTTTTTTTTTTTTATCAATGACTTTCAATGAGTGTTCTCTGTATTACGGAGCCGACAATTCATTATAGCTGCGAGTGATTTTAAAGGACTTTTTTTCCTGCATAAATGACACTTTGTGCAGGGACAATTCTAAGCACGGGAAACATGCGCCCCTTCACAGGCATACTATAGACAACCCCCCCTACGAAATTTAAAGGAATATTACACTTTTATTGTTTCACTTTAATCATTATTAAAATCACTGCTCCCGAAAAAACGGCAGTTTTTAAAACTTTTTTTTGCATTGATCCATGTCCCCTGGGGCAGGACACGGGTCCCCCAAACACTTTTTAGGACAGTATCTTGCAGAATCTTTTCTCTCTGTCAAATCTTTTTTCTCTGTCGAATATTTTCTCTATATAATCTTGGACTAATAGAGGTAAGGTTAGGCACATTCAAACACAGGTTCTATAGACACAGATTGTTGTCAGAGTCATGTCGAATCTCCTATTCTATATCGAACTGTTGTAACAATGAAAACGAAAATAAAGCATTTATTTATGTCGGATCTTTCGTTTTTCGGATTTTGTGCTTTCGTTATCGTTTGTCAAAACGAAAACGAAAATAGCTGAAATTCGGACGAAAATGCATTCGGACGAAAACGAATGCACATGTCTAGCAAAGAATGTGATAGAATAGGAGATAATATTGGGGGTGGTCCTTGGAGGGGGTCCATAGAAGGTAGTCTAAAGTACGTGTTGGGACAGCCTGTCTCTCAGTGCCAACCCGGTCAGGTTTTCAAACTTGGAGCAGACAGTGGATAATTGAGCTATTCTTGCTGCTTGGAATTACCAAAGGAGGCAGGGGAATCCCAACCCAACCCGAGTCCTAGTATGGAATAGAGTTGGGGAAGTCTGTGGCCCGAACCCCCCAGAAAAATTTAGTAACCTTGCTTTGTAAGGATTTTGGGTGATCGTTTCTAATGTTTATGGGGAGGGATCAGAGTCATTTTTACAGAATGGATCCTCCCTAACCAGTAGACCTGTGCACACTGAAATATTTTGTTTTGGAATTTCGTTTTCGTCCGAAAAATAAATTTATTTAGTTACTCCCTAAATTCTTTTTTATTTATTTTGTTTTTCGTTAACAAATTGCATTCATCCGAAAATTCAAATGAATTATTATTATTATTATTATTATTAACGATTTATATAACGCCAACAGTTTACGCAGCGCTTTACAATGTATAGGGGAGACAACACAATTACAGTACAATACAAAAGGTACAGGAGGGCCCTGTTCATAGAGCTTACATTCTAAAGGGAGGGGGTGGTGGTACAAAAGGTAATAGCTGCAGAGAATGATTTGATGGGGGCGGCTTGGGGACAGTTGGGTGGGTGTGGGTTAGGCTTCCATGAATAAATGAGTTTTCAGGGAACTCTTAAAGGTGGACAGGGTAGGGGCTGAGCGGACAGACTGGGGCAGGGAGTTCCAGAGGATGGGAGAGGTCGAATTAAGGTCGAATCTGTCATTGAAGGCTTATGGTGTCGAATGTTTAAAGAAGATTCTACGGAGCAGCTAAACTCACTGTATGATGCTGCAATCATACATTCCCGGTCGAATATTTCGACTACAAGCTATAGTAGGATTCTAATGTCGTATGTCTTCTATGGGTTTTTTTAAGGCTATTTGCATTGCACACAGGTCATGTTAGTATTAAGAAAAAAAATGCGTGGGGGTCCCCCGAAATTCCATACTAGGCCCTTCGGGTCTGATATTCATATTAAGGAGAACCCCGTGCCAACAAAATGGCGTGGGGACCCCCCTCAGAATCCATACCAGGCCCTTCAGACCCCCACAACCACTGGCCAGGGTTGTAGGGATGAGGCCCTTGTCCTCATCAACATGGGGACAAGGTGCTTTGGGGGGACCAATGTTGAGGGCATGTGGCCTGGTATGGTTCAGGAGGGGGGGCTCTCTTATCCCCCCTCTTTTGCTGCTGCCTGTCAGGTTGCGTCGGATAAGGGTCTGGTATGGATTTTGAGGGGGACCCCCACGCCATTTTATTTGGCTCGGGGTTCCCCTTAAAATCCATGCCAGACCTGAAGTGCCTGGTATGCTCTTGAAGGGGAACCAATGCCGTTTTTTTTTAATTAAAGTCGCCTGGCCGGGGGAAGTCCTGTTGTAATTCGCCCCAAGTCGCGCTGTGATTCACACTCAAGTCGTGTCCAAGTTGCCTCCCAAAGTCACGCTGGAAGTCGTGTTGCCCCTGTGAGAATGGACTGTTAATGATACAAGTTCAATAGACACAGATTGTTATTGTCAGAGTCATGTCGAATCTCCTATTCTATATTGAACTGTCACAACGAAAAAGAAAATAAAGCATTTATTTGTGTTGGATCTTTCGTTTTTCGGATTCTGTGCTTTCGTTATCGTTTGTCAAAACGATAACGAAAATACCTGAAATTCGGATGAAAATGCATTCAGACGAAAATGAATGCACATGTCTACTAACCAGGACAAAGCCCCCTTGTCCCAGTTTGTAAGGTCAGACACAAGCTTTCAGTACATGGGTGGGAAATTAGATGGATACGAGTACTCAATTTTGGCCGTGAGAGTTATCCCCAGATACCTAATGGAGGAAGGGCTCCACTAGAACTTGAATGAGCTTTGTAATGCTGAGACTACTTCTGGCTTTAGGGAGACATTAAGTGCTTGAGATTTGGAATAATTTACTTTGAGGACTGGGACAATGGAAAAATTGTTCAGGAGTTTGCATAGATTAGGGAGGGTCATAGTTAGTGAGGTGAGAAACAGGAGAGTGTCATCGGTGAACAAACCACATTTGTGAGTTTGTGGGCCACAGGTGAATCCTTGGATATTTGGGTCAGAGTGTATTGCAATCACCAAGGACTCTGTGGCAATAGCAAAAATTAAGGGGGATAGGGGGCAGCCCTGTCTAGTACCACTAGCTATATTAAGGGCTGTGAGTGAAGTCCCTGTAGGCATATCATAGCCTTTGGGGAGAAATAGAGGGCGTGGATCACCCCCATGAAGCACGGGCCAAATCTCCAACACTCCATGAGGGCAAAAATGTAAAGCCCCATACACACTATCAGTTTTTCTGCTGAGTTTTACCAAAAAGTTACCAAAACCAAGTAATATAAGAGCCTACCTGATTGCACACACATTGAAACTCCTAAGGTTTGACCTCATATTATATGATTTTGGTAAATCTGAAGGAAAAATTCAGCAGAAAAACTAATAGTGTGTATGGGACTTTAGGCAAGGTCACAGAGTCAAAAGCTTTGTGTAAGTCAAGAGAGAGCAACATTCCTTCCTGTTTGGGGCCATGATCCCAGCCGGATTATAGAAGGGAAATGATATCTATTGCCCTTCTGACCTGATTCGGGCCCTGTCTTCCCAGTATAAATCCAACCTGGTCTTTGTAGATGTATTGACTGATGAAGGATGTCAGGCGGTTGGCCAGGATTTTCATCAGGATCTTAAGGTCGTTATTTATGGGGTAGATGGGTCTATAATTTCCCACTTTCTCTAACTTTTTGTCCAGTTTAGGTATTGAGGTGGGGGTCTAAGGTTGAGACCTGGATCTTTGTGCTGAAAAATGTTTCCATATATGGGGCCAAAGTATTGGCAAATGCCTTATAGTAAGGTACCGAATGGCCATTGGGACCAGGTGCCGTTTCCTTCTTGAGATCTTTCATAACCTCCAGAATTTCTTCTGACAAGAAGGGGGCCTCTAGCATCCCAATAGATAGGGATGGTAGAGGAAGATCGTTTAGGAAGTCAAGAATTTCCTGATCCTTGTCTGCGGGGGCTGAGCTATAGAGCTGGGAATAGAAGTCCTGGAATGCTGTAAGAATTTTGTTTGAGTTGGCTGTGGGGGGCTGGCCCGCTACCTTAATCCAACAGGGGGTTTTTGCACAATACCATGGAGATAGTTTAGAGGCCAGCATGGCACCCATGTTATCTCTCTGAATGTAGAATTTTGCCCCACTCCAACGAATGTGTTTCTTCGCTTATGCCATGAGGGCAAGGTTGAGCTCTAATCTCACAGCATCTAACTGGTATATTGAAGTCTTAGTGGGGCATCGCTTGTGTTTGGTCTTTAGGGACTGAAAGGCCTTCTCTAGTGTCACTATGTCCAATTGTCGCTCCCTTTTAACCCGGGTAGCAATACTAATTAGTTTGCCTCTCACAGTCGCCTTGTGGGCAGCCCACAGGGTCTCTGGGGAGATATCGTCCACATTGTTTAGGGCAAAGTATTCCTTTAAGGAGTCATTTATTTCCTTAATTTTCTTGGGATCGCTGAGAAGTGATTCATTAAGTCTCCAGTGTGTACCTGTTTGTCATGTGAGGAGGTTGTGAAGGGTAATGCCGCGTACACACGATCAAACAATCGGGTGGAAAAGTCCGGCAAACTCAAGTCCGCCGGACAATCCCCCCGTGTGTAGCCTCCGGCAGACTTTTTTGACCCGAAAGTACGGCGGACTTAGAAAGTAGTTTTGCACTCCAATCTTCCCGCCGGACTCGCATTTCGGCGGACAATCCGTCCGTGCGTGTGCCAGTCCGCCGTACTTTTAAATTGAATGGACTTTTCCCGCCCGGAGAAAAGTCCGCTCATTTCGAGTGGGGCGCCAGGTAGGCAGGGCCTGCGAAGGAGACGTCGCTGGCCCCGCCACCTGGTATGGACTTAAAGGGGAACCCCAACGCAGAAAAAAATCGGCGTGGGGTCCCCCCAGGTCCATATCAGACCCTTGTCCGAGCACGCTACCTGGCCGGCCAGGAAAGGGGGGACAAGCGAGCAGCCCCCCTCCTGAGCGGTACAAGGCTGCGTGCCCTCAACATGGGGGGTGCCTTGGGGAAGGGGGGCCGCGCTCCCCCCACCCCAAAGCACCTTGTCCCCATGTTGATGAGGACAAGGGCCTCTTCCCGACAACCCTGGCTGTTGGTTGTCGGGGTCTGCAGGCGGGGTGCTTATCGGAATCCGGGAGCCCCCTTTAATAAGGGGGCCCCTGGATACCGGCCCCCCACCCTATGTGAATGAGTTTGGGGTACAATGTACCCCTACCCATTCACCTGTGAAAAAAGTACAAAAAAAAACACAACACAGGGTAAAAATAGTTTATTCCACAGCTCCGGGGGTCTTCCGTCTTCGGGGGGTCTTATCGCCGGACTCCTACGCTATCTTCTTCTAGCTCTTTTGCTAGCGGAGGAGCCCGGCTTTCTTCCTCGCTGCTGCCCTTCTTCCGACTTCGGGGGTCTTGTCCCCCTCTTCGGTTCTTCTGCTGGGCCACCGCGCCTTCTTATAGCTCTTTTACAGGAGGTGGCCCGGTCTTCTGTCGCCGCTGTCGCCACCGCCGCCACCGCCGCCACCGCCTTCTCTTCTTCTCTTCAGATGTTGACTCGTCGCTCCCTCCGCTCACAATGGCTACGACGCGATGCGCGGCGATTTATATAGGGACATCACCGGATGATGTCCCCGCCCATTATGGTGTCACAGTCCCAGAGGAAGAAAACTGGGCTTCTCCGCTAGCAAAAGAGCTAGAAGAAGATAGCGGAGGAGTCCGGAGAGAAGACCCCCCCGAAGACGGAAGACCCCCGGAGCTGTGCAATAAACTATTTTTACCCTGTGTTGTGTTTTTTTTGTACTTTTTTCACAGGTGAATGGGTAGGGGTACATTGTACCCCATACTCATTCACATAGGGTGGGGGGCCGGTATCCGGGGGCCCCCTTTTTAAAGGGGGCTCCCAGATTCCGATAAGCCCTCCGCCCGCAGACCCCGACAACCAACGGCCAGGGTTGTCGGGAAGAGGCCCTTGTCCTCATCAACATGGGGACAAGGTGCTTTGGGGTGGGGGGTGCGCAGCCCCCCCTTCCTCAAGGCACCCCCCATGTTGAGGGCACGCGGCCTGGTACGGCTCAGGCGAGCGAGCGCCCCCCCCCCCCCTTCCTGGCCGGGTAGCGCGCTCGGACGAGGGTCTGATGTGGACCTGGGGGGGATTAGATCCTGGGAGTTGTGGACTAGCCATGGGGACAGAGGGGTGGAATGCTGTCATAGATACCTTCACTTACCCCCTGCCGTCTTATTCAGTCCCGAGTGGGTGCGTGGGCATGGAAAGATACAGACCGGTTCTGGTTCCGGTCCCGGCTCCTCCCCAGTGGATCAGCTGGAAAAATAAGAAGAGTAAGAAAGAAAGAAAGAAAGAAAGAAAGAAAGAAAGAAAGAAAGAAAGAGAAATAAGAAAAACAAAATAGGGAAAGTCGTCTTCCAGAAAGACCTATTGGGTTTGGCATAAAACAGTTCTGCCAAACTGCTACCAAAAAAGATTGGTTACCCCGAAATGGGGGCCGACTACCCATGCCACAGGTACAAAAAAAAACTGCAACTATGAAAAAACTGCAACCATAAATAACGTAACCCAGGGGCTGTGTGAGAACCAGGTTCCTCAGGGCACCTGTGGGGGCATCTCCCCTCCTAAATAGGGGGGAGGGTCCCCCCGGGCATCCAACAACAGCCTCCGGTACAAAGATTGTCCATGTTGGGGTACCCCATGTCTGAAGTAGTGCTGTCCTCTAGGTTTTGGGAACCTTCCTCCCATGGACATCCCAGGACCCTCGCTTGAGAGGATGCAGGGAACCTCCATAGGCGCTCTTCAGAGTTCTTGAAGCTTATGGCGTGGAAGAGAAAAAAAATAAAATAGAACAATCAAAAATAGAACAGTCAAAAATAATAAAAAATTTAGGAAACCCAGCAGGCTAGACTTCATTGAGAGAGAGTCCACTCAGTGTCTAGACTTCTGGACTTGCCAGTAATTGGCAACTGAAGAAATCTGGATAAGTAAAAAACAGAACAGTTGTATAACCGGTGTGGAGGGGGGGAAGTCAAAGGGCCATGATTGTTGCATGACCGCCTCCTTCACAATAATGTCCCTGGGTGATCCGTCCTTCTGGGGGGTCTCAAGGCTCTATGGGCTCTGTCCAGGTGATGAGAGGGGTATTGGCGAATAGGGCCTTCATGAAGTCCTGGACTACAGAAGTCACGTCTGTGATATTCTCAGACAGGCCACGTAGTGTGAAATTATATCTTCTGGACCTATTTTCCAAATCATCAATTCTGGAGAGGGCTGTATCAAGCTGGTCTAGTAAGACCCGAATGTGGCCTCATTCTGGATCCAAGATTCTGGAAATCTGATTTGATGTCCCTCGTTATTTGAGCGGCCATGCTGGCCAATCCCCTCTCCAGGAGGTCAGAGAGTCTGAGGAAAAAGTCTGCAGGTGGTGTGGCAGGGTCCCAGTCTAGATATTCCGGGGACGGAGCAGCCAGGAAGTGTGCGTGAGTAGACCCGAGCGGGGACAGGGCAAAATCTTCCATGGTGCAGCCCATAGGGATTCCCTGGAGGCTGGTGAGGGGGCCAGGGGGGCTGGTTAACCCCTTGTGTCCCCTGGGAGTAGGTGAGGATGGCTGGGGCTATGACTTGCCTCTGCTCCAGTGCTCCCTCCGTGTGGGCCTCGTGCGGCTGAGGTGCTGTGGAGATGGCAGCCATCTGGGTACACCCTCTCCTCACTGCCGATTCTAGCTGAAGCCCGAGATTGCGCCGGGCAAGCGGGGCTTACATCCAGGGGTATGCACAGGGGTCTCAGGGTGCATACTCACTCCTGATATAATTTTTTTGTGTGAAATTAACCACCTCTAATGCCTCATACACACGATCAAACAATCCGGTGGAAAAGTCCGGTGGACACAAGTCCGCCGGACAATCTGTCCGTGTGTAGGCTCCGGCGAACTTTTTTTACCTAAAAGTCCGGCGGACTAAGAAAGTATTTTTGCACTCCAATCTGTCCGCCGGACTCGCATTTCGGCAAAAGGATGGCCATGTGCGTGCCAGTCCGCCGTACTTTTGAAATGAACAGACTTTTCCCGCCCGGAGAAAAGTCCGCTCATTTTGAGCGCGTCTCCAGGTAGCCGGGCCAGCGAAGGAGGCGTCGCTGGCCCTGTCACCTGGTATGGGCTTAAAGGGGAATTCCTACACCGAAAAATCAGCGTAGGGTCCCCCCTAGGTCCATAACAGACCCTTCGCTGGCCCCGGCTACCTGGAAACATGCTCAAAATGAGCGGACTTTCCTCCGCGGGTGTGGGCGAGTCCGTTCATTTCAAAAGTACGGCGAATACTTTGGCGGACTTAGTGCGCCATATTAGTCCGCCGCAAAAGTACCGTGTGTGGGCAGGTAGCTCGTTCGGAAAGTCCGGCGGAAAGTCCGCCAGACTAAGTTCACCAGATAGTCTGCTACGTGTGTACGCAGCATAACAGTGTGTAAAGCAGTCAGCTTATCTGATTTATGAGTTCCTGTGCCCCACAGGGGATAGGAGATAAGGGTGATCTCAGTAGGTAGCGCAGACAGCATTGTTTTCTGTACCTGCATAAAGCCAGATGCCTTGACACGGGCCATTTGGTGCTAAAGCTGGGTACATGCAATCCTGCTGAATCGGCCAACATTCCGCCTGTCCTTCCAACAGAAGCCAGTCTAAGAATATACAGAGGATATACAGAGGCCTCCATTTTTGGGTGGAGCTCCTCTTTAAGGTCTTCGTGTTATATTGTTTGAATACCATGTAATAGATACATTTTTTTTAAATTGTAAAAGAACATTTTCCACGCTTCTTTTTTTATTTATTTTTTATTTTTTCTGGAAAAAAACTAGCTTTGAAAAAAAGGAAATAAACAAGTTTTTTCCCAATTTTTCTTTTTTTTTTATTCCAGGTCTTTACATCTCTACACTAGTAATAGAGCAAAAAGGAATTTTCTTTATGTTGTGTTCTACTTGCCACATGTTGATCTGCTTGCCACATGTTGATAAATACTGTACATAGGTGGTCCATATAATTAACTTGGTGTAGAATTATCTATTTTCAGGTCATTACAAAATACAAAGGATCACCCTTTATATCTGGAGAAAAAGAGATTAAAAGTCCACACACAGAAAAGCTTCTTCACAGTAAAAGCTGTGAAAATGTGGAATAAGCTCCCTCAAGAACCAGATCTGCCCAGCTCAATAGATTGTTTTAAGGAAGAGCTGGATTCATTCCAATAAATGCACAAAATATAACTGGATATTAACATTTCTAGGTAATAACACCAGAGAATTTTGATCCAGAGAATGTCAAATTGCTTCTGGGCAGATCGGCAATAATTTATTCCCCTGCTTTTTCTATTGGTAAAACACGATGATGTCTTTTTTCAACCTGACTAACTATGTAAATATGAAATTTCAGATTTGAGTTTGTAATACCTTTCAAAAAATGAAGGTGAAATAATGAACATAACACACTAACTGTACTACAGTACTCATAAGAAAGGAATCACCACAGGTACATTATTATGCAACTGACAAAGAATGTAACATACATAGCATAGTACATTATGTTTAGCTTTAGCCTCACTATAACATTTACAAAGACACATTTTTATCACGTAAAGATGCAACATTACGAAGGGTAATTTAATTCATTTGCAGCAGGTGGCGCTCTATGCTCCTTGTCAGAGGCTGCACAGGCTGTTTGATATTCATATGGGGTATGAAGATGTGGCGAGGACTAGCTGTAACTTCACTCAAAACCTAGTTTCTCATCTGTATAGATAAACTATCCACTTACAATATCCACTCACAATTTTGAAGCTTAGTTAGAGGAATCTGGCTAGTGCTACCTTCTTGCTACAGGTTTGGAAAATGCATTGCTTTCTTTGTATTCCAACAGTAAATATACATGCTAAAACTATTTTACCTACTATACCTGAACTTTTTATTTAAGCAAGATGATTGACTAAAATTTAGATATTTCTGAGTGAAATACTTGAAATGCTTCATTTTTAGAAATATTAACTCCTCTAAATAACCAAGAGCCACTATTTGAAATGCTCATGAAGGCCCTCAAAGCAACAGTATCATACTCTCCACAAGATCCTCTAATATACCAACAATCAATCTGATGCAGTGAATTTGTCATTTATCCAACCTCCTTTTTTCTCTTTTCTTGAAAATAAAAATGTACATATGTACCAAAATCCATTTTTACAATTGCAATGTTACAGAAGTTCCTTTTTAGAAGTTATTTTTAGGGCCTGAAAAGACATATAAAAACCTACAGTAAAACATGCAGGAGGTTTACTAGAATTTTTATTCATGTTGTTTTTCTTTATCTTACTGTACTAGGACTTCTATACATACTATCTTTATAACATTAATACAAACAGTAAAAATGTAATTGTTTTATTATCTGATTGGCTCTTTGAAGAGAATATATATATATATATATATATATATATATATATATATATATATATATATATATATTCTTGCTTCTGTTTAACATATCTCTTGTAAATACATTTAAAATGGTAGAAATAGCTAAAATTTATAATTGCTGGACATCATATAGAACAAAAACTTTCTTATTCAGGTTCAACATTCCATGTATTTAACTACTTCGGCCCGGGAAGATTTGGCTACTCAATGACCAGGGCACTTTTTACAATTTGGCACTGCGCTGCTTTAACTGGTAATTGCATGGTCATGCAATGTTGTAGACAAACAAAATTTGCATTTTTTTCCCCCACAAATGAGCTTTCTTTTGATGATATTTGATTGCCTCTGCAAGTTTTATTTTTTGCAATCAAAATGGAAAAAAAAAAAAGAAAATTTAGAAAAAAAATTATATTTTTTACTTTTTCTTATATATAAAATACAATAAACTCAATTTTTGTTATAAATGTAGGCCAAAATGTATTCAGCCACATGTCTTTGGTGAAAATAAATGGCAATAAGCATATATTTATTGGTTTGTTCAAAGGTTATAGGGTCTACAAACTAGGGTACATTTTCTGGAATTTACACAGCTTTTAGTTTATGACTGCCTATCTCATTTCTTGAGGTGCTAAAATGCTGAGAAATTGCTGAGAGGCACGTTGAGCCCATTGACTATTTTTTTTTTCACAAGTGATTGAAAATGACAAAAAAAAACAATTACAGAAAGTTGTCACTAAATTATATATTGCTCACACATGCCATGGTTATATGTGGAATTACACACCAACATACTTTATGCTTCTTCTCCTGAGTATGGGGATATCATATGTGTGAGACTTTTTGGGAGCCTGGCAGCGCACAGGACCCCGAAAACCAAGCACCGCCTTCAGGCTTTCTAAGGGAGTACATTTTTGATGTCACCCCCCCCCCCCCCCCCAAATGGCCCCATTTTGGAAAGTAGACAGCCCAAGCTATTTGCTGAGAGGCATGTTGAGTCCATGGAATATTTTATATTTTGCCACAAGTTGTGGGAAAATTACAAGCTTTTTTTTTTTTTTTTTTGCACAAGATTGTCACTAAATTATATATTTCTCCACTTGCCAACCAGGCCAATTCTGACATTTCTCTCCTACATGTAAAAATCATATTGTTTTTTCTTGAAAATTACATAGAACCCCCAAACATTATATATTTTTTTAATTTCAATAGATTTTTATTGAAAGCTTAAATACAATAACAAATTATATTTTAATACAGTGCACACTTGTATTATAAAAGTCAATAGAATACCGAATCTACAGAAAATAAACCCTGATAGTTATTGAGCAAGGCAGAGCAGTATAAGGTATCTGGTGAGAATCAGGCAAAACTTGAAATAAACACTGTTTTCATAACAACATCTTCATAGCATTAGAACCAATGATTCCAGAGAACCCATAAATGAACTTAGAGGACGAGCCTCGTGGATCCGACACCCCATATGGGAACATTGCTGTGTCGGGACCCCTGAGACCCCAACTAACCCAGGCTTTGGGTTCCATGAAACCTCCTACTGAAAAATCAATATCGGTAAATGAATGCATCGAAATGGAGGACAATGAATAAAATTAAACTAAAGATAACTAATCCAAGTGAACCAGATAGGATAATGAAAATCAAGATACAGATCTGAAGCCAGAGGTTTATGATCTTATTGAGGGTTTAAGCCTCATGATGTACCTATACTAGGCCTGATAAGAAGCACTAAATCATAGGTAAAATATAACCAAAAGAAAGAAGAGAGAAAGAGAAGAAAAGAAGAAAGGAAAAGAAAAGGAGACAGAAAAATGATAGCTAAAAAGGAAGCAGGTCTCTCTCACCCTACAGCAGCCTGGATTCCCCGATCAAGATAGACACTTAGCGGTATAATTTATCCAAGGATCCCATATCGCTGTATGTTTGTCTACCGTATCAAGGAATATGCTTACTGTTTTTTCTTGTACCATGATCCAAGAAATTTTCCTTTTGACCACTCTCAGGGAGACCGTCGTTTTTTTCCAAGCCCTAGCAATAGAGATTTTAGTTCCGACCAGAATAAATCTAATGAGTTGTTGAGTTGATTTCGGGACCCCATGCAAGGGGAAATTGAGTAAAGCTATTTGAGGTGTTTTATGAACGGGGAAGGTTGTGATCTTCCGAATGATGTGGAAAACCTTGTTCCATATATGCCTAATTTTCGGACAATCCCACCAGATATGTAACATAGAACCTATATGGCCACAATTTCTGAAACAAAGGGGAGAGGCATTCGGATAGATTGTAGCTAGTCTCATGGGCACCATGTACCATTTCATAAGAATCTTCAAGTTAGCTTCCATGAGAGTCACATTCAGAAAGCCTTTGGAGGCCATAAGAGACGCCGTATGCCACTCCTCTAAGGACCATTGTTGTTGTAGATCTGTTTCCCATGCCCGCATAAAAAGTGTTTTACCTTCCGCCCTGGCAAGAGCGCGATAGATCACCGATATCCCTCCCTTCTGCTCCATGGCTTGTCCACACCAAAGTTCGTATTCAGTGATAGAAAGAGGGGGGTCAGTTGAAGACCGAAACGACTTTAGAAAGTGGTAAATTTGATTGAATCGGAATCTTTCAGTATCGGGCAGATGATGCTTTTTAATATAGTGTTCCAGAGAGAAAGGACCAGAGGGCGAGATAAAGTGACCAATCCTATATAAACCTTTATCTAGCCACCAACGGAAGGCCATAATATCCTGCCCCGGAGGGAAGAGTGGATTCCTAAAAATGTGGGAGAGTGGTTTCCAGTGTGAAGTGATATTATGATTATTTTTCAAAGAGTCCCAAAGTGCTATGGAGTGGGAAAGGGTAGGAGCCATCACGGCTGGTCTGGACTTAGGTGTGCTCCAGAGGAGGTAATCTAAAGTATGGTTAGGTACCGCCTGTCTCTCCATGTGAACCCAATCTGGCAGAGAAGTTTTAAAGTAAATAGTAGATAATTGTGAAAGCTGCGCCGCCTGATAATATGCAAGGATGTTTGGGACCCCTAGACCCCCTTGATTTTTATTGCGGAAAAGCGTATTTTTAGAGATCTTTCAGTATCGGGCAGATGATGCTTTTTAATATAGTGTTCCAGAGAGAAAGGACCAGAGGGCGAGATAAAGTGACCAATCCTATATAAACCTTTATCTAGCCACCAACGGATGGCCATAATATCCTGCCCCGGAGGGAAGAGTGGATTCCTAAAAATGTGGGAGAGTGGTTTCCAGTGTGAAGTGATATTATGATTATTTTTCAAAGAGTCCCAAAGTGCTATGGAGTGGGAAAGGGTAGGAGCCATCACGGCTGGTCTGGACTTAGGTGTGCTCCAGAGGAGGTAATCTAAAGTATGGTTAGGTACCGCCTGTCTCTCCATGTGAACCCAATCTGGCAGAGAAGTTTTAAAGTAAATAGTAGATAATTGTGAAAGCTGCGCCGCCTGATAATATGCAAGGATGTTTGGGACCCCTAGACCCCCTTGATTTTTATTGCGGAAAAGCGTATTTTTAGAGATTCTGTGACCCTTGGATCCCCAAATAAATTTCAGGATTCTAGACTGAAAACTACGAATGCGGTCCTTAGGGACAGGGATAGGTAACGACCGAAAGAGATACAATATCCTTGGAAGAAGCGTCATTTTAACTGAATTAACTCTTCCCAGCCAGGATAACTTAAGGGTATCCCAGAAGGCCAGATCTTCCTCTAACTTTCGGAATGTCTGGGGGAAATTAGCTGAGTACAATTTGTCAATTGAAGCCGTAAGGAATATCCCTAAATAAGGGAGGTTCGATTCCGACCAATCAAAGCGGAAAGTATGTTTAAGGTGTGTAACTAGAGTAGGTGTAAGGTTGATATTAAGCACTAAGGACTTGGCATAGTTGACCCTTAACCCAGAGATATCGCCAAAATCATTAAGGAGTTTGCATATTACTGGGAGCGAGGTGGACGGAGAGGAAATGAAAAGTAAAACATCATCAGCAAATAGAGCACACTTGTGAGTTTTCGGTCCACAGCTTATACCCTTAATATCAGGGTTCGCTCTAATTGATATGGCTAGTGTTTCAATGACCATGGCGAAAATCAATGGAGACAAGGGGCACCCCTGCCTTGTGCCCCTGAGGATCGAGAAGGGGTTCGAGAAATATCCCTGCATCTTTATTCGAGCCTCTGGAGTCGAGTAAAGTGCGTGGATGATGTTCATGAAATATTGTCCAAATCCCCACTTTTCAAGAGTAGGGAACAGGAACGACCAGGAAACTGAGTCAAACGCCTTCATTAGATCCAGTGATAGGAGACACCCCTGTTGAGAAGGACCCCCGTCCCACTTGGACTTCATCAGTGAGATTATGTCCACGGCCCTCCTTATTTGATCTGGGCCTTGTCTCCCCGGGATAAAGCCCACTTGGTCAGCATGTACGTAAAAGCTAATGAATTTAGAGAGACGATTCGCCAAGAGCTTAGTTAAGATTTTAAGATCGTTGTTGATCAAAGATATGGGTCTATAATTAGACACGCAGCTGGGGTCCTTCCCAGGTTTGGGAATAACCGTGACAAAAGCTGAATTTAGGGCTTTATCCAAGGGAGAGCCAGATCTGAGGTGATTAAAGAAGCGTGCTAGATATGGGGCAAGAGTTTGCGAGAAATGTTTATAGTAAGGCACCGAGAAACCATCTGGCCCCGGTGCCGAATTTGACTTAAGGTCCTTAATGACCCCTTCTATTTCTTCTGCAGAAATTGGAGCTTCCAAATTGTCCCTGTGGTGATCCTTCAATGTGGGGATTTGAATTGACTGTAAGAAAGAATGAATGGCGTCGGAATGCGAGCCACTATCTGCCTTGCCATAGAGGGAGAGATAGAAATCATGAAATGCATCCAAAATTTTAGGGGGATTCTGGGTTAGTGAACCATCCTTCATTCGGATTTTGGGAAGTGAAAACATTTTGGTTTTAGGGGTAAGACGTCTAGCCAGACGGGTACCAAGACTATTATTATGTTGGTAATGGCGTCCTCCCTCCCATCTGAGTTCTTTTTCAGCCACCGCAGTAAGTGCAAGATTTAAAGCGTTGCGGGCTACATCCATCCTATCTAACGAGAGTTGTGTTGGGTTAGCTTTATGACTTCTGCTAAGGGAAGAAAATTCCCTTTCAAGATTGCGAATTTCTGCCTTACGAGCCTTGCGTAACCTAGAAGATATTTGGATGAGGACTCCCCTAATGGTGGCCTTATGAGCTTCCCATAGCATTGAGGGGGAAATGTCTTCCACATCATTGATGCGGAAGTAATCTTGGATATGTTGTTCTATTTCCGTAACATGTACAGGGTTGCTGAGAATGGAGGCATTTAAACGCCAATGAAACTCTGAACGAGGGATCGAACCTCCCTGAATGGATAGCAGGACCATGGAATGGTCCGAGTAAGCAGAGTCCCTAATGAAAGACCGACACACTAGTGGGATATGTTGTTGGAGGATAAAGAAATGATCAATTCTTGCAAAAGTTTGGTGAGGACTAGAGTAGTGAGTATAATCCCGAACCTTGGGATTAAGTTCCCTCCAGGCATCGATCAGACCATAGTGATATAATTGTCTGGCTACCTTAAGGCTCTGCTTAGTCGGACGAACCCTATCCCTTCCATGGGGTCGTGATTTGTCCACCCCATAATCAAAAGCTAAATTAGAATCACCGCCGTAAATAACTATTCCTTCCGTCAGTGGAGACAAGGTGCTAAGCATGGATTGGAAAAACTTTGCTTGCCCCTTGTTGGGAGCATAGTATGAGATAAGAGAGTAAATTTGTTCATCAATAATAATTTTAAGAAGAAGAAATCTACCCCCTGGGTCTTTAAATTCGGAAACTAGAGAAAATTGCACCCTTCCGGAAAAGCAAATACCTACCCCCTTGGTTTTGTTGTCAGAATTAGCTAAGTAAAATTTGGGGAATTTTGCGTGAATGAAAGAGGGTTGGGAAAGATTTCGGGAAATGTGTTTCTTGAAGAAGGAGGATATCAATTTTTAGGGAGTGACAATGCTGGAAAATCTTTTTACGTTTGATTGGTGAGTTAAGACCCTGCACATTATGGGAGGCTAGTCGCAATATTGGTTTGTGGTGGGGAATGTTAGCCATGGAGCAGAAAGGTACAGAAGGTAGGGATATCCTTATGACCTACCTTCTCGCTTGTTACCAGCTGCAGACTGCGAAACGCCGGGGACAACCACCATGCTTCCCTAGGAACCATAAGGGAGAGAGAGACCGCTTCTTGAGCTATAGCATGGAGAGTAGGGATGAGCTTCGTGTTCGAGTCGAACACATGTTCGACTCGAACATCGGTCGTTCGTGCGTTCGCCGAATTCCGAACGTTTGGGCCGTTCGCGATGGCGCAATGCATTGCTGTCTCACGATTGGCCAAGCATGCACTGTGACCCCGCATGCTTGGCCAATCGCAGCGCCAGTAGCGGGAAGAGCAATGGTTGGCCACAGGCATCCTTTCAGGCGGCCTCGTGTAGTGTTTGTTAGCATCTGAAGCAGTGGGTGTTCTGTGTACCTTCAACACAGTTACACACCAATCGTTTTTGGCTGATTTACTATTTTGCTCTTGTGTAGTGGTTACTGTCTGTGCCCTGACCGCAGTATACACCACTATATTCACCTCACCTATATAGCTAGTGATCTAGCTTTAATAATAGAGCTTGCAGTCAGTAGTGTTAGTGCGTGCTGTCTGCGTGCTCTGTACCCAGTACATACCACTATATACACCTACATAGCTGTTCTCTATTTGAGCCCGATTGTCATTTGCTGGAGTTATTGGAAGTTGTGTGTGCCTCCAGCACAGCACAGTATACAGCTGTATATACCCCTTTAACTCTGCTGTTTTCTTGTTATTGTCTGCGTGCCCTGATCGCAGTATACACCGTGATATTCACCTCACCTATATAGCTAGTGGTCCATCTTTAACAATAGAGCTTGCAGTCAGCAGTGTCACTCAGGAGATAGTGCGTGCTGTGTGCCTGCTCTGTACCCAGTACATACCGCTATTATCCACCTACATAGCTGTTCTCTATTTGGGCCCGATTGACATCTGCTGGAGTTATTGGAAGTTGTGTGTGCTTCCAGCACAGCACAGTATACATCTGTATATACCCCTTTAACTCTGCTGTTTTCTGGTTATTGTCTGCGTGCCCTGACCGCAGTATACACCGTGATATTCACCTCACCTATATAGCTAGTGGTCCATCTTTAACAATAGAGCTTGCAGTCAGCAGTGTCACTCAGGAGATAGTGCGTGCTGTGTGCCTGCTCTGTACCCAGTACATACCGCTATTATCCACCTACATAGCTGTTCTCTATTTGGGCCCGATTGACATCTGCTGGAGTTATTGGAAGTTGTGTGTGCTTCCAGCACAGCACAGTATACATCTGTATATACCCCTTTAACTCTGCTGTTCTATAAAAAAGGCATCTGCAGGAGTTAGTGGGTGTTGTGTGCCTCCAGCACAATATAAACTACCCAACTACTGTTTTACCCAACTCCCTTCAGGCCATTACCATGTCTGGAAGGCCAGCAAGGAGAGGCAGACAGGCGCGAGCCGATAAAAGAGGGCAAGCAGGCTCTGTGTCTAGAGACAACAGTGCTGGTCGGGGACGCGGTGCATTGTCATCAGCACGTGGCCATGGGACATGCTTGTCCTTCTTTTCTGCAGCTGGACATGTTGAACCGCAACATGCCAACGACTTGGTAGAGTGGATGACCAAGCCCTCTTCATCCTCCTCATCCTCTCTCACCCAGTCTCAGGGTAGTAGAAAAGCAGCTGCCAACACATCGTCGTCCCTCCTCTCAATGTCATCATCAGTGACTCCTTCCCTAGACCCACCACGTCCTCCTGAGGAGTCTCCTGAACTCTTTGAGCACAGTGTTGGGTACATGCTCCAGGAGGATGCCCAGTGTTTGGTGGGCTCTGATGATGACACTCAGCTAGAGGAAGGCAGTAGCGTGAGCACAGAGAGAGGGGATGCTCAAGAAGGACAGCAATCTGGCAGTAATGTTCCACAAGCTGCAGCATACTGCCAGGTTTGCTACAGCGATGAAGAGGGAGGGGATGATGAGGGCACTGACTCCACGTGGGTGCCTGGAAGGAGGGAGGAGGAGGAGGAGGAGGAGGAGGAGGCACATGTCCAACGAGGCAGGATGCCCTCCGGGGGCCAGCTTAGGGGCAGCACACCGACTGAATCACACCGCAGAGCTCCGCCTGCGCAGAGCGCTTCCTCTGCGCGTTATTCTAAAAGTTCTTTGGTGTGGGCCTTTTTTGAGACGAGTGCATCAGATCGCACCGCTGCTATTTGCAACATATGTCTCAAGCGTATCTCACGTGGCCAAAACATCAGCCGCTTGGGCACCACATGCTTGACCAGACATATGTTGACCTGCCATGCAGCTCGTTGGCAAGCATACCTCAAAGACCCACACCAAAGAACAAAGCGGACCTCTCCTTGCTCCTCATCAGCTGGCATCTCCAACCCCACTAGACCTTCAGTCCTCTCTGAAACCTGCTCTGAGAGGAATGAAGGTGTAGAATTAGGTGTGTCACAGCCAAGTGCTTCCGGGAACTCTGCTAGTGGTACATCCACGTCCGATTATAGCAGACAAATGTCCCTGCCCCAGCTGCTGGACCGGCGGAAGAAATTTACTCCCAGCCATCCACATGCCCAGCGGTTGAATGCTAGCTTGGCTAAATTGCTAGCACTTCAACTGCTGCCTTTTCAGTTGGTAGATTCGGCCCCCTTCCGTGAGTTTGTACAATGTGCGGTTCCTCAGTGGCAGGTCCCCAAACGCCACTTTTTCTCACGGAAGGCAATTCCGGCTCTCTACCGGCATGTGGAAGGCAATGTCCTTGCCTCGCTGGACAGGGCGGTCAGCGGTAAGGTGCATATTACCGCTGACTCATGGTCCAGCAGGCATGGACAGGGACGTTACCTGTCTTTCACGGCCCATTGGGTCACTCTTCTGGCTGCTGGGAAGGATGCAGGACAAGGTGCAGTAGTATTGGAGGTTGTTCCGCCACCACGCCTCCAAAATGCTACTATTGGTTGTGACACACCTCTCTCCTCCACCCCCTCCTCTTCTTCTTCCTCCACGGCCTCTTCCAGTGCTCTGTCCTCAGAACCAGCGGTGCTCCGTAGGCGTTGCAGGGGCTACGCAAGTACGCAGGCAAAACGATGCCATGCCGTGCTTGCGCTGGTTTGTTTGGGGGACAGGAGCCACACTGGGGCGGATGTTTTGTCAGCTCTGCAGGGGCAGGCCGAGAGGTGGTTGACGCCACGCCAGCTTAAGCCAGGAATGGTGGTTTGCGACAATGGCACCAACCTCCTCTCCGCCCTCCGACAGGGACAACTGACCCATGTGCCCTGTGTAGCTCACGTCCTTAACCTGGTGGTGCAGCGGTTCTTGGGCAGGTACCCCGGCTTACAGGATGTCCTGAAACAGGCCAGGAGAGTCTGTGTGCATTTCCGCCGATCATTTAATGCCTGTGCTCGGCTGGCTGAGCTCCAAAAGGAGTTGAACCTGCCCAAGAACCGCCTTATATGTGACATGCCCACCAGATGGAACTCAACATTGGCCATGCTGCAGCGGCTGCACACGCAGCAGAGGGCCATCAATGAGTACCTGTGCGACTACGGCACCAGGACAGGGTCAGGAGAGCTTGATTTTTTCTCACCACGCCAGTGGGGCATGATCAGGGATGCATGCACTGTCCTGTCACCGTTTGAGGAGGCCACAAGGATGGTGAGCAGTGACAGTGCATGCATCAGTGACACTATACCTCTTGTCCACCTCTTGGAGCATACGCTGCGTGGAATAATGGACAGGGCACTTGAGGCAGAACAGAGGCAGGAAGAGGAGGACTTCCTTGCCTCTCAAGGCCCCCTTTATCCAGACAGTGTTCCTGCTGTGCCACCCATCACACAGGAAGAGGGTGAGGAAGAGGAGGAGGAGGATGATTGTGTCAGCATGGAGGTGGAGGCTGGCACTCAGCATCAGCAGCAGCAGTCTTATAGGGATGATTTACAGTCCCAAGAAACACGTGGACTTGTACGTGGCTGGGAGGAGGTAGCTGCGGATCATGTTGTCCTTAGTGACCCAGAGGACTCCGGACCGAATGCCTCAGCTAACCTACGCTGCATGGCCTCCCTGATCCTGCAAAGCCTGCGGAAGGATCCTCGTATTCTTCGGATCAAGGAGAGGGACCATTACTGGCTGGCCACTCTCCTTGATCCACGGTACAAGGGTAAGGTTGCCGACCTTATCTTGCCATCGCAGAGGGAGCAGAGGATGAGACATCTCCGGGAGGCCTTGCAGAAAGCTCTGTGCAACGCGTTCCCAGAGACTGGGAGGTCACAAACTCCTGGTCCTGGACAACGTGTTGCTGAGGCATCAGTCAGAAGGAGCGGTGGAGAAGGTGGCCGTCTGACTGATGCGTTCAGACAATTTTTTAGTCCGCAGCCCCAAGGTATGATTGGTTCCAGCACCCATCGCCAGCGTCTAATTTACATGGTGCAGGAATACCTAGGGGCAAGGTCAGACTTGGACACCTTTCCCACTGAAAATCCTCTGGCTTACTGGGTCTTGAGGATGGATCACTGGCCAGAGCTTGCACAGTATGCAATTGAGCTACTGGCCTGTCCTGCATCCAGCGTTCTTTCGGAACGCACCTTCAGTGCTGCTGGTGGCTTCGTTACCGATCACAGGGTGCGCCTGTCCACCGAATCAGTTGATCGACTGACCTTCATCAAGATGAATCAGTCTTGGATCACCCACAGCTACCAAGCACCTGAAGCTGATGTAACCGAATAATTTTTTTTGAAATACCACATCCCTTCAAGACTGCCTATGCTGATGCTGAGTGACTGTCCTGTTATGTTGATTGTCTATCCTCTTCCTCCTCCGCTGATATGTTGGAAGAACATTTTTGGTTCTGGGTGATGCCAGCAGCCCAATTTTTCTGCCCCTGTTTAACAGGGGCGTTTAAGTACAATTTTTGATGCAATGCTTTGCAGCAGGGCTAATTCCTGCAAAAAAACTAGAGTATATGGCAGAGGTTGCAGTGTGATGGCACCAGTGCCTAAGGCCCAATTTTTCTGCCCCTGTTTAACAGGGGCGTTTAAGTACAATTTTTGATGCAATGCTTTGCAGCAGGGCTAATTCCTGCAAAAAAACTAGAGTGTATGGCAGAGGTTGCAGTGTGATGGCACCAGTGCCTAAAGCCCAATTTTTCTGCCCCTGTTTAACAGGGGCATTTAAGTACAATTTTTGATGCAATGCTTTGCAGCAGGGCAAATTCCTGCAAAAAAACTAGAGTATATGGCAGAGGTTGCAGTGTGATGGCACCAGTGCCTAAGGCCCAATTTTTCTGCCCCTGTTTAACAGGGGCGTTTAAGTACAATTTTTGATGCAATGCTTTGCAGCAGGGCTAATTCCTGCAAAAAAACTAGAGTGTATGGCAGAGGTTGCAGTGTGATGGCACCAGTGCCTAAGGCCCAATTTTTCTGCCCCTGTTTAACAGGGGCGTTTAAGTACAATTTTTGATGCAATGCTTTGCAGCAGGGCTAATTCCTGCAAAAAAACTAGAGTGTATGGCAGAGGTTGCAGTGTGATGGCACCAGTGCCTAAGGCCCAATTTTTCTGCCCCTGTTTAACAGGGGCATTTAAGTACAATTTTTGATGCAATGCTTTGCAGCAGGGCAAATTCCTGCAAAAAAACTAGAGTATATGGCAGAGGTTGCAGTGTGATGGCACCAGTGCCTAAGGCCCAATTTTTCTGCCCCTGTTTAACAGGGACATGTAATTACAATTCTTGATATAATATTTCACAGGAGGGCCCCTTCCTGTGCCCACCCAGAGTAACTGTGAGGACTTATAGTGTTGTGGCACCAGCACCACAACCACCAAAGGTCAATTTTTCTACCACTGTTCAACAATGGCATGTAATTACAATTCTTGATATAATCGTTCACAGCAGGGCGCTCCAGCGGCCACCAAGAGTCACTTTGAGGGCTTACAATGTTGTTGCAAAACCAACACCTTGTTCCGCCATTTCTGCAGAGCATATAGGGCAGGCCCCTACTTTCAAACATCCAATTTACAAACATCTCCTACTTGCAAACGGAAGGAGACAACAGCAAGTGAGATGAAAAAAGATGGACGACAAAACAAATTATACAGGGGTGATAACCCTTCCCTATGTTTTCCAAAAAGCTTAAAGATATTTTTTTTGACTGGAGCTACACTTTAAAAATGTACCGGTTGAAAATGACAAACAGATTCAACTTAACACAACAAACCTACACAGTCCCTGTCTTGTTTGCACCGCCTGTATACTGCTGTTCTGAGTATATAGGGCCTGGGGGCCACACGCATTTCCTTTTTTTAATATGGGTACGGGGTTCCCCTTAATATGCGTACAAGACCCAAATAGGCTGGTAATGGGCAGGGAGGGCTACCCATGCCATTTTTCTGAATGATTTTCAACCATATTGCAGGAACCAGATATAACATTAAAACCGCAAGCAGTTTTAAATGGTGTTATTTCCGTTTAATGTCATTTTGTGCAGGGACTGTTCTAAACACGGGAAACACGTGGCACTTGACAGGCATACTATAGACACCCCCCAGGCACCATATTTAAAGGAATATTTCACTTTTTTTTTTTCACTTTAATCGTCATTAAAATCAGTGCTCCCGCCAAAACGGTAGTTTTTAAAACTTTTTCTTGCAGTGACCCATGTCCCCTGAGGCAGGAGGCAGGTCGCCAAACCCTTTTTAGCACACTATCTTGCATATTAGCCGTTAAAATTAGCACTTTCCAATTCGAACGTTCGAGTCCCATAGACTTCAATGGGGTTCTAACGTTCGTGCCGAACGCGGGGGTCGTTCGCAAGTTCTGGTGCGAACCGAACCGGGGGGTGTTCGGCTCATCCCTAATGGAGAGAAAGGAGGAAAAAGAAGAAACTGAAGCAGACAATAAAGAAAAACAAAAACAAAACATACACAATTTTCCCTGGTGGGGGATAATATCGGCTCCTCCCACCGAAGGAAGACGACATTTCTATCCTCACAACGGAGGAAACGTCCAGTCTAGATGCAACAGGCCCCTCAGGGACTGTCCCACCCAGAAAGGAAAGAGTGCTCAGTAGGAACGTCCCAGCCCCCACAACACCAATCTAAAAGCAAGCGGTATAAAATTAGCAGAGAAAACTGAACACCTGTAGCAAGCCATAACTAATGAATGTGATATATGACTTGGACACCACTTAGGCGTTGCAAAGGGGTAAAAACGATATAAAACAGTAAACCGAAGGTCCTGAAACCAAAGAACCTAAAAAGGTTCAGACTCCATCAAAAGAGAAGAAAAAAACACAAGGAGTCCCTTAGAAAAAGAAAATTTTTGTGCCAAAAATAGGACTATGTCCTTATCATGGAGGAAGACCATCTTTAGCTTTCTTGTGTTTGGGGGAGATCCAGAGTGAAGTGAGAGGGCTGGATGGTGGCGGACGTTTGGCCATCCCAGAAGAAGCAGTCTGCATGGGGGACGGTGGATCCGCAGGGAGGAGGCCTAGCTTGCGGAGCAGCATTTCTCCTTCATGGAATGAGGTGAAGCGGTGAGGTTTTCCGTTAAAATCAAACTTCAAGCCAAATGGGAATAACCACCAGTATTTAATGTTAGAGTCAGGATTGTCAGCAATGGTTTGAGTGATCGCCTTTTTTGGATAGTAAAGGGAGAAATGTCAGCATATAGTTGAATTTGGTGACCCAGAATTTGTAGTTGGGGTGATGATCGAGCTCTCTTCATCACCTCTTCCTTGACGCTGTAGTAGTGCGGTTTAACCACTATATCGCGTGGGAGCCCATCCTGACGTGGGGGGCCCAGTGCTCTGTGAGCGCGATCCAGCTCCATTCGGTGTGATCCGATATCAGGGATTAGGGTCTTAATGAGTGAATGAACAGCGTCATGTACATCTGTTACCGATTCAGGGAGCCCCCTGATGCGGAAATTAAGTCTGCGGGATCTATTTTCCAAATCGTCGATTTTGGCGTAAGCCCCCTCAAGTTGATCGTGTAGTTCCTGGAAACGATCGGAATTCTGGTTCACTCGATCGATCGTGGCATCCATTTTAAGTTCAATACTTTCAATGCGGGAGCCTAGCATATGGAGATCAGATTTAATATCAGAGGTAATTCTAGATGCCGTCTGCGCTAGCCCCTTATCAAGCAGCTCTGCAAATCTGGAGAACATAGCAGACATGTCCTGTGATTGAGGGGACTGGGATGGCTGAGGTATAAGCTGTGCTGCGTTTATAAAAGCTTCTGTATGTGGTGATCTGTGTTCCCCTTCAGGAGATAGGTTAGGAAAGTCCTCCAGTGTATGCTGAATGAGTGAAATTGTGGAAGCAGGGGACTGTGGACCTCCCTGGAGCTGTTGGGGGAGGCCCCCTCCACATACCTCTGCATGGAGTCTGTCCCTCCAGGGAGAAGAGCCTGTCGCTCCAGTGAGGGCCTCGTGAGGCGGCTGCTCCGCCGCCATCTTGGCTATGTCGGCCGCTCCGGGGAGGACAGCGAGACGGGTGCTCAGCCCTCTCCTCGCTTTCCCTTTAGGCATCCGCTAGTGCCCTTGTGTCTGTGGGAACCTCAGCCGTACAAGGCGCCGAGTTATTCGCCGGCATTCAGCTGCTGGGCGAGCGGAAAGGCTGGGACGTTGCGGAGCCCTGTGTTCAGGCGGCCATCACAGGGCGCCGCGCATGCGCACTATCCAAACATTATATATTTTTTTATTAGCAGAGGCCCTAGAGTATACAATGGCGGTCTTTGCAACTTTTTATCTCGCACAGTATTTGTGCAGCAATTTTTCAAACACTTTTTTGGGGGAAAAAAACGTTCATGCTTTAAAAAACAAAACAGTAAAGTTAGCCCAATTTTTTTTTTTTGCATAATGTGAAAGATGTTGTTATGCCGAGTAAATAGACACCTAACATGTCATGCTTCAAAATTGCACATGCTCCTGGAATGGTAGCAAACTTTGCTACTTAAAAATCCCCATAGGCGACGCTTTAAATGTTTTTACTGGTTACATGTTTTGAGTTACTGAGGAGGTCTAGGGCTAGAATTATTGTTCTCACTCTAGCGTTTGCGATGACACCTCACATGTGTGGTTTGAACACCATTTTCATATGTGGGCGGTACTTACGTATGCATTCACTTCTGTGTGCGAGCACACGGGGACAGGGGCACTTTACTTTTTTGTTGTTGTTTATTTTACTTAAAAAAATGTAGTTTGACACTTTAAAAAAAAAAATTTTTTGATCACTTTTATTCCTATTACAAGAAATGTAAACATCCCTTGTAATAATAATATGGCATGATCGGTCCTCTTTACAGTGAGAGATGGGGTCAGTAAGACCCCACATCTCACCTCTAGGCTGGGACTGCTGAAATGAAAAAAAAAAAAAAGATCTCGGCTTCCTTGCCGAGGCGGCACCGCTTATTTGAATGTAGAGGCCGGGCGTGATGTCATAACATTGCGCCCGGCCTCTGTTTGCCAGAATCTCTATGGTAAACATTCATGGCCAGCGGATCTGTTCTCCAACTCACCGATCACATCGCTAAGTTGGTAGAAGCACAGGAGGGCAGCGGGAAGGGTTGATGTCCCCTCTTGCCACCCATAAGAATGATCAAGCAGCTGACCAGCTATGATCATTCTTATAGTTTAGGGTATCGCTAGCTAAAAAAGACAATATCTGAATGATGTCTGTAGCTGCAGGCATCATTCACATATACCCCCACAAAGTCAAGGATGTCATATGATGGCCAGGGGTGGGTAAGTGGTTAAACGTGCCATTGGCATATGTGAAATTTCACCCCAAAATAGATTCTGCTGCTTCTTCTGGGTACGGAAATACCACATGTGTGAGACTTTTTGGGAGCCTAAGCATGTACAGGACCCCAAAAACCAAGCACCATGATTTATTGGAGCCATTCTGGTTCCGCCAGCTCTATGGTCAGCTTGCGGAACCACCGGCTGCATTCTCGAATTCCCTGTTGGGAGAGGAAAGCCCAAGAAAACCACAGAATACGGTGGGGGGAGTTCCCACACACTGCTTGTAATAGCAGTGTAAAGGCTAATTAGATGCCAGGATTGCTTTTACATGAAAGCTGACCACTGGCTGAAAAGAATGATGCCAAGATGATACCTAAACCTGCAGGCATCATTCTGGTATAACCACTCAAAGTCTAGCAACTTACCAGTACGTTGCTGGTCCTTGTTGGACATATATATTGTAATACTCTTGTTTTCATGCAGCCTGTGGGCTGCATGAGAAAAAGAGATTGATCGGCGGGTATGCCCACTATTAGAATATCGCCCTTCATCCACCCACTTCTAATGATGGGCATATGTGCACAATTTTTTTTTTAACTGTGATGGTAAAATCACCGCCTACAGCGCTGTAGTCACTGATTTATGTATCGTGAGAGCAAACATTGTTGCTGTCAAGATAAATAAATCAGTGCTGCAGCTTAATTGCGTGTCTGAAAAGCAAACAATGGTAATGATAAAACATTAACTCAATAAAACAACTTGATTTTTTTAACGCAATCTTTGCCTAAAAAATATATGTAGAACCACGGGGGGCAATCCGCCCCTAATGTTAGGAGCAAATCGCTCCTCCACCCCTGCCCCCATGCTTCGGCATATAGGCTCTTTTTTGTGGTGAAATTACCTCCTACAGCACTGTAGTAAATGCTGTTGTTGTCAGAATAAATAAACCTATGCTGCAGCTGAATGGCATAACTGCTAAGCATATGATGGTTAACAATAAAACAAAGTAACATTACAGTATAACAGTAAGGCATACCATACCTGCAAAACAAATAAAATAAAACATTAATATTCTAAAATACAGTAATAATAGAGAGAGAACGATAGATATAGTGGAGAGTGACAATAGAGAGTGGACAATAGAGAGCAAACATAAGAGTGAGAACAATAGAGAGAGAAGAAAAATAAAACCACAACTATTTTTGGCTTTTTTATGTTTTGTGTTTTTGTGTGTGTTTTTTTTGCACTTTTATATACACTGTAAACTGTAAACATTCTAGATCAGGGTCTCTCAAAATGTGATGGCTATCTCATCTTTCGAGATCCTGTGTAAGTGTGCCCTAGGACTGTGCAGTGCTGTACCCTACACTAATACTCCACTAGTGTGTGGTAGCGATTGAAACAGTCACTGATGCAGAGACCAGGTGGGTCAGGACAGGAGGGACAATAAAAGAGAGTGTCACGCCTAAATCCATGTTTTCTGCAGACACAACATCGTTTTAGGGGTACCAGGGAGGACATACAGAAAATGCCACTCATGCAGCTGGCTCACTGCATTTGCGTTGAGAAAGGTGGGCCACAGCACTGTCTGGAAACAGAAGGGAGGTGGTGATCTCTTCCTGGAATTTAAAGAAGGATCCAGTTCATCCTGAAGCTTTGTATAGCAGATAAGAATTCAGCAGAGCCAATTGGAATAAATATACAGACACTTTTTTGTTCCAGAGTCTGGCCTTACAGGCAATTAAGTATGGTGCCAACAACTGGTCGTTGAAGCTCACTCCACCCATGTTAAGGTTGTATTCGTGGACAGAGAGGGGTTTCTCCACAACACCAGTCGCCGTAGGAATTTGGACTGTCCTATGTGCGTGAAGGGAGGACATAACAAAAATATTACATATATCCCTCCACTTCACTGCTAACAAATTATTACATTTCAAGCAGGCTCTCTCCCCTGTTGGGATTCTGCAAGCCCTTGGGGGAAGCTCCAGTGATTAGATCACACGGTGCCATGTGCGTCAATTCCACAATCAAAAAGGTGACTAAAAAGTGGCACAAGTAATAATTGTCCACATACAAGTGGTACCCCTTTCCGAATAAGGGTGACACCAAGTCCCACACAATCTTACCAGTGCTCACTATGTAGTCTGGGCAGTCCTCTGGCTCCACATGACTATCTCTTCCCTTGTAAACCATAAAACTATATGTGTAGCCTGTTGCCCTGTCACAGCTTATACATCTTGACCCCATATCTGGCACACTTACTGGGAAGATACTGTTTGATAGACAAGCGCCAGAAAATTTAATCAGGGACTCATCAATGCAGACAACTTGAACAGGAGTAAACAAGACTGCAAACTGTTGGTTGAAGTGGTTTACGAGGGTCCAAATTTTGTTGAGCCGATCGTATCCAAGGTCACCCCGAGAACGGCAGAATTCATTGTCATTGTAATGCATGAACCGCAAGATCTGCTCGTATTGTGTCCTGATCATGGAGGCAGAGAACATGGGCATATGGTAAATTGAGTCAGTGGACCAATATGACTGCAACTCACTTTTTTTAACTATGCCCATGAGGAGGGATAGGCCCAGGAAGGTCTTAAATTTGGAGACCATAATAGGTCTCCAATCTCTGGCAAGGGCCAACTGGGGATTAGCAGCGATTAATTGACCAAAAAACTGTTTCCACCTGAATTCCGGGCTGGCCAGTGAAAGGGGGAAGTACGGGTGCTGCAGAAGTGGTGGGCTCCCAATTCGGCAAATGTATCAGGAAGGGCACTATGGGCCTGGTGGGCCTGCGTTTGTCTTCTTGGTGGCTGTGGGATTCGTGCTAGCCACCTCATCAGTTGGAACTGCACTTATGGGACTCACCATGTCACCAAGTGTTACTGCAGTGCTGGATGTACGACCAGGATGTACTAGGCCACTGGTGCTTGCCAGTTCACCAGAAGGATAAGCAGCACTAGTACTGGCTCTCTGCTCCATCCTGCGGCTCTTGTACCTCAACAACAGCAGAAGAATGGTGTCTGATACCTTGGCAGGGACCACTACTCCGTCATCAGAGCTATCTGTCAGGGTGCTGTTGCTGTCTACTGGTTCATATTCTGAGCCAGAATCGAACAGATCGGTGACTTCCTCTTCACTCTCATCTGTCAGGCTCAGAAACATGTAGGCCTCCTCAAAACTGTACCTTAGATTGGACATTTTGGCCTCTAAATTTACTGGTACACTAGTGGGACTCACAGGAGAAAGAGAACCTGACTGTCAGCGACTCCTTCAAATGCTACCAAAAAAACTGTTAGCATTCGCAGAGATCAGGCCTGACTGACTGTGTTTAGTGTTTTCTAAGTAACAGTGATTGGTTGATACTGCACTTGGGTAGGCTGGGCTGGGAGGAGGGACTAAAAGCAGGTCCTAGCAAGTATCTGGGCTGATCCCACTAACACTGCATGTTTGGGAACCCTAAACTATTGGGGACGATAATATAGTTCTGATCAGATCAAAGATATTGATCTGTTCAGACACTATACTACTAAGGAAGGTATATGGTCCACGCATGACTGTTAGGCACTAATCTGATTCTGCTTGGTTTGATGTAGACCCTGACTGATGCTAAAACCTAACTGATATTACCTGCCGGATGATCAGGAGGTTAAACTTTTTATTAGGTAATATAAGGTGGGTGCCCTGACACTATAAAAACTATCCATCATCACCCGTGACACTAATACTGTGATCACTGGTGACAGGGGGTGATCAAGGGGTTAAAACTTTATTAGGGAGGTTTAGGGGGTCCCTAGACCTATCTGGGGCTACTGCTAATTACCCTAACACTGATTATTGTCACAAATGACACCAGTACAGTGATAAAAAAAATGAACACTGCACTGGGTGGCACAGTGACAGGGAGTGAAGGGGTTAACTGGAGGGGCGATTGGGGGGATGATTGGGGGTGACAAGTGTGCCTATGTGTACTGTGTCAGTGTAGTGTTGGTGCAACTTACTCTGAGATGTCTTCTCTCCTCTCTCTGGTGCGGAAAAGAGTTCCATGAGGTGAGATGACATCACTTCCCCTGCTGTGTTTACACTTACACAGGCAGGGGAAGGATTTCATTCACCAGAACCGATCACCAGGTCCAGGCCAGAAATCATTGGCCTGGGCCTTCTGACTGATCAGTTCTGAAGCAAATCAGATTGTTGCTCGCACCCCTCTAGGCGGCCACGTGCCCGACGTAAGGTAACGCTGTTTCACCCAGCTGAGATAACCTGCCACAGTATAACTGTGGTGGCTGGTCCAGAAGTGGTTAAAATAGAAATCTGAATTATAGAGCATTTTTTTACATATTTGGTATTATTATGAACTTAGCAAGGAAAGCAAAGCAAATACAAATACAAGGAAGTTGAGTGTTAGCTTAATAAAACACAATTTATGTACACTCCCAGCACAAAAGAAGAGAACTTGATATGACCTTGCCTACTCTGAAAGTGATCGCGTGTTTTCAAAACTAATGTATACAAGGACGGGAGAAAATAAAATTTGTCTTATTTATTATTTCACAAATGTACATACATTTTCATACATTTCAAATGAATTGACATCTCTAATCTATACTTTTTTATGCTGTTAATTGCTTGTTCTCTATGGGTTTACAACAGGGTGTTGAAAAAAATATAATATTTTTTTCCAATTAAGACTTTGTTATAAGCATAGTTTTTTTTTTTTTAAACATGTTTTTATTGAGAGAAATTTTTTTTACAAAAGACATTAAGACAGGTTACCATCAGACTTTTTCCGGGTAGTACAGCAGTGAAATAAATGAAACAGAGAAAAGCACAAAGGGAGATCATCAAAGCAGAGCACGTAAGGACAATTAACGGGACTGATGTATAAACCAAAGAAGTTAAGCACATACAGGGATAAATAGCATGAGTAATACAAGAAGACTCCTTTAGTGAGACCAAAGCAGTCTTCTTACAAAAACATAATCAAAGCTAAAATACCGTATCTAGGCGAGTAAAGTGAGCATAGGAAACTGGATGAATCTGTGTACTAACCACTGAGAAGCAGGAAATGAATGACATGATGGAAAAGGTTTCAACTGGGGGAAAACAGGGAAGGTGGAGGGGGGGGGGGGGGGGGGATTGCCAAAGGAAGAAAGGTCTTGATGGAGTAGTCCCAGATATATGGAATGAGTGTTAAAATGACCACCAGAGACAGCAACGGGCAGGAGAGAAAATGGGTAGGTGCTAATTTTCAGAGATCGGCTCATCAAATGAGAAAGCCAGAGTGGAAAAAGCTCGTTGGTCATCTGAAGAAAGGGCTGAAGAAATAAAATTTTGCCATCGGAGAAGAAAACGGGATCTGGATTTGGCATCTTTAAAGTCAGTGAGGAGACGTTCTCTGTACAGGAGGGCAAGAGATTCATGCTTGAGTTGAGAGATAGTTGGGCTTTGAGAGGAGAGCCAGTTCCTGAGGATAAGGCGCCTAGCAATGAGTAGGCAAATCAGGATCCAATCTCTGGAGGAAGGAAGGATGGCCGGCCTTGCAGGGGTAGAGGCTGTGGAGGAGAGAGACCAGGGCAGCAGAACTGGGTCCCAGTAGCCAAAGATCAGTAGGAGGGGGTCCTTGGGCAGCTTCAGTAGGGTGATCTCCAAAATAAAGGCTATAACTTGATCCCAAAAGGAGGAGATGAAAGAACATGACCAAAAGTGGTGGGATAGGGAGGGTCTTGAAGCCGAGCATAGTGGGCAGAGGGTACCGTCAACCGTGGATTTCGAGGAGAGGAAAGGAATAAACGCCCGGTGAACTATTTTTAGCTGGGTTTCTCTCCAGGTCTCATTAGGTGTGAGGCGGAGGACCTCCCGGAGGCCTTGCAGAAGTTTGTCAACTAAAACCGGATCCGAGAAGTCTTTTCCCCAATTGGCAATAGATGTAGACAAGAGCGGTGGAGAGAAGCTCAATAGCAGAGGTTTGTATATATCTGAGATGGAATACTGTCCAGATTGAAGCAGGCGGTCCAGGAAGCTAGGTTTGAATCTCAGAGATTCGGCTTTACATGTGCTGGAGATGAAGCTGGTGCATTGATTGTAGTAGAAAGCGTGTGAGACCGGTAAGGAAAATAGAGATGCCACGGTTGAGAAGGGCAGCGGCTTCCCAGATGAGGGGTTGCATAGTGAGGAAAATTTGGAGAGTCCATGTTGCCCCCATATTCCGTAGGAGTTGTAGTGGAGACCAGGTAGAAAAGCAGGATTTCCTTGAATCGGCAAGTGGCACGAGATGAGAGCCGGGAGCTTGAGGAGTTTTCTGACCTCTCTCCAGGCCAGTGCCGTGTCCCGCAGCAAAAGGTTGTGTTGAAGCGGGAGAGGGACAGTCTTCCATCTGCAATGAAGGAGGGCTACTAAGGAGTAGGGGTGAGCCATAGCAGATTCCAGAGTAAAGTTCGAGTGACGGGATTGTTGGGCAATCCAATCAAGGCTAGTCCTAAGTAAACAAGCAAGGTTATACAGTCTAATGTGAGGTAAACCAATACCCCCCTCGCCCCTAGGAAGGTGCAGTTTTTTTAACGCTATACGAGGCTTTTTGCCACGCCATAAGAATTTGGAGATATTCAAATTAAGGGCAGAAACATCTTTATGTTTAAGCAATAAGGGAATAGTTTGCAGAGGGTATAACAGTCTGGCGAAGCTAATCATTTTGACCAAGTGGCACCTTCCCAGGAGCGATAGGGGGAGATCCATCCAGTTAGACAGCTCCTGAGTAAGTTTGGTGAAAAGAAGGGGAAAGTTGAGGTGGTATAGGGAGGAGGGCAATTTCCCTATCTTTATTCCCAAGTAAGTAATGTATGTCGGGGCCACCTGGAAAAGTGATTGATGTGTCCAAGGGGGTGAGGGATAGGTACCAATAGGGAGGATTTCGCTCTTGGCATAGTTAATGCGGAGCCCTGAACATAATCTGAAGGTGTCAAAGATACTTCTAATATGTGAGATGTCAACAGCAGGATTTGAAGTGAAAATGAGGATGTCGTCTGCGAAGAGAGATGTCCGGAGCTCAAAAGATCCAACAGAGATGCCGCTCAAGGGAGCGACCTGGGAGAGATATCTGGAGAGGGGTTCTAGGGCGATATTAAACAGTAAGGGGGACAGAGGGCAGCCTTGCCTAGTGCCCTTGTGGAGACGAAACTCCTCGGAGAGGAGTCCCGCTGCCACCACCCTGGCTGAGGGGGTCGAATACATGGAATTAATGAGATGGCAAAAGGGACCCGAAAAACCCATTTTGGTGAGGGACAGTGAGAGCCAATCAAAGCTGACATTATCAAAGGCTTTTTCAGCATCCAGGGTAATGATGGCATAGTCTCCCTTTGGATCTCGCTTAGCTTGTTCAAGGGCCAAGAGCACCTTCCGTATATTCAGAGTGGGCGTTCGCCCTTTAACAAAACCGAATTGGGCAGGGTGTATGAGGTCAGGGAGGATGTCCGCCAACCTAGTGGCCACGATTTTTGATAGGATTTTAACATCCAGGTTGAGCAATGGAATGGGCCTGTAGGAACCTGGTTCCAAGGGATCTTTCCCTTTCTTGGCCAGAAGTTTAATAATGGCTTGGTTGCCCGTGGGCAGGTACGGGCCCCCCGACCAGATGCCTGAGAAGACGGAATGCAGCACAGGAGCAGTGATATTAAGGAGGGTTTTGTAGAACTCACCGTTAAACCCGTCAGGGCCAGGGGCTTTGGAAGGGCAAAGGTTTTTGATGGTGCATTCTATTTCGGCTAAGGGGAGTTCAAGGTTTCAAGCTGGGCGGGGGAAATGTGGGGCAAATGAACTTTGTCAAGGAAAGACCGGGCAGTAGGCACATCAATCGGGTCAGGGCCATAGAGAGCAGAGTAGAATTCCAACATGGTCTTGTTAATGGCAGGGGGGGTAGAGTGGATGATCCCCGATTTATCCCGAAGGGAGGTAATGTGAGTCGGGCGGGTGGGGCCCTTGCATAGTCTGGAGAGGAGCGTTCCAGACTTGTTCCCAAACTTGTGCAGGGTGGCGTCAAAATGCGCTTTTTTAGTGAGCTCAAGGGTAGAGGCCCAAGCGTCAAAGGAGGATTTGGCGGCGGCCCATTCATCTCTGTCCGCAGAGGAGGTAGAGGTGTTAAGGGAGATTTGGGCTTTGTGCAATCGAGTACTAGCTGATTTAAATTTGACCATGGAATGGTGTTTAAATGTAGAGGCATAGGAAATGATACGTCCCCTAAGGAATGCTTTCCCAGCATCCCAAAGGAGGTTGAGGTTGCCCAGATAGGGGGAGTTGGCCAAGGAGAATTCCTCCCAGGAGCGCTCCATATAGGCCCTGAAGTCAGTGTTGCCGTGCAGGAAAGAGGGGAAGCGCCATATGTTGGGATGAGGCGGGAGATCTAGACGATCCAAAGTGAGAGCTATGGGGGCGTGATCTGAAATAGCTATGTCCCCCACCTCCGAGTCAGAGATCAGGGGAAGAAGATTATCGGAGCCAAAAAAATAATCTATCCTGGTCAGGACTTTGTGGGGGTTGGAGTAGAAAGTGTATTCCCTATCTATTGGATGGGATAGACGCCAGATGTCTGTGAGGTGTAGTGACTCTATAGTGGAGGCCAAAGGGGAGAGGGTGGCTTGAGAGGGAGTAGCGGAAGGGGTCTTCGGGGAGGATCTGTCGACTACCGGATCCATGAGGTCGTTAAAGTCCCCACCGATTAAATGAGGAACGTGTGAGACATCAAGGAGCCAAGTGGATAACTGACAATAAAAGGCTTTAGAAGGACTGTTGGGGGCATATACATTGGAGATCTGGAGTTCCTTTGACCCTATTTTTACTCGGGTCGAAAGGAACCGCCCTTGGTCATCTGTGTAGGTGGATAGGATGGAACAGGGAAGGTTCCTGTGAATTAAGAGGAGAACACCCGCTTTGCGTCCAACCGACTCTGAGCCCAATACCGAACCCACCCACAGTTTCTGCATACGATGAAAATCAGAAGCTGGGAGGTGGGTTTCTTGTAGCAAGGCTATGTCAGTCTTCAATCGTTTAAGGTGACGAAGGATCTTCATCCTCTTATGAGGAGAACGGAGACCCTTCACATTCCAGGAAACTACCCTAAGAGATTACAATGAAGAGGGGAATAAATAGAACGGCCGTGTAAGCAATGTATCAGCAAGAGGAGGGCATAAGATGTATTTGGTACAGGACCAGTATTTAGTTGGGACCAATGTAGTGCAAAGGCAACCATCCCACAGGCAAAGAGCACCTGGGGGGCGGCAGGATAGGGAAGATGACAGGGGGAGGAAGGACAAAGAGGTCGGGGTAGGAAGGGACATTAAACAATATACAATATCTATTAGTGCAAACTTCACTTTTTTCCGCATGAGAACACTGTGCGAAACGGCTCCCCACACGGGACGTGCAGACAAAGGTGTCGGTATAGCCCGAGTACCCGAGAGCCACTGGGAGGATATAGGAGCTATTGGGACCGGGTCCACCTGATAGAAGATGGGCGGAATAAGGTGCACAGTGGACTCCTGAGGAAAAAGACAAGGCACAAGTCTAACATAGATCATAACAACATAACAACATCTGTATGGCATAACTTAATAAGACGGATACCTTTGAACCAAAGGGATTCAACAACCAGTACAAATGAAATAGAGTAAAGATTACAATGTGGTATGATGGCCAAGGGGCCAAGTAGTGTGGATCAGGGATAACAACTGGGTGGGCTGCCAAAAATGGTTAGCTACTGACCCCAGGGGGAGGCCATGCCTGGGGCTAGATAGACCCCTTTAGACCAGCAGGGAGCCGGAGGCTAAAAGTCAGATCTCGGCTGCAGCAGGAGGGCAGCGGAGTCAGGTTGAGATTAAGATAGGTCAGGCGCTCTGGAAGAAGCAGAAAAAGAAAAAGGAAAAGACAAAAAAGGGGGGGAGCACCTGGGAAAAAACAGTGACCAAGTCATACGACCTGAGGTAGAGAGGTAGAAGTCCAATGAACGAGCCAGTGGAGATCAACGCAGGGTGTTACGGTTCCGATGATCAGGAGCTGAAGGCCTGAAACGTTTAGGAGAATCCTTGCGCGGGCTACGTTGATCCAGGGAGCGGAGATTGGTTCCAGATTTGGAAGGCGTGTGGGGGTGTAAGTCCGGTCTCAGCGTGTTGAGGTAGGATTCCGCTTCCGATGGGTCCTGAAAAGAGAGTTGGTCTCCTTTAGGCGACTTTATCCGTAAAGTAGCCGGGAAGGCCAGAGTAAACTTTATTTGCTGCTTGAATAGTTCAGAACAAATCGGCTGGAAGGCCTTCCTCCTCTTGGAGACATCAAGAGAGTAGTCGGCAAAAAGGAGTATTCTAACCCCATCAATGCAGAGGTCGGGGGACTGTCTGAATTTCTGGAGAATGAGCGACTTGTCAGCATAGTTGAGGTATTTTTTCGCAATGATGGGACGAGGGGACTTTCGTTCAGCATTGAAGGAACCCATGCGGTGGGCGCGTTCGACTGTGAAAGGGCCTGGTAGGCCCATGGCTTCCGGAATGCGTTTGGAGCAAAACTCCGGTAGGGCAGTTGCAGGGAGCGACTCAGGGACGCCAACAAAACGCAGATTGCTCCTTCTGGACCTATTTTCCAGGTCTTCCAATTTTTGGAGGATGAACTGGTTGGTTTTATCTTGGGATCGTTCTGTGGCCTGAGCTTGGTAGAGTTCATCTTCTACCTCTGATACACGGTGTTCCAGTTCGTTAAGTCTGGTGGTGTGTTCAGTAAGTTGTGTTTTCAACTGTTGCATCCCAGCGTTGACCGCCTTCTCCACAGAGGCTGCTATCATGGGGGTGAGGAGAGCAGCCACGGCCTGTGCAATGCGATGTGTGTGGCCTTCATCCCCGGGGGGACTGTGGGGAAGAGTGACCACTGGTGGGGCCTGGTGTTGAGCCAGAGAAGGGTTCTGTCCCTGGGGAGGAGCGGGGAGTGAGGAGGGGAGAGCCTGTGCAGCAGCGCCACTAACCTCCATGTCAGACACCTGAGCGTTCGTTCCAGCATTGGTGTAGGCCGAAGCCGGGGGCTTGATTTGCGGCCTGTCCGCGGATGCTGCCACGGCCGCGTACGAGCGGGTGCCGGTTTTCTCCACAAACCGGTCCATCGGTGCCCGGAGGTAAGGAGGGATCCCCGGTGGCGATGTCTGGGCTGAGGGGCCACTCAGGCCGAATTTATAGGCCGATTCAGGGAGCCCGGAGTGGGAGCTGAGAGAAGGTGCAGCTAGCACATGCGGCGCCGGAAACCGGAAGTGTAAGCATAGTTTTAAGCAAAGGTTTTTTAGGGTAGAACTTGTAACCTGTTCCTACTTCTACAGCCTCTTGCAAATCCCCTGCATTGTGACAGTGGGCCAGAGATCTTCTCAAAGCACATGTGGGGCTCCACCCACACGGCCGCTTCATTCACAGAGTTCTGTAAATGAATGAACTTGAAGTATCAACAGCCTTTGTGTCTGACAGCTTGTATTTCTTAATCAACTACCAGGGCACTAGTGGGTGCTCTAGGTAATTAATTGAGTCGTCCTGTCCTTGTATAACTGTCTGCCCATATGAGGTACAAGCAGACAGATACACTGAGGCCGCGTACACACGCGGGGACTGTTCGCCCAACTTTGTCCGTCAAACAGTTTCGGCAAACAGTCTGCTCAAAATTAGCATGGACGGACATGGCCACACACGACGAACAAACAGTCCGCTGAAACCGTGCGCGATGACGTACGTCACGTACGACGGGACTAGAAACAGGAAGTACAAGACACAGCAAAGCACCCTTTGGGCTCCTTCTGCTGACTTTGCGTTAGTAGAAGTTTGGTTAGAGACGATTCGCGATTTTTAGACTTCAGCTTAATTTGTCCGTTCACTGTGGCGCAGTCTACCTGTGAGGTTTATATCTGCCTTTCGGTACGCGTGGATCAGTTGTACCTGTTATTAGGCGCTTCTGGTCCGCTCGTTTCTGTGTTTCAGGTCGTTCTTCATAGGTCTGGCTGTTCTTCAGTGCGTTCAGTTGAGCTTGTCTGTCCAGCCGACCGTTTCAAAGCCATGGAGAGTGGACGTACTCGGGAACGAGTTCGTGCTATATTGGGGCTTGGTGTTTTAGTTGTTATGAATTGTTTTTATTTAATGACTATTTTTTTTTTTTTTTTTTCCCCTGTGTTTGACTCCCCAGTGTCCTTCCACGCCACAGGAATGGCAGACTGTGGCTTCCCAATTCGCTGCCCATTGGGACTTCCCCAACTGCGGAGGGGCGATCGGCGGGAAACGTGAGGATTGTGCCCCCACCACATTCGGGGTCCTACTATTGGAATTATAAGGGGTTCCATAGTGTGGTGCTAATGGCGGTGGTGTCGGCACAATGTGACTTTCTTTATGTGGATGTGGGGAAGAACGGCCGGATGTCTGACGGAGGAGTCTTTAGGCAGACCGAGTTCTGCCACCGTCTCATCACTGGTGGCCTGGACTTGCCACCAGATGCCGAGAATGTGGAGGGTCTACCGTTTGTGTTTCTGGCTGATGAAGCGCTCGGTCTGAGTGAACATCTTATGAAACCCTTCCCCCAAAGGACCCTCACCCCGGAGAGGAGGGTTTTTAATTACCGGCTGGCCAGAGCAAGAAGGGTTGTGGAGAGTGCCTTTGGCATTATGGCCAGCTGGTTCCGTCTGTTACTGACAGCGATCAACCTTGCAGAATATAAACTGAACTATGTGATTCTGTGCTGCTGCATTCTGCACAATTTTCTATGTAAATTTTCAGGTAACCAGTACCTGCAGCCTATTGGGCCTGAGGCCAGACTCATATTTCCAGAACTGACAGGGCTGGATCATGCCCTTCCTGGCTTAGCCCCCCAAACAGCACGTGAGGTGTGTGACCGCTATGTCAGCTATTTTAATGGTAGGGGGGCTATTCCAATGCCAGCTGAGCAATAAAAATGTATTTTTCTTGAAATATGTCTTGTCTGTTCAAATTTTTAAGTTTGGTTCTTGTTTGCTTTTCACGTTGCTTGTCTCCTACATTGTCCTAATTCAGGGATATGCAATTGGCCAACCTCCAGCTGGTGCAAAACTACAAGTCAATCATGCCTCTGGGTCTCATGCTTGTGGCTGTCAGTCTTGCTATGCTTCATGGGACTTGTAGTTCTGCAACAGCTGGATTTCCACTAATTGCATATTCCTGTCGTAGTGCATTTGTATTGCAAAGTGGTTTTTGACAATAGGAAATAAGGCCCTTTGTGACAGAAAACACAAAATGACTTCCCAAACTGGTATTGAGTATTGAAAGAAGTAGACACACACACACACACATCTTTTTTTTGATTTTTTAATAGTGCACATGCCAACTAGTGCCTCTGTTTTAGATTTTTTTTTTGATGTTTTTTTTTTTTTTTTTTTAATTGTTTTTTATTTATTTATTTTTTTGGGGAATTTTTTTTTTCTTTTTTTTTTCTTTTTTTTTTTTTCTTTTTTTTGTAAACATAGAATATATATAGAAATATCTAAAATACAATTATCACAAAAATAAAAAAATAAAATCAGATTTTTAACTATTTACATAAAACAAGGGGTAAAGCCAAATTTTGAAGATGCACACCAAAAAATGGTAATGTCAACATGTGCTATGTACCATCATGAGTGATCAATGGACGTGTTTGGTGTGTGCAATCCCTTCCTCTCACATACTAGAATGAGGAAGGGTTTGCAAACACCAAATGCGTCCATTGCGATCCTCTGATGGCACATAGCACATGTTGACACACCGTGTGCATCTTCAAAATTTGGCCTCTAAAAACTATGTTTTTAAAACATTAAAAACGTTGTTCCAAGGGAATGAAGAACATGATCGATTGGGTTTTAGGGAAAAGGGGCTTAGATTCTCCCTAAAACATCGATCATGTTCTTCATTCCCTGCCTCATAGTAATCAGTTCTCTTTGTATGTTGAGAATCTGGTTCTCCATACGGTCAATCTGCCCATTCCAGGCCATGATGTCACCAATCATCCTCTGGGCACTATCACTGGTAAATGGGTCCGCGACTTGTTCTACCACAACCAGATCACCTAAAAACATGTGTAGATAAAAAATTGGTTAAAATATACAGCCATTAATTGTTTACCTTAAGCTGGGTTGTCAGACACTCACTTTGTGGGGTGTGTAACTCCACCTGCTCTTCCTCCTCCACATCTAGCCCTGGGCTCGGCTCATCCAGTGGAGCTACGGAGCTTGGTCCAGCGGAGGATACCGAGCTTGGCTGCTCCCTCGCAGACACAGGACTGGGCAGCTCCAATACCGACGCAGGGCTGGGGCTAAGTGCCCAATCAGGCTGGCAAGGTCGGGGGGTCATGGGCTGCTCCGCCTCTTGTCTGAGTCTTTGTTCCCCTATGAGAATGAAAAGAAAAAAAATAAAAAAATAAAAAAAATAAAAGATACTTTTAAGCATAGTGATATTTGAGTTCCGAAATGTGAATATGAAACATTGGTTTGAAGTGGTGTACAATTATTAGCTGGTTATTACAAGATCCTAGTTTAATACATCCTTAAAATGACTTTTTTTTTAGTTAGGCTGTGTTCAGACTGGTGCGATGTGCGAACGCAGCAAATCTACTGTGGTTTCACGCATCGCATGTGCAGTTCGACTGCCCTATGTGACCTGCTGGGAGTATCAGTGTAAAGTTTTATTGACACCTCCGAATTAGTTCTCATTTCACAGTGCAATCTTTAAACTCGGACAGGAATCGGACCACATGGTGTGAATACCCATGTGATCCGATTCGGCTGTGGACTAAAAAAAGGGCCATGTACAAGTTTGGGCCGGATGCGATGCAAATTCAGCCATACTATATGCAGGGGTTGACAAATTTGCTTGGAATCTAGGAGCCAGCTAAAAAAGTTAGGAGCCGGGTCCGTGATGGCGATCCGGACCTGTCCCTGGCCTGACATGGAGACAAGTGAGGGGAAGATAGCCCCAAGCCCCCCACCTGTCTCCAAGTCATTGCCCCCCATAGCTCTTAGAGGGACATTTTTTTTTTTTTTTTCAAATGACAATTTTTTTTTTTAAATTGCATTTTAGTGTAAATATGAGATGTGAGGTCTCTCTGACCCCAGATCTCATATACAAGAGGACCTGTCATGCTTTTTTCTATTACAAGGGATTTTTACATTCCTTGTAATAGGAACAAAAGTGACACACATTTTTTTTTTTTTTTTTTTAAAGAACAGTGAAAAAAATAAAAATAAAAGTTAAAATAAAAAAAAAATATTTTAAACGCGCCCTGTCCCGCCAAGCTTGCTTGCAGAAGCGAACGCATATATGAAAGCGGTGTTCAAACCACACATGTGAGGTATCGCTGCGATCGGTAGAGTGAGAGCAATAATTCTAGCCCCAGACCTCCTCTGTAACTTAAAAAGTGCAACCTGTAGAATTTTTTAAATGTCGCCTATGGAGATTTTAAAGGGTAAAAGTTTGTCGCCATTCGATGAGCGGGCGCAATTTTGAAGCATGACATGTTTGGTATCGATTTACTTGACGCAACATTATCTTTCACAATATTAAAAAAAATTGGGCTAACTTTACTGTCTTATTTTTTTTTTTTTTATTAAATACATTTTCCCCAAAAAAGTGCGCTTGTAAGTCCGCTGTGCAAATACGGTGTGACAAACAGTATTGCAACGACCACCATTTTATTCTCTAGGGTGTTAGAATAAAATATATATATAATTTTTAGGGGTTCTGAGTAAAGGGAAGAAAGATAGGCTGGCAGACAGGGAAAATTAGCATTACATCCATTAGCATTGCTGGTTGTAATTCCAACGGCCACCACAAGAGGGCGCCAGATTACAGAAGGAACCATAGGATCGTAGAAGGCCTCAAAGCCGGGGGCTAAATTACCGGCCGGCGGCGGCGCGGCCCGACGCGATCGCGCCGGGGGGGGCCACGGAGACAGCATACCCCCAGCTGTGCTGCCCCAGGCGCCAGGTCTGGAATTCTAGTCGCAAATGCGACCGGGCGCCCGGGTTTTGTCGAGCCCTGCTATATGTATGGCTGAAATCGCATCACACAGAGATCACATGTGATTTGCACTGCAGTGCGGTGCAAATCACATTTGATCTCGTACATTGCAGCAATGTGAACCTAGCCTTTAACCAAACTGTGATACTTTATATCTTTTGTCCAAGTTTCACAGACGGACACACTCGAATCATCCCCTGGAGTACCTGTGTGTGATTATGTCAAAAAATGTTCTATGATGTCCCAAACTACACTTAAATGTTTCCCAGTCCAGATGTTGAACCAGCATTCTATCTATCTATCTATCTATCTATCTATCTATCTATCTATCATCTATCTTTTTTTTTTTTTTTTTTATTGAGTCTACATTGCACTGAATAAATTTAGGAAACTTTAGTAAAAATTCATTTCCTATAAACTGAGCGTGACAATTCAGTTTATCATGAACAATACCAAAAAAATAATAACTAATTAAAATCTAATCCAACACCAGATAAATTTACACCATATACAAATTCATGCTATTTACGCCCACATATACGAACAACCATATGAGCTCATTACATGAACTATTAACTACACGAACGATCAAATCCGCCGGATTCACATACGGTACCTACACGAAAGATTAGGATCAAATCCGCCAGATTCACATACGGTATGTACACGAACGATTAGGATCAAATCCGCCAGTTTCACAAACGGTACCTACACGAACGATTGAGATCAAATCCGCCAGATTCACCTACGGTATGAACACGAACGATTAGGATAAAACCCGCCGGATTCACAAAAGGTACCTACACGAATGATTAGGATCAAATCCGCCGGATTCAGATACGGTATGTACACGAACGATTATGTCCGACAGTCACGGAAAAAGCGCAGTTTACTCACTTTTTTTCAGGGCCTTCATGATCCGATGATATTGCTCCGGCTCCCTGGACTTGATGTCCGACCATCGTTTACGCAGCTGGTCCTTGCTTCTTCGTACCCCAAATTTGTGGAATAAAGTTGTGACAACCTCATCCAAGATGCCGCTTTTCCTGACATTGGGCTTGGGGTACGGGCCATTTTCCCCATCGTAGTCCTCCCTTCTTAATATAGCCACCATCTCCACCATCTCTTCAAAGGCCATATTGGTGGCCTTGTATCTCCTCCTTGCTCCAGAAGCATGGGGTCCATGGCTTTCCTCTGCGCTGCTCACGCTGCTAATTGAATTTGCGTCCGCCATCTTCTCCTATCATTCACCCACAGCGGAACGAGGGTAAAAGGGGCGGGGAAATACGGTCACAAGGAACGTCAGGGGCGGGCGACGCAGGCGGAGCCTGAGCGCATGTACTGTATATAAAGCGTTACCGCGAGGCCGTACGCTTATCCGAACGGAATCAGCGAGTGCTACACGCGACGGTAAGATAGTTGTCGTTTTATTTTTGTTTAATTTAAAGTCTGCATTGGGAATGTGTATATTGAAATTTAGTCTTATTGATGTTTAATTGATTTTTATGTGGGTTGGTGGTTGAGTGGGATTGGTGTTTTGTGTGGTAGTGTGGGGGTGGAGGTGGGTGTATAGGGGGGGGTGGGGGGTAGTGTGTGTGTGGGGGGGTAGCGTGTGTGGTAGTGTGTGTCTCGCCTACATTGTCACAATATAGTGTGCATTTGGTCTGACTTTTTTTTTTTGTCCAGAAAATGCAAAGGTATACCCCAGACCCCTTTAAGGAGGAGGCCTTCCTCTCAACATTTCTGGACTTAATTGAGTCGCACAGTAGTCTTTGGGATTCAAAACACCCCCAATATTCAAGCCGTGCTGCCCGGAAGAAGACACTGAAGACAGTTTTGGCGTTTGTGAAAACCCGACTCCCCCAGGCAGACACTGACTTTGACAGCAAAAGGCCCAGGAGGATGACCCGTATAGAGGAGGAGTCCTTGGCGCTTATACACCAAGCCACACAAGTTCTGTCCAAACCCCCCCATCCGGAGGAGGCCTTTGCCACTTATCTGGCTAGTAAGCTACTTGAAATGGACAAACCACAGCAAAACTTGTGTGAAGCAATATTTTTTGATGCCATCCAACGGGGTCTGAAGGGTGAGCTCACACCCACCACCAAGCTTTATAACGCAGACCCTACTGCTCCTCCTCCTCCTCCTCCTCCTACCACATGTCCACCACCAGAGACACAGCATCCAGCGACGCGTGGAGGGAAGGCTGGACGGAAGAGTGGCAAGTGACTGCCTGGCTTCAGTCTGCTCTGAAAGAAGACGCAGGCTGTTGTAGTACCACAGTCTGGGGACATAGATCTCATCTGCTGCTGTTCCTGGTCTTTGGGATTCTAGGACCTGGTTGTGCTCCCTATTTACATGCTACACAGGTTCGGAATTTTGGTGGCCACTCACTTGATGTGTGCCTGGGGGACAAAAGGCTTCACAAACGTCAAAATTGTCTCCAGTGTTGCCTCCCTCTTGATTTATTTTTGTTCTGAGGAAAAATAAAAATTTATTATTTCCAAAAAATATTGTATGTTTTTTTTTTTTTTTTTTTTTTTTTATTTTGGCTTAAAAAACAAAGTTTATTTGTGAGTAGGCAGATACACGTCAAAAGACTCTGGGGGTTATTTACAAAACACACGTTCATGTTAATATAAATATGCTAACTTCAAGTGCAATTTTTAAAGCACTGCAAGTGCACTTGGAAGTGCAGTCGCTGTAAATTTAAGGCTTAACATTTGAAATGAGGGGAAGCTCTGCTGATGTTGAACATGCAATCATGTGTAAGCTAAAATGCTGGTTTGGGTATCTATCTATCTATCTATCTATCTATCTATCTATCTCTACTTGCATAGTCCTGCTTGGCCCAAAAAAAAATGCAAGTCCATCTTGTTTCAAACCCCCCACAAAAAAAAAAAAAAAATATATGACAATAGTAGTTCCAAAAATATATAGTAATAGATAAATTCTATATTTTTTTTTTCAGAAATAAAAATATATATATAAATATTTTTTATTTTTTTTATTTTATATATATATATATTTTTTAAGATAGACACACACACACACACACACACACATATATATATATATATATATATATATATATATATATATATATATATATATATATATATATATATATATATAATTTTTTTTGTCTTTTTTTTTTTTTTTTTTTCGAGGGTTTTTTTATGTTTTGTTTTTTAATTTGGAATATATTTTTTCTATAATTGGAAGATTAATCATAGGATGAGGATGAATAAAAACATGTAGTATAACTCTGTGTGAATATAAGCAGCAATGCTACTTCACTTTTCTTGCATTACGAAGAAGAAAAGAACGGGCTATAAAAAACACAAAATTAGCAGCATGACGAATATGCTAGCTTCAATGAGAACACTAGTTTTACAAGACCGAGCGCTTCCGCCCTGTAAATTCTTTCTGAGTATGCGCGGAACTTAGTTTGACGAACAAGCCTACACACGGGCGGACTGTCCGCTCAAACAAAGTTTCAGCGGACAGTTTTTCGGAATTTCCGAAAAACCTTGTTCAGCGGACTGTTCGCTGAAAGCCCACACACGCGCGGACTGTCCGCCGAAACACTGTTCAGCGGACAAAGTTGGGCGAACAGTCCCCGCGTGTGTACGCGGCCTGACATTCTGCAGAAGCCTGAGATTGCACCTGCGATCTGGTGATCGCGAGTGCAATGCTTTATGAGCTCCTAAAAAGATGGATAAATGCACAAAAAATGTGCATTTTTTATTTTTTAGAAAAGTGAACTTATACTTTAAAGGGAAACTCCACATTTGTGAAAAAAATATAGCAAATGAAAAAATAATAATAGTATATACAATTGCTACACAAGACAAATGATATAGTAATAATGTAGTAATGTTAATAAAAATTATCTTTCCTTTTCAATCTTCAGCTGATGTAGTTTTCTGTAAAAGTCGATGCAGTATGGCAACCTGGAGGCCCTCTGTGCAAAGTTTCCCTAGAAATGTAATTTCCTGCTTGTGTGATTGGTTCAGTGATTTTTCCCCAGAAGTCTGCACCAAGATACCAGTAAAACTTTGGGCATCCTCTGCAATAGCAATTATATTTTGTCGAGATACCCCTTAAAGGTCAATTATTTCTAAAGGATGTATGATTAAGACCAGGGAGGGAGGAAATATATCAGAGGAGTAACCCAAGGGAGGGACTGTTACAAAAGCCAATGTGTTTAATACCAGAACAGGCCATTATGAGAGCTGTGTGAAGTTGGCACCCCATATTTGTAAAACCTGAATAAAAATATACCATTTGTTTGTGCCACATTTGTGCTGGTTTGTGCCACAAAAATTAACATTTGTGCTGGTTCGGTTTCTGAGATATTAAACATTAAATTGAATTCAAGCACCGCCCACTTTGCACCCCATATTGCTGAATTTTAAAAACAAACGTGCCATTCGTTTGTGCCACGTTTGTACTGGTTTGTGCCACAAAAATAAACGTTTTTGCCGTTTTGGTTGCAGAGATATTGCGCGTTATAGTTAATGCAACCCCACCCACTTTGCACCCCATAGTGCTGAATTTTAAAAACAAACGCGCCATTCATTTGTGGCGCATTTGTGCCACAAAAATAAACATTTGTGCCGCTTTGCCTGCAGAGATATTGTGCGTTATAGTTACTGCAACCCTGCCCACTTTGCACCCCATAGTGCTGAATTTTAAAAACAAATGCACCATTCGTTTGTGCCGCATTTGTGCTGGTTTGTGCCGCAAAGATAAACGTTTTTGCCGCTTTGGTTGCAGAGATATTGTGCATTATAGTTGCCGCAACCCAGCCCAATTTGCACCCCATAGTGCTGAATTTTAAAAACAAACTCGCCATTTGTTTGTGCCGTGTTTGTGCTGTTTTGTGCCCCAAAAATAAACGGTTGTGCTGCTTTGGTTGCGGCGATATTGTGCATTATAGTTACTGCAACCCCACCCACTTTGCACCCCATAGTGATGAGTTTTAAAAACAAATGCGCCATTCATTTGTGCCGCATTTGTGCTGGTTTGTGCCGCAAAAATAAATGTTTGTGCCGCTTTGGTTGCGGAGATATTGTGCGTTATAGTTACTGCAACCCCACCCACTTTGCATCCCATAGTGCTGAATTTTGAAAACAAATGCACCATTCGTTTGTGCCACATTTCTGCTGGTTTGTGCCACAAAAATAAACGTTTTTGCTGTTTTGGTTGCAGAGATATTGCGCGTTATAGTTACTGCAACCCCACCCACTTTGCACCCCATAGTACTGAATTTTAAAAACAAACGCGCCATTCATTTGTGGTGCATTTGTGCCACAAAAATAAACAATTATGCCGCTTGGCCTGCAGAGATATTGTGCGTTATAGTTACTGCAACCCCACTTTGCAGCCCATAGTGCTGAATTTTAAAAACAAATGCACCATTCATTTGTGGCGCATTTGTGACGCAAAAATAAACATTTGTGCTACTTTGCCTGCAGAGATATTGTGCGATATAGTTACTGCAACCCTGCCCACTTTGCACCCTATAGTGTTGAATTTTAAAAACAAATGCACCATTCGTTTGTGCCGCATTTGTTCTGGTTTGTGCCGCAAAGATAAACGTTTGTGCCGCTTTGGTTGCAGAGATATTGTGCGTTATAGTTGCCGAAACCCAGCCCACTTTGCACCCCATAGTGCTGAATTTTAAAAACAAACTCGCCATTTATTTGTGCCACATTTGTGCTGGTTTGTGCCGCAAAAATAAATGTTTGTGCCACTTTGGTTGCGGAGATATTGTGCGTTATAGTTACTGCAACCCCACCCACTTTGCATCCCATAGTGCTAAATTTTGAAAACAAATGCACCATTCGTTTGTGCCACATTTCTGCTGGTTTGTGCCGCAAAAAAATAAACGTTTGTGCTGCTTTGGTTGCGGAGATATTGTGCATTATAGTTACTGCAACGTGCCCACTTTACACCCCATAGTTCTGAATTTTAAACACAAACGCACCATTCGTTTGTGCCGCATTTGTGCTGGTTTGTGCCGCAAAGATAAACGTTTGTGCCGCTTTGGTTGCAGAGATATTGTGCGTTATAGTTACTGCAACCCTGCCCACTTTGCACCCCATAGTGCTGAATTTTAAAAACAAACTCGCCATTCGTTTGTGCTTGTTTGTGCTGTTTTGTGCCCCAAAAATAAATGGTTGTGCCGCTTTGGTTGCGGAGATATTGTACGTTATAGTTGCTGCATATATGTTGTCAAACCACATTGACTTTACACCTCGTTATTAAATCATACATACAACTAGACTTTTTTGTTTGTGGTTTGTGCAGATTTGGTGTATATTGTACGTGGTGTTTTACTTCACATGCATAGTTTTGCTACCCCCACAGGGACCCCCCTTCCGATTCTCTAGTGCTGACTGGAAGAACAGACGGAGGAGGAAATCTGGGGAGGGACCTGGCACAGCTGGCTCTGGCTCTAGTGAGGCAGAGCCAGCTGTCAATCAGGCAGCAGGGTTGATCTCAACGGTATTGTCGGGATCTGTCCCAGACTAGAGAACTATGGCCCAACCTTTTTTGGCCTTAGTTCTCTTTTTGTTCACAAGATTACATTCAGCACTATGGGGTGCAAAGTGGGCAGGGTTGCAGTAACTATAATTCACAATATCTCCGCAACCAAAGCGGCACAAACGTTTATATTTGCGGCATAAACCAGCACAAACGCGGCACAAATGAATGGTGCATTTGTTTTTCAAATTCAGCACTATGGAGTGCAAAGTGGGTGGGGTTGCAGTAACTATAATGCACAATATCTCCCCAACCAAAGCGGCACAAATGTTTATTTTTGTGGCACAAGCCAGCACAAACGAATGGCACATTTGTTTTTAAAATTCAGCACTATGGGGTGCAAAGTGGGTGGGGTTGCAGCTGATTTGTGCTGCAAAAATTAACATTTGTGCTGGTTCGGTTTCTGAGATATTAAACATTAAATTTAATTCAAGCACCGCCCACTTTGCACCCCATATTGCTGAATTTTAAAAACAAACGTGCCATTCGTTTGTGCCACGTTTGTACTGGTTTTGTGCCACAAAAATAAAGGTTTTTGCCATTTTGGTTGCAGAGATATTGCGCGTTATAGTTACTGCAACCCCACCCACTTTGCACCCCATAGTGCTGAATTTTAAAAACAAACGCGCCATTCATTTGTGGCGCATTTGTGCCGCAAAAATAAACAATTGTGCCGCTTGGCCTGCAGAGATATTGTGCGTTATAGTTACTGCAACCCCACCCACTTTGCACCCCATAGTGCTGAATTTTAAAAACAAACGCGTCATTCATTTGTGGCGCATTTGTGCCGCAAAAATAAACATTTGTGCCGCTTTGCCTGCAGAGATATTGTGCATTATAGTTACTGCAACCCTGCCCACTTTGCACCCCATAGTGCTGAATTTTAAAAACAAATGCACCATTCGTTTGTGCCGCATTTGTTCTGGTTTGTGCCACAAAGATAAACGTTTGTGCCGCTTTGGTTGCAGAGATATTGTGCGTTATAGTTGCCGCAACCCAGCCCACTTTGCACCCCATAGTGCTGAATTTTAAAAACAAAGTCGCCATTTGTTTGTGCCGTGTTTGTGCTGTTTTGTGCCCCAAAAATAAACAGTTGTGCTGCTTTGGTTGCGGAGATATTGTGCATTATAGTTACTGCAACCCCACCCACTTTGCACCCCATAGTGATGAGTTTTAAAAACAAATGCGCCATTCATTTGTGCCGCATTTGTGCTGGTTTGTGCCGCAAAAATAAATGTTTGTGCTGCTTTGGTTGCAGAGATATTGTGCGTTATAGTTACTGCAACCCCACCCACTTTGCACCCCATAGTGCTGAATTTTAAAAACAAACGCGCCATTCATTTGTGGCGCATTTGTGCCGCAAAAATAAACAATTGTGCCGCTTGGCCTGCAGAGATATTGTGCGTTATAGTTACTGCAACCCCACCCACTTTGCACCCCATAGTGCTGAATTTTAAAAACAAACGCGTCATTCATTTGTGGCGCATTTGTGCCGCAAAAATAAACATTTGTGCCGCTTTGCCTGCAGAGATATTGTGCATTATAGTTACTGCAACCCTGCCCACTTTGCACCCCATAGTGCTGAATTTTAAAAACAAATGCACCATTCGTTTGTGCCGCATTTGTTCTGGTTTGTGCCACAAAGATAAACGTTTGTGCCGCTTTGGTTGCAGAGATATTGTGCGTTATAGTTGCCGCAACCCAGCCCACTTTGCACCCCATAGTGCTGAATTTTAAAAACAAACTCGCCATTTGTTTGTGCCGTGTTTGTGCTGTTTTGTGCCCCAAAAATAAACAGTTGTGCTGCTTTGGTTGCGGAGATATTGTGCATTATAGTTACTGCAACCCCACCCACTTTGCACCCCATAGTGATGAGTTTTAAAAACAAATGCGCCATTCATTTGTGCCGCATTTGTGCTGGTTTGTGCCGCAAAAATAAATGTTTGTGCTGCTTTGGTTGCAGAGATATTGTGCGTTATAGTTACTGCAACCCCACCCACTTTGCATCCCATAGTGCTGAATTTTAAAAACAAATGCACCATTCATTTGTGCCACATTTCTGCTGGTTTTTGCCACAAAAATAAACGTTTGTGCTGCTTTGGTTGCGGAGATATTGTGCGTTATAGTTACTGCAACCCGCCCACTTTACACTCCATAGTTCTGAATTTTAAAAACAAACGCACCATTCGTTTGTGCTTGTTTGTGCTGTTTTGTGCCCCAAAAATAAATGGTTGTGCCGCTTGGGTTGCGGAGATATTGTACGTTATAGATGCTGCATATATGTTGTCAAACCACATTGACTTTACACCTCGTTATTAAATCATACATACAACTAGACTTTTTTGTTTGTGGTTTGTGCAGATTTGGTGGATATTTTACGTGGTGTTTTACTTCACATGCATAGTTTTGCCACCCCCACAGGGACCCCCCCCTTCCGATTCTCTAGCGCTGATTGGAAGAACAGATGGAGGAGGAAATCTGGGGAGGGGCCTGGCACAGCTGGCTCTGGCTCTAGTGAGGCAGAGCCAGCTGTCAATCAGACAGCAGGGTTGATCTCAACGGTATTGTCGGGATCTGTCCCAGACTAGAGAACTATGGCCCAACCTTTTTTGGCCTTAGTTCTCTTTTTGTTCACAAGATTACATTCAGCACTATGGGGTGCAAAGTGGGCAGGGTTGCAGTAACTATAATGCACAATATCTCCACAACCAAAGCGGCACAAACGTTTATATTTGCGGCACAAACCAGCACAAACACGGCACAAATGAATGGTGCATTTGTTTTTAAAATTCAGCACTATGGAATGCAAAGTGGGTGGGGTTGCAGTAACTATAATGCACAATATCTCCCCAACCAAAGCAGCACAAATGTTTATTTTTGCAGCACAAGCCAGCACAAACGAATGGCACATTTGTTTTTAAAATTCAGCACTATGGGGTGCAAAGTGGGTGGGGTTGCAGTAACTATAACGCACAATATCTCCGCAACCAAAGGGGCACAAATGTTTATTTTTGTGGCACAAACCAGCATACATGCGGCACAAACAAATGGTGCATTTATTTTTAAAGTTCAGCACTAAGGGGTGCAAAGTGGGCGGGGTTGCAGTAACTATAACGCACAATATCTCTGCAACCAAAGCAGCACAAACGTTTATTTTTGCAGCACAAACCAGCACAAACGCGGCACGCACAAATACGGCACAAACAAATGGCACGTTTGTTTTTTTAATTCAGCACTATGGGGTGCTAAGTGGGTGGGGTTGCAGTAACTATAACGTACAATATCTCAGAAACCGAACCAGCACAAATGCAAATTTTTGCGGTACAAATCAGCACCAACGAATGATATATTTTTATTAAGGTTTTACAAATATGGGGTGCCAACTTCACACAGCTCATTATGAGTACCTCATAATGCCTTTTGGCCTTTGTAATGTCCCGCAGTTTTCCAGGGATTTATTAACGATGTCCTCCGAGATTTGTTGCAGTTATGTGTGGCGGTTTATATCGATAATATCCTCATATTTTTCAAGTCCCTGGAGGGCCACCACACAGATGTCTGTCTTGTGCTTCAGAAACTAAGAGAGAAAAATCTCCATCGTAAATTGGAGAAGTGCAAATTCCATCCTGAGCAGGTTAAATTCCTGGGTTATGTCATTTCCACTGCTGTTTTTTTTGATGGACCCAGAGAAACTTTTTTTTTCCAATTAAGAAACCAGCTGCAAACAATATATTTACCAATGTGAGTTCTGTGGAGTGCGGCTTCATTTTTCAATGTTGCTATACATACCAAGCTGATTGGATTAAACACAGATGCTCCCATTCAGGAACCCGACTTCCAAGGAAATAGTAGAACATACAACTTTTCTTAAGAAAAGATATACGTAGGACTTTGCTACAAAGTGTGTTAAAGGAAAGAATGCAGGGCTCCCCTAAAATTATACCAGACCCTTATCTGAAAATTCAGCCTGGCTGGATAAAAAACAGATGGGACAAATGCGCATCCTCTTTCCTGAATCATGCTAGGCCACATGTCCTCAACATGGAGAGGATGCCTTGCCAAGGAGATGAGGACTAGGGCATTTTTCCAACAACCCTGTCCTGATGGTTATAAGTGGCTTATCGGAATCTGGAAGCCCCTTTACTAATAAGAATTAGTAAGGGGTAACCATTCAAAAAGAATGCAATTAGTAAATATAAACACAGACTTTGGCAAGTCCTTTATTTAAAAAAAAATATATATGTCCCATATCAGCAGCCGCTGATATGCTGAAGAAAAACTGTGCCAACCCACTAACATGTTCCATCTCAACAACTGGTCATGATAAATGACATCTCCTGGACTCCATAGCTGAAAGTAAATGTAGCACTAACCCCCGAAGGAGCTGCTGATTAGATTGGGCCTGCACTCTACCAAGAAACCCCACTAACTTGACTCAATCCCTTCTGCTGCACACCATTGGACCGCTTTGACGGGATCCATGGTAGCACCAAGGGGTGGGCTTTCTAGTAGAGTGACAGGATCCTAGACGACGCCCCCATGTGTAGCACTAACCCCCGAAGGAGCTGCTGATTAGATTGGGCCTGCACTCTACCAAGAAACCCCACATACTTGACTCAATCCCCTTGGCACAGCTGTGGTGCAACGTAATACAGTACAATATAAAACAATGCAAAGTACCTGTATTGTACCTTCAGGATCCACTGGCTTCACCTGGTGGGAAGAAATAGTACACCACACAACTGGATACTTAATCAGAAATATCTTTACTGCAAAATATTTACACAGGTGATTACAGGAATTGTGCTGTCATCCCAATGTAGGACGGCAGCACAATATACTTCAATATAACACAATACAAAATGTATATATATGTATAACCTGGGAGCTCCCCTGCTTTAAATGCTATATGTGAGGCCTCACTTAAAGTACTTTTATCCAGGGTCTTCTTTTCTTCGCTAGCTAAAGTCAGTCCTTTGTATTTGTAATCAAAAGTTCATGGAGGATTAAGCTGAAATGCTCCTGGTGTAACTCCAGTAACTTATTTACAAACGCCTGAGGTGACAAGGTAGATAGGCCTCAAGCCTGCTCAGCGTCAGTTGCTCTGTTGTGCCTCAGTGGAAATACAGGTTCCAGTGAGGCCTGTATGTGAGTCTAACTGCATGCAAAAGTTAACAAATGGTGGGCCGCAACCCGCTCACCAACTGGATCAGAGTTCCGCGTGATTACTTTGGTCTGTTGACTGTAGCTTGCCTTTCCGTCAGCTGGGCCAGATGCTCTGTATCGCTCCACTGAATCAATCCGGTTCTCTGCTGAGTGTCTTTGGACCTTCTCAATCCAGCTACTGTCTTTCAGGCTCCATCAGGTCACCTCACAAACAAACAGGCTGGCCCTCTGCGATGGCTGTCGGCCGCTGTCTCCAAGAAACCTCTCCACTGATCCGCACAGGCAGGCAGCGTGGTCCCAAGAGACCTAAAATGGCCGCTCAGGTCCCTTTTATCCCATACCCAGCATGCACTGCGTAAAAGAGTGTTCATGGGTAGGTCACAGGGACTCCTGGGTAACAAGGTCAACCTTCAGATTCCAAACAAACAGTCACTTCCCGTACAAGTCTTTAGGTTGTTCTGAGGTGATAATAAACAGGTGTGTTACCCATATTTGGTCACTAGATGGCTCTGGTACGAAACCACAGTAATGTCCACAAACCTTACATTAAGCATACATAACCACATCAATAGGCAAGGATGTCAACTCTACACAAATAAAGAGACAGGGTATCCCAGGTATCATTGGTGACATTCATACCCATCAACATGTTGATGGCATGAGGCCAAGTATGATTTAGGGGAGGGTGATGCAAACTCAACTCCCCCCACCCTCTGCTGGCCCTCCAGCCTGCATGCTCATGGGAGAACTTATGACATTTTCTTTTGTTTTGTTTGTTTGTTTTGTTTTGTTTTGTTTTGTTTGTTTGTTTTGTTTGCCTGGGGTCTCCCTTTACATCCACACCAGACCCTCATTAAAGGTAGGAGGAGGGTATAGATGAAGACAAACAGAATGAAATGCTTGGAAACTGACAGACAAAATTGCATTCAGTTTTTTTCTTTCCTTTTCCTTATACTGATTTACAGGTAGATTCAGAGCATCCCCAAGTGAGTTATTTTTGGAATTTTGCTTTTTATTTACATTTTTATATAATAAAAAAAAAACAAAAAAAAACATTAAAGCATATCTATGGTCAAAATTTTAAATAATATTTTATTTCCACGTGTTCAAGTATTTCTTGCTTACTCCTTAATCTGAATGATCTAAAAGTTTGTAATTTTACTTTGTGAAGAATCCCACACATTTACTTTCTTCAATTGTGTGATATAAACAGTATTCACTATGTCTTGTAAATAGGCACATCTATGTAACAATTCAGAGCCTGCCTCCTGTACTATAAAGATGCTGAGAATGCAGTAAGGTACCATGGGATATGCACGCCTTAGAAATTGAAAGTAAACAGCAGAGGAGAAGTTTCAAAGCATACAGGAAATCCAGGAAATCAAGAAAGTTTCAGAAGAAAAATGTCCAGCAGACCAGCAGTGCTCACAGGAGGTTTTTCAAGTAAGCTTGAATTAGCTTGTTAAAAATAACCATTGTTTCTATTGCTATTACAATGCTGATATTAAAAAATGTAAGTGTATGCTGTGACAATAAAAGAATCATAAGCCGCGCTAAACAAATGCAAGCAACTAAATAGGCAATGTGCAATAATATTAGAATGAATATTATACAGGGTATGGCAACCCTATATATATATACGTGATACAAAGCACACATGTGTTGATATTTCAAAACCCAGAATCTAACCACTATGATTTAGCATATACAATAAAGTTTCATAGCATGAACCTCTAAAAACATGAAAAATTAAAAAAAACATAAACACCCAGTGTACAAACAATAAGTCCGTGTATGAGAGCCACCAGAATAGTTGACGTAGAGCTGTAAATAAAAAATCCTCTATAGATAAACCACAATATTCATAGGGGTTCACTACTAGGTCCAAACTGGAAAACGTTGTGTTCAATCCACCACCAACATATGATAAGGTTTGCTGCTTACCAGATAGGCATGACCCCACACTACAGAGGGTCACACGAGACTTATGAAATTCCAGCCAAGGAGGGGTTCCTCGATGTCCTCCTGGTTCCACTGCTCCAAAAGATCTTGAGAAGGGGACTCACTCCCAGACACTTAACTCTGAGGTCCAGAGGAAGGACTCAAAGGCAGGGGCATCAAAAATCATAAAGGGGAAAAGAGGAACTCGAAATAGTGTAAAACCCTTTATTTATATGAATAAAAAAGTAAAAATGCACTTACAGGTATATAAAAGAAAATAAGCCTTAAGTCCGTGGCGCCGGCTGGACACACACAGACAGACCCGTTCTCCTGGAACCCGTCACAAACACGAGGTAATAAGTAGCGTACCGTTCTAGCCCTTTTTTCTATGCTGTGACAATAGAACTCCTTTAAAGTATATACAATTGCAACGCAAGTCATATTATAATTGAATGCTATTAAAAATTAGCTTTAGTTTTCAATCAGCATATTCTGCAACATGCAAAGCAATATGGCAACCTGGAGGTGAGCTATACACAGATGGTTTACAGAACGTCCCTTGAAAATGTCATCATTAAAGTGCTGCAGGGGCAGCAGCTGATTTATATTTATAAAACCACTCCCATACAGATTCACTCTGAACATCAGCACAGGCAAACAGATATTTTTTCAGAATAACAAAAGGTAGGAATCTACAACAAAGTTTGTTAAACTCCTTGCAATGTACATAGATCACCCAGAGGGGAATGTTTTAGCAACAACAAAAGTGTTACTCTTTAATGTCCCCAATGTAAATCCATCATCGATCACATCACCCTGTGATATAAATCCATTCATCATGGCATCCTGTGATATAAATACTCATAAATCATGACAACCCAATGCATGTCAATGTTTACCTGCTGCAACTTTTTCGCTAAATGACAGGTCCCCAGCACTGTGGTAGTATAACCACAGCCCCAGGGATTCCAGATGATGTCACTGACCAAAAATCTTCTTAGTTTGGTGGCCAGTAGGGATGAAATTCTGGTCCTGCTTTCACCTGCGTTTGAAGTAAACCCAGCCTGTTCCCAGACCCAATGAACTATTGTGGCGATCAATAGTTTAAAGTAAATCACTCATATGCTACGTCTGTAAAGTAAATGAAAAGAAAAAAAAGAAAAAGCAACCCTCTAGGTTGGACTTTGGAAGCAGATTGGAGCAGTATATTGTCTTAAAAAAATTAAAGTTTATTGAACATATATACATAGACATAAGCAATATAACCTTAATAAGCAATATGACCTTAATTGGAACATGGACGCGAAGAAGGAGGATATCAGGGAGAGAGGAAATGGGCCACCTAGGGTCAAACAGAGGAAGTTGATAAAAGCTTTAGCAGATTTTCAACTGCAGGATGCTTGGAGGGCATTACACCCAAGGGACAAGGACTATACCTGCTTCTCCCAGGTACACGGCTCTTTCTCTAGAATTGATTACATTTTCTTAGAGTACCATCTCCTATCAGCTCTGAGGAAGGCTGAAATAAAATCAATAACGGTTTCTGATCATGCGCCAGTGTTAATCCAGTTGGAGATGGGGGGAGTGCGTGAGCCGGGGACAAGCTGGAGGCTCAATGAATTATTGTTACAAGATAATGAATCAATAAATAAGATTGAACAGGAAATGGAACAATTCTTTAGGTTAAATAATACCCCGGAAGTCTCTTTCTCAATACTGTGGGTGTCACATAAAGTCGTAATGAGAGGCATACTAATTGGGATAGGGGCGGGAAAGAAAAAAGAGAGGGAGAGAAGGAAGCGACTATTGTATGAGGAAATACAGAGAGAGGAACAGAGCAGAAGGATGGAGGGGAACCCGGAGAGTCAGGAGTTGAAAAAAATGAAGAGTGAGTTAGAAAAATGTTTGGAACAAGAGAGGAAGGCTGCTTATCACATGCTAGAAAAGGAGAGATATCTTTGGGGGAATAAATCAGGAAAATGGTTGGCCAGGAAGGTAAAGGAAAAAAAAAATAGAACTTTTATCCCAAAGGTAAGAGATAAGAAGGGAGAAATACAAACTATCCCGGAAAAGATAATGGACACCTTCCAGGCGTACTTTGGTGCTCTCTATAATATTGAACAGGGGGGGGGGGGTGCGACCCAAGAGGAAATAGGCGAATACTTGAGGAGGCTAGATCTACACAAGCTAACGCAAGAGGAAACGGCCTCGATAGAAGCCCCAATTGCGATTGAGGAAGTGGAAAGAGCAATTAAAAACACAACAGTGGGAGGATGTCCAGGTCCGGATGGGTTCCCGATCCTATATTATAAGAAATTCCAAAAACAACTTGCGCCAAAACTATGTGAGTACTTCAATGCGGTAGGAGAGGGGGGGGGGGAATTTAGAGAAGAAACAATGCTGGCACATATAGCATTAATTTTGAAGGAGGCTAAAGACCCCATGGCAGTTGAAAGCTATAGACCAATATCCCTCTTGAACGCGGATATAAAGCTGTTTGCAAAAATTATTGCGGAACGATTGAGGCCCTATGTACCGGATTTGATCCAGAAAGATCAGGTGGGTTTCGTTCAGGGGAGAGAGGGGAGAGATAACGTTCTGAAAACTATTGTGTTGATGCAGGAGGCGATCAGACAGGGAGCCCCTACCGTTCTGGTATCGATTGATGCTGAAAAAGCATTTGACAGGGTCGGCTGGGGCTTCCTGTTTGAGGTACTAAGATACTTTGGATTAGGTGAAAGGATGAGAAGATGGATAGAGGCCCTGTACGATCATCCCAAAGCCAGGATAAGAATCAATGGATCCCTGTCCCGCCCCCTTGAGTTATTTAATGGGACGCGGCAGGGATGCCCCCTCTCACCGCTTCTTTTCATAATGGTGTTAGAACCCCTTCTGGTAGCCATTAGGAGAAACCAAGATATCCAAGGAATAAAAGTAATGGGTAGGGAGTATAAGATAGCATGCTTCGCCGATGACCTCTTACTGTATATGGCTAACCCAAGGATCTCTATCCCGGTAGTCATGAAAGAACTTACAGAATTTGGGAAGGTCTCAAATTTTAAAGTGAATATGGCGAAGTCGGAGATACTAAACTTAAACCTACCGACAGTGGAACAGAAGGCGTTGCAGGGGAAGTTACCGTTTAGATGGTGCTTGAAAGAATTAGGGTATCTTGGAATTAATTTGACGGTAAAAATGGGAGGTTTGTTCGAGGCTAACTATATCCCCCTTCTTAATAAAATTAAGCAGCAACTGAGTAAGATTCAATATAGAGCCCTCTCGTGGACGGGAAGAATAAATGTTATAAAGATGTTCATCTTACCGATATTCACTTACACCTGCCAAATGATTCCTATCTTGTTATCCCCAGTGCATTTAAATAAACTTAAAACTATGATTGGAAGATTTATATGGAGGGGGAAGGCAGCGAGGGTAGCAATGCATATCCTATCTAGACGTAAAGAGAGAGGGGGGTTGGCCCTACCCGATCTTAAAAAGTATTATGAGGCTATCATGTTATCCCGCATTACGGATTGGATATATAACAAGGAAGGCAAGGACTGGGCAGAATTAGAAATTAATTTAAGCACAAAGAATATAGGAGAATTAATATGGATACCAGCAAAAACTAGAGAGTTAGCGGCAAACACAAGTACACTGACGAAAAATGCACTGTGGGTGTGGGACACAATAAATAAGAGATATGGTTGGACACATAATTCTCCACTAATTCCATTGTTGGATAACTTTTTTTTTAGACCAGGACAGGAAGAGTACATATATTTTAGTAGGTGGGCTGGGAAAGATAGTATTAGATTACACGAGGTCATGGTAGGTGATAGATTATGCACATATGAAGAAATTATTGGGAAATGGGGACACAAGCCTTTAGATAAATGGAGACACTCACAGTTATTCCATTTTGCCCAGGCCTTGCCGCATCCATTGAGGGGAAAGGAGAAGTTGAGGCCTCTAGAAAAATTACTAGTGAACCGGCATAGTCTGGAAAAAAGGATAGCAAAAATATATAAAATCTTGATAGAGGAAACGGAAAATAAATATCCCGAGTACCTGGGGAAATGGGAAAGGGAAATAGGCCCTTTATGCAATGACGAACAAAGAAACAAAATACTGAGACGTACCTATACGGTAGCGACAGACTCACAAATGGTGGGAGTGCCCTAAAATACAAGCATATTGGGGGAAAATAATAGAAGCAAGTTTAAATGTAACAGGTGAAAGGATCAGGAGTGACCCATGGGTGTGCTTATTTCATAGCACAGAAGATAGAGATGAAGCATATGGTCGGTCCCTGACCCCTTGTCTGTTGAACGCTGCTAAAGCTTTGATTCCACGGAAATGGAAAAGTCAAGATCCCCCCACTATGAAGGAATGGGTAGAGAGACTGGAAAAGATAAGAAATATTGAAGCTATGATTTCTAAGTCAGAAAGTTCAGAGGAGAGGTATTTGAATAAGTGGAGGCATTGGTTACAATTCAAAAAAACTGATAATTATTGGAAGCTACTCGAATGTTAAGGAATGGTTATAAGGGAAGGATCGAGTGAGAGGGGGAGGGGGGGAAGGGGGGAGGGAGGGGGGGTATAAAAGGGATTTTTATTGATGACAATGTAAAAAGGATGAATTTTGTAAGAAATGTGATTATTTGATAAAATTGATAAATAAAGAATTAAAAAAAAAAAAGACATAAGCAATATAAAATTATAAAATGGTATTGTCCATTGGCAGCCACGCAATGGCCAGAAAAGATGGGCGTTGCATATACCCGAAAATTAGATGATGTTTCAACAGTATGGCATCAAAACATGCACGAGCCCCTGTGCGTCAATGCATTTGCTATGTGTATATATATATATATATATATATATACATATATATATATATATATATATATACATATATATATATATATATATATATATATATATATATATATATATATATATATATATATATATATATATATAGTACAGGACGCCAAGGTTGGGTCCTGGACGGGTGCTATGTAGCACCTATATTCGGGTTGTGGTCCTTTTAAAGGAATCCTGGTAGGCCTCAGGGGGTCACCCAAAAATGGGTGACAAATTCCGGGGATAGTTTTAGGAGAGGACTGACTCGCGGTCCTCTCTATATTAAGAGAGATAGTTGGGACCCGGAATTTGGGGGGCTCTGAAGTGACATTTGGGTGGGAAAGAGCCTCCCTCCCTGACCACCGGGATTCGGCACGCAGGGGGTTAACGGCCTTGAAGATGACAACCCATAAGACAGGAAGTAGTAGAGAGGTGGTGGTGAGGAGGAGAAGGAGATGAACACCTGTCTGAGGAGTTGTCTTGCTGTGTTGCTGTCTTGCTGTTTTGCTGCTTTGGAGGCTGCAAAAGATCTCTGTAAGCACTCTAAAAACTTTTGGGTGAAGACCTGACTACTGAACTGTAGGTGCTTTCTTTTCTTATTTGTGCTGAAGATAAGCAGACTTTAATTTATGTTTTTGTATGCTGAAGAAAAGCCTTATTTTTGATTTAATTATAAATAAAAGTATTTTGGTTTCACCTGATATCGGTTTATGCACTTGGTCCCGCGGAGCTAGTATCCCCAAACTTCACAACTGGTGGAGAATGCGGGCAAAAGTGCGTTTGCAGCCTCAAAAACCATTTAAAAACTGACATTTAAAAGAGACTGTGTACAAATTGCATGTCTTGGGTGAAGTCAGCCCAGACACTGCAAGCAGCAGGCAAAGACATGGAGGAGGTCATCAGAGCTTTGGCACAAGCCACCATGACCCAGCAGAAAGCTTCAGCAGATGCAAACCCTCGCCATGAGGAAGCGATGGCTCAGCAGCAGCAGGCCCTGGCACAGGCCATAGCTGCACAACAGGAAAGCACACGGCTGCTAGCTGCCCAGTTTACTGCTCAGCAGGAGTCCACTCAAGCACAGGTGGCTGCCTTGTAGGAGGCAGTACAGCGGCTGACTCAGGGACGTGAACAAGCGGCTGTCGCCGCTGGCAACCAGGTGTCTGTGAGGGCCAGCCATTTTTTACAAAAACGAACACCTAGCGATGATGTAGAGGCCTTTCTCACCACCTTTGAGAGGATAGCGGAGAGAGAGGGTGGCCCCGTGACCAATGGGCCGGCATTATCTCCCCTTTTCTCACCGGTGACCCGCAAAAGGCCTATTTTAACCTTCCAACTGAACATATCAGTGACTATGAGCATCTGAAGGCAGAGATCCTGGCCCGCCTAGGAGTGACCACAGCCGTCCGGGCTCAGAGGGTGCATCGCTGGCGGTACAAACCTGACCGACCACCCAGGTCACAAATGCATGAACTGGTACAGCTGGTTAAAAAATGGCTGCAGCCAGAAAAACTGTCAGGCCCACAGATGGTGGAACGAATAGTGATGGACTGGTACCTGCGGTCCCTGCCAGATGACCTACAGCGCTGGGTAAGCCATGGAGACCCCGCAACCACTGACCAGCTGGTGGAGTTGGTTGAAAGGTACACCGTGGTGGAAGACCTGCTTGGGCCTTCCAGGCGTAGGGAACCCACACCAAGGGCAACCAGACCAGCCATAGCGCCTAGGAGAGAAGCCCTGCCAGATGTTGGGATCTGCAAAACCGCATCGTCTGCTACAGAACCTCGAAGGGTGGTTCCTGTCCCAAGAACAGGAGACCTACAGTGTTGGCGATGTCGGTCCTGGGGACATACTCGGGCGCAATGCCCACTTCAGGAGGAGCCTATGGACTGCGGGAGTGGTCGGAGAAGCTCCTTCTACCTGCAAAGAGTCTACACCACTCACCTGGATCCAATTGCAAGACAGTTCGAGTGTGAAGTGTGGGTGAACCACCTTCCTGCCTGGGCACTACTGGACTCTGGTAGCATGGTAACACTGGTACATGTCAGGGTGATTGGGAAACTTGGCCCTGTAAGGAAAACCCTACGGGTAGTGTGCATCCATGGGGACACCAAGGAGTACCCCTTGGTTTTGGTGACTGTGTCCTATGGCCATACCTCAGTGACCCAAGAGGTTGGGGTAGTGAGAAGCCTAATACATGACATTATAGTGGGGCGGGACTGTCCACTATTTTTTGAACTGTGGAGCCAGGTACAGATGGGGCTGCCAGGACAGCCAGGAGAACTGAGGACACTGGCCTGGAAGAGACAGAGTCTGAGGGACCTGGGCCTGAAACCCCCACAACACACCCCACTGATATGGAGATGGCAATTACTGATAATGATACTGCAGAGAATATTAAGTTGAAGGATGTGTCTGTTTCAGATTGCAAAACCGAGTTAAACTCTGAGGGGGGGGAGTCTTCCCGTTACAGGTTATGCTGGGAAAGGATGACGAGGAGCTCTCCCCATTACAGTTCCCGGTTGAGGGATCCTACCTTGGTCAATGCCCGAGAGCAGGTTTCTGTTGTGGATGGGGTCTCACAAATGCCAGGAGCAGATCAGAGGTTTCCTCATTTTGCGTTAAAGGGGGACTTGCTTTATCGAGTGGCTGAAAGCTGTGGGGAAACTATAGAGCAGTTGCTGGTTCCCCAACCATATAGACGGATGCTACTTGATCTAGCCCACAATGACGCACTGGGAGGACACTTGGGGGCAGAGAAAACAGAGGCCAGGATAACCGACCGGTTTTACTGGCCAGGGGTGAAGGTTGAGGTTAAAAGATATTGTGCATCTTGTCCCGTTTGCCAGTTCAGTGCCCCACTATAGAATCCCTCTGGCACCCTTGCCAATTATTGAGGTTCCATTCGAGCGGATCGCTATGGATCTCGTGGGACCCCTGGTAAAATCGGCAAAGGGACACCAGTATATATTAGTCATTCTAGACTACGCAACCAGGTACCCAGAAGCAGTTCCTTTGAGGAAAACTTCCACTAAAGCCATTGCCCAGGAACTATTTCAAATGTTTTCATGAACTGGTTTTCCCAAAGAGATACTAACGTACCAGGGCACCCCTTTTATGTCAAAGGTGATGGCGGACTTGTGCAAACTGTTTCAAATTAAGCAGTTGCGGACATGCGTCTATCACCCGCAGACCGATGGCCTAGTTGAGAGGTATAATAAAACTCTAAAGACCATGCTAAAAGGAGTCCTCCAGAAAGACGGGAAGGATTGGGATATGTTACTCCCTGCCCTTTTGTTTGCCATTCAGGAGGTTCCACAAGCGTCCACGGGCTTCTCACCATTTGAGCTAGTGTATGGGCGACGGCCCCGGGGGTTTGCTGGATCTGGTAAAGGAAACGTGGGAAAGTGAGTCCTCACCACACAAAACCATAGTAGAGCATATCTCTCAAATGCGAGAGAGGGTGGCTAAGGTGATGCCGCTGGTGAGGGAGCACATGCAGAGGGCTCAGGAAGCCAAAGAAGGGTGTATAAGTCAGACAGTTTCAAGTAGGAGACCGGGTGGCTAGTGGAAAAAGTGGGGGAGGTAAACTACAAGGTACACCAGCCAGGGAAAAGAAAACCATACCAAATCTACCACGTGAATTTGTTGAAACCCTGGAGAGACAGAGACCAGGTGTCCGTGCTGGTAACGGTACAGTCAGGAGACCATGCAGGGATCGACCTGGTGCAGGTGGCTGCTACCTTAAGGCCCCAAACCCAACAAGCAAAGGAGTTTCTTCAAAGAAATAGGGACATGTTTTCAGGGTTGCCAGGACTCACCAATGTCATCGAGCTAGACATTGTAACTGAACCCAAGGTAAAAGTTCGGTTAAAGCCTTACCGTATCCCAGAAGCTCATAGAGTGGCAGTGTCTGAAGAGGTCAAAAGAATGCTCGAGCTTGATGTCATCGAGGAATCGCAGAGCGAGTGGTCGAGTGCAATCGTGTTGGCACCCAAATCCAATGGCACTGTTCGCTTCTGCAATGATTTTAGAAAACTGAATGAAATCTCCAAGTTTGATGCTTATCCCATGCCACGGGTAGATGAGCTAATTGAGAGGTTGGGGCCTGCCATGTATATTACCATGCTGAACCTCACGAAAGGGTACTGGCAGATTCCCCTGACCAAGAAAGCTAAGGAGAAAAGGGCCTTCTCTACCCCGGAAGGCCACTTCCAGTACAAAAGAATGCCATTTGGTTTACACTCCGCCCCGCTACGTTCCAAAGGGCCATGGACAAAACTTTGCGTCCACATCATCGGTACGCTTTGGTTTATTTGGATGACATTGTCATCTTCAGCCCTGATTGGGAGTCCCATCTTCCCCGAGTTCAGGCAGTCGTAGATTCCCTGAGAAGAGCAGGATTCACCATCAATCCAGAAAAATGTGCAGTTGGGGTGGAGGAAGCCAAGTACCTAGGGTACATCGTGGGGAGAGGGCTGGTAAAGCCCCAAATGAGTAAAGTGAAAGCCATACAGGACTGGCCCCGTCCCCTAACCAAGAAGCAGGTCAGAGTGTTTTTGGGCATAGTTGGCTACTACCGGAGGTTTATCCCCAACTTTGCCACCATTGCTGCACCCTTGACTGACCTGACCAAAGGCAGAAAATCGGTGATGGTAAAATGGAATGACGATGCAGAAAAAGCTTTTCAGAAGCTTAAGACGGCATTGTGCCAGGATCCGGTGCTTGTTGCTCCGGACTTTAATAAGGATTTTGTAGTACAGACAGATGCTTCAAACGAAGGGTTAGGAGCAGTCCTGTCCCAGGTAATCAATGGGGAAGAGCACCCCGCGGCTTTTCTAAGTAGAAAGCTGACGGCAGTGGAGAAAAACTACGTGGTGGTGGAGCGGAAGTGTCTTGCCATTAAGTGGGCCTTGGACTCCTTGCGGTATTTCCTCCTAGGCAGAAGGTTTTGCCTGGTATCCGACCATGCCCCACTGATCTGGATGAGGCAAAATAAACACACTAATGCCAGGGAAACTAGGTGGTTCCTGTCTCTATAGGAGTTCAATTTTGTGGTAGAGCACAGACCTGGGAGACTACATCAGAATGCCGATGCCCTTTCCCGGGTCCACTGTATGGTGTCAAATGGTGCCTCCAACACCTCCGCGTTGAGGCAGAGGGGGAGGATATGTACAGGATGCCAAGGTTGGGTCCTGGATGGGTGCTATGTAGCACCTACATTCGGGTTGTGGTCCCTTTAAGGGAATCCTGGTAGGCCTCAGGGGGTCACCCAAAAATGGGTGACAAATTCCGGGGATAGTTTTAGGAGAGGACTGACTTGCGGTCCTCTCTATATTAAGAGAGATAGTTGGGACCCGGAATTTGGGGGGCTCTGAAGTGACATTTGGGTGGGAAAGAGCCTCCCTCCCTGACCACAGGGATTCGGCACACAGGGGGTCAGCGGCCTCCAAGAACACAGCCCATAAGACAGGAAATAGTAGAGAGGGGGTGGTGAGGAGAAGAAGGAGATGAACACCTGTCTGAGGAGTTGTCTTGCTGTGTTGCTGTGTTGCTGTCTTGCTGTTTTGCTGCTTTGGAGGCTGAAAAAGATCTCTGTAAGGACTCTAAAAACTTTTGGGTGAAGACCTGACTACTGAACTGTAGGTGCTTTCTTTTCTTATTATTTGTGCTGAAGATAAGCGGACTTTAATTTACGTTTTTGTATGCTGAAGAAAAGCCTTATTTTTGATTTAATTATAAATAAAAGTATTTTGGTTTCACCTTATACCGGTTTATGCACTTGGTTCCACGGAGCTAGTATCCCCAAACTCCACAATATATATATATATATATATATATATATATATATATATATATATATATATATATATACAGCTATGTGTGTATATATATATATATATGCACACACAGTTATACATAAAAATATATATATAAAAAAAAACGAAAATAATATAAAATATTATATATATATATATATATATATATATATATATATATATATTATATTATATATTTTTATGTATAACTCTCTATGTATATATATATATATATATATATATATATATATATATATATATATATACCGTATATACTCGAGTATAGGCCGACCCGAGTATAAGCCGAAGCCCCCAATTTACCCCAAAAAACTGGGAAACTTATTGACTCGTGTATAAGCCGAGGGTGAGACGTCCCTGTGTCCCGTCCGTCCCTGTGTCCCGTCCGTCCCTGTGTCCCGTCCGTCGCTGTGTCCCGTCCGTCGCTGTGTCCCGTCCGTCGCTGTGTCCCGTCCGTCGCTGTGCTGTGCTGTCCGTCCATCCCTGCCTACCTGTGCCAATCTGCAGCCTCTGTGTGCCACGCTCTCCTCCTGGCAGACGGCGGCCATTCCTCTGTTCAAAAGCCGCGCCTCCCTCTCTGTGATAGGCGGAACACTCAATTTCCCAGCAGTCAGTGTTCCGCCTATCACGGACATCCTCTCATCCTCGTCCATAGTATGAGAATGAGCGGATGTCCGTGATAGGCGGAACACTGACTGCTGGGAAATTGAGTGTTCCGCCTATCACAGAGAGGGAGGCGCGGCTTTTGAATAGTAGAATGGCCGCCGTCTGTCTGCTCGACACGCTGATCGGGCAGGCAGACGGCAATGACTCGAGTATAAGCCGAGGGGGGCACTTTCAGCCTCAAAAAAGAGGCTGAAAATCTCGGCTTATACTCGAGTATATACGGTATATGCAAATATGTTGTGAGATGATGTGTTCTTCTATTCCATGTAGTGAGACCCCCCAATGTGTGTCCTGAGGAAGCAATCCAGCGAAACACGATGACGCACAGGGGCTCACACATGTTTTGATGCCATACTGTTGAAACATCATCTCGTTCTTTGGGTATATGTAACATCCATCTTTTCTGGCCATTGCGTGGCTGTCAATGGACAATACCCTTTTATAATTTTATATTGCTTATGTCTATGTATATATGTTTAATAAAATCAATGAAATTTTTTAAGACAATATACTGCTCCAATCTGGTTACAAATTCCGACCTAGAGGGTTTCTTTTTCTTCTCAAACTATTGTTAGCGGTTCTCTTGTCGAAACTCATGACACTGTGATAATGAACTTAGCACCAGGGATCCCGAGTAATGTCATCAACCAAATATGGTTATGACTATATTTGGTCAATGATGTTATTCAGGATTCCTGATGCTGTATTTACATTACAGTGCTGGGAGTTTGAGCAGACAAATAGCCACAAACAGTCACATTAATTTGGATGTGAATAGGCTGGGTTTGCCTCAAACCTAGGTCCAACCCAAATGTAAATCTCGTGTCAGAAGAACTTACCACTTATGAGTCATGACCAATAAATGGTGATATAAACCACAGACCGTCAACACAAGGGAACAATTAACTCTGATGCGCTGTCATACCTTAGTGATCATAATGCTCACTATGTGCATTAAAAGTGAGAATAAAAAAATAAATAAACAGAAAACACTGCTGCAAACACCAATATATGTGTTCCCATATAAAAAAAAACACTAATTGTATATGCAGTGATATTAGTAAATGAGATTCATCTCTGTCAAGATTCAGAATATTTGAATATTTAAGAAAATTTAGCCCTTTTATTTTGTGTACTAAAGTTAAATGTTCTAAAGGTTAGCAGCTCATGAAATGGGACACTGCTTACCAATTATAGTGGACACTGTACTAAGCAATCTGCACAGTGCATACCCCAGACATACAGTTCTGACTGTTGCATTCTGTAACCTGTAACCTTTTTTTTTTTTTCCTCTCCATCATGTTTAAGGGCAAAGAATTTGATGCCCTCATGGGTCAATATAGGGAACATGGCCTAAAAGAGGCCAAAGGATCAGAACTAAATTCCCTTTTCCTCCAACTCAAAACTTTGGTAGAAAGTAAGTTATCTCTTTTTTGGCAAGTTGACAACTTTGAACATTATCTATAGGATGAAATAAACCCTCTGGGATAGAGGGTTCAGATTTTTCCTACTTTGGAGAATCTGGACAATACCTTTAAGAAAAGATGGGAAAATAATTTACAACAATGTACCAAAACAATGATGCGCTTGCTAATAGAGGAATACCAAAAAAGGATAGCTACCTTGGAGAAGGAGATAGAAGGGGTATATACTAAACTCGAACCCTTCAAAGACATGTCGGCATTCAAGGAACAGGAAGAATGTATAAAAAAAACACAGACATGATTATTAAAGAATCTATTTCTCTTAAGGAGAAAAAATTCTGAAGGGACAAAGTGGCCTTCAATGAAGGAAAGGCATATCAGTGGCAACACCGGACTCCCCATGGGTGCCAGTCGGGGGGTAAAAAAACAGAATTTCAAAAGGTCAACTAACATCAACAACAGAGAAAGGGATAGGGGATCAAATTCATCTCTTAACTCCTTGTCCTCCACATGTTCACAGACGTCCAAAAAAGCCTCAAAGAAGCAAAAAGGTTTCAATCTTTTTGCCCGGAAACTAATTCTTAAATACATGTATACGAAGCCCAAACAGTTAGTAGGTCTACAGCGTAGGGAGCAACGAGCACTAGATGACTAGGAAGAACAAGAACAGGAACTTGGAACAGGAGGGAAGGGAATTAATTGACACTATTGATTTGGATACACTCCTCACTAACATCACCCCTACACCAGGTGGTATCCAAGAGAAATTGAATTTAGAGAAAAAAATCCAATAAGTTCCCTTCCATAGCGCAGAATGCTAATTTAAAGGCCTTTGTAACGCTAGCTACTGAAGACATAGATGGATTGCCAAAGGTTGATATCATAGACAATCTATCTGTGTCAGAAAGGAAGGCGTTGGAAACTTTAAGTAAACAGCATCAACTGACAATCAAACCCTCAGACAAAGGGGGAAATATTGTAGTAATGAACAATTCTCAGTACCTCTCTATGTGCAATAAAATCTTGTCCAACAGGGAGTGGTATCAACCCATCTCTAAAACTTTGACAGAGAAGTTCGACAACTAATTTTTCACAATGGTCGATCAGGCCTATTTAGAAAACGTCATTCCACAACATACGTGGGAATTCATACGTACCAAACATTAGAAAATTCCCACCTTTTATAGCCTTCCCAAGGTCCACAAGGACCTAACAAACCCCCCAGGAAGACCTATTGTCTCCGGGAGGGGGAGTATCTCCGAAAACCTCAGCAGATATATTGATGAACAATTACAACCTCTTGTTGTGAATTTGCCCTCATACATCCGGGACACCACTCATCTTCTTCAGCAGCTGGAAGATCTGCACATCCCTTGTGACTCTATCCTTGTCACGGTGGATGTGGAGGCGTTATATTGCTCCATTCCTCATAACAAGGGACTGGAGGCTATCAAACACTTTTTGTCCCATTCTTCCAAGGATGACAATCCTTTACATGAATTCATTTTGCGAGCACTGCAGTTTATTCTGTCGCACAATGCCTTTGCGTTCCATGGCTCCCATTTCCTCCAGATACAGGGGGTGGCTATGGGGACTTGCTGTGTCCCATCATATGCCAACCTGTATCTGGGGGAATGGGGGAACACTTTGCTATCGTCTGACTTGGTATCTTTGGACCAGATACTATTCTGGTACAGATATATTGACGATATATTCCTTGTATGGAACGGTACGGTAGAAGCCCTTAATGACTGCATGGAGTCCATGGGAAATATTGACTTCAATTTGAAATTCACCATGATACTTGATGGTACTCAGGTGAATTTCTTGGATGTAACGTTATTTAAAAATTCCGATGGACTACTCTCAAGCTCTCTGTACCACAAGGAAACGGCGGGTAACACGATTCTGCATGCGACCAGCTCCCACCCAGTTCCATTGATACGTTCTATCCCCTACTCCCAATATTTACATATTCACAGAAACTGTACCAATGAATCCACTTTCAGGACAGAATCAAGAAATCTACAACAGCGTTTGTTACAACGTGGATACTCTCGTAAATGCCTCAAAAAGGCTATTAATAGGGTATGCACGCAACCGAGACAGGGTCTAATATTGGAGGCCACTAAGATGATTAAGAATATCAATTCAACATCTGCAGATACAAGGCTAATTATGACATACAGCAAACAACATCTAGCCCTTAGAAAGATTCTTAAAAAACACTGGCATATATTGCTCATTGACCCCACATTGAACCAATTCATTCCAGAAACATTGTTGATTACTTTTAGACAAAACAAGTCTTTGAAAGCTAAATTGGTCACCAATTTAGCTTTCAAAGACTTGTTTTGTATACTACAGGGGAATTCTGGCAAGACCCCTGCAAACGACGAGGAACTTTCAAATGTGGGGTCTACCCTCAATGCCAGTTTATGAATACAGAAAAGATGTTTAAGTTTCCGAATGAGAAGTTATTTAAACCTCTACATTTTGTGAATTGTCGCACTTTTGGCATGGTATCTGCTATCTTGTTCCTGCGGGAGTTTCAAAGTAGGAAAGACAAAACAAGAATTGTGCAAAAGAATAAGTAGACATATATCAAGTATACGTGCATGTAACCCCGATTTACCCCGGGGGCGGCATGCTCATGATGTTCATATGGGAATCTTTCCGAGAATTAGGTTTCTGGTATTGGATCGTGTGCATCCTGACCCTAGGGGGGAGATTGGGATAAAACTCTTTTACAGCATGAAACAAGATGGATAATGACTTTGGGGGCTACTCAACCGCTGGGTCTGAACGACCATATTAGTTACAGACCCTTTTTGGAGGGTTTCACGTCTGGCTCTAGGGATAGTTTGGAGGTTTGACTATCCCTCTGACAGAAATGAGCCAATACGAGCTATTCCAGAACTGTTATAATGATTTTTTGTCCTTTTGATTTTGTCCCTTAGGCAGAATGGGGAGAGGGGTTTGGGTTTTGCCATGGGTTTTTTTTTTTGCCCCCGACATATTTCCATCCATGGGGGGCTTACCATAATTACACATTATTTGTGGTCTATACAAGATCTGATCAAACATTGTAAGGGTGGTGGCGACGATACCCCCTTAGGACCCTGATGATAGGTGCCTGTAAGGGATGGTACACATCTACTTGTCTCTTCTGTGTATATGTTCATATACTGGCACAGACCTGAGCTGGGCACACTTCTGCCCTTTCCTTCCATCTCTGCTGGGCACACTTCCACCCTTTCCCTCTATCTCTGCTGACGAACGCATACATGTGATCTATAAGATCACTGGCGTATGAGCGTCTGTGCTATTTGCACAGGCTCAGTATATCCAGGGAAAAGAGGCTACGGCGGCACATTTGCATGTATGCAGCTCCTGCTGCCATGTTAGGTGTGGGCATACCCAGATAAGGCGTCATTATGACGCCGTTAAGTATGCGCCAGCGGCGTATTTAAGGAGTCACATTATATCGGAATTCACATCAGCAGTCTAAAGCTGACATTGCTGGAAACATTTCTATCTTCCCCGGTGAGTACTTGCACTTGATCTATACTGGGACATCATGTCTTTGAAGGTATCGCTGACCCCTTCAGCTTTCTTATTTTCACTTTTATAATAGGTATTCATATCCGTAAGCGATTGGGGAAACCCCTTATTGGGGCCCTCTAACAAGCCCTTAGGGGGTTGTTTATTACAACAAACCCTGTTGATTGCCTTTTTGTTTTTAGATTGCCTTTTTGTTTTTAGGTAAGTATTCCTCCAAATGTCACCTTATAAATATTTTGTTCTAGTGCTCCTGGGATTTCCTTTTGATGCATGTTCTCTGATTTAAATACAGCATCTTTCCATTACTGCACGTTGACTTTCTATGGACTCTTTTAATAAGGGCTTCTTTGGAGGGTTGTCCTGACTCCAATACTGAATTTTCCAACACTTTGAATGTGGTATCTTTTTCATCTTTCTATCTTTTCTTTTATGCCAGCATGCTTTGTATAGGCTTCGTCAAACATTTTTCTAATTTGTCTGTCTGTCTCCCCTGTCTTTGGTTCTTTTTTGGGGTGACAGGTGGACTATTTTTGACCCCGATATACGGTCTGTTTTACATCTATAGGGAAGCAATGCATACGGGACACCTCCCATCTTGGAATATACTTGGGAGACTTGTATCGGGCAGTATCATCCTATTATAATATCTTTAAAAAGTGTGGCCATATGCCTTTGGCGTTATCCAATGTTCCTGCCGTATATCTTTGGAGGAGCACATTCAATAAGGTTGGTAGTCGGCCCTCTAGCTATCGGATGGTATATGTTGGGGGCATGTATATGTTTGGTTATTATTTACATCTTTTTTTTTCTAAAGAACTGCTTTGATATTCTTCTTTTGCTCTCTACCCCTGATGAAGGTTCTGCAGTAGCAGAGACTGGAAACGCGTCGGGTTTGGGACACCAATGAGAGTTGTTGTATACATGTTTTTTCTATGTACATTTGTCTGATGTTGTTTTATTAGAGATACTATGTGTCTGAGGGTCTCTTTTATAAAGTTTTGTTAAATGAATTAAAAATATTAGTTTTATCTCCAATCTTGTTGGTATTGGTGGTCCATTTAAAGTCCATTGCAAATAAACCACTCCCGAATAAGTGATATATTAATGCCCCTTATTACTTACTTCTCAAAAAAAATAAAATGTAAAAGAAACAGTTCCCAGATATAGATGCATCATCAATCACAGCAAAGTACATCCATTGTGAATCAATCCGACCCCCTGTGATGTTGCCCTACCGCCGTGAAGAAACAGCCACCTGGCGACTTTATTCCACTACACTATCATTGCAAAATAACATACTGTAATTCACAATATTTGGTCAATGATGTTACCCAGGATCCCTGTCCAGTTTCTTTACAAACACCAGCCTGATCAGGGATCTGTCATTTAGTGGTAGTAGCACTATCACTACAAAATGCCAGATTCCCACCTGGCTATTGTTTATAAATAAACCTGCCAGAGATCAGTTATTTTGTACTAGTAGCACTAGCACTGCTAAATGACAGATCTTTGGATGGTTGGTTTACAGACAGCAGTAGACTGGGGATCTGTCATTTAGCTGCAGTAGCGCAATTGTCATGGAAGCTAGGGATGGACAAATGGTTCGGCCCGAGCATAAGTTTGGGCAGAACTCTTGTTGTTTGTACGTTCGGCGAACAGCCGAACAAACAGGTCAAGGAGGACCATCATTCAGCTTTGCATAGTGTGCAGCTAGAGTAGGGACATCTCAGATAGCATCAGTGTAGTGTCAGTTGAACACTGTCTATTTATTTGTGTTACTACCAGTTTAACACCATTTACTTCTGTATGCGTTACTGCCAGTTTAACTTAATTTACTTCTGTGTGTTACTGCCAGTTTAACACCATATAGTTTTGTGTGCGAGGATGGAAAGATTAAATATATAAGCTGCGCTACCTATAATTAGTGTGATGCACACTCTATCAGTATAGAGATCCAAATGCATACATGACTAATACAATTCCTTAAATATCCATGAATATACTGAATATCTTAAAAGGTAATTGGTGTGATTAATTAAATGCATAAAAATAATAGTACACAACTTAATCCAAAGTGCTCCTATGCAAAGTAGTGTTCAAAGTATATAGATTAATATGTGAATTAATCATGAAAAAAGTGCACATGTGCATATGTGATCAACACATGTGTCACTGGCAGAAAAAGTCCATAAGTCTCAAACTGAGAAAATTGTTCTGCCAGTTTAACGCCATATAGATCTGTGTATGTTACTGCAGTTTAACGCCACATAGTTCTGTGTGCGTTACTGCCAGTTTAATGCCATATAGTTCTGTGTTCATTACTGCAAGTTTAACACCATATAGTTTTGTGCGTTACTACCAGTTTAACCACTTCAGCCCCTGAAGAATTTATCTCCCTTCCTGACCAGAGCACTTTTTGCAATTCGGCACTGCATCACTTTAACTGATAATTGTGCAGTCATGAGACGTGACTCCCAAACAAAATTGACATTCTTTTTTTACTACAAATAGAACTTTCTTTTGGTGGTATTTGATCACCTCTGTGGTTTTTATTTTTTGTGCTATAAACAAAAAATAGCGACAATTTTGAAAAAAACACATAATTTTTTACTTTTTGCTATAATAAATATCCCTAAAAAATATTAAAAAAAACGTTTTTTTCCTCAGTTTAAGCAGATATGTATTCTTCTACATATTTATGGTAAAAAAAAATCACAATAAGGGTTTATTGATTGGTTTGTGCAAAAATTATAGCATCTACAAAATAGGGGATAGTTTTATGGCATTTTTTTATTTTTTATTTTACTAGTAATGGCGGCGATCAGCGATTTTTATCTTGACTGTGACATTATGGCGGACACATTGGACAATTTTGACCCATTTTTGGGACCATTGGCATTAATACAGAGATCGATGCTAAAAAATTGCATTGATTACTGTAAAAAATGTCACTGGCAGTGAAGGGGTTAACCACTAGGTGGTGCTGTAGGGGTTAAGTGTGTCCTAGGGAGGGATTCTAACTGTGGGAGGGAGGGGCTGTGTGTGATACGTCACTGATCAGTGCTCCCGATTTCAGGGAGAGCTGATCAGTGACCATGTCACTAGGCAGAACGGGGACATGCTTGTTTACATTAGCATCTCCCCATTCTTCCTCACTGTGAGACAATCGCGGGTATTCCCGCAGACATCAAGTCCATGGGACCTGTGATCATGGCCACGGAGCTCCCGGCGCGCGTGCGTGTGCCACCGCCTCTTAAAGGGCAACGTACAGGTACGTTACTCTGCCTATACATGCCCTTCTGCCGCAGTATATCTGCATGAGGCAGTCAGGAAACAGTTAACACCATATAGTTCTGTGTGCGTTACTGCCAGTTTAATGCCATATAGTTCTGTGCACGTTGCTGCCAGTTTAACACCATATGGTTCTGTGTGCATTACTACCAGTTTAATGCCATTTATTTATGTGTGCATTACTGCAAGTTTAACGGCTTTTACTTCTGTGTGCTTTACTGCAAGTTTAACCCATTTACTTCTGTGTGCCTTACTGCAATTTTAACTCCATTTATTTCTGTGTGCGTTACTGGCAGCTTAACGCCATATAGTTTTGTGCGTTACTGCAAGTTTAATGGCATTTAATTCTGTGTGCGTTACTGCAAGTTTAATGCCATTTACTTCTGTGTGCTTTACTGCAAGTTTAACGCCATTTACTTCTGTGTGCGTTTTCTGCAAGTTTAAAGTCATTTACTTCTATGTGCGTTACTGCAAGTTTAATGCCATTCTGTGTGTCACTGTATGTTTGGCGCATTATATTGCAGTATATTATAGTGTATCCATGGAGTGTGTCTGGGTAGTGTGAGTACTCAAATTAAAGTGCAACAAACACCACTTTACATTGATTAAAGTGCATCTACGTACAGATTTCCACTTCTTCTTTACATTTGGTTATAAGCACAGCCCCCTCCCTCTCAATAATGTCTGGGAGGACAACAAGGAGAGTAGGGGCTTTCCCTTAGCACTGTAAGGGGGCCAGCAACAAAATTGTCCACAGGCAAAGGTGGCCGTGGTGGTCAGTCCTAAGGCAGGGCATTATTTCTTCTGTTTAGTTTGCCCATGCTATCCAGCCACAGCATGTAGAGGAGGTGGTGGACTGGCTTACTAAACATTCCTCATCCTCCTCATCCTCAGTCAGGCAAGCAGAGACAAGCGTGCAGTCCCCTGCAGTTGCCAGAGTGGATAAACCTGCCTTCTTGTCCACATCTATTCCTGCTATAGCTCCAACATCAGCCATGGAGGAGTCAGCTGAGTTATTTGACCACAGCGTCAGCCACTTGCTCTTTGATGATGCCCAGCCATTATTGGATTCAGATGTTGGTTCTGAGGTTGAGGATGACAGAAACATGAGCCTAGAGAGATGGGAGAACACTGGTTGACAAATTGGCATTCATGTTCCCCCAACCACAGCATATTGCCAAGTTCTCTCCAGTGGTAATGATGATGATGGAGGGGATGGAGATGATGAGGTCACTGATGCAACTTGGGTGCCAGATAGAGCAGAGGAGGAAACTGAAGGTGAGGGGTCACAACATCAAGAAAGAGTAAAGAGCAGCCACTCTATTCCATCACATTCTGCAGCTGTTATCTTCTGGCCCACTCCCCAAAGCTCAGCTGTCTGGGCCTTTTTCAGCACATCTGCAGCAGATTCCACTGTTGCTATCTGCAAACTGTGTCCCAGGCACATCAAACATGGCAAAAACACCAGCCATTTGGGTACCACATGCTTAACAAGGCATTTAACGTCCAAACACTCAGCCCATTGGCAAGAGTACCTAAGAGCCACACAAAAGCCGCACTAACCTGTCTCCCCTCCTCCTCTCCCTCCTCCTCCTTACCCACTTCAGTCTGCCCGCCCCTGCTATACAGAGTCATTACATCTCAGTAGCTTCTATTGACAGGTATAGCACAGAGTGTCCCAGATCCTAGCAGCCCATCTGCCAGCTGCACACCCCCAGCTGTAGACTTTAGACATCAAATGACTCTGCCCCATCTGCAGCAGCGGAAAAAAATACAGTCCCTGCCACCCACATGCCCAGTGTCTAAATGCAAGCTTGTCAAAGCTGTTGGCTCTCCAACTTTTGCCTTTCAGCCTGGTGGATTCTGCCCCCTTCCATGTATTTGCACGATGTGCTCTACCACAATGGCAGGTTAACAGTTACTACTACTTTTCACGTAAGACCGTTCCATCTCTCTACCAACACGTGAAAGGGAATGTTCTGGCATCGTTGGGCAAGGCAGTCAGCTCTAAAATCCACCTTACTGCTGAAACGTGGTCCAGCAAGCATGGACAGGTACAATATATTTCATTCACACACAGGAGGAGAGAGGAGAGGAGGATTCTGGCACTTTCATAGGCTTCTAAGAAGTGATGGCTTTCCAACCCCAGGACCCTTAGGAGTAGTATGTGGCTTGGAGAAGGAAGTTCCAGATGCTGTCATCCTGAGTGACCCCAAGGAGTCTTGATTCTCAAGGGATCAAAGTCTTTACCAAGTAACTATAGACCTGTTAGCTTAACTTCTATAGCTGGGAAGATACTGGAGCATTTAATAAAAGACCACATTGACGAGTTCTTGCTGAACAAAAACACTTTAAGCAACAGACAACATGGTTTCATGAAAGACAGAAGTTGTCAGACAAATCTGATTTCTTTTTATGAGGAGGTAAGTAAAACCTTGGACAGAGGGGTGGCGGTGGACGTGGTATACTTGGATTTTGCAAAAGCGTTCGATACAGTTCCCCACACGGCTCATGTGTAAGGTAAAGTCTACAGGTTTGGAAATATCAGTTTGTAAATGGATAGAAAATTGGCTAAAAGACAGAGTTCAGAGAGTAGTGATTAATGATTCTTACTCTGAATGGTCTAAGGTTATCAGTGGTGTACCCCAAGTTTCAGTGCTGGGACCCTTACTTTTTAACATCTTTATAAATGATATTGAGTCTGGGATCAAAAGTAACTATTCTGTCTTTGCAGATGACACCAAGATATGCAGTGGAATAACGTCCTTACAGGATGTCTCCAATTTACAAGCCGACCTCAATACACTGTCTAAATGGGCAACTATGTGGCAGATGAGGTTTAATGTTGATAAATGTAAAGTTATGCACTTGGGGGCTAAGAATATGCATGCATCATACATGCTAGGGGGAGTACAACTGGGGGGATCCATAGTGGAGAAGGATCTGGGGGTTTTGGTAGATCATAAGCTCAATAATAGCATGCAATGCCAAGCTGCTGTTTCCAAAGCGAGCAAAGTCCTTTCTTGTATTAAGAGAGGTATGGACTCCAGAGAGAGAGATATCATTTTGCCCCTGTTCAAATCATTAGTAAGACCTCACCTGGAATATGCAGTTCAGTTTTGGGCACCAGTTCTCAAAAAGGATATCGGGGAACTGGAGAAAGTGCAGAGAAGGGCAACCAAACTGATAAGAGGCATGAAGGAACTCAGCTATGAGGAAAAATTCAAGGAACTGAATTTATTCACTCTTGAGAAGAGGAGAATAAGGGGGGATATGATCAACATGTTCAAATATATTAGGGGTCCATATAGTGAACTTGGTGTTGAGTTGTTCTCTGTACGGTCAACCCAGAGGACAAGGGGGCACTCTTTACGTCTAGAGGAAAAGAGATTTCATCTTCAAGTACGGAAAGGTTTCTTCACAGTTAGAGCTGTGAAAATGTGGAATAGACTCCCGCCAGAGGTGGTTCTGGCCAGCTCAGTAGATTGCTTTAAGAAAGGCCTGGATACTTTCCTGAATGTACATAATATAACTGGGTACTAACATAGGTAAAGTTGATGCAGGGAAAATCCGATTGCCTCTTGGGGGATCAGGAAGGAATTGTTTTCCCCTGCTGTAGCAAATTGGAGCATGCTCTGCTGGGTTTTTTTTTCGCCTTCCTCTGGATCAATTGTGGGCATAAAATTGGGTATTTGGATTGTACGATTATTTTTTTATTTTATTTATTTGTTTTTAAGGTTGAACTGGATGGACTTGTGTCTTTTTTCAACCTGACTAACTATGTAACTATGTAACTATGTAAGCCTGGATCATGGGCATCCTCATGCTTCAAAGCCTGCAAAAGGACCCAAGAATATGTGTCATAAAGGAGAAGGATGATTACTGGTTGGCAACCCTCCTTGACCAATGTTATAAGGGGAAGGTCTCAGAACTCATGCCGTCCCCGCAGAGAGTGCTGAAGATAAAATCTGGACAAGTAAAGGCACAATTTAACAGGAACAATAACCAAGGTGGAAAAAACACACACTCCTGTTTCAAAATCTTAATGCAAAGCATAACCAAAAAATTAATATTTCGTCAATAGCCACAATATTGAGAAAAAGGGCAAATTAAGGGAAAGAGGGGATAAAAAGAAGGGGGGAACAAAAAGAGGAAAAAAAACAATATACGGATTTAATTGTCCATTATGTTTTCTATAGTCCAATATAAGAATGGATTTTTTCAGGAGATTCCACAGACAGGGCTGCCATCAAAGGGGAACTGAAACCAGGCTCCAAGTTGCTACAATACAAAACAAAGAGAGGGGCACCTCTGGGTGTAGACTTTAAAGAGCAATTTTATTCATGAACTTTTTAAGCAAAGAACTCACATTTCCATCAGCAGTGTAATTCATCAAAATAAAAACTTCAGATCGGTCATGACCTCCGTCAATTCACAGTTCTCAAGGCCTTGATGAAGGAGCGCGGTCGCCTCTCCACTGCGACCGTACGCTCAGGAAATGCATCGCTGATCAGTGATGTCACCTCCCCCACGTCCCACTCGCAGCAGCGCTTCAAGCCTCTCTTTCGGACGTAAACATTGCATCCACCGTGGCCAGCATTTGCACATCTTAGCGATGGAAGCACATGGAAAGCGGCCAAGCGAACTGTGAATTGACGGAGGTCATGACCTATCTGAAGTTTTTATTTTGATGGATTACACTGCTTTTAACCCATGATGGAAATGTGAGTTCTTTACTTAAAAAGTTCATGAATAAAATTGCACTTTAAAGTCTACACCCAGAGGCGCCCCTCTCTTTGTTTTGTACTGAAGATAAAATCTCTTGAGGACACGTTAAAGAGGATTTTATTGAATTTTTTCCTGACTCCAGTAGCTTACAGTGTCATGGAAAACGCAGTTTTGCGCTGGCAGTGAGGCATTTCAGAATTTTTATAGTCCTCACTGCCCAGGGCTGTCAGCTTCCACATCCCAACGGCAGCATCTGCACCACATGGTGGATGATTACCTCTGGCAAAAACAGAGATGGAGAGCTTTCCAGCTGACGATCCACTGACTTACTGGGTCATGAGAATAGACCACTCACCAGAACTTGGCCAGTATGCTATTGAGTTGTCGGGCTGCCCTGCATCCAGAGTGCTTTCAGAATGGGCATTCAGTGGACTGTTTCACTTTTATAAAAATGAATCAGTTGAGGATTACCAGCTATGAAGCCCCTGATATTGATTTCACTGACTTTCTTTTTGGAATGTGGAATCTCTGCAGGACTTTGAGGGTGCCTAGCTTTGAGGGTGTTCAATCATTTTATATGGAAGAATGGTTTCATGGGCACAATTAACACCCAAAGACCAATTTTTAAGCACCTGTTTGACAGGTGCATATCATCGCAGTTTTTTTGGCCTTCGTCAACAGTACCTCTGTAGGGTTATGGTGGGAAGGTGCCAGTGACACCCAAAGACAAATTTTTCTGCACCTGTTTGACAGGTGCCTATCATTGCAATTTTTACAGCAAGGCCAATTCTTGCTTTCATCAAGAGTACCTCTATAGCGTTACTAGCGTTACTGTGGGAAGGCGCCACCGACATCCAAAGACCAATTTTTCTGCACCTGTCACTTCTATCCAAAGTCAAAGTGATACCAGAATGTATCCAAAAAAATCGCCAATCTTTTTCCCAGTGCACTACATTGTGGCCTCATCATACACACTGGCTCCCCAGCTGTTGCTGAGCAAAATAAAGGCATCTTGCAGGAAAAATTTCATTTTGTTTGGTTTTATAAATGCAATTATTGCTGCAGCAGATTCTAGATTTTACAGGTAGACCAAGGGACCCCCCCCCCCCCCCGTGCACTATATTGGAAGGAATTTTTCATTTTTATGCTTTCACTTTAAAAATCACTGCTCATTGCAAGACCCAGACCCCTATAACTAGTGTATGCCAAATTACTTGCATATAACCTTTCAAAATGGGCACTTTTCATTTTTGACGTTCAAACCCCATTAACTTTAATGGGGTTCATTATTTGGGTTGGGTCTGAACTTTGAAGGTATTTTAGAAAGTTCTGCTGCAAACCGAACAGGGGTCTATTCCCCTCATCCCTAATAGTAGCACTAGTGTAGCAAAAATATAGCAGTAGTGCTAGAAACGCAAAAGATCCATAGTTGGTTTATAAAACAATACAATATTAATATTATATTTCATATTTAACTGACTACAACCCTTTAACACTAATTTTATCCTGACCATAAACAAAGTAAGACATTTTTACATCCCTTTTATGCATGGATTTAATCAGTATGCTATTGAGTTGTCAAAATAAGTGACAAAATAACTTGTATCACAATTTGGGAATTCAGTCTGTGCATAGCTACAACAATAGATTCATGAAATATTTTTTTACAACCCATATCTGGTCCTCTAGTGATTCATGCTTATGTCGTAAAATACAGTATCAACTTGTAGAAAAACCTCAAATTGCATGAGATTAACATATAGAATTTTAATAACCCATAATTGCAGTCATGGTAACAGCAGACATTATACAGTATATATTCTATGACTAATCTGCTGTTTGAATATTTTACTACTGTGGCATTCCATGTTATATTGTCATATGATAGGAGAGGTGTCATTGTCAGTGTGTGAGTTAGTGCATTCATTTACTTACCATTATCTAAATATAGATATTGCAAGAGTTTTATGTCACAAATGAAATGGAGGCACATCTATTGCTAGCAAATGTCAAAATGTATTGTAGGTGTATTGATGAGTATGAGAATAATGGTGATGTTATTGGGTTTAAGCTCACAAAATATGTAATGCAGTTTATTGTGATACCGTTAACTGGGTTACATCAATAAAAGATCAAAATCATATGTGCTCACATTATAAAGTGCCCAAAAAGGTGCCAAACCAGCCTAGACTACAGGTACATGGCTTCCCCTCTGGAATGCCATGTTCATTGATGCACTAGCCTGGTGACGCTGGGATTTGTATAGTGGTGATCAGGAACACTGTTGCTGACTTATCCTGGTCTGGTGACACTGGAGACTAGTAGTCAGTGGGGCGTGCAGATCAGCTCAGGTGGCAGAAAGAGACATGGCCAGCAAACAGGCAAAGGATCAGTCCAGATGGCAGGAAGAGCCAACACTGTACTGGTCAGGAACACTGTTAGAAAAAGGAAAAGGGAAAAACTGCGCTTGTCAAAATAGTCAAAGATAAAAGAAATAAGCAGCAAACCCAAATGTTATACTACATACTACATAGAGGCTGATGCCACTAGCTCATGTGTTTGTTCCGGAAGTATTGGGCGCTGCATATCGAGACCGGCCGGCTCAAATTTGTTACGCGATCTATATAATTGATATCTTGTAAGTGCGCAATTAGTTTTTTCTACTTTATTAAAATACTTGGGTTTTACACTATTGCGAGTTTTATTTCCTTTATGTAAACTGATGAGAGGAAGTTTTTTTGGAGGCTGGGAGAAGTAACGGGTTCCTGTATCCACCTGTGAATATCCTGGACTGGGGGAATCAGTCACTTGCGCTGTATGGTTCTCTGTAACAAAGAACCATATACCTTCGGTAAGCGGCAGTAATATCTGTGGTGGAGGTCATGCACTATTCACAATAATTTTGGATGGTTTGCTGTCACTGTATCACCGTGGAGTTATTGCAAACAATTTTTTCTTCTTTTTCAACTAAAGACTCTATATGGACATTATAATATGCTTTTCTTATTGTTTATAATTATGTTTTACTAATTTATTAAGCTAAATTAATTTATTGTAATTTTTTTATTACATACACAGTTTGATTGGCTGGTTAGTGGTTATAAGATTAATTAACTACTATCTATGTTGTTTCTATTAGCAATAGGGATTTGTACTTGCTATCTTCATTGATTTATTATTGTACATCCTTACACAACTTAATTTTCTTTCTGCATAGGATTGATAAAATATTCTTTTTAGTTATTCACATTGGTATAACTTTGCTCACATTTTTTATTTTAGCGCAACCCACCCTTTTTTTTCTTTAATGCCAAATGCAGTATAACATTTGGGTTTGCTGCTTATTTCTTTTATCTTTGACTATTTTGACAAGCGCGGTTTTTCCCTTTTCCTTTTTCTATTTGTGTTCTTATACTGATTACTGCTGCTGTCTTTGGTCTCCTTAAAAGGGACTATATGGATATCTTTGAATTTAGAGCCACGAGAGTTTTTGACTCAGATGGCGTTTTTGAACCCTTTAAGAATGGTGACAATGATTTGGATGGTCTCTTCACGAGACTAAAAAATCTAACTGTCTCAGAAATTCACACCAAATGGGACATAGCTTTTTTAGAAACGTACATAAAGAACCATATGGTGCCACGCAGTTTGCGTTGGGAAGTGAGCCCCCAAAAAGGGGAAGTGGACCTTGAGGGTTGGTATAAATACTTTAATGAAGCTGGCGTTAATCTGCTCAGGTTTCTGACCGATAGGAAAAAATGTAAACTAACCAGATTGGATGATGAGATTAAGGTAATTAAGGACAAACTAGCTCCATTCAATACAGGGGATGAATACATTGAGAGATCTAAGATTCTACTTAAAATCTTGGAGAAAGAAGAAAAAGAACAAAAGATCAAAAAGAAAAAGAAATACAATAGATAACTGGCTGATTATGAGTCTTTATTAGTTTTTGAATGGCAAAAGAAAATACTTGCTGAGAAAGGGGATGGTATTAATATAGCCATGGATATAGCACCACCTGGTTCTAACCCTGGGGTCAACAACTTTCCAGGTCCCCCTTATTACCCAATTGTTCCAACTGTAGGACAAGATCGATCTCCAAGTGGAGTCACACAACCATATAATCAGATGGGGAGTGGAACGCGCCCTTCTTTTCCTAATCATAGTAGGGGAGGAGGGGGTCCCCATATTGGGGCTCCGACTGGGAGACCTTTTGGACAAGGCCAATCGCGGGGTCCCCAACGTAACCTAGGTTGAGGGCGGAGTCAGGGTCCCCCTAGGGGACGAGGCTCTAACTTTAAATCTAAACACACTGATAGTTATATCTCTGGGCCTATTTACCCTTCTGATCAGGGCTATGGTCCATCACAGTCCTCTAATTTTAATTACGGCCCACCTGGCTGTTATGAGGACCAACAGGTGATGCATTTTGATGGTAACGCATTACCTGATTATAATGTTCCAATTTATAATCATTATTTCCCATTGAGAGATATTGTGGACCCAAATGAGGGTTTTTGCGACCCCCCTTTTGGGACCACAAACTAATGTCCATACAGGTGGTGGCCATTATGGTTTTAACCATGGGGGACATCAAGATATGCAAAACACCAGTGCATATTTACAACAAAATTGGGGTTTTCCCAAAACCGGCCAAGGAATAAAAAGAGTAGTCGAGCTCCGAGAGGAACTAGAGGGGGGAGGCGTACTAAGCCCAAAAAGAGCAAGGACTTAGTGGGGACAGGGATTTTCAATTTAAGTTCTCATGTTTTAACTGATTCGGAACTGGAGGTTTTGGATAGGGGCCTAAAATTCGCTCCTGTTCGTAATATTAACAAATTTCAAACATACATGGATTTACAAAAATATGTACGCAAACTCAATGTTCAGCGGTACATGGCTTCTAATGCATATAATCCACCTAGAGCTTTGTTGTCTACTTTTTCTCATTCTGGCCTAGCGAATGCTTCTTTATTCAACCTGCCTGGACATTTAGCACCGTCCTTAAAGGTCTTTAGGGATCTGGCCCTTGGCGATCTTGAGGCCATGCGGGTTCCACAGGTAAAAAATAAGGAGGCGATAGACAAGGGCATTGAATCCCTCTGTACGAATCACAATCTAGTCATCCGCCCAGCCGATAAAGGAGGGGGAATAGTCGTCCTTAATAAGGATGACTACATGAATGAGATGTGTCGTATTTTGAGTGATACCAATACATATACTCTGTGACGTTTCAATCCTAATGAGAAATATAAAAAAGAGTTAGAATTTATTGTTGCTAGGGGTTTTGAAAATTCTATTTTGAATACAAAGGAGAAAGCATTCCTGGTGCCTAAGGCACCAAGAATCCCTATAATATACTACCTGCCGAAAATACATAAAAGTGTTACTTGCCCCCCGGGTCGTCCTATTATTAGCGGAATAGATTCGGTTACGTCCCGGGTGGGCAAGTACATTGATTTCTTTTTACAACCCTTAGTTCGTTCTATGCCTTCTTATGTAAAAGATACTAGAGATATCATTAATCTTTTGTCTTACTACAAACCAAAACCAGGGATGTGGCTGGTAACAGCCGACGTTACTTCACTTTATACTGTGATTCCTTACAGCTTGGGCCTAGAAGCCGTTGGTTCTTTCCTTGAAAGGGGATCGAACTTACCACAAGAGCAGATTGACTATATTATGGTCCTGTTGGACTATGCAGCAACTCATAACTTTTTTTGGTTTAATGGGCATTTTTATCGCCAAGATAGAGGAGTTGCCATGGGGGCTAAGTATGCCCCCAGTTTGGCTAACCTATTTATGGCCAAATGGGAGGAGGACATCGTCTATGCGGAACCAAGGTCAGAGGTCATCCTTTGGGTCCGGTACATAGATGACGTCCTCCTCCTTTGGGACGGTAGCCTACCTGCTCTGTCTGAGTATATGGAATTCCTAAATACCAACAATAGAGGGATACATCATAGTTATGAAGCGAGTTTGGAACAGATTCATTTTTTGGACTTGGTCATTTCTGTCAAGGAGGATAGGTTTATCACTTCCACCTATTTTAAACCTACAGACAGGAATGCCTACATACCCCGAGATAGTTGCCATCATAGATCATGGCTTGATTCAGTCCTATAAAGTCAATACCTCAGAATTAAGCATAACTGCTCAGAGGATAACATCTTTCTAGCACAGGCAGAAGTCCTCACTAAGCATTTTCTGGCTAAGGGGTATAGCTCATAATTCCTTAAAAATGCCCTAGATCAGGTCATTCGTACCAATTGTGGTGATTTATTGAAGGCTAAAACTAGTAATGAGGGTGGTGTCGGTTCTTATCGATGCCCTTTTATCACCTCTTTTTCACGCCAACACTTTAGCGTGAAGAACATTATGAACAAATATTGGTACATCTTGAAGAGTGACAGGGTCCTGAATGCCATCTTACCAGACAAACCAATGGTGGTTTTTAGGGGTGTGCCCAATCTCAGAGACAAATTGGCCCCTAATGTTCTAAACCTCCCAAAGGAGAGATTAAATTTGTTCTCCGAATTAAAGGGATATTATCAATGCAAGAGATGTCAGGTATGCCAACTCAATCGATGTACTACAAGAAGGACCACTAGTTTCTCTTCTTCTTGTACTTCGAAAACCTTCTCTATTGATTCTTTCATTACCTGCTCCACCCCTGGGGTTGTTTATTTACTTCAGTGTCCGTGCGGCCTGCAGTACGTGGGCCGGACCAAGAGACCCTTACAGGTCCGTATTAACGAGCATATAAGCAACATCAGAAAGGGGTTTACCAAACACTCGGTCTCCAAGCATTATCTAACTGTCCATAATAGAGATCCCTCCAATACGTTGTTCCTGGGCATAGACAAATATAGGCCGAATTGGAGGGGTGGATGTTTGGTCCACAGTATTTCTAGATTAGAGATGGCTTGGGTACATAAGTTAAAGAGTTATACCCCCTTCAGGTTAAATATCGATGTTGATGTCAACTGCTTCATTGATAACTCCTAGGACCGTATGGTTTTTGCTATTAATGTCTGTACATATATATTTTTTATATTTTTTTCACATATTTTTTATATTTCCATTTTTTTATATATATATTTTTTATATATATACTTTCGTATGTATTCAATTTTATTTTTAGTTTTTATGTATTGATTATGGTTTATACATACCTAATTCCAAGAGTGCAATAAATCTTTTTAATTTGGTTATTTGCGCATATTAATTGATGTTTTGTACAAAGTATAGCCTAAGGATTGACCTTTGGAACTTGGCGGATCACCCATGTGGTATATCTAACTAAGTGGGCTAATCTATAAATGCTAATACCTTTGTGGTGGTTTCTATTTGTTTTTTACAAAAAGATATAAGGTTCTTTTTCCCCCCTCCTATAATGCGTCTATAATGGTAATTCAACTACACTTGCCTTAATTTGATTGAATACCTTCGGGAGTTTTCTCTTTAGACACTTGAGTGTGTACACTTCCGGATTGGGTGTATAATATTTAAATTTGTACAATTCTTTTTATCTATTTGTATTTAACATGCCCGTTAGGAGGGTGGTTTTTCCGCAGCACTAGTTAGTGCTATTTTCCCTAAATCAAGATGGTGTCTTCCGTTTCAGTTCCGGGTCCAGACCGAGGCTTGGTTTTTGTTTTCACTATTTAAGGGGTGCGTCAGGACGCCGCCCATACCCCGTGACCACGTCCCATAGTGACGAAACGCGTAGGGTGGAGGAGCGACATCCTGACGCCACTAGCTCACGTGTTTGTTCCGGAAGTATTGGGCGCTGCATATCGAGACCGGCCGGCTCAAATTTGTTACGCGATCTATATAATTGATATCTTGTAAGTGCGCAATTAGTTTTTTCTACTTTATTAAAATACTTGGGTTTTACACTATTGCGAGTTTTATTTCCTTTATGTAAACTGATGAGAGGAAGATTTTGGAGGCTGGGAGAAGTAACGGGTTCCTGTATCCACCTGTGAATACCCTGGACTGGGGGAATCAGTCACTTGCGCTGTATGGTTCTCTGTAACAAAGAACCATATACCTTCGGTAAGCGGCAGTAATATCTGTGGTGGAGGTCGTGCACTATTCACAATAATTTTGGATGGTTTGCTGTCACTGTATCACCGTGGAGTTATTGCAAACAATTTTTTCTTCTTTTTCAACTAAAGACTCTATATGGACATTATAATATGCTTTTCCTATTGTTTATAATTATGTTTTACTAATTTATTAAGCTAAATGAATTTATTGTAATTTTTTTATTACATACACAGTTTGATTGGCTGGTTAGTGGTTATAAGATTAATTAACTACTATCTATGTTGTTTCTATTAGCAATAGGGATTTGTACTTGCTATCTTCATTGATTTATTATTGTACATCCTTACACAACTTAATTTTCTTTCTGCATAGGATTGATAAAATATTCTTTTTAGTTATTCACATTGGTATAACTTTGCTCACATTTTTTATTTTAGCGCAACCCACCCTTTTTTTTCTTCAGGAACACTGTTGCTGGTTGCACAAGTCTAGTTTCACTGGGACGTTTTGGGCACGCAGACACCAAGGTATGGATTTACTAAAGGCAAATAGACTGTGCACTTTGCAGTTGCTTCAGAGCTTACTAAATGGGACTAAGCTTCAATTTGCAAATAATACCCAATCACATGCAAGGAAAATTAAAACAAACAACATTTTTTGCTGGAAAATGATTGGATGATGGGAGTCAGCAGCACAGTCTATTTGCCTAAATATACCCCAAGTCTTGTCTATCTCATAAAAAAACTATGCTCTAAGCACATAAGGCAACTATTAGAGGTCACCTAATCCAGATTGCCCCACAGAGAAAAGCTGCAAGGGAATTCAGGACACATGAACTTGTCACTCTCATTACTAAAGTCCTGGAAGTCACATCCTCTAATGTTAATAAGAAAACGTTTGACACCCTAGCAATAAAATCAGATCTTCTTCTCACTGAAAGAACAGAGAAGACCCTACATCGGTCCAAATACAAATTTTAATCTTGCACCGATAAACCCAGGGCTATGCTTGCCAAGAAACTCACCTCTATAGTTTGAAACTTTAGGATTCTGCCTGTTACTCAGGCAACCTAATGTCCCCTTTCTTACCTCTATTTCTGATCCTTAACAGTCCTCTTTTTCCCCCCCGGGGCTGGAGCAAACAAAATCATTCATGTGATAGAAAACTCACAGTTTTACTCATGTTCACCACTTTTTCTGCCTATGTTTTTCCCTCTAGGTCGGCCGTACAGGAACATCATAAAACTTCATAATTCCTTTTTAGGAAAAAGGAGTTACACTCCATCAGATCACTCAGACTCATCTCCAACATATATGCCACATTGAACAATTGCATCTCCCTGTCAACCATCTCCTATGTGGGTCACTGGGAATGAGATCTTGTGACCTCTATAGACTTATAGGACTGGCCAAAAATAGCAAATAGCAAAAAACCTGGTCAAAAATATCAAAATCTTCCTTCAATATGACAATCCTGTAATCAGTATATAAGGTTCTGTTTAGGTGGTATTGGGTCTCATGCAAACCCAAATTCCAGTGAGAGGTGTTTTAAGGATTGTAGGCAATGAGGCCCAAGATGGACTGCGTTTTAGGTCATAACCTTTGGAATATTCCAAACTCTGTTTCACTTGTTAACTCTCAAGATAGTAAGCTGGACCTACTCCACTGGTCAATCCCAGGCCTTTTTTCACAACAACCAAAGTTGGCTACAGTGTATATTTATTTTTGGCTGCCAAACAGACGATATTCAAAGAAGAAAACCTCTGTCCCCTCTGTCATATACGATATGGCCACCATGATGATGATGAATGAAAAATGTCCAACATCCTTAATTGCTCTCAGTCCAAATTTCTTAAAACATAGGAACTGTCACTTAATTATACCCTACCTTCTATGAACCTTTTCAGCTTGACTCATCTATCGTTTGCAATCCTGATTTATTCCCAAATATGTGGGTAACATACCCCGTGTGCTTTTTTCCTACCCACTCCCTTTTATTTTGTTCTCTTTTATATTGCACCTCTCATACATTTATTTTTATCTTTTATTTCTCTGCATTAGGATTGTGTATCATTCCCTGAAATAACCTGACTCATCTGGACACTGTGTGCAGGGTCCACTCCCAGGATATTGAAACTGTTTGCCAAGTTTGTACTTTACTAGATTTTTTTAATATTCTGTGGAAATGTTTTGTCCCCCTGTGAAGCCACATCTGTTATTTTAATTTTATATGAAAACTAATAAAAAGAATTGAACAGGAAAAACTATGCTCTGCTCAGCTTAGTGTATGTGTATGCGTGTGCAGTGGGGATGTTGGAGGAGGGACAAACTACACATAAAAATACTTTGGAGGAAATTTTTCCCCATAAAGCTTTTTTTTCCCCATCCTGCAGGCTGAACAAAAAAAAAAAAAGAAGAAGCTAACTTCCAAGTAAACCTCAATTCATGCTATGGATTGAGGATGCATGTCTCTCCTGCTGTGCCTGCTGTATTTTGACAGCCAGCCTCTTGAATGCAGCTGCTTTTTTGCAAACAATTTTCCACCTGGCTTCTTTGATTTTTCTAGTCATGGGATGCTGAGTGTGAGACAGCTGACAGGGTCACCCATTAAACAAATTTCAGCTAGTTCCCAAATTGCCACTGAATAATATACTTAAAGTGATCTTAAACCCACAAAAAAAATTGTCCTATTTCAGCTGCATTGTGTAAGAGGAAAAATGGCGGGGGATGCACTGTAAGTGAAGAGAAGGACAAGGCATGGTAACTGAGAGGGTTGTTGCATTGCACATGAGGGGAGGGGGCAGCAGGCCTGCATTATGTGTGAGGAGAGGGAGTAGGGGGGCTGCATAATGTGTATGGAGGGGGCCATAGTTTGCAATGTGTTTGAGAGGAGGGAAGGTGACTCCATTATTTGTATGTGGGAGAAGTAGGGATGAGCCAAACACCCCCCCATTCAGTTCGCACCAGAACATGCGAACAGGCAAAACATTTGTTTGAACATGCGAACACCGTTAAAGTATATGGGACATGAACATGAATAATCAAAAGTTCTAATTTTAAAGGCTTATATGCATGGTATTGTCATAAAAAGTGTTTGGGGGCCTGGGTCCTGCCCCAGGGCACATGTAGCAATGCATAAAAGTTTTAAAAAGGGAAAAAAAAATTCGGGAGCAGTGATTTTAATAATGCTTAAAGTGAAACAATAAAAGTGTAATATTCCTTTACATTTCTTACCTGGGGGGTGTCTAGAGTATGCCTGTAAAGGGGCGCATGTTTCCAGTGTTTAGAACAATCTGACAACAAAATGATATTTCTAAAGGAAAAAAAGTCATTTAAAACTACTCACGGCTGCAATGAATTGTCGGTCCACAATTCACAAAAAAGTTCATTGATAAAAACGGCGTAGGGATTTCCTCACAGGGGAACACCGAACCAAAATTTAAAAAAAACAAATAAATGGCCCTTCAGGTCTGGTATGGATTTAAATTAAAAAAAAATATGGCGTGGGGGGTCCCCCTCAAAATCCATACCAGACCCTTCAGTGACCTCGTCCTCCTCTGATGCACAAGGACTTCCCTATGGCTTTCCCCATGATGCCAGAGGGGACAGGGTCACCCGTTTACATGTGTGTACGGGGGGAGCAGAGAGCTGCATTGATTGGTAATAAGGTGAGCAGTGGACAAGTGGGTGTGGAGGGATGCAATGGACCAGTGAGTACAGAGGAGGTGGATAGATGGGTGTATAGGCAAGCTAGTGGACAAAACTGAGTGGTAATGGGCAAGTTATGGACAAGAAGTGCAGTGGCGGCAGGTGTGAGTGGTGGAAAAGGGGTGAGGGGGCTTGCTTAACCACTTCCCATCCAGGGTACATTGCTGTGAAAAAGTATTTGCCCCCTTCCTGATTTTTTATTGTTTTGCATATTTCTCACACTTAAATGATTCAGATCATTAAACAAATTGTATTATTATACAAAGATAACGCAAGTAAATCCAAGATGACGTTTTTAAATTATTATTTAATTTATTAAGGGTAAAAAGCTGTTTAAACCTGCCTGTCGCTATGTGAAAAAGTAATTGCCCCTCCCATGCTGAATCACAAATGAACTGTGATTAACCACAATTGTTTGGAAAGCTGAGTTAAATTTCACTTGCCACACCAGGCCTGATTACTGCCAGACCTGTTGAATCAAGAAATCACGTAAATAGAAGCTGTCTGACAAAGTGGAGCATGCCAATAGATCACATAAAGCCACACATCATGCCACAATCTAAAAAAATTCAAGAACAGATTAGAAACAATGTAATGTCCATGTGTCGGTCTAGGAAGGGTTTCAAAGCCATTTCTAAGGCTTCGGAACTCCAGTGAACCACGGGGAGAGCCATTATCCACAAATGGAGATACCTTGGAACAGTGATGAACCTTCCCGGCCTACAAAAATGACTCTAAGAGTGTGACAGCAACTCACCTAGGAGGTCATAAAAGAACCCAGAACAACATCTAAAGAACTTCAGGCCTCACTTGCCTCAGGTATGATCAGTGTTGATTCAACAATAAGAAAGGGACTGGGCAAAAATGCCATCCATGGAAGAGTTCCAAGGCCAAAGCCACTGCTGACCAAAAAAAAATTACCTTTTTGGAATGTGTGTGTCCCGTTACATCTGGCATAAAACTAATACAGCATTTCATAACAAGAACATTATACCAACAGTCAGACATAGTGGCGGTAGCATGATGGTCTGGAGCTTCTTTGCAGCTTCAGGACCTGGACGACTTACCATAATTGATGGAACCATGAATTCTGAGCTCTACCAGAAAATCCTAAGTCCGGTCATCAGTTTGTGATCTCAAGCTCAAGTGCACTTGGGTTATGCAGCAGGACAATGATCCTAAACACAATAGCAAGTCCACCTCCAAATGGTTCAAACAAAGCAAAATTTAGGTTTTGGAGTGGCCTAATCAAAGCCTGGACTTAAATCCAATTGAGATGCTGTACCCCCCAATGTGGCTGAATTAAAACAATTCTGCAAAAAATAATGGGCCAAAATTGCCCCACTACAATGTTAAAGACTCCTTGCCAGTTATTGGAAACTCTTGATTGCAATTGTTGCCACTAAGGGTGGCACAACCTGTTATTAAGTTTAGGGGGCAAGTGCTTTTTCACATAAAGCCAGGCAGCTTTTGGAAGCTTTTTTGCCTTAATTAAACCATCATTTAAAAACTGAATTTTGTATTTACTTGGGTTATATTTGTGTAATAATAAAATGCGTTCGATGATCTGAGTAATTCAAGTGTGACAAATATGCAAAAAAAGATTAAATCAGAAAGGGGGCAAATACTTTTTCACAGCATTGTATATACATCCTGGATGAGAAATGGTTATACTAGGATACTGGTTATATCCTGGTGTCATTTTTTAGAGCTACCAATTGGCTGTCAGTTAAAAGTGATCCATGTGGCTCTACAGCAGCCCAAACACATTTACAGGGCTCAGATGGTGGTCCCTCCTGCTGCCCGCCACTGTTGTCAGGCTCTTCCATTCCACCGAGAAGCCCGGGATCACTGCAAGTGGTTGGGTTGGCTGCCCATAGTTAAGAAATAATTTCTGGTTGTTGTTCAGTGTTTACCTGGCTAGTACCAGCAAGGAAAGCAGCTGATCAAACATATCTCCATTTGATTGGCTGCCTTGGAGGGCAAGCTATCACAAAGGATGTTGTTCACCCTTGTGATAGCAATCAAGATGAATGAAAAAAAAAGTAAAATAAATAAATAAATAAAAACATTAAAAAAAATTCAAAGCATCCTCATCCCCACATGCTCACAAGTAAATACAAACATGCATGTAGGTCCCACACGCATATGTAAACAGTGATTGCACCATTCATATGAGGTTATGCTGCAAGCGTTGGAATGAGAGCTTTTATTCTAGCACCAGTGAGAGCAGTAAATCTAGCATCAGTAAGGACAATAATTTTAGGATGATTATCTCTAAAATGGTAACCTGTAAAAGCTTTTAAGGTGTCGCCTATGAGATTTTTAGGTACCAGAGTTTGTTGTTATTTCATACTATTTTTAAATCTTGATATGTTTGGCATCTGTTTACTTGGTGCAACATCTTTTATATTTTACAAAGTAAGTGGGTGTTATATTTTGTTTGCATACAAATGCTGTTGTATTAAAATGCATTTAAGTGTATTTTTTTTTCATAAAATTAGTTTGATGAACAGCTGTGCAAATATCATGTAACATTAAAAAAAAAATTGATATCAGCAAAAATATTTCTGCGTACAATAATCCTTATCTAAACGATAGAATAAGCAGCGCTGAATAAATCCACACCAGTTAATGCAAAAATATTGAATACTATAGATCCACTCCAGTGAACATGAATTACTAAATGTTACTACACTGTGCAAACCCTGCCCTTTGCATAGAAAAAAATAAAAAAATAAAAAAATAACTTGTATCAAAATCAATTAACACAAATTATTGTATAGTGCATATCACCAGATGAATAGTGATGGCAAATACATACAATCTGTTAAAACAAATCACCCTGTGACTAAATATTGTTCAACACTGAAAATAAATAAACAGAGAATGAGAATCAAGTGAATTGTTTCAAGTTCTATCAGACAATGTCCACTTCCTAAAAAATGTTTACAATCACTACTGTGAAACTTCCTGAGAACATAATGTAATGTAACCCAGTGAAATCATAGTCCATACGTTGAATCTTCAGATCATAATCCAAATAATCCACAGTGGTGATTGTAACATTTGTGTCGATTTATTCAGCGCTGCTTATTCTATCGTTTAGATAAGGTTTATTGTACACATTTTGTTTTTATAAAGTGGCGGCTTAGTTTAAAGTTTTTGCTCAGCGCAGTGGTGATACACAGTAGATGGGGAAAGAGTGAGTGCATCTTTGTTTTACCAAAAATATTTCTGCGCAGGGGATGAAATAAATAAAAAAAATAAAAACTAATAATAGGCAGCTGCTGGCACCAAACACAATATCTTGCTGCAAACAAAAAAGATATGTATAGTGAAAATACGTAATATTATTATTATATTATTATTATTATTATTATTATTATTATTATTATTTATAATAATAATAATAATAATAATCATTAGAACTGTATATCTCAAAAGTAATTATATATTCCTGAACAAAGTGTTCATTGTCTTAATAATGGCTGGTTGTTAAGTAGTCCCTGACTATTTAAAATGGAGTTCTCCTTTAATGTACAGCCCTCTATCTATATTTTATGTGCAGATAAATATTGTATATGTAATAGAAAAAATAAATCGTTTTTAAAAATGATTGTGATGAGACTTATAGTATATGTCTCTGTGAGATTCTCATTTTTGGCAAAGTAATTAAAGACAGCCTGTCATCAGATCAAGCTTTTTTTATATAGATGCTTTTATATAAACTTAATACACATTATATAAACTTAATATACCTGTACATGTGTGTGCAATTTTTTAAATTAGTTGTTTTTTTACCTTAGTGAATATTATAATAATAATATTAATAATCAGAACTCTATACCTCAAAAGTAAATATTTATTCCTGAACAAAGTGTTCATTGTCTTAAAGCGTAACTCCACTTTTGTTGAGAGAAAAACTTTCCCCTCTGGGTGATCTATGAACATTGCAAGGATTATAACAAGTTTTGTTGCAGATTCCTACCCTTTGTTATTCTGTAAGCCATATGTGTTTGTCTGTGCATCTGCACTAAGTGGGTCTAATGGGAGTGGTTTCATAATTAACTGTCAGGTGTGCAGCTGCAGGGCACTAATGAGGAAATCTACTGGGCCTGCATCCCTTTAGACAAGCTCCTATTGAAAGTATCTCTCCAAAAATTAATTTTCTGTTGCAGGGAATTCCTGAAATCTGACTTATATCTTAGGCAGACGTCTGGAAAAAATGGTGAGCCAATCACACATCCCTGACTATTTAACATGGAGTTCTCATTTAATGTATAGCTCCCTATCTATATTTTGTGTGCAGATAAATACGGTATATGTAATAGAAAAAAAAACAGTTTTTAAAAATGATTGTGATGAGACTTAGCCCTTGTACACACAGTCGGACATTCCGATCACCAAATCTGTCGCATCATTTCCAATGGAATTAGTCCGGAACTGGTGTTGCCTACACACGGTCGGACATACGACGGGACTAGAAAAGGCAAGTTCAGCACCACATGCGGCAACCTTTGGGCTCCTTCTGCTGATCTCGCGTTTATCGCGTGTTAGTAGAAGTCTGGTTAGAAACGATTTGCGCTTTTCAGATTTGTGCTTCAGATCGTTACTGCTCTTCAGTTTGTGCTTGTGGGTGCGTATCTGCTTATCAGTGCGTGTAGTCAGTTTGCGTTTGTTGGTCATTGTGGACTATATCTTGGTATAGTACGCTTTGATGTTCAGTGCTTATTCTCCACTCGTTTCTGGTTTTCAGTTGGTTCTTTCAGACCTTGCTGTTTATCGGTGCGTTCTGTTAGTCCATTCTGACCAGCCGACCGTTTTGAAGCCATGCTTCATGTACATACTCGTCGTAGAGTTCGTACTGTGCAGGGGCTGGGTGTTGGGCTTTTAACTGTGACACAAGCCCAGTCCATGAACAGGGAGAGGAGGAGTTCATGGAGCAAGAATTGGTTGCTCCAGCATGACCAATTCTCACACATGCCTTTGCTTCATGAGATCCAGGAGAATAATCCTGATGATATCAGGAATTATCTCCGAATGATGGATCCCGTTTTTCACCGTCTGCTGGCTTTGCTGTCCCCTTATTTCAGCAGGCAGGGTACCTGCATGCGGCAAGCCATCACCCCGGAGCAGAGACTCATCACCACGTTGCGGTACTTGGCGACAGGGAGAAGTCTTCAGGACCTGAAGTTCTCGACAGGCATCTCCCCTCAGGCTCTGGGAATCATTATCCCAGAGACCTGTTCCCCCATCATACAGGTCCTGCAGAAGGACTATATTAAGGTTTTATCCTTTAAAGAGGAAGTAAACCCTGATGAGTTTACTTCCTCTTTCATTCCCTGCAAAGGCAAAGCATAATGGACTACTATGCATCGCATAGTAGCCCATTATGTGTCACTTACCTGACACAGGAGCCAGCGAAGTCGCCGCTGTCCCCTGTAGTCCATCTTGTTGGTGGGGTCTCGCAGCTCCGCCGCTGTCATTCGGCGAAGCCGCGATGATGTCACTCCCGCGCATGCGCACGGGAGCCGACACGTGCGGCAGCTCCGTCGCTGAGAATGCCGCGCTCAGTGCGCCTGCGCGCCGCTGTCTACGGCGCATGCGCCGTAGACAGCGGTGCCCGTTTTCGGGCAAATATCTCCTAAACCATATAGGTTTAGGAGATATTTCTTGGACCTACAGGTAAGCCTTAATCTAGACTTACCTGTAGGTCAAAGTGGTTTGTAAGGGTTTACAACCACTTTAACCATTACAATACAGGGCACTTTCGCCCCCTTCCTTCCCAGCCCAATTTTCAGCTTTCATCGCTCTAGCGCTTTCAGTGACAATTGTGCGGTCATGCTACACTGTACCCAAACGAAATTTTTATCATTTTGTTCGCACAAATAGAGCTTTATTTTGGTGGTATTTATGCACGACTCCGTTTTTTATTTTTTGCGATATAAGCGCAAAAAAAGCGGAAATTTGGAAAAAAAACTATATTTTCTTTTTTCTATTTTAAAAGAAATCCAATAAAATCAAATTTTGTCATAAATTTAAGCCAAAATGTATTCTGCTACATGTTTTTGGTAAAAAAAATTCCATTAAGTGTATAATAATTGGTTTGTGTGATCACGGACATATGTACGCAAATGATCATGTACATATGTGTGCAGGTGATCACGTACATATGTGTGCAGATAATCATTGGGACATGTGATTTTAGTGGGACATATGTGGGGGACATGTTTTTATTATTAGGGACATGTGTTTTTATTTTTTGGGGACATGTATGTTTTGGGGACATGTGTGTTTTGGGGACTGTGTTTATACTGTGTGGTGTGTGGTGTGTTTACACTAGACTGGTGATCCAAGAGTAAAAAGCTGTAAAAAACAGCTCATACTCACTGATCATCAGCCGGCTGCAGCGATCTGCTCTCCTCTCCTCAGCGATGACTTCTGTGTGAGGAGAGGAGGAGCCGATTGGCTAGCAACCGGCTGCTTGTTTACATCACATGACGGCCGTGATTGGACACGGCCGTCATGTGATCAGGAGGGTCAATCACAGAGCCCTCCTGCCGATCTGAGATGCGTCGTGTCCGGGAGACACGAGCACATCGGGATTGCGCCGCTGCGCGGGCACGTGCGCGCGCGATCCCGCTCCTTCTGAAGGACGTTCCTGAACGTCCTATCAGAAGTAGACAGCTCCCACCCGGCCATATATGTGCATTGGCCGGGTGGGAAGTGGTTAACATCAAATTCTACGTATCTAATGTTTGCTAATGTATTGCATTTCTTTCCTAATTCCCTAATTACCATGATTGCAATATGATGTAATTGATATGCTGTGTCCCTTTGTCCTCATGCATGCTGGAAGCTTTTAAAGTTCCTTTTTTGTCCCTCATGCATATTTGCCTTCACTAACCTCCACAGCATGCTCTTCTGGGCCCATACACCTCTAGCCTAGTCACTTAGCAATGCATTTTGTCAGCTCCATAGTATTGCTTTCCCCTAAACACCCCCTAAAATGTGTACAAATGTTATGTATGTGCTTAAATTCATGCAGAGTGTCAGAGGTTTTTTTTTGGTGGGCCAAACTCATTAGGAACCCCCCTCCCCCAAACTGCTAGGTCAGCTGATAGCAATTCTCTATCTGCTGACTTTTCCAAGCCCAGTACACACTATACCTACCTCTTTTGTGGTCAGATTTATGGATGAATTCACCAAAGCACGTAGTGCAAGGGCCTGCCTCAATACTTTAAAATGCTACTATTTTAAGGTTTTTTTCTCCTATTATTATCTTGATAGGTAATAGCAGATTGTAAAAATGTGCTTCCATTTGTTAATTTTTTTTTTTTGTATTATGACACTTATCTTTCTGGTGGGCTGCCAATAGTGTAAGTAAGGATGGGCTGGCCAAAGTATCACACATTTTTATGCATTCAGCTCTCAATGAAGTGGAGAGGGTTATCTGTCCAAAACATCCCCCCATCATTTTTTGCAATGGGCCATCAAATGGAAGGAGGGAAGGGGGGGTGAGGAATCTGATAAGGGGACCTTATACTTTTGGCTTTAAATACTAATTTCCAAAAATGCTATACTGATCTTGGCCAAAAATGTTTGTGTCTAATCTGCTTGCAATGTTGATGTGCAAAATTAAAAAAAAAATTCTTGTTTGACTCCACAGTTTCCTTCAACGCCACATGAATGGTAGACTGTTGCCTCCCACTTTGTCATCCATTGGGGCTTTCCCAATTGTGGAGGTGCAATTGATGGGAAACACGTCTGCATCATCCCACCCCCCAACTCTGGGTCCTACTATTATAATTACAAGGGGAATAATAGTATCGTGATTTTGGCGGTGGTGTCAGGGACTTGACTTCCTGTATGTGGACGTGGGGAAAAATGTCCGGATGTCGGATGGTGGAGTGTTCGCGCAGACGGAGTTCTACTGGGGTCTCCAGAGTGGCAGTCTGGGATTGCCACCTACAGAGGAGAATGTGGAAGGACTCCCCTTCCCCTTTTCGTCACGGATGAGGCGTTTTCTCTGGCAAACCATCTGATGCAGCCTTTCCCGATGAGGACCCTCACCCCGGACCAGAGGATCTTTCATTTCCAGCTGGCCAGAGCCAGAAGAGTAGTGCAGAACACTTTCAGGATAATGGCCAGCCGGTTCTGCCTATTTTTGTCTCCAATCCACATGGCGGAATATAAACTCAATCATATTGTGCTTTCGTGCTGCATTCTGCACAATTTCTTGAAGAAACACTCACCAAACTGTGGCCTCAGTTGGGCCTGATGCAGACTTGCCTGAACATGCCAACCTGATGGCCCTTGAAGCTGGCCCGCGAGGTCAGAACAAGATATATGGAGTACTTTGTGGGTAGGGGAGCCATTCATATGCCAGGCAATGTCTGAGAGGCATTTTTTTAATACATTTTTCTTTTAAACTCCAATAATCTTTGTTTTCATTTACTGCTTGGCTTTGTTTTAGGTGTCTCCTAGGTTTTTTTGGTTTTTTTTGGGCCTTTTTGAACAACAGTGCAAACTCAATTTCTGTGCGAGATGAGGTCACAGTCTCTTCTTCAGATAATATTATTATGTTGTGGGTCTGCTACACACACATCTTGTTTTTGTTGTTAATGTATGTAGTGCATTACTGACAAAAATATTGCTCATTTTCAGCACCGTGGCATTAAATGTGTGGGGTCATGAAAATGGCATGATTGGGGAAATTTAAAAAGCACTGTGGGTGTCATTTACTAAAGGCAAATTCACTATGCACTGCAAGTGCACTGCAAAAGTGCACTTGAAACTGCACTTGGAGTGCAAAGTGGAGTTGCCTTGTAAATAACACACATTGTCACAGAAAACAACAACTTTACTACAAATATTGCTTTTGCGCATTGAAAAAGGAAGCCACACATTGTTGATAATTTAACTTTTTACTCAAAGCACATTCACATGTGCGTTTAGAAAAGGGTTTTACAACAAACCAACATATTTGGTGTATATAAAACATTATTTTTGGTAATATTTATATAACTTGGCATTTTTGTGTAAACAGGCATGTATCAAAGCATAAAACATACAGAACACAGGAACTTACAAAGTTCAACTTTGAAAAGTGAAGACAATATCAGACATGAGTATGTACAAACTGTGTTGATATTGCCTCCAACACATGGAGTGTCGCCCCTGTAAAAGCCAAATTTGGAAGATGCACACAATTTGTTAATCAAACTGGCCATTTTCCTCCTCTCCCATCCCATGCCTAATATCAATGCCTAATTGATCCCCCATGATGCCATCATGGGGAATCAATGTGCGTGTTTTGAGGGTGCAACCCCTTCATCTCAGCCACTTTAGTAGCAAGGAAGGGGTTGCACCCACAAAACGCAAACATTGATCCCCCATGATTGGAGATAGCACATGTTGACACACTGTGTGCATCTTCCAAATTTGGCTTTTCTAAAAATATAAAAGTGTTTTTGAAAAATGAAAATGGATGCTAGCTAGTTTTGGGTGTTTCAGATTCTCCCTAAAACATCAATGATGTTCTTCATTTTTTGTTGAACATCATTGATGTTTTTCTTGAGATTACCTAAATTGCGATTATCTCCCCGATGATGATTTGGGTACTTTCAATGGTAAAATGCAATTCTTCTTCCACAACATCCACATCACCTAAAAAAAACAAAAAAAAAAAACACTGTGTATTATAAATATGCAGGCATACATTGATTAGCTTACCTGAAGCTGTGGTCTCAGACACTCACCTGTTGTGGTGCCAATTGCACCAATCTCTATAATCTCTCCTTCCTCCTCCTCCTCTGCTTCTGGTGTTGGTATTTCCCCTTCTTTGGGAGGTGTGGGGTCCCTGGTGTCCTCAGACGTCCCGAGTCTTCTCTCCCCTATGAGAATGTAAAAAAGGAATACTTAGCACACAGATATTTGAGGGAAGAAATAGGAATATGAAACATTGCTTGGAAGTGTCATACAATTGTGTCATGGTACTACTTACAGTGAACCCACAGGCGAGCAGGTGACACGGGATCCCCCAGGGTGTGGAATCTAAGAGCCAGCCGGTGTTCCGCCAGGGACCCTCTCACGAAGGTTTGGACTTAGCTGCTAACCTGGGCCTTCCAGGCAGCAACATGTGGAGGGGCACAGCTTGAGACAGGTATAGCATTGTTTAACATATTTTTTGTCGTACATTGAATGATGTTAACTAGATGTTATTATTGATCAGTAAGTTGTGATTTAACAAAGTGGTTTACATATCAATAGACAGTAGTGACCAAAAATGATTGGGACAAGAATGAAAAATGCTGGGTTCAGAATGATAGTCTCTTCTATTTAGTAACATTCAATTTGCAACAGTCATGAGCACAAAATTGTGTGATTGATGACCAAAAAACTAAAACTATGTCCCATTTTCATACACAGGAAGACCTCAGCCGGGAGGAGGCTGTGGCAAGTGGCAGCTGGGAGGAGGCTGTGCAAGTGGCAGCCGGGAGGTTGACCATCATCCTCCTTCTCCACCTCCTGCCACAACTACAAGAGCAGAGCCGCAGCCTGGAAGGAAGCCTGGAGGGAAGTGCCTAAGGAAGACCAGAGAGTGATGGCCTGGGTTCAGTCTGGTCTGACAGAAGATGCAGGCTCTTGTATGACCACAGCCTGGGGACATAGATGTCATCTGCTCTTCCTGATCTCTTTGACTTCTGGACCAGACTGTTCTCCCTTTAGATATGTACTCCTCAGGCGACCAGTTTTGCATTTAAAAAATAATTGATGTCTGCCCTGGGGGCCAAAGGCTTCGCCAGATTGACCAGTTTCTCCGGCGTTGCCTTCCTGTTTATTTGTTTATGACACCGAAATAAAGTTTTTTTTGGGTTCAAGAAATACTTGCCTATGTGTTTTACTTCAAAAAGGACAGTTTATTTGTGAGTAGGCAGGTACATTTCAAAAATACAAAGTCAAATTAAAACAAGGGGCACCAACACCAAACAACCTCCTAGAGATTAAAAAATAAAACAATAAAATAAAAAGATAATAATGGTGTTGTGAGAAGTTGACACGCAAAACACACCAAAAAAATTACGAAGATGAGCAAAATGTCAAAAAAGGAGATCTTGATTAAAAAACCAAACACAAAATTAAAAAAAATAAATAAATGATTGGGGAGATCTGACAAATTAAAATATTGTATTCATGAAATCAGGAAAAAGAATAAAGAAATACGGTTTGAAGAAGTGTGTGTGAATATGAGAAGCAAAACAACTTCATTCTTGTAGCATTATAAAGAGAAAGAGAATGCGCTGCATTAAACAATTTTTAACATTCCCGAATTCGTGACAAATGTGCTATAGCTATTACGAATGGTAGTTTTACCTGACTGAGGGCTTCCGCCTCAGAATTTATTCTGAGTATGCGTGGCACTTTGTCCGTCGGACTAGGCTACACATGATCAGAATTGACGTGCATCAGATCATGTTTTCGGAAAATTTTATATCCAGCTCTCAAACTTTGTTGGTCGGACATTCCGATGGAAAAAGTCAAATGGAGCCCACATGAGGAGAGTGGAAAAAAGAAATTTCCGAAAGAAATGGGAACAATGGAAATTGTTCAAATTAACGGAGAAATATAGCGAGGCAGTAGGGCTATAGGAGGGGGGGGGTGGGAGGAGAGGGATGAGGGGGGAAGGGAGGAGGGAAATAAAGGAATCAGGTGGGGGTATGGAACAAGGAGAAAGAAGTATTATATTTTTATCAGCCTGGAGGGGAAAGGGGAAGACAGGGTGGGGAAAGGGGGATTGCCCCCCCCCCCCGCCTGCTCAGAAATGGGTACTAAAAAGGGAATCCCCTCAAGGCTCAAGGTTTATGATGTTTTTTCCTTGTATACCATGTTTAACTATGTGAGTTTTATATTTTGTGTATAAAAAAATATTGAATAAAGAATAAAAAAAAAAAATGGAGCCCACACATGGTCGGATTACCCGACAACACGGTCTGATCGGACATTTTCCGTCGGAATGTCCGAGGGCTTACAGTATATGTCTCTGTGAGATTCTTGTTTTTGGCAAAGTAATTAAAAATGGCCTGTCACCAGATCAAGCTTTTTTTTTTAATCTAGATGCTTTTATATAAATGTAATGCACATCATATAAACGTAATATACACATGTGTGTGTGCAATTTTTAAAACTAGTTTATTTTTCCTTTAATTACATGCTTGGCAAAATGAGTGAAAATCCACCATTTTTGGTGTTGCTTGTTGACATTATGAATAAAATAAATCTTTTTTTTCTTCCTGAGATGGTAACAGCTCCAGAGAGACTCTCAGGGCTGCAGGATGAAAACACTTTAATCCATTCATGCTATTAATAAGCATCTCAAGCACTATCAGCCTTAGCAGGGAGAGCTGGAAGATAGGATTCGAGACCTCCGGAAGTGTCAGATTCCTAATAATTTTGCATAGCTTATAAATAAAGGAAGCATTTAAAAATATCACTACATTAAAATGGCACTATAATATATCTATTATGCTTCATATTTTCATAAAATGTTTAATAAAATAAATAAAACCTGTGGCATATGTGTACTGTGAGTTCAGCAAGTAGGGCCCTCCCACTGTTAGGGCAGCGTAGTCACACTCATCATACTTCCTGCTTTAGTGCCCATTAGTGCATAGGTCTTTCGCAATCCCAGGAATGCCCCAACCCTGCTCTATAGTATAGTTGACACAGGCCAGACAGTGAATTACAGTCATTATAAATAATAATAAGAACAAGAAGTGTCAGATTCCTAATAATTTTGCATAGCTTATAAATAAAGGAAGCATTTAAAAATATCACTACCTTAAAATGGCACTATAATATATCTATTATGCTTCATATTTTCATAAAATTTTAAATAAAATAAATAAAACCTGTGGCATATGTGTACTGTGAGTTCAGCAAGTAGGGCCCTCCCACTGTTAGGGCAGCGTAGTCACACTCATCATACTTCCTGCTTTAGTGCCCATTAGTGCATAGGTCTTTCGCAATCCCAGGAATGCCCCAACCCTGCTCTATAGTATAGTTGACACAGGCCAGACAGTGAATTACAGTCATTATAAATAATAATAAGAACAATGCCTAGTATCTAAAATATTTGCATACCTTTATCAACCAGACAGGACTAATAAATGTATTATAATCTACACATATTTGGGGTTCCTGAGGGAAGAATAAATACTAGAAAGCAATTAGTATAGAGATCTGTTGTTATAGTTACACAAAATAAATTATGCATTAAGCATTATATTTCTCTGTTTATATATTTAGGGTATTTTTAAAAATAAATTCACTAATTAAGGGAAATAGATTTTGGTGTGCAAAGCGCTTAAAAAGCTATAGTTGAGTAAAGTGCTGCATAAAAAAAGTGCAAAATTTGGTCTTGTCACAAATGTTTTACTTACTCTAGGACTTAAAAGTATTAAAACAAATCTAAACACTTCCATTCCTAGTATCTGTCAGAAGCCAGCAATGGGCTTGTAAAGCATCAATGCTGGATAATGTGAAGTGGGAGAACACAGGAGAACTTGAGTTCCTTGTCAACTACCACTGTGCTACTTTGGACTGCCTCACACTTGGAAGTAGAGACACACACACACATACCAGCCTAGGGAGAGCTTCACTGTGGACAGCCTTGATTCTGGATACAAAAATTCTTCTATTAACGCAATGACTAAATATTAATAAGTATGAATGATATGTTTTTTTTTTTTTTGTTTTACTTATTAGGATACAATTAAAAACAATAGGACCAAACCTACAAATAATTATTATAGTATGTCTCATTGCATGTGATTGTTTGTACAGCTATACAACATTAAAAATATTTTTGTGTTATTCATAGTACTCCAAATTTGACTGAAAAAAATGGCACAGTGTAATATTATTAAATGAATATAATTTGATTTACAATTATAAATCATCTACAAAGTGTAAATATTTGCTCATTTGGGTTGTCTAAGCAGAAACTTTGTACACTGTATGCGACTCACTGGTTTACATATACATTTATATTATGACTAAACACATAAAACACCTGTGGAAGATAATAAGAAGTCACTCTAAAATTGTGTAAGCGTTATGGTGCTTCCCTATATCATTCTTAAGTAATGACATGTAAAGAATGCGTGCTTCATCTGTTGGGTTTTCGTGATGGAAATTGTGCACCATCATCTTTTCTGCACATTTCTAATCAATAAGGTTACAGGATAAAGTACAAAATAAATCTTAGCATTTTGCAAACTTTAACCACTTCAATACTGGGCACTTTCCCCCCATTCCTGCCCAGGCCAGTATTCAGCTTTCAGCACTGTCACACTTTGAATGACAATTGCGACTTCATGCAACACAGCATCAATATGACATTTTTATATTTTTTTCACACAAATATAACTTTTGGTGGTATGTAATCACCACTGAGGTTTTTTTTTTTTGCTGAATAAATAAATAAAAAAAAAAAAACATTTTTGAAAAAATAATCCACAAACTCTGGAAATTGATGAAACTTGATGTACTGACACCCTATATAATTTCTTGAGGCTCAAAACGCCAGGACAGTACAAATATCCCCCAAATTACCCCTTTTTGGAAAGGAGAGAGTCCAAGGTATTTAGTAAGAGGCATGGCGAGTTTTATTAAGTTGTCATTTTTTGTCACAATTTTTTGGAAAATAAGGTCATTTAAAAAAAAAAAATCAAATTTTTTTTTAACATACTGTCACCATTTCCATACAGCATTATCATATATACAACATGATCAGGGACGCTGCCTTGTGACAATATTATATTATATTATTTATTTAATTATTTTGTTTTCAATTTTTTTCTTTTATTATTACATTTTCTTTATTTTTTTGCAATTTTTTTTAACACACTGTGACCATAGCAATACAGCGTTACCATAGTTACACTGTACTATTCCAGGGAAGTGATCAGAGTTATTGTTTTTTTTTTTTTTACATTATGTTTGCTTATACCGGTGAATTTAATTGGTAAAAGCAACTGTTTCTACTGAATAAAACTGATTCATTCAGTGTGTTTTGATGTGATTAGCTGTGATTGGCCATAGCTAATTACATGGTACAGATGGGCTGTGATTAGCCCTGCCTGTACCATGTGATCACGGTGACCAATCACAGCTAGCAACACAAATGTACACAAATGTATGGCATGAAAGGAAACCATCAATTGTTTACAATTGTCATGTAATCTGCTGTGAATGATCACAACAATCACATGGTACTGGCAGTTGGCTGCTACGGTGATCAGTCACAGAATGCGGTGCAGCTTGGCCCTGTGGCCATGCGAGAGGCACGTTCCTGGGAGGATGTCATATGAAGTCCCACCCGAGCCGTCATTTGACTATAGGCTGGGCGGGAACTGGTTGAAGGGGAAAAATAAAAAATAATCACCTGTCTGGGACCCCACTGGGAAGATTTCCAGTCATCATCTTTCTAAGTAATGGATGTCAAGACAGTAAACCAAAATCTGCTCAGTGGAAACAGACAAATGAAAACATTTAGACCTAGACAAATGTTCTAATTCTTCTTAATTTCATCAATCAATAAACAAACTAAACAGTTTGGCTGAAAGTATTGTATATATATAGTGACAGTGGGACCCCATGCTACCTAGAAGATTGCTGGTTTGTGCTAGATTTTGGAGATACAGGCTTGCTGATTGCACAGCTGTGTGCTGGTCTATTTAGTTGTGACCTGACTATGGCTCAGGACCCCACCCAACAGACAGGAAGTCTGTGCATGGGAGTCAGGTGGACTCCCATTCCTCTGCAGGAGTCAGAGGCTGTATGGGGCAGCCAGACTATGCATGTCTGCAGGAGGCAGATGTAGTCTGTGACAGAGCAGCAAGAAGCTGATTGTGAGTAAGCGAGGAGAGAGCTTGACTCTAGGAACTCTTTTGGTCTGAAGAGAAGACCTAAGGCCTAAGTTGGAGGCCTGAAGCAGCTGTGTGGTAAAGAGGAGGCTGAAAAAAACCCTGATTGTGCAGGATACAGTAATGGCGTGGGCTACCAATGTCTTTGTGAGCTTTTCCGTTCTTCTAAATAAAAGTGGGCTACCATGCCCTTAAAAAATACAGTTTTGGACTGGCGCACTTACCGCTTGACTCTGATCACCCCAATCTTACTTACGGTGGAGGTATTGCTTTGGGCAGAGTTGGAAGCATTCCAGATCCTCGCATACCAAAAACAGTGAGTAGCAAGAAACTTTGTGTTTTGCAGCAATGGTGTGAGGAGCAGCTAATGTAAACCTAGTGGCATCTGCATGTGAAAGTGTGTTGCTTGCAAGTCTTAAAGAGACAGTATGCCAAATTTTCCTGTGTTAAAAGGAACTGTGTTAAAAAGTGTTGTGTGCCTGACTGCAGAGATGGGGTGGGGAAAAACACAAAAACAAAGCAATGTCTGCTGAAATGAGAGACAGAACCTTATGGCTGGAGGGGGTTGTTACTGACAGAACAAGCCCCAGAATGGTGTAAGATGCATTTGGCCACACTGGATCAAAGGGAAAAGAAAAGCAACGTTGGTGTAAGGAGAACAGTTATTAATGTGCAGAGTGTGGGAAGCCTGGACAAGACACTCAGAGAATACCATGGTTTGCAGCACCAGAAGTTTGAGAGGAGTGCAGTTGTCCATAGAAATGCCTGTGATGTCAGGTCTGTTGACCACAAGACAAAGATATTGCCTACATTGTGACAAGTTTAAAGCAACACCGCTTCCTGGAGAGAGAAGTCTACGTGTTTTGGAGAGCCAGAAAAGTGCAGCTGGGAGAGCACCATTTCTGTTAGCAACAGGAGAAAATGTGCCAATGGGAAGGAGGAGCTACAGGGAAGAGGTGGCCCACCATCCCCATAGAGATACCAGAGAGATTCTGCATGTTGGGAGAGTGCCATCTACCATAGCAACCACAGAAAGTCTGTTTGCAGAAATGAGGAGCTACAGCAGAGAAGTGGCTCTGCTTTCCCTTGGAGATGGGAGTGAAGTTGTTCCATGCCTGGAATGTAGTCAAGTAGGGCATGGTATTTTTACTTGCCCCAGATTCTGAAATACAGCTGAGCGTAATGATTTTGAGGAAAAACCTTTACCTTCAAGCCCAGGTTCCTGTTCCAAGGTGGTGGCTGTTGCTGCTGGTGACAGAGAAGCTGTTTTTACTGCAGGGGATGTTGGAGCATCCAAGAAGGCTGCAACGTTGCCCCGTGTCCATGTGGGGTCATTAGCCTGTCAGAGTGCAGCCAAGAAAGGACTACACCCTCAATTAAAGTGTTCATCACCTGTCAGCTAGGAATGGTAAGACTGTTCTGATGTCATGTGTGATAGAGAGTGAGTTTGTGTTTAATGCCAGTGAAGTAGTGGCAAGTTTGGTGATGGGACACACTACCAAGAAAGACAGCAAGACTTAGAACTTATAAGAATGTGTCTTCAGGCAGAATATTGTGTAGCAAGAAGACAAGTGGTAAAAAGGAATATAATATGTTGCTCACCAATGAGATTAAAAATACTGATGGTGAAAATGTGGTATTGCATCCAGATATGTCAGGGGTGACCACTAGGGATGAGCTTCGAGTTACGTTTGACTCAAACATCGGCTGTTCGATAGTTCGATGAAGATCGAACATTATGGGCCATTCGCGCCAAATTCGAGCGGCGCGTCATGGCCCATAATGCACTGCGTCATCGAGGTTCATAGCTGGCTGATGATTGGCCAAGCATGCACTATGACCCGCATGCTTTGGCCAATCACAGCACCATCAGTGAAAAGGCAAAGGCAGGGTGCCTGGGGCCAATTATGGCTCAGGGGGTTAAGTACACACCCCACATGCTATAAGGCTACCTGTACGTTGGCCGTGTGTAGTGTATTGGGGGCATTTGTTAAAGAGAGAGACTGTCATTTCATTTAGTTTCAGCAGGCAGGCAATTCCTTCCTGTTGTTCTGTTGCTAATATACTTCAGGCAGGCAGTCGAGACAGTTAGATAGCTGCAGTGTATTGTGTATATATATGCATCCCGGTTTTGTGTGTGTGTGTGTGTATATATATATATATATATATATATAGTTTAGCTAGATCTCACTGCAGACTGTTCCTGGTGTGTACTGTTGCTAATATACTTCAGGCAGGCAGGCAAGACAGTTAGATAGCTGCAGCTGCTTTGTAGAGATATATATAGTCTAGCCAACCCTATACCTGACTAGGCCATTGCCTGAGTGCGTGTTCAAAGACACTTTCAGCCAGGCAGGTTACTCACTGAGCTGCCAAGCCTATACCTTACTGTAGGCCATTCCTGGTGTACTGTTTTTAGTAAAAAAAACACAGGGACAGGACAGGAGCCACACTGGGGCAGAGATTCTCTCAGCTCTGCAGGGGCAGGCTCAGAGGTGGTTGACGCCATCTCAGCTAAAGCCAGGAATGGCGGTTTGCGACAATGGCACCATCTTCCTCTCCGCCCTCCGACAGGGACACTTCACCCATGTTCCCTGTTTGGCTCACATCCTCAACTTGGTGGTGCAGTGGTTCTTGGGCAGGTACCCAGGCTTACAGGATGTCCTGAGGCAGGCGAGGAAAGTCTGTGTTCAATTCCGCCGGTCATATAATGCCAGTGATCGACTGGCTGACCTCCAAAAGGAATTTAACCTGCCCAAGAACCACCTAATCTGTGACATGCCCACCAGGTGGAACTCAACGTTGGCCACGCTGCAGAGACTGCACATGCAGCAGGGGGCCATCAATGAGTACCTGTGCAACTATGGCTCCAGGACAGGGTCAGGGGAGCTTGGTTTTTTCCCCACGCCAGTGGCGTATGATCAGGGATGCATGCACTGTCCTGTCACCATTTGAGGACACTTGAGGACACACAGGGCACTTGAGGCAGAACAGAGGGAGGATGAGGTGGACTTCCTTACCTCTCAATGCCCCCTTTATCCAGACAGTGTTCCTGCTGGCCTGCCGATCACACAGGAAGAGGACAAGGAGTAGGAGGATTGTATCCGCATGGAGGTGGAGCCTAGCACTCAGCATCAGCAGCAGTCTTCAAGGGATCATTTACAGTCCCTAGAAACCCATGGACTTGTACGTGGCTGGGAGGAGATGGCTGCGGATCATGTCATCCTTAGTGACCCAGAAGACTCCGGACTGAATGCCTCAGAAAACCTATGCTGCATGGCCTCCCTGATCTTGCAAAGACTGCGGAAGGATTCTCATATTCATGGTATCAAGGAGAGAGAACATTACTGGCTGGCAACCCTCCTTGATCCACGTTACAAGGGTAAGGTTGTGGACCTTATCTTGCCATCGCAGAGGATGAAACATCTTCGGGAGGCCTTGCAGAAAGGTTTGTGCAACGCGGCTCCAGAGCTGGGAGGTTATAAATTCCTGGTCCTCCTGGACAACGTGTTGCTGAGGCTTTAGTCAGTCGCAGAAGGAGCGGTGGAGAAGATGGCCATCTGACCGATGCGTTCAGACAATTTTTTAGTCTGCAGTCCCAAGGTATGATCAGTTCCAGCAACCATCGCCAGCGTCTGATTTACATGGTGCAGTAATACCTAGGGGCAAGATCAGACTTGGACACCTTTCCCACCGAAAATCCTCTGGGTTACTGGGTCTTGAGGATGGATCACTGGGCAGAGCTTGCACAGTGTGCAATTGAGCTACTGAATTGTCCTGCATGTAACCAAATTTTTTATTTTTTTTTAATGTGAGATCCCTTCAAGACTGCCTATGCTGATACTGAGTGACTATCCTGTTATGCTGAGTGACTATCCTCTTCCTCCTCAATTTTCATGCTGATAGCTTGTAAGAACATTTTTGGTTCTGGGCACTGCCACAAGTGGCTAAGGCCCAATTTTTCTGCCCCTGTTTAACAGGGGCGTGTAATTACAATTTTTGATGCAATACTTTGCAGCAGGGCTCATTCCTGTGCTCCAACTAGAGTATCTGTGAGGGGTTGCAGTGTTGTGGCACTAGCACCAGTGCCTAAGGCCCAATTTTTCTGCCCCTGTTCAACAGGGGCATGTAATTACAATTCTTGATCTAATATTTCACAGCAGGGCCCATTCCTGCGCCCACCAAGAATAACTGTGAGAGCTTACAGTGTTGTGGCAACACCTAAGGCCCACATTTCTGCAGAGTATATAGGCCAATACATTCAAACATCCAACTTACAAACGACTCCTACTTTCAAACAGAAGGAGACAACAGGAAGTGAGAGGAAATCTACCCCTAGGAAGGGAAATTCTTTCCTGTAAGAGTTTCTTGTTTCATTAAAAACCCAAAATGTTCAAAATCTAATTGCAATTGGGACAGAAAGTGGGATGAAATCTTCTGAACAGGTGAACAGACAGCAAAACAAAGGTTACAGGAGTGATAACCCTTCCCTATGTTTTCCAAAAAGCTTAAAAATAGATTTTTGGGCTGGAGCCTGTATACTGCTGTTCAGAGTATATAGGGCCTGGGGGCCCCACGCCTTTCCTTTTTTTAATTTGGGTGTGAGTTTCCCCTTAATATCCATACAAAACCCAAAGGGGCTGATAATGGGCTGGGGGGGTACCCATGCAATTTTTCTTAATGATTTTCATCCATATTGCCAGGACCAGACATTACATTAAAGCTGCAAGCAGTTTTAAATTACTTTTATTCCTTTAGAAATGTCATTTCGTGCAGGGACAGTTCTAAACACGGGAAACACACGCCACTTTACAGGCATACTATAGACACCCCCCAGGCATGAAATTTAAAGGAATATTTCACTTTTATTTTTTTTACTTTAAGCATTATTAAAATCACTGCTCCTGAAAAAACAGCAATTTTTCAAACTTTTTTTGCATTAATACATGTACCCTGGGGCAGGACCCAGGTCCCCAAACCCTTTTTAGGACAATAACTTTCATATTAGCCTTTAAAATTTGCACTTTTGATTTCTCGCGTTCGAGTCCCATAGACTTTAACGGGGTTCGAAAGTTTGCGCAAACTATCAGTCCGTTCCCAAGTTCTGGTGCGAATCGGGGGGTGTTCGGCTCATCCCTAGTGACCACTGAGAAATGTATGCCATTGCCTCTAGCAACTGTGACAGGTGGAGTAGAGGTGTCCCTGGAGACCGTACAGGAGCTCATGGTGTCTCAACTTGGGATTTCCCAGGACAACTGTGCCACTGCCCCAATGGGCGAATGTGTTTCACATGAGGTGAAAAGTGATGTACTAAGTATCCTACAATCTCAAACTGCTAATGTACTAATGCAGCCTATACAGGGCAGGCATGTGGATAATGATGATGTTGAAAAGTATACTTCTGACAATGTTGATAGTTTGGTGTTTCCTATGGCAACCACGGGCAGTGCTGTAGTATTGTCCCTGGAAATCTCACGAGAACTCCCTGTGTTGAAGCCGGCAGGGCCCAGAACAGCTCTGATACTGCGCAGGTGGAACAAAATGGGGAAATCGCTCAAACGGTGGAGCATGCATTGTCACAATCGGATGTGGTTTACAGTGACTGGTGCAGGAAGTCTGCTGCCAAACCACTCTGTCCACTGTGTCTCCTTAGGCAGATAGAGCAGTACTATGCAGTGCTGGTGATAGGAGCACAGACAGAATAGACTGGGAGGGTTGGTACAGGATAGCACTTGCAATATTTGATGAAGTAACTATGCCCCAGCAGGGTATGTTGTGTAATAGTGAGGTGGACACTATTGCTGCTGTGACAAATAGACAGGCTGCAGGGTCTGTAGACACAGGTGCGTTGACTGTTGCAGAAGTTAACCATCTCCAGTTGGTAGGATATGAAAAGGGCGCATACATAGCAGGGGTTTTGTCCACCGCAAAGCAGATGAGTAATGTTGAGTGTCAGAACAACAGTGTAATGGATAAGGACTTGGAAAGGCTCAGTGTTGCCAAAAATGAGAGGATGAGTATGAGTTTGGCAGTGCTCAAGGGGAGCCACAAGCTGTGTCAGTTACCTCTGAGGTGGAGGTCTCCTTAAGTATCTTGGCCTCTCGAATCTTGGCAAATGAACCCCTCCACGTCGCTACTAAGGAAACAGTCCCTAAAGTTCTATGTTTAGATGTAGGATGTTTAGAAATAACTGAGGGGTTGTTAGAAATGTTGGAATTGGTTAAATCCCTTTCACTGTACACCTGCATGTATCCACCACAGATGGGCGGTCTGGTACTACGTAGTACCAATCAGTGGATGCAATTGGTATAGGTGATGTTAAGCAATGTTGATAAAAAAAATGTATTTGTTACTGCAATTCTGGTTACTTTTGTGCAAAGTGGTCTTATGGTTCTCTGCGAGAGTGCTTCCAGCAGAAGTTGTGTGTGGAATGCGCTAAGGGGAACTGCTAGAGGAATCATAAATTACAGACATAGTGGAAGTCTCTACGTATGTTGGTGTGATGAGGCACATTCCTGCTGGTGTGGTCAAAAGTGCGGTTGAGCAGTGGTTGGTACATGGCTTGTGTACTGACCCACCCGCTACACCTCATGTAAAGGAAGGGCCCGGAACAGACGCAGCAGTAGTGGGAATTCTGTCTTTTACTCGCAAAGAGTTGCAGATTGAGGTACCCAGAGACACTCTGACAGAAAATAACAGTGTTGGTGACTGTAACGAGAAAGCATCACTGATGAGTACTGTTGGGGCTGCACTGATAATCAGGGCACTGATGATCACTCCCCTGATTATCTGTACAGGTCTCCCCTGTGAGGAGATTCTGCTGATCGTCTCTCCTTTCCTCACACTCTGTCAATGTGAGATGAAGAGAGCCGACCTGTATTTCCTTGTTTATATGTGATCAGCTGTGATTGGACACAGCTAATCACATGGGTAAAGAGCCATGTCATCAGCTCTTTACTGAGATCGGGGTTGCACAGTGTCCCAGTGACACACCTGTGATTGCCGTACTGTGTGCCCCATGGGTGACGTCATATAACATCATCCCAGGAACAACAGAGCACCACACCCACCGTCATTTGTCTATATAGCAGGAGGGAGGTAGTTAAAGAGTATTTTTTACCCCCAAAAAATTGTGAAAATCCACTGTGCACATACCGTGTGATATAAAAAGTTGCAACTCCCATCATTTTATCCTCTAGGGCAGGGGTGCACAAAATTTTAAGAGCGAGGGCCACTTAATCACCTTGGTAACCAGTCGCAGGCTACAATGAGCGGAGAGGGTGGATGACAGGTCACGGCTACTCTATAGGCCCTCCAATCCGATCCACTCAGATTTTTTTTTAAAAGGATTGGAGGCAGGTGAGAGTAAACGATCAAAAGTCTGTTTACATTTGCCGCTCTGTAGAAGTGAATTGAGTGTCAGATTGGGTAGGGCTGATTGTGTGAAAAGGGCTTAAGACTTTCATACTAATGTGCTGTGGTTTACCCACACTGCAGGTGCAGAGTAGTGCACCTGTGTCGATCATGCAAGTTAACTGAACTTTAACATAGACTCTGCCTGTGGCAAAAGACGGTGCTGTACAGGAAGAATCAGCTTATGGGGCTCTGTTCCGCAGCCGCTTTCTTCCTCTACCACCAGCTTCATTCACAACACTGATGCTGTGGTATGACGGGTCGGCAACCTGCGATCTGGGCTTGATAACCTGCCATTACAGAGCAGGAGGTCGCGGGCCACATCAGAGGGCTCCACGGGCCGCATATGGCCCCCGGGCCACTGGTTGGCCACCCCTGCTCTAGGATCTCTAGCAAAAAAATACAGATTTTTACACATAGGAGAGAAATGGCAGAATTGGCCTGTGTGGAAACTGGTTAACAAAGAGGAGGAGAGGAATGGCTTCAGGGGAATCGCATTGCTATTCTAGGCATTGCAACAGAAACAAGACATACCTGGGCTGAAAACCCAATAGCTTGTACATTTATATAATCCATGAGGTGCTAGAGTAGTGTGACCATATATTAATTGGACGAACCCTCTGCACACTGCTATAGACCCTTTCCAGCAAGCTATGCAATGAAAAACTGGGATTTTTGGTTTACACGTACTGCGATACTTGTTTACGCTGGCCAACTGCATCAAATGAATCCCTTATATGGCCAGTCCTACTATGCTCTGCCACTGCAAATGCTACGATGGACACAATGTCAACATGGGGCAAACCATCCTCCTGATCACCCCTGGTCCCAGTGTGCGGGTGACAGCTGGCTCAAGAGCAGGAGGTGCAGCTGTTCTGGAAGGAGGGGATCCCCACACTGCTCTGTCCACTTCACCTCCAGCGTGCCTGAGCTTCACACACATTCCTTCTCCCACCCCTCTCTCCCTGGCCATGTGCTGCATGCATCTGTGAAGGGGATGTGGGGCAGGAAGATTAAACAAGCACCTGACAGCCACATTGAAATAGAAGCTGCTGACTGATCCAGTGAGCCCCTGGGGGGCATCCAAGTGAGTGAGCACTCTCACTGACCAGACCCTGCACCCTCTCTCCCTCTCTCCCTGCCCCTCTCTCCCTGTCCCAGCTCTTGCTCTCTCTGACCCCCTCTCTCTCCTTCTCCCCCTCTCTCTCTGTCCCACTCTCTCTCCCTTTCCATGCCCACCCTCTTTCCCTCACCCCCTCTCTCCCTGCCCCTCTCTCTCTCCCTGCCCCCCCTCTCTCCCTGCCTCCCCTATCTAACCCTCTCTCTCTCTCCCTGCCCCCTTTCCTTTTCCCTCTTTCTGCCCACACCTCCTTTCTCTCTTTCCCTCTCCCTGCCCCTCTCTCTCCCTGCCCCCTCTCTCCCCTCCCTGCCCGTCCTCCCCCTCTCTCTCACTCTCCATACCCCCTCTCTTTCTCCCTGTTCCTTCTCTCTCCCTCTCCCTGACCCCTTTCTCTTCCCTCTCTGCCCACCCCCTCTCTCTCTCCCTCTCCCTGCCCCCTCTCTCTCTCCCCTTGCTGTCCTCTCGCTGTCCCCTCTCTCTCTCCCTGCCCCCGCTCACTTGCTGCTTCCCCCTCTCTCTCTCTGCCTGCCCCTGTTCTCTCCCTGCCCCCCTCTCTCTCTCTCTCCCTCTCCCTGCCCCCTCTCTCTCTCTCCCCTTGCCGTTCTCTCGATGTCCCCTCTCTCTCTCCCTGCCCCCCGCTCTCTTGCTGCTTCCCCCTCTCTGCCTGCCCCTCTTCTCTCCCTACCCCCCCTCTCTCTCCTTGCCAGCACTGGAAATAGCTTTAGCCCAGTCTGTTTATCAAACGTTTTCCTTCCCATCACCTACCTAAAGATGTGATGCATAACAATATAAAAGAATGACTTCAATAACTTTATCCACTTAAAGCGGTATTAAACCCCAAAGCAAACATTTGTTCTATTGCAGTTTACCAATTCTTAGATGTGGTGGCTGCATATTTTGCTTTAGGATTTCTTCCTTTTATGTTCACCTGGTGAGCCTGCTAGTAAGTCAGGTAAGTGTTTTTTCGAAACAATGAACTGTCTTGCAGATGTAGCAGTTACAGGGTTGAATCAAACCCTTTAACAATGGTAGAGGTGCTTATAATGTTCAGGTTCCATTTATTTATGCAATACCTTTATCCCAGAAGGAAAAAAAAAATGTTTGCTGTAACTTATTATAAAGTGTGAGCAATTTGTTTAGTGTACCTAAATTTGCTAGTTCATCTAACATACACATACCTCTCTGCCACTCTGACTGATGTCCAAAGGTGTCTCTGTTGCTCCTTCATCCAGAGTGGGCGCACCCCAATGCAGCATACACGCGGTCAGATTTTCCGATGGAAAATGTTCGATGGGAGCTTTTTATTGGAAATTCTGACCGTGTGTAGGCTCCATTGGATATTTTCCATTGGAATTTCCGACACACAAAATCTGAGAAAAAAATCAGTTGAAAGAAATTCCGATCGTGTGTACACAATTCCGAAGCACAAAGTTCTACACATGCTCGGAATCAAGCAGAAGAGCCGCACTGGCTATTGAACTTTTCATTTTTTCTCGGCTCGTTGTACATCACCGCATTCTTGACGCTTGGAATTTCCAAAAGCTGCTTTATTTTTACAAACTTCCCTATTCCGTGTTCAACATAAGGTGTCTGTTTCTTCTGAGTACCAAGTTGCAAGGGTACAGGCTCACTTAGTAGTTGCAGTGGTAAACTATGCATGAGACAGTGACACCTAGGAACAGTCCAAGCAGGTTTATTCTGCACTTTCATTCAGCAAGGAAGCAAACAAATACAGTTTTGATGCAGTAGAGCTTTGTACAGCATGTCCAAAGCATAAATCAAATTAAACATATGCAGTATAAAGGCCTGAGGACAGATGAGACTAATATATGAGGTCTAGATACAGTTGTGTGAAAAAGTATTTGCCCCCTTAATGATTTTTTATTTTTTGCATATCTGTCACACTTAACTAACTCAGATTATCAAACAAATGTTCTTATTACACAAAGATAACCTGAGCAAATACAAAATGCCGTTCTTTAATTATGGTTCATTTATTAAGGCAAAAAAGCTTGCCAAACCTGCCTGGCTTTATGTGAAAAAGTAATTGCCCCCTAAACCTAATATTTGGTTGTGCCACCCTTGGCAGCAACAACTACAATCAAGCGTTTGCGATAACTGGCAATGAGTATTTCACATTGCTGTGGAGCAATTTTGGCTCACTCTTCTTTGCAGAATTGTTTTAATTCAGCCGCATTGGAGGGTTTTTTCAGCATGAACGGCCTGTGTAAGGACATGCTACAGCATCTCAATTGGATTTAAGTCCAGGTTTTGACTTGGCCACTCCAAAACCTAAATTTTGCTTTGCTTGAACCATTTGGAGGTGAACTTGCTGTTGTGTTTCGGATCATTGTCCTGCTGCATAATTCAAGTGCACTTGAGCTTGAGGTCACAAACTGATGGCTGGATATTTTCCTTTAGGATTTTCTGGTAGAGCTCAGAATTCATGGTTCATTCAAGTATGGTAAGTCGTCCAGGTCCTGAAGCTGCAAAGCAGCCACAGACCATCACGCTACCACCACCATGTCTGACTGTTGGTATGATGTTTTTGTTATGAAATTCTGTATTAGTTTTATGCCAGATGTAAAGGGACACGTACCTTCCAAAAAAGTAACATTTTTGTCTCTTCAGTCCACAGAATATTTGCCTAAAAGTCTTGGGGATAATCAAGTTTTTTGGTAAATATGAGATGAGCCTTTGTGTTCTTTTTGGTCAGCAGTGACTTTGGCCTTGGAACTCTCCCATGGATGGCATTTTTGCCCAGTCTATTTCTTATTGTTGAATCATCAACACTGATCATACCTGAGGCAAGTGAGGCCTGCAGTTCTTTAGATGTTGTTCTGGGTTCTTTTATGACCTCCTGGATGAGTCATCGCCATGCTCTTTGAGTAATTTTTGTAGTCCGGCCATTCCTGGGAAGGTTCACCACTGTACCAATTTATCTCCATTTGTGGATAATGGCTCTCCCTGTGGTTCACTGGAGTTCCAAAGCCTTAGAAATGGCTTTGAAAAACTTCCTAGGTTAATACATGTACATTACTTTGTTTCTAATCTGTTCTTGATTTTTTTTAGATTGTGGCATGATGTGTGGCTTTTTGTAATCTGTTAGCGTGCTTCACTTTGTCAGACAGCTTCTATTTATGTGATTTCTTGATTCAACAGGTCTGGCAGTAATCAAACACACACACACACACACACACACACACATATATATATGTATATATATATATATATATATATATATATATATATATATATATATATAAAAGTTGATTCCACCACACTGATTGTGAAATATTATGTAAAAGTCAGCCAAATTTAAGTAATATGTAATAATATATAATATTAACTTCTTGTGACCACTATCTTGTTAATCACTCCAACAGCCCAAGGTTATTCCTCCTCACTTTCCAGAATACTCGTGTTACCGTGTATGTATCTCATCAAATAAAAGGTCATACGTAGTGTAACCCATTAACCACTTCTGGACCGCCACATAACAATATATGTCCTAACTTTGAAGAGGAATATCGTTGTTATGGCAGAAGCTAGCTGCCATAACCCTGGTATCCTCTTCTTCAGCCGGTGGTCTGGTTTCCGATAATAGTGGTCTCTGCGGTAGACTCGCAGCAAGATCACTTTTATCGGACATGTTCCAGTGCCCTCCTCCGCTTACCGGAGCCATCGGCAGCAGTGGAGGCGATCAGATCCCCTTCCTTGCTGGGTATGGAGACGAGTGAGGGGAAGATGGCCCCCACCCGTCTCCATACCATTGCAGGGTGGAAGCGATGTCAAAACATCACTTCTGCCCATAGCTTTTAAAAGGCAATTTTTAAAAAAAAATTTTTAAATGACTTTTTTTTTTATTGCATTTTTGTGTAAATATGAGATCTGAGGTCTTTTTGAACCCAGATCTCTTAATTTTCTTTATTTATATCCATATCAACAATCCATTAAATACATTTTCAACTTAGGTGTTCCATAACATAGGTATCTATAGCCTCAGTTCATGTCCCAATATCATTATATAATAAATCCCCATGTCCTGGCCCACTTGACCAATTCCCACATTCCCCTTTTTCACCCTTTCCAAAAAAAAAAAAGATGCCCTCCCACCCCCCTTTCTCCTTCCCGCCCTCTTCTCCTTCCTCCCGTACCCCCTCCCATCCCCCGGGGGGTGGACACGACTCACTCTGGGGGGTCAAATACCTTGTCCTCCTCTTTAACTTCTCATAAGTGACTTCCCCTCCTAGGAATATATAAATCTTACCCAGTGTGACCATGTATCCCTATATCTTTCTCTTTTTTCCAGGGCTGAGAACACTAGATCTTCCATTACTTCAATATTCCTTACCTTGTTAAGCCCCATTGCAATTGTGATTGGGTTAGGTTTTTTCCAACATAGGGTAATACAAGCTTTAGCAGCATTAACCAAATGGCACAGAACTGATTCCCAATTTGGCAATTGTGAGCAATGTAGTAAAAAGAATGCCGGGTCTTTCTGAATTGGGCATTCCATGAATTTTTGTGTTATCCTCTGTACCTCCGACCAATATTCTTCAATCTTGGGACATGCCCAAAAGATGTGAAATAAAGTACCGCGTTCTTCCTGGCATCTCCAACAGCTATCTGCTACCTCCGGGAAGATCTTACTTAGTACTGACGGTGTACAATACCACCGCGTTAACAATTTATAATTCATCTCTTGGGTGCGTGTGCAAATTGATGTGTTCAGTGAGAGGTAGATGATGTTATGGTATTCATCAGGGGTAAATGTCCTATTCCAATCTTTTTCTCATCTACTAAGACTCGGTATCTGGAAGTCTTCTGAGGGGGCTACCAGCAAGGAGTATATCTTGCAAAGAATACTTCCAAGAGGTTCTCCTTTCTCACAGTATATTTCATACTGCATTTGCTGTCGTCTATAATTTCCCGGCGGTCCTAATGTCTTAAAAAAAGTGGTCTAGCTGCAATGCTTGCCATATTCTTAACCAGGATCAACACTCCGGATGCATCAGTGTAGCAATCCACGGCCAGCAATCTTCGATTAATATTGGTGCCTCCAACACCTCTCTAGTCTGCGCTGGTATATGCAGTAGTTGTGCAGATACAAGGTATTCCTCTGGGGGGGAGGTTATAGCGGGTATTGGTAAGTTATATAAGGAGGTATAGAAATCCCCAAATACCTGCCAATATCTTTTGGTTTTGTTATTAATTGTCCCCTATTCCCTTTTATTTGGGGTATATATGTTGCTGTGGGTTGTTCCTTAAGGGATCTAGCCAGTAAATTTACCACATTTCCCTCCCGATTCATATGAAATTTTCCTCCCAGCTTGTATTGAACCCAGATCTCATATTTAAGAGGACCTGTCATGCTTTTTCTCTATAACAAGGGATGTTTACATTCCTTGTAATATGAATAAAAGTGACACAACCTGTTTTTTTTAAAGAACAGTGTAAAAATAAAAAATAAAATGTAAAATAAATAATAAAAAAAAAATAACGCACCGAGCTTGCGTGCATAAATGAATGGATACGTGCAGGCGCAATTTTGAAGCATGACATGTTGGGTATCAATTTATTCAGCATAACATTATCTTTCATAATATAAAAAAAAACTGGGCTAACTTTACTGTTGTCTTACTTTTTAATTCATAAAATATATTTTTTACAAAAAAAGTGTGCTTGTAAGACCGCTGAGCAAATACAGTGTGACAGAAAGTATTGCAATGACTGCCATTTTATTCTCTAGGATGTTAGGAAAAAAAATTATGTTTGGGGGTTCTAAGTAATTTTCTAGCAAAAAAAATGTTTTTAACTTGTAAACAACAAATCTCAAAAAGAGGCTCGGTCCATAAGTGGTTAAACATTAATTTTTATTTATTGTAAATGGAATGTACCCGCAAAGCAGCAAAAATAAATATGGCTCATCACATATGGCACACATGCCACACATGCCAGATCACATGCCCTTCTGTCTGGGAAGGCTTGCCCATAGCACAAATGAAGCTTACAGGTGCATACATATGCCATGTTCAGGCCGGCAATGGGTTGGCAAACATGCACAGATGTGGGCACCAAACTGTCACCAATACTGGCACGAACCGGACTATTTAAACAAAGCTGCAGCATTGGCTAATTGCTGTTTGGTCTTACAGCTTATGTGTGCTTGGTTCCTGATACCGGTGTTTGTTCCTGACCCAGCTTGCTCCCGACCATGCTTGTCTGTTACCTGCCCTGACCTTGGCTTGTCCCCAGATGCTGCTTCTGCCTCCTGTTCTTGCCTGATCTCCTTCACCATTGCCGACACTGGCTTGTGACCCGGCTATCCCACTGCTTGCCATCTTTGCCTTATCTGCCCAACTGCTACCAGCCCAGCTCATCTGACCCTGCATCCTGCTCATCCAGCCTTCAGTCCAGTGAGCTCACATCTGGCTTGAGCTTCGTGCTGCACATCCACAGTCTGCCCCAGTGAAAGCTTTGTGCCAGATTATCAGCCATCAGCCTGCCACATCTGCTGCCACATCTACCTGCTGACTACTGCTACCCACGCAGACTACTGGGCTGATCTCAGGCACTCATACCCCATCATGCTCCCGTGGCTGCTGTTTCACTATCAGTGGTCTCCGAGTCGGAGTTGTACAAGAAGTCTTCCTCTTCATGCCAGTCTCACTACCAGGTATGTGACACATGCTCTATGCACGTTTCATCAGAAATTACTTTTTTGGGGGAAAAAGGGACATAGGATCTGACAGAGACCGAATGTCTTAAATACATACAGCAACTAAAGGAGGAAATCACTCCCAACTCCTGGCAAACTGCTAACAGAAGAGGTAATCACTTCAAACTTTTAGCAAACAGCTAACAGAAGAGGTAATCAACTCCTGGCAGAATCAAACTAATACATCTGCAAAACCATCTCTTAATTCCATAACAATTTAGAATCTAAAAAGAGATGTTTTTTCAGCTTAATTATTAGTTTGATATTAGAGTTGGAAGTGATTCCCTCTTTTCCAGGAATTGGAAGTGATTTCCTCTTTCTTTTAATTGCTGTGTGTATTTAAGACATCTGGTCACTGTCAGATCCTGTGTTCCTGTGTTCCTATCTACTCTGGCAACTGTATTTCTGACAAAACATGCATAGAGTGGGGAACGCTATCTGACGTAACTGTGCATGTGCTCCAAATGTGATGGACTCTAATTCTTTTGCTGCTTTGTTATGCTATGTATGGCATTTTACTTTATGAGATACATATAACATGAGCTTTATCAGAAATGAAGAGGACTAACCTGGGGCTGTTTGAGTAATTCCCTTTTCGGCTATGATCTGTTAAATTGCTTGTGACCTTCATAATTATGTGTGGTGGCAGAGAAGAAGTGTCCCGATGGTGATTCACTGGGTGTTGGAGAACTTGAGTGGTCACATAAAGTCATTATTACATAGAATTTTATTTTATCTGACCTTTACATAATATTTCACAATCGGTGTGTTGGAATCAAGTTTATATTGAGATTGTGTTTGGATTTTTGCACTGAGTTTGTTTGCATTGCATCTAATATTGCATGTCACTGTTCTTACAGGAATTGCACTACACGTGTACAGTATTTATGTATATATGTTTGAAGTATATGTTTTTGGATAATAGTGGAAGCAGCTTTCTCAACCATAATATTGGTTACACATTTTAAGTTGGTTTATACAACTTTTGTTGATATTACTCTTCGTAGTAGATAGCACATGTATAACTAGCAAAATAGCACATTTATAACTAGCAAAAAATTTGCCCATTCGAGAATGTGCAATGTTCAAGTAGCTTGGCATAGATTATGGGGGGGGGGGGGGGGGCGGGGGGGGGGGCGGGTGAAGTCGTGTGTGCAATGATGAGAGCAGTGCACAAAAAAAATGAACAGACAAACGTTTAGGAATAACATTAAGGCTGGGTTCACAATGCAGCGGTGACGAGAATCGGATGTGATTCGCACCACACTGCAGTGCAAATCACATCCGATGTCGGTGCGATGCGAGTTCAGCCATACAGATAGTATGGCTGAATTCTCACCCACCCGGCCCAAACTCGCACAGGACCCTTTTTTTGGTCTGCAGCAGAATCGGATCACATGGGTGTTCACACCATGCAATCCGATTCCTGTCCGAGTTTGCAGATCGCACTGCGATATGTGAACTGATCTGGGGGTGTCATTAACGTTTCACTGACACTCCCAGCATTTCGCATAGGGCAGTGTGAACTGCCGCCGGGAGGTATGCGATGCGGGAACCCGCAGCAGATTTGTGGCGTTCCCGCATCGCTGCAATGTGAACCCAGCCTAAACAATAAACACATTAAGGGCTAATTTTTGTCTGAAACCTTGAAACAGACTGAGACAGTACAGTTAAATCACACTTGTTTAATAATAATAATAATAATAATAAAAGGTAAACAGAGTAAACATAGTAAAAACATAGCCATAGTTCAGGAACTGGAACAGATAGTCAGACAAGCTAAAACGTCAGGGAGCCAGAGATGAGCATAGTAGAACAGCAAGCAGGATCTGGAGCCAGAAGGAATGTCAGCCAGGCAAGTCTTTAACAGGAACACAGGAGAGCGTCTCTAGAGATGTGACCAAGGTGAACGCAGAGATAATCTGGACTGGACGGCTTAAGTAGGCAGGACTGACGAGCAGGGTATCAACAGGTAAGTCACTGTGGAGAGTAAAGAGTTAGCAATTAGCTGACAGCTGAGCAGCCAGCTTTGAAAATGAAGGGCTGAGCCCAGCCCTGACAAATTAGCGCATGTGTTGCATTTTTTTGTAATGTGTTATAATGCATTGGTGTGCATTATACCTGCATTGTGTTTATTTTGTTTTTTTTTCTTGTTTGCCTTGATTTGCCTTGCAGTGTGTTGTGTTTCTGCACATGTGTGCGCATTTGAATGCATTGCATTGCGCTGCAATGATGAAAAGTAGTGCATGCCATACTTGTTTTCAGCACTGGGCAAATGCAATGCAACACGCTGATGTGAACTGCATTCATAGAGAACTGTTAATTTTTGGTTACCATATGTTGGGAATGCACTCACAAACGAATCCCAGCATATCTGGTGAGAATAAACCCTAAGACGTGTTTATAAAAATAAAGTAGTAACATTGTCCATAGCAGTCAATTCAATGTTTTGTTTAATTTTTGTAAACTGACTATAGAAAAAAATTACAGCTGGGAAATGATTGATTTCTAAACTTGTATAGACATTTGTCAGAAGTTTTTACCCATAATGAGGATGTAAAATAACCTGAAGGAGCTCAGAAAAGGTCAGACATGAATCATACATGGGTCAGAAGCAACTTGAATTCACCAGAAAACACACAGCACTTTCCATGTTCTTAGTGATATAAGAAAATTTCAGCCCCAGCCCAGACCATCTGGTTTGGACACAGTGGATGGTCATTATATACAGTGCCTTGCAAAAGTATTCTCCCCCCTTAGATTTTTACCTATTTTGTTACATTACAGCTTTTAGTTCAATGTTTTTTTTTTTAATCTAAATTATATGTGATCGATCAGAACACTATAGTCTAAGTTGGTGAAGTAAAATGATAAAAATATATACATAAAACTATTTTTCAGAAAAAAAAAAAGAAGAAAATTGGCATGTGCGTATGTATATTAACCCCCTTTGTTATGAAGCCGATAAAAAGCTCTGGTGCAACCAATTACCTTCAGAAGTCACATTATTAGTGAAATGATGTCCACCTGTGTGTAATCTAAGTGTCACATGATCTGTCATTATATACACATTTTTTTGAAAGGCTCCAGAGGCCGCAACACCCAAGCAAGAGGTACCACTAACACTGCCATGAAGACCAAGGAACTCTCCAAACAAGTAAGGGACAATGTTGTTGAGAAGTACAAGTCAGGGTTAGGTTATAATATTATATCCAAATCTTTGATGATCCCTAGAAGCACCATCAAATCTGTCATTTCAAATGGAAAGAACATGGCACAACAGCAAACCAAGCCAAGAGATGGCCCCACACCAAAACTCATGGACTGGACAAGGAGGGCATTAATCAGAGAGGCAGCACAGAGATCTAAGATAACGCTGGAGAAGCTGCAAAGTTCCAAAGCACTGTAGTATCTGTACATAGGATGACAATAAGCCGTACATTCAATAAAGTTGGGCTTTATGGCAGAGTGGCCAGAAGAAAGCCATTACTTTCAGCAAAAAATAAAATTGCACATTTTGAATTTGCAAAAAGGCATATGGGAGACTCCCAAAATGTATAAAGGAAGGAAGTTGCTCTGGTCTGAGACAAAAATTTAACTTTTTGGCTATCAAAGAAAACACTTCTGGTGAAAACCCAACACATCACATCACCCAAAGAACACCATCCCCACAGTGAAACATGGTGGTGACAGCATCATGCAGTGGGGATGTTTTTCAGCAGTTGGGACTGGGAAACTGGTCAGAGTTGAGGGAAAGATGGATGGTGCTAAATACAGGGATATTCTTGAGCAAAACCTCTACCACTCCGTGTGCGATTTAAGGTAGGGTGGAGGTTCACCTACTGGTAGGACAATGACCCCAAACACACTGCTAAAGCAAAACTTGAGTGGTTTAAGGGGCAATATGTAAATGTGTTGGAATGGCCTTGTCAAAGCCCAGACCTCAATCCAATAGAAAATCTGTGGTCAGACTTAAAGATTGCTTTTACAAGTGCAAACCATCCAACTTGAAGGAGCTGGAGCAGTTTTGCAAGGAGGAATGGGCAAAAATCCCAGTGGTAAGACATGGCAAGCTCATAGAGACTTATCGAAAGTGACTTGGAGCTGTGATAGCCGCAAAAGGTGGCTCTACAAAGTATTGACTTTAGGGGAGTGAATAATTATGCACATTGACTTTTTCTGTTATTGTGTCCTATTTGTTGTTTGCTTCACAATAAAAAAAATTAAAAATCTTCAAAGTTGTAGGCATGTTCTGTAAATCAAATGATGCAAATACTCAAACAATCCATGTTCATTCCAGGTTGGGAGGCAACAAAACACGAAAAATGCCAAGGGGGTGAATACTTTTGCAAGGCACTGTACACACATGCACATATGATAATGATATATGTAACACAATGATGGCTGACCTTGGCCCATATTTGTTGTTAAAAATAAAAAATAAAAGGATATCACCAGAACAATTCATATATCTGTTGTCGGCAGAATAGTTAAAAATAAGGCACCTGAACTCAATACGTTCCTTAGGAAAAATCAATGCTTATAACACACTGCTTTAAAATAGGTTACAATGATTAACATAATGTGCTACAACAGAATAAAATATAGTTTTGCCAACAAATAAGCATATGAGATATTTTATATATATATATATATATATATGAAATGAAGTAAAACAACATGTAGCGCAATTGCCGTTGGGAAATTATTTATATTGTATTGCAGAATAAGACATTGTTTGAATTTTATTTAAAAAATCATATCATTACCAACTTCATTTACAATATTTTGACATTTCTCATCATTTATTACACTTAAAAAAGCTAACAATACTGTACATGACAGCCTGAATGTTATGTGACAGATTTGCTGAAGCTTCCACTAAAAATAGAGCAAACATAGTTATGAGAGAAAAACAAAGAACTATAAAAAAAAGTACATGCAAAGACCAGTTTATTAAGGGTGGCCATACACTTAAAGAAGTACGGGCCTTTCCTTGGAAGAACCGTACCTTAAGCCCCTTCCACACTGGGGCGGGAGCGGCGTCTGCGGCAAAGCAGCGCTATTTTAGCGATGCTTTACCGTCGTTTTAGTGGCAGAATGCCGCCACTAGCGGGGCGGTATTAACCCCCACTAGCGGCCGAAAAAGGGTTAAAACCGCCCGCAAAGCATAACCATGCTGCCCCATTGATTTCATTGGGTAGGAGCGGTTTAGGAGTGGTGAATACACCGCTCCTTCACCGCTCCAAAGATGCGGCTAGCAGGACTTTTTTCAGGCACCTTTCACACTGGGGCATTTTTCAGGCGCTACAGGGCTAAAAATAGCGCCTGTAAAGCGCCTGAAAAAATCTGGCCCCTTTCACTCCAGTCTGAAAGCCGGAGGGCTTTCACACTGGAGCGGTGCACTAGCAGGACGGTGAAAAAAGTCCTGCTAGCCCCATCTTTGGAGCGGTGAAGGAGCGGTATATTCACCGCTCCTAAACCGCTCCTACCCATTGAAATCAATGGGGCAGCACAGCTATACCGCCGGCAAAGCGCCGCTTTGCGGCACTTTGCGGGCAGTTTTAACCCTTTTTTGGCCGCTAGTGTGGGTTAAGACCACCCCGCTAGTGGCCGCATACCGCCGCTAAAACTATGGTAAAGCGGCGCCCCAGTGTGAAAGGGGCCTCACTGTCCTGCTAGCGCACCGCTCCAGTGTGAAAGCCCTCCGGCTTTCACACTGGAGTGAAAGGGGCCAGATTTTTTCAGGCGCTTTACAGGCGCTATTTTTAGTGCTGTAGAAAAAACGCCCCAGTGTGAAGGGGCTTTAGGGATCCACTCAAATGCTCCTTTCTTTCTGTAGAAATTGGAACAGTCAAGTAGAATCAGGGTTTACTTCCTCTTTAAGGGGGTTCTTTGCACATGAGGTTACAGTGAGCACTGATGGAACAAGTGACATGGTAAGTGACAACTAGAGAGAGAGAGAGCGTGACCTGACATGGGCTGACTGGGCAGCATATATAATATTACCTTGCAGCGATGACACAGAATTTGGCATTTGATCTTATTGCTTTTGTGATTTGGATTATATATTAAACAGGCAATGTGTTATAACATATTAGATTAAACCAGTTAATTTTTACAGCAAGTTTAGCCCTTAGCAAACAGATATTAAAATGCTGACATATCTGGTTTATCCTGATCGTAACACACAGTTTGATAAACAATTATAGCTTGCAGCTGTCAAAGTAGAAAAAAAAGTGGTTAAAAAAACGAAACTGTAGTACCAAAAAGTAAACTTTTATAATAAAGTGGTTCTAAAGACAGATTTTTTTTTTCCCTTTTATGCATTCACTGTATTAAGGTAAATTACAATACTTACCTGAGCCTAACAATGTGCCCGAGAGCAGCGCCTCTCTCTGATCTCCCCCTCCTTACAGGACACAGAGGCAACCATGGAAGCCATTGGCTCCTGCTGCTGTCAGTCAAATCCATGACGAGGGGGTGGCAGGGCCGAGCCGTGCTGTCTGTCTCTATGGACACAGGCAGTGTGGCTTGGGATCAAGTCCACAGGTGTGCCTCAATAGGATGCAGCTTTCTATGGTAGGACACCAAGATGAAGAGTCAAGAGCGCTGGTGGGAGATTATAGAAGAGGAGGATTGGGGCTGCTCTGTGCAAAACCATTGAGCAGAGCATGTAAGTATAATATGCTTTAAAAAAAAAAAAAAAAATATATATATATATATATATATATATATATATATATATATATATATATATATATATTTAACCCTTTACCCTTCACTTTAATTTACCCTCTGAACTACAATTTTAGGGACAGGCCCTTCAGGTCTGGTAAGGATATTAAGGGGAACCACGCGCCAAAATTACAAAAATTGGCGTGGGTGTCCCCCTCAAAATCCATACCAGACCCTTCAGGTCTGGTATGGATTTTAAGGGGAACCCCATGCCAATTTTTTTTTAAAAATGGTGTGGGGGTCCCCCAAAAAATCCATACCAGACCCTTATCTGAGCACGAAACTTTGCAGGCCGCAGGAAAAGAGGGGGGGGGGGCGAGAGAGCATCCCCCCTCCTAAACCATACCAGGCCACATGCCCTCATCAGGCTTTCTAGCGGGATTTACTACAGGGATTTATTGTGTGCAAGGGGTCCCTTTATGTAATATAGCAAGTCTATAAAAAAAGATTTGCGAGTACCACATTTTACTATTTTTAATAAAGATTATATGAAGATGTCACATGATGCTTGCTTACTTTTTTCTAAAGTATTTTAAAAAGAATCCCAGACTGGATGAAGCACCAAACCGTAGATACTGTGTATTAGGAAGTAAGAAAGTGGAAGATACTGTCGATTATAAACACAATTACAAAAGAGAACTTTTACCAGGAAAGGAGATCTTCCTAAAGCCTAGTGCACACGAATAGTTCACTAGTCATTTTACTAATGATACGATGTTAGTACAGTGATCTCCCCCCACTGTTGTGTTCTGATAGCAGGACAACCCCCATGCCAGAACACTCCAATCAGCGCTCTCATTGGCTGGCACAGCAGCAGTTGCCAACTAAGACTGAAGGAGGAGGGGGGTGGGAGAGTTGCCTGCTCGGCCCAGGAGTTGAGTCCTGTCACAATGGATAATTACTAAGGTAATATACACTGACTTTGTGGAGGATTAATGGATTTTCATAAGAGGGTAAATATTCTTCTGATATGTTGGCCAACTTTTTGTGAATCACCCTATTTCCTTTTCATCAGAGTACAGTCTCTGGCTGATATTCTGCATGCACAGTTATTAGGCAAGTCAATATTCAGACCCTCCAGTCTGCACATAAATAAAATATAAAAAATAAAAGGTCAAAATTGTAAGGGTGCTTAAGGTAGTCAAGGACATCACTGGAGTAGAGGCTTAAATCAGAAGCTTTGTTGGCACAGACTAAAATGAAGCTCAATGACTAATAATGTTTTGCACAGCTTCAATTAAAAATAGCTTTCATCTTATAGATGTATAAGCAACTTGTAGCAGGTGTCACCTTCAATGCTGTTCTTTACAATACAATTCACAGCAGCTGCTGCTGAGTCATAGCTAAAGGGAACATGTTGGTTGTGATGTCATAGTTCCTGGGAGCGGCAACGTGTAAACCACCCTATTTATATTATTATTGTGAAATCTGCTCATTTATGAATGAAAAATATAAAAAATATCCTTCCAAAATGTGATTTCCTGAACAGATCATATTGCAATACAAATCAGTCTAGCGCGCTGGTAGAATTGTGTGACTGCCACGATTCCTGTTACTTTCTCGGGTTCCTTATCATTTCTCTCCCCCATCTCTCTCTCTCTTCCCCATGTGTCTCTTCCCCAGCTCTTCCCAATCTCTCTCTCTCTCTCTCTTCCCAAGCTCTCTCTCTCTCTTCCCCAGGTCTCTCTCTCTCTTCCCAAGCTCTCTCTCTCTCTTCCCAAGCTCTCTCTCTCTCTCTCTTCCCCAGGTCTCTCTCTCTCTCTCTTCCCCAGGTCTCTCTCTCTCTTCCCCAGCTCTCTCTCTCTCTTCCCCAGCTCTCTCTCTCTCTCTTCCCCAGCTCTCTCTCTCTTCCCCAGCTCTCTCTCTCTCTCTCTCTCTCTTCCCCAGCTCTCTCTCTCCTCCCCAGCTCGCTCTCTTTCTCTCTCTTCCCCAGCTAGCTCTCTTTCTCTTCCTCTCTCTTCCCCAGCTCTCTCTCTCTCATCTCTTGATCAATCTCTCCCCATCTCTCCCTCTTATTCTCTCTCACCCCATTTCTTTCTCTCTCCCTCCCCCATTTATCTCTTTCTCTCCCACTGTCTCCTCTCTGCCCCCCCATTTCTCCCCCCCCCTCACATCCCTCTTTTTCCTTCTACCTCTTTCCCCCTCCCACTCTCCACTACCTCCATCTCTCTCTGACTTTTCCATCTCCCCCATCTCTCTTTCTCCCTCCCCCTTCTGTCTCTATCCCCCCACCCCCTTTTACCCTCTTAGTCTCTAATAGAAGTTTCTGAGCATATTTCAGGTTCTCCATGTCTTCTGTATGAAAAAAAAAAGTTGTGGGTGGTTGGAAACCCTGTCAGGAAGGAGCTGAATGGGAGGCTAATGGCTGCACAATGCAATTATCCCTCAATCATTGGCCATCTTTACCATGCTATGTAACCATCAGGCGCTAGGTACAGTACACCAAACTTCTTTCTCTAGCATTAGGGTCAAAATTAGGATCTTGCACACAGGCCCACTGCTTTCCGAAAACTCCCCTGGTTGTATCATAAAGATGTCTGCTGTGTGGTGGCCATCTTTAAACCTGGTTTCCAGTGGCTTCTAGGGAAAGAATCTACGAACTTCCATACAGGCTATGCTGCAGTAGATATTTAAATGTGCCCTCTATGCAGCTGAACTTTACATCAGGGTCCATAGAGTTCCCTCTTACACCGCAGTGGGGGGAGGGGACTCTATGTTGAGGTATATTTATCTGACATTCATGTAAATGGAGAAATACGTTTGTTGCCTTTTGTTATACCTTAACCACTTCAGCCCCTTTCCAGACCAGAGCACTCTTTGCGATTTGGCACTGCGTTGCTTTAATTGACAATTGCGCAGTCATGCAACGTGCCTCCCAAACAAGCAACAATTTTGAAAAAAACACATTATTTTTAACTTTTTGCTATAATAAATATCCCCCAAAAATATATATAAAAAAAATGTTTTTCCTCAGTTTAGGCCGATACGTATTCTTTTACATATTTTTGGTTAAAAAAATTGCAATAAGCGTTTATTGACTGGTTTGCGCAAACGTTATAGCTTCTACAAAATAGGGGATAGTTTTATGGCATTTTTATTAATCTTTTTTTTTTTTTTTACTAGTAATAGTGGTGATCAGCGATTTTTATCATGACTGCAACATTATGGCGGACACATCAGACAATTCGGACACATTTTTGGGATCATTTGCATTAATACAGCGATCAATGCTATAAAATTACATTGATTACTGTAAAAATGTCACTGGCAGAGAAGGGGTTAATCCCTGGGGGGGAGGGGTTAAGTGTGTCCTAGGGGAGTGTTTCTAACTGTCTGGTGGATGGGCTTGTGTTACGTGGACACTGATCGCTGCTCCCGATGACAGGGAGCAGACGATCAGTGTCCTGTCATTAGGCAGAATGGGGAGATGCTGTTTACATCAGCATCTCCCCGTTCTTGAGCTCCGTGACATGATCGAGTCCACGGGTCCTGCGGACATGGTCACAGAGCTCGTGGCAGGCGCGCATGGCGGGAATTTCAAAGTAATGTACGGGTACGTTACTTTGCTCAGCCGTGCCATTCTGCTGATGTATATATGCCGACAGCGGTCGGCAAGTGGTTAAACACATTGCTAATTCCACTAGCTACATGTTTTTATCTTAAATATTGATATGTGCACTGCCAGTAAAAAATGTGGCTTTGTCAGTAAATTTCATGATTTTTGCCAGTAAAAAAATTGGTGTTGTTTTGGGCATGCCGTCAGTAAATTTCACTTCTGGGGATTGGCAACACTGGTGGCTAATGGCTATTGAGAAATATAATACGGAGCATTAGCTACATTTTTTGCATTATTATAATGGTGCAGGAAACTGTCAGGAATGGCAAGCACCACATTAGCTAAGCAGATACACCAGCTTCTGGTCTATCTGCATCACTTGCGCCAGCTTCTATTTCAGATTAAAATCGAAACTGATGAGAGTCTACACCTATTTAGCAGAGGGAATGCAAGCATTTTTTATATAGAAAACTGCCACAGATACCCTCCACAATTGTTTGACAAAGGGGACCACGCCCCGAAATGCATAACCACAACCATTTTATGATCTAGAAACTACCACGGATACCCTCCATAATTGTTTGACAAAGGGGGCCACACCCCGAAATGCATAACCACACCCATATTTATCACACACGATATCATCATGGCCATTTTGTGGGCCTGCCACACCTCCCTGCTGTCCACAGTGGTTCTTATCCATGTGATATACACAGACAGTCTGCTGCTCCTGCTGGCTCTTCCTGGTGTTCCCCTGGTCAACTTCCTGGTTCCAAGCACCTTACATCGGACTCATCTCACCATCGACCACTTGGAAGGTTGCCACCTGCTGGAGACCTATTGTTACTCGTTTTAATGTCTTTTAAACGTGAGTGCTTATTTATTGTTTTTCATTTAACCAATTAATAAATGCTACAATTAGGTAGTGGCACTTTTCTCTCCTTCTTTTTTCTGTTTATACATGGTTATGGTTTGCTGGTGGGAGCGTCCCCAGATCCTGCTTGGAAGAAAGAATGCTGATGCTGCCATAATGTGAACTTCATGTCACAGTGACTTTTATGAACTTTTCTTAAGGACTATAAAGACTCTCTTTATTCGTTTATCACTCCTTGCCTAAGGTTTTTTTTTTGTCAGTTGCACCAGTGCCCCCCTTTTTTTGCGCCTGGGTACATTTAGGGTGTTAATGTCCTTTACAAATCTCTTTCTAGACAGAGGATTAACCCCTGTGGGGTATATGGCTTGTGCGACCCCCTGTAATTTAGGAGGTCCAATATTTCAGAGGAGAGTCCACCCAAAAGGCACAATTTGTGGGAGTAATTTACTGTGTGACACACAGGCAGTTGTAGGAAGATTGCAATGGAGATGAAATAAAGACACGTAGGACTGACAGCTTTTGAAGTTCTTGTGAAAATAACATACGGGGGGGGGGGGGAAAGAACCATGTCTGACTTCACCTGCTCCCATTCTGATTGATTTGTGCCATGATACATGCTCGTACTAGTCGGCTCAATGTGAGTAGGTTTTATTTGAATAAACCGCAGATTATTTTTAAACAGAGAGCACTTAGATTTGCTTTCATTTACATTGCCTTGGGTATATCATCCTGGATTTCTGGAATTCCAGTTCCTGGTGCCTTATTACCCATTTGGTGGGGCATGTGATTTTGACTACCTGTTAGGTCAGGAGTTCATTATCAGAGGTGAGAGAAGCGATTACCTTGGAGATGGAGGGATTGTCACTTGAAGCTGTTGCTCCTACTATTTTCCATCACGTGAAACATCTTTCTATTGCTTCCTGGGCTCTGTTCACCATTCATGATTTATGGACTTCATGTTTATCAATTTACTTGTGCTGCACTGTTTTGGTTTATTGTTACTTACATAGATGTGAAAATCTTTTAAGAGTCCTGCTGCATTCTCTTTAGATATATATCCCTTTGCGCTGATTGCATTTTTATATTGTATATCATTCATGAATATACATGTTATAAGTGACCTTTAAATCAAATTCATTGCACTCTATTTATTATGCACTATTGGTGGTTTATTGCACATGAGTGTTCTGGCATTATTTATATATATGCGTGGTCATTATTGATATTATCATATTAGTAGTGAGATTGTGTATTTAGGAGCGCTGCACTTTATTTATTGATTTGATATTTAGGTGTGAATCTCTATTAGCCCTTGTACACATGGTCGGAGATTCCGTCGGAATGTTTCCGATCGGAGCGTTTTGTCTAATATTCCGACTGTGTGTGGTCTGCATCGGACTGTTTCCGTCGGAATATCCGTCGGACCAACTTTTCCAACTTGCCGGAAATATTTTCCGACAAAATGCTCCGATCGGACATACTCCGATCATGTGTAGCCTACTCCGACGGAGAAGGTGCCACGCATGCTCAGATCAAATTCCTAGACCAAAGCTATTGGCTACTAGCCTGAACATAGTCCCGTCGTAACAAAATAACATCATCACGTTATGTACAATCAGATTTTCCGACAACTTTGTCTGACCGTGTGTATGCAACATCACTTCCAGACCTCGTCCGGAATTAATCCGTCAGAATAACTCTGACGGATTTGGTCATCGGAATCTCCGACCGTGTGTACAAGGGCTTAGTGTTTAGTTGCTCTTAGATGTTGGGGTTTAAGATTGATATTTTTTGTCTGGTCTTTTGGTGAATTTGCTTCCAGGTAATATGAGTGTATGCTATGACTAGAGATGAGCTGTGGGTTTGGTCAGAACCCACATTTTAAATGAATTTTGCTTGTTCAGAGGTTGATCACTGCTGCTAAATGTGACAGCTTCCTCTAAGGGTCCTTTCCCACGGGGCAGATCAGGGCTGATCCGCCCCGTGGATATCCACTTGCTCAGCTGAGCAGGAAGATGACAGGTCTGTCTCTGCACACTGCGCAGGGACGGACCTATCACAGGGCCGCTCTCCCCTATGGGAGATCGGGTGACGACGGACCGCAGTGTCCGTCGTCACCCGATCCGATGACGGATGGAAAAATAGCTTTTTCCTCCGTCACACTTTTTCAGATCGGATCGCGTCGGATGTCAACAGACATGTCACCACTGACATCCGATGCTCTATGGAGCATCCGTTCAGGTCCGCCTGAAAAACTGACAGGCGGACCTGAACGGATCGGTAGTGTGATTAGGCCCAGACCTCACAGAGCTCTTCATCAACAACTTTGGATCCTGCTTGCTCAGGGTTTGAATAGCCAGGTGGTACTGTGGATCTGGATCTTGGTCCCTTCTCACCTCATACTTGTGTCAGCCCACAATAGCATTTGGGTACTCCAATAGGATGAGCTCCTATGAATTTTGCTCCAACACTGCCTTTTTATTCGCCGGGCCATACCTTGACACAAAGCCTGCACACCTTCTGCAGTCACATAAGCCCAATCTTCTGGCTACTCCACCCGCTGGTAAGGCCTATGAGATAGGGCATCCGCTTCTCAATTCCCAGCCCCCTCAGTAATTCAGGCTGAACTGGAATCCTGCGAGGGCAGCCAACCACCTATGTCCTGTTGCATCCAATTTGGCAGAGGATAGGAGATAGGTCAAAGAATTATTGTCAGTTTTCACCACAAACACGGAACCATACAAGTAATCCTTCAACTTCTCCACCACGGCCCATTTCAAAGCCAAGAACTTCAGTTAGTCACAGGATAGTTTCTTTCTGATGGAGTGAGACTGCGACTCAGATAAGCCACTGGTCTGAGTCCACCGACTTGTTCTTGGTAAAAAAAAAAAAACTCCAACCCATCTCTGCTGGCATCCACATGAAGTTCATATGGCTTGGCGGGGTCAGCATAGGCCAATACAGGGGCTTCAGTGAGACTCCTCTTAAGATGCCAGAAAGCCTCTTCACACTGGGGAGTCCATTGCTCTTGCACTGATTCTCCCTTCCTGCGAGCACCAGACTTCTTCACATTAGACCCATCTTCTCCTTCTCCCATGGCAGCAATTCATTATGAGGCCAAGCAATCTTTGCATAGTTTGCCACAAACCTCCAATAGTAAGAGTAGAATCCCAAGAAAGATCTCAATTCAGTTACAGTCCTTGGCCTAGGCCATGTAGTGACGGCCTCCAACTTTGTCGGGTCCATGGCTACTCTTCCAGCAGAGATGACATGGCCCAAGTAGGTGATAGAAGTTCTATAAAACTGGCACGTTTCCAAACACAGCTTTAACCCTTCTTCATGGAACCTTGCAAATACCTTTTCCAACCAGGCTTCATGCTCTTCTAAAGTCTTTCTGAACACAATGATGTCGTCCAGGTACAATAGTACTTCAATCAAATTCATGACTCCTACTGTTCTTTCCAAATGCTGGAAGGTCGCTGGGGCCCCTGACAATCCTTGAGGCATCCAGCTGAACTCATAGAATCCCAAAGGGCAGATGAAAGTGGTCTTCTCTCTGTCCTCGGGGTGCATGGGGATTTGTTAGTACCCACTTTTTTAAGTCTAGTACCCTGAACCATGTGGCTCCAGTAAGAAATTGTAAGGCATCTTCAATGCGACTGGTTGTGCACTGGTCAGGAACAGTAGGTCGATTCAAAGTCTGGTAATCAATGCACATGTTCAAGAATTCATTCTTCTTCTGCACCACCATATTGGGAGAGGCGTACTGACTTCCGGACTCTTGAATGAGCCCAGACCTCTTCAACTCGGCCAACTGTTCCTGAAGTTCTTCTAGATCGCTGAGAGGTATTCTCCGAGCTCACTCTCGAAAGAGCTTGTCTTTCTGCAACTGGATTCGATGCTGAGCACTGTTGGCACATCCCACATCAAAATCATTCTTTGAAAAGATTCTTTCCCACCGAGCCAGCTGAAATTCATCCTTTGCTGCCATATGGAAGGTAAAGCTTCAGAGCAGTGCTGCATCTCCACCTGCATCCTTTGGTATTCTTCTTTCCTAGCAGCCTCTTCAGGAACACAGGGGTGGTCACACTCACTTGTCCCACCAGCATACGTGCTCCTAAGCTAATTGGATGATCTGTGACATTCAGAAGACTGATTGAAACCCTCTTCCCATGTTGGGACATATCCTTTGTAGGGACTAACTCAGGGCCCATCGCTTTCTTAACAGCTTTGGCCTGCTCGTCAGTCTCAAACACAACGGAAGGGCTGGGTTTATCCCAGGTCAACTTGAATGTAGCCTTCAGGTAAGTAACTTCTGCAAAAACATAAAGTCCATAAAAATAACAGAAAAATGCTTCAAATCCGCTGTGCAGAAAGTGCAAAAAGATTTTCAGAAATTCAGGCTTGACACGACACCCACCCATGTGCAATAATACAGCAAACACTGTTCCTGGCGTTCTTTTTCATGAGACTGAAAGTGACGTCAACCATACCGGAAACTGCATCTTGACGCAGCTTCTGGTACGATTGACGTCACTTCTGGTCTCATGGAAAAGAATGCCAGGAACGGCGTTTGCTGTATTACTGTCTCCATTTTATGCCTGTTTTTAACTTACATCTGTAAGTATGCATTTTCAGGCGCAATAATACTGTTTTTTAATGTACTTCACTATCAGTTCATTTTCTTTCATTCTGGGTACCTGTTTATATGGTTGAGAAATCATCTTATGGCATGTTGTGATGATCTTCTATCAAGTCCCAATACCGAATCTACCATCTTGGATATCATTATAAGTCTGAAGTGACCCCCAGACTGCAAAGCTGGTTGTCGTTGTGATCCAGTGAGTGGGGACACATGTGGGTTTGTCGTGTCATGTCTGAACATTTCTGAAACACTTTTTGCACTTTCTGCACAGCAGATTTGAAGCATTTTTTCAGTTATTTTTATGGACTTTATGTTTTTGATGCCTTTCCATCTATAATATGTTTATGTTTGTGAGCACTGTATTAATTCTTTCATATTGTTCAAGTGATTAGCACTTTGTGTATAGCAGCTACATTCACTATATATCACTTTATTTGTTCCCTATCGGTGCGAGTGTATAATTTATATAATTTTTATATACATTTTTTTTTTCAAGTAATTTCTCCAGGCTTCAGAACTCTCTCCCTATTTTCCAGCTTCCACAGATGTCCCACCCCCTCGTCAAGGGAGCTCCATTCCTTGGCAACACGTCGACAAGCAAGAAGCAATTTAGGGTGAATCCCATTGGGCATGGAACCATCTTCTCCCAGCACAGACAACAGCCTCCTTACCAAGTCAGTGTTCATCCCAATCAGTATGGAATTCTGTTCAGCTCCTGGTAGACTGCGGCACACTACTGTCAGTGTATCACACTCCTCCAATTTTCCAGCAGCTGCCAGCTCAAATGCAATCTGGATGGGAATATATCCATCATATGGGCACTTGTCAGTTCCCATGCCCCAGATCTCCAGTTCTTCAAGCTTGCATAGAGGAATGTGCTTCAGGTACCTGTCATAAAAGTCCCTGTAGGAGTAGTATGACCTGTGCCCCAGTATCCAACAGTGCCCTTGGAGATGGCCCCACTAACCTCTCTGGTAAGCTTCCTGGGGTTTTTTCAGTAAGGATTTTTCTGTGATCTTCCCTAGCCTTACTATAAGAAGACCTAACAATGACCCTGGGTGGTGGTTTGTCATTGACCTCCTTCGCCCGTGTCTCCAACTCCAGTGATGGGTTACTTGACTGTGAAGTGATGGGATTGTCAACCATAGGCCTTTCTTCTGGCGTTTCTTCTTAGCCCTTTTTTTTTCAATCTTGGAGCTCTGTTTCTCCTCGGGGGTTCCCAACTGGCTCCTTCACTGAGACCCCTGGAAGTTTCCCATCTTCTAGTTCAGGAGTAACTTTTGCAACACCCTCAAGAGCTCCAAAAGAAGAAGTTCTGTATTCCCTTACTTTTGAAGATAAACTGCACTCTGAAATTCCCTGCTTCCCCACACTAGAAACACGTCTGAGTATCAGTCTTCCGTGTTTGAGCTCTGGCTTGTGCTTCCATAACACACATCAAGGCCTGTTGCATCTGGTCTTGAGCTTGAGCAACCTGTGTGAGTAACTTAACTGGGGCAGCTTTGGGTACAGACTGCACCACAGGAGCCTTTAAGCACTCCCCTCACTCTGACTCCTCATCAGTATCCACTTTCTGCCCACCAGTATCCACTTGAGTTAGATGAGCCATTACTTTCTCCACCTTCGGCAGAACCATTGCCACCTCTAGTGACCCTTGATTTTTCTCATCCAACAAAGCTTCTTCCTCTCTGACCAGCTTCATCAGTTCTGAATAAGTTGGGGCCACCTGTGTCCCCTTCAGCAACAACCGGAGCACAATGGTATGATTAGGCCTGGTACCTTGTAGAATTCTTTTGAGCCTCACTTTGTCAGCTTCCCGAGGCTCAATCCCTTTTTCAGGATGATCTGATGCAGGATTCAATCTACTCTGACAACGTAATCGGACAAAATTAAAAATATGATTACTAAAGAGTAAAAACGACACATCTAAAAAATATTGCTAATTATATAAATGAAAAACAGCTGCAGCTATTTAAAATGTGTTCTGGCAACACATATATAAATGAATAAAAATTAATAATAGTGTGCTAATTTTTCAAATATATGCTTCATAATAAACTCCAGTAAATAAGTGACAAAATGTGATCGTAAAAGATATATAAAAAAAGTCCACATGCACAAAAATATAAATAAAAAACTCTTGAATGCTGGAGAGATGTGAATAAAATGAATCCGTGCTCCATGACAGTCTCTGCAGGGAATAAGTGCTGACAGATAATCACCACCACCTCAGTGTGCAATGCCTGCTCACCTCACATAAAGACCCCCTTGGGTCTATTGAACTTTCAATAGTAATCCACACAAGGATCAGCTTGATCATCCACGGGTTTTCAGCTAATGGCTCCAGAATTAGCAGGACTTCTCCACAAATAATTACTTTCTCCAGGTTCAATTTCTCCTTTGCTACCTTTTCCAGCTATGTCTTCTCTCTACTTTAGCGCACTATTATTCGTTTTTATTCAACGTAATCGGACAGCCTTTCTCCTTGCCACTGATGAGTGTGTTTGAATTGGTACATCAGGTCAGGTAGCTTTCCACTTTTCCACAGACTGTGCATAAAGCCTTGATGTAATCCATAGCCACACAGTCTTGTTTTCCTCTCTTCAAACTCCGGATGACATCAGCTGCTGGACTTATGAGACTCACTGATCTGCTGTCTTTTCACCACCTCAGGCACGTTCCATTCTTCAACTGCCCGCATAACTTGATCCAACTTTCAAAATTCTCCTACCCCCTTGGTGTTGGTGCACGACCCTAGAAAAACTGCAATTTCCGATACCCCTGATGAGCTGAGATGGTGTTGCTCTTTATCAGGGTTTCTACTAGCTCATATCCATGTACAAAGAAGCTGGAGGCATTCCTGTAGTCGGGCCATCTGCTGCTTCTGATGCTGGACTCGCCGATCCTAATAGAAAGAAATTTTCGTCACAATCACCTACGGGCAGTAATTGTATCACCTGTGCCTCTAATTTTTCTACCAAGCTCACAGCACTCTTCTGAAACTCAGCTGGAACACTCTTCCACCACTCTAGGAGAATGTAGGTGTAATCCTCGTCATTACACCTACATTCAAAACAGGCAGCAGAAAGGTAGTGGGCTGGCATTTTGGGTTCTAGGTCAGACCACTCATTTCTGTCTCCTCAGCCCAAAAGCCATAAACATCAAAACAACTGACAAAATATTCAGCAACTGTTGTGTTTAAATTGGCTGGCTCATTTAAAGAGTTCCAGATAAATGAGAGCAGACCCCTTGTGTTAAACAACACTAGTCACTCATAGAGAGGACAAAAGGGGTTATTGGTAACCCCACAGAATCCAACAGATTTTCAGCTAGCACCTAAAGTATGATGGATGGAATAATCCTTGATGGTAGAACAGAGCAAATTTAGCTGATATGAGATTAACCCTTTGAAATTGCAGACTAACTTGCATCGAAGCACAAGTGGTCACCATATACGTTGTTTCAATAGTATTGTATCCAGTGGGACTACAGGTGACAGTGATGTGAGCAAAGCACAGATGTCGGCATACAAAAAATTAATGAACCTGCATCCAGAACCTGCATCCAGTAGCACTACAAGTGTAAGAGATTTGAGCAGAGACAATGATGTATATATGCAGTGTCTATAGGATTAACTGGGCATGTGCCCGCTCACCAACAGTGTAACAGAAGTTGCTGGTAGTGATGCAGATGATGATGGTTCTTTCAGGCTCTCCCTCTGGGTCCTGGCTTGGAGGATGGCGCCTAACCTCTGTCACACCGTGCCGTGGCCCACCCGTATCTGAAGTGCACGTAGCATGAAGGATCAGGAACAACCTCTGGACCATTGTAGATACAAAATGATGCTGCCCGCAGATGTCCCTCTGGATGCCACTGTATAACTCTCTCCTATGCAGGCCCTGACTCAGCTTCAGCTCACACTGGCACAGAGTTTCTGCTAGCAGATCCAGGCCAGGATCCCAAAAGAGTGATCTAGGCCTCAACAAGCTTCTTTATATCCTCTTCCAGCAGTCTGATCTTTCCTCACAGCCATCTGGTGGTTGTAGTTCAGGCCAGTCCTGCTGCAATTGAAACCCCAGAATTCGTAACTACACATCCCACAATGCTTTGCTCTGTCTTTATAAAATTATTTAGCCCAAGCCAACACTAGAGGGAAACAGATCAACATCAACAGCACTGCATATTGTCCCTAAATTGCAGGCAACAATAGCCAGCTCCTGGTTACATGAATGAATAGTGGTACTATGTGCCCCTTATTTACTCATGGGGGGGACAATATCTAGGACCACCTTATTTTAAGTTTCCAAAATCCAAAAAGCCATATGCCCGCAGACCCACACAATCAGGGTTTTGGGGAAGAAGCACCTTGTCCTCATCGACAAGGAGACAAAGTGCTTAACCATGGGGTCCCCGCTGGCAAGGTACCAGTAGCAGCCCATCCATAGAGGGCACATGGGCGCTGCCTGCCCTATCCATGCGTCCAGCCCCCTGATCTACATATCAGTGGTGCCAGACCATTGATTTCAATGCGGCAAGGTGTTTTTTTGAAGCACCTAATTGGAGCCAGAGGCTCTAATAGGCTTCAAAAGGGGTGGCCTCGGAGCGTAGAGAATTGTGGTCCGAGGCCACCCAGTTGTGTGACCATAGCGAATAAATTTGCACTATTTTCGCACTAAAGTTCCTCACCGCCAATAAAGAGGTAGGTCAGTGAGACCTGTTTCCCGATTGGCCAAAGCATCAGGCAATCCTATTGGAACTTTGGCGGAAGAGGAGACACACAGTGAAGGAAGCTGGAGAAGTGGACACCGGTAACGTGGCAGCTGCTGCCCACACTCAAGGAATGGAGGAGAGGACACCACAGCTCCGTGGGTAAGTGTCGGGGGGGGGGGTTCACTGCCATGCCACACTACACTGGGGAGGGGGGTGTTCTTTGAAGAAGAACCCAAAAGCCTCCACAGAAGGGTAGATTCGCATGTTCATCCCCTTTTCTGTAGTAGCAAGGCTACATGTTTGAATAAGAGTGTAGTGTGGATTTTGGTGATCAATGCCACATTATTTTGCTTGCTTTTTTGGAGGGTTCCCCCTTAAAAAATATGTTTTTCTTTTTATAGTGTCATCAAGGATAAGGGTTTAATATGTAATTTAGGGGAGGTCCCCGAATTAACATCTACACCAGACCCTCATCTAAGATAAGGGTAATATACTGCATGCATATGATGGGCCCGTCTGCTTTGCATACATACAGTACAAAAAGAACAGATGTGCAACTTCACAAGCAAGTTCAGGGCATCCCCCAGGCATGTTGTTTAAAGGAATTACCGTATGTATTTTTAATGTTGCCCTTTCAGGATCATTGAAATTACTGCTCCCAACCACTAGTGAGTATGTTTGATTCACGATACTGCCTTTTGCTTTTGTCAGGCACAGCACACGTGCTTTATTAATAATTGTTTGAAATAGAGCAGCAGAAATAGAGATGTATTAGGAGAAAAAAAGTAATTTCTTGTGTTCTTGAGTATTCAGAAGTTGGTTTGGCTGCAAATTGTTTGCTGGCTCTGTGTTTGAAAGACATCCTGTCCTCCTATAGTGCTTCTATCCTAGCACACATACTGCTGGAATTTTGCACATAAACATTTTATGTTGCATTCTGTTAATATTGCAATCTGTCACATTCACAAGTCCTACTCCTATTATCCCAAAGGTCTATCTTTACAGTGTCCACAGCATTTTTAAATTATTTTTTATTATTATAATACATGATTTATATAGAACCAATAGTTAGTGCAGTGCTTTAGAATATACCTGGAGACATATAAGTTACACTACAGTTTAACAAAAATGGTTAAGGAGGCCCTACTTGTGAAATCCTATTATCTAATAGGCAGGAACAAGTGGTTAAAAAGGTAAAATCTGTGTAGCGAAGAGTTGATAAAGAAAGAAAATTTACATTTTGCATCCAGTTAATGTAAAAACATTTTTGAAGATTGAACATTTGTATAAATGTTGTAAGTGTTTTAGCAAGGTGTACTGTTCAGTAAATTCCAGACTCTTTAAAGCCATATCCTAACACATTGCATTGGGTTTTACTGAACCATCTGGAAGCCAGGTTTCTGTAATAAACTGTTTTATATAATAAAGGTGAGACATTGTTTTGGCTTATAGCAAGCTGCAAACAAGAACTGATGTCAAAGTGTTTTTAAGTACTTGTCACATACCTTATAACAGAGCCTGACTTGTAGAAAGAGACCTCTCTTACAGCCCTGGCTCAGGGGACACTGGAGTTGCAACAGTGGCTGCAAGGGTGCAGTGAGGTGGGAGTGCCTGCGGAATTCCTTTTTGACAGTACAGATGGGCAGCTGACCAGGCTGGGTTGTGAGCAGCAGATGGAAGCGGAACAAGCAGCAGGTGTGGATGCACAGCAGATGCAGGACAGCATCACCAGGTACTGGATGGAGCAGGATGGAGTAAGACTGGAGCATGGTCAGACAAGCCGGGTCAATCACAGACAATCAGATATGGCATAAGCGGTAAGCATAGATTGGTCAGTAGGCAGGCAGAGGTTGGCAGCAGGATATCAGGCATAATAGCGGGTATAGCAAGGTTAAGACAAGCCAGGGTCAGGACTGGAGATAGGAAAGCATAGTCAAGGAAGCCGGGTCAAACACAGGTAATCAGATACAGGATCAAATTCAGGTAAAGCTGCAGATCAGACAGCACTGCACTAGTGCAGCTGCTGGTCTAATATAGGCCATTTGGCACCAGCATTAATGGCTAACATGTGCATGCATTTTTGCAATAATGTTTCCCGTGCGTGAGTGCAAGACGGGCATATACGAATGCATATCTGTGCATGCATATCTGCCTCTGCCTAGGCGCTTCGGCTGCACTTTGGCCAGCACGTCCCTGACAGTACTCTATTGGAGCACAAACTCTCCATGGTCCAACAGAAAGCATTCTGACATGAGGTTGAACAGTGCCAAAGAAGACCCACAATAACCCCAATACACCACTAGTAATACACTTGCCAGACATAAGAAGGATGGGTATTCAGAGTCTGAAGGGACTGAAACTAAGGGTCTCACAGAAAACATGTTGTTACTTAAATTTAAATATAGTTATGCTCAGAAGTCAGGATATGATAAATGTTGGATATGTAGTAAACTGCATCCAAGCACAGCCTGTATTCCACTTATGGCTTTACCCATGAATATCACCCCTTTTCTAAATGGAACACCCCTCATTACTCTCACTGGAGTGCAGATAACACCAGGGAGTAGTCCTGTCACCTTCCAACCAATGGGAAGGAGTCATTTCCCTGATTGGTGTTTTAGATTGGGTAACTCATCAAAGGGTGGGGAGGTATGCAGTCACACTAGGATCAACTTCTCCATGTCCTTCGATCACTCCACAGTGTTTGACACCTCAGATCGTGCCGTAAATCACACCATATATGCCCTCATACATGCCCCTGACCCCCATGCTGAGATTGTAGAACTACTCTCACAGCTTGCCCTTGCAGGATTCTCTGAAGTTACCCAACAAATCCTTAGCAGACGGCCACTCACCTTGGGCAACAGCACATACATTTGTTGCGGAAGGACATGCCATCCATGGATTCCTAGTGATCCCCAGGGATGGTGTTAGCCTCATTAGTCCCAATAATGGGAATTCTTGGAGACAATGAGGGATGTCACTTCCTTAGGGCTGGTGGTCATCCCAGATACTCCCTTGAGCATTGTTATGCCAGATCATTGTTCTTAGAGAAGGACATGGCCTGGGCATGGTTCCCTTCAGGAACCGGATGGGGTATTGACATGATGAAAAGGCTAAATAATTATTCTGGGATTTTGGATGAAATACTAGATAAGAATTCTGCTGACATTACCAGCCTTAACTTGGAAACCAGAGCACTAAGAAAGCAGCTAGAGCTTCATGACTTGGCCATTGAGAGCATGAGTGCAGCACTCATGGGGTTATGTGAGGTAACAAAGGATTATGAATGTTGTACCTGGATACAGTGGTGTGAAAAAGTGTTTGCCCCCTTCCTCATTTCCTGTTCCTTTGCATGTTTGTCACACTTAAGTGTTTCGGAACATCAAACCAATTTAAACAATAGTCAAGGACAACACAAGTAAACACAAAATGCAATTTGTAAATGAAGGTGTTTATTATTAAAGGTGAAAAAAAATCCAAACCATCATGGCCCTGTGTGAAAAAGTGATTGCCCCCTAAACCTAATAACTGGTTGGGCCACCCTTAGCAGCAACAACTGCAATCAAGCGTTTGCGATAACGTGCAATGAGGCTTTTACAGCGTCCTGGAGGAATTTTGGCCCACTCATCTTTGCAGAATTGTCCTAATTCAGTTACATTAGAGGGTTTTCGAGCATGAACGGCCTTTTTAAGGTCATACCACAACATCTCAATAGGATTCAGGTCAGGACTTTGGCTAGGCCACTCCAAAGTCTTCATTTTGTTTTTCTCCAGCCATTCGGTGGTGGACTTGCTGGTGTGTTTAGGATCATTGTCCTGCTGCAGAACCCAAGTTCGTTTCAGCTTGAGTACACGAACAGATGGTCGGACATTCTCCTTCAGGATCTCTTGGTAGACAGCAGAATTCATAGTTCCTTTTATCACGGCAAGTCTTCCAGGTCCTGAAGCAGCAAAACAGCCCCAGACCATCACACTACCACCACCATATTTTACTGTTGGTATAATGTTCTTTTTATGAAATGCAGTGTTCCTTCTACGCCAGATATACTTGGACACACACCTTCCAAAGAGTTCCACTTTTGTCTCATCGGTCCACAGAATGTTGTCCCAAAAGTCTTGGGGATCATCAAGATGTGTTGTGGAGAAATTGAGACGAGCTTTGATGTTCTTTTTGCTCAGCAGTGGTTTTCTCCTTGGAACTCTGCCATGCAGGCCATTTTTGCCCAGTCTTTTCCTGATGGTGGAGGCATGGACGCTGACCTTAACTGAGGCAAGTGAGGCCTGCAGTTCCTTGGACGTTGTTGTGGGGTCTTTTGTGACCTCTTGGATGAGTCATCGCTGCGCTCTTGGGGTAATTTTGGGCGGCCGGCCACTCCTGGGAAGATTCACCACTGTTCCATGTCTTCGCCATTTGTGGATAATGGCTCTCACTGTGGTTCGCTGGATTCCCAAAGCTTTGGAAATGGCTTTATAACCCTTTCCAGACTGATAGATCTCAATTACTTTCTTTCTCAATTGTTCCTGAATTTCTTTGGGTCTCGGCATGATGTGTAGCTTTTAAGGATCTTCTGGTGGACCTTACTGTGTCAAGCAGCTCCTATTTAAGTGATGCCTTGATTGTGAACAGGTGTGGCAATAATCAGGCCTGGGTGTGGCTAGAGAAATTGAACTCAGGTGTGGACAACCACAGTTATAGTATGTTTTAACAAGGGGGGCAATCACTTTTTCACACAGGGCCATGGTGGTTTGAATTTTTTTTCACCTTTAATAATAAACACCTTAATTTACAAATTGCATTTTGTGTTTACTTGTGTTGTCCTTGACTATTGTTTAAATTGGTTTGATGTTCCGAAACACTTAAGTGTGACAAACATGCAAAGGAACAGGAAATGAGGAAGGGGGCAAACACTTTTTCACACCACTGTACATAATACCAGTATGGAGGTCCCTGATTATTTTGACATAATTGCTCAGCACATGAAGGAAGTTGACAAATTGCAGGTTGACGCAAGAGACCTTGCTAAGACTTGGAACCCCTTGGGTAGCATGGGTGGGTTTGGTTTCAATGGAGTTTTCTCCTGGATTAGGGATATTGCTATGTTTGTTGTACTGATTTTTCTTATGGTATTACTTTTATATGCCTGTTTCAAGTTTATTATGCGTATGATTTCCCGAGGTACTCGACCTCCCGACCCAGCTGTGATTTCATGAATTAAAGAGGGAATTGTAGTGATATGACTGAACAATAGTGACTCCATCTTGTTCTGGCTATAGAGCAATATGCTTTTAATTCAGTTTTGAGAACTTATTCTGAAGTTTTATTCTTCACTTTTAGTGTCTAGCTATATGATACAAGAGCACACATAAACTTGCTTGCATAAGTATTTTGTGAGCATTCTATAATGTATAAATAAGATGTGGTATCTCCCGCCTTCCTCTTTTTAGGGTACACAGATACACAAACTCGGGACGGGAAACCAAGTATTAGTCATCACCAGATGGTATTTTCATCCTGGTAACCTTATGACAGCTATGTCTCAAAGGTTATTTACGTTATAGGCGTGTATAACATTATGGTAATGAACTGTTTTATTATTAATGATATTCATATATCCTTCCACTAACACACCCCTTTTCCCCATTATTTCAGATACAAGCTGTCCCCACCCAAATAAATATCAGACATTTTCTATGAACTAACTCTGTTGTATTATTCTGTTTACTGAAAGTGTCTCCCAGTACTGGGGGTCTCGAAGAGTGTCTTGCAGTATTGACCCTTGGCTAGTCCATGTGTTACCTGGAGTACCTGTAGAACCACTACAGCTAAGATCTCAGTGAATAAGTAATAATTGCAACTTTAGACCCATTTAGATCACTGCAGTCCCTTGCTGTGCATTAATGCATGTTTTGTCATGCATTAACATGCATTGCATTAGGACAGCCCATTTATTATGACCAGGCTGCCAATGAACATGCCATGACTGAGAGCAAGATGATATTTTTTGCAATGTAAAAGCATGAATGGGCCCTAGGGAGTATCTGTATTATAAATTTCACTGTGCAGATTTTTTTATGTTTAAATGCCTAAATCAGGAAATAAAAGCCTTGCGGCCACTAGATGGCATGTATGATAATTATTATACACAAAATATGTCAAATTTCATTGGGGCTCTGTAAATGTTTGTCAGAGTCATACAGTGAAATTCTTATACAAATGTTGGGTTTTCTTTTAGCCCATTTAGACTACTAATGTGTGCTAATTTTTGTTAATTCTGAGTGGCCTGCCAGTGCACTGAAATGGCCAGAAAAGTGGTGTGGCATCATTATGAGAGTGAGGCCCGCACCCGGGTGACACCCGCCAGAGGGGGTGACACCAGGGCTTTTTCCAGCTGAAACATGGCAGAAGAGAGTTCCGCCATCTCTGACACTGCCCTGTGCTTTCCACGCAATATTGTCACTTCTAAACACAGAAAACAGGCTTCTATATTTAGAAGTGACAGCTCTCCTGTCCGGCTGCTGCACTAAACCCCGGGAGCAGCTGGGGTAATAATGCTGGCCATGGATTCTCTGCACCTACCCACAGCATCGCTCGCTGCCCCCGTAACACTAGATCCAGGGAGGGGGAGCTTTTACTAGGCGATTCCTCCTCGGCTCTGACGTTTCTTATGATGGATTAGGAGGAGGAGCCTGGGAGAAGGGACATCTCACTCACTGCATTGAGCTCGTATCTAAGACTGTGTTCAGAGGGGAGATTTTAAAGTGTGCTAATTGTACAGGAAGGGGGGTGGGTGTCTGTCCTGGGAGGGGGAATACAGTCCTGTCAAGGATGGTGATTTGGGGGTGGGACTCTTCACCATGTACCAACCTGAACTCTGTACCCTGCACCCACCTGAACTCTGCACTCTGTATGTAGCCCCCTCCTGGTATTTAATGACCCTTTAGGACCTCCCACACCCAGTTGCTGTGGCACGTTCAACTACCCACCCCTTACTTCAGGGAAAGGTGTGAGGCATGGTTGAGTTCCTGCACCTTTTCTCTGAGAAAAATGCCCTGGGTGGCACTATCAAGTACCACTGTGACATGTCGGGGGAGCGGGGGTGTGAGAGGCATGTGATGCGCTAGCCTGCTCAGTGCCCTACTGGCTGTCCTACTGGGGGGGGGGGGTGACACCATGTTTTACTGCCCCAGGTGACACCAACCCTAGTGACGCCACTAAATATGATTGCACACGTGTGAATGATCCCTAAGTGCAAGGGGCTTTTTTCAGTTTAGAAAGTGCTCAGGCAAATGATGTTATAGGCTTGGTTCACACCCACAGCCAAATTGTGCTGCTTCTAGAAGGCATGCAATTCATTCTGAATGGCACCCCCATGCATCTCAGCATACAGCACGTTTGCAGGTGTGGGAACCGCAGGGAAATTGAATGGTCAAAAAATCATGCGATTTCTCTTCAGCCACATTTTTTAAAAGGTGCATGCACTTTTTTTGCGGAAACAAAGGCAAGGCAGCCTATTCATTTGAATGGGCTGCTGTGCCCGTGCAAACGTGACCCGCACAAAATGCATACGTGTTTACCTAGGGTAAGTTTTTAAAGTGTGCTTTAATGTGGGAGATACTTTATTTGCTAGTGAAATTTAGTGCAGCTTCAGCATACAGGGACCTAATACCGCTATCTTGAAACAAAGGAATTGCTAAGTCTAAAGGAAAGTAGCCAGATAAACAATGTGTAGCAACCTTGGAGCAAGCCAAAGGTTAAAGATAGAGCATAGCAGCCTGGATTATAATGTGCCACAACAAAAGCTTATGCTTTTGTTAAATTAGGAAATATTAAGGAAGGACAGCGTAAGAGTGATAGCTAATCAGGAAGTAAACTGGAAACAAAACTGCAAATTCTTGCAATTATATTGTTTTCTTTAGAGTACATAGACTGTATACATACACTATAATAATACATTTAGAATAGGATAAAAAAAAATGTTCCTTAAAGTGCAATTAAACCCTAATGTTATCAACTAACAAAAGTTTGCACCAATTACATTTAGGATTGTTTGGTGTTTCATGCTACTTTTCAGTTTAGCGAAGAATAATTGATTGCATTCCCCTAACAGCACTTTTGTTTTTGTGGTGGCTCCACTACTCAAGCTCTCTTAAAGCAGAGTTCCAGTCCTTTATAAGCTTATTAAAAGTCAGCAGCTACAAAAAGTGTAGCTGCTGACTTTTAATAAACAGACACTCACCTGTTCCATGGTCCAGCGATGCGGCAGCTCAAAGCCTCACTCCTCTCCCCCTCTTCTCTGCGGCGCAGGCATTGCAAGTATGGGCACCCGGCTGTGACAAGTTGTGGCGAGTCACACTGCAACTTCTCAGTGGCCAGCAAATCTTCTGGGACCTGTGACATGAGGGGGGAGAGGAGGAGTTACCTAGGCAGTGAGAGTGGTAGTGGGAGCTTGGTACCTGTCAAATCCCGCCCCCCCACAAAAAAAAATGACATGCCAAATGTGGCATGTAAGGGGGCGAGGTGTTTTAAAGCGGAAGTTCCACTTTTGGGTGGAACTCTGATTTAATTGATCTACTTCTGAGTGCATGCTCCTCCTCCCAGGGAATATACTGCGCCTAGCTGCTCTGTGTGCCTAATATTATTTGTGAACTGCCCATCTGCTATAATGGATAGGTTAACATCATTTATACACAGTGGTGATGATGCATGCCAGTGGGGATGATAGGAGAGGGGAGAGAGGATGCATGCTCCCCCATTGCTACGTATGGAAGAGAAGGGGTGCTTTCAAAAGAAAAGTACGGTAGTAAAACTTTTAGAAGAGAGAACATAAAATACAGTGACTTTTTAAAAATAATAAAGCCTCATTCTCAAAGGTACTGGCACCTGTACTGTGTGAATGAGGCATTTGTTTTTGCACATGCATCTGTCCTGAGCTGTGTGCAGACAGCCTACGGAAGTGAATGCAGATACAGAGGATGCACTGACACGGCCACCTGTCTGCATTAAGAGCTGCACACCCACTCCTGCACGCATGTCAAAGTCTGCATTCACTTCCATAGACTGCCTGCAAACACTCCAGGGGCTTCATATAATATCCCCTCCAGAACCAGGTAGCTTTCACCCAGCTGTCATATTACTTTAGGCTGGGGGGGAGGGGGGGTAACAGTTAAAATATATTTTAAGGACAACACTTTATTTTTTTTTGCTTTGAATAAATAAGATATATATATATATATATATATAAATTCCTTCTTCTTAATAGTATTATTATTATAATTTTGTGTGTGTGTGTGTGTGTGTGTGAGAAAGTGAAAAAATCCACCCAAGTAAGTGAAAATCCTCTCGTATGCCCCGTACACAGGAGCAGATTTTCCATCAGAAAAACCATCCAAGTTTTGGATGGTTTCTGCTCAAGCTTGGCTTGCTCACACACGGTCACACAAAAGTTCTCTGAACTTTCGACCGCCAAGAACGCGGTGACGTACAACACTACGACGAGCCGAGAAAATGAAGTTCAATGCTTCAGAGCATGTGTCGAATTGTTTCTGAGCACGCGTAGGAATTTTACGTGTCAGAATAGGTACAGATGATCTGAATTTCCGATCAGAACTTTTTCCGACCGAAAAATTGAGAACATGCTCTCAATCTTTTGCTGGCGGAAATTCTACCAGCAAAAGTCCGATGGAGCATTTTCCGACCAAAATCTCTCATCAGTCTCTTTGCTGGCCGAATTTCCAATCGTGTACACGGGGCATTAGTTGTCACTAGAATAAGTCACTTCATTGGAAGATTATTTCCCCACACCTCAGTGTTAAGAACATTCACCAGCACAAAGTTTAAAAAGCAGAGACACAAACAGCACAAAACACCTTAGAGAGGTTCTAGCCCTTCCCCCACACTATCCAATATAACAAAAAATGACTATAGGTACACTTTAAGAATAATAATAAGTGAAAAGATGTCCAGTATCTTGTTAATAAGTGTGCATGCCCTATAGAAGAAGCAGATGAAGAAATACATTGTAGCACCACTCTTGCAGGAGCCGTTTGGTATCTTGGGCTCTCTGTTCCTGTGTCTCGGCTCCAATAACAATGTCAGCCCCTCTGGCACACCTAGTTGAAATACTTAAAAAATTACAAGCAAAGATACCTTTGGTGTGACAGTGAGATAATACCAGGAAATTATTATGAGTCCTTTAGTGGTAAAGGAACTTAATGTATTGGCAGGGGTTGGTGTAAATAGTGTTTTGAAAAATAAACGTACAGAAGGTAGGTTTAGACACAGCTTGCTAGACTGTGTAGTCACTATGCCAAAGCAGAGTTATGTACCACTAGACTGGAATTAACACATAAACCAGCAAGATCAGTAGTAGCCGGGAATATAAACATTAAAGTGGTTGTAAAGTCACTACTGACAAATCCTGTAATTCCCTCTCTTACATGATGATATAATGTGCAGTAACTGTTTTTTTTAAATTATTATTATTATTATTATGCAAAATACATTATTTACATTGCCGCTGGGCACTCATGTGACCTGCCAGCTCTCTCTTACCCCACTCTGAGCACTACAGTCGGATGGGCCAAGACCCCCTGCTGACATCAGTCGGTAGGAGAGAAGGAGAGTAGCGTGATGACACGTGAGCATCCAGCATTGCTGTAAATAAGGTATTTTGCCCAATAATTTAAAAAAACACAAAAAAAAAAAATCTAAACACAGTTGCTGCACATTATATCACTCTGTAAGAGAGGAAATTACAGGATTTGTCAGTAGTAATGTTACAGACTCCCGGGCTGACAGGCAGAGAGGGAGGGGGGAGAGAGGAGAGCAGCGGGCTGATGGAGGCACGTAACCTGAACACGGTAATCATGGATCACCAGCCATGATTACTGTTGTTAGCACACTAAGGGGGACACAGGAACATGCAGGATCAACCAGGTGTTTTAGAACATAGAGAGGGACAAATTACACTTTAACTATGTTGTGTTTAGGGATATTGCAACTACTTGGGTGCACCTATAGAAAATGACTAGGCCCTGTTTGATACCCATGGGTGGTACCTCTGCACTAAGCAACTAGCAGAGTTCTTTATGTGGCAGCTGTAAGTGGGCAGTCCTTAGTCCCTGATCTTCAACAGCCAACATTGAGGCCCAGTCATATTATTGGGGCACTTGAGAACAGTCACAGGCAAGCCTGCCGGCAGTAACAGGCTATGGGACAGCTGCATGATAAGGGCTCAGTCTCTCTAGTGGCTATAGGTCATGGCCACAGGGCCCTCTCACCAGATTAAGTGACCCAGTCTGAAAGTCCCACTGCATGGAAAGGAATCCTCTGCCCTAGTTTAGTGCAGCTCTGGATCTTTTTAGCAAGGGTTCCTCTGTGTTGAAAAGGTTGAGAAAGGCTGGTCTAGATGTTCCCTATAGCATAGCAAATCTTAAATGGTATTAACCACTATCCGGCTATAGTGGCAGGTCGGCTCGTTCCCGTGAATCGCCATAGCTGTATGGCAGTTCCTTTAACAGCTACAGTGCCCACAGCATGATGGGGGAGCTGATGCATGTGGCCGGAAACCAGCGATCACTCCACAGAGAGCCAGAACAGGGATCTGTCAATGTAAACAAACAGATCCCCATTCTTACAGTGGAGTTCAGAGTTATCATCTGTTCCTAGTGATTAGAAACCGTGATCTCTCTCCCAGTCTGTCCCCTCCCCCCCACAGTTAGAAACATCTCCCAGGGAACACATTTAACCCCTTGATCGCCTCCTAGTGTTAACCCCTTACCTGTCAGTGACATTTATACAGTAATCAGTAGAACTGATCACTGTATAAATGTCAATGGTCCAAAAATAGTGTCAAAAGCATCCAATTTGTCTGTCGCAATGTCATTGTCCCACTAAAAATCACTAACCACCGCCATTACTAGTAAAAAAAATAAAAATGCCATAAATGTATCCCCTATTTTGTAGACGCTATAACTTTTGCGCAAACCAATCAATATACGCTTATTGCATTTTTATTTTTTTACCAAGGATAGGTAGAAGAATACAAATTGGCCTAAATGATGAAGATTTCTATTTTTACATTTTTTTGGGGGGGATATTTATTATAGCAAAAAGTAAAAAATATATTTTTTTCAAAATTATCGGCCTTTTTTTTATAGTGCAAAAAGGAAAAAAAGAAAAAAAAAACACAGAGGTGATCAAATACCACCCAAAGAAAGCTCTATTTTTGGTAAAAAAAAGGACATTAATTTTGTTTGGGTACAGTGATGCACAGCTGAGCAATTGTCGGTTAAAGCGGTTTCAGTGCCGCATTGCAAAATATGGCCTGGTCATCTCCTGATTGGCTAACTGAGTTTGATTGACTGCGACGGGAGCCAATGGCTCAACCAATCAGGAAGAGAGTCCCAAATGGCCGAGGAACTCATAGACATCAAATAAAAATGGGAAAATACTGCGCTTAAAACTAAAAATATCAGCTTATAAAATATATATAAAAAAAATGTATAAAAAATATCCTAACTGTTAGAAGCTGGAATTACTAAGATGTGATACACATCAAAAATCAATATATAAACAAAATGTAACTGCACTACCCGTCATACGTGTTGTATGTCACCGCGTTCTAGGCAATCGGACTTTGGTGCAATTGTGTGTAGGCAAGACAGTTTCAGCGTTCTGTAAAGTGGTACTGAATATGCCAAAGATAGAAGCCTTTGTACAAAGTCTTTGTATGTTTAACTGAGAAATTTGAAGCAGAGGGGACTTGACCTCTTCCTTTATATGTCCTGTGTTTCTGTGTAAAAAGGATGAGACAGGCTTCCAGCATCCCTCTATGACTAATGCTGAAGGAACCCCTAGCAATCTCTGGAGGAACCCTGGTTGAGAATCACTGATCCAGACATCTACAAGTGTTAACTGTTATTAAGTAATACCCTGAAAAATTTACATTTTATCTTGACTTCTTTTTGAAAAATAGCAGCACACCTATACTTACTGTCTTAGGCAAGCCATAGATGATTCAATTGTCTTTCCTGCAACCATGGGTTGCAGGAAAGAAAATCACTCGGTCCCCGCATCAACACAGTCAGTGTTGATGGAGGAATCCTTCCCTCAATGCTGTTGTGTTCTGCCTGTGGGGAGCCTTTTCTGCCGGCAGAGCATGATGATTACTGCTGGTGGCTATAGCCGACAAGCAGTAATAGCATTCAATGAATCCAACACACTGGTTGTACTGAAGTTGATTGATGGATTGACTTTCGTACAACCAGCCTGCCCATAGATGGATCGAATCTCAGCCTGTCCTCACTCAACTGGCCAAGATTTGATCTGCTTTATGAACCTAGGTCACAGATACCTCTGAATGTTCGTCTGAGAGACTTGAACTGAGATTTTGCTACCTCTCTATTGTGCTGCTCATTGTTCTCCTTGCTGGAGTCTCTGACACGAGAAAGTACAGTCCCACATCTGCCAAACAAGCCATGGTTATTCAATGGAGCAGTTAGTGGGATATTAATGAGATTAGTCCTTTGGCCTCAGCCTGCCTTTTTGGGCACAGTTTCTAGAATTCAGATCCTCTTTTTTTATGCTGAATACAGGTGAGATTATTGGGAAAATGCAAAATGAACAATAAATATAAAAAAGGTAGTACAAAATAATAATAGTAGTAGAATCTACATTAAAAAGTTAGTTATCCAACTGAATCACAGAAGGAAGGTAATTTTAATAGGTAGAAAGATACAAGAAGAAAGGAATAAGGCCAGGTACAAAATGCTGAAAAAAACAAAAAACAAACCACAATAGCAGCTATGAATTAATGTATTAGGGAAGAAAAAAGAGGAAAATCCACTGGTGAAACAAAGGGTAAAAGAAAGAGACATTTGCCAGAGAATAGAAGACTTGTTTGAAAAGAAAGAAAATAGGAATTTGTTCAAAGAGATTAGTTCACGGTTTCAGCCGTGAATGATGATGTATGGAAATAAAAATGGAATTCTAATTTGGGAATGAAAAGAAAATATTAGAAAGCTGGGCTGAATACTTTGAAAAACTATTAAAAAAATGTAAAAGCATAAAATAGAAATGAAGTCTTGTTGTATGGCACACAAATAGAATTGAATGTTCCTATGCGAGATGAAGTAGAAATAGACGGTTTAATACAATTGAAAAATAATAAAGTAGTAGTAATAAAGCAAGATGAGAGAAGATCAGAAGTGATAGAACAAGGAAGATCATCTTTATTGAGGTCTATATGTACTTGTAGTTCTGGTAAATGACAAGCACACCCGGGTAGCCTTGACTTCACTAAGAGTGTTCTTTATTCCATATGAGATTACATCTTTACATTGAAATGACTGAAGGAGACTATTGATGTGTTTTTTTTGTTTTGTTTTTAAAAACAGGACAACCCCAAATCAGATTTTTTTTTATGCTCTATGCTGAGATATGGTGATAAATATAATGTAAATTCACAACAACTCGTTATAAATTAACAAACAGGGAAGGGAAGTGTGATAGAATATACTAAAGCTCCATGGAGTCTCCTACAAAGTTAAGTCAATAGATGGATAGGCGAGTTTGCTGTGAATATTAAAAATGTATAAAATTTGTACTGTCAGTTTGTGGTGCTCAGATACAGTTAAGTTCCACTTTACCCCATGAAAATTACTCTTTCCTTTGCCCCCCCCGTTCTTCTGCCAAAAAAAAAAAAGCATTTGTCACACTGCTGTGACCTAACCAAGGGACTTCGGTGCGACTTCCAGGAATGCCTGTGTAATCTTCTGTGATGTCAGATCTAAATCACATCAAATAAGACGAGGATCTGACTTGGATTCAACTTTCATTCAATTCTATGGGCTGAAATCAGACAGAAGTTGGACCAAAGAAGTGCAGGAACCTTTTCCAAAGTCAGACCGACACACGTCAGACCAGTTAAGATGGCTCTCATAAGGAAACATAGATTTTTTTACATGTCCTGCGACATGTGCTCTCAAAGTCAGAGCGCATGCCACACCAGTGTGAAACAGGACTTAGGCAACAATGACGCGGGAAACATATCTGTTCAAATAGTGTACATGCGTGGGCCTTTGGGATGAGGTCTATAGGACCTGACAGATACTTGTAGTGCATCTATGCATGTGTGAAATCCCATGAAAACCCAACATATGTGTGGAAGGTTGCAGGCCTCTATATGGGGCCTGGAAGAGGCACATGCTGTGTGGGGGGTTGAAGGGTTTCATACATAACCAGATGTGCCGCAAGCATCTGCCAGATCTACTAGACACTAGACATGTGCAGAGTAAAATATTTTGTTTCGGAATTTCGTTTTCGTCTGAAAACTTAATTTATTTAGTTACTCCCAAAATTCGTTTTTATTTATTTCGTTTTTCGTTCAAAAATTGCATTCGTCCGAAAATCCACATGAATTACGGTCGAATCTGTCTTGGAAGGCTTATGGTGTCTGTCGAATGTATAAAGAAGATTCGACGGAGCTAACTATATAGCATACTTTAGAACCCTATTAAAGTCTATGGGACTCCAACGTTCAAAATCTAAAGTGCTAATTTTAAAGGCTAATTTGCAAGTTACTGTCCTAAAAAGTGTTTGGGGACCCGGGTCCTGCCCCAGGGGACATGTATCAATGCAAAAAAAAAGTTTTAAAAACGGCCGTTTTTTCGGGAGCAGTGATTTTAATAATGATTAAAGTGAAACAATAAAAGTGTAATATTCCTTTAAATTTCGTAGGGGGGGGTTGTCTATAGTATGCCTGTGAAGGGGCGCATGTTTCCCGTGCTTAGAATTGTCCCTGCACAAAGTGTCATTTATGCAGGAAAAAAAGTCCTTTAAAATCACTCGCAGCTATAATGAATTGTCGGCTCCCGTAATACAGAGAACACTCATTGAAAGTCATTGATAAAAAAATAAATAAATTAAAAAAAAAGCGTGGGGGTCCCCCAAATTCAATTACCAGGCCCTTCAGGTCTGGTATGGATATTAAGGAGAACCCTGCCTCAAATTTAAGAAAAAATTTGACGTGGGGTTCCCCCTAAATATCCATAACCAGACCCTTCAGGTCTGGTATGGATATTAAGGGGAACCCCGCGTCAAATTAAAAAAAAAATTGACGTGGGGTTCCCCCTAAAAATCCATACCAGACCCTTTATCCGAGCACGCAACCTGGCAGGCCGCAGGAAAAGAGGGGGGGACGAGAAAGCGCCCCCCCCTCCCTCCTGAACCGTACCAGGCCACATGCCCTCAACATTGGGAGGATGCTTTGGGGGTCCGTGACCCCTCAAAGCACCTTGTCCCCATGTTGATGAGGACAAGGGCCTCATCCCCACAACCCTGGCCGGTGGTTGTGGAGGTCTGCGGGCGGGGGGCTTATCAGAATCTGGAAGCCCCCTTTAACAAGGGGACCCCCAGATCCCGGCCCCCCCCTGTTTGAAATGGTAAGGGGGTACAAAAGTACCCCTACCATTTCACAAAGAAAGTGTAAAAAATGTTTAAATAAAACAAACACACTTTTTAAAAATTCCTTTATTAAAAATAAAAAAAGATTCCAGCGGCGGTAATCCACTCTTGCTATCCAGCGACGGACGGTCAGCTCTCCATCGATGTCTAATGTCATCCAGCGCAGCGCAGCATCCTTCTTCTGTCTCCTCCACGGAGACACTGGAGGCATTCCGGCGCTGACGTTTCTTATATACGGAGGGCGGGGCCACCCGTCACCTGACCCCGCCCCCCTCTGACGCAAGGGGAAACCCGGGGTTCCCCGTGACGTATGGGTGACCCCGCCCCCCTCTGATGTAACGGAAACCTGCCTGTGTTACATCAGAGGGGTGCGGGTCACCCCTACGTCACAGGGAACCCCGGGTTTCCCCTTGCGTCAGAGGGGGGCGGGGTCAGGTGACGGGTGGCCCCGCCCACCCTATATAAGAAACGTCAAGCCGCCGGAATGTCTGTAGTGTCTCCTCCACGGAGACAGAAGAAGGATGCTGCGCTGCGCTGGATGACATTAGACATCGATGGAGAGCTGACCGTCCGTCGCTGGATAGCAAGAGTGGATTACCGCCGCTGGAATCTTTTTTTTATTTTTAATAAAGGAATTTTTCAAAAGTGTGTTTGTTTTATTTAACCATTTTTTACACTTTCTTTGTGAAATGGTAGGGGTACTTTTGTACCCCCTTACCATTTCAAACAGGGGGGGGGCCGGGATCTGGGGGTCCCCTTGTTAAAGGGGGCTTCCAGATTCTGATAAGCCCCCCGCCCGCAGACCTCCACAACCACCGGCCAGGGTTGTGGGGATGAGGCCCTTGTCCTCATCAACATGGGGACAAGGTGCTTTGAGGGGTCACGGACCCCCAAAGCATCCTCCCAATGTTGAGGGCATGTGGCCTGGTACGGTTCAGGAGGGAGGGGGGGCCGCTCTCTCGTCCCCCCCTCTTTTCCTGCGGCCTGCCAGGTTGCGTGCTCGGATAAAGGGTCTGGTATGGATTTTTAGGGGGAACCCCATGTCAAATTTTTTTTAAATTTGATGCGGGGTTCCCCTTAATATCCATACCAGACCTGAAGGGTCTGGTTATGGATATTTAGGGGGAACCCCACGTCAAATTTTTTCTTAAATTTGAGGCAGGGTTCCCCTTAATATCCATACCAGACCTGAAGGGCCTGGAAATTGAATTTGGGGGACCCCCACGCTTTTTTATTTATTTATTTATTTATTTTTTTATCAATGACTTTCAATGAGTGTTCTCTGTATTACGGGAGCCGACAATTCATTATAGCTGCGAGTGATTTTAAAGGACTTTTTTTCCTGCATAAATGACACTTTGTGCAGGGACAATTCTAAGCACGGGAAACATGCGCCCCTTCACAGGCATACTATAGACAACCCCCCCCCCCCTACGAAATTTAAAGGAATATTACACTTTTATTGTTTCACTTTAATCATTATTAAAATCACTGCTCCCGAAAAAACGGCCGTTTTTAAAACTTTTTTTTGCATTGATACATGTCCCCTGGGGCAGGACCCGGGTCCCCAAACACTTTTTAGGACAGTAACTTGCAGAATCTTTTCTCTCTGTCAAATCTTTTTTCTCTGTCGAATATTTTCTCTATATAATCTTGGACTAATAGAGGTAAGGTTAAGCACATTCGACCACAGGTTCTATAGACAGATTGTTATCGTCAGAGTCATGTCGAATCTCCTATTCTATATCGAACTGTTGTAACAATGAAAACGAAAATAAAGCATTTATTTATGTCGGATCTTTCGTTTTTCGGATTTTGTGCTTTCGTTATCGTTTGTCAAAACGAAAACGAAAATAGCTGAAATTCGGACGAAAATGCATTCGGACGAAAACGAATGCACATGTCTACTAGACACACAGTAGACACACAGGGCTCCTGTGCAAATTCACACTGGAGCCACAGCGGAGATATGTGAACCTGCTCTATAGAGAGCCGGTCTAAATCTCGTGCTACTGCGAATTGGATGTGAGAAACCCATATCCAATTCGCAATGGTGAGAACCCAGCCTCACTCAAAATTGTATGTCTGAGCAAATAAAATTTATTTTATCAATTTCCACAATGCCGGCACATTTTCTTATGCTTTTAAAACACTACAAACACATGGCAAATTACCTGTTGATGTGAAAAATCTAGGAAACTTCTAACTTCTCATGATGAACTGACAACACAGTGTTTTGGGGCTGCACTGAGATCCAAAACAGTGTTACTAGAGTTCTCTCCTACTGGATTACATAATACTTTCCCCTTGTGTTATAGAGATGAGGAGAAAGGGAAATGTTCTGCACTCCAGCAGAAAATAACTCAGGCAGGGCTAATGACATCAAATCAATCAAAGCAGCACAAGCAGCCTTGATAATTGTAAGCTTACTTGATTTTGGATTGGATCCACCAAGATGAACATGGCTAGGTGAGGCTTTTCACTCAAAGGGCTATCAGAGGTGCCAATATCCAATCAAATACAGCTCCCACTGGGTATTTTGACAGCTTTGTACTTTAACATCTGTGGGGGTTAGCTCAAATGGGGATCACCTTCCCTGGGAGAAAGGCAGTCCAGACATGGCAGGTCTTTCTTTAAAGTATGTCTCGAAGCCAGTTTTACTCTAACAAAACAAAACAGAAAATAAATCCTTTCCATCCAGGCACTAAATAAACAGAAGAGATTCCTATCTTACAAGTGAAGGGCTTGTCCCAGTCACCAACAAAACAGACATGGTGCAAACCATTTTCTTTCTCTCACAAAGCAATCTCCACATCAATAGCTCATTGTCTTCCTGAGTCCCTGGCCATGAGTAACCTCTTGCTCCAGTCTTTCCTAATTTATACCATGGGCTGGGGGGTCACAGGTGGAAAGGAAAATCCACTTTGGAACCCACACTGCCAAGGTGACCTGGAAAACCTGGACCGGGACCCATCATGGTTTCCCAAATATGAAAGCATCCGAGGTGACACAGATCATCCCTCAATCAACTCCCCTTTCATAATGTCACACGTGATGTTTGCCTATAATTTATCTTATCATTTGCACTTCATAGGATTTGCACTTGATTTGCCATGTGGACGTTTTGAGTTCAATTACATGTAATAATACTTCCATTAATTATTTGAACTGTGCTTTGCATAACAGTGGCCTATTTGGTCCACCTAGATGCATTAGCAACTCTTGTCACATAATGTTCCAAGCAAGGACAAAATTGTCCTATTTGTATGTGGAGGTAGAGGTGTGTCTTTTCTGTAATGTTCTCATATATTTTTCTATTAATAAAATAATATTTTTTTTTTGAGGGGAGGGGGGACGCACTGTGGTGCTATCATCACTATTCTTTTTGTTTTTTTATAATAAAAGATGATTATGCAGAGGTGGCGTGGCCTCTGGGCTGATTGAGGATAATCAGCAAAGCCCATTATTCCATCTCACCCCCCCCCCCACCCCCGCTCAAGCCCCTGCAGCAGCAGAGCAACTGTCCCAACAAGGCAATGGACACTGGAAAGGGCATCTACATTATTCTGAAGTTTCAAGCTCTATGCTCTACTGTGAATTTAAATGCTTGAACAGCAAGGAACCCCCTTGACACCTTTTCTCCTTTATTATCACACATTCATTTGAGAAGTGCATGATCAGTGACATGTTTGATTTGCCTAGCGAACAGGTAATATTTGAGGGCATTCAAGGCCCATTTGATAACCAAACATTCCTTCTCAGCAATGGCATAGGTTTTCTCATGTCTATTAAGCTTTCTACTAAAACAGACTACCGGGTGCTCCTCCCCATCTCTGATTTGGGACAGTACAGCACTCAGTCCGAAACCAGTGATGAATCTGATAGAAAAAAACTGTCAAATTGTAGCCATCATCCCGGGCTGTCTTGCATGAACTACACATTTGAGATCACCCCAGAGTTGCTCAATATTGAGGTCAGGGTACTGAGATGGTAACCTTCAATTTATTCTGCTGTAGCCAATGAAAGGTCAACTTGGCCTTGTGTTTTGGATCATTGTCATGTTGGAATTTCCAAGTACATTCCAGGTGCAGCTTCCTGGCTGATGAATGCAAATGTCCCTCCAGTATTTTTTGATAACATACTGTATTCATCTTGCCATCAATCTTGACCAAATTTCCTGTGCCTTTGTAGCTCACACATCCCCAAAACATCAGCAATCCACCTCAGTGTTTCACAGTAGGAATGGCGTACCTTTCATAATAGGCCTTGTTTTAAAAAAAATATATATATCCTTTATTTTTTCATAGATTTCACAATACAATTCATTAAAATCTTACAGTATCTTCTTAATATATCCTAAGTACTTCTATCCATCTGTGTATCGTGTATTGCCTTTGACTAACTCTCTCATTCCTTGTGATTTCCCTTTTTCTACTTTAACCCCCCTCCCCTATCTAAATTATCGTCTACCCCCCTAACCCAAATTAAAAAAAAAAGGGCAGGAGCAAGGGAGGGCAGATGCTTTATAACCCCCCTACTTGCCTGCCTTTTCCCCTTCTTCCCCTCCCCACCAGACCCCTCAGCCCTCTATTCTCATTAACAATTTTTTTTTTTTATGTCATTTTAACCTCTCCCTGTATGCCAGATACATGGCCCATGTCTTCCGGTATCTCTCATCTTGATCTTTCATTGCCAAAGTAAGATTTTCCATTTGTTGGATTTCTGCAATTCTGGCAAGCCAATGTGCTCTAGTTGGAGGGTTGTCTCTTTTCCACAGGACAGGGATACATGCCCTAGCTGGCAGAAGATGTCTCAGCAGAGAATTTTTTAATTTTTCCGCTGATATAGGAATATCCAGCAACAAAAAAGTTACCGGTCTATCTCCGAGGGAGATTCCTGTTATTGTTTTAATAGTTTCAGCAACCATTTCTCAGAGCTCTCTAATTCTTGGACATTCCCAGAAAATGTGTAATATTGTACTTTCTGCTTTGTGGCACCTCCAACAGACATCTGACATTTGGGGTAAATCTGATGTAATACATTCGTTGTTCTGTACCACCTAGTAAGAATTTTGTCTCCCCCCTCCTGATATCTACTTGCTACTGATGCCTTTTGATTAAATAGCAAAATCCTGCCCTTCTGTTCATGGGAGAATGACATCTCTAGATCTCTCTCCCACGCTTGGAGGAAAGTACGTTCTTGGGATGTCTCTAGTCCAGTTAATGTACTGTAAAAGTAAGACAACGAGTGTCTCATTGATTCTTCCTTCAAGCATGTCTCCTCAAACGCAGTAAATGCTCTTATTTCTGCATATGTATTTGATTTAGGCCTGATAAAGGCTTCTAGTTGCATCATTCTAAAAAAAATCTAATTCAGGTGCTATTTCTCTTTCAATCTCTTTTTTTGTCATTAGATGATTATCCACTGAAAAGTGAATGATCCTGCTGAAACTTCTACGTCATATTGCTCCAAACCTAGGGTCCGTCATTCCAAGCTGAAACACCAGCATACCCAGGATCAGGAGAAACAGACTAGGGTTTATTGAGATAGGCATTTTTTTTAAATATCTTTTTAATCATCTGCAGAGTAGCGCCTATTGTTGGATGTTTCCTCACTTCTGCTGGCACCTCAGCTTCTGGTATCCATACTAGACCTTCTAGTGGAATATCTATCGATGCCTGTTCTATCTGTATCCAGGGTTTCTTACTTTTGAACCCACACCACTCCATCACTCTGGCTAAGTGTGAGGCTTCCTGGTATCTTATTTGGTCTGGAAACCCTATCCCTCTTTTTCCTTTAGTAAGTGATAATATAGTTCTGCTTTCCCCTGCTGGCTGCCCGGCCCAAATAAACCTCAAAAATCTTGATCTGAGATCCCTTAGGAAACTTGAAGAAATATTAATTGGCAGGATTTGTATTAAATACAAAAGTCTTGGCATCACATTCATCTTAATGATATTGGTTCTCCTGAACCATGTAAAGATTTCTTTGTCCCATCTCAGAAGATCAAGTTTAATCTGTCTTGACATTGGTGTGTAGTTAAGCTCTAATAGCTTGTTTAAGTTCTTCGATATTTTCGTCCCTAGGTAACACATATATATATATATATATATATATATATATATATATATACAAATTAGTCCATCTAAAATCAAATTGTGTGGTTATCAACTGTAGTAGGGGCGTATTTATTTCTATCCCCATTGCTTATGATTTCCCATAGTTTACTTTAGAATAAATACTTTCCTGTACTCATGTAGCTCCATCAACAGGGAAGGAAGAGATATGGCTGGGGAAGTTACAAAGAAAATTAAATTGTCGTGATAGGCTGCAAGTTTCTGTTGTTCTTCCTTTATTTTCATCCCCTTAATTAATATTCAGATTTGCCCATATTTTTGTTAAAAAGGGTTCTATTTTCAAGATGAAGATCGGGGTGAAAGAAGGCACCCCTGTCGCGTTCCACTTTGAATGGAAAAAGGCTTTTTAACCACTTCAATACAGGGCACTTAAACACCTTCCTGCCCAGACCAATTTTGAGCTTTCAGCGCTGTCGCACTTTGAATGACAATTGCGCGGTCATGCTACACTGTATCCAAATGAAATTTTTATCATTTTTTCCCCACAAATAGAGCTTTCTTTTGGTGGTATTTGATCACCTCTACGGTTTTTATTTTTTGCGCTACAAATAAAAAAATACCGAAAATTTTGAAAACAAAATGTTTTTTTTGTTTCAGTTTCAAAACTTTGTAAATAAGTACGTTTTCTCCTTCACTGATGGGCACTGATGGGGCTACACTGATGGGCACTGATAAGGCGGCACTGATGGGCACCAATGATGTGGCACCAGTGAAGTGGCACTGATGAGGTGGCATTGATGGACACTGATAGGCCGCACTGACAGGCGGCACTGATGGGCGACACGGATGGGCGACACGGATGGGCGACATGGATGGACACTGATAGGTGGCACAAATTGACACTGATAGCTGGCACGGATGGGCGGCACAGATGGGCATGGATAGGCGGCACAGATCGGCATGGATAGGCGGCACAGATGGGCATGGGTGGGCACTGATAGGCGGCACAGGTGGGCACTGATAGGCGGCACAGGTGGGCACTGATAGGCAGCACAGGTGGGCACTGATAGGCGGCACAGGTGGGCACTCATAGGCAGCATTGGTGTTATACTGTACTAATGGATGCCAATCAGTGCCAAACAATAATGCATGCCAATCAGTGATGCCCATTGTGGGCACTGATTGGCATCCATTATGGGCACTGATTGGCATCCATTGTGCTGACTGGCATCCCTGGTGATCTAGGGAGGATTACCTTTTGCTTAGCATCCCTGGTGGTCTGGTGGCGTCCCTGGTGGTCCAGTGTGGGCATCCTCGGGGGGGCTGTGCTGATAATCGATCAGCACAGACCCCCCCTGTCAGAGGAGCAGCCGATTGGCTCTCCTCTACTCGCGTCTGACAGACGCGAGTGAGGAAAAGCCGATCACCGGCTCTTCCTATTTACACTGTGATCAGCCGTGATTGGACACAGCTGATCACGTGGTAAAGAGTCTCCGTCGGAGACTCTTTACCGTGATCGTAGTTGCCGGGTGTCAGACTGACACCCCGCAACAACGATCGCCGCGATGCGCGCCCCCGGGGGCGCGCAGCGGCTCATAATCCTGATCACGTCATATGACGTCCGATCAGGATATCAGGATTATGAAACCACTTTGCCACCGTCAATTTGTAATAGGGAGGGCAGCAAGTGGTTAAGATCATTTATCGTTTATCTTTACCCTGGCACTTGGTGTTGAGTATAAGTTGGAAATCCATCTCATCATCCTATCTCCTAGAGACCTATGTGTTGTAGTACCACCTTTAAAAAAATCCAATCTTCCCTATCAAAGGCTTTTTCTGCATCGACTGAAACTATCACCATTGGTCTCTGCTGCCTTTGAGTAAGGTAAATCTTGTTCACCACCCCTGTGTATTTTCTTTTTCTTCTCTCCCAGGGGTAAACCCCACCTGGTCTGGATGTATTAAGCTCGGGATGTGGTCTACCAGTCTCATGGCTAAAATCTTTGTGAACACTTTAAGGTCCACATTCAGCAATGAGATTGGATGATAACTAGGACACCAGGAGGGATCCTTCCCCTCTTTCGGAATAAAGCTCAATACATACTATCAGATTTTCTGCTGATTTTTGTCTTCAGATTTACCAAAACCATATAATATGAGGTCAAACCTTAGGAGTTTCAATTTGTGTGCAATCAGGCAGACCCTTGCACTACATGGTTTTGGTAAATCTGAAGACAGACATCAGCAGAAAATCTGATAGTGTGTATGGGGCTTTACTGTTATGTGTGTCCCCTAGTGTTTCTGTTGGAATGTGCTTCCCTTCATGTACTGAATTATAAGCTGCTATGAATCTCGAAAACAGTTTCTCAGCGAACATTTTGTAATATGAGTGTACCCATCGGGGGCCGGTGGCTTTATCCATTTTCAGTCATTTTAATGCCCTCATAAATTCCTCTACTGTAATTGGTACGTCAAGTACTCTGGCTGTCTCCTCTGTTAATTTTGGCATTTCTGCCCGCTTCCCCTTTCTTTTGAGCATTTACTGAGGTAGATTTTAGCTCAATTTTGGTCTCATCACTCCAAATGACTTTGTGCCAGAAGGTTTGAGGCTTATCTCTGTGCTGGTTGGCGTATTGTAAGCGGGATACTTTGTGACATTTGCGTAGTAATGGCTTTTTTCTGGCCATGTGGCCCATCTTTCTTCAAGTGCCTCCTTATTGTGCATCTTGAAACAGCAACACCACATGTTTTCAGAGTGTCCTGCATTTCACCTGGAATTATTTGTGGGATTTTCTTTGCATCTCAAAATTTTTTCCTGGCAGCTGTGGCTGAAATTTTAGTTGGTCTGCCTGACCGTGGTTTGGTTTCAATAAAACTCCTTATTTTCCACTTCTTGATTAGAGTTTGAACACTGCTGATTGGCATTCTCAATTCCTTGGATATGGACAATCCACCTCAATGGGAGTCTCCTGTTGTATTGCACTTCTGTTCAGGTGACAGTTCTTATATAAAGGAGGGTTATGGCTTTCCACCTGTTGTCAGAGGGGGACGGGGTCACCTGTTTACGTAAACTCGCTCACAGTAGCAGCATAATCCAACAATGTAAAACTGCCATTCAGCAATGTAAAAAAAAAAAAGTAGGCGGCAGTAGCACCTAATGAATGTCTGTCAGCTGCTGCTTTACCACTCATTGAAAAGCAATACCCCACAGATCACTTTTCAGAGGGCAGTAAGCCTTACTGCAAATGTGAAAGAAACTTGAAACACATCATCCATTTCACACTCCCCACCAACCAGGGCACTCCCCAGTCACTTTCCATGTTAGCCACCTCCCTTCAACTTATATCACAGGTGGCCATTTCCAAACCTGCAGATGAAAGTCTCTAGATATCACTCCCAGTTACTCCCCCCACCCGCTGATTGATATCCCTCCATGACAACCTCACATCCCCCTGCTGACAGACCTCTCTCCCCAGCCTGTCCCCACACACCCTCTCACCTGCTGATCTGTGGATGGGAGAATCCCTCCCACAGTGTTACTGTGTTCTGCCAGTGAAGAGCCTTCCCAACCCACAGAATACAATGATCAGTGTTGCTAACTATAGCTGGCAGCACTGACTGTTTTGGAAAAAACCTGACAGGCTGGTTGTACTCACGTCGATTAATAGATTGACTTGTGTACAACCAGCTAGCCCATACATAGATCGACTATAGCTGGTCTCTGCTTAATTGGCTTATGGTAATTTTAAATTCATTTATGGCCTGCTTAACCACTACGCAGTCTCTAAACATCCTTCCACAGAACTTTACATTTTTCCTTCCCAGATTCCTACATCCTCCTCACCTGTACATACCTTCCACAGACATATGCTCCACACTCCTCTCCTGTACATACTGCCCACTGTCATACCATCCACACTCCTCTCCTGTGCATACTGCTCACTGTCATACCCTCCATATTCCTCTTCTGTACATACTGCCCACTGTGATACCCTCCACACTCCTCTCCATACTGCCAACTGTCATACCCTCCACACTCCTATCCTGTACATAATGCCAACTATCTTTCTCTCCTCACTACTCTCATGCACATACCACCCTCAAAATACCTTCCACACTACTCTCCTGTACATACTACCCCTATCATACCCTCCACACTCCTCTCCTGTGCATATTACTCACTGTCATACCCTCCACACTCCTCTCCTGTGCATACTGCTCACTGTCATACCCTCCACATTCTTCTTCTGTACATACTGCCCACTGTGATACCCTCCACACTCCTCTCCATACTGCCAACTGTCATACCTTCCACACTCCTCTCCTGTACATACTTGCCCTATCATACCCTCCACACTCCTCTCCTGTACATACTGCCCCCATCATACCCTCCACACTCCTTCCTGTACATACTTTCCCTATCATACCCTCCAAACTCCTCTCCTGTACATACTACCCACTGTCATACCATCCACACTCCTCTCCTGTACATACTGCCCCCATCATACCCTCCACACTCCTCTCCTGTACATACTGCCCACTGGAATACCCTCCACACTCCTCTTCTGTACATAGTGCCCACTGTTATACCCTCCACATTCCTCTCCCTCACCTGCACATACTTTTATATCATCCATACTCTTTCCCTATGCCTCTTAAAAAACAGTTCTTTACAATGATATTGAATATCATCAATGTTACCAGCTCTAGAATGGGCACGTTTTTGTTCCATCTTCACCCTGTGTTCCTTCTGGGTTCTGTGCCTTCGGTCACTTGCCTTGGCCGGGCTGTGTTGCTGTCACTTCCACGCATGCTCATTCACATCCTCTCTCTCATCCCCCCTCTATCTCTCATCCTCCCTCCCTTACCTCTCACCCCTCTCTCATCCCTTTTCTCTTGCTCTCATCCTCCCTCTCTCTATTTATTTTAATTTGTTATAACAAAAAAATTTAGCATTTTTAATTATTATTTTTTTATTTATTTATTTTTAAATAAAAAGCCCCACCATAATCCACAGCATCAGGCCCATGATGTTCTTAATCCGGCCTTGCATAACTCCAAAACCACTGGGGCAGCACATAGAATAACTCAAGAACCAGATAGCTGCCAAAAATACAATGAGGAAAAACTATGTATAAATATATATAAAATATAATATATACACTTACATGGTCTGGATGTATGCCAGATGAAAAAATCTATTGATCACTTAACGTGAATAGAGGGCTGAGCAGATTAAAAGGTTAAAGAGGATTTATATGGCAGCCATCCCATCAAATCTGAAAGAAGAAAGGTATACTTTGCGTAAAACTGCCAAGAGGCTAGTATATGAAAGAAACAAGGGGCATATAACGGAACATCAAAGTCTGAGTGTAAGTATTAACATACCTGCCTAGGACATAGGATGTGTGTCATGGCTTGAGGCCAATGCACTGAGCACAGACATTAGTGCACCTACAATAGGTACAGCTTGTGAGCCAGCTAATCAATAGCAGAGCTGTCAGGTGAAGTGGGGCCAGTCCCAAATTGAATGCAGCCAAACTAATCTGCCCTAGTCACTTGCTTTTGCCGTTTCTGACATTTGTTGTTTACAAGTAAAAATCTGTATTTTTTGCTAGAAAATTACTTAGTTACTTAGAACCCCCAAAATTATATATATATATACACACACATTTTTTTATCAGTGCCCACCCATGCCCATCTGTGCCGCCTATCCATGCCCATCTGTGCCGCCTATCCATGCCCATCTGTGCCGCCCATCCATGCCAATCCGTGCCAGCTATCAGTGCCAATTTGTGCCACCTATCAGTGTCCATCCGTGTCGCCCATCCGTGTCGCCCATCCGTGTCGCCCATCAGTGCCGCCTGTCAGTGCGGCCTATCGGTGTCCATCAATGCCACCTCATCAGTGCCACTTCACTGGTGCCACATCATTGGTGCCCATCAGTGCCGCCTTATCAGTGCCCATCAGTGTAGCCCCATCAGTGCCCATCAGTGAAGGAGAAAACGTACTTATTTACAAAGTTTTGAAACTGAAACAAAAAAAACATTTTTTTTTCAAAATTTTCGGTATTTTTTTATTTGTAGCGCAAAAAATAAAAACTGTAGAGGTGATCAAATACCACCAAAAGAAAGCTCTATTTCTGGGGAAAAAATGATAAAAATTTCATTTGGATACAGTGTAGCATGACCGCGCAATTGTCATTCAAAGTGCGACAGCGCTCAAAGCTCAAAATTGGTCTGGGCAGGAAGGTGTTTAAGTGCCCTGTATTGAAGTGGTTAAAAAGCCTTTTTCCATTCAAAGTGGAACGCGACAGGGGTGCCCTCTTTCACCCCGATCTTCATCTTGAAAATAGAACCCTTTTTAACAAAAATATGGGCAAATTTGAATATTAATTAAGGGGATGAAAATAAAGGAAGAACAACAGAAACTTGCAGCCTATCACGACGATTTAATTTTCTTTGTAACTTCCCCAGCCATATCTCTTCCTTCCCTGTTGATGGAGCTACATGAGTACAGGAAAGTATTTAATTCTAAAGTAAACTATGGGAAATCATAAGCAATGGGGATAGAAATAAATACGCCCCTACTACAGTTGATAACCACACAATTTGATTTTAGATGGACTAATTTGTGTATATATATATATATATATATATATATATATATATATATATATATATATATATATATATATATATATATATAATTTTATTTTTTTTTTTTAGCAGAGACCCTAGAGAATAATATGGCAAACATTGCAATATTTTGTCACATTGTATTTGTGCAGCAGTCTTTCAAACGCAATTTTTTAGGAAAAAAATACATTATAACAAATTTAACAAAAAAAAAAAAAAAAAAAAACAGTAGCCCAATTTTTTTGTATAATGTGAAAGATGATGTTACACCAAGTAAATAGATACCTAACATGTCATTCTTTGAAATTGTGCATGCCCGTGGAATGGCCACAAACTGCGGTACTTAAAACTCTCCATAGGTGACATTTTAACATTTTTTTTACAGTTTACCTGTTTAGAGTTACAGAGGAGATTCTGTGCTAGAATTATTTCTCTTGCTCTAATGATCGCATCAATTTTTTTCTTTTTCTTGTCTATCTGCCCAAGGATCAGAAGTGACTATGGAGGTCGCTCCTGTCCTGCAAGGGCAAAGAGCCAAGTGGGGGCTATCTTGCCCTCTATCGACTTCCTGCCTAGCCATCGACCACACCGGTAAGAAGCACTGGGATGGGGGAGGCTCCCCTCCTGCCACCTATAAATGTGATCTCGCTGAGAATGGGGTTATGGCAGTTAGCTACCATAACAATGGTATTTACCATCAGTTTAAAGTGGTTGTAAACCCTTACAACACACTTTGACCTACAGGTAAGCCTATATTAAGGCTTACCTGTAGGTCCAAGAAATATCTCCTAAACCTACACAGTTTAGGAGATATTAGCCGAAAGACAGGCACCGCTGTCTGCTGCGCATGCGCCGTAGACAGCGGCGCGCAGGCGGACTGAGCGCGGCACCCGTCAACGGTGATATAGCGCGTGGTGGCTCCCGCGTGCATGCGCGGGAGTGACGTCACCGTGGCTTCGCGGAATGACAGCAGTGGAGCAGCGAGACCCACCGAGAAGATGGATGCACCGGACTACAGGGGACACCGGTGACATTGCTGGCTCCTATGTCAGGTAAGTGACACATAATGGACTACTATGCGATGCATAGTAGTCCATTATGCTTTACCTTTGCAGGGAATGAAAGAGGAAGTAAACTCATCAGGGTTTACTTAGGCAGTCGGCAAGTGGCTAGGCTTCCCAAAGTGTCAGCCATCTCCTGGGCGGGCAATGCACAGTGGCACAGTGGTTTTTAAATAAGACTGCTGATAAGGTAACCCTCCTGATTTTTGGAGATAGTGACATCAAGAAATGGTAGGGACTCCTGGTTGTAGGTCATTGTGAAACTAAGGTTAAATTCACTGGAGTTAAATTTTTGTAAAAATTCTAGTAATTGGCTTGATGGACTGTCCCACACCATAAACATGTAATTTATGTATCTAAACTGATAAAAAAAATTGTGCATTCCCACTCTCCCAGGTACAAATTGGCATAGGATGGGGTGGCTGACAATTTGGGAGGCCTAGGGCAGATTCGTTTGGCTGCATTCAATTTAGGAGTGGCCCCACTGGACAGCTAGTTATTGATTGGCTGGCTCACAACCAGTCCTTCGCCTATATTAGAAGCACTGATATCTGTGTTTAGTGCATCGGACTCAAGCCATGACACACATCCTATGTCCTAGACAAGGACGTTAATACTTACACTCAGACTTTAATGTTCCCTTATTGTTTCTTTCATGTACTAGACTCTTGGCAGTTTTAAGCAAAGTATACCTTTCTTGTTTCAAATGTGATGGTTGCCATCAATACGACTATGACATATTATATATATATTGTATTTTTGGCAGCTATTTGGTTCTTGAGTTGTTCCATGTGTCGCCCCAGTGGTGACGGGGTTAGGGGATGTGTATGGGCAAATCCTCTTTGCGCCTCTCATATGTTTGGACCAATTTAATATCAATAATGTAATATAATTTAATCTTAATCAGCGGCTACATATATGTATATCTTTTTTTTTTATCAATAACAATTTTATTTAGTAATATTCCAGATACATTTCAATTGCAGTGTTCATACATTTATACATTAAGTACTTGCTTTCTTAGTATACACAGCTGCCTTATAACAGAAGTGCTAAATTACTCTCTATCTGGAAAACAGGATCCAAAATGGTAGTATCTGGTTATTCGATCTCCAACTCAAGTAGTTAGTAACTAAACCTTTTAACTCGTAAACATTTGTTGGAGTATAAGTACTCCCATTAGAGGGAAAAAAGAAAGAGAGTAGAATAGAGGAGGGGGGGTGGGGGTGTAGGGTAGGTCATCATCAGCTTGTGCCACTGTCCGGGTCTCTTTGTTCCTCCTGATGGTGCCACAGCTCCCAGAGCATATTATGAGCATCCAGACAGTCTCGAATCCTCGCCGTCATTTTCTCCATTAATTTCTCCATTAATTCTATATCCCTTATTCTAGCGTATAGAGCTCCTTCAGTCGGGGGGGTTTCCGCTGTGGGGCCGATGTTTTCGATGGAGACAATCCTAGCAAGAAAAACGTAGGAGTACTGGGGACTGCCCTTTCAAGGAGACGTGCCAAAAGCTGCTGGACTATGGTCCAAAAAGGGACTAACCGTGGGCATTCCCAGTAGATATGGAACAATGTTCCCTTGGCTCCTAAGCATCACCAGCAGCGGTCTGAGCTAGCTGGATAGATGGCATGAAGCACATCTGGGGTCAAGTACCAAAAGTATAGGACTTTGTAGGTGTTTTCTTTATATAACATGCAAATCAAGCTCTTGGCCGCCTGAGTTCATATAATCCTCCATTGATCCATGGGTATCTCCTCACCCAGAGCCCTTTCCCACTTAAGCATGTATGCATTCTTTCCCTTTAATGTAGTAGGTCTTTCGTTAAGAATTTTATAAATGTCAGTGATCAGGCCTCTTTGGGCGGATCCTGCCAGGATGAGATTTTCAAACAGAGTAGGTGGGGAGAATTGCAGGTTTGGTGCAAACGTTAAGGCGTAGTGTCGGATTTGGAGGTACCCATAGAATGCTTGCTTCAGCAAGTCAAATTTGGCCTGCAGTTCTGTGAAGGATTTCAGTTTACGTGTACAGGGATCCACCACACTTCCATAGTGGAATAGGTCTCTGGTGGTCTAGGGAGAAGACATCTTGTGGGTCAGGCTGTCTGGCATCTCGGGGTTACAAGCAAAGGAGGTCAGGAGCGAGCTAGTGGAGGATAGATTATGCTGCTGCGCCAATTTGCACCATAGCTTCCTGAGCTGCATCATTGGGCCAAGCAGCCGTGAGGGGTCTACCTCCGTGTTTGCACTCCATAGTAAACTATTTGGATGTATTGGGGCCAGCCATAGTTTGGGGATCAAAGCGTGAACCAAGAGGTGATCGCCTTCAGTTGTGCCGCCTGATGGTATTTAATAAGGTTGGGGAACGCTAGTCCTCCATCAGTCCAGGCTGCCTGCAGTACCGAGCGTGGGATTCTGTGATGTTTATAATTCCAGGTAAACTGCAAGAGCTTGGCCTGTAAATGCTTTAATTGGCCATAAGGGACAGGGACGGGTAGGGTTTGAAAAAGATACAATAGTTTCGGGAGGATTGTCATCTTCACCGATGCTATCCGTCCTAGTAAGAAAATGTGGTGTTTTTTCCACTGTTGTAGGAGACCTCTAATGGTGTGTAAAAGGGGGGGGGGGATTTTCCTGAAAGAGGGTAGAGTATTTCGGGGGAATTTTGATCCCCAGATATTTTAAAGCCATAGTTTTCCAGCTGTGGGGGAAGTTAGCTTTCAAGTGTTCTACCTCCTCCTCTGGTGTCTTTATAGGGAGGGCTTCTGATTTGGATGCGTTTATTTTATAGCCTGATAAGGCTCCATAGCGTTCCAGTTCCGCATGGAGAACTGGCAAAGAGGTCCTAGGTTGGGTTGACGTAAGAATTATGTCATCCGCAAATAAGGAGATTTTAAATTCCCTATCTTGGACCATCAAACCCTTAATGTCCGGGTTCTGTCAGATAGTGGCTGCTAGGGATTCAACACACAGGGCAAAAAGAGGGCACCATTCCACACTGGCATCGAGGCAGATACAGCAAAAAGGGTTTTTACTTGGGATGAAGGGCCCAAATGCAGGTGCTGAATGGCTCTGTAGAAGGGTCCCCTGAATCCTATATGGCCAAGTGTGGCAAACAGGAAGGGCCAACACAGGCGGTCGAACGCCTTTTCCGTGTCCAAACTAAGTAACAAAGATTGCTTGCCTTCCCTGTTCGCCACCTCTACTAGGTCAATTATCTTTCTGGTGTTGTCTCCCGCCTGTCGTAGGGGGACGAATCCTACTTGATCCTTGTGGATCAAGGATGGCAAGATCATGTTCAGATGGATTGAGAGCAGTTTAGTGAAAATTTTTAGGTCTGAATTAATAAGGGCGATAGGCCTATAATTAGTGCACAGGGAAGGATCCTTATCTGGTTTGGGAATCACTGTAAGAAAGGAACTCTGCATGTCTCCAGGTATCGGGGTGTCGTGTAGAAATGCATTAAATAGTTTGCACATATGAGGAAGCAAGTGAGGGAGAAATTATTTGTAGTATTCATAAGGGAATCCATCAAGGCCTGGGGCTTTGTGTTTGGGGAGGGATTTAATGGTCTGTTCTATTTCTTCCGGAGTTATTAATGCATTTAGGGAGTCCAGGTCTGTGGATTGAAGCTGGGGTAACCCACTGTCTTCTAAATATTGCCGTATACGATTGGTTAGTTCCGGTGGGGGGGGGGGGGGGGGGGGGTTGCTGGGGATATCTGGATTATTGTACAGAGTCCTATAAAATTCTGTGAAGGTATGGACTATGTCCTTCGGGTGTGAAACCAAGGTGCCTGCCCCATTTTTAATCTGGTGGGGGGTTGACATCTGAATGTTATCCCTCAGTTTCCTGGCTAGTAATGTATGGGCTTTGTTCCCTTTGTTGTAGAAGATCTGTTTCTGTTTAATTAATGCCTTTTCGACTTGGCCCAGGGCCAGATCGCCTAGTGTAGGGACGTGATTTTTTTTTAAAGAGATTTAGAGTAGGTTTGTGTTGCAGTTGTTTTTCGTGGGCTCTAAGGTCCCTCTCCGTGTGCGCTTTCAGCTCGTGTGCATTCTTTTTCAAGGCCGAGGAGAGGGCCAGACATTTGCCCCTCATCACCACCTTGTGAGCTTCCCACAGAGTGGGGGTAGAGACCTCCCCTGTGTTATTTTCCGGCAGGTAGTTTTTTTAGTGTAGTGATTAGTTCTGTTCTTGTTGGGAGATGCTGGAGCAGGAACATGTTCAATCGCCAGTTATAGGGCCTGTGGCTATGGGTGCCTAAGTCTAGGGTTATCATCACCGGGGCATGATCCGACCATGAAATTGGTAAGATTTGCGTGGACTGGGTCAAGTTCAGGGCAGTGTTATCAACGAAGATGTAGTCTATACGGGAGTGTATTTGGTGCTGGGCTGAGAAAAAGGTATATTGTCGGTCGCCAGGGTTTAGTGCTCTCCACGCATCAAAGAGGGCATATCTCCTGGTTAACTGGCAAAACATCTTTGAGTCTCTGAGTGCCCGAGTCGTGGGCGTCCTAGAGACCACCCCCTGGCGATCCGAGAATTAGGTTAATGTCCCCTCCCAGCACCAGCATCCCATGTGTTTTTCTGAACAAGCGGGTAAGGACTTTATTCAGGAACCCTGTCTGCCTGACATTTGGGACATAAACAGTGCAAAGTGTGATCTCTTTATTCTACCATAGACCTCATAGGATTAATAAGTGGCCCTGAGGGTCACTATAATGAGAGGAATAAGTAAAAGGGAATCCCTGTTTAGTTAAGATGGCCACCCCTGCTTGCTTCTGGGGCCCTGATGAAAGATAAGCTTGGGGGTAGTACCTGGAGGCAAACGCGAAGGAACCCTCTTTATCTAGGTGGTTCTCTTGGACCATTACGATGTCTGCTCCTGACTGCCTAAACTCCCTCAATGCCAGATGCTTTTTACAGTTAGAATTCAGGCCATGAACATTTAATGAAAAAACCTTAGACATGGGAACTAGGGTGGGGGGTGTAGATACTCATCTGGTGGAGGTAAAGACCTTCCGGACTGCCCCTGTCAATTATGATGGGCACCACGCAGGAGGAGACCCGGATGTGTGGTAGACAATTGTGGTTAAACCAGCCAAGGAGACCTAGAGGGGGGGGGGTTGAGAAAAGCTAGGAAAAAGAGAAGATTGGTTAACATTGTAGAAGTATGTGTAAACTTTAACATCATCATTATCAGAGCAATACAGGCCTTGTGGCCTAGGTCAGAAAGGAGTCCGATCCAACCCTTCTCAGGATGAGTCAGAGGAACCCCAAAACAAAAATTGCAAAAAAAAAAGAAAAAATGCAAAAATGTGCACTCCACTTATACTGCAAACTCTGTCTATATGCTAGACTGGGGGGGGGGGGGGGGGGGGGGGGGTGAAGGAGGTAGCCTGAAAGATCTCTCTCTAGAGTCTCAATGGAGTGTAGATCAGTCCTGAAGTCAGGGTGACACTAGTTAGGTATTATGTGGCCCACTGCTAGGGTTACTGCTTTGGGAGTAGTATGTAATAGTGCCTATAGCAAAAAAGGAGGTAGAAAAAAGAAAATAAAAAGGTGGAAGGCAAAAGCGTCCCAATAGAAGGCTTGTGCTTTTTATAGCGCATGTCGGTGTCCTCAGCGGTGTTGTGAGTGCTGTCCCCTTGGGGATTTTTCCAGTCCTCGGGAGCGCTTTGGTGGGAGGATCTTCTGCCATACTTGGGGGGGGCGGGGTGGCAATCAGATCCCACTCCTAAAGTTGGGGGGACCCTGAGTTCCAGGGTGTTGCAGAAAGGTGTTAAGTCCTCCTGGTATCTCAGAATCGCTGTCTTGCCTTGATGTTTGGCAGTGAGACTGAAAGGGAACCCCCAGCGATAGGGAATATTTTCTTCCTGGAGCGTGCGCAGTAGGAGTTGGAGAAGCCTGCGCTTTTGTAAAGTGATCCAGGACAAGTCCGAGTACAGCTGGATTTGGTGGTCCCCGAGCTTTACTGTGCGGGCGAGACGGGCTTGTCTCATTATGTCCTCTTTCAGGGGAAACAGCGTAAGCCTGCAGATAATGTCGCGGGGCTTAGCCTTGGCACCTTTTGAGTTTCAGGGCCCAATTAGCTCTGTCCATCTCAATGGTGTTGGTGGGGGGTTCCACCAGCAGGTCATTTAAAAATGAATTGTAAAGTGGATTGGACGTCTTCGGGGCATTCCGCTTCTGGGACCCCCCGAACACGAATGTTGTTTCTGCATCCCCTGTTGTCCAGGTCGTCTACATGGCGCTGCATATCTCTAAGGAGGGAGCGGTGTTCTGATCCCTGGATTTTTGTTCTGCGTACCTTAAGTTTGGTTTCTTGGATTTCCTCCTCCGCCATTTCCACTCTATCCGCTATAATGCTTGAAGCCCAACTGTAGGGTCTGGATCTCTGACCTGCAGGTGGACTTCACATCCTCTACGAGTTGTCCAAAGTCCTCCTTGGTTGGCATGGCTTGAAGATAGGTGTGCCACTGCGGGGGTAGGGGAGGGTAATGCTCCCTTCCCTGTGTGCGGTGACTGCTATCAGTTGGCATCCGAGGCTGTCGGCCAGGCTTTCAAGGGGGGTTCTGGGGCCAGTGGTGGGTGAGCGGATCGTCCCACAACTCGCTCCAATCTGAGCTTTGTGATGGCTTTTCGGGGGCCCTTCCCGGAAGAAGTTGCGGGCGTGTGGGGCCCGTTGTTCTGGCTGCTTGGGCATACATAAGGGCCTGTGCAGACTGCGGCTCTGGTGAATAAGGGCCCTGTGTCCCTTTAAATCCCTGGGACTCCGGTGTCGGAGGGCCTGATAAGGGGGGTTCGCTGGGGGGGTTAGTCCCCCTTTGCTCAGCAAATGAGGGTGGATGGGCTGGTCCCGGTAGGGATGGATAGTCCTCTGTACTCCCTGCAGAGTTCGGGGAGCTGCTGGCCAATATTGTTATAGTTGGGGCTAGTGCAGTGCGCAGTAGCTGAGGGAATGCCGCAGAGCACTGAGTATACTGTAAGGGCCTCTGTGGGAGTCCCAAGATGGCCGCCAATGAATCTGCTGGAGAGGCCTCTGGTTCCTGTGCAAGCCCATATAGGGGACTCACTGCTCCCAGGTCCTGGGATGGCTCCCCTCTATTTGGTGTTGCAGACGTGAGCTCTGGGGGTCCTGATGGTGATCTGGGGACTGGTTGGAGCTCAAACAATAGTCTACTGAGCCCTGGGTGTATAGAGGTGGCTTCTGTGGGAGTCCTAAGATGGCTGCTGGGAGAGCTGACAAAAAGGCCTCAGGTTTATTTATGGGCTCACATAGAGGACTCACCACTCCTGGGGTGGCTCCTCTCCTGCTCTGTGGCATTCTTGTGGGCTCTGGGGGTCCCGTTCGCCATCCAGAGCCTGGATGGAGCTCGGATGGCATTCTGGGGCCTTGGCCTGTGTCGCCGGCCAGCGCCATCTTGGCCGTTCTGCCCGACGGATTGTCCGGGTGGTTAAAATAATCCCTCAGGTCCGAGGACATTCCCGGAGGGGTTGTGTCGTGCCCCGATGCCATTTTAATGCTGGGTATGTGCCGCTAAGTGTCTGTGGGGCTGAGGGCTGAGAGAGAGCTCTGTTCTATGCCTCCATTCAGAACGGGTTCCGGCCACGCCCCCTATATGTATATCTTTAAGCACTTATAGGTTAGTATTTTCTTTCCTGACCAGTAACACTATCCTTGTTACATTGGAGATAACTATTGGACAGTATGCATGTGCATGTATGTCACTCTGCTATATAATGCATTTAGACTAATTCTGACAAATTTTGGATTTTTTTCTATTATAATTTTTCAATTATTACAATTATTAGTCACATTCCAATGATAACAGCACCCCGCTGTTATCATTGGCATGTGATTGTATGATAAACTTACAGTATGTGCTATGTTTCATATTCTAGCCGCCCATGTTTTTATATTTTTGTATAATAAAAATCTATATTTTTTGTATAAACTCATTTTCTGTATCCCATTCATTTTGGCAGACCCACGTCAGAGGCATCTCTGTACCACAAATTAATTTGTGAAATCTGAGGTCAGGAGCACAGGTTGTGCACAAAGAGCTTGCTTCAACATTTGGGAAATGCCTTTTATGCCTCAGATTCCACTCATTTATGACGAATCCTCTACCTTTCGTCAGATCTGTCAGAGGGGCTGCAATGGAGGCAAACTTGGGTATAAAACGCCTATAGTATCCTATGGTTATAAGAAATGTATGAACGTGCTTTTTATTTATAAGTTTTAGACACTTTTGAATCACCTCAATCTTATTGATCTGAGGCTTAATCAGCCCTTGACCAATAATGTAAACGAGGTATTTGGCCTACTCCAAGCCTATGGCACATTTTTTGGGGTTGTCAGTAAATCCTGCTTTCCTAAGGGTATCTACTACTGCTTGTACCTGGAGTCAATGAGACTCCCAATTTGGCCTGTTGATGACTACATCGTCCAAATAGGCAATATTGGCAATGTCTTGTCTATCATTCTCTGGAATGAAGCAGGTGCATCATGCAATCCAAAAGGCATCCCCTCTGTGATAGAGAATGCCGTCTTCTATTGCAGATTCCGTCAGGGATATCTGCCAATAACCTTTAGTCAGTTCTGTCAACAAGCTTGTCCGCCTGAGGCATTGGGTACACATCGAATTTGGACATACTATTCAATTTTCTGAAATCCTTAAAAAACCTTAGGGTCCCATCTGGCTTGGAGACCAACACTATGCTACTCAACCAGTCACTGTGGGACTCCTCTATCGCTCCTAGCTCTAACATATTTTTGACTTTATTTGTAACTGCTTCCCACCTGTCCTTAGGTATTGTATAGGGCTTTACATTTACATGGACACCCAGAGCCATAATTCTGTCATGTTGTATAACTGTGGTCAGTCCAGGTAGGTGAGAGAAAAAAGCTCTATTCTTTCTCACCTCAGGTGTCATGTGGGGCGTGTGCTTTTGTAGGGGGTAAGTACTGCCAGCCAAGTTTCTCTGTCCTTCCAAGGTTTTATGAGATGAATATATTTGCCCTGGTTTCCTTCTTCCTGGCTGGTAGACTTTATAGTTTACTTCCCCCTCTCTTTCCATAATTTCAAAGGGACCTAGCCACTTTGTTAGGAATTTACTCTCAACTGTGAGGAATAGTACCAGCACTCTATCCCCAGGTTTGAAGGTCTGGGTCTTGGCACCCCGATTGTAAACCCTTCTCTGGGCCTTCTGGGCTTGCTCCATATGTTCTTATACAAGCGGCATGACAGCAGCGATTTTATCCTGCATCAGCGAGATATGCTTGAAGATGCTTCTATAGGGGGGTGGTCTCTCCCTCCCAAGTTTCTTTGGTGACATCTAACAATCCCTTGGGATTTCTATCATACAGTAGTTAAAAAGGTGAATAACCTGTAGATGCCTGAGGTACCTCTCATATAACAAACATGAGATATGGCAACAAAAAATCCCAATTTCTCCCATCCTTGTCCACCACCTTTTTAATATGTTTTTGAGCATCTTGTTTAATCTTGCCACAAAAACATCAGTTTGGGGGTGATGAGAGATTTTGAACATCTTACATAATTTCTTAGTGACTCTAGATGTAAATGGTGTGACCTGGTCCCTTAATATTTCTTTTAGACTACTCACATGGCTAAATACCTGGACAAGCTCTTTGACAATAGCCTTAGCTTAGGTATCATGCAATGGCATGGCTTCAGGATTCCATGTGGCATTATCCAGTATTTCCAGTATGTGCTGATGGCAGACTTTATCACTGGTTCCACCAGATCCATGCAAATTCTAGGTTAATCTCTCACTCTTATTCTGTCAGCACATTATGATAGACTCATCTACAAATGGGGCCCTCCAGCAGAGAGCTGTCAGGGCTCCCCTTGTGGGTTCATCTTCCCCTAGTTTCCCATCTTCAGCCGTATGAGAGGCTGAGCTATGGTGATGTCCCTCTTGCGCATGCGCACAAGAGAGACATCACTACAGCACACATAGTGGGCCGTAAATGTGACCTGAGCTGCGCAAGTGTAGCTCACATCACATTACCCACTGACAGACAGGGGGAACACTTATGACAGAAGAGACTTCTATGGTCTCTTCTGTTATAAAAAACTTGCCTGTCAGCAGAATTTAAACAGACAGATTTATTTACCACTTTAACGTCCTTACTCTTTTGCATCATCTATCTGTCAGTTTTTTTTTTTTATTTGTGGCACATCATTTATCTTTGCTTTAGTTCTTGTCCATTTCTGTCCCTTTTATTTGACATGAAACAAGTACACGAAACAACTACATAGTTAAATCACCCATTTAGTAATATGTATTATGAATTGCTACAGGGATACATGAAGTGTGTTCTTTCATGTTTACTGGCTCTTGCATCATTTATTTTAAGATTTCATCACTCCCTTAGACTTTTATTGTCATGTCTACTAGAAAATCAATGACATGAGTGGGAGCTGCCTCTAAAGGCTGGAGTGATGCTGAGGTTGCAACATGATCTGTTGGTGAGGGAAGACTGCCTTATATTTGGGGATTTATTTGGACAAAACGAAATGTCCTACAAGCCTTCCATATTAAGACGGAACTCTGTGATTAAATAACTAAGGACACACAGTTTACGAATCAGGTTGATATGCGTCAGGAGAAATAAGAACCTGCAGAGACTCAGGTCTACTGGTGGTGTTTAACCACTTGCCGCCCGCCAATTGTCAAATGACGGCTGCAAAGTGGTTTCAAAATCCTGACCGGACGTCATAGGGGGCGCGCATCGCGGCGATCATTGTTGCGGGGTGTCAGTCTGACACCCTGCAACTACGATCTTGGTAAAGAGTTTCCGATGGAGATTCTTTACCACATGATCAGCCGTGTCCAATCACGGCTGATCACAGTGTAAATAGGAAAAGCCGGTGATCGGCTTTTCCTCACTCGCGTCTGTTAGAGAGGAGCTGATCGGCTGCTCCTCTGACGGGGGGGTCTGTGCTGATCGATTATCAGCACAGCCCCCCTGAGGATGCCCACACTGGACCACCAGGGATGCCACCAGATCACCAGGGATGCCCAGCACCAGGTATGCCACCCTAGACCACAATGGATGCCAATCACTGCCCACAATGGATGCCAATCAGTGCCCACAATGGGCATCACTGATTGGCATGCATTATTGTTTGACACTGATTGGCATCCATGGGTACAAAACAAAGCGACACTGTATTGAATCTGTGCCCATCCATGCCACCTATCTGTGCCCATCCATGCCGCCTATCTGTGCCCATCCGTGCCGCCTTTCTGTGCCCATCCGTGCCGCCTATCAGTGTTGCCTATCCATACCAATCTGTGCCAGCTATCAGTGTCCATCCATGTCGCCCACCAGTGCCGCCTTATCAGTGCCACATCAGAGCAGCCCCATCAGTGCCCGTCAGTGCAGCCCCATCAGTGCCCATCAGTGAAGAAGAAACATACTTATTTACAACGTTTTGAAACTGAAACATTTTTTTTCATAATTTTCAGTCTTTTTTTATTTGTTTAGAAAAAAATAAAAACCGTAGAGGTGATCAAATACCACCAAAAGAAAGCTCTATTTGTGGGAAAAAAATTATAAAAATTTAATTTGGGTACAGTGTAGCATGACCGCGCAATTGTCATTCAAAGTGCGACAGCGCTGAAAGCTCAAAACTGGTCTGGGCAGGAAGGTGTTTAAGAGCCCAGTATTGAAGTGGTTAACAGATTAAAAGCTGAAGCCTTATCCTCTGGGCCAGACCTGTGAGATTTGGAGGTCCCCTGAGAAAATGTTGTAAGTGCTCAGAAAAGGGCCCCACTCTGATCCCCGTCAGAGTAAAGGTTACAGTGCTGAATGGTGAGCCAGAGCAATCTGGGGTGGATGAATGTTCCCCCGATTTTGTTGTGAATCACATTCTGTTGTACCAAAGAGCATGATGGCATGGATTAACAGCTGGTGGTCCTTCAGCCTTTTAGGCATAAAGTGTTACATTTGGCTCATTTTTGCATGCTTGGGGGTCATCCCAGGTCAGCAATACTCAGGAACAGGTTTTGCAATGTTATTGTTGGTTCAGGTTATACCAAGAGATCAAGGACTTTTGTGAGACCTGTTAAACCTGTCAAATAACCACTTCAGCATCCCATTTTTTGAAGTCCACTGGTACTGCTGCTGATCATCAAGGTACTCTTTGATCTCATAGCCATGGATTTAGTGGGCCCCAAGTCAGTTAGAGGACACCAATACATTTGAATGGTTCTTGGCATTCCATATCCACAAGTAGTCACTTTAATAAATACTGTTGTACTTGTGGGAGTTGTTTTGCATATTCATGAGGACAGGGCTCTCTTCCAAGATCCTAGCTGATCTACTCACCCCTAAGTTTCTTAAAGAACTTTACAAATTTTTAGGCAGGCCAAACAAATATAATTGTACTTTATATTCTCAAGACCCTAGGGTCCACGTGAATATTAGGCCATACCAAATCCCCAAAGTTTGTTGGGATTATATCAGTGGAGCTTTAAGCACTTGCTTACTGGGCACTTAAACCCCCTTCCTTCCCAGGCCAATTTTCAGCTTTTAGCGCTGTCCCTCTTTGAATGACAATTGTGCAGTCATGCTACACTGTACTCAAATTATATTGTTATAATTTTTTTCACACAAATAGAGATTTCTTTTGGCGGTATTTAATCACTACTGGTTTTTATTTTTTGCTAAACAAACAAAAAAAGACAGAAAAAAACATGTTTCATAGTTTGTTATAAAATTTTGCAAACAAGTCATTTTTTTCCTTCATGTTGTGCGCTGATGAGGCTGCACTGATGGCCACTGATAGGCTGCACTGATAGGGGGCACTGATGAGGCAGCACTGGTGGGCACTGATGAGGCTGTACTGATAGGTTGCACTGATGGGCACTGATAGGTGGCACTGACAGGTGGCACTGATGGAGACTGATTGGCAGCACTGATGGGCACTGACTGATAGGTGGCACTGGTAAGTGGCACTGCTTAGCAGTGCTCATATGCACTGGTAGTTGGCACTGGTGGGCACTGCTTAGCACCAGTGGGTCTGGAGTGTGCGGGACCAATGTTCCATTTACTCCAGACAGTAATCTGCCTTTTTTTTTTCTCAGCATGAGGGGAAAAAAAAGCCAGTTACTGGCTCCATTAACATCACATCATAAGCTGTCATTGGCCTCTTAAGCCAATCAGCCGAGTCTCACTGACTCGCTGATCGCAGAGTGAGCCGCGTGAGCCCCACAGGGGGTGCGCAGGCATCTCATGCACGGTAGTACATACATGGTCGTACTCCCAGCAATTTAGGCCCAGGCTGTAGCCTTTTTTCGGCTATAGTGCAGGCAGCAAGAAGTTAAAAAATGTTGGACCTTGGAATACTTGGGGAGTCCTTTATTAATTGGTCAAGCCCTACAGTCCTAGTCAAATGGAAATTGGTGGATCTGTAATGATTTTTTTTTTATTAAATGCAGTCTGCAAGCTGTATGCCTATACAATGCCTCAGGTGGACAAATTAAATGAAAGATTAGGTCCAGTCTGTTACATCACCACCCTCAGTTTTAAGATTAATGACAGATTCCATTTTCTAAAGAGGCTAAAGGAAAAATTGCTTTTCTATGATGAAAATGTTAGGTAATGATTAAGCACAGTTTGGATGTGTGAAACGTGTCTACGTGACTAAATATCTGGTGTCCTGGTGTACCTAGTGATTTTCAATAAAGGCAAGTTTTTGGAACCTTTTGGATGTGAAGCCATTTCTTCATTTTCCAAGTATAACGGAGGCGGGACGGGGCTAGCACTTCTATTCAGTTTCAGTTGGGTCATTGTACACACCTAGATTCTTTCTTTCATGCCAAAATGATACTTTGGTTTTATGGGGTCCCTGTAATCTTTGTGAGAACCATTAACAAAGTTCTGAGACCCTATGAATCATTTTCAGGGGGTTACCAAGACAACATTGTCATTTTTTGCCAGAATTGAGAAAGTCATCTAAAGAAGGTCAAATTAGTCCTGGATGTCCTATGGAAGGTGGCGTTTATTGTAAACCCTTTGGCCGCGTACACACGGGCGGACTGTCTGCCCAACTAAGTCCGTCAGACAATCCGACAGACAGTCCGTCCTACTTTCGAATGAACGGACTTGACCACACACGATGAACAGACAGTCCGCCGAAAGCTTGCGCGATGACGTGTACAGCACGTACGACGGGACTAGAAATACGACGTCCAATACACTGCAATGCAACCTTTCGCCGTGTAAATCCTTTCTGAGCATGCGCCATACTTAGTCCGTCCAACTAGCCTACTCACGAGCGGACTGTCCGCTGAAACCAAGTTTGGACGGACAATATTACGGAAATTCCGAAAGACTTAGTCCGCTAGACTGTCCGCTGAAAAAGTCAGCTGAAGCCCACACACGAGCGGATTGTCCGCTGAAACACGTTTCAGCGGACCAAGTCCGTCAGACAGTCCGTCCGTGTGTACGCGGCCTTAGAAAGGTGCAATTAGACTAGAGGAGGCTTGCTATTTGGGGTATGTAGCAGGCAGATGCATCGTCAAACACTAGCTGAATAAGATGGAAACCATCCAAAAATGCTCCAATCCTGCCATATAAAACAAGTACAATCCTTTCCTGTGGAATATTATTGGAAAAGTCTCCCCAACTTGCGCACCCCTTTAACAGATCTCACAAAGCAAATATTCTCCTCTGTCATACACTGGAAACCTGAGGCAGATGCAGCATTATACCAAATTGAGTAAGCTGTCACAGATCAACTGTAAAGCTGATCTGTAACCTATTGTTTCACAAACATACAAGCCTAAACCATTACCTGTAGCTAAGATGGTACCTGTATTCCCACTTAATGAATGTCTCCTTTTATCTGGCTGTTGCACAGGACTGAGAGCTTTGCACATTGCTGCACGGTGCACCTCACCTTAGAATTTATGTAATCTGCAGGGCAGCCATTTTCCTCCCAGCCTGGAATGCTGATTCTCCACAGCCACTCACTCTTACCTGAGTAACAGCTAGTATTCCTAGTTCTATGCAACCTGTGATTCTTGTTACCCCAAATGAGTCCTGAGTTCCATGTTACCCTGTGTATCAAGTATTCCTGAGAGTAACTCAGTTTCCAGTTCCAAGCTACCCTGTCTTTTGAAGCTGGGTTTACACTATTGCGAATTGGATGCGTGTTCACAGCATCCAATTCGCAATAGCAGGAGGTTTTGACTGGCTCTCTATAGAGCATATTCACATATCTCTGCTGTGGCTCCGGTGCAAATTGCACAGGAGCCCTGTGTGTGTTTTGGCCCATTTCAGGTCCAAATTCAGCCAAAAATTTGGGCGGAAATCGGACCTGAAACGGTGAAAAGGGACGCACCGGACCCCTGCTGTAAGCCGCATGTGAAGATAGTGCGAACCCAGCCTAAGTGATCCCGAGAATAACCCCAAGTGCTGACTCAAAGTTCTGAGTTGCAAGTTACACTGTTTTCTGTGTGACCCCAGAATGATCCCTGTGTACTTTACTTTAATCGAATTTCATCCTGTGTGATACCTGGGTCTTCTGAGTGCCTCATTGTATATCTCCAGTGACCTCCAATGTTCTGTGACTTCCAGCAGCTCTGTGGACCCTTGCATTAGACATGTGCAGAACGTTTCAGATAGATCCGTTATGTTACTAATTTCATTTTGTTATGGAATTCGTTTAGTTTGGTTTCAGAATTACTTTAGTTTAGTTTGGTTCATTAAAATTTGTTTCCTTTATTCATTTTTCGAATGAATTCCAACTCTTCAGAATGATTAGAATTCTGATCGGTCGAAAAATGATCGTCCGATTCGAATCCTGTGTGGAAAAATAGCTGGTCGGGAAGCGAGCTGCCCGCGTTCCTAACAACCATGACTCATCATCTGTCAGCTGGCTTCCCCACTGACAGATGAATGTAAAAAAAACAATGCCGACAATTACCCAGCAATAGAAACATGTTTTTAAAAAAAAGTTATGCCCCCCTCCCCAAAATCTCTACCAGACCCTTATCTGGGCATGCAGCCTGGAAGGTCAGGAAAGGAGCAAACCCCCCCCGAACCATACCAGGCCACATGCCCTCAACATGGGGGTGGTGGCACCTTTTCCCCATGAGGCCCTTGTGCCTCTTGTTGATGGGGACAAGGGCCTCATCCCCACAAACCTGGTCGGTGGTTGTGGGGGTCTGTGGGCATGGGGCTTATTGGAATCTAGACGCCCCCTTTAACAAGGGGGGGCCCAGATCCCGCCCATAGATGCATAGTACCCATTCACCAAAAGAGTCTCAAAAAGTAATAAAACCAAGAGACAAGTTTTTGACGATTCCTTTATTAAAAAATAAAAAAATAGTGTCCCTCGATGTAAATCCATCTTCAATTATGCCCCACCGCTGTCAGCAAAAAAAAAATTAACAATGCATCTCCTGAGAGGCCTCCTGCCAAATGCCTGCTCTGCGCTTTGACATTTCTTATATAGGTAAGGGACGGGGCCACCTGGCTACATCACACGGTGGCACCACCCCATTCTGACATCACAGACCATGCTGGGTCTCTAAACTCAGAAGGGGTGGGGCCACCAGGTGACATACCCAGGTAGCCCCCGCCCCTTACCTATGTAAGAAATGTCAAAGTGCAGAGCAGGCATTCAGCGGGAGAGCCTCCCAGGAGACTGAGCATTTTTTTATTTTATTTTTTTCCGGTTGAGCAGGCAGCATGATTGACGATGGATTTACATCAAGGGACACTATTGTTTAATAAAGGAATTGTCAAGAACTTGTCTCTTGTGCTTATTACTTTTTGACACTTTTTGGTGAATGGGTACGGCACTATGTACCCAATACGCATTCACATGGGGGAGGCAGGATCTGGGGGCCCCCTTGTTAAAGGGATCTTCCAGATTCCAATAAGATTCCGATAAGCCCCCACCCACAGAATAACAGAACCACTGGCCATGGTTGTGGGGATGAGGCCCTTGTCCCCATTAACATGGGGAAAAGGTGTTTGGGGTGAGGGCAGAGCCCCCCTCCACTCCAAAGCCCCCACTCCCCATGTTGAGGGCATGTGGCCTGGTATGGTTCAGGAGGGAGGGGCGCTTGCTTGTAGGCTGCATGCCCGGATAAGGGCCTAGTATGGAGGGGGGGGAGGGCACCACGCCGTTTTTTAAACATTTTTCTATTGCCGGGCAATTGCCAGCATTCTTTACTTTCCATTCATCTGTCAGTGGGGAAGCCAGCTGACAGATCATGACTCATGGTTGTTTAAGACGCGGGCAACCAGCTTCCCGGGCCCGCTGCTATTTCTTCACCCATAATTCAAATTGGCCGATCCAAATTCTAATTGTTCTAAAAAGTTGTACTTCGTTAGAAAACGAATAAACTAAAGAGATTTTAACAGATTTCAACTAAATTAGTTACTATCCGTATACATCCGAATCTCCGAATAACCAAAAATATGTCCGAATTTGTATTCAGACCGAAAATAATTGCACTTGTTTACCTTGCATCTCAGCTTCCCCATGTGTTCTAGCCTTCCTACATCTGTATACCCGCCGAAGAGCTTCCTGGATTCCTGTACCTGTGTTCCTTTTATACTCTTTGTGAGCTGCTAGTATTCCTGTTCCTATGTGCCTAGGAACTAATAGTGAGCTTTTTGTGTTCCTATTTTCCCGTGTTGCTATAGTCTTTCATGGTGGTACAGGAGACTCTCAGCCCTGTGTACTGCTGACTATCTGCTTCCAGGGCCAATCATTTAATGTCCAACTTCATTGTGTGGCCATGTGTCTTCTTTAGAGACTTTAGATTAAAAAGTTTTCTCCATACAGCACAAAATAATCACTTCCAGCGCTAAGAGGTCCTCCACTGTTGGATAGGACTAAGCACAAATCCAAATGCTTGGTGGATGCAACCCTCCATGGATAGGGGAATCCAAAATGGAACTACGAAAGCAAAGAGACAGGAAGGAGCAATCACCCTGTGCAGTACCAAAATTGTATTTGAGTGAATAACATGAATAAAAAAAATGAATACTCACAAAAGTGCAACTATTAAAAGCGCATTAGAGCACAAGTTGCCATAGAGTGTAGCATGTGTATGCTCCAATTACATCCTGCTAGATGGCCAAACTGATGCATTTCGGGGGCCCACCCCCTTTCCTTAGAGCCAAGCTATCCAGTGCATCAATAGACAGGCGCTTAAATAAGGGCACGCTTAAAAAACCTCACCCAAACCCCCCAGAAGAAAAAAAGGGAGGGGCTGGACCACTGATGTCAAGTAGAAAACAACAGGAAAAGAGTTAAAAAGTTTTCTCCCAATGCTACCATCACCTTTGAAAGATTTGTATATTGTGATCATATCCCCTCTTAAAGAGGAAGTAAACCCTGATGAGTTTACTTCCTCTTTCATTCCCTGCAAAGGTAAAGCATAATGGACTACTATGCATCGCATAGTAGTCCATTATGTGTCACTTACCTGACACAGGAGCCAGCGAAGTCACCGCTGTCCCCTGTAGTCCGGCGTATCCATCTTCTCAGTGGGGTCTCGCAGCTCCGCGGCTGTCATTCGGCGAAGCCGCAATGACGTCACTCCCACGCATGCGCATGCGAGCTGACACGCGCGGCATCTTAGTCGTTGACGATGCCGCGCTCAGTGCGCCTGCGCGCCACTGTCTACAGGGCATGCGCCGTAGACAGCGGTGCCTGTCTTCGGGCAAATTTCTCCTAAACCGTATAGGTTTAGGAGATATTTCTTGGACCTACAGGTAAGCCTTAATATAGGCTTACCTGTAGGTCAAAGTGTGTTGTAAGGGTTTACAACCACTTTAAGAGTATCTTTTCCAGGGAAAATAAGTTTAATTTTTGTAGTCTTTCCTCATAATTAAGATCCTCCATGCAGTAGCCTTTCTTATCAAGCCCCGAATATGCAAGATTATAACAAAGGACTCTCCAAGCCAGAAGTGTCATTAAAAATAAGCAACGTGCAAAAGTACCAGCGACATGAAAGATGTGATGGCAAAAAGTACTTTACATTCTTACTTGATTATAATAAACTCTTTTTGTGCAGTATAAGCGCTTTTTAAACGTGGGCAGTTGATAGATGAGCCATGTATATGTGTTTCCAGTATTACAGGTATGACGATGGCCTATGACTATAAGAGCTGTAATAACTAGCTTAATGTGAAAGAGTATGCTGTACTGAACATTGAACGTCAATTAAACATTTTGCAATAATTGAGTCAGTTGGGATGGACCCTTTTTATGTGCCCTAAAGACCAGGAAATAATGATAAGTCATGATCTATGCAGTTGAAGCTACTTTATTACATAAAAACAATTACCATTCTAATTTAGAAAAATCTATTTATATTGCTACAAACAAATGATAGTAGGAACTAATGTTCACAGTTTCAGAATAGAAAACGCCTATATTATTACAGGGTGTTGACCTCTAATTCCTGACACGCAACAATTTAAGTTCATAATCCTGTTACTCCTAACAGATAATAGAATGGAATAACTAATAATCAGAGACAGCAATATTCCAATTCATTTTGCTTTATGTCATTTTATTATTTCTGTCCCTTGTCTTTTCTGTTATTCTTTGTTTCATTTTAATGTCAAATTCCGAAAACAAAGTAAAAAACATATAAGTGAGTGTATGTATATCTGATATACACTCATCGGCCACTTTATAAGGTACACCTGTTCAACTGCTTGGTAACACAAATTGCTAATCAGCCAATCACATGGCAGCAACTCAATGCATTTGGGGATCTTGATGTGCTGAAGATGACTTGCTGAAGTTCAAACCGAGCATCAGAATGGGGAAGAAAGGGTATTTAAGTGATCTTGAACGTGGCATGGTTGTTGGTGCCAGACGGGCTCATCTGAGTATATCAAAAACTGCTGATCTACTGGGATTTTCACGCATAACCATTTACAGAGAATGTTCTGAAAAAGAGAGAATATCCAGTTGTGTGGACGAAAATGCATTGTTGATGTCAGAGGTAAGAGAAGAATGGGCAGACTGGTTTGAAATGATTGAAAGGGAACAGTCACTCAAATAACCACTCGTTACAACCATGGTATGCAGAATATCATCTGCAGCTACTGCGTGATGCTATCATATCAATATGGACTAAAATTTCAGAGGAATGTTTCCAACACCTTGCTGAATCTATGCCATGAAGAATTAAGGCAATTCTGACGGCAAAAGGGGTGTCTAACCCAGCACTAGCAAGGCATACCTAATAAAGTGCCCATGATTCTTCACAATCTATGCTAACTCCAAACACAGTCACAACTGCCCTTTGGCTGCCAAAGTGATGACATGCTCCCAAACAGATATAAAATACATAATCAATTTATTGAATTTATCTGCCCCTTCCAACTAAACAATGTCTCTCTGATTAAGCCCTACTCCTTGTCAGATGTGTGTCATGAGAATAGATCCATCACTACTTTAGCAATCAGGAAAATGGGTATTAACTGCCCCATAGGGGAAATTATATTTCCTACATATCCCCTTCCAAATATCCATGATCCTCTCCCACTCTGCCTATCCTATCCCTCCAGTCCATTACCACGTTGTATCCTCCATCCTCTCCCAAAGGAATATGACCAGCTGTTACTCCTCCATCCCTTCCAGCCCTCAACAACAATCAAATCTAATTTATCACGCCCCTGACCACAACCCATGCTCAGACCACTTTAGCTCTTATTCCAATTGTCTATGAACAGATCTTGCTCATCATACTCTGTTCCCTGTCCATGATTAGATCCCATTGTTATCTCTATTTTTTTTTCCATGATCCTCTGTGTATTTGTTCTCCCTATCTTCAGTGTCTGTCTCTTGCTACTATTTACCATCCTATACCCACCAGTTTATCCGGAAAACAAATAAAAAGCATCATCCAATTTATTCCAGTGGGGGGGGGGGGGGTCCTTCCTGATCCCCCCATGAGGCAATCAGTGATTCTCTGAATTAACAATCCTTGGTGTTATTACCTTTAAAAATTAGTATCCAGTTGTATTTTGTGCATTTAGAAATGCATCTAGCTACCTTTTAAAACAATCTACTGAGCTGGCCAGAACTAGTTCTTGATGGGGTCTGTTTCACATTTTCACAGCTCTTATGGGGAAGAAGCCTTTCCGTATGTGAAGGTTAAATCTATTTTCCTTAATACATAAGGAGTGTCCCCTTGTCTGCTGTAATGACCTGAAAGTGAATAACTCTACACTAACTAAGTTCAATGTGTGGGCCACTTATGTATTTATACATGTTGATCATATCCCCCCTTAATCTCCTCTTCTCAATAGAGAATAAATTCAGTTCCTCGAATCTTTCCTCATAGCTGAGCTCCTCCATACCTCTTATCAGTTTGGTTGCCCTTCTATGCATTTTCTCCAGTTCCCCGATATCCTTTCTGTGAACTGGAGCCCAAAACTGAACTGCATATTCCAGTCAAGCTCTTACCAATGATGTGTACAGGGAAAAAGTATGTTTCCTTCTCTGGAGTCTATACCTCTTTCAATACAAGCATTTTGCTTACATTGGAAACTGCAGCTTTGCATTTGGTGCCATTATTAAGTCTATGGTATATCAGAATACCCAGAACCTTCTTCACCAATGTCTCCTCTAGCTGTTTCTCTTCTAGAATGTACAGTTTAATGCATGTGTGCTTTTAGCCCCCAAGTGCATAACTTTACATTTATCAACATTGAACCTCATTTGCCACACAGTTGCCCAATTAAACAGTGCATTGAGGTTGGCTTGTAATTTTAAGTACATATTTGCACCGCATAGCTTGGTGTCATCTATAGTACAAATACACATATATAATTTCTGCTGCCTACATTCCAGAGTGCCAATGGCCAGATACATTTGTTTTGCGTGTTCATGCGTGTTGAGGTGTCTTTAAAGTGGTTCTACACCCTGTACAACCACTTTTACCTATAATAAGCCTATATTAAGGCCTACCTGTAGGTGCTTGAAATATCTCCTAAACCTCCACGGTTTAGGAGATATTTATGAAAGACCCAAGCGCCGATGATTAAAGGGCACTTCGTGCCATTTCTAATAGGGGTCATGTCGTCACTGGGGACAACACGCGACTCTGGCCAGCCATAGATCCAGAGTTTGCGACACCCCGGAAGGAAGAGGGGCAAAGATGGACGCTCCTTGCTAGTGGGGACAATGGAGACATTGCGGGCTTCGGTGTCAGGTAAGTGACACATAATGGGCTACTATGCGATGCATAGTAGCCCATTATGCTTTAACTTTGCAGGGAAATAAAGAGGAAGTAAAACCCACCAGGGTTTACTTCCTCTTTAAAACTGAATGGGAATATGCTACACCTTGTTTCAACTTTGGAACAAAGTGCATTGAGGGCTTGTTCGTGCCACAATGCATTACGATACGCATTACCACAATGCATGACAGCACAGTTTACATGTGCTCTGCAGTGCATTCATTTTCTTTAATAATTGCACCCCAATCTACATAAATTGTGTGCTATAGCCCACCAAAAAGAACAGATGGAAATGCTCTGTGGAATGTGTTGCAAAAAAATAGTGATGGGTCTTGTGGTCCTAAAGCTACAAGAGTTTTTTAACCACTTGCCGGCCAGCCACCATCATTATATGGCGGTAGGTTGGCTCATTCCTGCAAATCGCCAAAGCTGTATGGCTGTCCCTTTAAGAGCTACAGCGGGCATGCGCCCATGGGGTGGCAGGGGAGCCGATGAGCATAGCTGGTGTCCACCAGCCACCCACAATCGATCGACAGAGAACGGGGATCTGTCAATATAAACAATCAGTTCCCCATTCTGACATGGAAGTACAGAGTGATTGTCTGTTCCTAGTGATTAGGAACAGCGATCTTTCTGTACTCCCAGTCAGTCCCCACCCCCACAGTTGGAAACACCTCCCAGGGAACACATTTAACCCCTTGAACACCACCTAGTGTTAATCCTTCCTTGTCAATTACATTTATACAGTAATCAGTGCATTTTTATAGCTGTATAAATGTCAATGGACCCAAAAAAGTGTCAAAACTGTCTGATCTGTCCGCCGCAATGTTGCAGTCCAGCTAAAAATCGCTGATCCCCCTCCATTACTAGTAAAAATAAAAAAAATAATAATAATAATAATTCCATAATATATCCCCTATTTTGTAGATGCTATAACTTTTGCGCAATTCAATCAATATATGTTTATTGCAATTTTTTACCAAAAATATGTAGAAGAATACATATTGGCCTAAACTGATGAAGAAATTACTTTTTTTTACTTTTTTTTGGATATTAATTATAGAAAAATGTAAAAAGTATAGTTTTTTTTTTTTCAAAAATGTCAGTCTTTTTTTGTTTATAGTACAAAAAAAGAAAGCTCTATTTTTGGGAAAAAAAGGACATCAATTTTGTTTGCATGACCGCACAATTGTCAGTTAAAGCGATGCAGTGCCATATCCCAAAAAATGGCCTGGTCATTAAGTGGTTAAACTTAATGCATTCCCTAATGCATTCCATTCCAGTAAAAAGCATTTTATCGCTTGCTGTGGTCCCTCCCCCATCCCCCCCAAACTCTTGCCTGAGTCATCTATCGATCCAGCACTGTGCCCGACTACAGTTCTTCTCTCCCCCCCTCCCCCTTTTTTTTTTTTGCTGCTGCTCTCATTCAAATCCTGTGTGTCTATGGATATACACAGCCTGCTTTGGGGGCACACACAGAAGAGGAGGAGCATAGAGCACCAGTGAGGGATCCCAAAAGAAGAGGAAAGGGGCAATATCATCACACAGAGCTGGTAAGTACCGTATATGTTTTTTATTATGAGCCATGTTTATTATTTTAACCCCTTCCCATCCAGGGCAATTCTGACATTTTTCTCCTACATGTAAAATTCATAATTGCTAGAAAATTACACAAAAACCCCAAATATTATATATTTTTTTTAGCAAAGATCCTAGAGAATACAATGGGGGTTGATGCAACTTTTTATCTCACGCGGTGTTTGGGCAGCAATTTTTCGCTCACTTTTTTTTGGAAAAGAAATAGTTTCATGCTTTAAAAAAAGTAAAAATAAAAATGAGTCCAATTTTTTTACATAATGTGAAAGATGAAGTTACGTTGAGTAAATAGATACCTAGCATATCATGCTTCAAAATTGCACACACTCGTGGAATGGCACCAAACTTACAGTACATAAAAATCCCCATAGGTGACGATTTACATTTTTTTTTTTTACTGCTTACATGTTTTGAGTTACAGAAGAGGTCTAGGTCTAGAATTATTGTTCTCCCTCTATCGTTCGCTGCGATACCTCACATGTGTAATTCGAACACTGTTTTCATATGTGGCCGGGACTTAAGTATGCGCTCGCTTCTACATGCGAGCACACCGGGACAGGGGCGCTTTAATTTCTTTTTTTATTGTTAATTTTATTTCAATTTTTTTAGTTTGACACTTTAAAAAAAATGTGTTCACTTTTATTCCTATTACAAGGAATGTAAACATCCCTTGTAATAGGAATATGGCGAGATATAGGGTCAATAAGACCCCACATCTCACCTCTAGGCTGGGAATTAAATTAACGATCTCAGCTTCCCAGCCAAATGTGACGCCATTTGTTTTAATGCAGAGGCTGGGCGTGACATCATAACATTGCGCCTGGCCTAAGAACGATCATAGAGACTCCGGAAACCATCTGGTCCGCCGGAAATCTCTATGATCACCATCCAGGGCCGGCGGATCCTATCTCTGACTCACTGATGGAAGCGGTGAGTCGGTAGAAACACCGGAGAACAGTAAGAACGATCAAGCAGTGGAACAGCCGCTATGATCATTCTTATGATGTAGGGAATCGGCCGGCACTAAAAGATGATATCTGAATGATGTCTGTAGCTGCAGGCATCATTCAGATATACCCCCCACAAAGTCAAGGATGTCCCTGGATGTACCTTGAGTGGGAAGTGATTAAATAACAAAAAAAAATAAAAAAAGATAGCCTTTGGAACCACTTGAAGTGAAAGTCATTTAGTTTTCTAGGACAATGGGGGTTATTTATGAAAGGCAAATGCATGTTGCACTATAAGTGTAAGCTACAAGTGCAAAGTGTACTTAAAATTGCACTGAAAGTGCACTTAGAAGTAAAGTCGCTGTATATCCGAGGGGGACATGCAAGGAAAATAAAAAACAGCATTTTAGCTTGCACATGATTGGATAATAAAATCAGCAGAGCTTCCTCCCATTTTAGATCTACCCCTTAGATTTACAGCGACTGCACTTCCAAGTGCACTTTCAGTGTAATTTCAAGTGCACTTTGCACTTGTAGTTTGCACTTGTAGTGTAAAGTGGGATTTGCCTTTCGTAAATAACCCCCAAAATATCATAAACATTTGTCTTTTTTCGGTCAAAATATTTGTTTTTACCTTTTCTCCATTGTTTACTGAATCTCAGTGAGCTGAACAACTGCTGCCTCTTTGTAGTCACTTTATCTCTGTGTGCAAGCACGCCTATGGTGGCTCCATGTCCCTTCATAGGGTAGGTTAACGCCTGTGTTTTTTGTTTTTTTGGAAAGAACCACTTGAAGTCTTCACCAGAAACCCAGAAACCTGTGTGACAACACTCATGAGAGCAACAGGACATGCTTTAACAAGGACCTTCATGACAGGCTTCATGACAGGATCACTAGGTTTTATTTAAATGGAAGATAAATATATCTAGATATACATCTAGATAAATACAATATATATTAGAGTATATCTAAGCAAAAACTTTTTTTTGTTAAGTTTTTGGATAAAATGGGAAGGCTTACAAAAATAATTACTCACATTTTATCTCATAAAATTTAAAAACACATTTACATATAAACAAGTGAAAAAGAAACAAATATATAACAAATATATAACCCCTTTCATCCTAAAATAAAAAGTATTATAATATCACCAGGGCCCTGTTAGCATTCATATTAATAGAAAATCTATAGATTCAAAGGCTGTCACCCACAAAAAGAGGTAATCCCAAAGAAGTATCATAGATATTTAGCATTAAAATTGCTTCTAAACTTGCAATCTGATAAGTTCAAAGGTGGAAATTTAACTGTGAAACACAAAATGCATCAACTATCTGCTGCATTATAATAGGAATTGACATTTCTGCAAAAATGTTTGATCAGCAAAAATATCCAGTGGACACACAGGGACCGCTTCCTTTGTAAACTTTGTGCATTCTATGAAAGCACTTTGATGCAATTTCTTCCATATATTAAATACAATCTTAAAGTGTAAACACTAAGATACTTTTACTAACAATAAATGACTCTTATATACTTTCTTTTGGTCTGTTAAAAATACTACTAAAGTGTTTTTTGTATGAGAAATATGAAAAAAAAAAGCTGTTCATCCAGACAGAAATAATCTGAGCTGATAACTTCCTGTGTTCTCTGGACTATTATCAGTTAGCATTGCCCCCTGCTATTTCCATGAATCACAAAACACAAGGCGAGGCGTAACTTGAAGCTTGTGGGCCCGGATGCAAAAGTTGACCTGGGGTCCCCCCACTACCACTCACTGCTTTTACCATGTGCCAAGATATGGTAGCTGTATGGTGGCTGTCTCTCGCCTGCTGCCGGCTGCTCATGAACACACAGTGGAGCAGGTAGGCCACACTCTGAGATGCCAGGTGAAATCATTGGGCTTGTATTTAAAAGAGGAAACTCAGAGGGTCTGGCTTGGGCTGGATGGGCGCTCTGACTTCCAGATTCACATACATGCCCACCGCTTTCACCCAACAGCTCAGAGTGTGGCCTGCCTGCCCCACTGTGAGGTGTAAGGTGATTTGTGTGAGGATTTTTTTTTGTGTCAGCAGGTGTTGTGGGGAGGGAAGGGTGGCGTGTGTCAGTGTGACTTACCTCATCAATGACAGTGGTGCCAGCTCCTCCTCCTGGCTTGCTCGCTCAACTCTCATCACTCGCATTTTCCCATCCCATCCTCCCTCCGCTAGCTATGCTCCAGCTCTCCGCTCAGGACTTAAAAAAGCCACCAAAATCTCTCCTTGCCTGCACTCTGACTCAGATTCCACTTGGCCCATTACAGTGAAAGGGATTCCGCACGGGCCCCCTGGAGCAAAGGGCAGGGTTGTAATTGTGACCTCTGCAACCCCTTATGCTAAGCCCATGACAAAACACCTCCCCCTGCTTGCACACACTGTATTTTCCTAGCGTGACAATGCTGCTCAGTAGACTTGTCACCTCTGGAAAGAAAGTTTGTTAACGATGAAGCTTAAGACCCCTTTTCACACTGAGGTGCTTTGCAGACGCTATAGCGTTAAAAATAGCGCCTGCAAAGTGCCCTGAAACAGCGGCTCCATTCACGCCAGTGGGAAAGCCGTGGTGCGCTGGCAGGGCGTCAGAAAAAGTCCTGCCAGCAGCTTCTTTGGAGCGCATTAGGAGCGGTGAACTCACTTAAAGCGTCCCTGCCCATTGAAATCAATGGGCAGCGCCGCCAAACCGGCAGTTTTAACCCATTTTTGGCTGCTAGTGGGGTTTAAAAGCCCTGTTAGTGGCTGAATAGCGCCGCAAAACCATGGTAAAGCGCCGCTAAAAATAGCCGCATTTTTCTGCCGACGCCGCGGGCGGCTCAGTGTGAAAGGGCTCTTAGTATGGATATTTTTGCGTAATTACATTGGTTCAACTTGAACCAATATAAGTATGTATGTGTCATACCTGGAAGATTCCCATGCAAGCTGGAAATCATGTAGTAGGCACCATTATTACAGCGATTGCTGCTGGTTTCCAGGTCCCCTGCCAAGCAGCTGCCCTGTTGATTAGTGAACACAGGAGGTCACTCACTCGCCATAGACATCATTTAGAGAACACTGCATTTTCTCAACAAATGCAAAGCATCCTCTTTTTGGATGAAGCGGGGAAGTGGGGAGGTGATGCCACAATGTCAACCTTTTTCAATCAGAGAACACTTTGCATTTGATAAGAAAAATGTAAGGTGTTCTCTGAATGGCATCTATGTCAAGCATCCAACCTTCATGGAAACTGGAAGCTAACGGTGATTAATGTGGTAGTGGTGCCTATCTAACGATCGCCTCCTTTTGAATCATAATGTTGGAAATTTTTCTTTTAATCAGCAGCTGCAGTCAATCAGCTTCAGCACTGATCAGTGTATTCCACTGTCAGAACACAATAGCACATCAGGGAAGATTCCTCCATCCACCTCGCTTGCGTGGATGGGGAAATCCATTGTTTTTTTTCCACTGACTGGTCAAAAAGAAAAAATTACCCATCTATGGGCAACCTAATGCCAATTATACACAATGACAATATCAGATGAATGATGGTCCATTTTTTTTGCATGCTAGTCTCATATAGAAAACAGATAGGTTGCTAAATTTCTGAAAATTCTCGTATGACAAAATACAATTTCGCAAGTGATGTAATGTCTTGTATTATATTGTAATGTATTCTTTCATTTCCAAGCATCTGTGGTCTTGGTCACACAATATTTTTTTATACAAATACTATACTAATTATACAAAAAACACATCGCGCAAGAAAAATTTCCGTACTTGTCCCCTCAGATATTTTCGCATGAACTGTTGTGATCGGCTCTCAAAAGCTGTGTACTAACGATCAGATTATCCGAAGATAGCTCTGAAAGCGGTATTTGTTGTCCGATTTTCTCAGCGTGTGTACTAGGTATCAGCCATATACTGATGCAATGAGAATTAGTTAAAGTCACAGGGAAGATTGCACATATTGCTTGCATTCCTTTCCTTATTCACATATAACATCTGATGTCAAATATGCTTTTACTGAAGTGCAATTACAAAATCAAATTCTGTTCATGGCTTTGCATAGAGTATGAGGGACTTTAAAAGAGAGCTTGTCCTTCCTAACTGTGTATAATGTGCATTTTCATAGAACAAAGGCATCAAATAATAGTGCAAGACAGTTTGTATTTAAGTAGTTATAAAGGCAAGACATGTTCACCTTAATGCTTTCCCTGCATTAAGATAAAATATGTTCCAGTATTTGTATTACCCCTTCACTTCCCTATACTTAGCTGAGTCCTACCTCGATCCAGCGCTGCACCCAACTGCAACAGTGCTGCTCTCTTCCTCTTTCCTCACAGGACACGCAAGTAGTAGCAAAAGCCATTGGCTCCTGCTGCTGTCAATCAAATCCTGTGAGGAGGGAACGGTTGCGGGGCCAAGCCACACTGTATGTGTCTATGCATGCACACAGCCCGACTTGGGAGCAAATCCGCATGTGTGATTCCATTGGAAGCAGTTTTCTATGAAGGCAGACACAGGAGAGAAGGAGCAGACAGCACCGGAAGGGGACCTCAGAGGAGGACATTTGGGGCCACACTGTGCAATATCATTGCACACAACAGGTAAGTATAACATGTATGTTATTTTTGAAAAAAAAAAAAAAAAAACTTTAGCTTTTAGAAACACTTTAAAGATTATTCACCAGTCCCAGAAAACAAACTTCAGAGCTGTGCTTAGTAACATCAGTGGTGGAACATCCAGGGTTACAACAGTCAAACTTGTGACCGGGCCATGGCATTCCGCCACTGTAAGGGGGCCCAATGAAATCACAAAAGACTTTAGGTCCAGCACCTGATGTAGCGGCCGCAAGGAGGTTGAGCTCCAGCAAGCTAGCACTCACTTCTGGCACTTGGCTCCAGTGACTGGCTCGCAGCTTGTGCGGGGTGTTTCAGGTCCCACGTACTGCGATTACTCTGTATAGCAGAGGCCGCATCTCTCCCTCTCTCCCCCCTCCTGCCTCACACTAACACATGGACTTAAAGAGGAGGGCCGGTTATACAAAAAAAAAAAAAAAAAAAAGTCGGCAGCTGCAAACACTGCAGCTGCTGACTTAATCAACACACTCACCTGTCCAGGGTGCCCGCGATGTCGGCCGCCCGAGGCCGACCCGTCCCTCGGCTCTCGGGTCCCGGTGCTGCCATTCCTTGTAAGGGAAACAGGTAGTGGAGTCTTACGGCTTCACTGCCCGTTTCCTACTGCGCATGCGGGAGTCCCGCAGCTACTGCGCATGCGCGAGTCCCGCAGCGCTTTCTGAATGGGACGCGCTGTGTTCTGGAACACACAGTTCCCAGAACACAGCGCGACTCATTACCCAGAAGACGCCGCGACGAAGACAGAAGACAGAAGATCTCCGTGGAGGAGGAAGAGGAAGATTAGGAGAAAGTGCCTAGCAACAGGCATTTCTGGTAAGTAAAAAAAAAAATGTTTTTCATTTTTTTTTTTTTATATTTTTTTGTAATTTTTAATATTTTTTTTGTTTTCAGGGTGGCCCTCCACTTTAAGCTCCCTCCCCCTCCTCCTCCTGTCTGTGACATCCGAGCCGCGGAGGAGGGGGAGGGAGCTTAAGTCCATGTGTTAGTGTGAAGAGAAGAATGGACACAGCATCAACAGGACAGGACATGTTAATCTGAGGTTTGTACTGAATCTGAATGCTGGGCACTTTCAAGGGAAGGAGACACAGGAAAGGGGACTCAGAGAAAGGGGCCAGTTGTCAAAGAAGAATACTTGCACTGATTTGTGGGTATGAGAGAATTCTCTATGTGCTAGGGGGCACTTTGGGAGGGGAGAAAACTTGTGCTGGGGGGTCTGATATTTTATTCAGCACAAGTCCTCTCCCCTCCCAAAATACCCACTAAAATATAGAGCATCCTCTTATCCCCCCAAATCACTGCAAGTTGTCTTCTTTGACAACTTGTCCCCTTCCTCCCTTCTTCAAAGAGATGCTGACTGCTGTCGAGGAGACAATCATGGTATCTGGGATCCTGGGCACCTCTCTCGAGATTTGGGGATATCATTCCAGGTGCCTACACTAGTAGCCCCCTGTCAGGCAAGTTAGTGGAGCCGAGTGACGGAAATTTTTTTGGCACTGGGCTCCAGGACTCAGGCTGGTTCACACCACGGATCACAAACAGACCCTTAGTCTGGATACTCAGGATTGAATTTGTATTTTAGGAAGATCCCACCAAAATCAGGACAGTTACGAAGTATGCATTTGTATTAGAAAGGTAGAGGATTTGTGTTGGGGGGGGGGGGGGGGTTGAAAAGGGAAGGGGGATTTGGGTAGTAGGATTGATCTGGGGAGAGTACTTATGCAGCATGGGTGGAAGAGGATTTTGTTCTGGGCAGGATGGGGGGGAGAGGAGTTTACCCAGGATGGTGAGAGGGGGTTGGGCTCGAAGGGAGGACCTAGGGGAGAGGAGGGTCAGTTGCATTGTGAAGGGGAAAGGGTTGGCAGATGGATTGTGGGGTGGTAGGGCATCAGAAAACAAAATGCACCTTCTCTAGAATTCTTGCTAGTACTGATAACCCCAATCCCCACCCTGCCCCGCTCCGCTGTTAGCCCAATGCTACCAGTCTGACCTTCCATCCTCCATCAGTGCTTCAGTGTGAGCCGCTTGCTGTCAGGGCTCTCCTACTGCACCACTGTGGCTCATATTCCTGGGGTCTGCAATGGGTATGCTGGTTCTCCTGTCATGGGTGATCTGTTCAGGGTCCACTCAATGAGCCTGTCAGTAACATCCTGTTTCAAAACCTTTTCGATGCTGGGAGTGCAGATCTTATATGCTTGTAAAATCTATAACATTTATGGCAGTACACAAATATGGGTGAACACAGTGGTGGAACTACCAGAGTCACAAAGATTGCACTTGTGACTGGTCCCTGATGTTCTGCCACTCTGGGGGGCCCCAGTATGACAGGAAGGGAACCGCTGTGGGACCATAATAAAAGGCCCCTGGCCCGGAGGGAAGGGCCCCAGGACCAGAGTTCAGGAGGGGCCCTTCATGGTTTCTTGCACCGGGCCCTGAAAGTTGTAGTTACGTTTCTATAATATATCAACCACTGTTGGTCATTACAGGTTTTATTGTTGTCTGCCTCACTATTGGGAAAATTCAACACTCTATTTGTGCTGGTGACTATAGAGGAAAATAAGGGGAAAACTAAAATTAGAGCTGTCCCTAGAAACAGCGGTATGGGGAAATCTTACAGTTGGGACATCTGTCTAAGAATGAAATCCCCCTCACTTTGGTAGATTTCCTCTAACTTCCTGTAGCATCTGGGGGTCAGAAAGTTAAGGCAAATTTCCCAAAAACCACCCAATTTGGGTGTTTGCCTATTTTGTGAATACCCAATTTGTCAGGGTGTTTGATTTACAGTGCACAGTACATTGGAGGCCCTGATTGGCTGAAGCAATGATGGCTTTGCCCAATCAGTCACTGTACTGTCAGAGCCATAACTGGACACAATCATTATGACTCTCTCCTATCATAGCTCATTGCTCATAGACCCACCCCACACTATAAAATGTTCCTTCCCAGAGCAGCCATTTGCAGTGTGATATTGCAGTGGAGATAGAGCAGCGATCTGTTCATTGCAACTAACGTGTAGTGTGTTATAGTGTGCCATTGTGATTATATTGTGAGTGTAAAGTATCAGTGTAGTTTGAATATAGAGATAGTGCAGCGTGAGTGTAGTGTGACCGTTCTTGTTTACTGCAGTATATTGAAGTGCGTCAGTGCACTTGTACTGCAGTATATTGAAGTGCGTCAGTGCACTTGCACTGCAGTATATTGAACTGTGTTAGTGCAGCTTTACTACAGTATATTGAAGTGTGTTGGAGCACTTTTACTGCAGTATATTGAGGTGTGTCAGTGCAGTTCTACTGCAGTATATTGAAGGCATTAGTGCACTTTTACTGCTGTATACTGAAGTGTGTTAGTGTTCTTTTTCTGCAGTATATTGAAGTGCGTTAGTGCACTTTTACTGCAGTATAATGAAGTGCGTTAGTGCACTTTTACTGCAGTATATTGAAGTGCGTTAGTGCAGTTTTACTGCAGTATAATGAAGTGCGACAGTGCACTTTTACTGCAGTATATTGAATTGCATTAGTGCAGTTTTAGTGAAGTATATTGAAGTACGTTAGTGCAGTTTTACTGCAGTATATTGAAGTGTATTAGTGTAGTTTTACTGTAGTATATTGAGGTGTTAGTGCACTTTTACTGCAGTATACTGAAGTGTGTTAGTGCACTTTTACTGCAGTATACTGAAGTGCATTAGTGCACTTTTACTGCAGTATATTAAGGTGGGTCAGTTGAGTGTGTCTGCATAATGAGTGCACCAAACACCACTTTCTATTGATTAAAGTGCATCCAAGTACACATTTGTGTACCCCCCCATCATGTCTGGGAGGGAGAAAAGCAAGGAGAGGCAGATGTTCCCATGAAATGGTAAGGGGGCCAGCAGCATATGTCTCAACAAGCAAAGGTGGATATGGTCCATCCTCAGGCAGGGCATCTTTTCAGTTTAGTGATGTTGCCTGTGCTATCCAGCCACAGCATGCAGAGAATGTGAACTGGCTTACTAATCCATCCTCATCATCCTCATCCTCCCTCACCCAAGCAGAGACTAGTGTGCAGTCCCCTGCAGCTGCCAAAGCAGCAAAACCTTGCTAGAGGGGGGTCCTCAAAGGCAGAAGGAGCAAAATCATCGGCAGGGGACCCCAGAAGAGGAGGATGGGGGCTGCTCTGTGCAAAACTATTACACAGAGCAGGCAAGTTTAACATTTTTATTATTAAAAGAAAGTGAAACAAGACTTTATTGTCACATTTATCTGTCATTGGTCTTGAAGTTATGGCTGTTCGGTGTAAATCAATACATAGTCACCATGAAAAGGCAGCTCTAGGAATTGGAATATCTTCGGAATCCTCCTGGCACTGCTGTGCTCAGTAAAGTTGGCACAGTTGTGTCTTGGCTGTCATTGCTGAAATAATCATTGGGGAGACAAGAGCCTGAATCACAGATCAGCCTGAGCAGAGCAGAAGCAGAGGAAATGGAAGATAATGTGCGATGATTGATATAATAGAGGAGGACAGGCGATCAACCCAGAGGAAGGTGGGAGTGGGGAGAGGTGAGTGCAAAGAGTTAAAGGGCAGGTAAGGAAGACGGATCCAGGTTACCTAGAAGCAGCCCTGTGCCCGCCCACTCCTATAGACATCGGAGGAGAGGAGAGAGAGAAGAGAGAAAGCACACAGCTCAGTCTGGGAGAGGAGAAGGTCAGGCACCGCTGTACGGAGCACTACTACCGCTACTACTACTGCTACCACCACTCACACTACCAGCATGTATGCCAATGGGAAGGTGGCACTGGTCACTGGAGCTGCCCAGGGCATCGGGAGAGCTATGGTGGAGGAACTTCTACACAAGGGAGCCAATGTAAGTTCTCCTACATATTCATTCTGCTGCTACTCTGTCCCTGATCTGAATAGTCCTGATGGACGAAGTCAGCTGAGGGCTTTGTAATTCTTGTCTGTCATAGCGATCCATGCCGATCATTACCGATCATTGCTGTGTTCATAGAGATCACCGAACATCGATCCCTAAACTCTGATCCACTGACATATACAGAGCAAAGTTAGGAGCGCTGCTTATTAACAAACGTGTGTCACTAGAGGGATCCCGACAATACTATTGTTATATTCATCTGTGGAGACATGGACTGTGGATGACAGTCAGAGGGACATTACATTACTATTTAATATTTTACTGAATCAGAAGAAACTCATTTATATTACATGAATTACAGTGTCATATGAATAGCAACTAATAACTGTATCCCCCCCCCCCCATCTCTCTCTCTCTCTCTTTCTCTCCCCCTCTCTCTTCTCTCTCTCTTTCTCCCCCCTTCTCTCTCTCTCCCCCCTCTCTCTTCTTTCTTCCCCTCTCTCTCTCTCTCTCCCCTCTCTCCCCCTCTCTCTCTCCCCTCTCTCCCCCTCTCTCTCTCCCCCTCTCTCTTCTTCTCTCTTGCTCTCTCTCTCTCTCTCTTTCTCACTTCTTCGCTCTCTCTCTCTCTTCCTCTCTGTCCCTCTCTCTATCCTCTCTCTCTCCCCTCTCTCTCCCCCTCTCTCTTCCTCTCCCTTCCCCTCTCTCTCCCCCCCCCTCTCTCCCCCTCTCTATCTCTCCCCCTCTCTCTTCTCTCTCTCTCTCTCTCTCTCTCTCTCACACACTTCTTCGCTCTCTCTCTTCCTCTCTATCCCTCTCTCTATCATCTCTCTCCCCTCTCTCTTCCTCTCCTTTCCCCTCTCTCTCCCCCCTCTCTCCCCTATCTCTTCCCCTCTCTTATTATCTCCCTCTCTCTCCCCCTCTCTCTCTTCCTCTCTCTTCTTCTCTCTCCCTCCCTCTCCTCTCCCTCTCCTCTCCCTCTCCTCTTTTTATACTCTCTCCTCTTTTCTCTTTCTTCTCTCTCACTCTTCTCTCTCCCTCTCTCCTTCTGTCTCCCCCCTTTCTCTCTCTCCCTCTCTCTGCTCTCTCTCTCTGCTATCTCTCTCTTCTTCTCTCTCTTCTCTCTCCGCTCTCTTTTCTTCTCTCTCTCTCTCTCCTTCTCTCTCTCCCCACCCCTTTCTCTCTCCATCCCTCTCTCCTACCCCTCTCTCTTCTCTCTCCCTCCCTCTCTTTTCTCTCCTCTCTCTCCTCTTTTCTCTCCTCTCTCCCCCCTCTCTTTCTCCCCCTCTCCTTCTCTCTCTCTTCTCTTCTCTTCCCTTCTCTTCTCTTCTCTCTTCTCCATTCTATCTCTCTTCTTGTCTCTCCTCTCTCTTCTTGTCTCTCTCCTCTCTTCTCCTCTCTCTATCTATCTATCTATCTATCTATCTATCTATCTATCTATATATATATATATATATATATATATATATATATATATATATATATATTAGGGATGAGCCAGATGTTCGAGTTGAATATAAGTTTGACTCGAACATCAGGTGTTTGTGGAACACCGAGCATTATGCGGTGTTCGCGGCAAGTTCAAAAGCCGCGGAACACCGTTAAAGTCTATGAGACATTAACATGAAAAACCAAAAGTGTTCATTCTAAAGGCTTATATACAATTTATTGCCATAAAAAAGTGTTTGGGGACCCCGGTCCTGCTCCAGGGGACATGTATCAATGCAAAAAGAAGTTTTAAAAACAGGTGTTTTTTTGGGAGCAGTGATTTTAACAATGCTTAAAATTAAACAATAAAAATTAAATACTCCTTTAAATTTTGTGCCTGGGGGGTGTCTATAGTATGCCTGTAAAGTGGCACAGTTTTACTGTGTTTAAAATAATATCACAGCAAAAAGACATTTCTAAAGGAAAAAAAGTCATTTAAAACTGAGATAAAACTCATTGAAAAAAAACAGCATGCCCCCCCCAGTCCATTACCAGGCCCTTTGGGTCTGTTATAAATATTAAGGAGAATCCCAAACCAAACATTAAAAAAATAATTGCGTGGGGCTCCCCCCAAAATCCATACTCTGGATTTTGCGCTTCAGGTCTGGTATGGATTTTAAGGGTAACCCTGCACCAATTCTTTTTTAAAAATGGTGTAGGGGTCCCCCACAAAATCCATACCGGACCCTTATTCGAGCACACAACCTGGCAGGCCGCAGGAAAAGAGAGGGACAAGAGAGCGCCCTTCCCTCCTGAACTGTACCAGGCCACATGCCCTCAACATGGGGAGGGTGCTTTTCCTGGGTGCTGAGCCAGTATTCTTCTATATTTCCCAGAAAGAGTTTTCCTGAAGTGCCTCTTCTAACTGTTGTAGGTTGTTGGAAGTGAAGTTTTGTTTTTTATTTTTAAGGGCATGTTTGTATTTTTTCTGTAGGGCGATATGGGCTATCCTTAGGTCAGTGTTGTCGGAGTCTCTGTGTTTGTTATCGGAGACTGTCCGTAAGGTGTTCCTTAACGCTTTGCATTCCTTGTCAAACCATTTATTGGATTCTTTGTTGGGTGGTTTCTTGTAGTTGACTTTTCTTATCTGGTGTATATAATTTGTGGAAGTCCTTTGGTGCCTGGTTCACACCTCATGGACTTACCTCAAAGGCATTGCTCTGGAAGTTTTCTAGCTCTTGTTTTATGGCAGGTCTGTCTGTTACCTCTCTGTATTTTATGGTAGACTCTTTGGAGCATTTAAATGATGGTGGCAGGTTGCAGAGAGAAGCCTGGTGGAGTTTTGGAGGTGGTTTGTTTGAAGAATTAATATATAGCAGTAGTTGATTGTGGTCTGACAGGTGTATTTGTGGGGTGACTGTAAAGCCATTGAGTGCGGGGTTAATATCTGTGATGGCATGGTCTACCACACAGATGCCTATGTGGCAGCTTAATTTGTAACTTCCTAGAGTCTCCCTTGGTATGGCTGTTGACAGATTCAGCAACTTTCTTCCATTTTTGTTGATTTTACTGTTATAGATGTTTCTCTGTATCTGTATCAATTCATGACCGTAATTTGCATGGCCCAGTAAGTACGTGTTGCCATTAGAACTTGTACCCTTCCTTCCTAGCATTGAGGTCTCCAAGGATGAGCACTTGTCCCAGGGATTGGAAGTGGATGACCTCACTTTGTAGGACCTATTAGGTGTCTGGTCTGAAATATGGGGACTCTGGTGGGGCAATGTATGCTGCACATAGGTAGATGTGGCTCTCTCTTATTTTGATTGCATTTATGTTTTCATGTAGCTCCTCTTCATACCAGACTAGTATTCCTCCTGAAAACCGACCCTGTTATATGTTTTTATCCTTCTGTCCTGGGACAGAGAATTCCCTATAGCCAGCAGGTACTAGTGGTTTGTCCCGAGCCCAGGTCCATGTTTCCAGGAGGATTTGTATGTTCATCTCATGTAGTCTTGAAATCTGGGAACTGAAGGCCCTGGATGTTCCAGCAACTGATTACTAATGATGTAATTTTGTGTTCGTATACCTTGTAATGAGTAAATTGCCTGGGACAAACCAGATTATGAGAGGTCGTCATTGTCTTTTTTACTTTTTGAGCTCAGTCACATTGTTTTATTCTATAATGTGCTGAGGAGCGTTCTTATCTTCTCCTGTTCTCTTCTCTGTGGCGATCTTAATGTCCATCTTGGGGCTGGGGGCTTCCTCCATTCTTGCCTTCTTTGTGGCACTGTCTTTTGGTGTATTGTTGTTGCATTGGATTATTGGTGAGGTTTGGGATCTTGCATTTGTAATTGTGTCTGTCTGAGAACTGTTTGTGTTCAGGGTTGTGAGTTCTCTCAAGAACAATGTCTTTAATTTTTCTAGCTAGGTGGCTGACCCCTTGTTTGTTCAGATGTTTGTTGTCATAGAGGTGTTGGGTTATTATAGAATGGTGTTGTGCTAGGTGAATGGAAGGCTTTGATCTGGTTTTGTCTGCCAGCTCTGTGTTGATTGTGTTGTTTGGTATGTCCCTTCTTGGAAGAAGGGAGGACAACTGACTGTGGGAATTTTTGTTGTGCAGTCTCTGTTTGTTGTAGCAGTTTCTCTGCGATAACTTCTTGTGCCTGTGTGTATGATGATATGTTTGGGGTTAGAGATATATGGATCGTTGATGACTCCTGTTGCCTATTTAATGGTTGAACAGTGAATTTTGGAGACTCTTGCTCCTGGGAAAAGCCATTTTAGTATTAAGATATTTCCCATTTGTGTCTATTGTTAAAACAACTTCAGGAGTTTGTTGCTTGTTCTCGTGGTTTGATAATTGTTTGTTTGGTGTTTCCGGATCATTGGAGTTGTCCTGGCTGTTGCTGGGCTTTATAATGTTAATTTTTGTGAGTTGATGAGTTTCACTTGTCTGATGTATGCTGATGGACTCTTTGTCTGTACAGACTATCCGTTTTAATTCTCTTTCCTTATTGTTGAGCATCATTTATGAGTTTAGTGTCATATTGTCTCTTCTCCCAATTGAGCATTTTCTTGTTGTAGCTGTTGCATTGTAGATCAAATTTCTAATAAGGCAGACTTGTGTTCAACTTTGAGTGTGTTCAGCTCTTCCCTCAGCTGGTCATTTACATTTTTGTCACCACAGTCTTTTTAGCTGTTCTTTGAACTGTACAAAATCTTTCTCTAGATGAGATAAGCAATCTCTGAGGATGTTGGGTGAGGGGATGGATCAGGCATGTCTATGGAGTTAGGCCTAATGTACACAGGACGCTTTAAAACCTCCCCTAAACTATTTAACTTGACATATAGTAAACAACATATACAAACGTACGTTTTGTGGCGTTTCAGCTGCGTTTGCGTTTAGGAGCATTTTTAATTTATTTTTTATTTTTTCAAATAGTCAAAAATGTATCTCCAGTAAAAACATCTGTAACACGAATAACCACGTTTACAAGTTGTTACAGGCATTTGGCGTTTCGAATGCCTCCGAACATGCATCCTGAATGCATTTTATTTGCTTTCCAAAAAATGCTTCTAAACTCAGCTGCCTAGAAATGACCCTGTGTACATGTACTGATAAGATAACATAGAGGAGAGTTCAGGGGCAGCTGAAAAAAGCACCCAACTGCTCCTAAGCCCTAATGTACACTGCTACTGGTAAACGGACGTTTAGGAGCAGTTGGGCATTTTTTTCAACTGCTCCTGAACTCTTCTCTGTTATCTTATCAGTACATGTACACAGGTTCTTTTATAGTTGTTTCTTGGCAGTTGCGTTTAGAGGCTTTTTTTGGAACCCAAAAAAATGCATTCAGAAGCTGTGTTTAGAGACATTTCAAATGCCAAACATGTCTAAACACGGGTACCCAAGTTTAGGCGTGTGTAGTACTAACCCCCGAAGGAGCTGCTGGTTTAATTGGGCTTATCATTACCTTCTTTTTCCTCACTTCATGTCTAGGGGTGTCCCGTGGTAGATGGCCCAGTAACTTGAGAGACTGACAACAGATACACTTAAATGGATTTTATTTGCAAAAAAACGTAGACAACGAACAGTCTCTTAAAATAGGATCAGAGGGTTGGAAAGGAAGTTCAGGTACTCTTAGGCCGCGTACACACGCGGGGACTGTTCGCTCAACTTTGTCCGCTGAACAGTGTTTCGGCGGACAGTCCGCTCGTGTGTGGGCTTTCAGCGGACAGTTTCAGCGGACAGTCTGACGAACAAAGTTTTTCGGAAATTCCGAAAAACTGTCCGCTGAAACTTGGTTTGAGCGGACAGTCCGCCCGTGTGTACGCGGCCTTAGTGTCAAAGTCATTGTTGAAGAACTTGCTTATTTTGATTGCACCTAGAGAAAAGCCATTCACAACTGGATGTTCACTCAAGTTGGATAGTCCCTCTCTCACAAGGCCTAGCAGACAACAAGGTGCTTACTCAGGAACAAGTCTCTGCCACAGAGGTTGTTGTAGAACATACAAGAATAAGTCTCTGCCACAGACGTTGTTGTAAAACACATAGGAAAACTAAACTTGTAGAACACTCAGGTGATACCTGAATCTTTCAGCCAGCTTGGCGATATCCATGAGACCAGATTCTCTTGGGTACTTCAGCTCTTCCAGGCTCTTGCTAAGAAATGAACCTGTACGTGGTCTTCTTCTGAAGAGTTTTCCCCTGGATAGCGTGAAGTCACTGGGTCTCTCCCAAACCAGAGACGGCACCTAAACACCTTAGGAATACACTAAGGAATCCTCCTTTAGTTTCCTTGCCTCGGGCTAGCCAGCCCAGAGACAACAAAAGCGGGTGGATCCGCACCCCAGGCCATAGCCTTCCTGGGGGCTGGTCAGGAGGACCAGGACCGTGAAGTCAGTACATCCTTCTGGACCGGAACCCCGAATCACGTGATGTCCGCATCTTAAATACCCTCTCCCAGAAAGCACAGCAAGAGCGTCACTCCCACTGGGCGGGCTCCGAGAGAGAGTAACTTAAGCACCCAACCAGACCATAGTTCCATGCCTGCCAGAAGAGACAGTGTCCCTTGTGGCCAGGCTGAACATCCCATAGTCCAGTCAGACTGATGCTGAGGTCCAAATTTAGACAATTGTACCCAAACCAAATTGCAGTTCAGGTGTAACCTTAAATTTGAAAAACACATTCTCTTCAGGAGCCGCCGATACACGTGTTTTCATCTAGTAGCGTTTTTAAAGGGAAACATTTTATGTATTATTTTTGAGCCTGAAAAAATGCTAAAAACACACCAAAAACTCAATTATCACTGTATGCAAGCGTGATATACCATGTGATATTCCCCTCATCAGCCAATTATGCTGTACAATACACATTCCATGGGTAATTACACAGCTGAACATACATATTAGAAAAGTATCCTGTGGACATGCGTTGAGCCATTAATGGATGTGTCCAGTAGCGATGAACTCTGGTCCTCTCACACAATTTTCTACGTCTTTGGAGCCTCAGCAAAAGCAACATCAGGAGCATTTCCTCACTCATGCTCATTGTGGGATCCATATTAACAAACCAACCAAAATATAACAGCTAGCTACAAGCACATTGCTTTCTCAGCTGCTACTCACACTGTTCTCTCACAGAATGGATGAAATACTTAATAAATACTTTTAATACTTTTTAAAATTTTTAGTGCTTTCTAATCATTTGGGAGGGTCTCCTGAGGTTATCTTTAGTAAATGCTGCTGAACGCAAACACAGCTAAACGTGGCTTGTAAATGCTGCTAAACACACGTTGTTAAGCGTGCATTACTAGCTGTGATGTTCCAGTATTCAGGAGAGGTTGAGAAACGTCCCATGTACATGAAGCCTAAACGTCCTTTTACCATCAGCAGTGTACATGAAGCCTTACTATGCAGAGCTGCAGAAGATTTGCACTCTCCAGTTTTAGTAAATCAACTCACTTGTATTCATTGAAAAATACAAGCTTTTCTGTAAATGGCGGCAGTGCCGAGCAAGTGACTTACTGGGGGGAAGGTGCTTTAAACAGAAGGTTGAGCGCTGAAGGGGCAGAGCAGAGAGCCAGTGACTAGCAGTCACCGCTATCTGTTCACTGAAGAACCTAGAACCAAGTGATCAGCTGTCTTTGATGGCTCAGTTCTTGGTGTAGAGCCGGTGGGGGACAAATGCATCATCAGATTGATGCTGCATCCACCTAGGTGAGTATGAATGTTATCCATACTTCCCTTTTAACCTCCCTGGCGGTATGATTATTTAAGATGTTAGATGCTGAAAGCGGTACCATTATTTTGCATGAAAATTTGGCGTTTTATATTGTAATCCTGTAATTCTTAGGAATAACTCACTTAAATCTGTCCAAAACAGAGTCTAGCAGACATCCCAGGTATGATAAAGTTTGAAAAATTAAATCATAAATTATAATATAATAAATAACTATAAATAATTATACCAAATAATAATAATAAAAATGATTCAATAATGTAATCAAATCAAAAACACTGAAATTTGCTCAGTTGCAGAATTGTCACTATCATTACTTTTCAGTATTTGATGACGGATCTCCCCACAAATCGCTATCGCTCAATTCTGTGAGTGATTCTCTTTTATTATCACTGTTTTCTAGCTGGTCTAAAACCACTTTTTGTGTAAAGGGACAGTTTTGGTTGCTATGGACAATCTCCAGTTTCCAGGCATGAAGAACAGTTTTTATATTATAAAACTGCATGCAGGGCACTGGGCAGACCACTAGGGACAAAGCAGATGTGAAATAATTACATACAGCAATGTAATCTGTAAGATTACATTATACTGTATGTAATGCGTGTGTTTTACTTTTTGAATTTGGCGCCTTTCTCCGTCCCCGTGCGTCGCAACGCTCGCAGGGAATGGAGCCCAGCGATGTGATACATTGAGCGGAGGACGAGCCGCTTGCAGTGCAGGGGGACATCGCTGGATCCAGGGGATGAGGTAAGTAAGCTCATCCTGGATCCAGCGATGCGGTCCCGAGTCTGGCTCGGGGTTACCGCTAATGGTGCTGAATTTTCACCCCGAGCCAGACTCGGGAATACCGCCAGGGGGGTTAAGGAGCAAGTATGATATATAGATATACTTTATTGTCATTGTATACATACAACAACATTTTTTGATTCAAATGAGAAAGGTAAATGTCTGTAAAGTATAGTGTGGACATGTATTGCATTTAAAAGAGTAATTAGAAACTATTATTATTATACAGGATTTATATAGCACCAACCACTTACACAGCGCTTTACAACGTGAGGGCAGACAGTACAGTTACAATACAAATCAATACAGGACCCACTTCCTGTTTGGCCAGGAGAAGAAGCAATGCCAGTGCGTTGTGTTATAGAGGTCATAGTGGTAGTGGAGGTCACCCCCAAATAATTTTTTTAGCACCAGCCGCCACTGGTAGTTTATAAGTATTTTTTGAGGCAGTAAACCTGAACTAAAATGAGAAAAAACACAATTTATAGGTCACATTACAAATAATACATAATATTTGAAGATAATGATATCATTACTAGGTTTGGTTTTGGGACATGTAGGATGTAGCATTGATTGCAGGTGACAAGCACCATCTGATAGATGGTCCTTTTTCTAAGAAATCTGAAAGCCATGGTGCCCATCAAAGGGAAAACATATGAAATCACTTATTGTTAGTGTTTACCCTATAGCAGGGATATGCAATTAGCGGACCTCCAGCTGTTGCAGAACTACAAGTCCCATGAGGCATATCAAGACTCTGAGAGCCACAAGCATGACACCCAGAGGCAGAGGCATGATGGGACTTCTAGTTTTGCAACAGCTGGAGGTCCGCTAATTGTATATCCCTGCTCTATAGCAGTAATGGTGAACCTTGGCACCCCAGATGCTTTCAAACTACATTTCCCATGATGCTCACCTACACTGCAGAGTGCATGAGCATCATTGGAAATGTAGTTCCAAAACATCTGGGGTGCCAAGGTTCACCATCACTGCCATATAGTAATGTGAATTTCACATTTTTACGTGTCTTACAGTCACTCAGCCTTAATGCGTATCTAACCCCAAAAACAAAAATGTAATCTATTGCAGTTTATCAGTCCTTTGATGTGGTGGCTGTATATGTTTCCTTTTCATAGTTTTTTTTTTCTTTATTTTGAACCTGGTAATCCTGAAAATAACACACTTCCTGTCCATGGGTGGCTAGGCTTACTCACTCCACCAGGGCCGTCTTTAAGGCAGGGCAAAAGGGGCAGCTGCCCTGGGCCCTGTCATTGTTGTGGGGCCCAATCCCAGTTTACATTCCCTTGTCCCTTGAAGTTTTAGTCCTGTGCTGCTACTAATGCTGCCCAGCTCTGCCCTATTGTTGTGTACAGATGACTCACCTGCAGACCCTGTGTTTACATGTAAATACTGGCATTCATATGTAAATAGCAGTGACATGCATATGTAAATAGCTGAGGCCAACTGCATTGATATGTAAATAAAGGCAGCATTCATAGGTATATCATGCCCCCCTGCAGTGAGGAGAAGATGTGCTGTAACCTATAGCAACCAGTGAGCAGAAATGTGCTGTAACCTCTAGCAACTAATCAGTGAGCCTTAAGGAGTGCTGTAATGATATGCTGTAACCTCTGGCAACCAATCGCAATCGCTGCCTGATCTGATACAGTAACTGATTTTAAGTCTAGCTGCTATTTATTGTATGTCTCAGAGAAGGTAAAGAGCGAAATTGCATGGGGGAGGGGGGCCCTAAGAAAATTTTTGCCCAGGGTCCTATCAATATTAAAGACGGCCCTGCACTCCACTGTATCTAAAGAGAGTCATGGATGTGCTTCAGACTGGGCTTCAGGCATATATTTCTCCCCATCTACATTACATATGAAGTGGGGGGATAAGTAGTTTACATAAGGAAGATAACATTGTCTGTTTTCAGTTCAGCTTACAAGAAGTGACAAAGGCACATCATTTCTGGCAAGATTAACAGGTATTTACTGTACATGCTTAAAACATTCTTAGCCACATGATCAAAACAAAAGCTCTGTGATCTTTTTTTCTCTCCTCATGCTGACAGCAGAGGAGAAAAAAAAAGCAGATCACCGGCTTAAAGGGACATCGGACCTGAAAAGGAAGAGGCAATTATGTCTCATTTATGCTGTCTAACAGTGCCCACAAGTGCCACCTATCAATGTCCACCAGTGGTGCCAATCAGTGGCACCTAAAAGTGCTGCCTATCAGTGTAACCAATCAGTGCCCATCACTGCCACCTATCAGTGCCCATCAGTGCCCCCTCATCAGCTTACATCAATGACAGACAAAAATTAATGTTAAAACAAAATAAAAATAAATACAAATTGCACAGGTGATCAAATACCACCAAAAGAAAGCTCTATTTGGGGGGGGGGGGGGGGGGGAATGATAAAAATTTCATTTGGGTACAGTGTTGTATGACCGCGCAATTGTCATTCAAAGTGCAACAGTGCTGAAAGCTGAACATTGGTCTGGATAGGAGGGGGGGTTTAAGTGCCCAATAAGAAAGTGGTTAACAGCCTCTGAGATAGGTAGGACAGGAACATAAGCACATTGGTTTCAGTGAGTCAGCTGACTCATATACTCTAAGAAGCAAAAAAAGTACAACCAGCTACTGCAGATTTGTCCACTGCACATCCATAATGCAAATCTCCTGTTCCACCACGTGCCAAATGTGCTCTATTGGATTGAGATATGTGACTGTGGAAGCCATTGGAGTACAGTGACGTCATTGCCATGTTCAAGAAACCAGTTTGAGATGCCTTGAGCTTTGTAACATGGTGCATTATCCTGCCGGAAGTAGCCATCAGAAGACGGGAACACGGGTAGTCGTAAAGGGATGGACATGGTCAGCAACAATACTCAGGCAGGTCATGGCATTTAAATAATGTTCAGCTGATATTAAGGGGCCCAAAATGTGCCAATAACATTTCTCCCACACCATTACATCGCAAGCCTGAACTGTTGATACAAAGCAGGATGGATCCATGCTTTCATGTTGTTTACACCAAATTCTGCCCCTACCATCTGAATGTCGTCTCAGCTGAAATCAAGACTCATCAGACCCGGCAACATTTTTCCAATCTTCTATTGTCCAATTTTGGTGAGCCTACATGAATTGTAGCCTCAGTTTCCTGTTCTTGACATTCTAACAATATATACACTGTATGTATTTATCTAAGCTTATCCAGGTTTCTAATCAGTTTATTTGCTTTGTCATCTCCCTGTTTTTTTCATGTTTCTGCTTTGTGTTTTTATTTTCCTATATACACACACCCCAACACCCACAAGTATTTTTAACGTATTAAGAAATTCAAAATAAACTTTTATAAAAATATACACCCTACCCTGGTGTGTCCTATATAACTATTTGGAACAATAAGACTTCTTATAGATGCTCCTCCCTAGGTAACGTAGTGAGGGTTTGTTCAAACTTGTGGCATCCCTTGCCGCCCTCCAGGAATGCGATTGATCCGCAGTGGTGATGTGTTGTCTCCTCAGTGCCTGGTTTAACCCTTTAAACCCACACCACCGTGTGACAGGCATTGCACGCTGTTGCCGGGCGGTTCTGATGTGACCTCTTTATTTTGAATGGGTAATGGATGGCAGAGGTACTGCCCACCAAATGCAATAGGGGTATAATTTTCATCAGTCACAGGCAGTGAGGAGTGAGCAAGGGGTGGGGTCAAGTTGCGCTCTGTGTGTCTTATGGACACACAGAGGTGGCTTGGGAGCAAGCATGCACGAGTGTCCCCCATAGAAAACGGCTTGCTATGGGGGCCTCGTCAAGGGGGAAGGTCAGGAGCACCAGTGTGGGGGGACCCAAGAAGGATCAGGGCTGCTCTATGCAAAAGCATTGCACATAGCAAGTAAGACGTGTTTATTTAAAAAAAAAAAAAGAAATAAAAAAAACACAAGCCTTTATTATTAAAGGTAGGGGGCAGTAAAAAAATGTCAGAGTTGTAACCAAAAGAGAGAGAATATTATCCAGTAAGAACACCTGTCTAAGAGGGGAACTCCCGTCACTTTGTAGATTCTTCCCACTTGCTTGTGCATGTTTTGGACAGGAAGCAAGGGGGGGCATCCATTATTCCCTATTTTACATACACTATATTGTCAAAAGTATTGGGACACATGCCTTTACATGCACATGAACTTTAATGGCGTCCCAGTCTTAGTCCGTAGGGCTCAATATTTAGCTGAGCCACCCTTTGCAGCTAAAACAGCTTCAGCTCTTCTGGGAAGGCTGTCCACAGGGTTTAGGAGTGTGTCTATGGGAGTGTTTGACCATTCTCCCAGAAGCACATTTGTGAGGTCAGCCACTGATGTGGACGAGAAGGCCTGGCTTGCAGTCTGCACTCTTATTCATCCCAAGTGTGTTCGATCAGGTTGAGATCAGGTCTCTGTGCAGGCCAGTCAAGTTCCTCCACCCCAGACTCGCTCATCTATGTCTTTATGGACCTTGCTATGTGCACTGGTCCAAATCATTTGGTGGAGGGGGGATTATGGTGTGGGGTTGTTTTTTCATGGGTTGGGCTTGGCCCCTTAGTTACAGTGAAGGGCACTCTTAAGGTATCAGCATACCAACACCTTCTGGACAATTTCATGTTCCCAACTTTGTGGGAACAGTTTCGGGAAGGCCCCTTTCTGTTCCAACATGACTGCTGACCAGTGCACAAAGCAAGGTATACACTAGCATAGAGATACATACAGTCATTGATTTCTGTGGGCAGTTGTACCCAGCACCTGTAGCTCCCGGGTGGGAAAAAACACACAACTTTTACATGACACAACCCAAGGTGCCAACATGCATGAGACCTAAAAGGTAACATTCCCCATATGTTGTAGCTTATGTATTCTTTTTCTGGTGAAGCACATTTTCAGTAAATAGAGCCCTTAATCTTGCCAGAAATTCAATATCTTTGCTCGTGATCTGGAAGCATAAACCAATCCTATCTCCATTCTGTAAACTGCTAATCTCTCCATCCCCTATGTGAATAAGTATAGACATGTTTGAAGTCAAGCCTGGCTGACAACTGTTGCCCCCACCATACATACAGGTGAGTGAGCGTAGCGACCCAGGGACGTTGATAGAAGTTTACATAATTACAGGTGGTAACAAGGGAAAAAGGCTGGGACATATTAAATGTATATTTTTGTGTTTAATAAATGTGGGCTCAATTTTTAACTTTTTGCAGATTTCATTAGAATAACAGCAAAACGTGCAGTACAGGCATACCCCACTTTTAAGTACACAATGGGGTTTATTTACTAAAGTTGGAAAGTGAAAAATCAGGCTCACTTCTGCATAGAAACCAATGAGCTTCCAGGTTTTATTACCAAAGCTTAATTGAACAAGCTGGGGTTAGAAGCTCATTGGTTTCTATGCAGAAGTGAGACGGATTTTGACCTTTCCATTTTTAGTAAATAAACCCCATTGCGTACTTAAAAGCGGGGTATGCCTGTAGTGCCTGCATAATGAAGAGAATGGAATCTGAATCTGTAGCTTATTTTGCAAAAGTTTTACAGTGAGCAGGGACAAATAGCATCCAGTTATAAAGTTATTCCGTTCAGGTTTAAAGTTCAGAATCAGAAATATAATGATCATTTCACTAAGCAAATCAAGAAATGGTGTCAGCGATACTGCTGTATCAAGCCAAAATATTCAATTAAATTACTACATATAGTCTGTACATGCTTATTCTGTATGACTCTTGTCTTTAATAAAAAGAAAATATAACGCTAATAGGAAAATGGGTAGATATTACACTTTTCTTTTTTTTTTAAATATAAAACATTTAGAGATGAGTGATAGTAAACCTCACCTCCTATGACCGACAACCCCTCCACTTTGAGATGCACCTGCTCATACTGTCAAGTCCTACCACTTTGGCAGATGGCTATAAGTAGCTTTGTAGATGAGACATTACTTGCTCCACAAACAAATTGACTAGCATTGCTATAGCAATAGGCAAATGTTATGAAGGAACACACGTAGTTACATAATACTTTCTAACACATTAAAGTGGTAGTAAACCGCTGCAATGAAGGAAAAAAAAAATTGCCTGCAAAATAATAGCATAATATAGCAAAACTACTAGGGAATATCTCCTAAATGATGCACACTTAGGAGATATTCATTTTAACTACAGGTAAACTTTATTAAAGGCTTACCTGTAGGTGAAAATTACAAAGCAGACTTTACTACCGCTTTAATTTTATTAATTTTTTTGGATTGTGAGCTTTTAGGCCCCATTTACACTTGAGTATTTTGTACTTACAATTTTTGAAGCTTCAAAATGCTCATCATAAAAAATGCCATTGTTTTTAATTCTTCTTGAGCTATAAGCTTCTAGATTCAAGTGTTTTTTGGCTCCAAAAGATTTTAAAAAGAGCGACTGAAACATGTTTGAAAAAATGTACAGAAACTCCCTTATTGCCCGTTTTTATTCCCTAGTAGTTAGCTTTCCATTAGCTTAAAATAATATTTCATAATAATAATAATAAAAATAAATAGATGCCGGAAAAAATTTGCAGAAATTTGCAAAAAATTCTGCAAAACAACCAAAGACACTCAGCTCTAGTGTGAATGCAGCCTTAGGGTACAGGGACTGATGTGAATGAAATGTTGAACTCTACAATAAACTATGCGCAATGTCAGATAAATAAAATTAATAAAAAATAAATAATTGTAAGAATCAAATATGTTAAGTGTAGCAGCACCACTGAATGATACATTGAGGGGAAGGTATCAAAACGGGAGCAGGCAGAATCTGGAACAGCCATGCATGGCAACCAATTGGCTTCTGTCTTTCATTTTCAAAGCTTAACTGAACAAGCTGGACAACCTGATTGGTTGCTCTGTAGAGTTGGTCAAGATTCTGACTGCTCCAGTTTTAAAAAAAAATCTTCCCCATTGTTCTATGATTGGTGTGGTTTATTGAACTTCAGTGACCTTTTCACCATGCTATTAATTTTAAATACTGTAATTGTTCTGATGTTGCTTTAAGAGAGGTATGAAGTTACATAATACTTAAAAGATTAGCTGAATGAGAAATGTACCATGAAGAAACAAAAAGAAAATCTGTCATTACAAGATCTTAGCTTAAAGTGATAATTATGTCACAATCCGCATTTGATTAACTTGCACCTTACTAAACTACTATGTTGGCCATAGACAACTAGTTGAAGCATTTGTGCAGCTTTTTTTATTTATGATAGTCCCAAGATCTAGTTGGATAATGATTGAATAATGTGAGGGTCAAATCCTACATAGATTGTGCTCACCAAGATGCACTGCAGTGAAAAAAGTGGTAAAATGATCACATAAAGGAGAATGAGCTTCTATGGTACAAGCCCTAACATGTTTTAGTTTTGTGGGCTGATTTCCATTTTGTCAAACAAAATTTATTTGGGCATTAGCAGATTGTGTACAAGAGGGATCCAGGTGAACAGTCAGATAAAATGGGCCTATTAGAGGAGGTATTCAGGCTGTTTTAGACTGTACCTTTTCATAAATGGCTTATGTATGACTCACGGCCAACACTTTTTTCGAGAGACATCTGTTTAGATAATGAACAGCCAGGGGGGAACTGTATTTGAAGACCCATTCAGTAACAGTGTACAGCTCTCTAATGAATGCTCCCCATTTCCCACAAATGATCTAACTAACCATATTTGTAAAATGTGGCCATCATTGTATATGGCTATATATGTTGTAAATTTGGCTTTTGTAACACAGAGGTTGAACCTTTATTTATGCATTCTGCAGATTCATTGATTAAGCCTTTGGTCAGTACTGAAACACATAATATGGCCTCATGCACACTAGACTATAAAAACAGCAATAGCATTAGCTGTAGAAAGCTATAGCTGTAGAATTAATTTTGCAGAATTTTTGCAGTAGCGTTCAACTTTCATTAGCCTTTTTTTTTTTTTTTACCAAAACTATACTTCCACAAAAGCTTATGGCTCAAAAACGCTCATAAATGCAGATTAGCCATGTTTTTTTTCTTGTTTGTTTTTGTATCAATAGTTGTTATTGATATTTAAATGTACATGGTTACAAGGAATTAATGGAGAATAGTATGGGAAAGCAAAAATAGGTAGTACATGTTACCCTCATACCTCCATTGCATGTCTTTCTTTCCTCAGTCCTTTAGCTTTTGTAGAATAGTCTTTGGAAGAGTCCTGAAGAAGCCTCTAATGGTTCTCTCTCAGTTCTAAAGTTTCCAGGGGATGGATACAGCTCCACAATCCAGCCCCTCCTTCAGTGCCTCCCCAAACTGCTATCTAGACTGAGCACGTTCTTCACGTGCCTCTGTTTCCATGACAGCATCCCCAGCTAAAGCCCGGAAGCAGTGGCAGTGTGACACAAGCACTCCAGTCTCCTCACCTTTCCCTGTTATCTGCAAGCTCTCCTCTGTAAGATTCCAACACCTCCTCCAGTGGGCTTTAATGTTCCTGTGCCCCCCATATCCCCCCTCCTCTCACTCAGGGGCTTTTAAAGTCTATGCAGCCTATGGGGGGGGGGGGTGGGGGTGTCACTGACCACTTCTCATGTCCAGCACTGAACACCGGTAAGCTTTTTATACATCACTGTGTTATTTCAGAAGGGGAGAGATGATAAGACATGGTAAGGAGCATAGTAACCTGTTTCCTGTGTCTGTTCTCTGAAATGAACATAGTGCTATGTTTATAGAGCATGCTTGTGTACAGAACATAGCGGCTCTGCAGAGGAGATGGAAACTGGCAACTCCCTGTCATCTAAAGCAGGGGTCTCAAACTGGCGGCCCTCCAGCTGTTGCAAAACTACAAGTCCCATCATGCCTCTGAGTGTGGGAGTCATGCTTAAAACTGTCAGCCTTGCAAAGCCTCATAGGACTTGTAGTTTCGCAACAGCTGGAGGGCCACCAGTTTGAGACCCCTGATCTAAAGTGAAATATCACTGCTTAGCCCTCGGATGTGTCTCCAGAGTCTCCTTTATTGTACATAAAAAATCATCCCTCTGCCACTGATTCCCTCCCCCACCACTAACTTTCTGTCACTGACCCCATCCCCCATCACCATCTCTCTGTCACTGATCCCACCCACCATCTCTATGACACTAATACCCCCCCCATCACCCCTCTGTCACTGATCCCATATCCCCACCCCCATTCCTCTACCATTGATCCAGCTCCACCACCACCATCCCTCTGCCACTGATCCCATTCCCCCCATCACCACCACTGCTTCTGACTGAACCCTTCCCCCTCCCATCTGGCATTGGTGAGGGGGAGATAGGGATGACATTAGTGGCAGTGGACTAATGTCATCCCAATCCCCCCATCACCACCTCCACTGATGTCATCCCTATCCCCACCACAACCACCGTCACTGATGTCATCCCTATCACCAGTGCCACTGATGTCATCCCGACCCCCCATTACCACTGCCACTGGTTTGATCCCTATACCCACCACCACTGCTACTGATGTCATCCCTATCCCCACCACCATTGGGACTGTTGTCATCCTGATTCCACCCACCACCACTGTCACTGATGTCATCCCTATCCCCGCCACCACTGCCACTGATGTCATCCCTATTTCCCCATCACCACTGCTACTGCTGTCATCCCTGTCCCCCATCACCAGTGCCACTGATGCCATCCCTATCTTCATTGCCACTCATGTCATCCCTATCCCTGCCATTTAGGCAATGCAGATTCTTTGAAATAAAATACATTTTGGGCATGTTGTGTGTTTTGTGGCATATGAGCCCTAAGCTGAAAAAAAATGAAATAAGCCACAGTTAAGTATAACTATCCATAAATATTGATGTTATTAGTAAGAGCAATCAAAGAAAATAGTAATGCTATCAAACAGTAGTTAGTCACATTCAACTGGACTTGTTCTGTAATGTTGAAAATATTTTGCAACTTATTCAAGCCACTGCTTCAGTTCTAATGTCATGATAATGGTGATTTAATTGGTTAAGTGTATGTGCTATCAATGTGGATTTGAGTGCTGGGGTATTTTCCTGACAATCATTAGAACTGCAGAAGTGCCTTGGATAAGCTATGAAACGCCTTCAACCTTACAGAATAAGTCCAGCTGAATGTGACTAACCATCACTAGATATATTGTACAATGACCTGGATAAATGAAAACTTCACAGACAAAATACTAATGATTTGCACATTTTCTTATTTACTATAATCCATCAGTTCAATCACCCTGGTTTTGGGAACAAAGTTAATTTTCTTTCCAAATAAAAGTACTATAGTTCTAGTAATTTTTAGTTACCTACATGTAATTGACCTTCAATGAACTAATGGAAATGATTGAAAAAACAAAACAAAAAAAAGTCTCATTTACCATCTGTTGCATGAGCTGTCTAACTATAATTTAATAAAATGTCAAACACTTGTTTTGTACCATAGTTCTTTACAATGGACCTCCATCTACTTATTTTTTTTCATAACACATTCATATTTTCAGTACTGCAAACACACTATAGCTGCCTGCAAGCTTGTGGTGCCTGCAGGTACACGGGGTCCCAACATGAGAACAAGTCAGGTTTAAGCCCTATCCTTTACAGTAAATCAGGATTCAGTGGGCTTTAAAGGCTCTTGTATTTGACAGTTGAATGATAGCCATGGGGTTTATCACCAAGTGAAGGTGGGGTTGGTTTGTCTTTGTTATGGGTTTAGGTCATGTTGGCTTTAAATTGCCTTCTGACCATTTATAGCAGTGATCTCCAAACAATGACCTTCCAGCTGTTGCAGAACTACACATACCATTGAGACATTCACAGACATGACTAGGCCTGATGGGAATTGTAGTTCAGGCCCATAGTTTGGAGACCCCTGATTTATAGAGTAAAGTGATAATATTAAAAAGTGTTTAGTTCTAGTGAATCTGTTAAAGCGGTTTTGTAGCTAAAAATGTAACTTCTTGTTATTAAAAGCACATGATAGCATACTTACCTAAATGAACCCTGAAAAAAAAAATATTCAGTACTTACCTTATATTTCAGATGTTTGTGCTGACTTCCGGGCTGTCCTCCCGTGGGAGTAGGCGTGGTTATCATCCTCGCAATGGTCCCTGGGAAATTTCTAAGCTATTTCCCAAGAATCCATGGGGGACAATGAAATTGCGAAATCTCGTGAGATTTCGGGAGGACGCCAGTCACATGACGAGGGCGTGTCCGAAATTGCCATTTTTAAAGTGGGCAGGCAGCTGTGTCTGCCATTACCACCATTGAACACGAGGAAGGAAAACAAATACTGCGCATGCGTGAGATCGGCGCTCTAACGGGCGGTGCATGCTGGTCCATCAGCATGCCCGTATCCCGGAAGAGGATGCCTGTGGGCTTCACATGCCCACAGGCAAAATGGAAACGATTGTGATGAAATTTTATAAGTTATCCAAATCGGACAGATAATCGCACTGAAAACAAAAGAAGTGAGTGCTATATTTAATACTAGTATTGATTGTCATATTGCCAACAAAAAAAATACTTGCAGACAGTGGAATCTGTTGGAAGCTTGTAATAGCCAATCCATGAAAAAAAAAATTCTTGCATTACCAAAAAAACAAAAAAAACACTCCATGCTAAATTTTAAAACACATTACTGTAAAACTTTGTTTAAAGGATATTTAAAGATGATCGTGCAAGATGCTGCATTTTAAAGTGATCTTGTTAGTTTTTTGTAAAAACTCCTCAAATAGTTTCCTGTAATTAAAGAGGTAGTATACACAGCCCTTGTCTTCCACCTTCCCTCCCTTCCAGTGCTGCAGTCTCTCTCTATAAGGCTCTTCAACATTTGACTTAATATGAATGTCTGATGCCTGTGGTACCCATCGTGTGTCATGGTTACTTTCTTTGACTCTTATGTCTCCACTGAATACAGCAGTGGCTTGGAGGATGGAGCCACAACAAACAGCAGCATGTGACATTCTCAGCAGCATTGACTGCTTAATGCCTCATACACACGGTTGGACATTCCAACAACAAAATCCATCATCTTTTTTCAGACGGATGTTGGCTCAAACTGGTCTTGCATACACACAGTTACACACAAAGTTGTCGGAAAAAATCTGATCGTTCTGAACACAGTGACGTAGAACACGTATGACGGGACTATAAACGGGCCTGTAGCCAATAGCTTTTGTGTGGTATTTTATTCTGAGCATGCATGGCACTTTGTCCATCGGAATTGTCTACACACGATCGGAATTTGAATGATCGGATTTTGTTGTTGGAAAATTTTACATCCTGCTCTCAAACTTTGTGTGTTGGAAATTACGACGGAAAAAGTCAGATGGAGCCCACACACGATTCGATTTTCCGACAACACAATCTGATCGCACATTTTCCATCGGAAAGTCCGACCATGTGTACAGGGCATAAGAGTTTTATTTTGATGAAAAATTTATCTTTTTACCTGAATATAATAAGTGAATCATTTCATAAAGAACTGTAAATTGTGAGCTTCGGATTGCAAATATAAAAATGGCTGATTTATTTTTAGCAACTTTGGTTAATCTGTTTTAACATAATTGTTATTATTTTTTCCCCCCTTTATATCTCTGGTCTATTTCTGTATACACAGTTTGCTTTTTAGTTAGTTATACTTGATAATGTTAAAATTGAGTTAATAGATTTTTTTCTTAGAAAAAACATTTTTGGTGCAAATTTGTGATTGAAATGATTCTAACTTTCAACAGACCAGAGATTTGTCTGTGTCCTTACATATCTTTTTGTTTTCTCAGTATATCAATGTTTTTTGTACCCTGTGCTGAAATTAGTGTGTACAAGTGTGACCTCACTACTTAGTGCCAAATTGGCAGTTATCCATGCTTGGTGTACAGAGCTTTGAAACACCTTTTATAAGTACAGATTCACCAATTGGTGAATTACATCATCACTACAAAATGATGAATAGTGTCATTTTTACATTTACGTACACACGATCGCAAAGTCCGACAACACACATTTGTTGACGGAAAACTTGAGAACATGCTAGCCAGAATTTGTTGGCGGAAAGTCCTACAACAGTTGTCCAATGGAGCCTACACATGGTCGGATTTTCTGCCAACAGCCTGACATGCAACATTTCCCATCGGAAAATCCAATCATGTGTACGGGGCTTTAGTGAGCAATGGAGACATGGAAGTTGTTCAGCTTTTATACTGTGCACAAAGAGGAAGTCATTCCTTCCCTCTAGTGAACTAAAGTATTATGATTTCAGGCAGTTCTTTAACCCCGTAGAAGTGTAATTAGAGACTCATTATTAAATGAAGTTGGGCATATTGGTTGTTTTGATATGTAATTGATTAAATGTGTCACATAACAGACTGTGAGAAAACACAGAAATTGCTTTTTATTTTAATAATTCATACTACAATTGTGTAATTAACAACTACTCCCCATCTGTCTGTACTTACAAGCATATTCAGTAAATGCAATTTGCAGCATCCAGTGTAATTCATGATCTACAGTGCCTTGAAAAAGTATTGATACCCCTTGAAATTTTCCACATTTTGTCATGTTACAACCAAAAAACATATATATATTTTTTGGAGATTTTTTTGTGATAGACCAACACAAAGTGGTACATAATTGTGAAGTGGAAGGAACATGATAAATGATTTTCACTATTTTTTACAAATACATTTCTGAAAAGTGTGGCACGCATTTGTGTTCAGCCCCCTTTACCCTGATACCCCCAAACTAAAAATAGTGGAATCAACTGCCTTCAGATTATTAATTAGTAAATAGAGTGCACGTGTGTGTAATTTAATCTAGGTATAAATTCAGCTGTTCTGTGAAACCCTTCAAGGTTTGTTAGAGAACTTTAATGAACAAATAGCATGAAGGACAAGGAAAACACCAAACAAGTCAGGGAGAAAGTTTTGGAGAACTTTAAAGCAGAGTTAGGTTATAAAAAAAATATCCCAAGCTTTGAACATCTCACGGAGCACTGTTCAACCCATCATCTGAAAATGGAAAGAGTATGGCATAACTACAAACCTACCAAGACATGGCCATCCACCTAAACCAACAGGTCAGGCAAGGAGAGAATTAGTTAGAAAAGCAGCCAAGAGGCCCATGGTAACTCTGGAGGAGCTGCAAAGATCAACAACTCAGGTGGGAGAATTTGTCCACAGGACAACTATTAGTTGTGCACTTCACAAATCTGGTCTTTATAGAAGAGTGGCAAGAAAAAGGCAATTTTTAAAATAAAGCATTGATCAGTCCCAATTGCAGTTTACGAGAAGCCATGTGAGGGACACAGCAAACATGTGGAAGAAGGTGCTCTGGTCAGATGAGACCGAAATGGAACTTTCTGGACTAAAAGTAAAATGCTACGTGTGGCGGAATACTAACACTGCACATTAGTCACACTATCCCCACCGTAAAACATGGTGGTGGCAACATCATGTTGTGGGGATGCTTATCTTCAGCAGCGGTAGGGAAGCTGGTCAGAGTTGATAAGAAGGTGGATGGAGCCAAATACAAGGCAATCTGACAGAGCTTGAGCTATTTTGCAAAGCAGAATGGGCAAGAATTTCACTCTAGATGTGCAAAGCTGGTATAGACACCCCCCTTGCAGCTGTAATTGCAGCGAAATGTGATTATACAAAGTATTGACTCAGGGGTACTGAATACAAATGCACGCCACACTTTTCACATATTTATTTGTAAAAGATTTTGAAAAACATTTATTATGCTTCTTCCACTTTACAATTATGTGCCACATTGTGTTGGTCTATCACATAAAATCCCAATAAAAAAAATTTATGTTTTTGGCTGTAAAATGACAAAATGTGGAAAATGTCAAGGGGTGTGAATACTTTTTCAAGGCTACTGTTCTGAATTGAGCTAAGCTCATTCTGATTGGTTGGTTTGAGTGACAGAACTTTGCATTTGTTCCTGTACAATGAGCCCAAGTGTTTCATTACTTTTTTTTAAGTTGTAGATGGACTCATTGCTGATTTATGTGACTTAAGACGAGTTTATTATGAGATCTTAAGGAGGAACTTCAGTTTTCTGATATACCGGTCCTGCCCTTTATTTCCTACTGGTTCCCAAAAACTTGTGCCACATCTGCGCACATGCAGAAACTCACAGTGCGCATGTGCCCATCAGCAAAAAATTGCCAGTTGGATGTGTTACATAGACTGCCCAGGAGGCAGTGTACACCACAACATCATTCTCATATAGGCGAGAAAGAAGGAAACTGCAATGAAACTGCAATGCAGCAATTAAAATGTCAAAATGCATTTAAACATAAAACAATATTTGTTTATAGGGCAACATTGTTTTAATGGCTGAAAGTCTTTAAGTAGGGATGAGCCAAACACCCCTGACTCGGTTCGCACCAGAACATACTGAACAGGCAAAAAATTTGGCAGAACACACAAACACCGTTAAAGTCTATGAGACACGAACATGAATAATCAAAAGTGCTAATTTTAAAGGCTTATATGCAAGTTGTTGTCATTAAAAGTGTTTGGGGACCCGAATCCTGCCCCAGGGGACATGTCTAAATCACATGTCTAAGTTTTTTAAAAACTAACGTTTTTTCAGGAGCAGTGATTTTTTTTAATGCTTAAAGTGAAACAATAAAAATATCATGCCTGGGGGGTGTCTATAATATGCCTGTAAAGTGGTGCATTCTTGCCCATGTTAAGGAACATTACCACAGCAAAATTAAATTTCTAAAAGAAATATTGGCATTTAAAACTGCTTGCGGCTGTAATAGTTACATAGTTAGTAAGGTTGAATAAAGACACCAGTCCATCCAGTTCAACCTGAGTCAATGAATTGTCGGGTCTCTGCAATATAGATACAACTCATTGAAAAAAGCATGGGGTCCCCCCAGTCCATTACCAGGCCCTTTGGGTCTGGTATGAATATTAAGGGGAACCCGAACCAAAATTAAAAACAAAAAATATGTGGGGGGTCCCCATAAAATCCATACCAGGCCCTTTGGGTCTGATATGGAAATTAAGGGGGACCCTTGGCCAAATGAAAAAAAATGGCCTAGGGGTCCCACCAAAATCCATACCAGACCCTTCGTTTGTTATGGATTTTAAGGGGAGCCTTGCGCCAAAGTTTTTAAAAAAATTGCGTGGGGTTCCCCCCAAAATCCACACCAGACCCTTATCTGAGCACGCAACCTGACAGGCTGCAGGAAAAGAGGGGGGATGAGAGAGCGCCCCCCCCTCCTGAACTGCACCAGGCCCTCAGCATGGGGAGGTTGCTTTGGGGTAGTCCCACAACCCTTGCTGGTGGTTGTGAGGGTCTGCGGGCGGGGGCTTATCGGAATCTGGAAGCCCCCTTTAACAAGGGGACCTCTACATCCCAGCCTCCCCCCTGTGTGAAGTGGTAACGGGGTACAAATGTACTCCTACCATTTCACAAAAAAAGTGTCAAAATGTTAAAAACGACAAGACACAGCTTGGGGACAAGTCCTTTATTAAAAAATAAAAATTTCCCACGATGTTCATCCATCTTCTTCTTCACGCCGCGAAAAAGAAAAAAAATCTGCAAACGATCCTCCTCTATGGGAGGCCCCCACCATGTGACACTTCATCGCCTTTGACAGTTCTTATATATCTGAGAGCGAGGCCACCCGGTGACGTACCTGAGTGACCCATAGAGTGGCCATAGGGAAGTCCCCGTGGCGTCAGAGGGGGCAGGATCACCCAGGTACGTCATCTTTATAAGAACTGTCATCAGCAAAGAAGCGCCACAAGGCGGGAGCCTCCAATAGAGGAGAATCAGTTGCAGATTTATTTTTCGGTCCATCGCGGCAAAATAGAAGAAGAAGATGAATGGACATTGTGGGACATTTTTATTTTTTTATTTTTTAAGAACTTGTCCCGAAGCTGTGTCTTGTCGTTTTTAACATTTTGACACTTTTTCATTTCACACGGGGGGGGAGGCAGGGATATGGGGGTCCCTTGTTAAAGGGGGCTTCCAGATTCCAATAAGCCCCTTCCCGCAGACCCCCACAACCACTGGGCAAGGTTTGTGGGGATGAGGCCCTTGAGTGCCACCCCAAAGTACCCTCTCCATGTTGAGGGCAAGTGGCCTGGTACCGTTCAGGTTGCATGCTTGCAGAAAGCATTGAGCAGTCCCATTTGCAAACTGCAAATGGGACTGCTCAATGCTTTCTTTTTAGCGCAGGGTTCCCCTTAAAATCCATACCTGACCTGAAGGGCCTGGTATGGATTTAAGGGGGACCCCACACATTTTTTTTTTAATTTTGGTTTGGGGTTACCCTTAATATTCATACCAGACCCAAAGGGCCTGGTAATGGACTGGGAGGAATCCCATGGTCTTTTTTCCAATGAGTTTTATCTATATTGCAAAACCTGACAATTCATTACAGCTGCGATCTGTTTTAAATGACAATTTTTCCTTTAGAAATTTAATTTTGCCGGGGTACTGTTCTAAACACAGGAAAAATGTGCCACTTTATAGGCATACTATAGACACCCCCCCAGCACAATATTTAAAGGAATATTTCATTTTTATTGTTTCACATTGATATCCTTTTTTTTTTTTGTGGTATTTGATCACCTGTGCGGTTTTTCTTTTTTGCGCGATAAACAAAAAAAAACAATAATTTTGAAAAAAGCGCATTATTTTTTACTTTTTGCTATAATAAATATCCCCCAAAAATATATAAAAGACATTTTTTTTCCTCAGTTTAGGCCCATACGTATTCTTCTACATATTTTTGGTTTAAAAAAATAGCAATAAGCATCTATTGATTGGTTTGCGCAAAAGTTATAGTGTCAATGTAAAAACTAGTAATGGCAGTGATCAGCGTTTTATTTTATTTTATCATGGCTGAAACATTATGGTGAACAGATCGGACACTTTTGTAGTGATTTTGGGATCATTCACATTTTATACAGCGATAAGTGCAATTAAAAATGCATTGATTACTGTGTAAATGTGACTGGCCATGAAGGGGTTAACCACTGGGTGGCACTATAGGAGTTAAGTGTGTCCTAGGGAGTGATTCTAGCTGTGGGGGGAGGGGCTATGTGTGACATGACACTGATCACAGCTCCCGATTACAGGGAGCTGTGATCAGTGCCAGTAGGCAGAATGGAGAAATGCTTGTTTACATTAGCATTTCCCCGTTCTTCCTCTCCATGAGACGATCGTGGGTATCGCCGTGGACATTGAGTCCACGGGACCTGCGATCACACTCACGGAAGTCGCGGTGGCACATTAATCTGCCTGTACGTGCCCTTCTGCCAACGTATATCGGCGTGAGCCGGTCGGCAAGCGGTTAAGCATTAAAAAAAATCCCTTTTCCCAAAAAAGTCTGTTTTAAAAAAAAAATTGTCATTGATACATTTCCCCTGGGGTAGGATCCAGGTCCCCAAAAACTTTTTATGACAATAACTTGCATATAAGCCTTTAAAATGATCACTTTTGATTTTTCATGTTAGTGTCCCATAGACTTTAACGGTGTTCCGGCAGCTTTCGAATTTGCCCTGAACACCGCATATTGTTCGCAGAACATCCGAAAAACCAAAGTTCAGCCCGAACTTATGCTTGGACCGAACCGTTCGCCCATCCCTATCTTTAAGCCAATTCATAATCTGCAGCTATCATGACTTTCAGAATTGCTGGAAAAAAGGGCCAAAGCTACAATTACTAAAGGGTAAGAGAACAATATTTGCATCCAAGGAACTGAGATCACTAACCTTGAGGGATTTTTTTTTTGTTGTTATCCTGAGTGACCCAGTTTGCAACATTTGCACAGGGGGTTTGTTTTTCCCTTCTCTGGCTTAAAAATGCAGGAGTTGTTGGATGCTGAACTTGGTGGACATTAGTTTTTTTTAACCTTAACTAAGTTATGTAGTTACAGCATACTGTATGCTGCAATATAAACATGACCATTACCAGTTCTTATGGGAACATTAAAGCCGTAGTAATCCGCAAAAAATAAATAAAAAATTAGCCCCTGCAGGATAATGTCATAATATGCTAGTATGCATAGCATATTAGCACATTATGACAGACTTACTCTAAAACAAAGCTCTCCAGAAGCTTGCTGTCACCACTGCCAAGGCTTCCATCCTCACCCAGTCTTCCTTCCAGAGGCACAGGCACCGAAAGTTTGAATGGCTGAGCCGGGATGACATCACTCCCATGCGTGCATGGCACAGCTCTCTCAATGGACAGCATGCCATTCTTTAATAGCGTAGTTTGTTTGCGCCAGTGACATCACCAGCTGCTACTAAAGTAAATCTCTTCTATACAGTGCACATTTAGGAGATATTGTAGCTACAGGTAAACCTTATTATAGGCTTACTTGTAGGTATAAATACCCCTTTACCACTTTAAATGAAAATGCATGACCCATAAAAAAACTCTACTTTAAGACTCTGTTCACACTCCATTCCATCCTAAGCACTTGGAAATGCCGCAATTCATCCTGTGATTCCAGAATCCCGACAAAATGTATGACCCAATTGCAATGCCATTACTTGTTAATGGTACCCCATTCGATTGGTGGGTGATAAATCATGGCAAAATCGCAATGCGTAAAGCTTATCACTCGAAAAAGGATGTCTAGAGAATCATTTTGTGAATGGTAAATAAGCAGAGATAAGTAACTGGATTTTAAAAATCATATGATCTTTGCTGACTCAAGGAACCCATGCAGTAACCAAAACTGTTCCAGCCTATAGAGCTTGAGCACAGTGCTGATAGATTTAGTCATCATGGAAAGTTATTCAGAAGCAGTTTAACATGCTTACTACTGATCACCGAACTGGTATCTTTAATCTCTCTGGCTACTGTGTGTGTGTGTGTAACTCCTTTTCCTGTCACTCGATGTACTACTGTACAAAACCTTCATCATTGTTCCCTTCAGTCTCATGTGCATTGACCTTCACAGCTACTTAGTGATTGTGCTTGTACAAATTCGAGATTTTGCTTACGCAGTGTACCATTACTACGCAATAACCTCCAGATTCAAGTACACTATAACGTCAGCCACTCTCTTTACTGTTACGAGTATAAAGTCTGTATTACCTAAGCAGTATTCCTGAGATCTCTGTGTACTTTGCTTTGACCTCAGCAGCTGCCTGCTTTTTACTTCATGGTGTATTACCTCAGCATGTCTTCCTGCTTTTAACACCTTCATTCACTGCCTGCACACGGTGACCTCATTTGTAGTCTATCTGTATAATGTTTTTAGCATTGGGTACCAAAGTATCATCATTACCAGATTTCCAAACATTAACATTTTCTGTAAATAAATGCTGCCTTACTACTGTAACATCTGGAAGAATAAAAGCAGAAAATGTTTAGCCCTAAAGGCAAGACTAAACTCCAGGAAGGAATGTGCGCCTATCTGTTAACATGAGCAAATATACAAAAACAACACGTAAAAACTGAGCAAAATGGAAAACTGAAACTCAAATACAGTTTATGAACAGATAAAAAGAAAGTGTTGACATATGTTCAATTTTCAAGTGTACTGCAGATTAAGCTAGACTTGACTGCATGTAATAACAAAGCTAGAAAAACGTTATAAGAGAGTTTGGCAAATTGGAAAATGTATTAGGTGACGTTCCTGATGTTCCAAACTTTTGTTAGTAGGAACAGAAATTCCTGTGCTTTACTCACATGCATGTTGCAAGGGAACTTCTAATTACAACAATGTCAGATATTTAAAAAAAGGCTCCAGAACTACAGGAATGTGGCACATTGGCATGAGTTATGTATCTTCCACACCCTACAGTTTGCAGGAGTGGACATCCTTCTTAAGGCCCGTACACACGATAGGAAAATCAGAAGTAAAATTTCATCCAAACGATCTGCCGATTTTCGGATTGTTAGTACGGTGCTTTCGAAAGCCGATTTTGATTTTACGTCCAACAAAAGTTGGATGTGCAGACTATAACATTTTTGTCGTACGTGAACTCAACGTCCATTTTTCATTTAATTAGTGCAGTTTTCCTCCAGAAAAAATCAAAAGGGCAAGACTACGTATGCTCAGAAACAAAAGAATACATACAAAATTATTCAACACATTACGTCACTTCTGAAGTTGAATTCTGTTGTATGAGAATTTTCGTATGGTGAGTAACCTCTTCACTTTTGACATGAGACTAGCATACAACAAAAAATGGACGAATGGTCGTCCGGAAATCAGATAGTGTGTACGAGGCTTAAAGTGGTTTTAAACCCTTACAATTCACTTTTTACTACAGGTAAGTATATAAGGCATACCTGTAATTACCATGGATATCTCCTAAACCTGCACGACATAGTCATAGGCACAATAAGGCATACCTGTAATTACCATGGATATCTCCTAAACCTGCACGGCATAGTCATAGGCACATGCACGTGCACGCGCATGCATTCGTGCTGTTGCTGCAGCTGACATGCCATTACCGGCAGCTCACTCGCACATGCATGGGAGTGACATCATCGCAGCTCCGGCCAATCACAGTGCCAGAGACCACGATACCCGGAAATGACTCCGGGACCGATGCCGCTGGCCGGAGCAGTGTACAGGGACCACTGCGGGGGCTTCGATCTAAGGTGAGTATTTCATAATGAGCTAGTATGCTATGCATACTAGCTCATTATGCCTTTGTCCTGCATGTGTTTTTCTTCAGTCCCGGAAGATTTTACCCCTTTCCTGACCAGAGCCCTTTTTTACAATTTGGCACTGCATCACTTTAACTGACAATTGCACAGTCATGCAATTCTGTACCCAAACTAAATTTGCGTCCTTTTTTTCCCCACAAATAGAGCTTTCTTGGTGGTATTTGATTACCTCTGCGGTTTTTATTTTTTGCGCTATAAACAAACACAATTTTCCCCAAAAAATTTTTACTTTTTGCTATACTAAATATCCCCCAAATTTTTTTTAAAAAACAAATGTATTCATCGGTTTAGGTCATACGGGGTTTTGCCCACCAGGGCCATTCTGCCGACGCATATCGGCGTGAGACGGTCGGTAAGTGGTTAACTAGAGGGTCACTGTTTACAACATTGGTGGTTTGAATAGAGTGAGAAAGGTTTAGAATCAAGGTTTTCTTGATGTCCCCATTTGGGGATTAACCCCTCTATTTGTACTGGCGACCATTGTCACAGAGAAAAAAAAATGAAGGGGAAATCCAAAATATAGAGTTTTTGGACAGGACAAGGGCTAAAGGGAATTCTTCCAAGGGGTACACTTGTTTTAGGGACACTTGTCTAATAATGTATCTCCCTCACTGTGGAATTTTTCCTATAACATCCTTGTGTCACTGGGACAGGAAGTGAAGAGAAATTTCCCCAATGATACAAAGACGGCAAAAATACACTATAATATTATGATTTATTTATTACAAATACTAATATAGCTCCTTCATATTATGCAGCACTTTATATATATTCACATCAGTTCCTGCCCTTAAGAAGCTTACAGTCTATGATTGCTAACTACCATTCATACACACACACACACACACACACACACACACACACACACACACATACATATTAGGGCCAATTTAGACAGGAGCCACTTGACCTACCAGCATGTCTTTGGAGTGTGAGATAAAACCCACACATGCACAGGAAGAACATGCAGACTCCAGGTAGTTAGTGCCGTGGTTGGGATTTGAACGATGACCCTAGTACTGTTGGGCAGAAGTGCTAACCACTTAGCCACTGTGCTTCTCCAGGTATTTTTAATACTTTAATACTACTTGCAGTCTTTGATCTAGTATTCTAAAGTATCTGTTCTTTTAGCTTTATTGTAACAAAATCCACAAATAAAACACTCCTTTGTAAAACATTATCTTTAAAAATGTAACGTAATAACAGCCGTGGCAGTGCAGGACCTACCAAATTTTCTTTATTTGGTGTTCATTTGTTAAGTAAATCGCTTTGTTTCATCATATTCGTTATGTTAGAATCATTTGTTTTTGTTATTAGTTTTGTATTCGGATTAATTTTGTATAGTCGTTGTTCCAAATTGATTTATATTTTCGGTAGTTATTTGGAAGATTGCCTATAATCATTTTAACGTGTTAACTCATTATTTTGAGAATTTATGAATGCACTCTCTCACCCTTGCTAGTCCAACCCACAAAGGGAAATGGAATGAGCTTTTCGGACAGTATTGACTAGAGTTCCACGTGTACATAGTTGGTTACATAGTTTGTAACATTGACTAAAGACAACAGTCAACCCATATCAACCTGTGTAGGTGTGTGTGTTTGTGTGTAGAAAAAAATTATTTCCCATATCCCTGTATATTGTGTTCACTAAGATGCATGCCCAAGAGTCTTTTAAAACTATCCATACTTCCTGCCGACACCACCGATTATGGAAGAGAGTTCCACATCCTTACAGCCCTAGCCCTGACAGTGAAAAACCCCCTAAGCATCGTGAGGTTAAACCGCTTCTCTTCCAGTCTAATAGTGTGGTCCCATGTCTTCCTACACTCCCTGGGACTGAAAAGTTTCATACTTACACTGGGATCACTGTTAAAATATTTGTATATCGCTATCATATCTCCTCCCAAGTGGAGTAAATGTAGTGCTTGCAGTCATTCCTCATAATTGAGGTCCTCCAGTCCCCATATTAATTCAGTTGCCCTTCCCTGGACTCCCTTAAGCTCCAGCACATCCTTTCTTAAGATTGGTGACCAGAACTGGAATACTCCAGATGCGGCCAAACCAGAGTTTTATAAAGTGTCATAATAATACCGTAGTTTTATCTCTGGGGAAATTCCCTTTTTTAATGCATGCTAATATTCTGCTGGCTTTGGTAGCCGCAGCTTTTGCGCATTCTATTTTCTATTAGGACCCCTTCTCTATCCTGGAAGCCCCTAGGGGTTCTCCGCTTGTAGATTAAGCATTTGTGGGGTACAGTATCAAATGCTTTTGCAAAATCCAGATACACCAGCCTACTTTTGTCCAGATGGCAGTTCACTTCCTCGTAGAATGTTAATAGGTTGGTTTGGCAAGAGCGACCTTTTGTAAACCTGTGTTAATTACTGCTAATGATATTGTTTTTTCATGAGTAAATTCTTGGATATGGTCCCTTATCCCCTCAAATAGTTTACAAACTACCAATGTTAGACTGACAGGTGTATAGTTCTCAGGAATATATCTCTGCCCTTTTTGAATGTTGGCAACATGAGGGCTTTTCGCCAATCAGCTGGTACCAATCCTCTCAGTATGCTGTCCATGAAGATTATGAATAGCGGTCTGTCTATAACCTGACTGAATTCTTTAAAGCAGAGTTCCGTCTTCAAAAAACGTACCTGTCCAGAGTGCCCATGATGTCCTCACTTGAAGCTGGCTCGTCCCTCGGCTTTGAGTGGAGGTGCTGGCATCTTCAGTAAGGGAATCGGGAAGGGAAGCCTTGTGACTTCACAGCCTGATTCCCACTGCATATGCGCGAGTCATGCTCTGAATGGCCCCTGCTGTCTTCCGGGACCTGTGTGTCTCCCAGAAGACAGTGAGGGGACAGAGGAGTGGTCAGACATGACGTAGTTCGCTGCGAGTTCTGTGGCGCTCTTTTGCCAAAAGTGGGAGCTAATACCTTTGTACTTTTTAAAGGCCTCTTCTTTGTCCTTTTAATATGACATTTTACGCTTTGGTTTAGCCATCCATGTTTAACCTTTGTTCTTCTATATTTATTGCCCCTTGGAATGCATTCGGTACTTTTATTTAATAAATTCCTAAAGAATTACCATGTTTCATCCATGTTCAATATTTCAAGTATTTGGTCCTACTTAATATCCTGCAGCATTGAGTGCAGTTTAGAAAAGTTTTTATTAATATTATTGTTATTATTATAAAGCGCCACCAGTTTACACAGCACTTTACAACTTGTGAACTTGGCTCTTTTTTGAAATTTAGTGTTCTTGTACTCATCTCGTGGCTCCCTTTCCTATGATTTATGCAAATGTAATAATTCTGTGGTTGCTAATTCCCAAGTTGTCCCATATTTTTCTACATCTGCAATCAGATCTGTATTTTTTTTTATAATAATGAAAAATGTTAATGCAAATTAAAAATAAAATGGATCTGAATCAATTCAGATCATTCGTTCTGTCAATACATTATATGATGCTTCAAAGGTAAACAAAAAATGTAAACTATCGCATCATTGTCATCCAAATGAAAGGAATGAATAAGCATGGATTAGTTGTTTTGTTACAATTTCAGATTCTTTGAAATTCGTTATGATTGTGATTCAGAGATTTAGATACAAAATGAATCGCACATGTCTATTGATCACTTAGCAGTGATTCCCACCATAATTTGCCCAGAAGTGCACACTGAGCATGTCTTGTGATGACATTCTTTGGGACAACATGTCCCACCATGCTTATCACCATGCTTTGTCCTCCAAGAACCAGCCCTGTGAGCCAAAGTTATTCTTTTATGTTGGAGCAGGGGCAGGGCTTGCATTGCTTCAGGGCTGCATGTGTAATTCTGAAAGGTTGCTGAAAGTATGATAAGCGTTGGACATTTTAACTTGGCCTTCATTTCACTTTCTTGTTAGCTCCGAAATAAGCAAATTACCATATTTTAAAACCCTTTAGACTTTGGTCTGTTTTTAATAAAAGTTAGGTCCACATCATGACAGACATGTGGCAGCCTAATGTGTATGGGCACTTTCGTTATTAGTTCTTATGTTTTAAGCATTAATCAGACACTTGTGCAATATCCTGAGTATGTGACCTATGTAGTTGAAGTGATAATACTCAGTTCTTCTTAAATGCAACCTCTTATGACAGTAATATGGAAGTTGTCATTGCTGTCTTTGTTTTAAAAATACAAATTCCTGGGCTGTCATCTTCATGCTTCCTTTAACAATTAGGCTAAACATCACCTTTGACAAAATACATATATATATATATATATATATATATATATATATATATATCACTGGCTACATGCTTGTTCCAGGTCAGTAAACCAGTAACACACTGAAGTATGGATAAGGATGACACACAATCTTCCCAACAAAGTAGAAATGACATCGCCCATATTACTATCATGGCATGGCATATGGATCATCTATAAAATTATTTAGCTTTTCTATCGTTCAGTATTTTCATTGGCCTTTCTATAAGTCCTGTAAATAGCATTGGGGAAGCATTGTGTTTCTTATTTTAGCGTCAGTATTTTTGCTATTCATTTTAGTGTCCATTGCATATGTTTTTAAGATTTCAAATCTGTTATTTGAGCAACATATTTTATGGCTACTAATAATAGACACAGAATTGTGTTGATGCCCAGGAATCCAGCTTCTAGGCAAGTTATTTTCATTAGCTGAAAGAGTTATGTCCACTTGTCGGCATTCATAAATTCCTAGCATCAATATTTTTAAGTAACAGCAGGTGTGATAGTGGATCTCTTCCAAGCATGAAACCCCTGTCTTGTATTGCTGTAAAGCCAAATAAGCACTGTGATCCAGACTGATGAACCAGTTATAAACCACATGTATCCATGCAATATAGTACAACCTAATTAAATTAAAACATTATATTCTTGGATTAAAGAGAAATATGTCATAAAGCATGTGTTGTGTTGCACATGTCCTCACTGCAGGCATCGTGTAGTAAATCTGGTTTTGAATGGCTGTACAAGGGCATCTTAGAACAGAAAATTGGGCATATAGTGACAGCTGGGGGTAAGTATTGCATGGAAACGTGCAAAAAATGAAGAATTGGCCCATCACGGAAACAAAAAAGGAAATGGTAGAACTTCAAGGTGCAACCTTAGGAGGCACAAGCACCATAGGATGTACACACAAATTAAAATATATCTACCAGTGCAAGTGCCTGTTCAGGTCTTGCAGTTTAAATTAATAAATGTACAGTAGTGTAGAATTATACTTTTTATGGTAATGCATTTTTTAGTTCCCACAGAAAAAAATTGTAACATTAAATTAGCTTAAAGCAATAAATATATCACTTAAAAATGTCTGACCTTAAGTCAACCATTTGACCACCAGAAGGCTTTAGCCCTTTCATGACCAAACCAAACCATTTTTGCTATTCAACACTGCTACTTTAAGTGGCTTTTGTGTGGTCATGCAACGCAAATAAATGTATATCATGCACATAAATAGAGCTTTTTATTTGTGGTATTTGATCACTACTGGGTTCTTATTTTTTATTTCTTCTTTATTAGCTCTTCATAAATGTAGATCAAAATGTATTCTGCTACATGTCTATGGTTAAAAAAAGTGTGCTGCTTTTATTTACTAATCTAGCTGTTTTTTTCTCCCTGCTTTTCAGTGAGAAGAAATAGCCAAACCACTGTTTTCTGTATACAGATTTCTGTGTGTTTGTAAACACGTCCAATCAGCAGATTTCAGTCAAAATTATTGGCTGAAATCTGCTGCCATACTCATGCCGTGTCCAATCACAGCACGTGTTGGCAAGAGGCGCACACGTGCAGGCCTCAAACCCAGAAGCACCTGCTCATAATATATTTACTGCACCATGCAATCCAAATCTTTTGGTATATTTTTGTGTTATAAACATGTATGATTACAACATACTGAGAATGTGTTTGTAGAAGACTGTGTATTTCTTGCTTTAAGATTTTTACCTTTTTATACCCTTGATCTGTTGGCTAATATTTTGTTCTCATTGCATCTGGTCTTGGAAAGTATGCATGACGCATGCAATTTTGGGTGCTACCAACACACTTCAACCTATTATTATGTTAAGAGGTGTTCTTTTTTTTTAAACTTTATCTTCTCAAAAATTAGAAAACAATGGCACATTAACATGAAAACTCATACACAGCACATGCAGTTATGTGCATTTAAACCACTGCTTATATAGGATTCTCAAGGAGTTGTAGCAGATTGTCCTGTTAAACTAAAGAAGCCTATGAAGACACTGGCAAGGTTACCAACAAGATTATACAAATATTTTCACATCATGTTTGTATAGGTGGTTTACCACTGTGATGTCATGTTAGTGGAAAAACAAAAAGATGCATTAGAGGGTAGAGTTACAATAATGTGGTCAAATCAAAACTACTTATTTGGATGTTGGTCTCAAAAGTTAGTCTTCAATATAAAATTCTTGTGAATGTGTAGATGTCTGTATTTAGAACAAAAGTTATTGAAGATGAAAACAGATCGTGTTCAGTGTAGATAAGGATACAAAAAGCTCCCAACAGTTGGTAAGTTAAATTTTGTTGTGTGTGGGATCTAAAAAAAGATCCAAAAGTAGAGATACTGATGTATCCTGATGTGTGTTATCCAACATGTAAACCAATGTAAAGCAAGATAGATTGATGCCTATTGCACCTGTTTTTATAATTAAAATTTTTATTTGACATGATCTTCTCTTTAAACAGCTTGTAATGTTGGACCTGAACCACATAGCTGGTGAAGAGTGCAAATCTTCCTTGGATGAGCAATTTGGAAGTCACAGGACAATGTTTATCCAGTGTGATGTCACAGACCAGGAACAGTTAAGAGGTACTAATAAGTGAGGGAAGAAGGTGATTGGTTATGCATTTTTTTCTGTTTTTCCATGGCAGTACAATGTTCTTTGTTAATAAAAGAACTGTAAATCACTTGACAAACAATGCAACAATATTTTAAAGGATTTGCAGGCAGAGTAAAAATGTAATTTGAAGAAAAGTTACAAATGTAGACATAGGGGGTTATTTACGAAAGACAAATCCACTTTGCACTGCAAGTGCACTTGAAAGTGCAGTCACTCTAAATCTAAAGGGGTAGATCTGAAATGAGTGAAAGCTCTGCTGATTTTATCACCCAATCATGTGCAAGTTAAAATGATGTTTTTTGTTTTCCTTGCATGTCCCCCTCTGATCTACAGCGACTTTACTTCTAAGTGCACTTTCAGTGTACTTGCAGTGCAAAGTAGATTTTCCGTTAGTAAATAACCCCCATAGTAATAGTAAAAGGGATAACAGCCTTTTTAGTAAAACTGCTATGAGTTCAAATTCTAAACATTCAAATACTTTCTAGAGCACTCTGATAACAACAGAATTATTAAATATATTCACATATCAGAGGTGTAAAAACAAAGGTTGCAAGCACTTTAGTAAGGATCATGCCTATGTTTTTGAAAGGTTTGGAGCTTCTTAGCAACTGCACTAAAATGGCAGAAGCTCGGTATAGCTAATTTCAGAATACATCCGTTCTATCTAATGTCATTGTGTCACTAAGGCAGTCTTGCTAGCTGTATTCATGCCTGGGGACATTTTCCCATTTTTTACTAAACACTAATCTCGTCTTCACTGTAGCTTCAAGGTTTACATAAGAAAGAAATGTTACACAATAATGACATAGACATCTGTTTTCCCCTTAAAACATTTCTGCCTTAGGCACTGATTCATCTGACCTTGCCAATGTGTAACCAAACCCTAACCATTTAGTATTTCAACATTTTAGCTAATTGAATTTCTACTCAGCACAAAGATAAGGCTAATTCAGGCTGACTGATCCAAGGAACAGCAACATACACTTGTAAGAATGGGACATGAGCCTGCAGGTGTACTGCTATGTTAAGATATGGCCTTATACCCTTTATTATCAGCCACATGCCCTCTCGTTTACCAGTTAAGTGGTGAAAGAAAGGTTACAGTTAAAAAAAAATTATTCCTCAGGAATCTTCTATTTTTCCCAAAACCTCCTGGTTTTTGGAAAAACCCTATCATATATAAAGGTAAGTGTTCACCTTGGAACCTTTAGTCCAGTATGAATGAATTTCACAAAGATTCATTAAAGTAAGTTGGATGTGGAATTATGGAAGATTTTTTTACATTCCAATTCCAATGTCTTAATTTTTTTAATACGTCATTCATAGGAGAGAAAATATTTTAACTGCAAATTCATCCTCCTGAACAGATTAAGTAATTAGGGCTCATGGCATGGAACATTGGAGTTTCCAGGGGAAAAATTCTGTCAAATGAAGAGCAAATACTTTACTAAAATTGATAAATAAGTCCTGAAGATTGTGCCTAGAACTGTAGTTCACAACTCCTTTTATTTTTTATTTTTTTTATATTTTTTTAGGATAATGCAATTTTAAACATTACGCACTTATCCTTTTTATTCCCACCCCAGTCTTGAAGTATTTCTCCCTTTCCCCTGCCCCCATGCATACTTCTGTATGCCAGCTTTTTGCAATTAGTAGGGGTGGCTTTTGTATTTTTTCTCAAATGATGGAAGTGTGTATATTTTTAAAAGTACGATATAGTTGCGCTTCCAACACGACAATGTTAAATATACTCAAGATGGAAATAAAAAAGCAATTTACAAAAGTTGGAGTACCTGTTGCAAACCCAGTCGATTCAAACTGAACATATGTTGAAATCAAATACCAACAGGGATTTATTTTAATAAAAACTCATGTAAGAAAACTAAACTAAACCATGTCTAGACATAGACATGGAAGTGTTTTGCCAATACCTGGGGATGCTTGGTAAACACCAGCTCTTATGTTTAAAATAAGTTGAGGAACACTGCATGTTGAAGACATGGAAGACTGCTATGTGGGAATGGCTGGGGGTCAAGTTAAGTTTTTACAGATAAAGTTTAGATTTTCATATCATTTAAATAATTTTTTTTTTTAGCATACGTTTCAAACTGAAAAGAATGCCTCCTTATGCATTTTTTTTACATACACCACACAATACAATTTTCTCCTTATACCGTTTGTCATCACATGTTCACTCAACCATTTTGGTTTGTGGATCTGCAACGTAGACATACCTGAGATATACTTTCAATATATTAAGAGATTTGAGAGTGCAGCCCTTTTCAATAGCTTTTTAGTCATTTTCAAAAAAATGTTGTACATTATGATATAAACCTTTTTTCTTTTCTTATTTTAGATGCCTTTCAGAGAACAGTGGAACATTTTGGAAGGCTGGACATATTGGTAAATAATGCAGGCGTTAATAATGAGAAAGATTGGGAGAAAACGATTGAAGTCAATCTGGTAAGTTACATATGCAAAAATAGTTGTTGGATCAATCAATATCTGAATTAATTGATTTTCATTTAAAGAGATGCACTTTATTTATTTTTTACCTTCCACGACCAAACATGCTAAAAACTACAAAACTAAAAAAAAAAATACAAAATTACATAATTTTAAAGTGATCACATACTAATTTATTAAACTCAATTCTACTTTAAAAGTTGCTAACTCTTTGCAGTAAAACACATTTGGTTAGAATTTCTTGCTTTAAACATATAAATGATTGCTTGGGGAACATTTCTATAGAGGGTATGGGTACAATAGACTTTAGGGCGTAAATGAGAAACTGATATGTGACTGTTATTTAACAGGGGTATTTGATAAAAGTCCTATGGGTAAATATTAATTGAGATATTGTAGAGTTGAGAAAACCAACTATAAAAAGACATGTAAGCTAGTTTGCAAATTAGATAAATATATATTACATAAGACTGCTTAGCTGGGCAAATTACTTAAAGATTTAGCTTGTAAATGGTAAGAACCATCAGTAGGAAAAACTAAGCACCATAAACAGAATTGTTTCACTAGAGAAGGTATCCTACTTGTAAATTTCAGAGTTTGATGAAATCTAGTATATTTTTCATACTGTGAAGCTCTATTAAAAGCTGTGTTCAAACACATTTATGTGAATATTTTTTTCTGCCAAAGTATTCTGTTTGGCCATTCTTGTGAGCCAGGCACCTAAGCTACAAAGCACAACCAGTTTCATGATCTTTTACAGACTATACTGCAGAAAAACCATCCTTGTCCAAGACCCACCCCACCCCATGGTTATACAATGAACATCGATAAGGTCATCCCTATACCCTCCTGTTCTGTAAACATGTTCTGTGTGCTAGAGTAATAGTACAATGGCAGAAACTGTTTTTTTTTTCTTCTTAATCTTGCTAGACGCACCCAAAAAAAAAAAAATCAAGGTACAGTCCTTCCTCCTGGTTACTGCACCCTCTCCTACTCCTCTGCAATTCCCAGCTTTAATTAATCAAAGCTGTGACTTACAGCGTGAATGCAGATTTTTCCTTTACCAACATTTTTTAGACACAGATTAAAGAGCTACAAAGTATATATTTATTACTGACCATTTACACAGTACTTTATATACATATTGTACATTCACATCAGGTGCTGCCCTCAAGGAGTTTACAATCTAAGTTCCCTAACTCACATTCATAAAAATACTAGGGCCAATTAAGCTGCTAGCATGTCTGGAGTATGGGAGTGCCCAAGAAAACATGCATTCACAGGGAGAACATGGCAGGTAGTATCATGGTTGGGATTTGAATCAATGACCCTAGCGTTGCCAGGCGGAAGTGCTGACCACTTAGCCACTGTGCTGCACAAGAACAGTGTTACTTTTGTTTCATTCATCTGCAGATCAAAGGCATACGTTTCAATCTGCAGATGATGTCAGTGATGTCCGTTAACCTCTTGCCATCAACGCCTCCTAGACCTTTAAGAGGTTTAGGATGCCGAGAGGCAGGGTGGGGCTTGATTTGATTGGCTGTCATGGCGGTCACATGATCAGGTTTTTTTGGTTAACTGTGCCGGGAGCACGCAGGGCATGTGCTCTTGTTACAGCTGTATTTCCACTAATTTACGCAAATATGTGGCCGCTCGGTACGAAGGGGTCATATATTTGTGTATGGCTGGTGCCAAGGGATTAAAGCAACCTGACAATTTATTTGTTTTGTTTTTCCCTTTTTTCTTCTTTTAAATGTCACATTTAAAAAAGAATACAATTAAAAAAATTAACTTTTATTTTCCAAAAACTTTACAATGCAATGCTTTCTACCAAAATAATAATCCTATTAAACTAACACCGATCAAAAAATAAAAGGCATTTTTTTAATTTATTTTTTAGTTTTGTTTTTTCTTTCATGTGACCACAACCCCTGTGAACATTCCACATGAATAAATGGGCGTTTCCAAAAAGGGGAAGTCAAGAATTCTGGCTCACTTTCATATCACTTGTTTCTGTATTTTCTCATAAAGCTGCACTTTGAACATGCTATTCATTTTTAAGTGAACATCTGAGAATGTGTAAATAAAACTTAGATCGAAAACATATGCCATAGATACTAAGAATATAAAACAGGGTTTCTCCATTGGGGTTCTGTAAAAAGTCCCAAGGGGTCCTGCTGCAAATGAACACTGTGGCAGATGTACTGTATATTTACCCAATGTTCTCAATGAGCACTGACAGTGAGTGCTGTCAGCATGCAGTGATACCCAGTGCTTCCCCTGTAGTTCTAGCTCCTGTGAAATCAATAGGCGGCACCAGGAATAGTGAATAAATCAGAAGCACATCACGGAAGCACACTCCTGGTAGCCAGATCAATACACTGGCTCACAATCTCTTCTCTCCATGAAATAGGACTAATTATATCACTGCACCATGATGCTATTGGAGGAAAGTCATGGTGGTCAGTAATCAGGACAGAGGGCAGCACCGGGAGGAGTGGAGAGGCTGCCAGCAGGTGGGATGCTGTGTATGGGATGGGATTCTCTTTATGACAGCACTGAATGCAGACTGAGGAGATAGGGAGCAGGGAGTGTTAGCACATGGCTGAAACAGGATGGGACATTCTATGTATGGCAGTGCTGAATACAGACTGTGGAGAGGGGGAGCAGAGATTGGGTCCATGTGGCTAAAACCATAAGTGACATCTTGTGTATGGCAGTGCTGAGTGCAGACTGTGGAAATGATAATAGCTTTGTTTATTATTATTATACAGGTTTTATATAGCACCGACAGTTTACCCAGTGCTTTAGAACATTAGGCTAGACATTACAATACAATACAATTCAAGACAGGGGGAACCAGAGGGCCCTGATCGTTAGAGCTTACAATCTAGGAATAACATAAAGCTATTATGTTCTCACCTCCTGTTACATTCAGTCTGATCCAGCCAAGTGCTGCTGCTCTCTGCTCCTATTTCTGAAGTCTGCATTCAGCACTTGCATACACAAGATGTCACTCCTTGCTTCAGCCACCTGTTCCCGCTCTCTCCTCCCTCTCTCCTCAGTCTGAATTTAACAATGCCATACAGAGCATCTGGCCTCCTGCTTCAATGAGGTGCTCCTGCTCTGTCCACTTCTCCCAGCACTGCCCTCTGAGTATCAATACGCACTGACAGTACTTACTGAAATCAACATTGGGTGGATATACCTCCACCACAGTGTTGATTTGCAACAGAACCACCAGGGAGTTCTTATGGAACCCTAGGGTTCTGAGAAATCTTAGTTGAGAAACCCTAAAATTGAATGCTATTTTCACAATAATTGTTATATCTGCAGGCCACTGATCAAATCCATTGTTCTATGAGCTGTAGATCTGTAAAACAAAAAATTCAGGGGTTCCCTGTGATCTCAAATTTTTTCCCAAGGGTTCCTCCAAGGTAAAACGTTATCAGAGAAACCCTGATAAAGCAAATAGATAGATGTTTGAGTATGTCCAAAACACATTTTGCTGTTCTACAGAAAAAACGTATCTTGCAAGACATCTTTTCAGAATTTGCACTATGTACACAAAATATTCATCAATGTCAGACTGCCTGTGTAAAACTTCTATCATGGTTCAATCACTGTAAATGTGCCAGTCCCTTATAATAAACAGAAAACATTCCTAGCTGCCCAGTATCCTCCCTTTAACACAGCACTATTAAATCATATTTGTAGTTTCAAGTAATCCAGATTTTCATTCTTTTTAAGCACAAGAAGCTCAAATAGAGTTGCTACATCCATGTCTATTAGCTGCCTTACTGCTTGGTTAAATCTGAAAAAAACTGGACAGTTATAAAGCATTTAGAAGGATTTTAATGTGTGATGTTCAGTGACACACTGTTTACTACATGCATGCCATTCTTTAGTGGTGTTACTGTAGCCATAGCAGCCCACGTGGTTGCTATAGGGCCCGCTTTGGGAGGGAACCCTATTAGGGAGATTGTTGAAGCAACAAACACAGCAGATTAGTGTGCATTTAATACTACTGTATCATTCTTCTGAATTCTACATTCTAGGAGAGCTGACGCACAGGAAGAGTGTTTGGGATCATTTTGTCATTAGTCACAGATCATCTGTGAGTAAATGTATTGCCTTTAGAACTTCTGGTCATCATGGCTCTCTGACCCTAATGCTTAACAGTCTTCCTGAGGCTAAAAAAATCCAAGAGTATCTAGTAAAAAGCCAAAAAGCCATACTACAGTTTAAAGAATTATAGAGGAACTGTGCATACGTATTATATTATATACAGTGCCTTGCGAAAGTATTCGGCCCCCTTGAACTTTTCAACCTTTTGCCACATTTCAGGCTTCAAACAAAGATATAAAATTTAAATTTTTTGTGAAGAATCACCAACAAGTGGGACACAATTGTGAAGTGGAACGAAATCTATTGGATATTTTAAACTTTTTTAGCAAATAAAAAACTGAAAAGTGGTGCATGCAAAATTATTCGGCCCCTTTACTTTCAGTGCAGCAAACTCACTCCAGAAGTTCAGCGAGGATCTCTGAATGATCCAATGTTGTCCTAAATGACTGATGGTGATAAATAGAATCCACCTGTGCGTAATCAAGTCTCTGTATAAATGCACCTGCTCTGTGATAGTCTCAGGGTTCTGTTGAAAGCACAGAGAGCATCATGAAGACCAAGGAACACACCAGGCAGGTCCATAATACTGTTGTGGAGAAGTTTAAAGCCGGATTTGGATACAAAAAGATTTCCCAAGCTTTAAACATCCCAAGGAGCACTGTGCAAGCGATCATTTTGAAATGGAAGGAGTATCAGACCACTGCAAATCTACCAAGACCTGGCCGTCCCTCTAAACTTTCAGCTCAGACAAGGAGAAGACTGATCAGAGATGCAGCCAAGAGGCCCATGATCACTCTGGATGAACTGCACAGAACTACAGCTGAGGTGGGAGAGTCTGTCCATAGGACAACAATCAGTCGTACACTGCACAAATCTGGCCTTTATGGAAGAGTGACAAGAAGAAAGCCATTTCTCAAAGATATCCATAAAAAGTCTTGTCTAAAGTTTTCCACATGCCACCTGGGAGACACACCAAACATGTGGAAGAAGGTGCTCTGGTCAGATGAAACCAAAATCAAACTTTTTACCCACAATGCAAAACGATATGTTTGGCATAAAAGCAACACAGCTCATCACCCTCAACACACCATCCCCACTGTCAAACATGGTGGTGGCAGCATCATGGTTTGGGCCTGCTTTTCTTCAGCAGGGACAGGGAAGATGGTTAAAATTGAGGGGAAGATGGATGCAGCCAAATACATTTCCATTCTGGATGAAAACCTGTTGGAGTCTGCAAAAGACCTGAAACTGGGACGGAGATTTATCTTCCAACAAGACAATGATCCCAAACATACAGCAAAATCTACAAAGGAATGGTTCACAAATAAACGTATCCAGTTGTTAGAATGGCCAAGTCAAAGTCCAGACCTGAATGTGGAAAGAGCTGAAAACTGCTGTTCACAAACGCTCTCCATCCAACCTCACTGAGCTCGAGCTGTTTTGCAAAGAAGAATGGGCAAGAATTTCAGTCTCTCGATGTGCAAAACTGATAGAGACATACCCCAAGCGACTTGCAGCTGTAATCGCAGCAAAAGGTGGCTCTACAAAGTATTAACGCAAGGGGGACGAATAATTTTGCACGCCCCAATTTTTTTATTAGTTAAAAAAGTTTCAAAAATCCAATATATTTCATTCCACTTCACAATTGTGTCCCACTTGTTGGTGATTCTTCACAAAAAATAAAAATTTTATATCTTTATGTTTGAAGCCTGAAATGGGGCAAAAGGTTGAAAAGTTCAAGGGGGCCAAATACTTTCGCAAGGCACTGTATACTGTATTTAATAATATGAAATAAAACCCACACATACAGTGTATATGTGTGTGTGTGTGTGTGTGTGTGTGTGTGTGTGCGTATGTATGTACAGTATGTCACAAAAGTGAGCACACCCCTCACGTTTTTGTAAATATTTTATTATATCTTTTAATGTGACAACACTGAAGAAATGACATGTTACTACAATGTAAAGTAGTGGAAAATAATGGTGGCCACACTAAATATTGATACTTTGGGCCCAATTGGGGCACTTTCCCTTTGGGGTATACTCACATTTGTTGCCAGTGGTTTAGACATTAATGGCTGTGTGTTGAGTTATTTTGAGGGGACAGCAAATTTACACTGTTATACAAGCTGTACACTCACTATTTTGCATTGTAGCAAAGTGTAATTTCTTCAGTGTTGTCTCATAAAAAGACATAATAAAATATTTACAAAAATGTGAGGGGTGTGCTCACTTTTGTGAGATACTGTATGTATGTATGTATATGTGTGTATGCATTTGAAAGACCGCTGCGCAAATACAGTGTGACATAAAATATTGCAACAACTGCCATTTTATTCTCTACTGTCTCTGCTAAAAAAGGAGGTTCTAAATAATTTTCTAGCAAAAAATACTGATTTTATAATGTAAGCAACAAGTGTCAGAAAAAGATTTGATCTTTTTGTGGTTAAACTGCCCTCATCTACAGACTGACTTTCATTTCTTTGATCTGAAAGAAGGAAATGTTACAATGTTTTTATTTATCTCCGCTTAAGATGTTGTGATAAATTTGGCAGGCTGCCTGATTTTTTTTATTTGTTTTTGACAGCTGTTGGCTTGAGCAGAGAGCTCTCTGCACTGAATCGAGAAAATGCTGTGTTAAGATCGAGAGGGGGGTAGAATCACAATCTCGATTCTTTGACAATTAATCGTGCAGCTCATATATTTTAACTTGGGTGTGTTTTATTCACAGTCAACAAAGAATCAGTGACTGGAGTGGGCACCAGGGAGTAGGAGTTTATCTCAGTATATGTGAGTGATCTAAAAGTTGGTTAAAAGAAGATCTCTTTTGACAGGGTGTGGCAAGATTACACAGAAGTAGTTTGGAATTCGCTCTACCAGCCTCGGACCTGGCAGATAGAATAGATACAATTTTATTAATAAGAATTTGTTGTCAATGCACAATAATCCTAATTAGCATGCTCCATAATATCTCATTTTTTATATATTCATGTTTTTTTTTTTTTTTTTGTATTAAGAACTTGTGTACCAGCCTATAATACCCCCTTCATTGCCAGGCTGTTTTTCAGCCTTCAGACAGTTTTACTCTGTCGTGAAAGGCTGCACCCAAATTCTTTTTATATCCTGTTGAATTGAGTTTTCTAATAATTTCTTAATAACGGCTTTTCCTTACTTTCTGTTAAAGTAAAAATTTCAAAATAGTACAGAAAAGTACAAATTTTTTTTTTAGAAAGTTGGCAGCCCAAGGTGATCACATTTTTTGTCACAGTATTTTGGAAATGAGGAAACATGCCAGTAGTGAGGGAGATAATTCCAGAGCCTGCTAAAGGTACACTAGATACATGCAATGTACAAGTCATACATAGAGGAAGAAGGCAGTGATTGGGTTAATGTACTGGTCTCATGCAGTGGCAGGATGGAGCTTAAGGGGTTAATGTACAGATGGGCAAGATAATTGAGGTTAAGGGTTAATAAGAGACTGTATTGACTGTATTGTGGCTAATATGTGTAGGGGGTAATATGTGCAATACGTGAAGATGCAGCTGCTGTTCTTTTCATTTTGTGCCTTTTCACAAGCATCTCTCTCCTTTCCTTGTGTTAGGGTAAGGGGAGGGACCTGCACAGTAAACAATACCATGTGATCGCTGTGATGACCAATTACAGCAATCACAAGATAGCCATACTATCGCATAAGCTGGGTAAAGTATCTGTGTATCCAGCCATTTAATAATGGCTCTGTACACAACGGTCACCTAATGGATTGGAGGGAGAGATAAGTGTTCAGAGAGTGTAAACATGTCTGAATCTCGTACAATATAGCTGTTTTTTGTTTGGTAGCAATCAATATCAAATTAACAAATGCTTTATATTACACAAATCCAGATATTTTTAATCCTGTCTTTAACTGAAAGCACAGATATATCAAAACCTAACTACACTTAAACCTGCTCCTTTCCACATGTTAAGCCTATTCTAGCTACCTTGTAAAGGAAAGATGCCTATGCTTACCTGTGCTGAAGGTGCTCTGATCCAATCACATGATCTCTCCAGTGGTCGGTTTCAGGAAAAAGGAGAGATCTCCAACAACAGCTGCAGAGCCTATGTGGTAACGTCACCTAAAGGCTTACTATGGGGCATCCATTGTCAGATGTCCCACTTCTACACTGAAGCAGATGCAGGAAGCCAGCACCCTCTTTCCTATACCTCTTTCCTTTACAGGGTAGTTAGAATGGGTTTGGAATGAGGGTGAGAGCATGTTTAGATATACTTAGACTGGATTAGACTGGATTTCCACTTTAAAAACTCTACTGTCAAAATTCTTGTTAACAAGTTTGCATTTATGATCTATTTCAGTAAGTGAAACTACCTTGAACTGCCTTGTTAGTACTCCAAAACATAATATAAATCCCACATATCTCATTAATTTTGACATCTGTGTCGGTATCAGCTGGGATGATGTTCTGGCCAAGCCATTATTCAGAACTTCAGAAACACTGCATTTTATGAAGCTGATAATGGAGGAAGAGGTAGGCAATCTAATATCAAATAATGAATGTTCATGATGTATCAGTACAGAGAAACCTATGTGTGACTCTCTATACACCCTAATTATTTCAGCGTTTTGTTTAAGTCTAAGTATAAGACATAACTTGAAAGAAGACAATACGATGATAATGGTAAAGCCAATTGCCACCGGTTTCTTTGTTTCTCTGCTTTATGTGACCTATGGCAGAGCAATGAATGTTCAAATATTAGTTAAGTGCTATCAACTCGGGCCTGAGTTCTAGCAAATTGATGAATGAGAGATTTAAAGAGAAGTCAATTTTATGCTAGTCTGGTGAGATCTTCCAGTGTCATCCCCACAACTGTAGTCAGTGTGTCCAACCATCTAGTAACTGTGCTCACTCTTTGCCTGGTTCTTTTGATCTTCCGAAACATTATTTCCTTATCCAGTAATCTTTATCTTTTGACAATGTGACCAAAATAGGACAGTCGTTGTTGTTGTTTCAACATTTGACATAGCCAGTTTGAGCTCTTCAAAAATAGTTCTATGGGCTGTCCATGGTACATATGCTCCTTCTCCAGCACCAAAGCATAATGAGTCAATCTTTTTACTGTCCTGTTTCCATTGTGTCCAGCTTTTATAGCCATAATTGACAACTGAAAAAATGAGTGCATGGACTCATACTTTTTGAGGATCTTTATATTCCAGCTATTGTGCTAAGTGCTATTTTGCAGCGTATATAGTCACTATTAGTTGCTTCCTTGTTTATGAAAGAGCCCAGAAGATTAAAATGCTTTACAACTTCTATTCTTTGAAGTGAAGATTTCTACCTTTTGTTATTCAGAAAAAATCCATGTGTGTTTCTCTATGCCTCTGTTCTGAGTAGGTCTAATGGGAGTGGTTTCATAATTAACTGTCAGGTGTGTAGCTACAGGGCACTAATGAGGAAATCTGCTGGGCCTGCATCCCTTTAGACGCGTTCCTATTTAAAGTATCTCTCAAAAATAAAATTTTTGTTCCAAGGGATGCCTGACATCTGACATGTATCTTAGGCCGCGTACACACGGGCGGACTGTTCGCCCAACTTTGTCCGCTGAACAGTGTTTCGGCGGACAGTCCGCTCGTGTGTGGGCTTCAGCGGACAGTTTCAGCGGACAGTCTGACGAACAAAGTTTTTCGGAATTTCCGTAAGACTGTCCGCTGAAACTTAGTTTGAGCGGACAGTCCGCCCGTGTGTAGGCTTGTTCGACAAACTAAGTCTCGCGCATGCTCAGAAAGAATTTACACGGCGAAGGTTGCATTGCAGTGTATTGGACGTCGTATTTTTCGTCCCGTCGTACGTGCCGTTCACGTCATCGCGCAAGTTTCAGCGGACTGTTCGTTCGTCGTGTGTGGTCAAGTCCGTCCATGCTAATTTTGAGCGGACTGTCCGCTCAAACTGTTTGACGAACAAAGTTGGGCGAACAGTCCGCCCGTGTGTACGCGGCCTTAGGCAGACTTCTGGGAAAAATTATGTTTCTGGGGAGTGACCAGTGTACACTCTGTGTACAGAAAACTCCAGGTAGCCATATTGCAATGTATTTTTAGAAAATTACATTGGCTGCAGATTGAAAAAGAAAGGTAATTTTTAATAATATTTAATTACAAAATGATCAATGTTGCAATCATATATGCTATATTATTTTTTCTTTGATATTTTTTTTCCCTATGAAAGTGGCGTTACCCTTTAACCACTTCCCACCCAGCCAATGTACATATACGGCCGGGTGGGAGCCGTCTACTCCTGATAGGACGTTCAGGAACGTCAATCAGAAGGAGCGGGATCGCGCGCGCGCGTGCCCGCGCAGCGGCGCGATCCCGATGCGCCCGTGTCACCCGGACACGGCGCATCTCAGATCGGCAGGAGGGCTCTGTGATTGGCCCTCCTGATCACATGACGGCCGTGTCCAATCACGGCCGTCATGTGATGTAAACAAACAGCCGGTTGCTAGGCAATCGGCTCCTCCTCTCCTCACACAGAAGTCATCGCTGAGGAGAGGAGAGCAGATCGCTGCAGCCGGCTGATGATCAGTGGGTATGAGCTGTTTTTTACAGCTTTTTACTCACTGATCACCAGTCTAGTGTAAACACAAATCACCACACAGTAAACACACCACACAATGTCCCCACACATGTCCCCAAATCATACATGTCCCCAAATAATAAAAACACATGTCCCTAATAATAAAAACATGTCCCCCACATATGTCCCACTAAAATCACATGTCCCAATGATTATCTGCACACATATGTACGTGATCACCTGCACACATATGTACATGATCATTTGCGTACATATGTCCGTGATCACACAAACCAATTATTATACACTTAACGGAATTTTTTTTACCAAAAACATGTAGCAGAATACATTTTGGCTTAAATTTATGACAAAATTTGATTTTATTGGATTTCTTTTAAAATAGAAAAAAGAAAATATAGTTTTTTTTTCCAAATTTCCGCTTTTTTGCGCTTATATCGCAAAAAATAAAAAACGGAGTCGTGAATAAATACCACCAAAATAAAGCTCTATTTGTGCGAACAAAATGATAAAAATTTCATTTGGGTACAGTGTAGCATGACCGCCTTATTGTCACTGAAAGCGCTAGAGCGATGAAAGCTGAAAATTGGGCTGGGAAGGAAGGGGGCGAAAGTGCCATGTATTGAAGTGGTTAAGTAAAAATCTTCATTTTTCCAAAGTTGCCTGTGGCTGGGCTATGAACATTCAAATATTAAAAATTCCTACAAATCAGTACATGATCTTTTAAACAAAGCCTCACTGACCTTTGTAGCTGGTGGCATCGAAGTGGAATTCAAAATTAATACAGGGCGTGGCTTGCAAGAGCTTGAGATGGCTGAGAGCTCTGCAAACTGGATGGAGGACCGGAGCGAAAACAAAGGGACACCTGCCCATCTACACTTATCAAGGTTTCCCCCCTTCATCATTGACACTCCCGGGAGCCATGTCCCACAAGAGGAAGGATAGAAAAGTTTGGCGCCTGCAAGAAAAGGAACCCAAGATGTAGCCGCTACCTCCTCTGCATCCTACACTGATTTACCAGTTGCCTATGAGGGACAATATAATGGCACGGCGGCTCCTCTTTCAACATGGTAAACACATAGCAGCCAGCCCTATTATGGGCAGTAGAGCCAAACCTATGCAGGGGATGGATTCACCTCACCAGGCCACAACTGGGGTGAGTCCAGGGGTTTACCCCGTACACACCAGTACAGTATTACAATCTTCCATCGCTGCATTTCCTACATCAGGGCAGCCTGTCAGACATAACTAGGAAAGACATGCTGATTTCACTGCAACCCTTCTTGCTAGCTGATTTTTTCCTCTCTTTCACAAATTCACCTCTGATATGCACACAATGGGAGAGAGTACAATATAGCAAAGCTAAAAAATGGAGGAATGTACTACCACAGTAAATGATCTAGTAGACGTCTATGAAGAAAGCCATGATGACCAACTATGAATCAAAGTGAAGGCAGCAGATATAGAAGGCCGCTAGCGATGCAACAATGTAAAGCTGAGAGGTGTCCCAAAATCTGTACAGCCGCATTATCTTCACAGGTATGCCTGCGACATATTAGCAGCTCTAATGACTGAAGTGTCACCGATAGATCTCACTATAGATCGTATTCATCACATTCCAAAGCCTCAACATCTGGCAGACTCTGTCCCTAGAGATGTGCTCATTAAGATGCACTTTTTCCCGGTGAAAGAGCAGCTGCTTTCCAAAGCAAGGGCTTTAAACACCCTATTTAATTCTTTAAATTCATACTTAATCTCTGACAAGGAAAGAGGCCTCACTGCTCACAATCCCACCTTTTTAAACACAAATTGGTTGGAGGATCAGGCCTCATAGATTTGGTGACTATTACACAGCCACCATTCTGGCAAAATTTTAATAATGGTTTCTTCCCTCACCAACTACTTCACTACCTTATGGGGATCCATTGAATCAGCTCTCATACCACACTCAAATTTGGGCACATGGCTTTTCAGCACCCTACTAGGACTGCCCACGCCTAGGCTGGCTTCCATGCAAGCCTGGCAGATACTATCACCCAAGATCCCTATCAGAGTACTATCCCCTCAACTCATGATATTTACATCCCCCTGGACCAATAAAGGCAGACACTACATTAATGACTTATTTGACAACTCCATTATTAAAACCTTTGAAAACCTCCACCCAAAATCTCAAGTATCCCGCTCAGAATAATACAGTTACCTACGCATAGCCCATTACCTTTCTAATAAAAAGGCACTACGCTGTAAATTGCCTCAACCTGCATGGCTATATCTAAATAACAAGCCTATCACACAAAAAAGGCATTTTGCTTTTCTACACCATTCTGCAGCAAAAACGTACATCTGTCAAATCCAAACCAATTGCCCAATGGGAATCTGATCTAGAATCTGATTTACAGTGGCTAAGATCATTCAGTTCAATATATAGAGCACTTGCTGCACCTCTCTGTGGGAACTTGCCCAAAAATCTCCCTACGTTGGTATTTACCCCAGTTAAAATCTCAAAGTTTGGAGCCAATACCTCCCATATGTGCTTGAGAAACTGCAGATCCAATGGAGACATCGTCCATATTTGTGGGATTGTAGTAAGATACACTCACTTTGGACCTCAACCATCTAACTCCTATCTGATATCTCACATGTGTACATCTCTCCCTGGCATTACTCAATCTAAATACCACTCCTATTTTACTAGTGGTAAGACTTCATATTACTAGATGCTAGAAATCCTCCCATAACCCAACAATCTTAGACATAGTAGACTTTGTCCATTTACACACTTTCAATTTAATGTAATCAACTGTAGACCTGCAGCCTACACTCATGACAACTCCTTGTCAACCTTCTAGACAGAGAGCTGTAACATGACTCCCATTACTGCTGCTGACCACCGCAATCTTAATATGATTAGAATTTCCCATTTGACACCTTTGCTTCCTACACATGCTGCAGACACCTAAACTTTTCTAACCTGAACTTACTGAAAAGAGTTAAGTCTACCTTGAAGATGTGCACCAGGTGGTGTTGACTGTTTTTGTTCAGTTTCTCTTTTATATGTGATGTAAATTGGAAATTACCTCCCTTGATTACAACTTGCACACCTGATACTTCTGTATTTTTTTGTGAAAATTTCTCAATAAAAATGTATTGAAAATAAAAATGAATACAGAAACCTTGGATTGAGAGTAACTTGGTTTGAGAGCGTTTTGCAAGACAAGCAAATTTTTTTTTTATAAATTTTTACTTGATAAACAAGTGATGTCTTGATATACAAGTAACGTCATGTCACAATGGCGTATAAAAGAGGTGCCTCTAATGCCGCGCACACACGATCAATCGGGTGGAAAAGTCCGGCAAACTCAAGTCCGCCGGACAATCCCCCCGTGTGTAGCCTCCGGCGGACTTTTTTGACCCGAAAGTACGGCGGACTTAGAAAGTAGTTTTGCACTCCAATCTTCCCGCTGGACTTGCATTTCGGCGGACAATCCGGCCGTGCGCATGCCAGTCCGCCGTACTTTTGAAATGAACGGACTTTTCCCGCCCAGAGAAAAGTCCGCTCATTTTGAGCGCGTCTCCAGGTAGGCGGGGCCCGCGAAGGAGACCTCGCTGGCCTCGCCACCTGGTATGGACTTAAAGGGGAACCCCAACGCCGAAAAAAAATCGGCGTGGGGGTCCCCCCCAGGTCCACATCAGACCCTTGTCCAAGCACGCTACCCGGTCGGCCAGGAAAGGGGGGGACGACCGAGCACCCCCCCCTCCTGAGCCGTACCAGCCGCGTGCCCTCAACAGGGGCCCCCACCCCAAAGCACATTGTCCCCCGACTTCTTCCGACTTCGGGGGTCTTGTCCCCCTCTTCGGTTCTTCTGCCGGGCCACCGCGCCTTCTTCTAGCTCTTTTACAGGCCGTGGCCCGGTCTTCTGTCGCCGCCGCCTTCTGTTCTTCTGTTCTTCTCTTCTCTTCTGATGTTGCCTCGTCGCATCCTCCGCTCACAATGGCACCGACGCGATACACGGCAACTTATATAGGGACATCACCGGATGATGTCCCCGCCTATTATGATGTCACAGTCCCAGCATCCTCTGTGACTGTGACACCATAATGGGCGGGGACATCATCCGGTATGTCCCTATATAAGTTGCCGTGCGTCGTGTCCGTGCCATTGTGAGCGGAGGATGCGACGAGGCAACATCTGAAGATGTGGCAAGATATTCCTAACCTGCTTAGCCTTTTCTGGATTTCTTTTAGCCTCCTTGGTTTTAAGAAATTGTTATTGTACTTACAATGGCTTTCCAGTGGGCGGTAGAGTACAGGGTGACACTAGCATCTACTGTAATGGGTAACCAGCAACTATAAAATCAGAACCCATGCATAAACAAGGAAAATGCTTTTAAATAGCTGTCCACTGTAGTGGCCACTATGCATGAAAGCATTCAAATTTATAGGGAGGATGAGAAACTTGGCACAGGCATGGCTAGCAACACCCTCCTTCAAACCATCTACCAAAGCAAATATCATCAATTCCAGTGGGTTAATCCTGTGGATTAGAAAGAATTGCTCCAAAATGGAGACCTTTTAGGCTGAAACCAAGGATCTATCTGAAAGATTCAGAGCACATAAGTGTATTAAAATGGATTACTCAGGTAAGTATTAGGGGGGCAAAGAGGGGCTACTGTACACAGAAGGCTTTTTATCTTTTTATCTTTTTATCTTAAAGCATAGAATGCATTAAAATTAAAAAACCTTCTGACTTTACAATCCCTTTAAAAGTGAAGTGAATTTATTTATTACAAAATAGTCCAAAACATGGTAACTTTGATCATATTATTACCACAGGAATGCTTCTGGATTTATACCCGCAATACCCTAAAGAGTTGAATACAGAATTTAAATTGGGGGTGTTCTCTAACTTGGGCCACCTAAGGAGTTAAGCATTCAAAAATGATGTTATACGACCCTGATGTGTAGATGCATATTTAGAGATGGGCAGAGTTACACGGATATCCTGGTGGTAAAACAGGTTTAATGGTACTTTTTTGGATGAGAAAGGGATGGGGATATGTAAGTAAGTGTGTATGACCATTGAACCACTTTGCAATATACCAATATGTTCTTAACAGTGGGAGCATGATCATGTATTCTATTCTAGCGGGGAAATACTAAATTGCTTTGGTGTGCAGATCAGTAATATATCTGTCGATTTGTCTTGTACAATACTGATGTCCTGTTTAGCATGAATCCATGGTATGGAGGCTTGAAATACATGTGTGTTCCCTCCTGGATTGAATTTTTGTTTCTGTTTTACTATAATGGGGGAAGGGTGGTTTGTTCTATGTGTGCAATCATAAACTTTTTTTTATGTTTGAGTGTGCATGAGTTCTCCTTGTTCTTTCTTTAGTTGTTTTTGAAGTATAATTTTTAGGGGAGCACACCCATCTAATGTTAGTGATTAGTTTGTTCATGAATAGGGGATGTGGCAAATGCAATTTTTTATTTGTTTGGATTAATCAGGAATATAGTACTAACATTGTATTGCATTCTTCTGCAAAGGAATTTAACTGCTGTAAACAAAATCCCTGATTAAGCTTTCTTACAATTATATACAGTTATGCTCATACGTTTACATACCCTGGCAGAATTTATGATTTCTTGGACATTTTTCAGAGAATATAAATGATAACACAAAAACATTTTGTTCACTCGTGGTTAGTGTTTGGCTGGAGCCATTTATTATCAATCAACTGTGTTTACTCTTTTTAAATTATAATGGCAACAGAAACTACCCAAATGACCCCGATCAAAAGTTTACATACCCTGGTGATTTTGGCCTGATAACACGTTCACAAGTTAACATAAAGGGGTTTGAATGGCTATTATAGGTAACCATTCTCACCTGTGATCTGTTTGCTTGTAATTAGTGTGTGCGTATAAAAGGTCAATGAGTTTCTGGACTCATGACAGACCCTTGCATCTTTCATCTAGTGCTGCACTGATGTTTCTGGATTCTGAGTCATGGGGAGAGCAAAAGAATAGTCAAAGTATCTGCGGGAAAATGTAGTTGAACTGCATAAAACAGGAAGGGGATATAAAAATATATCCAAGGAATTGAGATGTCAATCAGTATTATTCAAACTCTAATTAAGAAGTGGAAAATGAGGGGTTCTGTTGAAACCAAACCACGGTCAGGTAAACCAACTAAAATTTCAGCCACAACTGCCATGATGCAAAGAAAAACTCACAAATAACTTCAGGTGAAATACAGGACTCTCTGAAAACATATGGTGTGGCTGTTTGGCATTACAATATGCCAAACAGCACAGAGACAAGTCTCAAACCTTCTGGCACAAAGTCATTTGGAGTGATGAGACAAAAATTGAGCTTTTTGGCCACAATCAAAAATGCTACATTTGGAGAGCAGTCAACAAGGCCTACGATGAAAGGTACACCATTCCTACTGTGAAACATGGAGGTGGATTGCTGATGTTTTGGGAATGTGTGAGCTACAAAGGCACAGGACATTTGGTCAAAATTGATGACAAGATGAATGCAGTATGTTATCAAAAAATACTGGAGGAGCATTTACATTCATCAGCCAAGAAGCTACGCCTGGAACGTACTTGAACATTCCAACATGACAATGATCCAAAACACAAGGCCAGGGACCTGTCATTGGCTACAGCAGAATAAAGTGAAGGTTCTGGAGTGGCCATCTCAGCCTCCTGATCTCAATATCATTGAACCACTCTGGAAATATCTCAAATGAGCAGTTCATGCAAGACAGCCCAAAAATTTACAGGAACTGGAGGCTTTTTGCCAAGATGAATGGGCAGCTTTACCATCTGAGAAGATAAAGAGCCTCATCCACGAATACCACACAAGACTTCAAGCTGTCATTGATGTTAAAGGTGGCAATACACGGTATTAAGAACTGGGGTATGTAAACTTTTGATTAGGGTCATTTAAGCAGTTTCTGTTGCCATTATTGTTTAAAAAAGAGTAAACACAGTCGAGTGATAATAACTGGCTTCAGCCAAACACTAACCACGAGTGAAAGAAAAATGTTTGTGTTATTCATATTCCAGTAATATGCTGCTGTTTTACATGGTTGCTGCTTTACATGGTTTTGTAAATAAAAAACTTTAAATAAAAAGCAAATTGAAAACAAAAAAACTAATTAAAAAAATACAGCATCACAGCAATTTGTAAAGATTTTCTGTAATCTAGTTATGCTTATTTGAACTTTATGGTTACTACGTAAAATGTTGTTCGTCATAAGCATGTGTATAAATGGCGCCTATATGTTTGACCAAGGATGTCAACAGTACAAGCTTGAAAAGAGAATAAAACATGAGATAATACTGACCTATGAAGAAAACAGGCTAAATGATAACATGGAAATGTGGAAAAGAAAATATTTTCCAGGAGTACTGCAACCCCCACAGGAAGGATGAAGATTTGCAAGCAGCACTTGCAGCAACAGATTTATGGTACTTTGCGCCATTGCACCATAATTGTACCACCTGTTATTACTTTGTTTCTGGTTGAACCTTACTAGAGTTTATTTACTGAAGGAGTAGGGGTTGTTCATTTGGCAAAGCAAATGTTTGCTTTAAGCGTGTATATTTACTTTGCAAAGTGAATGATAGTAAATTGGAAGTTAAGTTTAACTACCAAATCATGTGTAAGTGAGATTTAAAAAAATATGTTTTTTGCCAGCATATAATTGGCTGATTGAAGTGAATATTATTTCACCTTATTTTTAAGCTTTGTGTGAGCATTTGCCTTGCCAAGTGAACAGTTTCTTTTTTTTTTTTAACCACTTAAGCCCCAGACCATTTTGCAGCTAAAGGACCAGGCCCCTTTTTGCAATTCGGCACTGCGTCGCTTTAACTGACAATTTCTCAGTCTGTGACAAAATTGGTGTCCTTTTTTTCCCACAAATAGAGTTGATCACCTCTACGGTTTTTATTTTTTGCGCTGTAAACAAAAATAAAGCGTCAATTTTGAAAAAAATTCTATATTTTTTACTTTTTGCTATATAAAATATCCCCCAAAAAAATATAAAAAAAATGTTTCCTCAGTTTAGGCCGATACATATTCTTCTACATATTTTTGGTAAAAAAAAAAACACAATAAGCGTTTATTGATTGGTTTGCGCAAAAGTTATAGCGTCTACAAAATAGGGGATAGTTTTATGGCATTTTTATTAATATTTTTTTTACTAGTAATGGCGGTGATCAGCGATTTTTGACTTGTGACTGCGACATTATGGCGGACACGTCGGACAATTTTGACACATTTTTGGGACCATTGGCATTAATAGTGTAATTAAAAATGCATTGATTACTGTAAAAATGGCACTGGCAGTGAAGGGGTTAACACTAGGGGGGAGTGTGGGGGTTAAGTGTGACCTAATGTGTTTTTTACTGTAGGGGGCGTGGCTTGGTGTGTGACATCACTGATCGTCGTTCTCTATGACAGGAAACAGACGATCAGTGACAAGCTCACTAGGAAGCACGGGGAGAGGTTTGTTTACACTTACCTCTTCCCGTTCTTCAGCTCTGTGACCCGATTGCGGGACACCGGCGGCAATCGGGTCCGCGGATCCCACGGCCACGGTCATGGAGCTGAGGACCGGGTCGCGAGTGCACCGCTGGTGGGGCACACGCGACCCATGGCTGGGCTCTTAAAGGGCAACGTACCTGTACGTGCTTGTGCTCAGCTGTGCCATTCTGCCAACGTATATCAGCGTGAGGCGGTCCTTAAGTGGCTAATCAACCCTATGAATTTGATCTACCTTTTTTTTTAAGCTTTTTGTGTAAATATTCTTTCATCTTTTTACATAAATAGTAAAATGATTTAAATCAATAACCTATAGCAGCTAAAATGCTAATAAGCAATAGAATATTGTATTCACATGGGGATTATTTTAGCTCCTGTTCCTTTAAAGCATGTTATACAGCACAGTGCTTGTGCTGTGAAATTTGCCCCCCTGTATCACCTGAAATACCTAGCGGATTCTTCCTGGCTATTCCCTCCCCTTTGTAAACTGACCATGGTATATCATGGCTGCTGATCCCTGACACCGTGGTCAGTTTAAGTGCCTCCGTCATCCACTCTCTCCTCTGTTCTCCTCTGTGCTCTCCTCCATGCTCTCCCCCATCCTCCCCCCCCCCCTGTCAGTTCTGTGTCCGTACCACTCTGCTTCCTGCCCCTTCCCTTCCTGCTGCATTAAAAATAATGCAGCTATATATCTGTTTTCACAGCACCGATCGTCACTCACATGACCTGCCGCCTCTCTCCTCCTCCCCTCTTGACTGATGTCAGTGGGGGATCCTCTGCCCCACCTGCTGCAGCTGTCAGGCCAAGAGAGGAGAGAGGTGGTGGGTCATGTGAGTGCCGATAGGCACTGTGAAATCAGGTATATAGCTTCATTATTTTTATAAGGCACAGACACAGGAGCACATTACATTATTAAACAGAGGATAGTGAAAATTGTACTTAGTGGGTTAACAACCACTTTTAACATTTACAATGAAATACAAAGAAGGGACATAGTTTACATGCCCATGTTGTTTTGTTTTTTTACACATGCAATTCTCTGGTTGCCACAAACCATTTCTTCTTTACTGAGAAAGCTAATCCTGTGAATATAATTCTGCAAACAAGGAATTCCCAGATCAACCTATCAAAGTCTAATTATTCACATCACTGATTGTTCAGAAAGAAATTACTTATATGTAGGGTCTGCCCCCTCTGAATTCTCCTAGAAGTAATTAATGTGGGAATTGGTGTATTTTTTTGGGGAGGAAAGCTCAGACATTGGAAAAATATTTTGATTTCTCTTTTATTTGACAAGTTACAAAAAAGTACAGAATCTACATACGTCTTTTTTTACTGCCTTCCCGGATGTTTTTTTTTATTTCACTTGCTTGCCAAAATAATAAAGAAATATTCTTTTTTTCCTTTACCCGGTGTTGATTTAGATTTTTTAAGATATTTGTTAAGCAGTAAACTAATTTTAAAACCAGTCATCCTCAAATATCTTCAAAAACCACAACTAAGAATTTAAAGTTGATATTCAGTTGTTTGCTAATAATTTACAGCACCTGCTGTTTATTTACATTAGAATGTTACATTTCCAGTTATTTCTGCTACCATAGTAAATTGGGGGGGGGGGGGGGGACATTCGGAATGTCCAGAGATCCAAGGCTAACCAATCTCTGAGAGAACCAGAATGATGATCAGGAGATGAGATACGTAAGGTGACCAAGTTCCTGCACTGGTGTCTAGGACTCTTCCCAGCTCTTTAAAGAGGAAGTAAACACTGATGGGTTTTACTTCCTCTTTTTTTCCCTGCAAAGTAAAAGCATGATGGGCTAGTATGCATCGCATTCTAGCCCATGATGTTGCACTTACCTGCAAATGAAGCCTGCGATGTCCCCGCTGGTAGCCGCACCCAGCTTCACCTCTCTTCCTTCCGGGGCTGTGGACTCCAGCTCTGTGACTGGCTGGATTCACATGACATCACACCCATGTATGTGCACAGGAGCCGCCGGTCACAGCATGGGTCCTTTAGAAATAGCATGATTGTGCCCTTTCTTCTTTCTTCCTATATGGTAAATATCTCCTAAACTGTGCAAGTTTAGGAGATATTTCCAGTACCTACAGGTAAGCCTTATTATAGGCTTACCTGTAGATAAAAGTGGGGTAACTAGGTTTACAACAACTTGAAGCTGATATATTTTTGTTAGGATCTTCCAGGACAGCAGGAGGAATTAGAATGTTCTGTTGTAGAGGTCTGGTGTAAAACTGATTAAATGGAAATGTCTAGAAGGCAGCTACTATTGGGACTCTCGTGCAGAACTAGAAGTTGGATTGGTCCTGGAATGTAAATCTGAGTTTGGGAGCAGAGAGTCAGAAGTTTTCTTGAGGTTTAGTTTGAACTATCTATAACACAGAATATGTGCCTACTGTTCCCTCAATAGGGGATTGTCCATATATCTCAAATGAAAATTTACTGGGAACGCAGTATGGATAGAATGGATTCCAATAGCATGGTGACCACTCAGGGGACTGTTCCTCTTGCACTTGGTATTCAATGCAGTATGTTTTGCTGCTTAACCAACTTTGTTTCTTATGCCGCATACACACGATCAAACAATCCGTGTGTGGGCTCCGGCTGACATTTTTTTACCCAAAAGTCCGGCGGACTAAGAAAGTAGTTTTGCACCAAACTATGTGCAAATATGTGCAGAGGATGCTGGGACTGTGACATCATAATGGGCGGGGACATCATCCAGCGGTGTCCCTATATAAGTCGCCGCGCGCCGCATGCCTGTCATTGTGGCCAGAGACAGCGACGAGGCAACAGCTCAAGAAGAGAAGAAGAGAAGACGGCGACAGCGGCAGCGGCGACAAAAGACCGGGCCACTGCTTGTAAAAGAGCTAGAAGAAGGCGCGGAGGCCCGGCAAGAAGAACCGAAGAGGGAGACAAGACCCCCGAAGTAGGAAGAAGACCCCCGGGCGTCGACGAAGAAGAAAGCCGGGCTCCTCCGCTAGTAAAAGCTAGCAGAAGATAGCGGAGGAGTCCGGCAAGAAGACCCCCGGAGCTGTGCAATAAATTATTTTTAAACCTTGTGTGTTTTTTTTTTTTTTTTTCACAGGTGAATGGGTAGGGGTACATTGTACCCCAAACTCATTCACATAGGGTGGGGGGCTGGGATCCAGGGGCCCCCTTATTAAAGGGGGCTCCCGGATTCCGATAAGCCCCCCGCCCGCAGACCCCGACAACCAACGGCCAGGGTTGTTGGGAAGAAGCCCTTGTCCTCATCAACATGGGGACAAGGAGCTTTGGGGTGGGGGGGCACGTGGCCAAAGCACCCCCCCATGTTGAGGGCACGTGGCCTGGTACGACTCAGGAAGGGGGGGGCACTCACTCGTCCCCACCCCCTTTCCTGACCGGCCGGGTAGCGTGCTCGGATAAGGGTCTGATATGGACCTAGAGGGGGACCCCCACGCCGTTTTTTCAGCGTAGGGCTTCCCCTTTAACTCCATACCAGGTGACGGGGCTTCGCTAGTCCCGGCTACCTGGAGCCACGTTCAAAATGAACGAACTTTCCTCCATGTGTGTGGACGAGTCCGTTCATTTCAAAAATATGGCGGATAGTCCATCGGTAGTCCGGCAGACTAAGTCCGCCGGACCTAGTCGCCGCAAAAGTACCATGTGTGGGCAGGTAGCTCGTTCGGAAAGTCCGGCGGACAGTCCGCCGGTTTGTCAGCCAGACTAAGTCCACCGGATAGTCTGATACGTGTGTACGCGGCATAACAAACAGAAGAAACGGGAACATGCTATCCCATGTAAAAAAGGTTGTGAAACGGCTGGATCTGATTGCTATGTGTATTGGTTCCAACGATCAGTAGCAGACATCCAAGGCAACAAGTGATAACCTGAGCTATATATTGTTTAGCCATACCCTATCTCTCACCACAGAGAACAGAGTGCACTCAAAATACTCCATCCAGCAAGTTATGCTACATTTAATTCCTCAGCATATTAACCCTTTCCAAGAAAACACCTGCAAAAGGAGGAATGGTGATGCTTAACTACTTGTGATCGCCAGGCTAATCCTGATATTTCTCTCCTACATGTAAAAATCCACATTTGTTGCTAGAAAGTTACTCTCAAATGTATATATTTAAGTAAAGGCATACTCCCATGGAATGGCCACAAATCACAGTATTTAAAAATCTCCATGAGTGGGCGCTAAAAAAAAAAGTTGTTTTTTTTAGGTTGTTTCTGTATAATTTTTTTTCAGTTTTTATTGCTATTACAAGGTTCTCTTCACTATTCTACTCTATTAGACCCCATATCTCTCCTCTGTCCTTAAACGCATCTGGTCAAACTGAGATCGGTCTGTCCAGATGCTGACACAGCCCTTGACGGCTTGTTTACATCTGAACAAAACTAGAAGTGACAAAATCCTCATTGCTTCCAGTTTTTTAGACCATAGAAATGATCAGGGAACTTCTGGTCATATCTATGGTAAACCGGCGAAACCGTCAACTTCAGTCCTGGGCTCCCTGGTGGAACAGGAGAGCCCAGAAATGCTGTCGAAGATGACAGAGGGGAGGGGCCTTCTGCCATGTGTTAAAGCAATCTAGTGGCTATTTAGCTGCTTTACATGAAAGAGCATCAAAAAAAATATTAGAGTCTTGACTGCCGCTGCAGCCATGGCCCCCCGGTATAACCACTGAGGACATATGGGTACATCCTGAGGGTTGGAAGTGGTTGAAGATTCCAAAAGATATAGTGGCCCTGATGATTTTCCCAGACAGAATACTGGCACTGGGTCACACCAGAGACTGTGCCACAACCCTGGACCTGCTACAAGTAGAGCTCAGACCCTAAGGCTACTTTCACACTGGGGCGGAGGGTGTTAGAGGTAAAGTGCCGCTAATTATACTGCTGTTATAGCGGAGCTTTTCAGCCACTAGTGGGTCGCTTTTAACCCCGCTATCAGCCGAATAAAGGGTTAAAAGCGCCAGCAAAGCACCGCTGCCGAAGCACTCTGGGCTCTCACACTGAGGCTACAGGGGAGGCGTTTTTTCAGGAGCTTTACAGGTGCTATTTTTAGCCCAAAATGCACCAGTGTCAAAGGGGTCTTTAAGTGATTGTAAATGATCACCTTGTAAAACAAGCCATTCAGTTTAAAAATAGAAATGGAAGGCAAAACATTTTTTGTATAGCTATAAAAAAAAAAATACATTATAAATACCCCTTTTCCCCTTTTTATAAGTGATCACATTGCCTCTGTTCTCAGCTGCATAAGAGCTAGGAGGAGGAGAAGTGGCAGCACACTGAACTTTCCAGTTAATGACTGTGCAGCGGGGGAGTGTCAGGACAATTCTATTCATTGGAGGAGAGCAATGTGAGTTCCCAGCATAGCTAGAGAACTGACCACGGAAAGCGCTCCTGCTTAGTGTAGTCAGTTTTCAATAGGAAAGCAAAGGGATTAGCAGGAACACCAGGAATTTCATTTTTTTTTTTCCGGTTTCCACATTTTTTTGTAGGTAGCAATTTAACGCAATTGTCTATGAAGAACTTAAACATGTGTGCCTTAATAAATTAGTGAAGCAGCCTCTGATGGAACCTGATTGGCTAAACCACTTTAGTATGACAGACAGTACAGTAATGTGAATAGAAGACAGACAACCTTGGGATTGGATTAAAGTTGTGTTGTATTCAAAACATGTTTGTGCAGCATTATAGCTTCACTGAAGTTTGTGAAAATTATGATTGACAAAGGAAAGTTATAGCTTCACTGGATTCAGTGAAAATCATGAAAGCCCTGTAACATTTTATTTGGAAATAATCATTTCTCAGCGTTATATCTTGTTCTGAAAGGATATCCTCTAGATTAAAATGCCAAGTGTTATATTATGAATAAATCATCTTGTGTTCTCAGTACAGTATGTGTTCTTTTCCTTGGAATGTTACCTTTTACACAGAGAGCCTTCCCAAAAGAAAGCAAGTTGCTGAAATATGTAAATCCCTGTATCAACAAAGATACCACACTAAAAAAAACTCTGTTCAGACTTGTAAGGAATTATCAATTCTCTGCAAAGTTTGTCAGACTGTGACAGACATGACTAGTGAGTAGTGATAGCTTCTCAAGAATATTTTATATCCTGTATGTTAAGTCTGATCACAGGAGATCGGGTTATATGTTGGATGCCTTTTGAGGGGGCAGTTTAGTCCGTGTTTTTTTTCTTTTTTTACAATAATATTCTGAATACAGGTGTAATAAAAACACCTTGCAGAGTTTCAGTTATCATGGACATCGAAATAACTTTTTTATCTTTTAATATATAGGTATGAGTATACTTTAATACAAATTCTTGTATTACAGGTACTGCAGGTGTTGATGTAGACGATTTAATCTTCTCAGTTGTGCTAACTCTTGTGGGATTAGACTAAAGACTCGTACACACGATTGGATTTTCAGCAGGGAATTGTGTGATGACAGACTGTGTGCCTAAAATCCGATTGTTAGTACACTCCTTCAGACAATTATTGTCCAACTTTCGGCCAATAAATGTTAGTTTAGTAAATTTTTGTGGACAGTCAGATTTTCGTATCGTCTGTATACAAGTCCGTCACACAAAAGTCCAAAGTACAAACACACATGCTCGGAATCAATGCTCGACAAACACGACATTAGCAGAAGATGCCCAAAGGCTGGTGCTCAAGAGCTGAAATTCCACGTAATATGTCACTATGTTTGTGTTTTTTGGCCAATAATTGTGTGTCGTTTGTATACAAGTTGCACATGCCATTCGGACAAAAGTCTGATGCTCTGTTGGCCAACAATCCGATTGTGTGTACGGGACTTAAGTTCACAAAGCAAACAAATCAGAAAAGGAATCCTTATCCTTATGTTAAAAGAAATGGTCATGTCATGGTAAAGCTGAACTCCAGGCAAACAGATAAAATACATAAATGGGAACTGTTATTTCCATCAAAGGAATTGCATTTCTCCATATCTGTTTATGAGATTTACTCAGCTTTGTCAGACAGTATAGCTCTGTCTGGCAAGAAATTATACCCGACTTTTCCCTGCATGCACAAATATTGAATACCAAAAGTGAAAAACTAAAAATAATCGTAATATAAACACGCAAGCTATAAAGAATAAATGTAGCAATATCCTATATCTGCTTTAAAGACCATAACACAAAATAAATCCCTGATGAATTTGCGTGATGGTGACGTAACATGTAGGGCGTGAGTGAAGGCAGATGTGAACCAGAAATGATGTATGCAAAAACGCATCCTGGTACCTCTTATGCCACGTACACATGACCAGACTTTCCAGCAGAAAAGGTGTCGACAGTCTTCCAGACGGAGTTCCGACGGAGTTCCGATTGAACGGACTTGCCCACACAAGAATGGACCAAAGTCTGTTAGTTTTGAACGTGATGACGTACGACGGGATTAGAAAAGGAAGTTCAATAGCCAGTAGCCAATAGCTGCCCTTGCATCATATTTGGTCCGTCGGACTATCATACAGACAAACGGTTTTCCCGATAGGAATTGATTCCGTTGGACAGATTTGAAACTTGTTCTATTTCTAAGTCCGTTGGAATTTTTGAAGAAAAAAGTCAGATGAAGCCCCACACACGATAGTAATATACGACGAAATGTTTCTGTCTGACGTTTATTGCCAGAAAGTCCGGTTGCGTGTACGCGGCATTAAAGTGGTTGTATAGTCATTTTTATAAGTCTAACCTACAGATAAGCCTATAATAAGGCTTACCTGTAGGTAAAAAAAAATACCTCCTAAACCTGTACGGTTTAGGAAATATTCCCCTCACAATGCGCTGCTGACTGCAGCGGAGCATGCCCACAGGGGATTCTCGGCTGAAAGTCCGGCAGACGCCAGACCCTGCCGGAAGGAGATCTCCGTGCGCATGCGCGGGAGTGACGATATCACGGCTCCGGCCACTCACATCATATGATGTCCTCCCATGATTGTACCCTGACACAGCTGATCACAGATAGGGGTAAAACGGCTTTTTGGACACAACTGATCACGTGGTAATCAATGTAAACACAAGAAAGTTCCTTGTATTTCATTTCCTCATGCTAACAGCGAGAGGATAGTCGATAACCAGCTTGTGTAAAAGGGACTTATAACCAAGGCACTGATTATCAGTGTCCTGATTATCAGTACAGTCCCAACAGTGCCCAGCAGTGCTCCTCATCTTTGTTGCTTATCAGTGCTGCCTATCAGTGCAGCCTATCAGTGCCACCTCATCAGTGCACATCGTGAAGGAGAAAAATTACCTGTTTGCAACATTTTATAACAAACTTTTTTTTTTTTCAAATTTTTGTTTATTTAGCAAAAAATTAAAAGCCCAGAGGTGGTTAAATACCACCAAAAGAAAGCTCTATTTTTGTGAAAAAAAAAAAAAACAGTTTCATGTGGGTACAGTGTAGCATGACCGCACAATTGTCATTCAAAGTGTGACAGCGTTGAAAGCTGAAAATTGTCCTGGGCAGGAAAGCGGTAAAAGTGCCCAGTAAGCAAGTGGTTAATGCATTTAAGAAAACAGGTGAATGAATATATTGTACATTTGTGGCTAAACTGTAGAGGCAGAGGGGGGTGAATCAGGGGATGTTGAGATGAGTCAAGTGGCTCTTTATAGTTTAGTAAATTGTATTTATAGCCGAAACGTTTTTTGTTTTGTTTTGAATTGAGTGGAGAAGACTTAGAACCACTGTCAGATTTTACTGCTATGTGAAGCCCTTGTTCTCAAACATTCTGTTTTTCTTCACCAGGAATTGAGGCAAAATCCTCGAAGCCCTTGTACACACGGTCGGAGAATCTGTTGGAATGAGTCTTATCGGACCGTGTCGTCAGATAATCTGACTGTGTGTGGTATGCATCGGACTGATTCCGTCCGAATCTCCGTCCGACCCAATTTTCCAACATGTTGGAAATATTTCCCGACCAACTGGGCCGGACGGACCTAATCCGATCATGTGTAGAGCATTTTGATCGGACCAAGTGCCACGCATGCTCAGATCAAATTCCTACATCAAAGCTATTGGCTACTAGCCTGAATGTAGTCCCGTCATAACGAAATTACGTCATCACGTTCTGAAAGATCGGATTTTTTTCGCCAACTTGGCCCGACCGTGTGTATGCAACAGTTTTGGACACAATCCGTCGGACTAAATCCGACGGGCAAAATCCGACCGATTTGGTTGGCAAAATCTCCGACCGTGTGTACGTGGGCTTAGTCATAGAGTTTCCTCTGTATAAAGCAGGGTATACGTGGACTGAAAATACTAGCTGACTTTCGGACCGTGTGTGCCACTGTCTGTTCAACAGAGACCGGTCTAACCAGCTTTTGTCAAATGGTCATGCGGGAAAACCAGCATTTGATTATTGCTTGCAAGTGCTAATCTGTGTATACTGGTGAATGGGAGGGGAGGGAGTCCCCCGGTCTCCCCTGTCAGAATGCAAAGACACAGCAGGAAAAAGCTTGTGTTGATGTGGAGATCAGGTTCTTTCGTTCAGGCTACTGGTTGAACAAAAAAAAGTGTATACTCTGCTTATGACCATATGATACCTAATTACAACCCTATTAGCACTGAAAGACTTTTTGCTGTATATATATATATATATATATATATATATATATACATATATATATATATATATATATACTTTGTAAGGATACAGCAGTGGCCCAGTGTAGTATAGTATCATGTACATATTTTTTACTTGGTGGACCATAGCAAAGTCAGCTTTATTTTTCCAATAAAAAGCCATAACAACTGATTTTGTGCCTTCCCATTCCAGTAACTGTACATAAATAATGCGCACATACATCATTATTCCTGAAATGGGGTGTTAAATATCCTATGGGTTATTTCTACATTAATAGGCTTCATACCAGGGGCTATTGTATATATGTGTAATGTTCCTCTTATAGGTCTTTAGCGGCTTAGTTTTCAATCAGTAACATTTTTAACTTGCTGTGCTCTGTAGGCAGTCTCTGATTGCAGGTCCTGTATTGGAAATGGCACTAGAAATGAATCTATGATGAATGTATAGCAATTACATTCCCACATTTTCTATTTCAGATTTCGGTTATTAGAGGAACATATATTGGCCTAGAACTCATGAACAAGAAGAATGGAGGTCAAGGAGGTGTCATAATCAACATATCATCTCTAGCAGGTATGACATTGCCAATAATAGGAGAAAAGGTTTGTTCACATGTGCAGAATACAGTACATGTTACAGTGTTCAATACATGAGGAAGATTACTGTGCCAGTCTTTCTCCTTTTTCCAAATGATTATAATGATAATGGTAAGCACTTTTCCCAAATTCATATTCTGCAATCAGCCCATATTTAGTGGTACTTGTAAGGCAAAACTCTATTTAAACAGCTAAATTGACAGTTGAAATGTGTACTAAATGCTTCTTTTTTTTTTTAAACATGAGAGAGATCAGCACTAAAATAAAATAAAAAAATGGGCAGCTTGCAGTAGGTAAATATACAATACCCAAACAAACTGATTAGAAAAACAATGTAGCTCCTCTAAAACAGAGTATTACAAGCTTAAAACACAAAGCTCAAAAAACATCTGCAATTCTACAAAAAAATCTGTGTAAATAAAGTCCTAACTGCGGCGGCTGGTCGGCAAGCGGTTAATTAAAAAATATACGTTTTTGTGATTAAACCGGTCGGGTTAGGAGCTGTTTCCTGCTATCACGTTTGTTTGCACAGTGCCTGGATATCTTAAGGCGGCCTCCTATATTGTACACAACACTGGTTTTACCTGTACTAATGTAAGTGCAATACTTTATATTAAATGAACATTTTGGGATTTTACACTATCTGGCGTCTTTCATTTTATGATCAGTCTGATCGGGTGGATGAAGCTTGGTTTGAATATCCTGTTTATGACCTGTTTGGTCTGAGGACACATTTCCATCTGATGACCCCTGCAAAGATTGTTACATCAAGCCTGTTTGACCCTTCATAATAAAGGATGGTGACGGTGCATGCAGGAGGTGGAGTTTTTTTTTTTTATTCAACTGCTTAGCACAGATTTGTGTTTTCTACAGTTGAATTTAATAACCCAATATGAGATTTTTGTTTAGCGCATCATTTTTTTCTACATGTTGTTTATTGTGATTTATATCTCACTTTTGTGGTGCCGCTTAACAATTTACACTGTAATGGCGGTGATTGACATTATTTATTTTTATGTTTTTACACATGTGCAGTATTTGTCCTTTATTTAGTACCTAAAAGTGGGCAATGAGTGTATATTGAGGCTTATAAAATCTTCCACTTCCATAGTTGGCCATCCTGTGCAAGAGTAATTTGAGCAAAGATGTAAACAAGCCATGATTACAGATGCATTTTGACTTATATAAAAATTATAAGGCTGTCAAACCAGCTTTTAACAAGACGTGCTTGTAATCAAACAAATACCATACCAAATACCATTAAAAGCTCAATTCACTTCTAGTCCATTTATATTGGTTTCAATCTCAAACCCAATGAAGAGGACAGTTTCGGACCCCAGATTGCATTTTTATACTTTTTTGATTGCCCCCCCTGACCTTTATTGGAATAAAGTCTAAATATCTGAACCTTTTAGCAGTGGTGTGGTGTTTCATTTTACATTTTTGTAACATTGCAGATGCATTTTGACTTGCATAAGTGTTACATTTACATAATATAGATTTTGTTTGTTGAGATTACCCTAGTTGCAGGGGTCTCAAACTGGCGGCCCTCCAGCTGTTGTGAAACTACAAGTCCCATGAGGCATTTCAAGGCTGACAGTTACAAGCATGACACCCTCAGGCAGAGGCATGATGGGACTTGTAGTTTTGCAACAGCTGGAGGGCCACCAGTTTGAGACCCTTGCCATAGTGCATATTTGTGGCCAGCTGTGCTGAGAATGTAGGCCTAGCAGTGTATGAATAGGTTGGGCTTTACCAAACATTTGCACATACACCACAGTGTTTTTTTTCCAAGTTGGGATTCATAGCAGGAAGCCCTAACTGTCACAGGGCCACCACATGGGGTTGTAGTTAATAACAGATATAGAAGTGCCAAAATTGTTACATATTCATGTTATACAATAATGTGTATGAAAGGGTAAACTATTTCTCTCAGTCATTGTTTTCTAGATCCTATAATTCAGTCATTATTAGACTAAAGCTTTATAAAAAAAAAATAAAAAAAATCATGAAACACACACATGTATGTGTGTTTAATGTATGTCCAACTCTGCAGTCGTACTACAGCATACAGAGGATGCAGCTGCTCTGGGTCCCATAAAATCGGGGCTAGACAATCACTGTTGCTTTCCTTAGGGCCTGAAAATGACAGTTTTACATGAGTTCAGAAGGAAGAGCATGTGTTCAAATGTCACACTAGAGAAATATGGCTGTTAGCTACACACCTACTCCATATGATCCATATGTTTACTTACAGTATCTCACAAAAGTGAGTACACCCCTCACATTTTTGTAAATATTTTATTATATCTTTTCATGTGACAACACTCAAGAAATTACACTTTGCTACAATGTAAACTAGTGAGTGTACAGCTTGTATAACAGTGTAAATTCACTGTTCCCTCAAAATAACACACCACACCATTATTGAGCACGCTGGCAACAAAAGTGAGTACACCACTAAGTGAAAATGTTCAAATTGGGCCCAAAGTGTCAATATTTTACGTGGCCACCATTATTTTCCAGTACTACCTTAACCCTCTTAGGCATGGAGTTAACCAGAGCTTCACAGTTTGCCACTGGAGTCCTCTTCCACTCCTCCATGATGACATCACAGAGCTGTTGCATGTTAGAGAACTTGCACTCCTCCAGCTTCCATTTGAGGATGCCCCACAGATGCTCAGTAGGGTTTAAGTCTGGAGACATGCTTGGCCAGTCCATCACCTTTACCCTCAGCTTCTTTAGCAAGGCAGTGGTCATCTTGGAGTTATGTTTGGGGTTGTTATCATGTTGGAATACTGCCCTTAGGCCCTGTCTCCAAAGGGAGGGGATCATACTCTGCTTCAGTATGTCACAGTATATGTTGGCATTCATAGTTCCCTCAATGAACTGTAGTTCTCCAGTGGCAGCAGCACTCATGTAGCCCCAGACCATGAAACTTCCACCACCATGCTTGACTTTAGGAAAGACACACTTGTCTTTGTAATCCTCACCTGGTTGCCAGCACACACGCTTGACACCATCTGAACCAAATAAGTTTATCTTGGTCCCATCAGACCACAGGACATGGTTCCAGTAATCCGTGCCCTTTGTCTGCTTGTCTTCAGCAAACTGTTTGGGGGATTTCTTGTGCGTCATCTTTAGAAGAGGCTTCCTTCTGGGACAACAGCCATGCAGACCAATTTGATGCAGTGTATTGTCTGAGCACTGACAGGCTGACCCCCACCCCTTTAACCTCTGCAGCAATGCTGGCAGCGCTCATATGTCTATTTCCCAAAGACAACCTCTGGATTTGACACTGAGCACGTGCACCCAACTTCTTTGGTCGACCATGGTGAGGCCTATTCTGAGTGGAACCTGTCCTGTTAAACCACTATATGGTCTTGGCCACCGTGCTATAGCTCACAGTTTCAGGGTCTTGGCAATCATCTTATAGCCTAGGCCATCTTTATGTAGATCAACAATTCCTTTTTTCAGATACTCAGAGAGTTCTTTGCATGAAGTGCCATGTTAAACTTCCAGTGACCATTATGAGAGAGTGAGAGCGATAACACCAAATTGAAAAAACCTGCTCCCCATTCACACCTGAGACCTTGTAAAGCTAATGAGTCACATGACTCCGGGGAGGGAAAATGGCTAATTGGGCCCAATTTGGACATTTTCATTGAGGGGTGTACTCACTTTTGTTGCCAGCGGTTTAGGCATGAATGGCTGTGTGTTGAGTTATTTTGTGGGAACAGAAAATGTACACGATTATACAAGCTGTACACTCACTACTTTACATTGTAGCAAACTGTAATTTCTTCAGTGTTGTTGTATGAAATAGAATAAAATATTTACAAAACTGCGAGGGGTGTACTCACTATTGTAAGATACTGTATGAAGAGAGCAATATATTAATGAGCATGTCCATAAAAGGACCATTTATGTAGGCAACATCCTTATGTTTCATTATACGCTTTTCACTTTACTAAACAGACAGAAGATAATGCCAGAAATGTTTCCTAAGTCAGTTTAATAAATATACTGTAAATCACAATTGTAATCAGAAACACGTTTTATTTGAATAAAGTGGGATGTTCAGAAGAATAAATGCTTGAATCTATGAAATGTAAAGATATATATTTGCTACCTAATATTACTCCGCTACAATTTATTGCCACATAATGTTAGAGTGATACCACTGAAAATCCATCAAGAGAGACAAATGGATCCACATGCTTATCTTTTAATTACAAACATTTGGATATAGAGACTTATATTATAGTGCTCACTTTCCAATTATGCTTGTGACTGAAGGTATTTGCAGTGAATGTAGACAAGGACTGCCCCATCTGTGGTGTGTCTTCTCATTCAGCCCGAGTGAATACATTGCTTTGCAAAGCTACAATAAATTATCCAGGTTATAAACATATCACACATCTATTCTCTTAAGGCTGGAACCATAATTCATAGTCCTTTAATTCAAGTCCTGCATCTATTTTACAGCTCTTTTTATTTGAAGGGCCAGCATATTTAGTATATTTTGGCAAATTTTGTAGCACATTTAAAAATTAAAAATGTGCTAATAATTACGTTGTTAAGTTTTAGATGCCCCCCTCAGTCTGCTCCATTAATTTTCTCTCATTAACCCCTTCCTGAATTTCTATGACAAGTAAAATAATATTATGTTGTTATTTTATTTAGGACAGCACTAACAGATTACACAGTAATTTACAAGATGAAGGCAGACAGTGCAGTAATGATACGATTCAAGACGAGGATTACTAGGGCCCTGCTCAGCAGAGCTTACAGTCTAAAAGGGAGGGTCACATGATACAAAATGTAATAAATTGTGAGGGATGATCTGATGAAGAAAATAAAAGTTCAGTTATTAGGAAGAGACAGGACAGGCTTCTCTTAGCCCTCGTACACACGGTCGGACATTCCGATGGAAAATGTCCGATCGGACCGTGTTGTCGGATAATCCGACCATGTGTGGACTCCATCGGACTGTTTCCATCGGAATATCCGACCGACAAAGTTTTAGAGCTGGGCTATACAATTTTCCGACAACATGATCCGATCAGACTTTGTCCGATCGTTTGTAGAGAATTCCGATCGGACAAAGTGCCATGCATTCTCAGATCAATTTCCTAGACCAAAGCTATTGGCTACTAGCCTGAACGTAGTCCCATCATAAAGAAATAACGTCGTAATAAATTGTGAGGGATGATCTGATGAAGAAAATAAAAGTTCAGTTATTAGGAAGAGACAGGATAGGCTTCTCTTAGCCCTTGTACACACGGTCGGACATTCCGATGGAAAATGTCCGATCGGACCGTGTTGTCGCATAATCCGACCATGTGTGGGCTCCATCGGACTGTTTCCGTCGGAATATCCGACCGACAAAGTTTTAGAGCTGGGCTATACAATTTTCTGACAACATGATCCGATCAGACTTTGTCTGATCGTTTGTAGAGAATTCCGATCAGACAAAGTGCCACGCATTCTCAGATCAAATTCCTAGACCAAAGCTATTGGCTACTAGCTTGAACGTAGTCCCATCATAAAAAAATAACGTCGGATTTTCTGACAACTTTGTCCGACCGTGTGTATGCAACACCAGTTTCGGACAAAGTCCGTGGGACAAAATCCGACAGATTTTGTTGTCAGAATGTGCGACTGTGTGTACAAGGGCTTAGGACTGTACAAAGGTGGACAGAGTAGGAGGTAGTCAGACAGATTTTGGTAAGGAGTTCTGGAGAATGAGGCTCGGGAGAAGTCCTGGAGGTGAGCATGGGAGATAGCGATGAGGGAGCTAGGGAGCAGGAGGTCTTAGGATGAGTGAAGAGATGTCATGATTTGGTATTTTGAAAAGTTTAGTGTTATAGCGTTGTGGGTAGCTTTATAGGTTGTTGTTAGTATTTTGAATTGTATTCCTTGAGCAAACAGAAGCCAATGGAGGGATTGGCAGAGAGGTGTAGCAGACACTGAATGGTTGGTAAGGTGGATGAGTCTGGCAGCAGCATTCATGATGGGCTCAAAGGGGGATGTTTTTCATGTATCTTTTGTAATTTAAAGTGAATCTGTTTAAAAGTTTATCTATACCCTAAACATTTTCTTTTTTTTAGTTTTGGATGGAATGGGAAAAGGTTAGAACCCCTCTCAGGGTTTACTGATATTTTGAGCTCTGTAGAGAGATTTCCCCTAACATTTTGTTTTGGGGGAAACCTTTTACCAGAAAGGAAGTGAGGAAAAATCTGCACCTGAAAAACAGACAACTATAAAAAGGCTTACAAAGGTTCCATCGTCCCCGTACTTGACAGAATAAAATAACTTCTGTCTATGTCATTGAGATTTTCCTTTTTACCAGACAAGAAGTGAAGGAATCCCTCCAACAAATTCTCCAATGCCCATATAATTAGGAGTCTGAATACTTCCCTACGGTATTCCACACTTGAGCCTGATAAATGTCCACTCAGACCTTTTGGGATGGTAGGGGGAGTATACATGTGTGCCTGTTATCTATACAGACAATGATATGATATATGAATAACGTATTGTTGGTTAGTATCTAATTTTGCACACTTTTTGTGTCTACCCATTAAAGCCTTACTGAACTCTCATGCCCATGCAGTGAATGCTTTAGGACAGTGGTTTCCAAACTGCGGCCCTTTGCTTGCCTTTTTCTGGCCCTTGGGGCACTATTTTCATCCAATGATACCAATGAAGGGGCGCATTTCCTTCCAATGAGACTGCTGATTGGGCACATTTCCTTCCAATGACACCACTGATGGGGCATCATTTTCAACGTTAGGATGCTCTTTCTCCCACTGACATCAGGGCCTTTTTACTCCCAATGGCCACAGTCTGGCCCCCTCTTAACTCTAAAGGAAAAATGCTCCGATCGGACATACTCCGATCATGTGTAGCCTACTCCGACGGACAAAGTGCCACGCATGCTCAGATCAAATTCCTAGACCAAAGCTATTGGCTACTTGCCTGAACTTAGTCCCGTCGTAATGAAATAACGTCATCACGTTATGTACAATCGGATTTTCCGACAACTGAGTCCGACCGTGTGTATGCAACATCACTTCCGGACCTCTTCCGGAACAAATCCGTTGGAATTAATCCGACGGATTTGGTTGCCGGAATCTCCGACAGTGTGTACAGGGGCTAAGAGTGTCACACACACAGAAGGGACCTTTAGTATCACAGGGTCATACAACTGCACCTCCAGTAATGTTGTGTACATCATCCAATGAAAAAGATGAACACTATGGAAGATCTCAATGTTTTAGTTCTTAAAGGGAATTTCAGAACTATCCAGGAAAGGAAAACTTTTTAATTAAGAATGATACTTCTATTTGACATGGGTTTCCTTACTCATTATCTAACAGTTTTATGACCCCTTCTGTGACTGTCATCTCCCCCTCCTCCATTTAGTCTGTAGCTCTCCCTCTGTTTAAAGCCTGGCACACCCTAATCAGCTGGGTTCACACTGTTGCGATCAGGAAACCAGCGCAATTCCTGTGAGTGTTCCCACATTACATGTCACTTTCTGCTGGTTTACACTGCCCTATGCGAACCACTGCGGGTGTCAATACAAAGGTAATGACAACCCCAGATCAGGTTGCAGTGCGATCTGTGATATGGTGCAGGGATATGATTGCATAGAGGTAAACACCCATGCAATATGATTCCAGTGCAGACCAAAAAGGGTCCTTTATCATTTTAGTCCAAATGCGATGCAAATTCAGCCATACAATCTGTATTCAGCAACGCAGTGTGAATCGCATTAGATGTCTGTGATTGCAATAATGTGAACCTAGCTTTGGTTTTTTTTCGCGCAACTATGCAGGTTGCACCAAAAAAAAACTGTCTGCTCTGGTCGGAGCTGCTGTACTAACCATGCGAGGTTAGTTCAGCGATCTCCCCTGCTGAGCTGTTGTGTTCTGACAGGGGGGTGACCCCATGCCAGAACACTTCAATCAGCTTTCTCTGCCATTGGCTGAGAGCGCTGATTGGGAGTTGGCCGAAAGCTGGTTTTCCAGCATGCACGTCCGACAGACCATCATGCACACGGGCGAATGTTGGCCATTTTTTTTTTGTTTGTTTTTCTTACTGGCCGTTGTCGCCTAACATATGCTAGTTTTATTATTATTGCCATGTACATTTTTGTTTGTGTCTGTATTTGTTTTTCCTTTTTCCTTTCCCTCAGAGATTGTGTTTTCACAATTCTGCTAAAACTTTTGTGAGTCAGTACTGCTGGGACTTTAAAGAAGGGGACATACCCCGAAAGTTTGTCCAGAAAAATTGTATGTTGGTACATATAAAAAAATTATCATAGACAGTGCTCCATTGTTTCAGTTTGAAAAGAAATTAATAGATAAATTATTGCTAGGTTGCTATGGCTAGCAATTCCTTATTTCGGCCACGTCTTTTGTTCAGTACCCATTATGTCTACAGAAATGTCCTTAGCTCAACTGATGATTCAACTTTTAACTAGGAGTTAAACTTCGGCTTGCACCTGAGTGAGTTACCATATTACATCCTGGTTTGGAACAAGTCCAGGAGTCCTTTCTGAACAATAACTGTTCTTGGATTACTTTACTTGTGTACATTTCAAAGTTCATTCTTTACTAAATACCATGGCTTTGAGTTTACCAGCCAAGTCAGCTTAATAATTTGGTGTATGTGACTATGTCATATGCAATGTTTTGTAATTACAGCAGATACAGAAAAACACATTAAGCTTATTAATTCTGGCCTTGTTTAAATTAGTCATAGTTGGAATGATCCGTGCTGCGTGTTTATATCCATGTGCCTGTAGCCTCTGTACAAATATTTTGTACATCGCTAACAAGCGTCTGTAATTAATAGGACCTTTTTTTATCTCTGAATGGTATTGTTCCAAGTGGACAATGTATGCAGTTATGTATATATAACACGTGCATGGCATGTTTTGTTACATTGCGTTATATTTTTAAATCGGTAGTAAAGACTCTCAGCTATGTTCATATAAATAATAAACAAATGTGGATATCATTAAATGTATTTTTTTCTCTGTAGATTTTAAAGCATATCTAAAACAACAACAGAAATATATTTTATATATTGTACCTTATTTATGTCGTGGGTGCATAGTTTACATTTTACAGGATTTTGGACTTTATTTCCATCTGCCAGTAATACATTTAATGTCCTAGGGTGACAACGCTCACTCATCGTACTGCAAGCTATGGAGGAGCCGTGTTGTCACCCTAGGACAGAAAGTGTTTTAAGACTACCAAACACCTCACTCTCCTCATCTCTCATAAGTGAGAGTTGTTCTTGTTCTGTAGTTCATGAAGAAAACTGGAAAAAATGCTAACTGATAAAAGTCAGTAGAGGAAATGGAGAGCCCAGGAAGTTTCAGCTCTCAGGATTTTCTGGCAGGATCAACAGGTTTTTTGTTTTTTATTTGCAGTTATCAAAAAGGTATAAAAACAATCAGTGTTCTTTTTAACAGACCAAAAGGTATTAAATAAAAAAAGTTTATTGTTAGGGTTTATATACAATTCAGGGCCGATATAGGACATATTGTTTGTCCTTTTGTAAACCTTGAAATATAGAATATAGTACAGTAGAATTTCAGTAACCTTTGTCTAGATCAGTGCATGCAGATGGTAAAACTGTATTTGCTGCTCCTAAATACAAAAGTGCCAACACTACTGTAGAACAATATATATTATTATATGATACAGCCTATAACAAGATACAAGGTGAATTATGCACCTGCATTTATTTGAGTTTCTAAGCAACCTCACAGCTGTCCCTGGCCACTAATACCAAGAATTGGCACACAAGACCCTTTCCTTTAGCAGTGATATTCCTTTACTATAGTCATATCTAATGGTTAAGTATTTGCGAGGAAGCAGATGTGGACGAATGTCTGCTCCCCAGCATCTGAGTAAGTCCTCAGCAGTAGAAGTGATCATCATATGTACATACATTTTTATTATGCCTACTTAGCAGTTTCAGATATTGTATGTACAGGCCAAGTTTTTCATAGAGCTAGTTGCACAGATTTATTTATGATAGTTCATTTTCTGTGACAATGTTAACTAGTTTGTAATATTGCCTATTTTGTGCTGTAAAGCATTACTGCAGACCCATCAGAGAAATTTTTAGATGGGAGGCATTTCTCGATGGAACACAGGGAGAATTCATTAAGGGTGTAATAGACACACTTTTTAATTACATTTAGCAAGGAAAATATATTGGTAGGGAAAGATGTTATGCCCACACCCCTAATCGCATACACAAAACCAAACCCTCTATATTTGATTGTAAAGGGAAAAGAAGATACATATACAGTATATCACAAAAGTGAGTACACTCTTCACATCTTTGTAAATATTTTATTATATCGTTTCATGTGACAACACTGAAAAAATGACACTTTGCTACAATGTAAAGTAGTGAGTGTACAGCTTGTATAACAGTGTAAATTTGCTATCCCCTCAAAATATCACACCATTAATGTCTAAACCTCTGGCAAGAAAAGTAAGCAAACCCCTAAGTGAGGGGCCCAATTAGCCATATTCCCTCCCCGATGTCATGTGATTCTCATTTTACTAGGTCTCAGGGGTGAATGGGGAGCAGGTGTGTTAAATTTGGTGTTATCGCTCTCTCATACTGGTCACTGGAAGTTCAACATGGCACCTCATGGCAAAGAACTCTGAGGATCTGAAAAAAATAATTGTTGCTCTACATAAAGATGGCCTGCCTAGGCTATAAGAAGATTGTCAAGACCCTGAAACTGAGCTGCAGCACAGTGGCCAAGACCATACAGCAGTTTAATAGGACAGGTTCCACTCAGAACAGGCCTCGCCATGGTCAACCAAAGAAGTTGTGCACGTGCTCAGCGTTATATCCAGAGGTTGTCTTTGGGAAATAGACACATGAGTGCTGTCAGCATTGCTGCAGAGGTTGAAGGGGTGGGGGATCAGCCTGCCAGTGCTCAGACCATACACTGCACACTGCATAAAATTGGTCTGTGTGGCTGTTGTCCCAGAAGGAAGCCTCTTCTAAAGATAATGCACAAGAAAGCTCACAAACAGTTCACTGAAGACAAGCAGACTAAGGACATAAATTACTGGAAGCATGTCCTGTGGTCTGATGAAACCAAGATAAACTTATTTGGTTTAGATGGTGTCAAGTGTGTGTGGCGACAACCAGGTGAGGAGTACAAAGACAAGTGTGTCTTGCCTACAGTCAAGCATGGTGATGGGAGTGTCATGGTCTGGGGCTGCATGAGTGCTGCCAGCACTGGGGAGCTACAGTTCATTGAGTGAATCATGAATGCCAACATGTACTGTGACATACTGAAGCTGAGCATGATCCCTTTCTTTCGAAGACTGGGCCGCAGGGCAGTATTCCAACATAACAACCCCAAAACACCTCCAAGGCGACCACTGCCTTGCTAAAGAAGCTGTGGGTAAAGGTGATGGACTGGCCAAGCATGTGTCTAGACCTAAATCCTATTGAGCATCTGTGGGACATCCTCAAATGGAAGGTGGAAGATCGAAAGATCTCCAACATCCACCAGCTCTGTGATGTCGTCATGGAGAAGAGGACTCCAGTAGCAACCTGTGAAGCTCTGGTGAACGCCATGCTCAAGAGTGTTAAGGCAGTGCTGGAAAAATAATGGTGACCACTCTCAATATTGACACTTTTGGCCCAATTTAGACATTTTCAGGTAGGGGTGTACTCACTTTTGTTGCCAGCGGTTTAGACATTAATGGCTGTGTGTTGAATTATTTTGAGGGAACATCACATTTACACTGTTATACAAGCTGTACACTCACTACTTTACATTGTAGCAAAGTGTCATTTCTTCAGTGTTGTCACATGAAAACATATAATAAAATATTTACAAAATTGTGAGTATGTGTGTGTGTGTATTGTAATCTACAATGGCACAAAGATTGATCTGAACACCCGGGGCAACAAGTCATTGACATATCACTCTTATCCATCTTATCCATTATGTTTCTGTTTCCTTTTGAAAACTTCCCTTGTGTTTCTGGCACCAGTTGTCCAGCAGATGCTCAAATATATACAGCACAGCTAGGTAATTTACTGCGTAAAGCAACATTCCCCATGATAGATTAACAACACATTGAATCTGAGCTGCTTATAACTGTCCACAAGCCACAATGTTTATAGAAGTAAGGCCAGTTCTGTACTAACATCCTTAAAATGGATTCGGTTTCACACAGAATAACTATTTTTACATACTTGTGTTCCTTATAACTAACTGAAAAATAGGACTCTGGACATAAAATATATTTGGAAAACTGTCTAGATCTTTCTGTGATAGGCACACATGATATAACATGAAAGACAGGTATTGATAATTTAAAGAATTCATAAAAAATAAACTGGGGGAAATTCTCCTTTTTCTAATTTTAAGAAGCATTGTTGTTCTAGGTAGATAAACATTGTATGCAATGGAACTAAAATGTAAAAGTGTTCCAGTCAATATATACTGTAGTTATCAAATTATATAAAGATAATTTCATTTCCACTAAATCAAAACTGTGTTCTTGCAATAAGCAGGGGATATGCTGACAAAAAGTTGTATATTGCATATGCATCCTCTGGTACTAATGATATGTTTACTTAGGGTGTGCTGCGTCATTGGATGTGATTGACAGCAGCGCGAGCCAATGGCTGCGCTGCTTTCAATCCATCCACTCCAGCCAATCAGCAGCCAGGCTGAGCGGCGAAGAGGACGGCGGGGGCGAGCGCGGGATTTTCGAGGGGTCAGGTAAGTAAAACGGGGGGACTGGGGGCGCCGGCAGTGTGAAATTAAGGTGAAAAAACATTTACCTTTACAACCCCTTTAAGGTTTGACCTCATATTATATGGTTTTGGTTAATCTGAAGACAAAAATCTGCAGAAAATCTGATAGTGTGTATGGGACTAAGGATGGAGGTGGATTTAAATAGGTTCAAAGTAATAATAGCCAGTCTTCTATTTATAATCCCAGCTTTCCAGGACACAATCTGCCTATTGTAGGGATGTAATTTTAGGGAGGAAAACAAGCTTTTCATAAAAAAATTAAAATAAACAAGTAATATGGTTTTAAATATGCAGAAGGCATCGTCTGCCGTTTTGTAATGGGCTAAGTGCTTTAAATTTTACTTTACTAATGAAGTGCTTAAAAGTTCAGATTTACCAACGACTTAGGTACATATGCCAGGCTGATGGACTCAGCATGACAGATTATCTATTTTATAAATTAGCAAGCAATGTCTAGTCATAATGCATGCCTTGTCAGCAACTAAATTATACCCAGAATTTGAAATCTATTGTCCAAAAAATATATTCTTAAAATGTTATTGAGTCGGCAGTCCTGTGCTTTGTTATTTCTAAAAAAAACAGGTTGTCAGTCACCAGGCCAACGGTCGCCAACTATTGGAGATTTTGTTGGCTCAGTTATCTAGCCAAGATAAGCAAAGTACTTTGTAGCTCTGCCATAGTCCTATTACCTTGTATTTTTTTTTTTTCATGTCACGTAGGGCATAGTTAAATTGATTTAGATTAATTACTTTGTTATTTGCTTTCTGCAACCAGATTCATTCAAGTTATTGAATAGTGACTTTCACAAGAAATGGTAGTGTAAGAACTGTATTTATGTCTTATTTATACTTTATGCAGCCTTCATAGATGGAATATTATTATGGCGTAACTTTTAGATCATAAATGCAATGCCTGACAGAAGCCATTTATATTTATAAATGCTTGGGATGCATAAAAGTTACATCAGAATGATGATAAGACAAGCGCAATTATCCAACCTCTAAGTATGTTTGTTTGTTTTGCTATAATTGTGGTCAAGTAATTTCTATGACATTTCTTGGTGGCTCAGCTGGCTGTGGAGATTAGTTTCAGTATGTATTACTCATTTCCTGAATTATATTCAAATGCTTCCCCAACTGCTTCAAATGACCTTGGATTCTTCAATAGTGATAAGAAAAAATACAATTTGGCAACTAATATTAGTGACTTTTAAATAATCTGTGGATTTTCCAGCCACAAGTATTTAGTTATATTAAAGTAAAGCTGCACTCCAGGCAGATATAAAAAAAAAACAATTAATTCAGTTGTGTGTTCATTAAAATTCATCACATTTTATTGCTGGTTATGGTGGTTTTAGGAACTATTTTGATCGTATGTAATTATTCTTCCAGTAAAACCTTAGAAGCTAAATAATTACATTTATTTTTTAATGCAATAAATGTATGTACCTGCATGTGAGTTCAGTACCAGTATTTTGTAATCCCCTTTGCAGCAGCACTAGTAGACTTAGTAGATTAGAGGAGGGAAGGCCAGAAATAGGAGCCAATAAAGGGTGCTGTGGTGACAGAAGGAGAGTGGAGTAAGCAGAAGAAATTAGCTATTTAGATCTCTGCTACTACTTCACTGTCTAGTAACAGACTAGATGGGCAAGGAAGGGACTCACCTGTATTGGTTAACTGCAGTAGATATGACTCAGGTCAGCGAGCCCCCCCACCCCAGGCAAGGTCCATAAAGACATGGATGAGCTGGTTTGGGGTGGAGGAACTTCTTGATTGTCCTGACCTGAACCCGAAAGAACACCTTTGCGACGAATTAGAGTGGAGATTGCAAACCAGGCCTTCTCTTCCACACATGTGCCTGACCTCACTAATGAGCTTCTGGAAGAATGGTCAAACAGTCCCATGGACACACTCCTAAACCTTGTGGACAGCCTTCCCAGAAGAGTTGAAGCTGTTATAGGCACAAAGGCTGGGCTAACTCAATATTTAACCCTATGGACTAAGACTGGAATGCCATTAAAATTCATGTGTGTGTAAAGGCAGGTGTTGCAATACTTTTGGTAATATAGTGTATGTGCTTCAACTTCATATTCAGGTGCTTGCCTAGAATTTAATTTTAAATAAAAATATATTTCTCAATTATTTTATATGCATATAATTTGTAGTCCTTTACAAATACATTAAAACATTCACATCAGTCCCTTACACAGGTAATCTACAGTATAATGCCCATATATATTAGATATGCACTCGTATGTTTCAATTAACCCACTGTAACAGAGTCCTACAGTATATACACTCATTGGGCAATTGATGAGGAACATTATTATTGGGTAAGACCTTCCTTTGCTCTCAAAACAGCCTCAATTTTTCATGCCATGGATTCCACCTTCTGTAGACATTCCTTTGAGGTTCTTGTCCATGCTGACATGATTGCATCACACAATTTCTGCAGATTCGTCCGCTACAAATTAATGCAGAGAATCTGCTGCTCTAGCACATCTCAAAGGCATTCAATTGACTAGCCTACCATCTGTGTGCCTTAATCAATATTCATTAGATCAGGCTACATTTTAGAAGTCTTCAAGGATACAGTTTTGGTAATCCTATGCCTACTACAACCTTAGCTTTCTGTTTTTGGCTGGCATTAATGGAACTTGACATGGAGGGAACTAATAAAAAGTGTCTGATGCAAACTTTGTACTAACTTTGCTCAACTAGAGCACAGTCGATCAGCTTTTAAATTTTCATTTCATAAGCTGTGTGGGGAAAAAAATGAAAGAAGCAATGGTAGCTATGAGTAAAGGTACCAGCTGAGATAGAACTTCTGTCTGTCATGTTTTATTAATTCTCCCCATGGTTTTTGCTGTTGTAGCTCATCACTCTCAAAGTTTGATATGTTGTGCAATCTGAGATTATTTTCTACTAACCAGAGATGTAAAGCATGATTAGCTGAGTTACCATAGTCTTAGAACTGATGCTCTCTGGATGTTTTTTGTTTTCTGAGTAAACATTAGAGACCTTTGTTTGCTAAAATCCCAAAAGCTCAGCAGAAAAGCTCCATACACACTATCAGATTTTCTGCAGATTTTTGTCTTCAGATTTACCTAAACCATATAATATGAGGTCAAACCTTAGGAGTTTCAATTTGTATACAATCAGGCAGACCCTTGCACTACATGGTTTTGGTAAATCTGAAGACAAAAATCAGCAGAAAATCTGATTTTGCATTAAGCAATCCATGGTTAAAATAATTAAGATCTGAATATTTTTCCCATACTGGAGTTTACAGTGAAACTTATGCTGCATAAACACGGTCGGATTTTCCAATGGGAAATGTGGGATATGAGCTTGTTGGCTGAAAGTCCGACTGTGTGTATGCTCCACCGAACATTTGCTGTCAGACTTTCCACCAACAAATATTTGATAGCAGGTTCTCAAATTTTTTGCCAACAAAACTATGTTGTCGGAATTTCCGGTCATGTGTACACAAGTCCGACACACAAAAGTTCACGTATGCTCGGAATTAAGCAGAAGGAGCTGTACTGGCCATTGAACTTCTTTTTTCTTGGCTCATCGTATGTCTTGTATGTCAACACCTTCCCACGTTCGTAATTGTTGGCCAAAATTTGTGTGACCCTGTGTATGCAAGACAAGTTTGAGCCAACATCCTTCAAACAAAAATCCATGGTTTTGTTGGCGTAAAGTCCGATCATGTGTACGAGGCATAACTCCCCAAAAATACTCACCTTTACCTTCCAGTGATGCAGCAGTTTCATCCCTCACTGTCCGATGTCATCTTCTGCATGGCTACTTCTAAGTGCTGGGATTTTCAGACTCTTGATTGGCAGGTGAGGGAATGACATCATCCCTTGAATGCACACAGAAGACAGTTGTTTTGACACAGCTGGAGTGGGCCTAGAATACACACAGAGCTGTGCATATGCAGCTCAGTGCACAATAAATAGAGTGTAAGCAGGCAGGTAAATGTCTCTTCTGCAGTAAAGCTGTTGTTTTACAGTTTTTTACAAGTTAGGTTTATTTCTACTTTAATGTGTACATTACCAAAGCTCCTGATGTCTATCTGCAGGATTTTATGCATTGCACTGCTGCCACATGATTGGCTGATTATAAAACTGCACAAATCACAAGTATGCAAGTGTTCCTAATAAATTGCTCAGTAATTGTAGTTATAACTCTTAATGATAATCTACAACTTTTCTTCTTTGCCAAACAAATCTAGACTAAATGATGAGAACAAATGTGCTCTAAAAATAACAATCCCATGGTCCAAAATATGGCAAATAACAAATGTATAATAGCAGAATGAATTGACGCCAGTGTCATCAGATCAAATTCTTGGTAAAACAAATTTACCTGCCACTGCCTGCTTATGGAGAAGTATTGTGATAAGGAACTCAAATCCTACAGAAACAAAAGGGGATACACAAATACTATACAACGATTAACCCTGGTATAAAAAATGGAATAAAAACAACAGTACTCTATAGCTGTAAGGCACCAGTGCTAACCATAATGAAAGAATGTCACCGATGTATGTCTCATAGATAAATGAAAAATAGCTGTCTTTCATTATAACTAATAAGTATGACTTTTATGTATTTATTTTAAAAACTAAAATTAAGGAAATTAAAACTGAGCTCCAGGCAGATGAATACTAATTCATGTAGGTATGTGTTATTAGAAGATCGTGAAGTGTAATTTTTAAAAAGCAATAAGCATAAATACCTAAATATGACTTGCTGTCAGACTCTTGCAATCCCCTATACAGCAGAGCACAGAATAGGGGAGTCATAAGCTAACAAAAACATACCGACAGGAGGAGAGAGTAGTAACAGATTAGCTCATCAGTATGCTGCTTCTGCTTCACTGTCCAATCACACAATGAGGATGAGGCTAACCTATATGTATTACTTAACTGGAGCACAGAAAAGTAAGGTCTACAGGCTTGCTTTTCTGTCAGGGGTTTAGGTCATAAGAATAAATGGACAGAATTACAAATGCTCAGCCGAGTAAAACAGCTGTTGTGTATGTATTTCACCTGTGCATTTAATTGTTTGCATGGTTTACAGCTTCAGATTTAAAAAAAAAAAATTTGTTTGGGCAAAGTTTATTTTTTTCTAGTTATTCATTCGCTGAAATTATTGATAGAAATACAGTTATCTTAAAATCATGATAGTTACACAATATAGTCCAACATGGAACACTTACCAACATGTTACTGTGAAGTCTAACACATTGCTGAAATAAATAAAATAACACCATTCTTGTGATCCTATATAAACATCTTGTGAAAAGCCACAGTGCTCAAAGTTTAAGTATGCTGGATATGCCTTATCAGCTAGAAACAACACTTCCTCCACTGAGCCCCTAGTGCAAATTGAAAACTCAATCGCCTTTCCTTCCTCTCAATTTTTTTAGAGCCTGGAAAATGTCCTTATCTTCAACCATTATTACATTTCAGTTTAAAGATATCAGTACAGTATGATAGGTGCAAATGAATATGCAATGTTTTGGTACATAACATATTACTACAGCTGTCATGGAAGTTCATAAATACCGTATTTATCTATGTATAACACACACAGGAGTATAACACGCATCCCATTTTTAGGAGGGAAGGTTAAGGAAAAAAACATGCATTTTAAATAAAGAACTTTAAGCAAAATTAGGGTCACAGCTCATCAATGCACTCTGCTCAGTGCCCATCTGCAGCCTCTAAATTGCCCATCAATGCTCAATGCCCATCTGCAGCCTCTAATTGCCCATGCAGAGCCAGGGGGCATGGCTGTGAGTGACGGAGCGCCGGTTAAACAGGAGATCGCGGCTCTATGTAATTCAGAGGTGCTCACTCCTCTTCCCTCAGAGACAGCAGGGTACGGTGTATAACATGCATCCATGATTTTCCCCTGATTTTAAGGGGGGGAAAACGTGTGTGTTATACGCCAATATATACGGTATATTACGGTATATTATTTTTGTAATGAGGAGCTCCAATCCGATTAAAATATCATTCTTTTAATATGTGGCTTTTCAAATAATTACTATACAACCACCAGAGGTCAACACACAGAAGTATAAGGAAACCTTTTTTTTGTTTTCCTAAAGAAAGGGTTGTGTTTTTTTTTTTTTGTTTTTTTAACATATTCCTTTAATATGTGCTTATTTCAGATACAAATAGTTTAGAGACACTTTTTCGAACAAGGTCATCTTTAAGGTGCAACTTTAAAACAAAACAAAAAAAATGTAGTTCTGGCCTTCATTCAGGAGCTGTCCCTTGCAGCAATTCCTTTACACCACTAGATGTCCTTAGCCTTCTGGGTTGCATGATGCTGAGCAACTGACGGTATCTTGGACACTGCACCCTCTCCCCACACCCCTCACTACACCCACCCACTCACTGGCACCCTACACCTACTGTACATAGAGAGAAGCAGAGCACATGTCCACACTAAGTTCTGTATCAATGATCCTGTTCTGATCTTCTCCTCCCCACTGTGCTCTGGACCTGCATCATCCTGGCACCTACCTTAGTTATTTGAATCTTACAGAGTGTACACTGAACCAAGCATGTGCTTTAGGCAGTGTACACAAAAATATTGCTAGAAAGAGGAAGAGTTATTACATGCAATGTCTTTTCTACCAAAATCTCTACTTCCCGGGGGGGCATGGCCAAGATGGCAGACTGAGCGGACATGCTTCCCAGAGCTCTGCTGGAGGGTGATCTGATTATTCTCCTGTTTCTGGACTTACCTGCTCCTGTTTGGCAGTGATTGGGCTCTGGGTGCCTCATAAAAGAAACCCCCCCCCCCTCCCGGTGTGCAGCCATTGTGGTCTTTAACATCCAGTGGTGGGACATTTGGCGCTCTTCTCCAACATGGCTTCCCAGACAGACCATGAGGAGGCTGCTGCTCCTTCACCACCAAGCAGCGAGTCTGCCATCCTGGAGGGTACTGTGGTTTGTTCCCTGCAAACAAAGATTTGAGCCTTGGAGTACAGAGCGAAGGATGCAAAGAATCGTCACAGATAAAATAATCTTTGGCTTGTGGGGCTCCCATCAGGCTGAGAAGGTGGGAATCCCACTGTCTTTGTGTAAGAATTATTGCAGTCCTTGTTGGTCACAGCCCAGTTCTCCCCATATTTCACAGTGGAGGAGGCTCACCGTGTGCTACCTATGCCTGACCCAGAGGAATCTCCACCCCCCACGGTTATCCTGCGGCTGCTAAATTTTAGGCACCGTGAACTCCTCTGGGCTGCCCAGCCAGCTGGACACATTCTTTAACACACCACCAGACTACTGCTTTTTACGGATTACACAGTGGAAACCCAGAAACTGCATTGGTCCTTTGACTCCCATGTGGGTTAGGGGCAATTAATACAGTGTTTTGTTCCTGGTTAAACTATGTGTAATTAATGGAAAGACTGAATGTTGATTCACTACACCTAAAGATGCTGCACCTGACTGGAATCACTGCCTCCACAGAGATGACTGCACTCCTTCCTTTATTTTCCTTGCACCTTGTCTTCTGTGGGCAGTTACCTGCTGAACATGAGAGTTTAAAGCCCTTCTGTTGTACCCTGAAATTTCACCAGCTATCTATTAGGTGGTTTCTACCATACAGCTTAAACTTACTTGCCACCAAAGGGCATCAAATCATCCCATAGCTCTCTCTGATTAATTTGTTGCCTTTGAGTTTTCTGTTTGCAAGTATGTTCAAGTTTGTGCCCCTGACTTAGCCCAGGAGGCTGTGATTTATATTGTTCCCTTTTCTCCAGCATCTCTACCATCGGAGAAAGCTTGCTGAATTTCCTTTTTCCCTTTATAAGTTGAAGATCTGCTCTACCTATGCGATTGATTTGTTGGTGTCCCTACTCAAGTTCACATCCTCCACCCAGTTTGTTGGCCCCTGTAGGGCATGTTATGGGATCCTGGTGATGTGGGGCGGGGGGGGGGGGGTGGTGGGTTGGGGTGGTTGGACATTGCTGACCTTGTTTTGGAATTTACTGTTGTGACACTGTTTTTGTTTTTATCGTATTTTATTCTGATTAATGCCATGTACACTTTCTAACTATGTGAGGTTCCCCTTTTCTGGTCTGAGTCAAGTCCCCTGTGCCCTGATCCTCTTTAATTCTTTCCCATCTCCACATTATTGCTAATTTTCCTGTTTTGTGGAATGTCCGCTGCCTTACCTTAGCTGTGAAGAGGTCCCTGGTGTTTAATTATTTCACCCCACCTATGTGTCCTGCAGGAAACCCATCTAATCGGCATATGCATGTTAGTAGAATTACTGACGTCACCTAATGGTATTAACGATAGATTTTCACAGTTTTACCAATAGACATGTGCATCTTGTTTCGTTCCGATTCGAAATTCGGACACATTTTCATTATTCGGACATTCGGATGCATTCGAATTACCGAATTACAATGCTAACGAATTCAACCAAATTCGGCCGAAATTTGACTCAATACCGAATTCGAAATGATTTGAACATGATTCGAAATGATTTCAACCGCATTCGAAATGATTTGAACATGATTCGAAATTATTTCAACCGTATTCGAAATGATTTCAACATGATTCGACATTATTTCAACCGCATTCGAAATGATTTCAACATGATTCAACATTATTTCAACCGCATTCGAAATAGTTTCAACATGATTCGAAATTATTTCAACCGCATTCGAAATTATTTCAACATGATTCGAAATTATTTCAACCGCATTCGAAATTATTTCAACATGATTTGACATTATTTCAACCGCATTTGAAATGATTTCAACATGATTCGAAATTATTTCAACCACATTCGAAATGATTTCAACATGATTCGACATTATTTCAACAGCATTCGAAAATATTTTGTGACCCGACTTTAGGGTCATGTATCTCAGGGTCACTTGGTGCTAGAAACTCCAAATTTGGATATGTTGTAGTGCTAGTACTGTTGTGTTTGCATACCATATTTGGGGTTTCTAGCTATAAGTGACCCAGAGATATGTGGCCCCAAATTTGGGTCACAAAATGTCATTCTCTGCTGCAGAAAAGTGCTTGACATTTTGTGACCCGAATTTGGGGCCACGTATCTCGGGATCACTTGATGCTAGAAACTCCAAATTTGATATGCAAACACACTACTGTACTAGCACTACAACATATCCAAATTTGGAGTTTCTAGCACCGAGTGACCCCAAGATACATGGCCCTAAAGTCAGGTCACAAAATATTTTCGAATGCGGTTGAAATAATTTCGAATCATGTTGAAATCATTTCGAATGCGGTTGAAATCATTTCGAATCATGTTGAAATAATTTCGAATCCGGTAGAAATATTTTCGAATTTGGTTGAAATATTTTCGAATGTGGCCGATTTTTCGAATTCGGTAGAAAACTAAACGAAATCCGAAAATGAATTTAAGGAAGTTAACGAATATAACTAAACAAAATTAATAAATTAACGAATTAAAACTAAATGAAACTAAACGAATTTTTTCCTTTGGCACATGTCTAATTACCAAGCGCTGTACTCCTCTAGGGCTACCTATGGTGAATTTGACATGCTTATCTCAACTAAGGATGAGCTGAACACCCCCCTGTTCGGTTTGCACCAGAACCTTCGAACAGACCTAAACTTCGTGTGAACTTTAGAACCCTATTAAAGTCTATGGGACTCGAAAGTTCAAAATCTAAAGTGCTAATTTTAAAAGCTAATATGCAAGTTACTGTCCTAAAAAGTGTTTGGGGACCTGGGTCCTGCCCCAGGGGACATGGATCAATGCAAAAAAAAAGTTTTAAAAACTACAGTTTTTTTCAGGAGCAGTGATTTTAATAATATTTAAAGTGAAACAATAGAAGTGTAATATTCCTTTAAATTTCATACCTGGGGGGGGGTGTCTATAGTATGCCTGTGAATGGGCGCATGTTTCCCGTGCTTAGAACTGTCCCTGCACAAAGTGTCATTTCGCAAGGAAAAAAAGTCTTTTAAAATCACTTTGAATTGTCAGCTCCCGTAATACAGAGAAAACTCAATGAGTGTTCTCTGTATTACGGAGCTGACAATTCATTCATTGATAAAAAAAAAGCGTGGGGTTCCCCTAAATTCAATTACCAGGCCCTTCAGGTCTGGTATGGATATTAAGGGGAACCCCGCGTCAAATGGAAAAAATTTTTTTTACGTGCGGGTCCCCCTAAAAATCCATACCAGACCCTTTATCCGAGCATGCAACCTGGCAGGCCACAGGAAAAGAGGGGGGACGAGAGAGCGGCCCCCCCTCCTGAACCGTACCAGGCCACATGCCCTCAACAATGGGAGGATGCTTTGGGGGTCTGTGACCCCTCAAAGCACCATGTCCCCATGTTGATGGGGACAAGGGCCTCATCCCCACAACCCTGGCCGGTGGGCCTGCGGGCGGGGGCTTATCCAAATCTGGAAGCCCCCTTTAACAAGGGGACCCCCAGATCCCACCCCCCCTGTTTGAAATGGTAAGGGGTACCTACCATTTCACAAAGAAAGTGTAAAAAATGGTTAAATAAGACAAACACACTTTTGAAAAATTCCTTTATTAAAAATAAAAAAAAGATTCCAGATTACTTTTGTACCCATACTACCATAGAAATTATAAAATAGATATGGGTAAAATCACAAAGTATTTTATTACATCAATTTATTAAAAACATATACCAATAGCATGCTGAAAATGTCTCACAACTGGACTAATATTAATGTAAACTGGTACAAATTAGTTTTTTTTTTTCATGTTTTCTGTTTACTTGTGTACCTTGCAAGCTACTTTAACCTGTTTTGAACTCTCTGCATATTCTGTTCAATTACTAATGTCTCACTATGTTGTTTTGCATTGATATGATGTTTGCTGTCATTGCACCATGTCATTTTTTTAATAAAGAGCAATCCTGTGTATCAAAAAAAATTCTACTTCCCACAATTTTTTTGAAGGTTTAGTTGTTCTTTAATCTTGCACCCTCTTAGTGAGAGAGTGCCCATAGACAAAGGTGGGTGGTTGGCTGTCCATGTAAATTAAGGTTTTCCCACCTATCTGATCAATTTTTCCTCTTATATAGTGACGAACCTTGTTGGGGTTCTTCTAATACACGTAAAATAATCACCATCACAAAGAATAAGCCCACAGGTTGCTGTCATTGCATGTCTGTAAGTAGTTTAAGTTCATCCGTCTGAACAAACAACAAATAATGACATTTCTAGAGCACCTATTCTTGTATTTAGAGGGCACACATCAATGGTTCCCCGATTCAAATGTGGGTCAGCAGACAAGTAAAATGTTAGCATTATATCAATAATTCCTTTCAGGTAAACTTTAAAATAAATTACACAGGATGTTAGGTTTTGTGGGACAATTTTTTTCTAACAAATGCAGTAATTTAAACCGGAACTAGACTGCATCTGAGCACCAAAAACGCTATTTATTTAATTCTTAATATTCAATGCAAACTCACCCATCCATCTATGTCTCCATGCTTTAGTTTGCTAAGATATCATTTTGAAAAACAGCCCCTAGCGTTTATGGAATTGGCCATCTTGAGTAAGTGCAGATGATGTATGTAGAATTTACTTCCTGGAAACCATCTGCCCTTAGCTGAGGCATACAGGCAGGAGGGTGTGCTTATCTGAGAAAGCCCCTCCTGAGGACTCCTGGGATGTATGACATAATTTACCTAGGCCTGGTAACCAGGAAGTAAGTTTAAAACAAATAAATATGATACACTTTCCTATCTATTTACTAATGCTAGCAGCATAAGGATTAAAAATAGTCAGTGTTGATTGAGAGAGTTAAGTTCCACTTTAAGGTGAGGTTATTACAATTCAACCAATAATCCAGTTGCATGAGTGTGACCAATAAACATGTCTTGGTAGAGAGTTATTGATTAAAATTATGTTTATTATCTTTATCACAGGGCTCACACCTGCTGCCTATCAACCAGTGTACTCTGCTTCAAAGCACGGGGTAATTGGATTCACAAGATCAATAGCAGTGAGTATACCATAGCATATAAATTATCATTCAAAGACAGCGATGATCACATGGTTGTAGAAGTGGTTTAATAGTCTTCATCTGAATATATTGTGCATTTTTTTGCCCTAAGTAAATGATGGAAGCTGATTTAAATAGAATAATTCTTCCTACAAACATTTGAAAAGGAATAACATTAAATGATCTAGTCATTTTGACATTCAGCCGCCATAATACTGAAAATGCCAATATATTATTCGCTTACTACTTCCAAGTACTTTTTCAATTTGAGATTAACATGAATGCTTGGAATGTAGCTGTGAACCTGTGGATAAAATCTCTGACACGTTTTGACAGACTGTGTGGTTTTTGTTTTTGTGATTTATAAGACATTCAGAAAAACATATGTATGTATAAATCATCCCTCTGCTAGACAAGACCTAACAATCTTTTGTAACCAAAAATAAAATTAGTCAGTGCCTCCAAAGTGGTAGCTGAAACAAGCTATGAAATAAGACTCGTATAAATGTGGAATGCCTATTTTCTATGTATTTTAATACATATATTCACTAAATTACTTCCAGATGGAAACATTTTATCCAATGTAAATAAACATAAGAGAGTGCTTAAAATGGGACAAGAGGGCAAATGCCCCCAGGTCTATGGTTTTCGACAAATTATGGCCTGCTGTAAAAATATTAAATTCTCTATTTCAGTGCATCATATACTTACTGCAATATTGGTCTCACTAAATTAGAAATCTAAAGCTGATCAATTGATGTCACCAGCCCATATAAACATTGATTTTGCAGATAATGTTCAAGAGCATAAGCTTGAATAAAAGATGAGGCCAGAATGGCTTCTGCCTGAACATTGTTTCACATACTGAGTGTGCGTATAGGCCATATACACACACCGGCCACTTTATTAGGTACACCTGTTCAGTTGCTTGGTAACAAAAATTGCTAGCCACCAATCACATGACAGCAACTCAATGTATTTAGGCATCTAGACTTGCTGAAGTTCAAACTGAGCATCACAAGGGGGAATAAAGGGAATTTAAGTGACTTTGAACGTGGCATGGTTTTTGGTGCCAGACGGGCTAGTCTGAATATTTCAAAAACTGCTGATCTACTGGAATTTTCATGCACAGTCATCTCTACGGTTGACAGAGAATGGTCCGAAAAAGAAAAAATACCCAGTGAGCAGCAGTTGTGTGGACAATAAATGCCTTATTTATGTCAGAGGAGAATGGAAAGACTGGTTTGAGATGATAGAAAGCTAACAGTAAGGCCGCGTACACACGCGGGGACTGTTCGCTCAACTTTGTCCGCTGAACAGTGTTTCAGCGGACAGTCCGCTCGTGTGTGGGCTTTCAGCGAACAGTCTGCTGAACAAGGTTTTTCGGAATTTCCGAAAAACTGTCCGCTGAAACCTTGTTTCAGCGAACAGTCCCCTCGTGTGTAGGCTTGTTCGTCAAACAAAGTTCCGCGCATGCTCAGAAAGAATTTATACGCCGAAGGTTGCATTGCAGTGTATAGGACGTCGTTTTCTAGTCCCGTCGTACGTGCCGTTCACGTCATCGCGCACGGTTTCAGCAAACTGTTCGTACGTCGTGTGTGGCCATGTCCGTCCATGCTAATTTTGAGCGGACTGTCCGCTGAAACTGTTTGACGAACAAAGTTGAGCGAACAGTCCCCGCGTGTGTACGCGGCCTTACTGAAAAAAACACTTGTTAAAACCAAGGTATGAAGAATACCATCTCTGAATGCACAACACATCGAACCTTGAGGCAGATGGGTTACAGCAGCCGAAGCAGCAGAAGACCATTCCGTGTGCCACTCCTATGAGCTAAGAATAGGACACTGAGGTTACAATTTGCACAGGCTCACCAAAATTGGACAATAGAAGACTGGAAAAATGTTGCCTGGTCTGAGCCTCTATTTCAGCTATGACATTCAGATGGTAGGGTCAGAATTTGGCATAAACATCATGAAAGCATGGATTTGTCCTGCCTTGTATCAACAGTTAAGGCTGGTGGTGGTGTAATGGTGTGTGGGATGTTTTCTTGCCACACTTTGGGCAACTTGGTACTAATTGAGCGTCATTTAAACACCACGGCCTTACTGATATTGTTGCTGACCATGTCCATCCCTTCATAACTACAGTGTACCCATCTTCTGATGGCTGCTTCCAGCAGGATAATGTTGCAAAGCTCAAATCATCTCCAACAGTTTTTTTTAACATGACAATGAGTTCACTATACTCCAATGGCCTCCACAGTCACCAGATTTCGATCCAATAGAGCACCTTTGGGATGTGGTGGAATGGAAGATTAACATCATGGATGTGCAGCCAACAAATCTGCAGCAACTGCGTGATGCTATCATGTCAATATGGACCAAAATCTCTGAGGAATGTTTCCAACACCTTGTTGAATCTATGTCCCAAAGAATTAAGGCAGTTCTGAAGGCAAAAGGGTGTCCAACCCAGTACTAGCAAGATGTAGCCAATAATAAGGCGGCCGGTGAGTATACTTCACTATAATGAGCTGCATGGTGTAGAGCATCTTAAACTATATTATATATAATTATAAATAGTTAGTTTTGATCCAGGCTAGGAAATATTTCTATAGCTTCACAATTTAGTCATTGCAATGGCTAAAGAAAAAATGTGATGTAGTAGGATACCATGAAAAGGAACTCCATACTCTAAATTTAGTGTTAAGTCAACCATTTCAGTGGTGTACTAACTCTGAAATTAGACATTTTTTACAAAAAATGTTTAGTAGAAAATGTTATACTTTGGATCAAAGTGATTGATTAGATACTTCAAGATGTCAATCGAGATATTTCAGAATTGCCAGACCTTAATCGATTCTCAAATGGATACTGGATACAATGCTACATAATAAATTACTCTTTTTTTTTTTCATTGATATCTCCATTTTGCCTATATGCTTTGAATACATATAATGAAAACACAGACGGAGACAAGGAGAAATATACAATATATTTACTAAAAGCCTTTCCCGATGAACTGATTTTTTTTCCGGCTACTACTCATCTGGTTACGGATTTCATTTGAAGTAAAACGTGAGATTTGCAGTGACCAAAATAAAGATTGGCCTCAAAATGACTGGAACATGAGGGGGCTTTGAGATGTAGTGTTATGAAACAGTACATCATTTTTATCAATCTCTTAGCTGCTTGTTGCTTAGTAATAAGAGCCTTTGTGACCCTGATGTCACTGACTTATCTAGTCTATTCAGAATGTAAGAAATAATAATGATGTTTTCCAGTCCTGGCTTTTCCTTTTTTATAATTTGGATATATGATCATTGTCATTCAATGAGCAAATAGAGTCGACAGCAGGAACAATTTGTTCTGTGTTTAGATGCTTTGTGCCAAATAAAATGGAACTTTCACAGTACAAGTAAATGATTACAGTGTTTAAAAGCAGAGAAAAGTTATTAGCTTTGGAAACAAGGTACAGCTCAGAGGAAAGATCAATTCCCTACAAATTACCCTTCTGATGTTTATACACGGTCAGAACCTGACAGAAAAACAATAGCAACATCACTGCTGTTTGTAATAAATCTTGGTTATAAAATCCATATGCAAATGATTTCTACAGTTTCCTGCAGCACCTACAAAAGAAACAATGTCCAAAAAATAGTCAATTAGTTACATCAGTTTGATGGCCTTTTAATAACTTGTTGTCTTTGACTAAAAAAAAAAAAAAAAAACAATGCCTGCCAATGAGCCTAGTATTACAGGATGTTTGTCCTCATAAAGACCTGCACTGGCAATGACTAGCTTATCAAAACCAGCAGAAACATTTTGAACATGTTTAAAAATCTCAAGCAAAAAAATCTTGCTGAACATCTGAGATGCTGACTGGCAGGATCAGGGAAAATTGGTGTATAATGTGAGATTGTTTACACTTATAATATACTGTTGTATAATTTATGAACATACCATATCTCACGAAAGTGAGTACACCCCTCACATTTTTATAAATATTTTATTATATCTTTTCATGTGACCACACTGAAGAAATTACACTTTGCTACAATGTAAAGTAATGAGTGTACAACTTATACAACAGTGCAAATTTTCTGTCCCCTCAAAATAATTGAACACATGGCCATTAATGTCTAAACTGCTGGCAACAAAAGTGAGTACACCCCTAAGTGAAAATGTCCAAATTGGGCCAAAAATGTGTCAACATTTTATGTGGCCAGCATTATTTTCCACCACTGCCTTAACCCTCTTGGGTTTGGAGTTCACCAGAGCTTCACAAGTTGCCACTGGGGTCCTCTTCCATGCCTCCATGATGACATCATAGAGCTGGTGGATGTTCGAGACCTTGCGCTCCTCCACCTTCGGTTTGAGGATGCCCCACAAATGCTCAATAGGGTTTAGGTCTGGAGACATGCTTGGCCAGTCCATCACCTTTACCCTCAGCTTCTTTTCTTTTTTAATCAACAAAAAGGTTTTTATTGATGAGAACATAAGGCAATACATGGTACATTGTATATATGTATGATATTTAAGTACATATCAAGATAATATCAGGGTTTTTAATTCACATAACTACATATTAGTGGTTTTAGTTGTGTAGTAAAAACTGTTATCATACTCCCAAGAGAATATAGTACTGCCACAGCCTAGTGCTCCTACAACAAGGAAACAAGACTAAAACAAGATTTACCCTTGAATGTCAGGTATGAAACCAACCATTTACGCATCATCCGTGGTTCAGGTCTATCTAACATGTAAAACATTCTCCCTACCGATTCAAATAACAGCGCCATATACACATGATGGAAATATTCCGTCAGACCCAGCGTAGTCTTGACCCTATTCCAAATTTTCATCAGAGATCGTGTGAACTGTGGAGCAAGAGGAGGGAATTCTAGGAAAACCCATCTCCATATTGGATAGGGCAGTATAGTCCATGCCATGGCCCATGGGAAGACCACTGGAGGGGTCCGCCACCGTCCCGAGATCCCAGCCTGTGAAGTATTGGAGCTGTGCCACCAGATAATACATCTGGCAGTGCAGAACTGCCATTTGGGGTCGTTATCATGTTGGAATACTGCCCTGCGTCCCAGTGGCTGAAGAGAGGGGATCATGCTCTGCTTCAGTATGCCACAGTACATTATAAATATAAAGAGGTAGGTGGCGCTTCCAAGAGACTTAGTAATATATTGACCAAAGCAATCTTGAAAAAGTGCTAGAGTGTATGTGCAAGTACAAATTGTTACCAAGACTCCAAATGATCCTATAGTGCAAAAAACTTTATCAATAAAAATAAAGAATAAAAAGTGGTTCTGACAACGTCTGATTATGAAACGTGTAAGTCAGAACTTGGAACGTGATCACGTCACTTCTGGTACTTCCGGTTTCCTTTATCTGGTCTGTGATCACTTTCTGCACAGAAGCTGTGACCAATTTGTTGTATATACTTTGGAATTTTGCACCAGTCACTTTGGAGTGTAAGGTTTATGGACATTGATTGCACAAGTCACTTTGGACTATTATAGGATATTACATATATATTTTGTGTTCTTTTTTATACATATATCTTTCCTTTACTAGCACTTTATCATTCTGTTTATGGATGAAGATTTTGGTACATAGCAATAATTGCAGTAATTCTCATAGTTTTACAAGGTAGTATCTGGATGTGATATAGTGGGTGGATGTGTCTGGAAGTTCCCCACCTTGACAACTGGGGGCACGGACAATTCATTTAGTCCATTTGTCCTCCCATGGATCATGTTTTTCTAACATTAGCTACCGTATATACTCGAGTATAGGCCGACCCGAATATAAGCCGAGGCCCCCAATTTACCCCCAAAAAACTGGAAAACTTATTGACTCGTGTATAAGCCGAGGGTGAGACATGGCTGTCCATCCCTGTGTGTGTGTCCGTCCATCCCTGTGTGTCCATCCATCCCTGTGTGTGTATCCATCCATCCATCCATCCATCCCTGTGTGTGTGTGTGTGTGTGTGTGTATTCATCCATCCATCCATCCCTGTGTGTGTGTGTGTGTATCCATCCATCCATCCATCCCTGTGTGTGTGTGTGTGTATCCATCCATCCATCCATCCCTGTGTGTGTGTGTGTGTGTGTGTGTGTCCGTGCAGCCTTGTGTGTGTGTGTGTGTGTGTGTGTGTGTGTGTGTGTGTGTGTGTGTGTGTGTCCGTGCAGCCTTGTGTGTGTGTCCAGCCTACCTGTGTCCCAAGCCTCCGTCCCGAGCCGCCGTCGTCCCGAGCCTCCTCCGACCCGTGCCGTGCCTCCTCCGTCCCGTGCCGTGCCTCCTCCTTCCCGTGCCTCCTCCGTCCCGTGCCGTGCCGATGGATCGCCGCTCTTCTCGGCGGCCATTCTACAATTCAAAATTCCGCCTCCGCCTGTGATAGGCGGAACACTCAATTTCCCAGCAGCCTGTGTTCCGCCTATCACGGACATCCTCTCATACTCGTCCGTAGTATGAGAATGAGCGGATGTCCGTGATAGGTGGAACACTGACTGCTGGGAAATTCAGTGTTCCGCCTATCACAGGCGGAGGCGGAGAAGGAGGCGCGGCTTTTAAATTTTAATGTCCGCCGTCTGTCTGCTCGATACGCTGATCGAGCAGTCAGACAGCGGTAACTCGAGTATAAGCCGAGGGGGCACTTTCAGCCTCAAAAAAGAGGCTGAAAATCTCGGCTTATACTCGAGTATATACGGTAGATGGAATAATGCTGTGAGAACTCTTAGTGCACCCCTATAAGGAAATTTCTCTCTCTCTCTCTCTCTCTCTCTATATATATATATATATATATATATATATATATACAGAGAGAGAGAGAGAGAGAGAGATATTTCCTTATTAGCACTTTATTCTGTTCATGGATGAAGATTTTGCCACATAGCACTATTTTCAGTTTTGAAAAACACTTTTCATTCTTTATTTTTATTGATGAAATTTTGGAGTCTTGGTAACAATTTGCACAGTTTTTCAAGATTGCTTTGGTCAATATATGACTAAGTCTCTTGGCAGCGCCACCTACCTCTTTATATTTATATTGCACTCTACTTCACGCAGTGACGTTTCCAGGGGAGGCAGCAGCCATATTTACGGTTATCACCTAGCCTTGCCACCTTCAGGTAAACCCTCTCTTCAGGAAAGCCTATCAAGTCTCTAACTAATCTTTTACCACTCCCATCAAGCTCTCCCTTTTATATTGTAAAGCACTGCATAAACTGTTGGCACTATATAAATCCTGTATTATAATAATAATAATTTACACCTAAGCGCGGCATTATACGTAGAGTATGTCACAGTAGATGTTGGCATTCATGGTTCCCTCAATGAACTGTAGCTCCCTAGTGCTGGCAGCACTCTCGCAGCCCCAGACCATGACACTCCCACCACCATGCTTGACTGTAGAGAAGACACACTTGTCTTTGTACTCCTCACCTGGTTGCCGCCACACACGCTTGACACCATCTGAACCAAATAAGTTTATCTTGATCTCATCAGACCACAGGATATGGTTCCAGTAATCCATGTCATTAGTCTGCTTGTCTTCAACAAACTGTTTGCGGGCATTCTTTTGCATTGTAGAAAAGGCTTCCTTCTGGGATGACAGCCATGCGGACCAATTTGATGCAGTGTGCGGCATATGATCTGAACACTGATAGGCTGACCACCCCCACCCCTTCAACCTCTGCAGCCATGCCGGCAGCACTCATACACCTACTTCCCAAAGACAACCTGTGAATATGCTGTTGAGCATGTGCACTAAACTTCTTTAGTAGGCCATGGCGAGGCCTGTTCTGAGTGTAACCTGTCCTGTTAAACTGGTGTATGGTCTTGGCCACCAGGCTCCAGCTCATTTTCAGGGTCTTGGCAATCATCTTATAGCCTAGGCCATCTTTACATAGAGCAACAATTTTTTTTTCAGATCCTAAGAGAGCTATTTGCCATGAAATGCCATGTTTAACTTCCACTGACCATTGTGAGAGAGTAAGATTGATAACAACAAATTTAACACACCTGCTCCCCAGTCAGACTTTGGACATTTTTCACTTAGGGGTGTACTCACTTTTGTTGCCAGTGGTTCAGACATGAATGGCTGTATGTTGAGTTATTTTGAGGGGACAGCAGATTTACACTGTTATACAAGCTGTACACTCACTACTTTACATTTTTACAAACTGTAATTTCTTCTGTGTTGTCACATGAAAAGATATAATAAAATATTTAATAAAATGTGAGGGGTGTACTCACTTTTGTGAGATACTGTGCATAGTTCACAATCACTATAGAAAGTATCACGTGTCACAACATGCACCCAATGATTCAATACACAAAAAAGTCTCCTTGGATTTTCAAAAAAGTCACTAATGATTATCAAATGTGTTCAACAAATATACCTAGTATTTCATCTTCACTGAATGTTTCAGTGTGAACTGACAAAGATATCTGACCTTAGGTACAATGGTAAGCTTTCATATGGCATGGCAAAATATGCTAAATTTAATAGCTGCAAAACCAACCTGCATTTGTTCTAGATGCCAACACTCCAATACTGAAATATTAAAGATTTGCAAACATGGTTTTAATGATTTTCAGTCCTGTATTAAGAGGTGTAAGAAAAGGTGGCACAAGTACATACACCTAATGACGACAAATCAAAATGTAGCCTTTAGCAACTTAGTTCAGACAGCCAACCAAAGCTTGTTTCTGATCTGCCAGTATGGTCTATTGTCCTTCACTGATTTGTGACTCAAGGTTTTATGTCCACAACCAAAGTGTTACTTTAGAACCTATGAGGGGCTTTGATCTTGTAGTGTCAGGCAAGAAAAATATTATATTTTGTGCTTCAGTATTCATGTCTGTTTTTATATTAAAACATTTGGCCTTTGACTTTAGCCTATATGTTCCATAAAGAACTGAATCTACGAACTAGCTTCATGGCCATCAATCAATACCCAGCAAAAAAAGAAAATGTAATTTGCTACTGTCAGTATACAGTATGAAGATGTATTAACCTGCACGGTGTGAACCTAATAAAGACTTTATGGTGCAAAAGTGACTAGTCTTGCATGATCATGATATTAGTCCCTGTAACATATACTGACCAATTTAGTTGATGACTTACAATGCTGCATTTCAGACAGTCTTGTTTTATTGCAGTTTGATTTCTGGTTTATTTTCATATTGACAAGCTTGAGGCTGTCTTTGGTCTGACAGATGTGCTTATAATTTGTATGCATACATGTTACATTGCTTAAAAGGTTTTACAATTTAACTTTAAACTGAAATGTCAGTTTTAGGTAGTTAAAGTCCCTTCTAGCTTTTTACAATCAGGAAGAGCTTAACCATTCCAGGTACCCCATCATATAAATGAATGCAAGAAGGGTTTACAGTTAAACATAGACTACCTTTTAAATTACCTCTATGGGGATAGAAACTGAGGACATCTTTGGAGATGGATAAAGCAGAAACTGGACACCTACTTGAAGAGGGAAGATGACAGGAACTAAAGGGCCTTTTTGGAGATGGATGGGTACAAAAACTGGAGACCTTAGAGATGGTTGGAAAGAGAAACTGGAGACCTGCTTGGAAAAAGAAAAAAAAACAAAATGTAAACTAGAGCCCTCCTTGGAATGGGGTAGGGAAACAAACTGCAGATCTCCTTGGTGTAGGCTAGGGACGTAAGCTAGAAACTGTTGGTAACAGAAGCTGGAGACCTCCTTGGAAAGGGATGGGAATAGAAACTGGAGATGTTCCTAGGGATGGGTGAGAACAGTTGTAGTTGATTCAATCTCAATTTTAAAAAAATGCAGCCTAATAGGTAGTGGTAAGAGTGTACATTTCAAACTTAATTACTGTTATTTCTTTCTTCTCTACAGGCACTTGCATCTATTGGAAACTATGGAGTACGAATAAATACAGTTTGCCCAGCCTTTGTAGACACTCCACTTCTAGAATCTATTGAGAAAGAAGAAAATATGGGAGAATTTTTTAAATACAAGGATAACATAAAAGACATGATGAAATCATTTGGTGTACTAGAGTAAGTGCAGAAATGAGTACAAGTAACCTTTGATTTAATTAGCAGATTTCCATGGTTCATATTTATACATGATAACCTTTGACTTCCCCCGAGCCTGAACTTTATTTTTTAGCTCATTAGTAGCCACTACTAATGTCAGGATGCCAGCTTTGCATTATTTTGACATGCTGTCAGTATGGAGGCCCCCAGTGCAGGACAATGTGGACATGTGAACAGAAGAGTATCTAAAGCTGCATTAATTTGTGTCTGGTGTTCAACTGTAATTGCTAATAGGACTAAATGACATGACAAGGCCTTTGGTTGAAACCCACCCAGTCAAACCTCAAAGCTAGTCCACAGAATGTTGGGGCGTAACAGCATAAAGTGAAGTACCAAAGCATCATATTTTGGGCATTGTGTCTCCTGAATGGCATAGTAAGCACAAGTGACATTACAATTTCTTATCCTGCACTGGATTTGACGTTGTACCATACTTATTCAGTGGTGGCTTTGGGTCCCTCCCTGGACCTTTGTAGGGGAGGGACCCAAATAATTTTAGGGAGGGGAGGGTTCACAATCATTTTAAAACTCAATCTGTGAGATATATATCTCCCTTAGGAGCTAGCGACACTCTGAGATTAATGCAGAGAACCAAGCCACTGCAAACGGTGATGTTACACTCAGCCAAACTTTATTCTGTGAAGCCATAACAAGTCCCCACCTTGGCGCCACCCACGCTAATCTTTTTAAGACCAAACTTGAGCATTTGCTATTGTCACTGAGTAGAGTTCACCGAACAGTTCGAGCTGAGCAGAAGTTTAACCTAAACATTGCCTGTTCTCCCGTTCAGCAAACAACCAAATTTGAGGGGCACTCAGCAGGATGCTCGCCCACTGAGTGCCCCAAAATACACTGCATGCTGCACAATGCATTCTAGGGCCCTAATTGGATGACGCATGTTCAGGTGCAAGGCTTTCCCCAATCAGGGCACAGAGCACAGTCAGAGCCATGATTGGACAAAGTCATGATGATCAGTGCCCATAGTCCCATTCCACAGGAACCTTTTGCAGTGCGGTATTGACATGGAAATAGGTAGAGCAGGGCTCAGTTAGGCTCAAATTAAAGTGCATCAAACACCACTTTTTATTGAATAAAGGGCATCTAATTATACATTTCTCACTGTCTATTAAATTTGGCTAATAAGTCCCCCCATCATCATATCTGGGAGGCCAACAAGGAGAGGGAGACATTCACATGCCACTATGAGAGAGCCAGCAGTGTCTGTGTTCACAGGCAAAGGTGGACGTGGTCTGTCCTCAGGCGGGGCACATTTTTCTCTATTTAGTTATGTTGCCCGAGGAGGTGGTGGACCAGTTTAGTAATCCATCCTCATCCTCCTCATCCTCTATAACCCAAGCTGACACTAATTTGCAGTCCACCGCAGCTGCCAGAGCAGCCTCTTCTGTCTGCTTGTCTACAGCTACTCCTTCTATAGCCCCTTCAACATGCACAGAGGAGTTAGCTGAATTATTTGAACACCGTGTCAGGCCTGCACCCTCCAAAAGTAACTGTGAGCAGTTACAGGGTGCAGGCACCACCAACACCCAAGGCACAATATTTCCACACCTGTGTGATCTTTTTAGGAGCAGAATCCAATCCTGTGTTTGCCAAGAGTAACTGTGAAGGGTTATGTAGAGAAGGCATCACCAACACCCAAGGCCAATTTTTTACGCACCATTTTTACACCAAATTTTTACGCACCTGTTACTTCTATCCAAAGTCTGAGAAAGAGACAACGGGGGGTGATCAGCCCAACTTTATCAATGAGGAACGGTGCTATATCACATTATATTAGGCTTGTACAATCCATTTGTATTTAGGAAGAGGTGGGTTCTAAAGGTAGTATATTCAGAAAAGCAGAGTGGGACTTTTAGGGTACCAATAATCATAAGAAAAAATAAGAAAATTTTTAAAGTTATTAACTTTAGTCACAAAGTTTAAAAATATTACCGTACATGAAAGGATAAAATCATTGGTTATCTGCATCATATATATGTTTCATCAGTAAATATGTCTTCAGGCGGCAACTTGAAAAACCTCAGAAATATAAGCATACAAAAGTGCCAATGCTAAATATTACAATCAGATACATAAATAGCTAATTAAGCATATTCCTATATATAAGGTTACTTTGATAGGCTACCACTTATGTTTTTTGAAGAGTTGGTGGGGCTAATCACCCTTCCAATCCAATTTCCAGGGCCTCTTTCTTGAACTTACATTCTTATATTTTCTTATATAAATGCATCATTGGGTTATGTATAAAAATAACACTATATATATAGGAACATGTTTAATTGGTGCTTTATGTATCTGATTGTAATATTTGGCATTGGTACTTATGTATACGTACTTTCCAGAACACACTGTTCTCCTCCTTATGAAGAAGCTTTATGAGTTTATGCTTTGAGGTTTTTCAGGTTGCCATCTGAAGACATCATTACTTATGGAACATATGATGCAAATAACCATTGATGTATTTGTTTGGTATCCTTTGCTGTATGGTAATATTTAAAAATTTTGTGAATTAGGTTAATAACACTTAGAATTTCCTTATGGTTATTGGTACCCTAAAAGTCACACTCTGCTTTTTTAAAACTACATTCTAATAGGGGGGAGCAGTGGCGGCTGGTGGTAAAAAAAATTGGGGGGAGGGGCAGCAAACAGTGCACCCAGAGACACACACATCAGAAGCACCGGAGCATTTACCCCATCTATGGCAGTGATGGGCAGCGGCTTCTCCTTCCCCCTGCTCTCGTCCTTGGCATCACAGGCATTACGGGCAGCTTCCCCTTCCCCTGCTCTCCTCCACGGGCATCGCTGGCGGCTACCCCATCTCCTGCTTTCCTTGTATCACAATGGCTTCCTTCTCCTTCCTCCTCTTCCTCGGTGGCCAATCGGAATGCTTCTCCTTTCGGCCAATTGGGAAACGTGTCTAAGATCCACTTCATGATTGGCTGGGAGTATCAGTGTGAAAAATAGCAAATATTATATTGCTATTGTCACACAACTGGGTTGGCTATAAACACGGTGTTCTGCACCCCGAGCCCACCCTTTTTTGAAGCCCAATAGAGCCTCTGGCTCTAATCACGTGCTTCAAACCCCCCCCCATTGGAATCCATGCATCCGGTGCCCTGTATGTAGATCAAGGAGCTGGATGCATGGATGGGGGGCATTGCCCATGCACCCCTAATAGACAGGCTGCCACTGGGGATGAGGTACCATCTGTGATTTTGATTGGGATCTAGCATCAAGTTTATGGATTCTAAAGCTAGATATACTCTCGCAGGCCACTTTATTAGGTACACCTTGCTGGTGTCGTGTAGAACCTTCAGAACTGCCTTCATTCGTCATGGCATAAACTGAACAAGGCATTTGAAACAATCCACTGAGATTTTGGTCCATATTGACATGATTGCATCACACAGTTGCGGCAGATTTTTCGGCTGCCCATCCATGATGTGAATATCCTGTTCCACGACATCCCACAGTTGCTGTATTGGATTGAATTCTGATGACTGTGAAGGCAATTAGAGTACAGTGAACTCCTTGTCCTGTTCAATAAACCAGTGTTGAGATGATTTTGAGCTTTGTGACATGGTGCATTATTCTGCTGGAAGTAGCCATCACAAGATGAGTACACTGTAGTCATAAAGCGATGGACAGGGACAGCAACAATACTAAGATAGTTTGTGGCATTTAAACAATGCTCTATTGGTACTAAGGGCCCCAAAGTGTGCCAAGAAAATATCCCCTACACCATTATACCACCAGCCTGAACCATTAATACAAAGCAGGATGGATCAATGCTTTCATGCTGTTTACACCAAATTCTGGCCCTAGGAGCTGAAATCAAGACTCATCAGACCAGGCAATGTTTTTCCATTCTTCTATTGTCCAATTTTGGTGAGCCTGTGCAAATTGTAGCCTCAGTGTCCTGTTCTTAGCTGACAGGAGTGGCCCCCAGTGTGGTCTTCTTATGCTGTAGCCCATCTGCTTCACGGTTTGGTGTGTTGTGTGATCAGAGATGGTATTCTGCATACCTTGGGTGTAACCAGTGGTTATTTGAGTTACTGTTGCCTTTCTATCATTTCAAACAAGTCTGCCCATTCTCCTCTGATATCAACAAGGCATTTTCTTCCACACAACTGCTGCTCACTGGATATTTTCTCTTTTTCGGACCATTCTTTGTAAACCCTAGTGATGATGTGTGTGAAAATCCCAGTAGATCAGCAGTTTTTGAAATACCAACCCGCCTGGCACCAATAACCATGCCACATTCAAAGTCACTTAAATCCCATTTCTTCCCCATTCTGATGCACGCTTTGAACTTCAGCAAGTCTTCTTCACCACTAGATGCTTATATGCATTGAGTTGCTGCCATGTGATTTGCTGATTAGCAATTTGTGTTACTAAGCAATTGAACAGGTGTACCTAATAATAAAGGGCAGATGAGTGTATATTTTCTGCATACAGTATATGGTTCACTGTATTGATAGTATCTATATCCCCCCACCATATTCTAGTGACGTCATTACATTTCTCTCCGTATTTATTACAAGCAAGCATGTTGTTTCTAATGTAGTAGTAGTAGTAGTAGTAGTAGATTTCAATAATGCTTTAATATTTGAAATGGATAGACATCACTTCTCTTGGGGTGCAGTGTTTTAGCTGTCTTTCATCTTAGGGGTATTATATATATGGCGTATGATACAACCTAGAGAGAGAAAAGGATACTTGTTTCTCTAAAATGCATGTAACTTTTTTTTAGGATAGTTTAAGCAGTTGGCTTTCCCAATGTTGCACCAATAATTCAAAGGATTGAATATATGGCAAAGAAATTTAGTATTATTCTCGATTGGTAATACTTTTAAAGAAATAATAGAGATTCCTTTCCTTGGAGCTTAAATCTTTGATAGTTAAGATTAGTTTCCTGTGCCCGCTTCTATTCATTCAAACCTTAAAGATTTTTTTTAGAGTGCAATAATTTTATAGATTCTCCTTTGGTAATCTGGGACACCTTGGAAGCATATCTCTGAGGGCTACTTGTTAAACAAATTTCAGCTGTTAAAGCAAATAAAAGAATGGGAGAGAAATTTGATAAAACAAATGATGAGAGCAGAAAAAAACATAGTAAAGATCAAACTCCCTCTACTATTTCTTTAAAGAAATTGGAAGCAGCACATTATCTAGCGGAAAACTAAAGATAACTGACTTTTTTTATATAAAAAATTTTCTTATTTATTTTTTTTGAAGCAGCGTTTTTTTGAAAAGGGAGAATAAGCTGTACATTTTATTGAAAACCAGAACATGGGCTCAGCAGCCATCAGTGTGAAAAGGGGCAAAAGAAAGTGGAGTATGAGTATAGTCTCTTCTACTTCTGATATAGCAGACACATTCTATCAATTTTACAGTCCCTTCAAAAGGGCATATTCAGACCAACAACTGGGTAGTTATTTAGAAAAGATAACATTAGCAGTTTTGTGAGTTGAGGGACAGATTATTTTGATTCTCCTTTTGCTTTGGAAGAGTTGAATAAAGCATTGTAAATGCTTCCAAATTACAAGGCCTCGAGGATCGTCTTCCAACAGATGTATAGAAAGCTCTCTTGACATTACTATTAGATGCTATTATTGCATCTTTTGAGCTCAGTTTACTACGAGCCCTATGTCTGAGGTTGAAATATGTGGAAACCAGATAAGGAGTCATACTGCCCAATATCTTACTGAATTGTTAAGCTAAAATGTTGTCATATCACTTGTTTGAGGAGATACATATAATTATAAATCCCAACCATACAGGCTTTATACCGGATGTACAGCCCTTACAAATACAACACATTTTTAAATGTACAAACACCTCCTGATAATGCAAGAGATTTCGATATAACCAAAGCCTTTGATGTTGTGGAATGGTCTTCTTTGTAGGCTGCATGAGGGGAAAAAATCAATTTCAGCCTTAAATTCATTAAATGGATTAAAATTGTATATGGGAATTTTCATATAAGAATGCGAATTAATAGCTGCCTTCTAATATCAAATTATGTATCAAAGGAGCCCTTTATGAACCATTGGCAGTAATGACCTGACATTCCATGAACATTAATGGCTTAGAACAGTGATGGCGAACCCTGTCACCCCAGATGTTTTGGAACTACATTTCCCATGATGCTCAACTATACTGCAGAGTGCATGAGCATCGTAGGAAATGTAGTTCCAAAACATCTGGGGTGCCAAGGTTCACCATCACTGGCTTAGAACAAGGTCCTATAGCAAAAATAGCAATATGTACCGATCATATTCTTCTATTTTCAGGTGATATAGACTGCTCATGAGAAAAAGTTATAACCAGTTTCTACCTGTGGTCACTTTTCAGGACTATTAATAGTAAATCTGTACTGTTACCTATTGATGTGGAGCTCTGCAACATCCATTATCTCTTTTTTTTCACTTTGTTTTCTATTGAAAGCAAAAGGTATTACACAAACAAGATCTAGTACGGTGCGTACAGAAACACCTATACAAAGCCTCATCAAAATGGGGTCCATTACTTCTTTTAAATAATTGTGTGATAATCTCACAATCTTAAAATGTACACTTCATTAAATGTGTATTACATGCAATTATTCACAGGTGTGTATTGTAAAGAGTACCTAAAATAATTGTATATTTAGAGATCTCCTAAAAATGTAAAAAATGTAAAAAAACATTACAGCATCCAACTGATAAAGGAGAAAACCCCAAATAATTGATATATATGGTATTTAGTAACCACGCCGGTGCAATATTGTACAGACTGGGTTAAGGGGATTTTCCTTCTATAAGGCCTGATTCACACCTATGCATTTTTTGTGCTTATTGCACTTTGCAGATTTGCAATATATCCATTTAACATGGTTTCCTATGGAACACGTTCTGTAGAGCAAATCTGCAAAATGCAAAAAGCACTAAAAATGCATAGGTGTGAATCAGGCCTAATAGTTGATAAGTGTAAATGTGCAAGAGATTTGTTAGATGCGTCAAGCTGGATACACACACACACACCAACTGGTCGAATGAAAAACAAAACTGACAGATCCCTGTACCAACAGAAGCAATGTTGAACCTCTGTGCTTTTGTACTCTGATAGGGAGGACTGGCCCCATTCACTATAATGACAGGTCACTGACATCTGCAGCTATTCGTGGCCCTCTCAACAGCCAGTGATTACCTGCAGTGATTTCTGCTGGACACAAACAAAGTGCGTTCAGTAGTAGTCACCATAGGTAATCAATGGCTGTGTAACACCTGCCAATAGCTGTGGCTGCTGATGACCTGTCATTAGAGTGAACGTTTAACTTAGCCGCTGAGAGCCGCAGCAAGAATATGATTCCTGCCACTACAATTCGCACCAGCTCTAAACGCCATTTTGAATGTAGCCTTAAGATGTGTTTTTGGACATCCAATATTGCCAGCTCAGAAATGTTTGAGCAAGTATTTATTTTTAAACCAGAGAAATTGAATAATTTAGAATAAGTAATCGTTTTATGTAGTTTTAAATATGTAATATTGTGTTTGGTATTTTTGTGTCTATTATTTACTTTATTTTTTTTTTTTGGCAGTGGTTGGTTTTTAACTCCCCTGGCGGTATTCCCGAGTCTGGCTCGGGGTGGAATTTTCATACCAAAAGCAGTAACCCCGAGCCAGACTCGGGACCGCATCGCTGGATCCAGGAGCAGGTTACTTACCTTCTCCCTCGGATCCAGCGTTGTCTCCCCGCTGTACGAGCGAGCCGTGTCTCGCTCGATCTATCACATCGCCGATCTCAGTTACCTGCGAGCGTTGCGACGCACGGGGACGGAGATCGGCGCCAAATTCAAAAAGTGAAACAAACAGTAAACATACAGTATAATGTAATCTTACAGATTACATTGCTGTATGTAAATATTTCACATCCCCTTTGTCCCTAGTGGTCTGCCCAGTGTCCTGCATGCAGTTTTATATAATAAAAACTGTTCTTTATGCCTGGAGATTGTCCATAGCAACCAAAACTGTCCTTTTACATCAAAAATGGTTTTAGACCAGCTAGAAAACAGCGATAATAAATTAGAATCACTTGCAGAATTGAGCGATAGCGATTTGTGGAGAGATCCGTCATCAAATACTGAAAAGTAATGACAGCGACAATTCTGCAGCTGAGCAAATTTCAGTGTTTTTGATTTGATTACATTATTGAATAATTTGTATTATTGTTATATTATTATTTGGTACAATTATTTATAATTATTTATCATATTATAATTTATGATTTCATTTTTCAAACTTTATTATACCGGGGATGTCTGCTAGACTCTGGTTTGGACAGATTTAAGAGAGTTATTCCTAAGAATTACAGGACTACAATATAAAACGCCAAATTTTCATGCAAAATAATGGTACCGCTTTTAGCACGTAAAATCCGAAATAATCGTACCGCCAGGGAGGTTAAAATGATGTAGGGATTTTAGATTGTCACATCACCACAAAGCCTCCCTTCATCCATCTACCTCCTTGGCTGATGGGTGGGAACTGGGGGGGGGGGGGGGGAGTTGATGTCATAGCAGGGTGTACATTCCTGATCAATGTCAGTTCCAGGCTGAAGGTGCCTATGCAAGAGTCATGCTACATCATTATGTACTGCCACCCAGGAGATGCTATGCAAGGGGCAGACACAGATGCTGTTTTCAACAGTGGCTAGCTAGTGTTGATAGCCTTCTACTGGAAATAAAAGTAATAAGTAACAAACTGGCAGGATCAACAGAGACATTTATATAGATAGATTAAAAAAATACATGTAATGCACTCTGGACATTGTATCTCCATGTAAATTTTAAAATTTTTAAAAGAGGATAAATCATGTGTGGGGAAATTAACTACTTCCATATATAAAAAAAGTACAGTACATATATGCAGAGGAACATGGATGGGCACATGCCATGGGTATAGCTGTTAAACAAAAAAAAAAAAATGCGCAACCTCAAAATGCTAAGCATAGTACATCATGACTATTAACAATTTCTGTTTATAGAATCAACTTGCTTTTCTTGGTCTATGTTGTATTCATCTCTGTTTATACTTTACTTGGCAAGCTCTCTGCTGAAATAGCGAATATTGTTTTACATTATTTGGCACATAGAACACTTGTTTCCTCCCTTGGGCCTCCTTTAGATTTGATTTGTATGTTGCTGTAAGCTGGCGGGTCAGTTAAATTTTACCACCTGCATGGCTATTTTAGTTTTACAAGCTGCATTAAAAAGCTACAGAGTTACTGTTTTCTGTTTCCAAAAGTATTATTTGCAAACATCTCACATACCTGTTATAAGGTGACATGCAGGTTTGGGATCACTCTAGATTATCATTAACACAATATTGGGAGCATCAGAAATAAGAATTTTACATTTTAATTGATGGTGGTTTGAATTGTACGCTTAATGAAGACTGTAATTTGTATCAAATTAGTATTTATACATAACTATAATCAGGGCTTGTTTTCTCAAACAATAGATGCTGGAACTCAACCACAACCCCCAAAAACCCTCCACCCACACACACCCTCCAAATAACATCAAATAGTGGGTGTGGTCAGTAAAATTTCACGAACAGTAGAAGGGTCTTAAAGGGGCATTAAATACCAGGATTGCATTACATACAGAGTGCAGAGTTCAGGGGAGTTACACACAGAGTGCAGAGCTGTCACTTGTAAACACAGAAACCGGACTTCTGTGTTTACAAGTGATTGTTGTGAGCAGGCCTCCCCCAAGGGTCTGAGCCAGAGGTGGTGGAACTGAGTTCCCCCTGAAAAAAATCCCTGGCTATAATCCATGTTATATAGTCTGTACAGTGTTTTGAGGTACATAAAATCATTGCTCCTCAACCAGGCCAGTGTTGGCTATTTTTTGTTTATGAGGTCTAGCAGGCAGACAAAAATCCTCATCCTTTGTTGGAAAAGTCAGTCTGCTCTATCACATTTTAATGCCTATTCACTATTGTTTCCTCAAGTCAAGGCCAGCAAGTCAACTAAATCATCTTTATATTATAAACCTGCACACTCACCATAATGAAATATGTGTGTATGTGAACACAATCATTTGGTTGCCGGATTGTCTGCTAACTGTAAACCTCCATCTAAACCATGTGTGATAGCTTAGGATAGAAGTGAAAGTTCGTTTCTGATGGATCTACCACATAGTGATTTTTTTCTTCAAAGAAGCGGATCTGCAGTTGATAGTGACAAGAAATTGCTCAGAAAACAATGAATTCTTGGATAAGTACTAAAGAGCAACTGATACAAAAGATCATTTAACTTGAAAGACTTCCTGAAACATTTAGGCTCCATGCACACTAGCATTTTGTAAAGCTTCTAGTAGCTTTTCTGTTCCTAGAAGCTAATAGCATTATCATAAGTGTCCGTGTACACTATTTTATCCTATAAGCATTTTCAATCTTCAGCGTTCAGGAGCATAACATTTTTGGGAGTGTTTTCCCAAAGAAAAAAAATGCTAAACGCTACTAACAGCTGTTTTTGAGCATTTTCCTTTTCTTCATGTACTGTAAAACCACTAATAAAATACAGAGACTCCTAAAAGCTACCAAAATGCTACTACAAGCCGACACAACAATTCTATTATCAGTGTTTTTCATATAGCATTTTTTTTCCAGTGTTTTTTGAGCTAGTGTATATGGAACCTTAATGGTTAAGAGAATCAAATATAGCCAACACATTTTGGGGAAAAAAAGCATCCCTCTTTTTCAGGACTTGAGCAGTCAATATTAAAGAGGAAGTAAACCCTGATGAGTTTACTTCCTCTTTCATTCCCTGCATGGTAAAGCATAATGGACTACTATGCATCGCATAGTAGTCCATTATGTGACACTTACCTGACACAGGAGCCAGAGAAGTCACCGCTGTCCCCTGTAGTCCGGCGCATCCATCTTCTCGGTGGGTCTCGCTGCTCCGCCACTGTCATTCGGCGAAGCCGCGATGACGTCACTCCCGCGCATGTGCACAGGAGCCACCACGCATGGCAAATCAGCGTTGACGGCGGCGTGCTCAGTGCGCCTGCACGCCACTGTCTTTCGCCAAATATCTCCTAAACCGTGTAGGTTTAGGAGATATTTCTTGGACCTACAGGTAAGCCTTAATCTAGGCTTACCTGTAGGTCAAAGTGTGTTGTAAGGGTTTACAACCACTTTAATAAAATCACGACAGAATGCACTAGGGGAACTGTGTTGAGGCTTGATGCAGATTAACATCTCCTGGCAGCACTAAAGGCAGAAGGGTATTTATTTTTTCATATTTGGCTGTCAATACGTTAACTATTTTTAACAGATGATTTCATGTTAGTATTGAAAACCCCTAAAATATTATGCTGCGTCACAATCGGCTAGCAGTCAGCTATTCTAAACATTTGTTAACTAAACCAGGCCATTACAATACATTTAGGAGAGAATTCTCACTGGCAGCTTTTTTATGAATGCGGGAGTCTTTGGCAACTGGATGATCTAAACTTGATTTAGGACACAATACAGGTAGAAGCAAGAGATATATATAGTTAGAATAAACATTCTGGTATCTCTTCTACTTTCATTACATTGCTGATTGGTCTGAGTATACTAAGATGCTGCTTTTTTTTTCTGTTGTAACAGCCCATCCCTCATTGCCAAAGGAATGGTGAGTCTCATAGAAGATGATGGAGCTAATGGAGCTGTTATGAAAATTACAACTTCTCGGGGAATTCACTTTGAAGAATTTGGAGCACATCAGAAGACAAAAGTGTGAAACTGTGGTTTTCCTTTTTTGCTCTAACAATAGCACAAACCTAAACCTAAATTGCTATTTTATATATATATATATATATATATATATATATATATATATATATATATATATATATATATATATATATATGAAATCCATACAAAGCCTGTTTATAATACATCATTCCATCTTCCAGCTTTATATCTTTAAAACTATTCTTTTTAATTGATGGCTCATACTTCCTTGATTTTTTGTAAATAGTATGGTGTCAATGTACTTGTTTTGAGATATATACTGTATATAATTATATGGGTTCCAGCATAGAGAGCTCTTTATTGTTCACGCAAAAATGACAGCATGCAGCTTTCAGGCACCCTTGCCCTTTCCCATGCTAAGTAAATAAAAATTTGCAATTTTATTGCAGTTAGCTTGAGAAAAAGCAGGTATCTCTTTAGGTGGTTTGCTGGGAATTTACCAGGTTGTGTGCATGGACATTTAGGTTCTATATCCTTTGGGCTTTGGTGCTGTCTGCCCAAATATATATTGACATTTAAAAGTGTTAACTACTATTTCACAACAGTTTTAAATTTACTTTCAGTAAAAAAAACATATTTGGTTATCAGTTTTCTCAACTTTCAACCCTAATTTCAATGTACTTGACTCAGACGTTTATTTTTTTATTTTTTTTCAATTCTTTATTTTTGCTTTTGCAAGGTTATACAAAGTCATTAGGAATTGTTTATATGATAAATACCTTCAGATAAAATGATAAAGTGTTGAGGGAAAATGACAAGGGGCCTGTGAAGATAAGGAGGGGTGAGAGTTTTTTGGGGGGTCGTACAGGGCAGAGGGGAGAAGATAAGGTAAGGAAGGGTGAAGGGAAAGAGAACTATTGGAAAGAGTAGTGGTGAGGAGGCTGTGGGCATGGTAGAGATCGGGAGAGGAAAAAACGATAAAAAAAAAGGGGGGAGGAGATAGTTGGTTGGGGAACAGAGTCAAGCACAGGGCTAAAATAAGTATTATCTATGTGTTAAAGCTTTATAAATTGGGTCTAATGGCTTACTACATTTTGTGTAATGCTCTCTGCTTTTTTGCATAAAATTCTGTATATCAGCAATGAGTAAAATACAGATCCCAGAAAGGCACAGCATACTGGAAGTTGCAGTTCCGCAACAACTGGAAGCTGAAGATGTTTTGTGATTAATATACAGTATATTATAACCAAAATCTGACTTCAGAAATATTTTCTTTAAAATATGGAAAATAATCATTAAAAGTAAAAGAAGAAATGTGTGATTTTTACTAAGCTGATTTGTACTGGAAACAACAATGAAAATGTGTTTTACAAGTTTTGGATAGAGTACAGAAAGTCAGACCCCTGTCAACTTTTTATTGATGTCTGCATCCTTGCTAGGGAGATTCGCCTTCAGCGTTTGTCCTGGAGACCATTGTTACAGGGGCAGAAAGTTATAGGAAATCCTGAATTTTGGAGTTAAGAGGTCATGTTCCAGTGAATGTGAAGATTCTCATTTATCCAGGTCATGATATAACTAGCAGTAGTCATTTATTCAATTGAATTTGTTCTGTAATGTTAAAGAGATTGTAAAGTCTCATTTTTTTTCCCTATAAAAATAACAAATGTGTTATTCTTACCTGCTCTGTTGCAGTGGATTTGCACAGAGCAGCCTGAATCCTCCACTTCTTGTGTCCCTATTCTGTGCTCCTGGCCCCTCCCTCCTGTTCAGTGCCCCCACAGCAAGCAGCTTGCTATGGGGGCACCCAAGTTGAGTCACAGTTCCCTGTGTCTATTCAGACACAAAGACCCCAACCTGACCCTGCCCCCTCTTTCTTCTGATTGGCTAGCTGACTTTCACAGCAGTGGGAGCCAATGCCGCTGCTGTGTCTCAGCCAATCTGGAAGGAGAATATGGACAGCTAAGACACTCATGGACATCGCTGGACAGAGAGACCTCAGATAAGTGTTTGGGGGGCTGCTACCAACAGAAGGCTTTTTATCTTAATGCAAAGAATGCATTAAGATAGAAAAAACCTTCTGACTTTACAAACTCCTTTAAAGACATTTAGCTACTTATCCAAGTAGCTTCCACATTTCTAAAGATGTCTTCATCAGTACAAAAAAGTTATATTGAATGTGACTATCTACTTATGGCTTTTTTAAACTTACAGCTGTTTAAAATGGGAAAACACATGATGGGTCTTAACAATTCCTGACTCTATCCAAAACTTACAAGATTAGCTTTTAACTTTAGAAATACTTTAAATAGTTAAAATGATTAAGAACTTGCACTGTCCAATGTAACTATAAGCTATTTTGTTGCCTTGATTATTTTGTGTGTTTAAAAGTGACTTCCTTCCTTGGTGAATAATTGGTATCTCAATGCCCTCATTCAGTCTGCAAGGAAAATGTATAATATACCTTGGATTTTATATTTAAACTGAGTAGAGTTGAGTCAGTAAGAGACCAAATTAGTTTTATGGATAGCCACACATCTATAACTGGAAAAGAAATAGGGGATTTTATTGGTTTATGTACAAGAAAAAAATTCTAAAGCAATTGGAGCAATAATGATCTATAGAAGAGTTTGGTGTCTCATGTGATTTAAATTTTAGACTGGCAGAAGGCTATTAGGACAATGTTGAGTCTAACAAACGTCACACTGAGAAGCCTTAAGGGGAATTCCTTTGGTGTTAGCTTTAGACCATGAAGGTTTATCAAATATTCACATTGATCTCTCTATTTAATCATAGATAAAGATACAATTTAGGTAGAGGTTGCTGATAAGGGTTACATATAAGAAGTGAGTTAATTGTTATGGAGGATAAATAAAATGAAAACAGACCCTCACCCATTAAAGCAACCAATTTCCACTTGGCTTTTCCCCCTCCCTCTCCCACAATTACATCATTTTTGTTTTAAAAGATTTCTGACCTTTTAGTGCTAGATAAGAATGACATAGTGCTACCTGCTCCCTTCTGGAATGTCCACGTCACACATCTCAGAAAACTGTGTTACTGAGGGGCTTGCAGGCCATCAGATTCTGTGCATGCAAAGATGTGCTTAGAGACCCAGCAGAGACTTGCAGAAGGTGCAGAGGTACTTCAAGTATCAAGGTCCCAGTTACTGGTACTGTGTACACATGTGTGGGAAACCCCCATGTGAGCAGATTTACCACAGATCTATGCAGGTTCCAAAGACCTGGCTGAGGCCTTTGACACATCTTTGCATGCATGAGAGATTCACAAATGGCCATGTGCACATGGAGTAGCAGAAATAACAGGGACTGAATTTCCTCTTTAAGTGTTAGGGTTAACTTAGGGCATATGGTAAATGTTATGGCTTGAATGACTGGAAGGGTAAAGGTTAGAGGTCAGGGGGGTTTGGGAGTCTCCATTTTTAAAATTGTTTATCTTTCAAAAACCTCTGACTGAGAACTACCTGGCACCAGTTTATTGGTACCAAAACCAACACACTGATTTCTGCACACTGACTTTTTGAAGCCCATGTTTTTTTTTCTTCTAAAGTATGCTAGTTTCTGTGCACAGTTACATATTTTGTACTGCTATGCAAAGCAATAAGTAACATTTTTTTGCACGTTGTATAAAGTGCAGGAACTGCCCAGTTTGTGGCCTATTTGAATATCCAACCAGTTTGTGGCCTGCCTGCATATCCCTTATAATTTTGAAATGCTACTAACCCATAACTTAGCTTTTGTTCTGCTCCTGACTGTGCATCGAAAGCCTGCCCTGAAAACTCAGTGGGGCTGAACATAACACTGTTACTAATGGGCAGGACAACCCCTGAAGAATTTCACAACATGTGCTATTATATTCAGTTGCAAGTATACTTTTTCAGTGACAATCTGTCACTCAAAGGTTAAAAATGTTTAAACAGAGTTTCCATGTAAAATACCTCAAAGTATTGTAGCCCATAGCAAAAGAACTTTGCTTAGTCTGAACTGAATCTACATAAACCATGTACAGTAATGCCCATATATCAAAATACAAATACAATTAGAGGTACTGCTGAAAATAGGCACTCAAATAGTACCCTTCCCATTAACAGCAGTAAAGATATGTTGTATTTTTTTTTTTTTTTTATGACATTCCTAAAAATGTATCAACCTTATAAAGGAATGGGTGATTTTTTAAAAATTGTAGCAAGAACATCTTCTATTCAATGTGAAAATTAGACCAGAGACCTGATTTGTACCTACAATCAAAAAATTAGCTTTTGCTCCGGTTTTCTTTGCGAGTGAGATTTGTTTTTACTCTACACCTGAAGTGGTGCTGATCATTATACTAAGATTCAGTACAAAATACAAATCATTGTAGCTTGTGCTGTTACCATGCTTTTTTTCCCTTACCACAGACCTTTGAATAGTACAAAATAATGTTCCCTTCAAAGGTTGCCTGCAAACTATGCCAGGCAAATTCCATTATCCCACAGCTAACAGAAATGGGCACAAATGGAACACCGGTACATGTCCCCTGAATTGTTAAATACTGTAGCAATTGTAAATATTTAAATTATATACTCTAGTTTTTTGATGAATATCTTATGATATATGTGACCTATCTTTTGTATTTGATTAATGTTTATCTGTTTTACTTTCTGACCATGTGAAATATAATTGTCTTGCTTGTCATTTTATACCTTTTATGGCATTGCACTATTTGAAATGTTAGATATTATTTTTAACCAACCATGACACGAATGTGAAATTGTCATATAATTCAGTCATTGAGTAAAAATGATACCATAAACCCTGCTGTCAGAGATGAATGTGACTGACTTGATTATCAAAATTGAGGAATGATTCATTTCAATGAAATAAAATGAATTGATTGGTAAGGCACTCTGACAATTCAGTGTTGTAAAGTAAGCATGTTTAAATGAAATCACTATCTGAATTTATAGACAAATGTTTATACATGTAAAATTAATTGTAAAATAAAATGATTAAGAAACTGTTTCAGATTACTTTTTTTTTAATTACTTTTTATGTAAACCTACCACTTTTGCATTAATGCCCCCCTCATTGCTAACAATATTGTCCACAATGAAGTCCTTTTAATTGAAACATGTCAGAGTGAGGCTACCTCTGCACAACCCTTTTTGTGTTCTTGTCCTGGAACAATAAAGCTATATTAAAGCTGATGTCATTAGAGTGCAGCTGACTTGTTTATTCCACATCGATGAGCTCCATCAGCCTGCATCTATATCCACAAGAATTGGCAGAATGTGGGCCTTGAGTGGTGCCTTTGGTACCATACATCTAAGTAAACCATTAAACTAGAAGGTCAACTGTACTGTTGTGCATAAATGCTTCCATTGCAAGAAGATGGGCTTCCTATTTGATTGTCCTTGCATTATATACCTAGAAATACCTAGAAAGAGCAACAGGCTGCAGATACACTGTCACAGTACCCGCTAGCCAAGCATCACCAAGATGTTGAAGAAGCTGAAGAGATAGAAATACCTTACTAGACTGCGGGGAACACCTAAGTGTGGGTGAACCTCATCCATATACTGGAAAATTGTAACTTGAGCAAGCATCTAGTAGTTGCCCCTCTAATAGTGGTGATATGGTTACAGTGATGGCCCAGTCCCAGGGAAGGATCAAAGCCATTACTAGAAACCAACAAACTGCTGATTTGGTGGTTCCATCTCATCTTGGTGGATGGTATACTGTATCAGAATAATATTTTTCCATGATTTGTCAATGACCTGACAGGTCATGCTGGGCCCTCTCTGTGGCTGTTAGGATACATGTATCTACCAACAGCAAGGGGTAACCAGATCTGTGTGTAGCACATAAGGAAGCTGGGAACTGGATTGTGTATAATACTTAGCAAGCAAACTATAATAAAATATATAAAAATTTGAGGTGGAACATGAATGAACAGAAGGAGATGCAAGGAACAACCAGGAAAACTGATCAGGAAGGGGACCAGAATAATGTTCCTCTATGACTTGTCAGTGACCTGGCAGGCCATACTCTTAAAACTAGATGACAGAATACCTAAAGGCAGCCTAAATATAATACAATATATAAAAAATTGAGAGGGAACAAATGAACAGGGTAAGACAGGAGATGTAAGGAACAACCAGGGAAGACTGATCAGGGAGGGGAGCAGAACTATGAGGTAGCAGGCAATGCAGGCAAAACACTGAGGCACTAAGAGAATATAGAGGAGGGGTTATATATCTTACCAGCAGCCAGCATCAGGTGGAGACCAATTACTGGGATCTGATGGTGATTGTGACACCTTCTGGTGGACACTGAGACTACACCCCTTAGCTCTGGGAATCACAGTGCCACCAGCAGGTCCTGACAGCGACAGAAAGAATCTACAAGGAAGCAGGACACTATGGAATACACAAACCATTTACCTGATCCATGAAACAAGTCATTTGTTGGTCTGTTTTAGTTAGCTGATAAAGTCTTCTGATATTGTGTGGTCTGTTCACTGTTGAAGAGGATTAGTCCACCACTGGCAAGGCCATAATGTGCTTATGTGGAAAACTCCAAGGGTAAGGAATGTGGTGTTTCTGGTTAGGGAGTTTAGCCTGGTTTTCACTTCTTAGTTAGGAAGCGTATTGACCAACACTACTTGCTGTGGACTACGATGCCTGTGTTTTTTAATTTAAGTTTAAGAACACTTCCTATAATGTTATGCACAAATGCACATTAGTGTAGTTTATGCATGACATTTTCCTGTAAAAGTCTCCCTTGTGAATATAGCCCTGTAGATAGCCTCCAAAGTTCTGAAATATGTACTGTATATTGTAGATTTGATGTCAGCAGGCCCAGCAGAATAAGAGCTATCATTCAAGTGAAACTATACAGTGTTATCCTTCGCTCTTCCCACAGCAGCTACATAATAGAATACATAAAGAGGGGAGGGGCAAAGTAGCCTGGTCAGCACAGAGAGCAATTAGACATTCCTAGAAGAGGAGGGGGTGGGAGCTATGCTAGGGAATTGACTCGTGAAGTAATGATAAAAAAAAATCTCCAGGAAGCAAAAACACTGCAATTAAGAATATTAAATACTTGATCTTTTTGTGTTTTACCTGTAATGTTTTAAATTGGTAATGGGGGTCTCTTTAAGCCTTCTTTTAGGAAGCCATTTTAAAGCAATCTCTTCTCATCTTACTACTGCACACGTGCTGTGTATTTACATAGTAGCTACACTCTCTATTTGTCTAACAGCAATCACAGGCTGTGCAGTAGCAAAACAATCTTTGGTAAATGTGACAATCCCCACTCCCTCACCCCCCCCCCCCGCATTGTCGGCTGATTATTAGATAGATTTACAGGGTGAACTTTTCCCCGGGGCACAGACATGTTTTACAATGACTGTTTTGAACATGAGATTTATATTTTGTGAAATATAGTAACCTTGTGCCTTTGAACTTTATTTTTAAAGGTGTGCGTGAGAGCACTCTATCAAAACCATGTACTCCCAGTCACTTCACTGATAAGGAATGCTAATATTTTCCTTTCAAAATGTAGTTGGCAAGTATGGCACAGGTTTTCTTTCTCTCTCTCTCTTTCTTTGTAAGTTCAATAGTTATCTATCATCATAAACTTTACTTGTAATTGAATTTTTGTCAACTAAACTATGAATCTGTTAGCTAGTGTGCATGTACGTTCTATGAACTATGTCTGTGTTTATGGGGTATGTATTATTCAGACATAAAAGAAATCATTGTTTCTGTAAGCAGGAAATTTAAAACCACTGCATTTACAATATGACATAATTCTCAGTTGTAGTCAGAGTCTTGAAGCGGGAAATGCAATATACCTAAGAACCAAGGCCTGAGGTGTGCCTTGGCCTAGCTGGTCAGTATGCCTGAAAACAGGGCATAACCTGAATGTAAGAATAAGAAAATACTATGAGTATGTATGAAAGGCTGGGGGAACAGATGGGTGGGAACCCAGAAAATTCAGACAGCACTGGCCCTGACAGAGGAGGAGGATTAAATAGCCCTTTCAGGCTCCTCCTACAAATACAGGCAGGTCAGTATGCTTGAAAAGAGGGCAAAAAGACACAAATTTAGGTGAAGAAGGGAAGGTAATGAGCCAACATGAATAATAACGTGCGTCCGGATGGCAACAGTAAGTATCCGCTGTGACAAGAGAAACCTACCGATTCCTGACTTTGTGATGAGAAGGAACCCCTGTAGAACCTGCAAAACTACCCCGAACCCAACCAAACATCCCGTGAAAGATTGGATTGAGCCTGATACCCGAGACAACCCAGACATGAGAATGAACTGCTTGTGAAATGAAAAGAGGGGAAAGGAGCAAAGCCTGGCCCGAGGAACCCCTGCAAATGATGGCCGAGAAGATCAAAATACTTCAACGGACACCAGTGAAATAGCTCAATGATGTGCCCCCCCCCCCAATCCCTGGCCTACCCATACTTGGTATGGGGAAGTGAGAGGGTGAGTGCAAAAAGACCACTGGAGTGCGGAATGCTGGAAACCTGATGGATGTGATGGCATAAGCTGATAAGGCCATTTTTTTTCCACATGCTAGACAAGATCAGAGCAGAGAGTGGAATCCATAATCATGACGATGTTTGCCCAAACCTACTACCCAAGGACCGTCAAGGGGACGTGGCTAAGCACACACCCTGAGAGAGACTATACATCCATGGGTGGTAACCAGGGCCTCTATGTAACAGGACATCAATTGAAGAAAAATTTATGACTGCTTCTGACCCAAGGGTGAGCCCAATCAACTAGCCCCAACAACGGGCAGGGCTGATGGAAGTGAGTGCAAGCATGGTTGATTTCGGTATGGATGCCAAGACGGCCCAACGCAAACTAGAGAAATGGTAGACAAGAAGATATGAGAACAACAATGCCCCTCTGTGCCTACCTGAGAATGAGAACATGAGCAGAAACATCAAGACCACTGTGCATAAATTAACCTGATGATGGACCCCCCCCCCCACCCTCGTGTGAGTGGTAAGTGAGCCCAAGTAACCTGCAGCACAGAGACAGGTAATTAACTGAAAACTCAGGGCTAGTGTACCCACAGCCCATGGTGGGTTGTCATATAGATGTGGTGAATGAACACATCATACGATGCGTATGATGTATGGTTTACGGACGAGAATATTGTGGGCAACAACCAATTAACAAACAAAACCTCAGCCAGTATGGATCTGTAGACGTGACAGATTCTGATGTGTGAGCCCTAGCTAACTGACCCAGGTACAAACATGAACACAGATACGATGAGACATGACAATCAACGAGGACGAAAAACTACCAGTATGCCATAAGTGAACAACGCCCCTCTGAGAAACTCTGAGGCTGAACACAGAGGCTTAAACGCTATGACCGAAATGCTGGGCAGCAACACAAGGACAGAAGCGTTATGACAGAAACATTATAACAGAAACATCAAAACGCCATGACAGAAAAAACGCCATGATGGAAACGCCATGACAGAAAAACTCCATGACAGAAAAAACTCCATGACAGAAAAAATTCCATGACAGGAAAAAAAACGCTGAAACTTAATGCTCATGAAGAAACGTAGTGACAGAAAACCCGTGGGCAGAAACCCTATGACAGAAATCCAGGGCAGAAACACTATGACAGAAATCCAGGGGCAAAAACGCGAAGACAGAAATGCAGGGGCAAAAACGCTAAGACAGGAATCCAGGGGCAGAAACGCTAAGACAGAAATCCAGGGGCAGAAACGCTAAGACAGAAATGCAGGGGCAGAAACGCTAAGACAGAAATCCAGGGGCAGAAACACTATGACAGAAATCCAGGGGCAGAAAAGCGAAGACAGAAATGCAGGGGCAGAAATGCTAAGGCAGGAATCCAGGGGCAGAAACGCTAAGACAGAAATCCAGGGGCAGAAGCGCTAAGACAGAAATGCAGGGGCAGAAACGCTAAGACAGAAATCCAGGGGCAGAAATGCTATGACAGATATGCCGGGGCAGAAAGCTATTACAGGAATCCAGGGGCAGAAACTCTATGACAGAACTGCTGGACAGAACGCTATGACCGAAATGCTGGACAGAATGCTATGACCAAAATGCTGGACAGAACGCTATGAGAGAAATGCTGGACCAAACGCTATGACAGAAAAAGCTGGACCAAACGCTATGACAGAAATGCTGGACCGAACGATATGACAAAAATGCTGGATCAAACGCTATGACAGAAAATGCTGGACCAAATGCTATGGCCAGCCTTTACACTTATAAGTAACAAATCATTAGGAAATATTGGAATTATGTGACCTATGCTCTGATGCATAGCAGGGCTGGACTGGGACAAAACTGTGGCCCTGGACTTCACCCAGAGTGACCCACTTTAATTTTGCAAACATGCACAAACACAGTATAAAAAACGATACGCAATTGCGCAATATGGATATTTATTGAGTTTGAGATGGATCTGAGGGAAGCGGTGCGGCCTTTGTATGGGTCATCAGAGCGACCCGGGGGAAAATTTACACCCTTCAGGTCTGGTATGGATTTTAAGAGGAACACCACGCTAAATTAAAAAAAAAGGGCATGTGGCCTGGTACGGTTCAGGAGGGGGGCGCTCTCTCCTCCCCCCTCTTTTCCTGTGGCCTGCCAGGTTCCGTGCTCGGATAAAGGGTCTGGTATGGATTTTTAGGGGGAACTCCACGCCATTTTTTTTTAATTTGGCGTGGAGTTCCCCTTAAAATCCATACCAGACCTTAATGGTCTGATATGGCTATTTAGGGGAACCCCACGTCCTTTTTTTTTAACAAAAATTGACGTGGGGTTCCCCTTAATATCCATACCAGACCTGAAGGGCCTGGTAATTGAATTTGGGGGAACCCCACGCTTTTTTTTTTTTTTTTTATCAATGACTTTCAATGACTGTTCTCTGTATTACTGGGAGCCAACAATTCATTATAGCCGGGAGTAATTTTAAATGACTTTTTTCCTGCAGAAATTACACTTTGTGCAGGGACAGTTCTAAGCACGGGAAACATGTGCCCCTTCATAGGCATACTATAGACACCCCCCAGGTACGAAATTTAAAGGAATATTACACTTTTATTGATTCACTTTAAGCATTATTAAAATCACTGCTCCCAAAAAAGTCTGTTTTTAAAACTTATTTTTGCATTGATACATGTCCCCTGGGGCAGGACCCAGGTCCCCAAACACTTTTTAGGACAATAACTTGCATATTAGCCTTTAAAATTAGCATGTTAGACTTGTACAGGGTGTTCCACGGCTTTTCGAATTTGCTGCGAACACCACAAATTGTTCACTGTTCGCCGAACAGGCGAACAGGCAGTGTTCGAGTTGAACGTGAGTTCAACTCGAACTCGAAGCTCATCTCTAACCGCTGTCAGTCTACAATCGTGACCGGGAAGAATACCCTGCAGTAGAGCGATCTGAAAGCGAAGTTTGAAGCGCTCGTGGAGCCCAGCGTGGAAGGGATGACATTGTGGAGGATGGTCTATGTGGACAGCTTTACCTTAGGTGCCTGCATACTTAGCTGTGCCAGTTTTAATCATGAACCATGTGAATTGCTTAATGTTGTACCTGCAATACATGTAACCATACTGCTACACTTAGCCCTTGTACACACGGTCAGAGATTCTGACAACCAAATCCGTTGGAGTAATTCCGACGGATTAATTCCGGAAGAGGTCCGGAAGTGATGTTGCATACACATGGTCGGACTAAGTTGTCGAAAAATCCGATTGTACATAACGTGATGTTATTTCGTTACGACGGGACTACGTTCAGGCTAGTAGCCAATAGCTTTGGTCTAGGAATTTGATCTGAGCATGCGTGGCACTTTGTCCGTCGGAGTAGGCTACATATGATCGGAGTATGTCCGATAGGAGCATTTTGTCGGAAAATTTTACCGGCAAGTTGGAAAACTTGGTCCGATAAAACGGTCCTATAGGAAACATTCCGTCGGAATCTCCGACCGTGTGCACAAGGGCTTAGAGGCGCCTCTCTACTCGTTTATATTCAGTTGTAACATGACGCTGCTTGTATATCAAGACATTGCTTGGTTATCAAGTCAGAATGTATAAATACATTTTGCTTGTCTTGCAAAACAATATAAAACCAAAACAAGAAAAAGGAAGAAAATTTATTGGGACTTTAAATGAGGAATAAAGGGGCCGTTCGAGTCCCCTCCTCCATCCCGGTTCAATATATTAAATAAGAGAGCACAAATAGCAGGACTTTTCCATGAAGCACACGGGAGCAAAGAAGTAGATTAAATCAAAAAAAGTTTTAATTAATTCAAATTGTCATAGAGTATTCATATTAATTGATTCCATGCATTTTGCTATATATTAATATTTTTACACTTATACAATTCATTAGAAAATATTGCACATTGATTGACATTCCAACAAGGAGTTAGTATATAAATTATGAGATACAAACCATACTTGGAACATGATTTTGTAAAATGGAATTAGTGACTGTACAAATATCGCAAAAAAACACTAAAATTAAAATAAAAATGAATAAAAAAGAGAGAACAAATGAAGAAGGAACGACCATCAAGAGGATTCATACGTATGTACACACATGGTTCGTTCCATCCCCTAAGTGGTCTCACGCGTGACGTTGGGGGTGTGGTCATGGCGGCGGCACCTATATGGGCCCCTTCCTCATTTGGGTTATACACTTAGCACTGATCACAAAGTCCTCATCAGCCATATCAGATGCACATAAGCACTCTCGCTTATACATTATAAAGTGCACATTTCCAGGGCACAAAGACATACCCATAGGCATGGGAAAATGACTCTTATGCCGCGTACACACGATTGGAATTCTCGTTGGAAAAAGCTCTGATGGTTTTACCATCGGAATTCCAATGGAATTCCGATTAAACTGTCTTGCCTACACATGGTCACTCCAAATTTCGACCGCCAAGAACGCGGTGACATATAACATTTACGTACATGGGACTAGAAAAAGGAAGTTCAATACCTAGTAGCCAATAGCTTCAATCTCGTAGTGGAATCTGAGCATGCGTGAGTTTTTGCGCGTCAGAATTGCATGCACACGATCGGAATATCCAATAGAAATTTTTTCCATTGGGAAAATTGAGAACATGCTATCAAATTTTTGCTGGCGGGAATTCGGCCAGCTAAATTCCGATGGAGCATACACATGGTCGCATTTTTTCCGATGAAAAGCTGTCATCGGTCTTTTGCTGGCCAAAATTCCAATCGTGTGTACGTGGCATAACTGGAGTGGTAAAATTCTTTAGCAAGCTCCTGGATATTTTGTGAATACAGATTTGTTTTAGGAAAGCAAAAACACTACAAGAAAGCATTTAAAGGGGAGCTCCAGCCTTTTTTTGTTTATTAAAAGTCAGCAGCTACAAAAAGTGTAGTTGCTGACTTTTAATAAACAAACACCTACCTGCTCAACGGTTCAGCGATGCGGCCGAATGGGGTGTCACTCCCCTCCCCCTCCGCTCCACCGGCGCCTCCATTACCACTCTGGGCACCCGGTCGTGATAGCTTTCGGCGCTGCTCTCCCAGAGTGGACAGGCAATCTCCTGGGACCTGTCACATGTCCCAGGAGATCGCCTAAAGGGAGGGGCCACCTAAGGTGAAAGGAGGAGTCGCCTAGGCAGTCCCAGGGCAGAAGGAGGAAGTGGGACAAGAGGTCCCCCTCCTAATGAAGCCCCCTCTCTAAAAAAAAAATCACATGCCAAATGTTGCATGTAAGGGGGCGAGGAGTGCTTAAAGCAAAGAAGTTCCATTTTTGGGTGGAACTCCGCTTTAATATATTTGTGCATTTTTTAAAGTTGGTGACAGGTTCTTTACAGTTTAGTTGTCCTATAATTTATCAATAATACCTGCACTTACCTTTTCATTTTAGTTTCATTGGTGGAAAGTAACGTGCCCTTATTCTTAATCCAAATGCACACATTATTATTTTTCTTGGACAACTCAGTTATTCTAGGTTAAAACTGAATTAGGTGCTAGCAGGTTAATTCTGACATGACCATGACACTTCTGTTGTCTGTTCTAATATCTGACCATGTTACAAACCTTGCAACCCAGTGTGCAAGCTGTGACTAAGAAAATATATTTGTTTCTGCTCTGTTCATATTTTCTTTCTTTTTTAATAGTCATAGTTTCAAAGTTTCATGAGTGGTTGTTTTCTCTGTGCTCGAACATGCTACTAGAGCAACACATCTGCCTTTTGACATCATTACTCCACGACGGATCAGTTACTCCAATTTCAATTAGCAGAGAACATGGGATGCAACCAATATATTTGCTTAAAGTGTATCTCTTTTTTAGTTGTTGATAGAGTAGGAAAAGATTAGAATATCTGTCAGACTGTTATTGTTGGCTCTATCCCTTCCTGGGAATCTAAGAGAATAGATAGTACAAAGAAATGGCTGTTGTAGTAATTTTTTAAACATGTGTAAGGAAATTGAATGAACACAGTTTTAATATCATTGTGGATCATTCATTTCAACTGAGATCTTGCAGGAGCTTGAATGGGTACCAGTTTGATAAAGTCTCATCAGCATTAGAAGAGGGTAATAGGGGGTGTAGAGTTGAGCAGTTTTAGAAGTGGGTGGTAGGGGGTACAGAGGTGAACAGTGCTGGAATAAGGTTGCAATGGGTGCATAGGTCAGCAGTGTTGTAGAAAGATGGTAGAGGATGCAAAGATGAGCAGTGTTGGAAGTTGCTGATAGGGGATGTAGAGCTGACCATCATCGGAAGAGGGTGGCAGGGAAGGTTAGCAATTTTGGAATAAAGTTGCAAGGGGGAGCAGTGTTGCAAGAGGGTAGCAGTGGATGCAGAAGTGAAAAGTGTTGAAAGAGGGTAACAGTGGATGCAGAGATAAGAAGTGTTGGATGAGGGTGGCAAAGGGTGTAGGCATGAGTAGTAGGCATGAGTAGTGTTGGAAGAGGGTGGCAGTGGATGCAGAGATGAGTAGTGTTGGATGAGGGTGGCAAAGGGTGTAGACATGAGTAGTGTTGGAAGAGGGTTGCACACGTGAACAGTGCTGCAAGCGAGTTTCAGGGGGTGTAGGGGTGAGGGAATTAATTGGCAACAGCAATGAGTGGTGCAGGCCTACACTGACTGACACATATATAGCATTGTTAACCACTTCAGGCCCGGAAGATTTGGCTGCTCAATGACCAGAGCATTTTTTGCGATACGGCACTGCGTCACTTTAACTGACAATTGCGAGGTCGTGCGAAGCTGTACCCAAACAAAATTGACACCCTTCTTTTTCCCACAAATGGAGCTTTATTTTGGTGTTATTTGATCATCTCTGCAGTTTTTATTTTTTACGCTATAAACAAAAAATAAATTTAGTAAAAAACACAATATTTTGTACTTTTTGCTATAATAAATATCTCCATTTTTTTTTTTTTAAAGATTATTTTTTCCTCAGTTTAGGCCGATATATATTCTTCTACATATTTTGGGTAATAAAAATCACAATACGCGAATATTGATTGGTTTGCGCAAAAGTTATAGCATCTACAAAATAGGGGAAAGATTTATGGTATTTATTATTATTATTATTATTATTTTCTACTAATAATGGCGGTGATCAGCGATTTTTATCGAGACTGCAAAATTCTGGTGGACAGATTGGACACTTTTGACACATTTTTGGGACCATTGACAATTATAAAGTGTTCAGTGGTATAAAAATGCACTGATTACTGTGTAAATGTCACTGGCAGGGAAGGGGTTAACACCAGGGGGCGCTCAAGGGGCTAACTGTATTCCCTTGTGTGTGTTCTAACTGTAAATAAAAACCACAGAGGCAATCAAATACCACTAAAAGAAAGCTCTATTTGTGGGAAAAAAACGGTCAATTTTGTTTGGGTACAATGTCGCACGACCGCTCGATTGTCAGTTAAAGTAATGCAGTGTCGTATTGCAAAAAATGGCCCGGTCATTAAGCAGGAAAATCTTCCAGGGCTGAAGTGGTTAAATATAAAAATAATGTTACTAATAAACAATAGGTTATTGGCCGTGTTTATTTCCTTATTATGAAAAATCCTCATATGTATACAATGTTTAAAAAATTTAACTGCGCAGTGATTTGAATGTATAGTAAAGTTCTGCATAAATTATCAGTGCCATATAAATACCTGTGATAATGCCTACTACAGGGGGCACAATTTCACACTTTGCCTCGGTAGCATAAAGGCTAGGAATAACCCTATGTGCACATATCAGGAGCAGCAGGGATAGGGCAAAATCTAAGTATCAAAAAAGCCTAAATTAACAAATTGAACTAATTGAACACCTGTTCTAGAACATCCTACAAGCTGTTTGCTAGGCTGACAGAAGTTAGAAAAGGAAGTGAATGAAGTATATAAAACGGTAAATAAAACAAAACCTTTGTGAACTTTCATAAATTATTCTACTTCGTGGCCATGGTGCTATTATGTTCCTGTTGTACAGTTTTTAATTTCAAGCCATATCCTCTTAGTGCAAGTAACAAACCTCCTCTGGGTGTCATTTGGCAGAGCTCTTGTAGAACAAAGTATTATGTCTTCAAAATTTTCTTGAATTTCACAGGAATTCACCGAATCATGTGTTAATATTTTACAAAACAAATACCATGCCAAACACTGTCAGATTTCTTTTCATCCACCTCTCAGCAATTTTTTCTTATTCCAAAAAATAGAAGTGATTCACTGATTTGAATGTTGTCCTTGGAACTGAATTCATGGAAAGTTAAACAGAAAAGTATTAGTGGATTTGTATTAATAAATACATTTTCCAAACATAACATACACCGTGACTAGCAAGTTCATCATTCAGCCTTGTTATGGCTCATTTATTATTAAAATGTTTCCTCTGTACAGCAATTGATATGGCTAGCAGTTCAGTTTTTTTCTTAAAATGGCACTGTCATTAAAATTTCACACACCATATGAATCTTTAGGACAATGGGCTACATTCAGAAAGCAGTATCTACCACTGTAAGAAAAAAAAATGGCATTCTTAGAAAATGCTACAAGAATACAGCATTCACTATATTTTATGAAGTAATGTGGCGTTTTAGTAGTGAAATCTTGCGGTAATTTAACAACCATTAGTAAATAGCTGGTTGCTAAGGAGTGGGCGGCCACTATGTCCTTAACAACTGATGAATCATCAGCTGTCAGCGGGGTTCCCCACTGACAACTAAATGTAAACAAAAGATTTGCCGGCAATTCAAAATTCAAAAAACAGTGTAGGGGTGCCCCCAATCCATACCAGGCCCTTTTTCCGAGCATGCAGACTGACAGGTCAGGAAAGGGAGGAGGAGAATGAGCCCCCCCTCCTGAACCCTACCAGGCCACATGCTCTCAACATTGGGGGTGCTTTGAGGCAAGGTGGGCTCTCCCTCCACAGCACCTTGCCCCATAAACCTGGCCATGGGCTGTGGGGGTCTGCAGGCAAAGGGGCTTATTGGAATAGGGAAGCCCCATTTAACAAAAGGGCCCCCAGATCCCAGCCTCCCCATGTAATTGAGTAGGGGTACATAGTACCCCTACTCAGTCACCAAAAAAGTAAATAAAAAGGCAGACACAGCTTTGACAATTCCTTTTTTTTTTTTAAAAAGGCCCCCTTGATGTAGACCTATCGCCAATCACGCTGAGCGCGCCAGCGCCGACCCCCAAAAAAAGAAAAGAGGTCCGCACTCAAAGCTAGCTCCCAGCGTTTGACAGCTCCACCGCTAAATAAACTAATGGGAAGGAGCACTTGGTGATGTCACCAGGTGGCCCCCCACCCCCTTGTGGTATCATCGACCCAGAATCCCCATTAACATTACTTTAAGACCCCTTTCACACTGAGCCGCTCCGGGCATCAGCGGTAAAATGGCGCTATTTTTAGCGCCGCTTTACCGTAGTTTTAGCAGTGCTATTGGGCAGCTACCGGGGCAGTTTTAACCGCCGCTAATGGCTGAAAGGGGGTTAAATCCATGGGCAGATCCTCTTCCATTTGTTTTTTGTCAACCAGATTGGATCGGAGGTAGGCAGATTTAAATGGACACAAGTTCGTTTACCCCCGCCTGTCCATAGAGCTGAATGGAAACGTTCGTGTGAAAGGAGCCTTTATCTTTTTTTTACAGTTTACATTTTTTTTGTGAATGAGCCAGGCTACTTGTAGGCAAGTCCAGTCTCTATTCTCCACCGCATGTGGTACTTGACCACAGCAGCAATGCAGATGGGAGAGGAAGTTAAGAGAAGCTGTGCTTCTATTTAGGGGCAAGGCACTTTGCCAGTGAGGTCCCCCTAGTAAGGTACCCCCATGTTGAGGACATGTAGTCTTATATGGGTCTGGTGTCAATTTTTTGGGGGGTGACTTTATGCCTTTAAATATTTTCGCATGGTGTCCCCCATCAGATTGATGGGGGACACCATGCCATTGTTTTTGTGTGTGTGTGTGTGTGTGTGTGTGTGTGTGTGTGTGTCTGTTTGTGTGTAGAGGTCCCAATCAACATCTATATCAGACACTCATCTAAGATAAGGGTCTGAAATAGATGAATAGAATCCTCAGCTGCTGTGTTTACAAACAAAAGGAAGTGGTGCATTTGGTCCTACTGACTCCCAATTGTTAGTATGACACCAGGAACTTTTGGTGACAACTCTCAATCTAGGCTGTGAGTACAATTATGCCATTTGTTTTTACAATTCCTAGCATATTAACCTAGAACTATTCATTACTGTTTTTTTTAATATTCAGCTCCCATTGACTTCAATGAGGTTCAGATTCGGCATCTGTAGCGATGTTCGCTGAACCTGCCCCGGATGTGTGTATGGCTCATCACTATTAGTGATACACCACAAGGCCTCTGTATAATATAATTTGAAAAAATAGTGCTTTTCCCGTGTTGCCCTCAAAGTTTTTTTTTTTTTTCGCACTGGTACATTTCCCACCTACCAGTGCCCAGCTTAACGTGCCTTTTGCGAATTGAACCCAAACAAGTTTGCCCATTATCCTTTACCTAGCTGCTCTAGACCCTGTTCCATGAATGTCCTGGTAAATGTGTGTCTCTCTGTATTAAGCTTTATTAAGACTTATCTTTTTTTGCTTTTTTTGTTATCCTGTCAATGCAATTACCCTAAGCTTACAGGCTCATTTACATATTATCAAATCCCATTTGTTTTTGCTGTATTTTCATCATGTCTATTAGAAGAAATACTACAGCATATTCTGGTTGCAGATGTCAAGTAATAGGAAGTTTACAAACAAAGCTCTATGTTTCAATCACACTTGTGTCAGTGGGGATTTTTCTTTAATAAACCTAATGCACTTTGCCAAGCTTTCCACTTGGGAGAGTTTTATAAACAGAATATATCAAGTGCGTTGCTTTCTTTGCATCCATCATTTATCACTGAATGCTTTCTCTCAATCTTTCATTATTAAGTTTTGTTTTGGAAAGCAGAAGTCATAATTATTTAAATTATTAAAATTAAAATAGAGAAAAAAAAAAGAGAATACCTAATTTTTTTAACAGATTTATATAAGGTTATATGCTGTCCTCATTTTACAGACTATTATTTTGCAAGGCCAAAGATAGTTTCATTTCTATTCAGCTCACAGACAGAAGCAAAAAAAAAAAATGTAATTTGCTTATTATAATATAATTCACCCCATTTTTTTCTGCCCTGCCAGCAACCAGTGCTTCATATTTGTTGCGACAATGAAAAGACTAAACTAGTTTTCTCTGAATTATTCATCCTGAACCCTTGCTTTATTGTGAAATTCTGTATTAGTCAGAAAAAAGATTTGCATAGCAGTTGGTTACTATGGTAATTAATTTAGTGCTGGTGATTGCATTCTTGATTCAAACTCATGGCCACATTGCTAAGTATCTTCTTCCTTAATGACTGACCCTAGGCTGAAGCAGAACCCCATTAAATGTAAATTAGTTGTCATAACTTTACATTTATTCAGAGAATAGAGAGGGTGCAGCAATCAGGACAAGTATTAGTACAGTTTTATTATAAAATAGAGAATTTCCATAAAAGACTGATAAAAACTGTGCAATGTCTCATTACTCTTGGAAAATGAAATCCTTATTCACAGTTGTGTATCTTACTTTGCAGAACATCGAGTGAATTGTATATGGTAGTGCACTGAGCCTAATGTAATAAATGATATTGGGCTAGTTTTCAGAAATGTAAGTTACTATTTTTTAATAAAACTGTACTAATATTTTTTGTATTAATACTTTTCTAGGGTAGTGTTTTCTTTATTTTCTCTCCTTGACTAAATGACTTAGCTTACTTTGCCACAACCAGGTTGGAGGAATGGCATACAAAAAGGTAAGTAGGGAGTCTAGGAGATAAATGTTGAATATATGGATACGTTTGGATATATATGATCTCTAAACACCTGGGGTCATATGCGCATTTGTGACATATAGGTCATCTTATTAGCAATGGTGTATAACATCAGCGGAAATCTCCTAAAGTTTCCTAAGGTACCTCAACAAGTGTTTCTCATCATGGGCCATAAAGAGGAGGAAAAGCACTCCACATAGTGTAAATCAGTAAAAACAGCTTGGTTTATTAAGTTAAATATCACTCCCAGAAATCAGGCAGTATATTCCACACCACGCAATTCACCATCGGCAGGCATGATGATGTCATCATACTATGCTCAGCCCAGTGTGTTTCATCACAGATGACATTGTTTGGGCCTGAGTCATAACCTAAGCAGTTGCATACTATGAAATATAAAGATGGCATGTTATGGAACAAAATAGAAAAAATACAAGCACATGGATCTAAGACTTCCAGATTAAGACCACCGAGAAAGCATGGCAATGCCTGGAGAAGTGTGGTCTGAATAAATCTGGAGTTTAAAAAGAAAAACTGCTCCTATTCTTCCTCATGTAAGCCTATTATGAACCCCTGCTTTGCCTACACAAGGAAGAGCAATGAGTTCATTTAAATGCTGGCTTCCCTTGTGAGTTGCTTTCCACCTTTTTTTTTTTTTTTTTATATCATTTGAACCTTAATTACTATCATGTTGCTATACTTGAGATACCTGACGTAAACCTAACTTTAAAAGTCCTGGTGTGGCATCATCAGCAGGGGGAACACAGGTACACTTTAACAAACATATTACAAAGGACTGGATGTCGCTTTATGTTTCTGTTTCAGTGATTGAGCAATCTTGTGCTGTTTAGCTTTTTACTGTGGCAAATTCCTCATTTCTACATTAGAAGTAATTGCTACAGTGAATTACTGGGACTGAGCTATCGCTATGCAAATGTTTGGTGTTTTTATCTCACTACTATACATTTATTAAATCAGAAACTTACTAATCACATTCAGAGGCAAAAGAGAAACCTTGTTAGAATTTAGTACAATAAAGTATCACTTTCTGGTGGTCAGTTGGCCACCATAGCCTCTAAGTCTGGGAAGAGTAAACATGCTAATGTTTTGTTATGTCCTTTGGTCACTTGGATCCAAAGCCAAAACTTTTTGCAGTTTCAGGCATTTAAGGAAGAGATTTCCCCTCTCTGATTGTTCTGGTTCTTAAAGAGAGATTTCACTTTACATCCCGTTGTGTCTTTGACACAGGCAAAGTGAATGTGAAATCTCCTTGATGAGACACACAGAGCAAAGAAAATCATGACAAGGGTTTTAAACTGTATATCATGCCAAAACATTATTTTTTAGATTGTATGGAGGGATTAAAACCTCTACTGGATTTTTAATTATTTAACCTCACTAGCATTGTGACAGTGTTTTCACCAGACAGGAAATAAATGTAAATGTACAACAAGAACACAAGAAAAACACTGACAAGGGGCCTAGTTCCCCCCTACTTTACTAAAATCTTTAAACTAACTTTAATAATCCCCACTCTTATCTAAAATTTAGCTGCCTCATGTTATACTAGACTCTCAGTTAAAGTGTGTATATATATATATATATATATATATATGTATGTATGCATGTATGTATATATATATATATATATATATATATATATATATATATATATATATATATATATATGTATATATATAATGTACGTTGGGTGCCAAGTCACATGACCACGCAATTGTCAGTTAAAGTGGCGCAGTGCCAAATGGCAAAAAGTGCTTGGGTCAGGAAGGGGGTAAATTCTTCCAGGCAGTGGCGTAACTAGAACCTTCAGGGCCCCGATGCAGGAAACCATGAAGGGCCCCCCTGAACCCCAGCCAGGGGCCTTCCCTCCAAGTCTGGCGGTGGAACTCCAGGGCGTGGTCACAGGTATGACCTTTGTGAGCCCTGTAGTGCCACCACTGGCATCAGTAGTTTTTTTTATTTTTATTTTTTTTTATTTTTAGGTGCCCCATTGGGGGACTGTCCCTAGGCAGGATGAGGTCCCCGTCCCCAGAAGAGATGAGGTCCTTTTCTCCAGGGCAGATGAAGTTATTGCCCCCAGGTGAGAAGGGGTCCCTGTCCCCAGGGGAGATGGGGGGGTCCCTGTCCCCACGTGAGAAGGGGCCCCTGTCCCCAGGGGGAGATGGAGGGGGTATGTAATGGTGTGTGGGAGATGGGGTCCTCTCACTCACCATGACCAAGCTGCAGGCCGCGCACTCATCCATGTTGGCCTGGGCTCCATCCAGTGTGCTGGACGGGCAATCAGCATATCTCCCAGAAAGACGTTTCATCATCTGTGTATGACGGGGGAGGAGGGGGGCTGGCAGACAAGCCTGCAGTGTCCTCCGGGGAGCCGGCTCTCATAGGGCTGCACTGCATCTGTGTGCTTAAAGTTTGTTTACCCGGGAGAAGTATGCAGTTCAGTGTGGGCCGGACTCGGGGGGGTGGGAGCAGGAGAGGGGTACTCTGAGGAGTCGGCCGAGGACACAGGTCATGTGGGAAATGCACAACTAAAGAGCAGCCAGTGCGATAGTTGAGCATGGAGCTCTGCTAATCACCCTCCACCTCCAGCCACCCGTGTGCATGGTGCACTGGTACCCCTAGCTGCCTATGCTGCTGCTGGCCATATGTAGAGGGGGCTGCATGGGCCCCCTGCAGCACAGGGCCCAGTTGCGGTTGAGACTGCTGCACCCCCTATAGTTACGCCCCTGCTTCCAGGGCTGAAGTGGTCAAATAAAAGTCAGTTTTTTGGCATGATCAGTCATATTTTCAATATTAAAGCAAAATGTCACAATTTCTGCCAGGGTATGCAAACTTTTGAGCATCACGGTATATATATATATATATATATATATATATATATATATATATATATATATAATATTGCTCAAAAGTTTGCATACCCTTGCAGAAATTGTGAAATTTTGGCATCAATATTGAAAATATGACTGATCATGCCAAAAAACTGTCTTTTAGTTAAACACTTCAGCCCTGGAAGAATTTCCCCCCTTCCTGACCAAAGGACTTTTTGCCATTTGGCACTGCGTCACTTTAACTGACTGATTGACTGACTTAATTGCACGGTCATGTGACGTTGTACCCAAACAAAATTGACGTCCTTTTTTTCCCAAAAATAGAGCTTTCATTTGGTGGTATTTGATTGCCTCTGCGGTTTTTATTTTTTGGCAATAAACAAAAGAAAAGCATCAATTTAAAAAAAAACACATTCTTTTTTCATTTTTGCTATAATAAATATCCCCCAAGAATATATAAAAAAAACTATTTTTTTCCTCAGTTTAGGCCAATATTAGGCCAGTATTCTTCTACATATTTTTGGTAAAAAAAATCACAATAAGCGTATATTAATTGGTTTATATAATTATATAATTGGTATATTAACTGGTTAATTGGTAAAAAGTTATAGCATTTTTATTATTATTTTTCTTTTTGGTAGTAATGGCAGTGATCACCAAAATACATGCTACTACTCCTCCTGAGTATAGTGATACCACATGTTGGAGACTTTTACACAGCCTGGCTACATACAGAGGTCCAATATCCGAGTATCACCTCCAGGCGTTCTACGAGCATAAATTGCACATCTCATTTAATGACAGCCTATCACACTTTTGAAGACCCTGGAGCACCAGATCAATGGAAACGCCCACAACATGGCCCCATTTTGGAAAGCTAACACCCCAATGTATAATCAATGAGGCATAATGAGTCTTTTGAATGGTTCATTTTTTTCCAGAAGTTTTTGGAAAATGTGTAAAAAAAAAAAAAAATGCATTTCTTTTATACAAAGTTGCCTATTTATAAGATATTTCTAAAACATAGCATGTACTGTACATAGAAAAAATGACGCCCCTAAATACTAGTGATGGCCGAACGGTTCGCCCGGCGGTCGTTTCGCGGCGAATTTCCGACATTCGCGGTCCGCACGTTCGAACGCCTTTTTCCGTCGTTCGCCGCGGCGGACTTACGTGTTTAATGTATACAAGAACTTTAACCTTTGGTGACACGTTTATCATGTGATACAGGACAGCCAATTGAGACATGACAGCACATGGACACTTGTACATTCCCCCTAACCTATAAATACACCCGATCCGGTGGCCATTTTACATTCTTTCTTCTGTTAAGATAGGGACAGGTTCCTGTGTGGAGTAGGGAGAGATAAACCACTAGCTATTTGGTACACAAAAGTTCTTTTCAGGACTGGTATAGGTGTTAGGTGTTGATAGGTTTGCTGTGCTGCTGATTCTTGCAGCAGCCTGAGTGTCTTTTGTTAGTTTAGAGAAAGGGAAAGGACGGTGTATGCTACAGGGACAGCCAGATTAGTCTTTCATCATCATCATCATCATCATCATCATTAGCTGTTACTATCAAGGTCCACAAAAGAGCTGTTCCAGTAACCACTAATCGTTCTCTTTTTTTGCCAATTTGTATAGGGACAGGAAGGAAGCAGTGTTGTCAGGCAGTGAGGGTAATTTTAAAGACTTGCTGTTATTATTAGTTCCACAAAGGTTCTTTTCAGGACTGGTATCAGTGGTACAGTAATAGGCTTGTACATGTATAATATTCTTTCTTCCAAATATAGAAAGGATATTATACTTGACTGCTGCCCTTCTGCTGCAGTCTGCTAAACATTCACAACTCACTTGTTCCACAAAAGTTCTTATAAGGACTGGTAACTTGGTATAGGGTGCTACGGTACATAGGCTTGAGTGCGGTACAGTCTGCTGTTCTGTAAGGACCGCTATCGGTCCACAATAGATAGGGTTGACGTGCACCACTGCTGACCGCTGCCCTATACTGCAGCAGTCCTTCAGCGGTATAGGGACTGACGTACAGTCTGCTAATCACTAACACACAACCTGCTTGTTCCACAAAAGTTCTTATAAGGACTGGTAACTTGGTATAGGGTGCTACGGTACATAGGCTTGAGTGCGGTACAGTCTGCTGTTCTGTAAGGACCGCTATCGGTCCACAATAGATAGGGTTGACGTGCACCACTGCTGACCGCTGCCCTATACTGCAGCAGTCCTTCAGCGGTATAGGGACTGACGTACAGTCTGCTAAACACTAATACACAACCTGCTTGGTCCACAAAAGTTCTTATAAGGACTGGTAACTTGGTATAGGGTGCTACGGTACATAGGCTTGAGTGCGGTACAGTCTGCTGTTCTGTAAGGACCGCTATCGGTCCACAATAGATAGGGTTGACGTGCACCACTGCTGACCGCTGCCCTATACTGCAGCAGTCCTTCAGCGGTATAGGGACTGACGTACAGTCTGCTAAACACTAATACACAACCTGCTTGGTCCACAAAAGTTCTTATAAGGACTGGTAACTTGGTATAGGGTGCTACGGTACATAGGCTTGAGTGCGGTACAGTCTGCTGTTCTGTAAGGACCGCTATCGGTCCACAATAGATAGGGTTGACGTGCACCACTGCTGACCGCTCACCTATACTGCAGCAGTCCTTCAGCGGTATAGGGACTGACGTACAGTCTGCTAATCACTAACACACAACCTGCTTGTTCCACAAAAGTTCTTATAAGGACTGGTAACTTGGTATAGGGTGCTACGGTACATAGGCTTGAGTGCGGTACAGTCTGCTGTTCTGTAAGGACCGCTATCGGTCCACAATAGATAGGGTTGACGTGCACCACTGCTGACCGCTGCCCTATACTGCAGCAGTCCTTCAGCGGTATAGGGACTGACGTACAGTCTGCTAATCACTAACACACAACCTGCTTGTTCCACAAAAGTTCTTATAAGGACTGGTAACTTGGTATAGGGTGCTACGGTACATAGGCTTGAGTGCGGTACAGTCTGCTGTTCTGTAAGGACCGCTATCGGTCCACAATAGATAGGGTTGACGTGCACCACTGCTGACCGCTGCCCTATACTGCAGCAGTCCTTCAGCGGTATAGGGACTGACGTACAGTCTGCTAAACACTAATACACAACCTGCTTGGTCCACAAAAGTTCTTATAAGGACTGGTAACTTGGTATAGGGTGCTACGGTACATAGGCTTGAGTGCGGTACAGTCTGCTGTTCTGTAAGGACCGCTATCGGTCCACAATAGATAGGGTTGACGTGCACCACTGCTGACCGCTCACCTATACTGCAGCAGTCCTTCAGCGGTATAGGGACTGACGTACAGTCTGCTAATCACTAACACACAACCTGCTTGTTCCACAAAAGTTCTTATAAGGACTGGTAACTTGGTATAGGGTGCTACGGTACATAGGCTTGAGTGCGGTACAGTCTGCTGTTCTGTAAGGACCGCTATCGGTCCACAATAGATAGGGTTGACGTGCACCACTGCTGACCGCTGCCCTATACTGCAGCAGTCCTTCAGCGGTATAGGGACTGACGTACAGTCTGCTAAACACTAATACACAACCTGCTTGGTCCACAAAAGTTCTTATAAGGACTGGTAACTTGGTATAGGGTGCTACGGTACATAGGCTTGAGTGCGGTACAGTCTGCTGTTCTGTAAGGACCGCTATCGGTCCACAATAGATAGGGTTGACGTGCACCACTGCTGACCGCTCATCTATACTGCAGCAGTCCTTCAGCGGTATAGGGACTGACGTACAGTCTGCTAATCACTAACACACAACCTGCTTGTTCCACAAAAGTTCTTATAAGGACTGGTAACTTGGTATAGGGTGCTACGGTACATAGGCTTGAGTGCGGTACAGTCTGCTGTTCTGTAAGGACCGCTATCGGTCCACAATAGATAGGGTTGACGTGCACCACTGCTGACCGCTGCCCTATACTGCAGCAGTCCTTCAGCGGTATAGGGACTGACGTACAGTCTGCTAAACACTAATACACAACCTGCTTGGTCCACAAAAGTTCTTATAAGGACTGGTAACTTGGTATAGGGTGCTACGGTACATAGGCTTGAGTGCGGTACAGTCTGCTGTTCTGTAAGGACCGCTATCGGTCCACAATAGATAGGGTTGACGTGCACCACTGCTGACCGCTGCCCTATACTGCAGCAGTCCTTCAGCGGTATAGGGACTGACGTACAGTCTGCTAAACACTAATACACAACCTGCTTGGTCCACAAAAGTTCTTATAAGGACTGGTAACTTGGTATAGGGTGCTACGGTACATAGGCTTGAGTGCGGTACAGTCTGCTGTTCTGTAAGGACCGCTATAGGTCCACAATAGATAGGGTTGACGTGCACCACTGCTGACCGCTCACCTATACTGCAGCAGTCCTTCAGCGGTATAGGGACTAAGAGTTTTGTCACAGGGTCATTTAAAAAATGACATGCAGAGGAAGAGGCAGGCCCTTCCGCAGGGGTGGTAGGGGTAGGGCAGGAGCAACAGGCTTGAGCCAAAGTGGGAAGTTGCAGAAGGTGCGTTCAATTACTTTAAAGGATGCACCAGACTTGGTTGAGTGGCTCGCTCAGCCTTACTCTTCTGCACCCTCCTCATCCTCTCGATCTGCACCCTCTTCTTCACTCTCTGCTATGTGCACCCCCAAAGACACTACCACCAACAACACGACCACCACCACCACCACCACATACCTTCCGCTTGAGTCACTGGAATTATTTTCCGATCCATATCAAGAGGACATTTCTGATGCGCAGCCACTCTTGGTATTGGATCAGGAAGAGGAGGTAGCAACAAGCGCTACTCAGCAGTCTGACGCCAGTACCCAGATCAGCCCAAGGAGGAGGTTGGTCCCCGGTGTTGCTGCCTACTCTACTTATAGCGGTGGGGAAGGTGACGTTGATGATGACGTGTCTAGTGATGTCACGTGGGTGCCCACAAGAGAGGAAGAGGAGGGGAGTTCAGAGGGAGATATGGACCAGCAGATAGGGAGGAGAAGCAGCAATGACTTACATTGCACAGCAGGGACAAAGCAGACTGCAAATGTATCAGGAGCGAGTCATCGACCATGTACGGTCACATCTGGCGCTCCCAGGACACCGGCACATGGCTCCGCAGTGTGGGCTTTTTTTAACGTGTCCGCTGCTGACAATAGCGTTGCCATCTGCAATCTTTGCAGTCAACGCGTTAGTCGCGGTAAGCCCAATACTCACCTAGGGACGACCGCCTTAAGAAGGCACATGAGCAGCCATCACCGAGCCCAGTGGGAGCAACGGAACACACAAAGCCACACTGCAGGCTCTCACCGTCCAGCCTCGTCTTCTACTTCTCCTTCTCCTCTCTCCTCACAATTGTCCTCCACTCCACCTTCCATCACGCCAAGCTCACATTTTTCTGCAAAAAGGCAGGCTTCCGTGGGCCTAATGTTTGAGCGTAAAAAAATGATGACGCCGGATAACCCTCTTGCCCAACGGTTGGCGGCTGGCTTGTCAGAACTCATAGCCCGCCAACTACTGCCATATAAACTGGTGGACTCGGAGGCCTTTCGCAAATTTGTGGCCATTGGAACACCACAATGGAAGGTCCCAGGAAGGAAGTATTTCTCAGAGAAGGGCATCCCAGAGCTATATGGCCATGTTCAGCGGCAAGTGAATGTATCTCTGGCACACAGTGTCGGTGCCAAGATACATCTGACCACAGACACGTGGTCTAGCAAACACGGGCAGGGAAGGTATATCAGTTTTACTGCCCACTGGGTGAACCTTCTGACGGCCGTCAAGCATGTAACCCGTGGCACCCGTGTAGATTTGGTTTTACCGCCACGGATTGCATGCAGGCCTGACTCTTCTTCTCCTCCTCCTACTCCATCCTCCTCCCTCTCCTCCTCAGCTGCCTCCTCCTTTTCCGCTGCTAGCGTCTCTTCCACTGCACCGCCCAAGCTCCCCAGAACCTATTCCACATGCCAGGTGAGACGTTGCCATGCCGTGCTGCGTCTGTTGTGCCTGGAAGCAAAGAGCCACACTGGCCCGGCACTCCTTTCAGCTTTGCGTTCACAGGCAGATGAGTGGCTAACACCGCTCAATTTGACAGTTGGTAAAGTGGTGTGTGACAACGGTGCCAATCTGCTTAGCGCATTGAAACAGGGCAAAATCACGCACGTGCCGTGCATGGCACACGTCTTAAACTTGGTCGTGCAGCGATTCCTTGTCAAATACCCTGGGGTCCAGGACATCTTGCGGCAGGCAAGGAAAATCTCGGCCCATTTCAGAAGATCTTACACGGCCATGGCTCGCCTTGCTGACATTCAGCGGCGACACCATCTGCCGGTCAGACGTCTTATTTGCGATTGCCCGACGCGATGGAACTCAACCTTCTATATGCTTGATAGGCTGCTCCAGCAGAAACGTGCAGTTAACGTCTACCTGTATGAACTCTGCGAAAGAAACGGTTCTGGGGAGCTGGGTTTTTTTTCACCGCGCCAGTGGCTGCTCATGCGCGACACATGCAGACTTCTGCGGCCATTTGAGGAGATCACCAAACTGGTCAGTCGCAGCCATGGCGCCATCAGTGACATGGTACCTTATGCCTTCTTTCTGGAGCGTGCATTGCGTCGTGTCATTGATCAGGCTGTGGAGGAGCAGGAGCGGGAAGATGAGGAAGTCGCAATGCTGGATGAATTCCCAGGGGGGGCTACTCTATCTGAGACAAGTCAACAACAGGAGTCTGATGAGGAGTCAGAGGAGGATGGTGCCGGGGCGGATGAGCAGGAGCAAGAAGAGCATGCTTTAAACCTTTCTGGGATCCCTGTTGTGCGAGGATGGGGAGAGGAGAATGAAGAGGACGACATTATCCTGGATGATGAGCAGGAGCCAGGCCACCACACCGCTTCCACTTTAGTGCAAATGGGGGCCTTCATGCTCCAGTGTTTTAATAGGGACCCCCGTATAAAAAGCATGAGGGTCAAGGACCAGTACTGGGTGGCAACGTACTTAGACCCCCGGTACAAACACAAAATGGCGGAAATGTTACCGCCGTCGCAGAGGGCTGTCAGAATGCAGCACTTCCAGGCCTTGCTTCGAGAAATGCTGCATTCTGCTTTTGCGTGCGCTGGCAGAGGAGCAATTCCCACTCCCAGAGAAGGATTTGCGGGTACCAATCCAACAGCGCCTGCAAGAAGAGGCCGGTTTGAAGATGTGTTGGTGACTTCGGATATGAGGTCATTCTTTCAGCCGACCCATCGACAGGTGTCATCCGGATCCAGCATCAGGGAACGCCTAGACCGTCAGGTGTCCGACTACATTGGGTTAACGGCCGATGTGGACGCTCTGAGGAGTGATGAACCCCTAGACTACTGGGTGGGCAGGCTTGACCTCTGGCCAGAGCTTGCCCAATTTGCAATCGAACTGTTGGCTTGCCCCTCATCCAGTGTCCTGTCCGAAAGGACGTTCAGCGCAGCAGGGGGGATTGTGACCGATAAGCGTACTCGCCTAGCTCACCACAGTGTTAACTACCTCACATTTCTAAAAATGAATGAGGCATGGATCTCGGAGGAATTCAACACATGTGATCAGTAGACCATGTATATGTCTATAAACAATTTTTGGAATCAAGCACACAGACCTTCTTAATTCATTTGGCTCACTTCCCTGACCCAAAAAAGCACACCGTACTATATGCCCCTACCCTCCTCTTTGAAGAGGTTGAGCGGTGTCATATTTCTACTGGGGCTGCTTATTATGAGGGGTTCCCACCATCCCTGTGCTGTGCTGACTTCCTCCTGGGTGTTCTTATTATGAGGGGCTCCCACCATCCCTGTGCTGTGCTGACTTCCTCCTGGGGGTTCTTATTATGAGGGGATCACACCATCCCTGTGCTGTGCTGACTTCCTCCTGGGGCTGCTTACGGTGCTGCTGTCAGCGCTGTATGTCACGGAGCTGCTGTCAGCGCTGTATGTCACGGAGCTGCTGTCAGCGCTGTATGTCACGGAGCTGCTGTCAGCGCTGTATGTCACGGAGCTGCTGTCAGCGCTGTATGTCACGGAGCTGCTGTCAGCGCTGTATGTCACGGAGCTGCTGTCAGCGCTGTATGTCACGGAGCTGCTGTCAGCGCTGTATGTCACGGAGCTGCTGTCAGCGCTGTATGTCACGGAGCTGCTGTCAGCGCTGTATGTCACGGTGCTGCTGTCAGCGCTGTATGTCACGGAGCTGCTGTCAGCGCTGTATGTCACGGAGCTGCTGTCAGTGCTGTATGTCACGGAGCTGCTGTCAGCGCTGTATGTCACGGAGCTGCTGTCAGCGCTGTATGTCACGGAGCTGCTGTCAGCGCTGTATGTCACGGTGCTGCTGTCAGCGCTGTATGTCACGGAGCTGCTGTCAGCGCTGTATGTCACGGAGCTGCTGTCAGCGCTGTATGTCACGGAGCTGCTGTCAGCGCTGTATGTCACGGAGCTGCTGTCAGCGCTGTATGTCACGGTGCTGATGTCAGTGCTCTGTATTACGGTGCTGCTGTCAGTGCTCTGTATCTCCTGCACCCTCTTGTTTGCCTACCCTGGTCCCTGACCTTCCCTCTCCTCCATTGCCTTCATTAGCTCCATAGTCCTGAATTGTCAGAACAATTTCCCAAATAAAAAAAAAATGCTTGTAGTTATCGATCCCAAATTCACCTCATACATGTATTATGCTATTGTCCAGGTGGTGGGACTACGTGCTACCCCCTAATAATTACCCCGTGGCCGCAAATTCGACCTAAAGGTTTGCGAAATTCGCCTCCCATTGAAGTCAATGGAGCCCGCGGCGAACGGTCGTTTTCGCGAACGTTTGTGTCCGTTCGCGTTTCGCGTTCGCGAAACGTCCCGTCGGAAGTTCGTCCATCACTACTAAATACATTCTTCTACTCCTCCTGAGTATGGCAATACCACATGTGTGAGACTTTTACACAGCCTGGCCACATACAGAGGCCCAACATTGAAGTAGCACCTTCAGGCATTCGACAAGCATAAATTACACATCTCATTTCTCAACCACCTATTACATTTTTGAAGACTCTGGAGAACCAGGACAATGGAAACGCCCACAAAATGACACAATTTTGGAACGCCAACACCCCAACATATAATCTATGAGGCATAATGAGTTTTTTGAACGGTTCATTTTTTTCCAGAAGTTTTTGGAAAATGTGGAAAAAAATTGAACACATTTTTTTTTACACAAAGTTGTCCATTTATACGATATTTCCAACACACAACATGCACATAGCAAAAATGACACCCCAAAATACATTCTGCTACTCCTCCTGAGTATGGCGATACCACATATGTGAGACTTTTACATATCCTGGCCACATAGAGAGGCCCAAGTAGCACTGACAGGCGTTCTAGAAGCATAAACTACACACATAAATTCCTGCAAACCTATCAAATTGTTGAAGTCCATTCATATTTCTAACACATAGCATGTACTGTACATACCAAATACAAACCAAAATACATTCTACTGAGCAAAGTGTAAAGAAAAGATTACCTGCGGTTTTAGTAGTGCAGTGGGCCACAGAGGAGAGCATCGGTCCAGGCAGCAGGCAGGAACGTGGACAGTGACAGCAAAACAGGCAGCAGGCAGGAATATTGTCCCTAGTCAGTACAGGTAGAGATGTTAGCACAGCCAAAGCATTGGTCCAGGTAGCAGGCAGGGATGTGGTCAGCAGCAGCAAAGGGATTGTCCATGCAGCAGTCAGGAATACTGTCCATAGTTATTACAGGCAGCAGGCAGAGATATGGTCAACACAGCCAAAGTATTTTTCCAGGGAGCAGGCAGGACCATCAAGCTTAGGGCATCGGTCAGGAAAGAATCGGGACAGGGGTAGAGTCTTCTCCCACCCAAATCTCTTTGAAGCCTCCGGAAAACCAGACCCTATTCTGGGAACACAGAAAACTAAAAACATTTTTTTCAACTCAGAACACTATTCTGGAGCCCCTCACATGTGTGAGACCCCTGTGTAGCAGGGTGAAAGATCGGTCCATGGGGCAGGCAAAAACATGGTTAACAGGCCGAGGTCAGTGCAGGTAAGAGGCAGAAATAGACGGTGGGCAGAGGCATAGTTGATAGTCCTGGGTTAGTTCATGTGAAAGGCAGAAACATGGCGGATAAACATTGCAGATGGCAGGCAGAGGCGTAGTCAGTAAACAGGCCAGGGTCAATTCACATGGAAGCCAATGATATGGTTGGTTGAGGCACCAGGGAAATATTCAGGACAGAAATTGACAATGGGGAACAGGCAGTCTATTAGAAATACGGGCTAAGAGTTTACAAGAGTGTGATAGTGTCTGAAGCATTCTTCAATGCAAAGGCCAGGTTGGGAGGGACATTGGGGTCAATGGAAACTGGTGTCTTTCCTAACTCCTCTTTTGGTGCACACCCGACATTTTTTTGGCGTCGTCTTCTGGATCCTGATGGTGGAATATGGTCAGGAAGATGGCGCTCATGCAGTATACTGAGCGAATGCTTTCTGGGGGGGGGGGGGGGGGGTGCTTGTTGATATATAAGGACAGTGACAATGTCTTCAATAAACTTTAGGAAGGTATTGGGTGTTTCCATCGATTTTTGATAGATGATGAAAGAATTTTACATGGCCAAATGAAAAAAGTAAATTGCACCTTTTGTATACCAGAAGAGGGATTTTCCTGTTGATAAATAGGGCTGCAACATTTGACCATTTAAATCCACCACCCCCCCCATGAATTTTTTGTACTCGTTGATATGGGAAGGCTTTCAAATGGGAGCGCATCTTCTGCAAAGTTCCACCGAGGTGTCATTGTGGATGGTGGACATGATGTACAAATCTTTCCTATCCCCCCAGTTCACAGCCAACACTTCCTCGTTCCTAAAGCTTGTCGATTCACCCGTTTGTAGAATTGTGTTGACTAGACTCTGTGGGAAGCCCTTTCTGTTTTTCCTTACTGTACCACAGGCCAAAGTATTTTTCATGTATAGGTGGCGGAAAAGGGGCAAACTGATATAGTAATTGTCCATGTAAATGTGATACCCCTTTTGGAGGAGTGGGAATGCCAACTCCCAGACATTTTTTTGCTTATTCCCATGTACGGTGGACACTCAGGAGAGCTGGAGCTGGGAGTCTTTGCCTTCATACACGCGGAATGAGTGCACATTAGGGATGAGCCGAACACCCCCCGGTTCGGTTCGCACCAGAACTTTCAAACGGACCGGAAAATTTGTGCAAACTTTAGAACCCCATTGAAGTCAATGGGACTAGAACATTCGAAATAAAAAGTGCTAATTTTAATGGCTAATATGCAAGATATTGTCCTAAAAAGGGTTTGGGGACCTGGCTCCTTCCCCAGGGGACATGGGTCTATGCCTAAAATGTTTTTAAAAGCTGCAGTTTTTTCGGGAGCAATGATTTTAATGACGATTAAAGTGAAAAAAAGTGAAATATTCCTTTAAATTTCGTGCCTGGGGGGTGTCTTTAGTATGCCTGTGAAGTGGCACGTGTTTCCCGTGTTTAGAACAGTCCCTGCACAAAATGACATTTAACAGAAAAAAAGTAATTTAAAACTGCTTGCAGTTTTAATGTAATATCTGATGCTGGCAATATGGATGAAAATCATTGAGAAAAATGGCATGGGTAGCCCCCCCGCCCATTACCAGCCCCTTTGGGTCTTGTACAGATATTAAGGGGGACTGTGTAGGTTTGTTGTGTTAAGTAGAATCTGTTTGTAATTATGAACTGGTAAATTTTTAAAGTATAGCTCCAGTCAAAAAATCTATTTTTACGTTTTTGGAAAACATAGGGAGGGGTTATCACCCCTGTATAATTTTTTTTGCCATACATCTTTTTTCATCTCACTTCCTGTTGTCTTCTTCCGTGTACAAGTAGGAGACGTTGGTAAGTTGGGTGTTTGAAAGTAGGGGCCTGCCCTATATGCTCTGCAGAAATGGCGGAACAAGGTGTTGGTGTTGCCACAACATTGTAATCCTTCAAAGTGACTCTTGGTGGGCGCTGGAGCGCCCTGCTGTGAACGATTATATGAAGAATTGTAATTACATACAATTGTTGAACAATGGTAGAAAAATTGGGCCTTTGGTGGTTGTGGTGGTGGTGCTGGTGCCACAACACTATAAGTCCTCACAATTACTCTCAGTGGTCACAGGAACGGGCCCTGAAATATTATATCAAGAATTGTAATTACATGCCCCTGTTAAACAGGGGCTGAAAAATTGGGCCTTAGGCACTGCTTGCTGGTGCCACGACACTACAACCTCTCCCATATACTCTAGTTGAAGTGCAGGAATGAGCCCTGCTGCAAAGCATTGCATCAAAAATTGTATTACATGCCCCTGTTAAACAGGGGCTTAAAAATTGGGCCTATACACTGCAACCTCTCCCATATACTCTAGTTGTAGTGCAGGAATGAGCTCTGCTGCAAAGCATTGCATCAAAAATTTTAATTACATGTCCCTGTTAAACAGGGGCTGAAAAATTGGGCCTTAGGCATTGGTGCTGGTGCTACGACACTGCAACCTCTCCCATATACTCTATTTGTAGTGCAGGAATGAGCCCTGCTGCAAAGCATTGCATAAAAAATTGTAACTACACGCCCCTGTCAAACAGGGGCTGAAAAATTGGGCCTTAGGCACTGGTGCTGGTGCCACGACACTGCAACTACTACCATATACTCTAGTTGGAGTGCAGGAATGAGCCCTGCTGCAAAGCATTGCACCAAAAATTGTATTACATGCCCCTGTTAAACAGGGGCTGAAAAATTGGGCCTTAGGCACTGGTGCTGGTGCCACGACACTGCAACCTCTCCCATATACTCTAGTTGGAGTGCAGGAATGAGCCCTGCTGCAAAGCATTGCATCAAAAATTGTATTACATGCCCCTGTTAAACAGGGGCTGAAAAATTGGTCCTATACACTGCAACCTCTCCCATATACTCTAGTTGGAGTGCAGAAATGAGCCCTACTGCAAAGCATTGCATCAAAAATTGTAATTACATGCCCCTGTTAAACAGGGGCTGAAAAATTGGGCTGGTGGCATCACCCAGAACCAAAAATGTTCTTCCAAGATATCAGCGGAAGAGAAAGAGGATAGAAAGTCAACATATAACTCAGCATCAGCATAGGCAGTCTTGAAGGGATGTGATATTTCAAAAAAAATTCTTCTGTTACATCAGCTTCAGGTGCTTGGTAGCTGTGGGTGATCCAAGACTAATTCATCTTTATGAAGGTCAGTCGATCAACCGAGTCAGTGGACAGGCGCACCCTGTGATCGGTAACAAAGCCACCAGCAGCACTGAAGGTGCATTCCGAAAGAACGCTGGATGCAGGAAAGGCCAGCAGCTCAATTGCATACTGTGCAAGCTCTGGCCAGTGATCCATCCTCAAGACCCAGTAAGCCAGAGGATTTTCGGTGGGAAAGGTGTCCAAGTCTGACCTTGCCCCTAGGTATTCCTGCATGTAAATCAGATGGCTGGCGATGGTTGCTGGAACCAATCATACCTTGGGGCTGCGGACTAAAAAATTGTCTGAACACATCGGTCAAACGGCCACCTTCTCCACCGCTCCTTCTGACCGATGGCTCAGCAACACGTTGTCCAGGACCAGGAGTTTGTAACCTCCCAGTCTCTGGGAACACGTTGCACAGACCTTTCTGCAAGGCCTCCCGGAGATGTCTCATCCTCTGCTCCCTCTGCGATGGCAAGATAAGGTCCGCAACCTTACCCTTGTACCGTGGATCAAGGAGAGTGGCCAACCAGTAATGGTCCCTCTCCTTAAACCGAAGAATATGAGGATCCTTCTGCAGGCTTTGCAGGATCAGGGAGGCCATGCAGCGTAGGTTAGCTGAGGCATTCAGTCCGGAGTCCTCTGGGTCACTAAGGACAACATGATCCGCAGCTACCTCCTCCCAGCCATGTACAAATCCACGGGTTTCTTGGGATTGTAAATCATCCCTACAAGACTGCTGCTGCTGATGCTGAGTGCCAGGCTCCACCTCCATGCTGACACAATCATCCTCCTCCTCCTCCTCCTTGTCCTCTTCCTGTGATGGGTGGGACAGCAGGAACACTGTCTGAATAAAGGGGGCCTTGAGAGGCAAGGAAGTCCTCCTCTTCCTGCCTCTGTCCTGCCTCAAGTGCCCTGTCCATTATTCCATGCAGCATATGCTCCAACAGGTGGACAAGAGGTACAGTGTCACTGATGCATGGACAACAGGTGGACAAGAGGTACAGTGTCACTGCTCACCATCCCTTTGGCCTCCTCAAACGGTGACAGGACAGTGCATGTATCCCTGATCATGCCCCACTGGAGTGGTGAGAAAAAACCAAGCTCCCCTCACCCTGTCCTGGTAGTCGAACAGGTACTCATTGATGGCCCTCTGCTGCATGTGCAGCCGCTGCAGCATGGCCAATGTTGAGTTCTACCTGGTGGGCATGTCACATATAAGGCGGTTCTTGGGCAGGTTCAACTCCTTTTGGAGCTCAGCCAGCCGAGCACAGGCATTAAATGATCGGCGGAAATGCACACAGACTTTCCTGGCCTGCTTCAGGACATCCTGTAAGCCCGGGTACCTGCCCAAGAACCGCTGCACCACCGGGTTAAGGACGTGAGCCAAACAGGGCACATGGGTCAGTTTTCCCTGTCGGAGGGCGGAGAGGAGGTGGGTTCCATTGTCACAAATCACCCATCCTGGCTTAAGCTGGCATGGCGTCAACCACCTCTCAGCCTGCCCCTGCAGAGCTGACAAAATATCTGCCCCAGTGTGGCTCCTGTCCCCCAAACAAACCAGCGCAAGCACGTCATGACATCGTTTTGCCTGCGTACTTGCATAGCCCCTTGAACGCCTATGGAGCACCACTGGTTCCGAGAATAGAGCACTGGAAGAGGCCATGGAGGAAGAAGAAGAGGAGGGGGTGGAGGAGAGAGGTGTGTCACAACCAGTAGTAGCATTTTGGAGGCGTGGTGGCGGAACAATCTCCAACACTACTGCACCTTGTCCTGCATCCTTCCCAGCTGCCAGAAGAATGACCCAATGGGCCATGAAAGACAGTTAACATCCCTGTCCATGCCTGCTGGACCAGGAGTCAGTGGTAATATGCACCTTACCGCTGACCGCCCTGTCCAGCTAGGCAAGGACATTGCCTTTCACATGCCGGTAGAGAGCTGGAATCGCCTTCCATGAGAAAAAGTGGCATTTGGGGACCTGCCACTGAGGAACCGCACATTGCACAAACTCACGGAAGGGGGCAGAGTCTATCACTGAAAAGGTAGCAGTTGAAGTGCTAGCAATTTAGCCAAGCTAGCATTCAACCGCTGGGCATGTGGATGGCTGGGAGTGAACTTCTTTCTACAGTCCAGCAGCTGGGGCAGGGAAATTTGCCTGCTACAATCGGATGTGGGTGTACTGCTAGCAGAGTTCCCGCAAGCACTTGGCTGTGACACACCTAAATCTACACCTTCATTCCTCTAAGCGCAGGTTTCAGAGAGGGCTGAAGGTCTAGTGGGGTTGGAGATCCCAGCTGATGAGGAGCAAGGAGAGGTCCGCTTTGTTCTTTGGTGTGGGTCTTTGAGGTAAGCTTGCCAACGAGCTGCATGGCAGGTCAACATATGTCTGGTCAAGCATGTGGTGCCCAAGCGGTTGATGTTTTTTGGCCATGTGAGATACGCTCACATGGCCAACATATGTTGCAAATAGCAGCGGTGTGATCTGATGCACTCGTCTCAAAAAGGCCCACACCAAAGAACTTTTAGAATAACGCGCAGAGGCAGCACCCTGCACAGGCGGAGCTCTGCAGTGTGATTCAGTCGGTGTGCTGCCCCTAAGCTGGCTCCCGGAGGGCATCCTGCCTCATTGGAGATGTGCCTCCTCCTCCTCCTCCCCTCTCCTACCAGGCACCCATGTGGAGTCAGTGCCCTCATCATCCCCTCCCTCTTCATCGCTGGAGCAAATCTGGCAGTATGCTGCAGCTTGTGGAACATGACTGCTAGATTGCTGTCCTTCTTGAGCATCCCCTCTCTCTGCGCTCACGCTACTGCTTTCCTCTAGCTGAGTATCATCATCAGAGCCTACAAAACACTGGGCATCCTCCTGGAGCATTTACCCAACACTGTGCTCAAAGAGTTCAGGAGACTCCCCAGGAGGACGTGGTGGGTCTAGGGAAGGAGTCACTGATGATGACATTGAGATGAGGCAAGAAGATGCGTTGGCAGCTGCTTTGCTAGTACCCTGAGCCTGGGTGAGAGAGGATGAGGAGGATGAAGAGGGCTTGGTCATCCACTCTACCAAGTATTCGGCATGATGCGGCACAACACGTCCAGCTGCCAAAAATAAGGACAAGCGTGTCCCACGGCCACGTTCTGATGACGATGCACCGCGTCCACGACCAGCACTGTATTCTGTAGACACAGAGCCTGCTTGCCCTCTTTTATTGGCTTGTGCCTGTCTTTCTCTCCTTATTGGCCTTCCAGACATAGTAATGGCCTGAAGGGAGATGGGAAAACCAGCAACTGGGTAGTGTATATTGTGCTGGACTCACACAACACCCACTAACTCCTGCAGATGCCTTTATTATAGAACAACAGGAATTAAAGGGTAGATACCGGTGTATACTGTGCTGTGCTGGAGGCACACAACACCAACTAACTCCTGCAGATGGCAGATGGCTCAATTAGAGAAGAGCAATATAGGTAGATACAGGTATATACTGTGCTCAGGGCACACAGACAACACCCAGAAACTCCTGCAGATGGCTGATAGCTCAATTACAGAAGAGTTATATAGCTATATAGGTAGATACAGGTGTATACTGCGCTCAGGGCACACAGACAACACCCACAAACTCCCGCAGATGGCTGCTTGCTCAATTACAGAAGAGCAATAAAGTAAAATAGGTAGATACAGGTGTATACTGCGCTCAGGGCACACAGACAACACCCAGAAACTCCTGCAGATGGCTGATAGCTAAATTACAGAAGAGCAATATAGCTATATAGGTATATATACAGGTGTATACTGTGCTCAGGGCACACAGACAACACCCAGAAACTCCCGCAGATGGCTGATAGCTCAATTACAGAAGAGCAATATAGCTATATAGGTAGATACAGGTGTATACTGCGCTCCGGGCACACAGGCAACACCCACATACTTTTGCAGATGGCTGATAGCTCAATTACAGAAGAGCAATATAGCTATATAGGTAGATACAGGTGTATACTGCGCTCAGGGCACACAGGCAACACCCAGAAACTCCTGCAGATGGCTGATAGCTCAATTACAGAAGAGCGATATAGCTATATAGGTAGATACAAGTGTATAGTGCACTCAGGGCACACAGACAACACACACAAGCTCCTGCAGATGGCTGATAGCTCAATTACAGAAGAGCAATATAGCTATATAGGTAGATACAGTTGTATACTGCACTCAGGGCACACAGACAACACCCAGAAACTCCTGCAGATAGCTGATAGCTCAATTACAGAAGAGCAATATAGCTATATAGGTAGATACAGGTGTATAGTGCACTCAGGGCACACAGACAACACCCAGAAACTCCTGCAGATCTCTGATAGCTCAATTACAGAAGAGCAATATAGCTATATAGGTAGATACAGGTGTATACTGCGCTCAGGGCACACAGACAACACCCAGAAACTCCTGCAGATGGCTGATAGCTCAATCACAGAAGAGCAATATAGCTATATATGTAGATACAGGTGTATACTGCATTCAGGGCACACAGACAACACCCAGAAACTCCTGCAGATGGCTCATAGCTCAATTACAGAAGAGCAATATAGCTATATAGGTAGATACAGGTGTATACTGCGCTCAGAGCACACAGACAACACCCACAAACTCCTGCAGATGGCTGATAGCTTAATTACAGAAGAGCAATAAAGCAAAATAGGTAGGTACAGGTGTATACTGTGCTGAAGGTACACAGACAACACCCACTAACTCCTGCAGACGCCGGAACACTACACAAGGCCGTCGCGCTGGCGGCCTTATATAGTGTGGGGCATGTACTACACAGCCTGAGCTATGATTGGTGGGGTCACAGTGCATGCTTGGCCAATCATGAGCCAGCAATGCACTGCGATGGTGCAGTGTATTGTGGGCCGTGAGCGCCACACGAATTTGGCACAAACGGCGCACAGAGTTCTGGCTTCGCCGAACGGGCGAACAGCCGGTGTTCGAGTCGAACATGCGTTCGACTCGAACACCAAGCTCATCCCTAGTGCACATATCCGGTGGAGCTTTCACAGAGCTTGTTGAGCTTCAACCCATACTTTGCCCTCTTACTGGGGATATACTGCTTAATTCCCAGCTAGCCTGTGAAATAGACCAGGGATTTGTCCACAGAGATATTCTTGTCACAGATATAAAGTTTGGCAAACCTCTTGGAGAAAAAATCAATTAAGGGGCAAATTTTATATAATTTATCAAAGTGTGGGTGATTTCAGGGGGCACTGTGAGTTATCACTGAAATGCAGGAATGGCATTTCATTTCTTTGTAAGCCCCATTTTGAGAGGCTTACAAAGCCTCTTAGGGGTCTCCATTCAAAAAGGTGTGCATAGCTTGAGCTGGGGTTGTTTTCAATGAATTGTTGGGCAAAAAGATTGGTTTGGTCCACAATGCCTTGAACTAATTTGTCAGGGAAAAATACATTTAAAAAATCACTTTCAGAAAAACCTCCAATGTTGACATGCACACCTGGTGGTGCTGTGAAAGGGGGGATCGTGGCTGACACTGTGCTAAAAGGCAGCCACAATGGGTTTTCCAAGGCATCTGGAAGCTGAGTTTGGGCCCTAATTCTTTGGCATGCAATTCCCGCACTTGTACTGGGCCTTTCCTCCTGGGGTTAAGCAGCTCTTGTACTGGGCCTGGCCTCCTGGGGTCTAGCACTGTTGGCACTGCTGGTAGCTGCCTGGTGTTCAGACCGTCTTCTTTTTGGATGGACTACTTCCTGCTCTGATTCGGATCCTGATGTGCTGCCTTCAGGGGGCTCATATTCCAAACCAGAATCGGAATCAGAACTGGTGAGAGTTCCCCGTCAGACTCAGAATTTGATATGCCTCTTCTGGAGTGTATACCTTTCTGACACTGATGGGCTGCATGTCAGGGACTAATGGGTTGAACTTCAGGGACTAATGGGCTGCACCTTGGTAGTAATTGGCTGAAGACAGGTTCTCCTGATGGGCTCACGGGACAGGTACTCAGACAGGATGTATGGATGACAGGTACTCAGATGGGTTGGATGGATGACAGGTACTCTGATGGGATGGATGGATGGATGACAGGTACTCAGATGGGATGGATGGATGACAGGTACTCTGACGGGATGGATGGATGACAGGTACTCTTATGGCGGGTATTCTGATGGCAGGTACTCTGATGGCGGGCACTCTGGTGGCGGGTAATCTGATGGCAGGTACTTTGATGGCAGGTACTAGGATGACAGGTACTCCTCCTGATGACAGGTACTAGGATTACAGGTACTCCAGATGGACAGGTACTAGGATGACAGGTACTCCTGATGACAAGTACTAGGATGACAGGTACTCCAGATGGACAGGTACTTCAGATGGACAGGTACTAGGATGATAGGTACTAGGATAACAGGTACCCCAGATGGAAAAGTACTAGGATGACAGGTACTCCAGATGGACAGGTACTAGGATGACAGGTACTCCTGATTATAGTTCCTCTTTATTTAGGAGGGGGCAATCTGGGCACATCTGGGCCCAGCAACAGCAGTTACACTGGGGTTTGTTGACATTAGTGAACGGCTGTGATTGGATACAGCCGGTCACATGGTAAAAAGCTAATTGAATTGGTCTTTACCCTGTTTAAGGCTGTCCTTTGTCCGAGGGAAAAGCCTCAACCCCGATCGCCATGCTACACACCCCTGGGGGCGCGCACGAGGGATGCGCATGCTGCTCTGCATAGTGACCGGCTGTGATTGGACACAGCCGGTCACGCTGTTTCCCATGCTTCGACACCCACTCATTATCCTCATCAGGGATTGGCTGTGTCCCGAGGGACACGCCGCATTCCCCGAACCCCGCTCTGCGGGCCCCCGGGGTCCTGCAGTAACGGCAGGAAGCTGAGGACGTCACATCACACCCGCCCAGGATGGAAGATCCCATCTGTCGATGTCATTTGACTATGGCTGGGTAATAAAGTGGTTAAAGTGGTTGTAAACACTGTACAATCACTGTATACTACAGGCAAGCCTATAATTAGGCTTACCTGTAGCTACACTGGATATCCCCTAAACCTGCGCGGTTTAAGAGATATCTCTGTATTTGCATGTGCTGATGTTATCGGTACATGCACACTTAAGCAAACTGAAGGAACGGCACATACATGCTTCAGTTGTACTGTGCCTCTGGCGACCGCTCCCGTGCACATGCGCAGGAATGGCGTCATCACGACTCCGGACAATCACAGCGCCGGAACTAACTCATTATGCCTTTGTCGTCCAAGTTTTTTTTTTTTTAGGATTTTTTAAAATGGGTTTACAACCACTTTAAGGATAGCAATCACGTGAAGCCATTTATTATCATATAGTTTTTTGGATCCTTTTTAAATCATAATGATAACAGAACTCAACCAAATGGCCCTGATATTATATTTTATTTATTGCAGTTTACCAATCCATATATGTGGTGACTTCATTCGTTTCTTTTTTGCAAGCTAAGAAAATACTCAGTAAGTACAGAAAATACTTGCTGGTCTTGCTTGAAATGCAGTGTATGTCACTTTTTGTAAGCTGAATATACAGCAAAAAACATATCTTTTTATCTTGTAAATTAGTCATTTAAATCAATGAAATGAAGATGAGCAAAATTAGACATGCTTGCAGTCCACCCTTTTGGCAACCATGGCTCACTCCATAGATACAGTGAATGAATGAACTTACCAACAGTATTATGAATTTTGGATACTCCTCATCCCTCCTTACAAACCCATTTTGTTTTTCTTTTTGTGTCTGTGTTCTAGCTTCCATAACCCCTGTATCCTCTTTTTCGGCTGGCGATCCGGTTTCCAATAATAGTGGTCTCTTCGGCAGATTTGCCGTAAGATCCCTTTACATGGAGGTATGAGTGTTGCGTGTTTATCACAAATATACAGTATATATATATATATATATATATATATATATATATATATATATATATATATATATATATATATATGTATGTGTGTTTTTTTTGGGTCACGTTAGCTTGTTCTATTTGTTCTAATTTTTACACATGCATTATAAAAGGTACTAAATGTTTTTACTTGTTCACAGCCTACCTCACCTGCAGGGGATAATGCCCCTAATGCGTAGCAATGGATGGCTGACCCACCCCCCCTGGTATTTCCTTATATATCTCCCCTGTGTCTGCCAGCTCTCACTAGGGGAACTGAAAAAGGAGTTAATCTCCGAAAAATGTAGTCCGCCTTCAGAGAGTCCTGGCAATTTATCTTGCTTATTCCCATCCACTTATCATAGCCCAGCCCTGCTGCCACTGGTCTTGGCTCCCGCTTTGCCCGATGCCTCCATACTGGCTTCTGAGTGCAGTCCCCGCAGTTGAGCATGCTCCTTGTACTGGCGACTCCCTCCCGACAGCACTGATCAGCCCAGTGCAGACCCCACAAGGTCCGTGGACGGTGCTTACATCCTTCGGGCCATTCGCCCACTACCAGGATTTCCAGGACATGGAGGCAGCCATCCATTCCACCAGGCACGACTGTAGACTCTACCCAAGATGTGAGTTGCAGTGAATTTATTTCATCCACTTGTAAGGCTATGGATGTTGTTCAATAGGATCAGTTCATTAAGTTTTCATTCTTCCAAACCATTTTGTTATGTTGGATTTTTATACCTGAACAGTGTCTCCCACATTGTATTATAATGAATGAACTTGGCCACCCAGGGACTGTACATTCACAGGATTACCATGTGAACATGAAGAAGAAAAAGCCAGAAAACAAATAAAACAAATGCAGCCACAATATCTAAACTCTGCTATACTGTAATACAATAAAGTGGATCTTACAGTGTATATAAGGCCTGATTTTTTTTTTTTATTATTTTAACGTGGCTCCCCCACCCTTTGCTTAGATACAGAATCACATAAAAAACATGTATGGCTAAAAAAGTTTGATAATTTACTTACATTTTCCACAGCTTCCATTGTGCAGGGGGTGATGTGAGATAAAATCCTGATAAATGCTGAAATTTTTTTCAAGAAAATACTTCAGCATAGTGCAGGATTATTCACTCGCCAATATTTGGACTTCCAGCATTCTTGAGGAAACTTATTTTGTTTGATTCACTATTGCAGCAGGGTAGGAGGGATTAAACACTTATGCCTTCTAAGCTTAGATATTCATAAGGCCTTCAACAGTGTTAACTGGTCCTATCTCAATCACCTCTTGCCAAGGCATCTCTGACAATTTCCTACAAGGCTTTAATGCATTATATCACTCCCCCCGGACTAGAATTAGAATCCCTGGATATAATTCTGAATTTTTCCCTCTTAACAGAGGAACTAGACAGGCCTGCCCCTTATCCCCACTTCTATTTGCACTAGCAATTGAACCTCTGGCCCAAAAAAACATAAATAGTATAGACATAAAAGGTTACTCCAAGGGTGATGGAGAGTTCAAACTTAGCTTATATGCTGATGATGCTCTCATATTTCTTACTGAACCTCTCACCTCAATCCCATCCCTCCTTAACCACTTCAGCCCCGGACCATTTTGCTGGTCAAAGACCAGACCACTTTTTGCGATTCGGCACTGCGTTGCTTTAACTGACAATTGCGCGGTCATGTGACGTGGCTCCCAAACAAAATTGGCATCCTTTTTTTCCCACAAATAGAGCTTTCTTTTGGTGGTATTTGATCACCTCTGCGTTTTTTATTTTTTGCGCTATAAACAAAAATAGAGCGACAATTTTGAAAAAAACGCATTATTTTTTACTTTTTGTTATAATAAATATCCCCCAAAATATATATAAAAAAACATTTTTTCCCTCAGTTTAGGCCGATACGTATTTTTCTATATATTTTTGGTAAAAAAAATCACAATAAGCGATTATTGATTGGTTTGGGCAAAAGTTATAGCGTTTACAAAATAGGGGATAGTTTTATGGAATTTTTATTAATATTTTTTTTTTTTACTAGTAATGGCGGCGATCAGCGATTTTTATTGTGACTGCGACATTATGGCAGACACATCGGACATTTTTGACACATTTTTGGGACCATTGTCATTTATACAGCAATCACTGCTATATAAATGCAGTGATTCCTGTGTAAATGACACTGGCAGTGAAGGGGTTAACCAGTGGTTGGCAGTGTAGGGGTTAAGTGTTCCTAGGGGTGTGTTACTAACTGTTGGAGGCTGGGCTTTCATTTAGTGAACACTGATCTCTGCTCCAATCACATGGAGCAGAGATCAGCGTCACTAGTTGCTAGGCAGAATGGGGAAATGCTGTTTACAACAGCATTTCTCCATTCAGCCACCCCGTGAGACGATCGCGGGTATGCCCATGGCAATCGAGTCTGCGGGACCCGCGACCGGACTCACGGGGGTCCCGACCGGCATGCAAGCTCACGATGGCAGCGCGGCATTAAAGATTGGACGTACCTGTACACCAATATGCCTGTCCGTGCCATTCTGCCGACGTACTTCGGCGTGCGCCGGTCAGGAACCGGTTAAAGAACTTAGCATCTTCCATGACATCTCTGGCCTTAAAATCAACAAGAATAAATGTTCTGCTCTACTGATTAATTACACTCCAAACACACGAGCCCATTTATCAAAAAATTTCCCATTTATATGGTGCTCTCATTCATTTAAATATGTAGGTGTTACGGTCACTTCATCTCATAACCTCTTATATAAAACCAATTACCTCCCTCTTTTCTCCTATATCACTTCCCTTCTCAAAACTTGGTCAACTTTCCATATCTCTTTCCTGGGTAGAATATGTGCCATAAAAATGACAATCCTCCCTAAACTTCAATATTACTTCCGTGCTCTCCCCATCAATGTTTCAAAATCTAAACGTGCTTCCCTTCAAAGAGAACTCAACAAATTTATATGGGCGGAGAGGAAACCCAGATGCAGTTATGCTCTCATGCATAGATCTCAACCTTTGGGTGGAATGGGCCTTCCAAACATCTGGCTTTATTTCCTTGCCGCTAGACTAGTGTAACTCTCCCAATGGTTCACACCTACCCAGGAAACTCTATGGAAAAATTTGAAGCCACCTCAATTTCCCCACTACAGGGTATACTATAGTCTAAATCTACCTCCTATAATAAATGTTTTAAACACTATTGTAGCACTCTTTTATCAATTATGGCTCAAGGTTAATAAAGCCTACAAGCTATCCTTGGAAACCTCCCCACTAACCTCTCTTTTATCAATTATGGCTCAAGGTTAATAAAGCCTACAAGCTATCCTCGGAAACCTCCCCACTAACCTCTTTCTTAGGTGATCCCAGATTCATATTGGCCTATAATAATGACTCATATTCCCATTGGATTAGTAATAATCTAACCACACTAAAATCTTTACAGACTAAAGAAGAATTTACACCATTCTCTACTTTGCAAACTAAATATGATCTCCCCTCTTCTGAGCTACAACATTACCTTCAAATTAGAGCCTTTTTTGCAAAACATATCTCGCGCTCCACTCTTTACTCCAACACTTTCTTTGAAGGTATATGTATTTTCTCAACTAATGCCACGTACACGCGATCAAACAATTGGGTGGAAAAGTCCGGCAAACTCAAGTCCGCCGGACAATCCCCCCGTGTGTAGCCTCCGGCGGACTTTTTTTACCCAAAAGTACGGCGGACTTAGAAAGTAGTTTTGCACTCCAATCTTCCCGCCGGACTTGCATTTCGGCGGACAATCCGGTCGTGCGTATGCCAGTCCGCCGTACTTTTGAAATGAACGAACTTTTCCCGCCCGGAGAAAAGTCCGCTCATTTTGAGCGCATCTCCAGGTAGGCAGGGCCCGCAAAGGAGACGTCGCTGGCCCCGCCACCTGGTATGGACTTAAAGGGGAACCCCAACGTCGAAAAAATCGGCATGGGGTCCCCCCCAGGTCCACATCAGACCCTTGTCCGGGCATGCTACCCGGCCGGCCAGGAAAGGTGGGGGACGAGCGAGCGCCCCCCCCTCCTCTGTACCAGGCCACGTGCCCTCAACATGGGGGGTGCCTTGGGGAAGGGGGGCCGCGCGGCCCCCCCACCCCAAAGCACCTTGTCCCCATGTTGATGAGGACAAGGGCCTCTTTCCGACAACCCTGGCCATTGGTTGTCGGGGTCTGCGGGTGGGGGGCTTATCGGAATCCGGGGGCCCCCTTATCTCTCTCTCTGTCTTCTCGCCGGACTCCTCCGATATCTTCTGCTAGCTCTTTTACTAGCGGAGGAGCCCGGCTTTCTTCCTCACCGCCGGCCTCTTCTTCCGACTTCGGGGGTCTTGTCCCCCTCTTCGGTTCTTCTGCCGGGCCACCGCACCCTCTTCTAGCTCTTTTACAGGCGGTGGCCCGGTCTTCTGTCGCCGCCGCCGCCGCCGTTTTCTCTTCTTCTGTTCTCTGGGACTGTGACATCATAATAGGCAGGGACATCATCCGGTGATGTCCCTATATAAGTCGCCGTGCGCCCGGTCCCCGTCATTGTGAGCGGAGGGAGCGACGAGGCAACATCTGAAGAGAAGAAGAGAAGAACAGAAGAAGAGAAGACGGCGGCAGCGGCGGCGGCGACAGAAGAACCGAAGAGGGGGACAAGACCCCCGAAGTCGGAAGAAGAGGCCGCCGGCGAGGAAGAAAGCTGGGCTCCTCCGCTAGTAAAAGAGCTAGCAGAAGATAGCGGAGGAGTCCGGTGAGAAGACCCCCGAAGACGGAAGACCCCCGGAGCTGTGCAATAAACTATTTTAACCATGTTGTTGTGTTTTTTTTGTACTTTTTTCACAGGTGAATGAGTAGGGGTACATTGTACCCCATACTCATTCACATAGGGTGGGGGGCCAGTATCCGGGGGCCCCCTTATTAAAGGGCCCGCAGACCCCGACAACCAACGGCCAGGGTTGTCGGGAAGAGGCCCTTGTCCTCATCAACATGGGGCCAAGGTGCTTTGGCCCCCCTTCCCCAAGGCAGCCCCCATGTTGAGGGCACGTGGCCTGGTACGGCTCAGGAGGGGGGCGCTCGCCCGTCCCCCCCCTTTCCTGGCCGGCCGGGTAGCGTGCTTGGACAAGGGTCTGATGTGGACCTGGGGGGACCCCCACGCCAATTTTTTCGGTGTTGGGGTTCCCCTTTAAGTCCATACCAGGTGGCGGGGCCAGCGACGTCTCCTTCGCGGGCCTCGCCTACCTGGAGACGCGCTCAAAATGAGTGGTCTTTCCTCCGCGTGTGTGGGCGAGTCCGTTCATTTCAAAAGTACGGCGGATAGTTCGACGGACTTAGTATGCCGTATTAGTACGCTGAAAAAGTGCCGTGTGTGGGCAAGTAGCCCGTTCGGAAAGTCCGGCGGACAGTCCGGCGGGAAGTCTGCCGGACTAAGTCCGCCGGATAGTCTGCTACGTGTGTACGCGGCATAAGAATAGAGGCCTCATATCTCGACTATATGGCTACCTCAACAATTTTGATTTACCAGACAAATCTGGACCAATGCTCCACTGGGAATTGGATCTAGACTGCTCTTTCACAGTTGATATGTGGAGCACTATGTCAGATAATATACGCAAAAGTAATAAAGCCATCTCTTTCAGAGAAACCCCAACAAATATTTTCTCCAAATGGTACCTAACCCCCTCCAAATTACATACCTTTTATCCCTCAATCTCTCCAAACTGCTTTAGGGGTTGCCCAGAACCTGGCACAATCCTACACAAATTCTGGAGTTGTAAACATCTTGACAATATTTGACACAATGCTGTTGAAAGGGTTGAAAACTCTTCCAAACAAAAAATCACTCCCACCCCCCCAGATATGTCTATTATATACAAACATACCTAACATTCCAATACCTTGCATGAAACTTTTCTATTCTACACTCGCAGATCGCTTATAACTGGAGATCCAACAACCTACCATGGTCACAAGTACTAGCTAGAATGGAAATGCTTAGACTTTCAGAGTGGATCTACCATACACTATATGACACAATTCACATCTATGAAAAAAGTGGTCTTACTGGAACACAACCTAACTTAAGCTTCACCTAACCAAACCTATCATACATTATCTTGCACTACCTCTTTATGTTTACTTATTATCATTACCTGACGCATACAAGTGATTTAAACCTAAATTTTTTAGAATTACCTTATTTGCAATCAGATGTTATATCTCCCAGAGATATTTGTTATTGATGATTACATTTATTGGCTGTATTTGACTTAAAACATTTGTAAAAAAAAATAAACAAAAATGTGGATCTTGCTTTTTTTTTATTGTTTTGGGATTTAACCGCTTCCGGACCGCCACACGCCAATATACATCTTAAATTTGAATATGAATATAGTTTTTATGGCAGCAGCTAGCAGCCAGCAGTCCAGTTTCCAATAATAGTGGTCTCTGCGACAGATTTGCCACAAGATCACTTTTATCGGTGGCGAGAGAGGGGCCCCCGCACTCTGGTGCCCTCCGCCGCTTACCAGAGTCGTTGGCAGTGGCAGAGGCGATCAGATGTTATTCCATGCTGGGTATGGAGACGAGTGAGGGCAGAAGCGCCGTCAAAACATCCCTTCCGCCTATAGCTCTTAAAGGGCAATTTTTTTAAAAAAAAATTGAAATGACAATTTTTATTTTTTTGTTGCATTTTAGTGTAAATATGACATCTGTGGTCTTTTTGACCCCAGATCTCATATTTAAGAGGTCCTGCCATGCTTTTTTTCTATTACAAGATATGTTTACATTCCTTGTAATAGGAATAAAAGTGACAATTTTTTTTAAAAGAATGGTGTAAAAATGAAAAAAATAAGGTAAAATAAATAACAAATTTTTTTTTTTAAAGCGTCCGTCCCGCCAAGCTTGCGTGCAGAAGCGAACGCACACGTGAGTAGCGCCCGCATATTAAAACGGTGTTCAAACCACACATGTCAGGTATCACCGTGATCGTTAGAACAAGAGAAATAATTCTAGCAGAACTCCACTGTAACTGAAAACATGCAACCAGTAGAATTTTTTCAATGTTGTCTATGGAGATGGAAAAAAGTTTGTCGCCATTCCATTGCACAATTTTAAAGCGTGACATGTTGGTTATCAATTTACTCGGCATAATATTATCTTTCATAATATAAAAAAAAGTGAGCTAACTTTACTGTTGTCTTGTTTTTAAATTTAAATTTTTTTTTATTTTTTCCAAAGAAAAGTGCGCTTGTAAGACCGCTGCGCAAATACGGTGTGACAGAAAGTATTGCAACGACTGTCATTTTATTTTCTAGGGTGTTATAAAAAAATGTATAATGTTTGGAGGTTCTAAGTAATTTTCGAGCAAAAAAAAAAAGCTATTTTTAACTTGTAAACAACAAATCTCAAAAGGAGGCTCAGTTCTTAAGTGGTTAAATACACTTTAATTAAATGTATTATCATCGTTTTATAGTTTCACACAGCAGCCATGAATTTTACTGTGTTCCAGGAACAAAGAAATATAAGTCAGGATGAGAGCTAAACTGACATTGTATAGCATACAATGTCTATAACTACAGTAAACATAGATTTCCAGCTGATGGCCTTTGAGAACAAGAAAGTTAACTGGAATTCAGGTGTGCAACTGCTGTTTTCTTTATATGTGGTCAACAATTACATACAGACTTTAAAGAAAGTCAGTATAATCAAAACTTTCATTCTGCTACAGGTCGATGTACTATTTTCAGACAACATGATCCGATCGGACTTTGTCCGATCGTTGTAGAGAATTTCGATTGGACAAAGTGCCACCCATGCTCAGATCAAATTAGGAGACCAAAACTATTGGCTACTAGCCTGAAGGTAGTCCCGTCATAATGAACGAACGTCATCACGTTCCGAACGATTGGATTTTCCAACAACTTTGTCCGACTGTGTGTATGCAGAACCAGTTTCAGAAAAAATCTGATGGATTTTGTGGTCAGAATGTCCGATTGTGTGTACAAGGGCTAAGGCTATCTTTTGTTTACGAAAGAAACGATCCACAACCGTTACAGGGGCTGGAGAGGGACTTAAAAACTTTGCACTCAGGATAGATTTTTTTGGTTCGGGAGAGCTGCTATCCTTAAAATGGCCATTCTTCCCAGGCTTTTATATCTCCTACACACATTACCGATTAGAATCCCACAAAGTGTTTTTTTAATGAGGAAGTAAAGCCTCTTAAGAAAAAAAAAGAAAAAGACACCCTGCAAGGCAAAGGCATAAAGAGCTAGTATGCATAGCACACTAGCTCATTATGAATTACTTACCTGAGATCGAAGCCCCCACAGCGGTCCTTGGTCAGCACCTCCATCACCCCCATGATACCTGGAGTGACTTCCGGGTATCACGGCTTCGGTACTGTGACTGGCCGGGGCCGCGATGACGTCACTCCCACGCATGTGCGCTGGTGCCGCCACTAACGGCATGATTGCTGTTAGAAACTGCACGGTCAGTGCACCTGTGCCCGATGTCTACTGTGCATACGCCATAGACATCGGTGCTGCTATTCTTGCAAATATCTCCTAAACCTTTTAGGTTTGGGAGATATTTCTTGCACCTACAAGTAAGCCTTAATCTAGTAGGGGTTTACAACCACTTTAAGGCTATGCAAACTATTCTTATGAAGTTTTTCTGGGGGCATAAAAAACCCAAAATGCAATTTTCATTATTGACCAGACCTAAGAAATATGGGGGAATGGGACTGCCTGACTTTCAAAACTATTACCTTGCTTTTACCTATTGCTTTAACTATTACCTTGATTGGCACAGTCACAGTAGCTCTAAAGACTGGGTCAACCTTAGAGGTGAGCCTAAGCCCTATCCTCCTTGAGATTTTCCCCTTGGATCCCCTGGACAAGTCATAGGCAACCTGTGAAACATCCACTAACAGGAGCTACCTTACATGCTTTTCACACTGTAACAAAAAAAAAGCCCACCTTACACCTCTGCGGGACAATCCTAAGTTCATCCCTGAGATAGAGAAATACAGCGTTCCAACCCTTAAACCCATGCCGCGTACACACGATCAAACAATCCGGTGGAAAAGTCCGGCAAACTCAAGTCCGCCAAACAATCCCCCTGTGTGTAGCCTCTGACATACTTTTTTGACCCGAAAGTACGGCGGACTTAGAATGCCGTGTTGCACACCAATCTGCCCGCCGTACTCGCATTTCGGCGGACAATCCCGCCGTGTGTGTGCCAGTCCGACGTACTTTTGAAATGAGCGGACTTTTCCCGCCCGGAGAAAAGTCCGCTCATTTCGAACGGGTCTCCAGGTAGGCGGGGCCCGCGAAGGAGACGCCGCTGGCCCCGCCGCCTGGTATGGACTTAAAGGGGAACCCCAACGCCGAAAAAAATCGGCGTGGGGGTCCCCCCAAGTCCACAACAGACCCTTGTCCGAGCACGCTACCCGGCCGGCCAGGAAAGGGGGGCGAGCGAGCGCCCCCCCCCCCCTCCTGAGCCGTACCAGGCCGCGTGCCCTCAACATGGGCGGGTGCCTTGGGGAAGGGGGGCCGCGCGGCCCCCCCACCCCAAAGCACCTTGTCCCCATGTTGATGAGGACAAGGGCCTCTTCCCGACAACCCTGGCCGTTGGTTGTCGGGGTCTGCGGGCGGGGGGCTTATCGGAATCCGGGAGCCCCCTTTAATAAGGGGGCCTCCGGATACCGGCCCCCCACCCTATGTGAATGAGTATGGGGTACAATGTACCCCTACCCATTCACCTGTAAAATAAAGTACAAAAAAAACACAACACACGAGATAAAATACTTTATTGCACAGCTCCGGGGGTCTTCCGTCTTCGGGGGTCTTCTCGCCGGACTCCTCCGCTATCTTCTTGTAGCTCTTTTGCTAGCGGAGGAGTCCGGCTTTCTTCCTCGCCGCCGGCCTCTTCTCCCGACTTAGGGGGTCTTGTCCCCCTCTTCGGTTCTTCTGCCGGGCCACCGCGCCTTCTTATAGCTCTTTTACAGGCGGTGGCCCGGTCTTCTGTCGCCGCCACCTTCCGTTCTTCTTCTTCTTCTTCTTCTTCTTCTTCTCCAGGAGATGTTGACTCGACGCTCTCTCCGGCCACAATGCCAGGGACGCGCTGCGCGGCCACTTATATAGGGACAAGGGGCGGTGTCACATGGCTTTATGTCACATGGGTTGTTGTCACATGGTGACCCCGCCCCCTTACGATGTCACAGTCCCCATGTGACATCAACCCATGTGACCAACCCATGTGACATAAAGCCATATGACACCGCCCCTTGTCCCTATATAAGTGGCAGTGCAGGGCGTCCCTGGCATTGCGGCCGGAGAGATCGTCGAGTCAACATCTCCTGGAGAAGAAGAAGAAGAAGAAGAACGGAAGGCAGTGGCGGCGGCGACGGCGACAGAAGACCGGGCCACCGCCTGTAAAAGAGCTATAAGAAGGCGCGGTGGCCCGGCAGAAGAACCGAAGAGGGGGACAAGACCCCCGAAGTCGGGAGAAGAGGCCGGCGGCGAGGAAGAAAGCCGGACTCCTCCGCTAGCAAAAGAGCTACAAGAAGATAGCGGAGGAGTCCGGCGAGAAGACCCCCGAAGACGGAAGACCCCCGGAGCTGTGCAATAAAGTATTTTATCTTGTGTGTTGTGTTTTTTTATGTACTTTTATTTTACAGGTGAATGGGTAGGGGTACATTGTACCCCATACTCATTCACATAGGGTGGGGGGCCGGTATCCGGGGGCCCCCTTATTATCCGATAAGCCCCCCGCCCGCAGACCCCGACAACCAACGGCCAGGGTTGTCGGGAAGAGGCCCTTGTCCTCATCAACATGGGGACAAGGTGCTTTGGGGTGGGGGGCCGCGCGGCCCCCCCTTCCCCAAGGCACCCCCCATGTTGAGGGCACGCGGCCTGGTACGGTTTAGGAGGGGGGGGGGGCGCTCGCTCGCCCCCCTTTCCTGGCCGGCCGGGTAGCGTGCTCGGACAAGGGTCTGTTGTGGACTTGGGGGGGACCCCCACGCCGATTTTTTTCGGCGTTGGGGGTTCCCCTTTAAGTCCATACCAGGCGGCGGGGCCAGCGACGTCTCCTTCGCGGGCCCCGCCTACCTGGAAACACGCTCAAAATGAGCGGACTTTCCTCCACGTGTGTGGGCGAGTCCGTTCATTTCGATAGTACGGCGGACTTAGTCGCCGTATTAGTTCGCTGAAAAAGTGCTGTGTGTGGGCAAGTAGCCCGTTCGGAAATTCCGACGGACAGTCTGGCGGACGTCCGCCAGACTAAGTACGTCGGACAGACGGCTACGTGTGTATGCGGCTCCAGACAATACACTCACAGTGGGTGTCTGTTTTCTGTTTTTACAATGGCCAGATCAAGACTTTGTTACCTTGAAAAGTGACAATGAACTTAGACATTTACTCCCATGGTTCTATTTCCAAATTTGCAGTTTTGTCAATGACAAGGCACAAAAATCATTATTCTCTAGATCGTTGGCTGAACTAGAATTAGCATGTGCTAGAGGCGACAGCTTTTAAAGGGCTACGCCAGTCACCTATGCCTGGCTGCAAAACTCCAATGCCACTACTGAAGATAAATTTAGGAGGGAATGGTCAAGGGCTCTGCAGATGGATATCAGAATCAATGAAGAAGAGCCTGTATTCTCCCTCACAAGTGCTCTATTAGCACTAAAGCACAGGAAACGGCTTACAAACTCTTAACACACTGGTGCATTACCCCTGTGAAACTAAAAAGCTGGTTCCCACAGGCCTCTGATAGTTGCTGGAGGTGCGGGGGAGATGTAGGTACCCTCCTACACATATGGTGGCATTGCAGGTGTTGGCTGTTTTCTGGAACAAAGTCAGGGATGTAATCCGACAAATTACAGAAACCAGACTCACACTGAATGCTGGCTGTTGCCTACTCCACGTCTCTAAATTTCCACTTAAATGGTACAAGAAATCTCTGACTAAGCATTTACTAAATGCTGCCAACGCCCTGATCCCAACCCCCTGGAAAACCACTCGGGCTCCGTCCATACAGGACTGGTGAGGAAAAGTCTCTGAAATATGCTTGATGGAGGAGACCTTAGCCCAGTCTTTTGATAAAGTTGAGAGATATCATAAAACTTGGTCCCCGTGGTTCTTCTTTAAATTTTCAGAAGACTATGAAACCCTAATTACCTGATAACCCAAGGAGAGGGGAAATCAGATGACTCTCCCTTAGTCTCTAATAATAGATTCATAAAATGTTTGAATAATTGATTTGATAAGTGAATGAATGACTTTGATTTCATACTTTTTCTTCTCTCTTTCCATTCCTCATTCTTGATCTGTTCTACTTTTTCTTTTACTTGTGATATCAAAGCTAATGTACACCAACATTTAACAATTAAATAAATGTGACAATTGACTCGGACACCACAATATAGTCTATGGAACACAATAATCTCATTCCCACAAAGGTTGATTGCTGTTTATGAGAGATTCTGTATGACGTCTTGATTGATATAATAGGTGCTAGGAACACATCTTGATATCTTATGTTTGTGAAACGTCTGACTTTCAAAACGTTTAACTGTGCAGTTACATGTTCCTTGTGCATGCTTTTATTTGTGAAACTACATGTGCTTTCAATAAACTTTTAATGTTTAAAAAATCAATCTGCATAAATATCTGCATATATGCAGTAAAAAATTGCCAAGACTTGAGACAAATTTACTTAATTATATGATGACTATGTAAAAGTGTACTTACTTTACTGTGGTCAGAATGAAAAAAAATACAAATATTTTATTTTTATTTTTTTGGTCAGATAAATATGATTTTGCTCCCCCTTTAGCTGAGCAATTGTGCTACCTGGGCATTATTTATCATATCTTATATTTCTATTTTAAAATTATATTTCACTTTAAATGTAAGATGGAATGGGTAATCCAGTACAGTAAGGCAAGTCAGGTTTCATATCACTATTCCAATGTAACCTAGAATTAATATATGAAAAGTTTAATGCCTATCTTTAGTGCCCATTTTCTTTTGATAGTATCAATTCTCTAAGATTTCAGGGGCACATTAATAGCAGCATTTTCTCCATTCATCTTGCTATAAGAAATTGGTACTTTTATCTGCATGTCCTTAAAAGTCACACGGAGAGACTAGTTATCATTTCTGAATCTTAACTGAGTCATTGTGACATTCTTTTCTGTACATCATGTAAGGACTCAGTTTTCTCAGTTTCAAATCTCTCTATAAAGGTATCAGTGACAATGACAATGCTAAGCAGTTTGCGGATTCAAACAGATAATTAAAAAATAACAAAAAAAAAATCAAAATCTTAAAGAAAAGTCTTCTTTTTGTAAAAAAAAAAAAAAAAAAGAAAAACAGTATAACATATAATTGCTTTAAATGCCATGTTGTAAATAATTGTTACTACACATTATATTTTTTGAAAAATCTAAATCCACTATTTTCAGAAATGCGTACATCTTTTTTCCTGCTGATGCTTTTCATAGCATTATGTTAAAATAGTAAGTATAGGCCTACAATACCATTTTATTTCAGTATGGGTACAGACACCATTGGATAAAGTGGCTATGGGGACATGTATCAACTTTTTAGTCAGAATGCAGACCAATAGAACTGAAAATTGGAACCAAGTTTGTTGTATGAAGGAAAAGAGGGAAAACTAGATTTTGACGATGCTGACAAATAATAATATTTGTCAGTACCATCAAAATTCTATTTTCCCTCTCTTCCTTCATAAAAACTAACTATTTGGGATGAGGTGCTAATTTTTTGGATGTTCTACCTCAAGCCGGACATACCCCATAAATGGAACCCAGTTTGTTTGTCTAGTGAGCTATATGAGTGTCTTTTAATTTTTCCTTATTGAGGTTATGTATTAATTCCACTCCTAGACCAAGTAAAACAAGTTTGTAGTTACTACTCATAATTGTATTCTTTGGACCATAGATACCTTCAATCCCCTCTGGCAAATGAGCTGTAAAAGATATGGAACATGAATGCAGAATTAAAGTCAAAAACTGACTTAGAGCCATATAAAACCCATTAAGTAGAGTGGGGGCTCACTCCAAATCTGACTGATGCTTTCCAGACTTTTCTCATACACACTACTGATGGTGGGTTCTGTGTGCGGCAGACTCAGAGGTATTATTTTTGAATGATATTTTAATTGGATGAGCATAGCTAGGGGACCCAATGTATTCCACCATAGTCCAAATAAGCATCAATATTCATTATAATTTTATACAAGGCTGGAATGACCTTGGGCTGCTTTCTCTCCCCCCAAAAAATTTAAAATCTTTTGGGGGGAAAATCTAGGAATGAAAGAACTTGGGATAATTTATCTAAAAAACAGAATACACGTTTACATGCAATTTATTACTTTTTCCCTACTGATCTTCTAAATATTCATAGGATGACCTCTTGACCAAAACTTCCTGGAAACCCTAGGCATCATTTGATCCTACTTGTACTAGGCAGTCGAGTCATCACTGAAAGAAACCGAAGAGTGACTGGTTTGCAATAATTATTCACAAGCTCTGCACTGCCCTAATATTCCATACAGAACTGCTCATTCTGAAAAAAATTCCATCATTATAGAAAAAAAAGTTCTCATAATCTCCCCATAGAAGTAGAACATCTTTACAATATGCATACTAAACTTGATTTGTTAGAGGGCAAAATACCTTGAGAGGGTATGTTTATTTGTGCTAGTACAGTGTTATACACAACCAGTAATTATTTTTTAGAATGACAAGTAGATCCTGGCCTTCAAAGTTTTAACATACCAGAGTTACAAAATGAAACATGATAGACAGGTTATAACAAGATAATGCAAGAAACACATTCTAAAATAAACAATAACATGTACAGAAGGACAACTGAGTGGAATGGAAACATGGTATGGATTACCTATTTTACTTTTTAAATCATTTTTAAATCATTTTAAATAGTATAGTTGAGTCCATACTAAACAATGGATGAATAACATTACATATACTGTACACTCTACTTTATTTTTATAAATTAAGATTGCGAGTCCAGCCTAGCCACTATCACTTTAAAGAATCAGTAAATTGGCAAGTCTATAGAATCTGATATTACAGTTTTTGGGGGTTAATGATGAGATGAATAACCCAATGGTGGCTTTTACTGTATCTCAAAGATGCTCTAGTCAAGATGTCACTAACATATTTTTTTCTGCTCAGCTCTATCACTGTTGCCATTGTAAAGCTAAGTTAGGGGATTCATTTTTCCTGCTGCATGTTCTGGAATGCAAAAACATGATGAGAGAATATCAGTCCACAACATAAGGGCTATAGAAAGGGAGCAGTTCAAGAGTCCATTCCCCAGTCTGCACAAAAAGGCCACAATAATGAAAGATTGATTCTTACTCCAAGATCAGTGGATTGTGGGGTCTGCAGAGGTTCCAGGTTGCCTATACACATGTGATCATCTCCCACTGTGATCATAATCATTGACAATGATAGTCTCATACCCATAGGCAGCTTTAACTTTAGCAAAATATGTCTGGAGCAGATGGCAAAAATGCAGACTGTAGAAAAAAGTGAACATCAATAAACAGAAATTGAGCATCCTATCACAAACCAACCTGAATCTAAGGGCCCCTGGTGGCCACTCAAATCATTCTCATTGCAATCCCCATGAGTTGCCTGTGCCATAAATAATATAACATCAAGCAATTACTTTCCACAACATAAAATTACTTTTATTCTCCAATAATGTGTATTATATAAGATTCAGTCTGTAATCTGCTGTAATGTGCTTTCTACAACAGAGCCTCAAGCCTACAGCCGGCATTACTACAAATAAAATAACATATTTTCATCTCCACTGCTGTACACATGTAATTTATTACTATGTTCAGCTCAACCACTGCAATATACCATTGCAAGCATAAATACAATATATGATATCAGTCTTCAGTGACATCACAATCTTTGAATATATAGAGACAGCTGCATCCAATCAACTATGCAGTGCTAGGCTTGTCTCTTAACCACTTCCCGACCAGCGCACGACGATGTACGTCGACACAATGGCACGGGCAGGCATATTGGCGTACAGGTACGTCCAATATTCAGTGTCTGTTACCACATTTCTTTGGGCCATCTACCACGGGAACCCCTAGACGAAGAAGCAGTCAAGAAGGTAACGCTAAGCCCAATAAAACCAGCAGCTCCTTTGGGGGTCAGTGCTACATCCGCATTTCTTTCAACAAAAAACAAGCAAGCAGAAAAAAAAACGATTTTGTGTTTCCTGAACTACTGAGAGCTCTCTGACTCTTAATTTTTCCCTGCCCTCCACATTTCTCCAAAAACATTTTGTTCAGTGATAATAAATAAGCAAAAGATTGTTACGGATTGTACCTATTGAGGCTTATCATTGTACTCCATACACCTCTACACTGATCTACAACTGCCATTATGGTCAGCAGCAGTAGGTCTGCCTCAAGTCTGTATAACTATTTGTGGATTGGATAATTATACTGTTGCCAGACTTGCCTGGAATGTCACCTTTGAAAAGTGGGCATTTGCGTGCATCCTCGGCCCTGCTATTGGCACCCAGCTGCCTATTTAAACTTAAGTTCTGCAGAAGGAAATTGCTGAGTGGTCTTCAGCTTGTTTCTGGTTACCTGAAACCTGATTTGCTGATTCTGCCTTAAAGTGATAGTAAAGTTAAAATGTTGTTTTTACTTTAATGCATTCCTTGCTGCTCTCAAATACCAATACCGACAAGGCCTCTCAGTAACCCTCAAAGAAGAACTGGCCCGAGTCGAGACACCCGCCACCCTAGAAGGCCTAATTCAACTTGCCATAAAACTTCACAGGCGCCTGCAGGAGCGGCGGTCTGAACACTTTCAAACCTCTCGTCCTGCTTGGATGTTACCCAGGATTCCAGCTGTTCCTTCTCCTTGGTCTAGTTGTTCTTCCACTCCTGTCTCAGAAGGTGAACCTATACAGTTGGGTCTGGTCCACTCTACACTCATGCCCGATGAGAAGCAAAGCCATCGACAGGCCAATCTTTGTCTATACTGCAGAGGAGCTGACCACTTTCTATGTAACTGTACTGTGAGGTCTAGTAAGTCGCACCAACCACTTCCTATGAACTTTCAGATTGCTGGTCCTTCCCCTTATCACCTTATCCTCCCTGTCTCAATACAGGTGGTGGAAGAGGAGGTCTGGCTCTTGGCCATCGTTGATTCAGGGACATGCAGCTGGTTTTTAGACTTTTTTCCTGACCAAAAGACTTTGTATCCCCCACCAGGGTAAGAAGTAAAGCCTTTAAGTCCATTTAGCTGTTGGGTCCTTACTCTGTTCCAGACCCATTACTCAGGAAAGCAGACCCATCCTCACTATCATAGATTCTGTTCACCAAGAGTTCATCTGTTTTGACGTTATATAGTCACCCATGTTCCCCATCATTCTGGGACACACAGTGATGGGTGCTATTTTTCTCCAGGTTCAACTTTCATATTTCTTACCAGCCAGGCTCCAAGAATGGGAAAGCTGACACCCTTTCCCAAATGTTTCCAGATGCCCCTGAGACAACTGAGCCCAGTACCATTTTATCTGCACAAAACCTTTTGCTCATCCAACCTGATCTGAAGACAGTGATCTGACAAGCCTCCAGCCAGTGTACTGAACCTGAAGTCTTCTCCCTGAAGAATCAAGATGGGTCACTATGGTTTCAGGACAAGATTTTCATTCCTCAACAAGTGAGACTCCAAATCTTGAGAACCTTCCATTACCACAAGCTTGCAGGTCATTTCGGGGTACATAAAACATCAGACCTTATACATCGCTTCTTTTGGTGGCCCAGTTGGCAGCAAGATTGTAAGAATTATGTGAGTTCCTTTACCATGTGCCAATGCAAAAAAGGGTCCAATGCCAAGCCCAGGGGTCTATTATGGCTTTTGCCGATTCCAGAACAACCCTGGGGGAAGATCTCCATGGACTTTATTGTTGACTTACCTCCTTCCGAGGGATTCGCTACCATCCTGGTGGTAGTGGACTGCCTCTCAAAAATGGCACATTGTATACCAATAGTTGGCGCACCCTCTACCCCAAACACAGCAAATATTTTTTATCAAAGGGATCGTTAGATTGCATGGGGTTCCCAACAACATTGTTTCCGACAGAGTAGTACAATTTACTTCCAGGTTTTGGAGAGATCTTTGCAAATCCTCTGCAATATAAATATCTCTTTCATCAGCATACCACCCACAGAGCAATGGCCAGACAGAAAGGGCAAATCAAACCTTGGAGCAATACCTACAGTGTTTTTGTACCTGCTCTCAAGATGACTGAGTGTCCCTTCTTCCTTGTGAAGAGCTTGCCTATAATAATAATTCCTTGCAAACTGCCACCAATCAATCCCCCTTTTGGGCAAATTATGGGTTCCATCCCACCATTTTACCCAATTCCATACCATAAGCTTCAGTAGATGAGGTCCAGGATTGGATAAAATTCATCCAGACCAATTACCAGCAACTCTGGAAAGCCATGCAACAGGCCCAAGAAAACTATAAGAAATACCACGACAAAAAAGAAGAGGCAACCCTGTTTTCAAAGTAGGAGATGAAGTATGGCTGTCTGCTGTAAATCTTAAAAATCTCCTGCCCATCACGGAAATTAGGACCTAAATTCATTGGGCCTTTCAAGATCAAGAGAATGATAAATCCAGTGGCCTTTGAACTATCACTACCTGCCTCTTACAAGTGTCACCCAGTTTTTAATGTCTCTCTACTAAAATTGGTGGTCCCAAGTCTCTTTCCCAGGAGGGAAGAAGTACCACCACCTCCAGTTATGGTAGAAGACAAGGCGGGGTTTGAAGTGGAAGCCATTATGAACTGCTGAAAAAGAGAGACGCAAGTACAATACCTCATCAAAATGGAAGGGATATCCCCCAGAAGATAATTCCTGCAAGCTCGCTAGCAGTGTGCATGCTCCACGTCTTATACAAGCATTCCACAACAAACATCCAAGAGAGATGGCTAGTTTGGGCATCCAAAGGCTGCCCATTGGGGGGGCGCTCTGTCAGAAAAATAGTGTCAGGGAATAGGCCGTGTAAGTACTGGCAATCTTGACAGTAGAAGAAATGGGCGCCATAGGTACATCATGTGACAGACGGTTCCTCCTGCTGGCCTATATAAGGCAGCCTCTGTCTGACCCAAGTTCCTGGATTGTCTTCAGCTCTTCTCTGTTCCTGGACCTGTGTTATACTTCCAAGTGATTCCTGTTGTGACCTCAGCTTGCTTCCTGACCTGCTCTGATCTCCTCTCCAGTGTTTGACCCCCAGCTTGGCTCACAGACTTTGCTATTCTTGCACCTGCCAGATTACCAGTGTTTGACCCCCGGCTTGGCTTATGGACTTTGGTATACTTGCACCTGCCTGATTACCAGTGTTTGACCCCTGGCTTGGTTTCCAGACTTGCTATAATTGCACCTGACTGATTACTAGTGTTTGACCCCCGGCTTGGCTCACACACTTTGCTTATCAATTACCTGTGATTGACTCTCAGCTAGCCTCACCACAGCCTCCAATCTCTCTCCTTTGTTCTACCCTCAGACAGGCTTTTACTAAGTGTCCGAATGCTCCTTGCCGTCTTCTCAAGCAAAGTCTCCAAGTGATCATCAGCTCAAGCCTTCTCAACCTGCTGGCAACCCGTGCTTCTATGAGCCCTATACCACCTGTACCACCTTCAGGGGTATATTGTGCTTAGAAGGGAGCCTCTCTCAGCATCTTGACCTCTGAAAAAGTACCTGACAGGCCCTAAGGCTATAAAAACGTTTCTGATTTATGCCTTACTCAAAGGTGTTTTATTCAAAGACTGGAAAACTCCTGATAAACTATTCACACCTTCCCACGGTTTATAGGGCTGTGTCTCGCTCTAATAAAGCATTGACCATCTCTAGCAGGCCCTGCATTGCAACATGCAATGGCCATGTTGTTAGCCTGTCCAACCTTAGGGGAATGGAGTAGACTTTTGTTTAGGAATCGAGGTTCTATTCATACTGACCCTTTATTTTTGTATTGATTAGAGCTCATGCAGATATGCCACCACTTTTGCAATGATGGGTTAGTTCATATCACTCACCTCATTTCCTGAATAAACCTCCTATCAGTGAATATGTGAAGACATTTTTGGTTAAACTGTGAAGTCAGCAGAACAGCAATATAAAAAGTGTTTGCTGAGCATGCCTTTTGAGGGTGAATATCTCTGTGGGGCTGCCTTGGACACACTCATAAAATAAAGTCATTGTGAGTAACAGTATTCATTTCCCCAGATGAAGAATCTTCATGCTGGGAAGAATCCTTCCTCTCCTTAGGCCAAAAAGATATACTTTCATTGCTCACATGCTTCAAACTTTAAGCCTAGACCAAAGCCAGATTTCAAGATCAACCTGGGACCCTAAATCTCCCATACCTGCAGACAAATACTCTTCAGCATCAAAGGATGCCTTAACTTTCCAAAATGAGAGGGCGTCTGTTAGCCTTTGCAGTTACCTGGTCTTTAAACATCTCGGATACCTGGGTAAGAGACATGGTTTCCAGGGGCTACAAGAGAGTTTTTCTCTCTGCCTCCTTCCCACTTCAAGTTATTAAACATGCCTGCATCCCTGCACAGGCTAGCAGATGTCCAGACTGTTCTTGCACATTTTTTTTTTCCAAGCTGGCACATTTTTAATCAAAGCATTATCATCCCAAACTTCCAGAAGCCGAAAAGTCTCAGGGTTTTTACTGTAACCTTTATTTTACAATGCCCAAACAAAATAGGGTATACACCAACTCACCTGACACTGAGAATTAGGTTATCCCTGGAATGGTGGCTTAGGAATCCATCTCTGAAGTTAGGAAAATCCTTCTTTCTGATGTCTTGGAAGATACTAACAATGGATAGCAGCTTGAAGGGCTGGCAAGAAGCCCTATACATTCTTTTGGTGCAGGAGACTTGGATGCCAGAGAAATACCACCTCCTTATCAACATTATGTTTCTCTGGGTAATTTGTTTGTCCCTACAATACCGAACCTCCCAACTAGAGATTCATTCTATCCGGAATCAATCAGCTAGTGCTACAGTAGTGGAATATATCAATTATCATAGAGATCCAGACATGTCAATTATTCCCATCCCAGACAACCTCATCTGGCAGTGCCTGGCCCAGGAGGAATGATCCTTGTACCCAAATGTGTTTCAGAACCAGATGTTGACTTCTTTACTTCTATTTTCAACTGCAAATTGGACAGGTTGTCTCCAGATTCAGAGATCCCCTGGCAGTAGCAGTGGATGCTCTGATAGCATTCGGTTATCCATGCAACCTTATCTATGCTCTCCCCTGAAACATTTTCCTCATCTACTTTGTAGGATTGAAATGGACAATATTTCAGTAATACTAAAACCTTTGAATTGGCCCAGGTGGATTTGATACTCCAACCTGAGCAGACACCACTTCAAGATCGACCAGGATCTCAATGATCCGTTTATCACAATGATTTCTGGTGTCTGGCTTTAACAGCATGGCTATTTAAAGCCAAGATTTTGAGAGACGTGGCCTCTCTGGTTCATTAATTCCCATGCTGTTAAAAAGCTAGGAAGTCACTTCCTGCAAGGTCACCTTTGCACATTCAAGGCATACTTAAAGCGGAGTTCTACTCAAAAATGGAACCTCCACTTTAAGTGATGGTGACCCCCTGACATGCCACATTTGGCATGTCAATTTTTTGGGGGGAGTCTCTTTAGAGGCATCTAGCTCCCAATTCCTCCCGGGGCTCTGCCGCACTGAAAGTAAGTTCACCCCTCCCCCCTCCCTCCCTGCAAGCTTCTGGGGCACTTAAGAGGTCCCAGAAGATTGCCCGGCCATTCACATGCGTAGTGCATGCCCGGCTGTGAAGCCACACCCCGTGCCCACAGTAAGAATGCCAGCTCCATGGAGAGGAGAGGGAAAGGAGCGAGGCTTACGCCAGACTGTGGGATAGGTGAGTTTTCGATTTATTAAAAGTCAACAGCTACACTTTTTTTAGCTGCTGACTCTTAATTTTTGTTTTTAGCAGAACTCTGCCTTAACATGGTGGGATGTGGTCTGACATTTTTAAAACCAAACCTGGATCATCATGGGACATTTTTTCTTTTATAATTGCTTCTTTACGAGCTGAGGTATGCTGGGAGGGGGAGGTGTTATGCCAGACTGATTACAGTTTTTTTGTTTTCCAGTGTTGAAATCCTTTAGTATGTGGCTGTATAACCCAAGTATCTCTGAATCCTATGTTCCTTAATAAACTTCAAGAAGTACATTTCACAATAAATTCAATCATTCTATTTTATTCTATTTTATTTCACTTACTGATTCTATATTAAGATCAAATTATATTTACAGTACATTTTAAACATAAAATCTCCATCTTTTCATTCTTCCACATAGCAGCTTAGAGAGACACCACAACCCCTGACCCTCACCAACAATAGCGTCCCATTGTTGTTTATACTGGTTAAATATTTAAAGTCTGCACTCCTCCAGTGCAATTTGTCCTGATAACTTTATTAGATCTGACTAAAGAAGCTGTGCTAACCAGGTTTCATATGCAAGTGGCCCTGCAGCTAAACCCTGAAATTTTAGCCCCATTCTTGAAAGAATCCATGGAAATATTAGATGCAGACAGGGGATTATTATTAGAACTACAAATGTCTTTTACAATTTGGAAATGCCATGCTGATTTTTTTTTTTGTTTTATGTTATCTTGTACTGTTGAACTACAGATTGTTCGCTGTTCACATCCAGAACCAAGATCCTTATCTTTCTTTAAAACAAATGAAAATCAATACTGTGTGTAGGCCTGGAGTTATGTAACTTCCTTAGTCAAGCTGATGACATATTGTGCTCCTATGAAAATTTCTCTGTATCCTAACTACTAGACTGATCTTGTCTGAGACAAATGCTTTGAAAGAAAGCTGCCATATTCACACAGGAAGTCTGTTTTAGAAAAAATAAAAATTGTAGAAAGTAAATGCTCAGAGCGCTGAGTGTTCTTCGTGCACTTGTGCAATTTGCCTGTCGGCTAATCTTGATCTCACGACTACTAGTCATAGATCAAGAAATGAATACTTCTTATCTGACATACTAATAACTTGTGCCTGTTGTAGAACTGTGTAAAATTCACATCCTATAATTATTTCTATTATGAAGGCATACACAACATGGAAAAATGTGTTGGTACCATTCCATGTAAAAAAATAGAAAGAGCTCACAATTTTCTCTGAAATGTCTTGAAAACTGACCGAAGTAATTGGCATCCCTTATTGTGTATTCTACATCTATCAAAAATCAGGCTTTGCTTTTAATTTTTAATTTAACTGATTATTTTAAATAAAAAAGCAAATGAAAATGCCATAGACACAAAGAATGAGTCCATTAACATAGTATTATTTTAGAGCAAACATTGGAGGCAATCGCTGCAAAAAAGCTAATTCTGTAGCACTCAATGAGACTTCTGTACCTGTTAACAGGTAATTTGACCCCTTCTTCTTATGCAAAATCCTCCAGCTGTCACGAGTTTGAAGGGTGCTTTCTGTAGACCACATATCTCAGCTCTTTCCATAGATAGGTTTCAGGTCAGGTTTCAGGCCAGTGTTTTGTTCTTAGCTATTCTTGCATTTTAGCTGTGTGTTTTTGTACATTATCCTGTTGGAGGACCCATGACCAACTGAGACAGAATTTTTCTGGCATGGGCGGTATGTTTTATTCCAGAATTCTTTAATAGGCTTGAGATTTAATTTCATTACCTCTTTTCACACTTTCTTTGTTTCTTCTGTGACATACCAATGGCATTCAAGTATACGTGAGGCAATTGCTTTTAATTTGTGTGTCCGATCGGACTGTGTTGTCGGATAATCCGACTGTGTGTGGTCTCCATCGGACTGTTTCCTTCGGAGTATCCGACGGACCAAGTTTTCCAACTTGTCTATAAAATTTTCCGACAACATGCTCCGATCCAATCATGTGTAGCCTACTCCGACAGACAAGGTGCCATGCATGCCCACAATCAAATTCGGACACGGAAGTGCTCGCTCAGGTAAAACTACCGCTCGTAATCGAAATAGCACATTCGTCATGCTGCAATGTTAAAAATTCTTTCATGAAGAGCATTCTCTTGTTCTTTACAATGCTGCAAGAATTAACTTCTTTTGATGCTCATAGTCACACACACTTCTCCCGAAAGTATTTCTTGAGTCTTTTTAGTCATTTCAGCAATACAATGTTTTAAATCGTCACATCTACACAATCTTTTTTTTGTTTTTCATTTTTTTTTATTTTGTGTTTTTTTTTTTCCATCAACATCTCCTTTTTTTGACAGTTTGCTCATCTTTGCATTTTTTGGGGTGTGTTTTGGGTTTCAACTTACCACAACACCATTATTATCTTTTTTGTATTTTGTTTTTCTTTTTTAATCTACAGGAGGTTGTTTGGTGTTGGTGCCCCTTGTTATTCATTTCACTTTGTATTTTTGAAATGTACCTGCCTACTCACAAATACTGTCCTTTTTGAAGTCAAACACATACGCAAGTATTTCTTCAATCAAAAAAAAACTTTATTTAGGTGTCAGTAACAGATAAAGAGGGAGGCAGCGCTGGAGAAACTGGGGAGATTAGCAAAGCCTTTGGCCCCCAGGGCATACATCAACTATTTAAACGCAAACATTGGTGGCCTGAGGAGTACATGTCTGAGGGAGAGAAGTCTGGTCCAGTAGTTCAAGAAACCCGGAAAAGCAGCAGATGACATCTATGTTCACAGGCTGTGGTACTACAAGAGGCTGCATCTTCTGTCAGACCAGACTGAACCCGGGTTATCACACTCTGGTCTTCCTTCCATGCTTCCTTCCAGGCTGTGGCTGTGGTGCTGGAGATGTGGCAGAAGGAGGAGGAGGAGGGGTATGGGCCAAATCACACAAGTGTGTTGCTTTTGTGATTTGGCCCAACAGATCCTTGTTGAGGGTGTGGATAATGAGCTCCTCACACAAGATCTTTAGCCCCTCCTGCATTTGCTCGAGTTTACATGCAGCCAAGGCGGCAAAGGCCTCTTGATAGGTGGGGGTGGCTTTGAGGGCTGCTGAAGCCTCCCTGATGAGCCTCAGAGCCGACTCCTCCACATTCCCCCCCTTTCTCGCCCTTTTGCGTGGAAGGCGGAGGGGAGGGACCTGGGATTCTGTCAGGCTCCTCCACCCGCCCACCGCCTGGCTGCCGCTTACCCCTGCCTCCTCCTGGCTGATGTCGTCCTGTGTATGAAAAAGGGACATAGTTTTAGTTTTTGGTTCATCAAACACACACAATTTTCACATCAAGACTGTTGCAAATTGTTAACCAATAGAAAAGACTATCATTCTGAGCCCATCATTTTTCATTCTTGGCCCAAAGGTTTTGGCCACTACTGTCTATTGATATGTGACACACTTTCTAAAATCAGCAATTAGTGAGCAAAAATTAAGTTAACATCATTCATTTTTACTCCCAAAATATGTAGAACAATACTATACCTGGCTCAAGCTGGGCTCCCCCAGTTCTTCCTGAGTGGAAGGCCCAGGTTGGGTGTCGGAAGACTCAGCATGTGTGGAAAGTAGCATAGAAGGACGCGTGGAAGGAAGGGTAGAGAGTGATTCCCTCACATCAGCCTGGTCTGACAGAAACTGCATCCTCTCGTAATACCACAGCCTGGGGACATAAACTTCATTTGCTGCAGCCCCAGATTGCATGGACTTCAGCACCTTGGTCCTCTCCCTCAGATATGTACTCCTGAGGCCACCAATTTTCCCTTTTAAATAGTGGATGTCTGCCCTGGGGACCACCGGCTTCACAAACTCAACCAGTTTCTCCATTGCTGCCTGCCTCTTTAGTCTGTTACTGTAATGTGGGTGCGTAGCTTGCCACAGGCAGGGCAGCTCCCTGTATTTATCGATGAACAGAGGGAGGAAACTGTGGTCATTGAAACCGTCCATAATCTCTGCAAGACACAACACAAGACAAACCCTAATGTCAGGCTAAACTCCACTAATGTAGGCCTCAATCTAGAAGCAGTATAGGATAGTGATGTACCAAGTTCAAAATTTTACCTTCGTTTGCACGTCAGCTTCTCCCTCTGTTCACAGACCGTACGTACGACACACGCGTGTTGCATTTTATATACAGTGTGCATGCGTGAAACTCCGCCCGCCCCTGACGTTCTTTCCAGACTATTCCCCGCACCTTCTCTTTCGGTGCAGTGGGGAGAGCACATGGCGGAGACAACGCAGGTGCGCAATCAGAGTTCCACTAACGAGGAGGAGGCCGAGGAAAGCCCGGAGCCTGAAACTTCCCGATCCTGGAGGAGAAGATTTAAGGCCTCAAATATGTCTTTTGGAGAGATGTTGGAGATGGTGGACATATTGAAGAGGACCGATGGGAAGTATGGACCTTACCCAAACCCAAATATCAGAAAGGCCAAGATCATGACTAAAGTTGTAAAGAGTCTTCAGAAGAATTTTGGGGTACGACGATCCAAGGATCAACTGAGAAAACGCTGGTCAGACCTGAAACTGAGGGAGCACTAGACTTGTGCACAACTGAAAATTTCGTTTAGTTTCGGTTCGTTGTCATTCGTAAAATACATCATTTTGTTTTGTTATATTAGTTATGTTCCGTTAATACGTTTTCGGATAATTCAATATTATTCGTAGAGTGTCGAATTCATTCGTTCGTATTCGTTGAAATTCGCTATTTATGTATGTATAGACATGCGTGATAATGATTCATAGTTTGGAAAGTTGTTTGTTTATTGAATCTTTTAACACATACAATGACAACGTCTCTTCTCCTTGGCTCAAATACAATACAACACCCTTCTAACTCAGTTCTCAGGAATGCACTTTGCCAGTAATCCATCCTCCGGCACAAAATTAATTAGCTGATTGGACTATAAGATTTACTTTGAGCTGACCTTTTGTTTCATTAGATCTTTAAAGAATTACCGAATCATGTCAAATTCATTCAAATTCATTCGAATTCATTTGTTATATTTCTTTCGCATTCATTGTTATTCATTATTTTTTTATTCGGACTTTCGGATGCATCCGAATGTCCAAAAGATGCAAAATTCCGCCGAATTTTCGATTCGTTACGTAACAAATTGCACAAGCCTAGGGAGCACGATCAGTACAGAAGGATCAAGCGAGTTCTTCAAAAAAGTAAGTAGTTGTGGTGTGTTCATATGATTATTCTTGCTTGCATAATGCTCCATGTGCTTTGATTTCATGTTGTACAGTTTAAACTGGCCACTTTCAAGTTCATGTGTTCAATCGTTCGTAAGAAACATCGTTCGATAGCCCACTCCCAAAATGTATTACAAAAATGCCTCTCAGACATTGTCTGGCATATCAATAGCCCCCCTACCCACAGAGTACTCCATGTATTGGTTCGGACCTCGCGGGCGCTTTGGGGGGGGGGCAAGCCATGATGAGCAGCTTCAAGGCCCGTGAGATTCTCATTTTCTGGCAAGTCTGCATCTGGGCCAACTGAGACCACATAGTTTGCTGAATGTCTTTTCAAGAAATTGTGCAGAACACAGCAGGCAAGCACTATGTGATTGATTTAATATTCCACCATGTGGATTGGTGTTAAAAAAAGGCGGAACCGGCTGGCCAGTATTCCAAAAGTGTTCTTCACCACTCTTCTGGCTCTAGCCAGCCGAAAATTAAAGATCCTCTGATCCGGGGTGAGGGTCCTCATCGGGAAAGGCTTGCTTTAGATGGTTTGCCAGGGCCAACGCCTCATCCGCAACGAAGACGAACGGGAGTCCTTCCTGATTCTCCTCTGGGGGTGGCAAGCCCAGACTGCCACTCTGGAGACGCCATTAGAATTCCGTCCGTGAGAACACTCCAACATCCGACATCCGCCCATTTTGCCCCACGTCCACATACAGGAAGTCATAGGTCGCTGACACCGACAACATCGCGATACTATTAAACCCCTTGTAATTATAATAGTAGGACCCCGAGTTGGGGGGTGGAACGATGCGGACGTGTTTCCCATCAATTGCACCTCCACAATTGGGAAAGTCCCAATGACTGGCAAAGTTGGAGGCCACAGTCTGCCATTCCTGTGGCGTTGAAGGAAACTGTGGAGTGAAACAAGACAAAAAATTTGTAATTTTGCACATCAACATTGCAAGCAGATTAGACACCAACATTTTTGGCCAAGATCAGTATAACATTTTGGGAAATGAGTATTTAAAACCTAAAGTATAAGGTCCCCTTATCAGAGTCATCACCCCCCCATCCCCCCATCTGTTGGGCCCTTGCAAAAAATGAGGGGGGGATGTTTTGGACAGGTAACCCTCTCCACTTGATTGAGAGCTGAATGCCTAAATAATGTGTGATACTTTGGGAGCCCCTCCTTACTTACTCTATTGGCAGCCCACCGGACAGGTAAGAAGTGTCATAATACCAAAAAAAAAAAGCCACCATTTACCTACCAATATGGTGAGAGTTATTTCCTGGAATGTTAAGGGGCTATCTCCCCCCCTGTAAAAAGGATGAAAAACCTCAGGCCCTTCACGCTTATATGGCCCTTTTACAGGAGACACACCTCCCAGGTGCAGACTTTGATCGCATGAATAAACTTTGGGTTGGCAAAGTAGTAGACTCTGAGGCAGGTGGGCGTAATTCAGAAGTCCTTATATTGCTACATATAGAGCTCTCCTACCAGATTAAATTGATAGATACAGAAAATCAGGTTTGCTTAGCTACTGTCCATTTGAAGCTTGCTTCCAGTGACATTAAAAGTACCAATGTCTACACCCCAAACTCACTGAATAAGCAATCCTTCAGTTTTGTAGCAAGCTGGCTGATGCATTATCCTCTGCTTCCACACCTACAGTATCTCACAAAAGTGAGTACACGCCATTTTTGTAAATATTTTCTTTTCATGTGACAACACTGAAGAAATTACACTTTGCTACAATGTAAAGTAGTGAGTGTACAGCTTGTACAACAGTGTAAATTTGCTGTCCCTTCAAAATAACTCAACACACAGCCATTAATGTCTAAACCACTGGAACAAAAGTGAGTACACCCCTAAGCAAACATGTTCAAATTAGGCCCAATTAGCCATTTTCCCTCCCCGGTGTCATGTGACTCGTTAGTGTTGCAAGATCTCAGGTGTGAATGGGAAGCAGGTGTGTTTAATTTGGTGTTATCGCTCTCACTTTCTCATACTGGTTTCTGGAAGTTCAACATGACACCTCATGGCAAAGAACTCTCTGAGTATCTGAAATTAAAGATGGCCTAGGCTATGGGAAGATTGACAAGATTCTGAAACTGAGCTGAAGCACGGTGGCCAAGACCATACAGCAGTTTAACAGGACAGGTTCCACTCAGAACAAGCCTCGCCATGGTTGACCAAAGAAGTTGAGTGCACGTGCTCAGCGTCATATCCAGAGGTTGTCTTTGGGAAATAGATGTATGAGTGCTGCCAGCATTGCTGCAGAGGTTGAAGGGGTGGGGGTCAGCCTGTCAGTGCTCAGACCATACGTGACACACTGCATAAAGTTGGTCAGCATGGCTGTCATCCCAGAAGGAAGCCTTTTCTAAAGATGATGCACAAGAAAGCCCACAAACAGTTTGTTGAAGACAAGCACTCTAAGGACATGGATTACTGGAACCATGTCCTGTGGTCTGATGAGACCAAGATAAACTTATTTGGTTCAGATGATGTCAAGTGTGTGTGGTGGTAACCAGGTGAGGAGTACAGTAGGAGACTGCGATATTGTGTCAATCTTTTATCGGCGAACTTGACACCCTGCGAGCCCCATGGCGGGAGCCAGCACCGAGCCGCATCGGGAAAGGAAAAATGTTTCTTTTCCTTTCCCGATAAGCGACAAGCATCGCTGGCCAGGTTCACACTGGTGCGGGGATCCGAATTGGATTCCCGCCAATACCAGGCACTGTATTTGGTATGAATCCTAAGGGAGAACTCCACGCCAAATTAAAAAAAAAAACGGCATGGGTTCCCCCGCCAGAGGCATACCAGGCACTTAGGTCCGGTAGGGATTTTAAGGGGAATCCCCTACACTGAAAAAAACGGTGTGGGGTCCCCCCAAAATTCATACCAGACCCCTATCCGAGCATGCAGCCCGGCCGGTCAGGAAAGGGGGTGGGGACGAGCGAGTGCCCCCCCCTCCTGAGCCGTACCAGGCCGCATGCCCTCAACATGGCCCCCCCACCCCAAAGCACCTTGTCCCCATGTTGATGAGGACAAGGGCCATTGGAGGATGCTGAGACTGTGACATCATAAGGGCGGGTCCCCATGTGACATCAACCGGTGACCCCGCCCCATGTCCCTATATAAGTTGCCGCACACCGCGTCCCTCGCATTGCGGCTGGAGAGAGCGTTGAGTCAACATCTCAAGAAGGAAGAAGCAGATGAAGAAGAATGGAAGGCGGTGGCAGCAGAAGAAGAAGAAGACCGGGCCACCGCTAGTAAAAGAGCTGGAAGAAGAAGCTGTGGCCCGGGAAGAAGAACCGAAGAAGGGGACAAGAAGTCGGAAGAAGGGGCGGCGATGGAAGATCGGGCCTCCGCTAGTAAAAGAGCTAAAGGAAGAAAGCGGAGGCCCGGCAAGAAGAACTGAAGAGGGGGACAAGACCCCCGAAGTCGGAAGAAGACCCCCGGGCGGCGGTGAAGAAGAAAGCCGGGCTCCTCCGCTAGTAAAAGAGCTAGTAAAAGAGCAGAAGATAGCGGAGGAGTCCAGCGAGAAGACCCCCCAAGACGGAAGACCACCGGAGCAGTTCAATAAATTATTTTTAAACCTTGTGTGTTGTGTTTTTTTTTTACATTTTTTCACAGGTGAATGGGTAGGGGTACATTGTACCCCATACTCATTCACATAGGGTGGGGGGCCGGGATCCGGTGGCCCCCTTATTAAAGGGGGCTCCCAGATTCCGATAAGCCCCCCGTCCGCAGATCCTGACAACCAACAGCCAGGGTTGTCGGGAAGAGGCTCTTGTCCTCATCAACATGGGGACAAGGTGCTTTGGGGTGGGGGGGCCGCAGGGCGCCCCCCTTCCCCCAAGGCACCCACCCCCCCATGTTGAGGGCACGCGGCCTGGTACAGCTCAGGAGAGGGGAGCTCGCTCGTCCCCACCCCCTTTCCTGACCGGCCGGGCTGAGTGCTCGGATAGGGGTCTGGTATGGATTTTGGGGGGGACCCCACACCGTTTTTTTCAGCGTAGAGGATTGCCCTTAAAATCCCTACTAGAACTAAGGGCCTGGTATGCCCCCGAAGGCATGCAGGCTTCATTAGTGAGGCGACATTATCGCCGCTCTCCTGCTCGCTACTATAAGAAAATTACATTTTCCTATTGCAGCCAGCGCGAGAACCAGCGTGATGGGATCTCGCTGGTTAGAGAAGCCTGTCGCTGGGAACCAGCGCGACAGAATCGCACTGGAAACACAATATCGGCGGCACCTACTGTACAAAAACAAGTGTGTCTTGCCTGCAGTCAAGTATGGTGGTAGGAGTGCCATGGTTTGGGGCTGCATGAGTGCTGCCGGCACTGGGGAGCTACAGTTCATTGAGGGAACCATGAACACCAACATGTACTGTGACATACTGAAGCAGAGCGCAATCCCGTCCCTTCAGAGACTGGGCCGCAGGGCAGTATTCCAACATGATAACGACCACAAACACACCTCCAATACGACCACTGTCTTAGTAAAGAAGCTGAGGGTAAAGGTGATGGACTGCCCAAGCATGTCTCCAGACCTAAACCCTATTCAGCATCTGTGGGGCATCCTCAAACAGAAGGTGGAGGAGCACAAGGACTCTAACATGCACCAGCTCTGTGATGTCATCATAATGGAGTGGAAGAGGACTCCAGTGGCAACCTGTGAAGCTCTGGTGAACTCCATGCCCAAGAGGGTTAAGGCAGTGCTGGAAAATAATGGTGGCCACACAAAATATTGTCACTTTGGGCCCCATGTGGACATTTTCACTTAGGGGCATGGGCGTCCACAGAAATTTTTTCACAGGGGCATCATTTTAGGGTCACCCATGCACCGCCCCTTTTCGACAATGTAATTATCACATTATCATGATCAGAGACTGCAGATGTAGTACTGTCCCTAGCAGGGCTTGAGTCCTGCGGGAACACGTGGTAATGGTGTCCCTGCACTTTTTTCACAGCAGGGATGCCGTTTCCTTTGCAGGGCTAGAGCCGCCTGAGACGATCAGGGACGTGCTCCATGGTGATCTACCCATCAACCGCCGACAGCTGGCGCCTGATGGGTAGATCAAGATGCATGCAGAGTAGTGCAAGAAGTGTTTGTCTGTAATAAGTTCTCTCTCATGTCACGCAGCATTGTTCGCTCCCCGGTGGCCCCTCCTTTCTTCTCTTCTATCCCCATTGGCTTGTGACATCATCTGGGATAGACGAGAAGAGGGGAGGGGCCGCCAGGGAGAGAATATCGCTGCATGGCATGATAGAGAGAGAGAGAACTTACTACAGACAAACGCTTCCTGCGCTACTTTGCATACTGGCTAGTAAGATCCCCTGATGTGCCCTATAATGTGCACCCTGATGTGCTATGTGCCCCAATGTGCCCCATAATGTGCTCTGATGTGCCATGTGCCCCAATGTGTCATAATGTTCCCCAATGTGCCCCATAATGTGCCCCATAATGTGCCCTGATGTGCTATGTGCCCAATGTGCCCCATAATGTGCCCCAATGTGCACCATAATGTGCCCTGATGTGCCCCAAGCCCTGATGTGCCCTCTGCCCTGATGTGCCCAATGCCCTGACGTGTTATGTGCCCCATGCCTTGATGTGCCATGTGCCCTGATGTGCTATGTGCCCCGTGTCCTGATGTGCCATGTGCCCTGATGTGCCATGTGGCCTGATGTGCCCCGTGCCCTGATGTGCCCCATTCCCTTATGTGCTATGTGTCCCATAATGTGCCCTGATGTGCCATGTGGCCTGATGTGCCCCATGCCCTGATGTGCCCTGATGTCCTATGCCCCGATGGGCCCGTGACCTGATGTGTGCTGTGCCCCGATGTCCTATGCCCTGATGTGCCATGTGCCCTGATGTGCTATGTACCCCATAATGTGCCATGTGCCTTGATGTGCCATGCACCATAATGTGCCCTGTGGCCTGATGTGCCCCATGCCCTGATGTGCTATGTGCCCCAAAATATGCCCTGATGTGCCCCATAATGTGCCCTGTTCCCTGATGTACCATAATGTGCCCTGATGTGCCATGTGCCCCGTGCCCTGATGTGCTATGTGCCCTGTGCCCCATGCCCTGATGTGCCATGTGCCCTGATTTGCCATGTGGCCTGATGTGCCCAGTGCCCTGATGTGCCCCGATGTGCCCCGATGTTCTATGCCCTGATAGGTCCCATGACCTGATATGCCCCGTGCCCTAATATCCTATGCCCTGATGTGCCCCATGCCCTGATGTGCCTTGTGCCCTGATGTGCCCCGTGCCCTGATGTGCCTTGTGCCCTGATGTGCCCCGATGTCCTGTGCCATGATGTACTGTGCCCTGATGTACTGTGCTCAGATGTGCCCTGATGTGTTGTGCCCTGTACCCTGATGTGTTGTGCCCTGACATGCCATGTACGCTGATGTGCTGGGCTCTGTACCGTGATGTGCTGTGCCCTGATGTACCATACCCTGATGTGTTGTGCCCTGGGCCGGTCTGGATGAAGTCCAGGGCCACATTTTTGTCCCAGTCCAGCCCTGGAGCCGATCCTTCGAATAGTGAAGAACGGCGTCCTCCCCTCCCTCGGCCCTTCACCTTCCAGCAGCCGCGGCTGTACTATACAGGACCGTGCCTGCCAATCTGCAGCGCTAGATCCCTGCTGCAATACTGCTAGTACCGCCATTGTCCTAACAACCAGTGACATCACTTGTGCTCCCCGCCCTTATCAGCAAGTTCCTCCGCCTGGCTTTTGCCCCCCTGCTCCTTCATCAAGGACTTATCCAGGTACACGTTTTTCTACTTTGTGATGGCTCAGTCACAACTCTGATGGGAAACTCTGGGGGTTCTCTGATGGGGATACCTGCTCTCTGATGGGGGGCACTCTGATGGGAACACCTGCTCTCTGGTGGAAGGAATAGTCACCCATCATTGGTGTCAGTGGGAGGAATTGAATGAGGGAAAGATCATCACCCATTGTGGTGATTATTCTGTTAATTTGACAAGTTAACTTATTTTGTTTTTGTAAACTGGCACTTTACAATAAATGTTGCACTGTATTTTCTGTGAAATATATATGCATATGAGCGTATCATTTTTTTTTTTTTTTGGTGGGGGAGTGGATCTTGGGGGGAAGTTCCCAAATTTTTTTCCCCAGGACTTGACCCCTGGTCCCTAGAATAAGTAATGGATAATGGCCAACAGACTCTCTTACCAGACCCAGCGAAACTACAGCAGTGATCCCTCCATCTGGACAATTGCTCATTCTGGGTTCCCCAACTCTGGTCAGTAGTGTAGCATGTCTGTACCCTGGTATTGGCTCAGTCTTTCTCTCTCTGGTGGTGCTGGGCAGCGTGGCTCTCTCTGGTGGTGTTGGGAAGCGTGGCTCTCTCTGGTGGCGCTGGGAAGTGTAGCTCTCTTCCGCCCACCACACTCCTTATTCTTTGCCCTGTAGTGCTCTCTCCCTCAGCTTTTTTCCAGGCTGCAGTCTCTTAATCTCTCTCTCTTGATTGAGCTGTAGCCTCCTCCCTGTGGAAAATGGGGCCGCCAATCTTTGGGACTACATGTTCCATGATGTTCTCCTCTCCTAACCTCCTTTCATTGGCCCTCTGTTATGGCCAATAGGAAAGGAATGGAGCAGGCAGGAAACTGGACAGGGAACCTGGTAAGAGCCGCCATCTCTTTTCCCTGACAGGAGAAAGGGGGGTGAGTGGGGGAAACCTCTGATAGCCCGCATCTTCCCTTTCTCCTGTCACAGTGCTGCCGAGTTCTCTTCTGGACTGAGCAGGGGAAAGAGCCCAAAGTCACATGACTCTGATGGAGGGGCTTGACAGCACCTTAATGGTGCCATCCCATTGGTGGGTGGCACCCGGATGCAGGCTGCCCACACCCCGATAGGGACGCAACTATGCTGAATTTAAAATCCGATCCCTGATTCCGAGGGGGGGGGGCACTTGACTCCCCTTGCGCTTACCTGCGGACACCCATATTTAGAGGTGTATTCACTTTTGTTGCTAGTGATTTAGACATTAATGGTTGTGTGTTGAGTTATTTTGAGGGGACAGCAAATTTACACTGTTATACAAGCTGTACACTCACTTCTTTACATTGTAGAAAAGTGATATTTACTCAGTGTTGTCACATGAAAAGATATTATAAAATAATTACAGAAATGTGAGGGGTGTACTCACTTTTGTGAGATACTGTATTTGGAGGTGACTTCAGTAAGGTTATACAGAATAATGAAGATAGGTCTGCTTGTGTCAGGCCATCCTCTAGAAACCTTTATGTTACTTTTCCAAATGATACGATAAAAGCTCTCAACTTAGTTGATGAATGGCAGCTGTTACATCCCACTGATAAGGCGTTAACCTACTATTCCCCTCCACATTACTCTTTTGCAAGGCTAGATTAATTCTTCTGCAACAAATCGGTAATGCCACAATACAGTAAGCCAATATTCACAATTTAGTCATTTTTGACTACAGCCCGGTTGCTATGATCTCGGATGACTTTAGCCCCAGGGCTCTGCTCACATGTGAAAATTACCTTCTCATCTAGCTAATATTAAGGACTTCAGACACACTAAAATCTTGCCTGGTCTGAATAAGAGTCACTCAATGCACCCCATAAAAGTGACCCCAATCTCTTCTGGGAAGATGATAAAGTATTTCTCAAGGAAAAGTTATATCTTGCCTCTCATGTAATATAATGGCTGAATACAAGGAGGCCAGCACACGCCCTAGGGAAGCTCAGAGGACCCTTATGGTGCATAATACCATAAAGCATTGAAAATTGTGACGTGTAGCCAAATACCAATTCGAGCTGTGGGTAGAACAATGCAAACTTGCTAGACACCCATACAAACATAGCAACAAGGCGGGAAATGTTTTAGCTAGATAAAGTAAAGGCCCCCATACCCCTATTCACATTACGATCATGAAAGACAACACAGGTGCCTTAGGTCCTCTCCCACCCATATCAATAAAATTAGAGACCTTCTACTCTGCTCTCTATGCACACAACTCCATAGATCAGATGCTTTGATCAGTCTTTTTCGACAATTTGACTCTCACCAAAATTCACACAGCTCAGGAGTTTAAACACACCTATAACACCAATTTAAATCACACATGTAATAAAGGGCCTACCTAAACATAAAGCTCCAGGCCCAGATGGCAATTCATCTGAATTCTTTAAATAGTTCCAAGGTATTGTATCCACTTTGCCAGCAGTATACAATGGGACATGGTCAGTAGGTGCCTATGTACCCACAGTGAAACAGCAATATTTGAAACTCCCAACGAAAAAGGGAAAAGAGCCAATAGAACCCACCTCCTACTGACCAATTTTGTTATTAAATGTTGATTATTAAAATATTATCTAAACTCGTAGCTTCTCAGCTAGCAGGTACTATGGTGACTTTAGTCCATCCAACACAATCAGGTTTTATTAAAGGAAGGTCCGCCTCTGCCAATGTATGCATTTGATAGCATTCACTTTCAATGGCTATCCTTGGTCTTATGCCACTTAGGCTTTTTAGGTCTCTTTATTCTTTTCATCAACAGTATGTATTCCTTTCCCATGGATAGATTAGTGGCAGCAGGCTTCCTGTCAGATATTATTAAAGTGATTGTAAAGTCTCGGTTTTTGTTTTTTTTAAATAACAAACATATTATACTTACCTGCTCTGTGCAGTAGTTTTGCACAGGGCAGCCTGGATCCTCCTCTTCTCAGGTCCCTCTTCGGCTCTCCTGGTCCCTCCCTCCTGTCGAGTGCCTCTGCACTGCTGCTGTGTCTCAGCCAATCAGGAGGAGAGTCCTGGACAGCCAAGGGACTTGTGGACATCGCTGGAGAGAGATGGATTCAGATAAGTATTAGGGAGTGCTCAGGAGGCTGCTACACACAGAAGGCTTTTTATCTTAATGCATAGAAGGCATTAATATACAGAAACCTTCCGCCTTTACAACTCCTTTAAGCTTCAATAGGGGACCAGGCTGCATTGTCCACTTTCTCCCCTTCTGTTAAATTTAGCAACAGAACTTCTTTTTAGGTGTTTATCAGCTATTGCCTAATTCCACGGGGTTAAAATAGGTAATGAGGATTGAGGGTGGCACTTTTTGCTGAGGACATTTTAATCTTTACTTCTGACCCTATTTGTGATATGTATACCATCAAACAAAGATTTGATAAGCTCAGGCCTTTGCATCAATTTTAACAAGAGTGAGGTATTTCCCCTAAACAAGTCCTCTACATCAGTGGTCCCCAACCTTTTTGGCACCGGGGACCGGCGTAGTTGAAGAAAATTGTGGCAAGGCCCAGGGGGGTGTATGCAGCTTTTCACGGGCAATTTATCTGGCGATGGCTGGCGTTGGCGCTTCAATCATCCCGGCACCATCATTGATATGATGTTAGGATGATTGAAGCACATTATTTCTATTATTACATTGTAATATATAATGAAATAGTTCAACTCACCATAACGCAGAATGTGCCAGAGTGTCACTTGCCACGTCGCCTGTCACCAGATGCAGATTGTCACTTTCCACGTTGCCTGTCTTCAGATGCAGCTTGTCACGTCGCTTGTCACCAGAAGCATTTTGTCCCTTGCCACGTCGCCTGGCACCAGATGCTTTTTTTGTCCCTTGCCATGTCACCTGCCACCAGATGCAGCTTGTCACTTGCCACGTCACTTGTCACCAGATGCAATTTGTCCCTTGCCACGTCACCTACCACCAGATGCGGATTGTCACTTGCCATGTCGCCTGCCTTCATATGCAGCTTGTCACTTGCCATGTCATCTGTCACCAGTTGCATTTTGTCCCTTGCCACGTCACCTGTCACCAGATTTGGATTGTCACTTGCCAAGTCCCCTGCCATCAGATGCAGCTTGTCATTTGCAACGTCGCCTGCCATCAGATGCAGCTTGTCATTTGCCACGACACCTGCCACCAAATGTGGATTGTCACCTGCCACCACATGACTGTTGTCACTGCAGTGGTGGCAGCACAGGTGTGCACATTAGTTCAGAGGCAAGCCTGCACTAATGGGTAGTAAGGAAGAACAGCGGTGGGGCCCGGTAGTGAGAGATGATCTCACCTGCCTCAGCTTCAACAGTATATCAGTGTTCTGCCGCGCTGTGTCGGCAGAGGAGCAGTAAAGCGGGTGGGCAGTGAGAGATGATCTCATCTCTCTGTTCCCCCGCCTCACCTCCAGCGTTATAGCATCCCCGCTGTGAGCGCGGAAGAGCGGCGATGCAGGCGGGCGGGCGGTTGGAGATGATCTCATCTCACTGTTCGCTCGCCTCCGTATAGCGGCCCCGCTGTGAGCGCGGAACAGCGGTGATGCGGGCGGGCGGGCGGTGAGAGATGATGTCATCTCTCTGCCTGCTCCGCTGCCGCTCATCAGAGAGTGCAGCCTTCGCGGCCCGGCTGCAAGCAGGCCACGGCCCGGCAGTGGGCCATGGCCCGGGGGTTGATGACCCCTGCTCTACATGGCTCTCCACCTGCCCGTTTCCTGTAGCCAGAGAAAGTATCACATACCTAGGGATCAGAATAAGTAAATTACTGTCATCTTTGTAATCTAAATTATCCAAGTTTAATTTTAAAGAATTGTGGGTGAGTTGGAAGTGTGGATGGACCTACGTATTTTGCTTTTGGGAGAAACCATTTGTTCAAAACGATTCATTTTGCCATTTATTGTATCCACTTAAAACCACTCCGCTTCTGTTAAAACTCCAGGATATTAAAATTTTAATCAAAGCGCTATTCTCCTTTCTTTGACACAATAAAAGACCAGGAATAGCTATGTCTAAGCTATATCTCCCCAGAAGCAAAGGACTGACCAGCTTACTTAATATCAAAGTGTACAATTTATTCAAATTTAGCACTGGAATCAACAATGGTTCTTCTTTACAACTTGACGGCGATTGTCCTTTGTAAACCTAAATCTATACCTAGTAATCTCCAACACTGCCAGCCATCTTGGATGTCAAGAACTAATTGAAAACTTTTCTGTGTAGAAAAAAACTGCACATAGAATTGCTTTACTATGTTTCTATAAAACTCTTTACCTCCACATGGAAGGGCTTTATAGACTTTATTTTATCAGATGCAGAAAAAACTGCTTTGATGTCCTCTTTCCATTTTTTCAGCCTGGCCTCATTTAGCCTCCTTGGATATATTCTAACATGATAACCCAGCTACCAGTCATAGGCCTAGGCCTCAATACCTCAATTGTCTCAGAGTTATCTCTATACATTGCTGTATAAAAGTATTTGCCCCTTCCTGATTTTTTTTTTTTACTTTGCATATTTGTCACTCTTGAATGATTCAGATCATCAAATAAATTTTAATATTACACAAAGTTAACCCAAGTAAATACAAAATGCAGTTTTTAAATCATGATTTCAATTATTAAGGGAAAAAAAGATGTTCACACCAACCTGGTCCTATATGAAAAAGTAATTGCCCCCTAAACCTAATAACTGGTTGCAGGGCCGCTGTTAGAAATCACGGAGCCCCCTACAACCTACCTGACAGGGCCCCTGGGAAATCAAATCGCTAAAATGCCATGGTCACAATGGTATGCTTTGCAGCCATTGCAGAAATAAGAGCCTTGCTACTGCTGCCTCATGACACCTGTTGTTTTTATTTTACATTTTTACATTGTGAGACCGCATTGCAGCTGTAAGCCAAGTATTTGGCTTCAAGGTGCAGAGCAGCCCCATTGAACTCAATGGGAAGTTTGACAGGTGGTGCTGCCTGTCAAATTCTGCAGCCTGCAGTACAAATGCCTCAGCTCTGAAGTAAAGCATTGCAGCCATGGCATGTATACAGCCCGGTATGACAGCTGGCTTATGTCGAAGGGGCTTGATCAAAAAAAGGATGCTGACCATCTCCCTGACCGGAGTGTTCTGGTGGGGCGTCCCCTTGTCAGAACACAATAGAATAGCAGGGGAGATCACTGTACTAACATTAGATTGTTAGTACAGAGGCTCTGACCTGAGGTGTCAGGTTTTTTTTTCGTTCAGCCTGTGGGGTTTAGTAAAAGTAAACTAGCAGTGTATATGAGACATTAGGCCACATTCACGTTGGAGGTTACCTGAATGTGTGACAAGTGCATAGGTAATGGGCAATTTGCAGTGCATTTTGGAAATGCGCTGCACATGCGCATAGAACTTGTGGTGCACAATAATTGTTAATGTCACCCCAAATGTAATGAGAATGAGAAGACATGCGTTTTGTCATGTGGCAACGCTGCATGCCTTGAAAGTTTATGAAGCCTCTATGTGTTTGTCACATATATGGCAGCCCATTCAAGTGAATGGGTTACCCTATGTGTGAAAAACAAGAAAAAAGAAAATAAAATGTGAGCAGGAATGTTTGTTACTGCTATATGAAGTATAAAGGGGCCTTAGGGATGGTATATAGAAATGGCTGGGCAGAGATGCCTGGCAGCTGGAGAGAGAGATGTGTCAACTGGGTTGTTGCTCAGCACTGCATTGACAGCTATCTGCAGTTCTAGGCTGGCTTCATATTCACCCTCTCACCAAAATCCTAAAGTTTTGTGACTTTGTTCCAGCAGCAACCCCCCCCCCCCCACTCACCCCCTCCAGCAGAAGCACTACTCCATCCAAACCCTGGAGTTCAGTGAGCACAGAGCAGTGAGAGCAGATCTGGAGGGGGATCAGAGGTCAGCACTCAGGGAGGTGGTGAAGCAAGCTTCCTGCTCATTCTGACCAGAGATAACATTGACGAGGGGGAGTTTCAGGACCCGGCAGAGACACAGGCAGACTGAGACTGCAGCTGTCTTCTGCTCCAGATCGGGACATTTTACCAATTGCCAGTAGGAAGAACTGAGATGCTGGAGGGAGAAAGCTGGCAGCGCTGCTAGGAGATCCACAAATGTCAGAAGGCAGTTCGGCTAGCTCTCCTGCTCTGCAGGTTCCCGGGCCCCTCTTCTGAAGTGACAGAGCTCGGGCCCCCTACAGGAAGGCTGGCTGTACTGCCCTATCAGCGGCCCTGACTGGTTGTGCCACCTTTGGGAGCAACAACTGCAATTGAGCATTTGCGATAACTAGCAATGAGTCTCCACATCGCTGTTGAGGGGTTTTAGCCCACTCTTTGCAGAATTGTTTTAATTCAGCCACATTGGAGGGTTTTCGAGTATGAACTTCCTGTTTAGTGTCATACCACAGCATCTCAATCAGGTTTAAGTCCAGACTTTGACTAGGCCACTCCAAAACCTTAATTTTGTTTTGTGATCTTTGAGTGATCTACCATCCAACACCTCATCACCCTTCAAAAACTGTGTTGTCTATTATGTAAAATGATGTACCATCCCAATATTGCTGACAAAATTTGGTTGTTAACTTTAACATAATGCAGAAGACCTCAGCAGGAACCATTCAAGATTCAAACAGTTAATGGGCAGGCTGAATGTACCAAGTTGATCGATTGATCAACTTGAGTACGAGCACCCTGCCGGATTTTCTTGCGATTATCACTAGAAGCTTCTATAGCTGCTAGCGATAATCCCTGTCTTCTCCTGGTGGGGATGGCTTCCCCCGCCCTTCTGCCAGAAGAAGACAATGGCCTAGTAGGAAGGATTCCCACATCAACACTGTGTTCATAAGGGAAGCGTGCAAATTTGCACTTTAAAACACTTCTGGATAATAATTAACCTAGAGCGGCAGTCTCTTTCCAATAAACTCCTCAAGGTTTATTGCTCTGATGCCTATTTGAGAGATTCTTCTGATTTTGATTAAAACCTTACCACCAAAAGTTCTATTGTTGCATTTTATTTAATTGTATCATAGGCTGACAACCCAGGACCCTCTTATAATGTGGCATGCTTGATAAGAGCTGATAACTTTAGTTCTCCTTAGCTGTAATACCATGATCTCCACTTACTGTGTGGTGATATTTCGGTTAGAAACGCATGAACATTATGAATTTTTACTGAATATAGTTGTATATGCCTATTTTTTTGTTTAATATACAGTTTTGACTTTTTTTTAAATTGAATCATGTCTGAGCTGACAGAATAGTGTTGTGATTAATGGTATATAAGTGTACAATAAAGTGTTAAAAAACCTCCTATGTAAAACATGATATTATACAGAATTCTTTTAAACTTTTGCATGTCTGTCTTCTGTTTGCAGCCTCTTAATTATTTTTTAATTCCTTTGAAAATATCTCGCCCCTTAAATTTGATTCCATTGTAAAGGTGGCCCCACTGCCTTCCATAATACAGTACCCTGGAGCTACCCGTAACTGGTGTGGAGTAGTGCCCCATGCCTCTACATGCATAGGCAGCTCAGAAGACCAAAATACAAGCTCCTTGTAAGATCCCCCTCTCCAAGGTAACAGGCAGGCAGCAAGATTCCAACACAGCACTAGAAAAACAAATCCTATCTATTATATATGGCAGCATTCTAAATTATAAAAGTTAGCATTTTGCATTTGCAATGCTTTCACATGTGCTGCTGCTTGTTAAATTTTACTACATATAATATGGATTCACATCTACAACAGATATAAGCAATATATTTAAGCTTATCATAGAATGATCTCTTTTTAACCAACACGATGTTAAGCCATTGCACTCTACACTTCTGATTAAAGCTCAACTCTATGCAGATATGAAAGACAATGTAACCCCCCCCCCCCCTTTCTAACCCCTTCTCTCTGTCTACTCCTATTTTTGGTTTTCTACCTTTCCTTTAATGTGGGGGTTATTTACGAAAGGCAAACCCACTTTGCATTACAAGTGCACTTGGAAGTTCAGTCGCTGTAGATCTGAGGGGGACATGCAAGGAAAACAAAAAACACAATTTTAGCTTGCACATGATTGGATGATAAAGTCAGCAGAGCTCCCCCTTATTTCAGATCTACCCCTTAGATCTACAGCGACTGCACTTCCAAGTGCACTTTTAATGCAAAGTGGATTTGCCTTTCGTAAAAAAAAAAACATTATCTCTTCTGTTTTTAATATATACCTATTTGATTGATCTCCTTATTACTGCACTTGCAAAATGAACCAATAGTCACTAGCTTACTTTTTCCTTCTGATGGAATTTTCTAATGCTTTTGATATAATAATAATAATGTAATAATGCTTTTATTCATTGCTCTACTCGTTACATTTTTACATTGCTATGTACTCATCCTGTTCATAAATCAATATGTTTAGCTATATTTCTATTTGAATATTGTACCACCATCCTTGTATGCACTCAATTTGTCAGTCTTTGTTATATTTAAAAAATAATTAACAAATTTGACAAGAAAAGACAATATAAGTATGTGAATTTGACCCAGTATCAGCCTTTTGCAGTACAGCAGGGCTGGAGAGTTAGCGGAATAAGCATTCCAATGAGCCAATCAATTCCTGTGCTGATAAAAAGCATGCTGATGGGAATAGAAAACAGAGTGATGGAAAGATAATCTCATCACTATGCTCTCTCTTTCAAATCACAGACTGTAAGCTCCATGAGCAGGGCCCTTCTATTCCTTATGTATTGAACTGCATTGTAATTTTACTGTCTTATATTGTAAAGCGCTGTGTAAAATGTTGGCGCTATACAAATCATGTATAATAATAATAGACAACCTGGACTCAAAAAAAGTGGGTTGAATGATGCTGTTCATCTGATTGTAGACTAGGGATGGCCGAACTGTTCGCCCGGCGGTCGGTTCGTGGCAAATTTAGCATGTTCGCGATTCACCAAACCGGCGTACTATTGCCACTGTTCGCCCGGCGGACATATGTGTTTACAGTGTGAAAGAACTTTGACCCCTGATGACACATCCATCATGGGGTACAGGACAGCCAATTGAGACATTTCAGCACATGGACAATAGGACATTCCCCCTACCTTATAAATAGACCTGATCTGGCGGCCATTTTACATTCTGTCTTATGTCAGTGTAGGGACAGGACACTGTGTGCAGCAGGGAGAGACTGTAGTGGCACAAATCACTAGCTATTAGGTCCACAAAAGTCCTTTTAAGGACTGGTATAGGTGTAGTACAGTATATAGGGTTCAGTGCACTGCTGTGCTGGTGATTGCAGCTGCCTTTTGTCAGTGTAGGGACAGGACGCTGTGTGGAGCAGGGGCAGTCAGTTTAATCACTAGCTAGCTATTACTGCTAGGTCCACAAAGGTAATTTTAAGGACTGGCATAGGTGTACAGTATATAGGGTGCTGGTGCACTGCTGCTGACTGCTGCCCTATTCTGCAGCAGTCTTTTATCAGTGTAGGGACTGTCTGCAAATCACTAGCTACTATGTCCACAAAGGTCCTTTTAAGGACTGGTATAGGTGTACAGTATATAGGGTGCTGGTGCACTGCTGCTGACTGCTGCCCTATTCTGCAGCAGCTTTTTATCAGTGTAGGGACTGAGGGACAGTCTGCAAATCACTAGCTACTAGGTCCACAGAGGTCCTTTTAAGGACTGGTATAGGTGTACAGTATATAGGGTGCTGGTGCACTGCTGCTGACTGCTGCCCTATTCTGCAGCAATATTTTATCAGTGTAGGGACTGTGTGCAAATCACTAGCTACTAGGTCCACAAAGGTCCTTTTAAGGACTGGTATAGGTGTACAACATATAGGGTGCTGGTGCACTGCTGCTAACTGCTGCCCTATTCTGCAGCAGTCTTTTATCAGTGTGGGGACTGGGGGACAGTCTGCTAATCACTAGCTACTAGGTCCACAAAAGGTCCTTTTAAGGACTGGTATAGGTGTACAATATATAGGGTGCTGGTGCACTGCTGTGCTGCAGATTACTGCTCGTTTCTGCAGCTGTCTTTTATCAGTGTAGGGACTGAGGGACAATCTGCAAATCACTAGCTACTAGGTCCACAAAGGTCCTTTTAAGGACTGGTATAGGTGTACAATATATAGGGTGCTGGTGCACTGCTGCTGACTGCTGCCCTATTCTGCAGCAGTCTTTTATCAGTGTAGGGACTGTCTGCAAATCACTAGCTACTAGGTCCACAAAGGTCCTTTTAAGGACTGGTATAGGTGTACAATATATAGGGTGCTGGTGCACTGCTGCTGACTGCTGCCCTATTCTGCAGCAGTCTTTTATCAGTGTAGGGACTGAGGGACAGTCTGCAAATCACTAGCTACTAGGTCCACAAGTGTCATTTTAAGGACTGGTATAGGTGTAGTACATTATATAGGGTTCAGTGCACTGCTGTGCTGGTGATTGCAGCTGTCTTTTGTCAGTGTAGGGACAGGATACTGTGTGGAGCAGGGACAGTCAGTTTAATCACTAGCTAGCAATTACTACTAGGTCCACAAAGGTCCTTTTAAGGACTGGTATAGGAGTACAGTATGTAGGGTGCTGGTGCACTGCTGCTGACTGCTGCCCTATTCTGCAGTAGTCTTTTATCAGTGTAGGGACTGAGGGACAGTCTGCAAATCACTAGCTACTAGGTCCACAAAGGTCCTTTTAAGGACTGGTATAGGTGTACAATATATAGGGTTGGGGTGCAGGGCTGTGCTGCAGATTACTGCTCATTTCTGCAGCAGTCTTTTATTAGTGTAGGGACTGAGGGACAGTCTGCAAATCAGTAGTTACTAGGTCCACAAAGGTCATTTTAAGGACTGGTATAGGTGTACTATTTGGTGTGCAGTATATAGGTGTGTATTACACGTATAAAATACTTGCACATATAAAAGCATAGTATAATGCATTTCCACTGTGCAGCATTGTGACTGCTGAGCGGTTCTGCAGCGATACTACAAAGAGTGACAAACGCAATAAAAAAAAAAAAAGTATTAGAACTGGTGTGATAGACCAGTGGTCCCCAAAAACGACAGATTGAAGCGGGGTGTTATATGCCTTCTTCCACATACATACTGCACTTCTCTAGAGACTTTTGTCACAGGGTCATTTAAAAATGACAGGCAGAGGAAGAGGCAGGCCCTTCCGCAGGGGTGGTAGGGGCAGGGCAGGAGCAACAGGCTTGAGCCAAAGTTGCAAATTGCAGAAGGTGCGTGCGAATACTTCAAAGGACACACCAGACTTGGTTGAGTGGCCCACTCAGCCTTACTCTTCTGCACCCTCCTCATCCTCTTGATCTGCACCCTCTTCTTCACTCTCTGCTATGTGCACCCACAAAGACACTACCACCAACACCACCACCACCATATACCTTCCGCTTGAGTCACAGGAATTATTTTCCGATCCATATTAAGACATTTCTGATGTGCAGCCACTCTTGGCATTGGATCAGGAAGAGGAGGTAGCAACAACCGCCACTCAGCAGTCTGACGACAGTACCCAGATCAGCCCAAGGAGGAGGTTGGTCCCCGCTGTTGCTGCCTACTCCGAGATCTCTAATTATAACGGTGGGGAAGGTGACGTTGATGATGACGTGTCTAGTGATGTCACGTGGGTGCCCACAAGACAGAGGAAGAGGAGGGGAGTTCAGAGGGAGATATGGACCAGCAGATAGGGAGGAGAAGCAGGAAGAACTTACATTGCACAGGAGGGACAAAGCGGACTGCTAATGTATCAGGAGTGAGACATCAACCATGTACGGTCACATCTGGCGCTCCCAGGATGCCGGCACATGGCTCCGCAGTGTGGACTTTTTTTAATGTGTCCGCTGCTGACAATAGTGTTGCCATCTGCAATCTTTGCAGTCAACGCATAAGTCGCGGTAAGCCCAACACTCACCTAGGGACGACCGCCTTAAGAAGGCACATGAGCTGCCATCACCGAGCCCAGTGGGAACAACGGAACCCACAAAGCCAGACTCCAGGCTCTCACTGTCCAGCCTCACTTTCTACTTCTCCTTCTCCTCTCTCCTCGCAATTGTCCTCCACTCCACCTTCCATGATGCCATCCTCACGTTTTTTTTTGGAAAAAGGCAGGCTTCCGTGGGCCAAATGTTTGAGCGTAAAAAAATGATGATGCCGGATAACCCTGTTGCCCAACGGTTGATGGCTGGCTTGTCAGAACTGATAGCCCGCCGACTACTGCCATATAAACTGGTGGACTCGGAGGCCTTTCAAAAATTTGTGGCCATTGGAACACCACAATGGAAGGTCCCAGGAAGGAAGTATTTCTCACAGAAGGGGATCCCAGAGCTATATGGCCATGTTCAGTGGCAAGTGAATGTATCTCTGGCACACAGTGTCGGTGCCAAGATACATCTGACCACAGACACGTGGTCTAGCAAACACGGGCAGGGAAAGTATATCACTTTTACTGCCCACTGGGTGAACCTTCTGATGGCCGTCAAGCATGTAACCCGTGGCACCCGTGTAGATTTGGTTTTACCGCCATGGATTGCACGCAGGCCTGGCTCTTCTTCTCCTCCTCCTACTCCATCCTCCTCCCTCTCCTCCTTGGCTGACTCCTCCTTTTCTGCTGCTAGCGTCTCTTCCGCTGTGCCGCCCAAGCTCCCCAGAACCTATTCGACATGCCAGGTGAGACTTTGCCATGCTGTGCTATGTCTGTTGTGCCTGGAAGCCAAGAGCCACACTGGCTCTGCACTCCTTTCAGCTTTGCGTTCACAGGCAGATCAGTGGCTAACACTGCTCAATTTGACAGTTGGTAAAGGGGTGTGTGACAACGGTGCCAATCTGCTTAGCGTATTGAAACAGGGCAAAATTACACACGTGCCATGCATGGCACACGTCTTAAACTTGGTCGTGCAGCGATTCCTTGTCAAATACCCTGGGGTCCAGGACATCTTGCGGCAGGCAAGGAAAATCTCGACCCATTTCAGAAGATCTTACACGGCCATGGCTCGCCTTGACATTCAGCAGTGACACAATCTGCCGGTCAGACGTCTTATTTGCGATTGCCTGACGCAATGGAACTCAACCTTCTATATGCTTGATAGGCTGCTCCAGCAGAAACGTGCAGTTAACGTCTACCTGTACAAACTCTGTGGCAGAACATGTTCTGGGGAGCTTGTTTTTTTTCACCGCACCAGTGGCTGCTCATGCACGACGCATGCAGACTTCTGTGGCCATTTGATGAGATCACCAAACTGGTCAGTCGCAGCCATGGTGCCATCAGTGACATGGTACCTTATGCCTTCTTTATGGAGCGTGCATTGCGTCGTGTCATTGATCAAGCCGTGGAGGAGCAGGAAGATGCAGAAGTCGCAATGCTGGATGAATTCCCAGGGGGGGCTACTCTATCTGAGACAAGTCAACAACAGGAGTCTGAAGAGGAGTCAGAGGAGGATGGTGCCAGGGCGGATGAGGAGGAGCAAGAAGAGCATGCTTTAAACCTTTCTGGGATCCCTGTTGTTGTGTGTGGATGGGGAGAGGAGAACGAGGAGGACGACATTATCCTGGATGATGAGCAGGAGCCAGACCACCACACCGCTTCCAGTGTTTTAACAGGGACCCCTGTATAAAAAGCATAAGGGTCAAGGACCAGTACTGGGTGGCAACGTATTTAGACCCCCGGTAGAAACACAAAATGGCGGAAATGTTACCACCGTCACAGAGGGCTGTCAGAATGGAGCACTTCCAGGCCTTGCTTCGAGAAATGCTGTATTCTGCTTTTGCGTGCACCAGCAGAGGAGGAATTTCCGACTCCCAGAGAAAGAGTTGCAGGTACCAATCCAACAGCGCCTGCAAGAAGAGGGCGGTTTGAAGATGTGTTGGTGACTTCTGATATGAGGTCATTCTTTCAGCCGACCCATCGACAGGTCTCATCCGGATCCTGCATCAGGGAACACCTAGGCCGACAGGTGTCCGACTACATCGGGTTAACGGCCGATGTGGATCCTCTGAGGAGTAATGAACCCCTGGACTACTGGGTGGGCAGGCTTGACCTCTGACCAGAGCTTGCCCAATTTGCAATGGAACTGTTGGCTTGCCCCTCATCTAGTGTCTTGTCCGAAAGGACGTTCAGTGCAGCAGGGGAGATAGTGACCGATAAGCGCACTCGCCTAGCTCACGACAGTGTTGACTACCTCACATTTCTAAAAATGCTGGTATCAGTGCTGGTGTCAGTGCTCTCTATCTCGGTGCTGATGTCAGTGCTCTTTCTCTATCTCGGTGCTGGTGTGGTGTCGATGCTCTCTATCTCGGTGCTGGTGTCAGTGCTCTCTCTCTATCTCGGTGCTGGTGTGGTGTCAGTGCTCTCGATCTCGGTGCTGGTGTGGTCTCAGTGCTCTCTATCTCGGTGCTGGTGTCAGTGCTCTATATCCCAGTGCTGGTGTCAGTGCACTCTATCTCGGTGCTGGTGTCAGTGCTCTATATCACAGTGCTGGTGCCAGTGCTCTCTATCTCGGTGCTGGTGTCAGTGCTCTCTATCACGGTGCTGGTGTCAGTGCATTATATCATGATGCTGGTGTCAGTGCACTCTGTCACGGTGCTGGTGTCAGTGCTCTCTATCTCGGTACTGGTGTCAGTGCTCTATATCACGGTGCTGGTGTCAGTGTTCTCTATCTCAGTGCTGGTGTCAGTGCCCTATATCACGGTGCTGGTGTCAGTGCACTCTATCACGGTGCTGGTGTCAGTGCTCTCTATCTCGGTGCTATTGTCAGTGCTCTATATCACGGTGCTGGTGTCAGTGCTCTCTATCTCGGTGCTGGTGTCAGTGCCCTCTATCACGGTGCTGGTGTCAGTGCACTCTATCACGGTGCTGGTGTCAGTGCACTCTATCACGGTGCTGGTGTCAGTGCTCTCTATCTTGGTGCTGGTGTCAGTGCTCTATATCACGGTGCTGGTGTCAGTGATCTCTATCTCGGTGCTGGCCTCAGTGCTCTATATCACGGTGCTGGTGTCAGTGCACTCTATCACGGTGCTGGTGTCAGTGCTCTCTATCTCGGGGCTGGTGTCAGTGCTCTCTATCTCAGTGCTGGTGTCAGTGCCCTCTATCACGGTGCTGGTGTCAGTGCACTCTATCACGGTGCTGGTGTCAGTGCACTCTATCACGGTGCTGGTGTCAGTGCTCTCTATCTTGGTGCTGGTGTCAGTGCTCTATATCACGGTGCTGGTGTCAGTGCTCTCTATCTCGGTGCTGGCCTCAGTGCTCTATATCACGGTGCTGGTGTCAGTGCACTCTATCACGGTGCTGGTGTCAGTGCTCTCTATCTCGGTGCTGGTGTCAGTGCTCTCTATCTCAGTGCTGGTGTCAGTGCTCTCTATCACGGTGCTGGTGTCAGTGCTCTCTATCACGGTGCTGGTGATCATCTCCTGCACCCTTTTCATAGCCTACCCTGACCTTTCCTCTCCTCCATTGCCTTCATGCGCTCCTGAGTCCTGAATTGTCAAAATTTCACAGATAAAAAAAGAATGCTTGTAGTTGTTGATCCCAGATTCACTTCATACATGTGTTATGTCAGTGGCCATGGGGTGGGACTATGTGTGCACAGCTAGTAAGTATTTTGTGGCTGAAAATATGACCTGTAGTTTTTTAAGATTCGCCTGCCATTGAAGTCAATGGGGCCCACCGCAAACTTTGCGGTTCGCGAACTTTTGGCTTCGCGAAACGTCCCGTCGGAAGTTCATCCATCTCTATTGAGGACATCTAGTGGTAAAAAAAAACCCAGTGGGGGAAATCTTTGGATTGAAGGTAAATATTGCAACAAAAATTTGTTTTTTTAATTTTATCTTTTAATGGGCTATTTATTTTATATCTTGGAATTTTTGGCTAGAGTTTTGCCTAATGATGATTATTTATTTCTGATGCTTTTAAGCTCACTGTATTACCATTCTGTAGTAACATTTTAAATTCTAAGATTTTACACATTTAAATATTTGCTGAAATGCTAAGCAGAAGAAACATCTTTTTCCAATTTGAGTTTTTCCAAGAAAGTGCTATTCCATAAATGAGTTTTGTTAACCAATGCTGACACTATGCCAGGTGAAATAATATCTTCATGGTTGTTATGAATCACCCTGGCTCCAGCTTCTTGCTTTTTATTCACATTACATATTACTCTAAGTTTCAGTGTCACTTAATTCACCCATACATTTTCCTAAATAATTAGCAGCAGAACACTGTGTACCCTGTGAATTAGGTCATGTGTGTACATAAGGCTGCTGCTTACAAATAGTAGTAAATTTAGCTACAGGCATACCCCACTTTTAAGTACACAATGGGTTTTATTTACTAAAGCTAGAAAGTGCAAAATCAGGCTCACTTCTGGGTAGAAACTATTGAGCTTCTAGGTTTTATTACCAATGCTTAATTGACCAAGCTTGGGTTGGAAGCTCATTGGTTTCTATGCGGAAGTGAACCTGATTTTGCACTTTCCAGCTTTAGTAAATAAACCCCATTGTGTACTTAAAAGTGGGGTATGCCTATACTTCCTGGTTACTTAGAAGGCACAGGAAACAGCAGCCCGTAAAAAGTACATTTGATTTTTATTTAAAACACTACGCAAAAAGCAAAGGGGGAGTTGTAGCATGTGTATGCTAATCAGAAATTAACAAGGTTAGAATAAGCAGACTGTTAAAAGCTAATTTCCAGTTTGTTGTTATAGGCAAGTGCATACAACTGCTTTTCAACCTAATTAAGTCTAAGTATGTGACAGTGGTAAATAACTATGGTAAGCACTGTCTAAATGCAAACAGACAACACAGTTAAGCCACAAAGCAATATTAGAAAAACAACTCTTTCAAAAAATAGTCTTTATTGGAACTGCTTGCTCCTAACAGCCATATGTGGAAAGTTTGAGAAAATTACAAGCTGTGTGTGGCCAACTAGCAAATTCTTCTCATCCTGTCATAGCTGAGCAAGTTGGCATACTCTAGCAACAAAACAATGGTGCATAGTTTTTTACCTGGACTAGTGAAGATTTAAAATAGGGGTCAGTTCTGTTTGTGGCAATTTCTGTCCCTGTAACTTTTGTACAACAAATTGTGGATACAGACATCACAGAAATAAGTATGTAAAATAATGAATGTGGCACTAACTCAGTAATTACAAAAAATGTGTGTAGTGCAAAAACATCAAATATCAAAATCAATGAACGACAATTTAATAAATAGTCCGACATTTCTAATTTCATGGGTTCTGACAGGATGGTGGAAGAGAGTGTGATTATACATTTAGGATTGGATGAACTTTCCTGCACTTGATCACTGCACCTTTTACTTCCATATATCTAGATGATATTGAAGATTGTGTATTCTTATTCGCGTTTGCACATGCACTTTTGTATACGTTAATTACATTTTGGACTATTTATTGATTTGTTGTTTATTGATTTTGGTATTTGATGTTTTTGCACTATGCACTTTAGCTCCACATTCATTATTTTACATATTTATCCATTTGTGGGGATACATTTTTAATGTTGGCTGCCACTCTGAAATGAATTTGAACTTCACTTGGTTTGTGCATTAGTTATTTATTTATTTTCACAGAAATAAATAGACACCAATAAAAAAAATTGTCATAAAAAACCTTCACCGGTCTACTAAAAATGTATTTTTCTATTTTTTTTAACATTCTGACAGGATGTGAGGATAATTCTCCCCATAGAGAACACAGGCAGGAATAAATAAATTACAAACGGTCTAAACCTTCTCTACTCTATTCCAAACTAAACAGAAAAATTGGTTACCATTGGCTGCACCAGATTGTGCACTCTCTAGTTTTAGTAAATAAACCCCATTTCAACATGTGATAACAGAAGGAAAAACTTTTTCAAGAATCCAAACATCAAAAGCATGAATCACTGTACCTGATCCTATCTTAAGTGTGGAAGTAGGGTTTTAAGTATAGCCAGGTCCTGAGCTGCAACAACATGGAGAAGAAGACATTGCTCTTTATTTGCCTTTCTCCCTCTACTGTAATATTGATGTTATGCTGCAATATTCTCCTCCGACCAGCAGAGGGGGAGCTAAAGCCAAACAAGCCCATAGACCACTATGCAGAATGCTGAGAGTTGTAGTTTGAGATGGAAGCCACATAATATCATCCACCTACCCTCTGATTTCCATTGTTGATCAATGGAGGCTTTCAGGGAGAGACCGTGGGGTCCCCACTTCTACAGCAAAAGATGACCACAGCTTCCCGGGACTGGTGAGAGAGTTATTTGCCCACTGCTGATACTCTAGCAGGGATTGAGCCACTGAGAGCAGAACACCAAGTTTACCCAATCAATACTGCACCCATACTGCACTCTATACTGCACTTATTCCAAACCTAGACTGCACCCATAGCAACCCTATTAGACATTATACTTTACCTTTACTGCATCTGAACCACATCTACCTTGCACCTGTGCCAAGACTATAAAGTATGTATACTGCATGCAGGTTAACAGGGACTGTCGTTAATGTGCGAAGATGCTATTAACCACTTCCCGACCAGCGCACGACGATGTACGTCGACAGCATGGCACGGGCAGGCATATTGGCGTACATGTACGTCCAATATTCGTTGCCGCCGTGCCATCGGGAGCGCGCCGCCGCGCTGGTCGGGACCCCCGTGAGTCCGGTCGCGGGACCCGCGGACTCGATCGCCGCGGGCATCCCCGCGATCGTCTCACGGAGCGGCCGAATGGAGGAAATGCTGTATAAACAACATTTTCCCATTCTGCCTAGCAACTAGTGACGCTGATCTCTGCTCCATGTGATTGGAGCAGAGATCAGTGTACACTAAATGAAAGCCCAACCCCCCCACAGTTAGTAACACACCCCTAGGAACACTTAACCCCTACACTGCCACCCACTGGTTAACCCTTTCACTGCCAGTGTCATTTACACAGGAATCACTGCATTTATATAGCAGTGATTACTGTATAAATGACAATGGTCCCAAAAATGTGTCAAAAATGTCCGATGGGTCCCCGACAATGTCGCAGTCACAATAAAAATCGCAGATCGCCGCCATTACTAGTAAAAAAAAAAATAATAAAAAATTATTAATAAAAATGCTATAAAACTATCCCTATTTTGTAAACGCTATAACTTTTGCGCAAACCAATCAATGATCGCTTATTGCGATATTTTTTACCAAAAATATGTAGAAGAATACGTATCGGCCTAAATTGAGGGAAAAAAATGTTTTTTTATATATTTCTGGGGGATATTTATTATAACAAAAAGTAAAAAATAATGCGTTTTTTTCAAAATTGTCGCTCTATTTTTGTTTATAGCGCAAAAAATAAAAACCGCAGGGGTGATCAAATACCACCAAAAGAAAGCTCTATTTGTGGGAAAAAAAGGACGTCAATTTTGTTTGGGAGCCATGTCGCACGACCGCGCAATTGTCAGTTAAAGCGACGCAGTGCCGAATCGCAAAAAGTGGTCTGGTCTTTGACCAGCAAATTGGTCCGGTCTGAAAGTGGTTAAAGGCTCCAGTGATAGCCATCAAAAGAACATCACAAAGGGCTGCCCCTCCAAAAATTATTTTTTAGCAAGCCCCCTTTGTTCCTCTGCCACCTTCACTTCACATTTTCCTTTTCTTTTGGAGAGTGCATACCCAGTTGGTCTATGACTAGCATTGCCACCATAAATGCGCTCTGGCGGTATAGTTACAGCACTCGGTAAATTAAACTTTACTACTGCTCACTGCTGCAATTAAGGAGGCCTTGCTACTGCTTATGTTGATCTGGACGACAAATGTCCTATGCCTAGTCCTTACTGTTAATCACTTTGTATGATGAATTGTGTTATTACTATGGTTAATCCATTTTATGCTTGCCAAGTTACCAACCTTATTGGGTGACAGTATATTACATTTGCCTTTACTACCTGGTTTGGTGCTAGTTTTCTTTGATACAGCAATACTATTTGGTACTAAGTATTACTTTAAGTGATCTCCTGTGATATTGTATGTTTTTACACTCAACTTAGTGTGTCAGAGGGGCTGTCTTGAGAAGTTTGTCATCCTATTCAGCAGCTACTACAGGAGTAGGTCTACAGGTCTGCTAGAGGTTTCAGAAAAGAGCATGTAAAAAGGTAATTTTTTATTTTTGCTTTTTGTGCTATGCGAATGGGGACATGTACCAAATATAAAGTAGGTGTTATGTCTTCAAAAGAAAAGTTCCGGAATCGCTGCACTCCTCAAATTCCTCATGGTTGAGGAAGCGCTGCGTAAAACATGTTCCATCTGTAATATCTCCATGGTGACTGTGATGTTTTTATGATATACAATAAAGGATTTCAAGGAGTGCAGTGATTCTGGAAATTTTCTTGTGATGATTATCTATAGACGAGTTGTGCTGGCACCCTTGGACCACTCTCGCAAGGTGTTTCTTTTCAACTCACCTGAAGCAGCTATTTCAAATTTTGTTGGAGGTTATCCAAATTTGGCTGAAAAAGTAGACATACCTTTTAGGTTTTTTTTCATCAAAGGATTAAACAGGAAATCAATACTGTCTACACATTTTCATAGGGTAGTTCAGCCACTTTTATATTGATGTACCCTATAGAATTGGCAGATCTGTCTCAAAACAACAACCCCTCATCCCTCATCTGCTATTATGTCAGTTGTACTCCATTAAATATAGAAATTGTAAAAAAATCGGATTGTCTTCCTGTACCTAAACATTAGTTCCGTAAGCCCCTTCAGTAGAGATCATGTGATGTCATAATTCTCTCACATTTGGTCACTTGAGAGGAGCCTAGGGCAATATTTTCTGCAGGAAAAGTATTTCATCACCTCTTCTACCCATTATACATTTAATGAAGCTGCCTACGCAGGATAGCTAATAAAGTTGTTATTTCAGTATAGGCCGACTTTAACTGAATGTTATTAGAGTACAGCGTGAGAGCGCTGGCCTTTCTATGACCTTCAGTCTTAGAATGCAAAATAATGTTTACTTTTAAATCTGAACAGTCTGTTATCAAAGAACGTCAGGAAAATGAACAGGGGAAAACACTTATCTCAAAGAAAAACTTCTAGTGTACAGTGGGTGGAGCAGCTGTCGTCACTTTGATTGAACAATCTGTCCAAAACTGCTCTATGTCTGAATGTACCAACGTGAACCCACTATTGTTTAGGTAAGAAGAGAAAATAACATTTGATGTTACAAGCACATAGGATGCCACATGCAGTCAAACTGCACTGCTGGTGTGATTTTATGTAAATGCTTCTAATTGGCACACATTTTGTGTGCTGGTAACATTCCTTGAGGATTTAGGTACAGTAATTGTTCTTTTACACATTATTGTTTGAAATGCAGTTTAAAACTTTCCTATTCTTTGTAGCAACTCAATCATTTATTATGTTCACAGATTGTTCATTGAATAGGCTGGTTCTGCAGGCTAGATGTTCTAAAGTACAGTTTGGTCTCTTACTTGGAAAATTACTGGAGGCAAGATATTGATTACTATATTTCTACTTTACAGCAAGTTCAATAATGTTTTAATATCAGCTATACTTGGGCATATTCTTCTTCTAGTTAGGCAAAACAATTAATTACTTTGGTTTCCTCCAGGTACTTTTGTGATGCCATTTAGACACTTGAATCTATTTCTGAAAATGCCCATTTTTATGTAGGTGAGTACCCATATGTGCTTTTTGGGCTCTCGTGGTACCAAGGTAATAGAAAAGGGGATTTATGCATATATTATTAGTTGAAAAGAGGGCTATTTCAACAAGAAATAATTTTCTTTCTGGACAGGCCAGTTTGTATGTATTCTATTTATGTATATATTATACAATAGTGCAGTGCCAATATACAAAATAAAAATAAAAAATGTGCAATATACAACATATAATGACATATAAAATGACTGGTACAAAGATGCAAAATTGGGTAATAAAAAGTCCAAAACTGACAAAAGATAAAGTCCCACGGTGTGTTTGATGAAGATGAAAAAAGCAATATCAATAATCACGAAAATGTCTCTCAAACAATGCTCAAGTAATCACCAACATCAAGTGAATTCCAAACTCACCAGAACAAAAGGCTACCATTACAGTAGCATATATGCCTGAGTATGAATGAAAGCAAACAGTGCTCAAGGGACCAATCACCAATATCAAGTGAATTAAAAACTCACCAGAATAAATGGCTACCATTACAGCAGGATATACACCTGAGTATGAATGAAATACAACTGGAATCAATGTGGCAATTCGCTCGCAGTTGTACCACTTAGTATATTCCAGCTCCTCTGCTGCCAGTTCCAGCAATGTCTCCTCTCTACTTCCTCCCTTTAGGAAGGCTATACTACCTTTTGTGCTAGCAGCCTCATTTTCACACTTAGATTTTAACATCACAGCGCATATTCAGTCACATATACTATTTATGTATATCATTTTTATGGGCAAGATTCCTATTGCAGGGGTTCTTACCTGGGAATTTTAGATGTGTAAATGAATGATACAAGGACGTGGTTCCTATATGTGGCTCATCTTTTCGGGATGGAGAATTGAGATCAAAGGAAAACAGCTGCCAGCAGGCAAGCACAAGTATATGCTTGTTGAGCCCAAGAAGTAGAGTTACCAAGGTGTGAGGGCGTAACAGAAAATAGGATTCATGCATTTATAAAAAGTTGACAAGAGGACTATTGCAAACTTTTTCTTTGTGTTCTAGAATGGGTTTGAATAGGTTTGTAAAAAGTATGTCACAGTCAGGGGTCAGGCTCAGAGAGGCTCCCACCAACCATCTGGATAAGTACACAGGAAGGTCACCCTGGTGGATGATGCAGGCTCATCTGAGGTGCAGGGTTTAGGCACTGGTATTACCCAGAGCTCCTGATGGTGGAGATGGGTTTTGTTGTGTGTTAGTACCAGGTGGCAGTCCTCAGGACTGTCTCATAAGGAGGTTAGCATGCTGGGGTCCAATAACAGATATGGCAGGTAGGGATCAAACAGACGTAAACAAGCTAAAAAAAAAAAGGTTTCAGGTCGTGAACAAGCAAACGTGTATTTGAGGAACAAGCCAACGGTCCGTAGCAAGTGGTTGTGGGGATTGGGACAGCTGCAGGTACACAAGATATCCGCTGGAGAGAGGGCAATAATCTAGGAAACAGGAAATGCATAGGCATGGCTCAAATAGGAACTTTATGGGAGAAGCAAAGAGTTTAAGGTTTACTAGAAACAAAGTAAAAGATAAGATTGTCCAAGGGCTCAGACAGGGTGCTGTCCAGCATCTCAAGTGGCTAGGCAAAGAGCGCTACTGACAGACACAGCAGAGGTCATTGGCTCATACCTCGGTCCTGACAAATTGCTTACAGACCTTTGACCCTTTCCTCCCACCAAAATGTGTAACTGGGGCCCTAGTCTACAGTCAGATGGGTGCAGAAAGGGATTCAGAGGGAAAGGCTTTATTTTAGCTAGTCTGAGATATTAAAGTCTGCTATGCAAAGCTTCAAATCAAGTTCCCTTCTTCAGGTGAAGACATACAGTGGTTCTCAAGGGATTCCTGGAATTCTAAAAATAGTACTTTGTTAAGAGACATAGGTAGGTATTCTTTGCACCAACCTGATGGGAACTTTTTTTTTTATTTCATAAATTTTATTGAAGTAGAAATGACATACAGAAATACATATTCATAAATATTCATATTCATAAATGATGTCAAAAGAATATTTAGGAAATAATTGGTTGAACATTGAATTATTCCAGAAGTCGAGTTGGTATACATAAGACAAAAAATACATTACAAAATACATTTTTCTTAGCTTGGTTATATGAACATGAAAACTTTTGTACTACGATGTGTGTGGGACGCGGGGGGGGAAGTCGGGGGGAGGGGTTTCTCCACCTATCCTTTCGCTTGCATTATAGTTGGGGGGTGGTATTGTTTTATGATGTGGAAGTGTGGATCCCGTTTTCCTGTCAGGATTGCAGTAGGGATCCAGTTTGAATATGGTTGGTAAAGTAATGGATGGGTTTTGGTTATAGAAGAGTGAGTTCGTCATCTATTATCCATAGAGTATGCGTCAGTAGATTTGAAGCGTTGCCAGCTGTACCATGTTGCTGTGAATTTAGGTATTGTTTTATGAGAGATGCTAATCAGTTCTTCAATATGTTAAATGTTATTTAGCCTATGGTACTATTCATCTTTTGTTGGAACCGATGTAGATCGCCAATGGCAAGTGATGCATTGTCTAGCAGCATTTATCATAAACATGTTGAGTAATTTGAGATATCGTTTTTTGGGGGATTTTGGTGTGCTAAAGTAGGTAGGTTGCAGGAGAAAAGTCAATGTTATCAGTTGTGATTGAGGTGATGATGTCGTGAACAGTTCTCCAAAAAGTTTGGATGACAGTGCACGACCACCAAGTATGCAGCATAGTACCTGCTTCTTTGTCACATCGCCAGCATCTATTGGAAGTAGAGCTCAAGAATTTGTGAAGTTGCAAAGGGATCCTGATGGGAACTCTTATACCTGTGCAGGTGGGAAGTACAGAGTGGTTGGCCAGAATTGTAGTTCTAGCTTGTAAGGTCTGGAATGTACAGATGAGAGCAGCAGAGTAACCACCCTGCACTTTTGAAATGCTGTTTTCATGTGAGTTTTGTTAAATTTCAGTACATTTTGTATCAAATCTCTTTTTATTTAATTTTGTATGAAATCTCATAAAATAAAAAGATATTTGATACAGTACATTTTAACATGTGTTTTAATGTATGTTTGTTGCCTAGTGCAAGATGATTAGGTTGCTGAAAAAATAAATAAAAATAAATGCCCCAATGCCTTTTGCAAAACACCTTTCTTATATTCACTCCTGCATATAGGAATTATAAATAAGACTTTGGCTGAATTTGGGAGTAATATACATGCATTCTTTCCTCTAAAAGCCCTTGACATTTTGCAGATTCACATACAATAAACTATTAACAAATCAGACACATGATTAGAAAAGCTGAATTTAAGATAGTCTCTTATCTATATTTTTATTTAGCAAGGCTGATAACAGTGTGAATTACAATAGTAATAAAACAGACACATACTGTATTCTAAACATACAGTATCTCACAAAAGTGAGTACACCTCTCACATGTTTGTAAATATTTTATTATATCTTTTCATGTGACAACACGGAAGAAATTACACTTTGCCACAATGTAAATTCATAAGTGTACAGCTTGTATAAACAGTGTAAATTTGCTGTCCCCTCAAAATAACTCGACACACATCCATTCATGTCTAAACCGCTGGCAAAAAAAGTGAGTACACCCCTACACACCCCAAATGGGGACCAATTAGCCATTTTCCCTCCCTGGTGTCATGTGACTCATTAGCAGAGACCTTCAAATGCCACATTGCCAAGGCACCATACTAAAATGCCAGAGTTTGCCCATTTTTCTGGGAAATGCCATATTTCGCAGATGTTCGGGAAAATTACACATTTTGTGCCATATTTTGCCTTGTTTGGGCCAAGAAAAAATAAAAATATTCTAACATCCTTCAAGTGGGACAGTAATATTTGTCAATGTCTTCATATAGAAATATGAAGATTTAAAACCACCTTACACAGTGTATTCCATGTGCTTGTCTGTGAGACAGACACACAGACTGTCATTGGCAGACTTGGCACACAGACTGACATTGGCAGTTACTGGAACCTGGATGGTGTCAAGCATGTGTGGCGGCAACCAGGTGAGGAGTACAAAGATGAGTGTGTCTTGCCTACAGTCAAACAAGGTGGTGGGAGTGCCATGATCTGGGGCTGCATGAGTGCTGCTGGCACTGGGGAGCTACAGTTCATTGAGGCAATCATGAATGCCAACATGAGCTGTGACAGACTGAAGCAGACCATGATCACCTTCTTTTTGAGACTGGGCTGCAGGGCAGTATTCCAACATGATAACCTCTCCAAACACACCTCCAAGATGACCACTGCTTTGCTAAAGAGGCTGAGGGTAAAGGTTATGGTCTTTTCAAGCATGTCTGCAGACCTAAACTCTATTGAGCATCTGTGAGGCATCCTCAAATGGAAGGTGAAGGAGCACAAGGTTTCTAACATCCACCAGCTCTGTAATGTCGTCATGGAGGAGTGGAAGAGGACTCCAGCAGCAACCTGTGAAACTCTGGTGAACTCTATGCCCAAGAGGGTTAAGATAGTCCTGGAAAATAACGGTGGCCACACAAAATATTGACACTTTTGGCCCAATTTGGACATTTTCACATAGGGGTGTACTCACTTTTGTTGCCAGGGGTTTAGACATTAATGGCTGTGTGTTAAATTATTTTGAGGGGACAGCAAATTTACACTGTTATACAAGCTGCATACTCTTCAGTGTTGTCACATGAAAAGATATAATAAATTATTTTTAAAAATGTGAGGGGTGTACTCACTTTTGTGAGATACTGTATATGTAGTATAGCTATGTTTCTACAATCTTTATAAATGTTATATATAAAGTTACTAAACACTCAATTTCTCCAATGTAGAGTATATTGAAAAATAACCTGATATCTGTGTACACCAGATTTCTCATTACTGGAAGGAATACTGTAGACACAATAGTGGCTCTATAACCACAACTCTGATCTTCACCTATAGCAGCCATGTTTCTAGTGTGGTTTATAAGTGTGGTTTATATTTGTGGTTTATATACAGTATAATATACCCTGGAGCCCTCCTGATGGATTACACAGCTTGGGCAACGGTGGCTATGAACCAAGAAACATGCAAGGACTAGTGGTGGTCAAAAAGTCCAGGGTAAAACCAGAGCAAATCAAACAATGATAAACAAACCAGATATCAAAACCAGCAGGGCATAGCTGTAGTAAAGATATGAGGTAGAATTATAGCCAAGGGTCATTATTAGATCCAGAAATGTAGAGCAGAAACATAATCAATGGTCACAGCCACATTTAGATGAAGTAATTACTAACAATGAGCTCAGTCAGAGAACAGAAAATAGAATAATTCCCAAGAAATAGTAAAAGCTATCTACAGTATATGGTATTGTAATTAAATTGCATGAATACATTTTAGGGAATAAACACTTTAAACAGAATGTATAAGCACCTATTGGTATATATTGGGCTTAAAAAGCCTAATAAAGAAAGTGCTCTGAGGGAGTATGGACATTACAGTACAGTGCATTAAATAATAAATAGCAATTTAATGGAAAAAAAGGTGACTTGGGAGCCAGAAATGTCCGAGGGGCAGCCAGAGAACCACCAGGCTTGGCAACCAGCTGGGAATGAAGCGTGCTGAAGATAGCTGATGAAGAGACCCAGCGGCTTCTAAACGCATCCTGTGTCTAAAACACAAGTGCCTACAGTGACGGTGGTGATTTCAGTCCTGGGTTGAACACTGTTTGTAGTTGCAGTGACAGCGGCTTCCTCCATCTTCAACATGCTTCTTCCCCACCCGGTGGCCAAGACTAACGAGTCTCTGGCTGCCCGTTGGACATTTCCAGCTCTCAAGTCATCTTTATGCCATGCCTTACACATGCATACTTTTGTGAGTGAAATTCTATTTAAAAAAAAAAAATGATACATTTTGTAATGCTACACTATGGAGTTGCGCTATTGTTTTTTATTTTTATTTTTTGGTTTTCTTCCAGTGGTGGAAAAGTGAGCGCCCTGTCTGGTCTTCTAGCTGCAGCTCCTAGTTTTAACTATGTTTAGCACTCTGGACTATCCTACACAAACATTTTAATACTGTTGGTACATATTATTTGTATTGTCATTCACCAACCCTCATTTTCCATAATTTTCATCCCTTATTACTTATTTGGTACTTTTAGTTTCTTACTCATTTTGTATGATCATTCCATTTGGTAGATTCATTACAATTACCATCCACATTATGTCTGTTTTTTTTAGACAAACCCTGAAGCACTGTAGTCTGGTCTTCACAAGCTCATTCATCCTCAGAATATAAAATGTAACTTTGATCACAGGAATTTAACTTGAGTAGTGCAGAGTAGAACACTGAATGTGCGTATTACACCACAAGTTAGGTATAGTTGTTTTAAATAAAAAAAGCTTTTAGTGTGGGAATATGTTTCTCCTGGGTTTATAAAAGAACCTTTTCCTATGTATTTGCAGACCGCAAGCCCTTTACCTTAGAAATCATTTCATAAAAAACTTCCAAACAGTACAAAATGGCCGAGTGGCTGGCAGTATATTTTGGTAGCACTTTGGAAAATTGTACCTGAAGTGTGACCTAGAGTAAAAGTGTGAGTTATAGAATGCCCCTGTCATATAAAGAGTCAATAATTTAACAAAAGTCAACTTTGGAATTTGGAATCTCTACTGGTAGTGGGGTATAAAAGTGTCAGAGCCGTCACAGGTAACTGATGTTTTCAACACAGTGAATTTTTTTTTTACATTTTAACAGGCGTCAACCTTGCTGCAAGAAATCTCTTCTGCTAATTTTATAAACTGGACATGTTATGTGTTGCAGGAGTGTCAGAACATTTTAACCAGGGGTAACTTTGCATATTATCAGGGACACCTTTGCATATAAGTTGCCAGATTCTCTGTTGGCAAATGTCCCGGCAGTGAGGTCTATTGTCAGTGTTAAACGCCATTAAAGATGGTATAATAAAGAATAAAGAACACCTTATGGAGAAGGAATAGTCTTTCGAAGTACACATTTGAGGTAGATAGGACAACTGGTTCATAAGAGGTCAAAAGTGGCCATCTATGTCAAACTCAAACAACCATTCCTAGACAGGGGTGGAGGCCTTTGACACCTTCTGCTATCTACATATAATGCTGTATTTAGAACAGGAAGTTTTCACAAATGATTATGACCTCCCATAATGTTCTTTGACAATCAACATCTATTTTGAAACATTTTATTGTGGCTGGATTATGCTGATTTAAAGCGGTATTAAACCCAAAATCAAACATGTAATAAATTGCAGTTTACCAATCATTTGATGTGGTGGCTGCATTCATTTTATTTTTTTTAGGCTTTTCTGCCTCTATTTTCCCCTTGTGATCACAGGACAGCAGCATTTTCAGTCTAGGGGGAGGGGAGTGTAATGCCGCGTACACACGATCAAACAATCCGGTGGAAAAATCCGGCAAACTCAAGTCCGCCTGACAATCCGCCCGTGTGTAGCCTCCGGCGGATTTTTTTTACCCAAAAGTACGGCGGACTAAGAAAGTATTTTTGCACTCCAATCTGTCCGCTGGACTCGCTTTTCGGCAGACAGTACGGCCTTGTGTGTGCTAGTCCGCCGTACTTTTGAAATGACCAGACTTTTCCAGCGCGGAGAAAAGTCCGCTCATTTTGTGCGCGTCTCCAGGTAGCCGGGGCCAGCGAAGGAGGCGACTTAAATAGGGACATCACCGGATGATGTCCCCGCCCATTATGGTGTCACAGTCCCAGAGGATGCTGGGACTGTGACATCATAATAGGCGGGGACATCATCCGGTGATGTCCCTATATAAGTCGTCCCCGTCATTGTGAGTGGAGACATCGACAAGGCAACATCTGAAGAGAAGAAGAGAACAGAAGAACAGAAGACGGCGACAGCGGCGACAGAAGACCGGGCCACCGCCTGTAAAAGAGCTAGAAGAAGGCGCGGTGGCCCGGCAAGAAGAACCGAAGAGGGGGACAAGACCCCCAAAGTCGGAAGAAGAGGGCGGCGGCGAAGAAGAAAGCCGGGCTCCTCCGCTAGCAAAAGAGCTAGCAGAAGATAGCGGAGGAATCCGGCGAGAAGACCCCCGAAGACGGACAGAAGACCCCCGGAGCTGTGCAATAAACTATTTTAACCCTTGTGTGTTGTGTTTTTTTTTAACTTTTTTTAAACTTTTTTTTAAACTTTTTTTTTACAGGTGAATGGGTAGGGGTACATTGTACCCCATACTCATTCACATAGGGTGGGGGGCCGGTATCTGGGGGCCCCCTTATTAAAGGAGGCTCCCAGATTCCGATAAGCCCCCCGTCCGCAGACCCCGACAACCAACGGCCAGGGTTGTCGGGAAGAGGCCCTTGTCAACATGGGGACAAGGTGCTTTGGGGTGGGGGCCGGGCACTCGCTCGTCCCCACCCCCTTTCCTGGCCGGCCGGGTAGCGTGCTCGGACAAGGGTCTGATGTGGACCTAGGGGGGACCCCCATGCCGATTTTTCAGCGTAGGGGTTCCCCTTTAAGTCCATGCCAGGTGACGGGGCCAGCGACGCCTCCTTCGCTGGCCCCGGCTACCTGGAGATGCGCTCAAAATGAGTGGACTTTTCTCCGCGTGTGTGGGCGAGTCCGTTCATTTCAAAAGTACGGCGGATAGTCCGGCAGACTTAATACACCGTATTAGTCCGCTGAAAAAGTGATGTGTGTGGGCAAGTAGCTAGTTTGGAAAGTCCGGCGAACAGTCCGGTGGGAAGTCCGTCAGACTAAGTGTGTACGCGGCATAACAATGACTAGCAGATTAAAATACACTAAAAATTGAAACCAAACTCCAGCTAATAATTTATAAGTAGTTACAGCAAACAGTTTTTTTTTTTTTTTTTTTTTTAGGATAAAGGTTTAACATAAATAAATAAAAAATAATCATTGTAAGCACCCCTGCCAGTGTTAAATGATTTATATCATCTCTGTAGCTGATACATCTGCAAGAGAGTCTCTTCTTGTGAAAAAAACAGACTTACTGGCTTGATGACCAGATGAAAATAAAAGAAAGAAAATCTAAAAGGAAAACGAATGCAGCTACCACATCTAAGAACTGGTAAGCTGCAATATTATATTACACTTCTGGTATTTGCTTTAGGATGGGTATCCGTTCAGTTTTTTTTTTTTTCAAGAACACATGCCCCCCCATCAGATCACATGCACTGATTGAATGCTGGTTTTCTAATAGGATCATTCTACAAAAGCTGGTCTAATGAACGGCTTCTGTTGAACAAAGAGGGGTGCACACATACTGAAAGTCAGATGGTTCCTAGTGAACCAGAATTTCGATACATGTATACCTAGCTTTAGTTAACTGTGTGACTATAGATGCTGGAGTATACCTGAAACCTGAAAGTGACTCCAACCTTCTCTGCTTTGCAATCCAGAGCTAAAAATTTTTAGCTCGCTTCAACCTGAATCTAACCAAATAATAATATTAATTCCATATTAGCTCAAAAATAGGTTGCCCCAAAAATGATCATGATCTCCTTTTTTTTTTATTTAGATGATCTCCGTAATTTTTTTTGTGTATCAACTTACCACAACACCATAATTATCTTTTTATTTTATTGTTTTATTTTTTAATCTCGAGGAGGTTGTTTGATGTTGGTGTCCCTTGTTAATTTGACTTTGTATTTTTGAAATGTACCTGCCTACTCACAAATAAACTGTCCTTTTTTAAGTAAAACACATAGGCAAGTATTTCTTCAACAAAAAAAACCTTTATTAGGGGTCATAATCAAATAAAGAGGAAAGCAACGCTGGAGAAATTGCTGAAATTGGCGAAGCCTTTGGCCCCCAGGGCACACATCAATTATTTAAAGGCAAAATTGGTGGCCTGATGAGTCCATATATAAGGGAGTACAGTCTGGTCCAGAAGTCCAAGAGATCAGGAACAGCAGCAGATGACATGTATGTCCCCAGGCTGTGGTCCTACAAGAGCCTGAATCTTTTGACAGACCAGACTGAACCCAGGCCATCACTTTCTGGTCTTCCTTCCATGCTTCCTTCCAGGCTGTGGTGTTGGAGGTGTGGCAGAAGGAGGAGGATGGACCAACTCACACAGGTGGGTTTTTTGGGTGATTTCACCCCTCAACCTCTTGTTTAGTGTGAGGTAAATGAGTTCCTCACACGTGAGGCGTTATCCCTCCCCCATTTTCTCCAGTTTGCAAACAGCCAAGGAGGCAAAGGTCTCTTGATGAGTGGGGGTGGTTTTGAGGGCCGCAGAAGCCTCCCCAATCAGCCTGAGCGCTGACTCCTCCATGTTCTTCCCTTTTCTGGGCCTTTTGGTTGGAAGGCGGAGGGGAGGGACCTGAGATTCTGTGAGGCTCCTAGGCATGCCCACCTCCTGGCTGCCACTAACCCCTACTTCCTCCTGGCTGCCACATTCCACAGCCACCTCCTCGCTGTCACATTCCACGCCCTCGTCCTGGCTGAGGTCTTCCTGTGTATGAAAAAGGGGCATAGTTTCGTTTTCGGTTCATCAATCACACACAATTTTCCTTTCATGAATGTTGCAAATTGAATGTTAAAAAATAGAAAACACTATCATTCTGAGCCCAGCATTTTTCATTCTTGTCCCAATTATTTTTGGCTACTACTGTCTATTGATATGTAAAACATTTTATTAAATCAGCAATTAGTAAACAATATTCACATCTAGCTAACCCCATTAATTTTTACTCAAAAAATATGTTTAACAATACTATACCTGGCTCAAGCTGGGCTCCTCCACTTCTTCCTGGCTGGAAGGCCCAGGGTTAAGGCTGCTTTCACACTGGGGCGGTATTCAGGCGTTACAGCGCTAAAAATAGCGCCTGTGTAGCACCTGAAAAAAACCGGCCCCTTTCCCTCCAGTGTGAAAGCCGGAGGGCTTTCACACAGGAGCGATGCGCTGGCAGGACGGTGAAAAAAGTCCTGCTAGCCGCATCTTTGGAGCGGTGAAGGAGCGGTGTATTCACCGCTCCTATACCGCTCCTACCCATTGAAATCAATGGGACACCGCTGCAATACCGCCGGCAAAACGCCGCTGCAGCGGCGCTTTGCGGGCGGGTTTAACCCTTTTTCGGCCGCTAGCGGGGGTTAAAACCACCCTGCTAGCGCCCGCAGACCGCCGCTAAAACGACAGTAAAGCGCCGCTAAAAATAGCGGCGCTTTACCGCCGACGCCGCTCCCGCCCCAGTGTGAAAGCAGCCTAAGAGAGATTCCCGGATTTCAGTCTGGTCTAACAGAAAATGCAGTCTCTCATAGTACCACAGCCTGCGGGCATAAATGTCATCTACTGCAGCTCCTGATCTCATGGAGTCCTGGACCTTCTTGCTTTCCCTTTAGATATGTACTTCTCCAATTATTATTTTTTATTCACTTTTGGCTTTTAAATAGGGGATGTTTGCCATGGGGACCACTGGCTTCACCAACTCCAGCAGTTTCTCCAGTGCTGCCTGCCTCTTTAATTTGTTGTTATAATGGGGTATTTCACCTGCCATAGACAGGGGAGCTCCCTGTACTTGTCTTTGAAAATAGGCAGAAAACTGTGGTCTTTGAACCCATCCATTTTCTCTGCAAGACACAAGACAAACCCTAATGTCAGGCTAAACTCTCCTAATCTTGACCCAATATAGGCATCAATCTAGAAGCAGTATAGGCCACTGATGTTCCAAGTTAAAATTGTACCTTCGTTCTAATGATCATCGCTTCAGATACTCTATCCTCTGCTCACAGATCATACGTACAACACATGCGTTTTACGTTTTAGATGCACTGTGCAGGCATGAAACTCCGCCTGCACCCGACATTCTTTCTAGTCTATTGCCCACCTCTTCTCTTTTGGAACAGTGGGGAGACAACATGGTGGAGACACAACAGGTGCGTGCTAATTACAGCAACCAGGAGGACGAGGAAAGCCCGGAGGCAGAAAGATTATACTAGGAGAAGATTTAAGGCCTCAAATTTTGAGGGTTTATTTACTACAGGCACTGTGCAAGTGAAATTTTCCCCAGAGTGTAATGAGTGAGGTGAATTCTGCTGAGTTCAGTCATCCAATCACATGCAAGCAAAAATTCATTTTTTTTCATCTTACCTTGCTTGCACATGACAATGTGTATTCTTAGCAACGTTACAATTTACCGCTATCACTAAGCTCTGGGGAAAATTCCCTTGCAATGCCCTGCATCTTCCCTTGCAAAGTGAACAGCCTGTTTACCTTTAGTAAATTACCCCAATGAGTGTCAAATTGTGAGGCTAATTCATAGCCAAATTCAAGCCAGAGGTAGGGAGGATCAGCAGTTGTAAAATCAGGAAAAAGTTGAGGCAGCCTGCAGATAAACAGCAGCATCCAGGTTCCAAGCGGAATTATAACTTAAGGCAACAAAAGGCAAGATGAGTCAAAACCAGGAGTAGTAGACTGGAACAGATGCCAGAGACCAAACTGAGTCACATCCAAAGTAGCAAATCAGAGTATTCAATGGATGGCTTCCAAAGGGCTGTCAAGGAGTAACAGATGCCTTTGCTCAGGCACAGAGCCAGCATACAGCTCCAGGTTTAAACCTAGCGTTTGAACTGGATTCATGAATTGTATGTTTCTCTACAGACTGTGCAAATCTGCATGCACATACTCAGCTATTGAGAATGGGAGATTTGCAGAAAAAGAAAAAAGATTTGTCTAATGTTGGAACATCTCTATAGGAAATTGTACTAGTTACAATTTGTCTGAAGTGCTTCCAATATAAAAATAGGAATAATATTAGCAATGCTGCTCTTATGGAGAAGGACATTATTCCTTGTGTGAGAGGAGCTGTTAAAAGACATCCAAATGTCTAAGTAAACTTGCTTAAAGAGGACCTTTGTTCTCCACACCTACTTTCCCTAATATGAATAATCTCCTTTCACAGAATTGCCCCACTTCTATATTTCTTGCCTAGGCAAGAATTAAATAGCCCACACGCTCCTGCACTCTCCTGGGTTGCTGATGTTTGCACATCCTAAGAGGCTTTCGGTCAGGAGTCGAAAAATAGGATTTTTAAAACAGCTTACCTGTAAAATCCTTTTTTTGGAGTACATCATAGGACACAGAGTCTCAAGTAATTACTTGGTGGGTTATAGGCCTACCTTCAGGTGTTGACACTGGTATAACCAATACAGGAAGTTGACTCCCCTATATAACCCCTCCTCCTTCCAGGAGCACTCAGTTTTTGTAGCCAAGCAATATAAGTAATATACTCGCACCCCATAAAACAGAGGGGTGGGAGCACTGTGTCCTATGATGTACTCCAAGAAAAGGATTTTACAGGTAAGCTGTTTTAAAAATCCTATTTTCTTTATCGTACATCATAGGACACAGAGTTTCAAGTAATTACTTGGTGGGATGTCCCATAGCAATGCTACTTGAGGGGAGGGAGACACAACCCGTAGGGTAACCCCCAGACCTGAGGACTTATACTGCTGCCTGCAGCACACTGCGCCTGAAGGCGATATCCTCATTCCATCTTACATGCACTTGATAAAATTTTGCAAATGTATGTACTGAAGGCCAAATCACGGCCTTGCAGATTTGAGACCTGGAGGCCTGGTGACGCACTGCCCAAGAAGCACCAACCGCTCTGGTAGAGTGTGCCTTAACTTGAAAAGGGGGAATCTTTCCCTTTAAATCATAAGTTTGAATTATAACTTGCCAAATGCACTTAGTGACAGTGGATTTTGACGCTGCCTTTCCCTTCCTAGGACCCTCTGGGAGAAGAAATAAGACATCAGTCTTACGAATCGGAGCATTTTTCTTAAATACATTTTCACTGCTCTCACTACATCAAGACAATGTAGTGGCCTTTCTTCCCTGGAACAAGGTCTTGGGAAAAACCCTGGCAGGACAATATCTTCATTCAGATGAAGGCCTGAAACCACTTTTGGCAAAAACCTGGACGAGGGCGTAACACCACTCTGTCCTCATGAATAATCAAATATGACTCCTTACAAGAAAGAGCAGCCAATTCTGAAATCCTCCTTGCTGAGGATATAGCAAATGAAAATATCAGCTTCCTAGTCAGAAGGACTAAGGGAACATGCTGCAAAAGTTTGAATGGCTGTTTTTGTAACACTGACGAAACTAAATTTAAGTCCCAAGGGCTTAAGAGTGATTTAACTTGCGGATTAATCTGCAGCACTCCTTGCATGAAACCCTGGACTAAAGAATGCATAGCAAGCAGTCTTTGAAATAAAAATTGATAAGGCGGAGACTTGGCCCTTAATAGTACTCAGGGCCAACTTCATCTCTACGCTTAATTGTAGAAAGGTAAGAATTATGCCTATGATATATCTCTGAGGGTACCAACCCTTGGACTCACACCAGGAAACATAAGCTTTCCAGGCTCTATAATATATAGCTCTAGAAGCTGGCTTCCTAGCATTAATCAAAGTAGAGATAACTGACCTGGAAAGCCCACGTTTATTCAGAATGTGGGTCTCAATAGCCAAGCCGTTAAATTTAGCGTTCGTAAAGTAGGATGGAATATCGGCCCCTGGGATAGCAGGTCTGGCCTTAGTGGGAAGAGCCCTGGACCCTCCACTGCCATCCTTATGATCTCTGCATACCATGACCTTCTGGGCCATGCTGGTGCTACCAGTATTACCGATTTTCTTTCCAGCTTGATCCTGCAAAGAACTTGAGGTAGCAACTGAATTGGGGAAAAGTGCATAGATCAGTAAAAACTGATCCCACGGGGTCGCCAACGCATCTGTTCCGTATGCGAGTGGGTCCCCTGTCCTGGATGCAAAGTTGACTAGCTTAGTGTTGTATCTGGACGCTAGAAGGTCTACGTCTGGAGTCCCCCATCTTTGGCAAACATCCTGAAACACCTTGGGGTGAAGAGATCATTCAGTAGTAGATAGTCCACCTGCCAATTCTCTACTCCCGGAATGAAAACTGCCGATAGGCATGGGACATTCTCTTCTGTCCAAGTTAGAATCTGGTTCACCTCTCTTGAAGCTGAGAGACTCTTGGTGACCCCTTGTGATTGATATATGCCACAGCCGTGGCATTGTCGGACTGGATCCTGGCAGGACAATTCTTTAACCTGGAGGTCCAGGTTTCTAGAGCCAGATACACTGCCGGAATCTCTAGGATGTCGATGGGCAAGGCTCCTACTCCCCAGCCTGAAAGGCTGGCATCTGTCGTTACTACCTTCCAGATAATTGATCTGAAGGACTTTCCCTTCAGCAGGTTCCAAGATAGTAATCACCAACTGAGGCTTTGGGACACTCATGGGGACAGCCACATTGGCAAGTCCAAAGCTTGAATCGTTTTGTTCCAAGCAGACAGAATACTGCTTTCAGTTTTGAATGGAATTGAGCATAGGGAACTGCTTCAAATGAAGCTACCATCTTCCCTAACAACCTCATGCAGATTGAAGGATTTCTCTTCGACCTGATCATGCTCACCAGCTCCTGTATGGAGCTGATCCTTGCGGGCAGCAAGAACACCCCTTTTCTGGGCTGTGTCTATGATCAGGCCCAGATATTCCAGCCTTCTTAGTGGCTTTAAGGAGGATTTCTTTAGGTTGAGAATCCAACCCAAACCTTCCAGGTAACTGCTTGTGATGGCTACACCTTGCTTCAAGCAAGCCACTGACTGGTTTATTAACAATAGATCGTCTAAGTAAGCCAAGACAGTTATGCCCTGTGCCCTTAACCTAACTAGAGGTGGGGCTAAAACCTTAGTGAATACCCGAGGTGCTGTAGCAAGCCCGAAGGTCAAGGCTATTAACTGAAAATGCTTCTGTTCTACTTTGAACCACAGAAACCTCTGGTGAGGAGGAAATATATGGACAAGCAGCTATGCATCTCTGATGTGGATGGACGCCAGAAGTTTTTCTCCTTGCAGGATGGAAACGACTGACTTGATTGACTCCATGCAAATGGAGCGGATTTTCAGGAACCGATATAGATTACGTAGGTCTAGACTTGGTCTGATATCCCCATTTGGCTTTGGCACCGTAATTAGGTTTGAGTAAAACCTCAAACCTTGCTCTTGTTTGGGAATCTGTCTGATCACCACTTGAGCCAATAATCGGTCTAATGCTTGCAACAGGGATTGCCTTTTCCCTGAATCCTTGGGAATGTTTGATCTCAGAAAATGAGATGGTGGAAACTCTCAAAGCTCTAGCTTGTATCCTAGAGACACTGTGGAGAGAGTCCATTTGTCCTGAATCCCCCTTTGCTAGAATTCTGAGTACATCAGAAGTCTTCCCCCCACCTTGGTGAGGGGAGATGCCACTTCATAAGGAGGTCTTGTATTCTGCTTTGCAGACTTGTAGCCCCAGGTCTTCCTTTATGCCTGGTCTGATGGCAGAGGCTGAACAGTTTAACCACTTAAGCCCCGGACCAACTGTCAGCCTAAGGACCAGAGGTCTTTTTACAATTTTGCACTGCACTGCTTTAACTGGTAATTGCGCGGTCATGCAATGTTGTACCCAAGCGAAATTTTCGTCCTTTTCTTCCCACAAATATAGCTTTCTTTTGATGGTATTTGATTACCTCTGCGATTTTAATTTTTTTCGATATATAAAAGGAAAAAGACTGACATTTTTTTGAAAAAAATATATTTTCTACTTTTTGTTATAAGAAAAATCGAATAAACTAAATTTTAGTCATACATTTATGCCAAAATGTATTCAGCCACATGTCTTTAGTAAAAAAAATGTCAATAAGCGTATATTTATTGGTTTGCGCAAAAGTTATAGCGTCTACAAACTAGAGTACATTTTCTGGAATTTACACAGCTTTTAATTTATGACTGCCTATCTCATTTCTTGAGGTGCTAAAATGGCAGGGCAGTACAACCCCCCCCCCCCCCAAATGACCCCATTTTGGAAAGTAGACACCCCAAGAAAATTGCTGAGTGGCATGTTGAGCCCATTGAATATTTTTTTTTTGTCCCAAGTGATTGAATAATGACACAAAAAAAAAAGTTTACAAAAAGTTGTCACTAAATGATATATTGCTCACACATGCCATAGTTATATTATATTATATTTTGCCACAAGTTGCGGGAATATTACAAACTTTTCTTTTTTTTTGCACAAAGCTGTCACTAAATGATATATTGCTCACACATGCTATGGCCATAAGTGAAATTTCACCCCAAAATAAATTCTGCTGCTTCTCCTGAGTATGGGGATACCACATGTGGGGGACTTTTTGGGAGCCTAGCCGCGTACGGGACCCCGAAAACCAAGCACCGCCTTCCGGATTTAAATATAAAACGCTACCAAAAAAAACTGTTAGCGATCGCAGGGATCAGGCCTGACTCTGCGAACGCTGCAGTTATGTGTTTAGTGTTTTGTAAGTGACAGTGATCGATCGATACTGCACTTGGGTGGGCTGGGCGGAGGGGCAAAACACAAGTGCTAGCAGGTATCTGGGCTGATCCTGCTAACAATGCGTTTTTTTGGAACCCTAAACTGCTGGGGACGCTAGTATAGATCTGATCAGATCAGATATTGATCTGTTCAGATACTATACCACTACGGGAGGTATATGCTTTGCGCCCCAAAATATATTCCGCTACTTCTCCCGAGTATGGGGATACCACATGTGTGGGACTTTTTGGGAGTCTAGTCGCGCACGGCACCCCGAAAACCAATCACCACCTTCAGGATTTCTAAGGGTGCAAATTTTTGATTTAACTCCTCACTACCTATCACAGTTTCAAAGGCCATAAAATGCCAAAATAGCACAAAACCACCCAAAATGACCCCATTTTGGAAAGTAGACACCCCAAGCTATTTACTGAGAGGCATGTTGAGTCCATGGAATATTTTATATTTTGCCAAAAGTTGCGGGAATATTACAAACTTTTTTTTTTTTTGCACAAAGTTGTCACTAAATGATATATTGCTCACACATGCTATGGGCAGAAGTCAAATTACACCCCAAAATAAATTCTGCTTCTCCCGAGTACGGGGATACCACATGTGGGGGACTTTTTGGGAGCCTAGCCACGTACGGGACCCCGAAAACCAAGCACTGCCTTCCGGATTTAAATATAAAATGCTACCAAAAAAACGGTTAGCGATCGCAGGGATCAGGCCTGACTCTGCGATCGCTGCAGTTATGTGTTTAGTGTTTTGTAAGTGACAGTGATCGATCGATACTGCACTTAGGTGGGCTGGGCAGAGGGGCAAAACGCAGGTGCTAGCAGGTATCTGGGCTGATCCCGCTAACAATGCGTTTTTTTGGAACCCTGAACTGCTGGGGACGCTAGTATAGATCTGATCAGATCAGATATTGATCTGTTCAGATTCTATACCACTACGGGAGGTATATGCTTTGCGCGTGGGTGATAGCGGTACTGGCACTAACCTAGCGCTGCCTGGGGCGACGCAGACCCTGACCCTAAAACCTAATTGATATCACCCGCCGGGTGATCGGGGGTTAAACCTTTATTGGGTAATAAATGGTGGGTGCCCTGATGCTATAAAAAGCAAACTAACTAACCAGAGTTACCCATAACACTTATACGGTGATCACTGGTGAAAGGGTTAACTAGGGGCAATCAGGGGGTTAAAATCTTTATTAGGTAGTATATGGGGGTCCCTGACGCTATATAAAAACCTGACGGGGAACCTAAATAATTAACTGGCTAACCAGCATCACCAGTGACACTTATACGGTGATCGCTGGTGAAAGGGTTAACTCTAGGGGCAATCAGGGGGTTAAAATCTTTATTAGATAGTATATGGGGGTACCTAACGCTATAAAAACCTGGCGGTGAACATAAAAAATAACTAGCTACCTAGTGGCACCAGTGACACTAATGCAGCGATCAGAAAAACGATTGCTTAGTGACACTGGCAAAAGGGGGTGAAAGGGTTACCTGGGGGCAATCAGGGGGTTAAAACCTTTATTAGGTAGTATATGGGGGGTCCCGGACGCTATATAAAAACCTGACAGGGAACCTAAATAACAAAATAACTAACTGGCTATCCAGCATCACCAGTGACACTTAGGCCACGTACACACGCGGGGACTGTTCGCTCAACTTTGTTCGTCAAACAGTTTCAGCGGACAGTCCACTCAAAATTAGCATGGACGGACTTGCCCACACACGACGAACGAACAGTCCGCTGAAACCGTGCGCGATGACGTGAACGGCACGTACGACGGGACTAGAAAACGACGTCCTATACACTGCAATGCAACCTTCGGCGTGTAAATTCTTTCTGAGCATGCGCGAGACTTAGTTTGACGAACAAGCCTACACACGGGCGGACTGTCCGCTCAAACCAAGTTTCAGCGGACAGTTTTTCGGAATTTCCGAAAAACTTTGTTCGTCAGACTGTCCGCTGAAACTGTCCGCTGAAAGCCCACACACGAGCGGACTGTCCGCCGAAACACTGTTCAGCGGACAAAGTTGAGCGAACAGTCCCCGCGTGTGTACGCGGCCTTATACGGTGATCACTGGTGAAAGGGTTATCTCTAGGGGCAATCAGGGGGTTAAAACCTTTATTGGGTTGTATATGGGGGTACCTAACGCTATAAAAACCTGGCGGTGAACCTAAAAAAATAACTAGCTACCTAGCGGCACCAGTGACACTAATGCAGCGATCAGAAAAACGATCGCTTAGTGACACTGGCAAAAGGGGGTGAAAGGGTTAACTCTAGGGGCAATCAGGGGGTTAAACCTTTATTGGGGGGTAGGGGGGCTACCCTGGACCTAACACTAATTGCCCTGACACTTTTTACTGTAACAACTGACACTAAATGCAGTGATCAGTAAATAAATGATCACTGCAATCAGTGACACTGTGACTGGGAGGGGGGGAGGGGGGCTGGGGGGGATCGGGGGGCGATCGGGGGGGTGATGGGGGGTGATTTGTGTGCCTATGTGTACCTACATGTCAGTGTAGGGATTGGTGCACTTACTATGTGTTCTCCTCGCAGTCCGGTCAAAAAGACCGCCCCGAGGAGAGTGACATCACTTCTTAGTAGTGTAAACACAGGCAGGGGAAGCTTCTCATTCACCAGGAGCGATCGAGAGGGGATGGCCAGAAACCAACGGCCATCCCCTCATCCCGGATCGCTCCTGAAGCGAAACGGACCACTGCAGCCAGTGGGAGGGGGTCCGATCGGACCCCCCACCCGCTGAAAGGCAAGCACGTACGGGTACGTGCTTGTGCCCGTACATGCCATTCTGCCGACGTATATCTACATGTGGCGGTCCTTAAGTGGTTAAATGAAAGACACTTATATTTTCTTTTGACTGGCAAAAGAGTACTATTTCTGCTCGAAATTGTTTAAATGTATTTATCCAAACTATCGTCAAATAATCGTTCTCCCTTAAAGGGGAAACTAGTTAGAAGGTTCTTACAAGGCGTCTCAGCTGACCAACCCTTTAACCAAAGGGTCCTTCGCATATGTACAAGTACAAACGCAAGGCGTGATGCCTGGTGAATAGAATCCTTCATAGCGTCTACAGCAAAGCATAATGCTTTAGGTAGCTCGCCAGTTCATGTGCTTGTTGTGCAGGGAGCTCATCTGAGAGCATCTGTGAACTGGTCCTTTTTCCACATTGGAAATCGCAGCGTCAACTGCTGGAACTTTCCATCTTTTAGTGAATCTTTCTTCCATAGGATAGAGCTTTGCGAGTCTCTTTGGAAGGGAAAAAATGCTTATCCAGATGATCCCATTCGGTATAAATAAGCTTTTTTTTAGTAATGCGTGGATGGCAAACGCATGCAAAGGCTGTAAAGGCTTCAAAGAACCCAAGGAAGAGACCGGCTCTTCAGCTAACTCTGTTAGGGGTAGCATGCAAGTAGAACAAACCATCTTTGCAAGCCTCTGTACTTCAAATTGTGAAGTAGGGATCCTTGGGAACTTCAAGTATTGTTTCCTCCACAGAGAAATAATCACATGTCTTTCCTCCCGATCATCTGAGGGCAATACCCCATCCTGTCCCCATAATTCTCTTGGACCCTCCACTGACTGTAAAGAGTCTAAGGTGGGGAGGGGGATCTAGGACGCTCTTCTACACTGGATGGAGGATGCGATTAAAGCCGCTAATCTTCCTTCTAAGCCTTGCAAGGCAGAGGAAAATGCATCTTCAGTTACATCTACAGGGGCTGAAGTGTGTGAAGCAGTTTCACCACCGCTATCTTCTAATGACTCACCCTGGCTTGCCATGTCTGATCTCTCTGAAGAGGAGCACAGTATGGAGGTATAACTGGGATTCCCAGCGCCTGGGGGGTGACACCTTAGGTACCTTTACGGTAGGTCTGGAAGACATAGTGCAAAGCACAAGCAGAGGTACACACAATTCTAGCAAAGACAATGTCACCAAAATAACAGTTCTTTTGCTGCTAAGTAAAAATAGTTTTTCCTGTCTGGAAATGTCTGTTTACACCCTTACGTGCCCAGCGCTCTGGTGTCTCTTAGTGTGGCAGACTGCCTCTCTTTAGTTAAAAAGTCTTTCTGAAATGAGAGTGTCTGTGATATAAAGCCTCAGGTGGAACCTGATTGGCATCCTCAGCGCTTCCCCTCAGCTATGTGGCGAGTGCTGTGTGTGTGGACGTTACATCCATACACAGCGCCACATGACCTTGTGGACATGCCACTCTGCATTCTCAGGCCCTGCTAGGGACCCGAATGGCCAACACAAAGTAAGGTTAATATACTATACACCTCTACAAGGAGGGAGGGGAAGAGGGGAAGGGGAGGGGGGGTTCTGTCAGCAGATTTATAGTTTTTTAAATCCACAGAAGCATAGGGCGTTTCCCAATGTTACTAGGTGGAAGTGCTGGGTTGTAATTAAACCATGCAGCTGCATCAACCAATCTTCAATTTTTTACTAAATCCCACAAGATCTATTTAAGTAAGAACCCCCTCTGCCACTGGGACCACACATGTTCTGAGACAGAGCTGCACTAAGACACATACATAGGTAGTGTAAGTTACTCCTTATAGAGGAGACATTTATAAGGCATATAAGGTATATTGAAGGAAAAAACAAAGCTTCTTCCCTTACCTTGTCCTCGCTGCAGGATACTGCTGATTTAACAGACAGATCCAACTTTCCCCCATCACGGCGGGCAGCGTAGTTTAAACCTTCAAAGACTGGGTCCCTTTTAATAGGGGTTCCACTCCTTTGGGCCTTGTATAGCACCCCTCAGGACAACTTTAGGAAATGTAGCAAGACCAAAAAGAGTCCTGGTTCCTAGGGTCCAGCTCTCAAAGAGAACCATTACAGGCAAAATCTCGTTCTTGCATCGAGGTCCAGATACCATCCTATGGCCTCAGTGGCGAGGATGGATCTGATTGTGGAGGTTTCTTTAAATCCAGCATGGATCCCTCCTAGGGCTCCTTAGAGCACATCTTCACTCGTGACCAACACCTTTAGACACTGGCGAAAAAACTGAGTGCTCCTGGAAGGAGGAGGGGTTATATAGGGGAGTCAACTTCCTGTATTGGTTATACCAGTGTCAACACCTGAAGGTAGGCCTATAACCCACCAAGTAATTACTTGAGACTCTGTATCCTATGATGTACGATAAAGAAATACGCATTTACCCCTGTGCAGAGTCTCCAACTGCAAATAACGGGAAGAGACAGCCAGTTCCCAAAGACATTAAACAACAACAGGACTGGATGAAAGCAGCAGTGCAGAAGAATACTATAGGATGCTGGTGTATTCTCTGGGTGTGTGAGTATGGCTACTGACCATAACCCAACAAACCAGGCAAGAAGGAAAGGGGAAAAACAAAACAGGGGTGTGAATGATTTACTAATGGCTTAAACTAATGGTCACTCTTCTGCACTCCTTCTCCTGGGCCTCTCTGCTGCCTTTGATGCAGTTGACCACCCCTCTCCACCTCAAATAACTCGACTTCTTTGGTTTCCGTAATTGTAGTCTTCATTGGTTTTTTATCCTACCTATGCCACTGCATGTTCTGTGTCACATATAATTCTACCTCCACCTCTCCTGTCCCTTTTTTTCCATCGGACACACTTTTTATATGTTGAAAACATTGTCCTCTAGATACTAAGCCAAGCAGTAATTTATTAGTCAGCAGAGAATCTTTAGAAATGAGAAATAGTGGCATTACTGAACTTGGCATCATAGGGGCCTGCAGATGTTACATCTGGTAAAGGTTCATAAACTTTTTATATGCTATGCAGTAATAATATGCTGTGGAATGTACTTAGTACTAGTATCACAGAATAATGAAATAAGGTGTGTTATTTTATACACAGAACTCATTTGCAATGGCTTACATAAGGCAAAATGCACTGCAGTTATATACATTGCAGTTTTTTACTTTTTTCCCAGTAGGAATGACTACTACTACATTTTAGTGTATCTATGCATTTTGTCTGTATTGCAAGAGACAGCAAAATATCTGTGAACATGCATGGTGAATTATATCTCCCAAGTTAACCCAAACATTACCTAAATCTTCCTTCTTATTAGGTTTAAAACTTACCTCCTGACATTTTTTTTTTTTTGGACAAAGTGCAAAAAGAGTTCAAATATAACCCCCCTGCCTGTACTATAGATGTGTATTTGCCCCCATCAGAAAGATTTCCCATCACTTTCTGTTCTGATAGAAACTCTTGAATGGGTATTGAAGAGCACCTAGTAAAAAAGTTCATATTTAAAGTGGATGTAAACCCGATTAATGAATTTTGAGCTGGGCACATATATCTGCAATGTTTTCTTATCTCTCTTCAAAGTAATATGTCCCATAGCTGTCTCCTGCTCCATTCTTCTGTTATTAGCTTGATAACTTCTGACAAGTTCTCCATCAACTGAGATAAAAGCAGCCTGAGTTTTGTATTGGGGAGGATCAGGCCCGGACTGGGACAAAATATAGGCCTGGGCATTTTGGATTGAGCAGCCCATGACATGTTGACCTGCCCCTTCCCCGCTCTCCACCCTGACAGATCCCCCAAGAGAGGGGAGGGAAACCCTGCAGAGGTGTGGGGGCGAGGTGGGAACCAGGTAAGAGCATGGGGGGATGTGGAGAGTACAGGGGGGAAGCGGCAAGCATGGGGGTATGTGGAGAGCACAGGTAGGATGTGGAGAGCACAGGGGGAAGCGGAAAGCACAGGGGGGATGTGGAGAGCATAGGGGGAATTGGAGATCATGGGGGATGTGAAGAGCACAGGAGGCAGCAGAGAGCATGGGGGATGTGGAGAGCACAGGGGGACGTGACTTGAAGCAATGTCTGTGCAATCTTGTGGTGTATGGACCTTAAATCGCATCAAAGTCAAACCAAGGTAGTGCAGGGACAAATTGTCCCCACTTTCAGGATGCACAAGTGACAATAGGGCCAAATTCAAGATATTATCCATGAATCTCATTCACACTGCTGAGACCTAAAAGTCACACTATTTTGCTGCCACTTTGCAGTTGCAACTTGACCCCAACTTCTGGGAATGCCTATGTACCTGGTGGTACATAGGCATTCCCCTGGTCGCCCCTATGTACCTTAAGTCACAGGAAAGTCACACCAAAGTAGTAAACTTTGAAGTTGGTGTGACTTGAAGTAGCACAGATATGAATCGTTATCATTGAGAATCATGGGGTACAACTTGTCATACAGCTCGGAGGTCAAAATTTGCTGGACATGTCAGTCAAGTGTGAAACACACACATATATATATATATATATATATATATATATATATATATATATATATATATATATATATATATATATATATATATATATATTTATGGTCCATATATTTATATATATATATATATATATATTTATGGTCCAGAGTCCTCAGACCGATACGGATAAGGATGACAAACAAGGTTAACATAAACTCGCTTCCTTGAAATGGACCTGAAAGTGTGCCCTGGTCTAACGTACGGTATGCCAAAATAAGGGGGCATACCTTAAAATGAAATGAATATGAAATGGGTGAAATGAGTACTCACTTGAGGAGTATGCTTAGAGAAATGCCCTGATAAAGGGGATGGGTGGGCAGGTATCGCGCACCGGAACCGACGAGGAAGACGGGCGGACGGCTGGTTATATACTCCACCGGGCTTCTCCCATAATTTCAGGCCACCATACTGGCCTTTCTATTTATGGTCCAGAGCCCTCAGACCGATACGGATAAGGATGACAAACAAGGTTAACATAAACTCGCTTCCTTGAAATGGACCTGAAAGTGTGCCCTGGTCTAACGTACGGTATGCCAAAATAAGGGGGCAAAACATCCAGGTAGGGGTTGCACTTTATTGAGACAAGACTTTCACTGGGTGAGTTTGACAAAGGCCTGGGCCATCTCTATTTGCAGTTTGAGTATGTAACGGGCAAAACAGGAGGACTTCCATCTACCCAATTTCTTGATAACATGGACCGGGACCCCTTGGCGGGAGGCAGTAGAAGCTGCTTCGATACGGAATGAATGTCCGGAGTAGTGAGCAGGATTGAGGTGAAGGATGCCCAGGAGTATCCTGACATGCTCCATGAACTGGGCTGCGTCGAGAGGTTTCGTGTGAAAAGGCAGAAGCGGGCCAGTTCCTGGTTGGTTGGCCAAAAGGGTCAACAAGCGGATGAGAACAGTGACCGGGCACCAGCGGTTGTTGGTTTTATAGAAGTGTATGTCCATACCCGAGCCAAGCTGCTGCGTCTTGGAGACTGCTAAGTGTAAGATGAAATGGTCTTCGTATCGGACCAGGTGGTGCTTGTACAGCATGCGTGCTGTGAGGCTACTACAAGTAAACTGGCTTGGTCGTAAGAAGCCGTAGAAGGCCAGGTGTATGGCTGCTTGTAAATGCCACTCATGTGGAGACCGAAAGGTGAAGTGGCCAGGATATCTGACATAGTTCTAGAACGTCTCCTGTGAAAGGCGGTGGTTTGGTGCCGGCCATCGGCTGGCGCTTCTGGACACTGCGCATAACAGCCCGGACGGTGTGGTAAGAAAATAAGGAGGGTACGGTAGGGTCCTGGAGGGACGTGAAATGTTGTACACCGGTCAGGTATAGCCGGATCGTATTAACGGATAACACCAACTGCGAGTGGCAGTAGGAAATGAAGGCTACGACTCGCTTGACACGGGACGTCACTGTGCTGTGATACGTGATCAAGCGGTTAAAGGCCCTCCAGGCTGACTGATAGGCCTTGAGGGTATTGCGGGAAAGGGGGTGATCGATAAGTTGGGTAGCCGCTAGGAGGTGAGGGGGTAATCCAGGGTTACTTGAGACCAGTCCGGGATAGCTGCTGATGTTGGTCCGGCTCCGGGTACCTGATCGGAAAAGAGACAAGGTTACAGCGGGAGAGGGCGTCCGCTGCCTGATTGAACTTACCGTGGATAAAGGAACAATAGATGTTGAACTGAAACAACAACAAGAGCTGGACCAGTTGACGTAGGAAGGACATAATCAACAGAGAGGACGCCTTGGCGCAGCCAGGAATTGCCAGTAACTGGGGAGGCCAGGGAGCTGCGAGCCGGAGGTGGCCAAAAAACAGCCGCAAGCCCGTGGAGGCCGCTGCGTCGGTCATCACCTGGGGCGAAAGGGAAGACACGGAGGGAATGAACAGGGAGACGCCATTCCCAGACGATAGGAATTCCTCCCGCATAGCAAGGACTGCTATTGCCGCGGGACAGTAAAACCAATAGGCGTGACATAAGGCGCGACCCTGAGGGATGATGCGCATAGCGAACTCAACATGCCGTGTAGGGACTGTAGGTGTCTTTTGGACGACTAGACTGGAGAATATGCGAGGATATAATATGCCCCTAAAGATGGCAGTTGTGATGGCGAGCGTTTGCCGTTGGCTATGGGCTGATGCCTCTGGATGCCCCGAGGTGGGGATCTTGCTGTATGGGCCGTAACGACAGATGGCTCTCCGTGCACTGTCAGGATAAGAAATGCTGAACGCTGGCTAGAAATAGCCTGGGCATGCTACAGGAAGAAGCCAGTTGCGTGCGACAACATGATCCTGGTGCGGGACGGAAGCTGAACTCAACTGTCCTAAGGAAGAGACGGATAGACAGACAACAGTGAGTGGTTTGTAAGAAAGCCACGGGAGACGAGAGGCCAATTAAGTGCTGCTGAAAATGACGTGTAGCCAGTTTGTGTGCCACTGAGAACGTGCTTGCCAACGAATGATTGCAAGAAGTTATGCTAAGTCACGAGCCTTGGCGTGACTAAAAGTTGTGTTTAAACATGTGCTTGCGACAATTGCCCGGGAGTTTGTCACTGGAGATGTATACGTAGTGACTGTGAGCCATTCGTGTTACCGCATGTGCACTGCGAAGACTACAGGAGTTGTGCTTGAATGCATGTTTGGATGCGTGCTTGCGATGATTGCAAGATGTTACCCAGGATGCGTGCTTGCCATGACTGCAAGATGATATGCTAGGATGCGTGCCTGCAACTAATGCAAGGAGTTGTGCCAGGACTCGTGCCTGCAACGACTGCAAGGAATTATGGTAGGCTTCATGGGTAGCCAGGCCGGAAAAGACAGAAGTCCATCCGGTCCAACCAAATCAAAATAAATAAGGTATCACACAACCCGACACACCCAATTCTACGCCCGCAGCTGATCCAGAGGAAGGCAAAAAAACCCCAACAGAGCATAGGCCAATTTGCTACAGCCGGGGAAAAAATTCCTTCCTGACCCCTCGAGAGGCAATCGGATTTTCCCTGGATCAACTATACCTATAAATATAAGTACCCCGTAATACAACGTACATTTAGGAAGGTATCCAGGTCTTCCCTAAAGCAATCTATTGAGCAAGCCAGAAGTGCCTGCCAGCAATGATTGCAACAAGTTGTGCCTGGACACCTGCTTGCAACGATTGCAAGAGGTCTATGCTCAAATGCGTGCTTGCCATGATTGCAAGAGAACTATGCTCGAATGCGTGCTTGTGATGAGTGCAAGAGGTCTATGCTCGAATGCGTGCTTGCAATGATCGCCAGAGGTCTATGCTCGAATGCCTGCATGCAACGATTGCAAGAGGTCTATGCTTGAATGCATGCTTGTAATGAGTGTAGGAGGTCTATGCTCGAATGCGTGCTTGTAATGACCGCGAGAGGTCTATGCTTGAATGCGTGCTTGCAGCGATTGCAAGAGGTCTATGCCCGAATGCGTGCTTGTAATGAATGCAAAAGGTCTATGCTCGAATGCGTGCTTGCAATGATTGCAAGAGGTCTATGCTCGAATGCGTGCTTGCAACGATTGCAAGAGGTCTATGCTCGAATGCGTGCTAGTAATAAGTGCAAGAGGTCTATGCTCGAATGCATGCTTGTAATGATTGCGAGAAGTCTATGTCTGGATGCGTGCTTGCAACGATTGCAAGAAGTCTACGCTTGGATGTGTGCTTGCAACGATTGCAAGAAGTCTACGCTTGTATGTGGAGAAAACAGCGAGACACGCCTAAACGAAGCTGTGTTTCCCTTTTGAAGGCAATCTACAATGAAATGAGGCCGAGGAGCAAGGCCCCCGGCAGGCATCCAACATTGAAGAATCAACTGGACCCAAGCCGGGAAGCGGTATGTGACAGTGAAATGAGAGAACCTGCCATGACAGAGATCCGGATCGCCATGCCACAACTTGCGACTGAGCACGAAACGGATTCTGGAGCATGTACTGAAATGAGGCCATTCCTGGGGCACGCCGAAACAAATTTGGTACACAGATGTGACTATTCGTACCGGAACGTGATAGGTGAAATGAAATGAAAAACCCATGACAAAGACAAGAATCAGAGGACGAGCCCTTGAACCAAATAGATGAATCCTGTCTTTGGAGCATGTACTGAAATGAGGCGTAGCAGCTGGGCACACCAGAACGAATCGGTGCGTAAGGAATGCGACAGGATTCGAATTGGAGCGTAATAAGTGACAGAAATGATATGCCATGACAGAGACAAGATTCAACGACTGGACTGATGGTTACAACAAAGAATCCGTCTCTGGAGCATGTACTGAAATGAGGCGTAGCAGCTGGGCACACCAGAACGAATCGGTGCATACAAGAATGCGACAGGATTCGAATTGGAGTGTAATAAGTGACAGAAATGATATCCCATGACAGAGGCCGGATTCAACGACTGGACTGCCGGTTACGGAAAAGAATCCGTCTCTGGAGCATGTACCGAAATGAGGCGTAGCAGCTGGGCACACCAGGACGAATCGGTGCATACAAGAATGCGACAGGATTCGAATTGGAGTGTAATAAGTGACAGAAATGATATCCCATGACAGAGGCCGGATTCAACGACTGGACTGGCGGTTACGGAAAAGAATCCGTCTCTGGAGCATGTACTGAAATGAGGCGTAGCAGCTGGGCACACCAGGACGAATCGGTGCATAGAGGAATGCGACAGGATTCGAACTGGAGCGTAATAAGTGACAGAAATGGTATGCCATGACAAAGACAAGAATCAGGAACCGTGCGTGAACCTGCGAGTGACTCAGTCTCTGGAGCATGTACAGAAATGAGGCCGAACCCTGGGGCACTTCAAAGCGAATCGGTGCACCAGAGGTGCGACAGGACTCGCGCCGGAGCGCGGCTAGTGACAGAAATGTTTTGAAACGGTAGAAATGAGTGGGACTGAAATGACTTGAATGAGATGAAATAAGATACATAACACAACTGCATGAATGACGAGATATATCCGAACTGGAGCAGATACCAACCGATACGTGCGGACTGCTTGCTTTGTCGTAACAAGCAGTCGGCTGTGAGTCGAACGATTCGACCGATACTAAACAGAAATGCTCGGGGAGTCGAACGGTTTCGAATGTCGTACCTGCGAATGAATCGCCTGACGTGGCGTGATCAACCGAAGGTGATAACGACTACATCGAAAGTAGAAACAGTGACATGAGTACGAGAGCCACAGTAACATCCGAGCGGTTCGTGAGTTCAGGGAACGTTGAAGGGACATCGTAATACATAAACCGAAAAAGGGGGTGCCGAAGCCCTACCTGCGACAGGCGGCCCGACGTGTAGCGACAAATTCGATGGGTAAGACGACACTCCGACGGCGAAACCTACGGACGCTGATGAACGGGAAGACGGTCAAGACGGAGATGAACAACGCGAACGGGCTCACTGCGTCTGGTCTAGGATAGTCGGCCCTTGATATCTGACGTATCAGGTATCGCGCACCGGAACCGACGAGGAAGACGGGCGGACGGCTGGTTATATACTCCACCGGGCTCCTCCCATAATTTCAGGCCACCATACTGGCCTTTCTATATATATATATACTTATTTTAATAAAAGGAGCTCTCATTTATATTTGTATAGTCCTTACTGATTTACATCAGCAGAACAAATGCAGGCAGTGATGCGTGCACATGGGCCGGAAGCAAATGTGTGGTGATGCCAAAGAAACAAATTAATGAACCTCACCCACACCAAATCTAACTATCACATCCACCCCCACATTGGCTAATCACAAGTACATATCCTACACGTACCCGGTGAATGAGCAGCACCTCCTATTTGCTAAAGAGGGACCTTGCCATGTCCACCAAGATGGAAATCCTGACCAACACAGGAACTTCCAGGTGATTACAATGACTAATTACCGGGTCAGAAGGTGAAGCCATGCTCTTTTGATGGCAGCGACGATTAGAATTTTTTATTTTAGTTTGTTTGCAGATATGCAAATCTGTATTTCTACATAATGATATTTGAATGCAAACTTAATCAGTTAATGACCACTGCATGATAGCTGAATGACGGCTACAGCGTGGCTCGATAACTCTGGGAGGGCATACATTGACGTCCTTGCAGAGTCATGCTCTCGAGCGCCCCCTGTGCCACGCACCTGGGAATATCCATGACCGCTAGGTCCAGAGGACACAGCGCATCACTGATCACGGTAAATGGCCACTGACAGTGGTAGTTTACCACGTGATCCCTCCGTCAAATGACAAAGCGATCACTTGTAAACAAACCGGTGTCATATCCGGTTCCTCTCTCCCCTCTCTGTACCTTTTTGGTGCACAATTATATCTTATAATTTCTTTGGGTATAAGAAAGATATTGCACTCCCTCAAAACCAATTAACCACTTGCCGACCACCTCACGCAGATATACTGTGGCAGAATGGCACGGACAGGCAGAGTAACGTATGGGTACATTAATCGCATAGCGCCCCTGCTTCATGGCCACTCCCTCACAATTGCTCCTGGCGAATGGAATGCTTGATGTGAAGTGTGAAGCCTTTTAGTTCCGGCTTCTGAGGAAAGAAGACCTCAAGTGAGTTTGCACCAACACTACATATACAGTAGAACACACAGGCACACTTATCACCCCCCAATAACCCCCCGATCACCCCCCCTGTACCCCCTGTCATAGTGACACCAATAGCAGTTTTTTCTTTTTTAACTGATTACTGCATTGGTGTCATTTGTGACTGTTATAAGTGTTAGGGCAGTTAGTGGTAGGCCCCTTTAGGTCTAGGGTACCCCCAACCCCTTAAAAAAGGTTTAACCCCTTGATCACCCCCTTTTGCCAGTGTCACTAAGCAATCTTTTTTCTGATCGCCGTATTAGTGTTACAGGTGATGCTAGGTAGCCAGTTAAGTATTTAGGTTCGCCATCAGCATTTTATGGCGTCAGGTAGCCCCATATACTACCTAATAAAAGTTTTAACCCCCTGGTTGGCCCCTAGTTAACCCTTTCACTAGTGTTCACCGTATAACTGTTACGGGTGACGCTGGTTAGTTAGTTATTTTTTTACAGTGGCAGGGCACCCGCCGTTTATTACCTAATAAAGGTTTAACCCCCTGATCCCCCGGCGGGTGATATCAGTTAGGTTTTAGGGTCAGATAGGGTCTGCGTCGCCCCAGGCAGTGTCAGGTTAGTGCCAGTATCGCTAACACCCACGCGTGCAGCATACACCTCCCTTAGTGGTATAGTATCTGAACGGATCAATATCTGATCTGATCAGATCTATACTAGCATCCCCAGCAGTTTAGGATTCACAAAATTGCAGCGTTAGGGGGATCAGCCCAGATACCTGCTAGCACCTGCGTTTTTTCCCTCTGTGCAGCCCAGCCCAGCCCACCCAAGTACAGTATCGATCGATCAGTGTTACCTTCAAAACACAACATACATAACTGCAGTGTTCACAGAGTCAGGCCTGATCCCTGCAATCGCTAACAGTTTTTGTGGTAGCGTTTGAATCAGGCAAATCGAAAGTACACTAGTGAAGAGGCCTACACGTTTCTAAGCATGACAGATAGTGAAGAGGAAGTCACTCATCTGTCAGATTCAGGCTCAGAATACGTTCCTGTAGACGACAGCGGCTCCATGACAGATAGCTCTGAGGACGGAGTTGTGGTCCCTGCCAAGGTGAGGCATACCAGACCCCAATTTTGTTCTGCTGTTCCCTCTGCTGGTCGCCGTCAAAAAAAAATAGTTTTGTTTTGTTCTGTTGCGTTCTGTACGAAAAAAAATAGTATTTCGTAATTCGTGTACGAAATTCAATTCGGATTCGTACAAAATACGAATTTTCGTTAGATACGTAAACTTTTCGTTAAATAAACGAAAGTTTGTTATGATGAATTTAGCATTATGAGGGGTTCCCACCATTCCTGTGCTGTGCTGACTTCCTCTGATTGGTGAACAAAACACCAGTCATGTTTCTGTTAATTTGGATCTGAAATTCATTAAAGAAATTTCGTATTTATTTTTTAAATAGCCTCTAGACTGCTTTTACAAGCAGTGGGAGGGAATGTTCCCCCCCTCCCACCATCTTCCATGGTTTTCGCTGCCACTCCTGTCCCAACAGGGAACCTGAGAATGCAGCCGGTGGTTCTGTCAGCTGACCATAGAGCTTATCAGAAATCAGAATGGCTCCAATCATCTCTATGGCCGAAGAAACCGTAAGCTATGAGCATTTCTTGACTTAGATTTCGCCAGATGTAAACAGCGCCATTGGGAAATTGGGAAAGCATTTTATCACACCGATCTTGGTGTTTTCAGATGTTTTCAGGGCAGATGAGAGATCTAGGGTCTAATAGACCCCAATTTGTTCAAAAAAGAGTACCTTTCACTACCTATTGCTATCATAGGGAATATTTACATTCCCTGAAATAACAATAAAAATGATAAAATAAAATGAAAGGAACAGTTTAAAAATAAGATAAAAAAAGCAAAAAAAAATTTTTTTTTTAAAAGTACCCCTGTCCCCACCTACTCTCGCTCAAAGGTGAATGCAAGCGTCGGTCTGGCGTCAAATATAAACAGAAATTGCACCATGCATGTGAGGTATCACCGCAAAGGTCAGATTGAGGGCAGTCATTTTAGCAGTAGACCTTCTCTGTAAACCTAAATTGGTAACCTGTAAAGGCTTTTAAAGGTTTTTAAAAATGTATGTAGTTTGTCGCCACTGCACGTTTGTGCGCAATTTTAAAGCATGTCGTGTTTGGTATCCATGTACTTGGAATAAGATCATCTTTTTTATTTATACTGTGTGGGGAAAAAAATTAATCACCCACCATTTTAATCTGTAGGGCCTTTGCTTTAAAAAATATATATATATATTGTTTGGGGGTTCAAAGTAATTTTCTTGAAAAAATAAAAATTATTCAATCACTTGGGACAAAAAATGTAATATTCAATGGGCTCAACATGCCTCTCAGCAATTTCCTTGGGGTGTCTACTTTTCAAAATGGGGTCATGTGGGGGGGGGGGGGTTATACTGCCCTGCCTTTTAGCACCTCAAGAAATTAGATAGTCAGTCAAACAAAAAGCTGTGTAAATTCCAGAAAATGTAGTGTTTGTAGACACTATAAATTTTTGCGCAAACCAATAAATATATATACGCTTATTGACATTTTTTTTACCAAAGACATGTGGCTGAATACATTTTGGCCTAAACGTATGACTAAAATTGAGTTTACGATTTTCTTATAACAAAAAGTAGAAAATATAATTTTTTTCCAAAAATTTCGGTCTTTTTCCGTTTATATCGCAAAAAATGTAAATCGCAGAGGCAGTCAAATACCATCAAAAGAAAGCTGTATTTGTGGGAAAAAAAGGACGCACATTTTGTTTGGGTACAACATTGCACGACCGTGTAATTACCAGTTAAAGCAGCAAAGTGCCAAATTGTAAAAAGTCATCTGGTCTTTAGGCAGCCTAATGGTCCGGGACTTAAGTGGTTAAAAACAAGAAAGAAGAGAAAAAACAACAAACAAGCTCAATAACATATTTTTTTTTTTGCCAGCAGAAACCAAATTATGTATTAATTTACTAGCATATAAAAAATGATTACACAGTATATATGGTGCTATATTTATCAAAACAGTTATGAGTTGGGTTTTAAGGGCCCTGCTCATAAGAGCTTACAATCTAAAATTTGTCTAAACCTTGTGTGGACACAGCTTTACTTTCAGTGTATAACGGGCAAAACATTTCATAGTACCACTACTTACCCACATCACATTTTTATCTGCAAGATTATAGAAACATACTTAACAGTAGGGATGAGCCGAACACCCCCCGGTTCGGTTCACACCAGAACCTGGGAACGAACCGAAAATTTGCACGAACTTTAGAACCCCATTAAAGTCTATGGGAACATTCGAAATCAAAAGCGCTAATTTTAAAGGCTAATATGCAAGTTATTGTCCTAAAAAGGGTTTGAGGACCCGGGTCCTGCCCTAGGGGACATGTATCAATGCAATTTTTTTTTTTTTAAACTCACGTTTTTTCGAGAGCACTGATTTTAATGACGCTTAAAGTGAAAAAAAAAATGAAATATTCTTTTAAATATCGTGCCTGGGGGATGTCTATAGTATGCCTGTGAAGTGGAACGTGTTTCTCGTGTTTAGAACAGTCCCTGCACAAAATGACATTTCTAACGGAAAAAAAAAGTCATTTAAAACTGCTTGCAGTTTTAATGTAATGTCTGGTTCCAGGAATATGGATGAAAATCATTGAGAAAAATGGCATTGGTAGCCCCTCTGCCCATTACCAGCCCCTTTGGGTCTGGTACGAATATTAAGGGAAACCCCGTAACCAAATAAAAAAAAGGAAAGGCGTGGGTCCCCCAGGCCCTATATACTCAGAACAGCAGTATACAGGAGGTGCAAACAAGACAGGGGCTGTGTAGGTTTGTTGTGTTAAGTAGAATCTGTTTGTAATTTTGAACTGGTACATTTTTAAAGTGTAGCTCCAGTCAAAAAATCTATTTTAAGCTTTTTGAAAAACATAGGGAAGGGTTATCACCTCTGTATATTTTTTTTTTTGCCGTCCGTCATTTTTCATCTCACTTCCTGTTGTCTCCTTCTGTTTGCAAGTATGAGACCTTTGTAAGTTGGATGTTTGAAAGTAGGGGCCTGCCCTATATGCTCTGCAGAAATTTGGGCCTAAGGTGTTGGTGTTGCCACAACACTGTAAGCCCTCAAAGTGACTCTTGGTGGGCGCTGGAATGCCCTGCTGTGACCTATTATATCAAGAATTGTAATTACATGCCATTGTTGAACAGTGGTAGAAACATTGGGCCTTTGGTGGTTGTAGTAGTGGTGGTGGTGGTGGTGCCACAACACTAAGTCCTCACAGTTACTCTCTGTGGGCGCTGGCACGGGCCATGCTGTGAAATATTATATCCAGAATTGTAATTACATGCACCTGTTAAACAGGGGCTGAAAATTGGGCCTTAGGCACTGGTGCTACAGCATTGCAACACCTCACAGAAACTCTAGTTGGAGAGCAGGAATGAACCCTGCTGCAAATATTATAGTTGAGTGCAGCAACGAACCCTCCTGCAAAATATTGCATCAAAAATTGTAATTACACGCCCCTGTTAAACAGGGGCTGAAACATTGGGCCTTAGCACTGGTGTTGGTGCCACAATATTGCAACCCCTCAAAGATACTCTATTATCTATCTAATGTATTTGCTTTTCTTCACAGGTTAAGTCTACGTCCTTCACCTCCACGCAGTGGACGACGGTTCAGACCTGCCCACATCTGGTTGGCCTGACCGTCCTTCCTCCACAGCAGCTTCTCCAGGGCATGTTCCCTTCCACCCTCCACCCTCCACTATCCTCCGCCCACCTGGACACAGCCATGGGTGCCTCCTCCTCAGTGCCTCCAGTTGAGGATTCTACACCCTCCCCCCCCCTCCAGAGCCACATTTGAAGGAGTACCTGCAGCGCATTGTGGAGGTCCAAGAGAGACAATATGCCTTAACCAGGAGGCTATGTCGCTCCTTGGACCTCCGCAATCGCCGTCAATGCCGTCAATATGTGGCTCTGGAGAGGTGCCAAAGTAGCCTTCAGAGGCAACTGGAGGCTACTCGGCACCTTGGTGAGAAGATGACTGGGATCAATATGTCCCTACAGCGTCTGCTCACTAGGTTGGGGAAGGACATTTTGTAAATAATTCAGAAGTTTTTTAATTTTATTTTTCTATTTGTTATATTCTTGTTTTATTGTTAAAAATATTTTTTTTTTTTCAGAACTAATTGTTTTCTTGAGTTTTGCTTTCCTTGTTAGATTCATTATGTATGTGATGTTTATCTAAATTAATGAGTCCATTTATTGTTACTAACTTACTAGAGGCCTTATAATTGTGGTTTTCCTACATTTAACCATCAGGCTGAACTTAGAAAATTTAAGAGATTTCTCTCTACACTATCTTACTGTGCAAAGGGTAATCCCATGTATATTGTGTACAGCAGTGGCGGAATTATCAGGGTCGCAACAGTCGCAAGTGCGACTGGGCCCTGTAGTTCTCCACCACTTCAGGGGGCCTGCCCAATGCATGAGGTGTCCACCTGACTGTCCGGGGTGTGTGTCTGTCGGGTTAATGCCGCAGGGAGGGGGGCTTTCACCCACTGTGAGGGGAGAGACCGTGAGAGAGAAGCGCTCCGCCCCGCCTATCCACAGGCAGAGAGACTGTAAGGGAGGCGGAGCGGACACTGAAAAAACTGAGCAGACCAATTCAGTGAAGGCGGGGGAGGAGCTCTCCTCTCTGCGACTGCGCAGTGTGTACCTATGGTGACTTGAGGCAAGGCATTCCTGGAGGCAGTGGAGGAGGCACGCCGTGAAGGATCATTTCTGAGGAGGGGAAATTGATCGATTGATAGGCGGTAAGTAACCATTTTGCATTGCAATCGATCGATCCCAACCTCCACCACCTCTGCGGCTCAGCCTCTTAGTGATCCCATCCCCCCCACCACCACCACCACTGACCTCATCCCTATCCCCACATCACCTCTACAACAGAGGTGGTGGGGGAATAGGGATAAGATCAGTGGTGGTGGGGGGATGGGAATAGTGAGAGGTCCCCCTCCAGTACCATCATTGCCCCCCTTCAGTACCACCACCACCCCCCTCCAGTACCACCACCCCCACTGCATTGGTGACACAGGGCTCCACTAGGGACACAGGCTGCACTGGGGACCCAGGCTGCACTGGGGACACAGGCTGCACTGGGGACACAGGCTGCACTGGGGACACAGGCTGCATTGGGTACACAGGCTGCACTGGGGGCACAGGCTGCACTGGTGACACAGGCTGCATTGGTGACACAGGCTGCACTGGGGACACAGGCTGCACTGGGGACACAGGCTGCACTGGGGACACAGGTTTCAGTGGGGTCACAGGCTGCATTAGTGACACAGGCTGCATTGGGTACACAGGTTGCACTGGGGACACAGGTTTCAGTGGGGACACAGGTTTCAGTGGGGACACAGGTTGCACTGGTGACACAGGCTGCACTGGGGACACAGGCTGCACTGGGGACACATGCTGCAGTGGGGACACAGGCTGCAGTGGGGACACAGGCTGCACTGGGGACACAGGCTGCACTGGGGACACAGGCTGCACTGGGGAAACAGGTTTCAGTGGGGACACAGTCTGCACTGGTGACACAGGTTGCATTGGTGGCACAGGCTGCACTGGGTACACAGGTTTCACTGGGGACACAGGCTGTACTGGTGACACAGGCTGCACTGGGTACACAGGTTTCACTGGGGACGCAGGCTGCACTGGTGACGCAGGCTGCACTGGGGACACAGGCTGCACTGGGGACACAGGCTGCACTGGGGACACGGGCAGGCTGTATTTTTTGGCCATGGATAAAGTTATTGTTAATAAAAGCTTCCTCTTGACAGTTATGGTAAGTTGAAATCAGAAACAGAAATATTTTACTTTGTTGTACAGTGGAAAAAAACCTAGTATCAAAATCATGCTTTTCGGGGGGAAAGGAGGGGGGCCTTCCTGATTTCTTGCACCGGGGCCCTGAGGTTTCTAGTTACGCCTCTGGTGTCCAGTCACGCCTTTCAGCTTTCCCCCCACCAGAATACACAGCAGATAGTTACAGCAGGGGATAACCATACAGCGCTCAACAGTTCACAGGGCATAGGTTGCAGGCTTGCAATCATGAGGGCAACAGTTAACCGGACAGAGGTTCACAGGCTGAGGTTAGCACAATCACAAGGGGCAACAGTTCAAAGGGCAGTCATCATTTCCAGGGCTTGAGTAACATGGCAGCAGGGTAGATTACTCACACCAGTGACTTCAGACAATTGCAGATAGTCATGAAACAGGCGGTGTCATGGTTATGCAGTAATCTTCCTCTGTTTGCTTACCTCCCCTCATGTGTTCAGACTAAGAGGCCAGCCACTTCCACATGGTGGTTTTTATAACCTCTCCTCTAAGCATGGCTCCACCCCAGGCCCTATCAGGGAACCCTATATTAACCTGTGCACTGCAAGCTAGCGGTGCTGATCAACCACTATCCATTGCGTGTTTGGCTTCCTGGTTCCTGCTTGCTGTGTGCACTACGTTTGTCTCTGTAACTGACCTTGGCGTGTTCTCGACAAATCCTTTCTGCTTGTGACCTTGACTTTTTGGCATGTCCCCAACCATCCCTGTCTGCGTGTGACCCTAAACATTTGGCGTGTACTCTGTTGTTCCTGTCTGCTATTTGCCCCGAACTCTGCCTTATCCCCTTACTATCGTTGTGGTCCCAGCCTGCCGCTTCCTTCTCCTGTAGTCTACTGTGAGCGTGAGCTGTGAGACCCTAGGGGCCGCGACCTGGAGCCAGACTGCAGTCCATCCTCACCACTGGAGGCTCTGGCGAACACCTGCTGGCTCTTAAACTCTGCGCACTGGGGAATCTAGGCTCCAGCTCCCATTGGGATCTGTGTTAGTGATCCTGTAGACCTGTGTCCTGAATCTCCCTGGGTACAATCCGCAACAGTCAGTGCTAAGGTCCACTACCTGTACCTAGCGGTGCACTTCTGACTCCTATGGAGTACATCTGTCACCTGGTCTCAGGTGACCTGACAGGCGGAGGATCAGAGAGGGCCCTGGTGTCCCCAGGGTCAGAGATGGCAAATAGGAGGGGTCATGGCCATCTGGGTGCAGCTCAGCAGTGACCAACTAATCTATCTTGCATAGAATCACGTTTCCAGCTGTATGCTTCTTTGTTCTATGTTGTGTTGGTAACATATTCTGATCCTTGAGTTGACAGTCTCTCCATCAATAATAATCATTGTCTCTTATTTCCAGACCATCATACAAAAATGGTTAAATTAGCACACGTTGCTATTTGTATTTACAAAGACAGCAACAAGTGAGCAGTAGCGCCACGTCAAGGCTTCAACCCTTGCTACTGTCCATTCACACAACATTCATTCATGCAATCACGCACACTCTAGTCACTCTACACATACACAACATTCATTATAAAAAAGGGTGACGGAAGGAATAAAGGGAGTAATTTGGATTGGCTGAAAAAAAATCGAATTCTATTTAAATCTTGGGGTCACACCGAAGAGAACTGCTATTGTCAATGTCAACTTCAAGTGGTAAGAAAATAAAAAAAATTATTTTCCTCAACATTTGGATGGTTCCTCTGAGTCCCATCTATCTTCACATGGTGGCAATGATTCAGGTCTCACAAGTTAAGGGTAGGGTAACCCAGCTTGGGGAGGTTAAATTTGAGGAAAGTTATTTGTTCCATCAAATGGGGTGTTAGTTGTGCACGGTGTGGATTAAGGATGTTCCCAGTAATAGAGAAAACTCTCTCACTTTGCACACTGGTTGAAGGACAGGATAGTAGTTTCTGGGCAACCAGGCAAAGACCAGGCCACACACTTTTCTTACCATCCCAATAGGTCAAAGGGTCCTCTGTAGGAAGCAAAGGTGCTTCATATAGGTAGGCCCTGACCATTTCAGAGGCACTGCTCTCCTCTCGATTACCTGCTGCTTGACCTGCATCCACCAGATTGTCAAGTGCCTCTACCCAACATGCACATGCTCCACTCAGTTGTTTTTGAGTGATGGTGCCAGGCCTTGAAATAGCAGACATGGCAGGTGAATGTTCCAAATCGGCCTCGTTCGGCATACATCTTTGTTGCTGCAAATCACGGACTCTTCCAATTAGTTTTTCTTTCCAGTAGGCGAGGCTGTTGTCTCTGAGTGCCAGTTTACCTTTGATCCTGGGATCACACAGGGTAGCCAGCATGAGTTCAGGGCTTTTACGGACACGGTCATTTAGCCGATCTTTTAAGTTGTCTTATAGCTTTCTGATGAAAGACGCTACATTGGCATGAAGTGGGCTGCCACAAACGGGCTCACTGTTTTCTAGGAACGATCCCATCTTATCTATGAGATAGGTAAACAAGGGTATGACCTGTCCTAGGCTGGCATTGCTCTGACTCAAGTTATATATAATATCAATTATACACCAGTCAACACGTCCCAGTGTGGAATCAATCCCAATGCTGTGGTGAGATGATAGATTGTGGATGGCTGTCTTTTGCTCCAAAATGCGTTCCAGCATTTCAAGGGTATAGTTCCACCGGGTGCTGACATCTTGTTTCAGGCGATGTATGGGGAGCTCTGATTATTCTTGCTCCTCCCTCAACAGTTGACTAACAACTACACTGCTTTGGAAATGCCCTGCAATTTTCCTGCAAAGGTCCAAGATTTGAGCAATCTTGTTGTTTTTCACCACTGACCACTAAATGCAGTATGTGTGCAGAACAGCGCACACCGACAAAAGATCCATCTTGGAGCGCTTTGACCATGTTTGAACCTCCGTCTGTCACTATGAACCCAACAGAAACATTGGTGACTGCCCGCTCTCCAAACCAATTGGCCAACATCGATCTAATTGCCCGCAATATGTTGGCAGAGCTGTGTCTATCATCACGGACTTCTGTGTGGAGCAGGAAAGCTTGATAACCCTGCTGGTCTTGAGCTGCAGACCTGTTTCCTGATGAAGTTTGAGCTCTTGCGGTAGTGCCACCACTAACAGGCACGGTGGCCTGCCACCAGTGTGCAGTCAAAGACAGGAAAGCATGTTGAACGCTGGGAGCTGTCCACAAATCAGTGGTCAAATGAATTGTCTGACCCTTGGCTTTGGCCATTTTTTCCTTTAATACTGCAACACACAATTGGTATAGTGCTGGAATAATCTTTCTGCTGAAAGTTGTTCGTGCAAGAACAACGTATCGTGGAGCAAGGGCATGCATCAGCTGTTTAAATGGCTCCCCTTCAATCATCAAATCAAAAGAGGCTCCTCCAACAGCAATGAATTGGCCAATGAGGCGGGTGATCTTGTTGGCCTGCTGTTTTGACATGCCCTTGGAACTAAAGCCAACAAGACTATCTAGGGTAGGCTGATAATGTCCTTGGGAGGATGAGGAGCCTGATTGGGTCAGCAGTGGAACTACTACACGTGGACGGTTTGTCTTAATTGAACCCTTTCTATGGGCTGTGCTCTGAGTCTGTGGTGTGGTTGAGGAGGTACCACCAGTACAGTCAGAGTCTGTTATGCTGCTTCCTGCGCTACCATATTTTTCTGCCTAGTAAACTAGAGTGGTGGTAATTTTTAAGATGAAGGTTCATACCAGCATTGGTTAAATGTCCCAACTTTTTACCCCTGCTGACTTGCTTCCCACACAACTTGCACTTTGCAAAGAACCCGCCTTCTAATGTTTGGAAGTATTTCCACACGTTGCTGCGGCGGGATGCAGCCCCTTGACCCTGTTGATCTCTAGTACTAGTAGTATTTAGGGCTGATATAGCAGCAGCAGGTAGCACACCGGTGGTGGAAGCTGTTGCCACTACTGTTACACTTGGTGAACTAGTGCTAATGGCAGGGGTGCTGCTGATGATGTTATCATCATCACAAGATTCTTCCTCCATAATAACAGAGGGAGAAGGGGAGTTAGCAGCAGATGAAAAAAGTGAACTGCTCCCTGTCCTACTCCTCACAGAATATCCCTCTTGCACTTTCTCTACGTCATGCTGTAACTCTGGTGGGGTAAGAGTGTATAAAACGTCTGCAGTGGTTGGGGAAAGAGGAGCATCACATTCAAAATCATTCTCTTGGGCCAATGAAAAAAAAGTCTCACACTCTGTCTCTGCTGCTGTCTCCCTCAATTGCTTCTTTGTGGAGCTGGGCAGTGGCACTGGCAGTGTGATTGGTGGTTGTTAGTGTACAGACAACTCCACTTGTTTTATACTAGGTTTCTTGCCTATCCCATAAAAATAAGAAGCCATGACACCAGGGGCGTACCTAGAGCATTTGGCACCCGGGGCGGATCCTATATCTGGCACCCCCCCCCCCCCCCACCACCATAAAATGTAAAAACACCCACCGTGTCCCCTACATACCTCTGCATCCTTCAATATCTTTTTGTCACTACTGTGTACCCCCCCTCTCCACAACTGCACCTCTGGACCCCTTTAAATTACACAGCACCCTGCACCTCTGGACCCCTTTACATTACACAGGACCTTGCACCTAAGGACCTCTTTACATTACACAGCCCCCTGCACCTCTGGACCCCTTTACATTACACAGCAGCCTGCACCTCTGGACCCCTTTACATTACACAGCTCTTGTACCACTGGACCCCTTTACATAACATAGCACCCTGAACCTCCTGACCCCTTTACATTACACAGCGCCCTGCACCTCTGGACCCCTTTACATTACACAGGACCTTGCGCCTAAGGACCTCTTTACATTACACAGCAGCCTGCACCTCTGGACCCCTTTACATTACACAGCTCTTGTACCTCTGGACCCCTTTACATAACATAGCACCCTGAACCTCCTGACCCCTTTACATTACACAGCCCTTGTACCCATGGATCCCTTTACATTACACAGCACCCTGAACCTCTGGACCCCTTTACATTACACAGCCCTTGTACCTCTGGACCCCTTTACATTACACAGCACCCTGCACCTCTGCACCCCTTTACATTACACAGCCCCTCACAGCTCTGGACCCTCTGCATGTTACACAGATCCCCTACAGTGCAGACCCCCCTCCCTACCATACAGACCCCCATCTACAGTGTAGACCCCCCTACAGTACAGAATCCTTCCCTACAGTGCAGACCCTCCTACAGTACAGACCCATCCACCCTATAGCGCAGACCCCCCCCCCTACAGTGCAGACCCTCCTACAGTACAGACCCACCCCCCTACAGCGCAGACCCCCTACAGTACAGACTCCCCTACAGTACAGAATCCTCACCTACAGTACAGACCCCCCTACAGTGCAGAATCTTCCCCTACAGTACAGACCCCCCCCTACAGTGCAGGACCCCTTCTACAGTGCAGGACCCCTTCTACAGTGCAGGACCCCCCTACAGTGCAGGAACCTCTACAGTGCAGGACCTCCTACAGTGCAGGACCCCCTCTACAGTGCAGGACCCCTTCTACAGTGCAGGACCCCTTCTACAGTGCAGACCCCTTCTACAGTGCAGACCCCCCTACAGTGCAGACCCCCCTACAGTGCAGGACCCCCTACAGTGCAGGACCCCCCTACAGTGCAGGACCCACCACAGTAAAGAACCCCCCTACAGTGCAGGACCCCCCCTACAGTGCAGGACCCCCCCTACAGTGCAGGACCACCCTGCGGCATTGCGGGGGGGGTGCGAGCAGCACCCGAGTGGAGTGACATCTGCCGGCTCAGTGATCCGGGACCCGGCTCCCCTTCTCTCTGTGGTCGCGTCGCGCTGCCGTTCAGATCAGTCTCTCACAGCCGAGCAGAGTGAAGCCGCCTCCCCCTCCTTGTCTACACAGTGCTGTGCATGGAGGAGGGGGAGGCGGCTTCACTCTGCTCGGCTGTGAGTGACAGCCGCTGCCCGAGACTGATCAGAACGGCAGCGCGACGCGACCACAGAGAGAAGGGGAGCCGGCTCCCGGATCACTGAGCCGGCAGATGTCACTCCACTCGGGTGCTGCTCGCACCCCCCCCCCCCCGCAATGCCGCCCACTGCCAGTGCCTCGGGCTCCTCACGGCGCTGTCTGACACTTCAGTTGCGGAGAGGGGAGGGGGGGCGCTGGCCTGACACCCCCCCAGTGTGTGGCACCCGGGGCGACACGCCCCCCCGCCCCCCCACTTAGTACGCCCCTGCATGACACCTGTAGAAGTAGAAGGAAGCACTGCACTGGCAGTGGAAGCGCCAGCAGATGGTGGTCTGGCAGGAAAACTCATAGTAGAACTGGTGGTGGTGGTGGAACTAGCTTTGCTGGTGGCAGTGGTGGTGGCACCCACTGTTGAGTACAGCATGTTTGTGGCAGCAGAAGTGTCAGAGACACTAGTAGCAGAGACCTTGCCACTTTTTTTTAGCAAGGCATCCACCGCAACCACGACCACTACCTCTACCTGCCTTCGCTTTTCCATTAGAACGGTACATTGCTGTTTCTGTATATATATTATATACTCGTTCAAACAGAAACTGGTGGACTGGTGATAGCGATCACTGATCAGACAAGTAACAAGTCTAATAAATCCTCCCACATCACAGGCAGCCTCTGAGGCTATCACAGCAACACGAGCAGCAACACTAGAATCACTATAAGGTTCTTACACTAACACAATAGCCTCAGATTTTTAGGAAAAAGCTAAGTTGAACTGTAGCTTGCTTCACTATTGTTCTGCTGCTGTGCTTATGCCTAATTGCTAAATGATTCAGGTTCTCTGACAAACGGACCAGCTAAGATTGACTGTCTTCTGAAATAATTCAGTGTGTGTGTCTCTCTCTGCTAGCAATCATAAGTGAAAGTAAGTTGGATGTACACATGTACTTAGTTCCAGCTATTTTACTGCTCCTCCTCTTTGGTTACAATCAGCCAATAACATTCATCATCCTCATTATTGTTTTTATTTTACTTCCCCCACCCAATTCCAGAATCTTTTCTCTCTGTCGAATCTGTTCTCTCTATGTCGAATATTTACTCTCTGTCGAATCTTTTCTCTATATAATTTTGGACTAATAGAGGTAAACTTAGGCACATTCGACCACAGGTTCAATAGACAGATTGTTATTGTCAGAGTCACGTTGAATCTCCTATCTATATCGAACTGTCACGTTGAATCTCCTATCTATATCGAACTGTTGTAACAACGAAAATAAAGCATTTATTTATGTCGGATCTTTCTTTTTTCGGATTCTGCACATTCGTTATCATTTGTCAAAACGATAACGAAAATACCTGAAATTCGGACGAAAATGCATTCGGACGAAAACAAATGCACATGTCTAATGGTAACCCGCAACAGACCAATATCTTGAAGCCATGTTGACATAGTATACAATGGTAGAGATGTCATATAGTCAAACATATTTAAAAGTGCAAATAAAGGGAGTTCCAAATGGGGTCATGGGGGGGGGGGGGGTTGTGCTATTTTGACGTTTCAGGGCCTCCGAAACTGTGATAGGCAGTGAGTGAAGTCACCATTTTACGCCCTTAGAAATCCTGAAGGTGGTGATTGGTTTTCGGGGTCCTGTACACGGCTAGGCTCCCAAAAAGTCTCATACATGTGGTAGCTCCATACTCAGGAGAAGCAGCATAATGTATTTTGGGGTGTAATTTCACATATACCCATGGTATGTTTGAGCAATATCATTTTTTATTGCCAACTTTGTGTAAAAAAAAATAGATTTGTAATTTCCTGAAACTTGTGGCAAAATATTAAATATTCCATGGACTCAACATGCCTCTCAGCAAATAGCTTGGGGTGTCTACTTTAAAAAAAAAAAGGATCATTTGGGGGGGTTTGAACTGTCCTGGCATTTTATTCCCAACATTAGAAGCTTATGTCACACGTCACATCTAACCACTCGAAGACACATTTTTTGGGGGAAAAAAACTTTTTTGAATTGTAATGCACAAAAACACACTATATTGCCCAAATTTTCGGTAATATATAAAAGATGATTTAATGCAGAGTACATAGATACCAAACATGACATGTTTTAGAATTACGCACACCTGTGCAGCAGTGACAAACTACATACATTTTTAAAAACCAAAAGCCTTTACATGTTACTACTTTGGATTTACAGAGGAGGTCTACTGCTAGAATTACTGCCCTTAATCTGACGTTCACAGTAATACCTCACATGCATGGTGCAATTTCTGTTTACATACAGCACTAGACTGATGCTTGCGTTCGCCTTTGAGCACAAGCACAGGGGGACAGGGGTGCTTTAATTATTATTATTTTTTTATTATTTTTTTTATTTTTACACTGTCCCTTTCATTTATTTTTATTTTTTTAATCATTACTATTGTTATCACAGGGAATGTAAATATCCCTTATGATAGCAATAGGTAGTGACAGATACTCTTTTTAAAAAAATGGGGTCTATTAGAATCTAGATCTCTCCTCAGCCCAATGGCGCTGTTTATATCTGGTGAAACCAAAGTCATAAAATGCTCGTAGCTTCCAATTTCTTGGGCCATAAGAGATGATTGGAGCCATTCTGGTCTCTGATCAGCTCCATGGTCAGATGTTGGAACCACCGGCTGCATTCTCAGGTGCCCCAGTGGGGTAAGAGAGCCAGAGAAAGCCATGGAAGATGGCGGGGGGTGGTCCCTCCCACTGCTTGTAAAAGAAGTCTAATGAGCAGCAGAGAATACGGGCATATGGTGAATTGGGTCAGTGGACCAATATGACCGCAACTCATTCTTTTTAGTAATGCCCATGAGGAGGGATAGGCCCAGAAAGGTCTTAAATTTGGGAACCGTTATAGTTTTCCAGCCAAATTCTCTGGTAAGGGTCAAATTTGGATTTGGATTTGTGGCGATAAATTGACCAACATATAAATTGCTTTGGTCCACAATAGATCTGTACAGATTTTCTGTGAAAAACGGCTCATAAAAGTCAAGGGAAGTAAAATCCGTTTCTACTTGAATTCCGGGTTGGCCAGTAAATGGGGAAAGTAAAGGGCACGCAGAAGTGGTGGGCACACAATAAGGATTTGCAAATGCATCAGGAAGGGCACTATGGACTCTACGGGCCTGTGTTCAAATTCTTGGTGGCTGCGGGGCACTACTTGCACTAGCCATTGCACCAGCTTAAACTGCACATATGGGACTCACCACGTCACCAAATGATACTGCAGTGATGGGTTGTCTTTTGACCAGGATGTGCTAGGCCGCTGGTGCTTGCCAGTTCATCAGAAGGTTGAGCGGCACTAATACTAGCTCTCTGCTGCATACAAGAAGCATGCGGTTGTTGCACCTCAGCACCAGAAGAACAAGTATGCCTAGGGTTGCCAACTCATCCCTTTAGAACTTAACACATATTGATCACACAGGTTCTGAGGCTAATTAAATGCAGGTAAGGCACCAAGTGAGTTTAATTACCACCTAAATAAGCCACAGAACCTGTGTAATTAATATGTGTTTGGTTTTAAAGGTGGAAACCCTAGGCATGTCTGACCTTACCAGGGACCACTACTCCGTCTCTGAGCTATCTGTCAGGGTGCTGTTGCTCTCTACAAGTTTGTATAGTGAGCCTGAATCAGATTGTGATTCTGACAGTGAGGCTTCCCCTGCGCTCTCATTTGTCATGCTCAGTATCCTGTAGGCCTCTTCACAACATATACTACTGGGGACGCTAGTATAGATCTGATCAGATCAAAGATCAGTCTATACAAAACAAAATTAAAACAATTATACACGGAAGGCCGTGCTTATGGAGTAGGTCACAGTCAAACAGGGATATATGTGAATGCCTGTGCCTCCCCCAGGCTCTATTGATAATGTATTACTAGTTTCAGTTTTTATGAGGTATAACAATGTAAAAAATACATATGTAAAAGTTGGACCTATTTATATTAATCGCTATGAGGTTGCTGCCTCCCTAAGAACACAATCTGCAAACCAGGTTATGTTTAAAAATTGAATAGTAGTGATGGGCTAATGGCGCTACCTCAAACCTTATATTACCTTTTATCTTCCCTATAGGCTCTGTGCAACCCAATATGTGTTTGCTATAATGTCCCAATTTTTTTGTGTTTATGTCCAACAAATTTTTTCTGTTAACCCAAATTCAACCACGTGCCACTACAAACCAATTATATTGATTACCCTACGTTGGATAACCTCGAAAAAGGTGGACACGTTCAGTTATTTACCAACGTAGTCAATCAGTCAGAATCCCAAAGGGATAATTAATAAATAAATTAAACCCTAAAGCACCCAAAACCACATATGAAATCCAAGAATCCCAAGCAATGTTCAAAATATTTTTGTGATACTAATTTTTGTGATACTAAAAATATTAGTATACTAAACAAAAACAAACGCACTCCGTGTACAAAGCCCCTTATAGGGGAAAATATAACACCTATAATCGCACTGCGCTTGCGCAGTTCCTGTGCTAATAATTACTTTCACTGTGCACAATTTATATTTCCACTATAATACCCCAGTGAGTGAAAAAAGTTATTGCAGTAAAGAAACAAAGACAACCAAAACCATGAAAAATAAAAATAAAAATAAAAAATGAGATAAAAAATAAAACGAATGTGCGGGGTAATTCTAACCCCCTTACGAATGTAAAAAAATACAAAAACCTAGAAAAAATGTGAATAAGATCAGAATATCAATAGATATATATATAAAGTCCACACAAAAGTCTCTTATCAGGTATTTTCAACTGTGCGATTATTCTTTTTCAAATAACAGGAAGGTGACTTTTGTGATTAGGCGTACTTATTGGTGACTTCCGTGCTCGTTCCCCCTCAAGGGTCCCCACTCACCGGATCCACGCACCCCCTAGGGGGTATATTGCCTGTAATCTGTGTTCCACTAGGTTGAGGATTCTTCTAATTAGCTCTGTCTTCAACTGGTCCTCCCCAGGGTTTATTGGAAATGATGAGAGAAGGAGGCTTTGTTGTCCACCAATGGGTCCTCAAGAAAGAAAAAATCTGCTCATGGTGTAGTATTCTCAATAACTGACCACTTGAGAGAAAGGGAAACGGGCTACAAAAAAGGTTCTTCAAAAAGGCTTCTACAAAATAATAGCTTCTGCAAAAATTGATATGCCTTATTTATATATATATAGCAGAGGACTAATAATCACTTAAAATATGCTTTATTACAAAAATGTTATATAATTACAAAAAAAGAGAGCTTTTGCATATGTTAAAAAATTATTTTACAGCGCTTTGTGCAAAAAAGGTTTTTTTACAAAAAAGTCCCCTTAAACCAAAGGTGCGATCTACACCAATTGCACTGTGAGCCTGTAAATTTAGTATATATGTACCAATGATGCAGCTCAAAAGAGTATACCAATAAAAATGACAAAGTAAAATAAAATAAAAATCTGAAAAAATAAAAAAATAAAAATAAGGTAAAAAGTATATGCTTAAAAGCAGCGGTACAATCCTTTTTTGTGCAAACCAGCACTATACACAGTTATATGGAGCCTAAGTCCCCAATTCTCTGTCCTTCTCCTAAAGTTTAGGGGGTCCCGTTTTTTAGGCACTGCAGGCTACCCATATACTGGATGCAAAGCTACTTATCTTCATCAAACAGTTAGCCTCCTTGCATGGACGGAGGCTTGAAAGAACTTTAGCACCAGCCCGGTTCGCCAATCCACAAGGGTAGTCACCCTGATCGAACGGCGTGCGCTCCATCTGCGCTCCACCGGGTCAGGCGCACCGGAAATGACGTGGTGTACGTAATGACGCTGTACGCGTTTCGTCATAGACGTCCTCAGCAGCGATCTGACGATTTTGATTTAAATTGTTTCATTTTGGACAGATAATTGTTTTTCCCTTTTATATATTTTTCATTTGTTTTTTGTTTGTTTTTATTTATATATTTTTACTTTTTATATTTTTTTATTTTTTCGATTAGTATACATAAATTTGGTACATATATATATATTTTTTATGCATATGTATATTAATTTTCATTAACCCATGCGTGGATCAGTGTAGCTTCCTGATGACATCAGCGGCATTGTGGGTTTACATTTTAGGTTCTCATTGCCAGTAATGTTGGACTGATTAGGAGATACACACATATGTGGTCCTTTTTCAGTGCTATAATATTGCATTGCTTCTTTAGGCAATATCATTTTTTTCACATAGTTTATGTGGAAATAACTAGAGGATTGCTATGTGTCGCTAATTAGTAGACAATATTTGCGCTTTCCTCTGGCTTTGTTTTTGCTTTTTATTAGTATTGTTTTTAAATATATCTTCTCTCTCTTTTTTGTACTGTGTTTGAGCGCAGATCTGTGTTTCGGTGTCACGTTTGATACGTGCTTCTCCTGGCACTTGTCTGGCGCACAACTCTGTTTTCTATTGGCTCAATATTAGTGTGTTGGTTTAAAAGCGGCCGTCCGATGTCATTCCGTCACCGCTGATGAAGTCCCGCCTACTTTTTGGGACGCAACGCGTACGGACCCCGTGACTCGCGCCGTGACGTCATCCGCAAGCTGACACACTGATCCACGCATGGTATTCTTTGCCTAGCACTCAGCACTGGAGATCAGTGCACACAAATGTGAGTGTAATTTTTTCTTTTACTTGTTTTTAATAAATTGGTACCAACGGAGAGCACTAGATTTGCTTGTTCTTTTTTCATATGTTATCACATTGATCTGATGATACGGAGGAGAACCTTACCTGGGAGTACTTCCGTCTGGTCTGCTGTAAACTTATGATCTACCCTTGATGGGAACATGTGTTTTTGACCTGTCTGATATATCAGGGGTCCACTAGTTGAGGTGAGAGTCCAACTTGTTCAATCGTGAAGGGATCACATCGTCACTTGATATATTGATTGAAGACACACTGCACAAGCGGATTCTTCTTGATTACTGCATATATCATTTTTCACTATATGGACTTTGTATTGATTATTTATTATTTATTTGCGCTGTACTGTCACTTTTTGATTTTGTAATGTGGGATTTGGTAATTTGACCTATAGTATTCTAGCTGCATTGTTTTTCACTATTTTATTTATTTCTTTACTATTGTATTTAGCGCTGGTTGATTCCTTATTTTATATTTTAAATAACTGAACGTGTCCACCTTTTTCGAGGTTATCCAACGTAGGGTAATCAATATAATTGGTTTGTAGTGGCACGTGGTTGAATTTGGGTTAACAGAAAAAATTTGTTGGACATAAACACAAAAAAATTGGGACATTATAGCAAACACATATTGGGTTGCACAGAGCCTATAGGGAAGATAAAAGGTAATATAAGGTTTGAGGTAGCGCCATTAGCCCATCACTACTATTCAAAACAAAATTAAACATTTGCGTTTGATTTGGGTTTTAAAGCATAAGTTCACTTTTTCGGGCAGAATTGCAGTTCTCATAATAAATAGTAAGGATGGGCTCAGGCGTGTTCGCAAACAGCACGTGCAGAGCCCGCCACGAAGTTGGCACTGCACATCGCTAATCACAGAGAGTGAGACATTGTCCCAACTGCTTGTGATTATCACGGTGCAGTGCCAACTTCCTGGCAGGCTCTGCACGTGTTGTTTGTGAACACGCCTGAGCTCATCCTTAAAGCGGTTTTGTACCTAAATTTTTTTCTTCTTCTTATTTAAAGCACATGCTAACATACTTACAGTAATGAACACTTAAATAAAATATTATTCAGTACTTACCTTATATTTCTGATGTTTGTGCTGACTTCCGGGCTGTCCTCCCGTGGGAGTAGGCGTGGTTATCGGCCTCGCAATGGTCCCTGGGAAATTTCTAAGCTATTTCCCAAGAATCCATGGGAGACATAGTAATGCCGAAATCTCGTGAGATTTCGGAAGGAGGACGCCGGTCACGTGACGAGGGCGTGTCCGAAATTGCCATTTTCAAAGTGGGCAGGCAGCTGTATCTGCCATTACCACTATAGCTATCAGTGAGCATGCGCGAGATGGAGCGGTGGATGCTGGGAGCCCAGCGTCATCGCATACAGGAAGTAAATGCCTATGGGCTTCAGATGCCCACAGTAAAAATGGAAACCACCGGACTGCTTTTTTAAAAGTTATCCAAAGCAAAAAAATCGTCACGCAGGGGGTCAAAAACACGCCGATCGTGAATGCTAAGAGACAGTAGGAATCGCCCACCAGTGACACAGGTAAGAAAAAAACAAAACCACAGCGGAATCCCGCTTTAATAAATAGAAGTGTTTTCCAATGGCATCTCTGACCCAGCCATCCCAATGTACACTTACCTTATCCATAGGTGGTTTAAAGTGGAGTTCCACTGGTTTTTGAGTCTATTAAAAGTCAGCAGCTACAAAAAGTGTAGCTGCTGACTTTTAATAAACAGACACTCGCCTGTCCCAAAATCTAGCGATGCGGCCGCCCGAAGCCTCCGTTCTCTCCCCCTCCTCTTCGTGGCGCCGACATTGTGAGTGTGGGTGCCTGGCTGTGATAGTTTGCGGCTCCACAGGCAGGCAAGCAGCGTTGCGCTCCGTCAATGGCCAGCCAATGTTCTGGGACCTGTGAAAGGGGCCGTCTAGGAGTCACCTAACCAGCCAGAAGCCGGAAGGAGGAAGTGGGACAGGAAGTCTCACTCCAAACCAGGTACCCAGCCCCCCCCCCCAAAAAAAAATGACATGCCAATTGTGGCATGTAAGGGGGCAAGGAGTACTTAAATTGGATGTTCCACTTTTGGGTGGATCTCTGCTTTAATATCTTACCAGTTTCTTTTTTTTTTTTTAAAGGATTTTCAGATTCCATCACTTCCCATGGATTCTCTTTGTTTTCACTTTCTGTTAGGTCATCTCCCAGAAGCCTTCACTTCCTTGCTACATCACAAAAGAGAGTGTTCACCACTCTGGACCACAATACTCTCATTACAATACCACCTTCCACCCACATCCTATACAATCCAATTGTACAATCTCCTTTAGATATCCCATCAGCAATGTAGTACAAGGGCCTACCTGTAGTGGATTGTTTAGGTGCGTCTTCCTATTCCATAGTTCTGGTAAATCTAAAGAAATTTCACAGACATTGCACAATCAGATTGCATAGTGTATGGCTATATTTATATAACTACATAGGAGTGACTGAACAAAGATGTTGGTGTTTTGGAGCATTTTCACTTGTCATGAACAGAATGGGCTGCCCCACATGCAACAATCACCCCAGGGAACCCCCAGAACTTTTTTTGGAGCAGAGCATGGTGCGTGACTGCAATTTTCGGTGTTTGCCGCACTTGGGGTGCCTTTAACATATAATTTTTCTGAAGTGTAACATTTCTAAAATGCATGGCAAAGTGCACATTTTCTGTGTGGTTTGCCATGCGTTTAGAAATACACAGATGTGAATGGAGCCTCATTGTTCTTGTGTAAATGCACCAATTTCACTTTCAGGCCCATTCACACTTAGAGTAGTGGTAGCGCGCGTTTTTTTTTTTTTTTGTTTTGCACATGTTCTGTGTTTGCTTCTGTGTTTTTAGGATGCCGCTAACAATTCATGAAACTGAAAGCACAACTAGATAATTCTAGGTGTATAAATGTGGCCCTATACTATACAACCTGATTGTACAATCTCTGTACAATCTCCTTTAGATTTACCAAACTATATAATAGCAGGACATGTCATCTATCCAATCACGCTGTATCCAATCAAGCAGGCCCTTGCAATTCATCGGGGTTTCCCTGGGCTGCATGTGGCCCCAGGGAATTTAGCATGCAGCCTGAGCCCATCTGAATGGACCCTGGGGAAGCCAGGCAAATGCACGTGTGGGGAAATGCCAGGGATGTTAGGAAACTTAGTTGATGAGTGAAGGGTGTGTGCTAATGAGGTCAGGTAGTAAATTCCTTCCTGTGTCTTACTGGTTCCTCTATCTCTATCTGTATACCAGGGGGCACTGAGCGCGCCGCGGTCAACGACGATATGCCGCGAGTGGCGGCTCCCGTGCGCATGCGCGGGAGTAAAGTCATTGCGGCTTCGCCGAATGACAGCGGCGGAGCAGCGAGACCCACCTAAACCTAGAAGATGGATGCGCCTGACTACAGGGGACAGCGGTGACTTCGCTGGCTCCTGTGTCAGGTAAGTGACACATAATGGGCTACTATGCGATGCATAGTAGTCCATTATGCTTTACCTTTGCAGGGCATGAAAGAGGAAGTAAACTCATCAGAGTTTACTTCCTCTTTAAATGCACCATAAAGGAATTAATGCGAACATATAGACAAATGTGCCTACAACTAAAAATGTGTGTGGCATTTTAATGGCATATAAGAAGCATAACACTGCTTCGTCCAGGGCAATATATAGCTGCAGATTTTACACATGAATGCATGTATACACATATTACCAAATGCATGCCTGCACATATTAAGTCATTAGAAAAATTGTACACGTCTAAGCGCATCTAAATGCGAGTACTTTAGCTTCATGTTTTACACAGGATATCCTGCTAGCTCTGCTAGCAACATTTAAACCTAAAGTCTAGTGCACACGGGCCGAAAGTCGGGCAACATCAGCCGGTTCTATAGAAACCAGATGACATTTGGCCCATGTGTATGGCAGCCAGTCCAATAGGCTGGCTTCTGTGAAAAGGGTCATGGCCGAAAACGGTCTGCCGACCTGAGAGCGTTGACCAGTGTTCTGGCAGGGGGACACAATAGCACAGCAGGGGAGATTGCTTTACTAACAGCGGCTCAGACCTGAGCTAGTAGTGTGTATTAGGCTTAATAGGATAGAACAAAAGATGCTGTTAACAACATTAAAACTGGTTAAAGCGGAGTTCCAGCTTTTTTTGTGTTTTTTAACTAAATAAAAAAAGGTCTCATCTTTTCTAATACATTCTGGCATTTGTAGTTTTTCAGGTTTTACTGTGCTTTCCTCAGTGAGCATGCTCCCATCTTCAGTGTGGGCATTTGAAACCCACTCATTGCTCCTTCTGGGATACGATGCTGCTGGATACCCAGCATAGGTGTGCCCACAGGGAGTGCCGGATGTGCCTGGGCACAACCTAAATAATTCACATGGTGCAGACTCCCCCTGCTACCTGGACCCCTATGTAATTTACTGGCCCCTTCCTCTGGTGAAAGAACACAGTACCAATCACTCACTGTGTTCATACATAACTGAAGCATAGTAAACTTTGTTATATACACACACACACAGATGTGTGTTTGAGCTTTGGGGTGCACACCCTAATGCAATAGGCTGCAAACACCTATGCTACCCAGTATGCACCTCCTAGTCTCGCACATGCGCATTGTGCACAAAGCACAGCTATGGAAATAGATGTGGAGGCTGCCCATTGCCTCCTGGGATTGAGGACACTCATACCCTAGGACTCAATGGGTGGCTGGATATGACATTTCTCACTGTGGCGAGGCACAGTGGAAGAGGACCATTTTAATGGACTAATAAACTAAAAAGGTTTGAAAAAAAAAAAACTTCCAATGAGTAACATAATGGTGATCACCAACACTGGTGGGGAATCTTAAAAAAGTGGGTGGAACTCCGCTTTAATGAGCAACGTTTGAAAATAGAGACTTGTGAAAAGGCAACCTTAGGAATAGGTGCCTAAACTTTTTTATGCTGGAGCCCTAAATGTGAGATTTCAATTGGCTCTCAAAAGATTATGGACCCCAATAAAGCACAGTACACAATGTGTATTAATATATTTACATAATAATAGTAACTGATATCCTACTAATTGCTATAGTAATATCTTGCATACAGTTTGTGCTTGTATGTTTTGCATGTTAAATCCAAATTCTTTAATGCTGGCTTGAACAGACTCCTTATATTCAGAGTCAAGTATGAATGGCTTTCCTCCTTCTCCAGCACCACCAACCACACCCTGGGGTTCTGGTATTTTGGGTTCAAAATTCTCCAAGACTCCAGGACGAAGAACGGGTTCAGAATACACAAGTTTGTGGTTTAAAAGTGACAAACTGTTGTTGTGGCACATTCTGCTGGTTATTCGGCTTCACTTCCATGCCAGTATGGTCATTCTGAACTTTATTCTTTCTCCTGATAGAATCAAAATCTGGTCTTAGAACCCGCTTCCTGTCCTGATTGGCTGGGAGGAGATGCAGGAAGACCATAGCGAATGTTGATTCTCTAATGTTACAAGTGGGTGGGCTTGGGGCGCAGTGCTCTGTGCCCTGAGCCAAACCTTTTTTGACGCCAATTCGAGGGTCAAGCTCTAATTATGTGCTTGAAAAAAAAAACACATAAAAATCCATGCATCCGGCACCCCGTCTGGAGATTAGGGACCTGCGCCCCTTGTAGACCGACTGCCGCTGATCAGAAGAATCACTAACATCAAACAATTACATGGAGACAGAGAAATCCACAAATCAGCACTAGTCCCTGTAAAAAAGAACGTCACTTACATCATCTTTGAAGTAAATATTTTTAAATAAACATTATTAGGAACAGCTTGTTATATAGAACTGGGTACAAGAAAACAAACACTCCTTAAGATCAATGTTATTAATAGCAGAGAGTATGACTACACCGGACACCAGTGAACTTTCCTGTCCTGCGTGCCATAAAGATTTCTAATGCATTCTAGTTTTTATTTAGTCTTTACTAGTCAGATTTAAAGATAATATTTCACCATCTACTCTGTGTTAATCAGCAAAGAACCCTTTGAAAGTCCTCTTCTATTAAAGTGGTCCTACACTGCCACCTTGTGATGAATTGTGATAACTGATCTTATGATATTAGGCAAATAGAACTTATTAGTGCATATGTATTGTTGCTATGATTATTATGGTTTTATAATGCAGCAACACTGTAAAATAGAAGAAATACAGGGCCTGTTTTAAAGCACCTAAAATAATACAAATATGTGAAACTTTAGGAATAAAAACATTGGGCAAAAAGCGTAAGCCCTTGTACACGCGGTCGGACATTCCGATGGAAAATGTCCGATCGGACCTTGTTGTCGGATAATCCGACCGTGTGTGCTCCATCGGACTGTTTCAGTCGGAATATCCGACCGACAAAGTTTTAGAGCTTTACTATAAAATTTTCTGACAACATGATGCGATCGGACTTTGTCCGATCGTTTGTAGAGAATTCCAGTCGGACAAAGTGCCACGCATGCTCAGATCAAATTCCTAGACCAAAGCTCTTAGCTACTAGCCTGAATGTAGTCCCATTGTAACTAAAATACGTCATCACGTTGCGAACGATCAGATTTTCCGACAACTTTGTCCGACCATGTGTATGCAACACCAGTTTCGGACAAAATCCGTCAGACAAAATTCGACAGGTTTTGTTGTCGGAATGTCCGACCGTGTGTACAAGGGCTAACATTTAAAAGGAAAAGATGCATGAAAGGGTCAAATCTTTATTTTTTGTTATGGACATTTTCTCACTGATAAGTGATCTGCCTAAGTAAAATAACCAGGATTTTTACTTTTTGTTTTTTAATTTTTCTGATTTGTTATAAAGTATATTTTATTTATTACAGATATGTATATAAAATCAGCAATTACACAATGCTTTACATCATTGTACATTAATATCACCCCTGCCCTCAAGTAGCTTACAATCTAAGGTCATACCTCACATGCAAACACACACATGCTAGGGACAATTTAGACAAGAGCCAAATAACCTACCAGCATGTTTTTGGAGTATTGGAGGATACTGAAGCACGCAGGGGGAACCCATGCAGACTCCATAAAGGTAGCTTTCTGATTGAGATTTGAACCCCCTACTGTAAGGAAAGAGTGGTAACCACCAAGCCACTGTGCAAGGAAAGATTTTGTTTGTTAGTTTTGTATAAGTGTGGAAGGATAACAGTACTTACCTTAAAAGGATAAAAAGATTATTTTCAAATCTGTGGATATTTAGTGCACAGTTTTTGTTCTTGATTATTTTGATACTTGGATGTCTTGATTTGCTAGATGACACTGACATGTAATATTGGTTATATATACAGATACTACCAGAAAACTATAAATGATATAGATAAAGTATTTTTAACTTTCTCCAAATTGAGAAGTTTTTTTTCTGTGTGATTTACATGTTCACTATTTCTTCTAATTGTATATATTAACTCATTGTACATCCCGAACAAAGATGATATCAATGCCATGAAAATTTTCTTCTACTAAGTCTCACTTTATATTCTATAGAAATATCCTATAAGGCCTTGAACTCATTCTCAATAAGATTTATTTCTAATTGGAGGATATGAGTTTTGAAAAAATTAATGGTACTGCCATGGGCAATTCAGCTGATTTTCCCATTAGCTTGTTGCAGGAGGAGTATATTCATAGATCTCTTATGTAATGTTAACCACTTCAGCTCCGGACCAATAAACACCTTAAGGACCAGAGGTCTTTTTGCAATTTCGCACTGCGCTGCTTTAACTGGTAATTGCGCGGTCATGCAATATTGCACCCAAACGAAATTTGCGTCCTTTTCTTCCCACAAATAGAGCTTTCTTTTGATGGTATTTGATTGCCTCTGCGATTTTTTTTTTTTGCGATATAAATGGAAAAAGAGCGAAAATTTTGAAAAAAAAAGATATTTTCTTCTTTTTGTTATAAGAAAAATCGAATAAACTAAATTTTAGTCATACATTGAGGGCAAAATTTATTCAGCCACATGTCTTTAGTAAAAAAAATGTCAATAAGCGTATATTTTTTGGTTTGCGCAAAAGTTATAGCGTCTACAAACTAGAGTACATTTTCTGGAATTTACACAGCTTTTAATTTATGACTGCCGATCTCATTTCTTGAGGTGCTAAAATGGCAGGGCAGTACAAATCCCCCCCCAAATGACCCCATTTTGGAAAGTAGACACCCCAAGGAAATTGCTGATGGGTATGTTGAGCCCATTAAATATTTATTTTTTTTGTCCTAAGGGATTGAATAATGACAAAAAAAAAAAAAAAATATTTTTTTACAAAAAGTTGTCACTAAATGATATATTGCTCACACATGCCATGGTTATATGTGGAATTGCACCCCAAAATATATTCCACTACTTCTCCCGAGTATGGGGATACCACATGTGTGGGACTTTTTGGGAGTCTAGTCGCGCACGGCACCCCGAAAACCAATCACCACCTTCAGGATTTCTAAGGGTGCAAATTTTTGATTTAACTCCTCACTACCTATCACAGTTTCGAAGGCCATAAAATGCCAAAATAGCACAAAACCCCCCAAAATGACCCCATTTTGGAAAGTAGACACCCCAAGCTATTTACTGAGAGGCATGTTGAGTCCATGGAATATTTTATATTTTGCCACAAGTTGCGGGAATATTACAAACTTTTTTTTTTTTTGCACCAAGTTGTCACTAAATGATATATTGCTCACACATGCTATGGGCAGAAGTCAAATTACACCCCAAAATAAATTCTGCTGCTTCTCCCGAGTACGGGATTACCACATGTGGGGGACTTTTTGGGAGTCTAGCCACGTACGGGACCCCGAAAACCAAGCACTGCCTTCCGGATTATATATAAAAAACAAACTAACCAGAGTCACCCGTAACACTTATACGGTGATCAGTGGTGAAAGGGTTAACTAGGGGCAATCAGGGGGTTCAAATTTTTATTAGGTAGTATATGGGAGTCCCTGGCGCTATATAAAAACCTGACGGGGAACCTAAATAACTAACTGGCTAACCAGCGTCACCAGTGACACTTATACTGTGATCGCTGGTGAAAGGGGGTGAAAGGGTTAACTAGCAGCAATCAGGGGGTTAAAACCATTATTGGGTAGTATATCGGGGTACCTAGCGCTATAAAAACCTGGCGGTGAACCTAAAAAAATAACCAGCTACCTAGCGACACTAGCGACACTGATGCAGCGTTCAGAAAAATTATCGCTTAGTGACACTGGCAAAAGGGGGTGAAAGGGTTAACTAGCGGAAATCAGGGGGTTAAAACCATTATTGGGTAGTATATCGGGGTACCTAGCGCTATAAAAACCTGGCGGTGAACCTAAAAAAATAACTAGCTACCTAGCGACTGTAGCGACACTAATGCAGCGATCAGAAAAACGATCGCTTAGTGACACTGGCAAAAGGGGGTGAAAGGGTTAACTAGCGGCAATCAGGGGGTTAAAACCATTATTGGGTAGTATATCGGGGTAACTAGCGATATAAAAACCTGGCGGTGAACCTAAAAAAATAACTAGCTACCTAGCGACACATGCAGCGATCAGAAAAATGATCGCTTAGTGACACTGGCAAAAGGGGGTGAAAGGGTTAACTAGCGGCAATCAGGGGGTTAAAACCATTATTGGGTAGTATATCGGGGTACCTAGCGCTATAAAAACCTGGCGGTGAACCTAAAAAAATAACTAGCTACCTAGCGACTGTAGCGACACTAATGCAGCGATCAGAAAAACGATCGCTTAGTGACACTGGCAAAAGGGGGTGAAAGGGTTAACTAGCGGCAATCAGGGGGTTAAAACCATTATTGGGTAGTATATCGGGGTACCTAGCGATATAAAAACCTGGCGGTGAACCTAAAAAAATAACTAGCTACCTAGCGACACATGCAGCGATCAGAAAAATGATCGCTTAGTGACACTGGCAAAAGGGGGTGAAAGGGTTAACTCTAGGGGCAATCAGGGGGTTAAATCTTTATTGGGGGGTGATAGGGGGCTACCCTGGACCTAACACTAACTGTCCTGACAGTTTTTACTGTCACAACTGACACTGAATGCATTGATCAGTAAAGAAATGATCAATGCAATCAGTGACACTGCGACTGGGGGGGGAGGGGGGGCGGGGGGGGATCGGGGGGCGATCGGGGGGGGGATCGGGGGGGGGGGTTTGTGTGCCTGTGTGTACCTACATGTCAGTGTAGTGTTGGTGCACACTTACTATTAGTCTTCTCCTCGTAGTCCGGTCAAAAAGACCGCCCCGAGGAGAATGACATCACTTCCTCCTTCCTGTGTAAACAATACACAGGGGAGGAAGCTTCTCATTGGCCAGGAGCGATCCAGAGGGGGTGGCCGAAAACCAACGGCCATCCCCTCATCACGGAGCGCTCCTGGACCGAATCGGACCGCCGTAAACAGCGGGAGGGGGTCCGATCGGACCCCCCACCCGCTGGAAGGCAATCACGTAAATCTACGTGATTGTGCCTGCCTGTGCCATTGTGTTGACGTACAATGGCAATACGGCGGTCCTGAAGTGGTTAAAGTATCAGTTTGGTAAATATATTAAATTTTTCAGGTGTGTGTGTGTGTGTGTGTGTGGTGTGCTGGATTTGCATTGTTCTTGAATTCCTTACATCTTTAATTCAAAGTGAATCCTGTAGTCTTTAGATCATCTGACGCCTTTCAGGATGTGACTGCATCTGTTGATAAGGAGCGTAAGATCTCCACGAATCTATACTTAAAACCTGCAGATAGGAATACCACATTGTATTTTACCAGCGCACAACCTAAACATCTACAGGAGAATCTCCAGGTACTACATACAGTTTGTATGTGTTTTGAGAATTCATTCCGTTCCAGTAGACAAACAAATTATATTGAAAGATACAGATTATTGACAAGATTATTGAGAGAGGGTATCCAGAACCCTTTTCCAACAATTATTAACAACAAGCTTTTGAGGGAATAAATAAAAAAAAGACAAAATCTGAAACATACTGCTGGTTCGAACACATAATTCTCTGTCTGAACACAATATAAGTTTCACATGCCTGATGGAGGCCATTTTGATGAGAGGGCTCTTCTTACTTCCCCAGTAGGAATGAGCCAAATGTACCTGGGTATGGTCAGGGCTGGACTGGCCTACCAGGATATCAGAATATTTCCCAGGAGGCCGCCTGCCCTGGGGCCGCTTTCAGCTGTGGCTGCAGGGGCGCCCAGGGCCGATCCATGTGCAGAGTCCTCCTCTCCTTCCCTTCTCTTGTGTAGGTCACACACAGCAGGCATTTCCTGATCTGTCATGGAGCTTTGGTCTGTTCGGCGGCTGCTGTAAAAAAGTCCTGCCTCCTGGACCATCTCCTCTGATAGAAGGAACACTGATCCAATGCTGGGCAATTGAATCAGTGCGACATGTATCACAGGAGACGGGACTTTGTTACCATGACACAGCAGGACATACCCGCTGTGTGTAATTCAAGCACTGGTGAGTCTGCATTGATGGGCTAAATGAGGCTCAATAGATAGGCCCAGTGAGGCGGCAATGATGGGCACAGTGTGGCTGAATTGATGGGCCCAGTGAGGCTGAATTGATGGACCCAGTGAGGCTGAAATGATGGGCCCAGTGAGGCTGAAATGATGGGCCCAGTGAGGCTGAATTGATGGGCCCAGTGAGGCTGAATTGATGGGCCCAGTGAGGCTGAAATGATGGGCTCCGTGAGGCTGAAATGATGGGCCCAGTGAGGCTGAAATGCTGGGCCCCGTGAGGCTGAAATGCTGGGCCCCGTGAGGCTGAAATGATGGGCCCCGTGAGGCTGAAATGCTGGGCCCAGTGAGGCTGAAATGATAGGCTCAGCGAGGCTGAAATGATGGGCCCAATGAGGCTGAAATGATGGGCCCAGTGAGGCTGAAATAATGGGCCCAGTGAGGCTGCATTGATGGTTGGCCCAGTGAGGCTGCATTGATGGACCCAGTGAGGCTGCATTGATGGGCCCAGTGAGGCTGCATTGATGGGCCCAGTGAGGCTGCATTGATGGGCCCAGTGAGGCTGCATTGATGGGCACAGTGAGGCTGCATTGATGGGCACAGTGAGGCTCAATTGATAGGTACAGTAAGGCTGAATTTATGGGCCCAGTGAGGCTTAATTTATGGGCCCAGTGAGGCTGAAATGATGGGCCAGGTGAGCCTGAAATGATGGGCCCAGTGAGGCTGCATTGATGGGCCCAGTGAGGCTGAATCGATGGGCCCAGTGAGACTGCATTGATGGGCCCAGTGAGGCTGCATTGATGTTCCCAGTGAGGCTGCATTGATGGTCACAGTGAGGCTGCATTGATGGTCACAGTGAGGCTGCATTGATGGTCACAGTGAGGCTGCATGAGGGGCACAGTGAGGCTGCATGAGGGGCACAGTGAGGCTGATTTGATGGGCACAGTGAGGCTCAATTGATAGGTACAGTAAGGCTGAAATGATGGGCCCAGTGAGGCTGAAATGATGGGCCCAGTGAGGCTGAAATGATGGGCCCAGTGAGGCTGCATTGATGGGCCCAGTGAGGCTGCATTGATGGGCGCAGTGAGGCTGCATTGATGGGCCCAGTGAGGCTGCATTGATGGGCCCAGTGAGGCTGCATTGATGGGCCCAGTGAGGCTGCATTGATGGGCCCAGTGAAACTGCATTGAGGGGCGCAGTGAGGCTGCTTTGATGGGCACAGTGAGACTGCATTTCATGGGCACAGTGAGGCTGAATTTCATGGGCACAGTGAGGCTGAATTGATGGGCACAGTGAGGCTGAATTGATGGGCACAGTGAAGCTGCATTTCATGGGCACTGGCAAGGCTGCATTTCATGGGCACTGGTAGGCTTCATTTCATGGGCACTGATGAGGCTGCATTGATGCATTCAACTCATGAATCATGTCCGCAATCTCTGCCCATCTCCTGTAGTATGTCTGCAGTCTCTGAGATCTCCTTTACCTTGTCCACAACATCTAACCATCGCCTCTATCATGTCTGCAGTCTCTGAGGGGGGAGTCTGGAGAGGAGTCAAGAGCAAGAGGCCCGTCTGGATGGAGGTCATGGGAGGAGTCAGACATGTGTGGACTGCGGAGAGGAGACTAGAGGATAAAACCAGAGCCACCAATCTGGAGCCATCTGACTGAGCCCTGGGTGGTGCACCTAGAAGGAGGTCAGTAACAGCGCTGCCAGGCCTGTCTAAGGGGGAAGGGGGTCAGTGATGTAAGGGGAGGTGTCAGAAACCATGAATCAGCCTGAGACAAAAGTACAATCAAATCACACTTGTTTATTAATAAAAATAAAAAGGTAAATAGAAAAAGTGTAGTCAAGCATAGCCAGAGTCCAGTAGCCAGATCGGGTAGTCAGCTAGTCCAAAGTTCATTAACCAGATCAGCTAATCAGCCAGGCCTGAAGTCAGGGATCCAAGGAGAGCAACTGCAAGGAGGATAAGAAGCCAGGAGGGATGTCAGCAAGCCAGTCTTGAAACAAACAGCAGGAGATGTTCCTTGTGATGTGACCAACGCGAAGGCAAAGGAGAAGTGAGCTGGAAGGCTTTAAATAGGCAGAAGAGCATCATCGGGAACAGCTGGTAACTGTGGAAAGAGAAGAGAGCTGGCAATTAGCCGACAGCTGAGTGGCCAGCCCAGAGGAGGAAGGGCTAAGCCAGCCCTGACAGGAAGGGAATGAATTCAATAATTTAAGGGGGCACTGATATAAAGGTTTCCCCCTTATATCAGTAACCCCCACCCTTACCTTAATGTATTCTTTCTGGGGAAGGTGGTCTCTGGTCCCTCCCGCATTCCCAGAGTTCTTGGGGTCCCCCTTGATGATTGCTCCACATTTACCCAGAATTTGCTATATATATATATATATATATATATATATATATATATCCATCCCTATTTGCTTTCATATCTGTATTATCTATATATAATACACTCTTCAAATGTGCTTTAAAATGCATGGTTTTCCCTTTTATGAACAAGGAAATAATGACGTTATGCTGTTGGGCTGGTATAATAATGCTATGGGGCTGGTATGACGTTATTTCCAAGGCTGGTTTTTATATGCATTCCGGCCCTGGGTGTAGTTTGAGATGGGTCAAACTATAATAAGTATCAGATGCCGAATCGGAATCCTATTAAAGTCAAAGGGGAATAAATCTCCATGCGAGAATGTTATCCTTGATGAGTGTCTAAAATGGATGTCAAGGTGCACTTCACAAAAAAAAGCATAGGGTCTCCCCCAAAATCTATAACAGACCCTTATTTAGGCATGCTGCGTGGCAGGGCAGGAAAGTGGGAAAGTAGCTCAGAGGACCCTTGTGGCAAAACACCTGGTGCCTATGTTGATAAAGACAAGGATCTCTTGCCCACTGTCCTTGCCTAGGCTGAGTGGGGGGTTTGTGAGTGGGGGGGCTTATTAAAATCTTGGAGCCCTTTTAAAATGAAGGGGACCCTCAGATACCAGCTCATTGACAAAAAAATTTAAAAGTAAGCAAAGTCACCACTCTTTTTGACAAGTCCTTTTTAAATTAATAATACAGAAAATGCCCCACAAAGTAAATCCATTGTCACTCCCATTGTCCAGCAATGCAGATTATATCACAATAAATTACACAATAAATGACACTGCTGACACTACCGACACACCAAAAAAAAAAAACACCAACTTGCCAACACGTCTGATCCCAATGACTGCTTGTGATGAATAATAGCTCTTCAATTTGTCATCTGCAGTGTAAGCAAAGGGGCAGGGTATAAACATTGATGTCACTAGCCAAGTATGGCCATGGACATGGCTATCCTTGCCCCAATCCCTGTTCATTTGTTTACAAGCCACAAGATTAAGGCCAGTGATTGCTAAGGAAATATTGGGTCCCAAAACACACTGCTTCCTTAACAACTCTTGACAGTGAAAGCTTCTTACATAGTAGCAGTATGCTTAGGGTTGTTGTCCTGCTGGAAGGTGAACCTCCACCCCAGTCTCAAGTCTTTTGCAGACTCTAACAGGTTTTCTTCTAAGATTGCCCTGTTTTTGGCTCCATCCACCTTCCCATCATATCTTACCAACTTCCCTTTCCCTGCTGAAGAAAAGCATCCCCACAATATGATGCTGCCACCATCATGTTTCACGGTGGGAATGGTGTGTTCAGGATTATGTGCAGTGTTAGTTTACTGCCACACAGAGAGTTTTGCCTTTGGCCAAAAAGTAAAATGTTCTCATCTGATCAGAGCACCTTCTTCCACATGTTTGCTGTGTCCCCCACATGGCTTGTCGCAAACTACAAACTGGACTTCTTATGGATTTCTTTCAACAATGGCTTTCTTCTTGCCAAAGATTTGTGGATTCATGACTAATAGTTGTCCCGTGGACAGATTCTCCCAACTGAGCTGTAGATCTGTACAGCTCCTTCAGAGTTACCATGGGCCTCTTGGCTGCTTCTCTGATTAATGCTAATGCCTGGGCTGTCAGTTTAGGTGGATGGCCATGTCTTGGTATACTCTTTCCATTTTCAGATGATGGATTGAACACTGCTCTGTGAAATGTTCAAAGCTTGGAATATTTTTTTATAATCTAACCCTGCTTTAAACTTCTCCACAGCGTTATCCCTGACCTGTCTGGTGTCTTCATTGGCCTTTATGATGCTGTTTGTTAACTAAGGTTCTCTAACAAACCTCTGAGGGCTTCACAGAACAGCTGTACTTATACGGAGATTGCATTACACATAGGTGGACTATTTACTAATTAGGTGACTTCTGAAGACAGTTTGTTCCACTAGATTTTAGTTAGGATTATAAGAGTAAATGGAGATGAATAGAAATGCACGTCACACTTTTCAGATATTTATTTGTAAAAAAAATTAAAATCATAATCATTTACCTTTCACTTCACAATTATGTGCCACTTTGTGTTGGCCTATCACATAAAATCCAAATAAAATCCATTTACATTTTTAGTTGTAACATGACACAATGTGGAAAATTTCGAATTTGAATTGTCCGGCGGATTCGTTCTGTCGGACCTAGTCCGACGAAAAGTCCGGTCGTGTGTACGCTGCATTACAATTTCAATGGCTGTTTTTAGCTTACTTTTGTAAGTATACCCTTTAAGCGCAATAAATTAGCTTTCTTAGCATACTTCACTATTGGTCCCCCTTTTTTCTTCCTTTATGGGTACCTGTTTTGTATTGCTGAGTATTTACATTGAAGAATCGTCTATCATCTCATCAGTGAACCTGCCATCCTGTGTCATTTTCTGGATATCGTTTTAAGCCTATATTGACTTCCAGACTGAAAAGCTGGGTGCCATTGTGATTTGGTGAGTGGGGACACATGTGGGAGTGTCTTGGTATGCCTTAAAAAAATGTTCTGCATTTTTCTCTGCACTTTTTGCACACCAGATGTGAAGTGTTCTCTGCGATTTTGCACATGAGTTGAAGCACCTTTTTAGTTTTATATGGACTGTATTTAGTTGTGAAACACATTTTTTTTTTTTTTTTTTTAATGGTTTATATGGACTATATATTTTTTGTCACCTATTATGGGTCTTTGTTTGTGAGCACTGTATTTATATATTTTGTCACTATGGTCAAGTGTTTAGCACTTTGTGTATAGCAGCTACATTCATTTTTTACCATCCATTTTTTACCCCCATTTTCTTCACCATCAGCTCGAGTTTATATATTTAGATTATATATTTTCCAAGAAGAACCCGATCGCCTCCGCCACTACCGATGGCTCCGATAAGCGGCGGAGGGCACCAGAGATCTTGCGACTAATCTGCCGTAGAGACCACTTTTATCTAAAAGTAGACCACCCGCTGAAGAAGAGGATACTGGGGTTATGGCAATTAGCTGCTTCCATAACAATGATATTCCTCTTCAGAGTAGCTACGTATAATGACGGCAGACGGTCCGTAAGTGGTTAAATATGAGAAATATACAAATATATATAAAAATACATACATAACAAATATACATATATGAAATATAAAAATAATCAATTAATAATTACTAACTATAGTGGGGGGGGGGGGTGGAAAAATTTGTTTTTTATGGAAAAAAATGATAAAATGAATTAATTAATACACAAAGGAAGAGAAAATTTTAGTTTTTTATGAACACAACACCTTTGCCAAACCATTCTAGGGTCTATTAAACAACTTCCCCTTACATGGTTCATAACCCTTACAAGAAATACAACCTGGAGAGAAAGGATGACCTTATCTCTTCCAAACTTGGAAAATTCAGGCAGGATGTTAGAGATTACAGAGTTTTTTGTTGGACAAAAATCTAGAGGTATTGCTCATGAGTCTCCTGTACCACTTATGCTGGTCCACATGGCATCCATCCCCTCCCACATCTTCCAACAACTTGTGAAATCAGCAAAATAATACTCCCCCTGGCCCAAAGCTCTGCCCTACCTGTGACTAGTCATAGTCTAGTTACAACAATTGTACTCTTCTTCTGACAGTTCTTATATACCGGAGGGCAGGGCCACCGGTGACCCCGCCCCCCCATGATGCATGGAATCATGCGTTCGAGGAAGGCAGAATCACCGGGTGGCCCCGCCCTCTGTTATATAAGAACTGTCAGAAGAAGAGAAGCGTCACACAGCGGGAGCCTCCCATTGCATGGGGCGGGCCGAGAACCAAGAAGAGACGCTGTGGAGGAAGATGCCGGATGAGAACACCGGACTAAAACAAAATTCCGAAACAAAATATTTCAGTCTGCACATGTCTACTACCCATAGAGTAAACTGTATAAATGCCTTTCCCCTGCTTTATTTTTAATTTCCCCTCCCCGTTTTTTGTTTTATTTTTTCCTTTAAGGCTTAATGACTAAAGGTTTCGTGTGTGTGTGTGTGTGTGTGTGTGTGTGTGTGTGTGTGTGTGTGTGTGTGTGTGTGTGTGTGTGTGTGTATATATATATATATATATATCTCACGTATCTGGTGTGACCAGAGCTGTGTGGACAGCAACAGAGGAACAAACGCAGATAAGGTTGAAAATATATAATTTATTAAGATAAGTGAATAAATACAACCGCCTCCAATATACTATAATGTGCAACCAAACAACCACCAACAGAAACCCACAAATAGTAACAGACAAATATATACAAGTAAAAGTGAATACCAGAATCATAAACAGGGCCAGGCCAAGGTTAACAATGGGGGGGTCATCAGCTGAGGAAGGAAGACAAACAGGACAAGGAGAGGATGGATGGGTCACAGGAGGGACGGATCAGGTACAAGCCTCAGGGTTCAGGGTTCAGGAAACAGACAGGAACAGGTTCAAGTTCAGAGCTTCACAGGTTCAGGGTCAGGGCGCAAGGAAGATACCAAGCCAAGGCATCAGTGTGTCTTCCGGGTACTTATACACACCTCCTGCAATTACTCAGGTGACGCCTAATTGCAGGAGATGATGTCGGCCCCATACTGCCAGGAACCACCCGCTGGTGGATGCCAGTACTGCGGCCCAAGGATCATATAATACTATTAACAGGGGAAGGCTCCCCAGGCAGTTCCAGACTGCCAGGAGACACCTGCTGGTGGACCACAGTCCTGCACGCCAAATGTCAGACAGTATCATCAGCGGGTGCAAACTTTCCTGACAGTACCCCCTCTCAAAGGTGTGGCCTCCGGATGCTCCAACTAGCCATTGCTGAGAAAAGTCCATGATATCAAGCTGGACAATGGATGGAGGTACATCAAGCCGGGCAGCGGGAACATCAAGGCAGACAGTGGGTACATCACAGCAGATAGTGAACTCTGGATCCTAGAGCTGGAAAGCAGGCTCTGGGTCATCGAGCTGGGCAACAGGCATGGGTACATCAAGATGGGCAGCAGACAGCAGACAGTGGTACGTCAGGCTGGGCAGCAGGCAGAGGCTTCTCAGGCTGGGCAGCAGGCAGAGGCTCCTCAGGCTGGGCAGCAGACAGAGGCTCCTCAGGCTGGGCAGCAGGCAGAGGCTCCTCGGGCTGGGCAGCAGGCAGAGGCTCCTCGGGCTGGGCAGCAGACAGAGGCCCATCGGGCTGGGCAGCAGATAGAGGCCCATCGGGCTGGGCAGCAGACAGAGGCCCATCGGGCTGGGAAGCAGGCTCCGGGTCACCAGACTGGGTAGCAGGCTCCGGGTCACCGGGCTGGGCAGCAGGCTCTGGGTCACCGGGCTGGACAGAAGGCTCCGGGTCACCGGGCTGGGCAGAAGGTGCTGGGTAATCAAGCTGGGCAGCAGGCTCCGGGTAATCAAGCTGGGCAGAAGGCACGGGCACATCAGACTGGGCGGCAGGCACATCAAGCTGGGCGGCAGGCACATCAAGCTGAGCAGCAAGCAGATCAAGCTGGGCGGCAAGCACATCAAGCAGGGTAGCAAGAGTGGGCACATCAGGCTGGGCAGCAAGTACATCAAGCTGGGCAGCATGTATGGGCACATCATTCTGGGCAGCAGGCACATCAAGCTGGGCAGTAGGCACCGGGACACCAGGCTGGGCAGCAGGCACAGAGACGTCAGGTTGGGCAGCAGGCACTGGGAGGTCAGGCTGTAGTGGATTAGCTGGTGCGGAGGCAGGTTGGGTTACTGGCAGGATCAAATGGGTAGGAAAGAACTTCCGGCTCTTTTTAGGTTTAGCTACTAAGTCCTATAGGTAACTCCAGGACTGTAGGTAGGGAATGAAGCAGACTGGAGAGGAGGATTGGAATAAGGCAGGGAAGAGGTAGGAACCACTCGCTGGTGGACGCCAGTACTGCGGCCCAAGGATCATATAATACTATTAACAAGGGAAGGCTCCCTAGGCAAGAAATTCTGAACAATTTCATGCTCCCAACTTTGTGGGAACAGTTTGAGGATGGCCCCTTCCTGTTCCAACATGACTGCACACCAGTGCACAAAGCAAGGTTCATAAAGACATGGCTATGACTATGAATATTAACTCTATTGAGAAAGGTCATGCGATTTCTCAGTTAAAGTTCATGGTTATAGATAGGGTTAATTATAATAGAAGAGATGGCAATCGTGAGTTAACTTTAAAAAAGAAAGAAGTACAGTGGATACATTTTTTTAAATACACTGCACCCCAAGGGGTTAAATTCCGAGATGGATTTATACCTCTTTTGTGAATGGGTATCTTTTTAGATGTGTGATGATTTATGGGTATACGTTTTTTTATATCATTATTATTATTATTATTATTATTATTGTTTTCTCTATATCAGGTTGCAATACAGATATATAGAAAAGTGATGCCGGGGATTGTATCCAGCTCTCAGTCATTTCCTTGTTCTTTATTTATTTATTGAAGATAAATGGAATACCTTTAACTGGTTTTTGTATGTTTTTTTTATTTTAATAAATGTTCGTGCAGCAATCCTTTGAACTATTATATATATAGGTGGGATAGTCTGATTGCCTTGCAAACAGAAGCTATCAACCCACTTTGTGTGTGTGTGTGTGTATTTTATTTTTATTTATTTTTTTAGCATGATTTTTGGGTAATTTTGAGAATAGCATAAATAATTTAAGAAAACTGCTCCAGGTTTTTCCTACTGGTTTATATTGCTTGACAAGCAAGTTGACAATGTATTGTTATTCTCATGTTCATGCCAATACCTCAGTGCTGTTTATCAAAATTGCTCTAGGCTGTGTGCTGCATTTTTCCTCTTGATAGAAAAACGATCATCATTCTACATTTGTTATGCTAAGGGTTTGCTGTACTGCTGCCACCTAGTGAAAACTATGCACCTCTATTTGCACAATCTGCTCTAAGGCTGGATTCACACCTATGTATTTTTTGTGCTTATTGCATTTTGCGGATTTGCACTACAGTCCATTTAACATGGTTTCCTATGGAACACTTTCTGTAATGCAAATCTGCAAAATGCAGAAAGCATTAAAAATGCATAGGTGTGAATCCAGCCTGAAGCTCCCGCTTGGAAAAAAAAAAATCATTTTCTTTCATAAATGCTTTTTTTTTTTTTTAGTACTGTTTAGTCCAAGGAAATTGGCCCTGTACCATATTATCTCTGTGACCAATCACAGTGATAATACATGTAAACAAAGTCTGCATTTTTCAGCTAGCACTTGCTTTCCTCTCACACACCGATCGACTATCAGCCAAAATGTCTCTAATCACTAGCCACATCAGTCATAGGGGTTGATTTACTAAAGGCAAATCCACTGTACCCTACAAGTGCACTGCAAGTGCACTTGAAAGGGCACTTGTAACTGCACTCGCTGTAGATCGCTGTAGAGCTGAGGGGAAGCTCTGCTGATTTTATCATCCAATCCCGTGCAAGCAAAAATGCTGTTTTTTATTTTTCTTTTGTATCCCCCTCAGATCTACAGTGACTGCACTTCCAAGTGCACTTGCGGTACAAAGTGGATCTGCCTTTAGTAAATAAACCCCATAGTGTTACCAGACCAGTGCAGCCAACCACAGTGTCCCTAATCACTAGCCATAACAGCCACAGTTCTCATGATCACTAACTACACCAATGCCTGTATCACAAGATCAGTATAATCCACCAACAGTTTTCCAGCTTGCTGTCACATCAGTCATAGTGCCAATATATGCCAGCAGCATTGTTACTGATTGCTGCCACACCAATGTCAGTGTCACTAGAGACAATGTAAGGCAGCTAGTACCATTGTTTACTGGAATCATTGTCTTGATCACCAACCAACACCAGTATCAGGGTTGTTAGGTACCAGTAGAGCCACTGCCAAAAGTGTACAAAATGTTCAATAGTGAGGATACCTTTCAAATTCTGATGACAACAGCAGGGAGGGAGGAGACTTCATAGTCAGATTTGCACTTGGAATATGAACCTATGAAAAGCAGCTGTTCTTTAACCACTTCAGCCCCGGACCATTTTGCTGGTCAAAGACCAGACCACTTTTTGCGTTTCGGCACTGCATCGGTTTAACTGACAATTGCGCGGTCAGGCGACGTGGCTCCCAAACAAAATGAATGTCCTTTTTTTCCCACAAATAGAGCTTTTAGTGGTATTTGACCACCCCTGCGGTTTTTATTTTTTGCGCTATAAACCAAAATAGAGCGACAATTTTGAAAAAAACGCATTATTTTTTACTTTTTGTTATATTAAATATGCCCCAAAAATATATAAAAAAAAACATTTTTTTTCCCTCAGTTTAGGCCGATACGTATTCTTCTACATATTTTTGGTAAAAAAAATCGCAATAAGCGATTATTGATTGGTTTGCGCAAAAGTTATAGCGTTTACAAAATAGGGGATAGTTTTATGGCATTTTTATTAATAATTTTTTTCTTTACTAGTAATGGCGGCGATCAGCGATTTTTATTGTGACTGCAACATTATGGCGGACACATCAGACATTTTTGACACATTTTTGGGACCATTGTCATTTATACAGCAATCACTGCTATATAAATGCAGTGATTCCTGTGTAAATGACACTGGCAGTGAAGGGGTTAACCAGTGGGTGGCAGTGTAGGGGTTAAGTGTTCCTAGGGGTGTGTTACTAACTGTTGGCGGCTGGGCTTTCATTTAGTGAACACTGATCTCTGCTCCAATCACATGGAGCAGAGATCAGCGTCACTAGTTGCTAGGCAGAACGGGAAGATGCTATTTACAACGGCATCTCTCCATTCAGCCGCCCCATGAGACGATCGCAGGTATGCCGACGGCGATCGAGTCCGCGGGATCCGCGACCGGACTCATGGGGGTCCAGACCGCCATGCGAGCGCACCGCCGGAGGCGCGCTCGCGATGGCAGGGCGGCAAATTTAAAGGGACGTACAGGTACGCCCATTTGCCTGCCCGTGCCATTCTGCTGACGTACATCGGCGTGCGCTGGTCGGGAACCGGTTAACCTCCACCTCTGATTCAGAGGATGCTGGTGCTCCTTGTGATAGACTTATGAAAAATTCTCACATATGTGGTATCCTCATACTCAGGAGGAGTAGCAGAATGCATTGGTGGTGTGTAATTATAAATATGCCATTGACATTTTTGTGTAAAATATATTTATTTCCATTTTGTTTTTTGCATTTTCCAAAAACCTGTGGCAAAAAAATGTAATCTTCAAAGGCTCACCATGCCTCTTAAAAATATTTTGTGGTATCTGCTTTTCAAAGTGTAGTTATTGTGTGAGTGTTTTTTTACTGTAGTGGCACTCCAGAAACTCCAAAAGGAGCACCTCCTGAAAGTGCTTCTTGGATTGTGGGCCCCTCTATGCAACTAGACTGCAAAATGTCTACCACTGTCTCACATATGTGGTATTGTATACTTGGGAGGCATATTAGAATGTGTTTTAGGGTGTAATTCTAAGTTTACATATGATGTGTGTGAGAAATAACTTGATATAGACAGAACATCAAGGTTGATTAATTTCAAATTTGTATACCATAGTGGAATTTGCTCATTGTGAGTGCATTAGGACACAAGTGCAGCTGTGCATAGTTTGAACAGCAGTAGCTGTATTTCTGATTTGATTTTCTTAAGCCATTTACTTTTTTCAATTTTAATATTACGGATATTGCTATTGGTAATTTCTTACTAGGTACTGGAGTAATTGTCTATTGTGCATTGCTAACTAAAGCCGAGTATGCACACACAGTTTTTTTTTCCATTCAACCATAGGTTTAATGAAAACAAAACTGACAGTTCCCACATCAACACAAGTGATGTTGATGCAGAGATCTCTCCCGCTGAGATATTGTATTCTGACAGGGGGACTCTAAAGCCCCCTTTCCTCTGCCAGAATACACTGTTTAGAACTCACAGCCATTGACTGTAAGCTCTGATTGAATGCTGGTTTTTCAGTATGACCATTCAGCAGAAGCCAGTTGATAGATCAGCTTCTGTTGAACAGACAGGTGTACACGCAGACCAAAAGTCAGGCGGTTCCTGCTGAACCATCTAATTTTTGGCCCCTGTGTACTGGGCTTATAAGTGTTGGGAATACTGGATGTTACCAAAAAACATCTATAAAAGAGGTGAGCTATTATGCTAATTAGTGCTTAATTAGCATGGTATTTCAGAGTAGCAACTCTGTAGAGTTTACTCTATGGATTCTGTGCATTATGAGTGTATCAAGACAGAAGTGCAGTGGACAGAAGTGCATGGTTTCAACAGCAGTAGCTGTATACGGAATGTAATATTCATCCATTGGATTGTGTATACATAAACACGTACAGTATATATGAATTTGTTTTAATATTTTGAAATAATTTTAAATGTTTTTTACAAATTTTACTCTTCAGCCATGAAGTAGTCAATTCATGTAAAAGGTGGTTTTGGTAGATGGCGGAGACATGGGACAAACATAAATCTATAATAAAGGTAACGAAAATTAATATATATATAATATATATATATATATATATATATATATATATATATATATATATATATATATATATATATATATATATATATATATATATACATATATACACACACACATATATATATATATATATATATATATATATATATATATATATATATATATATATATATTTCACACAGTCTTAATAATATACACTTTGTTTTGTTTTTTGTTTTCTTTAATTAAAGAAATGTAGTAGAATACATTTTGGCTTAAATTAATGAAGAAAGACTATTTATTTGCAAAGGTTTTTTTTTACAGAAACTATGGGAAACATGTTTGTTCCCTTTATATAGTAAAAAAAGAAGAACCCAGTGGTGATTAAATACCTCCAAAAGAAAGCTCTATTTGTTTAAAAAACAATAACTATCCACTCCCCCTTAAGCTATAAAGGCAGCAGAAGAAGGTGTTAATATGCCTTTGCTGCAATGCTTTGCATCATGGTACAAAAAAAGTATCTCCACTGCTGTAATCAGTGGGCAGTATCACAAGACCTTGACCCATTCACAACCCATTATGCGATGCCATCTGAATGTGTAAACAAGGCCTTAGGCCTACGTGAGTGCACTGGCAATATCCTGATTTTTTGGGGGGGATACACACTATTTACAGCAGTGTGGCCTAATAGTGATTGCTTAACCGCTTCCCCTCCAGAAGGTATTACCCCCTTCATGACCAGGACATTTTTTGCTATTCAGCGCTGTGAGACTTTAACTGGCAATTGCATGGTCATGCAACACTGTAGGCAAATAAATTTATATAATTTGTTTTACACAAATAGAGCTTTCTTTTGGTGGTATTTGATCACCTGCTGGTTCTTCTAGAGAAAGAGACAAGGATGTCCTAAATCTCTAAGCAAAGCTGTAGCTGATGAGAATGCATGAGGCATCCCAATATCCAGAGCATGGAACCAGTTATCTTTAGTGGTCCTGTATATGAGGGTATAAACACTACCCATACTAGGCAAAGTACCAACAAGGATCCTTTATACCCTAAGGCCTAGATCCTGGAAAACCTGCTGACTGAGGGAAAAAACGCTTAGAGAGGCTGCCTTCCTAACTGAGCCTTTCCTCAAAACTGGACTGAAAGGCTTCCCCATGCCCTTACCCCCATAACAGAAACAAAGGTTCCCCAATGGGCTCTAGAGCTACACGAGCCAAAATGTACACTACTCCACTTTAATATAGTGTTAAGAGATTTTCCCTAAAGTCCATCCTTGACGATAAGTCTGATATATGTGTTACCCGAGACATCGAGTGACTCGAATATACTTCTCAGAGAACCAGTAAGATACAAAGATAAGTACCGCCTGTAAATGCCCCCACCCACTCACAGTTTGTTCCCAATAGGGGTGTTTGGGTGTTTTGGAGGCATGCCCAGTTTCTCTAAATCTGTCACAGAATCCCCCATGAGTCTCACCCTACTATCCTTCAGGTTCGACCCAAATGGTTCTTTTATCATATGCACTGCCATGTTTCTGTGCATATTGCTAAAGTTATCATTGTCTTGTTTGGAGATGGAATTTATCATTTCTATACGACTGTAAAGTGCTCTTTGTTTTTATTCTTGTGCATTGAAAAACCTTAATAAAAACATTGAAAAAAAAGAAGCTATGACTAAGGCTAGGATGGGATTTTCTGAACACATACGCTGATTATGCTGTAATAAAGAATCAAGTAAATGTTGCTTGTGAGTACTGGCTTTCCAACAATAGTCAAATCTGCACTGAGGTAGGTGTAGCCATGCACCATGCCATTAAATGGTTTCCAATATTGAGCATGCAGGGGAAGCGGGGCTACACTTCCTTATCATTTATGTATGTATATCATTTATGCATGTGTACTGGTTGGAGTTAAATATTTTATTTGCATATTAAAGAACATGACTGGGTTTATCTAGATTATTTGAATGATTTCTGACCAACAGTATGTCAGTTAAGGAAGGAAGAGGGCTGACTGATTAAAGGAGGCAGAGCGGAAGTAGCCATGCTCTCTCTCCCTTGCCATACATCCTAAGGTTCTGCTCTTTCCTACATATCCCTTTCTGCACACCCCAACATTCAGCTCCCTCCTAGAATACCCTTCCTCTACATCCCAACATTCTGCTCTCTTCTAGATATCCCTCCATTCCAATACATCTTAACATTCTGCTCTCTCCTACACATCCCTCCATTCCAATACATCCCAACATTCTGCTCTGAACTGCATATTTCTTTCTCATTCATCCGAACATTGTGCTATCTTCCAGATATCTCTTGCCATGCATTACAACATACTTCTCTCTTCCAGATATCCCCCCCTTTTTTTTAATCCAATACTTTTTATTGAAAATTTACAAGACAAAAAGACGAGAGATCATACGCATGTATAAAAGTATATAAAGCAAGCATTATAACTGTAACTTCATATGCAGTAAAATAATACATAAAGGAATAAAAAGGACCCACCTGATCCTGGCAAGTTTCCTGGCTAAAATTATAGTGCCTAGAGATACTGTCTTCATGGCCCCATCTTTACCCAAGCTGGACCGACAAGAGTTCTCACCTGGAGCTGGCAGGGAAGTCCAGAGCAAGTAGTAAATTCCATGTAGAGAGTCTCGGCTCTCCCTCAAGTACCAGATGCAGCACTCCATCAAGATATTATATGATTAACCACTTCAATACAGGGCACTTAAACACCTTCCTGCCCAGACCAATTTTGAGCTTTCAGCGCTGTCGCACTTTGAATGACAATTGCGCGGTCATGCTACACTGTACCCAAATGAAATTTTTATCATTTTTTTCCCACAAATAGAGCTTTCTTTTGGTGGTATTTGATCACCTCTACGGTTTTTATTTTTTGCGCTACAAATAAAAAAATACCGAAAATTTTGAAAAAAAAAATGTTTTTTTTTGTTTCAGTTTTAAAACTTTGTAAATAAGTACGTTTTCTCCTTCACTGATGGGCACTGATGGGGCTACACTGATGGGCACTGATAAGGTGGCACTGATGGGCACCAATGTGGCACCAATGAAGTGGCACTGATGGGCGGCACTGATGGGCGACACGGATGGGCGACACGGATGGGCGACACGGATGGGCGACACGGACGGACACTGATAGGTGGCACAAATTGGCACTGATAGCTGGCACGGATGGGCGGCACGGATGGGCGGCACGGATGGGCATGGATAGGCGGCACAGGTGGGCATGGATAGGCGGCACAGGTGGGAATAGATAGGCGGCACAGGTGGGCATGGATAGGCGGCACAGGTGGGCATGGATAGGCGGCACAGGTGGGCACTCATAGGCGGCACAGGTGGGCACTCAGGCGGCACAGGTGGGCACTCAGGCGGCACAGGTGGGCACTCATAGGCAGCACAGGTGGGCACTCATAGGCGGCATCGGTGTTATAGTAATGGATGCCAATCAGTGCCAAACAATAATGCATGCCAATCAGTGATGCCCATTGTGGCCACTGATTGGCATCCATTATGGGCACTGATTGGCACCCATTGTGCTGACTGGCACCCTGGTGGTCTAGGGAGGATTATGGATTTTTATTACCTTTTCCCTGGTGGTCTAGTGGTGTCCCTGGTGGTCCAGTGTGGGCATCCTCGGGGGGGCTGTGCTGATAATCGATCAGCACAGACCCCCCCTGTCAGAGGAGCAGCCGATCGGCTCTCCTCTACTCGCGTCTGACAGACGCGAGTGAGGGAAAGCCGATCACCGGCTCTTCCCATTTACACTGTGATCAGCCGTGATTGGACATGGCTGATCACATGGTAAAGAGTCTCCGTCGGAGACTCTTTACCGAGATCGTAGTTGCCGGGTGTCAGACTGACACCCCGCAACAACGATCGCCGCGATGCGCGCCCCCGGGGGCGCGCAGCGGCTCATAATCCTAATCACGTCATATGACGTCCGGTTAGGATTATGAAACCACTTTGCCGCCGTCAATTTGTAATAGGGCGGGCGGCAAGTGGTTAAGGAATAGTTCACCCATGAGACGTTGGATATAACAGGTTGTGTAGAGATCTGCCTTCTAGGAAAGTTTAAGATCCGTTGAAGTCCACAATGTACTTGACCTGAGGACTGAAGCAAAAGAATAAAAAACAGTCCAAACTGAGTAAGCTTAACCCAAATCCTGTTGCAGGATTTATAGATATCAGCTTAGAGAAAAAAAAAACAGCAAAGGCTGAATAGTCTATTCCTCTCTGAATGAAAAACTGGAAATGGATGAGCAAGGGTGGAGTATTACACCCTTCTACAGATGAACTCCTCTAACAGAAAAGACTGGGTTCCGATACCAAAAGCAGGAACCAAGGCCTGTTTGGCCAATGGAGGACATCTGCAATGATTGCCTTTGTTTTTAGCATTAGACCCAAAATAAAACTGTATATTGATCGAACTGGAGGAAAGTATACAGCTTGTGAAACCTTTCCTGATCTGTCACAGCATCCGCATTCAGGGCTTGCTGGCCCAGGCTCCTTGTGAAAAGCTTGTAAGTAAGTGGATGCTAGCAGTTCTAACTCTGGAATCCTGCCCAGAGATTAAATTTACTTGAAGGAACCTGGATGTAGGAACCACTTGTTGCTCAATTGGACAACCAAATATCGATTCCTCCCAGACGTTCTTAACCACTTCTCGCCCAAAGACGTCATATGACGTCTTTGACTTTCAGTGGGAATATCTGAATGATGCCTGCAGCTACAGGCATCATTCAGATATTCTTATTTTCAGGCAGCGATTCTGTGCACCATAAGAATGATCATAGCAGCAGTTCCACTACTTGGTCATTAACACAGGTGACGGGAGGGGACATCCCCCCTTCTGCCACTATCTGGTGCTTCTCTGGGCTCTTCCGTGCCATCGGGGACCCGGAGAAAGAATCGGCCACCGCCAGATGACGACGACCATAGAGATTTCCGGTGACCAGGTGGTCATCAGTCATCTTTATGATCGTCGCAAGCTCGGGTGCGATGTTACGATGTCACGCCCGGGCTGCGGAAGTAAACAAAGCGGCTGATAAGCATGAGATCATGGATTTTTTTTCTGACCTCATGCTTTCCAGCCTAGAGGAGAGATGTGGGGTCTTATTGACTAAAGCCCCGTACACACTATCAGATTGTCTGCTGAGTTTTTCCTTCAGATTTACCAAAACCATGTAGTAGAAGGGCCTGCCTGATTGCATACACATTGAAACTCCTAAGGTTTGACCTCATATTATATGGTTTTGGTAAATCTGAAGGAAAAACTCAGCAGACAATCTGATAGTGTGTACGGGGCTTTAGTGATCCAAAAAAAAATATATATAAAAGAAAGTGTAAAAATAAAAAAATTAAGTCAAATAAAAAATAAAAATAAATAATTTAGAACGCCCCCGTCCCCAGTAGCTCGTACGCAGAAGCGAACACACACATAAGTCCCGCCCACATATGTAAATGCTGTTCAAACCACACATGTGAGATATCGCCGCGTGTGTTAGAGCGCGAATAACAATTTTAGTACTAGACTTCCTCTGTAACTCTAAATATGTAAGCTGTAAAAAAAAAAATTAAAGCATCGCTTATGGAGATTTTTAAGTACCGAAGTTTGCCGTCATTCCATGAGTGTGCGCAATTTTAAAGTGTGACATGTTGGGTATCTATTTACTCTGCATAACATCATCTTTCACATTATACAAAACAATTGGACTAACTTTACTGTTTTGTTATTTTTGAAATCACAAAACAGTTTTTTTTTCAAAAGAAAATGCGTTTGAAAAATTGCTTCGCAAATACCGTGCAAGATAAAAAGTTGCAATGACCGCCATTTTATTCCCTGGGATGTCTGCTAAAAGAAATATATATAATGGTTGGGGGTTCTGAGTAATTTTCTACCAAAAAATGATGATTTTTACATGTAGGAGAGGAGTGCCAGAATAGTCCTAGGAAGGAAGTTGTTAATGTAGACACGTTGAAAATTTAGGGAGATTCCTTGTCACTAGGGATGGGACAAACAACCCCCAGGTTGATTCACACCAGAACACCTTGAACAGGGAAAAAGTTATAGCGAACATGCAAACTCTATTAAAGTGTACTGGACACGGACATGAAAAAGTCCTCCTTTTAAAGGCTCATATGCAAGTTATTGCCATAAAAAGTGTATGGGGACCCGGGTACTGCCCTAGGGGACATGTATCAATGTAAACAAAGCTTTTAAAACAACTGTTTTTTCAGTAGCAGTAATTTTAATAATGATTAAATTAAAACAATAAAAATGAAATATTATTTTAAATATAGTGCCTGGGGGTCCCCTTAGTCTGCCTGTAAAGTGGCGCATCTATGCAATGTGTAGAACAGTGCCACAACAATAATGACATTTCTGAAGGAAAAAAATGTCATTTAAACTTGCTCACGGCTGTAATGTATTTCCGGCTCCCAGCAATATAGATGAAAAATCATGGAAAAAAATCCAAATCCCAAAGGGCTTGGCATGGATTTTAGGTGACCCCACACCATTTGTTTTCTTAATTCTATCATAGGGTTTCCCTTAATCACTTCAATACACTGTATCATATACTCTACACTGCACTATATACCCTGTACTGTATTATATATACAGTGGTGTGAAAAAGTGTTTGCCCCCTTCCTCATTTCCTGTTCCTTTGCATGTTTGTCACACTTAAGTGTTTCGGAACATCAAACCAATTTAAACAATAGTCAAGGACAACACAAGTAAACACAAAATGCAATTTGTAAATGAAGGTGTTTATTATTAAAGGTGAAAAAAAATCCAAACCATCATGGCCCTGTGTGAAAAAGTGATTGCCCCCCTTGTTAAAACATACTATAACTGTGGTTGTCCACACCTGAGTTCAATTTCTCTAGCCACACCCAGGCCTGATTATTGCCACACCTGTTCACAATCAAGGCATCACTTAAATAGGAGCTGCTTGACACAGTAAGGTCCACCAGAAGATCCTTAAAAGCTACACATCATGCCCAGACCCAAAGAAATTCAGGAACAATTGAGAAAGAAAGTAATTGAGATCTATCAGTCTGGAAAGGGTTATAAAGCCATTTCCAAAGCTTTGGGAATCCAGCGAACCACAGTGAGAGCCATTATCCACAAATGGCGAAGACATGGAACAGTGGTGAACCTTCCCAGGAGTGGCCGGCCGCCCAAAATTACCCCAAGAGCGCAGCGACGACTCATCCAAGAGGTCACAAAAGACCCCACAACAACGTCCAAGGAACTGCAGGCCTCACTTGCCTCAGTTAAGGTCAGCGTTCATGCCTCCACCATCAGGAAAAGACTGGGCAAAAATGGCCTGCATGGCAGAGTTCCAAGGAGAAAACCACTGCTGAGCAAAAAGAACATCAAAGCTCGTCTCAATTTCTCCACAACACATCTTGATGATCCCCAAGACTTTTGGGACAACATTCTGTGGACCGATGAGACAAAAGTGGAACTCTTTGGAAGGTGTGTGTCCAAGTATATCTGGCGTAGAAGGAACACTGCATTTCATAAAAAGAACATTATACCAACAGTAAAATATGGTGGAGGTAGTGTGATGGTCTGGGGCTGTTTTGCTGCTTCAGGACCTGGAAGACTTGCCGTGATAAAAGGAACTATGAATTCTGCTGTCTACCAAGAGATCCTGAAGGAGAATGTCCGACCATCTGTTCGTGTACTCAAGCTGAAACGAACTTGGGTTCTGCAGCAGGACAATGATCCTAAACACACCAGCAAGTCCACCACCGAATGGCTGAAGAAAAACAAAATGAAGACTTTGGAGTGGCCTAGCCAAAGTCCTGACCTGAATCCTATTGAGATGTTGTGGTATGACCTTAAAAAGGCCGTTCATGCTCGAAAACCCTCTAATGTAACTGAATTAGGACAATTCTGCAAAGATGAGTGGGCCAAAATTCCTCCAGGACGCTGTAAAAGCCTCATTGCACGTTTTCGCAAACGCTTGGTTGCAGTTGTTGCTGCTAAGGGTGGCCCAACCAGTTATTAGGTTTAGGGGGCAATCACTTTTTCACACAGGGCCATGATGGTTTGGATTTTTTTTCACCTTTAATAATAAACACCTTCATTTACAAATTGCATTTTGTGTTTACTTGTGTTGTCCTTGACTATTGTTTAAATTGGTTTGATGTTCCGAAACACTTAAGTGTGACAAACATGTAAAGGAACAGGAAATGAGGAAGGGGGCAAACACTTTTTCACACCACTGTACGTCACAGACTGCACTATATACTCTCTACTGTATTATATATATCTAGAGGTACCACCATAGGGGCTGTTAAGTGTTGTAGCCCACCTATCACCCTGCCTGGCCTAGCGTTCACCTTTCAGATATTCCAAGACAGAAAAACAGTCCATGTGCTTGTTTTTATGTTTTATTGAGGGATTTGAACTTGGATGGGGTATAGGAAATATGGAATGCCCAATGGAATTTTGCAGAACTTGCTGGGACAACAATATACACTCAGGTATATACACTCCATTTCTTCTTCTGCACATCACTTCCTTTCTAATGTTCACTCCTCTCTCCTCCTGCACATTTCTTCCTCTCTTATGTTCACTCCTCTCTCGTCCTGCACATTGCTTCCTCTCTAATGTTCACTCCTCTCTCCTCCTGCACATCGCTTCCCCTCTAATGTTCAGGCAAAGCTAGCACAAAGTGGATAAACCTGACATTGGCTCCACTAGGCCTTAGCAATTTCCCATTACAGGCAGGGATTGTGGGCCTCTATAGTGTAGCAAGAAAGTCTCTGGTGCTAGCTGTCCTATATGCAGCTACTGAGCCCAGTCAGCCATTTTCAGGCCCTGCCAGCCCTCCTGGCTGCAGCTGCCCTTCTCTACAGTTCATTCCTCTGGCACTGCAACCGTCCCAGTCCTCTCAGGCGTGCCTCCCAAGTTCTCTAAGGTCTGTGCATGTCACTCACCAGCCCTCCTGGCTGCAACTAGTTGTTCTTCTCCCTGGAGACTTGCCTCGCAGTCACAAAGAACACTGTAACCCCTCACAGATAATCTTGTTGGGCACGGGAACCATCCCTGCTATCAAAAATTATTTAAAACATTGAAATGACATGCCCCTGTCAAACAGGTGCGGAACAATTGGGCCTTGGGTGTTGGTGGTGCCTGAAAACTGTAACCCCTCACAGTTACTTTTGTTGGGTGCAGGAACGGGCCCTGCTATTAAAACATATTTAAAAAATTGAAATGACATGCCCCTGTGAAACAGGTGCAGAAAAATTGGGTCTTGGGTGGTGGTGCCTGAACACTGTAACCCCTCACAGTTATGCCCTCTACACACGAAAATGTGCAATTGGATTGTGTTGTCAAAAAAGCCGATTGTGTGTGGGCTCCATCTGACTTTTTCCCATTGGAATTTCCGACACACAAAGTTTGAGAGCTGGATCTATAATTTTTTCGGACAACAAAATATGATAGTTTAAATTCCGATCGTGTGTAGACAATTCCAATGGACAAAGTGCCACGCATGCTCAGAATAAATTATGAGACGAAAGCTATTGGCTACTGTTTACAGTCCCATCATACGTGTTTTACGCCACCGCGTTCAGAACGATCGGATTTTCCAACAACTTTATGCGACCGTGTGTATGCTAGACAAGTTTGGGCCAAAATCCGTCTAAAAAAATCAGCCCTGGGCACTGGGAATTGTTTAAAACCAAGTCAGCTGGCCACCTTCTCCACCGCTCTTCCTCTGACAGAACGAAGCCTCAGAAACACATGGTGCAGGAAATGGTAACCTCCCAGGGTCTAGAAGGGCATTAATGATTCCTCCCCTTGATATCACAAATTCTCGGGTCCTTTTGCAGGCTTTGCAGAATCAGGGAGCCCATGCAGTGTAAGTTTGAATAGGCACAAGATTCTGAGTCCTCTGGGTCACTAAAGATGACATTGGCAGGAACTACCTCCTAACAGCTATTTACAACTCTTTGGCCGCGTACACACGGGCGGATTGTCTGTCCAACTTAGTCCGCTGAACAGTGTTTCAGCGGACAATCCGCTCGTGTGTGGGCTTCAGCGGACTTTTTCAGCGGACAGTCTGACGAACAAAGTCTTACGGAATTTCCGTAAGACAGTCCGTTCAAACTTGGTTTTGTCTGTCCAAACTTGGTTTCAGCGGACAGTCCGCTCGTGTGTAGGCAAGTTGGACGGACTAAGTATGGCGCATGCTCAGAAAGGATTTACACGGCCGAAGGTTGCATTGCAGTGTATAGGACATCGTTTTTCTAGTCCCATCGTACGTGCTGTACACGTCATCACGCACGCTTTCAGCGGACTGTCTGCTCATCGTGTGTGGTCAAGTCCGTTCATGCGAATTTTGAACGGACTGTCTGTCGGATTGTCTGCCGAACTTAGTTGGGCAGACAATCCGCCCGTGTGTACGCGGCCTTTGGGTTTGTGGGGACTGAAAACCATCCCTTGAAGACTACTCAATGTTATCCTCTACATCCATGCTGACACAATCCTCCTCCTCTTCCTCCTGTTTGTTTGGCAGCCCTACAGAAATGGTATCTGCATAAGGAGGGCCTTGAGAGGAAAGGAAGCCATCCTCTTCCTCCCGCTGTTCAGTCTCAAGTGCCCTGTCCATGATTCCATGAAGCATGTGCTCCAGCAAGAAGACCAGAGGCACAGTGTCACTGATGCATGCATTGTTGCTGCTCACCATCCTTGTGGCCTGCCCAAATGGTGACAGGACAGTGCATGCATCCTTTATCAGTAGGCACTGGCATGGCAAAATGAAGCCAAGCTCCCCTGAGCCTATCCTGGTGCCATACTCACACAGGTACTCACTGATGGCCCTCTGCTGTGTGTGGCCGCTGCAGCATTGCCAATGTTGAGTTCCACCCGGTGGGCATGTCAAAAATGTTGGTGGGAAGGTTAAATTCCCATTAAAGGTCAGCCAGCCGAGCACTGGCATTGTATGACAGCAGGAAATTTTCACAGACTTGTCTGGCCTGCCTCAGAAGAGGTATGGTAGGGGTTGAGTTCCCTGATGAGGAGCAAGGAGAAGTCTGCATTTTTTTATGATGTGGGTTTTATTCAGGCGCTGTTGCAAACGAACTACATGGGAGGTCATCATATGTCTTGTCAAGCATGTGGTGGCCAAGCAGCTGGTGTTCCGGCCATGCTTCATCTGTCTAATACAGGGATTGCAAACAGCAACACTGCGGTCTGCTGCACATGTGTTGAAAAAAAGCCCAATAAACTTTTGGAAGTCAGCGGGGAGTGAGCAGTGGTCTGAACCTGTGGAGCTCTATGGTGTGATGCAATAGGGTGATTGCCCTCAAGTTGGCCCCTGGAGGACATCCTGCCTCGTTGGGTGTGTGACTCCTCCTGCTCACTTTCCTCCTCTGTTCTCTCAGGCACCCAAGTACAGTCAGTGACCTCATCATCCCCTCCCTCCTCGTCACTGGCGCAAACTTGGAAGTATGCTTCAGCTGCGGAAACATGACTGCTAGTTTCTTGTCCTTCTGTGGCACTCCCTCTCTCTAGGCTCACATTACTCTCTTCCTTAACCTGGGAACCAACATTCAAATTGCTGTGCATCCTCCAGTAGCATGTAATCAACACTATGTATAATGTATAATTCTGGTGCATCCTCGTGCATGATGGTGGGGCTACAGAAGGAGTAACTGTGTTAAAAATGACACCCTGCCTTTGAACAATCATAGCTCTCACAGCACATCACGCTGTGATTGGTCAAAGCATGCAGGTCAGGTGCGTGCTTTGGCCAATCAGCAGCCATCAATGCGCTGCGATCTCACAGTGCATTATGGGGCACTCGTCGGCGTGCAAAAGTCCCATGAGTGTCCCATATGTTCGTGTGTTCATAGAATTCTGGTGACATAGAACAAATGAACACCTGATGTTCGAGTTGAACTTATAATAAGCTTGAACGTGTGCATTCATTTTCGTCCAAATGCATTTTTGTCCAAATTTCAGGCATTTTCGTTATCGTTTTGACAAACGATAATGAAAGCACAGAATCAGAAAAACGAAAGATCCGACATTAATAAATGCTTTATTTTCGTTTTCATTTTGGCACAGCTTCAGGACCTGGAAGACTTGCCGTGATAAAAGGAACTATGAATTCTGCTGTCTACCAAGAGATCCTGAAGGAGAATGTCCGACCATCTGTTCGTGTACTCAAGCTGAAACGAACTTGGGTTCTGCAGCAGGACAATGATCCTAAACACACCAGCAAGTCCACCACCGAATGGCTGAAGAAAAACAAAATGAAGACTTTGGAGTGGCCTAGCCAAAGTCCTGACCTGAATCCTATTGAGATGTTGTGGTATGACCTTAAAAAGGCCGTTCATGCTCGAAAACCCTCTAATGTAACTGAATTAGGACAATTCTGCAAAGATGAGTGGGCCAAAATTCCTCCAGGACGCTGTAAAAGCCTCATTGCACGTTTTCGCAAACGCTTGGTTGCAGTTGTTGCTGCTAAGGGTGGCCCAACCAGTTATTAGGTTTAGGGGGCAATCACTTTTTCACACAGGGCCATGATGGTTTGGATTTTTTTTCACCTTTAATAATAAACACCTTCATTTACAAATTGCATTTTGTGTTTACTTGTGTTGTCCTTGACTATTGTTTAAATTGGTTTGATGTTCCGAAACACTTAAGTGTGACAAACATGTAAAGGAACAGGAAATGAGGAAGGGGGCAAACACTTTTTCACACCACTGTACGTCACAGACTGCACTATATACTCTCTACTGTATTATATATATCTAGAGGTACCACCATAGGGGCTGTTAAGTGTTGTAGCCCACCTATCACCCTGCCTGGCCTAGCGTTCACCTTTCAGATATTCCAAGACAGAAAAACAGTCCATGTGCTTGTTTTTATGTTTTATTGAGGGATTTGAACTTGGATGGGGTATAGGAAATATGGAATGCCCAATGGAATTTTGCAGAACTTGCTGGGACAACAATATACACTCAGGTATATACACTCCATTTCTTCTTCTGCACATCACTTCCTTTCTAATGTTCACTCCTCTCTCCTCCTGCACATTTCTTCCTCTCTTATGTTCACTCCTCTCTTGTCCTGCACATTGCTTCCTCTCTAATGTTCACTCCTCTCTCCTCCTGCACATCGCTTCCCCTCTAATGTTCAGGCAAAGCTAGCACAAAGTGGATAAACCTGACATTGGCTCCACTAGGCCTTAGCAATTTCCCATTACAGGCAGGGATTGTGGGCCTCTATAGTGTAGCAAGAAAGTCTCTGGTGCTAGCTGTCCTATATGCAGCTACTGAGCCCAGTCAGCCATTTTCAGGCCCTGCCAGCCCTCCTGGCTGCAGCTGCCCTTCTCTACAGTTCATTCCTCTGGCACTGCAACCGTCCCAGTCCTCTCAGGCGTGCCTCCCAAGTTCTCTAAGGTCTGTGCATGTCACTCACCAGCCCTCCTGGCTGCAACTAGTTGTTCTTCTCCCTGGAGACTTGCCTCGCAGTCACAAAGAACACTGTAACCCCTCACAGATAATCTTGTTGGGCACGGGAACCGTCCCTGCTATCAAAAATTATTTAAAACATTGAAATGACATGCCCCTGTCAAACAGGTGCGGAACAATTGGGCCTTGGGTGTTGGTGGTGCCTGAAAACTGTAACCCCTCACAGTTACTTTTGTTGGGTGCAGGAACGGGCCCTGCTATTAAAACATATTTAAAAAATTGAAATGACATGCCCCTGTGAAACAGGTGCAGAAAAATTGGGTCTTGGGTGGTGGTGCCTGAACACTGTAACCCCTCACAGTTATGCCCTCTACACACGAAAATGTGCAATTGGATTGTTTTGTCAAAAAAGCCGATTGTGTGTGGGCTCCATCTGACTTTTTCCCATTGGAATTTCCGACACACAAAGTTTGAGAGCTGGATCTATCATTTTTTCGGACAACAAAATATGATAGTTTAAATTCCGATCGTGTGTAGACAATTCCAATGGACAAAGTGCCACGCATGCTCAGAATAAATTATGAGACGAAAGCTATTGGCTACTGTTTACAGTCCCATCATACGTGTTTTACGCCACCGCGTTCAGAACGATCGGATTTTCCAACAACTTTATGCGACCGTGTGTATGCTAGACAAGTTTGGGCCAAAATCCGTCTAAAAAAATCAGCCCTGGGCACTGGGAATTGTTTAAAACCAAGTCAGCTGGCCACCTTCTCCATCGCTCTTCCTCTGACAGAACGAAGCCTCAGAAACACATGGTGCAGGAAATGGTAACCTCCCAGGGTCTAGAAGGGCATTAATGATTCCTCCCCTTGATATCACAAATTCTCGGGTCCTTTTGCAGGCTTTGCAGAATCAGGGAGCCCATGCAGTGTAAGTTTGAATAGGCACAAGATTCTGAGTCCTCTGGGTCACTAAAGATGACATTGGCAGGAACTACCTCCTAACAGCTATTTACAACTCTTTGGCCGCGTACACACGGGCGGATTGTCTGTCCAACTTAGTCCGCTGAACAGTGTTTCAGCGGACAATCCGCTCGTGTGTGGGCTTCAGCGGACTTTTTCAGCGGACAGTCTGACGAACAAAGTCTTACGGAATTTCCGTAAGACAGTCCGTTCAAACTTGGTTTTGTCTGTCCAAACTTGGTTTCAGCGGACAGTCCGCTCGTGTGTAGGCAAGTTGGACGGACTAAGTATGGCGCATGCTCAGAAAGGATTTACACGGCCGAAGGTTGCATTGCAGTGTATAGGACATCGTTTTTCTAGTCCCATCGTACGTGCTGTACACGTCATCACGCACGCTTTCAGCGGACTGTCTGCTCATCGTGTGTGGTCAAGTCCGTTCATGCGAATTTTGAACGGACTGTCTGTCGGATTGTCTGCCGAACTTAGTTGGGCAGACAATCCGCCCGTGTGTACGCGGCCTTTGGGTTTGTGGGGACTGAAAACCATCCCTTGAAGACTACTCAATGTTATCCTCTACATCCATGCTGACACAATCCTCCTCCTCTTCCTCCTGTTTGTTTGGCAGCCCTACAGAAATGGTATCTGCATAAGGAGGGCCTTGAGAGGAAAGGAAGCCATCCTCTTCCTCCCGCTGTTCAGTCTCAAGTGCCCTGTCCATGATTCCATGAAGCATGTGCTCCAGCAAGAAGACCAGAGGCACAGTGTCACTGATGCATGCATTGTTGCTGCTCACCATCCTTGTGGCCTGCCCAAATGGTGACAGGACAGTGCATGCATCCTTTATCAGTAGGCACTGGCATGGCAAAATGAAGCCAAGCTCCCCTGAGCCTATCCTGGTGCCATACTCACACAGGTACTCACTGATGGCCCTCTGCTGTGTGTGGCCGCTGCAGCATTGCCAATGTTGAGTTCCACCCGGTGGGCATGTCAAAAATGTTGGTGGGAAGGTTAAATTCCCATTAAAGGTCAGCCAGCCGAGCACTGGCATTGTATGACAGCAGGAAATTTTCACAGACTTGTCTGGCCTGCCTCAGAAGAGGTATGGTAGGGGTTGAGTTCCCTGATGAGGAGCAAGGAGAAGTCTGCATTTTTTTATGATGTGGGTTTTATTCAGGCGCTGTTGCAAACGAACTACATGGGAGGTCATCATATGTCTTGTCAAGCATGTGGTGGCCAAGCAGCTGGTGTTCCGGCCATGCTTCATCTGTCTAATACAGGGATTGCAAACAGCAACACTGCGGTCTGCTGCACATGTGTTGAAAAAAAGCCCAATAAACTTTTGGAAGTCAGCGGGGAGTGAGCAGTGGTCTGAACCTGTGGAGCTCTATGGTGTGATGCAATAGGGTGATTGCCCTCAAGTTGGCCCCTGGAGGACATCCTGCCTCGTTGGGTGTGTGACTCCTCCTGCTCACTTTCCTCCTCTGTTCTCTCAGGCACCCAAGTACAGTCAGTGACCTCATCATCCCCTCCCTCCTCGTCACTGGCGCAAACTTGGAAGTATGCTTCAGCTGCGGAAACATGACTGCTAGTTTCTTGTCCTTCTGTGGCACTCCCTCTCTCTAGGCTCACATTACTCTCTTCCTTAACCTGGGAACCAACATTCAAATTGCTGTGCATCCTCCAGTAGCATGTAATCAACACTATGTATAATGTATAATTCTGGTGCATCCTCGTGCATGATGGTGGGGCTACAGAAGGAGTAACTGTGTTAAAAATGACACCCTGCCTTTGAACAATCATAGCTCTCACAGCACATCACGCTGTGATTGGTCAAAGCATGCAGGTCAGGTGCGTGCTTTGGCCAATCAGCAGCCATCAATGCGCTGCGATCTCACAGTGCATTATGGGGCACTCGTCGGCGTGCAAAAGTCCCATGAGTGTCCCATATGTTCGTGTGTTCATAGAATTCTGGTGACATAGAACAAATGAACACCTGATGTTCGAGTTGAACTTATAATAAGCTTGAACGTGTGCATTCATTTTCGTCCAAATGCATTTTTGTCCAAATTTCAGGCATTTTCGTTATCGTTTTGACAAACGATAATGAAAGCACAGAATCAGAAAAACGAAAGATCCGACATTAATAAATGCTTTATTTTCGTTTTCATTTTGGCACAGTTCAATACAGATAGGAGATTCGACGTGACTCTGACAATAACAATCTGTGTCTATTGAACTTGTATCATAACAAACCATTCATTCACACAGGGGCAACACAACTTCCAGCGTGACTTTGGGAGGCAACTTGGACACGACTTGAGTGTGAATCACAGCGTGACTTACAACACGACTTTAATGTAAAAGAAAAAACGGCATGGGTTGCCCTTCAAGAGCATACCAGGCTCTTCGGGTCTGGTATGGATATTAAGGGGAACCCTGCGCCCAAAAAATGGCATGGGGGTCCCCCTCAAAATCCATACCAGACTCTTATTCGAGCACACAACCTGGCAGGCCACAGGAAAAGAGGGGGGGGGGGGCGAGAGAGCGCCCCCCTCCTGAACCGTACCAGGCCACATGCCCTCAACATTGGGAGGATGCTTTGGGGTAGCCCCTCAAAGCACCTTGTCCCCATGTTGATGAGGACAAGGGCCTCATCCCCACAACCCTGGCCAGTGGTTGTTGGGGTCTGCGGGCAGGGGGCTTATCGGAATCTGGAAGCCCCCCCAGATCCCAGCCTCCCCCCGTGTGACATGGTAAGGGGGTACAAAAGTACCCCTACCATTTCACAAAAAAAGTGACAAAAAAGTGTTAAAAATGATAGGCGACGGTCTTTGACAAGTCCTTTATTAAAGCGGGAGTCCGCCGGGAGTCCGCGTTTTTTTTTTTTTTTTAAAAGCCAGCAGCTACAAATACTGCAGCTGCTGACTTTTAAAATAGTGACACTTACCTGTCCACCGCGCCCACGATGTCGGCACCCGAAGCCGATCTCTCGATCGTCTCTCGGGTGCTGCTGCCGCCATCTTGGGTATGGGAATCAGGAAGTGGAGCCTTTCGGCTTCATTTCCCGGTTCCCTACAGCGCATGCGCGAGTCGCGCTGCGCAATAAGGATGGACCCGCTGCCTCTGGGAGCTGTGTGTTTCCCAGCAGGCAGCGGGGGACTTTCGGAAAGGGGCGTAATCTACGCCCCTTTCCACAGAGAGCTATCCCAGAAGTGGGTGCAGATACCTGTACTGTACAGGTATCTGCACCCCCCTCCCCCCTGAAAGGTGCCAATTGCGGCGCCGGAGGGGGGGAGGGTTCCAATGAGCGGAAGGTCCACTTTAGGGTGGACCTCCGCTTTAAAGTCTTCTTTCATCTTCTTTCTTCTGGTCTTCTTCCTCCTTCCTTTCTGCATCCTTCGGTTTCTTCCTCCATCTTTTTCTTCCTCTGATCCTCTTCTTCCTCCGCAGAAATGTCAGGGCAGTGCTACACATTGATGTCACTCCTGCTCACATGGAAGCACGGGCGTACGTTTTGTGTATTTTATTGCAGCAAACCTTTTAGAAACGTTCTTTGTATGTTCGTTTTTGAACTTTTTTACAAATAAAAGTAATAGTAATCAGCATGGATTCACGAAGAATCGTTTTTGCCAAACCAATCTATTAAACTTCTATGAGGAGGTGTGCTGCCATCTAGATAAAGGAAGGCCCGTAGACGTGGTGTATCTGGATTTTGCAAAAGCATTTGACACAGTTCTCCATAAACATTTATTGTACAAAGTAAGGTCCATTGGCATGGACCATAGGGTGAGTACATGGATTGAAAACTGGCCACAAGGGCGAGTTCAGAGAGTGGTAATAAATGGGGTATACTCAGAATGGTCAGGGGTGGGAAGTGGGGTCCCCCAGGGTTCTGTGCTGGGACCAATCCTATTTATTTTGTTCATAAATGACCTGGAGGTTGGGGTAAACAGCTCAATCTCTGCATTTGCGGGTGAAACTAAGCTAAGCAGGGCAATAACTTCTCTGCAGGACGTAGAAACCTTGCAAGAAGATCTGAACAAATGAATATGGTGGGCAGCTACATGGCAAATGAGGTTCAATGTAGAAAAACGTAAAATAATGCAATTGGGTGGATAAAAATATGATAGCAATCTACTCACTAGGGGGTGATCCTCTGGGGGAATCTAGGATGGAAAAGGACCTGGGGGTATTAGTGCATGATAGGCTCAGCAATGGCATGCAATGCCAAGGTGCTGCTAACAAAGCAAACGGAATATTGGCATGCATTAAAAAGGGTACTCCATCTATAAAGAGATAATTCTCTCACTCTACAAGACTTTGGTCCAGCCTCACCTGGAGTACGCCGTCCAGTTCTGGGCACCAGTCCTCAGGAAGGATGTACTGGAAATGGAGCGAGTACAAAGAAGGGCAACAGAGCTAATAAAGGGACTTATCTCTGGAGAAAAGACGCTTGAGAGGGGATATGATTTCAATTTACAAATACCATACTAGTGACCCCACAATAGGGATAAAACTTTTTTGTGGAAGGGAGTTTAATAAGACACGTGGCCACTCACTAAAATTAGAAGAAAAGAGGTTTAACCTTAAACTGCATAGAGGAGTGGCAAGGATGTGGAATTCCCTTCCACAGGTGGTGGTTTCAATGGGGGGCATTGATAGTTTCAAAAATCTATTAGATAAGCACCTGAACAACCACAACATACAGGGATATACAATGTAATACTGACATATAATCACTCACATAGGTTGGACTTAATGGACTTGTGTCTAGTTTCAACCTCACCTACTATGTTTGCTATGAAAAATGATTCCTTGACAAAGTTTAACTCAATGTGGGACTCCTCGCTAGCACATCCACACTCTTCTATGGCATAAATATGAATTTCCCCAATATTTGTGTATCCTACCCTATTACCTCCTCATATGTGTAAAGCTTCCATGAAGAACAATGTAACATACGGGTTGGCTGTGTTGTCACTCCCTCAAGACACAGTGTGTTCCCAGATGGGGTGTCTGGGGGGGGGGGGGAGATAATGCCCTTCACCTCCCATTAAGCTATTAGAAGTACTTCTGGTGTTCAAATATGATTGTTATTTGTTTGCTCTGTCATCTGTAATCAAATAACTACTGTATGTACCTTTAGTGTATTGATATATGACAGATACTGTTTTCCACTTTTTTAATCTCTTTTTTTTTTTTAAACCAAATAAAAATATTGAACCATAAATAAACAAATAAAACTGTTAAAAAATTACAATAAAATAAAAACATTTAAAAGCACATAATCACCAAAGTACACAACCCATAGTACGTGCCTGTGTCTGTAACCATAAATTGAGCCACACATGTAAGGTATCACCTAAAATTCATTATTAACTCTAATCTGGTAACCTGTAAAGACTTTTAAAGCATTGCCAAAGGAGAATTTGGGTTAGCATAATTTTTCTTGCACTTTCACTGACACACACGATTTTAACTGCTAGCTGACCAGCTGCCGCACTTATACTGTGGCAGGTTGGCACAGCTGCACAAATCGGCGTAGCTGTACATCACTCCTTTAAGATGTCATAGCAGGCACGCATGCGCCACTGGAGGCACGATGTCTGCTATTTTTAGCTCTGATCGCTGTATAAATGTCAATTGTGCCAAAATAGTGTCAAAAGTGTGCGATCTGTCAGCCGCAATGTTGCAGTCCTTATAAAAATCACAGATCGCTAACATTACTAGTAAAAAAAATAATGGATATTTATTATAGCAAAACATACAAAATATTGTGGTTTTTTTCAAAATTGTTGTTTTTTTTTTTGTTTATAGCGCAAAAAATAAAAACTGCACTGGTGATCAAGTACCACTCTATTTGTGGGGAAAAAAAGGACATATATTTTGTATGGGTACAGGGTCGCACAACCACACAATTGTCAGTTAAAGCAACATAATGCCATATCACAAACAATGGCCTGGTCAGGAAGGGGTCAATATCTACTTGAAAATGGCCGCTGGTGACTTCCAGAGCCATGGGAAAATGGCTGCCGGTTTATTTCCGGCGACTGTATCTACATTAAATGGCTGCTAAAGGACAACTAAAATGCTTGGATCTGTGTATTTTGATCTGTTTACATTTTTTTTTTTTGGCCAAATATCTACAAACTTTTTTCTGGCCTCTGAGCCACTAGAAAATGGCTCAGAGGCCAACATCTATCCAGCCTTTCAGCCACTAGAAAATGGCCGTCAAATGCATGTTTACACCATATTTGGTAAATATCTATTTGAAAATGGCCGCCGCCTGACTTCCAGAGCCACGGGAAAATGGCTGCTAAATGACATTTAAAACACACATAAAAAGACACTTCTCAATGCCTCTAGTTATCCCCTGATGAAGTCATGTGACAGTGACGAACACGTGCGGGAACACGAGGAATCGGAAGTGACGTGGGTGAGCTCACAGCTCGTTTGTTATATGCCTATTTGATACTTCTTATTGTAAGTACCTTGATTTTACTTTTACTGTTTTGTCAATAAACATTTGGAAATACTACATTATTGTGCATCACTCTTTACATCCCCCCATGCCCCATGCAAGGTTCATTGGATGCAGACACGCCAGAGACAATAGGGGGATTCTGATTCCAGACGAGAGACACACATCAGTGAAGCCGGATACGCCATACTGGGAGGCTGCCAGGAAACACATTGAGATATACCTACATGCTGTTACCTTACAGCAGTAAGGTAATGGTAGTAGGGTACATCTATACATTACTCTGCATAGGAACCAGGAAGTCACCTATCATCAGCACTTTATGCCAGAGGATTGTCACCAGCACTTTGTAATTTTATGCTGGCACTGCTAATATACAGCCACTTATCTATCTTGCAACTTATATGGACATTACTTATCTTTTTTGCTTTCACCTATAAGAACATTTGCGGCATATACTTACCCTGTTTCCCCGAAAAAAATACCTAGCGTGATTGTCAGTGATGGCTGCAATATAAGCTATAGGACTGGATATATATTGACCTTTGAACATTGCCTCTTTCAACCATGTCTTTCCTTGAGCATCTTTGCACACAGTATTTAGGTTCATAGCGCAGCACTACCTTCACTTTATATATTCTCTGGGTTCTGATATTTCCTTCAGTGTTGCAGTATATTGTTAAAAAACGCACACATTTGGTAGTGCAGGAATATCATTGTATTATATATCTGATATCTATTCCCACCCATTCCTGCAGCCACCATGAATGTCTTTTCTTTCCTTGATAAGAGGCAGGTCAATCTAGAGGAGGTGTTCAATACAGACACTCCTACCAATAAAAGTAGCGACTTAGCCTTATGAGAAAGTTAGGTCACAATATGAAAAAGAAGTTTAGTTTATGGTGGGACGTAACTACCTTTGAACGATATCTTAAAGATAGTATTGTCCCGTGACGTCTTAGATGAGACATAATACCGAACGATGGTCTAACAGACCAGGAATCGATCGATGACTGGTTTAAATTTTTTAATGGTAAAGGTTTAGAACTTTTATCGTTTTTATTAGAGAGGAAAAGGAAGAGAATGAAAATAATAGATCAGATTATATCAGAGGTAAAAGAGGAACTAGATGACTATAAAGATACAGCAGAGTTGCAACTCTCACAACACAACTGAACAGAGATCTCACAAAAAAGGACAAAGAAGTACAACGCAGGAAGGGCAAAAAATATAGTCGGGACATGAACTGTTAGCCCTTGTACACACGGTCGAAGGTTCCGTCGGAATGTGTCCTATCGGACCGTGTTGTCGGATAATCCGACTGTGTGTGGTATGTATCGGACTGATTCCATCGGAAAATCCGTCGGACCCAATTTTCCAACTTGTTGGAAATATTTTCCGACCAACTGGTTCGATCGGACATACTCTGATCATGTGTCGAGAATTTTGATCGGACCAAGTGCCACGCATGCTCAGATCAAATTCCTACATCAAAGCTATTAGCTACTAGTCTGAACGTAGTCCCATCGTAACGAAATTAAGTCATCACGTTCTGAATGATCGGATTTTTCGACAACTTAGTCCGACCGTGTGTATGCAACAGTTTCGGACAAGATCCGACGGACAAAATCCGTCGGATTTGGTTGGCAGAATGTCCGACCGTGTGTACAGGGGCTTAGAGTCCATCCACAGCAAATCAACACTGAAACAAACCATAATACACAGCACAGACCCCACCAAAAACCATACGAGAGAAATAGGAGAGAAACCCCAAGACAACAAGGATATGAAGATAGACAGGGGAAGTATAATTAACATACACCATACCCTAATGATAGAAGACCTCCACAATATAAACGTACTCCACAGAATGGATGGAAAAAAACATTTTGGAAAAACAACAAGAAAAACAATGACCAAAACAACTGTCAGAGTCCACAATATGATCAAAGAGATAATAGAGGATATCCATATAACCAGAGAGATAATAGGGACGTCCCCCATCACAATAGGGGACGTCCATACGAAACATATGATCAGAGGATAAGGAGCCCAGAACGACATCAAGAATGAAAAGATGGAGACCGTAGAGGCCCCCCACCACAAGGACCCCATCGACCATACGAAAGGACCCCTGTACCTACATACAACTACTATGCACCTCTGAGTTACAGACCAGATGAGGATAGATCTGAGAGACATCATCATTCCAAAATGTATTATGACAGGTCTTTTTTAGAGAGAGGCAGAGAACACCCCCCACCAAGGAACATGGCGGAAGTAAGAGAGACCAGGAGAACACCAGAAAGAAGAGAGGGTGCAGAGGAGGCAAGAGAGAACAAAAGAAAAAGGGAATAAAAGGTGAAGGGATCTTAAATCTAACTGGACAGCAACTTACCCATGAAGAAATTGGAGTCCTTGACAAAGGCCTCAAATATACACCCACAAAACTTGGATAAGTTTCAGACATACATTGGGATTCAGAAATATGTCAGAAAACTTAACATCAAGAAGTACCATATTTATCGTTGTATAACATGCGGCAGCATATAACACGCACCCCAAGTTTAGGAGGGAATTTTAAGGAAAAAACTTACATTTAAATGCCCATTAATGCAGCTTTATCAGTGTCCATCTGAAGCCTTGTCATTGTCATTTGCAGCCTTGTCCTGCAGCCTGTCCATCATTGCAGCCTTGTCCTGCAGCCTGTCCATCATTGCAGCCTTGTCCTGCAGCCTGTCCATCATTGCAACCTTGTGTATCGTTGTCCCCTTGTGTTAATTGCAGATTTTATTTTTAAACATGGCGCCGCCGAGATGTCCTGTGTATCTCAGCGGCGCCCGGTAGTTCTTCGGCTCTTCTCGCGGCTTGTGGTCGCCTTCGGCTCTTCTCGCGGCTTTCGGACGCCTTCGGCCATTCTCTGCAGTTTTCCGTAAATGGCCGAAGGCGGCCACCGAGAATGGCCGAACGCGGCAGAAAGCCGCGAGAAGAGCCGAAGGCGGCCGAAAGCCGCGGGAAGAGCCGAAGGTGGCTGAAAGCCGCCCAGAGGATCAAAATCACTCAGAAATCGCGGAGGATCGGCGTATAACACGCACCCGCAATTTTCCCCCGATTTTAAGGGGAGAAAAGTGCGCATTATACGCAGATAAATACGGTATATTGTTAGTAATCCCTTTAAATCCAAGAGCACACACTCCAATGAAGAAATCATGCACAGCACTTTAAGGAATAAATCCATTTTTAATCCTCCAGTGAAAGACAACAAACATATTGAGGTGTTTAAGAGAGTGGTGTTAGAAGAACTGAAAGAATTAAAGATTAATAAAAGAGAGGAACCTAAACACATAAAGAGTGGAATCCGCAAACTCACAAGGAGGGAAGACCTAGTAATTTGACCAGCAGATAAAGGCAGAGGAATCGTTGTCCTCTCTAAAGAACAATTCAGCATCAGTATGAATTCACAACTACAAGATGTGGATACCTACAGCCGCCTTCTAGGTTACCCCATGCTTAAATATAGAAAAGCACTAGGACAGAATGTTCATCTAGGCTTGAAAAGAAATATCTTGACTAAAAAAGAGGCCAAATGCCTAATACCGAAATCACCGCCGCACACCTGTCATATACTCGCCCCCGAAGATACACAAAGATAAGAATGACCCACCACCTAGACCAATTGTCAACGCTATAGACTCCCTAACAGCAAGAATGGGGCAATATATTGACTGCTAATTGCAACCAGCATTACAAAAAACACAGGCCTATTTGAGGGACATAAAGCAAATGCTACAAGTCCTGGGAAATATTCCAAAAGAGGAAGGATCATGGTGGCTAGCTACAGCAGATGTATCATCTCTATCTACGGTTATATTACACCATCAAGCCTGCAAAGCCGTCAAGTGGGGACGTAAGAAATACTCAACACTGCCATGCGTCCAGAGAAAATACCTTGGCAAGCTTCTTTTTGGTAAGAATCTTGAGGCTGCTAGACAGAAAGTTTCAGGGGGAACTCAGGCTTGATTCAGCAAGAAAAAAGAAGGCAACTCCAAGATTTTTGTCAGTTAGAGATGAGCCCAACACTCCCTTGTTCAGTTCGCAGCAGAACATGCGAACAGACAAAAAATGTGTGCGAACACTGTTAAAGTCTGTAAGACGCAAACATGAAAAATCAAAAGTGCTAATTTTTAAGGCTTATATGCAAGTAATTGCCATAAAAAGTGTTTGGGGACCCGGGTTCTGCCCCAGGGGACATGTATCAATGCAAAAAAAGTTTAAAAAAATGTCTGTTTTTTTCGGGAACAGTGATTTTAATAATGCTTAAAGTGAAACAATGAAAATGCAATATTCCTTTAAATATCGTGCCTGTTGGGTCTTCTTAGTCTGCCTGAAAAGTAGCACATCTTTCCCATGTTTATAACAGTACCACAGCAAAATTACATTTCTAAAGGAAAAAAATGTAATTTAAAACTGCTTGCGACTGTAATGTATTGTTGGATCCCAGCAATATAGATAATAATCATTGAAAAAAATGGCATAGGTGTACCAAAAAAAATCCCTTCAGGTCTGTATGGATATTAAGGGGAACCCCGCACCAATTTTTTTTTTAAATGGCGTGAGCCAGGCCCACAGGCACTATAAATACTCTGAATTGCAGTATATAATACGGCTCACAGTTACTCTTGTTGGGCACAGGAACAGGCCCTGCTGTGAAATATTATATCAAAAATTGTAATTACCTGGCCCTGTTAAACAGGGGCAGAAAAATTGGGCCTTTGGTTTTGGTGGCACCAGAACGCTGTAATCTCTCACAGTTCTTGTTGGGCGCAGGAACAGGCCCTGCTGTGAAATATTATGTTATATCAAAAATTGTAATTACATGGCCCTGTTAAACAGGGGCAGAAAAATTGGGCCTTTGGTTTTGGTGGCGCCAGAATGCTGTAATCTCTCACAGTTACTCTTGTTGGGCGCAGGAACAGGCCCTGCTGTTAAATATTAAATCAAAAATATTATATCAAAAATATAGCAATTTGGCCAAGCTAGCATTTAGATGCTGAGCATGTGGATGGCTGGGACCGAATTTCTTTTTATGGTTCAGCAATTGGGGTAGGGAAATTTGCCTGCTAAAATCAATTGGTGGTGTACTACTAGCAGATTGACTGCAAGTACTTGGGACACCTATTGCTTTACCTTCATTCCTCTCAGTTCAGGTTTGTGAGAGGACTGGAAGTATAATAGGGTTGGAGATCCCAGATGAGGAGCAAGGAGAAGTCCACCTTTTTCTATGATGTGGGTCTTTCAAGTGCTGTTGCCAATGGACTGCATGGCAGGTGGTCATATGTCTTGTCAATCATGTGCTGCTGTTCTTGCCATGCTTGATCCGCTTCAGACATAGGTTGCAAACAGCAATGGTGCGATCTTCTGCACATGTGTTGAAAAAGGCCCACACTAAGAAACTTTTAAAAGTCAGCGGGGCGTCAGCAGCCCCCTGCACCTGCAGAGCTCTGCAGGGTGATGAAATAGGGTGGCTGCCCTTAAGATTCCCCCTGGAGGACATCCTGCCTCATTGGAGTTGTGCCTCCTCCTCTCTTCTCTTAGGCACCCAAGTACAGTCAGTGACCTCATCATCCCCTCCCTCCTCATCACTAGAGCAAACTTGGCAGTATGCTGCAGCTGGGGGAACATGACTACCAGTTTCTTGTCCTTCTGTGTCACCCCCTCTCCCTAGGCTCACGTTACTCCCTTCTGTAACCTGTGAACCAACATTGGAGCCTTCAAATCTCCACACATCCTCCAGCAACATATAACCGACACTGTGGTAGAATAATTCTGGGGACTCTTCTGTGCAGGATGGTGGAGCTAGGGAAGGAGTGACTGTGGACAAGGAGCCAGTGGAATAGGTCACTTTGGCAGCTGCGTTGGAAGGCAAACTAATCTGAGCCTGGGTAACAGAGGATGAGGACGGCTTTGTTATCCACTCCACCAACTCTTCTGCATGTTGTGGCTCAATAACACAGCCAGCAGCAGAAAAAAAGGATAAGCTTGCCCCAGGGCTACCTGCAGAGGATGTACCATGTCCCTGACCACCACTGTTGACTGTAGACACAGAGGCTGCTTGCCCTATATATATATATATATATATATATATATATATATATATATATATATAAAAAAAAAATTTGAAAGGTGTTTTTTTTTAAAGTCTTTCTGAAGGTGTCTCCCCCAGTCACCTCAGGAGGGAGCAAGACTAGCTATTTTTCAAAGATGATGTCAGTTACCATTGGATCTCTCAGACTTGAGGGAATCCAAACTTTTCAATATCTCAACTCATCTTGATGCTTGGCCTATCGAGCGACACTCTACACTATCAGGTAGTCCAAGTTTGCGAGACATTTGCTCAGGCGGTTGACTGATAAACTTCCACAAAAGTCAGATGCACCTGACTCAAATTCTATTTGTATTTGGGGGTTCAATTCAATATGGGCTTAGGTTCAGTATTTCTCCCCAAGAGGAAGGTACAAAAACGGTTCAAATTTTGCAGAGCTGGAGGCAGTTCATCAGGTCCTGAGGGCATTCCAGACCCTTTTGCATTGGCGGCCGGTCAAGATTCTTTCAGACAGTTGCACCGTGGTGACCTATGTGAACTGGCAGGGCATTCCAAAGAGCCTTCATCTGCTAAGAATTATGTGCCAGATATTCCAATGGGCAGGAAGGAATGTCATATCGCTAATAGCCCCGCAGAGAATATCTTGGCTGATAACCAATTAGTCCCATATTCTTAGATCACAACAGATGGAGCCTCAATTCCAGCTATTTGCACAGAATCTTCAGCATGTGTGGAACCCCTGTCATAGACCTGATGGCTTTGGGGCAAACTCTGTTTCCTCTTTACTTCTTCCGGTTCTGGGAACCACAAGCCTTTAGCCCAAGATGCCCTGATTAGACCTTGAAACTATAATCTGGTATATGTGTTTCCTCCGCTTGCTCCAATACTCAAGGTCCTCCTGAAGATCCAGAGAGAGAAGGCGTTGACCATAGTGATTCTTCCTTTTTGGCCCAAGAGGCCATAGTATAGAAGATGAATTGAAGAACTTGCATTTAGTTAAGGCACTCAAAATGTACATGGAACGAACTAGCAAGTTCCATAAAGAGGAGAATTTGTTCATCTTGCCTAATGGTCAGAGGAAGGGTGTACCATTCCACCCAGAAATATGTCAGCCTGGATTATTAAAACTATTCAAATCACTTACAGATAACACGGGCTTCCTCCTCCAGCAGAATTGAAGGCGCACTTGACTTGGGGCAGAACAGCTTCTTGGGCGGCATATGCAAAGTTCTCGGCAGAGGTCATTTGCAGGGCAGCAAGCTGGAGCGCAGATAATACGATTTTTCGTCACTATAAAGTGGATGCCACCCTTCTGCCTTTGAAGGCGTTTTGGTCTACCATCATTGCGGCAGCTGCAGCTCATTATATTTTGTTTGACAGTATTTATGGTGCTGTCATTAGGAGGAAACATACACAACATTGGTATAATGTTCAGCACTAAACCATCTGATGGAAAAGATTAGAGTTTAAAATTTTTATGAAAAGACATGCATCATACATGTGAATGGTGAGTGGATTGAAAGTTCTGGGGGATGAACCCCTAAAAATTAGTCTCTAAAAAAAGTCTCTAAATGGAGGCTGTAAAGGGAGCGAGGCTGCTTTAAGCGCAGGCTGGGGAACCTGATCACTGTGAACAAAAGGAAAGCAAAGGGAGGAGGGAGAAGCTCCAAGCCAATGTTTTATTCAGTATATAGGTATAAAACAACACTAAAACTTGCGTGAACACTGTTTGAGCACTTGCAGAGTGCTAGAGTTGGAGGGAGCTTCCACGTGCAGTGTCACAGGAGCACAGGAGGGATCCACAAGCGTTGCATGTTAGCCACAGCTGGAGCCTCGGTAAGCCTCGTGGAGACGCAGGCTGTGTATCTCTGGGTGGGAGTGGTCCAGGGCTGTCAAACTCCGGAGCCTCCCACACGCTGTCTGGCCAATCAGTGATTGGTCCTCCTGTGCTCGTGTGACACTGCATGTAGAAGCTCCCTTACGCTCTAGCACTCTTAAAGTGCTCCAACATTGTTCACGCAAGTTTTTAGGGTTGTTTTATACATATATAGTGAATAAACTCCTATGCTGTTTAAATGATTGGCTTGGTTCTTCTCTCTCCTCCTTTTGCTTTATAGAATTGCCTCCTTGGTTTTTCTCTCCCATCAATATTGCATTGCTTGTTACATCCCATGGTGGGCTGACATGGGAAGGTTCTAGGAATATGAAAAATTGTTGATCATACTTACCATAATTCCTTTCCTAGAACCTCCTTATTCCAGCCAAGGATCTCCCACCCAAAACTGCCATCACTGTCGGGGGAGACAGTTGTCCTTTATAGGCTAAGAAGAGGTTGTTCTGGAGGGGTCAGAGGGGGCGGAGCTGACCCGTGGTGGGCTGACATGAGGAGGTTTCAGGAAAAGAAAATTACAGTATGGTCAACAATTTTCTGCAATTTGACACAATCCCATCTTTTAGATTTAACCAAAAACCGAACATAATATTGTGTTTGTTTGCCCTAAAATTAACTTTAGTGTTCTTTTTCCTGAAAATAGCTGTGAAAGTATCTTCATACATAAAAAATATTTTATTCTCCAGGGTAACTGATTTCAGTAAATATTTATTTGTTTTGAGTAATTTCTAGCAAAAAAAAAATCTAATTTTAACATGTGCAAACAATGAAAAAAAAAAACACCCCAGTAGACTGGTTAAGCTACCTATAAAAAAAAAAAAAACACTGTACCAATTTAACAATAGTTTAAAACATTTTTTTTTTCTTTGGCACATACACCAAACAGCCATTCCCTTATGACCACTGAGGGAAAAGTGAATAACATTGATTATCTTTGTATATTAGCACCACAAAGTAGGTAGGATATATTAGGCAGCAAATAAACATGTTGTCCCTAAAGTTGATCCGTTGAAAGAAGAAAAATGGGCATCACAAATTGTTGCATGAGGCTGTGTAGCCCCAGAACAGTCAGGGTTCCCATGTTGACCTAAGTCCACGGCCAAAAGAGCCAACAATGGGTACATGAGCATTAGAACAGGACCATGGAGAAATAGGAGAAAATGGCCTGGTCTGATGAATCATGTTTTCTTTTACATCATGTGGATTGCCGAGTGCCTGTGCATTGCTTACCTGGATGCAGTATGGAAAAGAAGGCAATGTTCTACTTGGAAACCTTGGTATTTCATGTGGATGTTACATGACATGCATCACCTACCTAAACATTGCTGTCGACCAAGTGCATCACTTCATGAAAATGGTATTCCCTGATGGCAGTGGTCTCTTTCAGCAGGATTATGTGCCCTGCCACCCTGCAGAATGGTGTGAGGAACAGAGCAACGAGTTTAAGCTGTTGACTTGGCCTTCAAATTATCCAGATCTCATTCCAATCTTGCATCTATGGGATGTGCTGGAAAAACAAGTATGATCCATGGAGGCTCCTCCTTGCAACTTACAGGATTTAAAGGCTCTGCTACTCATGGCTTGGGGCCAGATACCACAGTATACCTTCAGAGGTCTCATGGTGTTTATGCGTCGATGGGTCAGGATTGTTTTGGAGGCAAAAGGGGATCTACTCAATATTAAGTAGGTGGTCATAATGCTATGGCTGATCAGTGTATCTCCCAGGGCACTACTCAGCTCCCCGTGCCCTTTTTTGACAATCCCCTGTCTCTTAGCCTAGAAAAGGGCTATTACTGATATGTAAGATTTTGTTCCTATTGATGTCGGCATTGCATCTTTGGTAAAGCTCTCTGAACCTGTCCCAAACCTAAACTGGGTATGTTCAGCTCATCACTATTGCCTTTCCTGTGGGGAGGGGAGGCATTATTACAGTGCCCTTCTCTCACAGTACAATCATGCTGAGAAAGATGCACTCTGCCTCACTGGAGACCACGTAGTGCCTGAGAAGAAGCAAAGAGAAAGAGGACCTTGTGCATCACGTAACCACCCTGATCTTTGGAACACATATATAAGACAGTAATGCTTGCTGATCAAAAAAAAAAAAAAACAATTCCCCCATTCACAAATTCAAGGTGCATGGGGAATCCCCCTGCTGCACTATTATATTCGGGCAGTGGGACTCCTCCATTGTCAGAGTACACAGAGGCAGCTGATAGGCTTCAAGTGCTGATCAAACAAAAATCTGCTAACAATCCCGTTCGGGAGGAGAACAACTATACATGGATCGATATTCAGCTAGTTCCTAGCAATTCTCAGTTATTCCAATAAATGTTAGTACTAAGAAGATAACAATTTAATTTCTATAGACACCTAAGGACCCTACCACTCACTTCTAGCTAATCAGTCTCGGGGGATGATAACTATTGACCATAATTGATCATTTTGTGCCATATAGTACTATAGATATCTGACTCTGCTCCCTTTTTAGTCTTTGCAGACAAGAGTGACATATGCGTTTTTTTTATACAGAAATACATGGGGAAAAAAAATACAGGTGGTCCATTTGCGATTTCCTCTAATGATTTTGGCCAGCTTAGACTGGTGGTTAGATATTAAAGATCAGAGTAAAGGCAAACAGATATAAGATTAATTGAGTAGATACGTGAAAAGTATTTTGGACCTCTTCAGAGAAGATTACTCTTACTTTCCAACTGTTAAGTAAACCATCATAGAATGCAGTCAGTTATAATCCACAGACTTGGAAACATGTACTTTACTTATTAATAGGTAATAGAGAAAAAATGATGTTTACACGATGATGACAGCCTGCTTCAGCATGTGATGTAAAATGGAATTTGCATACAGAGTGCTGTTTACTTAGGAGCTATTCTTAATAGCTTCTGAATCATTTTAAATAATTTCTCTGATAACAGAAGAAAATATTTTATAATATATATATACACACACACACACACACACACACACACACACACACACACACACACACACACACACACACACACTATATTGCCAAAAGTATTGGGACATCTGCCTTTACACGCACATGATCTTTAATGGCATCCCAGTCCTAGTCCATAGGGTTCAATATTGAGTTGGTGGCCCACAATTTTGCAGCTATAACAGCTTCAACTGTTCTGGGAAGGCTGTCCACGAGGTTTAGGAATGTGTTTATGGGAATGTTTGACCATTGTTCTAGAAGCACATTTGTGAGGTCAGGCACTGATATGGATGTGAAGGCCTAGCTCGCATTCTCCAATCTAATTCATCCCAAAGATGTTCTATTGAGTTGAGGTCAGGACTCACAAGAAAGCCTGCAAACAGTATGGTGAAGACAAGCAGACTAAGGACATGGATTACTGGTACCATCTTCTGTGGTCTGATGATACCAAGATAAACTTATTTGGTTCAGATGGTGTCAAGCGTGTGTGGCGGCAACCAGATGAGGAGTACAAAGACAAGTTTGTCTTGCCTACAGTTAAGCATAGTGATGGGAGTGTCATGGTTTAGCGCTGCATGAGTGCTGCCACCACTGGGAAGCTACAGTTCATTGAGGGAACCCTGAATGCCAACATGTACTGTGACATACTGAAGCAGAGCATGATACCCTCCCTTCAGAGACTGGGCTGCAGGGCAGTATTCCAACATGATAGTGACCCCAAACACATGTCCAAGATGACCACTGCCTTGCTAAAGAAGCTGAAGGTGATGGACTGGCAAGCATGTCTCCAGACCTAAACCCCATTGAGCATCCATTGGGCATCCTCAAATAAAGGGTGGAGGAGCGCAAGGTCTCTAACATCCACCAGCTCTGTGATTTCATCATGGAGGAATGGAAGAAAACTCCAGTGGTGAAGCTCTGGTGAACTCCATGCCCAAGAGGGTTAAGGCTGTGCTGTAAAATAATGGTGGCTACGGAAAATATTGACACTCTGGGTCCAATTTGGACATTTTCACTTATGGGTGTACTCACTTTTGTTGCCAGAGGTTTAGACATTAATGGCTGTGTGTTGAGTAGGGATGAGCCGAATACCCTCCGGTTCGGTTTGCACCAGAACTTTCGAAGGGACCGAAAATTCGTACAAACTTTAGAACCCTATTGAAGTCTATGGGACTCAAACGTTCTAAATAAAAAGTGCTAATTTTAATGGCTATTATGCAAGATATTGTCCTAAAAAGGGTTTGGGGACCCGGCTCCTGCCCCAGGAGACATGAATCAATGGCAAAAAATTTTTTTAAAACGGCTGTTTTTTCAGGAGCACTGATTTTAATGACGATTAAAGTGAAAAAAAAAGTGAAATATTCCTTTAAATATCGTGCCTGTGGGTGTCTATAGTATGCCTGTGAAATGGCACGTGTTTCCCGTGTTTAGAACAGTCCCTGCACAAAATGACATTTAATGGAAAAAAATTCATTTAAAACTGCTTGCGGTTTTAATGTAATGTCTGGTTCCGGCAATACAGATGAAAATCATTGAGAAAAAAATGACATGGGTAGCCCCCCCTGTCCATTACTAGCCCCTTTGGGTCTTGTTCGGATATTAAAGTGAACTCCATACCCAAAATACAAAAAGGAAAGGTGTGGGGCCCCCAGGCCCTATATACTCAGAACAGCAGTATACAGGCGATGCAAACAAGACAGGGACTGTGTAGGTTTGTTGTGTGAAGTAGAATCTGTTCTGTTTTTTGAACTGGTACATTTTTAATGTGTAGCTCCAGTCAAAAAATCTATTTTTAAGCTTTTTGGAAAACATAGGGAAGGGTTATCACCCCTGTATAATTTTTTGGGCTGTCTGTCCTTTTTTCATCTAATTTCCTGTTGTTCGCTTCCGTTTGCAAGTAGGAGACGTTTGTAAGTTGGATGTTTGAAAGTAGGGGTCTGACCTATATGCTCTGCAGAAATGTAGGCCTAAGGTGTTGGTGTTGCCACAACACTGTAAGCCCTCAAAGTAACTCTTGGTGGGCGCTGGAGCGCCCTGCTGTGAACAACTATATCAAGAATTGTAATTCCATGCCATTGTTGAGCAGTGGTAGAAAAATTGGGCCTTTGGTGATTGTGGTGGTGGTGGTGCTGGTGCCACAACACTATAAGTCCTCAGAATTACTCTTGGTGGGCGCAGTAACGGGCCCTGCTGTGAAATATTATATCAAGAATTGTAATTACATGCCCCTGTTAAACAGGGGCTGAAAAATTGGGCCTTAGGCACTGGTGCAGGTGCCACAACACTGCAACCTCTCCCAGATACTCTAGTTGGAGTGCAGGAATGAGCCCTGCTGTAAAGCATTGCATCAAAAATTGTAATTACATGCCCCAACAGGGGCTGAAAAATTGTGCCTTAGCCACTGGTTCCAATTGGGCCAATTGGGCCTTAGAACCAAAAATGTTCTTCCAAGCTATCAGCAGGATCATTGAGGAGGAAGAGGATAGTCAGTCAACATAACAGGACAGTCCCTCAGTATCAGCATAGGCAGTCTTGAAGGGATGTGACATTTCAAAAAATAAAATTTGGTTACATCAGCTTCAGGTGTTTGGTAGCTGGTGGTGATCCAAGACTGATTCATCTTTATGAAGGTCAGTCGATCAACCAAGTCAGTGGACAGGCGCACCCTGTGATCGGTTACAAAGCCTCCAGCAACACTGGAGGTGCATTCCGAAAGAACGCTGGTTGCAGGACAGGCCAGTAGCTCAATTGCATACTGTGCAAGCTCTGGCCAGTGATCCATCCTCAAGACCCAGTAAGCCAGAGTATTTTTGGTGGGAAAGGTGCCCAAGTCTGACCTTGCCTCTAGGTATTCCTGCACCATGTAAATCAGACGCTGGCGATGGTTGCTAGAACCAATCATACCTTGGGGCTGCGGACTAAAAAATTGTCTGAACGCATCGGTCAGACGGCCACCTTCTCCACCGCTCCTTCTGTGACTGACTGAAGCCTCAGCAACACGTGGTTCAGGACCAGGAGTTTGTAACCTCCCAGTCTCTGGGAACGCATTGTACAGACCTTTCTGCATGGCCTCCCAGAGATGTCTCATCCGCTTCTCCCTCTGCGATGGCAAGATAAGGTCTGCAACCTTACCCTTGTACTGTGGATCAAGGAAAGTGGCCAGTCAGTAATGGTCCCTCTCCTTGATTCGAAGAATACAAGGATCCTTCCTCAGGCTTTGCAGGATCAGGTAGGCCATGCAGTGTAGGTTAGCTGAGACATTCGGTCCGGAGTCCTCTGGGTCACTAAGGACAACATGATCTGCAGCCACCTCCTCCCAGCCACGTATAAGTTTGCGGGTTTCTTGGGACTGTAAATCATCCCTAAAAGACTGCTGCTGCTGCTGATGCTGAGTGCCAGGCTCCACCTCCATGCTGACACAAGCCTCCTCCTCCTCGCCCTCTTCCTGTGTGATGGGTGGGACAGCAGGAACACTGTATGGATAAACGGGGCCTTGAGAGGCAAGGAAGTCCTCCTGTTCCTGCCTCTGTTCTGCCTCAAGTGCCCTGTCCATTATTACATGCAGCGTATGCTCCAACAGGTGGACAAAAGGTACAGTGTCACTTATGCATGCACTGTCACTGCTCACCATCCTCGTGGCCTCCTCAAATGGTGACAGAACGGTGCATGCATCCCTGATCATGCCCCACTGGCATGGTGGAAAAAAACGAGCTCCCCTGACCCTGTCCTGGTGCTGTAGTCGCACTGGTACTCATTGATGGCCCTCTGTTGCATGTGCAGCTGCTGCAGCATGGCCAACGTTGAGTTCCACCTGGTGGGCATGTCACATATAAGGCGGTTCTTGGGCAGGTTCAACTCCTTTTGGAGCTCAGCCAGCCAAGCACTGGCATTAAATGATCAGCGGAAATGCACACAGACTTTCCTGGCCTGCCTCAGGACATCCTGTAAGCCCGGGAACCTGCCCAAGAACCGCTCCACCATCAGGTTAAGTATGTGAGCCACACAGGGCACATGGGTCAGTTGTCCCTGTTGGAGGGCGGAGAGGAGATTGGTGCCATTGCCGCAAACCACCATTCCTGGCTTAAGCTGGGGTGGCGTCAACCACCTCTCGGCCTGCCCCTGCAGAGCTGACAAAATATCTGCAGCAGTGTGGCTCCTGTCCCCCAAACAAACCAGGGCAAGCACGGCATGGCATCTTTTTGCCTGCGTACTTGTGTAGCCCCTTGAACGCCTACGGAGCATCCCTAGTTCTGAGGACAAAGCACTGGAAGAGGCCATGGAGGAAGAAGAGGGGGTGGAGGAGAGAGGTGTGTTACAACCAGTAGTAGCATTTTGGAGGCATGGTGGCAAAACAACCTCCAACACTACTACACCTTGTACTGCATCCTTCCCAGCTGCCAGAAGAGTGACTCAATGGGCCGTGAAAGATAGGTAACGTCCCTGTCCATGCATGCTGGCCAACGAGTCAGTGGTAATATGCACCTTACCGCTGACTGCCCTGTCCAGCAAGGCATGGACATTGCCTTCCACATGCCGGTAGAGAGCCGGAATCACCTTGGGCTTTGGGGACCTGCCACTGAGGAACCGCACATTTCACAAACTCACGGAAGGGGGCCGAGTCTACCAAATGAAAAGGCAGCTGAAGTGCTAGCAATTTAGCCAAGCTAGCATTCAACCACTGGGCATGTGGATGGCTGGGAGTGAACTTCTTTCGACGGTCCAACAGCTGGGGCAGGGAAATTTGCCTGGTACAATCGGATGTCAGTGTACTGCTAGCAGAGTGCCCGCAAGTACTCGGCTGTGACACACCTAATTCTACACCTTCATTCCTCTCAGTGCAGGTTTCAGAGAGGGCTAAAGGTCTAGTGGGGTTGGAGGTCCCAGCTGATGAGGAGCCAGGAGAGGTCCGCTTTGTTCTTTGGTGTGGGTCTTTAAGGTACGCTTGCCAATGAGCTGCATGGCAGGTCAACATATGTCTGGTCAAGCATGTGGTGCCCAAGTGGCTGATGTTTTGGCCACACGAGATACGCTTGAGACATATGTTGCAGATAGCAGCGGTGCGACCTGATGCACTCATCTCAAAAAAGGCCCATACCAAAGAACTTTTGGAATAGCGCGCAGAGGCTGCGCCCTGCAGGGGCGAGCTCTGCGGTGTGATTCAGTCAGTGTGTTGCCCCTAAGCTGACCCCCGGGGGGCATCCTGCCTCATTTCAGATGTGCCTCCTCCACCTCCTCCTCTCTCCTATCAGGCACCCACTTGGAGTCAGTGACCTCATCATCCCCTCCCTCTTCATCACTGGAGCAAACCTGGCAGTATTCTGCAGCTAATGGAACATCACTGCCAGATTGCTGTCCTTCTTGAGCATCCCCTCTCTCTGCGCTCACGCTACTGCCTTCCTCTAGCTCAGTATCATCATCAGAGCCTTCAAAACGCTGGGCATCCTCCTGGAGCATGTACCCAACACTGTGCTCAAACAGTTCGGGGGACTCCGCAGGAGGACATGGTGGGTCAAGGGAAGGAGTCACTGATGACATTGAGACGAGGGAAGAGGACGCGTTGGCAGCTGCTTTGCTAGTACCCTGAGCCTGGGTGAGAGAGGATGAGGAGGATGAGGAGGACTTGGTCATACACTCTACCAAGTCTTCGGCATGATGCGGCTCAACACGTCCAGCTGCCGAAAATGAGGACAAGCGTGTCCCATGGCCACGTGCTGATGACGATGCACCGCGTCCACAACCAGCACTGTTGTCTCTAGACACAGAGCCTGCTTGCCCTCTTTTATTGGCTCGTGACTGTCTGCCTCTCCTTGTTGGCCTTCCAGACATAGTAATGGCCTGCAGGGAGATGGGAAAAACAGCAATTGGGTACCTTTAGGTGCACACTGAGCAGATGACACAGTACACCGACTGTAATTACTGCAGCTGCCTGCCTGTGTTACAGAAACAGAACAACACCAGCAATAAGGGGTAGCATCAGGTGTATACTGTGCTGGAGGCACACAACACCCACTTTAACTGCTGCAGAGGCCTGTATTACAGAACACCAGCAATAAAGGGTAGCTTCAGAAGTATACTGTGCTGGAGGCACACAACACCCACTTTAACAGCGCTAGATTTGCAAGCCACAAAGACACTGTCCCTGCCTATCCTGCTCTTTCCCTGACCGCCGCACTGGGCGCCTTATATAGTGTGGGCCGCCTGCCACAGCTGGACCCAAGTCTGAATCGGAGCTTTCCCCAGAAGATGGTGGGGGGAAGGGGGCGTTTTTTAACCCCCCTTGCGTGCTGTTCCAGAAAGAGCCATGGACCCAGCACTAGAGGTAAAACAAGCTAAGGCTACTAGAAAATGGCCGCCTCAGCAAAAAACGTCTGAGGGCGCCGGGAAAATAGCGTCCGTACTTCCAGAAAATGGCAGAATGAGAAAAACTGACTGTGGCTACAGAAAAATAGCCGTGGCCTCCCGAAAATGGCTGCAGTCAGCGCGGCAGCCTCCCCACATGGTGTACACACTAAATAGCCCACCATGGTCCAAGAAACAGGGAAAAGGACGAGCTGACCACCAACACCCAGTGCAGCCCCCTGCAGGGACTCAGAGTCCCCCCGGAGACCTTCCGGCCAGGTACATGCACCGCACCCCCTATGCCCAGTCACACGGCAGCCCATAGCATGGGAAGGAGGGAAAGGGACAGGAAGAGAAGAAAGGGAGAGACCCCCTAGTCGACCTCCCAGGGAATGCCCAGCTGCTGCATCCTGCCAAGACAGGTGGAACCATACTTACCCCTCCTTCAGGGACTGCTGGATGCATTCCACGGACAGACCCATCACCCGAGCAGTACGGGATGGCTGTCGGTCACAGCAAACTGTGACATGGACAGCAGTAGCCCGGTCATATGTGTGCCCCAGAGCTTGTAGCACAGCGGCCGCTCCTGGATCAGATGAGGCATGTCATGGCCGACCCAATGCGTAGCTAAGGTCTGCTCGCACTCGATGGCCAGGCTGGGGAGACTACCAGGATCTATATTATCCAGCCTGTCACCCAGCCCTGCTGTTGATTGTAGATCTCAGGAATCAAAAATGCAGAAAAAAGATAAAATTCCCAGGACCAATGATCCCACCGGGAGCAGGTCCTTCTCCTAAACTAGGTATAAAAAAACTGAGCTGCTCATAGCAGAGTAAGAGGTTATAGCCAGTAGGACTGCCCCCTGGGTGGTACTGTGCAGTTTTGCTGTTTTTACATGTTTTGCCTAGTCCTCTCCTGAAGGTGGCGATATAGATCAAGATTAAAGATGCTGTATCCGTCGATAAGCGAAAGAGAAATGTTTATTTTATTAATGTTAGCTCCCGCTGCTGTCACTCATATCCTGTGAGCCAATGAGAAGAGAGAGAAGACAGAAGTCTCAGCTCTGTATCTGATTGGACACGCAGAACTGTGGCTGGTGAGCGAGCCTGCTCTGGGTGCCCCCATAGCAAGCTCTTTGCTCTGAGGGCACTTGGCAGGTGGGAGGGGCCAGAGGCACCGGTGGGGGACCTGAGAGGATGAGGATGAGGGCTGCTCTCTGCAAAGTAACTGCATAAAGCAAGTAAGTATGACGTGTTTGTTTTTTAAAACTGTGCCTTTATTATGATTTTAATGCATTTTCTGCATCAAGGTAAAAACTTTCTGCATTTAGCTTCCCCGCCAGCCCCCCCTTATGCTTATCTGAACCCAATCTTGATCCAGTGATGTGCACAAGAGCAGAGGCTCTCTCGGATTTCTGCCTCCTCATTGGCTCAGAGAAACAGAGACTCAGGCACAGCCAGTAAGGAGGGAGCAGGGGGTCTTATAGACACACAAAGCCGGCTTGGGAGCGAGCACGCACAATTGCCACCATAGCAAGCAGCTTTCTTTGGTGGGCACTTGGCAGGGGGGAGGGACCAGGAGCTCCAGCAGGGGAACCGAGAAGAGGAGGATCTGGGCTGCTCTGTGCAAAACCATTACACAGAGCAGGTAAGTATAACATGTTGGTTATTTAAAAATATATATACAATTTAAAGTGGTTGTAAACTCTTACAAACCACTTTGGCCTACAGGTAAGCCTAGATTGAGGCTTACCTGTAGGTCCAACAAATATCTCCTAAACCTATACGGTTTAGGAGATATTTACAAAAAGACAGGCACCGCTGTCTACGGCGCATCAAATGTTGGAAACTCAGCATCTTCGCTGGTCTTCTGGTCTCTAGCATCGCCATCTTGACTGTGGGAAGCCGGCTGTGACTTCCTGCTGTTCCACAGCTGGCACCCCCACTGCTCATGTGTGAGATGTACTGCACTTTCACACTGGTCCTGCATCTCCTAGGGCATGAGGCTTGTCCCAGGAGGCTGCAGAAGTGGGGGAGGGAGGATCTGAACCTCTGCTTTTCTCACCTAGAGGGGAGAAGCAGAAGTGGGAGCGGGTACCTGTCAGAAAAAGGAACCCACTCAAAAAAAAGTTGCGGTAGAGGAGGGGGGATGGGCAGGGCTTCACTTTTTAATCACAAATCTTCAAATATTTGTAAATCTATAGCAGAAGGTCGCCCAGTATTGGGATGGTAGGGATCACCCATGCACTCAAAACATCTCACTAATACTTTGGCACTCTGATTGGCACCATTGAGGTTCCTTATTCTGTCAGTAATTCCTCTGATAAATGTCACTCACAGGTACTTCACTAGAGCTGATCATCAGCATCAACCTTCTGCTTTACACATTCAGGATGGCAAACTGCAGGCTCAGAGCTCTGAGCAGAGCGACCTCCTGTGGTGAATATGCAGCATTACATGTGAGCTGAAGATGCATTATCTATCTTTCACCAGCAGGGGTCAGTGCTATTGTTTATTGTTTATTGAGTATTACCGATTTAAAACTAAAACAAACAAAAAAAAAATACTCCATACAAATAATTATTGAATTTCTCCCTCATAAATAAATGCAATTATTACAACACAATTATTACAACATGTTTTTACATATATTATGCTGCAATCAATATTTAAAAAATCTGCAATGCAATGTTACAAATAATTATCCTATAAATGCGATGAAGTCAAACAGAAGAGATTGTGGATATGTGATGGAAAAAAAAGGGTTAAATTAATATGAACAAATAAAATTAATATAAAATAAATAAATAACAGCGTAGAAAAGAAAATCAAAAAATTATTATTATACACTATTTATATAGCAGAAACAGTTTACGCAGCGATTTACAATGTATAGGGGGGACAACACAATTACAGTACGAAACAAAATGTACAGGTGGGCCCTGCTCGTAGAGCTTACATTCTAAAGGGAGGGGGTGGTGGTACAAAAGGTAATAGCTGCAGAGAATGTTTCAATGGGGGTGGCTCAGGGACAGTTAGGTGGGTGTGGGATAGGCTTCCCTGAATAAAGGTGGATAGGGTAGGGGCTGATCGGACAGACTGGAGCAGGGAGTTCCAGATGATACGAGAGGCTCTTGAGAAGTCTTGAAGGCGAGCATGAGAGGAGGTAACAAGGGAGATAGAAAGCAGGAGATCCTGGGAGGAGCTGAGGGGACGATTTGGGCGATATCTGCAGATGAGGTTGGTGATGTAGATGGGGGCGATGTTGTGGATGGCTTTGTATGTTATGGTTAGAATTTTGAATTTTACACGGTGGGGTAGGGGAAGCTGGGGAAGGGATTGGAAAAGAGGGGCTGCAGTCACGGAACAATAAGTGAGGTGTATTAGTCTAGCTGCAGCATTCATAATAGACTGAAGGGGGGATAGCCTGCTTAAGGGTAGGCCATTAAGGAGAGAGTTGCAGTAGTCAAGGCGGGAAATAATCAAGGAGTGAACTTGTGCTTTGTGGAGTTGCTTTGTGGTGTCATTAGTCAGGAAGGGTCAAATTCTGGAGATGTTGTGGAGGTGAAGGCGGCAGGGTTTAGCCAGTGATTGGATATGTGGGCTGAAGGAGAGGTCAGAGTCAAGGATTACACCCAGGACCTTGGCATGTGTGGAGGGACCAATGGTTGTGTTGATAATAATGGTGAAGTCACGGGGGGGGGGGGGGGGGATCGTGAAGGAGGAAATATAACAAGCTCAGTTTTAGAAAGATTGAGTTTGAGGAAGTGGTGTGACATCCATACTGATATGTCATTCAGTAAGTTGGAGATCTGTGAGGAGATTGAGGGGGTGAGTTGAGGAGTGGAGAGATAGATCTGGGTGTCGTCGGCATAGAGGTGGTATTGAAAATCATGGGAGGTTATCAACTGGCCCAGGGAAGAGGTATAGAGCGAGAATAGGAGGGGCCCAAGGACAGAACCTTGGGGTACCCCAACAGAAAGAGGAAGGGGAGCAGAGGAGACGGATTTGTAAGTGACACTGAAAGTGCGCTGAGATAGGTAGGAGGAAAACCAGGATAAAGCAGAATCACGGAGGCCAGGGGAGCGTAATTTGCTGAGGAGGAGCAGGTCATGTCAGGGAAATAGGCGCAATCTCACGAGGTGCGTTCGTGTTAGCGCGCGTCGGCGCCTACGGAAGAGCAAAGTAGTTTCAAGACGAACGACGACGCTACGTCTAACCAGGCGGGCATACGCGGTGATGTTACGAATACACAACGTACTCGACGTAGCCGTACGATCGCCCCGACGCGCTCACGACGTGACCTGGGTACCTCGCCTATTTAAACGTTCGCCTGACAGTGCCGCATCGCTGGATTATCGTCAGCTCTCCTGTGAACCTGTACCCGTGTTTCCTGTTATCCGACCTCCTGTATACCGACCCGGCTTGCTTGACCTACTCCTGTTATTCTCCTGGCTCTGACTCCTGGCTTTTTTTTTGGTCTTTTTTCGTTTATATAATAAAAAATAAATTACATTTTGTTTGGGTACAGTGTTGCATGACAACTCAATTGGCAGTTGACCACTTCAGCTCTGGAATAATTTACCCCCTCCCTGAGCAGAGCACTTTTTGCAATTCGGCACTGCGTCGCTTTAACTGACAATTGCACGGTCGTGCAACGTGGCTCCCAAGCAAAATTGACATCCTTTTTTCCCCACAAATATAGCTTTCTTTTGGTAGTATTTGATCACCTCTGCGGTTTTTATTTTTTGCGCTATAAAAAAAAAAGAATAGTGTCAATTTTGAAACAAAAACGCATTATTTTTTACTTTTTGCTATAATAAATGTCCCCAAAAAATATTTAAAAAAATGTTTTTTCCTCAGTTTAGGTCGATACATATTCTTCTACATATTTTTGATTTTAAAAAAATTGCAATAAGCGTTTATTGATTGGTTTGCGCAAAAGTTATAGCGTCTAGAAAATACTAGTAATGGTGGCGATCAGCGATTTTTATCATGACTGCGACATTATGGCGGACACATCGGACAATTTTGACAAATTTTTAGGACCATTGGCATTAATACAGCGATCAATGCTAAAAAATTGCATTAATTACTGTAAAAATGTCACTGGCAGTGAATGGGCTAACCACTAGGTGGTGCTGTAGGGGTTAAGTGTGTCCTAGGGAGTGATTCTAACTGTGGGGAGGAGAGGCTGTGTGTGACACGCCACTTTTCCCCACTCCCAATTACAGGGAGAGCTGATCAGTGACAGTGTCACTAGGCAGAACAGGGAGATGCTTGTTTACATTAGCATCTCTCCGTTCTTCCTCACCATGAGACAATCTCAGGTATCCCCACGGACTTGCGGTAACGGAGCTCCCGATAGGCACGCACGCAAGCCGCTTCTTAAAGGGCAACATACAAGTACGTGATTCTGCCTGTTCGTGCTCTTCTGCCACAGTATATCTGCATGAGGCAGTCGGGAAGCTGTTAAAGTAGTGCAGTGCCATAATTATAGCAAAAAATGGCCTGGTCCTGAAGGGGGGTAAATCTTCCAGAAGTTAAGTGTATCTAGATCCAAAATCTTTTTTTCTTTTTTTTCTGGATAGAGTAGGAAGAATTTTAACCACTGTTAGGTTATTATTATTATTTGTATACCACTGGGGAAATTCCCCTTCACTTCCTGTCCTAGAGATGCAACAGAAAGTTAAAGGAAATCTCTAAGCGTGAATGGGGTTCTTCTCTTAGATAGTTTACCCTGTAAAGGTGTCCCCATTGGAAGATTTCCCCTCACTTCTTCTAAAATGCTGGTTTTCCCTTCACTTTCCTTCTCAGTGACGATAACTGCAGAACAAAGAGAGGGGTGAACCTCTTCAATGGGGTCATAGACAGAAAAGACTTTAAGCACACCTGTGAATGCACCCATATCCTGATTATATGCAAGTGGGGGTTCCCACAAATAGCTGCAGGAGGCAGTCCCATTAAAAGCAACGGGAGGCTCCTGCAGCTTATCATGGCCATTCGCATGCAACCAGTCATGTAGGGATCACATGTGAGTGATTGGTCCTGGACTGGTCCAGGGCTGATCGTTTGCATGTGATTGCTGCATGAGAGGTTACGTGGAAGTGGGGAGGAGATGACACTGTTTATGTTAAGCGGGAGGAATAGTGATCAGGGGAAGGTTTTCTAATCTGGTAGACCGACAGCAACCAGTAAAATTATGGGCTTCTTATAGACACAGGATTGTCACCAGCTGTTGACCCGATAGACTGGTCTGAAAGACAGTGTCCTGCCAGTAGAGTCAGGGGCCATACACATAAGATGGTCATCAGCCGCTGACCCGATAAACCATTTCAATAGACAGCAGCTGACCAGTAGAGTTAGAAACCATAGACATTCAATTTTCATCTGATTGCCACCAATAGACTGGCTCTACAGACAAGAGCTATTCATTAGAGTCAGAAGCCAATTCCCATACATTAGCCTGTTGCTACAGACAGCAGCCAGCTAGAAGGGTTAGGGGCCATAGACATGAGGATGTCACCTGATTCCTATCAGATAGGTTGGTCTTTCAGACGCACGCTGGCCAGTAGGGTCAGGAGCCGCTCGTAAATGTGAGATTGTCACCAGCTTCCCACCTAGTTCTAATACTGCAGGCAGCTGCTGGCCAGAAGGGTTGGTGCCTCTCATAGACCTGAGATTTTTACCCAGTTTTCACCTGACAGACTTTTGCCATAGGCAGTGATTAGTCAGAAGGGTCAGTGGCAATAGACATAACAGGTCCGGATATAGGGGGTTGCTGGGGTGGGCTGTGCCTCCCCTAGATTTTAGCTGTGCCCCCTAGCATGGGCATCTGCAGAACTTTTTTCAGGGGGGGGGCATCATTTTAGGGTCACCCATGCACCGCCCCTTTTTGGCAATGTCATTTTCACATTATCATGGTCAGAGACTGCAGACGTAGTACAGTCCCTAGGATAAGTAATGGATAATGACCAACAGGCCCTCTTACCAGACCCAGTGAAACTACAGCAGTGATCTCTCCGGCTGGACAATTGATCACTCTGGGTCCCCCGGGGGGCGACTCTGGTCAGTAGTGTAGCATGTCTGTATCCTGGTCTCTCTGGCTTCCGCCTGACACATTCTTTGTCCTGTAGCACTGTCTCCCTCAGATTTTTTCCAGGCTGCAGTCTCTCAATTTCTCTCTTGATCGAGCTGTAGCCTCCTCCCTGTGGAAAATGGGGCTGCCAATCTTTGGGACTACATGTCCCATGATGTTCTCCTCTCCTAGTTTCCTTTGATTGGCCCTCAGTTATGGCCAATAAGGAAGGAACAGAGCGGGCAGGAAGCCCCAATAGCGACGCAACTGTGCTGAATTTAAGATCTGATCCTCAATTCCGGGGGGGGGCACTTGACCCCCCTTGCCCCTACCTGCGGACGCCCATGCCCCCTAGGGCTCTAAGTGTGCATTCATTGATTCATGAGGCACTCTGATGGGGAAGTTGATGTAAGGGGGAACTCTGTTGGGGACAGTTGATGTAAGGGGGCATGTTGGGGACAGTTGATGTAAGGGGGCATGTTGGGGACAGTTGATGTAAGGGGCCACTCTAATGGGGACAGCTGATGTAAGGGGGCATGTTGGGGACAGTTGATGTAAGGGGGCACTCTGTTGGGGACAGTTAATTCCAAGTGCTTCAATAATATAACAATAGGTGTTACCAAAGAATTCTGTTAACACATTAAGGTGAGGGAGGGTGGGGTAGAGGAGGCTGAGCGGGGGTTTTACAGGACGGTACATGAACCTCCTTTAAGGTAAAAGCATCAGCATGTTATTCATAGTTACATTGGCCGAACCTGAAAAAGGGCAAGCATGTTTGGAAAAATACACAAAATCGCCTCTTCCCATGTTTTTATCCCCTTGAAATTAGTTTTTTTTGGCTAAAAATAATTAGGAGAATACGCTGAATATTCAGATGGCCACAAAACTTAGCAAAAATGTCTGTAGAAATGCTGTACAAAAAAAGTAGTCTGCAAAACTACCCCCGACTCAAATGTGAACAATGCGTAGCACAGCTTCTTCTATTCTACACTCTGGATATAATTCTCTGTTTTTGTGCTTTGTATGAAAACCAAACACACTATCACTTCACACCTTCTGTATGCTGGGTGTAATTCTCAGTATCTGTTCTTATTCTGCAGGTATGGACACCGCACTTCTCTTGCTCGGTATGCGGGGTGTAATCCTCAGTACACGGCTCAGGACACTGCTTTGTATTATTATTCTTATTTAGTATGCTGAGTGTCAGGAACGTAATTAGGAATTTGGAGATTTGGAGCTGAAAATGTATTATTTACCATCACCAGCAGGGGTCAGTACTGCATACACAATTTATTGTTTAAAAGTATTATTGTTCAAAAATAAATAAAATATGCAATACAAATATTAATTTATAAAATGTAAACTATCTTCAATAACAATTTGAATCCCACTCCTAAAAACTGCAAATATTATATTTTACAAAAACATGTTATACGTGATAAATATGTTATACATATCAATGTTTATCATCAATCCTAATCAGGCATCAGTGCAAAGTATTGCAAATAAATATGATATCAAAATATTATCTAAACGCAGAGGTATGTGTTATATGAAAGCAACAAATTTGTTGTAAAGCTGCATAATAAAAGAATAATAACTGAGATGAAGTCTGTGTCCCACTGTATCGTCCAGCATGCTCTACTCTGGCTATTCACAGACACAATCCCACTACTGATCAGCACGGGGGTTTTGATTTGCTCTGTTGCCAACTTGAGCCAGTTTGCTCCTCCTTAGGACAACCTGGCTCCCTCCCCTAGAAACACTGTACTGATACTGAACTTAGCATGGACACCTCATCAACATAGTGCAGGGTAGATCAGAACTCCTGGTGTCAAGCAATCCAACAGCCACAATAGTAGGTGGGATTATAGCTGCACACCACTGCAACCAGCAAAGGACAGCGCTTGCTCTGAGAAACTAGAAGCTGAAAGCTACATGATGTCAAATCCCGCCTTCCAATATTAATATTGCTAATTGCAAGTGTGTCATTAACATTACAATAAACATTTTGGCAAAGTACAGCATGAATGAAAAAGTAGAAATTCTATTAACACATTGGGGTGAGGGAGGGTGGGGTAGAGGGAGCTGAGTGGGGATTCACAGGGATGTGAAATAATTGTGTAATCCTGAGAAGAAGGGGAAAAAAAAAGGAGAGCTAATTCAATGTCTCTAATTTCACCCTGGAACTATCTACGAGTCAAAATTGTATAACTCCTAAGTGTAAAAAAGAAGGTATAAATAGATCAACAGAGTACCATCATTCAAATCGATTGAAATAGACAAATAAAGGAGACAGTGCCCAACTGGACCCTCAGAACAAAAAGGGAGTATGGACTATTGTGGTACAGATATAACTGATGTAGATTCATGTGGGTAAAAACAATATTGAATTTTATTAATACAAAACCAATATAAGATCAAACAAGACATACATTATTGGATATATAAAAATGCATGGGGAACAATCGGGAAGTATCACCAGAATAATGGTCCCCAAGGGGGGAAGATCACATTGGGATAACTGTTCAAAGATGACATATCTCAACTAGTTTTGTGGTCTTAATGCCGCTTCTTCAGGAGAAAATCTGCAATAGGTTTAGACAGCTAATTAAAATTCAATGTAAATGTAGCACTGACCCCCGAAGGAGCGGCTGGTTTTATTGGGCTTACCGTTACCTTCTTGACCTTGTGTACGTCTAGGGGTTTCTCAAAGTAGATGGCCCAAAGAATTGCAGAAACTGACACTGAATCCACTTTTGGGATATTTATTTGACAAGTAGACAGAACAGTCTCTCAGTGAATGATAAAGGGTTAGGTAGGAAGTTCAGGTATTCTTGGAGCTGCAAAAGATAGGAAGTCTCTCACTATAGAAATCCAGAGAATTACCTCTCACAACTGGATTCTCACAGCTACCGGATAGACCTCCTCTCACTAGGCCTAGCAGCCGATAGAGTGCTTGAGTAATGCAAAGCTTCTGCCACAGACTTGGATGTAGCACACTTAAATAAAGTCTCTGCCACAGACTTGGATGTAACTGAAGGATGTAGATAAATTTAGAGAGCTATCATACGGTACAAGTATCTCGCAGCCAGTCCAGCGATATTGTATGAGTGTAGATTCGCTTGGTGTCTTTCAACTGAGCCTCCAGGCTCTTTCTGAGAAGTCAACCTTCAGAGTGGCCTTCTCCCAAAGAGTCCTACCCTGGTTGCTTCTCCAGTTGCTAGGCCTCTCCACAGATGAGATGGCACCGAACCACCTTTGAATCCTCCTTCCAGTTACTTTGCCTTGGGCTAGCCAGCCCCGAGACTTGGAATTGGATGGATCTGCACCCCAGGCCATGAGGGCCATGGGGGCTGGTCAGGAGGACCAGGACCAAACAGACAGAAAGATCTTCTGGACTGGAACCCAGAAGCATGTGATGTCAGTACCTTAAGTATTTAAATAAATATTGACATCACATAGCACTGCTTCTTTTATTATACACTTTGGATATAATTCTCTGTTTTTGTGCTTTGTACGGAAATCTAACACACTATCACTTCACATCCTCTGTATGCTGGGTGTAATTGTCAGTATCTGTTCTTAGGCCATGTACACACGGGCGGACTGTATGGCCTACTTAGTCCGTCATACAATCCGACGGACAGTCCGTCATACTTTCGAATGAACGGACTTGACCACACACGGATGCACAAACAGTCCGTCGAAAGCTTGCGCGATGACGTGTACAGCACATACGACGGGACTAGAAATAGGAAGTCCAATACACAGCAATGCAACCTTCTGCCGTGTAAATCCTTTCTGAGCATGCGCCATTCTTAGTCCGTCGAACTAGCCCACACACGATTGTCCGCTGAAACCAAAGTATGACGGACAGAATTTCGAAAAATCCGAAATACTTAGTACGCCAGACTGCACGCTGAAAAAGTCCGCTGAAGCCCACACACGAGCGGACTGTCCGCTGAAATGTGTTTCGACGGACTAAGTAGGCCATACAGTCCGCCCGTGTGTACGCGGCCTTATTCTGCAGGTATGGACACCTCACTTCTCTTGTTCGGTATGCGGGGTGTAATCCTCAGTACACGGCTCTTACTGTTCCTATTCTGTATGCTGAGAGTCAGGGACATAAGTAGGAATTTGAAAGATCCGGAGAACCCCCTGGGCAGCCTAATGCTGGCCATTCACTATATGAAAATTCTGCCGAAATCCAGTCATTTAGACAGTTCATTTGTTTTTGTCCAGTTAATGGGCACAAAATCGATAATCGTTGGGATGTTTTTGAGCTGAAAAAACGAAGGACAAGTTTGGAAATTTTCAACTGAACGAACGGTAAATTGAAAGGTTATTGTGTTTCCTGTCCGAACTGTTTGCACTAGGTATAGGTAAAAAAAACTAACAAATTGATTAATTTATGTCCACTGAACGATTTATTGGTCATTACATGATGGCACTATCGTTTGCTCTCACGGCCGAATGTTCGTTTTTCGAAAATGGGTTTGGCCAATTTTTCGTATGGTGTATGGCCAGCATAAGGAGTGCAACAATGCAATGTGCTTGGCACGTCACAATAATGGTGGGTGTGGTTAAATTGTGCTTACAGTGGGAGGGGCTTAAAGTGGTATGGTTAAACCCTTTATGATCAAGGTCAAAACAAAACTTAAAGCGGAAATAAAGTTTCACTGCCACAAACAGAGAGCAGGCAGGCTCTTTATTGCAGAAGAGACATGCAATGCACAGCTTACACCTCTGGCCTGCGCTCTGTGTGCTGGAATGACTGATTCCTGTGTATGCGCAGGAGTGATGTCATACTACGCTGGCCCATGACGAAGACTGAAGACCGGCACACAGTTGAAGATGCTGGCATCGTTGAGGGGCGGTGTCACTGAAGCAAAGGCAAGTTTAGTTCTGTTTTAAAGTGATTATAAAGTCTGGAAATCTTTTACCTTAATGCATTCCCTGCATTAAGCTAAAAAGTGTCCCAGTGTTTGTATCGCCCAATCACCCCATTTTATACTTACCTATGTCCTCTCTCAATCCAGGTAAGCGTTCCCAGACCGACAAGGTGCCCACTGAGGGACAAAAGCCTCCCTGGTTTCTTCAGGATACAAGGTAGAGTTTCTTTCTTGTCCGCCAAACTGATTTTTTTCCCTCCAACCTTCATCTTCTTCCAACTCGTCAGGAACCCCTTTTCGGGGCAGTACAGGACCTGCAGCTGCATGGAGTGATAGTACCTATGCCAAAAGGTTTCAGGGATTCTACTCCAATCTTTTTGTAGTCCCAAAGAAGGGAGGGGTCCGTCCGGTCCTGGATCACAAGGCCCTCAACAGCTTTGTGAAAGTATATAGGTTCAGGATGGAATCAGTTTGCTCAGTGGTCACTGCACTCCATCAGGGGGATTTCCTGTCATCCCTGAACATCAAGGACGCATACTTGCATGTCCCCATATGTGTCAGGCATCAGAGGTTTCTGCAATTTGCGGTGGGACGAGCACTACTAATTTGTAGCTCTAACTTTTGGCCTAGCGTCAGCACCAAGGGTCTTCACCAAGGTGCTAGCCCCAATTGTGGCATTGCTAAGGCAATGAGAGATCGCAATCGTGGGTTACCTGGATGACCTTTAGACTTTTTAGCTTAATGCAGCGAATGTATTAAGGTAAAAGATTTCCAGACTTTATAATCTCTTTAAAACAGAACTTAACTTACCTTTGCTTGACAAAAAATCCGCTTCTAGGCAGAAAAGGAGGGCCCTTGCCTACGGCGTGGCTCCTTACCTTTCCTGGACTGTGGGAGCAACGTACTCTTTCCCACCCATGACATTCTTAATAATGTCACCCAGCAAAGCTCCAAATAGCATCTCTCCCTGGAAGCGCAAATCCGCCAGTGCTTTCTTAGATGGCTGGTCCACAGACCAGCATTTTAGCCAAATTAGCACCACAGCTGATACTGAGGCTCTAGAGAGCAAGGGGGCCATATCTAAGGCTGAATCACAGACATACTTAAAGCGGAGGTTAACACAATTTTTGGAACTTTAAATGATGCATGTATAACACATGCCTCCATCCCTAATTCAAGTGAAAACTGGAAAGGTTGAGACTTTAAAATGAGACCATGGACATTGTGGAGGTGATTTAGATAAATACATATTTATTAACCATAATGAAATGTTACCAATGTGAATTTTTGGCATTGACCCATGTCCCCTGGGGCAGAAGCCGGGTCCCCAAACCCTTTTTAGGACAATATCTTGCATATTAGCCATTAAAATTAGCACTTTTTATTTCGAAAGTTTGAGTAAAGTAAAAGGATATATAGTCAATGTATCAAAATATACCAAAAAATCTAAAGATAATCTATCTATTAGTAATATTTGGAGAAAAACTGTGTTAATGAAAAACAAAAAATAATAATAATAATAAAAAAATATAAAAGAAGAGTATAATCCCATTAAAACACATAGTAATTATGGTGTGCGAAAAACAATAAGTAAAAAAAAACGCACATTAAAAAGTAGTTACAGTTGCCTCCCATAGACTTCACCCTTTCAGTTTAAAATAGAAATAAAAGGTAAACCATTTGTGTATAGATATAAAAAAAAAATGATGATAACCTTATTTTCCTCTTTTTTTATAAGTTATCATATACCCTCTGTCTCCTGCTGCATAAGAGCTGGTGTCTGATGCAGGCACGTGGAGTTGCGAGCTCATTCCTAGTGTTGAGTTATTTTGAGGGGATAGCAAATTTACACTGTTATACAAGCTGTACGCTCACTACTTTACATTGTAGCAAAGTGTAATAAAGTGAAAAGTGCTTATGGTGTAAAACATGACCATGAAACTGTTTCAGTTTAATAAATCAGAAATTTCCTTAAAACAACAGAAAATGAAAAATATAAAAACATAAAATGTGTTCTCTGGTGCTAAAAGCAGTCCAAAAAAATAAACAAAATTGTGTTCTAGTGTCGTGATGGCTTGTGCATAAATCTGACACAGCTTCTAGTGCAAAAAGATGATTCACCAAGCTTGCCTCCTGGTTCTACACTCACCAAAAAGCTGTACCCCTGCAGGGGTAAAGCGCATCCTAATAGAGTTGCCTCTGATCTAAATCAATTCCCCTTCCCCGATAGTTGCGGGGCATGTGGTATGTTCACATATGGATGAATGGAAAAGAGCGTGAATCTATAAAAATATATATATGAATTTATTCAATCAAAAAGCTGGTTGTAACTGTAAACCCACACTATTAATAGTGCTAGAAGATCAGCAACAATCGTTTACAGCCAAGAATCTGGGACGCCTTGCGTTTCACAGACAAATATTGGAAGTGAAGTGATGGCACTCCAAGCTCCTACAATTTTAACTTGTTTTCTATTCTAGAAAAACAGGTTCAAGTCTGCTCAGACCAATAATACAAGCGCTATTTTACCTTTGAAATGTGAGTGCAATTCTCTTATTTGCTTATTAAATTTTTACCCATTCCATATGGAATTATGCTATGTGCCTTCCTTCTTTTTATATGCAAATTGTTGGGCTGTCTGCCCTTTAATATTCTACCTGCTGATATCCACTAGCCTGAAACACCTCTTGGAGGTTGTATCTACACTCAGAACCTGAATCATCTTGGGTACTCCATATAAGCTTGATTGACTCATTAGGTGTACACCTATTTGAGTTCAATGGATTCAATAAGCGATTGATGATACTGGTGGTGGATCTTCTATCAATTTGTTTGACATATTATTTTTGTTACAGCTTTATGATCTAAACGGACTGTCACTTATCCCACTGGAACATATATGTGGTTTCCTCTCCACATTAGGACCGTTGTGGTCCCCATACTTCACCTATGGACATTTGTGTTTAGTACCCTATATTTATAATAATTGTAAAAAAAATGTTTTTCACTTTCTAGCACTGCACTTTTCTTTAACACAGACCAATAATACTCTGCCAAAAGTCCATCCATTTGCTAGCTAATCTTTTCCCTTCTGGTGTTTAAAGTAATCAGTATGAAAATCATTCATCACTAAGGGAGGGTATACAGTATTTGTTAACAGATTTCGGTTATTTTAACTTAATTTTATTGAACATTAAATATGTGAGCTGTATATGATACATTTTTTATGTATAACACTGAAACAAAGTAAAGTATAGTCACCGTCACTTAATTTTGGTCCTAGAATACGCTGGCTCTTTGAACAACTTTCCCACCAATTACACACTGCTGTCTATATAGCCTTCTGTGGGATTTATTAGACCATTCACACGTCTACATTTTTATTACAGTTTCAACAGAAGAATCAAAATTTATAGCCTTGGTTTCTAAAAATGTGTCTGGAATTCTTTAGTAAAATGTGTAATTGTTTATTACTCTATTTAGGATTCTGTGTTTAATGTTTAATTACCTGAGTCCTGTACAGTATTATACAAGGTGCTTGAGGCTATTCCAATCAAATGCTTATTTTAACACAGGATTGTTAGGCAAACACACACAAACTCATACAAAACCTACCCACAGGGATGCAGTTTTCGCATGTTTATCTAGATCTACCACATACATTATTAAAGGGACCCCATACACAAGGGCTTTTCATTAATTCACCAGGAATGATCAGACCTCTTAACTGCTGAAAAGTACACTACCCTTGATCTGCAGGAGAACACATGTTGGATGTGATCCACTCAGTGTTACTCATTGGGCAGATTATCTATGATTTATAAGCAGAGGACAATATTCCAAGATGTCCAGTGGACATCCTGATGGTTAAATCTTGTTTTATGTCTGCACAGGGTTAGGCTACTGCACAACAGCATAGGAATTGTCTGGACTGTGCTTTTATTTAGAGGAAAACTATTGAGAAATATAATGCCGTTAAGCAGTGGTGGCTGGCATTATATTTTTTGGGGGGTGAACAATCCACCCACTACCACCCGAGCCAGATCAGCAGCACCGCCCCCTGCCCCGGTCAGATCACCCACACTCACCCCATCTAGGTTGCAGGCAGTGCTTCCTCTGGGGGGTGACTCCACCCTATGTGTCCACCTCGGCTTCACGGCGGCTTCCCCTGCATCTCCTCCTTCTCGACGGCCAATAGGATCTCTCTCGCCTAATCGGGTTTCAGCACCTGCTTCCTGTTTGGTCAGGAGGAGAATCAAAAAGACAATAATAAATATTAATTCACTATTGTCACACAACTGGGTGGGCTCAGTTGTAATCCAAAAGCCAATTGTAATCCATGCGTCCGGCACCCTGCATGTAGATTAGGGGCCGTGACATGGATTAGGGGAGCGACGCCCCTATGGCCCATATGGAAGGGCCGCCACTGCTGTTAAGACACATAACAAATGCCATTATATATTTTATTTACACACCTAGCTTTCCAGCACATGTAACAAAGAAATATTACAGAACTCAGCACAGTAGCAAAAAACCCAAAACACCTGAAGTGTTATGATAATGATCCCAACATTGAAATATTCAAAATATTCAAACATAGAATAATTCTTATGAAGAATTATCAATTAATAGCATTCAGGTGTCCCTCCTCTAGTTCTTCAGTCACCCAGTGCGACCTCCACCAAATGTCAGAAAAATGCACTCACCAGATATAGTTGCTGTCTAATGAATAGAACAGCAAAAATTACATATGATAAGATGCAGGTAATCAAAAGTATGCAGTCATCGTTAGCTCACACGTATCCCCTCTATCCGAATCACAGGACCCTCTTCAGGATGTATCCAAGTGCATGCATGGATCATGACCAGGAAGTTTTATTTCTCATGGTAAAAATAGTTCAGCATATCCCATCTGTAGTAACAAGTCACCAATGACAAAAAAGAAAAAATCTTATGGTGCAGTATTTATTGGTGAACCAGCATAAAAACAAACATATCAAAAATTGTGCCTATAGCACTTACATTAAAAAAAAACGTCAATCCAACTAGGGATAATGGTGGCAGGACCTCAAATGCAAAACATCATGTGTAAACTAGCAAACATGGACTTACTTGAAGCACTGCCAATTTGAAACAGAGTGGCAGCCAGGACCTCAGGCATTGTATAGTAATAAATCTACAGCTGTTTTATGCACACGCGCATCATCAGGAGTATTCAAAGTTTTGCAGGCATAAACGAGCAGTGATTTATATAGCCCAGGTACATAGGAAATGCCCAGATGCATGGGAATTAATTTCTTGGGTCAAGACAAGTTTATAACATCACATCCTGTCTTGAAAAAGGGCAGTTTAAGTAGGTCCAATATAATATAGTAGGTCTTTTTTCAAGATGGCGCCAGACAGGAAGTGATGTCCTGAACACTCTCTGGATGTGTAAAGCTGGTAAAGACATACCCAAAAAGACTTGCAGCTGTTATTGTAGCAAAAGGGGATTCTACAAAGTGTCCCTCCTCTAGTGCTTCAGTCACCCAGTGCAACCTCCACCAAATGTCAGAAAAACGCACTCAACAAATATAGTTGCTGTCTAATGAATAGAACAGCAAAAATTGCATATGATAATATCGAGGTAATCAAAAGTATGAGTCATCATTAGATCACACTTATCCCCTCTATCTGAATCACAGGACCCTCTTCAGAATGTATCCAAGTCCATGGCTCATGACCAGGAATTTTTATTTCTCATGGTGAAAAATAGCTCAGAATATCCCAACCATAGTAACAAGTCACCAATGACAAAAAAGAAAAAATCTGATGGCGCAGTATTTATTGGTGAACCAGCATAAAAACAAACATATCAAATTGTGCCTATAGCACGTATACAAAAAAAAAATGTCAATCCAACCAGGGATAATGGCTGCAGCACCTCAAATGCAAAACATCATGTTTAAAATAGCAAGTTTGCACTTACTTAAAGCACTGCCAATCTGAAACAGAGTGGCGGCCAGGACCTCAGACGTTGTATAGTAATAAACTCTACAGCTGTTTCATGCACACGTGCATCATCCGGAGTGTAAAAAGTTTTTCAGACATAAAGGAGCAGTGATTTATATATCCAAGGTACATAGGAAATGCCCAGATGCATGGGAAATTAATTTCCTGGGTTAGGACAAGTTTATAACATCACTTCCTGTCCGGCCTCATCTTGAAAAAGGGCAAACAGATGTATGGGACTAAATTTAAGTAGGTCCCATATAAGATAGTAGGTCTTTTTTCAAGATGGTGCCAGACAGGAAGTGATGTCCTGAACATTCTCTAGATGTGTAAAGCTGGTAGAGTCATACCCAAAAAGACTTGTAGCTTTAATTGCAGTGAAAGGTGGTTCTACAAAGTATTAAAGGGGAAGTAAACCCGTCGATTTAAACAGTTTAAAAAAACAGCATTACGGGAATTCTAACTGCACATTGGCTGTGCTCTCAACCAAACTGTCAAACCACCCAATGGCTGGTGTCATAACGGATCACATGTGCAGCACCGTGGCAGCTGAAGATTAAACAGAGGCAAAGATGGCAGCTTCCATGGATGAAAACGATAGGGGAGTTTACTTCCACTTTAACTCAGGAGAGCTGAATACAAATGCACACCACACTTTTCACATATTTATTTGTAAAAAAAAATGAAAACCATTTATCATTTTCCTTCCACTTCACAATTATGTGTCATTTTGTGTTGGTCCATCACATAAAATCCCAATAAAACACATTTACGTTTTTGGTTGTAATATGACAAAATGTGGAAAATTTCAAGAGGTATGAATACTTTTTCAAGACACTGTATATACCATTAAGCACTGACACCATACTGGCCGAGAGAGAGGTGTGCAAATACTGAATGGTTTAGTTGCAAAATAAGAACAATATAACTGCGCAAAAGCAAAGCTGTCTACAGAGGGACAACAATCACACAACAAGCTCTCTAGGCTTTGGAAACTGAATAGGATAGGTTACATTTTTTTAGTTGATGTGTTATTTTTTCTGGTCAATGGTGCAAAGATAAGGCACCAAAATATATTACAGCCTACAGCTAATTTAGCCAACAAACACTAAATAGTAACAGTGCATTTTTTTTTCTTTTGCACAAACGATCCAAAACTTTTGCGTAGAGTGTCACATGGTACAAAGAGACTTTTTTTTTTTTAACCATAAATGTTTTATTGAAGTTATAGGAGAATAGTGATGGCCGAACGGTTCGCCCGGCGGTCGTTTCGCGGCGAATTTCCGACTTTCGCCGTCCGCGGGTTCGAACGCCTTTTTCCGTCGTTCGCCCCGGCGGACTTACGTGTTTAATGTATACAAGAACTTTAACCTTTCGTGACACGTTTATCATGTGTTACAGGACAACCAATTGAGACATGACAGCTCATGGACACTTGGACATTCCCCCTAACCTATAAATACACCCGATCCGGTGGCCATTTTACATTCTTTCTTCTGTCACTGTAGGGAAAGGATCCTGTGTGGAGTAGGGACAGAGAAAACGCTAGCTATTTGGTACACAAAAGTTCTTTTCAGGACTGGTATAGGTGTTAGGTCAGCAGCCTGAGTTTCTTTTGTCAGTTTAGATAAAGGGACAGAGCGCTGTATGCTGCTATTTTAGGGACAGCTCAGCCAGATTAGTCTTTCTTCATCATCATCATCATCATCATCATTAGCTGTTACTATCAGGTCCACAAAAGAGCTGTTCCAGCTAATCGTTCCAGCCTACTCTTTTTTGCCAATTTGTATAGGGACAGGCAGGAAGCAGTGTGTCAGGCAGTGAGGATAATTTTAAAGACTTGCTGTTACTATTAGTTCCACAAAGGTTCTTTTCAGGACTGGTATCAGTGGTACGGTAATAGGCTTGTACACGTATAATATTCTTTCTTCCAAATATAGAAAGAATATTATACTTGACTGCTGCCCTTCTGCTGCAGTCTGCTAATCATTCACAACTCACTTGTTCCACAAAGCTCTTTATCAGGACTGGTAACTTGGTCTGTCTAGGGTGCTACGGTACATAGGCTTGGGTGCGGTACAGTCTGCTGTTCTGTAAGGACCGCTATCGGTCCACAATAGATAGGGTTGCCGTGCACTACTGCTGACCGCTGCCCTATACTGCAGCAGTCCTTCAGCGGTATAGGGACTGACGCACAGTCTGCTAAACACTAATACACAACCTGCTTGGTCCACAAAAGTTCTTATAAGGACTGGTAACTTGGTATAGGGTGCTACGGTACATAGGCCTGAGTGCGTTACAGTCTGCTGTTCTGTAAGGACCGCTATCGGTCCACAATACATAGGGTTGCCGTGCACTACTGCTGACCGCTGCCCTATACTGCAGCAGTCCTTCATTGGTATAGGGACTGACGTACAGTCTGCTAATCACTAACACACAACCTGCTTGGTCCACAAAAGTTCTTATAAGGACTGGTAACTTGGTATAGGGTGCTACGGTACATAGGCCTGAGTGCAGTACAGTCTGCTGTTCTGTAAGGACCGCTATCGGTCCACAATACATAGGGTTGCCGTGCACTACTGCTGACCGCTGCCCTATACTGCAGCAGTCCTTCAGCGGTATAGGGACTGACGCACAGTCTGCTAAACACTAATACACAACCTGCTTGGTCCACAAAAGTTCTTATAAGGACTGGTAACTTGGTATAGGGTGCTACGGTACATAGGCCTGAGTGCAGTACAGTCTGCTGTTCTGTAAGGACCGCTATCGGTCCACAATACATAGGGTTGCCGTGCACTACTGCTGACCGCTGCCCTATACTGCAGCAGTCCTTCATTGGTATAGGGACTGACGTACAGTCTGCTAATCACTAACACACAACCTGCTTGGTCCACAAAAGTTCTTATAAGGACTGGTAACTTGGTATAGGGTGCTACGGTACATAGGCCTGAGTGCGTTACAGTCTGCTGTTCTGTAAGGACCGCTATCGGTCCACAATACATAGGGTTGCCGTGCACTACTGCTGACCGCTGCCCTATACTGCAGCAGTCCTTCATTGGTATAGGGACTGACGTACAGTCTGCTAATCACTAACACACAACCTGCTTGGTCCACAAAAGTTCTTATAAGGACTGGTAACTTGGTATAGGGTGCTACGGTACATAGGCCTGAGTGCAGTACAGTCTGCTGTTCTGTAAGGACCGCTATCGGTCCACAATACATAGGGTTGCCGTGCACTACTGCTGACCGCTGCCCTATACTGCAGCAGTCCTTCATTGGTATAGGGACTGACGTACAGTCTGCTAATCACTAACACACAACCTGCTTGGTCCACAAAAGTTCTTATAAGGACTGGTAACTTGGTATAGGGTGCTACGGTACATAGGCCTGAGTGCAGTACAGTCTGCTGTTCTGTAAGGACCGCTATCGGTCCACAATACATAGGGTTGCCGTGCACTACTGCTGACCGCTGCCCTATACTGCAGCAGTCCTTCAGCGGTATAGGGACTGACGCACAGTCTGCTAAACACTAATACACAACCTGCTTGGTCCACAAAAGTTCTTATAAGGACTGGTAACTTGGTATAGGGTGCTACGGTACATAGGCCTGAGTGCAGTACAGTCTGCTGTTCTGTAAGGACCGCTATCGGTCCACAATACATAGGGTTGCCGTGCACTACTGCTGACCGCTGCCCTATACTGCAGCAGTCCTTCATTGGTATAGGGACTGACGTACAGTCTGCTAATCACTAACACACAACCTGCTTGGTCCACAAAAGTTCTTATAAGGACTGGTAACTTGGTATAGGGTGCTACGGTACATAGGCCTGAGTGCGTTACAGTCTGCTGTTCTGTAAGGACCGCTATCGGTCCACAATACATAGGGTTGCCGTGCACTACTGCTGACCGCTGCCCTATACTGCAGCAGTCCTTCATTGGTATAGGGACTGACGTACAGTCTGCTAATCACTAACACACAACCTGCTTGGTCCACAAAAGTTCTTATAAGGACTGGTAACTTGGTATAGGGTGCTACGGTACATAGGCCTGAGTGCAGTACAGTCTGCTGTTCTGTAAGGACCGCTATCGGTCCACAATACATAGGGTTGCCGTGCACTACTGCTGACCGCTGCCCTATACTGCAGCAGTCCTTCATTGGTATAGGGACTGACGTACAGTCTGCTAATCACTAACACACAACCTGCTTGGTCCACAAAAGTTCTTATAAGGACTGGTAACTTGGTATAGGGTGCTACGGTACATAGGCCTGAGTGCAGTACAGTCTGCTGTTCTGTAAGGACCGCTATCGGTCCACAATACATAGGGTTGCCGTGCACTACTGCTGACCGCTGCCCTATACTGCAGCAGTCCTTCATTGGTATAGGGACTGACGTACAGTCTGCTAATCACTAACACACAACCTGCTTGGTCCACAAAAGTTCTTATAAGGACTGGTAACTTGGTATAGGGTGCTACGGTACATAGGCCTGAGTGCAGTACAGTCTGCTGTTCTGTAAGGACCGCTATCGGTCCACAATACATAGGGTTGCCGTGCACTACTGCTGACCGCTGCCCTATACTGCAGCAGTCCTTCAGCGGTATAGGGACTGACGCACAGTCTGCTAAACACTAACACACAACCTGCTTGGTCCACAAAAGTTCTTATAAGGACTGGTAACTTGGTATAGGGTGCTACGGTACATAGGCCTGAGTGCAGTACAGTCTGCTGTTCTGTAAGGACCGCTATCGGTCCACAATACATAGGGTTGCCGTGCACTACTGCTGACCGCTGCCCTATACTGCAGCAGTCCTTCATTGGTATAGGGACTGACGTACAGTCTGCTAATCACTAACACACAACCTGCTTGGTCCACAAAAGTTTTTATAAGGACTGGTAACTTGGTATAGGGTGCTACGGTACATAGGCCTGAGTGCAGTACAGTCTGCTGTTCTGTAAGGACCGCTATCGGTCCACAATACATAGGGTTGCCGTGCACTACTGCTGACCGCTGCCCTATACTGCAGCAGTCCTTCATTGGTATAGGGACTGACGTACAGTCTGCTAATCACTAACACACAACCTGCTTGGTCCACAAAAGTTCTTATAAGGACTGGTAACTTGGTATAGGGTGCTACGGTACATAGGCCTGAGTGCGTTACAGTCTGCTGTTCTGTAAGGACCGCTATCGGTCCACAATACATAGGGTTGACGTGCACTACTGCTGACCGCTGCCCTATACTGCAGCAGTCCTTCAGCGGTATAGGGACTAAGAGTTTTGTCACAGGGTGATTTAAAAAATGACAGGCAGAGGAAGAGGCAGGCCCTTCCGCAGGGGTGGTAGGGGTAGGGCAGGAGCAACAGCCTTGAGCCAAAGTGGGAAGTTGCAGAAGGTGCGTTCAATTACTTTAAAGGACGCACCAGACTTGGTTGAGTGGCTCACTCAGCCTTATTCTTCTGCACCCTCCTCATCCTCTCGATCTGCACCCTCTTCTTCACTCTCTGCTATGTGCACCCCCAAAGACACTACCACCAACAACACCACCACCACCACATACCTTCCGCTTGAGTGCAAATGGGGGCCTTCATGCTCCAGTGTTTTAATAGGGACCCCCGTATAAAAAGCATGAGGGTCAAGGACCAGTACTGGGTGGCAACGTACTTAGATCCCCGGTACAAACACAAAATGGCGGAAATGTTACCGCCGTCGCAGAGGGCTGTCAGAATGCAGCACTTCCAGGCCTTGCTTCGAGAAATGCTGCATTCTGCTTTTGCGTGCGCTGGCAGAGGAGCAATTCCCACTCCCAGAGAAGGATTTGCGGGTACCAATCCAACAGCGCCTGCAAGAAGAGGCCGGTTTGAAGATGTGTTGGTGACTTCGGATATGAGGTCATTCTTTCAGCCGACCCATCGACAGGTGTCATCCGGATCCAGCATCAGGGAACGCCTAGACCGTCAGGTGTCCGACTACATTGGGTTAACGGCCGATGTGGACGCTCTGAGGAGTGATGAACCCCTAGACTACTGGGTGGGCAGGCTTGACCTCTGGCCAGAGCTTGCCCAATTTGCAATCGAACTGTTGGCTTGCCCCTCATCCAGTGTCCTGTCCGAAAGGACGTTCAGCGCAGCAGGGGGGATTGTGACCGATAAGCGTACTCGCCTAGCTCACGACAGTGTTAACTACCTCACATTTCTAAAAATGAATGAGGCATGGATCTCGGAGGAATTCAACACATGTGATCAGTAGACCATGTATATGTCTATAAACAATTTTTGGAATCAAGCACACAGACCTTCTTAATTCATTTGGCTCACTTCCCTGACCCAAAAAAGCACACCGTACTATATGCCCCTACCCTCCTCTTTGAAGAGGTTGAGCGGTGTCATATTTCTACTGGGGCTGCTTATTATGAGGGGTTCCCACCATCCCTGTGCTGTGCTGACTTCCTCCTGGGTGTTCTTATTATGAGGGGCTCCCACCATCCCTGTGCTGTGCTGACTTCCTCCTGGGGGTTCTTATTATGAGGGGCTCCCACCATCCCTGTGCTGTGCTGACTTCCTCCTGGGGGTTCTTATTATGAGGGGATCACACCATCCCTGTGCTGTGCTGACTTCCTCCTGGGGCTGCTTACGGTGCTGCTGTCAGCGCTGTATGTCACGGAGCTGCTGTCAGCGCTGTATGTCACGGAGCTGCTGTCAGCGCTGTATGTCACGGAGCTGCTGTCAGCGCTGTATGTCACGGAGCTGCTGTCAGCGCTGTATGTCACGGAGCTGCTGTCAGCGCTGTATGTCACGGAGCTGCTGTCAGCGCTGTATGTCACGGAGCTGCTGTCAGCGCTGTATGTCACGGAGCTGCTGTCAGCGCTGTATGTCACGGAGCTGCTGTCAGCGCTGTATGTCACGGTGCTGCTGTCAGCGCTGTATGTCACGGAGCTGCTGTCAGCGCTGTATGTCACGGAGCTGCTGTCAGTGCTGTATGTCACGGAGCTGCTGTCAGCGCTGTATGTCACGGAGCTGCTGTCAGCGCTGTATGTCACGGAGCTGCTGTCAGCGCTGTATGTCACGGTGCTGCTGTCAGCGCTGTATGTCACGGAGCTGCTGTCAGCGCTGTATGTCACGGAGCTGCTGTCAGTGCTGTATGTCACGGAGCTGCTGTCAGCGCTGTATGTCACGGAGCTGCTGTCAGCGCTGTATGTCACGGAGCTGCTGTCAGCGCTGTATGTCACGGTGCTGCTGTCAGCGCTGTATGTCACGGAGCTGCTGTCAGCGCTGTATGTCACGGAGCTGCTGTCAGCGCTGTATGTCACGGAGCTGCTGTCAGCGCTGTATGTCACGGAGCTGCTGTCAGCGCTGTATGTCACGGAGCTGCTGTCAGCGCTGTATGTCACGGTGCTGATGTCAGTGCTCTGTATTACGGTGCTGCTGTCAGTGCTCTGTATCTCCTGCACCCTCTTGTTTGCCTACCCTGGTCCCTGACCTTCCCTCTCCTCCATTGCCTTCATTAGCTCCATAGTCCTGAATTGTCAGAACAATTTCCCAAATAAAAAAAAAATGCTTGTAGTTATCGATCCCAAATTCACCTCATACATGTATTATGCTATTGTCCAGGTGGTGGGACTACGTGCTACCCCCTAATAATTACCCCGTGGCCGCAAATTCGACCTAAAGGTTTGCGAAATTCGCCTCCCATTGAAGTCAATGGAGCCCGCGGCGAACGGTCGTTTTCGCGAACGTTTGTGTCCGTTCGCGTTTCGCGTTCGCGAAACGTCCCGTCGGAAGTTCGTCCATCACTATAGGAGAATGGTACAGTCAGTGTTGTCAATATAAGTAACAATCACATATATATGCCATGAGGATGGAGGTACATTATAATATTTATAATATTAGATATAATATGTTGACCTTGGAGAATCTAGATAACAATTATTGATTCAAACCCCTATTTGAGGTATGAAGCCTGTCACCCCTAATGGGTACACACTGTGAACAGGCATACCTATAATTTCCCATTGAGACACAACGGAACTAAATAGTAAGCTCTGTGTTGTAAATCCTGTGGTTGTACTTTCCAACAACATTTGTGAATCTCAATATAAAATGAGAAAAGGAAAACATAAGCAAGCAGAAACATGTAGGTAAATGTTGGGATAGTTACTTCTTTCAGTTCCAGCAAAACCTGAATGTGTGAATCAACTCAGAGTTACAGTTGTGCCAAGGCTAGCGTGTAACCCAACCTTACTTCCTTATTGCATATGGTAGATGTGGGCTCAAACAAACATTCAGCCTCTGGCAATCATCTCTATTTTGAACTATGTCAGAATATTGTGTAATTTGTGCGCAATTAATTGAATACAATCAAGCTTTCGATATATCTGAAATCCTCAAATCTGAAGTATATATATATATATATATATATATATATAATCACATTGTACTGTCCAATTGATAAATGCAAATAATCAAGCTAAATTATATGTTACAACTAAACTACATCAGATCATGCTTGAGAAACCATAGATCCTTGTAATTGAAAATGTTCTATATGCTACATATAATTGATTTCATGTGTTCTAAATGCCTGCAGTCATTTCAAATGCAAGAATAAAAATGTATTTTATATACCAGATTGTATATACAGATGTACGTGGGTATACAGACAATCAATAGGCCCCCTCACCCAACTGTATGTCCCACACAGAAATAGAGCAAAGTTAATATAATATAGTCTGTTCATGTTAATTTTGAAAGAGGAAAGACAGTTAAATAGATCCAGATAGCTAGATAGATAGATAGATAGATAGATAGATAGATAGATAGATAGATAGATAGATAGATAGATATTTGTACAGTACAATTCTTCTAAGACAAACATGAAAAAGGCAAAAGTGTAACAAAGTTTGCTCAATTGGGTTTACAATCTAAATAATGCAACAATGATATCTGTCAAGGTGAGGCACACTCTGAAACACAATAATTAGGAAAACATTTGATTTAAGACTTAATGCTGCAGCTTCAGGCAAATTCCTTCCTTCTTTAACAAGGTTGATCTCTGCTGCTCTGGTGGTCTTGTTGCTGCGCATTGTGTAAATTATGGCCCTTGTACTTCTATATGTTAGGTCTTTGCATTTCTCTAATAATCACCCCATTACTTGCTAAGCACCTTCAGGCCCATGGAACTGTTTTAAGAAAAGGGCCTAATTAATTTAAAGGCAACCCTATTAAAATGTATGTCAAGGTAGACCAATAGCAGTAAAACATGGCAGCCAATAAAACGCTACATATCAGCCGTATTAAAGGTAGGGAGCACAAAGCCTATAATTATCAGGCGCCCTAATGGACCACCTACCCAGACCAGGAAAATCATTAATATGTTCTCTATTGTTCCGCATATCATAAGGATTTATCTATGTCATGACAGAGATTATATACTGGACAGAATGGTATAGATAGAAGGCACATTTCTGATGTTTTTTCTGATGTATTTTTGTACAACTTGGTCAGAGTAATATACTTTTGACCATTTCTGAGAAATTTGACAAAATTATTGGCAGAGTTTGACCAATATTAGTTCATTCTACAACTTCCATTCATTTAACTGTATGCTTAAAAAAAAAACAGTTTTTGCAGGCAATGCAAAAACCTAAAAAGTTGATTTATGAATGGAGGCTGGATGAATGAATCTCCCAAACGCACTGGGCCCTCTGCGTTATGGAGCACTACATAATCTGCTTTCACTGTTATGTAAAATAAATTCTAAAATCATTAATACAGATACAAACAATATTTTTTCAGTGAAATTACCCTTTAACTCCTTTGTATATGTATGTAACATAAGCAGCACTCATTCTAAACTATTTGCTAGAATTCGCTACAAAATACTGTTGTTTGTAATTGGACACATGTGTTGTTAAACTAAAGCCTGTACGAAGAATCAATTGCAATAAATGTCTGGTAGTTTTTTCTGAAGATAACGATGGCCAAAATATTTGATAAATATTTCTTGTTCACCCCAACTATGACCTGACCAACTATGACTTGACCTCTGAAAGATTTACTGCCCTTCATGACCAGGTAATTTTTTGCAAAACAGCACTGGTTTACTTTAATTGACAATTGGCCGGTTATGCGACACTATACCAAAATAATATTTATTTTAAAAAAATTGCCTACAAATAGAGCTTTTTTTTTTTCTTTTTTTTTTTCTTTTTTGCTTTCTGCTATAAAAACTTATCCAATAAAAACATTTAAAAATTAAAATTCCTTTATAGATTTAGGCCAGTATGTATTCGGCTGCATATTTTTGTAAAAAATCCCAATAGGCATATATTGGTTTACATGAACGTTATAGCATTTACAAACTGGTATATATATTTATGGAAATTTTGTTATACTAGTAATGGCGGCGATCAACCTATAGCAGACTGCTATATTGTGGTGGACAATCGGACACTAACTTACACTTTTGACACTTTGCGGGAACCAGTGACACTAATACAGGGATCATTACTAAAAACATGCACTGCCACTGTACTAAACACAGGCTGGGAAGGGGTTTAACATCTGGGGTGACCAAAGGGTTACGTTTGTGCCTAACCAGTGTTTTTGTGCACTGTGTTAGGGGCTTGTAATAAGGAAAGAGATAGATTTTATTCCCTTGCTTCATAAGAACACAAAATCCATCCCTTCTCCCCTGTCAAAACTGAGATCTGCCTTGTTTACATAGGCAGATCTCACTTCTGTGTTCTGTGTTTTTACCAACAATTAGTGGGTGCTGGAGGACATCCATTGCCCGGCACCCATATATCAGCTTCTGCTGTGAATAATCACAGCAGGGGTGGCCTGATAGTAGCGCGTGCATGGCCCCCTGCAGGCAGAAGTGCAGACTCACATAAATATATATATATACACACGAGCCTAAACAGGAGAGCCGCCCTGTAGCAGTAAATCTGCCACCTGAAATAAATTGACAAGTGTATTTGCTAGCATATTTTTAGAATACATTTTTTGCAATAAATATTTTAGAAGAAAAAAATTGTGGATGGTTATATACACACACACAGCATTGACCACTTCCCACCCGCTGGCCGTCATATGACGTCCTTGACTTTGTGCGGTTATATCTGAATGATACCTGCAGCTACAAGCATCATTCAGATATCATCTTTTTCAACCAGCGATTCCCTACACCATAAGAATGGTCATATCGGCTGTCCCATCGATTGATCATTCTTAGGGGTGGCGAGAGGGGACGTCCCCCCTCCCACCACCCTCCGGTGCTTCTACCGACTCACCACTTCCATCAGTGAGTCAGAGACAGGATCCGCTGCCTCTGGATGTTTACCACAGATATTTCCTTTGGACCAGATGGTCGCCGGAGTCTCTATGATCGTTTGGAGGCTGGGTGCGATGTTATGACGTCACGCCCGGCCTCTGCATTCAAACAAATGGCGCCACCTCGCCTGGGAAGCCAAGATCTTTTTTTTTTTCTATTTCAGGCTTCCCAGCCTAGAGGTGAGATGTGGGGTCTTATTGACCCCATATCTCACTGTAAAGAGGACAGATCATGCCTTATTCTATTACAAGGGATGTTTACATTCCTTGTAATAGGAATAAAAGTGATCAAAAAAATTTAAAGCGCCCCTGTTCCATGTGCTCCCACCCACATATGAAAACGGTGTTCAAACCACACATGTGAGGCTTCGCCACGAACATTAGAGCAAGAGCAAAAATTCTAGCCTTAGACCTCCTCTGTAACTCAAAATATGTAACCAGTAAAAAAAAATTAAGCGCCACCTATGGGGATTTTTAAGTACCGAAGTTTGGCGCCATTCCACAAGCATGTGCAATTTTTAAGCGTGACATGTTAGGTATCTATTTACGCGGCATAATTTCATCTTTCACATTATGCAGGGGCACTGTACTGTTGGGTAAAATAAGAGTAATCTGGTAATCCACAAAATCAGCCATTAGTAACATCATTAGAAAAAATTTACAGCAATGATAATACTGCTACAACTCTTTTTTAAAAACAGTAGGCTATATCCCCTTTACATTGTTCTCTATATGAATGACAGCAGTAAAATTTAAGACTCCCTAAAGAGGTACCTCTTACAATGGATAATAGACAAAGTTTTTGTGAAACAGATGTCTGAATGAGCAGTCTCTAGCCCTACTTCTCCATCTGGCTAGTTTTGAGGTCCAATCTTTATGGTGGTGCACATGAATAAAGTCCCAGTAAAGTCTGCATTCAATAAATAATGCTTCTAGTTAGATGGTCAGTTCCTATGTGCTCAATCTCTGCTAGCAGCAACAGGTTAACCACTTCAGCCCCGGACCAATTGTCAGCCTAAGGACGAGAGGTCTTTACAATTTCGCACTGCACTGCTTTAACTGGTAATTGCGCGGTCATGCAATGTTGTACCCAAACGAAATTTGCGTCCTTTTCTTCCCACAAATAGAGCTTTCTTTTGATGGTATTTGATTGCCTCTGCAATTTTTATTTTTTGCGATATAAATGGAAAAAGACCGAAATTTCGAGAAAAAAATATATTTTCTACTTTTTGTTATAAGAAAAATCGAATTAACTCAATTTTAGTCATACATTTAGGGCAAAATTTATTCAGCCACATGTCTTTAGTAAAAAAAAATGTCAATAAGCGTATATTTATTGGTTTGCGCAAAAGTTATAGCGTCTACAAACTAGAGTACATTTTCTGGAATTTACACAGCTTTTAATTTATGACTGCCTATCTCATTTCTTGAGGTGCTAAAATGGCAGGGCAGTACAAACCCCCCCCCCAAATGACCCCATTTTGGAAAGTAGACACCCCAAGGAAATTGCTGAGGGGCATGTTGAGCCCATTGAATATTTTTTTTTTGTCCCAAGTGATTGAATAATGACAAAAAAAAAAGTTTACAAAAAGTTGTCACTAAATGATATATTGCTCACACATGCCATAGTTATATGTGGAATTACACCCCAAAATATATTCTGCTGCTTCTCCTGAGTACGGGGATACCACATATGTGGGACTTTTTGGGAGTCTAGCCGCGTACGGCACCCCGAAAACCAATCACTGCCTTCAGGATTTCTAAGGGTGCAAATTTTTGATTTCACTCCTCACTACCTATCACAGTTTCGAAGGCCATAAAATGCCAAAATAACACAAAACCCCCCCAAATGACCCCATTTTGGAAAGCCCATTGAATATTTTTATTTTTTTGTCCCAAGTGATTGAATAATGGCACAAAAAAAAAACCCAAGCTATTTACTGAGAGGCATGTTGAGTCCATGAAATATTTTATATTTCGCCACAAGTTGCAGGAATATAATTTTTTTTTTTTTTGCACAAAGTTGTCACTAAATGATATATTGCTCACACATGCTAAGGGCATAAGTGAAATTACACCACAAAATAAATTCTGCTGCTTCTCCCGAGTACGGGGATACCACATGTGGGGGACTTTTTGGGAGCCTAGCCACGTACGGAACCCCGAAAACCAAGCACTGCCTTCCGGATTTAAATATAAAACGCTACCAAAAAAACCTGTTAGCGATCGCAGGGATCAGGCCTGACTCTGCGAACGCTGCAGTTATGTGTTTAGTGTTTTGTAAGTGACAGTGATCGATCGATACTGCACTTGGGTGGGCTGGGCGGAGGGGCAAAACGCAGGTGCCAGCAGGTATCTGAGCTGATCCCGCTAACAATGTGTTTTTTTGGAACCCTAAGCTGCTGGGGACGCTAGTATGGATCTGATCAGTCAGATATTGATCTGTTCAGATTCTATACCACTACGGGAGGTGTATGATTTGCGCATGGGTGTTAGCGGTACTGGCACTAACCTAGCGCTGCCTGGGGTGACGCAGACACTGACCCTAAAACCTAATTGATATCAACGCCGGGTGATCAGGGGGTTAAACCTTTATTGGGTAATAAATGGTGGATGCCCTGATGCTATAAAAAGCAAACTAACTAACCATAGTCACCCGTAACACTTATACGGTGATCACTGGTGGAAGGGTTAACTAGGGGCAATCAGGGGGTTAAAATCTTTATTAGGTAGTATATGAGGGTCCCTGGCGCTATATAAAAACCTGACAGGGAACCTAAATAACTAACTGGCTAACCAGCGTCACCAGTGACACTTATTCGGTGATCGTTGGTGAAAGGGTTAACTAGGGGCAATCAGGGGGTTAAAACCATTATTGGGTAGTATATGGGGGTACCTAGCGCTATAAAAATCTGGCGGTGAACCTAAAAAAAATAACTAGCTACCTAGCGACACTAGTGACACTAATGCAGCGATCAGAAAAATGATCCCTTAGTGACACTGGCAAAAGGGGGTGAAAGGGTTAACTAGGGGCAATCAGGGGGTTAAAACCATTATTGGGTAGTATATCGGGGTACCTAGTGCTATAAAAACCTGGTGGTGAACCTAAAAAAATAACTAGCTACCTAGCGACACTAGTAACACTAATGCAGCGATCAGAAAAATGATCCCTTAGTGACACTGGCAAAAGGGGGTGAAAGGGTTAACTAGGGGCAATCAGGGGGTTAAAACCATTATTGGGTAGTATATCGGGGTACCTAGTGCTATAAAAACCTGGTGGTGAACCTAAAAAAATAACTAGCTACCTAGCGACACTAGTGACACTAATGCAGCGATCAGAAAAATGATCGCTTAGTGACACTGGCAAAAGGGGGTGAAAGAGTTAACTAGGGGCAATCAGGGGGTTAAAACCATTATTGGGTAGTATATGGGGGTACCTAGCGCTATAAAAATCTGGCGGTGAAACTAAAAAAAATAACTAGCTACCTAGCGACACTAGTGACACTAATGCAGCGATCAGAAAAATTATCGCTTAGTGAAACTGGCAAAAGGGGGTGAAAGGGTTAACTAGGGTCAATCAGGGGGTTAAAACCATTATTGTGTAGTATATCGGGGTACCTAGTGCTATAAAAACCTGGTGGTGAACCTAAAAAAATAACTAGCTACTTAGCGGCACCAGTGACACTAATGCAGCGATCAGAAAAACGATCGCTTAGTGACACTGGTAAAAGGGGGTGAAAGGGTTAACTCTAGGGGCAATCAGGGGGTTAAACCTTTATTGCGGGGTAGGGGGCTACCCTGGACCTAACACTAACTGCCCTGACAGTTTTTACTGTCACAACTGACACTGAATGCAGTAAGCAGTAAATAAATGATCACTGCAATCGGTGACACTGTGACTGGGAGGGCGAGGGGGGGTTCGGGGGCGATCGGGGGGGTGATGGGGGGGTTTGTGTGCCTATGTGTACCTACATGTCAGTGTAGTGTTGGTGCACACTTACTTTCACTGTTCTCCTCGTAGTCCGGTCAAAAAGACCGCTCCGAGGAGAATGACATCACTTCCTCCCTGCCTGTGTTTACTATACACAGCGGAGGAAGCTTCTCATTCGCCAGGAGCGATCAAGAGGGGATGGCCAGAAACCAACGGCCATCCCCTCATCCCGGATCGGTCCTGCAGCAAAACGGACCGCCGCATCCAGCGGGGGGGTCCGATCGGACCCCCCACCCGCTGGAAGGCGAGCACGTACATGTACGTGCTTGTGCCTGTCGGTGCCATTGCACCGACATACATTGCCATGCGGTGGTCCTTAAGTGGTTAATGGCAGCAGTGTCTTCTCACAAATACCAGTGAAACAACAGGAGCTCACTTCTGGATCTGCCTGAAGCTACTCCGGTCCTCAAAAAAAAAGCAAGTAGTCCTGGAGGATGCTGGGACTGTGACATCATAAGGGGTGGGGTCCCCATGTGAGATCACCCCATGACCCCGCCCCTTGTCTCTATATAAGTCGCCCCACAACACGTCCACAGCATTACGGCCAGAGAGAGCGTCATGTCAACATTGGAAGAAGGAAGAAGAAGAAGAAAGAAGAAGGAAGAAGAAGGCGGCGGCAACAGAAGACCGGGCCGACGCTAGTAAAAGAGCTGGAAGAAGAAAGCGGAGGCCTGGCAAGAAGAACCGAAGAGCGGGACAAGACCCCCGAAGACCGGGACAAGACCTCTGAAGTTGGAAGAAGACTCCCGGTTGGAGGCGGTGATGAAGGAGAAAGCTGGGCTCCTCCACTAGCAAAAGAGCTAGCAAAAGAGCAGAAGATAGCGGAGGAGTCCGGCGAGAAGAACCCCGAAGATGGAAGAAGAGACCACCGGAGCTGTCTGATAAAGTATTTAAAAAAACTGTGTTGTGTTTTTTTCTGTAAACTTTTTTTCACCAGGTGAATGGGTAGGGATACAATGTACCCCATACTCATTCACATAGGGTAGGGGGCCGGAATCTGGGGCCCCCTTATTAAAGGGGGCTCCCAGTTTCTAATAAGCCCCCTGCCAGCAGACCCCGAAACCAGCAGCCAGGGTTGTTGGGAAGAGGCCCTTGTCCTCATCAACATGGGGACAAGATGCTTTGGGGTGGGGGGCCCCAGGGCCCCCCTTCCCATAAGCATCCCCCATGTTGAGGGCACGTGGGCTGGTACTGCTCAGAAGGAGGGGCGCTCGCTCGTCCCCACCCCCTTTCCTGACCGACCGGGCTGCATGTTAGGATAAGGATCTGCTATGGACTTTGGGGGGGACCCCACGCTATTTTTTGGCTTCCTGTGCTAGTTCCATCTACCTGGAGCCACGTTCAAAATGAATGGACTTTACTCTGTGTGTGGGCAATTCCTTTAATTTCAAAAGTCTGGTGGACTCCCGCCACAGCGGATTGTCCGCCTGACCTAGACCACCGGAAAAGTCCGGTTGTGTGTGGGCAGGTCCCCTCGGGGAAAGTCCGGCAGACCTCCGCTACAAAGTTCGGCAGGTTGTCCACTGGACAAAGTCCGCCGGATAGTCTGTGTGTACACGGCATAAGGCAAGAAAAACCTTACCACAGGTGACTCTTATCTCAACTCAACTAAATTCAAAAATCTCAAGCGGTGCCTCCATTTGAAGGGAATTCAAACGGTATTTCCGTATATCTGATAAGACCACCTAGGTATAATCACAGCAATTACCACACTCACAAGACCCTCTCAGTACTGAGGAGATAGCTTCTTGGTGAACACAAAAAGAGATGATGTATTAAAGCTATCTGATTTAATTCTGGGAGGGTATACAGATTATTTGCGTTATCATTAAGCAATCATTATATTGCTATAGGTGTACATTTCACATCATTATCATTAGATATCATTAATTATGCCATCTGCTTTCATGACTCATATTCATGAGTAAGGTTGAGACGAACACCCCCCGGTTCGGTTCGCACCAGAACCTGCGAACAGACCTAAACTTTGTGTGAACTTTAGAACCCTATTAAAGTCTATGGGACTCGAACGATCAAAATCTAAAGTGCTAATTAAAGGCTAATATGCAAGTTATTGTCCTAAAAAGTGTTTGGGGACCTGGGTCCTGCCCCAGGGGACATGTATCAATGCAAAAAAAAAGTTTTAAAAACTAAGTTTTTTTCGGGAGCACTGATTTTAATAATGCTTAAAGTGAAACAATAAAAGTGTAATATTCCTTTAAATTTCGTGCCTGGGGGGTGTCTATAGTATGCCTTTGAAGGGGCGCATGTTTCCCGTGCTTAGAACTGTCCCTGCACAAAGTGTCATTTCTGCAGAAAAAAAGTCATTTAAAATCACTCGTGGCTATAATGAATTGTCGGCTCCCCGTAATAAGTCATTGAAAGTCATTGATAAAAAAAAGGGGGTTCCCCCAAATTCAATTACCAGGCCCTTCAGGTCTGATATGGATATTAAGGGGAACCCCCGCGTCAATTTAAAAAAAAATGACGTGGGGTTCCCCCTAAATATCCATACCAGACCCTTCAGGTCACGCCAAATAAAAAAAATGGCGTGGAGTTCCCCCTAAAAATCCATACTAGACCCTTTATCCGAGCATGCAACCTGGCAGGCTGCAAGAAAAGAGGGGGGATGAGAGAGCGAACCATACCTGGACTTTTTCAAAAGTGTGTTCGTCTTTTTTAACATTCGTTTACACTTTCTTTGTGAAATGGTAGGGATACTTTTGTACTCCCTTACCCGGGGGCCGGGATCTGGGGGTCCCCTTGTTAAAGGGGGCTTCCAGATTCTGATAAGCCTTCCGCCTGCAGACCCCCACAACCACCGGCCAGGGTTGTGGGGATGAGGCCCTTGTCCTCATTAACATGGGGAAAAGGTACTTTGTGGGGTCTGTGACCCCCAAAGCATCCTCCCAATGTTGAGGGCATGTGGCCTGGTACAGTTCAGGAGGGACATTCTCTCGTCCCCCCTTCTTCTCCTGCGGCCTGCCAGGTTGCATGCTCGGATAAAGAGTCTGGTATGGATTTTTAGGGCGAACTCCACGCCATTTTTTTTTTTTTGGCGCGGAGTTCCCCTTAATATCCATACCAGACCTGAAGGGCCTGGTAATTGAATTTGGGGGAACCCCACGCTTTTTTTTTTTTATCGATGACTTTCAATGGCTGTTCTCTGTAATTCATTATAGCTGCGAGTGATTTTAAATGACTTTTTTACTTGCAGAAATTACACTTTGTGCAGGGACAGTTCTAAGCATGGGAAACATGCTCCCCTTTACAGGCATACTATAGACACCCCCCAGGTACAAAATCTAAAGGAATATTACACTTTTGTTGTTTCACTTTAAGCATTATTAAAATCAGTGCTCCCGAAAAAACGTCAGTTTTTAAAACTTTTTTTGCATTGATACATGTCTCCTGGGGCAGAACACAGGATCCCAAACACTTTTTAGGACAGTAACTTGCATATTACCCTTTAAAATTAGCACTTTCGATTTCTTACATAGACTTGTACAGGGTGTTCCACGGCTTTTCGAATTTGCAGCGAACACCCCAAATGTTTCACTGTTAGCCGAACAAACGAGCAGGCAATGTTCGAGTCGAACATGAGTTTGACTCGAACTCGAAGATCATCCATAGTTATGAGCCTTGCTTCCCTGTTTCATGTCTCATTACACAGGAAAGGTGGCCCAGACATATTGAGCCACAATTCTTTATTTAGAAGGTATAGAAGAAAACTTCTTAAGCAAGCTATATTTTCTTATATGTATTCTTTATAGAAAATCTGTTATAAAGCTGAAAAACTGAACTAGTTGACTTTAACTAAAATCTGAAGTTGAAATATCTAGGGAATGGGTGAACCAAGGGATTACTCGACTGAGCCAATTATTTGTAGGCAATGCTATGAAATCATTTGCTAATCTGAAGCAGGAATTTAATCTATCCAATAGCTCATTTTATAAATATCTCCAGGTCAGGCATGCAGTACAGACACAATTTGGATCTCAGAGTTTGCAGTGGATCCAAATCTCTATCTTTACACAAATAATGTCCTTGGCGTCGTCCAAAGGAGTAATATCTCGACTGTATGCCAGTCTTGGGGACAGAACCATAGACCATGCCGGCCCGACTGAGAATAGAGTAACCTGGGAGCATGAAGTAGGACCATTGACAAATGTGGAATGGGACCAGATTCTCAAACAGGGAACACTTGTCTCAATTTTCCCTTCCCAGAGAGTATCACATCTTTATTTTTTTTACCAAGTATATTATACTCCTAAAAAAATGTTTAAACTGGGATGGCAGGATAATGATCAGTGACCAAGATGTGGGTTAACTGGTGATTTTATTCACATGTTCTGGAAGTGTCCGAAGCTATTTAGATATTGGACGAATATAATTGATGAGATCAATAAAACTTTTAAGATTGCACTAGACACAACGGTTAATATCTGCCTCTTGGGTTTAATGGAAGGGTGTAGCGTCCACAAAAATACTGCTGAACCAGTCTTAAGGTGTCTTTCCTGGCAAGGAAGTTAATTGCTCAACATTGGCGGGCGCATTTGCCTCCGACAGTTGAGACTTGGGTGGCAGGGGTAAATTCAACAATAGGAAATGAGAGAGTGTTCTTCATAAAGCAGGGCAATCACAGTAAGTTCATAAGACTGTGGGAGCCTTGGTTGGATAGACTGGGGCTCCCCCCACAGGTCGAGAAGAGGTTGCAGTTCTTGCTAAAAATGCTGGTTAAGGCTCTTCTATTTAAGTTTTTCCTCTAGTTGCCCCTCTCCCCCTTGCCCTCCCCTTGGAGCCTGTGGATGAAACAGGAGTCAATTCGTTGGAATCGGGGGGAAATAAGAGGGGAAAGCAAGGTGTAAAATGGGTGTACAATAATCACAATGAGGGAATAGGTGGTTAGGCAAGGGAAAAAGGGAAGGTATTAATACTTATAATATACTTGCTTGAATATAACAAAACTATTTTAGTAGCTTGGTTAATTTTGTTAAAAAGACGTCTTTTTCCTTATTTATGTAAAATGCTGGATGATCTGATTGTAATGTATGTTGTATAATTAAACAATAAAAATTATAAAGTGAAAAAAAAGTTAAGAGATATGAATTTATATGACTCTATGGTCGCAGAAAATGGAGTTACCTCTGTTCAGTCATATTACTAAAATAACAAAGGGGTATCCCAGTGTTTCTATATCCTGTCATAAATATGCATAGTATCATATAAAGTGTGGTGGATACATTCAGAACGTTTTATTTCTTCCATTCTGGCCAATTTAGTGCTGTGACCCAATGGATGGCCACAAAAAACGTATGGATCAATTTTTCACATGGAGTGGGAACATCAGGGATGGAAGTGAAGCAAAGGCACATTTGTATGGCAAGAGTGATTAAGCGACCTGGAATAGTGGATGCTCTTGTAGTTGCTTGCTGCCAAATAGGTTTAAGCCCCCATACACACACGGTCGGACATTCCGATCACCAAATCCGTTGGATAATTTCCAACAGATTTAGTCCGGAACTGGTGCTGCCTACACACAGTCGGACAAAGTTGTCGGAATTTACGGTCGTCAAGAACGCGATGGCGTAAATTGCATACGACAGAACTAGAAAAGGGAAGTTCAGCACCACGTGCGGCATCCTTTGGGCTCTTTCTGCTGATCTTGTGTTTATCGCGTGTTAGTAGAAGTTTGGTTAGAGACGATTCGCGCTTTTCAGATTTGTGCTTCAGATCATTACTGCTCTACAGTTTGTGCTTGTGGGTGCGTATCTGCTTACAGGTATCAGTGCGTGTAGTCAGTTTGCATTTTTTGGTCATTGCGAACTATATTTTAATATAGTACGCTTTGATTTTTAGTGCTTATTGTCTGCTCGTTTCTGGTTTTCAGTTTGTTATTTCAGGCCTTGCTGTTTATTGGTGCTTTCTGTTAGTCCGTTCTGACCAGCCGACCATTTTGAAGCCATGTTTTGTGTACGTACTCATTGTAGAGTTTGTGCTGTACAGGGGCTTGTTGTTGGGCTTTTAGATTTCACACAAACCCAGTCCATGAACAGGGCAAGAAGGAGTTCATGGAGCAAAAATTGGTTGCTCCAGCATGGCCAATTCTCGCACATGCCTTTGCCTTGCTTTGATGACGGACCCCGTTTTTCACTGTCTGTTGGCTTTGCTGTCCCCTTATATCAGCAGACAGGATACCTGCATGCGGCAAGCCATCACTCCAGAGCAGAGGCTAGTTGCCACCTTGCGGTACTTGGCGACAGGTAGAAGCCTTCAGGACCTCAAGTTCTCCACAGGCATCTCCCCCCAGGCTCTGGGGATCATTATTCCAGAGACCTGTTCTGCCATCATACAGGTCCAGCAGAAGGACTATATTAACCACTTGCCGCCCGCCCTATAGCAAATAGACGGCGGCAAAGTGGTTGCATAATCCTGACCGGACGTCATATGACGTGATCAGGATTATGAGCCGCTGCGCGCCCCCGGGGGCGCGCATCGCGGCGATCGTTGTTGCGGGGTGTCAGTCTGACACCCGGCAACTACGATCTTGGTAAAGAGTCTCCGACGGAGACTCTTTACCACGTGATCAGCCGTGTCCAATCACGGCTGATCACAGTGTAAATAGGAAAAGCCGGTGATCGGCTTTGCCTCACTCGCGTCTGTCAGACGCGAGTAGAGGAGAGCCGATCGGCTGCTCCTCTGACAGGGGGGGTCTGTGCTGGTCGATTATCAGCACAGCCCCCCCGAGGATGCCCACACTGGACCACCAGGGATGCCACCAGACCACCAGGGATGCCAAGGACAAGGTATGCCACCCTAGACCACCAGGGATTCTAGTCAGTGCCACAATGGATGCCAATCAGTGCCCATAATGGATGCCAATCAGTGCCCACAATGGGCATCACTGATTGGCATGCATTATTGATTGGCACTGATTGGCATCCATTAGTGCAATATATTATAATACAATGCCGCCTATCAGTTCCCATCTGTGCCGCCTATCAGTGCCTACCCATGCCCACCTGTGCCGTCTACCCATGCCCACCTGTGCCACCTACCAATGCCCACCTGTGCCGCCTACCAATGCCCACCTGTGCCACCTACCCATGCCCAGCTGTGCCGCCTAACCCATGCCCACATGTGCCACTTATCCATGCCCATCCATGCCAATCCGTGCCAATTTGTGCCACCTATCAGTGCCCATCTGTGTCGCCCATCAGTGCCACCCATCAGTGCCGCCTATCAGTGCCACATATCGGTGTCCATCAATGCCACCTCATCAGTGCCACTTCATTGGTGCCACCTCATCGGTGCCCATCAGTGCCACCTTATCATTGCCCATCAGTGTAACCCCATCAGTGCCCATCAGTGAAGGAGAAAACTTACTTATTTGCAAAGTTTTGAAACTGAAACAAAAAAAAACATTTTTTTTTTCAAAATTTTCGGTATTTTTTTATTTGTTTAGCAAAAAATAAAAACCGTAGAGGTGATCAAATACCACCAAAAGAAAGCTCTATTTGTGGGAAAAAAATGATAAAAATTTCATTTGGGTACAGTGTAGCATGACCGCGCAATTGTCATTCAAAGTGCAACAGCGCTGAAAGCTCAAAATTGGTCTGGGCAGGAAGGTGTTTAAGTGCCCGGTATTGAAGTGGTTAAGGTAAGATTTTTCCTTTAACATCACATTCTATGTATTTAATGTTTACTAATGCATTGTATTTCTTTCATCGTTCCATAATTACCATGATTGTAATACTCTGTAATTGATATGTTCTGCCCCTTTGTTCTCTTGTATGCTGGATGCTTTTAAAGTTCCTTTTTTTCTTTTATGCATATTTGCCTTCAATAACCTCCCCAGCATGCTCTTCTGGGCCCAATTATTTTTTGTATTATGACACTTCTTACCTGTCCATTGGGCTGCCAATAGTGTAAGTAAGGAGGGTCTGGCCAAAGTATCACACATTATTTATGCATTCAACTCTCAATGAAGTGGAGAGGGTTACCTGTCCAAAACATCACCCCCCCCCCCCTAATTTTTTGCAATGGGCCATCAGATGGGGGGGATGGGAGGGGTGATGAATCTGATAAGGGGACCTTACACTTTTGGCTTTAAATACTCATTTCAAAAAATGTTATACTGATCTTGGGCAAAAATGTTTGTGTCTAATCTGCTTGCAATATTGATGTGCAAAATCACTTTGCCACCCATTGGAACTTTCCCAATTGTGGAGGTGCATTTAATGGGAAACACGTCCGCACTGTCCCATCCCCAACTTGGAGTCCTACTATTATAACCACAAGGGGTATAATAGTATCGTGATGTTGGCGGTGGTGTCAGCGACATATTACTTCCTGTATGTGGATGTGGGGAAAAATGGGCGGATGTCGGATGGTGGAGTGATCGCGCAGACAGAATTCTACTGCCATCTCCAGAGTGGCAGTTTGGGCTTGCCACCTCCAGAGGAGAATGTGGAAGGACTCCCCTTCGTCTTCGTCGCAGATGAGGCGTTTGCTCTGGCAAACCATCTGATGCAGCCTTTCCCGATGAGGACCCTCACCACAGACCAGAGGGTCTTTAATTTCTGGCTGGCCAGAGCCAGAAGAGTAGTGGAGAACACTTTTAGGATAATGGTCAGCCGGTTCCGCCTATTTTTGACTCCAATCCACATGGCGGAATATAAACTCAGTCATATTGTGCTTTCGTGCTGCATTCTGCACAATTTTTTTGAAGAAACACTCACCTAACTATGTGGCCTCAGTTGGGCCTGACGCAGACTTACCTGAAAATGCCAACCTGATGGCCCTTGAAGCTGGCCGTCCTGGCTTGCCCCCCCAAAGCGCCCATGAAATCAGAACAAGATATATGGAGTACTTTGTAGGTAGGGGGGCCATTGATATGCCAGAAAATATTTTTTAATACATTTTTCTTTCAAACTGCAATAATCTTTGTTTTCATTTACTGCTTGGGTTTGTTTTAAGGTGTCTCCTAGCTTTTTTTTGGTTATTTTTTGGGCCTTTTTCTTCAACAGTGCAAACCCAATTTCTGTGCGAGATGAGGTGACAGTCTCTTCTTCAGATTATTATGTTGTGGGTCTGCTACACACACACCTTGTTTTTGTTGTTAATGTATGTAGTGCATGTATGTGCAAACTGTGTTGATCTTGCCTTCATCACATGGGTGTAACCCCTGTAAAAGCCAAATTTGAAAAATGCACACAAATTGTGAATCAAAGTGGCCATTTTCCTCCAGATCCCATGCCTAATGTCAACATGTGCTATCTCCCATCATGGGGGATCAATGTACGTGTTTTGGGGGTGCAACCCCTTCATCTCAGCCACTTTAGTAGCAAGGAAGGGGTTGCACCCACAAAAAAGTACATTGTTCCCCCATGATGGGAGATAGCACATGTTTACACACTGTGTGCATCTTCCAAATTTGGCTTTTCTAAAAATATAAAAGTGTTTTATAAAAATGAAAATGGATGCTAGCTAGTTTTGGGTGTTTCAGATTCTACCTAAAACATCAATGATGTTCTTCATTTTTTGTTGAACATCATTGATATTATCTAAATCGCGATTTCACCCCATTATCTCCCTGATGAGGATCTGGGCACTTTCACTGGTAAAATGCAATTCTTCTTCCACAACATCCACATCACCTAAAAATAAACCCCAAAAAAACAGTGTATTATAAATATGCAGGCATACATTGATTAGCTTACCCGAAGCTATGGTCTCAGACACTCATCTGTTGTGGTGCCAAATTCTACAACCTCTCCTTCCTCCTCCTCCTCTGCTTCTGGTGATGGTATTTCCCCTTCTTTGGGAGGTGTGGGGTCCCTGGTGTCTTCAGACGTCCCGAGTTTTCTCACCCCTATAAGAATGTAAAAAAGGAATACTTAGCACACAGATATTTCAGGGCAAAAATAGGAATATGAAACATTGCTTGGAAGTGTCGTACAATTGTGTTTTTTGGCAGAGTTCAGAGTTCAAAGCTGAAAACATTATTTTTAACACTTTCTAAAGCTGGAATACCTTACCTGTTTTGTGAAAGTTTGACAGATGGAAACACCCCTATAGTATCCACGTGTGTGGGACACCCTAATAAAAAGGGTGTTCTGATGTCCCCCACTAGTGCTCCTGAGTCCAGATGTGTAAACATCTACCGAGTGTGCTCTCTTTTACACTGAATCAAGTTTGCATTTCATTCTATTACAAAGCCCTCTAGACAAAAAACTTCCTTTGACTAGAAATAGGCCGGAACAAATGTAGTTAAGTGTAACTTGCCAAAACATCGTCTTTGAAGTGGGAGAACGAACAATGTATATTACGAACGATTGAACCCATGAACATGAAAGTGGCCATTTTAAACTGTACAACATTAAATCAAAGCACATGGAGCAGTATGCAAGCAATAATAATAATATGAACACAAGACAACTACTTACTTTTTTGAAGAACTCGCTTGATCCTTCTGTACTGATTGTGCTCCCTCAGTTTTAGCTCTGACCAGCGTTTCTTCAGTTGATCCTTGGATCATCGTACCCCAAAATTCTTCTGAAGACTCTTCACAACTTTAGTCATGATCTTGGCCTTTCTGATATTTGGGTTTGGGTAAGGTCCATACTTCCCATCATAGTCGTTCCTCTTCAATATGTCCACCATCTCCAACATCTCTACAAAAGACATATTTGAGGCATTAAATCTTCTCCTCCAGGATCGGGATGTTTCTGGCTCCGGGATTTCCTCGTCCTCGTTAGTGGAATTATTAGTGCGCACCTGCCGTGTTTCCGCCATGTGCTCTCCCCACTGCGCCGAAAGAGAAGGGGCAGGGAATAGACTAGAAAGAACGTCAGGGGCGGGTGGAGTTTCACACATGTGCACCGTATATAAAACGCAACACGCATGTGGCGTGCGTATGATCTGTGAGCGGAGGAAGGAGCTGAAGCACCGATCATTAGAACGAAGATACAATTTTAACTTGGTACATCACTAGCCTATACTGATTCTAGATTTAGGCTTATATTGGGACACAATTAGGAGAGTTTAACCTGACATTAGAGTTTGTCTTGTGTTGTGTCTTGCAGAGAATATGGATTCCTTCAAGGAACCACATTTTCTGAGACTATTCATTAATATGCTCAGGGAGCTGCCCTGCTTGTGGCAGATGAACAACCCCTTTTATAAGGACCTAAGTAAGAGGAAGGCAGTGCTGGAGAAACTGCTTGCTTTGGTGAAGATCATGCTCCCCACGGCAGACATGACCTATGTGATCTCCAAAATTGGTGCCCTGAGGAATACATATCTGAGGGAGCACAAGAAGTTCCAGGAGTCCATGAGATCAGGAGATCCAGATGACATTTATGTCCCCAGGATGTTGTACTATGAGAGGCTGCATTTTCTGGCAGACCAGAGGGAGCCCAGGCCAGCACTCTACAGTCTTCCTTCAAGGCTTCCTTCACCCCCAGCTGAGGCTTCCAATGTCCAACCTGGGCCTTCCAGGCAGCAACATGTGGAGGGGCCCAGCTTGAGACAGGTATAGCATTGTTCAACATATTTATTGTCGTACATTTAACGATGTTAACTAGATGTTATTATTGATCAGTGAGTTCTGATTTAACAAAGTGGTTTACATATCAAGTAGTGACCAAAAACGATTGGGACAAGAATGAAAAATACTGGGCTCAAAATGATAGTCTGTTCTATTTGTTAACATTCAATTTGCAACAGTCATGAGCTGAAAATTGTGTGATTGATGGCCAAAAAACTAAAACTATGTCCCATTTTCATACACAGGAAGACCTTAGATGGGAGGAGGCTGTGGCAAGTGGCAGTCGGGAGGAGGCTGTGACAAGTGGCAGCTGGGAGGTCGCCCTCCTGCTCCTCCACCTCCTGCCACATCTACAAGAGCAGAGCCACAGCCTGGAAGGAAGCCTGGAGGGAAGTGCCTAAGGAAGACCAGAGATTGATGGCCTGGGTTCAGTCTGGTCTGACAGACGATGCAGGCTCTTGTATCACCACAGCCTGGGGACATAGATGTCATCTGCTCTTCCTATGGACTCCTCAGGCCACCAATTTTGCATTTAAATAATAAATGTCTGTCCTGGGGGCCAAAGGCTTCGCCAAATTGACCAGTTTCTCCAGCGTTGACTTCCTGTTTATTTGTTTATGACACCTAATAAAGGTTTTTTTGGTTCAAATACTTGCCTATGTGTTTTACTTCAAAAAGGACAGTTTATTTGTGATTAGGCAGGTACATTTCAAAAATACAAAGTCAAATTAATAAGGGGCACCAATACCAAATAACCTCCTAGAGATTAAAAAAATTAAATAAAAAGATAATAATGGTGTTGTGGTAAGTTGACACACAAAACACACCAAAAAAATTACGAAGATGAGCAAAATGTCAAAAAAATTAGATCTTGATTAAAAAGCCAACCACAAAATTTCAACCAAAAAAAAAAATGATTCGGGAGAGATATGACGAATATAAATATTGTATTCATGAAATCAGGAAAAAAGAATAAAGAAATAAGTTTTGGAGAAGTGTGTGTGAATATGAGCAGCAAAACAACTTAATTCTTGTAGCATTATAAAGAAAAAGAGAATGTGCTACATTAAACAATTTTTAATATTGCAGCGTGACGAATGTGCTATATCGATTACGAATGCTAGTTTTACCTGACCGAGTGCTTTTGTCTCAGAGTTAATTCTGAGCATGCATGGCACTTTGTCCGTCAGACTAGACTACAGACGATCGGAATTGACGTGCATCGATCATGTTGTCGGAAAATTTTAGATCCAGCCCACAAACTTTGTTGATCAGACATTCCGACGGAAAAAGTCAGATGGAGCCCACACATGGTCGGATTATCCGACAACATGGTCCGATCAGACATTTTCCATCGGAATTTCCGACCGTGTGTACGGGTCTAAGAAATTTACAGCTCCAATAGATATGGGTTAATGAACCCAAGTCAGAGCAGCCGCGGAAACACTATGGGCACACCGTGGAGTATATTGAGTGAAATGTTGTCATATAACACCTGGTGTGAAGTTTAACACCTGTCTCGTGTATTGAACGTGACCTTGTGTTCTTGAACATGTTTTTCAGCATCTCTTGTCTTCCCATTTTGGGGGCTCTCTGCCCTATCTCTTTCTCCCAGCTAATCATTGGTTTGGTTTTTTCCTCTAATGCAAATTCATTGAGGAAGCTAAGCTATAGATTTTAGTATTAGTATTTAGATATACGTTTTGGAGATGTAGATGGGGAGGGCTTTGAAGAGAAAGAGTGGGTAAAATGGCCATTTTAACTTCATCAGATCCGCGCTATAGCCAAATGAAGGCTACAGCGTGGACTTGCATTGCTGGGAGTACGTCTATTGATGTCCTCCTATGCCCGAATGGCTTGCGCGCCTCCTGCAGGGCGCATGTGGCATGCTCTGTGATCAGCGAGTCCATGAGACTCGCTGGATCACAGATCGGAGTAAGGGGTCTATCCCAACCCCTTACCATGTGATTAGCTGTCAGCCAAATGCATTTTCGTCCGAATTTCAGGTGTTTTCGTTTTCGTTTTGACAAACGATAATGAAAGCGCAGAATCTGAAAAACGAAAGATCTGACATAAATAAATGCTTTATTTTCGTTTTTCGTTGTTACAACAGTTTGATATAGAATAGGAGATTTGATGTGACTCTGACAACAACAATCTGTATCTATTGAACCTGTGGTTGAATGTGCCTAACCTTAGCTCTATTAGTCCAAGATTATATAGAGAGAGAATATTCGATATAGAGAGAAAAGATTCGACAGAGAGAAAAGAATCTGGAATTGGGTGGTGGAAGTAAAATAAAAATAATGATGATGATGAATGTTATTGGCTGATTGTAACCAAAGAGGAGGAGCAGTAAAATAGCTAGAACTAAGTACACACGTACAGCCAACTTACTTTCACTTACAATTGCTAGCAGAGAGTGACATACACACTGAATCATTTCAGAAGACAGTCAGTCTTAGCTGGTCCATTTGAATTGTCACTTGTCAGAGATTAGAATCCGAATTATTATTAAGCATAAGCACAGCAGCAGAACAATAGTGAAGCAAGTTACAGTTCAACTTAACTTTTTCATAATAATCTGCTGCTATTGTGTTAGTGTGAGAACCTTATAGTGATATTAGTGTTGCTGCTAGTGTTGTTGCGGGGGGGATTTATTATTATAGAATCGTGTTACCTGTCTGATCAGTGATCGCTATCACCAGCCCACCAGTTTCTGTTTGAACAAGTATATAATATATACTATATATGTAGATGGCCCAGGAACGTCCTCCAATGCCTCCATGTCGCTCTCACAATGGGTTGCCGCAATTATCGTTATTATCAGTCACTCACTATCTGATACCTGACACTGTGAGACTTATACCATTCATTCAACATGAATGATGGAGATTCGACAGAGCAACGAAAAACACACACGTTTATAATAATATTAGACGGAGCATCGAAACTGTACGGCGCTGCAATCGTACATTTCCGGAGTCAAATGCTCCGCCTATAGGCTATATAGAGTTTAGCAGCTCCGTCAAATCTTCTTTATACATTAGACAGAGACCATAAGCCTTCAAAGACAGATTCGACCGTAATTCATGTGGATTTTCGGACGAATGCAATTTTTGAATGAAAAACTAAATAAATAAAAACGAATTTCGGAAGTAACTAAATACATTTATTTTTCGGACGAAAACGAAATTCCGAATCAAAATATTTCACTCTGCACATGTCTAGCCGTCAGTACTTCAGGTGTGATCAATTTTCAGATATTGGCACCATAGCTTGTGGACTCTATAACTTTCACAAAGACCAAACAATATCCACCAATTTGTACTTATTTTTACCAAAGATATGTAGTAGTATACATTTTGGCCAACATTTATGAAGAAAAATTACTAATCTGCTCAATTTTATAACAGAAACTAAGAAAAATTTATTTTTTTACAGAATTTTCTGTCTTTTTTCTTTTATAGCACAAAAAATAAAAAACCCAGTGGTGATTAAATACCACCAAAAGAAAGCTCTATTTGTGTGAAAAAAAAGGACAAACATTTCATATGGGTACAGTGTTGCATGACTGAGTAATTGTCATTCAAAATGTGAGAGCACCGAAAGCTGAAAATTGGTCTGGATATTAAGGGTGCTTAAGTGCCCGGTGGTCAATTTCATTTGGGTACAGTGTTGTATGCCTGCGCAATTGTCATTCAAAGTGCGTCAGCGCTGAAAGCTGAAAATTGGTCTGGGCAGGAGGGGGGGGGGTTTAAGTTCCCAGTAAGCAAGTGGTTAATGGCTGTAACCCTGCCCAAGAATGAAATATGGTACTTATTCCAAGTCTTTAACAGGGTTCTAATATGAGAGACTATAGGATGATAGTTTGCCTGAAACAGGGCTTGAAAACGTTGATCATTCTTATAGACTGAAATAGATTTAGTAGACTTCAAAAAATATCAATCGAATATAAATGTGAACCCCATTAACCAAGCTAATATTAAGTTTTGATTTTCTGCTTTGTTTGACCAGGATTTCATTAATTTGCTCAGAACTATAAAATAGTATAAATTAGTAGATTATTAATATAATTCTTTTTTCATATGCATTGAAAAACAAATTGAATTTTAGATTACATGATCAAACTGCCAGCATCAGTTTCCAAAATGTTCCATCCCTTAATAGCTAAATTTAAAAAAAAAAGTTGTTTTTATTCCTGCCTGTGCCCATCTTGGAGAGATTCTGCCCACATTCTGTTCAGAAGATCACACAGGAATAGAGGGAAAATATTTCTAATGAGGACATAGACAGAAAAAATTACATCCATTCTAAGCTATCCCCACTCTATTTTGGAAAAAAAAAATGTTTGGCTAGGCTTCCACATTAACATTTCCTAATTAATATTACATAGCAATTCCAGAAGTAAGTGTGACAATTGAATCAGATTTGAACTGTATAAAAGGTGCCCTATTTTTCATATGTAAAGTATACAGAACATTAAAAAAAATAAAACATATAGAAAAAATGTATTGCCCCAGTTAGGCAATCAACTGCATTGTTTGGGACTGATTCATTATTAAAATGTATTATAACTAACACCTTTTCCCTAATTTTGGATATAATAATAAGTAAGGGCTAAAACTCATGACAATGTTTTTTGTTTTTTTTTACTATCTGTGTGCTTGCTGTGGAGTTTCACATGCTCCATTGGTCTTGGTAACCATTATCATAGAGATAGAAATGATGATGAGGGGAGATCCATGGGAGGGGAGAATGATGGGAGATCCAGAATTTTCAGCTGTCATCAGAACAGGTCTCTCTCCAGGAAATCTGTGAAGGGAAGTGAAGAGAACTCTCCCCAATGGGACACAGACAGCAAGCAAAAAACAAAGCAAAAGAAAATTGGCCATCAAAGGTGAACTTGATACAGATAAGTGGCTAGCCAGGCAATAGCTATGTTTTGCACTGTGATACAATATTACCTATAGCATTAAATCAGAATCTTTAAAACTAGGTGGTGAGTGGAGGGATCAGAGTAAGCTATGCCAAGCAGTGAGCAAGAGTCAGCAGGTGCTGATGTGGGCAAAGTTGGTAATCTAACTAGAGTACCTAAGACAAAAGCGTATAAGCTGGCAGAATCCTACTGCAGCCTTGGGACAAACACATATGAATTAATATTCACTTGTACAAAATGAAAAGGCAAGTTCAGAAATGCTAGAAGTTTGGTTAATAAAATGGAAGAACTGGAATTGCTGATATGAGGAGGATTTCCTCTTTGTGGGAATAACAGAAACCTGGTTTGACAGCTCATGTGTCTGGCTTGTGACTGTCACGGGGTACTCCCTGTATTGGAGGGACAGGGTAGGTATAAGTGTGGCTGCATGTACAGAGTGATTTGATAGTGAATATGAGGGATGATAATGCTTATGGAGCATGGGAAAAGGTAAAATTCTTGTGGCTGGTGCTTCAAATTGGAGAAATAAAATAGTAAATTAACACTGATTGTATGCTACAGGCCCTTAATCTGAAAGATGAAGAGAAGACCAATCTCCTCTCACAATTAGAAAAGGCAATGTGGCAGGGCAATGTTATTATCATGGGCATCAGATGTAACAACTCACTGATTGAAGGCTCATCATTTCTTTAAGGGGATGTAAACCCTCTCCTATACCCAGTGAAGTGAATATCCTCAGCTGATATAGAGAGATGAAACAAATCTCCCTACATAAGTTTTACTTGTATACTTGTTGCCTTGCTCTTTCTACACTCTTTGAAAAGTGCAGATTGTGTTAGAAATCTTTGTTCCTATTCTAGCAGTGGGTGGGGAGTCTGGGCTTACACTATGTGAGAGCTAATTTGAGGAAAGGCACACACCCCCCACATTGCAGATGAATAAAGGAACATGCAGAGCTGTAGGCTGAATAGACAAGCTCTCTGCTTATCTACCTCTAAGCTTCCTCCCCAAAACAAATGTTCAGCTGCTGTTATCCCATGTCAGAGAGCTTGTCAGAAGTGACTCTGCTGATAACAGAGGAACGGAGCAGCAGAAAGAAATGGCACTTAGAGCTTTGGATACAGATAAGTAGACACTACAGATGTATCTTCCTAGGTCAAATTTCATTAATAGGGTTTACAACCACTACTACATGTCTTGCAGGACAACGTGTCAATTGGTGGATGCCCCAACTAGAAGTAATGCTCTAATAAAACTACTAAAACTACTTATTACAAACAACACAGAGTATTTCTTTTCCGTTTTTTTCTTTTTGGCCTAGGTTAATAGCGTGAGTGTTCCTACTGCCTCCTGGCATATGTGAAGTGCATATCACAGGATGCACTGGGAGCACTACAGTCATTCCATTCAGTAAAGAAGGAGGAGGGTGGGCCTAGCAGTGCATCATCAGGAGGCTGCTCCTGAACCCAGGAGAGCTGGCATTCTCCTGATGATGTCACAGGGGGACATGGCAGCACAGAACCTGATCAGCAGCTGCAGAGAGGTGTATTTAAGCAGGACAACTCTGGATTCACTGGGTGGACGAGTATCTGAACTGTGCATATCTTAGCATCTGGTAAGCAGGGAAATTAAAAAAATAGGGTGAGGGTGAAGCAAACAGCTTACTGACTGGAATGATACATGATTGACGTAAAGTTAACCATTATTCAAAAAAGGACCGGGATACACTGTATATCTGGAAACTACGAACCAATCAGCCTAACATCAGAAGGATGTAAATTATCGGAGAGGATGATAAGGGGCTATATCCAAGAATTTGCTGATGAAAACAGTATCATTAGTAGTAACCAGAATGGATTTATGAAATATTGTGCTTGGCAGTCCAGCCTGTTAACATTCTATGAAGAGGTGAGCTGTAATATAAATAGGGGAAGAACTGTGGATATGGTATCACCAAATCATTTGATGCAGTACCCCACGTATGCCTAATTTGCAAATTGATGTTTGTTGGCATTGACAATAGTTTATGTACCCGCATAGAAAACTCAATACAGGAGCGCATCCAGGGGGTGGTGATAAAATATCATAAAGGAGAAATGTAGTTATAGAGCAAGTCTAGAGGGAAAACTCAATTTGAGAGCGCCACATCCCTCTTAAAGTGAAAAAATACAGAAAAGAAAAATCTTGGGACTTTTTAAGCGCATACATATACAGAAAGAGAAATATATATAGAAAAATATAAATTTTATTCAATTCAAAATCCATAAATAATTGATCAATAACAGATACCACTATAAGTGTTAATTGTTATATCTACATTATACAAGGAAAGGGGATAAGAGACAAGAGGGACTGGAGGGCAACCAACCCCCGGGACTTTTATGACGGCACTAAATATACTTAAACCATATATAAAATCATTGAAATTTTTATTTGATGTACAAAAGTAATTTTACGAACAAAATAGACAATTACATCCATTAAACATACAAAGTGACAAGGTACATATAAAAAAAGTTGGTATGTGGGCTTATATAGCTCCATCCATTACCACATTCTTATGTGATTTAGACTGCATTGTTTCTTTCCTACATGTTTCGCTCTTCAGAGCTTCCTCATGACAATTGCAGCAAACAAAAAAACTGAAATTATATAAGAAAATGTATTTTAATACAAATATACAGCATTTTTGTACACACAGTAAGCCCGGAACACAGGCATAGGAAATGTCCACCTGCATGGTTTGACATATCTTGATTACATTAGTCTAGTGGTGGATTCACTCCAGTCTAACAAAAACAGCCCTAACTGCAGCGAAACCATCACCAGAGGAATATTTTTTATTCAAACATAAGGACATAATTTACATATCAATGATAAATACACAGATTGATTGTCAGAAAGGGGGCAAATAAACCATTTCCATGAATGGCGTCCCCAAATTTATTAGCATATTTAGTGCATAAGTAGTGTAATTCTGCAGATTGGGTTGTAGAAAATTGAAAAAAAAAAAAAAAAAAAACCTGGCTTGATAATTAAAGGAGGAAGAGATTATCTGTCCTCATTTCAATGTTAATTGATATACCCAACATATGATAATAACGATAAATAATACAAGCAACTTGCCTGATATATGGGGTAAGACTTTAGTTCTATATTTTTTTATTTTTTTATTTTTATTTTCTTGTTGAAGATTATATATATCTCATAGTCCAGTTGCTCTTTTTTTTTTTTTTTTTTTTCAATTTTCTACAACCCAATCTGCAATCTCCTTAATAGGAGAATTACACTACTTATGCACTAAATATGCTAATAAATTTGGGGACGCCATTCATGGAAATGGTTTATTTGCCCCCTTTCTGACAATCAATCTGTGTATTTATCATTGATATGTAAATTATGTCCTTATGTTTGAATAAAAAATATTCCTCTGGTGATGGTTTCGCTGCAGTTAGGGCCGTTTTGTTAGACTGGAGTGAATCCACCACTAGACTAATGTAATCAAGATATGTCAAACCATGCAGGTGGACATTTCCTATGCCTGTGTTCCGGGCTTACTGTGTGTACAAAAATGCTGTATATTTGTATTAAAATAAATTTTCTTATATAATTTCAGTTTTTTTGTTTGCTGCAATTGTCCTGAGGAAGCTCTGAAGAGCGAAACATGTAGGAAAGAAACAATGCAGTCTAAATCACATAAGAATGTGGTAATGGATGGAGCTATATAAGCCCACATACCAACTTTTTTTATATGTACCTTGTCACTTTGTATGTTTAATGGATGTAATTGTCTATTTTGTTCGTAAAATGTCTTTTGTACATCAAATAAAAATGTCAATGATTTTATATATGGTTTAAGTATATTTAGTGCCGTCATAAAAGTCCCGGGGGTTGGTTGCCCTCCAGTCCCTCTTGTCTCTTATCCCCTTTCCTTGTATAATTTTCACTGGGACGTGGCACTCTCTGAGTATGTAGAAAAAAATGTAAATAGACCATTAGCCTATATCTATACGTATCTTTTATCTGTTATATCTACATGTTTTGCCTGTTAAGGCTTCCTCTGGAGTTTCTTTTGCAATGAACACTGTAGGTGTGGAATGATCCCTACAATAAAAAAGATATTTATCAAAACAGGAAAATACATACATGTAAACAAAAACAAAACAAAAAAACAACAAAAGCAGTTTAAATACATAGTTTGATGTAGGACTGTGTGCTAACAAACAGAATGCATGCTCTGATCTGGTACCAACCTTAGAAAAGTCAACGATCATTCACAACTGTGGAAAAGCAAGGCAGGACCATTTGAAGGCATCATAGAGAGGGATAACATGTTTAGGAAGATCTAATAATCCATCTAGGTCAAAAGGTATATGTATATAAAGTCAATGAATATTTAATAAGATCAAAAAATAGGAAATCCCAACTATTAAGAAGCCTACCTTAAAGAATTTTTCAAAATGATTAAAAATATATCGAATAGAGATCTACCCTTTCAGAAACACTTCCAAAATGCTTCAAAGCTAGCCTTTAAGAAGAAAAAAAAAAGAGAGAAAAAAGGGCTACGTTTCAATATAAAAGGATTCCATTAAAGAAATAGTAGGCATCAAGTCTGGGTTTAAAATACCTGTTGTTTACTGAAGCATCAAAGAAACCTTCCTTCCTTCCGTGGATCAAGCCTAACACTGAATGGAAACTACCTTCCTTATATATCCCCCTCCAGACCGTTTGGCGCCAAAAACGGTTTGAGGACATATTGGCTGGATTCAAAGGAAACCGGTCGCATAGGAAATGACACTAAGCTCCGGTATGGCGGTATTCTGCGATATCTGATTAATCTTTGGTACCATAGAAATGTTAATCAATCAAATTATTAAAATAATATCTTGTATAATTAGATTCCCATCATGTATGGTATTGAATCTTTTCTTATTTAGTTTGGTGTACTGATTTTGTGGTTATTAGCTGTGGACTAGATGCATCATATGGACACCCAAGGCGTTCTTCTATTTTATGAGCGCCGATGTGGCTGGCTTCTCTGGAATTCCCTGTTTCATTTTCGTCTTTTTGACAACAGGTTTTTAGCATCTATTTTTCCATTCTTTGCTTGGATTGACCTTTTTGTCTCCTTCCAACCACCATAGTACCTTGTAGGAAGTCTGTGGATTACTCTATGTGATCCCTCACTTCCTTTCTGGCTATCTGTGGCCGCCATGATGTCATTTCCGGCGTGCCGGACCGGAGCTTAGTGTCCTTTCCTATGCGGCCGGTTTCCTTTGAAACCAGCCAATGATATGTCCTCAAACCGTTTTTGGCGTCAAACGGTCTGGAGGGGGATATATAAGGAAGGTAGTTTCCATTCAGTGTTAGGCTTGATCCACGGAAGGAAGGTTTCTTTGATGCTTCAGTAAACAGGTATTTTAAACCTAGACTTGATGCCTACTATTTCTTTGATGGAATCATTTATATTGAAACTTAACCCTTTTTTTCTCTCTTTTTTTTTTCTTCTTAAAGGCTAGCTTTGAAGCATTTTGGAAGTGTTTCTGAAAGGGTAGATCTCCAGTTGATATATATTTAATCATTTAAAAAAATTCTTTAAGGTAGGCTTCTTAATAGTTGTGATTTCCTGTTTTTTAAACTTATTAAATATTAATTGACTTTATATACATATACATTTTGACCTAGATGAATTATTAGATCTCCCTAAACATATTATCTCTCTCTATGATGCCTTCAAATGGTCCTGCCTTGCTTTTCCACAGTTTTGAATGATCATTAACTTTTTTAAGGTTGGTACCAGATCAGAGCATGCATTCTGTTTGTGCTACATCAAACTATGTATTTAAACTGCTTTTGTTGGTTTTTTGTTTTGTTTTTGTTCGCATGTATGCATTTTGTATAATTGCCTGTTTTGATATATATCTTTTTTATTGTAGTGATCAGTCCACACCTACAGTGTTCATTGCAAAAGAATCTCCTGAGGAAGCTTTAACAGGCGAAACATGTAGAGATAACAATTAAAAACTTATAGTGGTATCGATTACTGATCAATTATTGATTATTTATGGATTTTTTTAATTGAATACAATTCATAATTTTCTATATATATTTCTCTTTCTGTATATGTATGCTCTTAAAAAGTCCAAAGAATTTTCTTTTCTGTATTTTTTTCGTGATAAATATCATAACTTCTGAATCAACTGGAGTTGTAAGTGGGGTACCTTAAGGCTCTGTATGGGACCAATTCTGTTTAAATTATTCATAAATGATATTGAGGTTAGTATAAATATTTTAATCTCAGAATACAGCTACAGAATATAGCAACTTTACAAAAAGATTTTGATAAAATAAAGGGATGAGCAACTACGTGGCAAATGAGGTTTACTATTGAAAAATGTAAAGTAATGCACTTGGGGCTAAATATATGAATCCAAGTTACTCACTAGAGGGAGAACCACTGGGGGGGGGGGGGGTCTAGAATGGAAAAGGATCTGGGGGCCATAGTAAATCACAGGTAATAGCATTTAAAGCAAAGCCAAGCTGCAGCATGCATTCAAAGGGTATTTACCCAAAAGATAAGACTATAATTCTACCATTTTACAAAACTCTGGTTCAGTAACATCAAGAAAAAGTAGTAGTGAAATTTAGTAGTGGATTTAACCAATCATTTTTGTGTATTCTTAATGGTCCACATTCAAAATGTGTATTAAATGTTGTCCCTCTTTTTCATTTCCAAAAGTTGAGATATACAGTATGTTTTAGCAATTTTATATTTTGTAGCAAAGGTAAGGGTTCCCTTTTTGTGCAGAATGGCACAATTGCACCCTTTTGTGTTTGAAATATTGTACCCTTACACTTGACAGAACAAGATTTTGACAAACCATAACAAAAGTACACTTTCATATAAGCTGCAATCAAGCAACACTTACTCATTTACATAGTTAGTAACGTTGAATAAAGACAACAGTCCATCCAGTTCAACTTGTGTAGGTGTGTGTGTGTAGAAAAATCATTACCCATATCCCCTTATATTGTTTTCGCTAAGATGAACGTCCAAGAGTCCTTTAAAACTATCCATACTGGCAACACCAGCAACTGTGGAAGAGAGTTCCACATCCTTTCTGCCCTGACATTGAAAAATCTGCAATGCAGCTTAAGGTTGAACTGCTTCTCGTCCAGTCTCATCGTGTGGCCCCGTGTACTTACACTCCCTGGGACTGAAAGCTTTCATATTTATGCTGGGATCACCATTGAGATATTTGTATATCGCTATCAAATCTCCTCTCAAGCGTCTCTTCTTCAGGGAGAACATATTTAGCTCTTGTAGTCATTCCTCATAATTAAGGTCCTCAAGTCCCCATATTAATTTAGTTGCCCTTCTCTGGACTCTCTCCAGCTCCAGCACATCCTTTCTGAGGATTGGTGACCAGAACTGGACAGAATACTCCAGATGCGGCTGAACCAGAGTTTTATAAAGTGGCAGAATAATCGTTTTATCTCTGTAGTAAATTCCTTTTTTATTGCATGCTAGTATTCTGCTGTCTTTGGTAGCCACTGCATGCTATTTCTCAGTTTGTCTTCTACTAGGACCCCTAGATCTTTCTCCATCCTGGAAGCCCCTAGGGGTTATCCCCCCTAAAGAGTGACTTGCATTTATATTTTTAGCCCCCAAGTGCATTACCTTATATTTACCTTATGTTAAACTTAATTTACCATGCAGTAGCCCATTCCAATAATTTATTCAGGTCTTGTAAAGTTTCTATATTCTGCTGTGTTGTTATTACCCTGTATATTTTTGTGTCATCAGCAAACACTCAGATCGAGCTATTTATCCCACCGTCTATATCATTTATAAATAAATTAAACAGAATTGGTCCCAGGACAGACCCTTGGGGTACCCCACTAACCCCTTTAGACCATTCTGAGCATGCGTTATTTATCTTTTTTTTTTTATTTGACGCGGGGTTCCCCTTAATATCCATACCAGACCTGAAGGGCCTAGTAATTGAATTTGGGGGGAACCCCACACTTTTTTTTTATCAATGACTTTCAATGACTGTTCTCTGTATTACGGGGAGCCGACAATTCATTATAGCCGCGAGTGCTTTTAAATTACTTTTTTTCCTGCAGAAATGTTCACTTTGTGCAGGGACAGTTCTAAGCATGGGAAACATGCGCCCCTTTACAGGCATACTATACACACTCCCCAGGTACAAAATTTAAAGGAATATTACACTTTTATTGTTTTACTTTAAGCATTATTAAAATCACTGCTCTTGAAAAAAATGGCCATTTTTAAAAGTTTTTTTTTGCATTGATACATGTCCCCTGGGGCAAGACCCAGGTCCCCAAACAGTTTTTAGGACAATAACTTGCATATAAGCCTTTAAAATTACTACTTTTGATTTTGAACGAGTGTAATAGACTTTAATAGGGTTCTAAAGTTCACACGAAGTTTAGGTCTTTTCGCAGGTTCTGGTGCGACCCGAACCGGCTCATCCTTACTGAGAAATCAGCCCAGTCCTCCAGGAACCCAAACCTCTCTTTCCTACAACAGTTCCTCAGCCACCTGTTCAGTCCTCTAATCTCCTGCTGCCTCTCTGGTGTCACTCGAGGCACAGATAGCATTTCAGAGAAAACCACCTTGGAGGTACTTCTCCTCAATCTATTCCCTAAGTCCCTGAAATCATTTTTTAGGACTCTCCACCTTCCTCTCACTTTGTAATTGGTGCCAATGTCTACCATTACAGCTGTGTCCTCCTCAGCCCCACCCTATATAATCTGTCCACCCAATCCGCGATGTTTACTTTAAAATGAAAATCAAAATGGTGTCTTTAGAGGGAGCTTTTGTTGGCTGCATATGCCATTCCTCCCATTTTATTTTATATTCCAAAAATCAAGAAAAAAAAAGTAGTTGCCTATTTTTTATTTAAACTTTAAAGGGTTTTGTGATACTCTCAATATACGGTATCTTTCCTAAATACCGTGACAAAATAATAGAGAAAGATAAATTGTAAACTGCATGCTTTAGCACAGCCCCCCCAATTATGCTGAATTAGGCTGTCATACAGTAAACATAGTCATGAATATCCTCACACTTGTACTTCCTCTATTTTACTGAACCCAAAATCCATTATTTAAAAAAAAAAATTTGCAATGCTCTGTGTATGTGACTCCTGGTATTGAGGCCCAGCTGCACAAGACCATTATTTCTGTGTCGACCTTTAGTAAGGCAAACATAACAGGACAAGGGTAATAATATTATTAATAATAATTGCATTACATTATTGTGCAAATGCAAAATGTAGTAAAAAGTAATATGGTTGTGCAATTATTTGCAGCCACAAGACACTTTCTTTCAATAGCACAGAAATGATGTGAGCTTATTTTAACCTTAAAAATCATAACCGAAAAATACTAAACATATGTTACAGTGTTGTGAAACTGTAAGTATATTAGTCAGCACAAGTGATGATTTATTGTACATAAAATGTGAATATAACTTTGAAAGTCTTCTCTTCCCTATTTATTTTTTGACATTCATTTAAGGTCTTTTGAACTCAAGGTAAGCAATCCATTAACCGTTACACTAACAAGTGTTAATGTAGTTCCTGTCTTTCCTCTGAAGGCCCATAAAACCTTGGGGCTTTTAGGATTTACACATGCTCATAAATCTTGTATCCAGGTGTTTCTAGACCACTTTCTGTAATCAAAAATGACACTGCTCTTGCCCAAATCTGGCTGAATTTCTTTTTAGAGTGCATAAGATGTTTGCATAGGCCGGTTCTCTGAAGAGTGAACGTCATGACTAAAAGCAAACTTTGTGACATATTTTCTTTCAGACTAGTTGTCTAATGAACCATGAAATAGAACCTAAGACATACAGCTGTGAAAAGGCAACAGTGATTATAATAAATGAGATATGAGCACCTTCCAGAAATATATTCTCTTCTGGTTGAAATACGAGAGTAGAATTCCAAAGTAATGTAACTATTATCCTTTTTTCTTTTCAGCCCAAAGTGATTTAACTCATTTATGTCAGAATGTATTCTCCAGAATTAAGCAGATTGAGTTTCTAATGCCGCGTACACATGTAGCCGACTATCCGGCGGACTTAGTCTGGCGGACTTCCCGCCAGACTGTCCGTCCGACTTTCCGAACGGGCTACTTGCCCACACTCGGCACTTTTTCAGCGGACTAATACGGCGTACTAAGTCCGCCGTACTATCCGCTGTACTTTTGAAATGAACGGACTTGCCCACACACGAGGAGGAAAGTCCGCTCATTTCGAGCACGTCCCCAGGTAGGCGGGGCCCGCGAAGGAGACATTGCTGGCCCCGCCACCTGGTATGAACTTAAAGGGGAACCCCACTGCCGAAAAAAATCGGCGTGGGGGTCCCCCCAGGTCCTCGTCAGACCCTTGTCCGAGCACGTTACCCGGCCGGCCAGGAAAGGGGGGGACGAGCAAGCGCCCCCCCTCCTGAGCCGTACCAGGCCGCGTGCCCTCAACATGGGGGGTGCCTTGGGGAAGGGGGGGGCCGCGCGGCCCCCCCACCCAAAAGCACCTTGTCCCCATGTTGGTGAGGACAAGGGCCTCTTCCCGACAACCCTGGCCATTGGTTGTCGGGGTCTGCGGGCGAGGGGCTTATCGGAATCCGCTCATCCCCCCCTTTCCTGGCCGGCCGGGTAGCGTGCTCGGACAAGGGTCTGATGTGGACCTGGAGGGACCCCCACGCCGTTTTTTTCAGCGTTGGGGTTCCCCTTTAAGTCCATACCAGGTGGTGGGGCCAGCGATGTCTCCTTCGCAGGCCCCGCCTACCTGGAGACCCGCTCGAAATGAGCAGACTTTTCTCTGGGCGGGAAAAGTCCGTTCATTTCAAAAGTAAGGCGGGCTGGCATACTAACGGCCGGATTGTCCGCCGAAATGCAAGTCCGGCGGGAAGATTCGAGTGCGAAACTACCTTCTAAGTCCGCCGTACTTTCGGGTCAAAAAAGTGGCTACACACGGGGGGATTGTCCGGCGGACTTGAGTTTGCCGGACTTTTCCACCCGATTGTTTGATCGTGTGTACGCGGCATATGTGTTCACGCTTTTTATCAGAACTTCATTGAGCTTAGGAAACCATCACTGGTATATTTAGAACACTGACAATTAGAGATGACTGAATTGATTTGCATAAGATTTGGCATGGATCACACAATTTACTAGATATCTGCAAACTTTTTATTTTAGCTGATCACACCAGTATGTACCATTTTCAGTTGGTGTGAATAAACAATATATATATATATATATATATATATATATATATGTATGTATGTATATATATATATATATATATATATATATATATATATATGTATATATATATAACCGGGAGAGATGTGAACTACATAAACACACCACAAGACTAACAACATAAAGTAGACCTGAAGTGTGCCCTGGATGGTTGGACGGTATGCCTAAAAAGGAAGCATACCCAAGATAAGTAATGGATGATTGTGGAAGAAGTGTGCTCAACGTGCCCTTAAAAAAGGGAATAGGAGGGAGGGTATCTCAAATTGGAACCGACAAGGTCCACAGTGGTGTGCTTTAAATACCCAAAGGCTCCTCCCATAATTTCAGGCCAACATACTGGCCTTCTGATTTATGGCCCGGAGCCCTATAACCAGGAGAGATGTGAACCACATAATGATACCGCAAGACTAACAACATAAAAGTAGACCTGAAGTGTGCCCTGGTCGGCTGGACAGTATGCCTAAAATACTCGGATAGGGAGGTAACTTCTTTGTTGAGCTGGTAACATACTACAGAGTAAGCTTGCTGGAGGCTGGAAACATCTCCACCTGAGGGTTCGGAAAATATACTGAGTGAAGCAAGCTGATTTCCATCTGTCCACCTTTTATAATAAGCATGGTCTGGTACCCTGTGCTGAGATGCGTGCAAGGTCATTCCGATTCGAAAGGAGTGTTCAGAAAAGCGGCCATGGTCGAGGCCTAGGTTAACCAGGAGGATCCTAACGTGCCTAATGAACTGGCTGCCATTCCGGGGGCTGGTTGGAAAGGTAGCAAGGGCTGGAGTTCAACTGACTGGGTAGGTGAAAGAGTAAGCGAGTATCTTTACTGGGCACCAGACATTATTGTTCTGGAAAGATTGATGTCAAGCCGCGGCTGGATTGATGTCTTTGGACACCATGAGGTGTGGCCACTAAAGGGAAACTTGCTAGGCCGTAAAAACCCATAGAAGGGCAGATTGATGGGCGCTTGGATGATCAGTAGAAGCCCAAACAGGGAACGTGTGGCGGGTAAGCGTTTGTAGTTGGCTATGGGCTGATGCTTCTGTATGCTGCGTAGAATGGATTTTTAACTATATGGGTTGCAAACAATGATGGCTTTCCAGGGGGCCTGTAAGGACAAAATGTTGGATGTCGGCTAAGTATAGCCTGATGGTCTTATGAGATAGAGCCAGCTGTGTATGGCAATATGATATAAGGCTGGGATGTGCTTGATGTCTCCTCCCGCTGCTCTGGGTCATGAGGCTAGGAACCATGATAGGTGTTCCAAGCAGGGTGATAGGCCTTCAGTGTGTGCAGAAGAATGCCTGATTTAATAATATGGGTTGTATTGTGAAGGCGTGTCTTTAACCCATTGTCAGCAGCGATCAAGATGGGATAGGAAAAGTAGTTGGGTCAGCTCCGGGTTTCTGCTGAAGGAATGACGTAAAGTAAAGCGGACAGTGCATCTGCTGCAACGTTGTGCCTGCCCAGGATAGAAATGCAGTGAACATTAATTGATGCTGCAGGGACAACTGCACCTGCCACGTAGGAGGGACTTGGTGGTGAGCGACTTGGACCTGCCTTGTTAATCATTTCAGCCATGGCCTGGCCATGGCCTGGTTGTCTCTCCTGGAAAGCCACCGTTTGTCCTGTCCAGGTATGTCCCAAGACCTAAGCGGCTGCCACGATGGGATATAGTTCAAAAAGTGAGGGTGACTGACCAAACCGGGGACTTGGAAGGATTTCTGGTGGCCATGGTCCTGCAAACCAGTGATGGCCAAAAATTGCAGTGAAGGCTGTGGAGGCTGCGGCATCCGTAACTACCTGAGGTGGCAAAGCTAATGCTAATGGAATAAAGATGAATATGTTGTTTCAGTTTGCAAGGAATTCATCCTGCCTTGTCAATCTGCTGTAGCTACTGGGTCCAGCCGATGAACTTGATTGGGGTCATGTACCTTCCTTTTGATAGAAATGGAGTAAAAAACTTGCTAAAAAGCAAAAAACAAATGTAAAAACGGTTTGCTGCGCTTAGGGTTGATCAAATTCATATATACATGCAGAATACACAAAAAAATTAATAAAGTCCCGTTAGGTGATGATACAAAGTGCTTATGCTTAAATTGATATCTCCTGTGCAATAGTGCTCAGACTGGGTGCCCCGCATTTTAATTTGTGTATTGAATAAACCCTTTTTAATGGCATTGTGCAATGAAGGTTTTCCTTTGTCATTTCCATCCATCCCTATGAGGTGTATCTTTGCATGAGATGTCATTTCAACAGGCTTCCTAGGGGTATCGCCACATACTCAAGAGACCATACTAGCGATAGTCGGTCAACTTCCAGGGTGAGTGCACATCTATGTGGGGCACCCAGTCTGAACACCATTACACAGGAGATGTCAATTTAAGCACAAGCACTTTGTTAGTTTTTTTTTTGTGTATTCTGCATGTATATATGGATTTGATAAACCCTAAGCACAGCAAACTGTTTTTACCTTCCATTTGATACCATGCCACCGCCAGAGAGATGGCTCAATGGGCAGTAATTAAATGAGTCTGACATATCCGCTTTGGACAGCCATGCGCCCGGCAGCTGAGAGGAGATTCCTGCACTCATGGGTGGAGTGATGTAGCGCGATGAGGCCAGTGTGAAACCCTGCCTTAAATCCGTGCGCCAAGAAGGCGGTCAATGAGGGAGTCGGGTGTGAGGAAAGGTGAAGCCCCAGCCATCGGACATCCAATTGGCCTGGCCATGAAGTGTTGTGCTGCTTGAGGTAGCACATGACCTTAGGATGCTCTCTGTGGCCAATGACGCAAAGGTGAAGCAGCTGGCATTGGCTAAAGTTGTAATTCCTGTAGCTAATATCGAGTTGCATATTGTCAAGATTGAGAGTGCAAACGAACGTATGAATGAATGGACTGAGTAACAACCGGTGGCTTGTGGCAGGTGCCTCACGATGGAGACAGGGCTGCGGAAGATGTGTGACAATGGAACCGTGTAGTGTCACGTCGAGGATTCGGACCGTTACGCCGCTGATGTGAATAGATTCGAGTCGGGCAGTAGGATGTGTGAATGAGTTGACAGAGTACATGAAACAGAGTATCGGCTGAGTTCTGAGTACGTACAAGCTTATGAATGGTTTTGTTTGAGTAATGAATGGATGCCTCACTATAGAGACCGAATTGTGGTAAGTTGCGTGATAGACAGAATGAGATGTGCGGTGCAGGGGAGACGGATCATTGTTCTGCCGGTGTGACTGGATTGACTGCAGGGATCCCTGCTGGGTGCGGGGCTCAGCTGTCGCTGGCGGTAGGGGGAGCAGCCTGAAGAGCTTGGCTTTTCTGGCTGTGGTGGGGTAGGGAATGTCCCTGCGCTGTGAGTCCCCTGAGGGACTGCATGCTGCTGCGATCTGAAACCGCGAAGGGGGACAGAGGGGTGGAAGTGTGGTCTTCGCTGATGGCCTGCGACGTGGTCCCAGCTATAAGACGAGGTGGAGGGGAAGGAGCTGATGAACCATTTATAAAACCCCAAGATAGCTGCTCAAATCCCAAATGCACCTAGAAGGAAACTGCCCTCTAGTAGCCATGAGGCAAGGAGAGGGGGGTGCATGTGTAAAAGGAGTCGTAAAAAGGTAGGATAGTGAGCAAAGTTGTAAACAGAAAAAAATAAGAAGGAAAAGGAGAAGGACAGAAAAAGGAACGACAGGTGTAGTGAAGAAGCCGGTTTGCGTTCGAACACTGTTGAGTGGAAATTTAGAAAACTCAAAAGAGTGAGTTGCCACCGAGGTGAGCCAGGAGGCAACTGGCCAGGTAACTGATAACTTGGGTGACTGTCTGTTCTTGGGACAAACCTGTGAACAAGAGCCCCAGGGCGTACTGGGGTGGGGAGGTGCAGGCTTGTATTCCTAAGGCCGCGTACACACGGGCGGACTGTTCGCCCAACTTTGTCCGCTGAACAGTGTTTCAGTGGACAGTCCGCTGTGTGGGCTTTAGCGGACAGTTTCAGCGGACAGTCTGACGAACAAAGTTTTTCGGAAATCCCGTAAAACTGTCCGCTGAAACTTGGTTTGAGCGGACAGTCCGCTCGTGTGTAGGCTTGTTCGTCAAACTAAGTTCCGCGCATGCTCAGAAAGGATTTACACGCCGAAGGTTGCATTGCAGTGTATAGGACGTCGTTTTTCTAGTCCCGTCGTACGTGCCGTTCACGTCATCGCGCACGGTTTCAGCGGACTGTTCGTTCATCGTGTGTGGTCAAGTCCGCTCATGCTAATTTTGAGCGGACTGTTTGTCAAACTGTTTGACGAACAAGGTTGGGCCAACAGTCCGCGCGTATGTACGCGGCCTAAGTAGGAATGTTGCGATTTGTAGTCTGTGACATATGTACAGCCTGCTAATGCTTGCACTGCCAGCAAGCTTGATGTTACGCAACCTTGTCTGCCTAGGTGAAGGGTCACCCTTCGAAAACAGAGCGTCATGCCCAGAAACATGTGACAGTTACTACAGTGCTAAAGAAAATGCAAGGGAAGATACCTTGTACTACACACCTGACTCGATGCACTAGCTTGCAAAGTCCTAGTTGGGGGTTGAGAACTGGGTTGACAGGGAACCTGTAGTGAGGTGACATAGGAGTCTGGTTTTAAAACAGATTGCGGCCTGAGTGCTGTTTGGAGCGTGGCTGGCCCCCTGGTAAACGCCACTTTTCCGCCTGGCCTCAATGAGGCGTTTAATCTAAAACCCTTTTTGCCAGGCTTCTCATCAGGAGGTTTTGACAAGTAATTATAGGTTAATTTTCAGAGTTTCTGTATTTTTGCATCTTTTTTTTTTCCCTTTTCTTTTTCCCTCCTCTTTCTCTTCACTTATTCATTTTTTTCTTACTCTCATCTTATATCTTTTTCAATGTTACCCTTGGTCAGGTTAAAACAGACAATACCACATTGATTGACATTTTTTTTTGCTTCTATAATGATAATGTTGTTCTGTTGTTACAATATTGCCCACGTTCATGGCTTTCCATGTTCTAATGTTATCTCTGCTCCTCTTTTTCTTTGCAGATTTTGTTGCTATTCCTAAATTGCATAAAATATATGGATGGTGATCCCACGTCCTTCTCATCAAGCATCAGATGTTGTATTATAGCTTACTATTTAGTTATACATTCTGTCCATTTTTAAATATGTTTGGGGTGGCCGGATTGTGTTTATCCTCTTTCCACCCGTGATGTGGCTCCTTGGAGCTACCCGGCACAAAGGGGCCTCCATAGCGCAATCTTGTGGGTTGGAGGCATTCCCCTTGTTGTGGAGCATGACACCTGCACAATTAAAGGGACGTTTCTCTTCCATCTGCCAGTAGGTGCCGCCCACTTGACGTGTCAGAAGCCTGCGTCAATGTCATTGCGTTATCAACGCGGTGACAGCGGACACTGCGCCGGCTGCGGGGCCACTGTTGGAGGGTCTTGTGTAGGAATATGGATGGCAATATGACAACAATGTGTGGACATGATTGTCTTATTACACCTGCTGACCCTTTACACACCCTCTTTAGGGCCGGTTCACACAGGGGGCGACACGAGGCGACACGACTTGCCGTGCCGCGACCTGACAAGTCGCCCCCGTTCTGTACAATGGAACCGTTCTAAGAGGAGCGACTCGAGTCGCTCCGACTCAGAAAAAAGGTTCCTGTACTACTTTTGGGCGACCTCGGGGCGACTTGCATTGACTTCTATACAGAAGTCATTTGCAAGTCGCCGCTGAGGTCGCGGCAGGTCGCGGCGAGGCAAGTCGGTGTCGCCTCGCATCGCCCCCAGTGTGAACCGAGCCTTACATGTCCTTTATCTTTTATGAGCTGCAATTGGCTGCCATCCTCTGTTCATCTTCACTCCCTAGCTATTTAATTCTTACAGGTGCAGAACATGATTGCTGCACAGCCTGCATGAATTTGAGAGGAACAATACCAAAGGTAAGAGACAAGCCGTGTTTATATACTCCACCACTCTTTCTGTTTGAAATTCTAGCTTTTTGCTATATACTTTTGAAGTCTCTCGATCACTTTTCTGCTTTCAAGCCGGGAGATGATTCCTGCACAGCCCATTTCTGAGCACCTCATTAGATATGTATATGCACATATTTATGCAATGTGTGTGTGTGTATATATATATATATATATATATAACATTTTTTGTTGTTGTTTTTTTTTATTTGATAGATCTGTGCTTTGCACGCTCCCCCCCCCCCCCCCTTTTTCTTGGTGGTTCCTGTAAGCTCTGACTTGACGCCCTGCGGGAGTGGAAATTGTTCCGGCCTCCTATACAGATCCATTTAATACCACATTCTTGTTATACTTTAGTCAGTAGCATGATCCTAGTGATTAGGGCAGCATTCTATATGCCCCTACCCCATGATTGCTATACAACCTAGTGGATTTTTGGAAGTGGGACACCATCCGTTTGCAATGATGCTGTGTATCATCTCTTTTTAAAAAAAGGAACATGTAATTTTTTTTGGAGTATTTTTGTATCAACATTACATGTATCTGCCTTTCTGAAAGCAATTGTTACATGTTATATTACTGTTTAAAGAGGAAGTAAACCCTGATGAGTTTACTTCCTCTTTCATTCGCTGCAAATGCAAAGCATAATGGACTACTATGCATCGCATAGTAGTCCATTATGTGTCACTTACCTGACACAGGAGCCAGCGAAGTCACCGATGTCCCCTGTAGTCCGGCGCATCCATTTTCTCAGTGGGGTCTCACAGCTCCGCCGCATGCGCACGGGAGACGAGACGCGCGGCATTGTGCGGCATCTTCGTTATCGACAATGCCACGCTCAGTGCGCCTGCGCGCCGCTGTCTATGGCACATGCGTCTTCGGGCAAATATCTCCTAAACTGTATAGGTTTGGGAGATATTTCTTGGACCTACAGGTAGGCCTTAATCTAGGCTTACCTGTAGGTCAGAGTGGTTTGTAAGGCTTTACAACCACTTTAAGTATTGCCCGTTCATATATACTTCTCTTGATAGAAATATATCAGCAAGCTCTTATCCAAACCCTGAAGAAAGAAGTAGAAATTCTGCAAAAAGGAAAAAATATTTTTTGTGGTTTCCGAAACATGTGGGTTTTTTTCTGCATTATTTACAGTGTAATAATTCTTTTTATTTAAAGTCCATTTATGCATTGTACACTGCAGTATTGAGCAAACTGTATTTCTATATTGATATCTCACCTCCATTTTATACTTTTAGATGTCCATATTGTTATATACTCAATAAATTTCTATATTTTTTATACTTTTTGTATTTTTCTGACTATCCTGTTCATGGCCTTTTGCCCGTATTATCCCTTGGGGCAGTCTCCTATTTCTGGGCCCCTGGTAAAGGTGCAAGCCCTATCGTCGGTGTGTGTTTTTTTTTTTTTTTGAACACACTTTTTTTTTTTATATCTGAGGAAATAACGTCCAAACCAGGTGCAGGATGGACCAACCTGAACTCAACTAACCTAAAGGAGAAATGACAGAGAAAACCGTGAATGGCCGATGTGCCACTGGAGACGATGAGTGGCCAAATTGAGTGCCACTGGAGATGTGCTTGCAAAGATTGCAAGAAAGTAGCCTTACCAAGAAGGTGAAAAAAACAAGAATAGCTAAATTTGAGGATGTAGGAATAACCGACCACAATGAACATACGAATAGATGAAGTGAGATGTGTACGTTGTGCACCTGAATTTGTGGAATGTAGAACTGAAGATCCAACTCGTTGTGCCGCTGACATGACTAGAGTTCAGATCGGGCTGAAGAGTGAGTGAATGGTGTGGCATATAGAGCCGAGGATCTGAATTGTTGTGCCGCCAATGCGACTAGATTCTGATCAGGCTGAAGAGTGAGTAAATGGTGTGGTATGTAGAGCCTAGGATCCGAATCGTTGTGCCGCTGAAGTGACTAGATTCGGATCAGGCTGAAGTGTGTATGAATGAAACCGATATGAATCGGTGCACCACCGATGCGACTGGATACCAATCGGACTGTAGATTGTGTGATATGCAATTTAAATGAATGTATCCATTAAACTGATACGCTTGAAACGGGCTGAGGTAGCGTGAAAGCTGGATACACATTATAATTTTCTGCCAGTCTCCTCCCCCAGATTCACCAGAACCATGCCACATTAGGCCAACTTTGAGGGCCTCAACTTGAATGCAATCGGGCAGGCCCTGACACTACATGGCTCTGGTAAACCCAAGGAAATGGGTGTTAATGCCCTGTACACATGGTCGGACATTCCGACCACAAAATCCATTGGATTTTGTCCTAAACTGGTGTTGCATACACATGGTCGGACAAAGTTGTCAAATCCTATCGTTCGGAATGTGGTGACGTTTGTTGAGTATGACGGAACTACGTAGAGGCTAGTAGCCAATAGCTTTGGTCTTGTAATTTGATCTGAGCATGCGTGGCACTTTGTCCGTCGGAATTCTCCACAAACGATCAGAAAAAGTCAGATCGTATTTTTTTGTCGGAAAATTATAGATCCTGCTCTCAAATTTTTTTTCCGGCAGAATTTCTGACGGAAAAAGTCATATTGAGCCCACACACGATCGGATTTTCCGACAGTATAATCCGATCAGACCTTTTCCATCAGAATTTCCGACTGTGTGTACAAGGCATTAGGGTTTCTGCGGCACCCCTCTAAACTGAACACATACCAACCACCCAGCCCCTGAGGCTATTTGGATGCAGATAAGGCAGCAGGTGGGCTAATTACCACCTCAATGAGCCACAGAACCTGTGCAATCAATACCTGCTGCCTACAACCCCATACACTGTGAAACCTGCAACCAGTGACGCCTATGCCAAGTAATTTCGGGCAACGACCGTCATCGACTTGGTGGCTCGGGTCTATGAACAAATCGTATTTTCATAGGTGAGGTGATGAACAAAGCAGAGAGAACCTACAAATGCACTGGCCTGTGCCGAATGATGTTGGGACACGACTGATAGCGACTCGGCGGCCTGGATCTACGAATGAATTGTATGTTCGTGGATGGGGTGCCGAACAAGACAGAGGAAACCTATGAATGCACTGGCCGAGGGCTAACTACTAAAGGTGTGTGGGATAGGGCACGGAACAAAACTCAACTTGTTTATGATATGAAAAGGTTAGAATCCTACCTGAAACAACGAGCGAGACATGCAGACTACGAACGGAGATGCCACAACACACTGAAATTGTATGCACAGACTCGTGAGCATGCTGCTGTGTATGTGTGTGTGTGTATATGTATATGTATATATATATATATATGACAGGGGTCATCAAACTGTGGGCCATGCACCCCGCCGAGGACATTTATCTGCCCACCACACCCAGGGCCGAATTCCCGACAGGCCAGGCCTCGGGGCGGGCTGGTTGTAACACAGCGGGAGACTGCTGTGTCACTTAACGAAAGTTTGGACACGCTGTGATAAAATTCCCGCCCTCCTCCTAGACCAGCTTGTGTGATAGAGGCAGTGTTCTGTCTATCACACGAGCTGGTCTAGGAGGAGGGTGGGAATTTTATCACAGCGCGCTCAAATTTTTCACAGTGAGCCGTGACACAGCAGCAGGAGATACCAGTCAGTGTGTGTGCACATTGGGCGAGACATTGTTTGGCACAGTAAGGCTGTGGGGGGGGGGGGCTTGCACTGATGGTGAGACGGGCACTGATTGGGCTGCGACATTGCCCATAGTTCCCATTGAAATACTGGTAAGTTTGTTGATTGAACTTTACTTGTTCTTCATTTTAAATATTGTATTTTTTGTTCCCGTTTTTTGTTTTTTCACTTCAAAATAAGATATGTGCTGTGTGCATAGGAATTTGTTCATAGTTTTTTTTTTTTTTTTTTTTTTTTTTATAATCTGGCTCTCTAACGCTCTGAGGGACAGTGAACTGGCCCTCAGTTTAAAAAGTTTGAGGACCCCTGGTTTAAGAGGTTGGACAGCACCAGCAGGTGTGTGTGTGTGTGTGTGTGTGTAGAGTTGTAGACATCGGCCACTATGCCACATCTGCTTCTCTGACAAGACTGGTCTACTCTGGTTTACTTGCTTTTGCCCCCCAAAACAGGCCTGTTGGGTTACAGTCAGCTGTTGCATTTATCAAGCGGTTATGCAGTTCTACTCTTGCAGTAGCTAAATAGTCTGCTGTTGGTTAGTGTTTTATAAGCTCCTGCATTTTTTTTTTTTCAACAAAGATTGTCTCATCCTCCACTAAGTTATAAGGGAGACAGGTAGCAATAGTGCTAAACTATGCACGAGGCAACATGAACACACAGGAGCAGTCCAAGCAGGTAAATCTGCCAGCAGATTAGACAGTAGACATGTGCAATTAGTTTCTGAGTTTTTGGTTATTTGGAGATTCCGATGTACCGTTTAACAAATTCTAAATTTTCGGAACAATTTGAATTTGGGTTGATTGAAAATTGATCGACTGATTCAAATTCAAAAAAAAATTTCTACTAATTCGAGTTTGAATTGTTCAGAAAATTTGGAATTTGTTAGAAAATTTATAAACAAAATGAAATAAAGCTCAACTAATTTAGAAACAATCAATGAAGCAAAATTAGTAAAATAATGAATCTACCCAAAACATAATTCATTTTTCAGTTCTGCACATGTCTACCGCAAAGGTGATGGATTCAAGGAATCCCACCTTATAGGTGAAAGTAGACAGGAATGTCTTTAATGATGAAAAATACCTTTTCTGAAGTGCAGACAGAACCAGATTAGGGTTTTGTATTCAAGAGTGAGAGGCTAGCGTTATCTGAGATAGAAAGAGCAAAAACGTGACCTTTGATAGTGCAGAGACAAATATTGGTTCAGACCCATTCTCCCACCTGCCAACAGTATTTGTTATGTTATTTATTTGGAACAATTTTTCAAGATTATTATTGGTTTATCACTATAATTTATTATGAATATTTTTGTTGTAGGGCTGCCCCTGCCAAGCAAAGACAACAGGCAGGGAAAGCAGGACTGTACAAAAAAAAACACTTACAAGTGATCACATTTATGAATTATTGACTGTGCAGTCTGGACCACTGGCTGGAGGGAGCCTGACATGCGCTTCAGGAACTAGCCTTCTCTGCTGCACATGTCACGTCAAGGAGGTCCTATTCCACAGCAGAGTGAACTTGTGACTGAGTATTGGCATTTCAGTTCATACTGATGGTGAGTGTGTGCAGTGTTTTGGGCCCTTTTATGGGAGGTTCAAAGAATGCAGTGAGGTACGCAGCTTTTGAACGGACTGTCAGCAACAACTGTCTGATTTAGTCTAATAAACACAAAGTTTAAAGTTAATTTATTAAAACATTGTATACATAAAATGAATTACAAATTATAGTTACAAGATTCAGTGTATTATTATTTTAGAGACAACAGCCAGAAATGGTGTACATACTTTCTCCACAGTGTGTATGTACTTTTGCAAGGCCACAATTGAAGAAAAAAAAACAAAAAAAACAGGCAGTTTTATACTTAAAGCAGTAAACCCAAAAGAAAACCTTTATTATATTTCAGCTTACCAATTCTTAGATGTCATGGCTACATTAATTTTCTTTTTTTAGGCCTCCTTTATTCTATTTTCATCTGGTGCGTCACTCAGTTGTTTTTCAAAAATACAAGCTCTCTTGCAGATGTACCAGTTGCAGGGATGAGACAAACCATTTACTACTTACAAGGGTGCTTATAATGATCAGCTTTTATTTATTTATGTAAAACCTTTATCCCAATAGGAAAAAAAACTGTTGCTGTGACTACTTATAAAGCATTAGCTAGAGTTTAGCTTCAGTTTGTTAATGTATCTAAATCTGTTAGTACATCTAATGCCGCGTACACACGGGCGGACTGTATGGCCTACTTAGTCCGCCGAAACACATTTCAGCGGACAGTCCGCTCGTGTGTGGGCTTCAGCGGACTTTTTCAGCGTGCAGTCTGGCGTACTAAGTATTTCGGATTTTTGGAAATTCTGTCCGTCGTACTTTGGTTTCAGCGGACAATCCGCTCGTCAGTAGGCTAGTTCGACGGACTAAGAATGGCGCATGCTCAGAAAGGATTTACACGGCGGAAAGGTGCTTTGCTGTGTATTGGACTTCCTATTTCTAGTCCCGTCGTACGTGCTGTACACGTCACCGCGCAAGCTTTCGTCGGACTGTTTGGGTATCCGTGTGTGGTCAAGTCCGTTCAGTGGAAAGTATGACGGACTGTCCGTCGGATTGTATGACGGACTAAGTACGCCATACAATCCACTCGTGTGTACGCGGTGTGGCAGCAGGCAGGTAAAGTCACCTGGTTGTATCCAGGATGGGAAATATGTGTGCCCTAGATTCAGGCTTTATGCAGACTTGTACAACTAGAGGGGAAGAGTTAATGAGCCCAGCTGAAGTAAGTGGGCTCATTAAGACCTCTACAAAAAACCCCAGCATGCTTGGGGAGATGCTCCATCCTGGAACCAGTTTTGTGTTGTATAGACTGGGGAGTGTGATATCTGTTCTGTGCGGTGAGTTAACGCCTGTGTGGCAAACCTCTACAACAGAGACAGGGACTGGTGCAGCACAAGGCTGCACTCAGTTGTTAGACAGGGAATCTAAGTGTGTAGTTAGAGGTCAAGCTGACCAGGATTTATTTTCATGTTTTATTTTATTTTTTGTTTGGCTGTTATATGTATCACTGCATGTAGCATAAATAAACCGCATCTTTTGTTTTTTGCACCTACAACGCTGTCTGCTGTGCCTGATTTTGTGTTGTGAACCCATCCAGGGGGTCACACACATCCGCTGCCGAGCTAACCCCTCACAGCGGCATAACACTCTCCATCCCACAGACTGACAATGCTGCTGTCCAAATGTGCCCCGTGCACTCTCATTCGCAGTAGGGACACTCTAATGCAGGAGGTGTGCTACTGGCCAGATCACCCAATGAAAAGAGGGAGGGAAAAAAGGCTAAAAAAATAAATAAACCAAATACAGCCACCACATTGTATCAGTAAAATGCAATATATTACATTTTTTTTTATTCTGGGCTTAACTCCATGTTAGAAAATGAAAATTAGATTGCAATATTTCACAAAAAGCTAACAAATATTAGACAAACCCAATGCACACTATGTAAGCAGCTATAGTGGGCTGCAGGTTAGGAGGGAGACACCAGGCAAATTTTATTTAATACATTTAAATTAGAGGACTATATTACAGAAAAAAAACTGTACAGTCCATACACACTATGTGAGGTGCATTAGTAGCTCATTTCGCAGAGGGACAACAGGCAGGTTTATATTTAAGAAATCCAAATTAGAAAAAAAATGAACAGGACAAACACCAGGTAATCTTTACCAAAAAATTAAAATAAAAAATTAGACTGTATTTATTTCACAAAAAAATGCCATATTTTTTACAACAAATACACATTTAAAGTGGAACTTAACTCACCTAAACAGTTTCTTATTTTTTTCCCCCCCTACCCTCACCCTCTTATACAGTACAAACATGTGGTTGTGCTAAAAATTTGCATTATATTTTTTTTTTACCATTTTTGTTCCTTTTTGTACTGCAAGGCAGCACTTCCAGGTTTTTGGCCCCTCTGCCTCCTGGGGTGGCTTTGTGATACTAAACTACATGTTTGTGGAAGATTTGTGCACATGGGCTATACTATAGCTCCTATCCACCAGAGGATAGGGGTATTTGTGTGCATGCATGGTGGATATACTGGAGTAGTTGCTGCTAGCTCTCAAATGCCTGAAAGAGACCAGTGGTCCACCTGCGCATGTGCCTTTTAAAAAATAAAAAATAAAATGGCAGCACAGAATAAGGGAACTAGTCATTTAGGATTAGATAAGTCCCAAATACTACTAATAGAAATGGGACCTAACAGGACAGACACTAGCAGGGTTGTCATCAAAAATACAACATTAAAGTTTCATTATTTCACTGAAAATACAACCAATATATTACATTGCCTACATGCATAGTATTTAATCACTAGTATTAGGCCCAGTGGCAGCTAGTGAAGTTTTAGGATGCGGGCCAGACCCCACCCTTCCTTTTTGACCCCTCCCACTTGGTTTCAGTGAAATAGTGGGTGTGGCTCTAAGGTGGTGTGGTTAGCGTCTGAGATGAATGAGGGATGGAGGGAGATTCTATTATTACATTGTAATATAAAATGAAATCATTCAACTCACCATGCAGAATCAGTGGGAGCCCTGAGTGTGTAACTAGCCACGTGGCCTGCCACCAGATGCCATCAGGTGTCCCCAGCAGAGTCCATCCTTACATCAGTGCCCCCAGTGGAGTCCCTCCTTACATGCAGCCTCTGTCCCACCAAATGCAGCCTCTGTCCCACCAAATGCAGCCTGCCTGTGTCTCATTAAATTCAGCCTGTGTCACTCAAACCCCCCCTCCCCCCATTCTCCATGGGAGCACAGCGGAACTTACCTTGCTGTGTTGTACTCTCCTGTGGTGTCTCCTTCCACAGGCAGCAGCAATGGAGGAGTCCGCTCATCATACTTCCGGTTTTCTCTCTCTCGGGCGCAATGGGAGAGGGAAAACGGGAAGTGACCTCTAACTCAGATGTCAATCAAATCGTAGTAATAGATAGTACGAGCACCGGGCAGAAGCTACTTCAGAAAGCGCCGCAAGGCGGGACAAAAGCTAGCTAATGAAACGCCGCGTCTGCAATCTCGTGAATGCATAGACGTGGCGCTTCCCATAGTGCAGTGTGTCCGGCGTCTGAACACAGTGCACTTAAGGAACTTTCTCCCTTCGTCTTTCAGGACAGCACCTGGAGAGAGCGCAGCTCCACCCACTTTCCCAGGAAACACTGCAGATCACTTTAAAGACCGGACACTTCCACCATGGCCTCAGTTGTAGTGTTTTCTTCCGGCCATGGTTGAAGCGCCGCAGGGAACCAAGGGGTGCTGCGCTCTCTCCAGGTGGGGAGAGTTGGAGGCATGCCACTGTTGCGGTTTGTACAGACCTGGCCCAGCTTCCTCCCTTCACGCGCGGGGGTCGCTTTGGTGTCCGGGGGGGTCAGGGGGGGTCAGGCCGTGGAGGTTCCTCCCTCCTCTAGACCGGCGGCTGGGTCTGGGACGCGGCCGAGATTCATATCTCGCGCTGTTCGTTCAGGCTCATGCCTTCCGGGTTCGGGTGGCGAGTGCGTCATTTCCGGCCGGGGGCGGGACTTCCGACGGTGCGACGCGGCTTCCAGTTCGGGCCGCTGGAGCGCAGGGAGAGGGGGCGGTCTCTTCGGCTGACATCACTTCCGGGATTGGCGCGGAATTCAAACAGATAAAGCGCCAAGACGCCATTTGATCCTTGCTGAACGATGAAGGAGGATCAATCGGCGGTGGCAGGAGCAGGAGCCACAATTGTCAGCCAGGCTCAGGTAAGCAGAGGCAGTGGTCTCTGTCATTACTGTTGGAGCCTTGTTTGTTTTCTCCCTTCCTGGCATGGGGAAGCCTGCAGCATTGTTTTCCTAGGATGCTATGTAGGAATAATGCTTTCAATGATTGTTTAGTGAGTCTGTGGGGGGATTCACTGGCTGAAGAGCAAATAGAATGTGAAAATTGTTAAATCTGTTCTATTTGGCAGCATATCTTCTTGTTTCTACTGTGTGTTTTGTAACTCAGGTTTGGCATCTTTTTTCCTTGGTATATTTCAGAAAGCAAAAGAAAAGACCAAACATGTGTCCCCTCCCAGCAAGAGGAGGTGCCCATCATGTAGAAATGTACTAAGAGATTCTTGGACTAAGGTGTTATGCAGGTCCAGCATAAACGACTTGGTCAAAGAAGAAGCAGCTACCAATACCCCTGCGTCTCAGCAGGGAGAGCTACTAAGTTCTTTCAGGAAGGAATTGTCAGATACCTTTTGAATCTTTCCGGTCTTATTTAGACAGACGCCCAGCTACGGGTACTAGCTCAGCGCCCCGTTCTCACTCTTCAGCATCTGCATCCGGGGGGGCAGTGACTCGGAGGAGGAGGAACACGCTACGTCCTCTGTCTCAGAGGAGGAGGCAGAGGAAGCAAAGGAGGCTTCTGCTTCTTCATCCCGGTATAAATTATCCTTAGAGGAGGTGGATGACTTACTGAAAGATATCCACACGACTCTATATCACAGAGGATAAGGCCCAACTGTCACTACATGACAAGATGTTTCAGGGTTTGGGCGAGGTGAAACGCAGAGTTTTCCCAGTGCATACGTTTCTATCCGAAACTGTCAAAAAGGAATGGAGAGACCCTGAGAGGCCTCCTTTCTTTTCTAGGTCTCTCAAGCGCAGGTTTCCCTTTGAGCAGGATAGCTCGCAGGTGTGGAACAAGAAACCTAAGCTCGACGCAGCCTTTTCCCAGGTCTCAAGGAATACGGATCTTGCGTTCGAGGACATGGGTATCCTCAAGGATCCCATGGACAAAAGAGCTGATTCCCTGCTAAGGAAAGCCTGGGACTCAACATTGGCAAACCTCAAGCCAGCAATGGCTTCAACTGTAGTAGCCAGAAATTTGGAGCACTGGCTAGAACAGCTAAAGGACCATATTGAGGCAGGAACACCTAGGAAGGACCTGCTCGATACTTTGCCTGTTCTCTTAAAAGCAGTGGGGTATATGGCGGATGCCTCGGCGGAGTCAACTAAAATGTCAGCCAGGTCCTCAGCCCTTATAATCTCAGCCCGTAGGGCCTTATGGGTAAAAACATGGACAGGTGATACTGCTTCAAAAGCCAAGTTATGTGGTCTTCCGTTCGAGGGAGGCTTGGTGTTCGGCCCTGACCTCGAAGCCATTCTGGATAGAACAGCTGACAAGAAGAAGGGTTTTCCGGTTAAAAAGAAGGGGATTCCCCAGAGCACAATTTTTTTTTCGTGCTTTTCGAAAAGCTTTAGAGACCAAAGAGACAGGATATAGGAGACCCTGGAAGCCTCAGAGGGGAAGGGGCAAGTCGGGAGTGTTATTCCGCCACCCTACCCCGAACCCAAAAAGCCAGTGACAGTCTTCCAGCTGTGGGAGGGAGGTTACAGGCCTTCCTTCCGCAGTGGAAGTCAGTGACGGACAGTCTGTTCATCCTCAGTATAATAGAAAGGGGTTACAGACTGGAATTCGCTCACCCCCCTCCCGCACGGTGTTATGTAACCCAGGCTCCCCAGGACTCAGAAAAGTCTGTAGCCATGATCTCTATTCTGGGGGAAACTGATGCAGCAAAAGGTGATCATGTACGTTCCCCCCCCGAGGAGATAGGGTTGGGCTGTTACTCGCACATTTTTCTTGTAAGAAAACCATCGGGCAAATTCAGATTGATCCTGAATCTGAAGATTTTAAACAAATCAATCAAATACAAAAGATTCAGGGTGGACACAATCTTCTCGGTGAAGAGTCTTTTGATGCTGTGACATTGGGGTGATTAGCTCAATTGGTAGATGCATTTTTTAGTCCACATCAGTCAGGCGTGTATGGTTAAGGGCCTGGTAGCCCACGTTTATTAGAAGAAAACAAAATATTAGTCCATCCAGTAATCCCACGCAGGGGTCCAAGCTTAAATTAAATACAGCAAAATCAGAACGAAAATGCTAGCCCACCTGGCTACTCTTCAGCAGTACTGCTGCTATAGGTACTTGCCCCGTCCAACAAACTGCTTGGACGCACACAGCTTCCAACCCTTCGACACACAGCACACGGCTCCTTGGACGCACACAGCTTCAAGTCCTTCACACAGCTTTGGACATGCACAGCTTCAAGCAGCAAGCTGCTCACACACACCACCATCCTACACAAATCCCCTCGTTATATGGGCTGTGTGCAGCTGGGCACACACCCTGCTCGCTAGCCTCAAGACCCGGACACAGGGTTGGAGATCCCGTCCCACCCATAACTCTCAGGGATCTCCAAACTACAGAATCCCATCTGGAGCTAGCAAAACCTGGAGAAAACTGACAGAGCAGTTTTCTCCATTTAAACTCTACACTCTGTAGTCCTGCAGTCCGCAGATATGCAAACTCTGTGTCTCCTTTACCTCTAATTTCATAGGGACAGAGCCTCGCTCTGTCACATATCCCCCCCCCCCTTTGTTTCGATCCGGAGGGAGGAACACCAGCACCCATCATGATGGTTGGGACACCTCTGTGCTGGCTGTCAGCCACGTAGGCCCAACCCTTTTTCCGGGTGCACTTCCAGGAACATTCCCCCCTGGATCTTAACAGGTTCCTATATTGTCCTATACTCAGCCTTCCTCTTTTTTTGGGGTCCCTGGGCTTATTCACTTTTCTTGGGGGAACTCTGCCTTCCTTGAGCCCTCCTTTCAACTTACAAATACCCATTTTACCCTTCACCATCGGTATTTCAGGTTCAAAACTGTTTTTCTTGGTACCCACTGCAACCAAATCATTGTTTACAGAACAAACTCTTAACAGATCACAGCTTTCCATATCATCAGTGCTTTCCAATTCAGTGTTTGTTAGAAGAAGACCTGAGGAGGGACTACGTCCGACGGGACCATAGCACAGCTCCACCTCACCCATTGTCAAACACTCCATGGGTACCTGTTCTAACAAACTACCCTGACCCAAGCATAAACCATTTTTTCCAGGTGTACACATTACATTGTTACGGCAACCAACATTAACACTTTCTCCCATAGTGTCTCCGGGCACCTTAACTTGTACCCCTGGGCCAGTGACAGAAAGCATCTCTGCTACTGCTGAGTCCATTCTGGGCCCTTCCTTCTCATGAGGCCTAGCGGGTAAGGCAGTATCTGTGCCCTCTACTGACCACTGCTCCGCCGCACCTCGGACCACACCAGCAGAGATTTTTCTAGTCACCGCCCCAGACGGAGAGACCTCTGATATCTCAAGCAGTTCTCTCGCGTGCCTTCCATACCAATCAATAACTAGAAGTACGCTCACAGAGAATCTGGAGATCCTGTGCCAAATGGTTAACCATTGGTCCCACCAATTCCACTGTTGGTCATGGTTTCCCAGCACTGCCTGTACCACCTGGCTCCACCCATTGGTGCTACGCAGCACCACCTGGTCCAACTGCGGTGGAGATACCCAAGTATACAGCGAGTTCATTTTTACCAACTCTAGCATTTCCAGTAAGGTTTCGGTCATCTCTAAACATCCCATGTCTAACCACCAGAACTTTCTAGGGTCTTTTACCCTGTCCAAGACATGGAGGGGCTCAGCGACTGCAGGTTGCGAGGTTGAGACATTTGAAGAGACCTCATCCTCCTTGGAGGTACCCATCATCACAGCTTGTTGCTCCCCTGGAGAGCTGTCAGACACATGTCTCACACTTATCCCTTCTGCACCAGTGTTGGTGAGCCTCTGCAGGTCATTACAAGTCACACTATCACTTTGATACTCAATATCATTTAGCTGTGGGGCTGTGGACAACACATCTGCGATGACAGTGCCCTGAACTGTTTCTTCAGAGTGGAGGGCAGCAACCTTTGCAGGGACCAAGACGCCCTCAACCACCGGCGGCTCTGCGATCCCCCTGTCTGGCATAGCAGTTGTGTCCACACCCTTGTTACTTAAGCTAGCCTTACCCAGCATGGCTAGCAATTGTTTGGCCCAGCTGTCCCAGTCCATTGTGGTTCCACCATGGGAGTTCCACAGCGTTGCATCACCTGCTGTAGAAAGCCGCACAGAAACCTGGGATTCATTAGCTTTAACTGCACATTCGTCATTTCTATATACATCATTTTGTAACACCACACTTTTATCAACGTTGCATTGGGGTGATGCTTCGTCACCTAAAGCTTGGTGCAGCACACCATTTTGAACACCTTTTTCTGGTGGCACTACAGACACATTCAGCTTTGTACCCTCAACTTTTGCAGGCTGAATTAACCCCTTGCCCACTGGGCTACACGTAGGGTTGTGGGGCTGCGCCCACACTCTCTCACTGTGTGGCTCAGTCATAACATTACAGGAAACACATTTTTCAGCATTATAATCACCAATCACATCACATTGGCGAACACTATTGTCAGCAAGACCATCAACATTCTCATTATGTGTAGACATAACTACTGCTTTTGTGGGTTGTCTGAGTCACCATAACCTGTGAGCAACTCTTCACAGCACCCGCTCTCTGTAAAGGGGCACTTTTGCCTATTTGGGCAGCTCCATAGCTGACCTGGGAAACTCTCTGCTCCAACATTGCAAGCTCCTTGGAAGTTTCCCTGGGCAACCCTGCAGCAGCTGTCACTAGGGAACATGGTACTAGCACTGTTTTGGTCACCCCTAGCTCGTTTTTTCCAGCCATCTGCTGGATCATAGCAGGCATATGCAGAGTCCCCATGTCCTTTTCAGTCTTTAGCCCTGCGTCTAGTTGGGCTTTACGCTGCGCCTCCCCACTGCTCTGGGTAGCACAATGCAGAAAGTCTATGTCCATTTGTACTGCGGATCTCCCCACTGGACATACTCCCACTTCACTGGGTTCAGCATCATAAACTGAAACAGTCTTACCAGTTCCTGCAGCTGATGTCATAGCCTTCACTTGAGTGCGTTGTCTCACTGGTGTGGTGTCTCCATAGGCTGACTCCCCCATGTGGCCATGGAGCAAAACTGCAGCCTTTCTGGACCCACTGACGCCCCTTGTTGATAGGGGTAACTGCAGACTTGCGCTCCAAAGCTGGTTGGCTATAACTCATGCCGGATTCAGGCTGATGTACTCTCCTTTCGGGACTGACCCCTTTGCCTAAGCGGCCATGACAGAAAACTTTACGTTTCTCTGGATTTCCAAATCCTAGGTCTTCCGGCGACACTTCTCCCATCCTGGAGCATTGCTGGCGGCCCATGATACGATGGAACGCTCCTCTAAGAAGGATTTCCTCTTTAAACTTGCTGTAGTCATCCTGGTCCCCATCCATCAAATGGTAAACCGACCGGAACTCTATCCGCAATAAGGTTTGCAGCAGTTTTGGCCACCGGTCCCTAGGCCATTTTCTCTTTACAGCAACTTTTTCAAATTTTACAAGGAAGTCTCCCACCTCCTCTGTAGGCAGCATGGGTTGCACATAGTCAGAGGCCAAGATCTCAGCCCCTTGCAGTGCACCCCACTCTTTGCGATTCCGCTTGAACCATGCATTCACTGTCTCACAAATCACTGGCCCCTTTTGACTGGCCCTACAAGGTGGAGACATCTTCTCAGGCCATGCTGAGCTCACGTCCTCTTTAACTTGATTAAACATAAACTTCTTGCTTTTTGACTGCCTCATCCTTGCAATCACATGCACACAGCAGCTTATAACAGTTCTCAGCAGAGAAAGAAAAAAATAAAAAATCTGATGTTTGATTCTTCCTTCACAGGTACACAACCCGCATGCAACACAGTCCATCAAATAAACGTATACGCAATGCTGTTCGCCTGGCTGCCACACACAGCTAGCAGTAGTTCCTGATGCGACTCACCATGGAGCAAGGACCCGGATTCCACCGTCTACATGCCCGCATTCGAGCACCACTTGTGACATTGGGGTGATTAGCTCAATTGGTAGATGCATTTTTTAGTCCACATCAGTCAGGCGTGTATGGTTAAGGGCCTGGTAGCCCACGTTTATTAGAAGAAAACAAAATATTAGTCCATCCAGTAATCCCACGCAGGGGTCCAAGCTTAAATTAAATACAGCAAAATCAGAACGAAAATGCTAGCCCACCTGGCTACTCTTCAGCAGTACTGCTGCTATAGGTACTTGCCCCGTCCAACAAACTGCTTGGACGCACACAGCTTCCAACCCTTCGACACACAGCACACGGCACACGGCTCCTTCGACGCACACAGCTTCAAGTCCTTCACACAGCTTTGGACATGCACAGCTTCAAGCAGCAAGCTGCTCACACACACCACCATCCTACACAAATCCCCTCGTTATATAGGCTGTGTGCAGCTGGGCACACACCCTGCTCGCTAGCCTCAAGACCCGGACACAGGGTTGGAGATCCCGTCCCACCCATAACTCTCAGGGATCTCCAAACTACAGAATCCCATCTGGAGCTAGCAAAACCTGGAGAAAACTGACAGAGCAGTTTTCTCCATTTAAACTCTACACTCTGTAGTCCTGCAGTCCGCAGATATGCAAACTCTGTGTCTCCTTTACCTCTAATTTCATAGGGACAGAGCCTCGCTCTGTCACAATACCAAACTGTTTTATGGCGTCCATAGACTTAAGAGATGCATATCTCCATGTGCCCATGGCCATAGCTTCACAGAAGTATCTGAGGTTTGCACTCAGGACGGGAGGCTCGGTGATACATCTCCAGTTCAGAGCTCTCCCGTTCGGTCTATCCTCATCCCCAAGGATATTTACCAAGATCGTAGCAGAGGCCCTAGCCCCCCTCAGGGTAGAAGGTATATCAATCGTTCCATACTTGGATGACCTTCTAATCTTTGCCAATACAAAACATCTATTGGAGAAAGACCTGGGGAGGACAGTAAGACACTTAGAGGGTCTCGGATGGCTGATAAACAGGGAAAAATCAAGCATGATCGCATCCCAGTCGATAAAGTTCCTGGGGTACACCATCGACTCCAGACAGGAAAAGATTTTTCTACCAGTAGAGAAAATAGAAAAGGTCCAGAGTGCTGTGAAGAGGACCCAGACAAACCAGCCTATTTCTGTCAGGGCAGCCATGTCTGTGTTGGGCCTCCTCACATCATCCATTCCTGCAGTACAGTGGGCACGCTTGCATGCAAGGGAGCTCCAACAGGCAATTTTGAGGAATTGGTCCTACGGGGACTCCCTGGAGAAACAATTCAGGATGCCCCCTCAGGTCCAGAGAAAGCTCTGGTGGTGGAGGGATCACTCAAATCTGGACAAGGGTCTACTTTGGTGTTTTCCGGTAGACCGGAGGCTGACTACAGACGCAAGCTCCTGGGGGTGGGGTGCCCACCTGGAAGGGCAGATGGCCCAGGGGAGCTGGACAGTCAGGGAGTCCAAGAGATCCTCCAATTGGAGGGAACTCAGGGCCATTCTGCTCGGGCTATGGGCCTTCGAAGGAGTGGTTCAGGGGCTCCATATCCAGATCCTATCCGACAATGCCACAGCTGTATCCTATATAACAAGGCAGGGGGGCACAAGGAGCAGGGTGCTGCTATCCTTGGCCAGCCAGATTCTGTCATGGGCAGAGGGTAACCTGAGGTCCATATCAGCAGTACACCTCAAAGAGGACCTGAATGTGGTAGCGGATTTTCTGAGCAGGGAAAAAGTTCGGGAATCAGAATGGAGTCTAAACCCAGAAGTGTTTCAGGAACTGACAGTAAGATGGGGTCTGCCTCAGATAGACCTATTTGCGTCACGGAACAACACCAAGGTGAGGGCCTTCTTCTCTTTAAACTGACAGGATCAGGCAAGCGGACTCGATGCCCTAGCACACCCGTGGGATTTCCACCTGTGCTACGCTTTCCCCTCCTTTCAAATGATCCTTTTGGTTCTAAAGAAATTGCAGGGGGAATCCACGAGTCTAATCTTAGTGGCCCCCTTCTGGCCCAAAAGGTCATGGTTTGCTATCATACAGAGGATGGCGGTGGGACCCCACTGGGTTCTCCCGCTTCGAAGGGATCTCCTAACCCAGGGACCTCTTCAGCATCCGAACATCGGGCAACTCAACTTAACCGGGTGGTTACTGAGGAACAAATTTTAAGGAGAAAGGGGTTATCTGCTAAGCTCGTCACAACCCTCCTAGGAAGTAGAAAAGATACTACTAGGGCAATTTATTTTAAAAAGTGGAAACGTTTTAACTCCTGGTGCCTATCAAAGGAATTCCCTCCCCAGGAGATTTTTTCGGTTCTTGAATTTCTCCATGAGGGCATGGAACTAGGGTTGGCAGCCAGTACTCTGAAGACACAGGTGGCTGCTTTATCGGTTTTCCTTGAGAGACGATTATCTCAAGAACCGCTTATTATTAGATTTTTTAAAGCTTTGGCCAGAGCTAGGCCTGTACCATTTAAGTTTTTTTCCCTAAATGGGACCTGTCTTTGGTTCTACGGGCATTGACGAGGGAACCTTTTGAACCCCCAGTAGCAGCGACTCTCAGGTTGTGGTCGCTTAAGTTAGTCCTTTTAGTGGCTATTACATCTGCTAGAAGAGTAAGCGAATTACAAGCCTTATCAATAGTGGAGCCTTTCTGTTGCATATTCCCGGATCGGGTGGTTCTTAAAACTGACCCGGGCTTCCTTCCAAAGGTCTCAACAGCCTTCCATAGGACGCAAGAAATAGTTCTACCTACCTTTTTGTCCCTCACCTGCAAACGCTAAAGAAATCTTTTCATAGCCTAGATGTAAGAAGGTGTCTATTACACTATCTAGAGATCACAAGTGAGTTTAGGAAGTCAAACTCCCTTTTCATAGCGTTCTCAGGACCACGGAAGGGCTATAGTGCGTCCAAAAATACTATAGCTAGGTGGCTACGAATGGCTATTAGGGAGGCCTATAGTGCATCCGGGGTTGAGCCCCCCGCAGGGGTTGTCGCCCATTCTACTCGGGCAGTAGCAACTTCCTGGGAGGAAAGAGCAGGGGCCTCTCCGAACCGAATCTGTAAAGCGGCTACGTGGACAAGCTTCTCCACCTTCACCCGCCACTACAGGTTGGACCTGCTCTCAGCTTCAGACCAAGCGTTTGGCAGAAAGGTTCTGCAGGCGGTGGTCCCTCCCTAGAGTAAGTACTCTCTTATCATCTCCAGGTGCTATCCTGAAAGACGAAGGGAGAAAACCCTAGTTAGACTTACCGGTATCGGTATTTCTACGAGTCTTTCAGGACACCCCCGATGACCCACCCTAGATTGTGTTTGATAAATGTGGTGTTATTGTTATGTTCTGCTTATTTAATTTCAGCATGGCTGGAGGTACTCTATGAACAACTGAGGCCATGGGGGAAAGTGGGTGGAGCTGCGCTCTCTCCATATGCTGTCCTGAAAGACTCGTAGAAATACCATTACCGGTAAGTCTAACTAGGGTTTTTTTGGATTTTTTTTTTTTGAAGGGCCAGATTAAAAAATCTTTTTTTTGCTGCCTGGAGGGGGCGCCCCCTATGGATGGGCCGCCACTGACTAGGCCACATTTTGAACAGGACTCACACAAACCCAATTTTAATTAAAAAAAAAAAAGTAACATTAGAGTGTAATTAATTTGCTGAAAAAAGCCAACAAAACAATATAGTGCCACAAGCAAACAATCTCATCCCTATGCCCTATTTTAATCAGGATCCATAACAGCCATAATTTAATTGAAACAAAAAATAACTTTACATTATTTCACTGAAAAGAGTACATAATAAGTGTGCACAGTTTTTACAAACTCGGACTGTGCCGATCTGTCAACAGGATCCACACAAACCATATTTGAAGCAAGAAATCTACAGTTATTTCTTAGAAAGTAGCCTTCAAAGTATTGTAGTGAGCTTGTGCCCTGTCTTTAGATATTTTTGATGTTGCTTTTTTTTGCTTTTTCAACAGCTTTTTGTTACTGCTTTTTCAACAGGACCCAACCTAGCCATTTTTAAATCGCCAAATCAACATAAGTGTATTTATTTAAAAAAAAAAAAAAAAAAAAATATATATATATATATATATATATATATATATATTAGTGGATACTTTCAGTCTTTAACCACATCAATACTGGGCACTTTCACCCCCTTCCTTCCTAGACCAATTTTCAGCTTTTAAGCACTCTCGCACTTTCAATGACAATTGCGCGGTCATGAAATGCTGTACCCAAATGAAATTTTTATAATGTTGTTCACTCAAATAGAGCTTTCTTTTGGTGGTATTTATTCAGGAATCCTTTTATTTTTTTGTGATATAAGCAGAAAAAGAGCGGAAATTTTGAAAAAAAAAATATTTTCTTTCTATTTTAAAAGAAATTCAATAAAATCGAATTTTGTCATAAATTTAAGCCAAAATGTATTCTGCTACATTACGTTTTTGGTAAAAAAAAAATCCCGTTACGTGTATAATAATTGGGTTGTGTGATCACGGACAGATGTACGCAAATGATCATGGACATGTGTGCAGATAATCATTGGGACATGTGATTTTACTCTTACGTATGTGGGGGACAGGTGTTTTTACTATGTGTACATGTGTTTTTGGGATGTGGGTTAACTTTGTGTGTTTACACTGTGGGGACACTAGACTGGTGATCAGAGTAAAAAGCTGTAAAAAAACAGCTCTCCTCACTGACAACTTGCTCCGTGTCTGCGTGACATGAGCGCATCGGGTTTGCGCCGCTGCGGGGCACATGCATGCATGATTCCCCTCCTTCTGAGGGACGTTTTCCTTAACCACTTGCCTACTGGGCACTTAAACACCCCTCCTGCCCAGACCAATTTTCAGCTTTCGGTGCTCTCACACTTTGAATGACATTTACTCAGTCATGCAACACTGTACCCAAATAATTTTTTTGTCCTTTTTTTCTCACAAATAGAGCTTTCCTTTGGTGGTATTTGATCACCTCTGGGTTTTTTATTTTTTTGCGCTATAAATGAGAAAAGACCGAAAATTTTGAAAAAAACGCATTTTTCTTTGTTTCTGTGATAAAATTTTGCAAATTATTAATTTTTCTTCATAAATTTTGGCCACAATTTATACTGCTACATATCTTTGGTAAAAATAACCCAAATTAGTGGATATTATTTGGTCTTGTGAAAGTTAGAGTCTACAAGCTGTGGTGCAAATCACACAAAATTGATCACATCTGATGTACTGGTGGCCTATCTCATTTCTTGCAACCCGAAGAAGCCAAGAAAGTACAAATACCCCCCAATGACCCCTTTTTTGAAAGTAGACATTCCAAGGTATTTAGTAAGAGGAATGGTGAGCTTTTTGATGTTGTCATTTTTTTTTCCCACAATTCTTTGCAAAATTAAGATTTTTTATTTTATTTAAATTTTTTCCACAAAATTGTAATTGGTTATTTCTCTCACGTGGCATGTGTATACCACAAATAATGCCCCAAAATAAATTCTGCTACTCCTCTTGAGTATTACGATACCACATGTGTGGGACTTTTCCACAGCCTGGCCACATAGAGAGGCCCAACATGCAGGGAGCACCATCACGTGTTCTAGGAGCATAAATTACACATCTAACTTGTTGACTACCTATTACACTTTTGAAGGCCCTGGAGCCCCAGGACAATGACACGTGACACCGACATGGCACTGATACGTGGCACTGATATTGTGCACTGACGACAGATGCTACTGATGACACGTGACACTGACAGATGGCACTAATATGTGGCACTGATGACAGATAGTACTTATACGTGGCACTGATGACACATGGCACTGATGACAGATGGCACTAATATGTGGCACTGATACCTGACACTGATGACAGATGGCACTAATACCTGGCATTGATGACATGTGACACTGATAACAGATGGCACGTGGCACTGATGACAGGTGGCACTGATGACAGGTGGCACTGACAGGTGGCAGTGGGCGCAGATGGCAGTGGGGGCAGATGGGCACTTGATACGTGGCACTGATGACACATGGCACTGATGACAGATGGCACTAATATGTGGCACTGATGACAGATGGCACTAATACGTGGCACTGATACCTGACACTGATGACAGATGGCACTGATACCTGGCACTGATGACACGTGACACTGATAACAGATGGCATGTGACACTGACAGGTGGCACTGATGACAGGTGGCAGTGGTGGCAGATGGCACTGACAGGTGGCAGTGGGGGCAGATGGCAGTGGGGACAGGTGGCAGTGGGGGCAGATGGGCACTTTATTTTTTATTTTTTTTTGTTTGTTTTTTACACTAGCCGCTGCATCTCTGCAGCGGTTCATCTCTCCCTCCTCACACGCTATCTGTGTGAGGAGGTAGAGCCGGCAATGAGAGATGATCTCATGTTTACATATGAGATCCTCTCTCATTGGGCACACCAATCGCGCTGTAAACAGCTGCTGTGATTGGCCCTTTACAGCGATCTGTGACTGGCTGTGTCCGGGGGACATGGCCAGCACAGAACTTCCCCGATGCGTGCCCGGCAGATGGCGTCCGCGCTGTAGCCGTCTTTTGGCTATAGCGCTGGTATGAAGTGGTTAACATCCACTCAGAAAGAGAGAGCGCCCACCTGGCCATTTATGTACAGTGGTCAGGTGGGAAGTAGTTAAACAATTTGATTAAGCAGCTTTTTTTCAACAGGATCCACACAAACTAGCTTTTATAAAAAAAATTTAAACTAAGAACTAGAAGGAGAGATCAAAAAAAATATATAGTGAGCGAGAAGGTCACTTGTTTAGAGTTTAGAAACCTGGTTAGACCGTTCATATGATTTGGCTGTTAATATCCATTCAGAAGAGCAGGATTATGATGGGGTATGCTTGTATGTTAGGATTAATTAGAAAGTGAATATAAAAGGCGATATTACTTTTGAAAGTTCTGATGTTTCAGAATCTCAATGGCTGGAGCTTTATATGAGTGCATATGCCCTATAACAGTGATGGCGAACCTTGGCACCCCAGATGTTTTGGAACTACATTTCCCATGATGCTCCACTACACTGTAGAGTGCCTGAGCATCATGGGAAATGTAGTTCCAAAACATCTGGAGTGCCAAGGTTTGCCATCACTGCCCTATAACATAAAAGATGAGACAGAGATTCAACATTGAATGAAATGGTCAGGAAACAGGGCAATGTTTCAAAAAGGATAACTTCACTATGCCAATTATCTTTACTTTATAATATTTAATGAGATCAAATATTCCTAACAAAGAACACAGAAGGCAGATGAGAGTGCATTTTAACCACTTTTGTACTAATGTGTAATACCCCCCTTCACTTCCCGGGCCACTTTCAGGGTTTTTTCTGTTATTTTTACAGCAAGTTGGCCTTTGGTTGCCTTTTTCGGACACTTGTTTACAAGTAAAAATCTGTATTTTTTTGCTAGAAAGTTATTTATAACCCCCCCCCCAAACGTGTGTGTGTGTGTGTGTGTATGTGTATGTGTGTATATATATATATATATATATATATATATATATATATATATTCTTTTTTTCTTTTTTTTTTTAGCACAGACCCTAGAGAGTATTTGTTGCAATATTTAATGACACACTGTATTTGCACAGCAGTCTTTCAAACACATTTCTTTAAAAAAAAAAAAAAATTCTATAATGTGAAAGATGATTCTACATCGAGTTAAAAGATACCTAACATGTCATGCTTTAAAATCGTGTACGCTCGTGGAATGGCAACAAACTTTAAACATTTTTACAGGTTACCTGTTTAGAGTTACAGAGGAGATCTAGTGGTAGAATATTTGTACTCTCTGTAACGATCACTGCAATGCTTCACATTTGTGGTTTGAACACCGTTTCCATATGTGGGAGTGACTTGCGTATAGGTTCACTTCTGCACTCAAGCTCACAGTTTAATTTATTTTTACACTGTCCCTTTAATTTTTTGATCTATAATAATCATTTTTAATGTAAACATCCCTTGAATAGAAATAAGCAGGTCCTCTTTACTGAGAGATCTGGGGTCAAAAAGCCCTCAGATCTCTCATATACCTTAAAGGGTAAACATCTTTTTTTTTTTTTAAAGAGGAGGGGGGGGGGGAAACATCCCTTTAAAGCTGAGAGGCAGAAGTGACGTCTGACATCCCTCTGGTCCTCCAAGGGCATAGAGCTGAGTGGTGGCAAGCCTACCCTTAGTCAGCTTCCTGGCTAAGCATTGGCCGCACCAGCCAGTTTCCCGGTTACTGACAGCTCTGGTAAGCTCGGGAAACACTGGGAAGCTGCGGGGGGGGGGGGGGGGGCTCTTATAAAAGTGATCTCGCAGAGGAGCCCACTTTTATCTGAAAGTCGGCCGTCTTCTGTAAATAAAGATACTGTGCTCCCCCAACTCCATACCAGACCCTTATCTGAGCAAGCAGCCAGGAAAGGGAGGGCAACCGAATGCTCCCCCTCCTGAACCATACCAGGAAAGGGTGGTAAACACAAGTTCCTTCTGACGTCCCATTGAGGCAGAGCTTTTTTTTCGTCTGTGTTTCGAGTCCATCAGGCGGCGTGATTTAAGATGGATGGACATCGCAAGACACTATATTTATTTTAAATAAAGGAATTGTCAAAAACTGTCTCCTGTCGTTTTTACTTTTTTGACAAATGGGTACCCCATACCCATTCACATATGGGGGCTGGGATCCAGATTCCGAAAAGCCCCCCACCCGCAGACCCCCGCAACCACCAGGCAAGGGTTTTGGGGATGAGGCCCTTGTCCCCATCAACATGGGGACAAGGTGCTTTGGGGGGCTACCCCAAAAGCACTCTCCCAATGTTGAGGGCATGTGGCCTGGTACGGTTTAGGAGGGGTCGCTTGCTCATCCCCCCCCTTTTCTGGCCTGCCATGGCTGCTTGCTTGGATAAGGGTCCACACCATTTTTTTTTTACATTTTGGCGTGGAGTTCCCCTTAAAATCCATATCCCATCAGTGCCACCTATCAGTGCCACCCATCATTTTCCATCAGTGCCACCTCATCAGTGCCCATCAGTGCAGCCTCATCAGCATACATCAATGAAGGAGAAAGGGTACCTGTTTGCAAAATTTTATAAGAAACTGTGAAACAGTTTTTTTTCCAACCTTTTTGGTCTTTTGTTTTTTTTAGCAAAAAAATTAAATCCCAGTGGTGATTAAATGCCACCAAAAGAAAGCTCTATTTGTGTGAAAAAAAACTAGTTAGACTTACCGGTAACTCTGTTTCTAGGAGTTGTCCAGGACAGCACTAGGGAGATAGGCTCCACCTCCGGAGGCAGGAAACGCATGTTCAGATCTTTAAAGGGCAGCTTCTGTCCCTCTTCCTCATTCTTTAACCAAGAACTTCCCTGCAACTGCTTCTGAAACAAAAAGACTCGTCCAATATTATAACAGCATATAGGGAGGGAATCCCTGCTGTCCTGGATGACTCAGAGAAACAGAGTTACCAGTCTAACTCTAGTTTTCTCCAGGACAACACTAGAGAGGATCAACGAGAACTTACCAGATTGGGGGGGGGGACTACTGCTTTGAGGACGTTTCTCCAAAACGCTTGTTCTTGCGTTGAGATAAGGTCCAATCTATAATGCTTCATGAAAGTCGAATAGTTTGATCATCTTGCTGCTCGACAGATTTGTTCTGACGTCACTCCAGCTCGATCCGCCCAAGAAGCCGATAGTGCTTTTTTAAAATTTTGTAAGCTGCCAAAATAGCTTGTTTAATCCACCTTGAGATTGTGCCTTTTGAAGCTTGGAACCCCAATTTTTTTCCCTGAATGCAAAAGAAATAGAGCATTGGATTCTCTAATGCTTTGACAATTCCAGATACTGTAAGACACAGGCTCTCACATCCAGTTGGTAGAATTCTGTTTCCTTTGGATTGGTTGGGGAACTACCGAAAGAATGCAAAACTATTTCCTGAGTCCTGTGGAATTTTGACACTATTTGCAAAAAAAAAACCTGTGTCTGTACATAGTACCAGCCTGTCTTCAAAAATTTGCAGGAAAGGCTCCTTAATGGAAAGTGCCTGCAGCTCGCTAATGCCTCTAGCTGTGGATATGGCCACTAAAAAGACAGTTTTGAGCTTGACCCATTTTAAGGACAGCTTTCTTTTGTGACCATTTTATCCAACCTTACAATACTGTCGACAGGTCCCATTTTGGCAGAATCTTGAACGGAACAGGTCTAATTCTGGTTAACCCCTTAAAGAACCTAACTAGCGGGTCTAATGCCAGGGGTTGCTCTAAAATAAAAAATAAAAAACCCAGACAAGGCCGAGACCTACACTTTTAATGACCAGTCCTTGATCCGCACCGTCTTGTAAAAACTACAAGACTGGGATACCTGCAGACACCTTCTTGGTATCTAACCATGAGCAAAAACTTAACATAAATTGCTTGGGTTACTTTCTTTCTACCAGAAAGAACTGTGTTCACCCTGTCCGAGAACCCCTTAGGCTTATGAAGCCTTTCTTCAGACACCAAGCTGACAATTTTAGAGTTTGCATTTTTGATAACAGAACTGGGCCTTGGGACAGCAGATCCTTCATCTCAGGCAGCATGAGGGGAGGCTCCTCTGTCAGGCGTAACAGCGTGGAAAACCATGGCCTCTTTGGCTGGTATGAGACCACTAGTATAATTATGGTACGCTCTTCAACAAATTTCTTCAGGACCAGAGGAATAAGTTTGAACGGTGGAAAGTCGCAACAAATGGGAAAGGCCCACCTCTGTGCCAAGTCTATCCCCTTGGCCCCTACTTCTCTTTCTAGCGATAAGTCCCCCGGAAACCTTGGCATTTGATTTGTTGGTGAACAAATCCACTTCTGTGCGTCCCCATTTCTCTACTATTAGCTGGAAGATCTCCCTGTTTAGTGACCATTTTGACTCGTACATTTGGTGTCGGCTCAGAAAGTCCACCAGGTGGTTGTCCACTCCTTTTTAGATGGACTGCCCAAAACAAGATGGCACTTGTTAGTCTGATTAAGGATGGATATCTTGTTCCCTCTTGCTTGTTTAAATAAGAAACTGCTACCACACTGTCTGAGAGGACTAGTATGTGGTGACTTTTCAGCTCTCTGGCAAATGCCCTTAGCGCTTCTCAGATCACCTGTAACTCTCTCCAGTTGGCTGATTTTTGGGAATTAACTTTCTCCCAGCACCACTGGGCTACTTGATGGGCGCTGGTGACGTGGCATTGATGGGCGCTGGTGAGGCGGCATTGGGCACTGGTGAAGCGGCATTGATGGGCGCTGGTGAAGTGGCATTGATGGGCGCTGGCGAGGCTGTGAGGGGGGGCGGCAAAATGAGATTTCGCCTAGGGTGTCAAAAATCCTTGCACCAGCCCTGGAAGCAGGGGGAAATACGGCAGGTTGTTTTGGGGTTTCAAGGTTTGCTAGCATCAACTTAATGGCCTTCATTTCCTTCTAAACACCAGAAATCAATTCCTTGCAAGCCCCTGTTGCCTCCTTGTAAACTAATTCATCAGTGCAGGGCTTACAAAGGGGTTTGTTCCACCCTTCCTTTTTTTTTTTTTTCTTTTTCTTTTTTTTCTTCTTCTTTTTTCTTCCTTTTCCCTTTCCATTTCAATGATTTTTATTGAGGTTTTCACATATACAAAGAGATAAGTTAGAAAGACAGGGTAGCGTAGCCTAATATATTCTAGGACATAAGGTAAAATGCAGTTGAGTAGTAACGTTAACATAGCATAAATCACGTTTGAACTTAAGTGGTAAATATATTATTAGCGATAGGCGAGGGGTGAAGGCATCGTCCCCGCGCCCAAACACTCCATCTAGGAGTTGTGTTATGGGATGGGAAGCGAAACCCCCCCCTCCCTCGCTCTACACTAACATACAATTTTTTTTTTCTCTTTTCCCTTCTCCCTCCCTCTCTTTCCCTCTTCCTTCCCTTCTTTAATTGAGATGCTTTTTATTAAAGGTTTTCCATCCATAGATAACAATATTGTACCATATAGAAAAGGAAAAAAGAGACAGATTACATATCGAGGGAGTTAGTACGCTAAAGCTGCTATGCCCCGCCTACTCATTAGTGCCTCCCCTCAATACGCTTTCCCCCCACCCTAGCCCCCCCAAACCTCCCTCCCATCCACCCACCCCACCTCGAGCACGCAGCGCCGGCAACAACCGTCCCAGTCATAACCAGATAGCTATATCCGTGTAAGAAAAAGGGAAGAAAAAGAGAGAAAAAGAAAAAAAAAAAGAAAAGAGATTTTTTGAAGAAGGGAAGAGTGAAGGAGAAGAGAAACCTCTCCAAAATCCACCCCTAAAAGATTCCGCCTAAGGGGGGAGGGAAGAAGCTCCTCCCTACCACCCACCCAGCGGGTACTAGACCATTCTTGTGTTGGCCTCACTCCAAAGGGAACCCCATGTCGCTCAGCCAAGGATACCATAATATCTCAAATTTTCTTAAATTATTTAGCTTTATAAGCATTGCTCTCTCACACCATATTAAAGAGTTAATTGCATTAACCCATTGTCCAGTATCCGGGGGATTTTTAGCTTGCCAATTAATTGCTATCAGTCGCCTAGCTTGATATAAGCACTTCAGGACGGATGGCATAATTGGCAGAGGAATTTTTATCTCTTCAAATATCCCCAGTAAACAGGCCCTGGCCTCGGGTTTCAGGGTGGTCTTAAAAGCTCTGTTTATTTTAAGGACTATTTCTAACCAATAGCTATACAGTTTTGGGCATTTCCATACCATATGGAAGAGATCACCCGGTGCCCCACATCTAGGACATTCATCCCTAGGTTTCCTACCCATTTTCCATAGCTTCTGGGGGGTATAGTATGCCCGGTATATAAGGAACAAATGGGACACTCGCTGAGATGGGGATATAGAGGCCAAGTGCCCCTGTTCAAGCGTTTTAGCCCATTGTTCCCGAGATATCGGGCCAACGTCCCCTATCCAACCCTGCCTGCTCTTGGCTGGGCCTTCACCTTTCAAGAAGCTGCCTCTAAGCTTTGTATATAACCGCAAAATCTGGCCTTTTACATGCCTACGATCTATAAGGGCCTGGAGCTGGGGGATTTCAGTTCGCTCGATAGCGAGTGACCCGTATTGGGCTTGAATTGCATGTCTCAACTGCAAATATTTATAGAACGACCTATTAGGGACATTAAATTCCTGTCTAATAGTTTCAAAAGGTTTCATTACGTTCCCCTCGTAGAGATGCACTATTCTATTAATCCCCTGACTATCCCATTCCGGAGCTCTATCTACCTTGTTTAGTTCGAACAGATGGCGATTACGCCATAAAGGGGTATAAGTAGTTACTCCCGCATAACCTAACTTTTGCTTTGCTTGCTGCCATACCTTCCTCATTAGAGTATTAGTAGGGCATCTATAAAAAAAGGAGTTAGCCTCCAGGGCTTCGGGTACCAATTTATGAGGTGCTCCCAGCATCATCAACTTATGGTTAATAGGCCCCCCCTCTTGGAGCCCTGCCCCTGCTAAATGCTGAAGTTGGGCGGCCAGGAAGTATGCGCCCAGGTGGGGTATGGCCAACCCTCCCTCCGCGACGGGGAGCTGCAGCGTATGCAACCCTATCCGAGCAAGCCCCTTTTTCCAGATTAATTCCCGGATGAGCGAATCCATGGTTTGGAACCATTTCTGGTTAATCCAAATTGGAGAATTATGTAAAATGTAAAGTATTTGGGGTTGCCAAAGCATTTTTACTAGGCTGCAGCGTCCCGCCACCGAGAGAGGGAGGCCGCACCACCTATTAAGTTTCGTCTTCATTTTCAGGAGTAGTGGTGCTAAGTTCTCGTTGGCATATTGGCTTACATCCCCAGATATCCAGATACTTCAGCTTAGTCACCGTCTCCAGGCCTACTATCGTTGAAGGCACCCCCTGTTCCCCATGCCTGAACAGTGGTAAAAGGGCTGATTTGCCCCAGTTGATCTCTAAGCCCGATTGTTGACCAAACTCGCCCATCAGATGGATCACTCTATTCAGGGTAGAGTCCACATCGCCAATAAAAAATAGGACATCGTCCGCGAATAGGGCAATTTTTTCCTCATCACTACCCCGCCGAAATCCCTGTATGTCCGGGCAGGATCTTACCAGAGCCGCCAGGGGCTCCATGGCCAATACAAATAGGAGGGGGGACAACGGGCACCCCTGCCTTGTACCTCTCTCCAGTTGGAATAATTCAGAGACTTCAGTACCCATCTTAATTTTGGCCCTGGGTTTATTGTACATTAATTTTATCCACTGGATAAATAAAGGGCCGAATCCAAACCTCTCTAGGACCCTCCACAGATAGCCCCATTCCAAACTGTCAAAGGCCTTAGTAGCATCTAGTGCTAAAATAGCCCCCACCCCCTCATTATCTCTGGGTATTTGAACGTTAAGGAAGACTCTTCTAATATTAGCACTGGTTGCCCTACCCGGGATAAAGCCCGACTGGTCTGGATGTATGAGTTTATGGATATATGTATTTAACCGAATTGCTAATGCTTTGGCTAGTATTTTAATATCCGAGCATAACAGGGATATCGGCCGGTATAATGGAACTTCCTGGCAGTCCTTCCCCTCCTTCAAGATTAAGATAATATTGGCCTCCCGCATCGAGGCGGGGAGTTCCCCCATCTCCAATGCGTGATTCAATGTCACCAGGAGTTCCGGTAGTAGCACATCCCCATAACGTTTGTAGATTTCTACTGGAAGGCCGTCTGGCCCTGGAGATTTATCGTTGGGCATTGCGGCTACTGCATTTTTTAATTCTTCCAGCGTAAGTGGTAACTCGAGGGATAGTTTGTCATCCATTGATAAAGTTGGTATTACTGTCCGAAGTAAAAAATCAGTAGCTAAATTACCTTGTCCCTGGATGACGGATTTATATAAATTTTTATAGTAGTCATGGAGTATCCTCATAATCGCGGGGGGGCTGGAGACAAGATCGCCTGTAGGAGACTTAATTACCTGGGCTACTGTTGGCGCACCATTAGTTTGAGCCAGGAGGGAGAGGGTTCTGCCTACCCTCTCTCCTTCGCCAAAGTAATGCTGGCGCTGAAATATCCGCCTATTCTCTGCTTTTTTTAGAAGAGCTATTTTATAGACTTGTTGACTGGCCAACCATTCCCGCTGGCTTGCAGTCGATGGAGCTACTATATATGCTTGCTCTGCCTGGGCGACCTTATTTCTCATTGCTAGGTCCTGTTCTCGAGCTTTCCTCTTAATAATTGCGACTTGTTGTATTAATGTGCCCCTGATGTAGGCTTTTAGGGAGTCCCAGACTATACCCGGAGGGGCAGAGCCCCTATTTATTTGAAGAAATTCCCCTATCTTATCCTGGGGGGGACTTGAACCACCCATTAATACCAGCCAACCCGGGTTTATCCTCCACTCCCTTGGACCTGGTCTAGCACCCAAAGACAGTATCATGGACAAGGGGGAGTGATCTGAGACCCCCCTTACTCCGTATTCTATCTCCTGGACCACCTCCGCAGCTTCTTTATTACCCAGCACCATATCGATTCTTGATAGTGTGCAATAGGTACTGGAGAAGCAAGAATACTGTCTTGCTTGAGGGTGACGTGTTCGCCATAGATCATTTAACCCTATTTCAGAGACAAAGCCCTGCAAGCGCCCTGTTTTGGTCACCACTGGAGCAGGAAATCTATCCATATGCGAGTCCAGCGTTTCGTTGAAATCGCCTACTACTATCCATGGGACATCTGGCTTATCTAAGCAGAACGCCATCAGTTTAACCATTACCTCCAGTTTGAAGGGAGGGGGTATATAAATATTGGCTAAGATGCATTGTCGCCCGCTCAGCAGGCCATATAAAAAAACAAATCTTCCCTCTTTGTCAATAGAGGACTCCTTACACAGAAAATGCGTGCCCCTTTTAACAAGAACACTCACCCCTCTAGAGTATGATGTATAAAAGGAGTGGTAATATGCCGAAAACTTCCGGTTCCTTAACAGTGGGGCTGTGCTAGGGGTAAGATGTGTCTCTTGAAAAAAGAGCAGGCCGGGACCTCCCCTTGCTGTTTCCAGCAAGACTGCTGCCCTCTTTTTTGGATCTCCCAGCCCCCTCACATTCCATGATATAATGTGTACACTACCCATAGGTGTTACTACTTTTTAAACCGGGCGGGGGAAAGGAGGAGGGAGAGGAGGGGGCCCGCCCTCCCACGACGGGCCCACCGCCCCGCCCCCCCGATTCCGTTGTACCAGCTATGCGTGCCCGAGGTGCCCCCCTTGACCCTGCTACCCACCCCTTCCCCCCCCCCTCTCCTCCCCCCCCCACCCCCCCCAGCCCAACTGGGCAGCCCCTAGGGGTCGCTATTGTGGCCCGATTTACCATACTCTCCAAAGCCCTGGACGCCCGTCTCCGCCCCCCCCCCACTCCCCCCTCTCTCCCAGATTAACTGGGGGCCCTTCACTCCTCAAACTCTCCACTTTCAATGCGGCATATGCCCAAGCTGGCCTGCGGTAACCCACCACCTTCTCAAAAAAAAAAAAAAAAAAAAAAAAAGGAGAGAGGGGGGGGGGAGGGGCGGAAGATATTCAATACCAGCCCCCTCAATACTTAACTATTAAACGTTTCTAATAATATTTATACTATATTGTGCCCTTCATACCCTCCCCCTGACTCTCCCCGCTTTACTACCCAGTGAAAAGTGACCTTGTAGTAACATACCTCATATCACCATAATAAACATTCCACATTTCTAGTGAATAGAATTATTTCAAGTGCAAGTATCCTGCGATATTATACCATACTCTAAAAAAAAAAAAAAAAAAAAAAAAAAAAAAAGAAAAAGGGGCCGGGGGTATTCAGTACCAGCCCCTCCAAGACTTAACTATGTGACATTTATGGTGATATTTATATTATGTTATTCTATTCATACCAACACCCTAGCTCACCCCTCTTTAATAAGTGCTAAATAGCCTTATAGTATCGTGCCTCACACTAGATCTAACTATCATAATAAACATTCCACATTACTAGTGAATAAAATTATTTCTCGTGCAAATACTATACAATGCTCAAAAAAAAAAAAAAAAAAGAGGATAACGGGCGCACTCCCCTCAACCCCCCAAGGGAAGAAGGCCCCCCAGAAGCCGGACCCCCAGGTCCGGTGGCGGAAAAAGTAGCTAGAGATCCTTTTTGTGTTCCTCCAGCCACTTTTCCGCCTCCTCTGGAGTGCCAAAAAAGAAAGTTGAGCCCAGGGCAGTTATACGTAGCCGGGCAGGATACAGCAGAGCATAGTTTATCTTGTATTTTTGGAGAGTTCGCTTAATGGGGACAAACTCGGCTCTCTGTTTCTGTAGGTCTGGTGAGAAGTCTGGGTAGAACGAAACCCTAGATCCCTTATAAAAGACATCGTTCAATTCCCTGGTCTTTCGTAGCAAAATAATCCGGTCGTTATAATTCACCAGTCTCAGTATCAGGGGCCTAGTACGGCCCTCTGGTGGGTGCATGCCTATGGGAACTCTATGGGCCCGTTCAATGGCGAAAAGAGTAGTAAAGGAGGTGTCGCCCAGAAGTTCCCTGAACCAATTTTCCAGAAAGTTTATAGGGTTAGGCCCCTCGCTTCCCTCTGGTAGGCCAATCAGACGAACGTTATTCCTACGGTTCCTATTTTCCATCGCATCTAATTTCGCTGACTGTATGGCCATTTGTTTCTGTAGCCCAATTATTTTTTGCTGTAATGGGGAAAAATCATCCTCAATCGTGCTTAATCTTCCTTCCAGGGCCGTGGTTCGTTCCATTGTGTTGCTCAGTGATTGGCCCATGGAATGCAGTTCAGTTTTAATACTGCTTAACTGATTGTCGAGGCCGCCTATAGACACCTTGCATTCGTTAACTGCTTGCAATATATCACGCAGTGTAGGTTCACCATCCTCTGTCAGAGGGGATTCCAATGGGATTATTGCGTTGTGCACTATCTTGCTTACTGCTATAGCTGCGTCATGCGTCTTGCTACCACTAGGTGATCGGCTTGGGTTAGATGTTAATTGAGTAATACTTCTCCTTTCCGAGATACCCCCCTGCGACCTTGACTGCCCTGCTGTCTGGTGGGGCCCTTTTCTGGTAGGAGAGATTGCATGGGCAAAGCGTTCCAGTTTTGCTGCCGCTATAGCAGATGCCTGGTTTGCTTTTTCTTTGGCTGCCCGGGTTTTTTGATTCCCGTCGCCCATCAGCCCATCCTCATTAGTCCGCTTGCTAAGCATAGCAAGCAGCTAGGAGTAATAGATCACAATAGGCCTCGCCTAGGATAGGAGTAGTAGTGGTATTACTAACTTGCAGCAAAGTTACTCCCAAAAAAAGGGTTAGTGTGAGTATAGTATGGTATAAGTCAGTGCGGTATAGCAAGAATAATACAGTGGCCTCAGATCAAGAGGACAACAGGCTGACCATACAAGCTGACCATGTAAGCAGGGGGGAGGAGATTGATCGATCAACAATTTATCTGATTCTTAGTGCTGTATTGAGTTTGCGCAAGTAGTTAACACAGTTCATCGCACAATTCATCACACTGAAAACACAGCAATGCAAACATATAGGGAAAAAAAAAAAAAGAAGAGGGGGGAGAGGGCTTTCCCCAAGTCCTTCTTGCAAGCGGGATCGTTAGGCCGTTCAAAAAGCCTCAGTGACGCCAAGAGCCCAGCAACCTATGCCTCCCAGCAGGGGAGTTTAGTGGGGCAATAGCTACTAAACCATTATATTAGTCATTTATATAGTCATTTAAATACCAGCATCCGGCTTCAGCACCCCCCCGGCTCGCTCCCGTATTACCCTTAGCCTAGGTAGGTGCCATAGGCTTCTTCACAAGTCTCCACGGGCCACCACCTGGTTCATCTTAGTACACTCCGCCGAGTTGCTGTAGCCGGTCTCACGGTGTCCCGGATCTGCTGGGAAGGTTCCCGCTGGCTCCTTCGGCTCACTCCCGTTGCCACAGTGCTAGTAGGTGAGGTCCTGAGCTTGCGCTGATACGAGAACTCCCGCGAGAACTCCTGCTAGTGTCGCCAAGCTCTGCAGCGTTCAGCGTTCAGCGTGGTGATCTCCACGGGCTCCACGGACTCAAAAGTGAGGAGACTAGAGCCGCTGTATTGGGCTACATCGGGCTCGGGACCCGACTAGGTACCGCTTCTGCGAAGAGGCTGGCTTTTTCGCATGGAGGGGGAGTGAGGGGAGACTAAGTCCGGGCGTCCAGCATTCGCATTCTCTCACTCACTCACTCCCGGATCCGACCACATCCGACCACGCCCCTGTATCCAAAACCCCAACCACCCCCTTCGAAGAACCCTGCCTGGACGACGGCCCAATTCACGGCTCCCCTTCCTTAAATTTGTTCATACATGAGGGACACCTTCTTCCGCCCTGACCTCTTCGGTTCTTTGGGCTGAGCCTGAGACAAGAGAAGGAGAAGAGAGGCAAAGGAAAGGAAAAATAAACAAAGACAAGCTGTCGTCAGAAAAAAAGCCTTAGCCAATCAGTGGGTGTACCTTCACCAACACCTATGTGCACCCCCACCAGCCGCTGACAGGATCCACAGGACTCTTTAGCCTGGATCCTGTCTAAAAGAGGGGGGGCAAAAAAAGGGGGCTACATTTGAGTCCATAACCCCCCTCCCAGCCCCATAGGTCAAAGGCACCCTAGTGTCCGCCTACCTGAGCTGGGTCGGCCACACTGCCACCTGGTTCAGCTGGATTCATTCTGTCTGTTCCTTGCTGGAGCATTGAGCTGTGGATCCGAATTGCTGGCTTCCCATTCTGTGGCTCGCGTTTTTAAGAGAACCGCCATGGCTCCGGCATCCGCACTCACCATGTGACCCGGAACCGGAAGTGGTGCGCCGGAATTTCCACCCTCCTCCTGCGTTTCACAGGCCGGAACTCGAAGCCTACGCCTGCCCCCCGCCAGACCCATGCCAGGATACCATAGTATCTGGTCAGCCATACGGGGAACATCCCTGGGCTATAGCAGAGGAGGACACCGGTACCAGCTCCTCTGCAGTCTGACTGGGGGACCCAGGTGCCTGCCACCTTTCCCAGGTATTTTGCAGACCTAATTCCCCGTCTCCCATAGGTAGCTCCTAGGCTCAGGGAAAGGAGAGCTCCATCCAACCTCCACCTCCTCTGGTGGAGGAAACGCAAAGACTGAGGAAGAGTGACAGAAGACACCCTTTAAAGAACTAAATATGTGTTTACTGCCTCTGGAGGTGGAGCCTATCTCTCGAGTGCTGTCCTGGACAGACTACTAGAGAAAATGATAAAAAAATTATTTGGGTGCAGTGTTGCATGACTGCGCAATTGTTAAAGAGTGACAGCACTGGAAGCTGAAAATTGGCCTGGGCAGGAAGGGGGTTTAAGTGCCCAGTAAGCAATTTTTTATTTATTTTTTTATTAAGAGTAATTTTTTACTTCATATGTAGCCTGACTGCATTACAGTAATAAATTCCGACCCAACACTATTATCAGATGTTCCCTTTAGAGACTATAGTCTTTTTGTAACTTTGTTATGGCAGCAATAACATTCCCCTATAATTTTCATGAATTAGTCCCCTAAAACCTCTAAGGAGGACTTCCTGAAAGTTATAAACTATGCAATTGAATAAAATAAGTTATACATTTGTGCTTCTTACACAAGATTTTCCCCCTTAAAGGCCAGGCCATTTTTTGCGATACAGCACTGTGTTGCTTTAACTGACAATTGCATGGTCCTGCGATGCTGTACAAAAAACAAAATTGATGCAACTCCCTTTTTTTCCCCCACAAATTCTTTTGGTGGTATTTGATCACCTCTGTGTTTATTTTTTTTTCAAAAAATATGTAATCACAATAAACGTATATTGATTGGTTTGCGCAAAAGTTATAGCATCTACAAAATAGGGGATAGATTTATGGCACTTTTATTATTATTATTTTTTTTTTTTACTGTATGAAAAAAGGGAAGTTGGGATTTTGAATGAGGCTATTGATTTGTGGGGGTGAGATAATTAGAAAGTATATATAATTGGCATATTGAGTCTGACAATACATAACAATGATGCACATAGTAAGAAAGGTTTAATATGTATACACACACACACACACACACACACACGGTGTTGACCTCATGAATACATTACATATCAATGGGACGGCATATAAAATTTGACAAGAGATTTAATATGGATAAAATGAATTATTACAGATTTACATATGTATAAGTCATCTAAATGGCACTATGCAGTGTAATCAATAATACAGTATAATCATTTGGTTGTAAATAATGAGTCCACGTAGGTTCCTATCAGTAAGCATGAGAATGCATCCTAAAAGCCTGATGCATTTTGTGGAAAATACCACTCTTCAGGGGCAGATGCATGCAACTCTATCCACTTCCGGACCGCCCACCATTGTTTTACGTGATAACTTTGTAGGAAGCTAGCTGCCATAACCTCAGTATCCTCTTCTTCAGCGGGTGATCCGCTACAAGATAAAAATGGTCTCTGCGGCGGATTCGCCATGAGATCACTTTTATCCACGGCGGGGGAGGGGCCCCCCACTCATGCCCCGATCCGGTGCCCTCCGCTGTTTACCAGAGCCGGCGGCAGCGGCGGAGGCAATCGCATTTTTCCCCTTGTTGGGTATGGAGACGAGTGAGGGGAAAATGGCCCCCACCCGTCTCCATATCACTGAAGGGCAGAAGCGACTTCAAAATGTCACACTTTTTTTCTTTTTTTAAATGACATATATTTATTTAGAGACTATGGTCTCTATACTTATTATTTACATGTCCTGAACTCATGGAATCTTGAGCCAAACTGAGAGGGGATTTGTTTCTTTGGATGTTAATAAGCTGAGTTACCATTAAGAAAAGAGACTTCTGGACTACCCACCATTGATTGGGAAGATGAAATGAGAGAAAAGAGCTTGTGGGGAGATCCGCATATGAACTTTGACTCATCTGGGAGGTGAGCGCGCATTTTTACTGGTGGTAATGTGCTCTCCTTTTGAGGACGAACAATCGCTGTGGTGGAATTGTGTGGATACACTGATCACAAGTAGAGTTTTTCATGTTTTACTTCTTCATTTTATCATTTTATGGACTATTCATTTATATGTAGGACTTTTGGGAATTTATTTTAGAGATTTAAACTTTATATTTATATATAAATTTACACATAGCGCTACATGTATTTATTTACAGTCTTTTCAATATGAAACCAAAATCAAGAACATGGGGACATGACCTCAAACTAACTGGAGGAAAGTTCAAAACTAATCATAGAAAGTATTATTTTACTGAAAGGGTGGTTGATTGGAATAAACTACCAACAGAGGTAGTGAGACGGTCAACAGTAAATGGCTTCAAACATGCTTTGGATAAACATAGATCTATAGTCAGATAAGGTTAATGAAAAAAACAAACATAAAAACAAAAGAACCCCCCCCCCCCAACCAAAAAAAGGGCAGACTCGATGGACTACTCTGTCTTTTTCTGTTGTCACTTTTCTATATTTCTATGAAAGCAGGGGGGCTCCACAGATATTTCAACAGGAGGAAGGTTCAAAGGGGTACTTATTGTGGCTAAAGCTTTGTCAGGGCACACCCCACCTTTCTGAAGAGTACAGTACTTCCCTACACACAGAAGGACAATTCCTTGGAGCAGGGGCTATCTATAGGGGTGGTCAGTTGCTGCTCTGCCTGATATGAACTGGTATGTGCTCTTTTATACGTTTTAGAAATGTGCTATTACAGCAGACAGAGGGTATATTTTTATTTTCACTCATCTTTAGCCTCAATTCTCCTTCAAATCTATTATGGATGTTAAATATTTCACATGCTGCTCCAGGCGAGATCAGGCTCCACGTGCCACAATTACGTGTTGGATGTTGGTTCACCTTGCCTTCACCAAAGCAATTAACTGTAACAAAAGGAATGGCGCACACCAAGGTGCAAAATATTTTTTTACTAAAATGGTCAGCAGAAACAAATTCTATTCTGACATGTTTCATTCTAGGCCCAGAGTTTGGTAAAATTGCTGTGCCTGGCCAATATATGTTAGAATAGAATTTGCTCCTGCTGAATTTTAATAAAAGATTATTTTGCACCTTGTAGCAGAGAACCTGTAGGCTAGGGTTGTGCTAAAACTCCTTTCTCTTTACATCCTATCATTTACATATGCATGTAAGGTATCTACTAACATAAGGGTTTTCTGCTTGACTTTCTTACTTATCTCTACAAAGCAGTCTCCAATTGTCAGAAACCATGAATCAGACAGAGACAGGAAGTACAGTTAAATCACACTTGTTTAATAATAATAAAAAAGGTAAACAGAGTAAACGTAGTCAAAACATAGCCACAGTTCAGGAACCGGAATGGATAGTCAGACAAGCCAAAAGTCAGGGAGCCAGAGATGAGCATAGTAGAACAGCAAGCAGGATCTGGAGCCAGAAGGAATGTCAACCAAGCAAGTCTTTAACAGGAACACAGGAGAGCGTCTCTAGAGATGTGACTAAGGTGAAGACAGAGATCATCTGGAATGGACGGCCTAAGTAGGCAGGACTGACGAGCAGGATATCATCAGCAGGTGAGTCACTGTGGAGGGATAGGAGCTGGTGATTAGCCAACAGCTGATCGGCCAGCTTTGAGAAGAAAGGGCTGAGCCCAGCCCTGACACCAAGAAATACTGAGTATTACTTTCTTTCAGCTTCCCTTCCAAAAATGGGAAAGGCTCAGTCAGGAGACCAGTATTTTGTTGTGTTTGTCGGCTGTTGACCATGAGAGTTTTTTTTTTATGTGATTTACGGTACCTAAAATTCAAACTAGGGGTTCGCACCAGAATATGCAAACAGATAAAAAAATTGTACGAACATGCAAACACCATTAAAGTCTATGGGACACAAACATAAAAAATCAAAAGTTTTAATTTTAAAGGCTTATATGCAAGTTATTGCCAAAAAAAGTGTTTGGAGACTCGGGTACTGCCCCAGGAGACACGTATCAATGCAAAAAAAAGTTTTTAGAACGGATGTTTTTTACTGTAAAGTAGCGCCTCTTTCCCATGTTTATAACCGTACCACAGCAAAATGATGTTTCTAAAGGAAAAAATTTAATTTAAACTTGCTTGTGGTAGTAAAGTATTGTCACATCCTGGCAATATACATTTTTCCAAAATTAAAAAAAATGGCATGGGGCCCCCCCCCCCCAAACCCATACCAGGCCCTTCAGGTCTGGTGTGGATTTTAAGGGGAACCCTGTGCCAAAATGTAAAAAAAAATGCTGTGGGGCCCCCCAAAACCCATATCCAAGCATGCAGCCTGGCAGGCCGCAGGAAATGGGGGGGGGGGGGACGAGAGAGTGACCCCCTTCCTGAACCGTACCAGGCCACATGCCCTCGACATGGGGAGGGTGCTTTAGGGTCACCCCCAAAGTACCTTGTCCCCATGTTGATGAGGACAAGGACCTCATCCCCACAACCCTTGCTCTGTGGTTGTGGGGGTCTGCAGGCAGGGGGCTTATCAGAATATGGAAGCCTCCTTTACCCAATGACAGCAAACAGTTTTTGACAATTCCTTTATTAAAAAAAAAAAAAAGCACCTTGTGATGTAAATCCATCATCAATCATGCCGCTGATGTTCCAGAGAAAAAAAACAGAAAAACTCTGCCTCCAACTCCCACCAACTGCCGTCTTTTCGCTTTAACAGCCGTTAAATAACCAAGGGCAGGGCCACCCGGTGACATAATCGGATGACCCCATCTGACTTCACATGATGTTAGAAGGGGCAGGGTCATCCGGTTATGTCACCACGTGGCTCCGCCCTTGGCTATATAACAGCTATCACTGTGAAAAGGCTGTAGTCAGCGGGACGCCTCCCATCGAGGCAAAGTTTTTCCAAATTTTTTTCTCAGGACCATTGGTGCTGTGATTGACGTTGGATTTACATAGCGGGACACTTTTTCTTTTTTAATAAAGGAATTGTCACTATTTGGGGAATGGGTAGGGGTACGATATACCCCTACCCATTCACAGGGGGGGGGGCGGGATCTGAGGGCCCCCTTGTTAAAGTGGGCTTCCAGGTTCCGATAAGCCCCCCACCCGCAGACCCCCACAACCACCGGGCAAGGGTTGTGGGGATGAGATCTTTGTCCCCATCAACATGGGGACAAGGTGTTCTGGGGGGACCACTTCAGGGGGGGTGCTCTCCTGCCCCCCTTTACCTGCGGTCTGCCAGGTTGCATGCTCCGATAAGGGTCTGGTATGTATTTTGGGGGCCTCCCACACCATTTAAAAAAAAACTAAATTTGGCACAGAGTTCCCCTTAAAATCCATACCAGACCTGAAGGGCCTAGTATGGATTTTGGGGGGACCCCAATGCCCTTTTTGTTTTTAAATTGGTGTGAGGTTCCCCTTAAAATCCATACCAGACATGAAGGCCCTGGTATGGATTTTGGGGGGTAACACCACGCCATTTTTTTTTTACATTTTGGCGCAGGGTTCCTCTTAGTTACTTCAATACACTGTGTTATATAAACAACACTGCCTGCATTGACTGAAAATAGAGTCTACACTGAATATATAGGCTACACTGAATGCAGAGTATATAAATATATATTTCTGCAGACTTTTGTCTTTACCAGATTTACCAAAACCATATAATATGAGGTTAAACCTTAAGAGTTAAATTTGTATGCAATCAGGCAGGCCCTTGCACTACATGGTTTTGGTAAATCTGAAGACAAAAATCTGCAGAAAATCTAATAGTGTGTATGGGGCCTAAGTCTCTCTGAGCCATGATTAGCCACAGGCACCCTGCCTTTGGCCAATTATGGCTCTCTCAGCAGAGCGTGCTGTGATTGGCCAAAGTATGCAAGTCAGGTGCATGCTTTCGCCAATCATCATACAGAAATGCATTGCGATCTCGCAGTGCAAAATAGGGGGCGTTCTGCGGCGCTTTAATTTCTTGCGAACATTCCATATGTTTGGGTTCATTTTAAAACAAACAAACACCTGATGCCGCGTACACACGAGTGGAATGTCCGACAGAAAAAGTCAGACTGAAGCTTTTCATCGTATATTCCGATCGTGTGTATGCATCATCTGACTTTTTTTTTTGAAAATTCTGACGGTCCTAGAAATAGAACATGTGTTAAATATTTCCGACGGAACCAATTCCTATCGGGAAAACCACTTGTCTGTATGCTATTCTGATGGACCAAAAACGACACATGCTATGAAGCAAGTATAAGACCGAAGCTATTGGCTACTGGCTATCGAACTTCCCTTTTCTAGTCCCTTCGTATGTTCTGTACATCACCGCGTTCTTGACCATCGGACTTTGGTGTAATCATGTGTACGCAAGACAGTTTCAGCGGAACTCCAGCGGAAGAAACTTCAGAGTTTATTCCAATGGGAAAACTGGTCGTGTTTACGCAACATTACACTTACCTTTGACTCGAACCGTGGGCTCATCCCTAATTTAAACTAGCTTACTTGGTAGTAATCATTGTGGCAGGTTTAAAGCATCCATGGTAATATTAGAATGCATAGAATACATTTTTGTACCCTGATGATTTCAAGAAGGAGACTTGAGGAAGGAGATTAACTTGCCTCAATATGTCATGTTGATGGCAGGGGTGTTGATGGCAGAAGATGCAATGACCATTTTTGTGCAATGAAGACTATGCAGGACAAGTGCAAATCCATTGTCATTATGTGTCAGCACATTGACCATTGATTATAAAATTTACAGCATGCCCATTTTCCAGCTCCTCAGACCAGCAGCCATAATGTAAATCCTTGATGAGGTGTAGTGGTACTTCTTCACTCTAAAAATCTAGAATATAATTATTTTTGTATTCTTCTTCATCGTTATTGTCTTTCCTGGCTCAAGATGCTCATAGGGCTACTGCTGCATACTGCCTGATTGCTAAAAACATACTCTAGTTACCCAAACAATATACTGTTTCTTTATTATATGTATATTGGGGCACATTTACATATGTGTGATCAGATCAAACAGACATCGAAAATGCCAACAGTTTTCTTTCCTTTTGCTGGAGAAAAAATAATAACCCTGTAAAAGTCCATAGTGGGAAAACATGCAAATTGCAGCAGATATTCACAATACAGGACCAAATAAGACAAATTATTGGCAAGGTAAACATTAAGGCTGGTCATTTTTATTACTGAGGTTGTCCAAGCTTTATTTCTAATAGTATACCAGATTGGACAATGTTTTCTCTGTTACCTTGAGACACAGTGATAAATAAGTTATGCCAAACAATCTAGCAACAAGGTTTTAAGCAACAGGAATGCAGAAGCATGCTTCATGACCAGCTAATTAGGCAGAAAATTAACTATAATGCACATAGTTGAATGCTAATTAGCCAGAAAGTGAATTCCACATGGAGACACTGGCTAAAGAAAAAACTACTAATCAACTTTGCTCATCATTACACTAGACAACATGTCAATGCATGATTCATTTTCAAGGGCATAATAAATACATAATAAACATTGATGTTTGCCTGTGTGATATAACAACTAGCAGCAAAAGCAATAGTACTTTTTTTGTGCTCAACCTTTTGTGTTTGGACCAATACAAGACTGGGGATGCCATCAGTAAAAACAGCCATGGTCAGTAGTGGTCTAATAAATATTCCCAACCTCTTTGATAATGTTTGATAATCCAAGCCTCTCAATTCACTTGGTAATAAACCATTAACATTTTACTCTTATCATATTAAATGTAACAAAAAAATAAATATTTTTTCCCCAGACTCCTGACTATAGGGAGCAATAAAACAAGAAAATAAAAAAATCCCAATTTGGGCTGCATTGTACTGCAGCAAAATGTGGTGAAACCTGCATTTTACATTGTGGCGTGTGATTATTCATTTTAAATGGCACCCCATCAAATACAGTCAAGTCCATAAATATTGGGACATTGACACAATTGTAAACTTTTTGGCTCTATACACCACCACAATGGATTTGAAATGAAACAAACAAGATGTACTTTAACTGCAGACTTTCAGCTTTAATTTGAGGGAATTTACATCCAAATCAGGCCTCCGACTTTTTAAGGGACCAAAATTAATGGGACAGATTAACAATCATCCATCAAACTTTCACTTTTTAATACTTGGTTGCAGTCAATTACAGTCTGAGCTCTGGAACGCATTGACATCACCAGACGCTGGGTTTCATCCCTGGTAATGCTCTGCCAGGCCTCTACTGCAACTGTCTTCAGTTCCTGCTTGTTCTTGGGGTATTTTCCCTTCAGTTTTGTCTTCAGCAAGTGTAATGCATGCTCAATCGGATTCAGGTCAGGTGATTGACTTGGCCATTGCATAACATTCAACTTCTTTCCCTTAAAAAACTCTTTGGTTGCTTTTGCAGTATGCTTCGTGTCGTTGTCCATCTGCACTGTGAAGCGCCGTCCAATGAATTCTGAAGCATTTTTCTGAATATGAGCAGATAATATTGCCTGAAACATTTCAGAATTCATCCTGCTGCTTTTGTCAGCAGTCACATTATCAATAAATACAGAGAACCAGTTAGATTGGCAGCCATACATGCCCACGCCATGACACTACCACTACCATGCTTCACTGATGAAGTGGTATGCTTTGGATCATGAGCAGTCCCTTTCCTTCTCCGTACTCTTCTCTATCCATCACTCTGGTACAAGTTGATCTTGGCCTCATCTGTCCATAGTAAGTTGTTACAGAACTGTGAAAGCTTTTTTAGGCATTGTTTGGCAAACTCTAATCTGGTCTCCCTGTTTTTGAGGCTCACCAATGGTTTACATCTTGTGGTGAACCCTCTGTATTCACTCTGGTGAAGTCTTTTCTTGATTGTTGACTTTGACACACATACACCTACCTCCTGGAGAGTGTTCTTGATCTGGCCAACTGTTATGAAGGGTGTTTTCTTCACCAGGGAAAGAATTCTTTGGTCATCCATCACAGTTGTTTTCCGTTGTCTTCTGGTGTTGCTGAGCTCACCGGTGCGTTTTTTCTTTTTAAGGATGTTCCAAACAGTTGATTGGGCCACATCTAATATTTTTGCGATCTCTCTGAAGGGTTTGTTTTGTTTTCTCAGCCTAATGATGGCTTGCTTCACTAATCTGTGGCAACAGATTCCAAATGCAAATAGCACACATGAAATGAACTCTGGACCTTTTATCTGCTCCCTGTAAATGGGATAATGAGGGAATAACACACACCTGGCCATGGAACAGCTGAGCAGGCAATTGTCCCATTACTTTTGATCTTTTAAAAAGTGTGAGGCACATATACAAACTGTTGTAATTCCTACACCGTTCACCTGATTTGGATGTAAATACCCTCAAATTAAAGCTGAAAGTCTGTAGTCAAAAATGGACCTGCCTGCATATACAGCAAACAAAATGTCACCCATGCTTTAGTGCATACATCACATGCTTATGAATATTCTGTACATTGTAGTGCGCTGTAGGGTTAAAACAAGTGCATTTTTTTATGCACAGAGGTGTGTTGATAGCCCATTCAAAATGTCTTAAACTGGATGTAAACCCACCCATAAAAAATGTAATATCTGTTATAGCAGAGGATGTCATTTCATCTGTGCCCAGTCTTGGCACGAAGAGTTAATTCAGCTGTGAGCAAACCTCTTATCTTTCTTCAGTAAGATAAAAACAGACACACATAAATAGGTGTCTGTTTCTTCCCCCTTGCTGTGACAGACAGGTGATTTTCTTAACTCATGCAGGAGTGTGAGAGAGGCATTCTGTGTACTTCACATCCCCCTCCTTTCTTCTCCAGCTCTCCCAGGATTGGCTGATCCACATCTCAGCATGATTGGGCATGCTGAATTCATGTGACTTTTCTGGGTTTTGACTGGATGTTAGTGATCATGGGGCATAATCCACGAGACCAGCAGAAGTTTGGTGTAAGAAATATCGATGCCTGGCCAAGGGGAGTGTAGAGGTGGGCGGGGAGTCTACTGACATCACAACTCTACCCACCAAGCCCTAGACAACAGACCTGCCCACAGAATCCGGAGTATTGCAGGGCTCCAAACAGCTAAAGGGGAGATATCTGACAGGTAAAGATACATGCAGGTGGCATGTATATACTTATAGATCAGCACTATGGAAGTCATTTAGAAAAGATGAGAGTGGATTTACATCCATTTCAATACAACATTCATCAATCAGATTTGTAAATGTGTGTGGGTTAAGCCAGCCCAATATGTGAATGGGCCCTTTGAGATTCTAGCAGGACAAGTAGTAAAAATGACAAGTGAGACACACTATCAAGGCCAACCGGCATTTCTAATAACTTTCAATTTTCTGCAATGAAAATTAAAAAAACAATGGGGGTTATTTACGAAAAGCAAATTCACTTTGTACTGCAAGTGCACTTGGAAGTGCAGTCGCTCTAAATCTAAGGGGTAGATCTGAATTAAGTGGAAGCTTTGCTGATTTTATCATCCAATCATGTGCAAGCTAAAATGCTGTTTTTTATTTTCCTTGCATATCCCCCTTGGATCTACAGCGACTTTAATTCCAAGTGCACTTGCGGTGCAAAGTGGATTTTGCTTTAGTAAATAACCCCAAATATGTAGTAAATTTAAATATTATATCAGTGTTGTTGGAGTTGCACAGCTTATATACGAATTAGCATGAAATAACTTTATCTCATAATCCACCATAAACATCAATACAATAATTTTAAAAGTATTAAAAATAAATAAAATATAATAACAGTGTCCATAAACCAAACAATAAATCCCTGCTAGGTGTATAGTCAGTGATAAGTCAATGATTTCATGATAAAAGACTCCACTTCTGTGAAACACTTAAATCCACACTTGTAGATAAAAAAACAGTGTAGTTAGCTTCCACCTTCGCTTATCACCCCAGTACTCACAAAACGCCCACCTTCATCAATACTGAAATGCACCTCATAGTAAACCTCGATAGATGATCTGATCACCCTCAGTTTCAAGTGTTCTCCTTATCCTCTCAAGTGAAATACTCAAACTGGAGTGCTGGTCCCTTTAATCCATTGATTGTGCTCATCAACATGTTATACAAAACATATGTAATGCCTCCCATAGTGTAGTAATTTAATATCACAAGTTTATTTAGATAAAATAATGCTTACATCAACAAACTGTTAAAATTGCATACAAGATATTAAATTACTCAGCACTATCTGGCTCTCACATCCCTGCCAGTCTGCTGTCGGCTCCAAGACGCCCTATGCGTTATGTCACACCTTGTGACTTCTTCAGGGAACTATGTGATAAACCATTTGATGTAAAATACCTTTTTAGGTCAAACCTCTAAAGATTTTTTTAACACCTGTGTATGTGGATCCTTAAGGTGAACTTTGGGCTGGAAAAAGGGAACTCCCCACACTGTGAAAGTTAAATGTTTGTTATGTCTAGAGGATAGAGAAAAAGGCTGTATTACTTACTCTAGTCTCCATTACTGCAAGTTCCAGCACTGTACTCTTCTCTTAGAAGCTCCAGCCTGTGGGAAGTCCCTCTGTGTCATCATGTATAATGCAGGGCTATTAACCCTTTAAAATTCTCCTTTTTCTGTCATCCCTAGACATAACGAGCATTTACCACTTACAGTGGGGGGGCGCTGCAAGTGTATTTTTAGATCCAGCCTGGGATTCAGATTTAAAGTGCATGTAAACCCAATTCATGACATTTAAGCTGGGCACATCTATCTGTAGTGTTTTCTTATCTCTCTCCAAAGCACTGAGTCTCATGTGTTTCTTATGTCCCGTAGCTCTGTTATCAGCCTGATAACTTCTGACAAGTTCAGATGGGAGATAAAAGCAGCCTGGAGTTTTTGTCATGGGAGGTTGCTATGAATTGGATTAGCACAGCTCTGTACATTACTTCCTTATTTGCCTATGTGGAGTTCGGGTTTGTGTCTTTCCTCCAATCAGCTGTCTTGGCTGTATGCCAAGAATCCACTCCCAGTGCTGAACAGGAGGAGAAAATCTGTAACATGATGTGCACTTTCTAAAGTATATATAAAGCTGAAGCCAGCAGATATACATGTAAAACTTATGTAGGGAGATTTGTTTCATCCCTGTGTATCATCTGAGGCTGTTCACTACACTGGGTATATGTGATGGTTTACATCCACTTTAAGGATACAACTTACGATTATAAAATACAAAAGTGGTTTTCGTTTGCTCGTACATTTGGTAAAAGTGCCAAGATCTCCAACCTAGTTTAAGTGTATGCGGACCCTTTTGGTCTGTTAAATATACCACTGAACTGGTTTGTTATATCTTTTCCAAAAGTGAAATACAGGACATCTCCTCTCTATGTTATGGAGAGGGGAAGGTGTTATTTGGTCCTATCCTGGAGTGACAATGCTCTTTTTCTATAGAAACATTGTGGATAGGATGGCAATGCTTACTCACCAGTGTTGCCTACCCTACTATCCCTGGGTCCTCAAATCAGCATTTATTACTGAAAGGGGAATGCATTATGTTTTACTCTTGCATTCTTTCATAACAATAAAATGTGATAAGATCATAAGCCACTCCAATAAATCAGTGTCTCCCAAGTCAATGTTATGTGTTGCCTGCTAGTAACTCTACTTACTAATCTGCTTTCCATGGTATAGGCGTCCAAAAAAATATATATATATATTAGAATGACATTACATGTTTATCTGCAAAAAATAATACACAAGAATCAAAGAACAGTTTTTTCACACAATGGGGGTTATTTACGAAAGGCAAATCCACTTTGCACTGCAAGTGCACTTGGAAGTGCAGTCACTGTAAATCTAAGGGGCAGATCTGAAATGAGGGGAAGCTCTGCTGATTTTATCATCCAATTATGTGCAAGCTAAAATGCTGTTTTTTATTTTCCTTGCATGTCCCCCTCGGATCGATAGTGACTTTACTTTCAAGTACACTTAAAGTGCACTTGCAATGCAAAGTGGATTTTCCTTTAGTAAATAACCCGCAATGTGTGAAATATATAGATTTGGCACCAATATTATGTTGGGAGTTTGTGCCAACTTTTGTGGGATTCCATGTATATTAAAACATACATTATGCCCTCCATTGGCTAATATCTCCATACCCACTAGTTAGTTATGCACCATAGAAAGTTAGATGAGCTATCGGTGGTCTTTTAAAAGAGAAGGCACTTCAATATGGTGCCTATATTAAACAGGTAATATTACCTATGTGAACTGTACTGTGTAATTCCTATGAAATTGTTACGGCACACATGCATTTATAAGGATAAAGTAAATGTTGGGACCATCTGAATTTGTTTTGTACTGAACATTGCACCTGACTTGTAAAGTGGGCCTCTCGTTCCCTGAATATTGCGTATTATTTCTTTATACTTTTTTACTTTCGTTCTGTTCAAATGTGAATTTTGCACATGTGTGAGTAATCATTGCAATTCCATGTGCAGCAATATGATGTAACAGCGGATCTCACAAAACAAAAGTTCTTTAACTTATTACTTCAGCTGCAGGGAGAGCATGACTCACTCAAGGTATCAAACTTGTCATTTGCAGTTAGCCCATAGGAAGACATATGGTAAAGATGCAACATTTAACACAATGCTATTCAGTATTCCTATCTCATATATAGCTTGTTTTTTATTCAAAATATATTTTAATACATTTTTAATTTGAAAAAGTTTTTCTCAACAAAAGTATATGTGCAGATATATATAAAGCTTTATGTGCGTTTCTCATATACAATTATGACATACAATTGACAATTACTTTAATAATGTACATGAATTTATGTCCTCCGTATAATGGTTAAATATTCTTGTATGTATATGTAGGTATATATATTTTTTTACACATTACCTGTGCATAGCATTCGGTAAGCAATTCTCTGATTGTAACCTTTTAATTTCAAGTATGTATATATTTTTGCTTTTATTCTTGTTTTTTATTACACTTTTCCAAACAGCCCTGATGAAACGGGAGTCTCTAGTCCCCCGAAATGTGTTGGCCTATTTTTACTGCTGAAACTTCAAATAAAATACGAATTTCTTACTTCATTGGTACCGGGCGCTCCTTTTTCCTCATTTCTTCTACAGGATTTTATTGTTCTATGTATCCTTATTGAGTGATTCTTTTTTTTTCACCACTTCCTGTTAGGACAGGTAGTAGTGGAAAATTTCTCCAATTGGACAGAGAAAAAAACAAGACCCAGTTTTTAGTAGCACCAGGTGGGGTTAGAACTGATAACAAATGTAATTTCTATCTGTTTTTCCTGTCCCTGTAATGACTATCCATTTCTTGTATGAGTATCACATGGACAGGAAGCAGAGGGAAATCTTCCCAATGAGGAAATTAACAAAATTACAGAAATATTAACTCTTTTGGACTGTCTAAAATTAAAATAAATGGTTGGAGTTAGGCTTTAATAAAAATAAAAATCTCCTTTTAATGGGTAGTAGAAATTGTGCTTGCCTCTGAACAATATATACACAGTGTGTATGTATGTATGTGTGTGTGTGTGTGTGTGTGTGTGTGTGTATATATATATATATATATATATATATATATATATATATATATATATATATATATTAAAGTTTTATGTGCAGAACTTCAGTAGAAAAAAGAACTGTAAAATTGTAAAATACCCAAAGTAAAAGAAAAAAAAGAAAAATATTCATGATTCATCCTTGGAGAATTAGGTACCTGTTACAACATTTGTTCATCATCATGTGCTCAAGGTTGTTAGATCAGCCTGCTATGGCAAATTAGCTTTCCTATACTGGGCTGATGTTATAATTGTGGGCTTTTAGCGGACAGCTTGAGTTTTATGTCTAAAGTTCAGTATTTAAAAGGCTCACATGAGAAATGAAAAGAATAACATTTTAGTACATACTTAAACAGGTTCTGGGATATAGAAAGATTGATCTAATCTATAATACATACACCATCTGTAATTCCTAGCAGAACATAACACTGCAAGAAAAGCATGGATTTATCTCAGCATATAAAGTATTTTATGGGCTGGCTGGGAAGCAGATCAGTGTTTAGGAAAGGATTAGACCTGGTCCCTGTTGGAGGTTGTAACTCATATACATTTATTTGATATTAGGTTTTTATCATAATGGTTAGAACTCCAGAGATGTAAAAGAGAAAAAAAATCAGGACAGAAAGAATGTTGGTAAACAGGGTTAATATACAGTAGCTTGCTATAAATATCAAAGTAATCTGTCTCTTCAAAACTTGCCACAAATTCTAGTCTACTAAGTATACATAGGTGAAAAAGGAAATTGCAATACACATTATGTTTAATATTTTTCTAACCATTTATGATTCTAGCATCTATATTTGATCAATGTCCGGTAACAACTGAATTTTTAGAAGGAAATTTATTTTGTAAATTTTTATAGACTCATTTTCATGATTGCATATTTTAAATTAGTATTGTATATCTACAATGAAAAGTCATAATCTACAAAGCTCAAAAAGTAGCTAAGGGATGACTTGCTTCACAAACCATTGTCTAAAATGTATAAGAATTATTTGTATACACCGGATTAGTTCTTAATCCTTGCAAACCCAGTTGTCTGAAACTCCAACATTGAACAAAAAAAGACTGGGAAAAGTATGGCAATTCTTAATCCACATATTTAGTGCCTGCTACAGACTGGCTTGTAAATTACACATTTTTACTGAGGATCGATAACCAGACTCTACCCAACACATCCCATGGCCTGCCTTTAAGATTAAAGTGTTTTGTCCTAAATTTGATCCAGAGCAAGGCAAAAAAAACAAAACCGCAAAGCATGATCTAATTTGCTCCAGCAGGGAAAAAATCCTTCCCGATTCCCCAAAAGGCACTCGGATAGTCCCTGGAACAACTTTACCTATAAATGTTAGGCCGCGTACACACGCGCGGACTGTTTGCCCAACCTTGTTCGTCAAACAGTTTCGGCAAACAGTCCGCTCAAAATTTGCATGAGCGGACTTGCCCACACACGAGCGGACTGTTTGACGAACAAGGTTGGGCAAACAGTTCGCTCAACTTTTGAAATGAACGGACTCGCCCACGTAAGGAGGAGGCAAATCCGCCCATTTCGAGCGCGTGTACAGGTAGGCGGGGCCCGCGAAGGAGACGTCGCGGGCTCCGCCGCCTGGAATGGGCTTAAAGGGGAACCCCAACGCCGAAAAAAATCGGCGTGGGGGTTCCCCCCCAAGTCCACACCAGACCCTTGTCCGAGCACGCTACCCGGCCGGCCAGGAAAGGGGGGCGAGCGAGCGCGCCCCCCCTCCTGAGCCGTACCAGGCCGCATGCCCTCAACATGGGGGGTGCCTTGGGGAAGGGGGGGCCGCGCGGCCCCCCCACCCCAAAGCACCTTGTCCCCATGTTGATGAGGACAAGGGCCTCTTCCCGACAACCCTGGCCGTTGGTTGTCGGGGTCTGCGGGCGGGGGGCTTATCGGAATCCGGGAGCCCCCTTTAAGAAGGGGGCCCCCGGATACCGGCCCCCCACCCTATGTGAATGAGTATGGGGTACAATGTACCCCTACCCATTCACCTGTGAAATAAAGTACAAAAAAAAACACAACACATGGAAAAAGTATTTTATTGCACAGCTCCGGGGGTCTTCCGTCTTCGGGGGTCTTCTCGCCGGACTCCTCCGCTATGTGTGTGTAGCTCTTTTACTAGCGGAGGAGTCCGGCTTTCTTCCTCCCCGCCGCCGGCCTCTTCTCCCGACTTCGGGGGTCTTGTCCCCCTCTTCGGTTCTTCTGCCGGGCCACCGCGCCTGGTCCGGTGGCCCGGTCTTCTGTCGCCGTCTTCCGTTCTTCTGTCGCCGCCTTCGGTTCTTCTGCCGGGCCACCGCGCCTTCTTGTAGCTCTTTTACAGGCGGTGGCCCGGTCTTCTGTCGCCGCTGTCGTCGTCGCCGCCGCCGCCGCCGCCTTCCGTTCTTGTTCTTCTTCTTGTTCTTCTTCTTCTTCTCCTGGAGATGTTGACTCGACGAGCTCTCCGGCCGGAATGCCAGGGACACGCTCCGCTGCCACTTATATAGTGACAATGGGGCGGTGTCACATGGTATATGTCACATGGGTTGGTCACATGGGTTGATGTCACATGGGGACTATGACATCGTAAGGGGGCGGGGTCACCATGTGACCAACCCATGTGACATATACCATGTGACACCGCCCCATTGTCACTATATAAGTGACCGCACAGCGCGGCTCTGGCATTCCGGCCGGAGAGATCGTCGAGTCAACATCTCCAGGAGAAGAAGAAGAACAAGAAGAACAAGAACGGAAGGCGGCGGCGGCGACGACGACAGCGGCGACAGAAGACCGGGCCACCGCCTGTAAAAGAGCTACAAGAAGGCGCGGTGGCCCGGCAGAAGAACCGAAGGCGGCGACAGAAGAACGGAAGACGGCGACAGAAGACCGGGCCACCGGACCAGGCGCGGTGGCCCGGCAGAAGAACCGAAGAGGGGGACAAGACCCCCGAAGTCGGGAGAAGAGGCCGGCGGCGGGGAGGAAGAAAGCCGGACTCCTCCGCTAGTAAAAGAGCTACACACACATAGCGGAGGAGTCCGGCGAGAAGACCCCCGAAGACGGAAGACCCCCGGAGCTGTGCAATAAAATACTTTTTCCATGTGTTGTGTTTTTTTTTGTACTTTATTTCACAGGTGAATGGGTAGGGGTACATTGTACCCCATACTCATTCACATAGGGTGGGGGGCCGGTATCCGGGGGCCCCCTTCTTAAAGGGGGCTCCCGGATTCCGATAAGCCCCCCGCCCGCAGACCCCGACAACCAACGGCCAGGGTTGTCGGGAAGAGGCCCTTGTCCTCATCAACATGGGGACAAGGTGCTTTGGGGTGGGGGGGCCGCGCGGCCCCCCCTTCCCCAAGGCACCCCCCATGTTGAGGGCACGCGGCCTGGTACGGCTCAGGAGGGGGGGCGCGCTCGCTCGCCCCCCTTTCCTGGCCGGCCGGGTAGCGTGCTCGGACAAGGGTCTGGTGTGGACTTGGGGGGAACCCCCACGCCGATTTTTTTCGGCGTTGGGGTTCCCCTTTAAGCCCATTCCAGGCGGCGGAGCCCACGACGTCTCCTTCGCGGGCCCCGCCTACCTGTACACGCGCTCGAAATGGGCGGACTTTCCGAGCGGGAACAGTCCGCTCATTTCGAAAGTACAGCGGACAAGCCCACACACGGGCGGACTGTTCGCTCAAACACAGTTTCAGCGGACAGTTTTTCGGAATTTCCGAAAGACTTTGTCCGTCCAACTGTCCGCTGAAACTGTCCGCTGAAAGCCCACACACGAGCGGACTGTCCGCCCAAACACTGTTCAGCGGACAAGGTTGGGCGAACAGTCCGCCCGTGTGTACGCGGCCTTACAGTGCCTTGAAAAAATATTCATACCGATTGAAATTTTTTCATGTTGCAACCAAAAAGATTATGTATTTTATTGGTATTTTATGTGATAGACCGACCAACACAAAGTGGCACATAATTGTGAAGTGGTAGGAAAATTATAAAGGTTTTTCAATTTTTTTTTTTTTTTACAAAAAATATGTGAAAAGTGTGCCATGCATTTGTATTCAGCCCTCTAAGTCAATACTTTGTAGAACCACCTTTTGCTGCAAATACAGCTACAAGTCTTTTTGGGTATGTCTCTACCAGCTTTACACATCTAGAGAATGAGTGTTTTGCTCATTCTGCTTTACAAAATAGTTCAAGCTCTGTCAGATTGAATGGAGAGCATCTGTGAACAGCAATTTTCAAGTCTTGCCACCGATTCTCAATTGGATTTAGGTCTGGACTTTGACTGGGCCATTCTAACACATAAATGTGCTTTGACCTAAACCATTCCATTATAGCTCTGGCTGTATGTTCAGGGAAGTTGAGACTGGGGTGAAAGTTCACCTTCCAGCAGAACAAGTCTTTTACAGACTCTAACAGGTTTTCCTCTAAGAGTGCCCTGTTTTTGACTCCACCCATCTTCCCATCGACTCTGACCTGCTTTCATGTCCCTGCTGAAGAAAAGCATGCCACAGCATGAGTGTTTTCAGGGTGAAGTGCAATGTTAGTTTTTTTTCCCGCACATAGCATTTTGCTTAGGCCAAAAAGTAAAATTTTGGTCTTATCTGACCAGAGCACCTTCTTCCACATGTTTGCTGTGTCCCCCACACGACTTCTCGCAAACTGCAAATGGAACTTCTTATGGCTGCCTTTTAACAATGGCTTTCTTCTTGCCACTCTTCCATAAAGGCCATTTGTGGAGTGCATAAATAATAGTTGTTCTGTGAACAGATTATCCCACCTGAGGTGGATCTCTGCAGCTCCTCCAGAGTTACCTTGGCTGCTTCTCTGATTAATACTCTCCTTGCCCAGCCAGTCAGTGTAAGTGGATGTTCAAGTCTTGGCAGGTTTGCAGTTGTGCCATACTCTCCATATTCAGATGAGGAATTGAACAGTGCTTGGTGAGGTGTTCAAAGCTTGGGAACAGTATTTTTATAACCTAATCCTGCTTTAAACTTCTCCACAACTTTATACCTGACCTGTCTGGTGTGTCCCTTGGCCTTCATGATGCGGTTTGTTCACTAAGGTTCTCAAAACAAACCTCTGTGGGCTTCACAGAACAGCTGTATTTATACTGAGAGTAAATTACATTCAGGTGGACAATTTGCACATCAAACTTTTCAGATATTTATTTGTTAAAAAAACATTTATCATTTTCCTTCCAATTCACAATTATATTCCACTTTGTGTTGGTCTATCACATAAAATCACAATAATATACATTTACCTTTTTGGTTGTAACATGACAAAATGTGGAAAATTTCAAGGGGTATGAATACTTTTTTAAGGGATTGTAGTTATATTATGTACATTTAGGAAAGAATCCAGGCCTTGTTTTAGAGCAATTTACTGAGCTGGAAAACGTTATTGATGCAGTCTGTTCCACATCTTCACAGCTCTTACTATGAAGAAGCCTTTTCGTATTTGGACATTAAAGTAGAACTATAAGCAAAACTTTTTTTTCATTTAGGATAGAGTAAGGGAGGGTTATAACTCCTGTCACATTTTTTGTCGCCATCTGTTTCCCATTGCAGAGATTTCCCTTCATTTCCTGTCCCATAGCCAAACAGGAAGTGAGAGGAAATCTATGGAAATTAAGGGAATTCCTTGGGGACCCCTAGTCACCAGCACTAGTGTCCCCATTGTTAGATGTCTCCTCTATCGCTTTTCTGGGGACAACCCAAAATGTTTTCTTTTACTTTCACTTTCAATGATAATGGTAAACAGGACAAATAGAAGGGGGGGGGGGGGATCTCCTTAACAGCTGCACAGAAAGCAATAAAACCTGACAAGCATTTTAATCCCTCTCCACTCCATCCACAACAAAAAAGTTTTTCCTTTAGTTATGCTTTAAATTTATTTTCCTCCAGACGTAAAGAGTGCCCCCTTGTCCTCTGTGATGACCTTGAAGTGAATATCTCAACACCCAGTTGACTATATGGACCACTTATGTATTTATACACATTGACCATGTTCCCCTTCCCCTAACCTCTTCTCAAGAGATAATAAATTCAGTTTCCCTAATCTCTCCTCATAACTGAGTTCCTCCATGCCTCTTATCAGTTTGGTTGCCCTTCATTGCACTTTCTCCAGTTCCCCAATATTCTTTTTGTGAACTGGTGCTCAAAATTGAACTGCATATTCCAGATGAGGTTTTACTAATGATTTGTATATGAGCAAAATGATATCTCTCTTCTAGAGTCTATACCTCTCTTAACATAAGAAAGGACTTTGATCGCATTAGAAACCACTGTTTGGCATTGCATGCTATTATTAAGCCTATGGTCTACCAGAACATTCAGATCCTTCTTCACCATGATGGTGGAGACAAAAAAAAAGACATATTCTTTCTTTCATATTCTTTTGGTACAGTGTTAGCAGTTGTGTGGTAAAACCCAGAGGTTCCACCTTCTACCATTTCTATGGGTACGAATGCTCACATAGGTTTAACACTCTGGTTCCTGCTTTGTGGACACTGTTGTGTGTCAAATCCTTAAATATTCTTCATGGGTACAAAGATATCACTGAACTACCCAGGTCTTTAAATCTGTAAAAGATAAGGGTTTTTCTGAGGCATGAGTAACACTCAAAAGTGGTTATATTTTAACTTCCTACATCTTCTGTGCAGATTTGGAGTGAATTCTAATCTCTGGATGCTGCAACAACAGCTCCTGCTATATTTATTTCCTTGCAGGTTCCAGTTAAAGCTGAACTGCAGTTAGATCTGAAAAGTCTCCCTGTAATGCAGGCATGTATTCAATAAAATTATTTAAGAGAACCAGTCTCAATTGGGCTTATGCAAGACACAGAACATCCCTCCTAAAGTATATCTAAAGCCAAAGCCTTTTGTTTTTCATTTTGTACTTTTTTTTTAATCTGCATCCTTAAAGAGATGACACAACAGGAAGTGGGAGAGAATCTCTCTGAAATTAAGAAAATTATACACTTTAATTATTTGTCATAAAGCTGAGGTTTGATACAGTTACTAGGGGTATGGCAGACAGAACTGGCATCTAACTATCCCTATCAGGATTTATAGCAAGCAAGTAATATAACAATGGCATTGTACAACCAAAACAAAGTAAAAAAATTTGGGTTGAACATTTCTAAATTAAAATATAATTGCATACTCAACAGTTAAAGTGAGCCCTGTCTGGCCTAAAATGTGCTTACTGTTGTTGGATGCAAGCATTGTTTGGTGCCTATAAGCAACAGTGTTCAACTGATTGCTATGAAACCTCTGGAATGCTAAATCACAGCTGTACATAGGCCACAATGTCTCTCCAAGTCAAGATTGATCTTTCCCCAATATTCAAATATCATTGCGTAATCATATATTGATGTGCTATTTCTTCTAGTTAATGAATATAAATAAAATGAACTACATAGTGAATCTAACAATCACAAATTCAAAATAACTAAAGTACATTCTGTGAAAAATGCGATGTATAAATGAAGTGCTAAGTGCAATCTTCCAAAATGTATTTTTTATATATATATATATATATATATATATATATATATATATATACACAATGCATTAATTCATTGATTAAATATTGTGTTCCATAACATATATGATATATAATGAATTCAGACAGTTCATAATCCTGATCTGTGATTCTGACTTTCCCACATGCAATAAGGCAAATAAAGAGTCTCCATTCCCAGTTGATGCCTTCTGAGAGGAAACTCATTGGATAGGAGCCAGTAGCGTGACGTCAGCACGCATGGACCATTCTGAAGGCGGGTGTGCATCACCAATATTGGTCTACTCTTTACAAGCAATTGTCCTGTAAGTGAACTAAGTTTTTTCATTAAATATGTTTTAAACGTTAATGCGCTATGTGTCTTCTCTATTGCCTTTCATTGTACAACATAAGTGACAAGAGCCTGGATTCACTTTAAATCTCTGAGGCTGGACGGCAATCAACTTTTGGCTGTGTTCCTGATAGAGCGCATATGATCTCTTTGAGGGATCTTTGTATTTGATAGGCGGCCATCCTTCTGTTTTTGGAGCACAGTGGTGAAACACAATGTACTTTTGATAATCAATTGACTTTGCACAGAGACACTGTATTTGCTTTATTGCATGTGGGGAAGTCGGAATCACAGATCCAGATTATGAACTGTCTGAATTCATTATTTATCGTATATGCTATGGAACACAATATTTAATCAGTGAATTAATGCATTGTATATATGCACTTTGGAAGATTGCACTTAGCACTTGATTTATACATCACGTTTTTGACAGAATGTAGTCATTATGAATTTGTGATGGTTAGATTCACTATGTAGTTAATTTTGTTTGTATTCATTAACTGGAAGAAATAGTGCATCAATATATGATTGCACATATTTGGCATTTCCGAGTATTGAAGGAAGTTTTTTTGGGTGCTGGTTTGATAATACTTTTTGGGCCAAGTGCAACCTTGTACAACTTTTATTAATTCAAATATCAAAGCCACTCCCAACATTCCACTATCAATGGCCACAGCCTCCCTGCCCAATGTAGCCTGGGATTAGGATCCAAAGGTTTCCCACAAGGACTGATTTGAAGACTACTGTAGGTATTTGAAAGTATATGTACTTTAACATTGCTTAGGCATTTTTTTTTAAGCAAGCCAGGTTCACTTTAACAGAAGAGAATACAATAAGTATGGATATATAGCACACTGTTCTGCTTTACTGTAGCACCTTTTCTAATGTTGTTAAAGCAGTCATTTAAGTTTTGAGCTTCGATTTTATATGTTAAACTAGGGGATTTAAGCATAACCCTGACATGTACATGTGACAGCGGAAACATTCTAAACTAACCAATAAACCAAGTGACAATGGAAAACATGGTTCATAATTTATGAGCTCACTTTAGGCAAGAAATCTACAGGTCTAAGTCGGTAAATCTCTCTGCTTTGTGTAATGACCCTTTTACTAGGGTAGTCAGAGAGAATAATCCTCTTATAAATCCTGTGACTTGTAAAGGGCAGGATGTTATTTTTTTTTTCCCCCTTCTCCAAGAAAACCAGGGCAGTTTAACAAGACTGTTTCAGGGCATATTTTAATGTTGATCTACTTAAACAAGAATAAAGATAACCCCGGGTTAATGGAAACAAATTAGTTTTTGCTTTTTTTTGTCACTAAACGAATCCTCCTGGCTTATCCCTACTGTACGTGTCTGTTTTTTGGGAGAAATGTGTCATTGTGCTGTGCAGTGTCTGTGACATTAATAGACCAACCGGGCCAGCTAAATTTAAACAAATCACCTTTGCAAGGTTTATAGCACATACTAGCAACATATGTGATATGACAAATATTACAAGGACATACAGATACTGCTGTAGCTAGCAAAACTCAGCAAGGCCTTTTTATCTTCATACTGAATGATTACATATGTTTATGTACATATATAATAAACGTCATATTGAATACGGCCATATTCCACATAAATTATTCAACATACAGTATTTTATGCTACGGAGCACTTGCAATATATTATGTTCCTTAGAAAAAACCTGCACCAAGCAAATGTGTAGGCTGCCATTCCTATTTACAGCTTATGCCAATGGCATCCATTTTACATCAGTTTCAGTTGCTTTTGAGATAATTAGAATTTGCTGACAGGTGCATTGTATCTGCAGTTGACCTTCCTCTATCCTGTTTCAAGCAGGTTTTGTATTCCTATAGACTTGAATGGGAATAAAAAATGTGTGTGAAGTGAACAAATGCTTGTCAACACAGGCCCTTACCTAGATGTTTTCTTAATCCAAAGACCTCCGTATTCATTTATACTTGCCAGGAAGTCTGACTTTCCTCAGCCTTCCCTGGCTGCATACTAGTTCCAGGCCACATACAGCCAAACAACTACTATAGTATTTTCAGACAGCAATGGCAGCCTCCATATTCCTCAAATTTAAAGAATATGTTCATTTTTTAGCACCTCCCCACTTGGCCTATAGCATATTGACAGCCAGGCGAGCCTTTTGTTCTTCTGAGTGGACGTCACAAGACACCCTCCTAAAAGGGGCCACACAGTGGCACAATCTGTCACTGGCAGTGTCCAACAGACACAGTCGATGACTGATCACTATAGCGGGCCCGCTGCCAGTACCATGTGATCGATGTGACCAATCACAGCAGATCACATGACAATTATAAACAATGGATGGCTTCCTTTCATGCCATCCATAGTTACAATTGTGTTGCTAGCTGTGATTGGTCACAGTGATCACTTGGTACAGACAGGGCCAATCACAGCTAATCACAACAAAAGACACTAAATGAATCAGTTTCATTCAGTAAAAATGGTTGCTTATACCAATAAAATTCTCTGGTATAAACAATCCTAGTGTGTGAGAAAAAAAAAAAATCTTGACCACTTTTCAAGAGTAGTACAGTGTTACTAGGGTAAGTAATAAAAAAGAAAAAGAAAATTGCAAAAAAATATTTTTGTTTTTTTTACATACTGTCACCATTGTGCCTGATCACCGCTACACCAGTTATACGATAGCATTGTACTGTACTGGCGACAGTATGTAAAAAAAAATTGTGAACTTTTTTTTTATTACTTAATTTTCTTAAAAATTGTAACAAAAAATGACAGCTTCAAAAAACTTGCCATGCCTCTTACTACATACCTTAGACTATTCACTTTGCAAAAAGGGGATATTTGTACTGTTCTGGCTTTTTCGGGCATCAAGTAACGAGATAGGTCATCAGGACATCAGGAGTGGTCAATTTTCAAATATACAGTATCTCACAAAAGTGAGTACACCCCTCGCATTTTTTGTAAATATTTTATTATATTTTTTCATGTGACAACACTGAAGAATATTACACTTTTCTACATGGTAAATTAGTGAGTGTACAGCTTGTATAACAATGTAAATTTGCTGTCCCATCAAAATAACAACACACAGCCATTAATGTCTAAACCGCTGGCAACAAAGGTGAGTACACCCCTAAGTGACAATGTCCAAACTGGGCCCAAAGTGTCAATATTTTGTGTGGCCACCATTATTTTCCAGCACTGTCTTAACCCTCTTGGACATGGAGTTCACCAGAGTTTTACAGGTTGCCACTGGAATCCTCTTCTACTCCTCCATGACATCACGGAGCTGGTGGATGTTAGAGACCTCCACCTTCCATTTCAGGATGCCCCACAGATGCTCAATAGGGTTTAGGTCTGGAGACATGCTTGGCCAGTCCATCCCCTGTCCCCCTTAACTTCTTTAGCAAGGCAGTGGTCATCTTGGAGGTGTGTTTGGGGTCGCTATGTTGGAATACTGCTCTGTGGTCAAGTCTCCGAAGGGAGGGGATCGTGCTCTGCTTCAGTATGTCACAGAACATGTTGGCATTCATGGTTCCCTCAATGAACTGTAGCTCCCCAGTGCTGGTAGCACTCATGCAGCCCGGCCATGACACTCCCACCACCATACTTTGGTGGGAAGAGGAAGATGAAGATGGAGGAACATTTGCATTCATCAGCCAGGAAGCGGAGCTTGGACATTCCAACATGACAGTGATCCAAAACGCAAGGCCAAGTCAACCTGTCATTGGCTACAGCAGAATAAAGTGAAGGTTCTGGAGTGGCCGTCTCAGTCTCCTGCCTTCAATATCATTGAGCCACTCTGGGGAGATCTCAAACATGCAGTTCATGCAAGACAGCCCACAAATTTACAGGAACTGGAGGCTTGCCAAGTGGAATGGGCAGCTTTACCATCTGACAAGATAAAGAGCCTCATCCACAATTACCACAAAAGACTTCAAGCGGTCATTGATTTTAAAGGGGGCAATACACGGTATTAAGAATATGGGTATGTTAACTTTTGATCAGGGTAATTTGGGCTGTTTCTGTTGTCATTATGATTTAAAAAGAGTAAACAGAGTTTATTGATAATAAATCGCTTCAGCCAAACACTAACCATGAGTGAAAGAAAAGTTTTTGTGTCATCATTCATATTCATAAATTCTGCCAGGGTATGTAAACTTATGAGCACAACTGTACACTGATTTGGGTTATTTTCACCAAGGAAATGTAGCAGAATACACGTTGACCTAAATTTTATGAAAAAATTTATTTTCTGAAAATAATCTAATCAACAAAGAAAAACACTGTTTTCCAAAACTTTTGTTATCTGGCAAAAAATAAAAAACCTGCTAAGATGTAACATGATCTATTATTTACGTAATAATCTTTGTGAAACAAAAACAAATAAAAAACCCAGTGGGGATTAAATACCACCAAAAGAAAGCTCTAGTTGTGTGAAAAAATAATACAAATTTCTTATGGGTACAGTGTTGCATGACCATGCAATTGTCATTCAAAGTGTGACAGTGCTGAAAGCAGAAAATTGGCCTTGGCAGGAAGAGGGTAAAAGTGCTCTGTATTGAAGTGGTTAGTAAAATTCATTAGTTAACCTTTCCCAGTCCCCTAAACTGAATTTAGAACCCTCCACCCTCTTTCCCAACCCAGCTGCCCATTCAGTTTAGCGTGAGAGCTTTGGCCTCTTTTTTGTTTTTTTGCAGTCTATGGCAGCATAATGCGCAAAGAGGTACACAGTGGGGGAGGCTTCATTTATCATATTGAGGTAAACAGGCATCTGAGTATAGAGTCGATTTTTTTTAAACGTGAGTTTGTACTTTAATTTTTGCTTGATGAATTTGCTTTGAATAAGCAGATACCAAACATGTTAATCCTTAAAATTTTGTGTGCCTGTGCAATGTCAACAAAATACAGTACCCAAAATTGTCCATAGGCAACACTTCAAAAGCCATTACAGGTCATTCGTTGAGAGTTAACCGTGAATGATGTCCTTAAAATTGCTCAGATCCCCGAGTGTCCAGCAATACCCGACATGTATAGCGCAATTGTAAATTTGTTTGTAGGTACACCTGATGCATGCATTCTGTTCATTGTCGCATGTACGTGGAGAAAAGGGTAAACTTTTCAAGTAAATTAGACAATATGATGGTTTATTTCGGTAGTATAAGACTATTATTCCAAATTCATAATTTGACACTTATAGGTGTTATATTATACTCATGGCAAGTTTGCAACCCATATTTGGTTTTAGGATTAGTCATAATAAATATAGTAAATATATATATATATATATATATATATATATATATATATATATATATAAATATAGTATGTGTGAATGACCTTGATCAATTGATTTGATCTGATCTGGTGTATGTAGTTAGTTCGAGAATGACATATAAGGCATCTGGTATAGAATGTCAAGGGAGGTCCAGAATAGAGCAGTATTTATGTAGTTAGAGGAATAATACATATTTGTTTATATCCTATTAAGTTAGTTTAGTCTCGGTCATATTAATAAGTATTAGTATATAGTTACTTAAAGTAGGTAATATGCATTTATATTAGATGTTTGGTTATGTGACATTACATGAACAGCACATTACTACAAGTGTTAAATGTGGTATTGTCACTCAAACGCCATATATGATTCTCTGAGTTAGTATCTCCTTTTGTATAGCATATTGCTGAAGTTAGCAGAAATGAATGTGTGCCATGAATGACATTGACATGTAACATATAAAGCCAACGCTTCAATATTGAAGGTCAGACACACACACACTCCCTAGGAGAGATGACACAGACATATTCACATGAAGACTTTGACAAGTTGGAACAGCTGAATTCTCCCAGAAGTCTAATGCGCTATACACACGGTCGGACATTCTGACCACAAAATCTGTCCTATTTTTTCTGACCGATTTTGGCCGAAACTTGTCTTGCATACACACGGTCCCACAAAGTTTTCAGAAAATCTGATTGTTCGGAATGAAACAACGTACAAAACGTACGACAGGACTACGTAGAGGCCAGTAGCCAATAGCTTTCATCTCCAAAAAAATTTCTGAGCATGCATGGCACTTTGTACGTCGGAACTCTCTACACACGATCGGAAAAAGTCAGATCGGATTTTGTTTTGGGAAAATTTTAGATCCAGCTCTCAAACTTTTTCTGTCGGAAACTCCGACACAAAAAGTCAGATACAGCCTTTTACCTCGCATTTTACCACAACATAATCTGATCTGACTTTTCTGTCGGAATTTCCGACCGTGTGTATGGGGCATAAGAATGTCATTTCCTGTTTTTTAGGTTACACAAGACAGCATGGAGACAGAAGGCAGCAGCCATGATGCACACATGCTTTCATAAGCTTATTTATTCTAATTTCATATATTTTTACCTACATGGAAGTGAACTGTTATACTTTTTTTCATTGTATTGTTTGTACTTTGTTTTTAAGTCAGTCTAACTGTCAATGTTATTCATCCAGAAATGCCTTTGAGATACAAGAATACTAGATATTATTTTTATTCTTTAGATTAGAAGTTTACATCCATTTGCAGCTATACAAGAAAAGTGCAGTCTCTGGTTAAATACAGAAACATCTATTTTGGCTATATATCTATACATCAGACACAGTACTCTGTGTGTGATGCTTCATCCCTTTCTTAGATGTTTCCTTATTTTGTACCAATACAACTTAAATTTAAACCAGACTTTTATTTGGGGTTTTGTCATTTGATTTACAAATGATACTTTCACATTGAAATGTAAAAAAATATATTTTATTGTAAACACAGATGTAATTTAAAATGGAACGAAGTATTTCCGAGTGTTTGAGTATTTCTGAACGGCTGAACCATTCCACGTGCCCCCAGCGCCCATTAGCTTGAATTCTGCTTGTTTCATGAGAAAACACTCGCAAACAGAGTCAGAATTAAAAAAAAGGTTGCTCTTTCAAAACGCTTGTTAACCGCGTTACTCGTAAACCAAGGTTCCACTGTATAAATATTTCGGACCCCCACCCCCAAACCAATACTTGGTGGAATTGTTTCTGACTGCATTTACAACTATGGGTCTTTGGGATAAGTAAAAGATATACATGAGAACACATATAAACTGTAAATAAATCAAATTGTGACAAAATAAACTCCTGGAGGCTGCATTCATAACCTGAGCGTTTTCAGCTTGTAAAACTGAAAAAAAAAGCTCAACAAGCAAAATCCCATTCATTTCAATGGCACCTGTTCACATCTGAGCATTTTGTCACCTGAAGCAAAACTTCTAAAGCTCAAAAAATATGCAAGCTTCTTTTTAGGCAGATTATAGGCGGTTTTCTGCTTTTTACATTGGTGATCTCTTGATCGGTACAAAATTGAGGCAAAAAATGTGCTACTTTCCGCCTGAAACCGAAAAGCTCAGGTGTGAATGGAGCCTCAAATAGATAGTGATAAGTATACATATAAATCAATAAAATTTGTTTAAAAGTGTCCGTATATAGAAAAGTCTCATACAGGAAATACGTGCTGGGTGAAAGAGAATCCAAAGACAGCAAACTTGACACCCAAGGTAAAAATCACACTAAAGGCTTACCAGAAAGCCAGCGACCAACCTTAAGCTGGATACACACTATACAACTTGTTGTTCAATTTCCTGTAGATTTACCTTTAACTATTTCTAAAGAAAATTGCATAGTGTGTATCCAGTTTTACTCGGGGGGGGGGGGGGGGTGGTCTAAAAAACGTTTGATCAACACCCAAATCCACTGACAGAAGTTTGAGCATCCACTCCCATGTCCCCTGGCTACAAATTCAGTGATGGAAGGCAGACAAGTGCTCCCGGAAATCAACCCAACAAATCCTCACTCATGTTCAAAAAACTGTAAATGCAAAGTACAAAGCTCCACATAGTACAGCACTGTACAAATGTTTCATTGAAATGGCAGTGTATCAATTGTAAAACAAAAGGCAGGTCAGTTTCCCATAGCCAAGATGGCCCAATATTAGTCACGCATGAGCAGTAGCATGTGTGATTGGCTCCATCCGACGTGTTTTGTCAAAGGTGACATCATCAGGGGTGGTCGCTGGCCTTCTGGTAAGCCTTCAGTGTGATCCTACCTTGGGTGTCAAGTTTGCTGTCCTTTGATTCCTTTTCACCCAGCATGGATTTCCTCTATGGGACATTTCTACATGGACACAATCAAATTGAATTTATTTCTATGCACTCTTATCACTATTTAAAGTTTATTTTGTCACATTTGATTTATTAAAGCTTATATATGTGTAATTATGTATAGCACTGCACTATCTTTTTATTTATTGACACATACCTAGTATCAAGGGTATAGTGTTCAGCTGCTGAATTTATATGATCCAAGCACAGATCAATTTCTTCTTTTTTTTTTCTTTGGGATAAATGTCTAGTCGTTTTGCATACCTGGATCATGCCATTTTGTCCTTCTTGACTGAGTTGCTCTAGTGTAAGGTTGGGAGCCACTGATGAGTAGACAGTTTTGTAGTTGTGTTGTCAAAGGTTATCCATTGAATTGACCTCCAAGCTTTGACAGGTCTTTCCATACATTAAGATTTTTGGTTTTAAACAACTCCAGTGCAGATGTGACTGTTTTTTTCCTGCTGGGAGTTTAAACCTCTGCTCCAGTCTCCGACCTCCTAAATAATTTTTCTCCTAGGACCAAGCTTTATTTGGATATCTTGTTCTCAAGCCCGATAAGTTTTATAATCCTGCTGGTAAAACATACCCATAGCAATGCTCCTATTGCTATGCCCCACTGTGGCAAAAGTGCTTTCTGGCGATACACTGTTGTCTTTTCAGTGATGTCTCCCCCACACATAACATTTTGCACAAATGCCAAAAAATTTCACTGCGGTCTCATCAGATCTGAGAACCATTACTATGCTTGCATTTTCTTCTACATGCCACTTGCTATACTCCTCTTGGCATTTAATGTCTTTTTAATTTTTTATTTTTGCTGCTGCCCCTTTACTGTCCAAACAACAGATGGAGGTATTTTCTCCAACTCTGCTGTGTTCCTGCTGCAGTGGTGTTGAAAGTTGCAGTGGTGTTGTGGTTTCATGAACAGCTTTGGTAGATAAAACATGAACGCATGTACAGTATGTATTTGATAAACTAAAGAGAATATTTGTAAAGGGCACTAATCCACAGCACTTGGCCTTTCAATGATCTGACATTAGTAAATAGAAATGCGTTTCCTTGCTGCACTTTGCACATCAACACCCCTATTTATGCTGTCTGATAACATAAGCTTAATTCTGTGTGTGTATATCCTAATTCGTATGGTATGACAAATGCAGGCCTCTAGCAAATATATACATAACCAACAATACACAACAGGCCTCATATCATAAGGAAGTTATTATTTTAGCATTGTACTTTTTATTTTTAGGAAAAAAACTGAAAGTTTTAAGAAATCTGTCTGACATATGGGCAAGGTGTGAAAATAACACTCCCAGAATATTTAATATTTTTTCAATACCTTTGAAATTGTGGTTTTACTTACAGCACAGAACTCTTACTCTTTCTCATTGCCAGTTGCAGAGAGGGACAGATGTCACCCTACACCCATAATAAAAATCAGAGCACAGCTCCCTGTTAGCTAGGATTACAACTGTGACCCGGTATGTGATAGAGATATAAAAATGTCATAGGACTGAGCTGTGATTTATAGAGCAAAAAAAGTTTTAAATACTTATAAAAAATACTTTATTTTACATATTTCAGAACAGAAAAAATGTACAATAGCTTGTAAAGAAATTGTTAAGTACTAGGAAGTATTTGAATATTTCAGAAGATTCGAGGTTTCCTCCAGCCTAAAAAGTAAATGTAAAAAGGCAAGTTAGGTTGTGCACATACTGTACAACAGTGTAAAATGATTTCAATTAATTTCTCATAATAAATACATTTTCTCATGCAGGATAGATTCCAGGTTGCAGTCATAACGCCTATGAATAGGTTTAGGGAGGAAGAAGGGGGGGGGGGGGGTGCTAGGTCAAAGTAATTATGTAGTATCACATGACAGAACATCTTTCCCAACCCCAAAAGCTTACAAGTGTTTTCTTCTTTATATGAAAAGTGGACACTTCTGCTTCTCTTCCTGTCTCTTGGCTGGGACCCAAGAATTAGGAAGGGCAGAAAATGTTGCTAGGCTGCAGACAGCCACAAAAAGACAAAAGAACATTTCATTCATATTTAAAGTAGGTTGCTATCCCCTTGCCAGATGCAACAGAACATAACCTACTGGAGAGGTGTATAGGCTCCAGCAACTCAAAGCAGCAAACTGTTAAATAAAATCTCTGCTTTTATTTAAGAGTTTAAAGCCATTATAGGCAATTCACCCAGCTTATGTGCTTCACTCAGGCATGGTCTTAGTCACAACACAGACATTAGTCCTAAGTAGAGCGAATTGCCCAGGTTATATAAAAACAAACTTTTAACTTATGAAATGGATTTTTGCGGTGCGGATATTTACACACTTGAAGCGGTTGGATACCTGCAGAAAAAAACAAAAACTGTAAGGCAAAAGGAATAATGAGCTAGCATGCACCGCATACTAGCTCCTTATGAAATACTTACCTTTAGTACAAGGCGTCTGTATCTAATCGCGGTCCACACCGAAGGAGATGACATTTTGTCCTCAGCGTCTCTTCCAGGTTCCACGCTCCAGTGCTTGAATGGCCGGAAGAGCGATGAAATCACGCATGTGCGTGGGAGTCTTTAGCCGGGCATTCACAGCGCATGCGTCGCTGACGTCAGCGGCTGCATGCAAAAGTGAATATCTCCTAAACCATATAGGTTTAGGAGATATTTATTTTACCTACAGGTAAGCCTTATTATAGGCTTACAAATTACAAAAAACACTGCGCTATCTCCAGTAAATCAGCCGCTGACACACTAAACGTGGAAATCTTAGTAGGATCAATTATAAAGAAAAGTGCCGCGCTAAATATAATAAATGTTTGTGCAAACACCTACACAAAAATTATAAACTCATATGAATATGGGTGACATCTATAGCAGTTCAATATGTGTATATAAATTACACGTGAAGCAATAATACACTCAAAATAAATCAAAAAAGTCCTTCTATGAACTGTCCGTGGAAAGGATGAACAACAGCCACCCCTTTTTTTCCTTTTACGTGAAAAGTGAATGAAAAGAGTCCATCAAGGAATCCAAAAAAAGTGCACAATACACCATTATGTAATTACCACCACCTGGAACAAATTCAAGGCTTACCAGATGCCTCTGACCCAAACAGGCATATGCCCGAAGGATCGACACAGCTTTGTTATGAATTGATTGAATGGTCTCGTGAGGTATAGACCGGGTTAGTGCAAAAATTCCTCCAAATCAAACACGGATGTCAGACTATCCTCCAATTAGAAGAGCAGACCACACTCCACCAAAAACGATCATACGGGATAGAAAGATGGAACCAACATAACGTAATTCCGTAAAACTCATAATTTTATTTATTAAACAGTATCACACTTACATTCCTGTAGTAGATATAGCGCTTTTGTCAAAATAGTTACAGCAGCGAGGTTCTGCCGACGCGTTTCGTCGCCCTGGACGTCGTTTTGGATTCCTTGATGGTCTCTTTTCATTCACTTTTCACGTAAAAGGAAAAAAAAGGGGTGGCTGTTCATCCTTTCCACGGACAGTTCATAGAAGGACTTTTTTTTATTTATTTTGAGTGTATTATTTCTTCACATGTAATTTATATACACATATTGAACTGCTATAGATGTCACCCATATTCATATATGAGTTTATAATTTTATTATAGGCTTACCTGTAGGTAAAAATTTCGAAAATGGGTATACAACCACTTTAATGTTCTTTCAAAGGAGTTTCAATGAATACTAGTACCATAGACACCAGAATCTTATGTACAGGCATAAACATGCTAATACAACAGATATAAAAAAAAAAAAAAACATAAGTCCTCCAGCACTTGACACAATATAGCTCAATCAGTGGTGCAGGGTAATCAGAGAATAAAACATCCAAAAAGAATCAGTGCAGCTGTTAAAAAAACAATGTAGGAAATAAGACATAAGAAGAGAAACCTGGGGAACAGAGCTCGATGGATAAGATGGTGTAGTAGATAATCATGACAGTCTGAAGTGCCATGGATCAAGAATAAAAGTTTATTGTAAAAACAAATGAAAGAAAAATGATAATTAAAAGCATGCAACAATATCACACTGGATCCTCATGGGCGTGGAGGGGTTAACACCAACCAGGTGATGGGGCATGGAGGTGTCTGAACCATGCAAGATGGATGGAGACCTGTTGTGGAAGTTAGGGAAGGATCCTGGGGACCCGGGACTGGACTGGCGAGTGGTGTAGATGTGACTGCCATCCACGGTGAAATGGTATGCAGGAAAACCAGGCTGAAAGGCCTGGGCTGCAGGCTGGACATGGCTATATGGTTTCACTGGCATCTGATGAGGAAGCGGCCAGTGTGAGAAGCCCAGCTGACAGGTTGTTGTGGCTGGATGACGTGTGGTGCTGGCAGGGGGTGTGGAGAAGGTTGGGTGGTCTGTGGATCTGGTGGAATGCACGCTCTGTTGCCGTGACAACGCATTTCATGAGCATACCAAAGGCCTGCAGCCCAGTTTTCCTGCAGTCCATTTCACTGTGGACAGCAGTGACACCTACACCACCCGCAGATGCTTTCCGGTCCCAATCCCCCAGGATCCTTCCCTTCCTTCTGCACCAGGTCTCCATCCATCTTGCATGGTTCAGAAGCCCACCGTGCCCCATCACCTGGTTGCCCGGGTTGGTGTTAACCCCTCAATGCCCATGGGGATCCAGTGTGGTATCGTTACATGCTTTTAATTATCCTTTGCTTTAATTTGTTTTTATAATAAACTATACTCCATGGTGCTTCAGACTGTCATGAGTGCTGTTCCCCAGATTGCTATGCTAATACAACAGGCCTCCTAGAAGAGGTTTCATATAAGTATGGCACTGTTACAAGAATAGTGGAGGTAAATAGTCTAAATTAAGCATGCAATTGGATTTTTCTAAATAAAAAGAAAGAAAAAAATTCTCTTTATTTTAATTGTTAAAGTTCTTAGATCTTTAGTCAAAAAATGTAAAAACGCAGACAAAAATCAAACAGCAAAATAGTTTGCAGGGGTTGGGGTTTACTAAAACTGGAGCACACAGAATCTGGTGCAGTTGTGCATGGTAACCAGCTTCTAACTCCAGATTGTTCAATTAAAGGCTGAACTCCAGGCAATTTTTTTCAGCCCATGCAGTGGAGCTGAGTTGAGTTGAGTGATATCTTGAGTTGAGAGGTATCTTAATATAGCGCGGTCTTAACCCGAAGGGTCCCGACACACTGCATGTGTTAAGAGCTTGTTTTTGTCTAGGGGTTCAGGTGAAATATACTCACCTAATCCTCCCAGTCCTTTTGGTTCCTGAACAAATGTCTAACTTTCTTCAAAAAGTTTTCGCACTTTTCTTTTTTAAACTCTATTAGAGCCACTTGACCTCTAAACGATTTACCCACCTTCATGAACAGGTAATTTTTTGCTATATGGCACTGTGTAACTTTAACTGACAATTGCGTAGTCATGCAACACTGACATTTGTATTATTTTTTTAACACAAATAGAGCTTTTGGTGGCATTTGATCACCACTGTTTTTTTGGGGGTTTTTTTTGTGCGCTATAAATAAAAAAAAATCTAAAATTTTGAAGAAAAAAAAAAAAACACTTTTACTTTCTGCTATTAAAACCTATCCAATAAAAAAATATAAAAAAAATCAAATTGCATCATAAATTTAGGCCAATATGAATTCTGCTATATATTTTTGGTAAAAAAAATAAGTGTATATTGATTGGTTTGCAGAAAAGTTATAGCATCTACAAACTATATCTACTGGAGTTTTTATTCATTTATTTTTATATTGGTAATGGTAGCGATCAGCGACAAAGCGGGACTGCGATAGTATGGCAGGCAATCTGATCCTGACATTTTTGACACATTGGGGTTGATTTACCAAAGAGAAATCCAATTTGCACTTTGAAGTGCAGCCGCTTTAGATCTGAAATGAGGGGAAGCTCTGCTGATTTTATCATCCAATCGTGAACAAGGAAAAATGTTTTTTTTTTTTCATTTTGTTTGCATGTCCCCCTCAGACTGTACTTCCAAGTGCACTTGCAGTGCAAAATGGATTTGCCTTTAGTAAATAAACCCCAGTGGGAACCAGTGACACCAATTCAGTGATCGCTGCTAAAAATATACACTGTCACTGTACTAATGATACTGGGTGGGATGACGTTAAACATCAAGAGCAATCAAAGGGTTTATAATGTGCCTAACCAGTGTGTGTGTGCGTGTGTGTGTGTGTGTGTGCGCGCGTGTACTGTGAGGTGCTTTCACTAAAAAGGGATGTGCTGGTTTTTATTCCCTGCTCTGCAGGAAGCCAAAAATGGACACATCAACGCTGACAGGACAGAGATCTGTATTATTTACGTTAACAGAGGTCTGTCCAGTCTTCCTCCTCACTGATCAGAGGGTGCTGGCGGGCAATCATTGGCTGGCACCCGCTGATTGGGATGTGCTGTAACTAATCACAACACAGCTGGTGCGTGTGCGTCCGCTACCCGGAGGTGCCAGATCACGTACTAGATATATGATCCGGCACAGGAGAGCCGCTCTGCCGCTGTACTGCTACGTGAGGCAGTCATCAGGCGGTTACATATAAAAAGTGGGGAGGCTTTTTGAAGACCCTTCATATATTATGTATATCTAAAACTACTACTGCAAATCATGAGAAGTCTTTGAATGTATGAACAGGCAACTTACATTTTAGCTAATCGATCTATTCTCTGTTTTGTTGGCTCCTGTTAAGGGATACAATAAGGTTAGTTGTTTAAAGTATGCATAAAAAAAAAAAAAAAAAAAAATGTATGACAAAGACTAAACAGTAGGCAAAAGGCTTGGGAGTAAGTCAAGAAACACATAAAAAAGCTTACACAGTTGAACACAGGACACAAAAAGTTTAAATTAATTTTTTTTCTTCGATAGCCACAAAGGATATAAATCCAGTTTGTAAGCACCAAATGCCTTTGAATATCCAGCTATTACTTTGTAGGGACATCATTACTGTGCTGAACATTGCCTAAGCAAAGCTACAGGATGAATCCAACAGGTCCATGTGCTACAGGCTGCCCGCAGAAAATTACAGCACTAATTAGCTGCTGGATCCCTTTTACACAGGCGGCAAAAGGGGTCAGCACCCTCCCCAGGCTCTCTCAACCCCCTTCCCTTTATTTAGCCCTTGGGGCACTATTCCACCAACTGACACCAATCATAGGGCACCATTCTCCCTATTGACACCATCAATGGGGCACTGTTCCTCCCAATTAAACCAATGATGGTTCACTCATGCCAGGGCATTTTCTACTCCCACTGGCCACAGCCCCCTCCTCCCCCCAAAAAAAGCCTAAAGGACCGTTACCTGGCCCCTTGCTTAGTAAGTTTGGAGACCACTGGTCTAAGCAATCGGAAAAAATGAATATGTAGTCACTTCTGGTTTTGCCAGGATGTAAAGCATTGGATCAAACCAATCTTTGTTTTATCGGATGCTTTTAAAATGCAGAGGAGAAAGGAGAATAGACCCAAAATCTCTCAGTTAAAAAGGACCGGTCACTGCCCATGCCATCAAAACGGATGCTGTTCCCTTGTGATAGCAATAAAGTTGATAACAAAAAGAAAGAACAGCATTTAAGGTCGCCCCCCTCTGGTTACACGCAATGGAAAACGCATGCATCAGTCCTGCACGAATGTAAACAGCAATCACACCAGACCTCTTGTGTAAATATAAAGTGGTAACCTGTGTTACCTATAGATAACTTAATGTACTGTATTTTGTTGCTGTTCCACAGGCGTGTGCAATTTTACAGCATGACATGTTTGCCATTTTTTCACTCACCGTAACATCTATATTTTACCCAAAATTTGGGTATTATATTCTGTTTATGTGCATTAAAATTCATTAAAAGTGTATTTAAAAACAAATTTCTGTACAAATACCGCGTGACAAGAAACTGCAGTATAGGCCTGGTCTTAAAGTGGTTAAACAAACTGCTGCAGATATAAAGAGAAAGCACCTAGATTGTCTGCATATACCTGTGGCAACTTTAAAAAGCCTTCAGATACGAGCAAACAGTGAGCCATTACGACAGACTAACCCACAGCTCTTCCTCCTGATGGCAAATCTTGCAAACCCCTTTGTACCTCTTACACATTCCAACTGCCCGGTGACTTGCAAACTCCAAGCTCTGGTATTTTTATCATATGTACAGGCTGTTTTAAGCTGCTGTTCTAGGTCCCGGCACCATATATCTGCATCACCTTTTTTTGTTTGAGAGACTGTTTAAAACAACTGGCAGGTTTGCTTTAAAGCATAAAAACACTTAGTGAAATAATCTCTTTCTTAATTACCAAGCACTATCTTCCTGAAGGACTTAAGTAAAATAGAATTTTTGTACATAATGAAAATAAAATTTCTCTCAGTCTATTGGGAGATACAGCTATTGTTTGAACATCAACCATGTATATATTGTCTCCAGTGCCAAAACAGTGGCAGTGGAAACTGAACGACACGTTGATCCAAACACCCGAGGTGGTGGACGAGGTCTCAATGCAACTGAGGATTTTTTTTTCCTCTAATGCTGACACAGGCAGCGACCCCCTGGTGGTGTGGGAGGCCCATAAGTGCACCATCAGAGGGATTCTAATAAAAATTGGCACTCGCCTCAAGAAGGCGAGAGCTCAACAAACCATAGACCTCCTGGGGAAATTAGAACCTTGGAATCCCTTCACAAGCAGTCACTAGCCACTCAGGCGTTACAGGAATTAACAACTGAGAAATCAGCTCAAATCATTGGCCTTGGACAAGGCTAAGGCAGTTATAGCTAAATGCAGATGTTCATTCTACAAACATAGCAACAAGTGCGGTAAGATATTAGCACGGGCCCTGAAAGTGCAACAAGCACAAGCCTTCATCCCGGAACTTATGAGGGAGGGTGGATCTAAAGCTCTTACAAGAAGTTCTGCGACATTTTGACGCCACATTACCTGGCGGCTTATAAGGAGGCTGGGGAGGGGGCGACCCCTCCAGCGGACTCGTTGCGAGCCTATATCTAGGTTATACCCAAGGAGGGAAAGGACCCCATACTGTGCCAAAATTATAGGCCGATCTCTCTCCTCAACGTGGACCTAAATTTTTTTACTAAGGCCATAGCAATGCGGATGTCCCCGTGGATTCTCTCGCTTGTCCACTCAGATCAGGTCGGATTTGTGCCCTCAAGGGAGGCGAGGGACAATACCACTAAAGCAATTAATCTTATTCATGCCGCCCAACGCTGCTACTGTCGATTGAGGCAGAAAAGGCATTCAACAGAGTACACTGGCCCTTTCTGGTAGAGACCCTTAGACATGTAGGCCTAGGGAGGAGAATGATGAATTGGATTCAGGCTATTTACTCCATGGACCATCGGCCCAAGTAAAAGTCAACGGCCAGCTGTCTTCCCCTTTCAATATAGCCAATGGTACGAGGCAAGGCTGCCCGCTGTCCCCACTGATATTTATCCTCTCCCTGGAGCCCTTCCTCCGCACAGTGAGAGACAATCCTAACATATCGGGATTCCATGTAAACTACTCCCTATCCCCTAAAATGGCAGCCTTTGCTGATGACTTACTGTTTTTCATTTCCAATCCCCTAGTATCGATGCCAAACTTACTATCGGAACTGGAGAAATATGGAGGCGCTATCCTTCTTTAAAAGGTCAACTTCCAGAAGTCAGAGGCACTGGGGATCTCGATACCACCCTCCCTATGTGTCCTGCTGCAAGCAGATTTCCCCTTCAAATGGGCGAGCTCCCATATTAAATATCTAGGGATCCGCCTCCCCACCAAGGTAGAAGACATCTTGTCCCTGAGTTTCCCCTCCCTGCTGGCAGACATTAAAAAGGACCTGCAGAGGTGGCAGACAGGTCTGTTCTCATGGTTTGGGAGATGTAGTATAATCAAAAAGAACATCATGCCCCGGCTGCTATACCACCTGCAGGCCCTCCTGGTTAGGGTCCCAAACTCTTTTCTATGAAAAGTAACCCTAACACTGAATGTGTTCATTTGGGCAGGGAAACCCCCGCGATTAGCCCAGTCCATCTTAAGCTTACCAAAAGCATTAGGGGGAATGGCCCTACCGGACGTGGCACTGTACCACAAGGCCTGTCATCTGACAAGGGTTTTTCGACTGGTGTCAACACGGGACACTAAAACAATGGATACAAATAGAGCAGCACCTGGTTGGTATAGACTTGGAGGTATTGCCTTGGTGCCATAAAGGCCTGTCAGAGCGGGTAATGAAACATTCTGCGGTAGGAGAGACGTGGCGACTGGTTCAAAAATCTTTCAGCACACACTCTATTGCACCCAACCCCTCGCCAATGACACCTATAGTAAGAAAAACCCAGATTTCCCACCGGGAATGAGGGACGCCAGATTCCAGGTCCTGAAAAGGTATGGACAGACACCAACTGTGCCATTTCACCAGAAATGGACAGTGGATGACCAGAGAAAACATACTGGAGGATCCTCTCTTGGTTAGCCTCCCATTCTGGCAAAAAGTCCAACTTTACCACTTTATCAAGTGTCAGTCCTCTCCCAGGCAGTTCCTAAGACCCCTGACACCCTTCGAGCTCTTATGCTCAGAGCAAGAGCCAATATGCCACACAACTTAATTAGCATATCAACTGCTGATCTCTCCCCCCAAGGGATCCAGACCTCCCTGTATAGCTAGTTGGGAAAGGGATCTGGGAATGCAGTTCACCGAGAAGCAGGATGAGAGAATACTACTCTTCACATCTAAAACATCCATCAGTGCCAACCACCAAGAAGCAGGATTCAAAGTCCTGTCACAATGGTATTATACCCCAGTTTGACTGCGCAGGATGTTCCCCCGGTGCTTGGACTTATGCTGGAGGTGTGGGGAGGAGGCGTGCACCCTTCTCCACATCTTTTGGTCGTGCAGGCTACTTACCCCTTTCTGGACGGAGGTACACCATATTATTCAGATGTTCACGGACCGGAGCTTGCCCAGGACCCCCCGAGTTTTTCCTAATTCGCCACCACGACATACCAAGTAAAGCCTACCGGCAGTCCATTGTTCCCCTACTGGTTACAGCGGCAAAAAGTTGCATTTCCCTCTTCTGGAAGAGGAAGGAGCCTCCGGGGGTGGCACTATATTTGAGGAGGTCAGCGGAGATATATAGAATGGAAGACCTGGTGGCCACGATAGGGGTCTCAGAACAGTTTCTCAAGAAGTGGTTCTATTGGCTCAAATTTTTCTATTCAGAAGAATACGCAAGGCTGATGGCCGAAATGTAAAGGGGCGAAGTTGCCCGATACAATTGCAGAGCAACCGAGGATGGGTCTGGGAGGAATACATGTTAAAAATAAGGTTAGACTTTTACACAGGAGAAGAAAAAATGTCTGTCGGCCTAGGAAACACGCAATATACGGGAGGCATACGGGTAGTAGGGGTGGTTATCCTGGGTTGATCTACAGTTTTTTGGTTCAGTATAACCTAAGTGAATAATGTCAGGTGTCCCTTAACGGACAAAAAAAAAAAAAAAAGGATGTTTTCCACCATGCTAGATGTTTGTTGTAATTTGCAGCACAGTTTTCTACAATTATTATTACTATACACCGCACATTGGACTAAAACATTCATGGTATCAGGGACCAATCTACATTGTTGGGGGGATCAAGTACATACCTGGTACAGAGGTAAAATTAACCACTGACAATACAAAATTTCACATGACAGATTAGCCACAAGGTTGTATAGTCTCCTTTAGACTTAAAACATTATGCTCACATTTCTGTACACTGTTCATTAGTGTCAATAACCGTTATATCAGCACAACTCAGAAAACATTTATATATGGTAATGCTTACTTGTTCTTTTGACCTCGGAATGGAATTCACTGATTCATTGCCCAGTTTGACTTACCTTTAAGTCTTCTGTCAAGCAGCTAAAATTGATGTCATTGGTTATGGGAGATGTGTCTGCAGATAGCAGGGAATTGTATCCAGACGACTGACGATTGCTTTCTGGTATATTTACCTTGGTGTGAAAATCTGCGAAGAGATGTTAATTTAAAATAACCTGTCTGTTTACCGTGTCACCAATCAAACAACTTGATTTACTGTATTCAGAATGTACATGCAATGTTTACATGAAATGCTACTGTTACTGGTCTGTGTGGAGCATTCTAAGCAATTCTTAGTGTTAAATTATAGACACAGAGCAGTAGCAAGTAACCCAGACAACATGAAATCTAAACCTTGCACTTAAGAATGTGCTGCAGATCACAGTGAAGATAAGGAAACCGCTAACACTATTAATAGATAAAAAGTAGACCAGTGTTAGTTTAAAACTGTGACATATTATTTTTACATAATAAAACACTTCAAGACATTTTAAACACTTGTTAACAAAACTAATATAACATTAATAGGTTATTAAAATCATATGGTTGTACAAAAATTGAAAGTTCCTTTTATAAGAGATGCTATTTAACAATCTTGTCACTAGATGGCAGTAGAGCTGCATTCTGCCAGTAATAGAGTAACAAGAGCTATTAACACACAACAAAGATGTACTGTAAAATCAATGGGAACACTGATATGATTTTATTTTCCATTTTTAAAGTATTGCAAACGTCATTGTGCAACACAATCTGACTTTGATTTCACTAAGAAGCTCAGAAATCTGAAAAATAAATCGGTGTTGTGTTCTCGGTTATCCTTTTCTCAGCATGCACTGTCACATCCAATGAAATACATGTATTTTAGGAGGAGCAAAGTGATTATTCCAAAGAATCCTAAATGCCTGCAGTTCTGAGAAGGATCCTGGATCAAAAGCATAAGCAACTGCAAACACAAAAAACTATATATTTGTGTGTACCATTCATAAGAACCCCTCATTATTACATTTTTGGTTTTATGTAGATTTTAAATAAACAATAATGAAATGTAATAATATGCAATACATTCCCCACAAGAATAGAAGTTGCATAGTGGTTTTCCTGAGAGACATATCACTTGATATTAATTACTGGCCTAAACATCAAAAATGTAACTTTGTTCCCAAGGAAATGCAGATTTAGCCTGCTTGTGTTTTTGCTGTGTTTCCAGTGCGTTTCTGGTGTTTTTCCTGGGTGCCTATTACCCAGCATACACCTGTGAAACTTAGACATGCGACTCTAAAAACACAATGCAGGTGCGCTTTTTTATTCATTTTAGCGGTGACCTGCCTTGCAGCATGCTGTACTTTTCAAAATGCACTGCGCCCGCAGCACAGTAGTGTGAAGAGGATTTAAAGGGATCGCGTTTTTAGAATGGTAAAAATGCGTCAGTTTGAAAGTAGCCTAAAGTACAAGATTACTTTTAGTGCCTTTAAATAATTGCCACCCCCACCCTAGTGCTGCCTACTCTGTTAAACACTGGTCTTCCTCCATTTCAGTAATCTTCTGCCCTGGCCAACACTATGCAGTCTTTCTCCTGAAAAAGTAATCGGTGACGCCTTTTCCAAGTGCCGCTGCCCCATTTCCTTCTGGCGAGCTGTACTCCTTCTATGTGGATAATTGCAGCAGGGCCGCACAGTGAAGATTGCTGGAATGGGGGGGGGGGGGGGAGAGATACGTATTTAACCTAGCAGGCTGCACTCAAGGAGGCAGGGGCAATTAGGTAAAGTTCAAGTAAAACATACAGATACATAGAAACACACAATACAATCCCATTTACTTACACTTCATTTACAAGACACTTACCTGAAGAAATCTCATTTGTTATCCTGCTGGATGTACGTTCTTCACTAATAGAAGCAAATTCTGCTGTCAAATCTTTCTGAAAACAGAAAACATTATGTTTAATGAATACAATATTATTAGAATTTAATTCAGCTGCAAAGTCAGGAGGAATATTTTATGTGTAGTATTAGCTTTATGCTTCCAAGAGAAATATTTAAAGTGGAACTCCGAGATAAATAAAAGAGGCATGTGTATTCTTACTTATAGATGTTGGGAGTTTAATAAGACCCGTGGCCACTCATTAAAATTAGAAGAAAGGGTTTAACCTTAAACTACGTAGAGGGTTCTTTACTGTATGAGCGCCAAGGATGTAGAATTCCCTTCCACAGGCAGTGATCTCAGCGGGGAGCATCGATAGTTTCAAGAAACTATTAGATAAGCACCTGAACGACCACAACATACAGGGATATACAATGTAATACTGACATATAATCACACACATAGGTAGGACTTGATGGACTTGTGTCTTTTTCGACCTCACCTACTATATGTTCGTGCTTTGTTTATTTCTTACAGATCGGTCCAGAAATCAAGTGTGAGACTTTGTCTATGTGATGAAGCTTTCCGCAATCAAGATTGGTCACTGTTCTTCTTTCTATGTGTGGGGTGAATGGTCTTGTACTATGCCCTACTCCTCCCACAGCTCTGCTCTCTGCATAAGTGGAGTACAGCGATTAGGTCACCACTACTTTTTTTATATACTATCTGGGTTTGCAAAAGCATTTAATGCCCACAACATTGATTTATGTCTTCGTAGCCATCAGGAATAGAATTCAATAAAAGTGTTTGTGTCCAGAGTGTAGCTCTAAAGTTCAACTTCAATAAGCTTTAAAATAGCTTACTTTCCCTACATGTTAAGAATCTAATGATCATTTAGTCTAGGGACATGTAATAGAAGGGACTACTGCTTGCCTTACTTCTCAGTCCACTGACTTCTCCAATGCTGGTTCTGGTACGGACTACTAGTTACATGAAGATGTTCCTCTTGTCCGGGTCATGTGGCTGCACCCTCCAAGGTCGTCACATACAATGCAGGACCATAGGCTAATGCTAGTCTTACATTGTATGTGATGACGCTGAGGGGGCACCCGCATTAAAGGTCTGGAGTCAAAGTGAAGATTGCCAGTTTTCATGGGACTGACAAATAAGGCAAAATATTCCTCTGGATTACCGTAGGCCAGTTTACCATCCTTCAGGCTCTCTGGGGGCCAGAATGTGGCCAGTGTAAGTAGAAAATGTTTGGCTTCAACGGGAGCATACAATGCTTCATCAATGGTATTAGTGGGAGCAATAGAGTGAATTGTTGGTATCAAGGAAAGGAATAGTGCCCTATCATTGGTGTCAGTGGAAAGAATGGTGCTCCACTGTTGGTGTCAGTCTGAGGATTAGTCCCACGTATTAGGAGAGGGAATAGTGCCCCATCATTGGTGTCAGTGGAGGGAATGGTGTCCCATTTTGGTGTCCAAGGGCCGGTTAAAGGAAAGCAAAGGGCCCCCGATGCCCCAGTTTGGAAGCCACTGCATTAGACTAAACAAGCATTAAAACCACAATCATATGAGGAAAGGGATGCTGGTACTGCATTTTACATAATGGCTTCAATGGCCCATCTACATTCCTGAACTACATTAGTGTCTTCATTTTTGGACTGGAAATAGATTCTTCTGTGTATTTTTTTCTACATTTAATGCTAATGACAACACTTCCCATGCGTTCCACCTTTCCTAGCATGAAAGAGTAATGCAATGCTTGATCTATAGGTAAAATCTGAAAAAATGTTTACAGAACACACACAAATTACTTATCCCTTATAACACAACTAAGTCTGGAATGTAAGGACTCATCTGCCTTTACATTTAAATACACATTGATGCCTGTACACTAGCTAGCCATTGTTTTAATGGTTCTAGTTCACATCTGTGAAATGTGTTGACTTGCATGTACCACACTAGGAAAGGTGTGATGGAAACCCTCTGTCATGCATTAACAGTTTACATTTTAGAAACTTAAAAATGTCTCAAACCAAACAGTGGGTACTTCCCTTTAGTATAACCTGTAATTTATTAAATACACTAAAAAGCGGATTTGTTAAAGACAATATTTTTTGTTTACTTGAACATGGTTTGACATACAGTCATAATACGATTGCCCACTGGAAAAGGCCTCTGTGCAAATCAAAACCATGCTCAGATAAGGCATACATTTGTAGAGTGGGTCGGGAGAGCCCAAAATCAGATATACCACAGGATGGCAAAATAATGGTTGATCTCAGGGAAATTTTCTAACCTTTCCAATCTCTTTTACCCCCAAAATGTAAAGTCAGCTGGAAAAATGACTTGATCAGACAATGACGATGTCATTACATATTTTTTTATTTTATTTTGCAGACCTTTTTTGAGTGTATCAATCGGTCTGTTTCTAGAAGAAGAACACGACTGAGAAGGTTGTTCCAGTCACTCTCATCGATGACCAATTTCCCTTTCATACTATTCTCCAATGTCTGCAGTCTCTCTTCCATCCAATTAAGTCGTGTGAGTTTCTCCTGACATTCAGTAAGCTGTGCCTTCAGAAAATCTATCTGTGCATCCTTTGTTACCTACAAGAAAACAACTGATATTACATTTCAGACTAGTTTATATCATGTAAAAGGAAATACTATGCAGTTTAAAAGCCATCTCCACCTATGATTTTCTGCCTAATTAAAGTGGAAGTTCACCCAAAACCTAACTAACTCTAAACCTACTGGCAGCCACATTCTAAAAACAAATCTATCTAGCTATGTAAAGAAGAAATTGTTATACATACCTTTTCTGAAGTAGATCCAGTCCGGTCTCCAGCAGCGGCTAATGTGTGCAGGAGAGAACCGACAAATGCCTGGGAAATGACGTCACCCATTGACTTACTGGGGCTTCCATTGTTGGCTGCCTTTCCTGCATACTCCCACACACTGACAGCTCAGTGTGGGACAGGACCAGAGCTGCTGCAGAACAGGTAAATATCTGGACTTTTTCTTTCTCGTTTTTTTTTATAAGCAGAGAGGGAACGTCCCCCCACCATCTTCCATGGTTTTCTTGGGCTCTCCTGTCCCAACAGGGAACCCGAGAATAGAACCGGTGGTTCAGCCAGCTGACCATAGAGTTGATCAGAGACCAGAAAGGCTCCAATCATCTCTATGGCCTAAGAAACCAGAAGCTACAAGCATGTCATGACTTAGATTTTGCCGGATATAAACAGCGCCATTGGGAAAACATTTTGTCACAACGATCGTGGTGTGGTTAGATGCTTTGGGGGAAGAAGAGTCCCCTATTCTCACGCGCAAAGGCGAATGCAAGCGTCGGTCTGGTGCCATATGTAAACAGCAATTGCACCATGCATGTGAGGCATCACAGCAAAGGTCAGATCAAGGGCAGTAATTTTAGCAGTATACCTCCTCTGTAGATCTAAAATGGTAACCTGTAAAGGCTTTTAAAAATGTTACGCCCTTATATTCCATGGACTCAACATTTCTCTCATCAAATAGCTTGGGGTGTCTACTTTCCAAAGTGGGGTCATTTAGGGGGGGTTGTGCCATCTTGGCATTTCATGGCCTTCAAAACTGTGATCGGTAGTGGGGAGTGAAATCAAAAATTTACACCCTTAGAAATCCTGAAGGCGATGATTGGTTTTCGGGGTCCTGTACACGGCTAGGCTCCCAAAAAGTCTCACACATGAAGTATCCCCATACTCAGGAGAAGCAGCACAATGTATTTTGGGGTGTATTTCTACATATAACCATGCCATGTGTGAGCAATATATCATTTAGTGACAACTTTGTGCAATTTATTAATTTTTGTCATTTTTCAATCACTTGTGACAAAAAAAAAAAACACACATTCATTCAATGGGCTCAACGTGCTTCTCAGCAATTTCCTTGGGGTGTCTACTTTCCAAAATGGGTCATGGAGGGGGGGGGTTGTACTGCCCTGCCATTTTAGCACCTCAAGAAATGAGGTAGGCAGTCAAACTAAGGCTTCATGCACACGAGACGCAGATGCAAACGCTGCTGGACACATGTTGAAACCGGCGTTTAGAAACGCGCGTTTTGCCGCGATTTTTACCGCGATTTAGCGACGTTTTACCGCGTTTGCGTCTAGAAGCGTTTAGTTAAGCTAACATTATAGACCCTCCCCAGCTCAAAAATTAACTATTTCAGCAATTTTGTGAGACCAGAGTGAGTAGCAGCAGCTGTGAGAGCTGCAGTGTACTTGTATTTAGCGTGTCACTTGCCACGGCACCTGCCACAAGTTGTGGATTGTCCACTTGCCACGTGACTTGCCACATCACCTGCCACGTCACTTGCCATGTCATCTGCCACAAGTTGTGGATTGTCCAACTGCCACGTCACCTGCCACAAGTTGTGGATTGTCCACTTGCCACGTGACTTGCCACATCACCTGCCACGTCACCTGCCACAAGTTTTGGATTGTCCACTTGCCACGTCACTTGCCACGTCACTTGCCACAAGTTGGGGATTGTCCACTTGCCACGTCACCTGTCACAAGTTGTGGATTGTCCACTTGCCACATCACTTACCACAAGCTGTGGATTGTCCACTTGCCACGTCACTTGCCACGTCACCTGCCACAAGTTTTGGATTGTCCACTTGCCACATCACTTGCCACGTCAGCTGCCACGTCACTTGCCACAAGATGTGGATTGTCCACTTGTCACATCACCTGCCACATCACTTGCCACATCACCTGCCACGTCACTTGCCACGAGATGTGGATTGTCCACTTGCCACGTCACTTGCCACGTCACCTGCCACGTCACTTGCCACGTCACCTGCCACAAGTTTTGGATTGTCCACTTGCCACGTCACTTGCCACGTCAGCTGCCACGAGATGTGGATTGTCCACTTGCCACCTCACTTGCCACGTCACCTGCCACGTCACTTGCCACGTCACCTGCCACAAGTTTTGGATTGTCCACTTGCCACGTCACTTGCCACGTCACCTGCCACGTCAGCTGCCACGTCACTTGCCACAAGATGTGGATTGTCCACTTGTCACATCACCTGCCACATCACCTGCCACGTCACCTGCCACAAGTTGTGGATTGTCCACTTACCACGTCACTTGCCACATCACCTGCCACGTCACTTGCCACGAGATGTGGATTGTCCACTTGCCACGTCACCTGCCACAAGTTTTGGATTGTCCACTTGCCACGTCAGCTGCCACGTCACTTGCCACAAGATGTGGATTGTCCACTTGTCACATCACCTGCCACATCACCTGCCACGTCACCTGCCACAAGTTGTGGATTATCCACTTGCCACGTCACTTGCCACATCACCTGCCACGTCACTTGCCACGAGATGTGGATTGTCCACTTGCCACGTCACTTGCCACATCACCTGCCACGAGATGTGGATTGTCCACTTGCCACGTCACCTGCCACGTCACTTGCCACGTCACTTGCCACGTCACCTGCCACAAGTTTTGGATTGTCCACTTGCCACGTCAGCTGCCACGTCACTTGCCACAAGATGTGGATTGTCCACTTGTCACATCACCTGCCACATCACTTGCCACATCACCTGCCACGTCACCTGCCACAAGTTGTGGATTATCCACATCACCTGCCACGTCACTTGCCACGAGATGTGGATTGTCCACTTGCCACGTCACCTGCCACATCACTTGCCACGTCACCTGCCACAAGTTTTGGATTGTCCACTTGCCACGTCACTTGCCACAAGATGTAGATTGTCCACTTGTCACATCACCTGCCACATCACTTGCCACATCACCTGCCACGTCACCTGCCACAAGTTGTGGATTGTCCACTTGCCACGTCACTTGCCACATCACCTGCCACGTCACTTGCCACAAGATGTGGATTGTCCACTTTCCACGTCACCTGCCATGCCACCTGCCACAAGTTGTGGATTGTCCACTTGCCACGTCACCAGCCACATCACCAGCCACAAGTTGTGGATTGTCCACTTGCCACACCACTTTCCACGTCACCTGCCACGTCACCTGCCACAAGATGTGGATTGTCCACTTGCCATGTCACCAGCCACATCACCTGCCACAAGTTGTGGATTGTCCACTTGCCACATCACTTTCCACGTCACCTGCCACAAGTTGTGGATTGTCCACTTGCCACGTCCCTTGCCACGTCCCCTGCCACGTCACCTGCCACAAGTGGATTGTCCACTTGCCACATCACCTGCCACAAGTTGTGGATTGTCCACTTGCCACGTCACCTGACACAAGTTGTGGATTGTCCACTCGCCACGTCACTTGCCACATCCCCTGCCACAAGTGGATTGTCCACTTGCCACGTCCCCTGCCACAAGTGGATTGTCCACTTGCCACGTCACCTGCCACAAGTTATGGATTGTCCACTTGCCACGTCACATGCCAGTCACCTGCCACAAGTTGTTGATTTTCCACTTGCCATGTCACCTGCCAGGTCACTTGCCGCGTCACCTGCCAGGTCACTTGCCACGTCACCTGCCACAAGTTGTGGATTGTCCACTTTCCACGTCACTTGCCACTTCACCTGCCACGTCACTTGCCACAAGTTGTGGATTGTCCACTTGCCACGTCACTTGCCACAAGTTGTGGATTGTCCACTTGCAATTGCAATTGTTTAAAATATTTTTCTAATGGTTTTTCATCATTTGCAATCATTTGAGATTTTTAATGTAAAAAAAAAGGTCACCTTTAAAAACGCATATAAACGCAAACGCGGCTAAATGCGGTAGCGGCGTTTTGCCGCGTTTTACCGCGTTTTGCCGCGTTTTGCGTCTGAAACGTGGACATTTTTGCTTCTGAACGCATTTTTTTGCTTCTGGAAAAACGAGATTAAACGCAACTGCATATAAACGGAAAAAAACGAGACTGTGTGCATGGACACATAGGATAACATTGAATGAGTTCAGGGGCAGTTGAAAAAACTGTCCAACTGCATCTGAACGCGCGTTTAACTGCGTCTCGTGTGCATGAGGCCTTAAAGCTGCGTAAATTCCAGAAAATGTACCCTAGTTTGTAGAAAAAAAAAAGATGTGGTCCAAGGCACCAAAAGTAATTGGCCTCCATCCCAAATTTTAGACAAAGAAAAGGGAAAGGGAAAGTGGTCAGTGGGACTTTAAATAAGGCCAAACACTGTATAAAGTAAACATGTAGGATATAAAACAGTGTTTCTTTTATGGGTTCCAACAAAAAAGGGGGGAATTTGAGTGAGAGATGTATACCAAAAGCAGTCTTGGCAAAGAACATTTTATTATACCATGTGAAATCATGTATAACATATGGAATACCACAAAAATGCATTTTACAGAATCGCATACATGCAGGGTATGCTGAAAATTGCATATAAACATGACACCATGGTAATAGACATAACATAATAACATAATAACATAAAAACAAGTCCTGCACAACATGGGCCACTGGAAGGGCTGAATGATGTTAAAAAGTCTAGAGTAAAACAAAATAAGAGACATAAAATCATCTGTATGGACATCGTAAAGTCCCGCTGACCACTTTCCCTTTTCTTTATCTTTCAAGGGGGTTGCCTGTTCTAGTGACAACTGTCCAACAGGGGATTTCCTGTCACTCCTCAGTGATTCTTCTGGCCTCCGAATGTGTCTCCAGGCCAGGAAATTACCCAGTGGCATATAGGACACAAAATAAAAAAAAATAAAAAAAAACGGGAAATGGATATCAATTATTCCTTACTTTATCCAGAGCTAAAAAAGGTTTGGAAAAAAGTATACATTTTCAGACTGGTATATATTATCCGCATGTATGTGCATAATGATCCCTTGCAAAGTGTAATTAGATATCTATGTCATCAAAATAGAAGGACACTGCACTCTTACCACATCCTCACACTGGCCATCTCCTTCTGATTCAGAGCTTGATATTTCTTCCTGCGTTGAGGACACAAATCTTTCAGAAACTATAGGTAAATCAGCAGTCCCCCTTCCAATGTGTCGTTCCACAAGCATTTTTTTCTGCAAGAGAAAGAACAATTCCTAGTACCCAAGTATTCACAAAGTAAAGATTGACCCAGGACAGAATTTTGACATATAGTAGCCTAAATACCCAGTAAGATGTCCGATTTTATTGTTTTTAAATGTTGTTTCTATGATGTCAGCCTTCAACACTAATCAGGTTGTTTTATCACTATGCTAAGCAGTACATTGATCAAGAGGACCTGTATTTTCCAGCCTACTAAAGTAACATTAAACTTTTTTTTTTACTTTTTTTTTATAAAATATTAAAAAAGGTGTTATATTTACCTGCTCTGTGTAATGGTTTTGCACAGAGCATCATCAATACTCCTCTATTAGGGTCCCCAGACAGCACTCCAGGCTCCTCCTACTCGGCAATTGCCCCCCATAGAAAGATGCTTTCTATAGGAAGCCGCTATGGGGGCACTCATGCAGCCTCGCTCCTGAGCCACTGGTCTGTGTCCATTGATAGACCGGGTGGCTCGGCCTCCCTCATCACATCATTTGATTGATAGCAGTAAAAGTCAATGGCTCCCACTGCTATCAATCAGCCCAGAGAGGAGGAAGACAGCGGCGAGGGCCGCTGCTCTCATGTGCATCGCTGCATCAGACTCAGGAAAGTATGGGGGGGGGGGGGTCTGGGGAGAAAATGAATCAAAAAGGTAAAAAAAAAAAACTTAAGGCTTTAGAAACTCTTTAAAAATTCTACCTACCTTTCTACTGAAGTTCTTCTAATCAAATACGCTAATGATGGGCAAGTGACAAAATGCCAACAAACAAGCCTAGTACACATGGGCCAATATCAGCCGGTTTAGCAAGAAAAGCTAGAGAAAAAAAAAAAATGTAAAAATGTGTCCATTGCGCTTCCTTTGTGGTGTTAAGAAAAAAAAAAAGACCTCTTTCTCTTATCGACAAAATTCCAATAACGCCCATTTTGCACAATGTGTTTTGGTGGCCAAAATTTCGGTGCCTCTAGTGATCAATACTGAAACCAGGGGAAAATTCTAAATAACCAGAACAGGAACAGAAAAATAGGATTTTTGTACTGACCGTAAAATCCTTTTCTCTGCAATTCACCGACCGACACAGCTCCTCTCTAACTAAATGGGTTGTTTAGCCTGCCATTAGGAGAACTAGGCAAAATTGTTACACAATGCACAGAACTTACAGTCCCACCCCAGGGGGGCGGACCCTGTGCTAACAACCCTCCCCGCTGCTCCCAGCAGATTCAGTACGTCAACAAGCAGTATAATGTAGAGAAAAGGAGGGGTGGGTGCTGTGTCGGTCGGCGAATTACAGAGAAAAGGATTTTACGGTGAGTACAAAAATCCTATTTTCTCTTATATTCACTGACCGACAGAGCTCCTCTCTGTAACTAAATGGGACGTCCCCAAGCAGTGCCAAACGAGGGGTGGGAAAAAAACCAGCATTAAAAAACTTCATTCACCATGGCAAGTGGGAACTAGTGAAACTAAACCCACAAAAAAAAAAAAAAAAAAAAAACACACAACACAACAGCAGTGTACGGAAAAAACAGACCGCCATGTAACCGGGCATTCTCAACAGAAGAGATCCCCAACACCGCATCCTTTTTGCGGAAGTAATGCAACAGTGCATTAACAAACAGTACTGCGTTTTTATCGAAAAACCAGGAAAAAACAAACACTCAAATTGCAACTACACGGCCCCCTGCAAAAGTTAGCGGCCAAAACAGGCATCAGCCGATGCACCGACGTCTACCTTGTAGAACTTGGTAAACATATGGAGAGACGACCAGGTCGCCGCCTTGCACACCTGAGCGACAGACGCTTGGTGTCGGAAGGCCCAAGACGTTCCGAATGCTCTTGTAGAGTGGGCCGTGACCGGGAAGGTTGGGCACCTGCCCCTTCAAAGCGTAGGCTTGGACTACAATCTGTCTGATCCACCTGGAAATGGTATCCGACGAGACCGCCATATCCTTCTTTGGACCAGCCACCGAAACAAACAGTGAGTCTGACTTCCGAAAGGGAGCCGTGGCAGACAAGTACCCTTCAGTGCCCTAACCACATCGAGAGCGTGAAGGGCCACCTCTTTGGGGTGCTTCTGCTTAGGACACGACGATGGTAATACAATGTCTTCATTGCATGACAAAGCCGCCAATTCCGAAACCCTCCTGGCCGATGTGATGGCCACTAGGAAAACCACTTTCTGTGAAAGGGTCAACAGGGGAATCTCCCTGATATTCTCAAACGGTGGCTTCTGAAGCGCCAACACCAGGTTCAAATACCATGGGGGTAACGGAGGACGCACCGGAGGGACTAAATGTTGCACCCCCTGAACAAAAGGTACTCACTAATGAGAGGTCGCTGGAAAAAGACAGCCAGAGCTGAAATTTGCCCCTTGATGGTGCTCAACGCCAACTTCTAGTCTACACCTTGCTGAAAAAACAGCAGGATCCTGGATATAGAAAACGAGCGCAGATGCCACCCTATCTCCTCACACATGGGCCTTCCAAGTACGATGGTATATCTTCCTTGAAGAAGATTTCTGCACCCTCAACATAGTTGGAATCACCGAGTCCGACAGACCCCGGTTCCTCAAAACCTGGCTTTCAACATTGGACCTTGAAGTAAGAGGTCCTCCTGCAGTGGCAGCCGCCAGGGAGCGTCTTCTACCAGACGCACCAGGTCTGCGTACCAGGGCCGCTGAGGTCAATCTGGGGGCCACCAGGATTACTGGGACCCCCTTGGCTTCCACTCTGTGCAGCAGGCATGGCAACAGTTTTAGTGGAGGAAAGGCGTAGATCAGCTGGTACTGATCCCACGGAGCCACCAGCACGTCTGACGCATCTGCCCACGGATCCATGGTCCTGGACACGAATCTTGGTACCTTTCCGAACGAGACGGGAGACCAATAGATCCACGTCTGGTGTGCCCCACTTCAGGCACAGCAGCCTGAATATCTCCGGATGCAATGCCCACTCTCCTGGGTCCAGCATCTGTCGACTCAGATAGTCCGCCTGCCAATTTTCCACCCCCGGGATGTAAATGGCCGACAGGGCCGGTACGTTTCGCTCTGCCCACCGAAGTATGTGAGCTACCTCCCGAGCAGCGGCTGAGCTGCTTGTTCCCCCTTGGTGATTTATGTACTCCACAGCCGTGGCGTTGTCTGACTGTATCCTGATCGGAAGCCCTTGAAGACTCAACGTCCAAGCGTGGAGGCACAGCCTGATCGCTCTCAATTCGAGCAGATTGATTGGCAACTTGGATTCCTCCGTTGACCAGAGGCCCCGAGCGGACTGAATCCCCATCACTCCACCCCAGCCGAACAGACTGGCGTCCGTAGTGATCACCGTCCATTTCAGAGGAAGGAACGATTTTCCGGACTGAATCACCGGGGACCTCAACCACCAGATCAGGGAGTCCCTGACTGGTTGGCTCACCCGGATCTGCCAATCCAGAGACAACAGAGATTTGTCCCATTTCATCAATATCTCCTTCTGCAGGACTCTGGTGTGGAACTGGGCATAAGGTACTGCCTCGAAGGAGGCCACCATGAGCCCAAGTATCCGCAAGCAAAAGCGGAGCGACGACCACTTGCGGTTGGTAGATTGACCGCCCCTCTAAGAGTCAGCAATTTGTCTGAGGGGAGAAAAACCCTCACTTCCCTGGAATCCAATAGTAAACCCAGGTACTCCAGACGCTGAGTCGATACAACCACCGACTTCTTTAGGATCAACAGCCATCCAAATTCTTGCAGGGTCTGCATGGTGATCGCCACATCCTCCTCTAATTCTGAGACGGAAGATGCTCTCAGGAGGAGATCGTCCAGGTAACCCACGACCGCGCTGCCTCAGCAACGCCAATACTGGAGCAAGTACTTTGGTAAATACTCGGGGGGCTGATGCCAGGCCAAAAGGAAGAGCCGCAAATTGGTAGTGGGCTTCCCCGACTGCCAAACGCAGAAATTTTTGATGCCGAAGGCATATGGGTATGTGCAGGTATGCATCCCGGATGTCCAAGGACGCCAGGGAGTCCCCTTGATGGAGTGCAGCAACTACTGAGCGAACTAATTCCATTCTGAACCTTTGCACTTTGACAAAGTGATTGAGGGCTTTTAAGTCCAAGATCGGACGTACCCCTTCCTTCTTGGGAACCACAAACAGACTTGAGTAGAATCCCTGGAAGCGTTCCGATTCTGGAACTGGTACAATCACCCTGATTCAGCAAGTCCCTCACTGCCCCCAACAGAGCCTCCCGGCGAACTGGAGGGGAAGAATCTGTTTGATGGCCAAGAGAGGAACTCTGTCTTGTAGCCTGTGGAAATCAGGTCGCAGACCCATTGGTTGGAAACCGGGAGGTCCACCGGGCTGCAAACTCCCGAAGGCGACCCCCCACCTGAGATGTGGGTGGGGGCAAACCTTCATGCGGTAGCACTTTTGTTCGCAGGCTTGTTAGGCTTGCGGTTCCAGGGACGCTGTTTACCGTCCGTGGGCGTCCTGTCGGGCTGGGGACATTTTGTCGAACCCCCGGCGGACAAAAAAGCTGCTTGGGAGCGGAAAAAGAGGGCCCTTGCCTGCGGCGTGGCTCCTTAGCCTTCCTGGCCTGTGGGAGTAGTGTACTCTTACCACCCGTGGCATTTTTAATAATGTCATCCAACGAGGCTCCAAAGAGCCGGTAGCCATGGAATGGAAGATCCGTCAGGGCTTTCTTGGATGCCTGGTCAGCAGACCAGCATTTTAGCCAGATCAGGCTCCTCAGCACCACGGCTGACACTGAAGCCCTGGATAACAAGGGGAGAGTATCCAGGGCCGTGTCACAAACATATTTAAGGCCTTGCACTAGTTGGTCTGCTAGTTCCACGCAGACAGGGGAGGCCTGTTGCTCTCCCAATTCGCAGTGCAAACATTTTGCCCACTCAGTCAGTATCTGCGACACCAGTGCGGATGCCAGTACAGGTCACACGGCTGACCCCACAACCGTAAACAAGGAACGAGCCACCGTCTCGGCCTTCCTGTCCGTGGGATCCTTGAATGCAGGATTCCCCTCAACCGGGATCGTGGTTACTTTATTTAACCTAGATACTGGGGGGTCCACGACCGGAGGAGCCGACCATTTCTTGAGAAGGCTTTCCTCAAAGGGGTAACGCACCGCCAAGTTTTTGGGGACCGAAAAGGTCCGTTGCGGGCGACCCCATTCCCTGTAGATGAATTTGTAAAAATAAGTCAAATACGGGAACACCTTAGGTGAACGTGCTGGCTTGCGGGACTTAATCCTGAATCTTGAATCTTCAGGGCATCATGCATAGCTGTGATAAGTGCTCCAACAAGCGCTTTGTCTCGTCCGGACCCCGGACGGGGAATCATCCTCACTGTCCAAACGGTCCTGGTCAGCCACGTCTGATAGGTCAGAGCAGGGGTCACCAGCCGCAGCAGGGCCCGAGTCTGCATCAGAACTCTCCCCAGAGCACGGAGGACGGGGGGGGGGGGGGGGGCAGGGGCCTCTTTACGTGCACTTTTCCTTCAATGCACCGCCTCCCTTTTTTGCAACAAAAGAGCCAAGGACCGCCGTCAGGGTGTCCATGGGCACAGCGCTATCCGCAGGTGACCCAGTTACAACAGCCTGCATTTCGGGGGAAGAAACACGAGTTTCTGAAGCCATGCTGACCATAGCCTGTCTGCCACCCGCAAGGAGACTTAGGACAGTGAAGGTCCCGCCCTAATGCTGCCCCCGCGTGGGGGGTGGGGGGGGGTACTTAGCGCCAGACTCACCACCCTGGGGCGTTCTGTGAATGCCACTAGCCGTGCCTGTAGTCCCTAGTAGGTTACCCAGTTGCAGAGTGAAGAAAACTGCGTCGGCAGCAGCTGTCTATAATAGCGGTGAAACGTTCTGCGGAGCTTGCTCCAGCGTTCAGCAAAGAGCCATCCAGCATCCAGTACACACAGAGGGCACAGGAAACAGCATGTGAGAGCACATGTAAAGCTGTCACAAGAGAACTGCGGTGAAAAGAGCGCTCGGGCTTCAAGAAAATGGCCGCCAATGCAACTAATAGGAGAATCCTATAGAAGATGGCTGCTGAGGCTCACAAGTGGAAACTGCATTTCCCAAAGTCAAGATGGCCGCCGGACAGCGCCATTCGGTGACAGGACAAACCCAGAACAGTGCTGCCTTCCTACAACCAGAACACCTCCACAGGTACCTTTTTGGACCCCCCAGACCGGGACCCGGACCAACGCTAGCCGCACAAAGCCCCCACAGGTGAGAGACCCAGCGAAGCACGCACACACACACACAGCCACCCCCCTCAGAGGGTGGAAGGAGGGGAGATAGGGACTTGGGAGAGAAGATAGGGAAGTGAGGTGGCCCCCGAATCGACCCCCCAGGGAATGCCCAGCTGCTCACCCCACCGAAGAAGGGAGAGCCAGACTTACCAGTCCTGAAGAGCTGGGAGACATTCCATCACAGACCTACTCCTGCGCAGTTATAGGGTAGCTGTTGGTCCGGTATACTGTGATCCAGACATCAGTAGCCCAGTCATATGTATACCCCGGAACATTGAAGCTCACCGACCACCTCTGGAGCTGAGTCATGTTGTGGCCTGCCGAGCCTTAGCTGCGGCCTGCACACGCTCGATGGCCGGACTGGGGAGACTACAAGGATAACATTAACCAGCCTGTCACCCAGCCGGCAGTTGATGAAAGATCCTGGGATCTTCTATCTTGCGCAAAAAACATCAAACCTGCAGCAAAAACATGGACCAAAAGGGCCCGCAGGGTTCTTAGATCATTCTCCTTACTAGGCAAAACAAAAACTGAATCTGAATCTGCTGGGAGCAGTGGGGAGGGTTGTTAGCACAGGGTCCGCCCCCGCTGGGGCGGGACTGAAAGTTCTGTGTATTGTGTAACAATTTTGCCTAGTTCTCCTAATGGCAGGCTAAACAACCCATTTAGTTACAGAGGAGCTGTGTCGGTTGGTGAATATAAGAGAAAGATCTTGCAATGGTGACACTGGCTCTAGTGACAACCATCTAAGATGGGACTTTCCTCACTTCAAAGCAATTTCCTGTCACTTTGTGTCTATAAGACAGGAAGTGAAAAGAAATCTTCCCAAAGAATCAAAAAAAAAATAATCAGTTTGGACACATTTTTTTGCCAGAACCAACCCATAAAGTAGTAGTAGTAGTAGACAAATGCCACCAGAAAGCTTCAAAAAGGTACGGTCTACAGAAAATGACAAAAATGAAGTAATGTGAGAACCGTGCGCTCAGCAGAGCACACAGGACAAAAACCAGATAAACTGTTAAGTGCTGAGAGGAGGAAATGCATAATTTCTGAGCCAATTGAGGCTTTAATAGTCAGACATGAAAAAAATTGAAATTGGATATAAACAAAAAGGTTAATAAAAATAATTTTAATATATCTTTGAACAGGTACAGTATGTGTTCATAATCTATTTATACATTTTAAGATATCAATAGATAAAAATCTATAATTTTACCCAAAAATTATAGTATAAAAAAAAATAAAATAAAAAAAGGACAAACACTCAAACTTTTTTTACTAAAATGCAGTCACAAGGGCTTGGGGCATTGACAATGGACTAAATGTTACAATAGCTAGCAATTTCTTTATAAAGTGGAAGGACTTCAATGCCAACATACAACCAGCATTTTCAGGTAGTATTTTAGCGCTCTCTCATAGAACCTCCCTGGCATAAAATGATCAGGCTTAAAAGGAAACTTAAGTTCAGCTGCTCTCAAGAGTGATGGTGGAATACCCATTGTATAAATAATAAGGTGAAGGTGGTCCGTAGAAAGCTACATTCACATATAGTATGATAAATAAAAGACATTGGCCACTTTCGTCTGAATCTACAACCCTATCCTATTTACATTTAACCGATATGGAAATAAAAAACAAAACAAAAATAAATAAATAAATAAAACTTAGTGGATCCTTTTTTCCAATCCATAAAGGAATTTCTTCTAGCTGATGTGCAAAGAAAATCTTAAAAAACGTTCTTAGCTTCAAAAATCTGATGCCCCGTACACACGATCGGACTATCCGGCGGACTTGGTCCGGCGGACCAGAGTCCGCTGAACAATCCACCCGTGTGTGGGCTCTGGCGGACTTAGAAAGAAGTTTTGGCACAATATCCGGCCGCCTGTGTGCTAGTCCGCCAGACTTTTGAAATGGACAGACTTGCCCACACACGGAGCAAAGTCTGTTCATTTTGAACGTGGCTCCAGGTAGACGGGACTAGAGAAGGAGGTCAATGTCCCCGCCTCCATCAGCGAGATTGACACGTCGCTGGCCCAGTCACCTGGTATGGACTTAAAGGGGAAGCCCTACGGCGAAAAAAAAAAACAGCGTGGGGGGTCCCCCCCAAGGTCCATATCAGACCCTTATCCGAGCACGCAGCCCGGCTGGTGAGGAAAGGGGGTGGGGACAACCGAGCGCCCCCCCCATGAGCCGTACCAGGCCATGTGCCCTCAACATGGGGGCTTGCTTTGGGCAAGGGGGCTCCCCCACCCCAAAGCACCTTGTCCCCATGTTGATGAGGACAAGGGCCTCTTCCCGACAACCCTGGCCGTTGGTTGTCGGGGGGCTTATCGGAATCCGGGAGCCCCCTTTAATAAGGGGCCCCCAGATACCGGGCCCCCACCCTATGTGAAGGAGTATGGGGTACAACGTACCCCTACCCATTCACCTGGTGAAAAAAAAAAAAAAAAAAAAGTGTAAATATAACACAACACAAGGTTTTAAAATAATTTATTGCACAGCTCCGGTCTTCCGTATTGGGGGTCTTCTCGCCGGACTCCTCCTCTATCTTCTGCTAGTTCTTTTACTAGCGGAGGAGCCGCCTTCCGGGGGTCTTCCGACTTCAGGGGTCTTGTCCCCCTCTTCGGGTCTTCTTGCCGGGCCCTCCGCTTTCTTGTTCAAGCTTTTTTACTAGAGGTGGCCCGGTCTTCTCACGCCGCCGCCTGTTCTTCCGACTTCGGGGGTCTTGTCCCCCTCTTCGGTTCTTCTTCAGAGAAGGCGGCGACAGAAGACCGGGCCACCGCTAGTAAAAGAGCTGGAACAAGAAAGCGGAGGGCCCGGCAAGAAGACCCGAAGAGGGGGACAAGAGCCCCGAAGTCGGAAGAAGACCCCCCGGACAGCGGCGGCAAAGAAGAAAGCCGGGCTCCACCGCTAGTAAAAGCTAGCAGAAGATATCGGAGGAGTCGGGCGAGAAGACCCCCAAAACGGAAGACCACCGGAGCTGTGCAATAAATTATTTTAAAACCTTTTTATTTTTAATTTACACTTTTTTCACCAGGTGAATGGGTAGGGGTACATTGTACCCCATACTCTTTCACATAGGGTGGGGGGCCGGTATCTGGGGGCCCCCTTATTAAAGGGGGCTCCCGGATTCCGATAAGCCCCCGCCCGCAGACCCCGACAACCAACGGCCAGGGTTGTCGGGAAGAGGCCCTTGTCCTCATCAACATGGGGACAAGGTGCTTTGGGGAGGCTGCAGGGCCCCCCCTTCCCCAAAGCACCCCCAAAGTTGAGGGCACGCGGCCTGGTATGGCTCAGGAGGGGGGTGGACCGCTCGTTCATCCCCACCCTTTCCTGACTGGCCAGGCTGCATGCTCGGATAAGGGTCTGATATGGACCTAGGGGGACCCTATGCCATTTTTTCATCGTAGGGCTTCCCCTTTACGTCCATACCAGGTGACGGGGCCGCTGAAGGCGGCGACATTGACTTCCTACGCCAGTCCCGTCTACCTGGAACCGCTTTCAAAATGAACGGACTTTCCTCCATGTGTGGGAAAGTCCGTTCATTTCAAAAGTCTGGCAGACTCCCGCCATAGTCCGGCGGTTTGTCCGCCGCACCTAGTCCGCCGGAAAAGTCCGGTCGTGTGTGGGCAGGTCCGCTCGTTCGGAAAGTCCGGCAGACCTCCGCTTCAAAGTCCGGTGGTTTGTCCGCTGGGCTAAGTCCGCCGGATAGTCCGATCGTGTGTACGCGCCATAAGAGATACTCTCTACCCTTCATACATTTTGAAAGAATTTCTTAATTGCAGAAGACCAGTATTGATAATCCGGTATGTCCATGGATCGTCATGACAGAACAATATACTTACTTGAACTAGCTTTTCATTTGTAGGCTGAACAGATGACTCTTCTGGATAAAATACTTCAAATCTATCCTTAGCAGTAGCCCATTTCTTAGGTGGTTGGAATTTAACCTTTGGAAACGAAAACAGAAAGCAAAATAAAAAATATGTATGGTAACGTTTGGTGTAAAATGTGATGTCCTAAATACACAACAAGCGATACAGGGAAGAAAAAATAAAATAAGTACTCAGGAAACATAAGACCACAGATATCAACTTTAAAAGGATAACTATATTTGCAATGCTTCAACAGCCCTAGCCAGCACATTATGAGCTAAAATTGAAAGCCAAATGTGACTTTCACCAAACATTCACTGATGAGAAACCAATCACTATCATTGAAAAACACATGCACCTGGATTATAAGCTAGTCACACGGTCATCTCACCTCCCCCCCCCCCCCCACTCTTACAATCCCTCTACCCCTCAATAACGAACTCTTGCACTTGGTGCCAGGAACAGTGATCTTCTCCATTATCTTTCTGGTCATGCCCTTCACTCCAGATTGTACACCAAATTGTTCAAATATTCACAAAAGCCGCGATACATAAAGTCTTGGTATATTTCCTTCTCCATGACAACACAGTCCCACTAAAAGTCTGTAAAACGTTATCAATCGTTTGATCAATGCAGCGTGCTCTTCCATACCAGTGAACTAGAAGTCCCGTACACTTCGGACAATATGACAATGGCTGCACCGAGATGAGAACAATAGATTGATGGAAGACCTAACTGGTTCAAAGATTCCAATGACAAATTCAAGAACACTTGGTCCTTTTGGTTAGGATTCGCATGTAGCGATGACTACTAACAACTGCTTTCTGGTTACTGACCTTTTCACACGTATGTGTATACTGTGTTGTTCTGGGACTTTAGGCTCTCTGTACCGATCCGTTTGTTGGCTCTGGTACCCTCTTTGGCTAGTGGAGGGGAACTTCCTAACCAGTGGATTTCTCTCCATTTACCGACTCTCATTCTCTATTCCTTATCCTTTTTTATTGTATGGGGACTAGCCCCTCCCAGCAGTAACTACAACTTCCTGGGACACCTCTTCCTGGAGATTATTGGGGTTAGACCGGACCTATCCCCCTCCTTTCTCCAGTTTTAGATTAAAACTTTGATTATCAGTCTGTTTACAAAGATTTTTTTTGGTCGTGAAAATAGTAATGTCACGTCCATATTTTTTTTTTTACATGTGGTTTGTAATAAACCTGTTACTGCTTTGATGCCTATAATATGTTCTCAAAGCACGTACATTGCATTCATGTTTCTCCACTCTTGCCTCAGGTGAAGTGGAACATCCAAGTCTGTATATACTACCAGTTTACCTTGTAATATATTTTTATGTATGTATTTTATGTATAGTACCCCAAAAAAAAAAAACGCGCACGCGCACACACACACACACACGCACCTAAAAGAGTCACCAGCCCCATGCTGTCCAGTGTATCCTTTTTAGCACTGGCCTTCGATTTGAACCAAAACAGCATCAGAACTGAAGTCTGAAATTATGCTCCATATTGTTGGAGTCAAGTTGCCAGCTGGAGGCATACACATTTTCACATCTAAAGCTCCTTAGGCTATCCTATAATTTATCCTTTTTTTTTTCTGCATTTTGTCTATTGTTACATTATGTGCTGTCCACCTTTTTGGGGTATTAAATATAAAATAAAAATGTCGTTTACAACTATTAAAAAACGAACAAAGTATTCAAAATATCAGGAATGCACGTTTGGATTGGAGGACGTTTGAATCGGAGGATTTTTTTTGACTGTTTTCTCGTAATTAATGGCCATTCTGGTATTTTTGGGAATCCTGACTTTTACTTTTTTATATAGCCATCCATTCACATAATTCAGTCTTCACACGGTTGGATGGCATTGTTTTGACTGTACCATGCAGCATTTTAAACAGAAACAACCAGGAGCCTTTGCTGTACTGTACACATTTGTTCCTGGTCCATATAAATGAATGGAAGAAACATCTATGGTGGATATAGTAATAATATATTAAAAACTTGAATAAAAATAAAAAAATAAAAATAAGAAGGCAAAATGTAAATTTTTTTTTTTTTTTTTTTATTTTTTTTTTTTAAGGTAAGCCAGCACAGATATACTAACTAAAGGCTGAGTTTTTTGCTATGCCAGGAATGATAGGAGCATTAGGACCTCTCTGTTCTAAAGATAGTATATTTAGGAAAACTGGACATTCCAGTTTGTTAAAGCCCAACACCAACCATCTTCTTGTTTTGAAAGAGTGGCAAAGCTTCTACCAGGTTGTCATTACTGTCCCAGTCACATTTTCCCCTCACCTTTTATTCCTATGACACCAAGATCAGCATTGATTTGATGGGAATTGATGTCACTGAGACAGGAAGGCGCACAAATACCGTATGTACAAAGTGTTTTTGGCTGGAACTGGGCTATGGAATTATGAAGCTAGAAATATGCAACAAATCTAGTTACTAGTCCACAACCTGACTCGTGTATACAGGATTTTCTTTCTAAAGCCATTTCCCTTCCGCGGCTTCATCCAGGCCATGTTAAAAGAACTGGGTCACACATATGACCAGAGACACAAACCTCAGAAATAGTCACTTTTGATATATGTTTATACTACAGAGAACTGTTTTGTGTCAAATGTAATACATTTTTACAGCTGCCAGAACTCTCAGACTTCTTGGTTCAGTGTATAGTCACAAGAAATTATATGGAATTATGTATTAATCACATTCTTCTCCTTGCAAAAATATATATTGGAAATGGCTGAATGTATAAAAGTAAATTCACTAATAATCTGAAAGATGTATGATTGACAGTCTAACAAAACTAACCATTACAAATCAAATAAAAATATAATATAATACAAATAAAAGTTATATATTATCTAAAATCATATTTTTTTTTTTTTTTTTTAACAAAGAATTTTTATTTATGTTTCAAACAAAAAAAAAAAAACAGAAAACAGACATGCGTCAGCAAGGTACATACATATTTTGAGTAGACAGATAATCAAATGTATCACATATAAGCACAGATAGTTCTTAGCAATATATAGAGTCACTAATCATTGCAACATAAAATATAAAACCTCCCCGAGACCTCCCCCCACCACACAAAAAACCACATAAATTACAAAAAAAGGGGAAACCCCCCTCCCTCCCCCCACCCTCCATTCCCCCTAGCCTAAACAATAGTCAAATGCTTCGCCTCAACCCAAGCCGCCCAAATCTTCCCAAATTTCCCAGGGCAGTTCCTGCCCAGATATGTAAGTTTATAAAGCGGCAAAGCCGCGTTCACCAGGGACTGCCACAGTTGTTTAGTAGGAGGGAGAGGTTGATTCCATTGCAGTAGTATGGCTTTCCTCGCATAGAGTGTAGTGTAAAAAATAAACAGTTTCTTCCCCCAGGAGATATCCAGAAAATCACAGATACCCAGCAGGAGAGGTATCGGGCTAAGTGGAATCGTAAGCTCCCCCACTGCATTAATATCGGCCAGGACCCCTCTCCAAAATCCCCCTACCCCAGGGCAGGACCAGACCATGTGGAAAAAGTCAGCATCATCTTCTTTGCATCTGGGGCAGGTAGTCAATCGGTCAGGGTAAATCCTTGCCAGGCGTGCCGGTGAAAAATATACCCGGTGGAGGAACTTCAATTGTATAAACCTGTCCCTTGCAGAAATCGCAAGGGTCAGGTATTGCTGTAAACCCTCCTCCCAGTCCTCCTCAGTAAGTTCCGGAATGTCGCCTTGCCAGAGCTCAAACAAATGGGAGATCCTAGTCTCCTCCGATACGGTCAACGCGGCATACACCATGGACAGTGTGCGCGTCCCTCCCCCCTCATCTAAAATCATATTTGATCACTAATGACTGCAGAAAAAAAAAAAAAAATAAAAAAAAAAAAAGGATGAACAACAAGGGCTTACTAAAACTGTAGAGTGCAGAATTTGGTGCAGCTTTGTAGGGTAGCCAAATCAGCTTCTAACTCATGTTGTAAAGAGCTGAGCAAACTGTTGGCACTATATAAAACCTGTAAAATAATAATAACAACAACAACAACTTCAGATTGTTCAATTAAGCTTTTACAAAACAAAACAAAAAAAAAAAACACTGGAAGCCGATTGGTTTCTATGTAGAGCTACACCAGATTTTGCACTCTACAGTTTTAGTAAATCAAACCCCAGGTGTCTTAAAATGTATCTAAAGACAACATTAATTTTAGTTTTGGAATGAAGTGTGGAATGGTTATTTTCCCCTGTCCTAAGGCACAACAGTAAGTTGGGGAAACCATTTCAAAATGAGAAAAAAAAAAATGCCACTAAAACAAAATGTTCTTACTAGAATATTGCCCACTTGTTGCAGAGATGGCACTACAGCAATGGTTCTCAACCCCTGTCCTCAGGACTCACTAACAGGCCAGATTTGCAAGAAAACTGAAATACACCACAGGTGATATAATATGCTGCTCAGTGATTGCAGTATTCTAGTCGGTATCTCCCCAAGGTAATACTTAAAATCTGGCCTGTTAGTGGGTCCTGAGGACAGGAGTTGAGAACCACTGCTCTGCAGTCATAAATATCCCTCAATTTACTCTTTTAAGGTAAGTTACCAGGTCAAAATATGTTAAAGAAGAGTTCCAGGCTCCTTCAGATAAAAATTTAAGTCAGCAGCTACAAATACTGTAGCTGCTGACTTTTAATATTAGGACAATGAGCTGTTCAGGAATCCAGCGGTGTCCTCAATCAGGCCAATTTTTTAATCGGCTATCGGGTGCTGGTGGTTCCCCACTGCACATGCGTGAAGTGTGCTGCTCTTTGTGAATGGGCCTGCTGTGGGGGAAGGAGGGGGGGGGGCCCAAACTTGTGTCTCAGTTTGCCGATACTTGTCAAAACCAAGGTGTCAAATGTGGCAGCGGTGGGGGGAGGAGGCAGACAAGCGGAGCTTCCCTTTTGGGTGGAGCTCCGCTTTAAGCAAATCTTCCCTGTGAGGACACAAACAGCAACTTCTGGCCACACAGCAAATCAACCATTAGAACAAAAGAACGAAAAAAAAAAAGTTGCCTGATGGAGCCTAAACTGGACTGTCTGGCTTTTGAGCTCTAAATAATGTGCATCTATAGCCAAAACTTTTATTTTAGTTTTGGATAAAATGGGGAAAAGATCATAACTTCTGTCAGATTATACCGAAGTCAGAGGCTCTGTTAGAGAGATTACATTCGTTCTTGTCTTGTGAATAGGTTGCCTTTTTACAGGGACTAAAACAAACGAAAAAGTACACCACATTTTTGTCCACTGACGAAAAACTATGCTGAAAATTAATTACATTAGGCAAAAAAACGTGAGGCAGGGACGTTTACTGCTTGTGAACTTCTGGTTTCCACGGAGCTCCGCCTGCTTCCGCTCCCAGCAAGTAAGCGACTCGAGTCTGTAGTGCATAACAGCGGTTAGCAGACTGTGTAGTCAGCATTACAGGCCTTCAAGTCCTCAGACAACCATCCAGAACAGCCCTGTGCAACAGGCCTCCCGACGAGAGTCCCGCTCACAATGACGACCATTCAGAGCAGAGAGCACTGTGAGTGTGTACATTACAATTAAAGGCTTCCCCTCAAACCACCATCCAGGACTGTGCAGCATTACAGGCCTCTCAGAGTCAGACTACCGTCCAGAGCACTGTGTGCATTACAGGCCTCCTCTGACCACCGGAATCCAGAGCACTGTACATTACAGGCCATCCCTTAGACCTGAGACCACCATCCAGCACTGTGCAGCATTATAGGCCTTGCAGAGTCAGACCCCGATCCAGAGCACTGTGCAGCATTACAGCCACCGTCTAGAGCACTGTGCGGCACTACAGCCACCGGGGGGCTGCAGCATTACAGGAGGTTTTTCACCTCAATGCAGTCTGGTTTACAACCACTTTAAATAATGCATTACAATTTAACTAAACACATTTGATTTTAGTCGACTAAAATAATAGGGGGTTACCAAAAAAAGAACAATAATCATCCATAACAGCAAAATAATAAATAATAATAATAATAATAAAGTAATTTAATCTTAAAATTACATAACCATAAATTATTTCATTTATTAAATACCATTGTGTAGTCCATGCAGAACTGAACTACACCATGACAAAATTCAAGCGTTGAACGGAGCGGGAGATGCGCTGGCTTTTAGACCCCTTTCACACCGAGTCGCCCCAGCGTCAGAGGTAAAGTGGCGCTATTTTTAGCACCGATTTACAGTTGTTTTAGCGGCGCTATTCGTCCGTTAGCAGGGCGGTTTTAACCCCCCCCCCCCCACTAGCAGTCGAAAGGGGTTAAATCTGCCCGCAAAACGCAGCTGCAGCGGTGCTTTGCCGGCAGTATGGCGGCGCTGCACCATTGTTTTCAATGAGCAAGAGCAGTGGAGGAGCAGTGTATTCACCGCTCCAAAGAAGCTGCTGGCAGGACTTTTTGTGACGCACTGCCAGCGCAGTGCCCCAGTGTGAAAGCACTCGGGCTTTCACATTGGGTTTGTAATGCAGGCTTTTTCAAGTGCTATTTTTAGCGCTGTAGCGTCTGAAAAATGCCTCCAGTGTGAAAGGAGTCTTATAACAACTCTCCAGCTCAATCCCACCCGATTCAAGCAATTGGGACCCGTTGCTATGCCGCGCTACATTCTGCCATCACCTGGAGCAACCTAAAAGTGAAGGGGGTGAGAACCAGGGAAGGGAGACAGCCCTCTGTACTGTCCCATGGAGGCCCGCATAAGCGCTAGGGGCTCAGTCATCACAAAATAATTACCTCAGAAAGATGCCCTAAATCTGTGTCAGCACTCCGAGTACACGGTCGACATCTCCCTTCGGAATTACTTCCGGGTATGCGGCTCTGGCGCTCTGATTGGCTGAAGCTGTGATGATGTAAATTGCGCAAGTTTAGGAGATATTCACGGTACCTACAGGTAAGCCTTATTATAAGCTTAGCTGTAGGTAAAAGTGGTGCAACAGAGTTTACAACCACTTTAGGTAGATTTCCTTTTGTTGCATTTCAGAGTATCATATTCAATGATACTTCTGAATATACTTTAAAGGGGTTGTAAACCCTCGTGTTTTTTCACCTTAATGCATAGGATGCATTATAAAAGGTGAAAAAACTTCTGACACTGACCGCCCCCTAGTGCCCCCCCCCTAATTTTACTCACCTGTGCCCACTAGTTTCCTCAGCAGAGACGTGCTGTACCTCTCTGCCCAGGTTTCTCGGCTCGATTGGATAGATTGATAGCAGCGCAGACATTGGCTCCCGCTACTGTCACTCAAATCCAATGATGCAAGCGCCAGGGGCGGGGCAGAGTCCAGCATTCTGTGTCTATGCATGCAAATTCTGGACTCAGGAGCGCGTCCACAATGTAACCCCCAGGGAGAGCGCTTCCCCTAGGGGGTTTACCGATGTGAGGAGGAGCCATGAGAAGAAGATGCGGTTTTGGGCCACACTGTGCAAAACTAACTGCACAGTGGAGGCAAGTTTTTTTTTTTATATCAAAAAACACACACACACAACATAACAAACACACAACAACCACACACGAGAGTTTACTACCCCTTTAACTACCTACTGACCACTCATAGTAAAACCTACTGCAAGTAGGCAGCAGGTACAGGCACAATCACTTACATGAATGTGACTGTCTTTCCTCTGGGTTTGGGGCATGCATGAGCACTATCCCTGCCAACCCATACTGGGGTTGGACACAGCACAAGTTTGGCAGCAGATTTCAGGGAATTATTTTGGCTGAGCTCAGCCGATTGTGTGATTGGACACAGCCACGGTGTGTACATAGGAACAGCAATCTGGCTGTTTCAAAAAACAGCCAGATACTAAAGTAAAAGCAGCACACCTTAAACATTGTTAGGTACACAGCTAACTGATTGCCCCTAGATGTTAACCCCTCCCCTGCCAGTGTTCTTAGTACAGAGTCAGTGTACAATATTATCACAGATCAATGTATTCATGTCACTAGCAAAATCAGTGTCAGGTAGTGACCCCCCAAATAGTCTGCCACTCTATCACAGTCCCACGATAAGTCACTGATCACCACCATTACAGTGTAGTATATAGCTGCATTTTTCAGTAGAAATACCATCGTTTGTAGACGCTATAACTTTGGTACAAACAAATACACACTTATTGGGATTTAATTTTATTTTTTTATTTAAGGCAAAATACATTTTGGCCTAAATTTTTTAAGAAATTTTGATTTTTGTTATCTTTTTAATTGAATACGTTTTACAACAGAAAGAAATTTTTTTTTTTTCAGTTTTTAGTGTTGCATGAACGTGTAATTGCCAGTTAATGTAGCACAGTGAGAATAGAAAACACACATGTAAACAGACTTGCCGGTTATTGGCAGTCCTTTCCTCCCATGCAGTGTCTGTGGGAGGAAAGGAAAGGCCCAAGGCCCAGTGCCATTAGTACGGTGACAGTGCATATTATTAGCACTGATCACTATAATGTACTGGTGATGTCCGTGGCAGTTAGTTGCCCCAGAGTCAGTGTCAGATTGCCTGCTGTACTATCGTAGTCCCATTATAAGTTGCTGAAAAAAATAAATAAATAAATAAATACTGAAAAGATGATCAAATACTACCAAAAGAAAGCTCCATTTGTGTCAATTTTTTTTTTTTAATTTTGCCTGCAGGGGACCCGGGAAGAGGAGGATCAGGGCTGCACTGACCAAAACCATTGCACAGAACAGGCAAGTATGGCATGTTGCTATTTAAAAACAAAATTAAGGTTTACAATCACTTTAAACTTGATAGCACAGTCATTAGTTGTGAATGGACTATATAGATGGTTGTTAAAGTGTGGCCGCTATACCCTTAAAGTGGTTGTAAACCCTCACAAACCACTAGATTAAGGCTTACCTGTAGGTCCAAGAAATATCTCCTAAACCTACACAGTTTAGGAGATATTTACTAAAAGACAGTGATAGCTGTCTACGGCGCATGCACCGTAGACAGCGTCACGCAGGCGCACTATCACCGTTAGCAGCATGCCGCTGCAGTGGCGGCTCCCGTGCGTATGTGCGGGAGTGACGTCATCGCTGTTCCGACGCTGTGAGTGGCCCATTATGCTTTATCTTTTTCAGGGAAACAAATAGGAAGTAAACCCATCAGGGTTTACTTCCTCTTTAACCACTTGGGTACCACGCTATTGCCGAATGACGGCATTAGCGCGGACCTAGATTTCCAGGACTACGTCTATTGACGTCGTCCTGGTTACGAGCGGCCTGCGCGCCCCCTGAGGGGCGCGCGCGGCGCGCTCTGTGATCGGCGAGTCCGTGAGCCTCGCCTGATCACCGATCCGTGTAAGGGGTCGATCCTGACCCCTTATCACGTGATCAGCTGTCAGCCAATGACAGCTGATCATGTGATAGAACGGAGCCGGTAATCGGCTATTATTCCTCCTCGCGCTGACAGCGCGAGGAGAAAAAAAAAAAGCCGATCACCGGCGGCCGTGATCGGGACATCAGTCCCGATCACGGCCAGCAATGAAAGGCACCACATGCCACCTGCCAGTGCCCACCTGCCTCCCGCAGTGCCATCCTGAAAAATAAAGTAAAAGTAAGTGCCCCCCGTCTGTGCCCATAATGCCCACAGTGCCACCCCACAGTGCCACCCACAGTGCCACCCAATCTGCCTCAAAGGTGCTGCACCCCAGTGCCGCCCATCAGTGCCCAGCAGTGCCGCCCATCAGTGCCCAGCAGTGCCACCTATCAGAGCCACCTATCAGTGCCACCTATCAGTGCCTATCAGTCCCATCTATCTGTGGTACCTATCAGTGCCCATCCGTGCCACCCATCCGTGCCACTTATCCGTGCCATCTTATCTGTGCCCATCTTTGCCCATCAGTGCCGCCTTATCTGTGCCCATCGGTGCCGCCTTATCTGTGCCTATTAGTGCCGCCTTAACTATGCCTATCAGTGCCCACAAGTGCAGCCTATCAGTGCCCACCAATGCAGCCCATCAGTGCCCACCAATGCAGCCTATCAGTGCCGCCTTATCAGCGCACTTCAATGAAGGAGAAAAATTACCCGTTTGCAAAATTTTATAACAAACTATTAAAACATGATTTTTTTTTTTTTTTGCATCTTTTTTTGTTTGTTTAGCAAAAAATAAAACTCCGAGCTGTAACTAAATACCACCAAAAGAAAGCTCTATTTGTGGGAAAAAAATGATAGAAATTTCATTTGGGTACAGTGTTGTATGCCCGCGCAATTGTCATTCAAAGTGCATCAGCGCTGAAAGCTGAAAATTGGTCTGGGACTGAGGGGGGTTTAAGTGCCCAGTAAGCAAGTGGTTAACAACCTATGACTCATCAGCTGTCAGCAGAATGTAAACCAAAGAATTGCTGGCAATAAAATCTGAGAAAAAAAAAAAAAAAAAGGGGGTACCCCCCCAAATCCATGACAAGCCAAGAGGGGGGGGGGGAGGGGGTTGAGCACCCCCCTGATTACAGCCCCTCTATGTGAACGAGTATGGGGTTCATTGTACTTATTCACCAAAACTGTTTTTATAAATCCTATACACCTTGGTATCAGACGCTGCTTCTCGCCTTCTGACACCCCTGTCGTCTGACAGTTCTTAAATAACTAAGGGGCATGGCCACCCAACAATGTCATTAAGTGGCTACACCCCCTTGGGGATGCGGTGCATGCTGAGTCAATGACGTCACAAGGGGAGGAGCCATCTGGTGGTATCGTTGGGTGGCCCTGCCCCTTAGTTATTTAGGAGCTTCAGACGGCAAAGCTGTCAGACAGCTAAAGCCAGCGACAGCTCCAGCTTTTTTGTTTTCGGGTCACGGCGGCAGTGTTTATTGTGATGGACGCTGGATATACACTGGGGGATGTTTTTATTTTATTTTTTACAGAACTTGTCAAAAATGGTCTGCGTTTTTATTTATTTTTGACATTTTTTTTGGTGAATGAGTAGGGATAAAATGTACTCCATACTTATTCACATAAGGGGAGTGGTAGATGGGACCTGGGGGCCTCCAGATTCCAATAAGCTCTGCACCCGTAACCCCCCCACCCCCCGCCAGACTGCATGCTCGGATAAGGGTCTGGTATTGATTTGGGGGGGACCCCATGCCATTTAAAAAAAAAAAAAAAAAAAAAAAAAAAAAAAAAAAAAAAAAATCGGCATGGGGTTACCCTTAACATCAATATCAGACCCGAAGGTTCTGTCCTCCCCCATTTCTTGTTCAAAACTGATGACATGTGCGATTCAGAAGCATTCCCATAAAAGGCAATGAGCCTGGAATTCACAAATTTGCACTGCAACTGAACGCATGATATTGAATAGAGCTGCACGATTCTGGCTAAAATGAGTATCACAATTCTCACAACGTAAAATCTCTTTCACATTATATTATATATATATATATATATATATATATATATATATATACATACACACACACACATACACATACACATACATATATACACACACACACACACAAACATATACACTATAACTTTACAGGTTCGTTTTTTTTTTTTTTTTTAATTTGCATTTGAAAATGCACAATTTAAAAATATTGCAACAAGCACCATTTTATTCTCTAGGGTGCCTACTAAAGAAATATATATAATGTTTGGGGGTTCCAAGTAATTTTCTAGCAAAAAAAAAAAGATTTTAAACTTAAAACCAACAAATGTCAGAAAAAGGTTTAGTGTTTAGGTGGTTAAACTTTTTTCACTTACAAAGTCTATTGCGGCGTATTGCCGGCGGTTTTAACCCTTTCGCGGCCGCTAGCGGGGGTAAAAGTGCCCCGCTAGCGGCCGAAATGAGCGGTAAAACGCAGCTAAAAATAGCCGCGTTTTACCGCCGACGCAAAGGGTGGTGTGGTGTGAAAGGGGTCTTAATAAATGGACACTCACCTGTCCCGGGGTCCAGCGATCCCGGCAGCCGAGGCCGATCGATCGGCTCTCAGCTGCTGCCGCCACCATTCTAGGTGAGGGAATCGGGAAGTGAAGCGAAGCGGCTTCACTTCCAGGTTCCCTACTGCGCATGCGCGAGTCGCGCAGCACAATAGGAATTGTCCGCGCTGTCTCTGGGACCCGTGTGTGTCCCAGCAGACAGCGTGCAGGGACAGGAAGAGGCATACACCCCCGTGGGAGTCTATGCCCGGAAGTGGATGTAAATACCTGTCTTTGACAGGTATCTGCACCCCCCACCCCCCTGAAAGGTGCCAATTGTGACACCGAAGGGGGGGGGGGGGGGTTCCGATCAGCGGAAGTTCCACTTTAGGGTGGAACCCCGCTTTAAGTTAAACTGATAAAGAATGTTTTGATTCTTGGCAGACTGCCTGGTTTTTCTCTTCCTTTGAAGGCTGTGGCTTCAGAAGAGCAGAGAGAATTCTTTGCATAAAAAGAATTGTGAAACACTCTAGTCAAGATCACGATAACGATTCTTGGTGATTAATTGTGCAGCTCTAAAATTGATTATGTGAATTGGCTTCATAGAAAGCTGGTTTGGTTCACGTCATGCGAATCAGATGCGGATTAAAAAATGCATCCAATTCGTATACATATGAACCAAGCCTAAAAGACAAGAGATTACACAAAGAAAATATAATGTGCTGCAGAAGGCACTGCTCAATATTATAAACACGTTTATCGATTGTATAAATAACCCGTGGTAATGAGAATACATCTTGCATTATGCTTTAGTAAACTAAAACTATGGTGCTCATTGTGCCTTTGAGAAAGAACTTGAAGGGGCTACACATGCTAACTTGACATCACTTGTTTGGAAATTGTGTGATAGAATTAGTCATGCTGGAAGCGGATACATCATATTCAGCTTTTAGATAAACAGTAGACCAATAGTGTTAGAAAAGCACTAGATGAAGACTAGAAAACTCTAGACAGGATAAAAATTAGATAAATAATCTCCCGCCCTCCACAGCAATTTGCAGGCCAAAGTATGACAAAAGAGATTAGGCGAAGAATGTATAGTCAAACCAAATGCTGTGTTTACCGTTTAAACCACCTAAAAAGAAAAACAAATAACTACAGATACTTGTGCCATGGCCATTATTTCACTTTGGAAGTCTTGCACTGTAGAATACATTCCCTATAATAAGGCAAGGTTAATGGGAAAATTGTGAACACATGTCCTTCTTAAAACAAAATCACATTTCCTAGGCCACAAACTATTTCATCAGCTTCTAATGGACTCCAGATCAACTGGACAAAGAATTTCGGCCAACTCATAATTAAGACATTTTCAAAGGTTTTCGCCCAGAAGTGTCAGCGTTGGAGATCAGAAATGAAGCATACCTTTTACGCAAATACCAAAAGAAATGAAAATCAGATTATCTTCTAAAAAGGAAGAATCTTAAAACATGGCATAAAAAGCAAAGATAAAACAAGAAAAAATAAAAATAAAAAAGATGGCAGCTTATTGGTAGACAGGAGTGTTGCTCCTACCCAGATCATTTCAATTTGGCGCAGGTTCTTTAACCCCAAGTTTGCCACAAAGTGAATAGATGGCAAAACATTGTCAGAAGCAGAGTTACTTTTAAAAAAAACAAATCAAAACTAGAGTTGGGCTTTAGTCCTGGTTCACAGTTGATCTGCATGCAATTTAATCAGGAATCATCGTTAAATCACATTCAATGCTGCAGCAGTGCGATTTGAGGCATCATTCTGTATGGCTCAAATCGCACCACATCGTGCAGGACCTTTTTGTTTTTGCCATAAAAGAATTGGATCACATGGGTGTTTACAGAACGGAATTCTGGGTGTCGTTAACATACACGCCCGCAGCGGTTCGCATTAACTGGGTGCGATTTTGATGCGGTATGGAGAAAAAGGCCATGTTCACTTTTGGGAACATGCTATGCTCGTATTTAGGGTGTAATATGTTAAGTAAACACCTCCCACTACCAGAGCCACCAGCTATCGTTGAGTGCTCCAGGAGGCAGCCGCGGCTGCAAGATCGCGTAACCAGACTGCAAAAAGTGAAGTAAAAATATATATTTTTTTAACACAGAGCAGGCAGGATAGGGAGGGGAGGGAGAAGGGAACATTTTCAATAATAGTGTTAGGATTTAATCACAAGTTACAAATTCTAGGAACAGACTAAAGCTAACCATACTGTACCATAGATTGAATTTCCCCCAGTTCCTGAAGAACAGGACATAATTCCGGTTGCAGAGGGCCCCTGCTGGCAGAACCTGGCTTGACAAAATTTGTTCATTAAAACTGACTAAGCCTAGGTGGAAAAATCTGTCGGTCAAACAGCTTTCTATAAGCAGTCACTGTTTGGGTATTCAGACATCCGCAGGTGCCAGCTGTCTGAAAACAAAAACCAGCAGTACAGATTCCTCCACTCGTGTCATTTAGCAAATAGAGGAATCTACTGACTTTCTTTTGCTAAACCTGTAGACTGAACAAGGGAAACCTAAACATTAATGGCCATTATATTTCTTGTTTTCCTTTGGATGATTGTTACCTACTATGAACACTTGAAAAGTGTATAAAGATACAAAAATAGGCATCCACCTACTTTTTCACTAAAATAGTTGCTATTTTGAGATGTGGGGGAACTGTACCCAGGTGGACTATCAATACAAGGTAGAAGATATTGTTCCTGTGATGAAGCTACCACATCCACTCAATTTACCAGGTTTTAAATACCTATTGCCGGTTATTTGAAAGGAAAGAGCTTTATCCCTACTTCTGTGGATCACAGAAGTGCAAAGCGAAGTCCACTGTTGGCCGACGTCACTCAGCTGGTCCAGACTCTAGAGCGATCTTGACTTTAATATCAGGATTTCCCCAGATTCTTGACCGGCAGCTGGCTCAGCATGCCGCTGAGAACTTGAGCCAGCCGTTCCCCACCACCTCCATAGTCCAGCCCACGCTCCAGTGAGTGCTGGAGGGGCAGAGCACAGAGCAGATGACTGACAGTCACCAGCTCTCTGAAAACTGAGAACTGAGCGATCGGCGGCCTTTAAATCGCTCAGTTCTTGGTCTTGAAGACGGCAGGGGAGGGATGCAGCATCAGATCAATGCTGCATCCACCTAGGCGAGTACGTGTGATTAAAAAAAAAAAAAAAGAAGAAGAGGTAGTAAAGCTTAAAAGAAAAATAAATAAATCCTGCAAGTTTAAAAAGGCATAATGTGCTAGTATCCAACGCATACTAGCACATTATGAAAGACTTACCTTGAAACAAAGCCCTCCAGCAGCACGCTGCCACTGCTGCAAAGGCTTCCATCTTCACCTGGTCTTCCTTGCGGGTTCGCGGGCTGCAGAGCCTTGAATGGCTAAGCTGCAATGACGTAACTCCAGCGCACGCACGTAGGAGTCACGGCCGTGGCACAAAGCTCTGAAGGAACGGCACAGGTATGCCGTTCCTTCAGCGCGCATGCGCCAGTGACGTCACCAGCTGCTGCTCCCTAGAATATCCCCTAAACAGAGCACGTTTAGGAGTTGTTCATTTAACCTACAGGTGAGCTTTATTATAAAGCATACCTGTAGGTTAAAAATCGAAATACGGACTTTATTACCACTTTTGCATACCCACAATATTAGTACAAGAGCTACTGAGGCATACAGTGATAATTCCAGTAACAAATATACAAAAGCATGTGATATGGATAATACTTAATTGTGGCAAAATAAACTTGAACTAGACAAGGGTGCGCTTCCCTACGCAACAAAGGCCACTTAGCTAAAATGTAACCTTCATTGTAAACTATAAAAAAGGTATGCAAATGACCATACCAGGTATACCTATATGATGAGGTTAATGCCATTATATATGAATCAACGTTCTATCTCTATGTGGCAATATTAACAACTACCAAGTTTAAATGGTGAAACTTCTCTTGCTATAGACACATATAGACAATATGAAGGTTTTATTTCCTCCTACATGTAATTAAAGTGGTTGTAAACCCCCGATTGTGACTTATCTATAGGTAAGCCTAGAATAAGGCTTACCTATAGGTAGTGGAAATATCTCCTAAACCTGTGCCGTTTAGGAGGGATTTGCTGTAGACTGTATCAATGATGTCATCAGCGCATGCACTGTAAAGAAACGGCCCTCCGTGGCGTTTCTTCACTCGCAAGCGCTGTGACTGACGGCTTCCATGCGCATGATTGACGTCACATGGCTCCAGCCAGTAACAGAGCCGAAGCCTGTGGTCCTGGAAGGAAGAGGGGTGAAGATCGATGCTGCCAACAGCAGGGACAGGGCAGGCTTCGTATGCAGGTAAGTGCCACATAATGGGCTAGTATGCAATGCATACTAGCCCGTTATGCTTTTACTTTGCAGAGGAGCAAAGAGGAAGTAAAACCCATCAGGGTTTACTTGTTCTTTAACCAATTTCAGACCGGACCATTTTGCTGGCTTAAGACCAGACCACTTTTTGCGATTCGGCACTGCGTCGCTTTGACAATTGCGCGGTCGTGCGACGTGGCTCCCAAACAAAACTGACGTCCTTTTTTCCCCACAAATAGAGATTTCTTTTGGTGGTATTTGATAACCCCTGCGGTTTTTATTTTTTGAGCTATAAACAAAAATAGAGTAACAATTTAAAAAAAAATAAAAAAAAAAAGCATTATTTTTTACTTTTCGCTATAATAAATATCCCCCAAAAATATATAAAAATGTGTTTTTCCTCAGTTTAGGCCAATACATATTCTTCTACATATTTTTGGTAAAAAACGCAATAAGCAATTATTGATTGGTTTTCTCAAAATTTATAGCGTTTACAAAATAGGGGATAGTCTTATGGCATTTTTATTAATATTTTTTTTTTTACTAGTAATGGCGGCGATCAGCGATTTTTTATTGTGACTGCAACATTATGGCGGACACATCGAACATTTTTGACACATTTTTGGGACCAGTCATTTATACAGCAATCAGTGCTATACAAATGCACTGATTTCTGTGTAAATGGCACTGGCAGTGAAGGGGTTAACCAGGGGGTGGCAGTGTAGAGGTTAAGTGTGTCCTAGAGGCGTGTTATTAACTGTGGGGGGCTGGGCTGTGTGTTAGTGAACACTGATCTCTGCTTCAATAACATGGAGCAGAGATCAGTGTCACTAGTTGCTAGGCAGAACAGGGAGATGCTGTTTACATCGGCATCTCCTCGTTCAGCCTCCCCTTGAGACGATTGCAGGTACAAATGGACATACCTATACGCCAATTTGCCGACGTACATCGGCGTGCGCCGGTCGGGAAGTGGTTAAGTGGTCATTGGTGCGTAGGGGAGCGCACCCTCGTTTAGTTCTAGTTTAATTCCAGTAACATCACATATAGGACCTGTTGCTGGCTTGTAATACGCTCTCATAAATTGCAGCTTTGAGTGTTTGTGAAAACTACGCTTTACATTATGAATTACCACACTTTTGATTATTTCTGCTTGCCAACATAAGCCTTGCTTTCTTTTTAAGGAGATGAAATTTAAAGTATAACTAAAGGCAAAAGTTTTATTTAGTTTTGGACACAGTGGAGAGGGATTTGAAAACTTGTCAGTATTCATTACTGTGTGTCCTCGATAGGAATATTCACCCTCTCCATTTGTTCTGTTTAACATTAGCATTGAAAGTGAAAGAGAAAATACCACATGTTGGGTTGTCCCCAGAAAAGTAATAACGAGGGGACATCTTCCAATGGGGACACTAGTTCTGGTGACCTGGGGGTTTCCAAGGAATTACCTTAATTTTCAGGGATTTCCTCTCACTTCCTGTTTTGGCTATGGGACAGGAAGTGAAGAGAAATCTCCCCAGATGGCCAACAGGGCTTATTCTATCCAAAAAAAAAAAAATAGAAATAAAAGGTTTTGCCTATAGTTCTACCATAATAAAACAGTACACGAGTATAAATGTGGTACCTTGGTGTGATTTGTGATTTCCTTATGTTTTTTCACCACACAATCAATAATGTCACAGACGGTTTGTATCTTCCGTTCAGAGAAAGCACATTGCAGAAATTGCTGCTTTGTAAGTATGGGCTTGTATTGGAAAACATCTCTGAGAACCTGCAGGAAAGAATGGGTAAAATATATTTTTAAATATCACAATACAGACGAGAGAACAAACATCAAAGTAGGATTATGACCTCCCATAAAGGAGACAGCATTTAATTATAGAAGATATTAGTATTGCAGGGGCTGTGGTCAGCAGCAAGGTCACTGCTGATTCACAAAGCTGTAGCTTGCCAATCAGCACCTGGCTATATCTATTTCTAGGTAGTAATTCAGTGATTAATAGCGCCTATTGAAAGGTGATGTATATGAATATAGATTGGGTAATGATAATAATAATAAAAGTATATAAAGTTTCTAATAGAGAAAAAGGTGCAATCTTGAATACACGCCGACGTTATCTCGCCTCACATGACCCCGGAAGTGCAGGCAATATATATTTTGTTTTGCCAGCAAACGTTCTTTTAGCCACATGAATCTTTATGCTGTGCGATTACCGATTTTTGTTTTTAACAATAAAGAAACCTTTTAAACGATTACACACACTATTGGAGCCTCCTATTTTCCATACTCTCCGAGACATCTGATCCATCGAGATTTCCGGATGAGATTTGGGTAAGGAGGCCAACCATCTGACCCTGCAGACAGCTATGTCTGCAAGCGTTTACAACTTCGCTATTACAGGAGGTCCACATCTTCTGGTAAGAGTTCCCACTTACAGAGTGATCATCATGAACAAAGAAGGAAAGACGAAAAAAGGACGTTTTTTTGCTTACATTATGAGGCTTGTGCATTTATCCTTTTGGCTAAGATCAAGTGTAATATCTGTTCTTATCAGTTGCCAAAGGAGGCGCTGTTCCATCCCTATTCGAGAGGGTTTGGCCAGCACTCTCCGATGGCGTAATTTGCATCCGGAAGGACAGTTTCGGTAGGGGCCACGTCGTGCCGCCCGACAGTAAACTGGGGGCCGATGCATGGTCGAGTCTGAGCCGTCTGGAAGGGTGCTCTTGGTGAGGATGGGTGCTGCTGTTGGTCCGATCCAGAGGGTCGAGTACCTGGCCTTCTGGCCTGGATTGGGGTAGCTTTAGCCCTGGACAGTCTTTCGGGAATTGTAACGCTTGCTCCTCCTTGATGGGTGGGGAGGAGCGGTCAGTACTTCCCGAATGTAATTAGGTAGGAGTGAGGGGAGCGACGGTGGAGCCTGATGGTCAAGGGCTCTCGCCAAGCTTCCTGATCTCCATGCCTTCCTGTCTGGGGTGGGGGCTGCTGTGGTCCGGACCGTGGGTCAGGGCGGTCTTGAAAGCCTTTGGAGTATGTGCCCCTGGAGTGGCAGTCCAGGGGTGCCTAAAAGTCACTGTGAGTGAGGGTCACATTGATTTTGGGCACCAAGGTCACTGCACCAATAGCACCTGCCTCTTGGGCCGGGCCTTTTGGCGGGGACCAGAGGAATTTTTTTTTATTCCTGGCCAGGGAGGCTGGTCATTGTTTTACACAATGGCCCCCTTTTCACTCTCCTCTTCCCTATACCTTCCCCACTTTTTATTTATTTTATTGTGTGTCAAGTCTTTGTTTGTCACTTTCACTGTTTGCTGTGATTAGTAGGGTCATAGATCCCAGGGCCTGTCCTAAAAGTCTGGGGAGGGGGTGGACATGGCCTTCTGGCTAGCTCACCCTCTTCCTTAGGGTTGGGGGTCTCCCTTCGGGGGAGCCTCACCTAGTATTTGGGTGGGTCTGTTTCAGCAGACCTTCCAAAGAACGGGGTCTGACAGGTTTCGGCCAGGAAGACCAAGTTTTAAAGTGTCCTTGTCCATGTCAGGAGCCTAACGCCCCGGGGGATTCAGGGCAAGGCCCTCTGATTTTAGAGGGCTTGTGTACCCGTTTGCACTTTTTTGTGTCACTCTTTGTGTGTGCATATTTTTTTATGCACTGGGTGAAGTTTTTGAGTGTGTTTTGCACGCCACAGGCTTTCAAAAAATAAATAAATAAAATGAGGCTTGTGCATTAATAGCAAATGCATTTGGAACTTATTTTAGACAGTCACACAGGAGCCCTTAGTTTGCAGATTGAATCTCGTTATGTGTCCTTTATCAATGTGCTCTAAGTAGGCCAAAGATGAGGCTGATGGCAGCAGGCCTATGAGAAAAGCCAATTCCTCTATCCACACAATCAAGGTGGATGCAGGAAAACTCCCCGGTGAGACACTGCATTCTGATAGTGGGAGAAAAGTTTTCCTGTTCGACAGATGTCCATCTAACAATTGACTTCTGTTGAATGGAGACAGTTATACACGGATCAAAATTTGTCAATATTTCAATCCCTCTATGGCCAGCTTTAGCCAATTTAGGCTAAAAACTGAGGCCACATTTTCTGAGTCTGCAGTTCTCTTTGTGTGATTCTGCTTCCCGTTATTTGAATTCTACCTGCTTTCTTTGAGCTACCCTATCACCTTCCCAGTTCTATGTCCCCAAGTGCTAATCTACTCAAAACAGTACATACAAGGACAGTTCCCTCATTCATTGTCTCCTCTCTTTCTTAGCACTGTTTTTTACAGACCCACTACCAGACATTTAAAGTGGTTCTAATGGCATGCTATGCATCAAGATAAAAAATCCTTCTGTGTGCAGCAGCCCCCCCCCCCCCCCAAATACTTAGCCGAGTTCCATCTCGATCCAGCAATGTTGCACGAGAGACTTGGCTGTACTCGACTCTCCCCAATGATTGGCCGAGACACACAGTGTCAGCCAAAATCAGTAAGCCAATGAGGAGAATAAGGGGGTGGGGCCGAGCCATGGCTCCATGTCTGAATGGAGACAAAGAGCAGCGGCTCGGGTCAGGTGCCCCCATAGCAAGCTCCTTGCTATGGGGGCAAGAGGGAGGGTCCAGGAGCATCAGGGGGACTAAAGAGGAGGCTTGGGGCTGCTCTGTGCAAAACCACTGCACAGAGCAGGTAAGTATAACATGTTTTTTTTTTGTTATTTTTAAACAAAGACCTTAATATCACTTTAAATTCAGGTGATGTGCAGGGGATGCTAAAAGTTAGAAAGTCTTAATAAATATGCCATGATTTAAAGTTAAAAATACCATTGCATTGCATCTAAGAGGTTCCACAATAGGTTTAATTACTTACTCCCTGCTGCAGCCGGCTCCCTCGATCTATGCGATAGGTCCCCCCAGCCTGCTCTATAAGCTACTACTAGCTGCAGTCAAATGTTTAGCCCCGCAACTATACCAAGGCTCCACCCACAGACCAGAGTTTCAGGGAGAGGAGGACAGTGCCAGACCTGCTGAGGCTAAATATCAGGCGAGTATGAGTAATACGGCCTTTTCTGCAGGCTGAAAGTGTTACTAAACCCAGGACCCTGCATTCACTATATCTTGTCTCCCACAGTACATGAAAATGCAATTCTTTTAGTAAATATAAACTGCTAAATACATTTTCTCATCAGCATTATATAGCAGTCTTATGACTTCTATTAGTGTCGGGGTAAAGCTTGCAGGAGTTTTCATTTTACTCTGAAAGTCCTAGGAGGCTGCAGGACCCCTGACCCTCTGTCTGGACAGTGCTGATTAACCCTGTGCTAATCAGATGCACCTCCCAAGAAAAGAAAAAAAACTCTCTAGCAATATACATCAAACTGTGCTGAGTTGCCCCAAAGGCCCTGTTCTATCAAGAGATGGATTGGAAACAGTGGAAGAAGGGGAGGATCAGAAGACAAGATCAAACAGTCTTTGTAAACATGCAGAGGATTAACCCCTTAGGTTCCACAGTGAGTATAACAAGCATGCTTCAATGCATATACAGACTGATTTTACTGTTGCGAGTTTAATAAGACATTTAAAAAAGGAGCATTTACCCCTTTGCAATGTAATGGGAAGGGGGGAATGTGCCCACTGCAACGTTTTTCCATTGATAACTTACCACCATTTCTGTACTAAAAGGATAATTTTTATGATTGTTAATACAAAGTACAGCAATATACTTTACCTTGTAAACAGCGTCAATAAACCTCAAGTCACTCTTTGCAGAAAGTTCAACATCTAAGGACACCAGGATTTCTGCGATGTGTGTTGAATAACCAGTAAATGTGTAGCTGATAATGGGCAGCGCTGCAGACGGATCTCCCTTCACCAAACTTTATACATCCATTAACAAATATAAAAAAAAGAAAAAGAATTAGGTGATGCCTGGGAAATTACTTTCACCTGTCTATCAGAAAATAGTAATAACTATTTGCAATGATGAATTTCAATGAGCTGGTAGAAGAGGAAACCCCCAGTGGACACATTATAGAATGAATACCATGCATGGTTTTGAATGACCTAAAATTAACCCCATAATGACAGTGCCATATATGTGTATCTTTAAAATAAGGCAACAAGGAGTTATGTCATATGACCAGCTACTTCAAATCTTGAAAGTAGTGGAATATATTAATGTATTCAACAACACAGTGCAAGCAGCATTGATGTTTGCACTTTTATGATGCCAGAGATTATTTCAGTTGTGTAATGAGCCGTTTGACCAGAGTTCTGCTTTAATTTCACGTTTAGGGGCCATGCACACTGGCTTAAAGAACACGGCTTCTATGGGATTTTTGTGTTCTGCCTGTAGAAGCAGCTCAATGTTATCATCATATGTGTTCTTGCACATTGGGATGATTAGAGGCATATTTAAGCTCTGCGTTTAGGCTGGATTCACACCTATGCATTTTTTTGCTTTTTGCATTTTGCAGATTTGCACTACAGAACGCGTTCCATAGGAAACCATGTTGGCTGGACTGTAGTGCAAATCTGCAAAATGCATAGGTGTGAATCCAGCCTTAGGCCGCGTACACACGGGCGGACTGTTCGCCCAACTTTGTCCGCTGAACAGTGTTTGGGCGGACAGTCCGCTCGTGTGTGGGCTTTCAGCGGACAGTTTCAGCGGACAGTTGGACGGACAAGGTTTTTCGGAATTTCCGAAAAACTGTCCGCTGAAACCTTGTTTGAGCGAACAGTCCGCCCGTGTGTAGGCTTGTTCGTCAAACAGAGTTGCGCGCATGCTCAGAAAGGATTTTCACGCCGAAAGCTATAATGCAGTGTATAGGACGTCGTATTTTTCGTCCCGTCGTACGTGCCGTTCACGTCATCGCGCACGGTTTCAGCAAACTGTTCGTCCGTCGTGTGTGGCCATGTCCGTCCATGCTAAGTTTGAGCGGACTGTTTGCCGAAACTGTTGGACGGACAAAGTTGGGCGAACAGTCCGCGCGTGTGTACGCGGCCTTAGAAGCAGTAGAAAAAAAACCTGCTGGTTTGAGTTTTTGATTCCCAAAACAAGGAAGAAAAAAAAAAAAAATAAATAAAGTCTGCGGTCATTTCCAATGTGTATAGTCTTGCAGTTAGCACAATACCTTGACACCAGATACTTGCGTTTTTGATTGGAGCTTTCTGGCAGAAAAAAATGCTAAACAATCCTAAAAGTGTTTTTTTCTGAAAAGGAAACTGCCATTAGGGCACTTTCACAGTGATCCGTAGCAAAAACATGTTTTCTACTGTGATATTACCGTGTTTGTGGTGCAGTTTTCACAAGGCATGCGACTTGAAAAATCGAATAATTTCTATGCATTTCAATTAGGGAGATACGTTTTTCTTTTTTACCGCAACAAACCTGAACCAAGAATGCAGCAAACAGGATTTTACTAAACACAGCGGGTCCGCAATGGCTCAGTGTGGAGAGTTCCATAGAAATACATGGTAACACACGGTTTGTTTTTTTTTCCCGCTTTTTTTTTTAAACGCAAAAGCAGAAGAAAAACAGATCAGAGTGAAAGCAGCCTCAGCCTGGGTTCACATATATGCGGTGCGATTTTCATGTCAATTTTCAGTGCAATTGTCAAAAGGTAGTTGTTCAGCAGTTCAAGTGAGATTCAGATGCGATTCAGGGATGCGATTGTGAATACCCTTTCGCTCCATGCAAATTACTGCTGTGATTTTCAATCTGCTTTCATATGCTAGAAGTGCCATCCATTCGCTTCTCTACAAAACTGCCTCCCAGCCACTTCTATGCAAAATCGGCTATGAATCACATCCTATGTAAACAGTTATCTCAGAATGCCACAATACTCTATGCCAGTTTATCTCAACTCCAGTCCTCAAGGCGCCCCAACAGGTCATGTCTTCAGGATTTCCCTCAGATGAAACAGTTTTGGCAATTACTAAGGCAGTGAAACTGATCAAATCACCTGTGCAAAATAATGGAGAGCCTGAAAACATGTCCTGCTGGTGCGCCTTGAGGACTGGAGTTGAAAAACACTGGTCTATGCTGTGAAAGTTTGGAACACATTGTTCTAAAACTTGCACAGGACCCTTTTTTAAGCTGGATAAAAAAAAAAAAAATGCACCACAAAATGTGAATGTCGACAAAGTATATCACAAAGATTGCACTCCTCCAGGTCAAGTATGAGATCTTCCCCACTGTAAAAATTGCCAGGTGCCAGCCTTGGTCCACAACCAGAGCATGGCATGAACAGTCAAAAGAAAGAGAAGTGGCGGTACTACCAGGATAACAATTTGTAGTCTATTTGAAATCCTTAGTCTGCATTTACACCTGAGCGTTTTCAGCTCATGAAAGCCCCGAAAAAAGCCCAACAAGCAAAATCCCATTCATTTCAATGGAACCTGTTCACATCTGAGTGTTTTGTCACCTGAAGCAAAATGCCTGAAAAATGCCCTAAGCTCAAAAAAAAAAAACATGCACTTCGTTGGGGCAGTTTACTGCCTTTTACAATGGTGACCTGAACAAAATTGCTGTAAAAATGCACAGGCATGAATGCCACCTAAAAACATCTTGCAAACACATCTGTGGCTTCAGCAAACGCATTTCACACACCTGTGCTTAGTCATCGCTAAATTAGTCACGAGTTCCACTCTGGTTTAAATCTGTGAAACCGCAGGGTGAGGAATAATCAAAATGATGACCCCCCTCTGCAGTCCAACAGACAAAACCAAAAGCACACATAGTATACACTTTCAACAGATTTAAACAGTATATAATGTTAACAACATAATTGTGCAAGAGAAAAAGAGAAACCCAAAAAGAAACGTTCAAAAATACAATAAAAAACAGAAAATATATATCTAAAGATATAGATCCATCTTTGTACATAAGTAACCTGTGTAAATAAAAAATAAATAAAAAACTGATGTAAATAATAAACAAAAAGATAGACATAAAAACATAAATTCAGAAAATCAAAACAAATATTAAACTAAGAACACGGAGCCATTACCCGTAATCTGTGGAGGCAAACAATTATTGTCTCTTTGTAAAATCCCCATAGACCGGGCAATCCCTGTCAATTGACACTACAAGTGCTGTATATATTACATTAGCTTTTTACCAATATTGCAGAATATATATATATATATATATATATATATATATATACACACACACACACATAAAAAAATTATTATTTTTTTTTTGAAAAAAAAGTTTTCCAAACCTACCATGTATGGATTGAAAACCAATTACCAAAAAATACCATCCAGCATACAAAAAAGGAAATGTTGTTATAATAGATATCATATAAAATTCAAAACTGAGCAGACTCCAATCAGGACATATATGCATATATGTTAGATGCCATGCCAAACAGTAAAGGAGTCACATGTGGCCAATCAATATTACAATTATTTCAAACATAATATAAAAACTAAAATCTGTGGCTCACATATAGCTCCTCCCCACCAGCATGTAACAAACACATGACAAAAAAATAATAGATGCATAAACAGGAGGGAAGTGTAGAATCACTCATGGCAGTGGGAAACATCCCATTCAAAGTTTAAACCATCCAGAATCCTTGTTTGTAAATGAAAGATCCAAAACACTTCCCTCCTGTACAGCAACCTAAACAGGTATTTCTGGTACTTCCGATCTCCCGGAAGTTCATCCCCCCTCCTCTTTCCCCTGCAGGCGGGCCAAATGCAAACGCAGTAGGGAACCAGATGTGAAGCTGAAAGGCTTCACTGACTGGTTCCCTTACCAGGAATGGCGGCAGCAGCACCCGGGAGTCGATCCGCAGATAGGTTTGGGTGCCGACATTGCGGACTCCCTGGACAGGTAAGTGCCCTAATATTAAAAGTCAGCAGCTGCAGTATTTGTAGCTGCTGACTCTTACATTTTGTTTTTTTTTGTTTTTTTGTTTTTAGCAGGACCTCCTCTTTAAAAAGATCAAGGTTTCATTAACTTGTTCTTTAGCGCACTTGATAGTATGTTTACCAAGGCAAACGTTGGCTTAAAATGTTTAACTTCCACCTCTTGTTCCAGAACAACAGTTATAAACAAAGATAAACTAACAGAACCTTCTTTTCCTTCTCAGCTATATTTAGACAAAAACTTCAGATGAACTTCTATTATCAAAAACACAACGATTGAAACCAGACATCCCGTTAACTAGGAAAAAGCTGTTTAAAATATCCCGATTGAAATTTTAAAAGGAGAATTCTACTAAACTTTTAGAGAGATGCATTAGATGAGCACACCGTTTTTTTTTTTTTGTTGTTTATTTTTTATTTTGGCATGAGGGTATAAAATGGTATGGTATGGATTGGGCCGTTTTTTTAAAAAACATTTTTCTACTGCCGGCAAAAGTATTGTATTGCCCGCAATTTAAATGTCATTTTTCTTTGTTTATAAATGTTAGTTTTGCTGCAGTAGGTTCTATACACAGTACAGATGAGTAACTCTACAGGCAGACTAAGGGCCAAGCAATGTTACTACATTTACACCCGTCACACCGATCGGGACATTGAAATTGCGCTACTTCACTTGAAGTAGCGCAATTTCAATGTAGTCCTACTTCAGGTGCTACTTGGAAGACATCTGCGCGACTTCAAGTGCAGACGCCTAAACAAGTCTCACCTGAGCTTGCAAAAAGTAGAGCAGGAACTACTTTGAAAATCTGTGCGACTGACGGAGTCTGAATCACACCGATTTGACCGCTTCCAATGTTATTTTAAAATTTGTTATTTAAAACTGTAAAATCGCACCATTACGACTAGGGGCTAAATGAACGAATATATATATATATATATATATATACCAAATGCTTTAAAACTTTCTACATTCCCAAAAGATGATTATTTAAAATATTGGTTTAAAAAGGAAATATAAGTCACAATAAATTTCAACACACACAAAAACCCCCCCCACAAAATAAGGAGTATATTTCCTATATACTTCCAAGGGTTCTTTTCTACAAACTCAGTCTGTATCTGATGGCCAATTTGAGACTATTGGCCAGGGACGGCGACAGCCTTTTGTACAGGTCAGACAGATTTTGCATTCCCATAAAATATAGTAGAGCTGAACAATTAATCATTAAATCGCGATCTCGATTCACCCCCCCCCTGAGGATCTATATTGTTGAATTTGACAATTCTTTTATATAAGTGGAGAGACTATCTGCTCACTCAGCTGTCAAAAGAAAACATCTGGGCGGTCTGCCAAGAATATGAAACATTGTAACTAACCTTCCTTCTTAGATCAAAGGGATACACTTGTTTGTAAAAAAAAAAAAAAAAAAAAAAAAAAAGTATGGGCAGTTTGCCAAGTTATCAACAACTGTAAGTTCAGGAAGTTTAACCACTTAAACTCTCAATCTTTATCCGACACTTCTTTCTTAAGTTAAAATCAATATTTTTTGCTAGAAAATTACTTGGAACCCCCAAACATTATATATATTTTAGCAGAGGCCCTAGGGAATAAAATGGCAATTGCTGCAATATTTTATGCCACACTGTATTTGCCCAGCGATCTTTCAAACGCAATTTTTTGGGAAAAAATACACTTCAAGGAATAAAACGAAAACGCTGCGAGAATCGTGATCTATATTGCAAGCAAAAAAATTGTGATTCTCATTTTAGCCAGAATCGTGTAGCTCTACAGTATAGGAATACGAAATACAGGTCAACTGCAAGTAAAATGCACCCGTCAATGAATTTGAAATGATTTCAGAAGCATCTCAAACTGAGATTCAATGTTCTATTCTACTGAAACAAAATAAGGTAGACATTAATTACAATTCAATTCAAGGTAAGAGGGCCCTCTGCTCTAGAGCTTAAAATCTAAAAGGAAGGGTGAAGTGATACAAAAATTAATAAAAGTGTGGGGATGAGCCGATTTTTTTTTTTTAGGTGGAGGCAGGATAGGCTTCCCTGAAGAGATGAGTGTTCGGTGACCGTCTAAAAACAGAGTAGGAGATAGCTGGACAGATCTGGGTTATGAGTTTCAAAATATGGGAGAGACTCTGCAGACATCCAGGAAGAGAGCGCGGGAAGAGGCAACAAGGGAGGTCAAGAGGTCCCTAGAGGCTTGGAGGGACGGTTTGGATAATATGGTGATGTAGCTTGAGGCAGAGTTGTGGATGGCTTTGTATCATGTAGTTAAAGCATTTGTATACTGGCCGGATGTTTTTCTTTCCCCCCTGCACGGTAAGGTTATAATGTGCTAGTATACATTGCTTACTAGCACATTATGTAAAACAAAGCTGTTCCAGCGCCGCAGGGGCTCCCATCTTCACCCGTCTTGCTTCCGGGTTCACAGGCTCCAGCTGTGTGACTGGCCAGAGCCAGGATGACGTCACTATGGCACATGCGTGCAGGACCCGCTGTTCACTGCACAGGGTTCTGAAGGAAAGACAGAGGTGGCAGTTACTTCAGAGCGCATGCACCAGTGATTTTACTGGCTGCATGTAATGTAAATATCTCCTAAATGGTGCACACATTTACACTACTTATAGGTAAAAGTCCGTAAAGGAAGTTTACTTCCTCTTTAATAATTAGAATTTTATTTGTTGGGCGAGCGGAAGCCAGTGGAGGGATTGGCATAGAGGAGTGGAAGGGTCTGATGAAGTGGATGAGTCTGGCGTCAGCATTCAGGATGGCTATAGGGGGGATAGCCTGTGTAGAGGCAGGCCAAAGAGGAGGGACCTGCAGCAGGCTATAGATAAGAGAGTGAATTATTAGCTTGGTGGTTTGATTGCTTAAAGCGGGGGGTTCCAGCGACCATTCCTATTTTTTTTCAGTCATTGAGCTACATGTAAAAGCATAAATACACTCACTGTTTAGTTTTTTAGTTTTTTGCTGTTGCTGTCCGTTTTCGTTTTAAATAAATATTTATAAAAAAAAGGATTGTGGCCATTCCCATCTTACTTGTGGGCATGTGAAGCCCACAAGCATGGATTTCCTGGATATGGTGAATGCTGAGCTCCCAGCATTCACGCCATTTCCCGCGCATGCTCAGTGTTTACAGAGGGCAGCGCTGTAAACTTGAGGGGTTGCCATGACAGCGGCGGCAGCGAAATCCCGCGGTAACTCGTGGCAGGCATCCACAATGACTCCTTGGAATAATGACAGGAACTCCCAGGAGAGATTGCTCGACAAGAGGAAATGACGTGATATCCGCAGATTACCTGCCCATATCCACAGAGAGCTGAGACAGGAAGCAGAGGACTTCTGCAAAAACACAGGTACAAAAGAAAAAAAAAGAAAAAATCCATTTATTACTGTATAGATTTATGGCATGTAATTAAGCAAAACATGTTAAATGAGGTGGAGCTCCGCTTTAATATGTTACTAAAGTCTTTTTTTTTTTTATATTAAAATAAAACAAACATGTTATACCCATCTGCTCTGTGCAGTGGTATTGCACAGCGACTCCGCCCTCCTCTTCTGGGATCCCCCGTGGTGATCTTGGCTCCTCCTCTTCCTTTCATGACCACCATAGCCAGCCGCTTGCTATGGGGAGAAGCGTTCTCTGCACGCTCCTGACCTGTATCTATGGAGCCACGCTCCATAGATTTACACAGTGGGACTTATGCCCAACCCCCCCCCCCCCCCCCCTCAAACTTCCTCTTCACTGCATTTTATTGACAGCAGCAAGAGCCAATGGCTCCTGCTGCTCCAATGCTGTGTGAAGAGGAGGAAAAGAGGAGAGAAGATGCAGCCGTGCACAACGCTGATCTCTTCTCCCCTCTCTTCACCTTCACACAGGGACACCGAAAACATTTTTTACCTTAATAAAAACCGTGCATTAAAAAGGTAAAAAAATACATTTTTACATTTAGTAAAACTTTAAGAAGGGCATATTTTGGAGATATTACAGAGGTGAAGGCAGCAAGGTTTGGTAATGACTGGATGTGAAACTAGTCTTGAAAAGGAAGATAAGGGAAAGAAACTACTTGTTTTTCCTTTCAATTTAAACACACACACACACACACACACACACACACAGAGCTACTCCCCTAAGGCCCCGTTCACAACCAAGCGATTGTCTGTTTGAGGATTGTAACACTATAACGCACAACAAGCCAAATTCCATTGATTTCAATGGCACCTGTTCACATCTGAGCGTTCTGTCGTCTGAAGCACAATGCCAATCGCTCAAAAACTTTTGGGCAAATTGGGCCCGTAGACTTCAATGGGAATGCTTGAAAATGTGCGACATGAGCGTTTTATCGCTCATTTTCTACTCAAACAGCAGCTCTCTGCCCCTAATCTCATTCACCTCACCTCCCCTTTTTAATTGGCTAAACAAAAATGCCTGAAGCTGTAAAACAATTGTAATAAACATCTAAAAACACTCAAATAAAAACGCCAGTAAATTAGCAAGTGTGAATTGAATGGCACACTGGTGATTTTTATCTGCATACAGAATTATTGGTCAGCAAGTACTCTGTAAGGCCAAGTTTAAAACGTACAGTAATGGGCGTTAAAAACATGTGGTCAAGATGCGTTTTTAGAGTCCTCTCCCCCTTAAACTGTAATCGCCGCAAATGGGGGTGTTTACATGTCTATGTTTTGTGCCCACAGCAAAAACTATCCAACATGCATTTCCCGATCAATGGACGGCAGGGCCCACCAAATGCAAATGGGGAAGCGCCACAAATGCATGCAGCAGTGGCACATTTGTTCTGCAAAAACTGCTAAAACAGGTGGCGAAGAGGTGTCACACTGCCTCCTTGCCACAATTAAATTGCCCATGAAAAGCGATCTGAGCATACATGGGTCACTCTTCAGAGTGGTGGGTTTACACTAGCTACTAAACAAAAAGAAAATAATAGCAACCAATCAAAAATGTTTCAGGAATACCACTGTAAGGCTTCATGCACAATAGAAAGCAAAAAAAATAAATAAAAAATGCTTATTATTTTAGCATTTTTTGCCGGCGTTTAGCAGAGTATGTAATCTACATTTAGTAGCGTTAAGGAGCGGGGCTGCTGGCATCCTTAACAACCAGTGAATAGCTGGTTGGCAAGCCGGCCGTCATGTCCTTCACAACGGATAAGTCACAAGCTGTCAGCGGGAAAAATAAAAATAAAAAATAGCGTAGTCCCCAATCCATAGCTGGCCCTCAACCGAGCATGCAGATCCGGGCCCGCCCCCTATGTGAATAGGTGTGGAGTTCATTGTTTCTTTTGTGCGAATCCCTGGTGTTCCTACCAGTTCCTCTTCTTTCCTACTTAAAACTGACCACACTAAGAAGGAAAGCACAACATGGTCAGTTCTCTAGCTAGCTGGAAACTCAGTGTGCTCTCCTCCAAAGATCATACTTGTCCTGACACAGCTGATCACAGATCAGGGTAAAGAGCCAATCACAGCGGCTCTTTACCATGTGATCAGCTGTGTCCAATCAGAGCTGATCTCAGTGAAAACATAATTTGCCAGTTAGTACCAGTCCTCTCCTCACGCTGACAGCATGTGAGGTGAGGAGAGCCAGCAAGGGGCAATCCACACTGATTATCATCAGCGCTAAGGATGAGCTCCGGCATGTTCGCACAGCCCACATGCAGAGCCCGCCAGGAAGTCGGCGCAGCTCTGCGCTAATCACAGGCAGCGAGACATTGTCCTGATGCGCAGCTGCAGAGATTGGGAAATGTCTCACTGTGATTAGTGAAGCGCAGTGCCGACTTTCCGACGGGCTCTACACGTGGGCTGTGCGAACACGCCGGAGCTCATCCTTAATCAGCACACATCAGTGAGGGAGAAAAATTACTTATTTACAAAATTGTATAACAGAAACTAAGATTTTTTTTTTTTTTAAATGTCAGTCTTTTTTCATTTCTTTAGCAAAAAATAAAAACTCAGTGGTGATTAAACCACCAAAAGAAAGCTCCATCTGTCTCAAAAAAAAAAAAAATTTTTTAAATTATTTGGGTACAGTGCTGCATAAACGCACAATTGTCATTCAGGCTGGGTTCACACTAGTGCGATTTCAAACATGACATGTGATTCGCACTGCTCTGCAGATCACATGCGATGTCTGTGAGATGTGAACTCGCATTGGCACCAAGACGGTGCAGAGCCCTATTTTTGGTCCGCACTGTAATCAGATTGCATGGGTTTTCACACCTACGCGATCCGATTCCTGCACCATTTGGCAGTTCGTACTGCGGTCCAACCTGGGGGTGTCAGTAACTTTGCATTGACACCCGCAGAGGTTTGCAGATATCACCAGCAGGTGATATGCGATGCCGTAACCTGCCGGTACTGGTTCCCGTTTTACATATATGTGAACAGTACTCAATAAAATAAAATAGTAAATAAAAAAAATAAAAAAGGGGTGATCTGGCTAGTGTTGCATGACCAAGCAACTATCCTTACCTGGGATAGTCCACATCTCTGGGATAAGTGATAATTCGCAGCCTCTGTTCCAGTTTTCGGAGGACCCCTTTAATATCGCCTGTTGCCATGATGTCTACTTGGGTTTTAATCAGCCTGAAGAAAAGAAAAAAAACATTTGAAAATTGTTCTTATTAGAAAACAAGGAAAACCACTTTCAATGAGTAACAGATATACTGATAAGTGATAAGATGATATAAAAGATCACATTCTCCTTGTCTGAGGAGTCTGAAAAGGACCACATACCCCAATACTGAGCCCAGGGCAATGATGGGGGCACGGAGTACATGGAACCATCTGCACCAACCTATAGGAGTCCCAGCTGTACACTGATGGGACACAAGGGAGGTCAGGTGAGGGGTGTGCTGTACAAATACCTACAACCTCTGCCAGCGCCCACACACTATACCAGTCAGGAAAGGACTGTTATAAAACCATACAGCGATATCCCCACACACCTGTCCACATACCAACACTGCACCGATAAACTACATCACACCAAGCACAACGGCTCATCCGGAAGTAGAGCGCAGCCTGGGCATCAACAATACACAAACGTTACTCCGACTCCGCCCTCCGCACTGTACGGCCAATGACGGGGCTCGTTTTCATGGAACCAACCAGAAGTCCTCTAACGCATGCCGGCAGCGGGGATAGCAATTGAAAAAGGGGCTCTGGTTGGCCAAGAGACGCGGGGCGTGCTCGGGGGGCGTGTCTGTAGGTATTTGACGGTTGGGCGGCAGACGTTTGGGTTGAGCGGAAGGTTTTGTAGCTGTCATTAGCGGCCGGTGTCCTATCATATTGTGTCCCCCATCGGATAGTGGCCGCTGTGTAATGCGCAGTACACAGCACACACAACGATAATCGGATCGTGTGTACCGGGTATTAGTACAGAGCTTTCGAGAGCTTATCCTGACAGTTCATCTGCTATTCATAGCTCCCAACTGTCCCTGATTTTGAGGGACTGTCCCTGATTTGGAGCAATATCCCTCTGTCCCTCATTCCTTCTCATTTGTCTGATCCATATAGTTGTATAAAAAATGCACTTTTTAGCTATCAATAAGTGATTTCCAGTACTAAACCTTCCATCTGATTTCTAAATTGCTGCATTTGTAAATTCCAAAAGCCAATATAAAGGAATATTGGTAAAAAAAAAAAGCACTTGTGCTTTTAACAAATTTTTTTTTTGTACAATTCTCCTTTAAGGGGGCGTGGCAAGGGGTGTGTCCTATACCTGCATTTTGCTGATAGGTATTGCTCTTTCCCATCTCAAAAAGTTGAGTGGTATGGATATTATCCAATCGGACATACACGAAAATTATTTTTAGTTTATTCAGTACAATTGTCATCCAAAAATACACTACATACGTGACATCACTTCTGATGTTTTTATTCTGTCCTACGAGAATTTTCGTAGGTATGACTTTAGTAACCTCTCCGATTTCGATATGTGACTATCATGCAAAAAAAAAACAGATGATCTGTCATCCGATTTTCAGACTGCGTGTACAAGGCTTAAAGCACGCAATACACCATTGGATGTCAGGTGATGAGACTATCAGACAAATGATTGTACATTATTTTTTTTTGCCTGTAAAGGCTCATACACACTTTAAGAAAATCGGCAAACATTTTTATCCAAGGAACGATCATACGATTTTCGCATAGTGTGTACGCAACTTTAACAGCCAATTCCAACCTTCCGAAAGAAAATTTCCAAAGGGACAAACTCCAAAAATGTTCTCATACGGGAACCAAACAAATTATTTTTGTTTAATGTGTACTATTTTCATACGAGAAAAATCAAAAACGAAAGACTGTACATGATCAGAAACGATAACAAAAGAGAAAGCCTTTATTGAATTTTCGTACATTATTTCCTTCCTCGTTTCTGACTTGCTGTAAAACAACGAGGAAAGTAGGACAATCGTTCGTGCAATTTTCTTATCATACAGTGGTGTGAAAAAGTGTTTGCCCCCTTCCTCATTTCCTGTTCCTTTGCATGTTTGTCACACTTAAGTGTTTCGGAACATCAAACCAATTTAAACAATAGTCAAGGACAACACAAGTAAACACAAAATGCAATTTGTAAATGAAGGTGTTTATTATTAAAGGTGAAAAAAAATCCAAACCATCATGGCCCTGTGTGAAAAAGTGATTGCCCCCCTTGTTAAAATATACTATAACTGTGGTTGTCCACACCTGAGTTCAATTTCTCTAGCCACACCCAGGCCTGATTATTGCCACACCTGTTCACAATCAAGGCATCACTTAAATAGGAGCTGCTTGACACAGTAAGGTCCACCAGAAGATCCTTAAAAGCTACACATCATGCCGAGACCCAAAGAAATTCAGGAACAATTGAGAAAGAAAGTAATTGAGATCTATCAGTCTGGAAAGGGTTATAAAGCCATTTCCAAAGCTTTGGGAATCCAGCGAACCACAGTGAGAGCCATTATCCACAAATGGCGAAGACAAGGAACAGTGGTGAACCTTCCCAGGAGTGGCCGGCCGCCCAAAATTACCCCAAGAGCGCAGCGACGACTCATCCAAGAGGTCACAAAAGACCCCACAACAACGTCCAAGGAACTGCAGGCCTCACTTGCCTCAGTTAAGGTCAGCGTCCATGCCTCCACCATCAGGAAAAGACTGGGCAAAAATGGCCTGCATGGCAGAGTTCCAAGGAGAAAACCACTGCTGAGCAAAAAGAACATCAAAGCTCGTCTCAATTTCTCCACAACACATCTTGATGATCCCCAAGACTTTTGGAACAACATTCTGTGGACCGATGAGACAAAAGTGGAACTCTTTGGAAGGTGTGTGTCCAAGTATATCTGGCGTAGAAGGAACACTGCATTTCATAAAAAGAACATTATACCAACAGTAAAATATGGTGGTGGTAGTGTGATGGTCTGGGGCTGTTTTTTGCTGCTTCAGGACCTGGAAGACTTGCCGTGATAAAAGGAACTATGAATTCTGCTGTCTACCAAGAGATCCTGAAGGAGAATGTCCGACCATCTGTTCGTGTACTCAAGCGGAAACGAACTTGGGTTCTGCAGCAGGACAATGATCCTAAACACACCAGCAAGTCCACCACCGAATGGCTGAAGAAAAACAAAATGAAGACTTTGGAGTGGCCTAGCCAAAGTCCTGACCTGAATCCTATTGAGATGTTGTGGTATGACCTTAAAAAGGCCGTTCATGCTCGAAAACCCTCTAATGTAACTGAATTAGGACAATTCTGCAAAGGTGAGTGGGCCAAAATTCCTCCAGGACGCTGTAAAAGCCTCATTGCACGTTATCGCAAACGCTTGGTTGCAGTTGTTGCTGCTAAGGGTGGCCCAACCAGTTATTAGGTTTAGGGGGCAATCACTTTTTCACACAGGGCCATGATGGTTTGGATTTTTTTTCACCTTTAATAATAAACACCTTCATTTACAAATTGCATTTTGTGTTTACTTGTGTTGTCCTTGACTATTGTTTAAATTGGTTTGATGTTCTGAAACACTTAAGTGTGACAAACATGCAAAGGAACAGGAAATGAGGAAGGGGGCAAACACTTTTTCACACCACCGTATGTATCCACCTTAAAGTAATACCAAAGCTTCATTTTTTTTTGGTTTAAAAATAACAAATATGTTATACTTACCTGCTCTGTGCAGTGGTTTTTCACAGAGCAACCCGGATCCTATTCTTGGGTCCCTCGCTGGCGCTTCTGGCTCCTCCCTCCTGTTGAGTGCCTCCACAGCAAGCAGCTTGCTTTGGGGGCACCCGAGCCGCTGCACTGTGTATCCATTTGAACATGGAGCCCCAGCCCCGCCCTCTCTCTCTCTGCTTATTGGCTCACTGACTTTGACCACAGCGGGAGCCAATGGTGCTTCACTGCTGTCTCAGCCAATGAGGAGGGAGAGTCCAGGACAGCTGAGTCTCTCCTGCAACTTCACTGGATCAAGATGGGCTCAAGTATGTATTAGGGGGGCTGCTGCCCACAGAAGGTGTTTTTTATTTTTTTTTGTTTCACAAAGTTTTTTTTATCTTAAAGTGGAAGTAAACCCTCCTATAATTTTCAGCCAAGGAAGCTGTCATCTTGGCCTCTGTTTAATCTTCAACTGCCATTATGCTGCACATGTGATCAGTTATGACACCAGCCATTGGATGGTGTGACAGTTTGGTTGAGAGCACAACCAATGTGACAGCATTTCCGGCATTTTTTTTGAAACTATTAAATCGTTGGGTTTAATTCCCGCTTTAATGCATTAACCGCTTGCCGACCTGCCGCCATCATTATGCTGCGGCAGGTTGGCTCGTTCCCGCAAATCGCCTTAGCTGTAAGTCGGCTCACGTTGGAAAGCAACATGGTCTAATGTCATATTTCTGGAGTTTCTCTGTCAATGTTACTGCGTTTGTTGATAACAGTGTTTTGGTATTATCCAGAGTTTGAATTGGATCTGTCATATCTGTTTCCTATTCCCAAAGATCAGCCATGCTGATACTTGCAGTTCCATGGCTTTAAATGGTAAAGGTCTGACGTTCTTCCTGGTTGATACCAGGTCTGGAATGTAACGAGTTGCACATCAAACCTTGGAGCATATCTGAAAGAAGAGATCAGGCCTCCATCAAAGCTGGACAACTTGGCTTGGGTCCGAGCTGACTGGTATAATAATACACTGCAAGCAATCTTCAAAGAGAGCCATGGCTGCCAGGATGCTTGATGACGGTGGGTGACAAAGATCTAAAGATCAACAGGCACCTAGAGATGATACATGGACAAATGTCGCAGTCCCGCTAAAAATTATACTTTGCTGCCATTACTAGTAAAAAAAATAATAATAAAAATGCCATAAATCTATTTCCTATTTTGTAGATGCTATAACTTTTGTGCACACCAATCAATATACGCTTATTGCGATTTTTTTTTTTTACCAAAAATATGCAGAAGAATAATGTTGCACGACCGCGTAATTGTCAGTTAAAGCGGCGCAGTGCCGCATCGCTAAAAAATGGCCTGATCATTAACGGGGAAAATCTTCCAGTCTGCAAGTGGTTCATTTAGAACTAAAGGCAAAACTTATTTTGGATGGAGTGGAGAGGGTTTAGAATGCTTGTGAGGTTTTTTATTGATGTCCGTCTCCCCATTAGGGAGATTCATCCTCTCTATTTGTCCTGTTCACCATGTTTGGCTATGGGACAGGATGTGAAGAGAAATTGTCACATCGGGACACAGATGGCGAAAAAAAAAATCTGACGAAGGGTATAACTCTCCCTTGCCCTATCTATCCAATATGAAAAAAAGGTTTTGCCTATAGTTCCACTTTAATTATACCTTGATACAATAAGAAGTTGTGATGAAATGTACAGTTTTACTAACATTTTGCCAAAAGTATTGGGGCGCCTGCATTTACACGCACGTGAACTTTACTTTCATCCCAGTCTTAGTCTGTAGGGTTAAATATTGAGTTTGCCCACACTTTGCAACTATTTTTTAGGGTAGATGAACTTGACTGGCCTGCACAGAGTCCTAACCTCCACCTGATAGAACACTTCTGGGATGAATTAGGGTGGAGACTTAGAGCCAGGCCTTCTCGTCCAACATCAGTACCTGACCTCACAAATGCACTTCTGGAAGAATGGTCAAATATTCCCAATGACACACTCCTAAACCTTGTGGACAGCCTTTCCAGAAGAGTTGAAGCTGTTATAGCTGCAAAGGGTAGGCCAACTCAATATTGAAACCTAGGGACTAAGACTGGGATGTCATTAAAGTTCATGTGTGTGTAAAGGCAGGTGTCTAAATACCTTTGGCAAAATAGTGTATGTTCAGGTGTTAAAGTGTTACTAAACCCAGGACCCTGCATTCACTATATCTAGTCTCCCACAGTGCACAGAACATGGAAATGTAATTATTTTAGTAAATATAATCTGCTGAACAGTCTCATCAGCAGGATATAGCAGCTTTGTGACTTTTATCGGTGTCTGATTAAAGCTTGTAGGAGTTTTTATTCTCCCTTGATTGCTTATGAGGCTGCCGGACCCCTAACTCTCTGTCTGGACAGTGCTGCTTGGCCCTGTGCCCTCCCAAGAGAAAAAAACTCTCTAAATATACACACCACACTGAGCATGTGCTGAGTGCCCCCAAGGTTCTGTACCATGAGGAGATGGATTGGGGACAGAGGAAGAAGGGGAGGATCAGATAAGACAGGATCAAACAGCCGTTTTACACAATGCAAAGGATTAACCCCTTAGGTTCCACAGTGAGTATAACAAGCATGTTTTACTGCATATACAGACTGATTTTTATTGTTGTGGGTTTATTAACACTTTATCACACGTTTTACCTTCAGGCATTAAGGGGTAAATACGTTTTCAGCAGGTCCCAGTCCTGTTATTCCTAGTTTCTCACCACAATGAGAATGGCACCTTACTAAAGCCTTCGGGGATACTCACTTCACCCATCCCAGAAGGTTTTGGGCACTGTCCAGCACACTATGCATCTGCATTGGGGAGCGGGTGCAAGAACCTGGAAGAGATGCCAGGCCCCTGATGATGTCAGTATAGAAGATGGCAATGCAGGACCCAGTGTGCGGTGGAAAAGCAGGTTTTACCTGATAGTGCCCATGGTTTTTGAGGACAACCAGCAGTACAGGTAAGGCTGGAAGCAAATAAACCTTAAAGAAGGGCAGAAGCTTACACCAAAACCAATGAGCCAAAGTTATCCAATGTTGTAAAATATACACCATTACCACAGTGGGGCAGGCTTCAGACTGGTCCCTTTTGCAGGTATAGCTATGTAAACATAACAAAATAAGTGTCTATATGGTTTAAACTCCAGGAATACACTGTCTCACCTTGCTCTGCACATGCTCAGTTGCTTTCTATTTTCAGGCACTGACAGGTTCGTAGAGGCCGATCTGCTGACAGCCTTAAAGTAAACCCTCCTATCATTTCAGTCAAGGAATCTGCCATCTAAGCCTCTGTTTAATTTTCAACTGACATGATGTTGCACATGTGATCAGTTATGACCTCAGCCCTTGGATGGTTTGACAGTTTGGTTGAGAGCAAAACCAATGTGACAGTTACATTCCCAGCATGTACCGTAACTGTTTTTTGAAACTGTAAAATTGATGGGTTGACTTCCGCTTTAAATTAAACCATCCCATCGTTTACAGCCAAGGAAGCTGCTTCTGCTTCTGTGCAACTGCCATGGTGTTGCACATATGATCAGCTATGACACCAGCCATTTGTTGGTTTAACAGTTTGGTTAAGTATACAAGCAAATGTGACAGTTAGCAATCCCGGCATTCTAGCAACGTAACTGTGTTTTTAAACCGTGACATCGATTAGTTTGGGCTTCAGCAAAATGGCAGCCTCCAGCAGGAAGAAACAGGAGCAATGCTGGAGGTAATTTACAGCACACACTTATTCTGGTAGCACATCTATTAATGTGGAATGTGGGTTCCTTGCTAAAGAACGCAATTTTTTATCAAGTTGTTATGGGTAAAGTTCTGCTTTAATCACTTACGGACCGCCCGCCGTCGTTTTATGTCGCTACTTTGAAGAGGAATACTGTTTTTATGGCAGCAGCTAGCTGCCATAACCCCGGTATCCTCTTCTTCAGTGGGTGCTCCGCTTCAAGATAAAAGTGGTCTCTGCAGCAGATTCGCCACAAGATCAATTTTATCGGTGGTGGGAGAGGGTGCCCTCCGTCACTTACTGGAGCTGTCGGCAGTGGCTGAGGCAATCGTGTCCTGTCCCTGGCTTGGCATGAAGACGACTGAGGGGAAGATGGCTCCCACTCATCTTCATACCATTGCATGGCGGAAGCAACGTCAAAACATCACTTCCGCCCATAGCTCTTAAAGGAACTTTTTTTTTCAAATGACATTAAAAAAAAATAAAAAATTGAATTTTTGTGTAAATATGAGATCTGAGGTCTTTTTGACCCCAGATCTCATATTTAAGAGGTCCTGTCATACTTTTTTTCTATTACAAGGGATGTTTACATTCCTTATAATAGGAATAATAGTGACACAGTTTTTTTTTTTTAAAGAATAGTGTAAAAAAAATAAAAGGTAAAATAAATAAAAAAAAATATTAAAAATGTTTAAACGCGCCCTGTCCCTCCGAGCTCGTGTGCAGAAGTGAACGCATATGTCAGTAGCACTTGCATATGAAAACGGTGTTCAAACCACACATGTGAGGTATCACCGCGATCAATAGAGAGAGAGAGCAATAATTCTAGCCCTAGACCTCCTCTGTAAGTCTAAACATGCAACCTGTAGAATTTTTTAAATGTCGCCTATGGAGATTTTTACGGGTAAAAATTTGTCGACATTCCATGAGCGGGGGCAGTTTTGAAGCGTGACATGTTGGGTATCAATTTACTCGGCGTAACATTATCTTTCACAATATAAAACAAAAATTGGACTAACTTTACTGTTGTCTTATTTTTTAACTCAAAAATGTTTATTTTTGCCAGAAAAAAAGTGCTTGTAAGACCGCTGCAGCGGCGCTTTGCCGGCGGTATAGCCGCGCTATCCTATTGATTTCAATGGGTAGGAGCGGTGTATTTCATTGCTCCAAAGATGCGATTAGCAGGACTTTTTTTTACCGTCCTGCTAGCGCACCGCTCCAGTGTGAAAGCCCTCAGGCTTTCACACCGGAGTGAAAGGGGCCGGTTTTTTCAGGCGCTATTTTTAGTGCTGTATCGCCTGAAAACCGCCCCAGTGTGAAAGGGACCTTAGTGGTTAATGAAATGTCCTGCCACACATTTGTATCATAGAAATGCTAAATCGATGTACATACAGAATCTGGCACATTGGTCTCTAATCTTTGTTAACTCTCCTACATATCTCTGGGAGGATTCATAGATCACCCTTCATATGCAGTAGCGCAGCTTCCACTGACTCCGCCCATGAGAAGTCAGCTGTCATCTCAACATCACATCCTCACAAAGTGAAACTCCTTCCTGTCCTGTCACACACAGCAAAGCTGGAGGAGTCTGCATGACACAAGGCGGCTTCCTGTTGTCGTCCCTCTGGGTCACCCTAGCAACAGCCTGTGTATTCCTCCCGTCCACATTCTAGTACTAACCAATGGAAGGCTGCCTGGGAAAGGTGAACAGTTTTGACCCAACCAGCTCCTCGTAGCTCGCTGACACTAAAGTCACATGACCTGCTGGAGAAGTAACCAGTGGGAGCCCAGGAAGCTGACAGTGTGGGAGAGCCGGGGAGGATTTGTTCCATGGCAGAGCTGTAAGTATGTAGATAGAACGATAATAGGCTGTGATCGGAGCCGGTCTGCCTTCACTATGTGTGCTGACCCAATGGCAGAGTATTAGCTGCTATCCACATACTGTGTAAGCCCTGTGTACCCACTGTGTGAGCCCTGTGTGCCCACTGTGTGAGCCCTGTGTACCCACTGTGTGAGCCCTGTGTGCCCACTGTGTGAGCCCTGTGTGCCCACTGTGTGAGCCCTGTGTGCCCACTGTGTGATCCCACTGTGTGTGTGCCCACTGTGTGTGAGCCCACTGTGTGCGCCCACTGTGTGAGCCCTGTTTATTATGGGTGAAGGCTGTACTACTGGGGGTGCTGTGTACCATGGGGGAATGCTGTGCTAATGGGGGTGCTCTGTGTACCACTGGAGGCACACTGTACTAATGGGAGCTCTGTGTATTATGGGGGGAACCCTGCGCCACTGGGGGTGCTGTGTACGAGGGAACGCTGCGCCACTGGGGGGGCTGTGTACCAGGAACGCTGCGCCACTGGGGGTGCTGTGTACGAGGGAACGCTGCGCCACTGGGGGTGCTGCGTACTGTGGGGGGGACGCTGTGCCTCTGGGGGTGCTGCGTACTGTGGGGGGGGGGGGGGTGCTGTGTACTAGGGAACACTGTGCCACTGGGGATGCTGCGTACTGTGGGGGGGGGGGGCGCTTTACTATTGGGGGTGCTGTGTACTAGGGAACACTGCCACTGAGGGTGCTGTGTACTATGGAGGGAATTCTTTACCACTGGGGGTGCTGTGTATTACTGTGTGAGCTCTGTGCACCACTGGTGGAACACTGTACTAGTGGGAGTACTGTGTACTACACAGTACTGTATTGTACTGGGGGTACTCAGTAGTACCCTCCTATACCATTGTGGGTGCTCTATATTGCTGGGAACACTGTACTACACTGCACTATATACCACTGTGGGCATGATGTACTCCTTTGAGCAGATGGAATAGATTTCTCCATCCACACTATACAGAATGGATGGACAAATCTCCTGTGGCTATTAAATTTTGACAGCCGCCATATGTGGCTGTCAGATTACCTGAATGGTGGTTGTATCTGATTGGATATGGTGCTGTTTGGCCTACAATTTTCTGTCTGGCTTCTTTATTTTTCAGTCAATGGGTGGCAGAAAATTTCATTTGGTTCATTAGGAAATTTGCATAGTGTACGTCCAGCTTAAAGTGGAAGTAAATCCTTTTTTGGCACCAATAATAAGGCCTACATTTTAGGCACAGTGAATATCTCCTAAACCCGCATGGTTTAGAAGATATTCACGCTGCATGCAGACACTGACGCATGCACTGTGAAGGGACTGCATACCCATGCCGTCTCTTCACAGCTCCGTGCTGCAGCATGTGACTCTCGTGCAGGAGTGACACAGAGTGGCCAATCGGATGGCTGGAGGACACAAACCTGGAAGAAACACCACGTGAAGATAGAAGGCCTGTCATCGATGACATGCACTGCTGGAGTGCTTCCTTTTAAGGTATTTCATAATGTGCTAGTTAGTATATGATGCATACTAGCAAATTATGCCTTTACCTTTGCAGGTTTTAAAAAAAAATAAAAAATGGTGCTGTTTACTACAGCTTTAATGGCTTAGTCACGCCATATAAGTTGAGCTGTGTTTTGTCTGCACAGATCACTGCAAGGACACCTAGAAAATTATTGTGTATATAGTATGTGCCCTGTGCGCCTCAGTACTGCATTGGGGTGGCTTGGGGTTGGTGCATGTCCTTCTCACTCATTAAAAAAAAGTATAAGTCCTGTGAGGAAGAGGATTGGAGGAGGACTCGGGGTCGGGGGGACTGGAGGAGCGCACGGAGGGGGAGCAGAGAAGGAAAGAGAGGGGAGCTGGAGGAGGATACAGGGGACACTCAGGAACAATTGGTGCAAGGGTGGGGGAAGTTATAATCACTGATCTCCCCATGTGGCAGCAAGCCACGGAGGGGAGAGGAGGAGAAGCATCTGTTATGATGCATCGGGAGCATTTGCACGAGTACAAGTTTTCCTGCAAATACTCGGGACAACCCTAGAAGAAACCGCCAGACTGCAAATCTGTGTACAGAGCCCTTTGTGTATATAGACACAGAACTTTGTGCTGTGATTTTGGCTATAGCGAATTTACAGGTCTTGACCATAAGTCATTGGCTGGGGCCTGTTGACCGAATCCCACTGTAGCCAGTAACAGCGTAGATTTGCAGGGGTAACGTGCAATGTGCACACCCATAACACGGAACAGGCTGGATGACATACATGTACGTGGCCCAATCTGCCCGTGCCACCTGCCTGCAGTAAATGTACTGTGAGCGGGCGGGAAGCGGTTAAATGGTGTTTTGTTTGTAGATTATTTGCCTGCCAGGTGCTTGCAACATGTGTGTATCACACAGACTAAATGAAAAGAGACAATCAGAGTGGTTCTTTACCTTGTGATCGCTGTGAACCAATCACAGCCATCACAAGTGTAAACTTTTGCCTTTGTTTACAAACATTCTGCCCATTCACAACAGAAGTAGAGGGGGATTCAGGTTGGAGTTTTTAAAAGTGCCATCGGCCATCAATGATGAGGGGGGAGGGGAATCTATTGCTACAATTTTACTCTAGACAGTGGATGACTTATAAACGCTAAGTGCAACTTAACTAACTCATGGTTCCTCATTTCCCAAAAAAATGACAAAGTGGCAAAAAAATCACCTTGCAATGTCCACTTTCCATAAATTGGTTGTTTTAGGGGTGTTTGTACTGTCCTGGCATTTTTAAATGATTTGTTTTAAAACACAAAGTAATGGAAGCAGTGGAGTGTTGTTGTTTTTTTGTTTGTTTTTGTGTGTGTTTTTTTTTTTTTTTCTTCTTCTTCCTTCTCCCTTTTTTTTTTTTTATAGCAAGGAATAAAAGAATGTACTGGTTATTTAAATATGACCAATATAAAGCTCAATATATCTAAAAAAGCAAACAAAATAATTAAATAAAACCTGGTTACAGTTACCGATTAATGGTATGTCCAAGGCTCTTCCAGGACAGCTACTTGAGAGATGATTGGCTCTGTCTTCAACAGGAAACGCAAGCCAGAAAGATTAAAAAGCCTGTCATCCTCACTTGTTGTAAGTAAAGAACCCCCACCAATGTACACAAAGAGAATTTATAGGTAAAATGCAACAATTTCAAACACTATTACTTTAAACCAAAAATATCTGAGTGGGAATATGGATGATGTCCTGGAAGATTCTTGGAAATACCATTACCAGTAAATGTAACCAAGGTTCTCTGAAATCATCTTCCCAGTCCTGGCTGGACCACATTTCCAAACAGTAATGCTTCCCAAAAGCATGGCTTGAGAACCATATGGCAGTCTTAGCCCTTGTACACACGGTCAGACATTCTGACAGAAAATGTCCAATCGGACCGTGTTGTCGGATAATCTGACCATGTGTGGGCTTCATCAGACTTTTTCAGACGGAATGTCTGACCAACAAAGTTTGAGAGCTGGATATAAACATTTTCCGATAACATGATCCTATCTGACTTTGTCCGATTGTTTGTAGAGAATTCAGATAGGAAAAGTGCCACGCATGCTCAGATCAAATTTCTAGACCAAAGCTATTGGCTACTAGCCTGAACGTAGTCCCGTCGTAACTAAATAACGTCATCACGTTACGAACAATCGGATTTTCCGACAACTTTGTCCGACCGTGTGTATGCAACACCTGTTTCGGACAAAATCAGTCTGAAAAAATCAGATGGATTTTGTTGTCGGAATGTCCGACCGTGTGTACAAGGGCTTAGAGATTTCTTCCCACAAAGCACCTGCCCTCTTTGATCGTGATGCAGCCATTGACCTTGAACAGTGAGCTCTAATTCCAGCAGGTAGTAACTGACCAGAACTGATGAATGCTGAAATAGTGGTATCTGTACTCTATCAGGCCGTGCTACTCTGAGGCATTGAGCCCTAGATGGGACCACTATATACAACTAGAAACTGAATAGATATTTGTCAGTCTAATTTCCAGAAAACCCAAAAGGGCCACCACCTGCACCTTAAGGGTACTGGGTAACAAACCCCCTTTTTTTTTTTTCTTTTTTTGTTTTGTTTTTTTACACCTTCCTGGAGTAAATCCAGAACTGTAGGTATTGAATATGAATGTATGCCAATTCATTTTGCCAGGAATGAAAACATCTTCTAAACTATATTGTATAATTTCCTGGTATTCAATGGATGACAAAGAAGAATGGTGGTAATCGTCCTTTCTGAACATCCTCTTTTCCTGAGAATCCTCCCGCCATCAGGCAGAAACAAAACAAACATGACATAAGTGTACTCCTGAATGGCTTTCTTCTTGCCCCTCTTCCATAAAGGCCAGATTTGTGAAGTGCAGGACTAATAGTTGTCATGTGGACAGATTCTCCCACCTGAGCTGTGGATCTCTGCAGCTCATCCAGAGTTACCATGGCTGCTTCTCTGATTAATGTTCTTCTTGCCCGTTCTGTCAGTTTAGGTGGACGGCCGTGTCTTGGTAGGTTTGCAGTCGTGCCATGCTTGTTTTCGGATGATGGACTGAACAATGCTTTGTGAGATGTTCAAAGCTTGGGATATTTTTTTATAACCTAAAACTGCTTTAACCTTCCGTACAACTTTATCCCTCGCCTGTCTATTGTGTTCCTTGGCCTTCATGATGCTGTTTGTTCACTAAGGTTCTCTGACAAACCTGAGGGCTTCACAGAAAAGCTTTATTTATACTGAGATTAAATTACACAAAGGTAGACTCTATTTATGAATTAGGTGACTGCTTCAAGGCACTGTATGCCACGGCCAGTCCCAAGATATAAGGAACCCTGGGCCAGCAATCGAGCCCTGTAAAACTTTTTACTGCTACAGAAACCATAAGTGCAAACCTAAAGAATCTCAACTCCGTGACAGAATATCGGCTCAGCCCTGAAGAGAACGTTGGAGTAAACCTGACTGGGTATGCATATCGCCACAGAGCAAGTGCAGTGCACCGACCTGTGTGATGCAATAAAATGCGCATGATACTGCCCGCTGCTGCACAGCCATGTAGCTCATAACACTGGGCTGCAGGCTAGTGGGAATGGGCCCTAAATGTTTATCTGTACAATTTCAAGAAAGAACATTTAAAAAAATAACAATACTGAGCCATTACAACCCAGCTTACAATATTGTGAAATGACGCAGTGCCAGAGACTATAGCAAAAATATACAAAAAATAATAAAAACCGCGTTTAATGCGCCAAACGTGAATTGTATGGACTTTGATTTGAGAGAGACTTCACGTTTGGCACATTGAGCACTGTTTATTTTTTATTTTTTTGTATGTTTTAATTATATTCACTGGTGCTGCGTCATGTCACGATATTGTGAGGTTTTTAGCTTTGAGTATATCAAACTTTGTTTGCCAGTAGCCACATATGCTGTACCTATCTCAGTGGTAGATAAAGGTGTGGTGTTGTGTGTGTTTTTTTTTTTAATTATTGTTTTTGATGACATGCCATTAACATACCAATAATACCTGATCTATAACTATGTAGGTGTGACTGCAGAGCTTTAGCTGAGCCGCCCTGACATTTTAATAATTAGCAGTGATGTTGGGTTGTGCTCTCATAATTTGCATGTTCTATTCAGCTGCTTTGTGTTTATTTTTAGATCGTGTTTTCTGTGTTGTGTGGTTAATGGCAAGTTAAAACTTTATTTTTGAATTTTGCACTGGGAATAAATCGCCAGTCATTCCTAAAATTATGAAGAATTGAACATTATGTTAAATTTCTCTTTATATATATATAATTATTTTTTTTTTTTTTTTTTTGAATGACTGATGATACAATTATACCCTCTGCTAACCACTTGTGGAACATGAAAAGCGTCAACGGGGGACTGTAGCTGAAGCTTGTACTTTCACTGTGATTGATACACATACAGAGTGTGCACAGGGCTTTGTATTACTGTGGAGCTGCAGGATATGTTAGAGGTGGTGGAAAGGTATACATTTTGCCTGGAGTTGGGCATCTCTTTCCATTCAGACCTGTATAATTTTGTCCTGCTTCAGCCATTGTCCGCCATGTGGCCTTTTTATACCTGCGCAACATGCTTCTGTTCAGCTTGGAAAGCAGTTCATGTGCTTATTTGGTGTGACATTTCTTTTTAGACCTCGGATCACATCGAAAACCCCATAAGAAAAATGCATAATAATAAATGCATGGAAAAAAAAACCCTTCAAAATGTGCAAAAACACATGAAATGCACAAGTGTTAATCTAGTTTTAATCTAACCCTTTAACCTTGATCAGTTCCAGTCACCTGTAAAGTAAAAGTCAGCAGGTTAAAAACGGCCATTCACCTGTCCCATGATCCAATCGGCCTGACCCGCTTTCTTTGGTCCCTGGAATCTTCATTGTGGGCACCCAGCTGTGACAGCTTGGCGCATCGTGAATGGTGAATGCAGTCTTTTGGGACCTGTCGGTGTCCCAGAAGTTTGCAGGGTGGAGGAACGGAAGTGAGAAGCAGGTGCCTGTCAAAATTGGGTACCTGCCCAACAATAAATTGTTCCACAAAAATGCAAATGGCAGCAAAATCCTGTGCGCAAAAATCAAAACGCACTGCAGAAACAGATTAAAAGCAAACTGCATAGGTGTGTACCAAGCCTGGCCACACGGCTCAATTTTCAGATGATAATATTCAGATGAAAAATAGGAAGGAAGGAAGACATTGGGGGTTATTTAAAAAAAGGAAAATCCACTTTGCACTGCAAGTGCACTCGCTCTAAATCTAAGGGGTAGATCTGAAAGGAGGGGAAGCTCTGCTGATTTTTATCATCCAATCCTTTCGTAAATAACCCCCATTGTTTTTTTTGTTTTTTTGTTTTTAAATAAAAAAATTGGGGGGGCGTGGCTTGGCGCCGGACGTGAATGGCCGCCTGAGGAGAGAGCTCCCGCTCGCCGAGGACGAAAACTAGCTCCACGGAGGACATTCCCCACATCGACATGGGTAAGGGAGACCGGAATACCTCCGCGCCGAGGTCCCGATCCCCACGGGGGGGAGAGAACCAATCGAATAGCGGGATTCCCGCGATCTTCAGGCCGCAACAGCGGGACATGCCGCCATCCTCACAGGCCGCATCTCAGGCAGCGCGCTCTGGTAATCTTAGCCCGGAGCGCGCGTCCCTCAACCAACCCAGCTCAGCACATAACACAGTGCACTCTACAGCCAGCGCTGCCCAGCCACTCTTCCTGCATGACATGCAATCCATAGCATCAGACATAAAAAGTACACTGGCAGCGGCCATTGGTGACCTCAGACTGGATGTACAGGCCATGGCCACACGGCTGGACAGACTAGAGCAGGTCACTAGCATGCAGGAAACCGCCATATCGCAAGTGATGCGAACCGCAGACCATCACACCATTCAAATAAGGGAGATGAGTAGGCACTTAGAGGACCTTGAGAATAGAGGACGGAGACACAATATAAGGATCAGAAATCTGACTGAAAATGTGGACCCCAGCAACCTTCAACAATGCGTTCAAGCTATATTTAATGGTTTACTTGATAGACCCCCTGATTCGCCTATAGAGTTTGAACGGCTGCACAGGGCCTTGCGTCCCAGGGGTAGAGAAGCGGATCCACCCCGCGACGTCATCTGCTGTCTTGTGAACTTCCCCCTGAAAGAGGAAATTCTCCGACGCGCAAGAGAGAGGCGGCAGGTCCTTCATGAGGGCATTGAAATCAAGCTTTTTCAGGATTTGTCACCAATTACCCTTCAGCATCGAAAGGATCTCCGTCCGTTATTGGATGTTCTGAGAGCAAGAAATATTGCGTACAGGTGGAAGTTCCCCTTTTGCCTATCCGCCTCAGTGATGGGACGCACAGCCCTCCTCCGTGTCCCGGAGGATCTAAGACAATTCTGCAGCATACTGAATGTGCCTATCCCACACCTGCCTGATTGGCACAACGAACATCGCAGCTCAGCTCCCCGGATTGCTGACCAGGGAGAGGATGCCATGGAATGGAACCCGCAGCGACATCGACGCCAGAGGTCGCCCCCGTCATCTCCGCCACCTCAGGCAAGGCCTCCCCGGGCAAATAATAGCCCCTCGGCCTCACCAGTTCACAGAAGGCCTCGACAGGAGGCCTGAGGGGGGCTTACTCCTAATTTTGCCAGAAAAGGATCCACTGACTTCACTTCTTTCCTCACGCGTTGCCATAATCCTTTATTCTACATGTTCCTGGTGACATAGGTTTCGGTTCGCAACGACCACCTCGTTCCTGGTTTCAGTTTTGTGTTCGCTTGCCGTTCGTCGGCAGTTTCTGTTCTCAGTGATTGCTTCAGCCTCAGACTATCATCCTCAGGAGTATTTGTCTATCCGAACTCTCATGTCCTTCACGGAGGTAGATTCCTGCCAGCAAGGAGGCCACTTGTGGTACTCTGCCTACAATGGGGACTCCATACCTCGTCTTGAGCAAATTTGGAACTGGAGTGACTTGTCCTACCTGTTCTCTTTCTATTGGCCTTTTGGGCAACTGATTCTACAGATGGGATCAGTTTCCCGTGTCCCGGAGCTCTGAAGTCTGAGGAGGCTCACCCCTCCCTCCATCCTAAGAGAAGGACTTGCTGCCTCACGATCCAGGTACTCCGTAGCATCTCAACACACCCCACAGTCACAATGCAGCGGGACTCCCACTTTTTTTGACAACACTCCGGGATGATACCGGGTTTCACTGCACTGAGACGGGGTATGGGTCACTAGCTGAGAATATTGTTGATATATTGGGTTCCCTTGCTATATGCTACAACTGTAGGCATGTTCAGCTAGACAGGTGTATATGTGTTTATTTTCTGTTATGTATTGTTCGGCTTGCGCAGGACGGGGAGGGCCCAGCGTCACTTATTGGACCCCTCCTCGGGACCTCTGAGGAGGGGGGTCAGGAGTTTTAGCGGTGACTTCTCTGGCCCCCACCGGGGTGCCCTCACTTCATGACATAAGAGAGGGGCTTCTCACTCTTAATACTCACCCAAGCCTCAAGCAAGAACCTCTTCTTGCCTCCCTAGCAATCATTACAGATAGTCATAGGCGCTGTGCCCTCTCTTGTCCTGCGGATTATCAGACACGCTTATACAAGTATTAACGGACCACTGAGAGACCATAGACACGAATCTCCATCTCCTGGGGGACACATGTTACATCACTTCACGGAGAATTGTTGTTCTAACGTTTTTTATAGACTTATGCTTTGATTTTTTTCTACATATGGTTCCTGACCTCAGCTCTTCTACCTATGTTTACCAATGTACCACTCTTCCCAAATTCCGAGGCGGTGCTCACTAGTGAGTCGCTTCTGGGTCATATCTCCAGTCTCTATATTATTGCAACCCGTGTGGGTATTCACTTCCCATGTGCAGGACCATAATCTAATAGGTTTCCACTACAGGTATGTGCCTCTCCTCTCCCGGTGCCTTTATCTTTGGTTAAGGTTGCAATTTCTGGTCAACAGCCTATGTTTATGTTTATGTTTTTGCTAATTGACTGTTTAGATAAAATGATCCCTCTTCTCGATATTGACCTTGACATGCCCTGCCATTTTATTAGTGTGTATCACTGCTACATTAGACGACTCTCTCTCCACCCACCCATACATCTTACGTAGATCCTCCTCCGACTTAATCACCTTAGTCCTCTGAGACGGGCTGAGGCTTGACACGACTGACCCCTGCTGCCCCCCGAACAGCAGACTTGGTATAGCTGCTGCTTTATTCCGGTAACCTAAGACTGTTTTGGAAAGAATAGCAGGTCTATTTCTTCCACCGGTTTAGATATCCCCTAGTCCCGAACCCCTGGTCCTTGGGAGCTTTTCCCCTCCCCTTCCCCTTCACTTGTTTTTGTTTTGTTTTTTTTTTTTTTTTGTTTGGTGTTTTTTTTTTTTTTTGTTTTTGTTTTTTTTTTGTTTTGTTGCTCTTACCTTGCTTGCTCCTTCCCTCTCCCCTTTTAACACACTCTTATTCCCTTTTCCTTTTTCTGCATAGCCATTCATACGTGCCCCCCCCTCTCCCTTACTTACGTGTAGTCCAAACACGACTCAAGTTGCTGCTTGTTCACGATACACAATAATCCTTTCTATTTACATTTGACTGCATTTAACGTCATGTCTGCCATCAACACACCAAACCCTCTCACGCTTAAAATAATCTCCCTCAATGCAAAGGGGCTAAACACGCCAGAAAAAAGATCACAGGTTCTCACAATGATGAAAAGTAGCCGAGCGGCCGTTATTCTATTACAAGAAACGCACTTCAGATCTAATAACATTCCAAAACTAGAAAATTATCAGTACCCTACAGTCTTCCACGCAACGAATCCCCTAGCTAAGTCGAAAGGTGTATCCATATTAGTAGCGAAAACTTGCCCTTTAGAGATTACAGATTCCGTATCGGACCCGGAAGGCCGATACCTCTTAGTCAAGGGGCATGTTCATAACAGGCCGATCACCCTGGCCAATGTATATGCGCCTAATGTGAAACATGTCCCTTTCTTCCGCAAATTGGCCTCGATTATCTCTTCTTTTCAATCAGGAATTATTATTCTAGGTGGTGACTTCAATGCACCCCTTAACCCCGTACTCGACTCCTCCACAGGGACCTCGTCGATCCCGTATAGAGCCTTACATCAGATTCAATTACAAATACATAGTCTACTCTTACACGACTCTTGGCGTACTCTTAACCCTGATGGAAGGGATTACACATTTTTCTCGCCTCCTCACCAGAGGTACTCCAGAATCGATTATCTGTTCATCTCACAACAGGATCTACACCTGACCAGAGCCACCATAGAACCTATGCTTATTTCAGACCATCACCCCATCTCCATTTCTCTTTCTCTTCCGATATCGCTGGACAGGTCCAAAATTTGGCGCCTAGATCCTTCACTACTGACAGACCAGGCCAACATAGATCACGTACAATCATATTTAGATTCATTCTTCCGCATAAATAACACACCAGATACACACCCAATCACACAGTGGGAGGCTCACAAATGCTCAATAAGAGGGGAATTTCTGATGCTCTCAGCTAAACGTAAACGTTTACAACAAGCTCGCATTCGAGAGTTACTAGCACAAATTAAAGCGCTGGAGACAGCACATAAAAAAACACAAGCTACTCTGACTCTCCAAGATCTCACACACGCGCGGTCTCTCCTGCTAGACGAATTGAATTTGAAAATCAGAAAAAAACTGATACTTTCCCGCAAGTTATTTTATGAACATGGTAATAAAAATGGGACGCTCTTAGCCAGAGCATTACAGGGGAAGAGGGCCTCACAAACGATTCGAAAGATTAGGAACTCTGATGGGTCTCTAGCTACCAGTACTAAAGACATAACAGCCTGCTTCGAACGATACTACCGTACCTTATATGACTTAGATCATCAGAACTCCCAACAGACCTCTCAGGAACACAAGACTTCCGCTATTAGGAACTTTCTGTCCCAGTACGCACCCAAACCACTGTCCCAAGAAACTGTCTCATCTTTGGAAAAGCCAATTTCCGGAGAGGAACTCATCCAAGCTCTAAAACAAATGAAAATGGCAAAAGCCCAGGCCCAGACGGATTCACGACCCTATACTTCAAAACCTTCCTGAACAATCTCAGCGGCCCTCTCTTAAATACTCTAAATTCCATTACACTAGGAGATACCCCTCCTCATCGTCTTCTGGAGGCACATATAACGGTGCTTCCGAAAGATGGGAAAGACCACACTTTAGTTACGAATTACCGCCCAATTTCACTACTTAATGTGGACACAAAAATTCTAGCAAAAATCGTATCCAATCGCCTTCTCCCGCTGGTCCCACATCTCATCTCCCCTGATCAGGTAGGCTTCATTCCTGGACGGGAAGCCAGAGATAACACCATTAAAGTTATTAACCTCCATTCTTACTTAAAGTCTTCTGGGCAGAGGGGCTTCTTCCTATCCCTGGACGCGGAGAAGGCATTCGACAGAGTGGCCTGGGATTACATGTCTGAGACCCTTAGATCAATAGGTCTTGGGGACAAGATGCTCAAAATGATTCTTACACTCTACACGCATCCCACAGCTCAAGTGAAAGCCAATGGCCACCTGTCGAATGCCTTCCCGGTCCGGAATGGGACGCGTCAGGGATGCCCTCTTTCACCAATCATATATGTACTCACACTGGAGCCGTTCCTCAACCGCCTCCGTAGCAACTCTGACATTAAAGGTATTATGACTCCGAAGGGGGAATTCAAGGTCTCTGCCTTCGCAGACGACATTCTACTTTCTCTTTCGGAACCCCATATCTCTCTCCCTAATCTCTTGCAGGACTTTAGGGAATTCCAAGCTATTTCCAACCTTAAAATAAATTTCGATAAATCGCATGCCCTAAATGTTTCCCTACCAGCGGAGACGGTAGCCCTATGCCAAGCCAACTTCCCCTTCTCTTGGAATGCCAAATCCATATCATATCTTGGAATCCAACTCCCGACACAATTGACGGACTTGTACTCTTTGAATTTTTTGCCATTGTTGCTTACAATAAAGAAAGACTTGCTTAACTGGGACAATCCTTCATTTTCCTGGTTCGGCAGGGCTGCAGTTCTTAAAATGAATATCTTACCTAGAATTCTTTATGTCATGCAGGCCGTTCCAATCCACATTCCACCAGCCTTTTTTACTACACTGAAAACCCTATGCTCCAAATTCCTCTGGCGTAATAAACGCCCCCGCATAAAATTTGACCTTCTGGCAACACCTGTGTCTAAAGGGGGCATAGGTCTTCCCGACCTGCCACATTACTACAGGGCCTGCTTGCTCACTAGAGTGGTGGATTGGAGCATCCATGCATCGACTAAACAATGGGTAGACCTAGAAGATATAATAGCGGAAATGCCCCTTGCAACAACTCCATGGCTACCAGCCAATCGCATCCCACGCACGGCTCTCTCGCACATTCTTATAGGCCCCACGCTCCGTTGCTTTCACAAAGCTTGCGCCAACTCACTTTTAGCCACTGTACCGGGCCCTATGACACCAATCAGATGTAACCCGGACTTCCCTCCGGGAATATCCCCGCAGTTTTTGGCCTCTGGGTGGCCACACAATCACGTGAGAGTTAAACATTTCTTTCAGGGACAATCCCTTTTGTCTCGGGATAAGCTGGCCTCACAAATGAAGGACAAGCAATTTCCCTTATGGCCTTACTTACAAATTAAACACTTCCTATCTAGCCCCCAACACAGCCAACATTGGACCAGACCTCTGACTCCATTTGAAACACTATGCTCGGAGTCCGCTCCACAAAGACACTTGGTATCCTACATATATCAGATTCTTTTTAGTAAACACCCCAGGAAGCACAAAAACTGTCACTATTGGGAGAAGGAGCTTGCAATTTCCATCACAGAAGACCAATGGGAACGAATATTTGAATACACACTCAAGGGCTCCATAAACGTGTCCACGCAAGAGAATGGCTACAAAATTCTCAACCGCTGGTATAGAGTCCCTACCCTCATCAATAAATATGCTCCGAATACCTCAAACCTTTGTTGGCGGTGCAAATCACACCCGGGCTCCCACATCCACATATGGTGGTCGTGTCCCACACTCCAAAAATTTTGGCAGGAGGTTCACAAATTATCATCAAAAATTACTTCGTACCCTCTGGACTTTTCCCCAGCTCAGCTATTACTCCATCATACCACCTTATCTAGACGCACTTATTTCAAGTCTTTAACGATGCACCTACTGAACGCGGCAAAGTTGTGTATCCCTGTTCATTGGGGCACACCTGAGACTCCTTCAGTTAAGGAATGGTTTATAAGGATTAATAGAATCGCTGAAATGGAAGAACTCATAGCCATTGCTCAGGAAACTATCACCAAACATAATACACGTTGGGTCTGCTGGTACCACTTTAAGACAACCCCAGAGTACAAATGCATCATGCCATCGCATACCACCTGAACGATCTCTTCCCCTCCTTCCTTTGAAATTTGAACCTTTTGGTTCCATGGGGGGGGTGGAGGAGACTGGTCAAAGTCCGGTGTCAGATTGGCGGCTTGTGCCCCCACCGGACAGGCCCGGTTTCATCCTCCCCTTCCTTTCTATCATCTGCTTCCTCTCTCCACAACAACCCTATTCCCTCAGGGAATACAACCTTACAAATTCGAATCTCAAGTGTAACGGAATCCCCATACTCACGGGTTTTTTTTTTATTTTTTTTTATTTTTATTTTTTTTTCTTCTTTCTCTCTTTCTTCCTCCCTTTCCCCTCCCCCTTCCTAATCCTATTCTCATATTCCCCTCTAGTAGGTACATCTACAGAAACCAGCTGGTCTGGTTATCTAATAACATTTACAATACTTACGACCCCAAAGATATACATGACGTTAGCGGGTCACCCGAATGGACACTTACACGTCCTAATTCTCGAACCGTGCACTGCTGATTGTTGTGTGATAGGTTTATACATAAGACTTTGTGTTGAGAATGGGGTGACTTATACGCACGATTATAGGAGCACGACAGCAGATAGTCCTTGGTGCACTATTTTTACAAACACTATCTAAGGTCTGCTATAATGAGCTTTCATGTCAATCTTACTTTAGATCGCTTACAGCACATGGTTATTATTGTTAGAATATTTTTCTGTTTTGACTCCTTTTCTGGCATTTGTATGACGTGCTTGTATATCCATCTCTATACTCTTTTTGTCTATAAGATTGTACCTTAACGATCTGTATTTTCAAGTTTGTTCAATAAAATTTTGAATGGAAAAAAAAAAAAAAAAAAAATTGATCTGAGTCTGATATTTACCAGCTTCGCCCTTTAATAGTATATACAGTATATCTCCTCTAATAATAGTATATACAGTATACCTCTCCTTTTAATAGTAGTGTATATACACAGTATATATCTTCTGTCTGGATTTGAGATTTTGCTCCCTAACCATATATATATATATATATATATATCTATCTCTCAAAACAATTGGGCAACTAATTATGAAAAATAATCGTTAGTTACAGCTCTAGTCATGTGAGAGTTGTATATTGGTTAGGAAAATTGTGCTTTGATTTTTTTTTTTTTTTTTTAATAAAATAATTACAGTGCCATCATCCATATACTGAAGGAACAGTGTAAATAAAACAATGTGTGTTTTTAGTATCACTTTAAGCAATTGAACTCAAACCTTCCGTGGTTTATGGTCTTCACACGGTAATAACTTTAAGTGCAATGAACTTGAAAACTGTAAGCATTCTGTCTTATACTGTAGGTCTTTCTGGAAGAACACGCCTTTAGCTGGAATGAGATATACAATAGGTCTGTGAGCTTAGATATTTTCATAGAAGGGAACGTGATCGCATTAGGTGTACAGGGGTTTGTGATCTTTTTACAGTCACACGACACACTTTTTTAATTGTTTGGTGTCCATAGTATGCAATACATAAAGGCTCTGTGATAGACCTAGCAGGGACAGAGGCTTTTGGAGGGGACTGAATGGTAGCCTCTTGACTACTGATCATGGGCCCTGGCATTTGGGGGAATGGTGTTCTTTGTGAGCTGTATGCCTGGGGACCTTTGAGCTGGTGTTACTTTGGATTCAGGTTCATATCCCCCCCAAGATACAGACCCTGGGAACCCTGTATATGCCATATTATAAATAGTGCCTGGTTCATACTGTTGGGACACATAGTGTCATCAACTCCATCCACCTGTCTGTTGTCTGCTATAATGTAAATAAGTCTAGTCTGGCTTGCCACAGCTTCTAAGAGTCTTTCACCCATTGTTTGTGCTAATTAACCCTGCAAGTGTATGAAGGAGTTCTGTGTGGATGTTTATGATAATGTATAATCATCATCATACTGTGTGAAGCTCGGTGACCACAAGTCTGACCTGTAGTGAAATCCTGATTAATCATAACAATGCTCAGAAGGGTACAAAGTCACATCGGCTGCTTTAAGGGATTAGTTAATTAGCTCATGTTAATTCTGTTTCTGGTTACAGTTGTATTGTGAGAGTAATATGAGCAGGAAGGGGGAACCACCTCCTCTCTTACTGTATATAAGACTTGTATTTTGGTGCTAATAAAACAGTCCATGTTCAGCAACTAAACAAGTATCGTCTTGTTTTGTGCTTGTGAGCGGTTGGCATGTCTGATATTTATATTCACACTGGGAGGAAGTGGTATATGATGAAAGCACTCAAGGAGTGTGAGACGTTTCATTACAGGCTCGTTTTACAAAATGTGGAGCAAAGGCAACGATGGCAAAAGTCATTAGGAGCCAATGCTAACTGCAGCAAGAATTCTGGCTACTATGTAAAACTGTTAAATTTTTTCTGATGTTGGTTGCAGTTGGCCTAATGCAGGGGTGGCCGGCCCACCCGCTGTGGCCTACGGTGCCCTCTGACGTGTCCCGCCACCTCCTGCTCTTGGTTTGCGGGTCAGCAAATCCAGATAGTGGGTTTCCAACCCGTCATCCCAGAGCATTAGTGTGAAGAATGGATCTGGTGGTAGAGGAAGCGGAGCCAGTTCTTCCTGTCGCAGGCGGAGTGATACCAAATGTACTCCGTCTGTGACAGTTGCCAGTGTGATACAGGTAGCATCGGCTCTGCTCTCTACTGCAGCCGGATGCTCCTGTCACACTGATGCTCGGGAAGACAGGTCGGGAACCTGCGATCTAGGACAGCAGCGACCAGGGATATCCCCAGTAGTACCCGCCGGCAGTAAATGCCAGTAGTACCAGCCCTTGAGGACAGCCAGCAGAGAAACCAGCCATAACCATCTGGGGAACAGCAGCAGCCAGCGATACCTGCAGCAATCGTGAAGCTTGAGGTCAGTTGAGGTGAAGGTGAATCCCAGTGCATCAGTGTTAGCCTTGGACCCCTTTCACACGATCGGTCCGATCAGGTCTTCCTGTCCGTTTTCTCATACAGACCCAAACAGACTTTCTATTCACCGCTATAGAGAGGCAGATGTAAACTAACTTATGTCCTTTTACACCCGCCTATCACCAATCCAATCTGCTTAAAAAAAACAGAAGGGGATCCATCCAATAACTTTCATAGTGTGGTATGATGTGCTCTAATAGAGGATCTAGCAGTTGCTTGCAAATTAGACTTAACAAATACTTTAAGATAATGTAGCACTTTGTGTGTTAAAAAATAAAACCTGTGAAATTGTTGGGCCCTGGTTGCCCAACCTGCAGCCTTTTGGCACTTTGTGGTGACTCTAGGGGCCCCTGCAGACACACCATTGTCCTGTTTATAGTAGGGGTGCAACGGATCGTCACCGATCCGTGATCTGAACGGGTCACGCCACTTGGATTGGCACATGCCGGTCTCGGCCTTAGGAAAGGCCGCGGCTTCGGCTTGGCTCCGAAGCTGTTGCCATCTTTCTACACCCAGGCGTTTACAATGTGATCGCTCCGACGGAGCGATCAATGGTAAACAAACCGGCGTCATGACATGATGCCGGGTTCTCTCTCCCCTCTGTACTGATCTGTACAGTGGAGGGGAGAGGTCGGATGGAAGCAGCCATCCCTCCAATACCCTGCCAATACTCTGCCATACCCAGCCATGCTCAGCCATACTCAGCCAATATTATAGTGGGGGAGATTGTGGACATTATAGTGGGGACTATATGGTGGTGGAATTTTCACAGGTTTTTGCGAATTCAATTATTTGCTGATCCGAAAAATAATCCGATCCGTGACTCAGGAACGATCCGATCCGATCCGTGAGTTTTTTGATCCGTTGCACCCCTAGTTTATAGTAGTGATTTCTAGCAGCCTCATGTAACATGTCTCCTTAACATGTCCCCAGTGTTCAGGAACTCCTATAGCATGTTCACATTCTCTGGCAGTCTCCTGCAGCATGTCCTCAGCCTCTGGCTATCTCTTGTATCACATCTGCAATCTCTAATTATCTCTTGTATTATGTCGGCTGGAAATGGTCATTCATTTTTCTTCCACGCAGATCACTCAGACATTGTGTCTGTTTTATACTGTTAATTATTTAGAACCAAATGAAAAAGATGGCCTTGTGTATCTGGCGCCACAAAGGAGGAATCCCCTCTCTGTTTTTGCTGTCTCCTTAAAGCGGGAGTCCGCCGGGAGTTCCGCCGTTTTTTTTTTTTTTTTTTTTTTTTTTTAAAGCCAACAGCTACAAATACTGCAGCTGCTGACTTTTAACATAAGGACACTTACCCGCCCAGCACGCCCGCGATGTCGGCACACGAAGCCGCTCTCTCGGGTGCTGCCGCTGCCATCTTGGGTATGGGAATCAGGAAGTGGAGCCTTTCGGCTTCATTTCCCGGTTCCCTACTGCGCATGCGCGAGTCGCGCTGCGCAATAAGGATGGTCCCCGCTGTCTCTGGGATCCATGTGTTTCCCAGCAGGCAGCGGGGGACTTTCGGAAAGGGGCGTGGATTCTGCGGAAAGGGGCGTTCCTTTCTGCAGAATCTACGCCGGAAGTGGGTGCAGATACCTGTACTGTACAGGTACCTGCACCCCCCTCCCCCCTGAAAGGTGCCAATTGTGGCGCCAGAGGGGGGGAGGATTCCAATGAGCGGAAGGTCCACTTTAGGGTGGACCTCCGCTTTAAAGTGGTATGTTGAGCCAAAGCATTTTTTTTTTTTCTTTGTTTTGGACATTGAGAAGGAACATTTTAGAACCCTTGTCCTGTTTTATCCCGACTTCCATTAAGCTGGATACACATTATACAATTTTTTTCCTTTTAGATTTACCAAAACCATATCGTGTGAGGTCAAACCTAAGTACTTCCAATTTGTATGCTGCAATCAGGCCGGCGTTAGAAAGATTTCCCCTGCTGACAATGTATTACTGGACAACACCAGCAGATGTAAAACTTTTCTTTAGTGGGGTGGAAGGAGTATAGGACCACTGTTAGATTTTAGTTTTTGTCTGTGTCCCTTTTACAGATTTCGTTAAAGTGGTTGTAAACGCAATTCACAATATCTGACCTGTGCACATCTATCTAGTGTTTACTTATCTCTCCTGAAAGCCCTACATCCCGTGTCTTTCCGCTGCTCTGTTCTTTAGTTGGCATGATAACTTCTGACGAGTTCTCCAACACAGATAAAAGCAGCTGGAAATTTGTGTCGGGGAGGGAACTTAGAGACAGATAAACAGGGAGCTGGTCTATTCACAGCACAGCTCTGCAAGTTTCTTCATTCTTCTGCCTATGTGGAGGGGGGGGGGGGGGGGCTTTTCTCCAATCAGCTCACACACAGTGTATGACCAGACTCCCTTCCCACTGCTGAATTAGGAAAGCTTTCTGACACGATGTGCACTTTCTAAAGAGTCTAGAAATCTGAAGCCATCTTTTTTTCACAGAAAGCGGGGGCTCTTCACCCCTGCTTGCTGTTTCAATCTAATAAAAAAAAAGTGGCAATGCGTGGGCTCCAACTACGTCAATAGTGTTTTGTAAATGAGAACACTAAAAGTCCTAACAGTATTTGCCCTTACCAGGGCGTTGTCGATCGCTCTAGGTAGTTAATCGAGCTTTCTGACAGACTGTAACAGCCTGCCTGTATTGGAGGTACGGGCAGACAGCTACACAGGCAATCTGCAGGACCGTGGCATTAGACCCACAATCCACCAACAAACTATTACAACCACAACAACAACATCCTACTACTACTATTACAACAACAAACTACTACAACATTTATTTTTTTCTGTAGAAGTGAACTTAACCTTTAACTCCCTGCCTGGTGAAACTGTTGTCATCAGGATGGAAAGTCTCTTTAACTGCTTGCCGACCAGCCCTGCCGTCGCTGTATGGCGGCTTGCGCAAGTGTGATAGCGGGAGGGTGCATGCTGCTGGCAGGGCTCCCGCCGGCTGCGGGAGCATGCCCGCGCGTCGGGCGGACTCTATGTCCACCGGTGGCCCATGATCGCTTATTAGAGGCAGACTGGACATGATAGCTATCTTTTGTTCCCAGTGATCAGGAACAGTGATCCCTGGCAGTCCACCCCCCTTACAGTTAGAACACACATGAAGGAATACATTTAACCCCTTGATCGCCCCCTAGTGTTAACCCCTTCCCAGCCAGTGACATTTATACAGTAATCAGTGGCTGTATAAATGTCACTGGTCCCAAAAAAGTATCAAGGGTCCGATCTGTCTGCCGCAATGTCGCAGTCCCTCCAAAAATCACAGATCGCAACCGCCATTACTAGTAAAAAATAATAAAAATGCCATAATTCTATTCCTTATTTTTCTAGACACCATAACTTTTGCGCAAACCACTTTTTTTTTTTTTTTTTTTTTTTTTTTTTTTATTATTCAGTTTTATATCAGCAATACTAGTCATAACTTTTTATATATTGGCTTATTTTTGAGCAGACAAAACACTGCACCACTTACTACTAGAGAGTGGTGTAAACTGCTTAAAACCTGAAACGGTATGGTTGTACCACAGCCAAAAAAGAAAAGCTCTTCACATTTTATAAAGTACAGCAATGTGTTCTACAGATGTGCTTTGCACTCTGCTGGCCTGAATAACCAGTTCTTCTCCAATCAGAGTTCTATATGTTGCAATAAAGGCTAAATTCACCCTTTCTAACAGAGTTCCACCCAAGTTACTTTTTTCTCACTTACTACCTTGATGGCTGCCTTGTATATGCACCCACTTTCTTCATCTGTTTAAAAGATGTGCCTAAGCTCCAGGATCTGTAGCATCATACAGTAAGAAGGTGGGTGAGCGGTAGACCAGAGAGGGGTATACAGTAAGAAGACCAGAGAGAGGTGGGCTGGATGGAGTGATGGCAGTTCATCAGTGTCAGATCAGTGGGCAGACTTTAAAATCAGAAAGTGTCCCAATGACATCGGTGGCAACTTACAGGCCAACAGTCAGGTAGCTGCGGTGGGCCTGGTCCAGCACATATGAATCCTGTTGACCTTCTTGGGAATGAGATGCATTAATACTGTATTGGAGCAAAGGGAAGCTTTATTATGAAAAAAAAATTCACAAATGAACTAGCACAACTTCACTTTTCTTGTATTGGGAAGAATGTAGGTTAACATACATTTTACAGAGCCCTGTAAAAGATTGTGGTTGGTCCTGTTGCCTGTTGCGCACCAGCCTTGTACATTATCCTTAAACGTCTTTTTATTAAAATTAAGATAAAAAAAACTACTCACAAACGTGGGATAAAGTTCACAGTACAAATGATCTCCACTAGCAGCTGACGCTTTTCGAGGGGTTACCTTCTTCCTCAGAGCTTAGGCGGCGACATTGACTTCCTTCGCTAGCCCCGGTTACCTGGAGCCACGCTCAAAATGAACGGACTTTCTTCCGTGTGTGGGCAAGTCCTTTCATTTAAAAAATACGGCAGACCTAGTCCGCCAGAAAAGTCCGGTCATGTGTGGGCGGGTCCACTCGTTCGGAAAGTCCGGCGGACTATCCGGCCGTTTGTCAGACTAAGTCCTCCGGATAGACTGATCGTGCGTATGCAGCATTACTTGAAAAGTTGGAAATAACTACTATAAATACTACTAATACAAATAACTACTGGAAATAACTATTCACCACTTCCGGACCGTTGCAAGCCGATATATGTCCTAAGTTTGAAGAGGAATATCGTTGTTATGGCAGCAGCTAGCTGCCTTAACCCCGGTATCTTTTTCTTCACCGGCGGTCCAGTTTCCAATAATAGTGGTCTCTGTGTCGGATTCACCACAAGATCACTTTTATCGGTGGCAGGAGAGGGCCCCCCCGCCACGCTCCGGTGCCCTCCGCCACTTACCAGAGCTGTCGGCAGCGATCGGATGTTTTTCTTTCCCGAGTATGGAGATGAGTGAGGGGAAGATGGCCCCCACCCGTCTCCATACCATTGCAGGGCAGCAGCAATGTCAAAACATCACTTCCGCCCATAGCTCTTAAAGGGCCATTTTTTTTGTTAATGCATTTTGGTGTAAATATGAGATCTGAAGTCTTTTTCACCCCGGATCTCATATTTAAGAGGACCTGTCATGCTTTTCTTTCTATTACAAGGGATGTTTACATTCCTTGTATTAGGAATAAAAGTGACACGTTATTGTTTGTTTTTTAAAGAACGGTGTAAAAATAAGACCTTTTTTATTTTTTTTTTTATGCACCCCGTCCCGTGCAGAAGCGAACGCATACTTGAGTATCGCCCACATATGAAAATGGTAGGACGAGAGCAATAATTCTAGCCCTAGATCTCCTTTGTAACTCAAAACATGCAACCTGTCAAATTTTTTTTTTTTAACATCACCTATGGAGATTTTTAAGGGTAAAAGTTTGTCGCCATTCTACGAGTGGGCGCAGTTTTGAAGCGTGACATGTTGGACATCAATTTACTTAGAGTAACATTATCTTTCACAATATAAAGAAAAAAAATAGTGATAACTTTTACTACTGTCTTATTTATTTTTTTTATTAAAAAAAAATTGTGCTTGTAAGACCGCTGAGCAAATACGGTGTGACAGAAAGTATTGCAACGACCGCCATTTTATTCTCTAGGGTGTTAGAAATTTTTTTTTATAATGTTTGGGGTTTCTAAGTAATTTTCTAGCAAAAAATGTTTTTAACTTGTAAACAACAAATCTCAAAAAGAGGCTCGGTCCTTAAGTGGTTAATAAAGGCCAATGTAAAGCTATTTGTGTTTTTACATAAAAATGTCCTTCTTGTGAGTAGTGTAGATTGAAAGACATTTATGGAATGCATGTCTCTCTGGATTTGTCATTTTGAGCAAAAGGATTATGTGCAGTAAATCCAGAAAAGATTAAAAAATAAGGTCACATTGCCTCTCTGCGTACAGTGACACCATGTACTGCAGATCAGTGAATTTCTAATTTCATTTTAAACCTTTTTAGGTCTTCTGCCTTAAAAAAATAAAATAAAAAATAAAAATAATAATAATAAAAATTACCGTATGTGTGTTTTTTAAAACAAATATTTCTGTACGTTCATCACAAGCTTTATCATCTCTAAGGCTTTTTTTTTATTTTATTTTTTTTAAACTTGGGTGCTTTTAAAGGGAGTAATGGTAAATCTGTCTGGGGAAATATGATAACCATGAGAAATTGCCCCCATCCAGACTGTAATGTAGAACGCTTTAGAAATAATGTGAATTATGTCATGAGCTACGTTTTTGTTTGTGACTTATCTCTGCCCCAGTAAACCAGCAGATAATTGTTATTGGCCTTTGGGAGTGAAGAGCGCATGAAAATCAGCTGATAAAATGCAAAGCAAATGTACTTTTCCATGTTGTCGTTACAAACAGGCGCTGCTCAGACACTGCTTTTTCCTGAATCTGATCTACATCATCCTTTCTATTGTAGGACAGGAATATAAATCAGAAAACAAACCATGTTGGACAGTTCAGTGATGCCATACCCAGCTTAGTTGTTTACTACAGACGGGACCCTTTGACACAGTGACTTCTGAGAAGAGTCCTACAAGACTTGAATACACATCGCTGTTCCTGCATAGCTTTTGGCTGTTGTAATAGAAGTACCGCGGGTTCAGTCAATTTGAAATGCGGTGTTCGTTTTCATAAATGGCTTGAAGATATACCTATTTTTCTGTATAGTAAAACGTTTGGATTGCAAGCATAATTTGTTCCCGGAAACATGCTTGGAATCCAAAGCACTCGTATATCAAAGGAACTTTTCCCATAAGAAATAATGGAAACTCCAGATGATTCGTTCCACAACCATTTATTTATTGGTCCTTCAGTTTGTAGTCCATATAAAAAGATTCTAGCAATGTGATGGGCTGTGTAACCATAAAATGTCCATCCACAAATGGAAACCTCCACAAGGGGATTAGAAGCAAAATCCAGCATGAACTACAGAGTATAAAAGAGAAGAGAGGCGCCTCTAAGTGTAGCAATATGGTTACATTTAATGAAGGTACAACATTTGCAACTCACATGGATGATGATTAAAACGGACACATCTAGGTATGCAGGTATCTGGGGTATAGCTGTCCACATAGACCGTCCTCCTCACCGCCGGCTCTCACCGCTGTCAGTCTGCAATCGTGACCAGGAAGACTACCCTGCAGTAGAGAGATCTGAAAGCGAGGCTTGAAGGGCTCGTGGAGAGCAGCGTGGAAGGGATTATATTGTTGGCGGTGAGGAGGATGGTCTATGTGGACCGCTTTACCCCAGATGTCTGCATCCTTAGATGTGCCTGCTTTAATCATCAACCATGTGAGTTGCTAAATGTTGTACCTTCATTAAATGTAACCATACTGCTACACTTAGAGATGCCTCTCTTTTATACTCAGTTGTGACATGATGCTACTTGTATAACAAGTCAAAATTTACTTATTAATTTACTAATTCATTTTCTTGTCTTGCAAAACTCTCTCAAACCAAGTTACTCTCAAGTAGGGATGAGCTCAGGCGTGTTCGGCATTTTGGCGATAAGAAAAAAGGTGTCGAAAACATACGCTATTTTGCAGCAATTTTCCCACAATTTTACTGTACTTGTATGTTTTTCATAGGTCTTGTGACTCAAAACCGCATTAAAAAATGTAACACGGGTGCGTTATTGATGCTTCCTTTCCGTGTTTGCAATGCAATTTCATTGGGGTGGTGCGTTTTTTTTTTTTTTTTTTTTTTTTTTTTTCTGACCAAAAATTCAGTAAGCTGGATTTTTAATACCACAACAGAAGCACAACGGACCAATGTGAAGACATACATAGAAATTAAAGGGATACAGTTTTTTTTTTCTTGTGCTAAAGGTGCCAATAATGGCCGACAATACATTTTATATTCATTTTACATTCATTACATTAATTAATTAAAAAGTTTTTAATATACTACAATTTTATATATAAAAATGAAATATACAAATAAATACTAGAGCTGCACGATTCTGGGTAAAATGAGAATCACAATTTTATTATTTTTTGCTTAGAATGAAGATAACGATTCTCATAGCATAACATCATCTTTCACATTATCCAAAAGAATTGGGCTAACTTTATTGTTTCGTTTGTGTGTTTGTTGTTGATTGAAATGTATTTTTATTTTTTTTTCCAAAAAAAAAAAAAATTGCTGCACAAATACAATGTGGCATAAAATATTGCAACATCCGCCATTTTATTCTCTAGGGTCTCTGCTAAAAAAATAAATAAATATATATATATATATATATATATATATATATATATATATATATATAAAGTTTTGGGGTTCAAAGTAATTTTCTAGCAAAAAAAATAGAAAAGGTCTCTCCTACATGTAAAAATCATCAGGGCCTCTTTTAGCAGAGATCCTAGAGAATAAAATGCCGGTCGTTGCAACTTTTTACCTTGCACGGTATTTGCACAGCAATTTTTCTAACTCATTTTTTCTTGTAATAAAAAAAAAAACTGTTTCATGCATTAAAACAAAACAGTAAAGTTAGACCACTTTTACATTCAGCAAAAAAAACTTTGCATAATGTAAAAAAGATGATGTTACGCCGAGTAAATAGATACCTAACATGTCACACTTTAAATTACGTTTGTGGAATGGCGCCAAGCTTCGTTACTTAAAAATTCCCATAGGCAATGCTTTAAACATTTTTTTTACTGTTTACATATTTTGAGTTTCAGAGGAGGTCTAGTGCTAGAATTATTTTTCTTGCTCTAACGTTCTTAGCAATACCTCACAAACATCCCTTGTAATATGAAGAGTGCGTGGCAGGTCCTCTTTACAGTGATATCTGGGGTCAAGAAGTCCCCAGATCTCACCTCTAGGCTGGAAAGTCTGAAATAAAAATAAAAAAGGATCCTGGCTTCCCAGCAGATGAGGCAGCGGCGGAATTTTTTCGAATGCAGAGGCCAGGTGTGACGTCATAACATTGCGCCCGGCCTACGAACGATCACAGAGACTCCGGGGACCATCTGGCCCGCCAGAAATCTCTATGGTCAACATCCAGCACAGGTTGGTTCCTTCGGTTCACTGACGCAGAGGTGAGCCGGGAGAAGCACCGGAGGGCCGGGGGGGCGTCCAGTCCTGCCGCCTATAAGAACGATCACTAATTGTTCTTATGGTGAAGTGAATCGTCGGCTCTACAAGAAGATATCTGAATGGCACCTGTAGCTGCAGGCATCATTCAGATATCACCGCTCAAAGTCGACGTCACATGATGTTGGGTGGGTGGGAAGCGCTTAAGTTGTTAAACTGCCCTCATCTACTGACTGAAGTTCACTGCTTTCATCTAAGACTCCTTTCACACTGAGGCGGTTTTCAGGCATTTTAGCGCTAGAAATAGCACCTGTAAAGCACCTGAAAACTGCCTCCTATTTTTTGGGGCTAAAAGCGCCCCACTAGCGGCTAGAAAACAGCTCAGTTCTGCACTGTTTACATAGAATCAAGGAAACAGCTGATTATCATCGTGAGAGGGGCTGAATTGAGATCCTGATCTTTTAACAATTAATCGTGCAACGCTAATATATGTTCTTTTAAAAATTTTCATTTTTCTGTTCAGTTTTCGGCCAAATGTATTTTCAGTTTCCGTTTCGACCACAATTTCCATTCGGTGTACCTCTTATAAACACAGAGGCTGAATATGTGCAGGTAATTTTTCGCTTCATATTGTAATACACTGTAATACAGTGTATTTATCAAACAATAATGCATCTGGAAGGTTTGGAGATTACCAGAAGAGGATAGGTCATGTAGTCTGTGTGTACCCCCAACATGGTTTGCATGTGTAAAAACAGGATTGTTGTCAGGGCGGTAAAACAAAAAAATAAATAAAAAATTGCTTTTTTCATAGGATTAATATTATTCAGTATAGCCATGGTTAGGATTACAGCACTTGTATATGCAGCAGCTCTTGTTCAGGATAATACTCAAGGAAAACAGAATGTAGCAAAAGTCCACTTCATGAGCTTTTTCTCTTTCAAGTGTTTCATGCAGACTTTATAAACACCGCTCAAGCTGAAATTCTCCAGACGGCTTCCTGTCTGAGGGATGCCGCATAAAGCATGTCGCCCTTCTTTTTTTTTTTTTTTTTTTTTCACTTTATTGTGCAGAATAAAACCTGACAACATAGACTGACTCCTAATCTAAACTAAAAACCCAGCATCTGAGGAAAAAGTATGGAGACTGTGTGGTAGTAACATTATTATTGTTATATAGCGCCAACAGCTTGCACAGCGCTTTACAATATAAAAGGGGACAATACAGCAACAATTCAATTCAATACAAAAGTATTAGGAGGGGCCTTCTCCTGCAAGCTTACAATCTAATAGGGAGGGGCTGGTGAAACAAATGTAGTAACTGTGAGGGATGAACTGATGAGGGAAATAGAAGATTTGGTTGTTAGCTGAAAGCAGGATGGGGCTTCCCGAAGAGATGAGTTTGCAGGGATCGCCTGAAAGTGCACAGAAAAAAAGATAACCGGACAGATTGTGGTATTGAGTTCCAGAGGATGGGAACGGTTTTGGAGAAGTTTTGGAGATGAGCATGGGAGGAGGAGACAAGGGAGATGAAGAGCAGGAGGTCTTGTGAGGAACGTAGAGGACAGTTTGAGTGATATTTGAAGATAAGATTAGTGATGTAGCTCAGGGCAGAGTTGTAAATGGCTTTGTATGTTATTGTTGGTGTTTTTAATTGGATTCATTGAGCAATGGGAAGCCAGTGGACAGATGGTAGAGAGGGGTAGCAGACACTGAACAGTTGGTAAGGTGAATGAGTCTGGCAGCAGCATTCATGATAGACTGAAGAAGGGGATAGCTTGCAGAGAGGTAGGCCAATGAGGAGGGAGCTACAATGGTCAAGGCGAGAGAAAACAAGAAATGATGGAAAGTTTGTCTCCAGAACAGGAAGAAGCCCTTCACCATTGTACTGAAATGGCTGTTATTACTTTTTATGTTAGAGAGATTTCCCGTATAACTCGCTTCCCTGACAGGAAGTAAGGTGAAAGCTCCCAAATGGACGTAGACAGTAACAAAAACCTGACAGAAGTTTTATGTTTTCCCAAATCATCCCCTTGGCTACCAAAGTCCACTATAGGAGGCCAGAAGGCCCTGTTGTGGAGGCAGAGGTACTGCAGGGCAGGGTGTCTACTGGGTTGCAGTGGCTAACACTTTCTTCCTATAAAGAATTCCAGGCATGGTATTGTTTTACATATTTTATTGGTCCGGCTTGGACCAATGTAACTTTGTATATACCATTCCTGGCTGATGCCTCTTGAAATACTTCCACTTGCTTCCCGGTCCTATGCTGAACGACCGCCTTGATGTATTGTGAACATAGGACACTGGCCACTTAGTAAGGGCCCTGTTCAGACAATGTTTTGCATCATCTGAAAGAATGCAAAGCCTTTTCTGATTACACGAGGTGAAGTAGCAGGACGGTGATGTCCGACCTTGCCCACGTTGGACCAGTGTAAAAATTTACGATGCCTGTTATTTTTCTTTAGATGACTCCCTTTTGTAAAATCAAACCTTTTTTCTTTTATTTTTTTGGTAAGATTGTACACCAGAGATACAGCAGGCAATACCCGGCTATCTCTTCAAAGTAAAGGTTTAGTCCCTTATTGCAATATATGTATTTTTATTATATATATATATATATATATATATTTTTTTTTTATACAGAGCCTAGAATGAGGGACATCCTAACCGGCCAGTGAGGGGAAACCACTAAAAGAGAGCATGAACATACACTAAGGGGCTGTGGAGCTACACTACTGATTGCGGTTTGAAGTAAGTATGCATCACCTATTTTGCAATACACATGCAGCCTGGCTTTCACCTCAGTATGGGTTTGGCACATTACTAGGGCAGTGGTGGCTGGTGGTTTCTTCTTTGGGGGCGGCTTGTGTCCACTCCTCCAGCTTCCTTTGCCGTGTGTGTTCTGCCAAAGCGCTAGGCATCCAATAGGATTGCCTGACGCTTTGGCCAATCGGGAAACGGGTCTCGCAGACCTGTCTCCTGATTGGGGGGAGGAACTTTAGTGTGAGAATAGCGAAGATTATTTTGCTATGGTCACACAACTGGGTGAGCTCAGAGCGCAATGCTCTGCACTCCAAGCTCACCCTTTTTTGAAGCCTATTAGAGCCTCTGGCTCAAATCAGCTACTTCAAAAAAACACCCTGCTGCATTAGAATCCATGCTCCGGTGCCACTGATATAAAGATCAGGGGGCCGGACACATGGATAAGGGAGGCGGTGGCTGTGCACCCTCTATGGACGGGCTGCCACTGAGCTGGGTTCTCACTTTTAGGACCCTTTCACACGGGCAATCTGATTAGGTCCACCTGTCAGTTTTTCAGATGGACCTGATTGGAAGGTCCTTGCATTCCTACAGACCGGTGGGTGTAAACAGACTTGTGTTAGTTTACAACTGCCTAACTCTGAGTCCGGTCAGGCCCCCTAAAGGAAATGAAGGAGAACTGATCTCTTCCATTTTGGCAGCCTTGTGTAAACGGACAGTGGAGTCCTGGTTGCCTATAGGGCAGAGCGGAGTCTGTCCATGTCCACTCTGTGTAATGTGAGCGGACACAGACCTGCCACCTGCCTTGCTCATTGGAACGCAAACCGCCCGTGTGAAAGGCCCTCCTGTAAGGGTTTACAGTTTGGAGACCTATGCTGGCCACGCAGTTGTCTAAAATTTCCTGCTGAACTGGTGAAAATTCAAGTTGTGTTTGGCCAGCATAAGTCTTCCGATCACCGACTCTGCACCCCTACATAGGTGTTAGCACTACAATCTTGGATCTGAAAAAAAATGGAGTCGCCAGATGAAAAATTATTGGTCGAACAGTGACTGCAGCCAGATAGAGATGGACTACAATCCATCCAGACATGTGCTGTGACTTCCAGTGAATGTTATGTGATCTTTGGGGAAGGTAATAAGACTCCTAGTGATTTCTCTACATTTGCTTGGGGTGACGGTGCTTTCAGAATTTCACTCCACCTCTGCCGTGATGTGAAATGTTGTTGGAAACCTCATTGGTGTAGATTAGCATTCAGTCCAGTCTAGTTCATTTTTTTTTTTTTCGCTATGTCAATCTAATTTGTTTACTGTACCTTTTTACTTCTGCCATCTAAACAGTATTGTACTCTTGTTGAAATGTAAACAGCCACTACCTCATTTCACCTCCCTGGGCTGTCACAAATGTATAGGACAGCGAGGTCTGCACAACGTCTCACTTCTTCAGAACCTCAGTGTTAGTGGCCTTGGCTGGCTTTCTTTAGATCAGATTGCCTATGATCTATTTTTAGTAAGCCTTCAGTCAAGCTGTGTCTACCCATGTAAACATTTCACATGAATGAAAGGCTAAGGCAGCGCCTTCATATTGTAGACGGGTTAGAGGGATTTTGACTTTTTGTTTAAATTTCATCTGCATTTCACACATTTGTTAGGTGATGTACTGGAATAATTAGACAAACAGAAGTAATGTGCCTAGTGTTTGCTGTGGACGTATAAATATCAGAAAAGAGCAAGTCTAGGCTGTGATATGATATATCAGCATCTGGAAAAATATAAAAGAATAAAGTGTTATAACCTTATACGCAGCTTACTTACTACAATATTATCTTTTGTATCTATCTGATCTCCATTTTAAATCAAAAGCTTAAAGCCTCTGCACTGCCACTACAGAAGAGGGGCTAAAGTATTTGCAACTTACACTTGTCACCCGTATGTATATAGAAAGCTTGCCATTGCCCATGCAGAAGGAAGTATGGCGCTGTCAGTATGTCCATCCAGGAGACGGGAATGTGAAAGAGTAGAAGCCTACACTAATTGTGTGGAAAGCAATGTCTGTAGCTCTATATCCAAGAAAAACATTCATTTCAGATGCTATAGAATGCCCTTACATAAATTGTAACCTTTTGTTTCATTTTGGCAAAGGTTATTTTTTGTTTCCGTTGTTGACCTCATATGTGTCAAATTTGTTGGAGGAGATGATAAGGGGAGGGGGCGGGGGGGTACAATTTATAAAGCAGCGGTATAGCCATAGTACAGTCTTAGTGCTTCTTTTGATTAAAAGAGAGTACCGTATTTTTCTCTCCATAAGACGCACCTAGGTTTTAGAGGAGGAAAACGAGAAGAAAAATATTCTGAACCAAATGGTGTACTTAAATATATACCAGTACCAATTAAATGCAGCCTTACCAGTGCCATGTAATGCAGCCTGATCTGTGCCCATTAAGAATACAGCCTGACCTGTGCTCGGCCACTGGTGAGGACGTCATCGCATCTGCCTGTCACTCAGATAGAAGACAGAGCAAGCAGGAGCGTACTCCATTCGGCCGCTGGGGCTGCTGTCTTCTGTGAAAGTCTAACAAGCTCTCCTCCATTCACAGAGCTCTCTACTGCATTCAGCAGAGAACTCAATTGGCACTGCAGGCGCTATACATTTTTACAAATTCAACAACGAACGCTAAAATATATCAATCCAAGTTCAAAGTCTGTAGGTTCTTATGCATGCTAACGGGATCTAAAAAACCTTAACATTTATGGGTTAAACAAAACCTGATGTGTAAATCAATCAAGTGTGTGTTCTCCCCCTTATTTCAATTCAAGAATAAAATGTGTGTGTGTGTGTGTGTGTGTGTGTGTAGCGGGTCAGCCTGGGGCAGAGTTAAGAAGGGGTTAATCGAAGAAGGCAGGTACTTTCCCTTCAGACCTGCTTATTATCAGGTGTGCTGAAAGTGTCAGTGTGGAGTTGTTTGAGTAGGAGAGAGAGAGAGAGAGAGACACAGCAGCACACTGTGTGGAAATGTCCATTGCTGGATGGTGTACCTGCTGGGTGAGCTTAACCACAAAAAGACTGTAGCTCTGTTTTGAAGCCATGAACTGTTACCTCTAAGCCTGTGTGCTGCTGAACTGTGAGCTGTACCTGTGTGCACATCCGTGTGATAAGACAAGTCTGTCTGGTCTTATGTTTTTTTGCTATTTTGCTGAATAAAGCCACTTTTATTTTACTGGACTGCCTCTGAGCCAGCTCTTCACCCCTCTGATCCCCTACTATATATATATATATATATATATATATATATATATATATATATATAAAAAAATCTCTATCTCCCTGAAAATAAGCCTGGGTCTTATATTCATTTTGGCAAAAAAATGCACAGTAGGGCTTATTTTCTGGGTAGTCTTATGTCATGAGCTGTCTTCTCTCCCTCCCTGCCTGTCAGGAATATCTGTGGAGCTTTGTAAAAGTGCTTGTAAAATACTAGAATCCATTGTATTACAGTATTCTATAATGTAAACTATGTATTTTTCTGTAATCTAATTGTGCCTCATACTGCCGCTAGGCGATTCCAAGGCCCGCAGGAGCTCTCTTCTCCGCTCCGAGCACTGCAGGGGGAGGGGGGGGCAAAATCCCCAGCTGACAGCTAAGAGGATAGCATCCGAATGCAGTAAAGCATGCTTGTTATACTCACTATGGAACTTAAGGGGTTAATCCTCCCGGTCCTCCCCTTCTTCCACTGTCCCCAACCTATCTCCTGATGGAACAGAGCCTTGGGGGCAAGCTGCACATGCTCAGTTTGGTGTGTATTTCTAGAGAGTTTTTTTCTTCTCTTGGGAAGGTGCATGTGATCAGCACATGGCCAATCGGGGGAGAATGAAAACCCTTCCAACAAGCTTTAACCAGACATGGATAGAAGTGACAAGACTGCTATTTACTGCTCATGAGAAAGGGTATTTAGCTGTTTATATTTACTAAAACTATTGCTTTTCCATGTTCTGTGTACTATTGTAGACCAGATGTAGTGAATGCAGGGTCATGGGTTTAGTAACACTTTTTAAGCATAGTACACACAGAATCTTTTTCGTTCAACCCAGCGGGCTGAACAAAAACAACCTGAAGAGCTCGGGGGGGGGAGGGGGGGGGGGAAGAGTCTGTACTTACATTCTGTTAGTACAGCAATCTCCCTATTGAGCAATTGTATTTAGTCGGGGGCGGCACCCGCCAGAATACAGCGGTCAGCACTCGCAGCCATGCACTGATTGGATGCCGATTTGGCAGATCTTTTTTGGTCATGCACCTTCGACAAAAGCCAGACCAGCTGCCATAGAGATGGGCTTTTAGTAGGTTAGTGACATATCCTAGAATGATCTTGAGAACTAGACAACAAGACCAAATTTACATCTATTAAAAATAGAGGGTTTTGCACTCAGGCAAAAACATTTCCTCCTGTGTATTATGTAGAATATATCTGGGTAAAACAAGTTTGGAGAAGAACTTTTAATGACCGGAAATACTGGATTACAAAATTAAAGTAGCGCTCCACTAAAGTGAAACACATCTGTTGCTAACATCGTAACAACTTTGTATAAATCCTTTGTAACAGCCACATTTAGATTATGGGTTCTACCGCTGGAATACTGCCTTGTAAAAGGTAAATAAGAGTTTTGGAGAAAGTTCAATGATGGTCAAATAAATTGATAAGAGGACGTTTTTAGTTGTTGTGAAATAGAAAACGTTCACATCTGAAAACTGGCTTAATCTGTTTAAATATTTCTAAAGCCGGTATAAAGATTTAGCAAAAAATTTTTTATCCCAAGGATGGTACAAAGGAAAAGGACACATCAATTGAATGTGCAAGAAAGACTGTTTTACCGTTGGTTTAGAAATGGGTTATTTACAGTAGTTAAAGCAGAGTTCCACCCACTTGTACAAAAAGTGTTGCTGCTGATTTTTAATAAACAGACACTCACCTGTCCCACGGTCCAGTGATGCTGCCACCTGAAGCTTTGCTCCTCTTCATGGTGCCAGCATTGTAAATGTGGGTGCCTGGCTATGACATCTTGCGGCTTCACAGCGGCCGGGCAATCTTCTGGGACATCTGACATGTCCCAGAAGGTTGCAGGGAGGGAGGAGAGATGAAGCTCTGTTCGGTGCTGCAGCACCAGGAGAGGAAGCGGGAGCTGGGTACCTGTCAAAACCAGGTACTCACTCCCCCCCCCCCCCCCCCCACCAAAAAAAAATGTCAGGGTCACTAGTGCTTAAAGCAGAAGTTCCATTTTTGGGTGGACCTCCACTTTAAGCTGTTAGATATTTTGCCAATTGATGCAGTGATGGCATAAAAGCGCAGTCTAAATGAGGATTGGATTATTTCTTTCAGCTTTTATAATATTCCATGTTAGACCTCATCCTCACTGGACATTAAAATAACACTATAAAAACATCAGTAGGTTTGCGTTGTTTTTTAACGTTTATTAATGGTTTTTAGTGTTTTTCTGAGTTAGCGTTTTAGTGAGCGTTTATCGGTATTAGACATTTTTCAGTTGTAAAAACTCTCTCAGAACCCATTCGTTTTGGGGTTTTTTTTTTTTTTTTTTACTGCTCAAACGCCACTGCCCAAAACTGCTTATAGCAGCCTAAGGCCCCTTTCACATGGGATAGATCCGTGATGATCCACCCCATGAATATCTGCTTGCTCAGCGGGGAACGCTCCGTTGATCCCCGCTGACCTGGCGGATGACGGGGCGGTCCCTGCGGATGTTCAGCTGCTGTAAAAATGTCAAACATCCAGTGTGTATGAGGCCTTATAAACACTAAAAGCTAATAGAAAAACCTTTTGCTCAAGAAAATTTATTTACTGTCCTTAGAAGGTCAGGGATGAACTTTTTTTATTTTAGCCAAATTGGCAACAGTAGACCCAGTTGTATTGGTTTACTTTCTCCTGCTCCAAAACAGTCGGAGAGGTTGTACCAGATGGAATTCACTGTGCTGAACACCGGCAAATAATGGATTCTGATTCATTGTTCTAGATTACGGCTCTTGACGATTAGCCTGCCACCAGATGCAGCTTGTCACCTGCCCCCAAATGTGGATTGTCTCATCCGCCTGCCTCCTGACTCTCTCATGCACCTGCGGCTCAGCTGCAGAGAGGCTATGGCCTGGTAGTGGGACATGGCCTGTTGGTTGGGGACCCCTGTTCTAAAGCAACCACATTGTGAGTAAGACCCTTGCTGTCTCTGGGAAAGGGCCAACAGGCCCTCTAGTCAGACTTGTAGCTCTGCAGTTAGCTCAGCTCCTGTCCTCTGCTGATGTGAAGTGTTCTGGCTCTAACTTGTCAAGGGGGTGTTGGACCTTTGCATACAAATCACTGCTTCCACACAGAGAAGTTGACCTGTCAGAGTACATTGACCAGTGGCCACTGATTAAACAGGGAATATATTGGAAAATATTCTATCAAATCGATTTCTGTTGAGTAAGGGAGCCCCCACACTGATCAATATTCGTCTGGTCCCTACTGGACCTGTAGAATTTCCATGAGTGGATAGTTAGACTAAAGGAGAAGTTCACTTTTACAAAAAAAAATAAAAAAATGCACATGCTTTTGCAGAAAAAAAATGTGCATTTATTTTTTTCTGCAGGAGCCTGAAAACCATTGCACTCGTGATCAGTTGAGTCAAGCTTCTGCAGGCATTTCCTCAGCTTTGTGCCTGTACCCTCATATGGGCTGTCTGTCGAAGGCTGCGGGGCTTGTGAATGAACTACAAGACATCAGCTGTGGTGGATGATGGTGTTTGTAGTTCATTTATCCACAGGAACTGTGAATGAAGCAGCAGTGTAGGCGGACTCCTGCACAGCCACACTCTTTTCAAAAAATGACAGCACGTGCGGGGAGAAGATTCCCCACCCATTGTCACACTGGGGTGGGAAGGGCACCAGGGGAACTAAGGCAGGAGCTGGAACATCTTATATGTTCCAGAAGATGAACTTGGCCTTTAAGGGTTCTACTCTTAAGAGTGTAACAGGACACAGGCTTTTCTGCTTAGGATGTGGCTGCTTTTCTAAGAAAAACTGTAATGCCGCATACACACGACCTGCTTTCCATCAGAATAAACTTTGACTGTCTTTCCGACGGAGTTCCGCTGAAAGGGACTTGCCTACACATGATCACGCCAAGTCCGTTCGTTTAGAACGCGATGATGTACGACGGGACTAGAAAAGGAAGTTCAATAGCTGCCCTTGCATCGTATTTGGTCTGTTGGAATAGTATACAGACAAACGGTTTTCCTGATTGAGGAATTGATTCCTGTCGGAAAGATTTAAAACATGTTCCATTTCTAGTTCCGTCAGAATTTTTGGAAAAAAGTCAGATGAAGCCCACACATGATCAGAATATCTGATGAAATGATTCCATCGGACCTTTTCTGCTGGAAAGTCCGGTCGTGTGTACACGGCATAAGACTTCGCACACCTTGTTTTGATGCACCTGGAATCAGTTTAGCCAATGTAAACTGAAAGTTTAGATGGGCTTTAATCTAAATATCGTTCCTCATCTTTTCTGAAAAGTGCATTACTTGTAGCTTTTAAAAACTGGTACAGCAGAAGCTTCCTGCATATGTCAAATTACCAGACTTATACAGTGCTTTTTAACTTCAATCACTCAGCTTAAAAAAAGGGAGTACATGTTGCCTGAGTTGACATTCAAGGTGTTTAGGAAACTGTATCTAAGTGGTGTCTCTAAGCTTTAATGTTATTCTGTAATCTCAATGCACAGTGAAACTCCCATGTTGTCTTTCTTTTTAGATGATGCTTAACTCGGGTCCTATTCAAAGACTTTTTGTCTTGCACATTGAGGCTCGGTTCACACAGTAGGCGGCACGACTTGCAGCGCCGCGACCTCAGCGGCGACTTGCAAAACGACTTCTGTATAGAAGTCAATGCAAGTCGCCCGAAGTCGCCGCAAAAGTAGTACAGGAACCTTTTTTCTAAGTCGGAGCGACTTGAGTCGCTCCTATTAGAACGGTTCCGTAGTACAGAACGGGGCGCGACTTGTCAGGCGGCGAAGTCGCCTGGACAAGTCGCCCCTGTGTGAACCGAGCCTGACTGCTCTGCAAAGTTTACTTTCTAGAACATTTTTAAAATATTTAGACGTTATTCCTGCAGACTGAACTGCTTGTAGACACATTGAAAGAATTGCATGAAGAAGCTTATCACCTAACTGTAGTAAACTTTTTTTATGTAAAAGAAAGGTATACGAGTACAGTGCAGGAACCAAAATTGTTCGACCATTTATTAACCTGAAAACCCTCTTCAGTGTTCCCTGCCCATGAAGCTAAGCTCTCCACACCCTGTGTGTTTTACTATGCAATGAGAGCTGCTGTTGGCTGCTAAAAGTTCAGTGGACAGTGAGTTGACTTCTGAGTAGATGGCTTAACTCCAAAGCTGGAAATGTCGAGCCTCCAGTGACAGGTTTGGCCTGAGTTTCTGGAAGAAAGTTAATGGGGGGGGGGGGGGGGGGAGATCGGGGCGGAGGAAATATTATAAACTCTGTTTTAGAAAGCTTTTTGAAGATGTGGTGTGAAATTTATACTGATGTCGCTTGCTAAATTCGTGATGCTTAAGAAGATTAAAGGGGAGAGCTGGGGAGAAGAGAGATAGATCTGGGTTTCGTCGGCATGCAGGTGATATTGGAAGGCATGGGAGGTTGTTAATTGGCCAAGGGAAGAGGTGTCGAGAGATGAGGGGCCCAAGGATGGAGCCTTGGGTACCCCAACAGAAAGGAGGAGTTGGTGTTGTATGTGACTCTGAAAGTGCACTGGTATAGGTTAGAGGAGAATCAGGAAAGAGCAGAGCCATGGAATGGCATTTTTTGAGGAGGAGCAGGTGTCGAAGGCAGTGGAAAAGTCTAAGCCCTTGTACACACATTCCGACAGAAAATGTCCGATCGGACCGTGTTGTCGGATAATCTGACCATGTGTGGGCTTCATCAGACTTTTTCCGTCGGACTGTCAGACCAACAAAGTTTGATATAAAAAATTTTCCGACAACATGATCCGATCGGACTTTGTCCGATCGTTTGTAGAGAATTCCGATCGGACAAAGTGCCACGCATGCTCAGATCAAATTCCTAGACCAAAGCTATTGGCTACTAGCCTGAACGTAGTCTCGTCATAATTAAATAACGTCATCGCGTTACGAACGGATTTTCCAACAACTTTGTCCGACCGCGTGTATGCAATACCAGTTTCGGACAAAATCCGATGGATTTTGTTGTCGGAATGTCCGACCATGTGTACAAGGGCTTACACCTTAAAGCAGAACTTGACTCTGTCAATCAACATTATATTATGGAGTATTGGCCATTTGGTTTTAACAGTTAGTAGGTCATTAGTGAGGTTTATTAAGGTAGTCTCAGTGGAATGTTGTGGGTGGAAGCCAGATTGTAGGTGATCGAGAAGGTTGTTGTCAGAGGTAGCTACTCATACGGTTGTGGACAAGGCATTTAAGAAGCGTAGAGGCAAACAGGAGCACGGAGATGGGTCTTAAGTTAAGAGGTGGGGTCCAATGAGGTGATTTTAAGGATGGGGTAACCATTGCATGTTTGAGCGGGTAGGGAAAGGTGCCAGTGGAGAGGTTGAAGATGTGAGTTAGGAGGTTTAGGATAGAGCAGGAAGGGGGCTGCAGTAATTGTGAGAGGGCACGTGGTGAGGTGGGCCTTGGACATTCATTTGCCAATTTGCTCAGGGGTAACAGGGTCGAAGGAGAGAAGTATTGAGTTTAGTGTTGGACTTGGTATGCTCATTTAAAAAGAAAGTTGGATACTTGAGATCTCATCACGAATTGGGTCGATCTGGTTTTGGCAATCCCCTGGGTAGTATGTAATTTAGTAGGTGGGGGGTGAAGTAAGGGTAGAAAAGAGCTGAGTTGACAGGGATTGGATGCAAGGGTTTTGATGAGAGTGGTGTAGTAGGTTTGTTTAGCATTGTGAAGGCAGGAGTTGTATTTGAGAAGGGCAGATTTATAGATGGTAAAGTCTTGCAGTGATTAAGTTTTACGCCACGCTCTCTCAAGAGCACTGCTGCTTCTCTGGAGACTTCTAGTGTCGTCTTTTTGCCAGGGTTGTAACAGGTCAGGCCTGGTTCTGCGTGTACAGAGAGGAGCAAGTGTGTCCACTGTCCAGGGAGGATGACAGTAAGTTGTAGGCAGGACAGGGTGCAATTTTGTCAGTAGCAGAGTGAAGAAGGGAAGGGTTGAGGTGGCGGAGGTTTCTACGGGTAACTGTTTACTAGTTAAAGGCATGAGAGGTTGGAGACGGAGAATGTTAAACTTAAATTGATAAGGTTATGATTTTAGAGGGGACAAGGGATGTTAGAGAAGTTGCAGGGAGTGCAGAGGTGGGAGAACACAAGTTCAAGGATGTTGCCATTTGAGTGAATGGTGGTTTATGTCAATAATGTTCAAAAAGCAGATTAGGTTGAGTAGTTAAGAAGTGACTGAGGTGTTAACATTGACTGGAATATTAAAGCCGCTGAGGATGATGGCAAGTAATTCAGAGGAGAGAAAGTAGGGTAGCCATGCATAGAAGTCATTAAGAAAGAGTGACACTGAGCCAGGAGGCCTGTAAACAACTGCAATCCTCAGACAAACCGGAGAAAAGAAAACAAATACAGTGCACTTCAAAAGAGCAGGGACAGAGAGGGAGGTGTAGAAAGAACCTGGAGGGTTCTTTGTGGTCAAAGGAGTATTGAAACCATCCTCCTGGATCTGGGTGAGTGGGTCCAGAGGAGGCCACCTTGGGAGAGATTAGGCAGCTGGAGAGACAGTCGGAGTCCTGGAGCCAGGCTTCAATAATCGTACGTTTGTTGGAGACTGTGCAGACATTTAATTTCCACAAAATGTACTGTTTCTCTGGGTTTTATATAACCTCTTCATAAAAATTTACAGTCAGATTCATCTGTGCTTTTGCAATGCCTATTAGTTGGTTGCCCAACTTGTCTTGCTGCCCATTCTGTGCTATGTTGCTTCTCTCTTTGATCCTCATCTCTACAGACCATGCAATTCTTAGAATAAAGAGTCATGGATATTCTTTCGATCGTCGGAGGTGTGCTCAATTAGGTAGCAGAGAACCTTCACTAGGCAGAATTTAGAATCCCTTTCCTGCATAAGTACCAACATCCTTGTTCTCTTCATTCCTCTCAAGACCTCCTGCTCTTTAGCTCCCTTGTCACCTCCTCCCATGCTTGCCTCCAGGACTTTTCCAAAGCCTCTCCCAATCCTATAGAATGTCTTACCCCAATCTGTCCACTTATCTACTACTGTATTATCTTTTAGACGATCCCTGAAAACCCTTCTCTTCAGAAAAGCCTACTCTACCCACACCTAACAACTGTATTTTCATTTTCTCCATCAGCTCACCCCCCCCCCACAGTTATTACCTTTTTGTTTCCACTTGACCTTCCCTTCTAGATTGTAAGCTCTAACGAGCAGGGCTCTCTGATCCCTCCTGTATTGATTTGTATTGTAAGTGTACTGTCTGCCCTCATGTTGTAAAGCGCTGCGCAAACTGTTGGCACTATATAAATCCTGTATAATAATAAAGACCCAGACATTCCCATAAAGTGGAAAAGAGACAGTGGCAAGCAATCCCAGTGTAATTATTTTGTTCTAATGTTGCTCATGTTTTTGTCTACTAGGGTTCACAGATGGGTCAAGGGCTTTGGAGAGTTGCAAGAAACCACCAGTTTCAGCAAGGATATCTAGATCACAGCTACCTGACCACAGATAATGACAACAATATAAGCAATCGAAGACATGCTCAGAGTGGCATAGACCTTTACCATCTGCTGAAAGCTAGAAAAGCAAAGGACGATCAAGGATTTATAAATCTTGAAAGGATGCCACCAGAGCTAAGCCTTACTATTTTATCCTATCTTAATGCCACCGACCTGTGTTTGGCATCATGCGTATGGCAAGACCTGGCTAATGATGAGTTGCTGTGGCAAGGGTGAGTAAATATATGCCGATTAAACAGTGGAGTAAAAAACTGTGATGAAATGGGGATGGTAAACTGTAACTCTAAGCAGCTCTAATGTTATGTATTTTAATAGATCGATTTAAGTACATTTTGACTTTGAGGGCGAAAAAAAAAAGAAAACTTAGAACGTTTTTGTTAAACTAGTGATAATTTTGCTTCTTTAATGCTAAATTTAATATTGAGAATTTTAGAATTTTCAATTTAACTGTGTATTTAAGAACTGCATGTGTCATGGTTTCATTAATACAAAAATGTCCAGTGGAGACAGCAACAGCATTCTTGTTGCTAGAAGAGTACTAGGGAAGGATGCTGTTTTGTACTATGGAAGCTATCTATAACACCCTGGTCTGAAAAAAACAATCGGTATGTCACAAAAAAGGAAATGTATATCTGTGGGCTTCCGCGCTCTATGGAAAATATGGGGAAGGTAAATTAAAAGCAGCAGCAATCACTGTAATGAGTGAACTCTCAATATAAAGTAAATTAATAGGGGGGTGTGTGCGCTCGCTTTTAAATCAAAGACAAAGAGAAAACAAACTATGTTTTAAATAACAGCCAAGTCTAAGGGCCGGTTCACACAGCGGGCGATGCGAGGCGACACGACTCGCCTCGCCTCGCTCCCGCAAGTCGCCCCCGTTCTGTACAATGGAACCGTTCTGAGAGGAGCGACTCGAGTCGCTCCGACTCAGAAAAAAGGTTCCTGTACTACTTTCGGGCGACCTCGGGGCGACTTGCATTGACTTCTATACAGAAGTCATTTGCAAGTCGCCGCCGAGGCCGCTGCAGGTCGCGGCGAGGCAAGTCGGAGTCGCCTCGCCTGCAGTGTGAACCGGCCCTAAGTGAATGTGAAATACGTGAACCAGCACAAACAATCAGTACGTAAACTTAAATAAACTATGTGAACATGTGAAGTCCTACTGATGACGTAACGCGTAGGAACCGGAAGTGGCGTTTGCATCCGGGCTAGACGCTCGGCGGTCTGCTGTGATTACATTTCCTTGTGAGTAGTTATTTTATTGAATAAAAAGGTGTTTTAAAATACTACACTATGGCGGTATCTTTTGGTTTATCCTTCTGAGCCTGATGACCATATACGAGGAAACTGGAGACATTAGTGTTATCCCCAAGATCTTGCTGCACAGCCATCCCTTGGACCATCCTCTGCTACCTGGTTACCTGTGTGATTTTTCGCTGCTTATCTTGCAGTGGGGAGGTAATTACCCAGCGCTAGCACCACTGGCACGGATAACCACTAGAGGATTGTTCCCCGTTTGGCACATTGCACTTTAAATTCAATTTTTTTTGCTGCGATTTTTTTTGAGTTGCATGTTTGCATCTTATTTGGGACACTTTAGCTTGCTACACTGCTATCACTGTGTTTAGATATATGGTTTATAGCATACATCACTGTTTGTTATCATATTTTATTTATTTTTTGAAATATTTAAGATGTATGGTGCATGCATTTTTTATGTATGCAGCAACTCGTATTTTGCACTAAGTCACTTTTATTTATTTCTTTACTTGTGTAAGTTCACATAGTTTATTTAAGTTTACGTACTGATTGTTTGTGCTGGTTCACGTATTTCACATTCACTTAGACTTGGCTGTTATTTAAAACATAGTTTGTTTTCTCTTTGTCTTTGATTTAAAAGCGAGCGCACACACCCCCCTATTAAAAAAGGAAATGTGTTATTTAAAAATGGCATTCATGTTTTGGTGAAAGGGGTAGGTAGGTACCAAGGAAAGCAAAAAAAAAAGTTCTACCATCACCTGTTGATCCTGCCAGTGAAGTCCACCTACTATAGCTGTCTGCAATGCTGTGGCAAGAGTGCTGCCCTATCTAAATTCAGAGCAAAGTTGCCACTCTCATTTAGACTGTGCCCACTCTCACTACTGTGGAATGAGAAGATGTTGCAGGGAGTGTGGCTACCAGCCACCGTTGCTTTTCGCTGCTGATTCATAAGCTTGTCCCTTTGGTAATCGGTAGCCAGACATGCCTAGCCCTGCCCACTGCATTCTAGATTGGCACAACTGACTCTTTCTGAAACCCTCCCACTGTGGGTTGCAGTGTCTTGCAGAGGAAGTGTGTGAGACACAAATTTAGGAGGACTTGGCAGGGAAGGTAAAGGAAATCTTTAATGTTTTTTTTTTTTTTTTTCGAGGCTTATGCCTCATATAGTAACATCTTGGGCACCTGCTTAGACTGCCATACAGGAGCTTTTAGATAAAAACATAAATAGAAAAATAATTTCCCTAATTCTTGAGTGCAGAATCTTACTAATGACATCTCTAGATTTTTCTAACATTATTTTATGAATCAATAAAAAGCACTAACAACTTATAAACTGCACTTCATTTGTATAAATTCCATTCCTAACTATTTTATTAGGTCATTTAACCTTGGAGTTATCATCCTTTTTATATATGTAAGCCTGCCTTGTGATAAGGAAAACGACCTCTGCTCACAGTGAATTGTTTTGAAAGTTTTTATATAGGAGAGAAGAGTTAAAAGTGAAAGTAGAGGGATTGAAGAGGAACTTCACTCAATATAATGACAACAAAGGCACCTTTTTTAGAACTGTTTGGTAATGGCAGCCAACAAACCGATACTTACAGATAATTGCAGGCGGTTTACCTTTTACATACCTTATTTTTCTTTTTCCTCCCCATTCCTCTCACAGTGGCAATTTTTACTAAGAGCAGATGATTTCATCTCTCTTTACTTCCTGAAACTCTGCCTTGAACTCTGGGTTCTTTTCCTGGAACACGAGATGGGAACTTCTCAGGATGCATCTGTGAGGCCCTGGTTATACCACCAGTGCCTCAAAGAAACTAGGTAGTGAAAAAACTGTGATAATAAGTTAAATCAAAAATATTTAACAAATGAATGTCAGATAATGTAACCTTGTGTGCCAAGACCCAACATATTCACCAGAAAGGGAGGCTTTTAGGCTCCAATCCTGAACAGTTGACAGCTAGGCCCTCCAAAAACACAAACATTTGCACATGCAACACATTAAAGGATAAGTTCACCTTTTGGGAAAAAAAGAATGCACACATTTTGGCCCTAAGCAACCTGGAAAGCAGTGTATTGATCAGTGTATCAGGGGGGCAATGCTAGACTCCTGCAGACAAGCCATGCAGCTTTCAGCCCATACCTCCATACAGGCTGACTGTTTGCAAGCTGCAGGGCTTGTGAATGAACTATGAGGCTACTCATCAGCAGCCATTCAGAACTACAAACCATCAGCCACAATGGCTGGCATTAGTTGCAGTTTGTGCATTCACAGGAAACTGTGAATAAATGGCATGGCAGAGCCCCGTACGGCCCTGTTATTTTCAAATAGTGGCAGCAGGCACAGGGAGAAGATCCAATGCTTGCTGACACTGGGAGAGGCTACAGCTGCATGTTCCACCCTAAATAAACGTGGGACATGTAACATATTTCCAAAGGTGAACTTATCCTTTAAGAAGAACAAGAGATTAATTCGTTCTGGAGCATATTATCAGCTTTACCGCAACCTAGACTCTTGCTGTAGAATATTAGGCGACTGTCTATTCAACAGACCGCACAACAAGTCATTGCAAGGACATTATTTTAATAACCGTTTTCTGCAATACAACATTCTAGGAAGGGAATCTGTTTTTTATTTAAAGAACTCAACATTGTCAAATAAGCACAGAATACTGACATTTAAAGAAGAATTCCAGGAATGGATATTTTATGCATAGTTGAATTGGTCCAGCTTGGACAAAAATAACTATACATATACAATACTTGGCTGATGTTCCTGGAAACTGGTAATTGCCAAAGTGAACACTACTGCTCCAGTGACCTCCACTTGCAGAATGCAGAAAATCAGCTGCTTAGCACTGGTGCCATTCAGAGAATGCTTTGCATTTTTTTAATAAATGGAATGCATTCTCTGAGTGGGCAGGGTGGGGAGACAGAGCAGTGATGCTACAAAAGTTTCAACATTTATCATCATGCAAATTGCATACCTCCTAGCGCAGATGGCAAATAATTCTCTGCTACTGTGTTCTGCAGTGCTACCCTATGTATCTGTACAAGCTCCAAAGAGATTTTTGCAAGTGCATCAGAGGTTACATTTATTACTTGATCAATTAAGATCGAATACATTTCTAAAAGCTAAAATTAAAAATACACTGTAATCTGTAATGTAAGTCTCCCCATTATAAAAATAAAAAATATTCCTCTAGTATCATTAACAAAATCCCCCCCAAAAAAAGCCAGAAAGATGTAACCCTTAGCAGGTAAATGTCTAATCTACATAAACATCACAAACGCCACACTGTTTGAAAGGTTCCACCACCATCACAAGTTCAGTCAAGAGCTTCATATGCAAGAGGCTAGAATCTCAGGCCATACAAAGTTCAATTCTAGGAGTTTGTCTGTAGAGCTCCTTGGAAGGAGATACGTTCAGAGGTTTACGGGGTGTGTGCCCGTTAATGTGTGTAGACGTTCGTGCCAAATTCCATTTTAGCCCTGCTCGCAAACCTTTGCTTATTTTTTTTTTTTTTTTCAAATCAAAGTTGTAACGCTCAATCTTAACACTCCCAGTAGGGTTAAGAGCTGTGTGAAACTGCTGATGTGTTTCTAAATCGGCTGTTATTATTTGCATTACCAGACTGTTTCTGATGGCTGCTTCCTCACAGTAGTCTTGACTGTCTCTTTTCGAACTATCCATGCCTCTGTTCACTTAGGGAAAGTATCCAAGCACACAAGTACATACTCCTAGAAAAGTCACGTTTAGGTAGTTGTATAAAATCAGGCTTTAGCCTCTGGAAAGGATACAGAACTTTTGGCAAATGTTTCTAAAGGTGCTTTTTACAGGTTTTCCTAACATTAAACTTTAGACCTGTCAAATGGGATTGGCCACAGGTGGATGCAACGGACGTAAATCCCGGGATGTACCAATGACCCTGTATCAAATCTTCTATCCTTTTTTTTACACTTGTGTGACACATAAAAAGACTTGGGCATAACAGACTTATCTCTAACCAGTTCGAAACTTGAACACGCCCCTCCCCCACTCTTTAACTTTTCCCAGGACCTTCGTTCAACAGGTAAAGGAAAATCCGCAAGGAAAAATTGAGCTGAGTGACATCACATACTGCAAGGTGTGGATTAGAAGGCTCTTCTGGTGGTTTAGTGCAGTTACCTGTAAATGTTCACTGTTTTTCCCTTAGCCAATTTACAAGCTTCAGTGAAGGCAGCTGTCTGAGTAAGCAGAGCTAATTCTGACTTGGAGCATGACCCACCTTCACTACAACCTGGCCATAAGCAATTGCATAGGCTGTGTAGTAATGCCCAGGATTTCTTAACCATGCTTAAAAATGTTGTCCCCCCACCACCCCTTTCTGCTACCTATCCTGATGAACGTGTAAAAAGATGTGTATACTTTTACCTATTTTTATCACGTGATCCCACAGCATTGGTTCCCCTGTGTTGGCCCGCCATGGTTGCAGGGGAAGGTAGGGAGCACCAACAATGGCTGGTACATGGGAGCCTATAGGTGATGTCACGGCTCCTGTAAGCCACTGCTCACTGACACAAGGATCATGTAACTGGACTAGGAATAGGTAAATATACACATCTTTTTAACACAGGGTAGGCAGTATAAGTAGGCTGGGGGGGTAAACAGTAGTAAACAGTATGTGTTAGGCTGGAATTCTTCTTTCATTTATGTAATCCCCTGCATGATACCGTGTGTGTATGTGTGTCCTTAAATTTGTCCATGGTTATTATATTTGTCAAGTCTGCCTACAGTGATATACTGTGCCCCAGAATATATACAATGGGTATAGAAAAGAATCGCCCCTTTTTAAAATCACATTTTGTTGCTTTGCTCCCTGAAATTAAGACACACAGTTTTTTTGTTTTATCCAGCTGTATTTACTCGATATAACGTCAACATGTAAAAAAAAAAAAAAAAAAAATTAGAAGCACTGAGTTGGAAAAAGGATCACCCCCTTGCAAGTATTTTGTTAAACCACCTTTTGCTTTAATTAGCCTTTTAAGCCCTTCAGTCTGTTCGGATATGTCTCTACTAACTTTGTACATCTAGACTTACTTGGCCACTCTTTGCTGAACTGCTAAAGTTCAGTTAAATTTGATGGTAAGTTTGTGGGCTGCAGCCTTAAAGTCATTCCACAGATTTTCAATGGGGTTTAGTCTGGGCTCTGCCTAAGCAATGCAAGGACATTCACCTTTTTCTCCTACAACCAACGTATGGTCATTTCTGCTGTGTGCTGTGGGTCATTGCCATGTTGAAAGCTGGACCTTCTTCCCATTGACAACTTTCTGGCAGAGGGCAGTATATTTTCCTCAGTTTCATGGTATTTTGCCCCATCCATTCTTCCTTCTATCTTGATAAGTGCTCCAGTCCCTGCTGCAGAGAAGCACCCCTATAGCAGGCTTTTATCACCTCCATGCTTTACTGTAGGAATGGTGTTATTTGGATGGTGAGCTATATTGGATTTCCACCAGACATATCGTTTGGTGTTGAGGCCACATTAATAAATTTTAGTCTCATCTGACCAGAACACCTTTTTCCATGTGGCCTCAGAATCTTTGAGGTGCATTTTGACAAAGCTTAGTCGTGACTGCATGTGGCTTTTTGCTTGCAAACTTCCCATACATGGAGGATTTATGATATTGTTGTCACATGCACACAATGACCCCTCTTTGTCATAAATTTCTGCAACTGCTTCAGAGTTGCTGTAGGCCTCTTGGTAGCTTCTCTGACCAGTTTCCTCCTGGCTCCTTTATCCAGTTTTGAGCACTGTTCTGATCCAGGAAGAATGTGTTGTACCAAATACCGTCCACTTAACTTCTTAACACCTTCCCGCCAACTACACACATACAGTGGGGCAAAAAAGTATTTACTCAGCCACCAATTGTGCCAATTCTCCCACTTTAAAAAGATGAGAGAGGCCTGTAATTGTCATCATAGGTATACCGCAATTATGAGAGACAAAATGTGGAAACAAATCCAGACAATCACATTGTTTGTTTGTCTGACTTTTGAAAGAATTTATTTGCAAATTATGGTGGAAAATAAGTATTTGGTCACCTACAAACAAGCAAGATTTCTGTCACTCACAGACCTGTATCTTCTTCTTTAAGAGGGTCATCTGTCCTCCACTCATTACCTGTATTAATGGCACCTGTTTGAACTTGTTATCAGTATAAAAGACACCTGTCCACAACCTCAAACAGTCACACTCCAAACTCCACTATGGTGAAGACCAAAGAGCTGTTGAAGGACAGCAGAAACAAAATTGTAGCCCTGCACCAGGCTGGGAAGACTGAATCTGCAATAGGCAAGCAGCTTGGTGTTAAGAAATCAACTGTGGGAGTAATAATTAGAAATTGGAAGCCCTACAAGAACACTGATAATCTCCCCCGATCTGGGACTCCACGCAAGATCTCACTGTGTGGGGTCAAAATTATCACAAAAACTGAGAGAATCCCAGAACCACACGGGGGGGGGGGGGACCTAGTGAATGACCTGCAGAGAGCTGGGACCAACGTAACAAAGGCTACCATCAGTAACACAGTACACCACCAGGGACTCCGATCCTGCAGTCCCAGACTTGTTCCCCTGCTTAAGCCAGTACATGTCCGGGCCCGTCAGAGCATTTGGATGAGCCAGAAGAGGATTGGTAGAATGTCATATGGTCAGATGAAACCAAAGTAGAACTGTTTGGTAGAAACACAACTCGTTGTGTTTGGAGGAGAGAGAATGCTGAGTTGCAACCAAAGAACACCATACCTACTGTGAAGCATGGGGGTGGCAACATCATGCTTTGGGGCTGTTTCTCTGCAAAGGCAACTGATCTATGTACATGAAAGAATGGGGCCATGTATCATGAGATTTTGAGTGCAAACCTCCTCCCATCAGCAAGTGCATTGAAGATGAAACGTGGCTGGGTCTTTCTTTTTTTAATCTTTAAATTTTTTTATTTTATTTGCTTTATATTCAAATTTACAAATATTGCCACAAAGTAATCACATACAATAATTCCCCTTACAAACAAATTTCCCTTATCCCCCCCTCCCATCCTCCCTCCCCCTATCAACCCTCTCCCCCTCCCATTCCCTCCGCCAATAATATTCAATTCACAATTTATACAAAAGTAAATTTTAAATAACATCAAACTTAAACAAATTACTCATTCCCTTCTCCCATCCCCCTCCCCACCTCTCATTCATTCCCTCCTTCATCCATCACTCTTGCAACTTACTCACCCTTTCTCATTGCTCACCCCACTTTCCCCATATTTTAACAAACTTCCCATAATTACCTCTTTTCCTATATATGTATTCCTCCTTTTTTATATTATCTTTCACCCTTTCCATCCATTCCTTTACTGTAGGCGCTTCCCTCCTCTGCCATTTAAACGCAATTAATTTCCTCCCCTGAAAAAGGCATCTAATGACCGCTGTGTGGATATCCCTTCGTACCTCCTCTTCTTCTATCAATCCCATTATACAGATTTTAGCTTCTACTTCCAATGATAACCCAAACACTTTATTAATTTTCCCTATTATTCCTACCCAATATCTATATAATCTTGGGCATCGCCAAATCATATGTATTAAATCTCCTCTTCGGTCCCCACACCTTTGGCATTCTGCATCCTGTCTACTCCCAAATCTAAACAATTTAAGAGGAGTGTAATATACCCTATGGATTAAATACATTTGAGATATACTATTTGATGGAGATAAGGAAACTTTCGCCCCCAATGCCAGAACCTTTTCCCACTGTTCTACCGATATTGGGCCCACCTCTCTTTCCCATTTTGCCTTTTTTTTCTCCTCTATTACCCCTTCTTGTTCTGTTCCCTTTAGATACCTATAGATCTCAGAAATACCTCCTTTCGATATATTATAGCTTATGATTCTCCTAAGTGCAGGCATCTTACTCCATTCCAACTTCCTGTTTCTAAATTGTGCCTCTAACGCATGTTTAATTTGTATATAATTAAGGAGGTAATAAGCCGGTAACCCATATTCATCCCTTAGTTCCTGAAATGTTTTCAGTCTCCCGTCCTTATATAGTTGTACTAAGAAGTGTATGCCCCTCCGATCCCATTCTACTAATCTCCCCATTTTCTTAATTTCCTCTAAGTTTTTATTTTCCCATATTGGTGAGAATTCTGTATATCCTCTGTACCCCAATATTACTTTTACCTCCTCCCAACACTTTACCATCAGTTGGACTGTGGGGCAGCTGGTCCTAAATGAGTCGGCTTCCACGGCTTCCGCGACCGTATTATGTGGAGTATCCCTCCCCAGGGGTCCACCCCCCCTTCCTGTCACTGCCACCAGGTTACCTCCCCTCATATACTGTAATTGGGCAGCCAGAAAGTAGTATCTCATATTAGGTAGTGCCATCCCACCCATTTCCCTTGGTCTCTGTAGTACTTGTAAGCTAATTCTTGCCACACTGTTCTTCCATATCACCTCTCTAAACAAACTTTCCATTTTTTTAAACCAATATTTTGGAATCCAAACCGGTGAGTTTTGTATAACATATAATATTTGAGGCATCCACACCATCTTAATTAAGTTGCACCTACCGGCTACTGACAAGGGAAGGTTCTTCCATATTCTAATTTTACGTTTTAATTTTGACATAAGTGGAACTAAATTCCCTGCTATATACTGCCTTGGGTCTGCCGTCATATTCACTCCCAAGTACTTTATTTGTTTAACTGTTTCTATTTGGGATACCTGTACTGGCAGTGGGGTATCGAGGGGATCCACTGGTAGGAGGGCAGATTTTTCCCAGTTAATTTCAAGTCCAGAGAAATACCCGAATTCTTTTATCAGGGTCATTGCCGCCACCAATGAGGGCCCCGTGTCCCCTAATAACAGCAATACATCGTCTGCATACAAAGCAACCTTTTCCTCTTCGTTCCCTCTTTTAAACCCCCGGATATCCTGCGCCTCTCTCAAGGCTATAGCCAGAGGCTCCATCGAGAGGGCGAAAAGCAGGGGCGACAAAGGGCACCCCTGTCTTGTCCCCCTCTCCAAATGGAACCCCTCTGAACATTCCCCATTTATTCTCACTTTCGCCCTAGGACCTGTATACAGTACTCTTATCCATTGCATAAATCTCGGACCAAATTGAAATTCCGCCAACACCCTCCTCAAATAATGCCACTCCACACTATCGAAGGCTTTTTTTGCATCTAAGGACATAACTGCTCTATTCCCTTTGTTTTCTGAAGGAATCTGAATGTTTAAATAGGTGCGTCTCACATTCATATTTGTGGACCGCCCTGGGATAAACCCAGTTTGGTCCTGATGTATTAGTTTTGGTATTATGTTTTTTACTCTTGTTGCAAGTACTTTTGCCAAAATTTTAACATCCGAACACAGTAACGATATAGGTCTATATGATGCGGTCTCCAATTGGTTTTTCCCTTCTTTTGCTAGGACCACCACTGTGGCCTCCATCATTGATTGCGGCAACTGTCCCGCTTCAAAAGCGCCATTGAACACCTGTAGGAGAGCCGGTAAAAGTATCTCCCCATCCGGACCTGGTGCTTTCTGATTTGTCATTTCTGCTGTTACTTTTTGCAGCTCCTCCAGGGTCAATGGCGCTTCCAAGCCCTCCCTATCTTCCTCCGACAGCCTGGGTAATGTTTTTTTCCCAAAAAATTCCTGCATCTCCCCCCTCTACTTCAGAGTTTGAAACTTTATATAGTTCCTCATAATATTTTCTAAACTCTTCCACTATTTCAGGTGTTGACTTCCTCATAACTCCCTCCCTGTCCAATATCGCCGGTATTATTGGGGACGAACTATTTGATTTAGCAATCATTGACAATACCCTCCCCACTTGTTCCCCTTCGCCAAAGAAGGACTGCCTCTGGAACTGCCTTTTCTTCTCTTCTTTCTCCCATATAAGTCTTTTATATTCTACCTGATTTTTCTCCCATTCCTTGGAACTTTCTTCTGAGGGGGCCCTTATATACCTCTCTTCTGACCTCCTTACCCTTTCTTTTGCTTCTATTTCCTTTGCTAACCCATTCTTCTTAATCTGCGATATCTTTTTTTTACTTTCAAAAGATTTTATTTTACGATAAAGGCACTTACATACATATACCAGAATATAAACAATCTGCAGCAGGGAGGGCCCGCTGACACAATGTAAGTAATGAAAACAGGAGACATTAGTGAAAAACAGACAATATCAAAAGGGTACAGTCGGCATGCCCCTCCTCAGCGAGGGGCTAAACAAAAAGAGAGGTAAACAAATGGTGACCCCTCAGGGAGAGCCCACCCAATAGAACCGTTAGGGGTAGAACCCAGGAGCCCCCATCCCGACACCCCTAATAGGGAACTTGCTGTGCCAGGATGGGGGAGTATCCTCCCAGGCCCCCCCCTCTCAGAGGGACAAAGAAGTTGATGGACCGTCCGCAGTGGGCACCGCAACGTTAAATTGGACTGTACGGTGAACCTGTCAATTACAGCTCTGTTGAGCAAACCAAAAACTTAGAACGTCTAGAAGGACAGAGGAAAGAAGAGAGGAGGAGAAGAGTAGGACAGAGGGGTAAGGGGATGTAAGCTATGTCCTAAAAGGGTGTAAGGTTATAGCGTGAGAATGTTTAGCATTCAATGTAAGAGGGGGCGCTTTAGGGGTGAGGTCTGGTCACTAGGGGAGAGCCTGGGGGTACCCCAGGCAGCAGAGAGATTCCCATGTAACGGGCCCAAGGGTCCCACACCTTTCGGAATTTAGGTGTGGTATCTGACAGAATACCTGACAGTTTTTCTTGGGACATTATCCACGATATCTTCCTCTTAACTGCGAGGAAGGAGGGTCTGGGTTGCTTCCATGCGGAGGCAATCGCAATTTTGGCTCCTAATAGGATAAAATAAGTTAGTTTCTGAGTGTTACCAGACAGCAAAGGAACAGGGGCATTGAGTAACGCAACCTCTGGAGTTCTCGGAACCCGGCAGCCTGTGACTAAGTAAATCAAGTTAAAGATTTTAGTCCAGAACGATCGAAGCCTAGGGCATTCCCACCAGATGTGGATCATGGAGCCACGAAGTTGGCACCCCCTAAAACATAAGGGGTTAGCCGTGGGGTATATTTTGGCTAGCCTGACTGGAGTGAGGTACCACCTGGTTATCAATTTGATGCTAGCCTCCATTAGTGAGGTGTTTTGGATCCCACGAAAGGATCTGGCTAGGGCCAGCTGCCAGGTTTCAAGACTGCCAGAGGTCTGGAGATCAGATTCCCATGCCGTCATATAGGGGGATTTGCCCGTTGGGGAAGTGAGAGCCGCATAGATCACTGAAATACCACCCCTCTGCTCCTCGATCCTACCACACCAGGCTTCATATTCAGTAAAGGGAGGAGGAAGGGGTTTGTTTTTCCAAAGTGAGTTCAAGAAGTGAGATATTTGTTGGAAGCGGAACCTCTCTGAGTCTGGTAGCTCTAAGTGTTCAATACAATAAGCCAGGGAAATCGGGCCCCTTGAATTGAAAAAGTGACCTATCCGGTAAAGTCCCTTGTCCAACCACCATCTGAAGGCCTCAATGTCCAGACCAGGGGGGAAGTCGTGATTACGGAACATGTGAGCAAGGGGTCTTAAAGTGGAGACTAGGGAAGGCTCTTTGCGAAGACCGTCCCATAGGGCGCAGGAGTGAGATAGGGATGGGGACATGATGGGCGGCCTAGCTTTGGGCGGGCACCACAATAGAAAATCTAGTGTAAAAGAGGGTACGGAACAGCGTTCTATGGACTGCCAATCCGGTTTCTCATAATTGGAGTAAATCGAGGATAGTTGGGCTAGGCGAGCTGCAAGGTAGTATTTGTGAAGGTTAGGTAAGCCCAGCCCCCCCCTGCGTCTGTGCAGGAAGAGCGTGTTTTGCGGTAGACGGTACCCCTTATTACCCCAAATATATTTCAGTATTTTGCTTTGCAGAGAGCATAGGTGGTCCTTCCGCACTGGTATTGGGAGGGCTCTAAAATAGTAGAGGATTTTGGGGAGAAGGGTCATTTTTATGGAGTTAATCCGGCCAAGCCAGGATAGTTCGTGTTTAGACCATGAGGAGAGATCAGTTTCCAGCTGTCTGTATAATTTGGGGTAATTGTGGGCATACAACATCTCTATTTTAGGTGTAAGGGAGATACCCAAGTATTGGATGGCAGTGTCACTCCATTGGAACGGAAAGGATTGTTTGAGTGAGAGGACTTGGTGGGTGGGAAGAGAAACATTCAAAGCCACAGACTTGGAGTAATTAACCCGCAAGCCTGAGACCTTGGCAAAGTCGTCTAGTACCCGGGATAAGTTGGGCAGGGTTGTGAGGGGGGAAGTGAGGAATAACAGTATGTCGTCCGCGAAGAGTCCGCACTTGTGCGTTTGACTACCGCACTGGACACCTCCAATGTCTATGTTGTGGCGGACTGCGATCGCCAGTGTTTCAATGGCTATTGCAAATATGAGGGGGGATAGGGGGCACCCCTGTCTGGTCCCCCTGGTGATGGGAATTGGAGCGGAGAGGTATCCCTGCATTCGAATTTGGGCCCTCGGCTGGGAGTATAAGGCCCGTAATAAGCCCAGGAAACGAGCCCCAAATCCCCACCTGTCAAAGAGCTGGAAGATGTACTGCCATGAGACCGAGTCGAAAGCCTTCTGAATATCTAAGGAAAGGAGGAAGCCAGATTGTTTGGGTCCCCCTTCCCAATTAGACTGCAGAATGGATATAATATCGATCGCCCTCTGAATTTGATCAGGTCCCTGTCTGCCGGGGATAAAACCAACTTGGTCCTTGTGGACGTAGCGTCCGATGAAGGAGGCTAGCCTATTGGCCATAACTTTCGTGAGAATTTTGAGGTCATTATTAATAAGGGAAATCGGTCTGTAGTTGCTGACATCTTCCAAGTTCTTGCCAGGTTTGGGGATGACCGTGATATACGCCGTGTTAAGGTGGGGATCCAGGGGGCCTCCATTAGCTTTATGATTACCGAGATTGGCCAGGTGCGGGGCTAGCGTGTTGGCAAAGGCTTTATAGTAAGGGATCGAAAGACCGTCGGGTCCAGGGGCGGAGCTTTTTTTAAGATCCTTTATGACTCCCAGTATCTCCTCTACCTGGAAGGGGCCTTCCATGACTTGTTTGTGAACATCCGATAAGGCAGGGATGGGGAGTCCCTCCAAGAACTTTGGAAGGAGGTTATCCTTGGGAGGTGGGGGGCTACTGTAGAGAGAGGTGTAAAAGTTCTGAAAGGCATTCAGAACTGTGACCGGATTAGACGTGGGCGGGTGTCCTGCGCTTCTGATCCGAGGGAGGGTGCTTAGCTTGGTTCTAGGGGAGAGTCTATTAGCCAGGAGTGTGCCTATTTTGTCCGCCTGTGAGTAAAACTTGTGGCCAGACCACCTAACCGATTTTTCTGCTTTCGTGGTGAGGGCGAGATTGAGTTCTAAGCGAGTCTTGTCTAGTATGGAGGTGGGGGTGCGGAGGGGGTCCTTTTTGTGAAGAGCTCTGAGTTTAGAGTATTCCTCTTCTAGCTTCAGGATGGTTGATTGCCTTTCCCGTTTTATTTGAGAACCTAATTGCATGAGTTTTCCCCTAATAAACGCTTTGTGCGCCGCCCACAGGGTTTCGGGGGAGACATCAGGAGTCGCATTAATAGAGAAATATTCCTGCAGTGCTTTGTCGAGATCCATAACTCGTGATGGCTCTGAAAGGAGAGATTCATTTAACCTCCAATGCCTGGGATGTCTCCCACTCGAACCCCCTAGGGCCGTCACAATTACCAGCGAGTGATCCGAGATCACTGTGTCAGTGATGGAGGCTTTGAGCATCCTGGGAAGGAGCGAGGAGGGGACAAGTATGTGGTCTATCCGTGCATATGATTGGTGTGGCGCTGAGAAGTGAGTGTAGTCTCTCTTTGTGGGGTTTAATTCCCGCCAGACATCGGATAAACCATGAGCGTGAAGCAATTTGGCGATCCGTAGGCTTGCCTTCGTGGGCCTGGTTAAGCGGGAATGTGAGGGGGAGGATTTATCAAGTCCTTGATCAAAGGCGACGTTAGAGTCCCCTCCGACAATAACCGTTCCCTCTAAAAGAGGCGCTAAGGTGCGTAACAGGGATTCGAAGAATTTGGCCTGACCCGTGTTCGGGGAGTAGTAGGAGACCAAGGAGTAAAGTTGGTCCCCCACCGTGCCCTTTACAAGTAAAAACCTGCCCTCCGGATCCGCTTTTTCAAAACTTTTATTGAATTTGCATGTTTTAGCAATCAAAATGGCCACCCCCCTGGTCTTGGATTCCGCGTTGGCTAAGTAGAACTGAGGGAAGTGGGCATGTAGGAACTTGGGACTATACCGGATAGGAAGGTGCGTTTCCTGAAGTAGAATTATATCTAGTTTCAGGGATTTGTAGTAATCAAGGGCTTTTCTCCGTTTGATGGGGGATTTAAGACCCTGAATGTTATGGGTGGCTATCTTAAGCCTAACAGCCTGTAGATCAGCCATGGAGCAGAGGGGGAGCCCAGCTTCTGAAAGCGACCTCACTTACCCAATCCATAGCGGGGTTCTCGGTAAGAGCGTTGGGATCGGTGGCCCGTGGTTGTTTCCCAGGATACCATGCCGACTGGGTTAACTCAGCCAAACCTGAGGAGAAAAAAAGTAGTGTCACGTAAACATTCAACAGGGGTAGCTTACCATCAAGGGGGGAGAGAGGGGGAGAAAGGGCAAGGAAAGAAAGCGTTCCTGAGAAGAGAAAGAGGAGATCAGGGCAGGAGACACCCCCCGAAATCCCTAGAAAGAACAATGTAGACAACTGACCCATAAGGTCAGAAGTCCCGACCCTCTGGCGCCTGGGAAAGGCCGAGGGAGGGAGAGTTACACATGTGGTCCCTCGCGGAACTGGAGACCCCTAGTCGGGTAACTACCCGAACTGTTAGATCAACATTAAATAACATTAGAAGATAAGCAGCAATAAGAAAAAAAAAGAAAAAAAAAACTTAAGGCACGACTAAACATAATGATTAGAAGACACTGGGGCTAAACAATGAATGCTGGTCATTAGGCAAAAGGTAGGATGGTATATCCAGGGAGGGTGCTGGGGAATACAGCCCCCTGAAGGGTCCTCAAAGCAGCCCTAGGGCCCATTTCGAGGGGGCACAAATAATATGAGGGGTTACGGGCAGTCCAGTAGATGGACGAAGTACTGCATAGCGTCCCGGGATATTGCAGGCAATGGGGAAAAGGGTAGCACAAGTCCTAGGCAAGGGGAGGGCAAAAAAGGGTGGAGGGCCAAACTTTCAACGTTTGGGGAGCAGTCCTCCGGCCCTCTCCAGGACCTCGGACGGTCAGTCACAGAATGGAGAGTCTGAAAAGGGGTCTGAATGTTGCTCAGGTGGGTGCATTATCCTTGACCTTCTTGGCTCTTCCGGAGGTCCACAACGGGGATTGTGGGCTGTTAGGAGTGGGCCGTTTGTTGGAGCTTTGGCTAGGGTTAGAAGTGTCCATATCAGCTTCTTGAGAAATGATTTTCAGCCTGGTGAGGAGCTTTTCCCCCTCGGGGAAAGTGGAGAAAGCAAAAGACTTCCCTTTGTCCGTGAACCTGACCGCAAATGGGAATGCCCATTTGTATTTTATGTCTTTTTGCGACATTGCAAGAAAGAGGGGTTTCAGAGCTCTCCGTCTCTGTATAGTGGAGGGGGAGAGGTCCGCAAAGATCTGAACCTGGTGGCCCTGGTATGTGACGTGTTGCAGGGATCTGGCTCTCTTCATAACTTCTTCTTTCACCGAAAAGTGATGTGGCTTGGCCAGAACATCGCGCGGAGTGCCATCCTTCCTAGGGGGGCCGAGGGTTCTATGGACCCGGTCAAGTTCAAGCTTAGTAGCTGGGATGTCAGGGATTAGCTGTTGAATGAGGTCTTGCACCGCCCTGGACACATCAGTTATTGATTCTGGAAGCCCGCGAATTCTGATGTTATATCTGCGTGACCTATTTTCGAGGTCATCGATACGGGCCATGGCTAGGTCTAATTGCTCCTGTACTGAATAAATGTGCCTGGAGTTTTGAATGGATCTGGCTATGGTATCCTCCATTTTATGTTCGATCGTTTCGATCCGGGAGCCTAGGTTAATAAAGTCAGCTTTCAATTCCCCCGTGATTTGCAAGGCAGTTTGGGATAGGCCCCTTTCTAATAGTTCAGAAAATTTGCCAAATAGGGCATCCATGTGGGAGACTGGGTCTGCATGAGCAGCCTCATGGGAGGCCATGGCGGCCTGAGTAGCCCTGTAAGTCCCCGCTGGGGAGGGGGAGAACTCCTGGAGGGTGCGTTCCAGCAGCGAAACCGTGGAGGCCGGGGACGGTGTGGCTTCCTTGGGGAGACCCCTGGGGTTGCCTGGGGTGGCGTGGAGAGGAGGAAAGTCTGTATCTGACCTGAAATCCACTGTGCCTGCGGATCTGTGATCCTGAGATAGGAGCTGTGCTGCGGTGGCCATCTTGGATTTCTCCCACACGTCCAATGAAGCGAACAGCGGGCCCAGATTGCGTTTAGCCAGTCCACCGGTCATTCGGTAATGTGCCCCAACTCTTCGGGAGTCCGTCCCTATAGCTCGGGAAGCGGAAGGGTAGCCGTGTCGTGCGGTAGGGGTTCCGTCGTTCCGCGAGGCAGCGGGGCTTTAGATGATCGCGGCCATCTTGGAAGCCTCGCGCATGCGCACTCCCGCGATATCTTTTTTATTAGTTCCCCCCTTAAGAAGGCTTTCAAGGTATCCCACATTATTCCCAGGGACGTAGATCCCACATTTATGCTCAAAAATTCTTTTAGATTTTCTTTTACCCCCTCCATGTTATCCATTAGTTCTAACCAAAATGGGTTTATCTTCCATTCCCTTCTACTACATCCTCTCCCTATTGTCATTAAAAACATTACCGGTGAGTGGTCCGAAATTCCCCTTGGCTCGTACTCCACTTTCTCCACCATCCCCAGCGCCTCTTCATTACACAGCACCATATCGATCCTGGACAAGGTGGAGTACGTCTTAGAGTGACAAGAATACTGTTTTTTTAAGGGGTTCCACCTTCTCCATATATCCACAAAACCCGTTTCTTCACAGAATTGAAATAACAACCCATTAGGTCCCTCCCTACTACCGACCTTCTGTGGGAACCTATCTATTTTTTGATCCATTATCATATTGAAGTCCCCTGCTATTATGACTGGGATTCCAGGCTTATCCTTTATAAACTTCAGCAGTTCATATAATATTTCTGCATTAAATGGTGGTGGGATATACACAGTTGCAATCACACATACTCTATCTTCTATACCACAAAAAAGGAACACATATCTCCCTTTAACATCTACGATGCTCTGCCTGCAGGTTAGGCCCGACCCAGGATCTATTAAGACACTCACTCCCCTTGAGTAGGAAGTGTATGTAGAATGATATTGTATCCTGTATTTTCTGTGTCTTAGCACACTGATTGTATCACGGTCCAGGTGGGTCTCCTGCAAACAGAGCATCCCATAATTACCCATATTCCCCATGGAAAATAACGCACGTCTCTTCAGCTGTTCCTTCACCCCCCGTATATTCCAAGAACAAATTTTAACCTTTTTAGTGAAGTTCCCTACCTTACTGCTTACTCCCATATTTAAAACCTGAATCACAATATCATACTTTTATTCTCCATTCTACGTGCTTTCTCTGTGTTTTCACACGTGATCTCCCCCTTGCTTTTTTCTTTTTCCCCTGTGCTCCAAAATTTTAATCCCACACATATTTTATATCTCAAATTTACCATATTTCTTATGCACATTTTACACACATTTTATATAAATTGAACAATATTATTTCCTTGTGCCTCTCTTAATTTCATTTTCTTGTGCCCTTTTTCCCTGACCACCGTATTCAATGCAATTTCACCCATCAACTTTATACTTAAATATATATATATTTTTTTTTTTTGTGCAATTAATAATCCTTTACCATGCCTACCTAATATCCTTTCATATCCTTTCCTATCCTTTCAACCTCCTTTCTCTCGCTATCATTCATCCATTCATACTCCCCATCCCTTTTTTCTTTCCCCTCCCCAACCCTCCCATGCCCCACTTGGGGCCCTTCTAAGGGGCTTCCAACATGACCGTTTTTACCTCCCAGGGTGATATATCCTCCCCACCTACTCGCCCTACCCACCCACTCCCATAACTCTTATTTCTATAACAAAAAATAGTCCACATTACTGCCGAGAAAAAAAAAAAAGAGGGAAGGGGGGAGGAAGAGAGGGAGGGAGACAAACAGAGCAATATGGGGGCATTCCCTCTTAGTCCAGAAAAAGGAAAAAAAAATGTCCATTTTCTTTCTATTTTCATATTACAGCATTCCCCTCTGTTGCAGCAGACATTTATTTTCCTCCAACCACGACTTAACTTCTTCTGGACTATTAAAAAATGTGTTTTCCCCAAATGCTGATACCCTCAACTTTGCCGGATAAAGCAATGCATAGTTCACTTTAAGACTCTGCAATTTCTTTTTGCACTCTATAAACTTGGCTCTCTGTCCTTGCAGCTCTGGGGAAAAATCCGGATACAATGAAATCTTTATCCCATTATATTCAAAGTTACGCAGTTCTCTTGCTCTTTGAAGGATAACAACTTTATCTCTATAGGACAGCAATTGGATGATTATGGGTCTAGGATGACTTCTTCCTTCCACCATCCTAAACGGAATTCTATACGCCCTTTCAATTGCAAAAAATCTTGATAGCTTCTCACTCCCTACTTTATCCTTTATCCATATTTCCATAAATTCAGCAAGATTATTGCCTTCACTTTTCTCCGGGACACCTAAAACTCTGATATTTTTCCTGCGTATAATATTTTCCATATTGTCCATTTTAGCCATACACAAATTTAACTGGCCCTTCATCATTTGCATCTCCTGTTTCAGCGGTAGTACATCATCCTCCACCTGGCTGACTCTCTCCTCCATATCTGATATACGGGCCGCAGTTTTCTGTACTTCATTTTTAAGATTTATCCCATCTTCTCTTATCTGCTTTAATTGGTCTGATACATCATCCAATGATAATTTACATGTATTCACCGCAGAAAGAATTTCTTTTAGTGATGGTTCTTTACCTTTTGCCCAAATTTCTCCTTCTGTACTTATCTCAGTGTCCCGTCCAGTCCCCCTCTCCAAGGAGAGATTACTCACGGACGCTTGTGCTTCCGATATTCCACCCATTACACCCGTAGTGTCCGACCGGACTGCCACACATATTGCTTTATTTGAACTTGTCGGCTCTATTTCGGTCGTCAAGCCCTGGCTTTTCCTTCCGACCGTTTGCACGGCTGCAGTACTCTGCGGCCGCCCCTCTCCGACTTGCACGTTCTTTTTAGGTGTTTGGTTTGGGGTCTGATTAGGCGTATGGGCATATCGCTCCAGTTTAGAAGCGGCGGCAGCAGCAGCAACGCCTGTCAGCCCGGTCGAGTGGCCAGCCTTATCTTTGGAACTACGTAATGTTTGTGATCCATTATGTGTGGTCGCCTCCTCCACCCCCCTTTTCCTAGTCATACCTTCAGGTCTTACGTCTCTTCCACCGGGGGGGGGGGGGGTATCGCTCAATCCCTCCCTTCGCTTTGATTCCCTCTCTCACAGGGTTTCTTACGTGGGGATCGGTGTTCCTCTATGGGAGAGCTTCCTGTGGCGACCTCCACATATCTCCACTGTTGCGCCGTTCGGTCAACCGAATGTACCGTTACTCTCGCTTTGGTGGTGTCACAGCTTCACAGCGTCCCCTCGTTTCGGCACCTCAACGCTCGGCTTCTCCTTCCCTCCTCCTCCTCCACACTACCTTGGCAGCATTAGTCTCTGGAGCGAGCGGTAGGTCTGACGTGGCTGGGTCTTTCAGCATGACAATGATCCCAAACACACCGCCCAGGCAACGAAGGAGTGGCTTCATAAGAAGCATTTCAAGGTCCTGGAGGGGCCTAGCCAGTCTCCAGATCTCAACCCCATAGAAAACTTTTGGATGGAGTTGAAAGTCCCTGTTGCCCAGCGACAGCCCCAAAACATCACTGCTCTAGAGGAGATCTGCATGGAGGAATGGGCCAACATACCAGCAACAGTGTGTGACAACCTTGTGAAGACTTACAGAAAACATTTGACATCTGTCATTGCTAACAAAGGATATATAACAAAGTATTGAGATGAACTTTTGATATTGACAAAATACTTATTTCCCACCATAATTTGCAAATAAATTCTTTCAAAAATCAGACAATGTGATTGTCTGGATTTGTTTCCACATTTTGTCTCTCATAGTTGAGGTATATCTTTGACAATTACAGGCCTCTCTCATCTTTTTAAGTGGGAGAACTTGCACAATTGGTGGCTGACTAAATACTTTTTTGCTCCACTTGTATATGTGGCTTCACAGAAGTGTTTTCTTTGTTTGTTTTGTTTTTTCCATGGGGCCGCTTATATACGTATCTCCCTTTGTGCTGGGAAACCACTCCCAGCACATGGGTTCTCTATTGACCGGGACTTTCAGTTCTGGGTCATCTAATCACTATGATAGCCTCTGATTGGCTATCATAGTGATCAGTCACTGCAAGCCTGCCCCTGTTTTTACGTCCTCTTTTGAATGAAGAGAAAGATGCTTTGTATCTGTCTCTTTCGAGGAGAGAAAAATGTAAACAAACCAAAGTGTGTGGGAAAAAAAAAATCTAAGAAAAATAAAGAAAAAAATAACAAGATCAAGGTTTGCCAGGGTTAGTGTTTTGATTGGGGTCAAAGGTCACAGTCAGCATAATTTTAAAGTTGGTGTCAGTGTGTTTTTAGGCAGGATTTTTTGTAAATCCGTGTATCACTGCAATCGTAAGGAGCAGGAGAATTTATTTTGGGTTGTTTGGTGGTAAATTGTGATAATAGCAAGAATGATACAGCTAAATTTAAAAAAAGAAATAAAAAACAATTTTACTATTTTGGGCTACTTTTCCTTTTGATGCAAAAAAAAAAAAAAAAAACATGCCACCAAAAGAGAGCCCAATTTGTCCTGACACATGTCAGAGTTGCAAAATTGTGCTTAGACATTTACATTTGTTTTAGCCTTAGGCGTGAAGGGGTACTAATGAACTTCAGTGTGCTTCTAGTCATTGATAAAGCTTTTGAATGTTTTTTTGTATCCATCTCCTGACTTGTGCCTGTCCACAACTTTATCTCAGAGATCTGTTGGCAGTGCCTTGCCACGCATAATTGATTGCTTCAGTTGCACTATCAGGGACTGAAATGCTCCAGGAAAGCTCTTCTCATGCTGAGCTAATCAAAATGACCACAGCTATCACAGTTGAAAGTCAAATGACTTTGTGTGCAATTGAGAAGGTGGCTAGCTATACCTGATTGAGTTTACAAGTCATTTTTAGGAGGGGGGGGGGTGATCCTTTTTTCCAACTTGGTGATTTTATGTTTTTGATTTTTGATTATTTTTTACTTTTCTGACATGTTAGAGTTATATCTTTTACTTGAATGTTAGAAGTTGCACTGAGTAAACACAGCCGCAAGCAAAAAGCAAAAACGACCTTTGTCTCAATTTCAGACTGCAAATCATCAAAACGTGATTATTTTAAAGGGAGGTGATTCTTTTCTATACCCACTGTGTGTGTGTGTGTGTATATATATATATATATATATATATATATATATATATATATATATATATATATATATATTATAGGCGACATGCATCACCACTGTGTTTTAACATTTTAAATATCCTCCTGTATTTCTCTCTCGCTATAATTGTTGGGGTACTGATTTAGTGGAAACTAAGATGAGAAGGTTCTCATGAGAGGTCTGTGGTTTGCAGCTATTTAGGATCAGAGCTATGATCATAGGTAAGAACAGTGGGAAACTGTATTCTAAAAATACACAGAAAAGCCCTATATAATATCTGAGAGGTGTACGTCAAAGGTCAATTATGTCAGGCTAAAAAGCACTAATACTGAAGTGCTCACTATGATTTTATCCCAGTGCTCAGATTACCGAAGTGATTGATGTGAAACCTGAATGATTGGATTCAGATGTGGCTTAAATACCACGATATATGCTAGATTTATTCATAAGAATTCAAGAAATGTCTCTGGGAAGAAGCCTACTAAATTTTGGGTAGAAGCTGGAAGCATTTATTGAAAGGTACACAATCATGGGAATTGTATTGTTTAATCTTCATGTTACCTTTTTGTAAATATATATTTACATAAATCTTTTTTCTTTCTTTGTTTTTTTTTTTGTTTTTTGTTTTTTTTGTTTTTTTTTTCTTTTTGAAGAAACTTCAATTCAGTAACTTTCTTCAAGTGTCCGTGGTTGCCATTGCGTCACTACAGGACAGATGTCTTTAATCAGAGAAAAAAAGAGTAGTTACTATATAAGCTTATTAGAGCTTACTTTAAATTCACCTGGCCACACTAAACTGATCAATCTGATTGAGTAAGATGGACTAATCTGGCTATAGGCTTAAGGCAGATATAACATGCTTTTCTCTATTGACCCTGCCATAGATACATTCATACTTATTGGGTTAATCTCCCCAATGGCGGCACCATTTGATATGTCAGACCAGATGAAAGGGGAATCTCCAATGGGTCACCGGAAAATTGACATAGTTTCTTATTTGTCCCTGCTGCTATACTTTTACATTTGATGGGTTTTAGCCTTTTAGTGCATCCAGTACCTATTGTTATGTTTATAAAGTGTGACTATAAGAACACATATTGTAGACGTGAACCCAAAACACTGTTGGTTTTAGCATCTTACATTTATTATAACTCATCTGGAACGTCTCCTGTTATATTAGATCGGATCATCCACTAAAATGCTAATTCTCTTGCGGTTTGCATTATCCGTGTACAGTGTGTTTTATTTTGTACTATTTGTTATTGGCAATAATATAACTTAATTTCCTTTGCAGTATCTAAGCACATTTTTTCATCATCTGGTATGCTTTGATCTTTTGGGGGTTTGGAATAATTGCCAGCAATTCTGGAACATTTCCACTTATTTTAAAACCTGAATTCACAAGCTTTTAAATTTTATATATATATTTTTTCCCATACAAAATCTGGCTTAATAAATTTAGTATAACGGGTAGCTTTAAAAACAAAACGAACCGAGGACTTGCCTTACTATATAAATAAAAAAAAAAAAAAAAAGCAGCTTTCTAAAAATAGGTCTGGAAGGCGCTTCATATCCGTTGGTATAGCAGAAAGATGGGAGCACCACCAGGTCTTTGTACTTCTAAAATCTTTATTGATCAGGGCAGGGCCCTCCTGTACTTCTTTTTTTTTTTTTGTACTGTAATTGTGTTGTTTCCCCCCCCCCCCCCATACATTTTAAAGCGATGCATAAACTGTTGGCGCTATATAAATCGTGTATAATAGTATTGATCACATCAAATGTAACATAAATGGTCCATGCATTTTAATGGTTCATCAGTCCCACTTCATTAGAGCTTATAATGAAGAACTTGGGTAAAAAGTAGATTTCTTCGAGAATCGCTAGAAAGTAGGGCAGGTAATGAGGTATCAAGTAGCTGGCAACCTGAGCAATGCAAAAATTTACTAAAGAAGGAATTAATTTTGGGGTTCATGCACACAGACTTTATAGGCATTTTTATGCCTAGCGAAAATTTTCTTCTCCTGGACGTACAGAATTCTATTTTCTCTAAACATGGCTAAATGAAATGCACCTAAACACAGGTACCGTATATACTCGAGTATAAGCCGAGATTTTCAGCCTCTTTTTTGAGGCTGAAAGTGCCCCCCTCGGCTTATACTCGAGTCATCGCTGTCTGCCCGCTCGATCAGCGTGTCGAGCAGACAGACAGCGGCCATTCTGATTCAAAAGCCGCGCCTCCGGCTCCCCCTTCGCCTGTGATAGGCGGAACACTGAATTTCCCAGCAGCCTGTGTTCCGCCTATCACGGACTTCGTATCATCCTCGTACTACGGACGAGGATGATACGATGTACGTGATAGGCGGAACACAGGCTACTGGGAAATTCAGTGTTCCGCCTATCACAGGCGAAGGCGGCGGCGCAGCTTTTGAATTTTACAATGGCCGCCGAGGCGCCGACGAACGAAGAGGGCACGGGACGGAGGCAAGGCACAGGACGGCACGGCACGGGACGGGACCGGAGGCAAGGCATGGCATGGCGGCGAGGCACGGCGGCGAGGCACGGAGGCAAGGAGGCTCGGCACGGGACGGAGGCTCGGGACAAAGGCTCAGGACACAGGTAGGCTGGACACACACACACACACACACACACACACACACACACACACACACACACACACACACACACACGGATGGATGGACGGACACACAGGGATGGACGGACACACAGGGATGGACGGACACACAGGGATGGACGGACACACACACAGGGATGGACAGGCATGTCTTACCCTCGGCTTATACACGAGTCAATAAGTTTGCCAGTTTTTTTGGGGGTAAATTGGGGGCCTCGGCTTATATTCGGGTCGGCCTATACTCGAGTATATACGGTAAATGCACAATTTAAAATTATTAAATACATTTCTGTGTGTCTAGAAATGTCCTATACACACCTATACATGCATGTATGTCCTTGCCATTGTGAAAAGGTTTTAGAGTTTACATACACTTTAAAGGTAGTGGTGATATTGCTAGTTTTTCATGAATGAAGTTGATAGATCATAGAAATGATTTTCACTCTTCTATTACTATTTAGATTATGCAAGTCCACTTGGGGACATTGTTCTATATACAATAAAAGACACCCGCCAGGATTTTCTTATCGAAATCTTTACATGCGACTGGATGAAGGAAGCCTAACCTTTAACGCTAATCCACATGAGGTGAGCTGTCCTTTTTCTTATGAGAAAAAAAAAGGATGTAAAGAATAGGAAATTTACATGTATACTATGATAAATGTAATATTTTTGCTTCTTTGGAGAACGTTGCAACTGGCATTTATAGCTATTGTTGGTTAGAACATAATGTCCGTCTCTGCCAGAGGTGTCGGCCCTAGTGAAATGACCTGGGATTTTGATGCATCAGGACTGTCGTATATAATTCTTAGGGCAACCTAGACATTATTAAACATGCGTGAATTAGAATCGTAACAGAAAAAAAAGAGTGATCTTTTCTCTGAGCTTGAGTCAAAATGTTAACTAGGTGAGAAGAAAATAAGGATGGAGCCTCTTATTGTAGAAGTAATGTCCCCTCTTTACAAAAGGGCTATCGCATAACCAAGATTTTGTATATAAATAAGGCAGATTAGGATATATTGCGTTTCCAGGAAATATACTGTGTGCTTCTATTGACCACTTGCGTACCACCCACCATACCTATACTGTGGCAGGGTGGCCACTCTGTCCCAGATCACTTACCTGGTACGTGATCTGACACTTCGGAGTCTGGGGCTCCCATACACACAGTGGGAGCCCAGCGGGATGTGCGCTGGCACCTGTTGATTTATCTAATACACACGCAGAGCGACGATCTGCCTATGTGAACAATGTGGCCATTCTGTGAAGAGGGAAGGCGTTGATCCTTTGTTCTTGCAAAGCAGGGACACGGATCTTTGCCTTCTCTTAGTAAAAACACCACCTCCACAGTACGCAAGCACTGGCTAGGAACACATTTAAACCTTTGATTGCTCCTGGTGTTAACCCTTTCCCAGCCAGTGTCATTAGTACGGTGACCGTGCAATTTTTTTTTAGCACTGATCACTGTATTAACTAATTCCCGACCGGCGCATGCCGATGTATGTCAGCAGAATGGCATGGACAGGCAAATGGGCATACCTGTGCGTCCCTTTAAATTTGCCGCCATGCCATCGCACGAGCGACGGTCCGGACCTCCGTGAGTCAGATTGCGGGTCCCGCGGACTCAATCGCCACTGGGATACTAGCGATCGTCTCACGGGGAGGAAGAACAGGGAGATGCTAATGTAAACAAGCATCTCCCCGTTCTGCCTAGTCAGTGTCACTGATCTCTGCTCCCTGTGATCGGGAGCAGAGATCAGTGATGTGTCACACACAGCCATGCCCCTGCACAGTTAGAAACGCGTCCCAGGACACACTTAACCCCAACACTGCCACCTAGTGGTTAACCCCTTCACTGCCAGTGTCATTTACACAGGAATCGGTGCATTTGTATAGCACTGATTGCTGTATAAATGACAATGGTCCCAAAAATGTGTCAAAAATGTCCAATGTGTCCGCCATAATGTCGTAGTCACGATAAAAATCGCTGATCACCTCCATTACTGGTAAAAAAATGGAATAAATTGATAGAAATGCCATAAAACTATCCCCTTTTTTGTAAACTCTATAACTTTTGCGCAAACTAATCAATAAAAGCTTATTGCGTTTTTTTTTTTTTTTTTTACCAAAAATATGTAGAAGAATACGGCCTAAACTTAGGGGAAATTTTTTTTATTTATTTATATATATATATATATATATATATATATATATATATATATATATATATATATATATATATATATATATATATATATATATATGGGATATTTATTATAGCAAAGTGTAAAAAAAATATTTTTTTCAAAATTGTTGCTCTTTTTTTGTTTATAGCGCAAAAAATAAAAACCACAGGGGTGATCAAATGGCACCAAAAGAAAGCTCTATTTGCGGGGAAAAAAGGACGTCAACTTTGTTTGGGAGCCACATAGCACAACCGCGCAATTGTCAGTTAAATCGACGCAGTGCCAACTCGCAAAAAGTGGTCTGGTCTTTGGCCAGCAAAATGGTCTGGGCTTAAGTGGTTAATGTCACTGGTCCCCAAAAATTGTCAGTTAGTGTCCGATTTGTCTGCCGCAATATGAAAATCCCACTACAAGTCGCTGATCACTGCCGTTACTAGTAAAAAAAATAAATGTAAAAAATAAATACAGCTGGTAAAATAAGTATTGAACATGTCACCATTTTTCTAGCTAAATATATTTCTAAAGGTGCTATTGACATGAAATGTTCATCACATGTTGGTAACAACCAATGCAGTCCATACGTAAAAAGAAACCAAAACAAATCGGTTCAGAAAGTTATGTGTAATAAAATGGAGTGACACAGGGAAAAAATCATTGAACACGCTTACTGAAATGTATTTAATACCAACAAAATCCTTTGTTGGTAATGACCGCTTCAAGACACCTCCTGAATGGAGAAACTAGTTGCATGCATTGCTCGTGTAATTTTGGCCCATTCCTCCACACAGTCTTCAAATCTTGAAGGTTCCCTGGGCCTCTTCTATGAACTCTGATCTTTAGTTCTTTCCATCAATTTTCTATTGGATTCAAGTCAGGTGATTGGCTGAGCCATTTTAGCAGGTATCACCGTATTTATCAGCGTATAACACGCACTCCAAGTTTAGGAGGGAAGTTTAAGGAAAAAAACTTCCATTTTAAATGCCCATCAATGCAGACTTATCAGTGTCCATCTGCCTTGTCCAAAATTGCAGCGTGATTTTTTGAATTCCTGCACCACCAAGATAGACAGAGCCGCATGTCCTGTGTATTCGGCTCCTCTCGGCTCGTCTCCCAGTCCTGCCCCTTGGCCCGACTCCTATGATGGACACAACACCGGCCCAATGGTGAAACGTAAAGGCTAGGAGGCGAACTGTGCGTGACTGCGAGCCGAGCCTAGCCGAGTACACAGTACACTTGACTCTGTGTGTATTTTGGAGGCGCTCGGTCCCTCTTTACCCTCCGAGGCAGCGGTTTGGCGTATAGCACACACAAGTGTGTGTTATATGTTGATAAATATGGTATTTTCTTTCTTTGAAACCAATTGAGAGTTTCCTTGGCTTTTTGTTTGGGGTCATTGTCTTGCTGAAATGTCCACCCTCATTTCATCATCATCCTGGTAGATGGCAGCAGATTTTTATCAAGAATGTCTTGGTACAGTTTTCCATTCATCCTTCCTTCAATGACATGAAGTTTGCCAGTACCGTATAATGAAAAACAGCCCCACACCATGATGTTCCCACCTCCAAACTTTACTGTTGGTATGGTGTTTTTGGGGGATGTGCAGTGCCTTTTGACCTCCAAACATGGTGTGTATTATGGCATCCAAAGAGTTACATTATGGTCTCCTCTGACCAGACTATATTCTCCGGGATTTTGCAGGCTTGTCTAAATGTTGTGCAGCAAACTTTAAACAGGCTTTTTCTTCAGCAATGGAGTCTTGGGTGGTGTGTTTGCATACAGGCCTTGGCGATTTGAGTGCATTACTTATTGTTTTCTTTGAAACAATTGCTCTTGCTAATTTCAGGTCTTTTTAAAGCTCTCCACAAGTGGTCCTTGGCTCCTGGACAACTCTTTTGATAATTCTTTTCACTCTTCTGTCAGAAGTCTTGCAAGGAACACCTGGTCATCGCTGGTTTATGTTGAAATTATGTTCTTTCCACTTCTGGATTATGGCCCCAACAGTGCTCACTGGAGCATTCAGAAGTTTAGAAATCCTTCTGTAACCAATGCCACCAGTAGGCTTTGAAACAATAAGGCCTTCAGAGAGCTCTTTGCTTTTACCCATCATGAGACGTTTTTTGTGTGACACCTTGGTAATGAGACACCTTTTTATATGCCATCAGTTGAGACTGAACCCATTGATATTAATTTTCACTGATAAGGGGCAGGATTGTTTTCTAATTACTGATAGATTTCAGCTGGTGTCTTGGCTTTCCATGCCTTTGTGCACCTCCCTTCATATGTTCAATACTTTTTGCCTTTGTCATTCCCTTTTATGATACATAACCTTATTTCTGAACTTATTTTAAAAAAATGGCCTGGTCATGAAGAGGGGTAAATCTTCGGGGGGTGGGGGGGGGGGGAGAAGGGCAAGTGGTTAACAATAGAGGTCAGAAAACTTACCTACTGGTTTTAATTTTTTAGTACAGCCCTCACATTTTTGTAAATATTTTAATATATTTTTTCATGTGACAACACTAAAGAAATGTAAAGTAGTGAGTGTACAGCTTGTATAACAGTGTAAATTTGCTGTCCCCTCAAAATAACTCAACACACAGCCATTAATATTTAAACCACTGGCAACAAAAGTGCGTACACCCCTAAGTGAAAATGTCCAAATTGGGCACAAAGAGTCAATATTTTGTGTGGCCACCATTATTTTCCAGCACTGCCTTAACCCTCTTGGGCATGGAGTTCACCAGAGCTTCACAGGTTGCCACTGGAGTCCTCTTCCACTCCTGCATGATGACATCATGGAGCTGGTGGATGTTAGAGACCTTGCGCGCCTCCACTTTCCATTTGAGGATGCCCCACAGATGTTCCATGGGGTGTAGGTCTGGAGACATGCTTGGTCAGTTCATCACTTTTACTCTCAGGCAGTGCTTGTCTTGGAGGTGTGTTTGGGGTCGTTGTCATGTTGGAATACTGTCCTGCAGCCTAATCTCCAAAGCGAGGGGATTATGCTCTGCCTTATTATGTCGCAGTACATGTTGGCATTCATGGTTCCGTCAATGAACTATAGCTCGCCAGTGACGGCAGCACTCATGCATCCCCAGACCATCACACTTCCACCACCATGCTTGACTGTAGGCAGGACGCACATGTTCCCTGATTGACGACACACACGTTTGACACCATCTGAACCAAATACGTTTATCTTGGATTCATCAGACCACAGGACATGGTTCTAGTAATCCATGTCCTTAGTCTGCTTGTCTTCAGCAAACTGTTTGTGGGCTTTCTTGTGCATCATCTTTAGAAGAGACTTCCTTCTGGGATGACAGCCATGCAGACCAATTTTATGCAGTGTGCGGCATATGGTCTGAGCACTGACAGGCTGACCACACCCACCACTTCAACCTCTGCAGCAATGTCTATTTCCCAAAGACAACCTCTGGATATGACGCTGAGCATGTGCACTCAACTTCTTTGGTCGACCATGGTGAGGCCTGTTCTGAGTGGAATCTGTTAAACCTCTGTATGGTCTTGGCCACCATGCTGCAGCTCAGTTTCAGAGTCTTGACCATCTTATAGCCTAGGCCAGGGCTTGACAAATTTGCTTGGAATGACGTGACGGCGATCCGGACCTGTCGTTGGCCTGACATGGAGATGAGTGAGGGGAAGATAAAAATAAAAGTTAAAATAAGAAAAAAATAATTTTTTAAACGCGCCCTGCCCCGCCAAGCTTGCGTGCCGAAGCGAACGCATATGTGAGCAGCGTCCGCATATGAAAGCGGTGTTCAAACCACACATGTGAGGTATCGCCCTGATCGGTAGAGCGAGATCAATAACTCTAGCCCTAGACCTTCTCTGTAACTCAAAACATGCAACCTGTAGAATCTTTTTAAACGTCGCCTATGGAGATTTTAAAGGGTAAAAGTTTGTCGTCATTCCATGAGTGGGCGCAATTTTGAAGTGTGACACGTAGGGTATCAATTTACTCGGCGTAACATTATCTTTCACAATATAAAAAAAAATTGGGCTATCTTTACTGTTTTTTTTTTTTTTTATTAAATTAAATAATTTTCCCCAAAAAAGTGCGCTTGTAAGTCCGCTACGCAAATACGGTGTGATACAGTATTGTAACGACTACCATTTTATTCTCTAGGGTGTTAGAATAAAAAATATATATAATGTTTTAAGTAAAAGGAAGGAGATAGGCTGGCAGGGGAAGCTCCATTAGCATTGATGGTTGTCATGCCAACGGCCACCACAAGAGGGCACCAGATTCCAGAAGGAACCATAGGACCGCAGAAGGCCTCAAAGCCGCGGCCTCAATTACCGGCCGCCGGCGGCGCGGCCCGACGCGATCACGCCGGGGGGGTGTCCACGGAGACAGGATACCCCAAGCTGTGCTGCGCCAGGTCGCTAATTCTAGTCGCAAATGCGACCTGGCGCCCGGGTTTTGTCGAGCCCTGGCCTAGGCCATCTTTATGTAGAGCAACAATTCTTCAGAAAGTTCTTTGCCGTGGGGTGCCATGTTGTGTTTTTTTTTTTTTTTTTGCCCTACCTACTAATTAAACTACACCTGAGCTAAGCCCACACTTTGTCGCTAGGCTTCTGATATATGACCTTTTTTAAAGGTTTTGGGGAAATTTGGTGTCACAACAAGATGCTGAATCATATATGAAAGTGTGCAAGGTACAGCAAAAATGTATTTTTACAGTAAATGTTTACAGTAAATACAAGGGGAATACACCCTAGTTTTCCTTTTAAAAGAAACAAAACCTACCTTGTCGGCCATATTAAATGAATGACAAGACGGACCTAATCTTGAAAAACTAGTCCATTTTATACAAACATTTTTCCAGTGAAGCTTGGTAGTGTTCCTGCTTGTGTACTTCCTTCCTTACATTCCTTTTCGTCTCTATTTCTACAATGGCCTGTCTTATTAGCCAGTAGGAATGTCCAGGAGACAGAAAGGGGCGGACAAGCTTTAGCACTACCAGTAAGTGCCAGAGATTGACTCCCAAGAATGATCTGGCATTTGGCCACAATTGCAGAGCTTAGAGGCTGCTGCGTTAATGTGTGACCACCCCTGTGAATCCCTGAACTTTTTGCCCTAACGGCATTTTTTTTTTTCTTGTGACAGATTTGTTTTAGAAACCCAGTGAGTGGGACAGGACTGCTATTTAATGCTAGCATTGGAAGTCATTAGTCTATACATTGGAATATGAAAAGATTGGCAACTTAATCATTCTAACTCTGGTTCAGCTTATTTATATTGAGGTTTTCCATTTTTTGTTTACGTGTACGGTACTGAATAAAGGTTTTTGGCAAGTGTGGAAAAAATGTTGTAATTTAAAATTGGTTTCAGAAATACAGTAGAAGTGTTAATAGTTTATTTTTTTTAAATCAATTAACCACATGGAAAAATTAATAGAATGCTCTGTGGGGGGCAAACTATCACCTCCAGGACTCTTTGATCTTCTTTATGCTGAAGATAGTTCTTAATGGAATTGGCTGTATGTTTGGGGTTATTATCCTGCTGCAGAATACATTTGGAGCCAATTGCATGCCTCCCTGATGGTATGGCATGATGGAGAAGTATCTTCCTGTATTGATTTGATTTATATTTTTCTTCAGTTGGCTCACTTTGCTTTTTGTAAATTGTTAAAAATAATTTTAAATAAATATTTTTGACAGCCTCCTTATGTTAGAAAATTTCTTCGCACCTGCCTGGAACTTTTGCACAGTACTGTATGTGCCTTCAGACCTATTCTTAGCTCTTTTTTGTTTTTCAGGGCATTGAATATTTTTTATCAAGAGGTATCCTAGATGATGCGCCAAAAGAAATAGCAAAATATATATTTTATACCAGAACACTCAACTGGAAGAAGCTGAGGATATATCTTGATGAAAGGTAAAGAAAAAAATAAAATGATAAAGTACAATATATTCCAAGTTAGAATTTTAAACATTGTTGGTTCCATTTGAAGATTGCCTTTGCTGTAACATAATAGAGATTTTAGTTTTTTCTCATTTTGTTTTTTGTTTTCTTTCTAGTAATAAATCCATGAGAGGCCAAGTCCCACAAAACATTTATTCAGTTTTTGGTAGATGCTAGAGAGTTATTAACTTGCTGCTTATATTTTTCAAGGGTGATCGAGCTACCTTAGAACAGGGGTGCCCAACCTTTTGAAGAGCGAGGGCCACTTAATCGACTTGGTAACCAGTCGCGGGCCACAATGAGCAGATGACAGTTCTGCGTCCACTCTGCGTATGCAAAGCGGAAACAGACACAGCCCACTCTACTCTATGGGCCCTCTCATCTGATCAAATGGAAGGGGACGGATCCACTTTTCTTTTTTTTAGCAGATCGGATTGGAAGAAGGTAGGTGTAAACGGACACAAGTCTGTTTACATCTGCCACTCCATAGAGGTGAATGGAGGGTCCGATTGGGTCATACAGATCATGTTAAAGGGGCCTAAGGCTACTTTTACACTGATGGTCTGCAGTCTACCCACATCTGTGGCTTTCCTGCAGGTTAGCTGTACTTTCCCATAGAATTCTATCATATCCTGCAGGTGTGGTGCACTTTCTGAAAGTGAACCAAACCCACAGGTAAAACCAGAAGTCTATGGCTCAGGTACACTGCGCTACACCAGCGGATCAGTTTAAAAGCAGCCCAGTAACCACTGCAGAACAGATATGTCCATATATACACTGTGATTTTAGTAATAAACTTTCTGTCCCAGGCAGAGTGCATTTGGTATCACTCCACCTATGACAGGAGTTGGTGCTATACAGTAAGCATTGGCTTATGCGACTCTGCTCCGTAGCTGCTTGCTCCCTCTACTGTTGGCTTCATGCACAACACTGGTGCTCTGGCATGGCAGGTAGACAACCTGCAATCTGGGCTTGCCAACCCACCATCCCAGAGTAGGAGGTTGTGGGCCACATCAGAGGGCTCCGCGGGCCACTGGTTGGGCACCCCTGCCTTAGAATCACAGAAGACAGAATTATCTTTTAAGGGAAAGGAGATGTTGTGTACTGACCACGTACTGTATATGTTTGCTTGTATTTCTGAACTTTGACTTGTACATTTTTGTTATGCCTTTTTTTTTATTTTGTTTTTTGATTTACTTTTCTATAGGCGGGATGTATTGGATGATTTAGTGACTCTACACAACTTCAGCAATCAGTTTCTACCAAATGCACTGAGAGACTTTTTTCGACATATACATGCTCCAGAGGAACGTGGGGAATACCTCGAAACACTTATCACTAAGTTTTCTCACCGATTTTGTGCTTGCAATCCCACTCTAGCACGAGACCTTGGCCTTAGCCCTGGTAAGGATTAAAGAGCCACACGTGTTAGAAATGGTTACATTTAGGGTATCTACAGTAAACTAGGAGTGTTTACAATGGTCAACTTATATTAGTTTATGTAAAAACCCTTATCACAAAAGGTAAAAGGCTGTTGCTGTAAAAGTGTTACCTGGGATTCAGCTAGAAAGCTGTCAATATTCTTGTATATTTTTGGATTTGTGTGAAAATTCTCAGTACATTCAAATGACTTGGCGAATGTCGTTTAAAGTACCTCAAAATTTAATTTGCTTTTAACATTCAATTTTGGAATGAATGGACTTTCTCGACTGAAAACCACATTCAAACCTGTTAGTTTGAGAATTTTTCATCCTGCTTTTTCAAAATTTCTTGTTACTGCGATTGAAAATGAATGTCAGTGTGACCCCACTAATAATTAGAAAATTGAACAAAAGTTTTTCATGTGAAAAATATCAGATACACCTACCCCTTTCCCAGATTGACAGTACTGTTGTCCAAAAGTCCCCATTGCTCATCCAGTTGAGTGGAGTCTCCTTAAGACAAAAAGTATGCTACTGACGGATCACCAGATTATAAAGGAAAAAAGACCTAAAACATTGAAAACCAGTGCAGCCACCACATGTATGGATTGGTAAGATGCAAACAAAACCTCCCTATGTGACCACTACAGATGATACTAAATAAATAGAAAACGTTATTTTTCTCAGAAATGCATAAGAAGTTTAAAATCATTTAAGATCCAGGTTTATCCCACTAAAAGTTCAAATATGATTCTTGAATTTGATGCCAAATATTTTATTTATGGGGAATAGACATGTAAATCAATTCTACAGAGTACCAAAGATCTCTTTTTAAGCATGACATTCTGCCATGTGCAGTCCTTTCAACTTTAAGGCACTGGATGAGGCTGTAACTGGGTGCATCCTAATAGGTATATAATAGGTTCAAGGAATTGGTGCTGGAGCAGATATCACTTTGTGGTTGTATAGAAATATAAAAAAAATTAGTTCACTATAACAGAGGTTGACAGGTTTTAATGAGCATAGACATTTTACATGCAAAATAGATACCGGTATCTATTCCAATATATATTCCACATTGCACATTGCAACGTCACTTGGTATTGCATCGCAGTTTAAAAAACACACTCAATGTAAGTGACAGATTGAAAATTGTTTCACACTTTGAGCTTGGGTGATATAAGATGTCTTTAACCACTTCAATACCAGGCACTTACACCTGCTTCCTGCCCAGGCCAATTTTCGGCTTTCAGCGCTGTCGCGTTTTGAATGACAATTGTGCGGTCATGATACACTGTACCCAAACAATTTTTTTTATCATTTTCCTCCCACAAATAGAGCTTTCTTTTTGGTGGTAATTGATTACTACTAGGTTTTTTATTTTTTACGCAACAAATAATAAAAAAAAAAAATTTGAAAAAAATAAGGTCCTGGTGCCATCCCTGGTTGGTATCTGCGGGGGCTGCGCTGATAATCAGCGCAGACCCCCCTGTCACAAGAGTTGCCGATCGGTTCTCCTCTACTCACGTTTGTCAGACACGAGTGAGGAAAAGCCGATACATGGCTTTTCCTGCTTACACTATGATCAGCCGTGATTGAACACTCTGATGGAGGCTCTTTACCGAGATTGGTGTATTGGTGTGTCAGACTGACACGCCGCACCACCGATCACCACACTGTGCGCCCCCACGGAAATGATCCTGAAAGATGTCCTATGATAACTGAACCACCGCCCGGCCGTAATTTTGCTATAGGCAGTGCGGGAAGTGGGTTAAAGGCAATTCAATAGTTGAAAACTCTAAAACTGACAAAAAGTAAAGACATGTTAGTTGAGGTTATCTCATAAAATCTGGTGGGAAAAAAAAATCCAAATGTAACATATAAAAGATATGTATATAGAGCTATAAAGCCTCAGATTCTTTTTTTTTTTTTCCATATCAAAAGCAATGAGGAAGGATAATAGAATACATTACATAAAAAAAAAAAAACAATTTGTGATAATTATGGACCCCAGTAGGGAAATAGCCTAATTTTCAGATGTACAATGTGTATTACTGTATCTTCAAAGACTGCAAACATCTCCTTGGGTGCAGATAGGGGTCATAATCAGCTAGTGCAATAATCCTGATTGAAAGCCATCCAATGCACTGAAGAGCCGAGCAGTGTTCACAGAAGTGCTTATTAAGGGGAAAGTAATGTAGTACAGTAATGTTTGTAATCTTGCACAGCTTTATCTTGCTAACTAATTCGTTAGATCGTACTCATTTAGTTATCAGATAAACTAAAGCAGAACTCTAGCCAAAACTTTTTTTTTCGAGTAGAAGGAAGAAGGTCATTGCTTTATGCTCTTTATTACAGTGTGTGTTTGTTATCTCCTATAACATCCAGAGCTGTATTTAGCTGTTATACTAGTTAGATGACAACCACAAAATGTTTAGTTGCCTACTTGCTTTTTGTCCTGTTCCTGGTGATAATGAAAAGAAAACATGAGCTATAAAAATAGTGAATTTCCCCAATGTGGACCACCTGAAAACCTGACACTGATGCTCGCTTTCTCTACTATATCCAAAATTGGAAACAAAAATGATTATTATTTTACCTAAAAGCTAATTTGATAAATAACAAAATACATAAATCTTAAGGTGAGTAAAGTTTAAATATTTTTATAATTTTTACCCTTCCTGCCCAGGTAAAACCTAAATTCCTATGTCTTACCCATCAGTTAGGCAACTCAGATAAGTTCTATGCTTAAGAAAAAAAATAAAATAATTCATTTGCTCGCCCAGGATATTTGAGGTGTGCACTGCAGTCAATTTTGGATGGGAACAGCTCGCTTTTTCTTTCTCATGCTATTATGCTATATGCTATAGAGGAAACCTAATGTAGATTACTGCTTTTAAAGGGAATGTATAGTGGTTTTCTACATATTTAAGACTACAATATATACAATTTAAAATGTTATTCATTTTGGCTCTACTGAGATAAATATAACCTATAGAATGTAAATCATTTCTATTATCGCTCTGAGCAAACAAGTCAAACAAATGGCTAGTTGTAAAAAAAAAATGTTTGTTAAAAAAAAAAAAAAAAAAAAAAAAATCACCCACTTGCTGACCACGCACTATAGCTTTACTGCAGTGCAGGCTGGCTGCGCAGAATCGCGTGTATATATACGTGATTGTGCTCTTCCAGGTAGGGGGCTCACAGGCTGTGCTGTGAATAGTCATATCGCAAGCCGATCAGCGGGTGCCGGCCAACGGATGACTGCCAGCACTGCTGATTGGTAAGGACTGAGTTCTGCCAGTGTAAACAATACAGGAGTCTGTCCAGTCAGCAGGGATGTGCTGGTTTTTGTTTCTCTTACGTTCACCGACTGACACAGCTCCTCTTAGACCATTGGGTTGTTAAGCCACCTTCAGGAGAGGACTAGGCATAACATGTTAACATCTAATATAAACACTAGAACTTTCTAGTTCCGCCCAAGGGGCGGTCCCTTAGGTAACAACCCCACAACCTGCATTGCAGCTTCAGTTTTCAGTTTCAGGCCCATCGGTCTGTGGGTTTTTCTGCAGAAGCTTTGCTTTTTGCGCAAGATTGAAGATCCTGTGATCTGCTATCAACAGCCGGCTGGGCGACAGGCTGGATGCTCTTATCCTTGTAGTCTCCCCAGCCTGGCCAGCGAGCGTGTGCAGACCAGAGCTCCGCGCTGGGTCGGCCATGACATGCCCCAGCTCCAGGGGTAGTCGGTGAGCGTAAATGCTCCGGGGCACACATATTACCAGGCTACTGATGTCTGCATCAGTGTGCCGGGCCAGCAGCCACCCCATACTGATTGGAGAGTGGGTCTGTGATGGAATGTCTCCCAGCTCTTCAGGACTGGTAAGTACAGCTCTCCCTGCCTCGGTGGGGCTGAGCAGCTGGGCATTCCCTGGGTAGTCGATTCGGGGGTCCCTCACCTCCCTCTCTTCTCTCCCTGTCCTTATCTCCCCCCTTCCCTGTGGGGATGCTGCATGGGCTGCTGATCGACGTGTGTGCCATAGACCGAGGCTCTCCGGGGAGCTCTCACCTGGGGGGAGGGGGACTGCACTGGCTGGCTGTGCCCTGGATGTGTGTAGGTCTCTCCTTGGAGGTGTCTGTTGATCACTGTAGCGCTGTTCACCGCCATTTCTCTGCCTGTTTTTCACTGTCCCTCATGGTATACAGTGCTCGGCGGCCATTTTTGGTGTCACCAAGGAGCAGCATTCACGGTGGCCATTTTCCTGTAGTTCAGCGGCCATTTTCCCTGTTTATGTCCTTTATACTGGACGCTCGGCGGCCATTTTCTTGAAGCCTAAACACGTTTTTTTTGTCAGTTTCAACACCATTCAGAGCAGCTCTGCACAGTGCGGTGTGGTCTCCTATGCATCTGGGAGCTGACACAGGACACAGGCACTATTAGCTGGACGGCGCAGAACCAGGGTGGTGAGTCCTGCGGGAAAGAGCCCCTCAGCCAGCAGCAGTTAAGAGGGTGGGACCATCACTGTCCTAAGTCCCCAACAGGTGGCAGATGGGGTAGGGTCAGCATGGCTTCAGAAACTGGTGTTTCTTCCCCCGGAATCCAGGCAATTGCAACCGGTTCACCTGCAGGCAGTGCAGTGCCTCTGGATGCTTTGTCGGTGGTCCTCAATTCGTTCGTTGCCAAGATGGAGGCGGTGCGTGGGCACAAAGGTGGTAAAAAAATGGACCCTGCCCTCCCCGCCCTTCGGGGAGAGCTCTGACGCAGACCCGGGCCCTGCTGAGGCTGGTGACCCCTGCTCTGTTGTTTCAGATGACGCTGACCAGGACCGATCGGACAGTGAGGATGAGTCCCCGTCTGGGTCCGTGCATGGCAAAGCGCTTGTTGGAGCACTTATCACAGCTGTGAGCGATACCCTGAAGATTCAGGAGCCAGCAGATCCCTCTGCTGATGTAGCGATCCCTTTTGGGTCCCGTAAGCCTAAGTTGTGTGACAACACCTTGGTCTAAGGCAGTGGTCTCCAACCCCCGTGCCGCGGCCCGCTACCGGGCCGTAGCCCGTTTGCAGCCGGGCCGCGAAGTGTGCACTGAGATGCGGTGTAGTGTCATATTTTGCTCCCCATCATAGAATGCCCTGGAAGTGACAGCGGCGGTGAGCAGAGCGATCACCGCACTTCCGCCCACACAGCCCTGCCGCTACACTGCTGGGGGTGAAGCAGGCAGGCAGAGAGATGACATCATCTCCCACCGCTGTTCCGCCCACTTCACCGCTGTTCCGCCCACACAGCCCGGCCAGTATACTGTTGGAGGTGAAGCGGGGGAGCAGAGAGAATACATGATCTCTCACAGCCCGCCCCGCATCACCTCTGTTCTCTCTCACGCTTAGCCCACCACTCCACTCCACTGCACTGCCTCTGTGCTTAGTGACAATTTGCATTTAAGATGCTGCATCTAGTGGCATGTATCTGTGGCAATCTGAATCTTGTGGCATGTGTCTGTGGCAATCTGCATCTGGTGGCATGTGTCTGTGGCAATCTGCATCTGGTGGCATGTGTCTGTGGCAATCTGTATCTGGTGACATGTGGCAATCTGCATCTGGTGGCATGTGTCTGTGGCAATGCGCATCTGGTGGCATGTGGCAAGTGACTGTGGCAATCTGCATCTGGTGGCATGTGTCTGTGGCAATGCGCATCTGGTGGCAAGTGACTGTGGCAATCTGTATCTGGTGACATGTGGCAATCTGCATCTGATGGCATGTGGCCGGTGACATGTGGCAATCTGCATCTGGTGGCATGTGGCAAGTGACTGTGGAAATCTGCATCTGGTGGCATGTGGCAAGTGACTGTGGCAATCTGCATCTGGTGGCATGTGTCTGTGGCAATGCGCATCTGGTTGCAAGTGACTGTGGCAATCTGTATCTGGTGACCTGTGGCAATCGGCATCTGGTGGCATGAGGCAAGTGACTGTGGCAATCTGCATCTGGTGGCATGTGGCAAGTGACTGTGGCAATCTGAATCTGGTGGCATGTGGCAAGTGACTGTAGCAATCTGCATCTGGTGGCATGTGTCTGTGGCAATCTGCATAAGGTGACGTGGTAATCTGGTGGCATTGAACTGTGCAATCTGCATCTGGTGACATGTGACTGTGGCATGTGTCAATCTGCATCTGATGGCATGTGGCAGTCTGCATCTGGTGGCAGGCGATGTGGCATGTGGAAATCTGGTGATGGGCAACGTGGCAAGCTGGTAGCAAGTGACAAGCTGCATCTAGTGACAGATTCTGCATTATGGTGAGTTGAACTATTTCATTTTATATTACAATATAATAATAAAAATGATGCACTTCATTCATCCTGACACCATATTAACCATGGTGTTGTGATGAAGTGCTAACACCAGCCATTTCCTGACAAATTGGCCACGAAAAGCCGCATCGTCCCTCATGCGCCCACCCCCCCGGGCCTTGCCACAATTTTCATCCACAATGCCGGTGCCAAAAAGGTTGGGGACCACTGACCTAAGGTGTTCCCGTATCTGACTTATTTCGATAAGTTCATTTACAAGGAATGGGGTCAACCACAACAGACCTTTTCGGTCCCCATGGCGGTTCATTACCCCTTGAGGAGAACCTTTTCAAAAAGTGGTTGTCTCCTCTGGTCATGAACCCCCCAGTATCCAGGTTAAATAAAGTAACCACGATCTCGGTAGAGGGGACTCCTGCCTTTTAAGGATCCCACGGACAGGAAGGCCGAGGCAGTGGCTTGTTCCTTGTTTACGGTTGTGGGGTCAACTATGCAACCAGTACTGGCATCCGCACTTGTGTCGCAGACACTCACTGAGTGGGCAAAACGTTTGCACTGCAAATTAGGAGAGCAACAGGCTTCTCCTGTCTGTGTTGAACTAGCAGACCAATTAGTGCAAGGTCTTAAGTACATTTGTGACGCGGCCCTGGACACTCTCCCTCTGTTGTCCAGGGCTTCAGTGTCAGCAGTGGTGCTGAGTGCCTGATTTGGCTAAAATGCTGGTCTGCTGACCAGGTATCTAAGAAAGCCCTGACGGTTCTTCCCTTCCTTGGCAACTGAATCTTTGGAGCCTCCTTAGATGATATTATTAAAAATGCCATAGGTGGTAAGAGTACACTACTCCCACAGGCCAGGAAAGCTAAGGAGCCATGCCGTAGGCAAGGGTCCTCATTTTCCGCTCACAAATTGCTTTTTTCGTCCACCCAGGGCTTCGGCCAAGTGTCCCCAGCCCGACAGGACGACTTCTGAAGGACAAAAGCGTCCCAGGAACCGCAAGCCTAACAAACCTGCGAGCAAAAGTGCTACCGCATGAAGGCCACCCCCCCCTCCCCCGCAACACGGATGGGGGGTCGCCTTCGGGAGTTTGCAGCCCGGTGGGCCTCTCTTCTGTCTGACCAATGGTTCTGCAATCTGTTTTCCTCAGGCTACAAGATAGAGTTCCTCTGTTGGCCGCAAAACAGATTCTTCCCCTTCAGCATACCCATACTCCTGGCTTGCCAGGAGACCCTATTGGGGGTGGTAAGGACCTGCTGAGTGACGGGGTGATAGTACCTGTTCCGGAATCGGAAACGTTTACAGGGGTTCTACTCAAACCTGTTTGTACTCCCCAAAAAGGAAGGGGTATGTCAAATCTTGGACCTGAAAGCCCTCGATTACTTTGTAAAAGTACAGAGAATGGAATCAGTTTGCACAGTAGTCGCTGCACTCCATCAAGGGGACTCCCTCGCGTCTTTGGACATCCAGGATGCTTACCTGCACATACCCATATGCCTTCGGGATCAGAAGACTGCGGTTTGCAGTTGGGGAAGCCCACTACCAGTTTGTAGCTCTCCCTTTTGGTTTGGCATCAGCACCCCGAGTCTTTACCAAGGTATTGACTCCTGTTTTGGCGTTGCAGCGGCAACCCGGGATCGCGATCGTGGGTTACTTAGACGATCTCCTCCTGAAAGCATCTTCCACCTCAGAGTTAGAGGATATGGTGATCACCATGCAGACCATGCAGGAATTTGGGTGGCTGTTGAACCTAAAAAAGTAGGTGATTGCACCGACTCAGCGTTTGGAGTGCCTAGACTTGCTGCTGGACTCCATGGAAGCGAGAGAGTGTTGTGTTTCTCCCTTCAGACAAGCTGCAGCCTCTCAGAGCCGTAGTAAAACTGTTTGTGAACTGCTGGTGGTCGTCGCTACGCTTCTGCATGCGAGTCCTGGGACTCATGGTGGCCTCCTTCGAGGCAGTACCGTATGCCCAGTTTCCCACCAGAGTCCTGCAGAAGGAGATTTTGACAAAATGGGACAAATCTCAGTTGTCCCTGGATCGGCAGATTTAGGTCAGCCAGTTAGTCAGGGATTCCCTGCTCTGGTGGCTGAGGTCCCCAGGCACTTCGGTCCTGGAAGTCATTCCTACCTCTGAAGTGGACAGTGATTACAACGGACGCCAGCCTATCCGGCTGGGGTGGAGTAATGGGAGTTCAGTCGACCCAGGGCCTCTGATCGGTGGAGGAATCCAAGTTGCCGATCAATCTGCTCGAGCTGAGAGCGGTCAGGCTATGCCTCCACATGGCTCGGCTGCCGCACGGGAGGTCGCTCACATCCTTCAGTGGGCAGAGCGACATCTACAGGCCCTGTCGGCCATTTACATCCCGGGAGTGGAGAACTGGCAGGCGGACTATCTAAGTCGCCAGATGCTGGGCCTTGCATCCGGAGGTGTTCAGGCTACTGTGCCTGCGATGGGGCACACCAGACGTGGATCTTCTGGCATCCTGTCTCAATCAGAAGGTGCCGAGATTCGTGACCAGAACAAGAGATCCTTGGGCAGATGCGTTGGTGGCTCCGTGGGATCAGTACCAGCTGATCTATGCCTTTCCACCTCTGAAACTGTTACCACGCCTGCTCTGCAGAGTGGAGGCCGAGGGGATTCCAATAATACTTATTGCCCCAGATTGGCCCCAGCGTCCCTGGTATGCAGACCTAGTGTGCCTGGTGGCGTACGCCCCATGGCGACTGCCATTATGAGTGGACCTTCTGTCTCAAGGTCTGATTCTCCATCCTGCTTTACCATTGCTGGTTTTAACGGCATGGCTATTGGGAGCCAGGTGTCTGGGGCCTTCCGACATCAACTGTGTAAAGTGGCAACTTGGTCGTCTGTTCACACCTTTACAAAATTGTACAAGGTAGATGTCAGTGCATCGGCTGATGCCTGTTTTGGCCGCAAAGTTTTTTGTAGGCGGCCGTATAATTGCAATTGCACATTCTTTTCCTGTTTGTTTTTTTTTTTTGGTAAAACACAGTACCTTAAAGCGGAGGTCCACCCTAAAATGGACCTCCGCTCATCGGAATCCCCCCCCCCCTCCGGCGCCACAATCGGCACCTTTCAGGGGGGAGGGGGGTGCAGTTACCTGGATAATCCAGGTAACTGCACCCACTTCCGGGCTAGCTCTCTGCGGAACGAGCGTAGGTTACGCCCCCGTTCCGCAAGCGCCCGCCCCCTTCAGCAAGTGCCCCGCTGCCTGCTGGGAAACACACAGCTCCCAGAGGCAGCGGGGACCGTCCGGATTGCGCCGCGAGGCTCGCGCATGCGCAGTAAGGAACCCGGGAAATGAAGCCGAAAGGCTCCATTTCCTGATTCCCATACCCAAGATGGCGGCGGGACCCGGCAGCCGAGCGAGCGATCGGCTTCGGGTGCCGACATCGCGGGCGCGCTGGACAGGTAAGTGTCACTATTTAAAAGTCAGCAGCTGCAGTATTTGTAGCTGCTGGCTTTTAAAAAAAAAAAAAAAAACGCGGAGTCCCGGTGGACTCCCGCTTTAAGTAAATGCGCTGTTGCATTTGTTAGCGCAGTTCTGAGGCGGTTTAGAGGTAGTGACTCCCACTTGTGGAGCACTCTGTTTTTTTGTGGGTAAAAAAGGTTTTCTGGTTTTTCCCACACACTGTTGTTTTTTGTGGGTAAAGTTTTTATACTAGTTCCCACATGCCATGGTGGGTGAAGTGTTTATGCTGTTTTCCCACCCCTCATTTTGGCACTGCTTGGGGACGTCCCAATGGTCTAAGAGAGTAGCTGTGTCAGTCGGTGAATGTAAGAGAAAATAGGATTTTTTGTACTCCCCGTAAAATCCTTTTTTCTCAGTAGTTCACCGACTGACACAGCACCCGCCCCTCCTGTTTTTGTCTGTTATACTGCTTGTTGACGTCCTGAAGCTGCAATGCAGGCTGTGGAGTTGTTACCTAAGGGACCACCCCTTGGGCGGATCTAGAAAGTTCTAGTTTTTATATTACATGTTGACCTGTTATGTTATGCCTAGTCCTCTCCTGAAGGTGGTGTAACAACCCAATGGTCTAAGAGAGGAGCTGTGTCAGTCGGTGAACTACAGAGAAAAGGATTTTATGGGGAGTACAAAAAATCCTATTTTTCTTGCAAAGCACCCCACAGCACACACATAAACACTGGTTAGGCAAGTCAAATCAAATCAAAGATGTATAGCAGAGTACATATTGGTGAAAATATATGAACACATTTAGATTTTTTTATTTTTATTTTTTGGGTAGGTTTTAAAGCAGAAAGTTAAAAAAAAAAAACACACCCACAACTTTTTTGGTCTTCTTTTGTTTTATAGCACAAAACAAAAATCCCAGTGGAGCTCAATTGCCACCAAAAGAAAGCTAAATTTGTGGGAAAAAAACTACATACATTTCATTTGTGTGTAGCATTGCATGGCTATACAATTGTCAGTTAAAACAACGCAGCCTGGTCATGAAGAGGGGTAAATCTTCAGGAGGTCAAGTGGTTATAGTGTCCCTGTAACACTTGTGCGATATTTCATCAATTTTATGGGTGGAATATGCGCACACATCTTCCCTGTCTTCAGCGCTGCTAATCGGTACTGAAATCCATTTTTGAGATTAAAGCTGCATTTATTAGTGTTACCTGTACATAGTGTTTGCTTACCAAATATGTGTTTAGTAATTTTTTTGTGCCTTTGTTTTAGACTGGTAATGGAGGCAGATAGAAACCTAGCTGGATGAGAATAAAAGTGAAAACACATGGTGTAGGCAAAAGGTCATATTTAAAAAATATTAGTTGTAAAATAGTGTATTATAAAGACAAGCACATACCACAGATCATCATTCTGTCACTTTGCCAGATTTGGCAACCATTTATTCATCTACTTTAAGCTATCCTTTAGCCGTTATGTGAATGTAAGTATCATAAGTCTAGGAATTTAGATTTTTATAAGCCATGAAGTTCCTGGTACTGCCAGACTGTATGTTTACCAGAAATTACAGCCTTCTGTTATCCTGCAAGAGTTACAGGAGCTCTCTTTTAATGTTGGTCATTGTTTGTATGGTTTTGCATCTACTTGTCTTTGTGTCCTCTTGTTATGTAGATTTTTTTTTTCAGTCCGTTTGTTGCTTAGGTTGCCCATAAGATCATTTAATATATATATACTTTTTTTTTAATTTATTTTTTATTTAGTTGTCAGTCTAGTTTAGTGGCATCAACGTGAGGGTGATGGGACTATCTCACTATTGTATAGGAATAATATATTTTAAACAAAAACATAAAGTATTCATTATAGACATACGGTAGGTGTCCTAGAACAATAGCCATAATATTTTCTTATTTCACTTACATATGCCATATGCCATAGGGGCCTACTTTAGACCGGGCACATAGTCGAAAAGTAACTATTGAATTAATTGACTACCTGTACATTCTAAGTTCTAAAATTTGTAAAGTGGCTCTTGTCCTGTCTGTTATGGATAGATTCAAAGCTGACGTTTTAACACCAAGATTTGGGAAGGGAAAACGTGCATCAGCTGACAATTCATTATATTCATCACTATAGAGTAATATTAGTTACTGATTTTTGCTATATAACCTAATATCATGGCATCACATTTTATAATTTATCACACAATTTATTTGGCACAAAATTGTGACTGTTCAAACTTTTGACCCTAACCTCTGTCCGTCTCCACTATGAAAGGGAATTAATACTCGCCTTTTAAAGTGTGTGTGTTTGTTTTTTTTTTTTTTTTTTTTTCATGACTCAAGTTTTTTTTTTTTTTGCCATAATTTCCAGTCTGCTTCCTTCCTAAAAATAGAGATATATTATCAGCTACACGGGAAATGCAGTCCTTTAAGTTAGCCAAATATTAGACCTGCATCGTGAGTAACAAAGCACGAATAGTATAATAGTATTTAAAGTGGAAGTTTAGTCAAAGCCTAACTTGCTCTAAACACACTCTCTGCCCCATTCTAAACCTAATCTATATATCTAAAAAATCGCTATGCTTACCTGTTCTGCAGCCGCTTCGGTCCAGTCTCCAGTGGCAAGTGCCATGTGCAGGAGAAAACAGTTGTGAAATGCCTGAGATGTGACCTCACCCATAGATGCTATTGGGTATCTGTTTTTGGCTGCTTTTCCTGCACACTCCCATACACTGAAGCCGCCACTGACAGCTCAGCCTGGGACCAGACCAGAGTGTCTACAGAACAGGTAAGCATAGTAATTTTTTTTTCTCTTTACAAGACTAGGTAGGTTAGTCCAATAATGTGGCAGAGAGTAGGTTTAGAGTTAGGTTTTAACTAAACTTCCACTTTAACTACTTGGCCTCTTTAGACTTATTATTAGTCTCTACCCCAACCTCCACTCTGTACATCCCAGGCATTCCTGCTCTCCCATCAGCCTGAGATTACAATAAATGGTCTCAGTAAGGCAAGCAGAAGACTATCAAGGAACATCTGTTCCCTGATCTTCTTTGCTGTTTTTTTAAAGTCTAAAGAACTCAGCATTTCCAGTTTCAGAGCTGATATTCCCTGACTGCTGTAGATGAGGAAGCAGCTATCAACCAAGATCTGTGCTTGATTAGCTGCAGGGGAGACATTGGGGGGGGGGGGGGGGTTAGATAGTCACCTGTCCAGTGCTATCACAAAGGGGGTATGTTAGTCCCCTTATAATATCAAGGTAAATACAAAAAAAAAATGTATTGTATTATATTCTCTATATCCAATTTTATAGTAAAATTTATTTTAGAAAAAAAAATGTAACTCTTTTTACCTGCAAATTCAAACGTTTGCAAGGTTTGCAGGTACATGTAGATCACAATTGCACCTTACATGTGACGTATGCTACAGGAGTGAAAGTATAATATATCTGGGGCTTTAATTCATGGGTAACTCTAAACTGATGCAGCCTATGGATATTTTTTAGGGACCATAGTTTTACACCTATCTTGGGTGCATGCAATTGTAAGACTTGACACATTTGGTTTTGAATTACTTGACGCAACCCCTTGTTTTATATTTTACAAAAAAAAAATGGATAGTTTTATATTTTTGTTTTGCACTAAGAGTAATTTTAGTGTGTTTTTTGTTTTGTTTTGTTTTTTCCCCCTGTTGTGCAGTTATCATGCAACATAAAAGCCCTCTGCTCTCTGAAAATATAAGTTCTGTGGGTTTAGGCAATTTAATAGTCAAAAATGCAGATTTTAATGTGCAAAAAATGGGGAAAAAAATGCTCTTGTGGGGTGGGCTTGTTAATGAGCTAATATGGCTACCCCCAAGTACACTTGTAAAAATAAAATTATACATAGGAAAGGCTGATCTCTTGAAAAGCCCCTTTTTTTAAAATTTCCCTGTCACCACAAGATCACTTACTTGAGAAAAAAAAAACGGACCAAGGAAATGCACTGTACTTGTCTTTCCAGTGTCCTGTGTCTTGAAACACCGCCGCTTCACTGCTCTCTAGCCACTGCAAGTATTACATACCTCGGATGTGTGAATACCGTGTTTTCTCGCCAGAAGCAATGGATTCTCCCATCGGTAGGAACCATTATGTGTGTGTGTGTGATATGGATGGAGCAGATATTTCACCCACCTTACCAGTCGAATAACCTGTGTTAGCCAGGGAGCAGTAAAATGGCAATGTTTTAAGAGACAAGCTGCTGGAAAGGTAAGTAAAGTGCCTTTTTCAGAGCTAGTCTTTTTCGTAAAGTGACCCTGTGGTGAGTTTTGAAGGATAAATTGGCTAACAACTGAAGCAAGACCTCTCTCTGGGAAGCATTGTCTGGGAAGGCAGATGAACATGTAACTGAATCATTTACTGGTTCATTATGATTTTCACAGCAGAGGTGGCTAATTAATTTTCATGTTGTTTCTGATCATGTGGTTATTTGCCTTTTTATAGCAGCTACAGAGTCATTTTAACATGTCTCAAATTCTGCATTGGATTTTTTTTTAAATATCTTCACAATTTCATCCTAAATTAAACCTAGTATACTGTATGTAGGTGAAGCCAATTGCTTCAGCGTGTTTTTTTATTTTTTTTATACACAAATATACAAATTTAGTCAGCACTTGGGGAGAATACAGCGTAACATTTCTGCATTTAAAGAAAGTATGTGTTTTGTTAGAGCTTTCCCAAGCATGACGTTGTATTTTTCTTTTTGCCAATTTTGTATTAATGTCAGCCTGTTTATTTTTATTTTTTTCTCTGTGTTTTGTTTAGATGCAGTGTATGTCCTGTGCTATTCTTTGATTCTGCTTTCCATCGACCTCGCCAGTCCTCATGTGAAGAACAAAATGTCAAAGCGAGAATTTATCAGAAACACACGGCGTGCTGCTCAGAATATTAGTGAAGAATTTGTAGGGCATCTTTATGACAACATTTACCTTGTTGGCCATGTTGCTGTCTAGATGCACATTCTATTGAGTCTAAAACCGAAGTATAGTCCTAGGACTGCTCCCCAGTGCTGCAATTGAGATGGCATATGTTGGGGTTATGTTAGTGCTGGTCATTCTAACCTCCTGGCTGCAATCTATGTGTTCTCTTTCTTAGCAATGAATATGATTGCAGAGCTATTTTTTTATTAATAGTTTTGCTTATCATGTCCTGCACATACCAGTGCCATTAGACTGACTTAGCCACTTATGACTGTTAAACTGACATTACAATGTAGGCCTTCTTCAGGGTGTTGGATCTAAAAACACTAGATTTTGTTTATGAAAGCATTTACCAATGCATTGTTTTTCTTTTTTAATATCTTGTAATTTGTACATAAAACTAAAGAGATTTATAATCATAATATAAAATATTAAATATGTTAAGTATTTTAATTTAAGTTTTATTGTTTCTCACTTCTTGACTTGGTTATTTTATTTTTCCCATCTTCTAATACAAAATAATTTTGTCAAAGAACAGGATTTGACCTTGTGAGCATGGTTTCCCAAGTGAAGTTGCAGCTTTGATTTGGAAAGCTGTATTAGTTTATGGAACAAAAATCAAACGTATAAGTAAATTAGGGGTATGTTTATAGCTTATACTATTATCCATTCTCTTTTGGACAATATTGGCAATATTAGTCCACATTTAATTTTTTGGCCCATGCATACGTTTGCAGTAGTTCCCAGTGTGAAGCTTAATGCAGCAGAGATAACTCCCTGATTATTGGAGAGGCCAGTCACAATTTTATTTAATTTTTTTCATCTATACAGTACATCAGGAAAGTATTCACAATGCTTCACTTTTTCTTTTCTTTGCTATGAAACTCAAAATTCAGCTCAGGTGCATTCTGTTTCCACTAATCATCCTTGAGTTGTTTCTACAACTTGACTGGTGCCCAGCTGTGGTAAATTCAGTTGATACGACATGATTTGGAAAGGCACACGCCATCTATATAAGGTCCCACAGTTAGCAGTGCATGTCAGAGCACAAACCAAGCCATTAAGTCAAAGGAATTGTCTGTAGACCTCCGAGATGGGATTGAATTGAGGCACAGATCTAGGGAAGAGCCAGAAAAATGTCTGCAGCATTGAAAGTCCCAGTGAGCACAGTGGCCTCCATCTGTGAATGGAAAGATGATAAAGGGATTGGGAGCCTGGTCCCCAGCCAGGTTTCACCAGAAAGGAGGCAGATAGAGTCAGTACAGTACAAAGAGGGTTGACTCAATTGTATAGACAATTATGTAAAATAGTACAAAAGTTTATTAATACTTGACACAATACAAAAAAAAATTGCAAATTAAAAACATGGGTAACAGTCCATGTATATCACTAAGATAATACTCCACAAATGGGGAAGATCACAGTGAGATAGTTGATCATGGATAACATCTCAAGTAGTTTCACAAACTGAGCTGCTTCATCAGGATGATATCTGTAATTTGATTAGCACATGATCAATAACCATGTAACTAATCACATACAAAGAAAACGGTGTTTAAGGCAACATGTAAATCAAGCAATATGCTAATATTACATAGGGGCAGATGCGAGACTGCTTACCCAAATCCCAGCCGATCAGTAATACTGATTGTAGAGGCTACCCATTTTATCTGTAAATGGAAAAAGTTTGAAAACACCAGGACTAAAGTGTGCCGCACGGTCAAATTGAGCAATCGGGGCAGAAGGGCCTTAGTCGGGAAGGTGACCAAGAACCCGATGATCACTCTGACAGAGCTCCAGCATTTCTCTGTTGAAAGAGGAGAACCTTCCAGAAGAACAACTATCTCTGCAGCACTCCACCAATCATGCCTGTATAGTAGGGTGGCCAAATGGAAGCTATTACTCAGTAAAAGACACATGACCACCCACCTGGAGTTTGCCAAAAGGCACCTGAAGGACTCTGACCATGAGAAGCAAAATTCTCTGGTCTAATGAAACAAAGATTGAACTCTTTGGCCTTAATGTCAAACATCATGTCTGGAGGAAACCAGGCACACTCATCACCTGGCCAATACCATCCCTACAGTGAAGCATGGTGGTGTAGCATCATGCTGTGGGGATGTTTTTCTGCGGCAGGAACTGGGAGACTAGTCAGGATTGAGGGAAAGATGAATGCTGCCATGCACAGAGAACATCCTTGTTGAAAACTTGCTCCAAAGCGCTCTGGACCTCCGACTGGGGTGAATGTTCATCTTTCCAACAGTACAAATACCCTAAGCACACAAAACTAGATAACACGATAACAAAGAAGTAGCTACAAGACAACACTGTGAATGTCCTTGAGTGGCCCAGCCAGAACACAGACTTGAACCTGATTGAACATCTCTGGAGAGAACTAAAAATGGCTGGGCACTGACACTCCCCATCCAACCCAATGGAGCTTGAGAGGTCCTGCAAAGAAGAATGGGAGAAACTGCCCAAATATATGTGTCAAGCTTGTAGCATCATATTCAGAAAGACTTGAGGCTGTAATTGGTGCCAAAGGTGCTTCAACAAACCATTGAGCAAAGGCTGTGTTTTGAGCAAATACTTATGTACATGTGATTATTTTTATTTTTTTATAAATTTTGCAAAGATTTCAAAAAAACTTTTCATGCTGCCATTATGGGGTATTGTTTGTAGACTTTTGAGGAGAATAATGAATTTAATCCATTTTGGAATAAGGCTGTGAATACTTTCCGTGTACACTGTATGTAAAGTGCTTCACTTGCGATGAGACTCTGAAGCAAGCGAAGTGCAATGTTTGGGTATTGTTAATTTGTAAAGACTTCATTATTAATATTGCCAACCACAACTGGATCTATTATCTCTGCAACCATATATAGTACCTCACAAAAGTGAACACACCACTCTTTTTTTTTTTCTTTTTTTTTTTTTATATCGTTTTCATGTGGCAACACTGAAGAAATTACACTTTGCTACAATGTAAAGTAGTGAGTGTACAGCTTATATAACAGAAATATGTTGTCCCCTCAAAATAATTCAACACACAGCCAATAATGTCTAAACCACTGGCAACAAAAGTGCATACACCCCTAAGTAAAAATGTCCAAATTGGGCCCAAAGAGTCAATATTTTGTGTGGCCACCATTATTTGCCAGCACTGCCTTAACCCTCTTGGGCATGGAGTTCACCAGAGCTTCACAGGTTGCCACTGGAGTCCTCTTCCACTCCTCCATGACGTCACAGAGCTGGTGGATATTAGAGACCTTGCATGCCTCCACTTTCCATTTGAGGATGCCCCACAGATGTTCCATGGGTTTAGGCCTGGAGACATGCTTGGCCAGTTTATCACCTTTTACTCTCAGCTTCTTTAGTAAGGCATTGGTCGTCTTGGAGGTGTGTTTGGAGTTGTTGTCATGGTGAAATACTGCCCTGCGGCCCAATCTCCGAAGCGAGGGGATTATGGTTCCCTCAATGAACTGTAGCTCGCCAGTGACTGCAGCACTCATGCATCCCCAGACCATCACACTTCCATCACCATGCTTGACTGCAGACAGGACACATGTGTTCCCTGGTTGACGGCACACACTCTTGACACCATCTGAACCAAATAAGTTTATCTTGGATTCATCAGACCACAGGACATGGTTCCAGTAATCCATGTCCTTAGTCTGCTTGTCTTCAGCAAACTGTTTGTGGGCTTCCTTGTGCATCCTCTTTAGAAGAGGCTTCCTTCTGGGATGACAGCCATGCAGACCAATTCGATGCAGTGTGCGGCGTATGGTCTGAGCACTGACAGGCTGACCACACCCACCCCTTCAACCTCTGCTGGCAGCACTCCTATGTCTATTTCCCAAAGACAACCTCTGGATGTGACGCTGAGCCCCTCACATTTTTGTAACTCACTTTTGTGAGATAGTGTAAATATGTTTTTATAGAAAGTAGAAATTAGATAATCCTACTATACATAGGCTTTAATAAACTCAGATAATTAAGTAGGCTATTGTAGTTCTTAAATTCAAACAAGCCTCCCAAAACTTTCACCCCAAAATGTGGAGAGCACAAGGGGTCAATATATCAAGAACTACAGATGAGTTTTGCACTGAAGTATTCTTTCTGGCTTAAGTGGTAGAGATAATATGATGAAAGTGATATTACCAGAATTTGGTGACAAGCAAAATATATTCATCCTAAAGACTGTTATGTTGACCCACATAACACAAGTAAGCACAAGCACATCTCTACAATCAAGCGATATGTAAGCTCAAGGGATATCATCCTATTCAAAAACCCATTCACAAAATGACCCGTGTCATATACCCCCAATTAACAGAATCAAATGCCTTATCAATCTCTAGTTCCACTTTATTCTCATACCCAGATTATTATGTTGAGTATGAAGGTGTGTGATGAATATTCATATCTGCTGCTTTATTAGGCATGGAACCCACCTGGACACTTGGTATCTTTAAGTCCATAGTCAAAGGTGAATGAGCCTGTATGAGGAGCACAGAAAGGGAACCTTATCTGTCTTGTGGATTAAAGTCACATAGGCTTCATGCAACAGTAGGGGGAGTTTATTGCCAGATTTACATTTGGAGGGTATGGGATGTTCTGGGGGCCACAAAGAAAAAGGAGGTGCAACAATAAAGATATATAAACATTACAAACGTAACCCCGGCTGCTTTAAAAACAATATAACAAAGTTGCTTAATCCTTTACCTGGTCCCCAGAAACCCAAATCTGTATTACACACAGTGCCATAACCTTGGCAAAATGAACTAGTAAAATCAGCTGTAGTAGAGTGGAAGAAGTTTGTTCCTTGCCAACTCTTAGTGGAGCCCCTATGAGAGAGAACAATAATTAATCTGTCCAACGGGCAGTGGTGCATTACAGCTGTACTAAAACTCAAGTAAATATGGGTGCGCTTACTGAAAACTACAAGTAAATGACCCAGGAAGACTAGCTTGTAGGCACTGTATTTACAGAATACATTTAAATTCTTGAATGAGAACCCTAAAGGATCCTGTCTGCATAGGAATAGAAGTTTCCAGTCTATTTAAATGAGTGAACAGGGACATTATAAATGAAGAGTTGCGTCACAACAATGCAAGTTATATGTGTAATAACTTACTGAAGGCTTCCAAGCTAGTTGTTCTCTGTTGCATGATTTTTTGAAGTTGTCGTTTCAGATCCTGACCTTGCCAGCATAAAGTATACTAAGGGGGTGTATCAAAACTGGAGTAATCAATATCTTCAGCAGATGTGCATGTCAACCATTTACAAACTGTCTTTTTAAAAATTCTGCGGTAAACACTAAATCTGGAAAGAGCAGAATGATAGTATTTTCATATCTTAGTTGCAGACATTTCCAGGTTTTTTTTTTGTTTTTGTAGGATCAGATCACGGTTAGGAAGTGGACCAAGAAAGGTCTTGTTGATGCTCCAGAGTTTCGTCTGCCAGTATCAGGGGTCTCAAACTGGTGGCCCTCCAGCTGTTGCGAAACGACAAGTCCCATGAGCAAATATAAGGGTAAATGGTGCTACCTATATAATGAAAAGCGACAGACCCTGTTCACTTGTTAGGTGCTATGTGCCTCTATAGTGACTAATAAAAGTGCATAACCAATAGTGCAATCCTAATAAATTACCAATGTGCATATACCAGTGGTGCAAACCTCACTAGGTTGCCAAATAAATATGAACTTGATATAAATAAATGTTTAAAAGTGATACATAAACCGTGATACTCCAATACCAAAAATGCAAGTATATAAAAAATAAATAAAAATGAATGTATACATAAAAATAGTCCCAAAAGTGTAAGACAAATATTTAAATAATAAAAAATAGTTGAATTTATATAAAATTACCCCAAAAAGTTAGCATGCCAAGTCCAAAAAATACATAAAAAAAATTTCATCCAACCAAAGTCTTATGTGATAATTAAGTGCTTGGTGACGATAAACACAGGAACAAAATCCAGATGATTTTTAAGTGCTCCCCCTCTTGGGTCCCGACTCCCCAGCGCCAATAACCCCTACAGGGGTATCTCGCATAGCATATAGGCTTGATGTACCGATACTGTTTCCCAAGATAGATCATGCAGCCAGGCTCCAACAAGGAGCCTGGCTACATGATCACCTGGATTTTGTTCCTGTGTTTATCATCACCAAGAACTTAATTATCACATAAGACTGGTTGCATTAATTTTTTTATGTATTTTTTTGGACTTGGCACGCTAATTTTTTGGGGTCGTTTTATATAATTTCAACTATTTTTTATTATTTGTCTTACACTTTTGGGACTATTTTTATGTATACATTTATTTATTTTTTCTATACTTGCATTTTTGATATTGGAGTATAATGGTTTATGTATCACTTCTAAACATTTCATATTTATTTGGCAACCTAGTGAGGTTTGCACCACTGGTATATGCACATTGGTTATTTATTAGGATTGCACTATTGGTTATGCACTTTTTTTTTTAACATAAAGTTTATTTATTTTGAAAAACAACAAAACATAACATAACTCAGAACAAAAAAACAGTGGTACATTCTCGACAATCGTCAGCTATAATAGTAAAGTTGATTCAAGATTCTATCAGTTGTCTTCAGTTCATGAGAATCAAACTACTCGATACAGTGCAATACACCATGATGTCGGAACAAGGGGGATATAACAATTATATTCAACAATCAATGCAACAATGCAGGGTGATCTAGTAAACATATTACATCCAAAACATCATAGAGAATGAGTGGAAGAGCCCCCATGAGTGGGGAGGTCTGTATGCATAAATCAAAACTGAGCAAATATAGGGGGCGGCAGAGATTCAAGCCCCCCCTACCTTTAAGTACAATGATCCAGAGGCAAATATTCACAGGGGGGGCAGGGAGAGGATCAGGAGTATCCCGCTATTACATTCCCCGGGTGCCGTGGAGTGAACACCTCCCTCCTTTAGGTCTCAGTCCACATTGATCTGCCGATCACAAAACCATGTCGCCCAGATTTTTTCAAATTTCTTGGGGCAATTACGACCCAAGTAGGTTAGTTTATAGAGTGGCAAAGCTGCATCTACTAGGGCTCTCCATTGTTGCACTGTAGGGGGAGCTGGATCCTTCCATTTTAGGAGGACCGCATTCCGCCTGTGTGGCCTCCAAGTTGTCCACGATACCCAGTAGCAGTAGCAGCAGGTCACAAGGGACCCAGAGCTCACCTATAGCATTCATATCTGCCACCACCTCCTTCCAAAATAGTTGGGAGATGTTGGCAAGACCATGTGACACGAAAGAAAGAACCCACCTCCGAGCTGCATTTAGGGCAGAGGGCACTCCTATCACGATATATTTTAGCTAGGCGTTCTGGTGAGTAATAGACATGGTGGAGAAATCTGCGCTGGGTGAACCTGTCCCTTGCGGAGACCATGAGGGGAATGTATTGCTGAATGCCCTCCTCCTAGTCATCATCAGCGAGAGCAGGTATGTCCGCCTGCCACTTGGTGAACAACTGGGAAACCGCAGAGGTATCTAGGCCAATAAGTTCAGCATATAGGGCCGAGAGGGGTTTTGATCCTCAGCCAGGGTCAACATGTGCTCTATCCCATTGGCTGACAATATCAGCCAATGTTTTGATACCATAACTGGTTCCAGGATGGACCACAAATGTGTGGTGACCAAGTATTGGGTTTCTCTATCTTAGCCCTTACCGTATCAAAGACTTGCATCGTAGCACGCATGAATGGAGTGATGTTTGGGCTAGATCGGGGGCCCCTGTGGATTAGGTTCCTAAATTCGGAATAGGAGCCCAGCAATGCCGCCTCCAAGGTGGCCGCAGGGTTAGCTGGCTCCTCAGACAGCCACCAGCGGACTGTCACCAGGACCGCAGCCCTGGTTATGCACTTTTATTAGTCACTATAGAGGCACATAGCACTTAACAAGTGAACAGGGTCTGTCACATTTCATTATATAGGTAGCGCCATTTACCCTTATATTTGCACTATTATCATTCTAGTCCCCTATTGGGGACCTAGCAGGCTAGACTGCACACCTTATTTCCACTTTGGCCTAATCGCGGATACATTATTTTATTTAACAAGTCCCATGAGGCATTGCAAGGCTGACAATTACAAGCATGACTCCCTCAGGCAGAGGCATGATGGGACTTGTAGTCATGCAACGGCTGGGGGGGCCACCAGTTTGAGACCCCTGCAGTAGATAAACAATAATCCCTCTGACCCATATATGTGGGAGGTAGCAAGTCCATGGTCAACAACGCTTTAAAAAAGTGTTCTGCAAAAGCTATGGGTTCTCTGCATCATCTGAAGCATCCTCATACACTGATGTAACAAATTGTAGGCTCTAAGATGATTCTGCCATAGCATAGCCAGTCTGTGTGGTGATCCACAGGCAAATTGGTGCCTGAACACATGCACACTCTAGAGGCCTACTTTTTAGTCTCTGCAAGCAGTTCTTGATTTTTCCTAGATGGTATTGTAGCAGAGTGTCTCTTGCCTCACCATGCTCAGATGCAGGTGCAAGCTCCTTTAACTCCTTTTCCCAAATCCTTAGGGTTCCCACAAGCCATTGGGCTCCTAGACACAGCTAAGAAATATCAGGCTATACCTGATGTGGCTTAGTCTTTCAAACTACGGAGTTACAAAAATAATAAATCTATGTGGCGCCGCTCATATGTCTGTGATTTTAACTAATCTGCAATCTTCTTAAATTCTTCTGCCTAATAAAAAAAAATCAAATCTGTTGATTGACATAGGTAATTGCAGCTTGCACATGTGTTTTTGTTTTTCTTTAAGCATAAATAAATGGAATGCAACTAGGAATGAAAATGTATCGCACTACATAATGCTGTTAGGGCATTACCACAAATATTTCCTCCAAACCATATTGTAGAGGGCGCTTGCAGAAATAAACTTTATGCCTCATCCTTGTTTCCTTATTGGAGCAACTTCCAAACTATATTATTACTATACAGGAATTATTTAGCGGCAATACAATTCGATACAGGAAGAATCTGAGGGCCCTGCTCATTAGAGCTTACAATCTATTTGGCCAAAAGTATATGGACACCCCTTTGAAATTATTCAGTTGTGTGGCACAAAATTAGGTCCATAAAGACATTGTTTTTTTAAAAGTATGGTTAAATCCTGATCTCAACCTTACTGAACACCTTTGGGATGAATTGGGGCACTGATTGCATGCCATCCTACCCAGTCTTCTCAGCAGACATCAGTCTCTGACCTCACAAATGCTCTATCTCAATTGTACAGTACTGGACACTTGACCTGTATTGATAGACTTGGGTCATATGCAGGCTACATTCAAGTGATTGGACACTGGCAAAAAAACCTGCTAGGGTGGCCCCCCGTGAGATAGTTTTATGTAAGTGGCCATAGGTAATAGACCTGATCTCTAGAAGTATTATTTTTAAACCATTCAATTATTTTTTTGAGTTATGAGCTAACCTTGGCACGTAGAGCAGCATATGTAGTTAGTCACAGGGTGCTATACAGGTCAATCTCTATGGTTCCCAGACCCTGAAGACTAGCAGTTTAAAACTGACAATTTTTTCCTAAATTTAGTCACAGGAGGATGAGGTAACTGCACCACGCCTCCTGCATAACACATTCTTGCCGGCCTTTGTTGCTGCCCTTTTGCTGTCATTCCTCTGCAGAGTCACAGCGACAAGAACATGGTCAGCACCTGGCTTTTAGTGGCTCCTATATTTGGGCATGCAAACCCCCATACATTCCAACTTCCATGCCATGAGCACCCCGCGGAGGATTCCTTCACTCAGCAATGGTGGATCACAGGCACAAGGGAACTGGGACAGTGGGCCTGCAAGAAAATCAAACCACTGCTCAGGGTGATAGCTGTTGCCTTGACCCAAAGGTTTAGATTGAAGTATAGATGTTCTAGAGCAGGGGTCTCAAACTTGCAGCCCTCCAGCTTTTGCAAAACTACAAGTCCCATCATGCTTTTGCCTGTGGTAGTCATGCTCATAACTGTTAGCCTTGCAATGCCTCATGGGACTTGTAGTTTTGCAACAGCTGGAGGGCCACCAGTTTGAGATCCCTGTTCTAGAGTTTTGACCCCCTATTCAGCTGAAGCTGAGCATCATATGTAGAAGCGGTATTTCTACCTTCCTAGCTTCCTGCTGCCAATGGCTCCTAAAGCCCCATACACACTATCAGATTGTCTGCTGATTTTTTCCATCAGATTTACCAAAACCATATAATATGAGGTCAAACCTTAGGGGTTTCAATGTGTATGCAATCAGACAGGCCCTTGTACTACATGGTTTTGGTAAACCTGAAGGAAAAAATCAGCAGACAATCTGATAGTGTGTATGGGGCTTAAGAAATGTATCCCCAGCAACCACCGCTATCATAGGCACATTACAGGGCAGAGCATTCATGGATATGTAAGCAATCTAAATGGCAGGGATAGTTATGACATACAGTAACTGAGCAAATATTGTCACTTGCCATATTTGGACAATGACATTGACCTAAAATGGATATGACCATAATGTTACTACTATCCTTGCATTTCCCTTATATAGCTAATGCCAGCTCTGGGAGCTGATATTTCATTGCTGGCTCCTTTTTTAAGAGAAAATGGAATGTACACCCCACCAAAGGAAATAATTTTGGGGACTTTTTGGAGGGGTCTGAGTTTTGTTTTTTCTTAATAGAAGCCAGAAAGGAAATGTAATTTGCCAGCAATTTTAAACCATTTTTCCTTTGTGCACTGGTACATGTTCCCCATGGCAGTGCCCGCTCTCATACTTTTTATTGTTTCATAACTATTTGTTAACCCAGAAAATGTGCATTTGATACATTCTTTAGTTTTATCAGATTTCAATATTTATACCAATAAGATAGTTGAAAGTAGGGGAAAAAACACAACCAGATGTCTCACCCAATATTAAGGTAATACAATGTCATTTCTAGTATTAATAAACATACAGTCAAACTCATGGGTAAATATACGGAGACAGGACATTGTATAGGCATAATTGACTCAAGCTACTGAAACTGGGTCTAAGCTGTTGTACCTATGAACAAGACATGACCCATCTGCTAATGGTATTCCATATGTCGTCCTGCAAAATTATATATTAGGAGCCTGTCATCAAAAATTGTACTATGATATTGGCATGGGACTTTTAAGGCACAGCATGTGCACCCAATGGCAAGCAGTTTTACCCTCATTTCCACATAAACTGCACCACAACAGGTATGGTCTATCTTATGACCTGCACCTGTGGTGCTTTTTACATGGAAAAAACAAAGTGCCCATTCCACAAACGAATTCATGACCATGTATATTATGTACCAAAACTCAATACACCTATTGGACGCCACATAGGTTTAAAACACAACTATGATGCGTCAGCTATGAGTTTTATGGCATTAGACCATGTCCAGTAGGACCCTAGAGTGGGAGATTTTGATAGGCTGGTCCTCCAATGAGCAACAAGATGGATACACTATCTCAAGGCCATTATGTCACCTAGGTTAAACAAGAGTGGCTTTTGCGTTATCCATAAGCGTAGACATAAGACGGTGGTGGAGATCTGTTATGCCGCGTACACACGATCAAACAATCCGGTGGAAAAGTCCGGCAAACTCAAGTCCGCCAAACAATCCCCCCGTGTGTAGCCTCCGGCATACTTTTTTGACCCGACAGTACGGCGGACTTAGAATTTCGGTTTGCACAACAATCTGCCCGCCGTACTCGCATTTCGGCGGACAATCCGGCCGTGTGTATGCCAGTCCGCCGTACTTTTGAAATGAGCGGACTTTTCCCGCCCGGAGAAAAGTCTGCTCATTTTGAGCGCGTCTCCAGGTAGGCGGGGCCCGCGAAGGAGACGTCACTGGCCCCCCCGCCTGGTATGGACTTAAAGGGGAACCCCAACGCCGAAAAAAAACGGCGTGGGGGTCCCCCCCAAGTCCACAACAGACCCTTGTCCGAGCACGCTACCCGGCCGGCCAGGAAAGGGGGGCGAGCGAGCCCCTCCTTAGCCGTACCAGGCCACGTGCCCTCAACATGGGGGGTGCCTTGGGGAAGGGGGGGGCCGCGCGCTTCCCCCCCACCCCAAAGCACCTTGTCCCCATGTTGATGAGGACAAGGGCCTCTTCCCGACAACCCTGGCCGTTGGTTGTCGGGGTCTGCGGGCGGGGGGCTTATCGGAATCCGGGAGCCCCCTTTAATAAGGGGGCCCCCGGATACCGGCCCCCCACCCTATGTGAATGAGTATGGAGTACAATGTACCCCTACCCATTCACCTGTAAAATAAAAGTACAAAAAAAACACAACACACGAGATAAAATACTTTATTGCACAGCTCTGGGGGTCTTCCGTCTTCGGGGGTCTTCTTGCCGGACTCCTCCGCTATCTTCTTGTAGCTCTTTTGCTAGCGGAGGAGTCCGGCTTTCTTCCTCGCCGCCGGCCTCTTCTTCCGACTTCGGGGGTCTTGTCCCCCTCTTCGGTTCTTCTGCCGGGCCACCGCGCCTTCTTATAGCTCTTTTACAGGCGGTGGCCTGGTCTTCAGTCGCCGCTGCCGCCTTCCGTTCTTCTTCTTCTTCTCCTTCTTCTCCTGGAGATGTTGACTCGACGCTCTCACCGGCCACAATGCCAGGGACGCGCTGCGCGGCCACTTATATAGGGACAAGGGGCAGTGTCACATGGGTTGGTGTCACATGGTGACCCCGCCCCTTATGATGTCACAGTCCCCATGTGACATCAACCCATGTGACCAACCCATGTGACATAAAGCCATGTGACACCGCCCCTTGTCCCTATATAAAAGGCCGCGCAGTGCGTCCCTGGCATTGTGGCCGGAGAGAGCGTTGAGTCAACATCTCCAGGAGAAGAAGGAGAAGAAGAAGAAGAAGAAGAACGGAAGGCGGCAGCGGCCACAGAAGACCGGGCCACCGCGTGTAAAAGAGCTTTAAGAAGGCGCAGTGGCCCGACAGAAGAACCGAAGAGGGGGACGAGACCCTCGAAGTCAGGAGAAGAGGCCGGCGGCGAGGAAGAAAGCCGGACTCCTCCGCTAGCAAAAGAGCTACAAGAAGATAGCGGAGGAGTCCGGCAAGAAGACCCCCGAAGACTGAAGACCCCCAGAGCTGTGCAATAAAGTATTTTATCTCGTGTGTTGTGTTTTTTTTTTGTACTTTTTTTTTACAGGTGAATGGGTAGGGGTACATTGTACCCCATACTCATTCACATAGGGTGGGGGGCCGGTATCCGGGGGCCCCCTTATTAAAGGGGGCTCCCGGATTCCGATAAGCCCCCCGCCCGCAGACCCCGACAACCAACGGCCACATGGGGACAAGGTGCTTTGGAGTGGGGGGGCCGCGCGCCCCCCCTTCCCCAAGGCACCCCCATGTTGAGGGCGGCCTGGTACGGCTCAGGAGGGAGGGGCGCTCGCTCGCCCCCCTTTCCTGGCCGGCCGGGTAGCGTGCTCGGACAAGGGTCTGTTGTGGACTTGGGGGGACCCCCACGCCGATTTTTTTCGGCGTTGGGGTTCCCCTTTAAGTCCATACCAGGCGGCAGGGCCAGCAACGTCTCCTTCGCGGGCCCCGCCTACCTGGAGACGCGCTCGAAATGAGCGGACTTTCCTCCGCGTGTGTGGACGAGTCCGTTCCTTTCTAAAGTACGGCGGACTTAGTAGAGCGGCCTTAATACGCCGTATTAGTCCGCTGAAAAAGTGCCGTGTGTGGGCAAGTAGCCCCTTCGAAAATTCTGACGGACAGTTTGGCGGACGTCCGCCAGACTAAGTACGTCGGACAGACGGCTACGTGTGTACGCGGCTTTAGATCCAGTAAGACTTCTGCTATCCTCCTCTTCTGCAAGGGTAGATTTTCTGGTTTCATTGTGCTGAGGCACTCATGGCAGAAATCCAATGTCAGCAGTACACAGAGTAGCAGGAGATGCTCCATAAACATAATACAATCAATATGTCTAACTTGAGAAGCTACGTATACAGGGAAGATCTAGCTCCACACTCATTGCCATGTATCATCACAAAGATTTGGCAATTATTGTGCAACTGTAAGCCTGATGGCCAGACAAGGACATTGATCCAGTGTTACCCTAACTGTTTGTATTCAAATTGCACAGGTCCCATCATGCCAAATAGTTCAGACGGTGTCAATACAAGTTCTGTCAAATGGCATTACTCCTCAGTCTTGCCCGCTGGTGGCTGTAGAGGACTGTAGCCATATGGTCAATTGTTGACGCAGTACCCTTTGCCTTTATGGGTGCGGAGGATTCCAGTCTTGCAGCACACAGAGTCAGTCATCCAGGAGCAACTGTGGGATCCCCAGGCATTCCAGGGCAGAAGGATCAGGAATGTATCTGTACCCTTCCCGACTATCAGATGCGGCGCATACATAGTTACATAGTCGGTAAGGCCAAAAAAAGACAATAGTCCATCCAGTTCAACCCGTGTAGGTGCCTGTGTCAGTGTATATGCTGATTTACAGTATCACTGTATGTTGTGTCCTTTAAGATGTATATTGAAGAATCTTTTAAAGATATCCATATTCCCTGCATCCACCACCAATTGTGTTAGAGAGTTCCACATCCTTATTGCCCTGAGAGTGAAGAACCCCCCTTATGCAGTTTAAGGTTAAACTGCTCATCCTCCAGTCTCATTGTGTGGCCCCATGTCCTTTTACACTCCTTAGGACTGAATAGTTTATTTCCTATGCTGGGTTTCCCATTGAGGTAATTGTAGATCGCTATCATGTCCCCTCTCAAGAGTCTTTTCTCCACCGAGAATAAATGTAGTGTTTGCAGCCTTTCCTTGTAATTGAGGTCCTCCAGTCCCCTTATAAGTACGCCCATTCATAAGTAGCACTGACCTCATGAAGCTTATTTAGAAGGGGTTTCAGGATCGCCCACCATAAGGTATTCCTAGACAAATCTGGAAGGATTTGCAGGGTGGCATCAAAATTTATCCTTTGCTTCTGCCAGGCGGAGCACTTTCACCCTTTGGATATAAAAGTGGATGCGACATAAAACATCACATGGGCGACTGAGGCCTGAGGATTTGGGACCTAGGGTCCTATGAACTGTGTGCACCGCTCCATCCTCAAGGCATACCTCTCTCAGATGCAAAGAATTCCCAGCAGGAGGAGAGTTGCACCTGCTGTGAGGTGTCATTGACGGTGGATTCCCCAGAATGCAATATCTCCACAAGCTGGGAGGTTGTCTGCTGCAGAGAGTCATTGTCCCCATGGAAAGAGTTTTCCATCAGCCATGCTAAAGCATTAAAGTCCCCTTTAGTCAACAGGTACGACCGGTATTTCAGCAGCTCTCTAAGCTCCACAGGCAGCCTGTTCAGCCAGTGTAGTGCACAAGGAGGAAAGCAGCTGTGTCAGGCTTATGCAGTGCCCAGATGTCCTCATCTTTCAGCGTCAGCACAGGTGAAGGGGTACCTAGTGACTGCACTCTGTCAGGTGAGAGTGGGGCAGCTAGTCCAAAGTTTGAGACTCAAAAAACAGTAAATGTCCAGTTCAGAGACATCTCTACTCATCTATCGGGGCTGTTTCTGTTAAGGCATAGTCCTGGGTGTGCTGTTGCTCATGCTTCATGGGGTAATAAGTAAGTCGGCAGCACATATGCAGCTCAGTCAGCCATGTTCTGGATACGCGCCACCCAACCCCCCCCCCCCCCCCCCCAAAATGAGAATTTTTGATTTGGGAGAATTGGCTCCCATGGATTTCAGCGGAGTTCTGTTTCTGCATCCTGCTTTGAAGTTTGCCAAACCCTCCTTAAAAACCAACCCAGAGTCGTGTGGTCATCCCTACTCTCTACTGTTTGGAAAGGTGAGTAAAAAAGAGCTCCCAGTATCTAGTAAGATACACGTCAGAAGGTGAGTTAGAAGGAGTTTATTGAATATATCAAGTACATCAAGCCAACACGTTTCGGGGTAACAGGTACAGTGCAAATCCACAGCAATGAAGATCAATATATAACTGTGATGAAATGTGCTTTCTGTGCATTAAATTGATGAGAACTGTGCTCCAGCACCCGTGAGCAACATATAGCAGCTTACTGACAGCACAAAATAGCAGAGCATATATGCATGAGGAACTCTCCCAGCCAGCTTAAATTGCAATCATCGTCGCTCGAATCACCCACACGAAACTCCATACCTCCACACAGGGTAGCTAGTTATAACATAAAACAGGAGAGCTCCATAGTGCAGTAAAGTCTTATTTAAAAAAAAAAATGTATTTAAAAATAGATGCAATAGATAAAAACAATCAATCACAGCAGTAAGGTCACAGATGAGAACCCCACCACACAATCAAGCGGCCTGAGACCACAATGATGTCACAAGATCGGCTCTGTCCAATGCATTTCCCCCAAAAGAGCATCTTCAGGGATAGAGATTGGTGCAGGTTTTATACTCTTGGTATATTTAATAAACGCCTTGTAACTCCCCTTCCAACTTGTATCTTACTGGACATCTGGCACTCCTTTTTACTCTCCTTTCCAAGTCTACATGTAGAAAGACCCTAATGCCGGACCCAAAGGAAACAGCCACAACCTTAAAATTCCAGTGCGGTCTCCAACCCTAACAAGCTATTCTCTACTGTCGACACACTAAATTGACACAGTGCACACTAGTCTTTGTCTAGCAGCATCTGTTCCTTCACAGCCTAAACAGGACTCTATGGGCGCTAAAAAAATTACTACATCCAGTAAGACTTTTCCAATACAAGCACAGATTGATTATGCACTTTATGAGGACTGACTCAACCCTAAGAGGAGTTTCACCCCTCCTAAGCTTTTTCCTAAAATTGGTCTTATGGAAAATTATTTTAGGAAGAGATAGGTCATTCCTGTAAGGAATCCTGCCATTTCAGTTCTCAAAAAACACTTTAAGGTTCCCATTGAGGATGTTCCCTTTTTTAAACATTCTGTTGATAGGCGTTTTCGAAGACTCCTTTTCCCTTGCAGGGTCAGCCTTGCAGCCAGCAGTTGCTGCCAGGTCTATTCGCCAGACTATTGCTAATAGGGCGAGACATATGAATAGAGACCAGAAACTTGTCTTTGAGAACCCTGCTCTTACAGCTGATGCCCTCAGCATTGTTGTTTTAGTGTTGATCTAGAAAGTGTAATTCACTATGTTTTTAAAAGTCCCTTATTTATATGAATGTGTACAGGATTTTGTGTCTGAAAGCCTGTGCTGCTAAACCTACCTAGAATCTTTTACACATGCCTTTTGAAGATAAATGCCTATTTGGGGAATCCCTTGATAAATTTATCAAGGACGTTAATGGGTAACAGGCATTTTGGCGCCACAAGAAAAAGTCTAATGCCCCGTACACGCGGTCGGATTGTATGACAGAAAATGTTCGATGGGAGATTTTTGTTGGTAATTCCGACCGTGTGTAGGCTCCATCGCACATTTTCCATCGGAATTTCAGTCACATACAATTGGAGATCCGGATCTCCAATTTTCTGACAACAAAATCCGTTGTCATAAATTCCGATCATGTGTACACAATTCCGACGCACAAAGTTCCACGCATGCTCGGAATCAAGCAGAAGAGCCGCATTGGCTATTGAACTTCATTTTTCTTGGCTCATCATACGTGTTGTACGTCACCATGTTCTTGACGTTCTGAATTTCCAACAAGATTTGTGTGACCATGTGTATGCAAGACAAGTTTGAGCCAACATCCGTCGGAAAAAATCCATGGATTTTGTTGTCGGAATGTCCGATCGTGTGTACTGGGAATAAGTCTCCTACTCCTACAGCTACTACTCCTTTCAGCAGAACAGTTATTTTTACTCTCCCCAGGCATCTACTTCCAAACCAAGGCCTTGAACCTCCTTTAGTTGCAAGCACTGGACTTCCAAGTCCACCAAGCCTTCCAAAAAGCCTTCCTCCCAACTGAAGTGGTGCCCCTATTCTTTTGAGTGGGGGTACATAATTTGGTGTTTGTACCAGTATGGGTCCAAGGTGTCCCAGACCTCCTGAGTCTGACCAAAAGAACACAGATTTAATGACCACCTTGCACCAATTTTAGACACAAGGAACGGTTGTTCCAGTTCATTTGGAAAAATGGTTTCAAGGTTTCTATTCAACCCTATTCACAGTCCCAAAACCAAATGGGGGCATCCGCCCAATACTGAGGTTAAAATCCCTATTGCAGATAGCAGATTGTCTACCACAATTCTGCATGAAATCAACAAGATCTAGATGGACTTTATTGAACCTGATTTAACTATGTAAGATCTGTCATTGCTTCTCTTAGCCAAGGGGACTTTCTGGCATCAGTAGAAATACAAAGTGCCTATACAGTGGTGTGAAAAAGTGTTTGCCCCCTTCCTCATTTCCTGTTCCTTTGCATGTTTGTCACACTTAAGTGTTTCGGAACATCAAACCAATTTAAACAATAGTCAAGGACAACACAAGTAAACACAAAATGCAATTTGTAAATGAAGGTGTTTATTATTAAAGGTGAAAAAAAATCCAAACCATCATGGCCCTGTGTGAAAAAGTGATTGCCCCCTAAACCTAATAACTGGTTGGGCCACCCTTAGCAGCAACAACTGCAACCAAGCGTTTGCGATAACGTGCAATGAGGCTTTTACAGCGTCCTGGAGTAATTTTTGCCCACTCATCTTTGCAGAATTGTCCTAATTCAGTTACATTAGAGGGTTTTCGAGCATGAACTGCCTTTTTAAGGTCATACCACAACATCTCAATAGGATTCAGGTCAGGACTTTGGCTAGGCCACTCCAAAGTCTTCATTTTGTTTTTCTTCAGCCATTCGGTGGTGGACTTGCTGGTGTGTTTAGGATCATTGTCCTGCTGCAGAACCCAAGTTCGTTTCAGCTTGAGTACACGAACAGATGGTCGGACATTCTCCTTCAGGATCTCTTGGTAGACAGCAGAATTCATAGTTCCTTTTATCACGGCAAGTCTTCCAGGTCCTGAAGCAGCAAAACAGCCCCAGACCATCACACTACCACCACCATATTTTACTGTTGGTATAATGTTCTTTTTATGAAATGCAGTGTTCCTTCTACGCCAGATATACTTGGACACACACCTTCCAAAGAGTTCCACTTTTGTCTCATCGGTCCACAGAATGTTGTCCCAAAAGTCTTGGGGATCATCAAGATGTGTTGTGGAGAAATTGAGATGAGCTTTGATGTTCTTTTTGCTCAGCAGTGGTTTTCTCCTTGGAACTCTGCCATGCAGGCCATTTTTGCCCAGTCTTTTCCTGATGGTGGAGGCATGAACGCTGACCTTAACTGAGGCAAGTGAGGCCTGCAGTTCCTTGGACGTTGTTGTGGGGTCTTTTGTGACCTCTTGGATGAGTCATCGCTGCGCTCTTGGGGTAATTTTGGGCGGCCGGCCACTCCTGGGAAGGTTCACCACTGTTCCATGTCTTCGCCATTTGTGGATAATGGCTCTCACTGTGGTTCGCTGGATTCCCAAAGCTTTGGAAATGGCTTTATAACCCTTTCCAGACTGATAGATCTCAATTACTTTCTTTCTCAATTGTTCCTGAATTTCTTTGGGTCTCGGCATGATGAGTAGCTTTTAAGGATCTTCTGGTGGACCTTACTGTGTCAAGCAGCTCCTATTTAAGTGATGCCTTGATTGTGAACAGGTATGGCAATAATCAGGCCTGGGTGTGGCTATAGAAATTGAACTCAGGTGTGGACAACCACAGTTATAGTATATTTTAACAAGGGGGGCAATCACTTTTTCACACAGGGCCATGATGGTTTGGATTTTTTTTCACCTTTAATAATAAACACCTTCATTTACAAATTGCATTTTGTGTTTACTTGTGTTGTCCTTGACTATTGTTTAAATTGGTTTGATGTTCCGAAACACTTAAAGCGGAGGTCCACCCTAAAATGGACCTCCGCTCATCGGAATCCCCCCCCCCTCCGGCGCCACAATCGGCACCTTTCAGGGGGGAGGGGGGTGCAGTTACCTGGATAATCCAGGTAACTGCACCCACTTCCGGGCTAGCTCTCTGTGGAACGAGCGTAGGTTACGCCCCCGTTCCGCAAGCGCCCGCCCCCTTCAGCAAGTGCCCCGCTGCCTGCTGGGAAACACACAGCTCCCAGAGGCAGCGGGGACCGTCCGGATTGCGCCGCGCGGCTCGCGCATGCGCAGTAGGGAACCGGGAAATGAAGCCGAAAGGCTCCATTTCCTGATTCCCATACCCAAGATGGCGGCGGGACCCAGCAGCCGAGCGAGCGATCGGCTTCGGGTGCCGACATCGCGGGCGCGCTGGACAGGTAAGTGTCACTATTTAAAAGTCAGCAGCTGCAGTATTTGTAGCTGCTGGCTTTTAAAAAAAAAAAAAAAAACGCGGAGTCCCGGTGGACTCCCGCTTTAAGTGTGATAAACATGCAAAGGAACAGGAAATGAGGAAGGGGGCAAACACTTTTTCACACCACTGTATGTACATCCCATCTTCCCCTCACATCAATGCTTTCTGCAGTTTGCTGTGGGAGGCCAACACTTCCAATTTGCAAAACTATCATTTGGTTCTCCTCTGAACACCGAGTGTTCATAAAAGAACTTGCCCCGCATCTGGCCATATAGTATATTGTAGGTAGTTTAATGGATTCTTTTTTCAATAGGAGATGATATAGATGGTTCAGAAAAAAGTAATATAGTTTAAATTCTGCTGCCTGTTCTCCTCTGTCTTAATTACACTGATCGCACAGAGACAGATTTTGTTTAAGATTTAAAAGAGGAGTGTGAAATACGAAAAAACAAACAAACACATATACTCACCTAAGTGAATTCAGCAATGGTGGATGCTGCATCTGTTCCCTGCTGCCTCTAAGAACTGAGTGATCAAAGATTGCTTATGGCTCAGTTCTCAGTCTTCAGTGAGCAGGGAGCAGATAATTGTGAGTCACTGGCTCTCTGCACTGCTCCTTCACCGATTACTGGAGCACCGGCTGTGGAGGGGACAGGAGCGGCTGACTCAGGCTCTAACCAGTGCACTGAAAGCATGAGCCAGCTGTCATTCAGGCATCTGGGTGGACATTAAACTTGTGATCTCTTCAGAGTCTGGACTTGCTGAATATGGTTGTTAGGAGTGCAAAAGGAAGTGTATTCCTGTAATCCCCAGGAGAAGCAGGGCCAAGAGAGTTTTGGCTTTACTTCTCATTTAAAGTGTAATGGCACATTTGTCCTGTGCTCTGTCCAATGAGATATCATTGATTAGATCACCCAGCTGTTTGTCAGAAATCTTCCTGATTGAGCCCAGTCCATAGCTTTAATTTGTATGGAGTATAAGCTTCTACTCGAGTCTATAGGAGTAGGGGGAAGAGGGTGATCTTAAATAAGTTCATCAAAGGTGTAGCTGGAGCTGCATATGTCATAGTCTTACATAAACATAACTCAGGGCTGGGAAAAGAGGCGGGCTGGAGTGGCAGTTGCCCTGGGCACTGTGGTATTATGTGCACCACAAGGAAATTAGAGGGGAAGGGATTTGTGTTGTAATGGGGAATTTGGGGGCAGCAGGCAGTAACAATTGTTCTAGGAGGGGAAATTTGGGGGCGTGTGTGGTAGGAGTGGTGATTTAGGGGGACCTGTGTTGGGAGGGGGATGGGAGAAGAGCATTTGTGCTAGGAGGGGGGATTGGGGGGTTTTGGGCTAGAAGTGGTTATATGGTAAGAGGGGGGAATTGTTCTAGGAAAGGATTTTTTTTTGGGGGGGGGTGATTTGTGCTAATAGGGATAATGTGTGTGTGGAGAGGGATTTGTGCTAGGGGAGGATAATTTGGAGATTGGGGGGGCTTAAGAGTGGGGGAGAGGATGTGTACTTGGAGGGGTAATTTAAGTAGTAGAAGTTTTATGCTAAGAGGTTTTTTTTTTTTTACTGGGGGGGTGCAATTGTTCTGTGGGGATAGGGTGGCAAAGATTTGTTTTGGGGGGGGGGAGATTTCAGCAGGGGGAGAATTTGTACTTGGAGGGGGGATTTATGCTTAGGGGTAATCAGGCAGGCTAGTGCTCAATTTTTTTGGGGGGGAGGGGGGATTTTTGCTGACATGCATGTTTGGCCTGGGCTCTAGATGCCTTTGTCCCGGCACTGATATAACTGTTATGCCCTGTACACGTGATCGGACTTTCCGACCGAAAATGTGCGATCGGAGCTTGTTGTCGGAAATTCTGACCATGTGTAGGCTCCATCTGACTTTTTGAGAGCGGGATCTAAAATTTTCCGACAACAAAATCCGTTTGTGTAAATTCTGATCGCGTGTAGACAATGCCGATGCACCAAGTTCCACGCATGCTCAGAATCAAGCAGAAGAGCCACATGGCTATTGAACTTAATTTTTCCTCATTTCTCGTCGTACTTGTTGTACTTCAACGCGTTCTTGTCGTTCGGAATTTCCGACCAACTTTGTGTGACTGTGTGTATGCAAGACAGGTTTGAGCCAACATGCGTCTGAAAAAATCTGATGGATTTTGTTGTCGGAATGTCCGATCGTGTGTACACTGCACTAGAGAAGCACCAGCTATACATGTGTAAATTCTGAAAGGGTGATAGTAAGTAAGTCCTGTTGCTGTTTTCAGTCTTGACAGGGGATGAATCCTGAAGGAGCAGTGTACAAATACTGTATACAACTAAATATGTAAGCGCATTTCTGACCACTTGAAATAGCAAGCTGAACAGAGAACAATATTCACTGTGTAATATCGTTACCTTTTCTGCTCTGTTATGTACCGTAGTTTAAAAGTGCTTCCCTCAATATTTTGTTTGGTCACTCGTTCCATTTACTCCTCCGTGCATGGTATCTCCCATCCCTTTCATAATGCCACATGCTTGCTCTCAATCCTCCTGTGTGGTAAAGTTTATAGTTGTTATCTATCTATCTATCATTTAAAAATAAATTTGTATCCCTTGAATAAAATTTGCTTTTTTTTTTAACCTTTTTAATTTTACTGTAAATTAATTTCACTAATAAACCTTACTTTGGGTTTTATGCAGATGAAAGATGATGATATGCCAAAACTATGAGAAACGGCATAGTGCAGGAAACATGAGCATGGGCACCTGACATCATCATACATTATAGGAAGGAGATACTCCACCCAAAAAGCTGAAATAACTTGAGGGAGTTGTATCCTGTACAGTCATATGCTTGCCAGTCTGTATTCAAGGTCAGAATACGGCCACTGGCTCTTTAGTTACAGGCCTATAAAGCATTCCAATAGCAACATTTCTGAACTAATAGAGAAATATGTAACTATTATTTTCTAAATGTATTCTAGTTTCACTGATGGCTCACTGAATCCTATATTAGCTTTAATTATAGTATTTATTTTAACAAAATAAAGTTAAAATCCCCCCCAAAAAAACTAGAAAAATCTATAGTCCGCAAAGCTGGCCAACCATGAGTCATTTTTTTCGTACACCCAGCTGGTTCAATGAAGAAAATGAGCTGATTTTCCTATCCGCACACTCGAGGTGGATGGGGGAACTCCTCCTGCTGTGATATTGTATTCTGACAGTGGGGCACGGCAGAATTTGAATCCATATATGTCTGACATAACTGCCCCAACCTAGGTAGCAGTACATAAATCCTTGTTTACTGATTAACAACTTCATGAAAGATGGCTGCACACATCCTGACCCTGATGCGAATTAAAATATAAGTAGACACTAACCCTAGATAACTTTTGTTATTTTCTCCATCTGGTCTGTTAGATAACAATAAATTGAAACTTTTTTTTTTTTTATCTATTCATGCTGAATGATATCTTGTGAGCTAATACATACATTCCCGTGCGTTCTGCTTTGGCTACAGTCTTATTAGTTACACGATTCCCAGTTTTCACTATGATCTACTGTGACTTACCAAACACTTCCCTTCTATGTTTTAGAGGAGAATAGAAAATGAGGTGCTCTGTAATCCAAACTAATTTCCTGTCTTAGTGTCACAACACTGTACCTCCATAGATAAAATAAGGTAAGTGAGCATTGTCACCATAGGGCATGAACCTTTTTACGGGTACAATCACTAGATATACATAAAGGAATAAAAGAAAGAAAATAGAAAACTAACACAGCCTAAACATCTGAGGAATGGTGAAGTGTAACATATTACATTTTTCTTGGGTTTAGATATGCTTTGTGCATTTTCTTTGATGATTTTGTAAAGGCTTTTCTTACTGATCTTCAATAGATGTGACTAAATATTGATCTTCAGCTCACCAGTGATTATATTGTGAATGTCTTAAGCCCACTTGCTTGGCAATAGGGACCCTCTTAGGGAGTGATTCTTTTCTTGGGATATTCAGAATGATTGCTGCAAGTCACTTTCGTTAAGGTATTTGTAGTTATTTTACACTTGGAAGGAGGGTGAGGGAAGTAAAGGGTGCCTGTAGGTTTTCTACTAAATATACAGTCCTTGGTATTTTGGAAATCTTTCCAAATTTTGGGTCCCTCTCTCACATGGCTATGCTAACTGGTCTTAAAATTCAATGCAGGACAGCTTGGAACGGTTCCTGTGTTAATTTTCTGTTCAGTCAGTCAGTTAGTCAGTCAGTCAGTCAGTCAGTCAGTCAGCAACTCCATTGTGTAGGACAACCACAGTCTCCTTCCTCTAAGCCCAAGTAGAACTCCATGACAGCCAATATCTTCAAGGGTTCCTCCCAGGCGGGAAGATCCTTGCAGCACTTCAAATTATTAGACCTGAAGACCTAGGAACAAATCAGATGATACACTTGCATCCACAAAGAGAAAAAGCCCAGGAGGTAGAACCATGTGCCGAGAAGAGTCAGATAATATTATTTCTCCAAGCATGAACCAGAAGGCCCCCCATGCCTGCTGACTGTCCAAATATTAAATATCCTTAATAAAGAATGATATTTCTAGCACACTCTGATGTAGCCAGCTTACACGGCAAATGACTGAGCTAATACACTCAATACTTAGAGAACACTAACAGACACATAGCTAAACCTAAGATCTGTGATTCCTGTAGAATTATCAAATCTACAAAAAAAAAGGAGTTTGAAAAAATACTACATCCCTACATTACCATTTGGTAATTTAAATACGAAATTCCAGTCTGGATTGCTTACAGGAAGTGGGTTGAGCTGGGTTGGGCTGCCTGGAATGAACCTATTGCAGCAGGAACTGCTTTTTTAGGTGTTGTATATATATGTTGTATATATATTTTTATTATTATTATTTATCTGTAATTCTGCTTCATTGTATGATACATTGAGTTGTTGACATCCAGACAAGTTACTTTTCTGGGTTTCCTTACAATTGACTTAGCAAAATGTAAGGGGGGAACACATTTTTTCTTCTCCCTTTGTTTTGTCACTAATATTTGGGCTCATAGACCCATATAGTATCACTTAGCGCTACACTTTATATATTACTTTTACTTACAATGACTTAGCAAAATGTAGTTTGGTACACCTTAAGAGCAGCAAATAGGATTTTTTCTCAACATACACTGGTGTGAACAGAAATATATATTTTGTCCATGCATTTTGCTGCATTAAAAAGTACAGCAAAATGCATTTACTACTCAATCATTTAATCGCATATGAAGAAACAATGTGCTATATTGACTAAATATTTTAATTATTATTTTGTTAAAAGCCAGAGAAAAAAATCTGTAAGTGGGCTTGTAGATTCTAATAAAGGTTCATTGGCTGACTTTGTAATTGTCCTTTCCAATCCCACAAGTACAATTACAGAGACAAAGGACAGGCACAGAGGATTTCCTGCTTCTCCCATGGGTATATAATACTTTCAGTTTAAAGAGAGATGGAATTTTAGAATTCTTGGTCAAGAAAAAAGGTTCAGTTTAGGCATGGCCGTTTGAACACTGATTCTTTATTTCTCCACATTTTAAACAATTTCAAACAAAATTAACTTCTGGGTTGAAAAACGAAGGGGAAATGTTTTCCTGGAAGAAAACACTCAGCGTAGTTACCGTACATTTATGCAAACAGCTCTAACCGCACTTTGGTAAAATGGTTTGATAACTGTAAAAATAGAAATGTGATATCCAACCCTTCTTTCTACATTGAGAGAGGAGGAAGTGTTCTTCTTGGAGCGAAGGTTTTCTCCTCTGAAGAACGTGATCATCTTATTCATTTTTCTCTGTAATTTGTACCCTGACAATTGTTTGTTTTTAGAATCTGAGATTTTTTTCTCCCTTTTTTCCAATTAAACTGAAGAGCCAAAATTAAAAAGCGCACACAGCTCTCTCAGAGGGAAGTTGTAATTGCAAATGTTGGCTTTTTTTTTGCCACTGCGAGACAGGATGGTTGGATTTAATTTAAAATGATTAATGAGATTTTCTCAGACTCCCTGCCTTCAGCATCACTGCAGTATGTCAGAACAACAACTTGAAATAACCGGACGCCACTCTGTCGCCCAAAACAGTGCTCTCGGAGAAAAATAAACTGCCTAACTGATGCCAGGTACATCTCAGTAGCATTGTCTCAGTGCTGTTGACAGTTTATGTCAATAGGCCTCACTGTGTCTAACCTTTGATTGGCATTTAATGCAGTGCACTTATTGCTTGGAATTAAGTGCCCTGCATTGATATTTAAAGGATCTGTAGCCTTATAACAAAGGTTATTTTATATGAAAGATCTTTTTATAGCATATAAAGATTTTCTTTTTTGCTGGTGTGATTGTGTTGTTTAACAAAAAAAATGCAAATGAGCTTTCTATAGAAGGTAACTTTGATATACATAGTATAATGTCAATTCTCCAGTGGCTATACAATAATTTGGAATATTATTTGAGTTTTGAACCCCACAGTAAACGTAAAACTGACATTATGAACACTAAAGTGCGTGTTGTCAATTTTTTTCCTTTTTTAGTGTAGGGAGTATAGAGTACTCCCTACTTAGTATAGAGTAAGGCACTGTTTGAATTGGTTTTGAACTGCGTATGGGCAGTCTGAATGAACCAAGTTGATTGATCGATCAATTTGGGTACAACCAGCATGCCTGGTTTTCCCTGCGATTATCACTAGCAACTGCTATAGCCACTAGCAGTAAGCACTGTCTTCTTCCAGTGGGGACGGCCTCCCTTTCCCCACCGCTGGGAGAAGACAATGGCCCAACAAAAAAAATCCCGCATGAACACTGTCTGTTTTGACAGGGTAATCGAAAGAATTTCTCTTTGAATGACTGGCCTAAGGAAGGGTTAGAACTTTTATCAAGCTTTTATTTCTGCCTGTGTCCCCTCTGGGAAAATGTACCCCTCTAATTGTCCTGGTGACTATTGTTTCCTAAAGGCTGAGACACACGGGCCGCATCTCAGACAGTATCAGCTGGTTCAGCAGAAACTGGGTGACATTAGGCCCATTTGTTCAGCAGCCTGTCTGACAGAAGCCGGTCTAATGCTGCGTACACACAATTGGAAATTCGGCCAGCAAAAGGTCGATGAGAGCTTTTGGTCAGAAAATGCAATCTTGTGTATGCTCCGTCAGACTTTTGCTGGCCGAATTTCAGGCAGCAAAATATTGAGAGCATGCTCTAATTTTTTCGGTCGGAAAAAGTTCCTATCCGAAAATGCGTTGTGCGTATGCAATACCGATGCACAAAAACTCACGCATGTTCAGATTCAACTACGAGAGAGAAGCTATTGGCTACCGACTATTGAACTTCCCTTTTTTAGTCCCGTAATACGTGTTGTATGTCACCGCGTTCTTGATGCTCGGAATTAGGCGTGACCGTGTGTATGCAAGACAGCTTGAGCTAAATCCCGTTGGGATTCCGTCTGATCAGGAATTAGGAATCTGATCAGCGCCTGCAGCCAATGGCTGAGAGTGCTGATCACTGTGTTCTGGGGAGGGGGAGGGGCAGTCCCCCTGTCTGAGCACAATAGCTCAGCAGAGAGAATATTGTACTAACATTGCTTGTGTTAGTACAGTGATGTGTCAGGTTTTTTTTTATCCGTTCAGCCCACGAGCCAAAAAAACACCCCATATGTACCTGGCATTAGGCAGGAGGTGAAAATTCAAGTTGTTAACAAGAGGTGATGAAAATTTTTCCAATGGAGACATTGTTTCTGTGACAACTCTTTATGATCACTTTCGGAGATTTCCTTTCAGTTCCTGTGGCATCTCCAGGACAGGAATTAAAGGGACAGACACACTCGTCTCTACTCTATGTAAAACTTAAAGCGGACCTTCAGACATTTTTTTCATCCTTCCATCTATTAAATCTTCTGCCCTTGTTTTAACTTTGGATGGTAAAACATTTTTTTTTTTTGCCAGTAAATACCTTAAACAGCCCACTTCCTCTATCTTGTCTGATAATTAGCCTAGGTCAGTGATAGTGAACCTGGGCACTCACATTTCCCATGATGCTCAGCTAAACTGCAAAGTGCATGAGCACCATGGGAAATGTAGTTCCAAAACATCTTGGGTGCCCAGGTTCGCCATCACTGGCCTAGGCTAATGACATCATGCACATCTCTCTCTCTCATTCTTGTGAGAGTTTGTCAGCAAGGGGGGATGGGGGGGCAGGAGAGTGGAGAAGGAATGAGTCATAGGAGAGCCAAGGAGAGCTGTAGAGCTTGAAGGGGCTGGGTGAGGGTGGAGATACAAGGAGACTGCAGAGATCCTTGTGTATTCATGGAGAGAGGATAAATGTGAAGGCAAGCAGTGGTGTGAGTGTGTGTCTGTTTCTCTGTATGTGTGTGTGTGTGTGTGTGTATTTATGTGTATGTGTGTGTGGGTGCCTCTGTGTGTCTGTGTAAATCCAGGAAATAACAAGGCAGCAGCTTCAGCTGTCCACAGTTAAAATGGCTGCAGTCAGACTTAGTGGAGGGAGATTTCTGCAGCATATTTGGAAAGTACAGAATCACAGTATATATAGTATAAAATAATATGCAAAGTGGTTTTACATACACTTTAAATATAACAATTGTGCTAAAAAAAATGTATGTTTCAGAAATTAATTGAGTTGAAAGTGGTGTTTAATAAATAAACATATTTCTTTCACAAAAATGTGTACAAAATTGAAAATGAACAACCAGCTCTTACGGCAAATCCAGCTGAGTTTGAGCCAATGAATATCTTCTTTCCCTGGTTAAACAATAATTTTTAAGTGAAAGATTTTTTTAAACATTGAAATCTATGACCAGTTGTTTGAAGTCATTAAAGCGGGAGTCCCCCGGTAAAATAGTGACACTTACCTGTCCAGCGCGCCCGCGATGTCGGCACCCGAAGCCGATCTCTAGGTCGCCTGTCGGGTCCTGCCGCCGCCATCTTGGGTATGGGAATCAGGAAATGGAGCCTTTCGGCTTCATTTCCCGGTTCCCTACTGCGCATGCGGTAAGTTACGCCCCTTTCCGCAGAGAGCTATCCCGGAAGTGGGTGCAGTTACCTGGATTATCCAGGTAACTGCACCCCCCTCCCCCCTGAAAGGTGCCGATTGTGGCACCGGAGGGGGGGAGGGTTCCGATGAGCGGAAGGTCCACTTTAGGGTGGACCTCCGCTTTAAATGTATGACCAGCATGAAGGTTCTTTCTTGTAATTCTCTTCTCACAGCTCTCATAACTTTTTAAGTTTCAGTTCTGAAGTCAGCTATTTGAGCTTCTGTAGAAGGACCATTGGAGAATGATTCCATGGTAAAGTAGGCAATATATACTCAGTTTTAGTTGTGTTATGTTGTTGCGTTATGTTTTAGCTTGAATATATGTAATCTTTAAACAATAGATAAAGCAACATATAGAAATAGAGATTTAAACCACTTACGGGTTGCCCGCCATCATAAATACAGCAGCACTTTAACCACTTGCTTACTGGGCACTTAAACCCCCCTCAGTCCCAGACCAATTTTCAGCTTTCAGCGCTGATGCACTTTGAATGACAATTGCGCAGGCATACAACACTTTACCCAAATGAAATTTTTATCATTTTTTTCCCACAAATAGAGCTTTCTTTTGGTGGTATTTAGTTACAGCTCGGAGTTTTATTTTTTGCTAAACAAACAAAAAAAGATGCAAAAAAAAAAAATCATGTTTAATAGTTTGTTATAAAATTTTGCAAAGGGGTCATTTTTCTCCTTCATTGAAGTGCGCTGATTAGGCGGCACTGATAGGCTGCACTGGTGGGCACTGATGGGCTGCATTGGTGGGCACTGATAGGCTGCATTGGTGGGCACTGATAGGCTGCACTGGTGGGCACTGATAGGCATAGTTAAGGCGGCACTAATAGGCACAGATAAGGCGGCACCGATGGGCACAGATAAGGCGGCACTGATGGGCAAAGATGGGCACAGATGGGTGGCACGGATGGGTGGCACGGATGGGTGGCACGGATGGGCACTGATAGGTACCACTGATAGATGGGACTGATGGGCACTGATAGGTGGCACTGATAGGTGGCTCTGATAGGTGGCACTTCTGGGCACTGATGGGCGGCACTGCTGGGCACTGGCAGATGACACTGATGGGCACGGATAAGTGGCACTGGGGTGCAGCACCTTTGAGGCAGATTGTGGGCACTGCTGGGTGGCACTGCTGGGTGGCACTGCTGGGTGGCACTGTGGGTGGCACTGTGGGTACTGCTGGGTGGCACTGTGGGCACTGCTGGGTGGCACTGACGGGGGCACTTACTTTTTAAACATTTGGCACTGCAGGGGGCAGGTGGGCACTGGCAGGGGGCAGGTGGGCACTAGCAGGGCTGGCCGTGATCGGGACTGATGTCCCGATCACGGCCGCCGGTGATCGGCTTTTTTTTTTCTCCTTGCACTGTCAGCGCGAGGAGGAATAATAGCCGATTACCGGCTCCGTTATATCACATGATCAGCTGTCATTGGCTGACAGCTGATCACGTGATAAGGGGTCGGGATCGACCCCTTGCACGGATCGGTGATCAGGCGAGTCTCATGGACTCGCCGATCACAGAGCGCGCCGCGCGCGCCCGCCAGGGGGCGCGCAGGCCGCTCGTGCACGGGACGACGTCAATAGATGTAGTCCCGGCAAAGGAGATCCGCGCTGTAGCCGTCATTTGGCTATAGCGCTGATCTCAAGTGGTTAAAGAAGAATATCGTTGTTATGGCAGCAGCTAGCTGCCATAATCCCGGTATCCTCTTCTTCAGCTGACGGTCCTCTTTCAGTTAAAAGTGGTCTCTGTGGCAGAGTCACCACAAGATTACTTTTATCGGTGGCGGGAGAGGGCCCCTCTTGCATTTTAGTGTAAATATGAAATCTGAGGTCTTTTTGACCCCAGATCTCATATTTAAGAGGTCCTGTCATGCTTTTTTCTATTACAAGTGTAGCGGCCATAACCTTTTGTAGGGCGGCCTTAACTTATTGAGCTTACTGGTTGAAGTAACTGATCAATTCACTCTATTCTTATTATTATCAGTTATGTATTCCTTTGTCTAGTCCCTATAGTTCAGCTAATCTATCAATTACGCCAAGCACATGTTATTGTTAATACCACAATGCTATCACCCTTGGCTATGAAATCAATACACGTTTAAGGTCAATTAAATCTCATTTATTTCCCAAGGAAATAATACAGCGTGCATAAGGTATTAATAGGAGTTACAATAATACATAGCATACAATCAAAGTATAATATACGCCATACTTATCTGACCTTCGCAGCCACACCTCATGATGGAATAAAGAGGGACAGAGGAAGACCTCATGGTTGCGAACCTTTTTGTTAAACATACCTCAGCCATACCACACCCTACTGCCAGTCCCATTTGGTTTGGACCAATCAGTGTTCACATGACAGCCCTCCTAATATTGCCATACTTGGCTTTGTGGCCAGTCCCATCTGATGTGCCCTGGGCCATCTTTGTCATCAATCTCTTTGAAGCTTGTGTGCACCAGTTGGGCTGAAGGTAACTCCTTTGATATGCAGATTCTGCCACATTCCTCTACACATTCTAAACATGTGTCATGCAAACATCAACATGGCTGAGTTCGGCTGTACCAACAAATGCTGTAGAACCTTAGATATATAACGTTACTTCTTATTCACTTCCAACATATGCCGCTTTGCGCCTAACAGGCGCATACCACCCTTCTTTAGACACGGCTCCTTCTGAACAATCCATAACTGTCTCAACGTGTGTGGCTCCCCAACATGTGCTTCCGAACCAGTACCTGTAGCACAGTCCTTAGCTCGTGTAACGCCTGGTTGTTTTCAACGAGCGCTCCAGAGACATCTCTCATGGAACAGTACACAATTGTCTTACCACGCTGTGTTTTCAACGTGTGCCGAAGCAGGTCCTATGGAGCAGTCCATAATTGTTTTACCATGTGATGTCTCCCAACACGTGCCGCTTTGCCACTGAGTGACACACCTCCACCATTCTTCAGCGACAGCTTCCATGTCACCATTCTGTATCTTGGGTATCTTCAGGACGGCAGTACAGGCAAGGGGTGCCCATTCATTCACCATTCACCAGCACCCATTCAGAGCAACCTATCGCCCAGCTTTCAGACCCTGAGTCTTGAGGAGGGCCTTTCTTGCCCATATTACTAGCCTACAATACCCATAGGTCACACTATACCACTAACATCAATCACCATATGTATTATGCACCCCACTCCCAGCCTCCTATAACCTTTTACCCTAATTACGGGTCGGGATTAGGCAGGCTTGCTCGCAGCGGCGTTGCAGGGCTCTGACTTGGCAGCAACGTCTCCAATTTGTACACAGAGAGCTCACCGTCAAATCATCCCTCAACTTGCATAGACAAATGGGAGACCCTTCTAGATAAATATCGCTTAACTACACATATAAGTTTACAACAATTACCAAACCCACACAATTCCACCCCTGTGCCTGGATTTCAGAGATCATGCCCATTGTGTACCATGCACCTCTACCTACGGTTAGGTTCAAGGAACCCTCGAGTCCCATGACTAACACTACACCGGTATTCTTTAGGACAAAGAAACAACAACTCGCCTATGTCCTAAATAATACCTGGGTGCCTTCTTCCCAGCAATGACCTCTCCATCCAGAATACAGAGAGAAATAACTTCCCAACATTACTCGTTCATCCCCATGTATTGATCTGGCCTATAAAGGACATCATGGTCATGCTTCCGACAAAGGGAAATATCAACCTGCCTCCAGCGTTCATCTTCTTTGATCACATGTGTGATATAGCCTCAAATGCAACAAGATAGAGTCCCCAGTCAGTAAGCCCATTGATGCCACCAAATATACAGACCAAGTCTGCACTTCTGTATATGAGAACATACAGCATAACACCTTTCACAATCCAACTTAGTACCACCCATACAGGCATTCGACCGCTATTTTGGATTAGTGTAAGCAACGTGTTTTGGCAAAATCTTACTGAGCGGTGACGCTAACTCATCAGGCCACTGCCCCTCATACAGAGACAGTACAATCAGCTTGATGTTGGCTGATATTTCCACCTGCCACAGAGTGCGCGCCAGAGCCAATGACAGGTTTCTGTCCTCCCTACCAACCTCTCAACATGGTTGACAAAATCCGGAGCCACTCTAACCTGAGTGTTTCTGTGATTTCATTGAATGTTATCAAGGATACCACCAATCTCCCGGGGTAACAAAGTCACGCTCCTTCTCTGAAGCTATGGCTGTGAGTTTGTTCCTCAGGAGGCTGATGTCCCCTCCATTAACAACACCCATCCCAGCTATTGTTCCCCCCCAATATAGTGCTGAATACATCCCTCCTCTTTCGGGTTACTCCTCAGAAATAAGCATCCTGCATGGACCTCATTCTCATCTCTGGGAGTAAGTCACTGGTACAATAACCGCACCTGATTCAGTGTATACTCAGCACATATAGGGTGATAGGTTTTTGTCAACCACCATGAGATGTTGCAGCACCATGTGGTGAAGTCCTACGGTACCCTGGTAGCCAGCGTTTGTTCCCTTTATTTTAACGGAGCATGCTCCTGTGTGTATTTACTGGCATTATCTGTGCAGGGTTTCAACCTCTCAGGTGAGACACCAACCGGGCGTATCTTCCTCATGTCTAGTTCTGGTGCCCCGCATGTCCTGTAACCGAAAGCTTCTCTCTAGGACCGCTAGGATTGAGACACCACCCCTACGAGGAAGTCTTCCCCCCCATTGATGTGTCACCTGGCACCCTTTAGTCTGATCCACAGCTACCTTATTATGCATAAGCGCCAGTATGCCTCCTGGGTACCTGCACCATATTAACTCCGTTACACCAATACATGTAATACATTAAAACCTTTCTTCTTTCAATTCCTCCTTCCAACAAAAAAACACATATTTTAAATTTTCATGTTTTGACGGATTGGATGTGTCATAACTCTTCCCCAACCTCCAACCCATTGCACATGTATAAATAACATGTTTGCATTCATCAGGAGAGACTTCAGCAAAAATATTTCACAAGTTCTCTTGCTAGGCACAGTCTTTCAGATTCAGCATTAGCACCCAATTGTCCATACGAAAAAAACAGGTATTAATCTGAATCTTTCAGTTTTCCTTCTCTCCTGATGTTTATCGGAACTAATTTGTGGTATGGTGTGGCACAGACAAACTGCCAACCAGATGATCATCTGTCATCCATGTTCCAGAAGCCTCTCCAATTCTCGCTCCACTTGGATTCTGGAAATGAAAAACAAGAGCAGTATCAAATTCTTATCCACAATATCTGATCGCTTACCATGTTTACTTATAGTTCCCTCCTTGGAGCTCAGGACCTCAGTATTCCTGGCTTCTGCAACTCTGACCAAACTATCCAAACAACCATGACCTCTTTAGGCTACACCCACTGTAAAATGGATCCCCATGGTATGATCAAAAAAACGTTTAACTGAACGTCAGTGTTGCTTCTCAAAAACTTCAAATTTTACAAACTAAAAAAAAACAATGCATCTATCTGTATCTTTACGATGTATGCACTACCCCTTTTCAGGTGACTGGTTCTAACTGAGGGCATTGTCAATTCCCCCCCTTTCAGGTGGATTAGACCTACTACTTTTCCACCTGAATAAAAATATAACTAACATAGAGGACTAAATCAATATCAACAAAAAAAAAATTTTTAGAAGAAAAAAATAAATAAAAATAAAATAAAAAATAAAAAATAAAATAAAATAAAAAAAAATAAATAAAAATGAAAATAAAAATAAAATTTTTTTTAAAAAAAAAATTAAAAATCTGGCCATGATCACACAAATAACATGACAAGACAACCATCATAAAACAATGACAAACACTCAACTTTTAGTTAACAACATCCATGGACTTTTCTCCTGCAAAGAGTGCTTATTCCAATCTGAAATACAATTAGTTAATGGGGAAAACGAAAAACAAAACAAAGCATATGTATCATCACAACATTTTAGCTTCATTTGTAACTCTTTTTAGTACTATTATTTTTCATTGTTTGCAAACAATTACTAACTAATGAGCTCATGGTACCATGTGATAATCGATTATGCATTTACAATAACCTAACCCCTGTTCTGTTATATTTTACCACTGTTGTTACTTTGAGAGACCTGCAAACAAATGCAAATGTCCGTATACGAATCAGTTTAACTTCTTCCTGGTCTCTGGAAAAAGGAACACACAAGTGATTACACACAATTCTTATGTTAATCAGCAGTATTGGATACTCAGGAAAAGTTTACAAAGACTGACAATAAGAGAAGAGTAAAGAAACACAAGATAAAAAAAAACTCATAACAGAAACATCTTTTAGCCACACAAAAGAAAAACCACAATACCAATTCAGGGGTTTATCCCTAAAAGTACAAAACAAAAAAAAAATGTATATCTATATCCAGGTCCTCTATCATATTCTGAACTTGAAACTTACATCAAACCTTTTTCATAGCCGGGAAACATTGACCAGAATATTCTTACCATGCTTGCAGCTCACTAAGTTCTGCTAACATTGTTTTCCCCAGTGCTATATTTGAGTAACCATGCGTCTATCTCCATTTTGACTCTACACAACTGTCCTACATATTGCTTTTTAGTTTCTAGACCCCGCATTTGCGTTTTACACGGGAAATGGGTTTGATTACTATTGGTTCCGTGCTGTGGATGGCTACCCCACCTGGCTGAATAACACACACGAAGCCTTGGGGTCGTTTTCGGGTATAATTTCCTTTCGATATCATTATTCGCCGCCCGACAATATTTTGAAGTGTGACCCCCCCTTTTACACAAAAAACATTTTAGTTCTGGTTTCCCTGCATAGGCCATTTTTTTTAGCATATGGCGCTGGAAATCCACATTGCTGGATAATATTACTGGGATTGGAATGCACAGACTTTACACTTTCGTTGTCTGAGGAGTCATCCGAAGTGTCAACTCCTGAGTCAATTTCAAGTGCAGTTATCCCACCTTTATTTGCTTCTTCCACATCGATTCCCATCACATTACTATCATTTGCAGTGATAATAGCATACGGGTTTTCTTCATATTTCACTTCTGGCTTTTCTATACACTGAGCATGTGTGGAGGGTACCTCCACTATTGCACACTTGGAGGATAATTCCATTATGGCTGCTTGTGCCTTAAGCCTTGTGATAACCTGCAAATTCTCAGCCTCCCTTTGATTCAAAGAGGCAATGCAACTTTCTCTCAATTTACACGTTTGTTCTAATTCATCTAATCTCTGTTGCAATACACATTTCTCAGCCACTAATTGTTTAATCCGACTACAAGCATCCGCATCAGCCTTTTCAATCCTGATTGATATATCCCTTACCTGTTCCATCACTTTTTCTCTATCAGCAAACCATTCTAATTCTTTTTGTTCCGCAATTTCTTTCATTCTCATTAACATGCATAAGGCATTGGCCATTCTCTGTTTCCTGCCTTTTTTTGATTTATTAAATATGCGACTGTTATGTGTATCACATTGTTTTAAAAGTTCATTAAACTGATATGTTAATTTACCTTTGTGAGTAATTTGAAATCTAATCCCACCATGCTTGCTAACGAAACCTTCAATGGCTTCCATTGATATGCTAATTAGCCTATCCACACCAACTGGTTGAGCAATCTTGCTTAGACAAAAGAAATCAGATAACAAATGGACAACAAAAAAAAAAAAAAAATACGAACCGTTTAAATTTCCAGTGACTTGTGGTTCTACAGCATACAAGACACAAGGCACACTCTTAATCAATGCCTTGGTCTTCTATTGGACCAGAGCTATTTCACTCTCACGTGTGTAGAAATAAAAACCTATACTTCCCCCACTTTTTTCTCAAAGATGTATGGTAATTCCTGCCACTCTCTAACCAACACTGTGCATTAGCAATACACTAAACAATCAGATACCAAGCACACAAAGACATAGAGGAAGCTGTTTAGAAGCTAGCTTTGACCTGTAGTCCCCCTCCAAATACAAAAAACAAAAACAACAAGCAACAAATACAAATCCGTTTACCCACGAATTTCTGTAGAACACACTCTTATTCAATGTCGTCCTATACGATAGCAGGTCATAGGGAATTTCTATTGGGCAGAAAGTTTTTTTCACAATCACGTGGATATTTCCACTTTTCCCTCAAAATTGTATGATTTATCCTGTCAATCTGCGGTTATATCACATAACCAGGGATGATCAGTCCCTTATCTCGCCAGTGCGGCAATTTGCCCTCTGGTTACAGTTTCTGCAGCAAACACAACAATAATGTACATATATATATATATATCAGTCACAGTTCTCACCAGGTTTTACGCGTGCGTTTATACCAGTGAAATATCTCACAGAATTTTCCTGCTCATCCAAGCGTGGTTTCAGAATTCGCGAGCCAGCGCTAATCTTGTCCACACTAAAGATGACTTCCAGTTCTGGGTGGCTTTGAGCATCTGTGCTTACAGGGACTCAAACAAAAATACCTTAGATTTTTGTGGATTCTGTGTAAAAATATGTTTTACACGCCTTCTGGGGTGCCAAATGAAGTAACTGATCAATTCACTCTATTCTTATTATTATCAGTTATGTATTCCTTTGTCTAGTCCCTATAGTTCAGCTAATCTATCAATTACGCCAAGCACATGTTATTGTTAATACCACAATGCTATCACCCTTGGCTATGAAATCAATACACGTTTAAGGTCAATTAAATCTCATTTATTTCCCAAGGAAATAATACAGCGTGCATAAGGTATTAATAGGAGTTACAATAATACATAGCATACAATCAAAGTATAATATACGCCATACTTATCTGACCTTCGCAGCCACACCTCATGATGGAATAAAGAGGGACAGAGGAAGACCTCATGGTTGCGAACCTTTTTGTTAAACATACCTCAGCCATACCACACCCTACTGCCAGTCCCATTTGGTTTGGACCAATCAGTGTTCACATGACAGCCCTCCTAATATTGCCATACTTGGCTTTGTGGCCAGTCCCATCTGATGTGCCCTGGGCCATCTTTGTCATCAATCTCTTTGAAGCTTGTGTGCACCAGTTGGGCTGAAGGTAACTCCTTTGATATGCAGATTCTGCCACATTCCTCTACACATTCTAAACATGTGTCATGCAAACATCAACATGGCTGAGTTCGGCTGTACCAACAAATGCTGTAGAACCTTAGATATATAACGTTACTTCTTATTCACTTCCAACACTGGTTACCTCCGCTTGGCTTGTTCTTCCACGTCTAGGGGTTCCTAGGGTTGATACCCAACAACTTGGATGCTGACACCAATAAAGTCCTTTTGAAAGGTTTTATTTTGCAGGGGTAACATCCAACAACACAGTCTCGTATGGGAACAGAGGGCAAGGGTGAAGAACTCAGGCACCTTGAACTGCAGACATAACAAAGTCTCTAGTACCACCCAGAGAGTAGCCACTTGCAGCTGGGCACTTCAAGGCTAAACAAATCTCTAGCTAGAGATTATGGCAGTCAGCACTTTGATTCAGAACTTGTAAAATCTCTGACCTTGAACAAGTTGTAACTGAAAGTGAACAGGAACCTTTTTCCTCAGTACCTGGAACGTTCTCTGTCTCCTTGATAGTACTGGAAAAAGCGTGGATTCGTCAATATCCTTCCCAACTCAGTAACCAGGCACTTCTCAAGATGCCAGCTTGTTGGCCCTCCTCCGAAGAGTCCTCCCCCGGTCACCTTCAAAAGCTGTGGTTCCCCTCCAAGCTGAGAGCACACCTGGACACCTTGAATCCTCCCTCAGTTACTGCGCCTTGGACAGGCCGGTTCCGAGACTCGGGAACAGACGGATCTCTACCTCAGACCAGGAGGGTCTATTGGGGGTAACCAACAGAAGCATGTTGCGGGATGTCGAACACCCCGTGACCGGGACCCCTCGCGGGGCTACCCCGGTCCTGGAAACAAGTACAGGCCGCTCGGGCCTCACGATCTCCTACTGAACACGTGCAGGGCCGCTGATAGGCCAGTACAACTGGCCCTGCTGTACCGGGCCTGACCAGCAGGGTGGGCCCAGCCAACCTGAACTGAAGTAAATAAAAAAAAAAAAAAAAAAAAAAGATTCTCCTCCACCGATCATCGTCCGCACAACCCCACCCCCGTTCGGTAAGGTTTTTTTTTTATTAGATGTGATTAGTCTGTGCTGTATGAGGCTGCAGGGGAGGGACTATTTGTTGTATTTCGGGCGCGGAAGAATACGCCTTCTGCGCCCGCTCCTCCTGCTCCGCACACAGCACAAGTCCAGGCCAGCATACCCTATGGTGTTGCGGAGTGATATTCCTCTCTCTCTCTCTTCGCGTGAGAAGAAGTAGCAGAGTGAGAGGAGCAGAGAGTGCAGGGGCCGGGCGATCGAGCTATTGTGGACACTTAAGAAGAGGGAGGAAGTGATCTCTGCTGCCCTGCTGGAGCTAACAATTACACAGGTGAGGTGTATGCTTGAAGTTCAACATCTACTACTACTCTGCAAATACTCTGCAATACATACTCTGCAATACTCTGCAATATATACTCTGCAATACATACTCTGCAATACTCTGCAATATATACTCTGCAATATATACTCTGCAATATATACTCTGCAATACATACTCTGCAATATATACTCTGCAATATATTTTCTGCAATACATACTCTGCAATACATACTCTGCAATACATACTCTGCAATACTCTGCAATACATACTCTGCAATACATACCCTGCCAATACATACCCTGCCAATACTCTGCAATACATACTCTGCCAATACTCTGCAATACTTTATACCTACCCTGCCAATACTCTGCAATACTTACTTTGCCAATACTCTGCCAATGCTCTGCAATACTTACTCTGCCAATACCCTGCAATACTTACCCTGCCAATACTCTGCAATACTTACCCTGCCAATACTCTGCAATACATACCCCGCCAATACTCTGCAATACATACCCCGCCAATACCCCGCCAATACCCTGGCAATACTCTGCAATACTTACCCTGCCAATACTCTGCAATACATACCCCGCCAATACCCTGGCAATACTCTGCAATACTTACCCTGCCAATACTCTGCAATACTTACCCTGCCAATACTCTGCAATACTTACCCTGCCAATACTCTGCAATAAATACCCTGCCAATACTCTCCAAAATACCATTTTATTTATTCATTAATGGTTTGTATTACATATAGATATTAAAGAGGTATGTTCTCATCTGAAAACAGTATTTCTTTTGGATAATCAAACCTATAACTGACTGGAGAAAAACAAATATCACTTGTAGACAAACCTACACTTTGTTTCAAGGCGGGGTCTGGGGAGGGGCAATGGGTGGGGCCAGGGGTGGGGCTAAAGGAGGGACCAGGGGCGGGGCCAGGGTGGAGCTGAAGGGGGCCCCGTCATATAGGCTGTACGGGGCCCCATGATTTCTATCAGCGGCCCTGAACACGTGACTTCAACATCTTAAGTACCCCTTCCCAGACTCCTCAGCGAGGCCTGGCACATCCACTGATTGGTTCTGAGAAAGCTGATACCCAAACCATCCAACCAGGCCTGGTTCTGGCCTGTCATGTGCACCTCACTGTACACCTGACCAAGCAGAACTCTAACACAGCCCAGCCAAACTGATGTCAAAGTTAACCTACATAATTAACCCTCAGAACCCCACTACTGTTCTGAGGCAAAAACTAAATTTATACAGGAATGACACTGTCCAAAATGTCATCCGCTACACAAGGATGGTTAACATTCCCTGTAATAGGAATAAAAGTGTGCAATTTTTTTTTTTTTTAAAGGACAGTGTCAAATTTTTTTTTTTAAAGTGCAGTGTCCCGACAAGCTCGCGTGCAGAAACAAACACATACGTGAGTAACGCCCGCATATGAAAATGGTGTTCAAACCACACATGTGAGGTGTCGCCACAATTGTTAGAGTGAGAGCAATAATTATAGCCCTAGATTGTAACTCAAAACTGGTAACCTGTAGAAATTAAGCATCGCCTATAGTGATTTTTAAGGGTAAAAGTTTGTTGCCATTCCACGAGCGGGTGCAATTTTGAAGAGTGACATGTTGGGTATCAATTGCGTAACATTATTTTTCACAATATAAAAAATATTGGGCTAACTTTACTGTCTTATTTTTTTATTCAAAAAAGTGTATTTTTTCAAAAAAAAAGTATGCTTGTAAGACCGCTGCACAAATATGGTGTGACAGAAAGTGTTGCAACAATGACCATTTTATTCTCTAGGGTGTTAGAAAAAAATATATATAATGTTTGGGGGCCCTCCCCCAAGTAATCTAAGTAATTTTCTAGAAAAAAAAAATGATTTTAATTTGTAAGCACCGAGTCTTAAAAATAGGCTCGGTCCTTAAGTGGTTAAGTTAAATACATACATACTGTATTTCCATTAATAACAGTACAGAGTGTCATAATGAATGTTCAGCAAGTAATGAAGAGGGATCTGTATTAAGGTATTTTTTAATTCCCTTGCTCACAGTATTTAACTGCTTCAGCCCCGGAAGATTTTACCCCCTTCCTGACCAGAGCACTTTTTTCCCACAAATAGAGCTTTCTCTTGGTGGTATTTGGTCGCCTCTGCGCTTTTTATTTTTTGAGCTGTAAACAAAAAAAGAGCGACAATTTTGAAAAAAAATTTTTTTACACTTTGCTATAGCAAAAAAATGCATTATTTTTTACTTTCTGCCATAAAAAATACTCCCCCCCCCCCCCAAATATATTTAAAAACATTTTTTTCCTTGGTTTAGGCCGATATGTATTCTTCTACATATCTTTTGGTTAAAAAAAATCGCAATAAGCATATATTGATTGGTTTGCACAAAAGTTATAGCGTCTAAAAAATAGGGGATAGTTTTATGGCATTTTTATTATTATTATTATTTTTTTTACTAGTAATGCAGGCGATCTGTGATTTTTATCCGGACTGCGACATTATGGTGACATTATGGTGGACACATCGGACAATTTTGACACATTTTTGGGACCATTGGCATTAATACAGCGATCGATGCTATAAAAATGCATTGATTACTGTAAAAATGTTACTGGCAGTGAAGGGTTTAACACCAGGGGGCGATCAAGGGGTTAATGTCTTCCCTAGTTTGTGTCCTAACTGAAGGGGGGAGGGTACTGTGTAGGGGATATGACAGATCTCTGTATGAACAGTCGATTTGTCTGTTCTCCCCTCAGAGAAACGGAAACTGTTTGCTTACACACACAGATCCCGATTCTCGCATCAGCACGGGGGGGGGCGTGCCCCCTAGTGTTCACAGGGCGAAGCAACGTTACATAGCTTTGTTTCATCCAGTGGTGCCATTCTACTGCAATACAACCACGGCAGATGGTCGGCAAGTGGTTAGAGTGAACACAACTTCACCTTATACACTACTGAAATAACTCAACCTCATTGAGTAGTAAAGCAAGGATAAGGGTGACAGCCCTTGAGCCTACAGGCCAGCAACAGAAGCTTCCATGTGTGTATCCTGATAGTGTCAGAAACCATGAACCAGACCAAGACAGAAGTACAATGAAATCACACTTGTTTATTAATAAAAAATAAAAAGGTAAATAGAGTAAGTGTAGTCAAAGCATAGCCAGAGTCCAGTAACCGGATCGAGTAGTCAGCCAGTCCAGAGTTCAATAACCAGATCAGGTAATCAGCCAGACACGAAGTCAGTGATCCAAGTGGAGCAACAGCAAGCAGGATAAGGAGCTGGAAGAGATGTCAGCAAGCCAGTCTTTAAACAGAACCGCAGGAGATGGTTTCTTGTGATGTGACCAAGGTGAAGGCAGAGATGAAGTGAGCTGGACAGCTTTAAGTAGGCAGGTCAGACGAGCAGGATCAGGGACGGCTGGGTAACTGTGGAGAGAGATGAGAGCTGGCAATTAGCTGACAGCTGGGCAGCCAGCCCAGAGAAGGAACGGCTAAGCCAGCCCTGACAGATAGATTATGATTAAGCAAACTTGATTGAAACGCGTCAATCTCTGCTGGTCCATGTCTGTATTGTTGTTACCTTGATGTTTTATCTAGAATAAACAATACATTTTCTTCTATATTTTGGAGTGCGGTCAACATGTTGTTCCTTTGATCATCCTGATAGATTACTTTATGGGTCATAGGCTTCAATGAGTAATCATCACAAAATAAAAGTAGAAAGTAGAAAAAACATCTTTGCAGGTGTATTCATCTTGAAAACTAGAATCTTTTAGAAATAATTTCTTGATTTTTGTACTCTGTATGATTTGGAATTTTGGCTTTAATGGAGATAACATCAGCTGCACTTACCCCTAAACAGAGTGATTGACATAGATGAGTAAATCTTATTCTTCACTTAGCTCGCCCGCTCAATGCCCAGGAGATCGCCAATCACTTAAAAAATAAGATTGACACTATTTGTGATGAAATCTCCACTTTACATATATCCCCCCCACTTAAAGGGGCTGTTAAGCCACTACTATAAACACCTCCCATCCCCTCTGTAACATAACAATATGTGTCCCTATGCCTGTGTTATATAAAAAAAATGCCTATTATACTGTATATCAGAGCAGCTCCTGGTGTTCATGTGACTTCTCTGCTTTCTCCTCTGCTCGGCTGACAGCTCCAGTGGGCGGGGCCGAGCACTCCCGCTGACGAGTCACATGAGCTCTGATATAGGTACAGATCAGCATATTTTTTATATAACACAGGCATAGGGACACATATTGTTATGTTACAGAGGGGATGGGAGGATTTTTATAGTAGTTATGAGAGCAGCAGGAGGGAGGGCACTGACACTAGCAGACAGGCAGGGAGGGGGGGAGGACAGAGAAGTACAGAGCAGGGCTGCGGATGATGGAGGCACAAACACGGTGTCAGGGTTCAGCAGCCATGATAAACCGTCGTCAGTTTACAGGGGGGAGGGTAAACCCAGGCAGGATCAGCCAGTTTTTTTAGGTGATAGAATGGGCCAAATTACACAGCATAAGCACTGGGAACAGAATCAGTTTTTTTTTTTTAGGTTAACAAACACTTTAACACTTGTCCACAGGCACACTTAACACTTCCCTTATGCAACTCTGATACTATAGACAATGTTGCTAAACTGTTTTCTAATGCCCACCTGTTCCCTGTACCCTATTTCATCTCAAATACCACAATCACCCTCTGGCTCTATCCTGCACTCGCTAACATCTTCAGTCTCTCCCTTTCTTCTGCCATCTCCCTAACTCTCTAAAACATGCACTAGTCACCCCATACTTAAAAACCCTTCCTTGGACCCCACCAATCCTAACAAACTAGATCCATCTCCTTGCTCTCCTTTTCCTCCAAAATCCTTGAATTCCTGGTCTACAACCATTTAAGTGACAACCTCATTAAGAATAACCTTCTTTATCCCCTTCAGTCTGCATTTTGTTCTTAACACTCCACAGAAACTGCTCTCCTAAAACTCACAATGGATTTACTAACCAATGAACACTGTTCTGTACCCCTACTTCTGGACCTTTCGTCTTCCTTTATTACGGTTATGCACCCTCTCCTCAAAAAAAAACATTGCTCCTTTGGTCCTCATGACTGTACTCTTCATTGGTTCTCATTATACCGATCCCACTGCACCTCCAGTGTCACTTACAATTCTATTTCCTACTCTCCTCTTTCTTTTTCCATTGCGGTCCCCCAAGGCTCTGTTCCTGGACCTCTTTCATTCTTAATCTACAGCTCCTACCTAGGTCAACTGATAGCCTCCCATGTCTTTCAATATAATTTCTATGCTGACAACTCCCAAATCTACCTCTATACCCCTCAGTGCAAAACATCAGTCTCCTCACGCATCACTGACTAACCAACATATCAGCCTGGATGTCACACCTCTTCCTGAAACTCAATCTATTCAAAACCAAGTTCAAATTTTTTCTGCCCCCCATGTCCCCCCTTCACCTGATTTCTCGTGGACTCTGAACTCTCCTTTTGGCCCCACATCCAATCACTGTCCAAAGTTGCCTCTTTAAACTCTGCAACATCTCAAAATGTTGCCCTTTACTAACTAATGACACCACAAAGCTCCTAATTCACTCTCTTGTTATCTGCAACTCCCTCCTCATTGGCTTACTTTTACATAGACTATCCTACTTCAGTCCATCATGAATTCTGGTGCCAGACTCCTCCACCTTACCAACAGTTCAGTGTCTGCCACCCCTCTCCGCCAATCCCCACATTGGCTGCTACTTACCCAACAAATTAAATTCAAAATACTAGCAATAACTTACAAAACCATACACAACTCTGCTACATCACCAACCTAGTCTCATAGTGCTAACCTAATCGTTCTCTTCATTCCTCCCAAGACCTTCTGGCTCTAGTTCCCTTGTCAACTCCTCCCACACTCGCCTCCAGGACTTCTCCCATCCTATGGAATTCCCTACTCCAATCTGCCAGACTATCTCCTACTCTGTCCACTTTTAGATGATCCATGTCCCCTGCCAGCTCTAAGCCCAAGACCTGAGTGATAACATGATCGTTGATCAAGACCAGTTCTCAGTCTGTTCTGGACAGAGAGCAGGGACTGTCAGTCATCATTTAGTGCTCACTGCTGGGAAGGGAGCTGAAACGGCTTTTACCAGTCAGGCATCTGGGTAGACAGTATTGTCAGGATCCTTCCAGGGCCCGGACCAGCTCTAACTGTTGGCTAATTCTGGGTCACAGGAAAGCGAAAGTAAGTGCACTCCTGTGACCCAGACAAGTACAATATGTCAAAAAAAGCTTTGGCCATAATCCTCTTGTAAACATTGTTTATGATAGTTTACTGCATATGTGTTTCATGATGCCTCTAGAGAAAATTGAGTACTGTCCGTGATACTTTTTTTATTTGCACTAACATATAATTTATCATGGATGAGCTTTCGGGGTGTGTCCCCTTATTCAAGGTCCAAGCAGTACTGATTCACAAAAGTTTTAGCAGAAGGTAAAATGCTAAATGCTAAAACTTTTGTGAATCAGTACTTTTTGGACCTTGAAGAAGGGGTCACGCCCCGAAAGCTTGTCCGTGAAAAATTATATGTTAGTGCAAATAAAAAAAGTATCATGGACGGTACTCAATTTTCTCTGTCACAATTGCACTAATACGGCTACAATCACCTCAAGTATACACACTGGGGTAGGCCAGTACATACAGAGTGGGCAACATATGCCAAAAAGCTTATGTTCTTTGATCTGTTACTGGATAAAATTTCAACTGCAGAGATAAGTCTACTATTGTGACTGAGGTTAGTTATTTTCTATGATGGCTGGTAGTCTATACCAATAAATGACAATCACAATTCCAGTTCTGTCTCTCACATGCAGTAAGCCTGCTATGTAAAACTTGTGGTAAATTAGATAAAAAAGATGGAAACTAACCTGTTCACAAACAATAAAAATACATGGGAGTAAATAGATTAATATTTCTTTATGCTGAGTCCTCTGGGTTTTCCAAGCTGTACATTAGTTAGCTTTTTTCTTATCTGTCTGTGGAACACTGACACTTGGTTTGCCCTTGATGAACTAAGCCTCCAGCCTTTGTTCTCCTGGGTCATAACCTTTCTGATAAGAGCATGTACAGAATGCTGCTTGAATCTTCCACAGACCTTTGATGTAGACATGTTACTTCTACGAGGCCTGTATTTATTCTTGTGAACATGACAAATACTACATGGAATAAATAGCAGAAGCTTTGAACCTTCAGGGATTGTGTGTATGATGATCAGTAAAATCCAAATAACGCTGTTTACTTGAAAAGAATGGGATCATTTGGATTCAATCAAATGAAAAAGTGTATTGGAAAAATATGTACTGCCACATTCCTCTATCATGCTTAACTGTTGCTTAGTTGTACTGGCCATAAATACTAGAGGGCAATCTAGGATCTAGGTAAGATCTGAGCACCCTTGCATTTCTGTGCCGGCCAGTGTGTACCTAAATAATAGGGACTGCTTTAGCAACAGTTCATCTTAGAACTGGAGAGAAGGGCAGAGGGCACTGCATATTACTATGGCCCTGACTTATTTGGAGGGAAACAATAGAGATCAGATAAGATTTTTCTCAGTGTATGTGTGATTGCTACTTACCCAAACGGAAAATTGTAATCATCAAACAGGCATTAGATCTCCACAGAAAATTGGAAGATGTACATAGATATCTTTACATACTACTACTTTATATTTATGCAAACCAAAACATAAGTGGCCCATTCCTGATTTGTTTTTATAACGGCCTATTCATCTTTATGTTAATGATACAAGAGCATGCTATTCATTCTCAGAATATGATGAAAAATGCTTTAGAAAAGGATCTGGAAAATTATACGCTGGAGTTATATGCAATGGGATCATAGTCAGAACTTATTAACAATTATTATTTAAATAAAATATTCCATTAGTTAAATAAATAATGAAAAAACACTTAAGTCAATGCCTGTGGTTAAGATTGGCTGTGGCCCTTTATTTCTAGGTATAAATATTAAACCCATTTATATCAACTTTCAATAAATTTGTAAATAATCAATACACATAGCATATATGAAAATCTTCTTAATAACCATACTATATATATATATATATATATATATATATATATATATATATATATATATATATATATATATATATATATATATATATATATATATATATATATATATATATATATACACATATAAAACACATACAACACACACATATACACACTCATAAAAACGGGCCACGACAGGGAGGGATGGTGGGATGTGCTCCTTTCTGATCCTCGTCGTCTTCTGCCCACGAATAATGCATCCTCTATTCCTTATAGGTTGAGACTTGTGCCAGAGAACCGTTTTTTGGGGCAACTGTCAACTCATCAACCAATCCCTGGTAAGTATATATTTATAATATATATATATATATAATTGCCCTAACTGACTTTAATTCATTAAAATTATAAGTCTGCCTTGATCCTACAGGTGGTGGGGACAGGGACATTTTATGCCCCGTCCTTCACCTTTAATCTTGACTTTTTATTTAAACATGAACTTGTGCTCAGGTCTCTCACAACAGAGCCTGCCTATTCCTCTGTTACACCCAAATCCTGGTCTGTTCTAAACCATCAAGATTCCTGTTCATTTCAAAACTGGCTGCTCCTTACCACCTCCCACACATTTGTATTGGTCCTCATTGTGACAGGCTGCTTCACTAGCCAATTGGAATGTGCAAGAGCAAGTATGGGTTGGGCAATCTATCATGCTAATGTTTTGATTTCTAGGTTCAATTTCAGGATGCACATAAGCACTACAATAAGTTTGTTCTTTTTTGAGCAAAGAACACACTAAAGCCGCGTACACACGGGCGGACTGTCTGGCCAACTAAGTCCGTCAGACAATCCGACAGACAGTCCGTCCTACTTTTGAATGAACGGACTTGACCACACACGATGAACAGACAGTCCGCTGAAAGCTTGCGCGATGACGTGTACAGCACGTACGACGGGACTAGAAATACGACGTCCAATACACTGCAATGCAACCTTCGGCCGTGTAAATCCTTTCTGAGCATGCGCCATACTTAGTCCGTCCAACTTGCCTACTCACGAGCAGACTGTCCGCTGAAACCAAAGTTGGACGGACAATATTACGGAAATTCCGAAAGACTTAGTCCGCCAGACTGTCCGCTGAAAAAGTCCGCTGAAGCCCACACACGAGCGGACTGTCCGCTGAAATGTGTTTCAGCGGACTAAGTTGGACAGACAGTCCGCCCGTGTGTACGCGGCCTCACAGTTAGAATTTTGTTTGTTTAGGAAGAATTCTCCATCCTTCTTGGATTTTCCTTAACATTATGGTCAAAAATGATCATCGAGTCGACCTCATTTACTGTTGGAAATTGAGCAAATGTTCTGAAAACAATTATTTTTTCAAAATGAAAATCTACCAATTTTCAGCTTAATTAATTTTTTATAATTTTTTTTCACACAAACACAGCTTTCTTTTGGTGGTATTTAATCACTACTGTGTTTTATTGTTTTTTTTTTGCTAAACAAACAAAAAAAAAGACCCCCAATCTTGAAAAAAAAATCAGTTTTCATAGTTTGTTATAAAATTTTGCAAACAGGTAAATTTTCTCCTTGATTGAGGTGCGCTGATGCGGCTGCACTGATGGGCACTGATAGGCTGCACTGATGGGCACTTACAGGCTGTACTGATGGGTACTGATAGGGCGACACTGATAAGGCAGCACGGATGGACACTGATTGGCGGCACTGGTGGGCACTGATAGGTGGCACTAAATGATGGCACTGAAGGGCACTGATGATGAGGCACTGATTGGAAGTACTGATCAGCACTCATAAGTGGCACTGGTGGGCATTGATAGGTGTCACTGGTGGGCACAGATGAGGCGGCGGCGACTCTCCGTCTTCGGGGCCAATGTCCCTCTGTCAGAAGCTGGTGATCAGGTTTTTTTTCTCCTCACGTTGTCAGCGTGAGGAAAAAAATAGCCAATTACTGGCTTTGTTTACATTGCGGGATCAGCTGTCATTGGCTGACAGCTGATTACATAGTAAGGGGTCGGGATCGGTCCCTTACTCCGATCTATGATCAGCTGAGTCTCATTGACTTGCTGTTTACAGGGCACGCCAGTAGCGTGCCCTGGCAATTGAGGCCTGCTCTGTAACCATCTTTCGGCTATATTGCAGGTGCAAAGGGGGTTAAAGTAATCCTAAATACACACTATTTAATTGACATTGTCCCTTCTATTTCTGTATGGGGATGATTGCACTGTAATTATTTTAATTAAAAAATAAAATCGTCATATGACTCAGCTCTTTCCCAATAATAAGCAGGAGGAGCTTCTAGTCCTCTGCTGCTGGTCACATGTTCAAAATAAAAAAACAGCCTTTGGAATAATTTGTTATAAATTGTCATAAAAATGTATATTTGAAATCAAATCTTTATTGTTTTATGGCAATAACCCTCCAGCCTGTGTCTTAGAATAAGAGGGAGGTAAAGCCTCCATGAATCTACATGTAACATCCTGTCCCCATAATCTTTAGCTAATCTGCATAGAGGAGGAAGGAGGGAGTGGGCTGTAATTTATCACTGTGTATACACCCACGTGTGACTCGCTGAAAACTGAGCATGTGCAGAATTGCCAACATAGCTGCAAAATCCCTAGCTGAATTGGGGATAAGGACAGAAGGTGGAGATAGAGAGCAGCAGGATCAACCAGGTTTTTACAGAATACAGAAAACTATTATCATAGTGACTGAGTTTGAACAACATGTAATTAAAGCATTTATTGATAGTTTTTTATGATTTGGGTTTAGTGACACTTTTAATCTAAAATCTAATTCTTTCATTAAAATAATACCTTGTGATACTTTCTTTGTTAAGGAACATTTTCTTTCTACGTAAATGCTCTAGCCTTGTCTCCCAGGTTTTTTTTTTGGCATGTTTATCCTATCACACCAGCACTTCCAGTGAAGACTATGACCAACTGTGCTGACACTCAATGTGCATGCATGGTCCACAGTTGACACTATTGGGAAGCCACAGTCCGAGCAGTGACAGCTGCTACTGTTGTGCAACCATGTAAACAAAAGTGTCCCCAGGAATGATAAACAAAATTGAAAAAAAAGGTAAAAACCGTTTTATTACCTTTAACAAAAAAACAAAAAAACAAGTCAATTATTTTTTAAAGCACAGTGCTTTCCGAAACAAATTGCTAACCAGTTATGTTTTCAATCTTCTTCAAGCCATTAAAGCAGTCTTTAGCTCCAATCTGGGAGTACAGATTGCAGGTCTTAGGGAAGTCCTGTCTGTAGCTATAAATATGACTTCAGTAGGCTTTAACAGACATTTAGCAAACTCCAGCATTGTTGATTCTGAGCGCCTGTTAAAAGTTGGTTTAGGGCTAGAGCCGTTAGGATCTGCCATCTTTTTGTAATTGATTGATGAATGGGATATTTCTCAGACTAGCATGTACAAGCTAAGAATAAGAGCTTGCTTACGCTGCATTATTTAAGGCATTTTGCAGGTGTTTTGGAGGCAATTCTAGTCCTGCAAAACGACTTGGAAAATGGCTATCATAATATCTGTATTGGATCACATGTCTCTAATCAATTGTGGAAAAATGTGTTACAACACAGGGACTGCCTATTGTTTTCTTTATTTTTTTCTGGTGAAAGAGTAGTTGAGCAAATCGCTGCTAAAAAAAACAGTGTGTTTAATTCTCTTTTTCATCCAATACTACATGAATAAATAGTTCCTTGAGTATTTTTTCCAGTATCATCCATTGCAGGTAGATGAGGATAAGAGTTAAAATCCCGTCCAATGCTAACTTTGTTTAAAAGTGTCCTCCCTGTGACGTTACCCATACGCACTCTTAGCCCAACCATTGTCAGCATTCCCTCCTCTCCCCTGCAGCCACTGCTGACTGACACAGGGAAGCTGGAGCTGCAGATCATGTTACATAGTTACATAGTAGGTGAGGTTGAAAAAAGACACAAGTCCATTAAGTCCAACCTATGTGTGTGATTATATGTCAGTATTACATTGTATATCCCAGTATTTTGTGGTCGTTCAGGTGCTTATCTAATAGTTTTTTGAAACCATCGATGGTCCCGGGTGAGACCATCCCCTGTGGAAGGGAATTCCACATCCTTGCCGCTCTTACAGTTAAGGTTAAATCTAATTTCTTCTCATATTAATGAGTGCCACATGTCTTAATAAACTCCCTTCCACAGAAAAGTTGAATCCCTATTCTGGGGTCACCAGTGTGGTATTTGTAATTGAAATCATATCCCCTCTGAAGCGTCTCTTCTCCAGAGAGAATAAGTTCAGTGCTCACAACCTTTTTTCATAACTAATACCCTCCAGTCCCTTTATTAGCTTTGTTGCCCTTCTCTGAACTCGCTCCATTTCCAGTACATCCTTCCTGAGGACTGGTGCCCAGAACTGGACAGCATACTCCAGGTGAGGCCGGACCAGAGTCTTGTAGAGTGGGAGAATTACCGCTTTATCCCTTGAGTTAATCCCCTTTTTAATGCATGACAATATTCAGTTTGCTTTGTTAGCAGCAGCTTGGCATTGCATGCCATTGTGGAGCCTGTTATCTACTAGGACCCTCAGGTCCTTTTCCATCCTAGATTCCCCCAGAGGTTCTAGTGAGTAGATTTTATTCATATTTTTGCCACCCAAATGCAATATTTTCATTTTTCCACATTAAACCTCATTTGCCATGTAGTTGCCCACCCCATTCATTTATTCAGATGTTCTTGCAAGGTTTCCACATCCTGCAGAGAAGTTATTGCGCTGCTTAGCTTAGTATCGTCCGCAAATACAGAGATTGAACTGTTTATCCCATCCTCCAGGGACCCCACTTTCCACCCCTGACCATTCAGAGTACTCCCCATTTATCACTACCCTCTGAACTCACCCTTGTAGCCAGTTTTTAATCCATGTACTCACCCTATGGTCCATGCCGACAGACCTTACTTTGTACAGTAAACGTTTATGGAGAACTGTGTCAAATGCTTTTGCAAAATCCAGATACACCACGTCTACGGGCCTTCCTTTATCTAGATGGCAGCTCCCCTCCTCATAGAAGGTTAATAGATTGATTTGGCATGAACGAATCTTCATGAATCCATGCTGATTACTGCTAATGATACTGTTTTCTTTACTAAAATCTTGTATATAGTCCCTTATCATCGCCTCCAGGAACCTGCATACTATTGATGTTAGGCTAACTGGTCTGTAATTCCTAGGGATGTATTTTGGCCCTTGTTTAAATATTAGTGCTACATTGCCTTTTTTTCCAATCAAATGGTATCATTCCCGTCAGTAAAAAATTAGGAACAATGGTTTGCCAATTACTTGACTAAGTTCCTTAAGGACCCTTGGGTGCAAACCATCTGGTCCCGGAGACTTATTAATGTTAAGTTTTCCAAGTCTATCTCTAATTCTGTCCTCTATTAGCCATGAGGGTGCTTCCTGTGATGTGTCATGAGGATAAACACTGCAGTTTTGGTTACTGAAGCCCCCTGATTCCTTTGTGAAGACCGAGGAGAAGAATAAATTCAATACCTTTTGCCATTTCCCCCTCCTTTGTAACCAGATGTCCTTCTTCATTCTTTATGGGGCCAATATGGTCTGCCCTCCTCCCTTTTTTACTGTTCATATACTTAAAGAATTTCTTGGGATTTTTTTTGCTCTCCTCCACTATGTCTTTTGTGTTCTATCTTAGCTGCCCTATTTGCACCCTTACATTTCTTGTTGCATTCTTTGTAAAGTCTGAATGCTGACGATGATTCCTCAGCCTTGTATTTTTTGAAGGCCTTCTCCTTTGCTTTTATATGCATTTTTACATTGGAGTTAAGCCATCCAGGATTTTTGTTCGCTTTTTTAAATGTATTTCCCAATGGGATGCCCTGGCTCATACCCTTATTTAATATGCTCTTAAAGCAAACCCATCTGTCCACTGTGTTCTTTGTTCCTAAGATTCTATCCCAATTTATATCTTCTCACAAGGTTTGTAGTTTAGGGAAGTTGGCTCTTTTGAGATTCAGTGTCATTGTATTTCCCTTATGTTTCCTATTTGTGTGATTTATACTGAAGCTAATTGACCTATTATCGCTGTTTCCTGGATTACCCCTTATTTCCACATCCGTAATCAGGTCTTTATTGGTGGTAATCAGTAGGTCTAGTAAAGCTTTGTTTCTAGTTGGTGCGTCTACCATCTGACCCATGAAATTGTCCTGCAAGACATTTAGGATCTGGCAAGCCCTAGACGAATGCACTGTTCCTTCAGCCCAGTTTATGTCTGGATAATTAAAATCCCCCATTATGATGGCACGTCTCATCCTTGCTGCTTCTCATCCTTGCTGGAGCTCTACCCATAAGGATGTGACTGGATCGGAGCAGAATAAAAATAGGTAAGTATACAGATCTTTTATACACAGGTTAGGCGGCATAGGTGGCAGGAGTGGGGAGGGAACACTTTTAAACATAGGCAGGAATTTTCCTTTAAAAAATGCATCTTAGAGGCTTAGACACAGAATCTATATCTTAAACAGTACCAAAAGGAATGCTTTTGCTACTATAGACAGCCTATAGGGTCATTCCACCAAAAACATATAATTCTGTTTTCCAGTTTCTTATACTTCTCTGGTATTCTATTTGTGTGATCTCGGTTCTTGGGTGCCTTAGTCTTCACACCTTCTGTGACTATTGTGACGGGTTCCTATTCTTTCTTTTGTGTGGTTTACATTTTTTTTTTAATTAAAATTTTCAACAAAGTATAAGCATGACATGTGTCAAGTAACAGCAAAACACAAAATAAAAATGAGTCATACATCAGCACAAGTGGCCAGCATGGCCCAACGGATAATAAGGATCTATGTCAGGGTAAGTTAAATTTGTTTTGTTTTTATTTATAGTGTTAAGATTATTAACTCCTTTAAAAAATTAGCCAAATAGTGTGCTAAAAATATCCTGGCCAACATTTTTGATTATACAAAAAAAAAAAAATACAAAACAAACTAATATACGAAGCACCAATATTGGTTGCTAGGCAAGTAAATGAGCATGCACCAAGATCTAGAATCTCTGCTGTAAAGAGACTGTAATAAAGAGAATGTACAATCCTTTCAATTGCATTTGTACAGAAATTATCAGTGTCTTAAAAAACATTTTTCTATATACAATTTGTAATTATGTACTGTATGTACTTGGGTACAGCCATATTATTCTTCTGCAAAGTGACTGTTCATTGAGCTTGGTAAATAAGTTGAATTCCTGGTCATGTGCAATGGTAATAAAAAAAACAAAAAAAAACAGGATTTTTTCTTACATATGATAAGCTAATTGATTTTAGCACATGAAGTGTTACACTGTGTTAAATTTGATTTTGGTAATAAAAATCCCACTGCCGACACCAAGGGTCTTCGTGTCTAGTGACAAGACTGAATGGTTTGGGACTGAGAAAGAGAGCTGAAAATTCAAAAACTGAAACGACTCTTTCTTCTGGTCTATAGTATAGTAGTGTTTTGGTTTTAAATATGTTCACACGTGCCACCAGATCCATTTCAAACACTTTTGGGTTACCTATTCAAATAGTTAAGGAGTTGTAATTAGTAATACCTTGAGTTAATTTTATCTAGTAATTCAACTGAGGACTTTCCCCTTCAAAACAAAGTGGTCAACCACTTAAGGTTTATGTACAGATAAATGTATGTGAGCAGAGTGTACACAGTTTATATACTTGACCCTGTTGCCAATATAGAATTCTATCATCCTAACCCATGCACTGCTAAATCATGTTGTCCTCCAGCCGCTCCATCTGAATGCCAGAGTATTTAACATAAATGTCATAGGTAACACAAGTACTGCAAGCAAAAATAGATAAAGGATCCTGAGACCTTAGAATATAAGGCACAAGGTTTTAGTATGGTAGATAGGTGTAACAAGAGTATGGAGGTATTAAAACATTTCTGGTCTTTATCGTTTGAACTTATTTTGGACACTTACAGTCAGTTCTCTTCCGATATATCTCGGGCATACCCCCCCCTTGAATCATATCCGACAAAGCCATACTATATAGTGGACTGGGAGAGGGATCTTAACTGTACTCTCTCTGATTAGGATCTACTTAAGTCTTTTACGCCCACTCATAAACTTACGGTGACCTCCTCGGCTCAGGAGAGGAGCTTTAAGCTTCTAACTCAATGATATTGTTCACTGTATATGTTGCATGGAGTGCTACCTTCCATTCCGGATTAATGTTGGAGCTACAGGGGAGACAAGGCTACTGTAACACATATCTGTTGGGATTATCCCAATTACCAACACTTTTGGATCACTGTCTTCACTATATTTACACGTGTCACCTCCTGTGATGTACCATACACCCTTCAGTTTGCATTAGTCTCAATTCTTCCTGCATCTATCACTTGTATTAAAACCATGTGCAGGATTAGTAGCCGACCATACCCCTTCTATGGACTTGTCACCTTTCTGTATGTTATGGATGCTCTTTACTAATAATGTTTGTATGGCATTCCATATACTCTATACCAGTGATGGCGAACCTTGGCACCCCACATGTTTTGGAACTACATTTCCCATGATGCTAATGCATTCTGCAGTGTAGTTGAGCATGATGGGAAATGTAGTTCCAAAACATCTGGGGTGCCAAGGTTCGCCACCACTGCTCTATACCATTGCAGTTGTTTAAATTTGTGGTACCATTATTCCTCTAATTTCACTGTATGTCCGATTGTGTACAGCCTCCTTGTTCTTTTTCTCTCCTATGTACTTTTCTTTTATGTATGTTTTTAAAATAAAATATTTGAAACATAAAAAAAAGTATGGAGGTAGGTCACATTTATTCACCAGACCTAATAAAGGTTGCCCTTTCAGAAAATGCTCTTCTTTTCTCTGTTTTTGGTAAACGATTATACTTTTAAAATGCTAGAATGTTTTTTTTTTATATAATTCACCAATGTGAAAACTTCCACAACATGAAGTATAACTAATGCCACGTACACACGTATCAGACTATCCGGCGGACTTAGTCTGGCACACAAACCGCTGGACTGTCCGAACGAGCTACCTGCCCACACACGGTACTTTTGCGGCGGACTAGATCCGGCTGACTTAGTCCGGTGGACAAGGTCCGGCGGACTTAGTCTGCCGGACTATCCGCCATACTTTTGAAATGAACGGACTCACCCACACACACGGATGAAAAAGTCCATTCATTTTGAGCGCGGCTCCAGGTAGCCGGGACCAGCGAAGGAAGCGTCGCTGGCCCTGTCACCTGGTATGGAGTTAAAGGGGAAGCCCTACACCGAAAAAAGGGCTTGGGGTCCCCCCCAGGTCCATATTAGACCCTTATCTGAGCATGCAACCTGGCCGGTCAAGAAAGGGGGTGGGGACGAGCGAGCGCCCCCCCCTCCTGAGCCGTACCAGGCCGCGTACCCTCAACATGGGGGGGTGCTTTGCGGCCCCCCCACCCCAAAGCACCTTGTCCTCATGTTAATGAGGACAAGGGCCTCTTCCCGACAATCCTGGCCGTTGGTTGTCGGGGTCAGCTGGCAGGGGGCTTATCGGAATCCGGGAGCCCCCTTTAATAAGGGGGCCCCCGGATACCTGCCCCTCACCCTATGTGAATGAGTATGGGGTACAATGTACCCCTACCCTTTCATCTGTGAAAAAAATGTAAAAAAAACACAAGACACAAGGGTTAAAATAGTTTATTGCACAGCTCTGGGGGTCTTCTTCCGTCTTCGGGGGTCTTCTCGCCGGACTCCTCCTCTATCTTCTGCTCTTTTGCTAGCTCTTTCACTAGCAGAGGAGCCTGGCTTTCTTCTTCGTCGCCGCCGCCCTCTTCTTCCGACTTCGGGGGGTCTTGTCCCCCTCTTCAGGGGTCTTGTCCCCCTCTTCAGTTCTTCTTGCCGGGCCTCCGCGCCTTCTTCTAGCTCTTTTACAAGCGGTGGCCCGGTCTTCTGTGGCCGCTGTCGCCATTGCCGCTGTCTTTTTGTTTTCTCTTCTTCTCTTCTTGAGCTGTTGTCTCATCGCTGTCTCTGGCCACAATGACAGGCATGCGGCGTGCGGCGAATTATATAGGGACATCACCGGATGATGTACCAGGCCGCGTGCCCTCAACATGGGGGGTGCTTTGAGGAAGGGGGAGATGCTGGGACTGTGACATCATAATGGGCGTGGACATCATGCGGCGATGTCCCTATATAAGCCGCCGCACGCCTGACCGGCCGGGTTGGCATGCTCGGATAAGGGTCTGATATGGACCTAGGGGGGGACCCCCACGCCGTTTTTTTGGCGTAGGGCTTCCCCTTTAACTCCATACCAGGTGACGGGGCCAGCGACGCCTCCTTCGCTGGTCCCGGCTACCTGGAGCCGTGCTCAAAATGAGCAGACTTTTCTCAGTGCGGGAAAAGTCCATTCATTTCAAAAGTACGGCGGACTAGCACACACACAGCCGTATTGCAGTCCGGCGGACATATTTTGGTGCAAAACTACTTTCTTAGTCCACCGGACTTTTGGGTAAAAAAAGTCCGCCGGAGCCCACACATGGGCGGATTGTCCGGTGGACTTGAATCCGCCAGACTTTTCCACTGGATTGTTTGATCGTGTGTACACGGCATAAGAAGACTTGAGGTTTGAATCCCTGTGGTGAGTTGGCACTCTTGATTTTGGAGTTGATGTGGTGAAAATCTGAGGGTAGGTATGACTTTGGTATCATCAGGTGGGTACCCTCCCTCTTTAATATTTCATCGATGAGACCAGTACATTGCCAGAAGGCTCAATGGTCATACCTTACATCCTAGGTACTCTCTCCTCAATTCCATACTACCCTACTTCATCTTGCTGCCCAGTTGTTATATTTCCTTTTAATTTAAACCCAATTAGCTGTTTCTGCATTTAAAAAGGACTTAATTGCTTGTTAGACAGTGCAACCCCCCACTCTCATCTTTTTCACAATCATTGTTTTCAATTTGATCATCAAACTGCCTCTGTAAAAGGCCCATGAGGGGAAACTTCAGTCAAGTCATTCAGTCAAATTACTCTAATAATCTACAGGTCAACTACCTTTAAATACCCCAAAATTCCAACACAATAAAGTGGTTGGATTCTGTACATGAGGACCTCCATGTAACATTATATATGCTATCACACTCTTTAAATGCATAGATAGTATCTACACATGCTCAGGTTACTGGGACAAGATAAAACTTGGTCAACCTCACTAGAAGGATTCATTGAGGAGAATGACTAGCTCTCAGTACACATAAGTGATCATATTCACAATGGAACCAAAGCATGAGGGACATGTTCTAATGGCATTCAACTGTGTCCTAGTGCCTATGTACACTATGGGGTTAATTTACTAAGAGCACATAGACTCTTCACTTTGCAAGGGAATTATCCCCAGAGTTTAGTCAATGAGATGGAGCTCTACTAACCACCATTGTTGCATGTGATTGGGTATTCTTTGCAAAGTGAAATTGTACCACATTCAGTATGCCTTTTATATGTTTTTTTATTTTATTTTATCCATTCCTAGTTCATCATACCATTTTGTTAGAAAATACCAAGAAACAAGATTGGGAGTTTTGAGGTACCAAATCAAATTGATAATACAAATTTCATAGTTGTATTTAAACATACATGATTAATAAATCAAAACTTTATAACCAGAACAAGTATATGAATTATACCTTATAGGAGTGATATAATTATCAGCCAATGAACTCCCTGACTTCTTATCACAACAGGGTGTGAATTTAGGGCTATTGCCCCCCCCCCCCCTTTATGTCACACCAATACCTCATTGGAGATCCTGGTGTGACCCAAAAGGGTCTTTTGGAACCTTGATCACATTTGGGCGACATTGTATAGAGCTCCTTCAAAAGCTCCAGTAGAAGCCATGATTATGGTGAACCAAGTAGAGACAACCAACGTCTGCATTGTGACCGCATGATCATTCATGTTCTGGTTTTAAAACAAAAGCTATGAATAAAAATAAAATTTAAAAAAGTTTAAATAAAGCTATGAAATTTGTATTATCAATTTTATTCGATTTTTTGGTACCTCAATACTCCCAATCTTATTTCTTGGTATTTTCTGATTATATATAGGGAAAACGGTGCCTGTAGAGAATTCTCCGATCTTCGGTATTAAATTTTATTATACCATTTTGTTAGTTAGCGATCTTACAATATGATGGACAATTGTCCTACACCACAATATGTCATTACTATACTGATATGATTGTTCCCATGAATATTTACTCATTGTAACATGTCATGTTTTTTTACTGTTCAAGATAATAAAACATGTTTTCTTAGCCCTTGTACACACGGTCGGAGAATCCGTCGGAATGTGTCCTATCGGACCATGTCATCGGATAATCCGACTGTGTGTGGTATGCATCGGATTGATTCCGTCGGACCCAATTTTCCAACATGTTGGAAATATTTCCCGACCAACTGGGCTGATCGGACATACTCCGATCATGTGTAGAGCATTTTGATCGGACCAAGTGCCACGCATGCTCAGATCAAATTCCTACATCAAAGCTATTGGCTACTAGCCTGAATGTAGTCCCATGGTAACGAAATTACGTCATCACGTTCTGAAAGATCGGATTTTTCGCCAACTTTGTCTGACCGCGTGTATGCAACAGTTTCGGACAAGATCCGACGGACAAAATCCGACGGGCAAAATCCGACGGATTTGGTTGTGGAAATCTCCAACCGTGTGTACAGGGGCTAACACTGACATCTTTTAGCCATGCTGTACTTACCTTGTTTAAAGTCCCAAACCTCCTCTTTTTTCTTTATAGATTTAAGGATGAAGATGTGTGATTCCACACGTCTCATTTTATGTCCAAACCCCTCCTCTTAGCTCATATGATTAGGAATGGAGGTATGTCAGCAGCTATCATGGAGTCTGTGACCTTATATCCCTCCTTATGTAGTCCTAGGCAAACCTTGCTATCTATTACCCACCCTTTAATAGGATCCAATCTAACACTGAGTTTACATTTACATTGTACCTAGCATTTTCCATATGTGGTCAATTCCCTGTGATCTTTTTCTGGTGGGCTGGTCGGTTGTACATTACCCGGAATCTGCAATGCGTGTCGGGCGCCCTGCCCCTCCCCTCCCATCTACCCTGGGTTGATGCGGGGGGATCGGGTGGCCCAGTCCCACCATGCATTGGCGCCATGCCTTCCCGCGCCATGCACAACCCTGGCTTCTGCCTCTGCAGCTAAAGGGGAAGCAGTTGGGGTGGTAAAAGCACAGTTTAACCACATGGTTTTACCACCCCCACCCCTACATGTGAACAAGCTTTTGGTTCACGTCCGTGCAGCTGTATGTTCCACATAGGGCAATCCATTAATTTCAATGAGCTGCCCTACCTGCAGAAATGCAGGGAAAGAAGTCCTCGACCCTTTTAAGAAAAAAAATCAAACTGCACCAAATATGTACTGCATTTGCGAATGCATGGGGGTACTATTAAGAATTAATGGCACCCCTTCAGGTCTGCTAAAGAGCAGCGTGTTTGTCTGCACGCAATTTTGCGCACATTCCCGACTTTCCGTAATGTGAGCCAAGCCTTAGACTGAATGAAAGCCTCAAGAACGAAAATCCTTTTTAAGGGTGCCTTGATTGGAAAAAGGTTGAGAAACACTGGGTTAGAACAATAAAAGAAGATAATTAAAAAAAAATGGCTTCATCTAATTCAGCAATTATTCCTCTCATAAATTATCATTTATTCTCAAAGATTTTGGCTTGCATTTAAAAAAAAAAAAAAATAGCAATCACCTCTAACGGAAACATCATTACTCCTACTGACTGTAGCTGAGCAACTGAAACATAACATGGGGCATGCTGCACAAAGACTCGTACAGAGCCTATAAGTAGTACAACCATTTCCTGTGTACAGAACAAGTAGAGAATAAGCTAAATATCAATGTGAAATGCCAAGAAAACACCTGAATAGACAATAGAAAAATATACAGGAGCTGTTTTACTTGCCAAAAAATGTTTTTATTTCTGTCCATCCTGTTCTGAAATTTATACAGCTCTGCCACACAGAATTCCCCTGTCTAGCAGGACTGGAGAATTTTACTCTGCTCCACTTCAGTAATGCTTACAATTCCCTTCCCAGCTGTGTTTGGACAGTGAAAGAAGAAGCAGCAGACTGGTGAAGTCGTCTCTCTATCACTCTGCTCTTTCCTCTTGCACTGCAGCATATATATATGTGCAGAACAGGAAAATTTTTGTTTCGATTCATTATTTACATAAATCAGTTTAGTTAAATTTGTTTAATTTGTTTTTGAAATTCGTTTTGTTTCTCTAATTCAAACTGATGATTAAAATTTTTCGAATTCTATTCGAAATCAAATTTTTTCTTGTCAAAATTAAAATTTTGGAATATCGTTATATTCTTTCTATTCCATTCTATTTTATTGTTTTTTCTATTCTATTTATTTTTATTTTCTATTCTGTTTGTTTTTTCTTTTGTATTATATTTGATTCTTTTCTATTCTATTCGACATTCAAATGTATTCTATTTGAAATTCGGATTTCAGAAAACAGTTATATTATACCCTTTCTATTCTATCCTACATGTTTCTATTGTTTATTCTATTCTATTATTTTATTTTATATTATTTTTTTTTCTGTTCTATTCTTTTCTATTCTATTCAAATTCAAATCTATTCTATTTCAAATTCAAATTTTAGAAGATAATTATATGCTTTCTATTTCATGCAGTTCTATTCTATTTTTTATTCTATTCTATTCCTTTATTTTCTATTCTATGTTATTTTATGTTTATTTTCCATTCTATTTTGTTCTTCTTTGTTCTGATTTACTCATTTACTTATTCTTTTATTTTCTATTATGTCCCTTTTTTTTATCCTATTTTTTTTTTATTCTTTTATTTTCTATTCTATTCTTTTATTTTCTATTCTGTTTTATTCTCTTTGGAAATTCAAATTTGATTAGAAAACTATTCTAATTAGAATTTTGTTTGAAATTGTCATTAGTTATTTCGGATTCGTTACTATTGTAATTCATAAATTTGGATAGATCTGAATTTCCGAATAATGAAAAATTTGTCTGAATTTCAATTTGGAACGAAACGAACCACACATGTTTACTGTAGCAAAAGTGATTTGCCCCTTGTGCTTGTGCTGCTTCTCCCTCCCGCAGTCTAAGCTCTGTTTTACTGGGACATGCAAAGGGTTGATGCCATGTCAAATGTAAGTACCAACTCCTATATTTATAGGAGCTGCATTCATTTATGTATTTTTTTTATCTGCCCAGAGCTCATTTGCAGTGTGGCAGCATGCATGTGTTCATTCTAAATGACACCTCAGTACATTAAAACAACAGACCTATGTTGCAGTGCACCACAATGCTCATTGTGGTGCACTGTGTTGACAAAAAAAGAGTCAGGTCTGGTGAGCTGGTGATGTGTTGCAGCATAATAAAAATGAATGTTCTGCCTTAGTGAAATGCAGGCAAATATGCATTCGTCGAAAAGGTTCTGCAGTCATTTCAAAATAAAATGCGTCACCTACAATAAATCACTAATTAGGCATAAAACAGACTTTCACAAACTCTGCTAACCCCTCTGACAAGAGACACGCATTAATGTCCGCTGCATTCAGACACAGTACAGCGTCCAGTCCATGCAGCTTCTGGGCAACTGTTAATCTGAATTCTGCAGAGATTGAAAGAAAAGGTGCCAAAACATTGATTTTCCACAGATGAGCACTCAGCAGTAGCAGAATGAAATAAAGTATAACTAAAGGGAATTTTTTTTTGATAGTTTTGGATAGAATGGTGATGGATTAGAACACCTATTAGGTTTTTATTGCTGTTTGTGCCAGTAGGGAGACCCACCATCTCTCTCTTTGTTCTGTTTACTGTTTCCATTGAAAGTGACAGTAAAACAAACGTTGAGTTGTCCCCATAAAAGTAATAGAGGGGAATCTTCCAATGGGGACACTAGCACTGGTGACCCAGGGGATTCCCTAAATTTGCAAGGATTTCCTCTCACTTACTGTTCCGGCTATGGGACAGGAAGTGAAGGGAGATCTCCCCAATGGGACACAGGGGGCAAAAAAAAAAAAATAAGAAAAGAAAAATCTGCCAGGGGTAATAATCTTCCCTTTCGCCATCAATGAAAAAAACTAAGTTTTGCCTCTAGTTTGAGATTTCTCTAGTTGTCTTAGCCTGTTCCACTGTGAATTCCCCACACATGATGTAGATACATTTTGTGTTAGAATAACTTTGTAAAATAATGGAGTTTTTGAAAGAGAAATTATGTAAGCACTGTAAATGTAAATGATGACTTTTAGAAAATTAAAATTTTAACGAAATGTTATTAAAATGCTAAAGGGCTATAATCTAAATTAGGAGTGCAGCCTAGCGTGCCAATTCTTCTATTCCAAAGATACAGTACAGACAGCGGTGACTGCTCATACGGGGATGCAGGGGCACCGCCCTCTAATCCAATGCACCCGGCCCCTAATCTACATGTAGGGCCTCAGATGAATGCATTTCAAAGTTTTTTTTGTGAAGCACATGATTAGAGCCCGAGGCTTCAAAAAGGCTTTACAAAGCCCACCCAGTTGTGTGACATTAACGAATTAGTATTCGCTAATGTCCTCCTATTTCTCCTCCCGGCCAATCAGGAACCGGTCCTGTGACCCGATTGGTTGGGAGGAGAATCAACCACCAGGACTTGGGAGGAGATGCAGGGAGGAAGCTGCAACCTGGATGGGGTAAGTGGGGGGCCTATTGGGCGATGGACAAGCGAAGCGGCGATTGAGCAACGGGGGGGAATCGGTAATCGATCAAGCACCGAGGGGTGGGAGGTGGAGGATGGTTGGCTGGCTAAAGTGGGGGGTGTGTCTGGCTGGCTGGGTGGGGGCCGCGGCCCCCCCCCCCCAAGAAAATTGAGCACCGCAGGCCACCCCCCCCAAGAAAATTGAGCACCGCAGGCCACCCCCCCAAGAAAACTGAGCACTACCCACCACTGAGTACAGAGAGTGAGCGATGTCACTCTAGGACAAGAAGTGTGTTATTGGTGGAATCACCAGGTGAATGTAAAGGAAAAATAAGCCCAAAAAAGTGAACTAATGCAGCCACCACATCTAAAGACTGATTGGCTGCAAGATGTTAAAATTTAGTTTTTGAGATTAGATACACTTAATTTATTTGTTATACATATAAATGTATACACTTCATATGTACAGAAAATCACTGCATACTAAATATGAAATGTACCTGTTTGTGATGATGGTAATAATAATAATCTTCATCACCAGCCTATCATATCTCCCAACTTTCTGAAATGGGAAAGAGGGACATAGTGGGGTGGATTTATTAAAAGCGAAGAGTGGCAAATCCGATGCAACTCTGCATAGAAACCAATCAGCTTCTCGTTTTTTTTCCCTTTCTTTGTCAAAGCTTTATTGTCAAACCTGAAGTTAGAAGCTGATTGGCTGCCATGCACAGCTGCACCAGATTTTGCACTCTTCACCTTTAGTAAATCAACCCCTGTGTAGCATGATGTAAGTAGCCAAATGTGACACTCAAACTACGTTGACTGCGAAGAATTAATATGCAAAAAAAAAGATTGCTTACACAGATTTCACCACTTTATTTTTCCAGCTTTTGAAGTAGTGTGAAAGGTTGTAGTATAATACTTTTATTAAATATTACATTTTATTAGTTTATACATCTGGCCCAAGAAGAGGGACAACTAAGGAAGAAAAAGCAACATAGGGACTCTGTCCCAAAAAAGGACAGTCCATCCAAATGAGGGACAGTTGTGAGTTATGCCATAGGACTTTACAGGCATACCCCACTTTTAAGTACACAATGGGGTTTATTTACTAAAGCTGGAACGTGCAAAATCAGGCTCACTTCTGCATAGAAACCAATGAGCTTCCAGGTTTTATTACCAAAGCTTAATTGAACAAACTGGTGTTAGAAGCTCATTGGTTTCTATGCAGAAATGAGCCTAATTTTGCACTTTCCAGCTTTAGTAAATAAACCCCATTGCATACTTAAAAGTGGGGTATGCCTGTATATAAAACAAATTGTAGCTGTCTTATCATGCTAAAGTGGCTTTAATATTCTCAAATATAAATTGTAATGCTGGCCATATACTATTCGATATTTGTTTGAAAGTTCACTATACACATTTAAGCCTTGTACACACGATCGGATTGTTTGCCAACAAAACCGTGGAATTTTGTCCGAAGTGCGTTGGAACAAACTTGTCTTGCATACACAAATCACTCAATTGTTGGCCAACAATCACAAATGTAGTGGCCTACTACATGGCTTTCAGCTCTTTAGCGCCACCCTTTGGGCTCCTTCTGCAAATTTCGTGTTAGTAGAAGTTTGGTGAGTGTTGATTCGTGCTTTTCATTACGTGCTTTTCATTTTATGCAGACCATTTCTGAACGGTCGTTCGTCAACCAGACATGTTGCGGAATCAGAGGAGATAATGTTTTATTTATCATTGGCCTTGGAATTGTTGCTTTGACATTATTTTTTTGGTTGAATAATGAGTTGGTTTGGTATATTTTCTATATTTTTGGATGCATAGAATGCAATTTTTGGTTAAGTTATATTGACAGATAGCATGTCTAATTTTATTTGTTTTCTTTTTTTAATGTACAATAAAAAAAATTGTGGAGAATAATACTTGGCTATGTGTTTTAACTTCAAATGACAATTTGGGAGTAGGCAGTTATATTTAAAAAAATACAATGTAAAATTGACAAGGGACACCAACATAGTTGTATCTTTGATCTTAAAAACTACAAGATAATGGTGTTGTGGTAACTTGCCCAAAAAATAAATAAATAAATAAAAATAATATTATCCTTGATATCACTAGAAAAAAAAGCCTTTGAAAATTTGTTTACAAAAACTCCATCAATATCACCAGCAAAGCAGCTTCATTATTATCCCATTAAAGAAGAAGAGAATGTGCGCTGCATTTCAAGATTTCATAATTTGCCACATCACAAATGTTAATTCTCCATTACAAACGCTAGTTTACAAGACCGACCAATTCTGGCTCCTCCTTGCTTTCCGAGCATGCATGTTTGTACTTTGGACTTTTGTCCGATGAACTTGTGTACACTCGCTCGGAGAATCTAACAACAGACATTTGTCTGCGGAAAATTTTAAAACCTGCGATCCAACATTTGTCTGCGGAAAAGCAGATTTTGTCTGCTGGAGCATACACACGGTCGGATTTTCCACCAATAGCCTATCATCACACATTTCCCGTCGGAAAATCTGATCGATCGTGTGTATGAGTCTTTAGTGTGAAAGTCCTGAAACATTTAATTGAATTGCCACAACGTTGTTGTTACTTTTAACATTTTATTTGGGAATGAAGGGATGTGAATGTGATTCTGAATGGAAATGAGAAAAACAATTCCATCCTTTTTTTTCCCTTGTCACTGCAGTTCAAAATGATCTTCGATTTGACTAAATAAACCCTGAAAACGTTTACAAAAATTACAATTTAAAAACAAAAAAACAAAAAAACTACCAAAACATTTTATTTTGACTTGTGCATGCCTTTTTTTTTGTTTGTTTTTCATATCTACACAGCATAGAGGGCAGAATCAAAGAATGAAGACTGTCCTTTTATTTTGGTTTCCCATTGAATTGTGTACAAATGTAACATAAACAGAAGATAAAAGCCTTCTCCTCCTAATTCTGCCCATCCCTGGTTCTCATGAATCCTTGCACTGTATAGACACATGAATCCATTACTGTCCAGCTTGGCAGTGAATCAGGGAGCTATGTACATAGAATTCACAGTGCTCAGCCTGTCAGTGTCACCTGGGAGCACAGAAAACTTTATGACCTGATCTATAAATGTCATTTATGGTTACAAAATGATAGTAATTATTTTATTGTGTAATTGAATTCTTATCTAAGGAAGATGTACATAGCTCAACACTCACATTCTATATAGGACTATAAAATAGATGAACGATCTAGGATTTTGCAGGTAATTAAAGCCCCTTTTCCTCCTCTTTACCTTGTAACTGTCAGATGTTTTGTAAACAGAAGATTAATGCTGAGCAGGACTGGCTATAATGTGACCTCAGCTATTTTCTTAAATGTAATCGTTTGTTTGTTGTGTCTTCCAGCGTTTTAGATGTTCTCAGAATAATATACAGATGAAGCGATAGGGGGGCTTGACATTTCACATGTGCGACTTTTTCTGTGGTCCCCTTATGAAGTCATAGACCAGCATAGAGGAGGGGATAATAATTATAATAATAAACATTGATTCATACTAACTCATCACAACTAAGAAGAGAAAAATAGAAAAAAAGACTGTATATAGTAAAAAAGAAAATAATAATAATAAAACAAAATACAAATAAATCACTATTGCTTTGGTAATTATTACAGAAATGCAGTAAATCTGTCTTTTGAGTTTGTATAAGAAATATGCTGGATTAAGTCGCAGGAAATTAAAGGTGATTGTCTAGTCATAGGTTGTTGTTATTATTATTATTATTTTAATTATTATAACCAATATTCCCTGTCTCTTCAATATTGAGCGGTGCAGTTCATTAGGTCATGTAGGGTGAGCCCAGGGCAATGTGTATATGGTTTACCATAATAATAAAGGGTCTTCTTCACGATGATGATGAAGATGATGATTATGATAATAATAATATTATTATTATTATGTCCACTCTTGTCTTGGCACTACAGTATTAAACGGTGATGTCTAGGTCATGTGGAATAAGCTCACTGTAAAGCTTCTAGAAGCTCAAACCAAAAAATAAATAAATAATAATAATAAAAAAAAGAATATATATATTATGATAAACCATATATATATATATATATATATATATATATATATATATATATATGGTTTATCATAATAAATATCTTTATTTTTACCCTTGGTTCTGCAATGAAGATCAGTGCTGCTCTTTATTATGTATTTTAGGATGAGCTGCGCAAAGTTATAATGAAGCTTAGAGCAATATGTAGAGTACATGCATACCCCACTTTTAAGTACACAGTGGGGTTTATTTATTAAAGCTGGAAAGTGCAAATTCAGGCTCACTTCTGCATAGAAACCAATGAGCTTCTAACACCAGTTTGTTCAATTAAGCTTTGATAATAAAACCTGGAAGCTCATTGGTTCAGAAGTGAGCCTGATTTTTCACTTTCCAGCTTTAGTAAATAAACCCCATTGTGTATTTAATAGTGGGGTATGCCTGTATACGGTTTATCATATCAATAAATAGCTTCCATGACGATGATGATGATTATTATTCACACTCTTGGCACTACAATGATGAGCGCTGTTGTTCATTAAGTAGGGCCGACTCACCATATGCATATGTACAATATATGGTTTATCATAATAATACATGGCTTTTATTATTATTATTATTATTATTATTATTATTATTATTATTATTATTATTATTATTATTATTTACACCCTTTGTACTACAATGATTAGTGGTGCTGCTCATTAGGACTTGTAGGATAGGCTCACCACATGGTTTATTATAAAAGTAAATGACTTCCACTATTCCATACAGTGCAGAACATTTCCAGCCCATGCCCCATATTTCAAGACGTTATTCTGGCATGTCAGACATTGTAATGTTGGCTAAGGTTGGCATGCAGGTAATATATTTTCTGGCTGTGGTCACCCCAGTTATGGGAGGACACATCTCCAGAGTTTCGCTGATAGTGTAAGAAGTGTCCTCTGTAAGCTCAGAACTTGTGGGACTCTGGAACACATTTATCACCAATGAAGTGATCGGCAGAGACTGGCAGAGCTGTTCTCTATCAGTCATAAATGCTCAGCTATGACAATAATGTACTGGAGGCCATTTTAGTATAATGTATACAGTGCTGATGACTATAAAAAGCCTCTAAGGACGAAAAATAATGTAATTTTGCAATAATCTCTGTATGCAAATATTAAATTACCACTTTTATGCAGGAGGCTGACAAGTGATTCACTTCAATGTGTCTAATCGACCTTTCTTTTAATTTTCTATCTATCTATCTATCTATCTATCTATCTATCTCTAGTCTTACCCTTAACATGTATCCCCTCTCTTCTTCACTGTCTCCTTATATATTATATTATGTATTAAACACATTTACATTAGCCATTCTCATCTATCTATCTATCTATCTATCTATCTATCTATCTATCTATCTGTCTAAGATATAATATATATATATATATATATATATACACACACACACACACACACACACACACACACACACACACACATATACATATATACATACATACATATATATATATATATATATATATATATATATATATATATATATATATATATGTATATTTCTACTATATATTTATATGTATATATTTATATGTATATATATATGGATATAGATATAGATATATATCTATCTATATATATCGAGTTTGTGTGTGTATTGCATATTGTTGATAAACCACCCATAACATTTATATACCTAATGACCAACTGAATTAACTAAATGAATGTTTTGTATTTTATTTTAGAAAGGGCCACTTATTGTTTTTTTTTTCTCTTTTTTTACCACTGCACTTTCATTGAATTGTATCAATTATAATCTATCTATCTATCTATCTATCTATCTATCTATCTATCTATCTATCTATCTATCTATCTATCTATATATGAAAGTATATTTAATATTTTACGTTTTTTGGTTTCATTTATATGTATATATTTTTATATGTATATGTGTGTATATATTTTTATATGTATATGTGTGTATATATATATGTATATATATATATATATATATATATATATATATATATATATATATATATATATATAGTATATATTACTAAGACAACAGATTTTTTTTTCTTTTAAACCGTGTAGTAATGTATTATTTTAATTATCCTTTTATGTATTACTTCTTTATCATTCAAAATGTAAATATACAGTATGCACAGTATCATAATATTATCATATTCTGTTGTATTAGTAATCTTTTTAATTAATGTCTTAAAATGTTCCACCAATTATAGATATAGATGTATTTCTCTGCAGGGATCCGGAGAATGTATATACAGTGATATATCTTATGTTCATTTCAGTTCCGAAAATCTTTTATCCTTTTTCTCGCCTGTAGCCCATAGTGTGTTTGCTGTATGATAACACTTATAAGAACAGCTCGTGTAGATGAGTATTTTAGGATTTGGTATGTAGATGTGGTAGAAGAGGAGAACCCCCTAGACCTTGTCATATGTAGGGATTTCATTGTACAGTGATCCCACCATGCAGTTTCTATTATATTCCTGTGATCATCATATTGACAGTGTACTGGCTCTGATCTAGCGGAGAGGACTGATGGGACAGGCAGGCATTTCCCATCCATTGGAGATGACAATGGGGAATAGTATGTCAGCACAGAGCCATGAATCAGCTTCTATGGCTGAGGCTTTGACATGTAGCAGCTTCGCAGCTGATAATAAGCAGCGATGTCCTATGAAGGAGCCGATTCATCTGCTGCACTCAGTTCAGAGCTGTGCCGCCGCTCTTTGCACGCAGGGTCCTCCCTGGACTTGGCCTGTGCTGACAAAGCTCTTATGGAGACTTTCATATGATAAATAGGAACATTTAGCAATTCCCCGCATTGTTCTGCAGAGCTCATAGTAGTGCACTCTCATGACTGCTACTTCCCAAAATAGAAGACCTTCCTATGTACTCCTTCATCTCTCACTGGGCTTTTCTATTTCTTATTCCACCTTTTTCTCTGTGCTTGGGACTTTAAAATGTTTTTTTATTAGCCAGTGAATATAGAAATTGTAACAAGTAGAACAAAAAGTAATTTTTTTTTCTAAGAAGGTAAATCTGTGGTTAGTTTAAGAATTGTAAAATAAAAATAAAAAAGTAAATATTGTTCTTATATTCATATTCATGTTTATAAGAATAAAATAACAAAGCATACTGAAATAATAATAATAAATCAATTAGACAATTGAAATGCTTACATTTAAAATTGACAAAGGCTAGCAATGTAGTATGTACTCACTGTAGGATAATGATAATCAATAATAATAAAATAACAACAATAATAATAGTAATAATAATAACAAAGACAACAAAAATAATCCTAATTCTTCAGATAACTGAACTGTTTGCATTTTAAAGTAAAAACAAAAAACAAAAAACAAAACAAATAATAATAATAACATAAAACAAAACACAACAAAAATGATCCAGATAACCGAATTGCATTTAACAGTAAAAAAATAAAATAAAAAAATAAAGACAGTAATATGTAACCATAATGAACAATAATAATAATGCAAATCATATTGATCATGGCAAAATTATTAGTTCAGAAGATCATTGCATTGCTTGCATTTGAAAATAAAAAATACAGAAGTACATTAAAATGTAATCACCACGAATAATAATTTTAGTGATAATAATAAAGAAAAATATAAAAATACAGTAAAATACAGAAATACAGTAACACGTATTCACCTGAATAGCAATTTTAGTTATAATATAAAAACAATAATAAAAATAATATACATCACTTTGATGATGTCACTGGAGTTGGTTAATTAAAGCAGTAGAGACTGTTCACCTAGGAAAATGAACACTCACTTTGCAAAATTAATGTCAGCTAATAAGATGGAGCTGAAATCACTTTTAATACCCAGAAAGGTTTGGTTTGATTTAAATGCATAATTTTCTAGTTTATGACTTAGTTTTTGAAGTAAACACAACTTCACCACTTCCCTAACATTCCCTTTAAAAAGTAAACGTATATTTTCTAAAAAAAAAGAAAACAAAATAAATAAGTATATATATATATATATATATATATATATATATATATATATATATATTAGTCGTGAGTCTACAGTCTACCCATTTAGTAAATCAGCCCAGCATAAGTACAACACATTTGTGGAGCAGTGACTTTAGATGTCACATGACTTGTAGTTAAAGTGTCCTGTGCTGGAGATTAAGGCTGTCAGTGAAGGTAAAATATGTCTGGATAGAGAGATTACATCACAAAGGAAACTGACTGTTTCTAATTTGTTATCAAGTTATATACACTCTGCTGTAAAATAAAAATATATCACAAAGTACTGATTTGCACTGGTGAAATACTTCATAATCTAACTATGAATACATGTATATTTAACAAATTACCTCCCAAATGAAAACCTTTTATAGTTTCTAGTGGTATAGCATTTTAGATTTATAACTATAATCAATATACAATATATAGGTATATTTATCATAGGAGACGTAGGCTTACTTATTTTATCTGTGTTTGCTTTGTTGATGATTGCTGTTCATGCACCCCTCATAATTACTAAGGCAGGCATTTACAGTAATATTACAATTTTTGTGAACTATAGGAAATGTAAATAGAAAATGCAGTGCAGTCAAATATTCATAATACCTGTTTTGCCAATGCAAAAAAAAAAACATTATTGAATAGGCATCTCCTTTGCACCAAATAATCAGTAATATTTACGATTTAGTAATCATTATTATTAATTAACCACCAAGTCTCTTTTTGACACTTATTGTTTACAAGTTAAAATCATTTTTTTTGCTAGAAAATTACTTCGAACCCCCAAACATTATATATATATATATATATATATATATATATATATATATATATATATATATATATATATATATATATATATATATATATATTCTTTTCCTAATACCCTAGAGAATAAAATGGCGGTCATTGCAATACTTTCTGTCACACCGTATTTGCACTTTGCACAGAGGTATTACAAGCGCACTTTTTTGGGAAAAAATACACATTTTTGAATCAAAAAATAAGGCAACAGTAAAGTTAGCCCATTTTTTTTTTTTTTTATATTTGTGAAAGATAACGTTACACCGAGTAAATTGATACCCAACATGTCACGCTTCAAAATTGCGCCCACTCCTGGAATGGCAACAAACTTTTACCCTTAAAAATCTCCATATGTCGCGATGTTTAAAAATTTCTACAAGTTACCAGTTTTGAGTTACAGAGAAGGTCTAGGGCTAGAATTATTGCTCTCGTTCTAACAATCGTGGCAATACCTGGCGTATGTGGTTTGAACACTGTTTCTATATGCAGGGCTCTACTCATGTATGCATTCACTTCTGCATGCAAGCTCGTCGGGACGGAGCGCTTAAAAAAAAAAAAAATCTTATTTATTTTACTTTTTATTTATTTTCTTGACACTGTCTTTGAAAAAAAAAAAAAAATGGGGTCACTTTTATTCCTATTACAAGGAATGTAAACATCCCTTGTAATATAAAAACAGAATGACAGGACCTCTTAAATATGAGATCTGGGGTCAAAAAGACCTCATATTTCATATTTACACTAAAATGCAATAAAAAAAAATGTCCCTTGAAAAAATAAAAATAAAAAAAGATCCTTTAAGAGCTATGGGCGGAAGTGATATTTGACGTTGCTTCCACCCTCCCATACTATGGAGCCGAGCGAGGGCCATCTTCCCCTTACTATGCAGTAAGGCATCCACAGGAAAGCATGCAATCGGCCCCGCTGCTCCTGGCGGGACCAGTAAATGGCACAGATGACCAGAGCAGGACAGGAGGAGGGTGGGCACCTCTTCCGCCACTATAAAAGTAATCTCGTACCGAATCTGCCATGGAGACTACTTTTACCTTAAAGAGAAACATACGGCATTCCTGAAAATACTGGGGTTATGGCAGCTAGCTGCAGCCATAACAACGGTATTTAGTGTCAAAGTAATGATGTATGGGTAGTGGTAAATATCTGTTCACTGTTGCATTTTGTTATTATTTATCAACGCCCTGCATTATGTGGAGCCCTAATGGGACATTCTTTTATACAACAGGGATGGAGGAATCTCCCTTGGTGGCTATTGCATTCTGCCAGCTGGATGCAGCCACTGTTCGGCCAACAATTTTCCACCATACTCTTTCAATTGCCAGGCCCACTGGAAATCATACAGGGTGTACCCAGCTTAAAGCCAACCATAGACGGTTCAAATCTTGGCTGTTTCAGCAGGAACTGGACGCGGTTTGAACCATGGATAGGCAGGCTGAATGTACCCCAAGTTGATCAAATTGGGTACAGCCAGCCTGTCCGATTTTACATGCAATTATTGCTAGCAGCTGTTATAGCCACTAGCAATAGTCACTGCGTTCTCCACTCCCTTGCCAGGAGTACACAATGGCTCAGAGGGAGGGATTCCCCCATCAACACTGACTGTGTTGATCAGAGAATTAAGGTATTTTCTTTCCTGCAACCTGTGATCAAATGAGCTTTGAGCTCATGCCGGAACACACGTACTTCCCGTACATTCCCGGGCAGGCCGATTTTGCAATGCATGGATTTGAAAGTGCTACAAAATAAATTGGAATGTGGAAAAAGTAGTGCAAGCAATACGATTTCAGAATGCACTGCACCAAACCGCGTGGTACTGCCATTCCATGCGATTTGATGCCTGCAAACACGCTGCATTTGCCAGATGCTTTTGGGGTGCCATTAACAATTCATTGACCCCTGGACACTCTCGCAAAGTCAGCACATTCACTTGTGATATGAGAAACGCACATGGAATGTGCCTTTCCCACAACACGTTTTGATGTGAATTGTGGGAATTGTGGGAATTGTGGAATTTGTAATTGTCTATACTGATTTGTCCATGTAAAACATGTTATATTTATGGATAAATAAAAAACAAGCAAGCATCCACTACTATTCAATTAAGAAAAGCGAATACGTAAAAAATTGAGAAAGTAATACCGAAAAAAGTGTTACAAGTGTTGTATCTCAAAAATAGGACATTCATATAAAATGCCAATAAAAAAGTGGTCAAAGAAACTATTGCATATGCTCAAAAAAATAGTCCATATAAGTGTAATAACCGCAATATGAGACACCATATATCTTCCAATATTCTGAAGTCAGGAAATAAATTAGACAGCCTCTGTTCCCAGTCAATGCCTTGTATAGGGAAACATGTCGGGTGGAGCTTCGGCCCTTGACGTCATCACGCTAACAGTCAGATTCATATTTTTCAGAGCTTACCTGGCAGTACCTGGATCACTCCTGCTTTTGCTCACAACAGCTTCATACACAGTGGTGTTCCACTCATTAGGGGCGCAGGGCCGATGCCCCCCCCAATCCAATTCAATTCAATTTCAATGTGTATTTTTTTTTAAGTACATGATTAGATATTGAGGCTCTAATTGGCTTCAAAAAGGATGGGCTCGGGGCACAGAGCACTGTGCCCTGAGCCCACCCACTTATGTGACATTAGCAATTGCTTCTCCTCCTGCTTCTCCTCCCAGGTAATCAGGAAGCGGGTCCTGAGACCTGATTGGCCAGGAAGTCTTAGGACTCCCAGCCATCAGGTCTCAGAAGCCGCTTCTTGTCTGTCGGGAGGAGAAGCAACGACACCGACAGCAACAGCCTCTTCCAGGAGCCCTACCCCGGATTCAGCAGTGCACCAATGCCTCATCGTCATCCTCCTCCCCGCACCTCTACTGCAGCATAAGGTAAGGCCATGGATCGCTGCCTTCCTGATCATTCGATCGAGTGCCAGGAGGGTAGAGCGAGTGGATCGCCCGCCTGCCTGATCAATCGAGCGAGTGTCCCCCCCCCCAAATATTGAGAACCAGCTGCCACTGCCCATCCACATAAGTACCTAACAGTAATGCTTAGCAGGTATCCCAGATACATGTTCCTTAGCACCCTTTAGTGTTGTACAAGCATTGTGCCCAATAGCTGAATACAGAAGAAGTTCAATAAAGAAGGTGAAAGGTTTGCTTTATATTTATTTTTTAAGCTATAAACAATTTTGGGAAAAAAAAGGAATATTTTTAACTTTTTGCTATAATATATATCCCCCAAAAAAATATAAAAAAAAACAAATTTCTTTCTCAGTTTAGGCCGATATGTATTCTTCTACATGTTTTTGGTAAAAAAAATTGCAATAAGCGTATATTGATTGGTTTGCGCAAAAGTTATAGCATCTACAAAATAGGGGATAGATTTATGGCATTTTTATTCAAAATTTTAAGTAATGGTGGCGATCTGCGATTTTTATCATGATTGCGACATTGCGGCAGACACATCAGACACTTTTGACACTATTTTGGGACCAGTAACATTTATACAGAGATCAGTGCTATAAAAATGCACTGATTACTGTGTAAAAGACATGGGCAAGGAAGGGGTTAAACACTAGGGGGCGATCAAGGGGTTAAGTGTGTCCTAGGGAGTGAATCTAACTGTGTGAGGGGGGGGCTCACTACAACATGACAGAGATCACTGCTCCCGATGACAGGGAGCAGTAGACCCCTGTCATGTTGCTAGGCAGAACAGGGAAATGCCTTGTTTGCATCTCCCCATTCTGCCGTTCCGTGTCACGATCGTGGGCCCCCCCGGGGACATTGAGTCCACGGGACCTGCGGGCATGCTCATGGAGTATGCGGCGGGCGTGCGCGCCACCACTGAGCCGCATCTTAACCCCCCTGACGGTCTTCCCGAGTCTGGCTCGGGGTGGAATTTTTGTACCATTAGCGGTAACCCCGAGCTCGACTTGGGACTGCATCTCTGGATCCAGGAGGAGGTTTACTTACCTTCTCCCTCGGATCCAGCGTTGTCTCCCCGCTGTACGAGCGAGCCGTGCCTCGCTCGATCTATCACGGAGCCGATCTCCGTGCCCTGTGAGCGTTGCGACGCACGGGGACGGAGATCGGCACCAAATTTAAAAAGTGAAACAGACAGTATACATACAGTATAATGTAATCTTACAGATTACATTGCTGTATGTAAATATTTCACATCCCCTTTGTCCCTAGTGGTCTGTCCAGTACCCTGCATGCAGTTTTATATAATAAAAACTGTTCTTTATGCCTGGAAACTGGAGATTGTCCATAGCAACCAAACTGTCATTTTACATCAAAAATGGTTTTAGACCGGCTAGAAAACAGCGATAATAAATTGTAATCACTTGCAGAATTGAGCGATAGTGATTTGTGGGGAGATCCGTCATCAAATACTGAAAAGTAATGACAGTGACAATTCTGCAACTGAGCAAATTTCAGTGTTTTTGATTTGATTACATTATTGAATAATTTTTATTATTATTTATTATATTATAAACTTTATCATACCCGGGATGTCTACTAGACTTTGGTTTGGACAGATTTAAGTGAGTTATTCCTAAGAATTACAGGACTACAATATAAAACGCCAAATTTTCATGCAAAATAATGGTACAGTTTTTAGCACCTAAAATCCGAAATAATCGTACCGCCAGGGAGGTTAAAGGGGACATACAGGTACACCCATTTGCCCAGCCGCAACATTGTTCCGACGTACATTGTCGTGCGCTGGTCGGCAAGCAGTTAAGCTTTAACAATAAAACCTGGAAGCTGATTGGTTTCTATGCAGAGCTGCTCCAGACTTTGCACTCTCCAGTTTAAGTAAATCACCATAAGTATGTTTATCTAGAATCTTTCACGAACACGGGTGGGGGAAGGGTATGGTAAAAATAGTTGGTTGAGCTGCGATCTTTCAGATAAAAATCAAAATGTACACCTATTTTCTGGTTCTATTACTTCCTTTCCCATTCTGCATGCTGCCGTACAGAGGATTAAAGGAGGTCTAATACCAAGTCAAATTCAGATACTTAAGTTGGTAATAAACCAAAAAAAACAGAAGAATATTAAATTGCTGCTCACCTATTCTTAGATGTGGTGGCTGCATTAGTTATCCCTTTATTTTCACCTGGTGATCAAGCTAGTAAGTCTGTTATTTTTCAACTTACTTTAACAGACCAAACTGTCCAGAAAAAAATAGGCATTGGATGGATGAGATAAGCCACAGGGGTGCTTCCAATGATCTGATTTTACTTATTTATGTAAAACCTTTATCCCAAAAGGAAACAAAATGTTTGCTGTAATTGCTTATCTGGAGCTCAGCTTTTGTTAGTTATGACAGTAGTGTATTTAGTTTTGTGCTGCCCTAGACCTGATTAAACTCGTGCACCCCCTAGTTTAAATATAACCCACCCTTTCCTGTCAAGGTCACATCCCTTGCTGTTTAAGATCCGCCCTGACATTTTCGAGTGGGCACACTAGTTCTGAGTCCCTGGGGGGGGGGGGGGGGGCAATGGATTTCCTTAATTTGCATAGATTTCCTCTCACTTCCTGTTTGGCTATGGGGCAGGAAGTGAAGGGAGATCTATACAATGGGACAGGGATGGTAAAGAATAAACTGACAGGGGCTATAACCCTCCCGTATTCTATCCAAAATGAAAAAAAAAGTGTTGCCTATAGTTCTACTTTAATGGTGAGGACTAAGAAGATATAACCATGCCAATGGTGCAGCAGAAAACATATAGCACAGTGAGGAACATTTGTGGTCCAGGATGATAGGACCGCCAAAATTAGAAGAGGCCCCCCCCCACAGTTGCGGAATGCCGGCCGACCGCATACCGGAAGCAGTGTGGCTGCTTTATGGGGGCTCTAGACTAATTTGCCTCTCAGCCCAATCCGCTACACTGTTAGTCAAGCCGGCGGGGACTCTTTCCGTGCTGTTCGCCTGCAAAGTGCTGCCCTAGGCCTGGGCCTTGTCGGCCTAGGCCAGGACACAGCATTGAGTTATGATCATCTAAATCTGCTGGTTTACCATCTCCCAAAACTGACAATGCTGCTGTCCAAACGTATCTTCTTTACTACTTCATCCAGAATGCAGATACCCTAACACAGGAAGTGTATTACTGTCCAGATCACAGCCTAAAAACAAAAACTAATGCAGCTACCACGTCCACGGTTTGGTAAACTGCAATATATTACAATTTTGTTTTTGGATTTAAATTATTTGCATTTGATGATAAATTGAATGATCTTATATCTGCCTACATCTTTTTGGTAAAATGCTATACCAGGTCAATGATCTCATAAGCATAGAAACAGAAAAGTGACGGCAGAAAAAAAAGTGGTCCATTAAGTCTATACATTTTTTTTTTTTGTTAACTTTTTTGTCTGAGCATAGATATATGTTTGACCCACACTTGTTTGAAAGCCACTTAGACCCCTTTCACACGGAGCCGCTCCGGGCATCATTGGTAAAGCGGTGCTATTTTAAGCGCCGCTTTACCGTAGTTTTAGTAGTGCTATTAGGCCGCTAGTGGGGTGGTTTTAACCTAATCTAAATCTGCCCGCAAAACGCTGCTGTAGGGGTACTTTGCTGGCAGTATAGCAGCGCTGCCCCAATGTTTTCAATGGGGAGGAGCAGTGTATTCAGGGCCATGGGCGTCCGCAGAACTTTTTCGGGGGGAGGGGCATAATTTTAGGGTCACCCATGTGCCGCCCATTTTCGACAATGTCATTATCACATTATCGTGGTCAGAGGCTGCAGACATAGTACAATCCCTAGGATAAGTAATGGATAATGGCCAACAGACCCTCTTACCAGACCCAGCCAAACTACAGCAGTGGTCCCTCCGGCTGGACGATCGCTCACTCTGGGTTCCCCAGGGGTGACTCTGGTCAGTAGTGTAGCATGTCTGTACCCTGGAAGTGGCTGTCTTTCTCTCTCTGGTGGTGCTGGGCAGCGTGTCTCTCTCTGGTGGCGCTGGACAGCACGGCTCTCTCTGGTGGCACAGAGCAGTGTAGCTCTCTCTCTGGTGGTGCTGGGCAGCGTGGCTCTCTCTCGGGCTTCTGCCCAGCACACTCCTCATTCTTTTTCCTGTAGTACTCTCTCCCTCTGCTTTTTTCCAGGCTGCAATCTCTCAATCTCTCTCTTGATCGAGCTGTAGCCTCCTCCCCGTGGAAAATGGGGCTGCCAATCTTTGGGACTACATGTCCCATGATGCTCTCCTCTCCTAGTCTCCTTTGATTGGCCCTCAGTTATGGCCAATAGGGAAGGAATGGCGTGGGCAGGAAGCTGGGCGGGGAACCTGGTGAGAGCCATCATCTCTTCTCCCTGACAGGAGAAGGGGGGGGGGGGCAACCGCGGGAAACCTCTGATAACCAGCAGCTCGCCTTTCTCCTGTCACAGTGCCACCGAGTTCTCTGCTGGACTGAGCAGGGAAAAAAGCCCGCAGTCACACTACACTGATAGGGGTCTTGACAGAACCTTGATGGTGTCACCCCACTGGTGGGTTTCACACTGGTGTATGCTGCCCGCACCCTGATAGTAATGGAACTGTGTTGAATTTAAGATCTGATCCCTTATTCCAGGGGGGGGGCATTTGACCCCCCTTGCCCCTACCTGCGGACGCCCATGTTCAGAGCACCTACGCCACTGCAAAGAAGCTGCTTGTAGGACTTTTTTTGACGCCCTGCCAGCGCCCCAGTGTGCTTTCGGGGCTTTCACACTGGGTTTGCAGCTGAAGCTTTTTTCAGGCGCTTTACAGTCGCTATTTTTAGCGTTGTAGTGCCTGAAAAACGCCTCAGTGTGAAAGTAGTCTAACTGTTAACTACTCACTATCTCTGCTTGAATACTAAAAAGCGCGTGACCTGTTTGGACCCCAATGCAACATAACCATGCCTCCATCCCTATATTGATAAAAGAAAAATGAAAGTGGATTGTGGGACTTTAAATGAGGCATGGATATGTATTTGAAATGGTCTAGGATACCTGAAATGTTATTCATTGTCACTGTCCCTGCGGGAAAATCTGTATACCCATAAAGAATTGCTAATCAATCCAATAAATTAAATACAGATACTGAATAGTAGATATATATAATGTATCATAATATATAATACATGGATCATGCAACAAGAAGCATAATTAATTGTAGTAATAATCATATTGACATATTTAATGTATATAATGGATAGACATAATTGGTACAAGCAATCACAATTAAAAAATTGAATGGACATACAGAGCAGGTGAACATGGTTATCCTAATAAATATAACAATAAATTAATAAAAGAAATTCATGATTGTAGCAAACTTGACTTGGCATCCCTGAGTATGGACTCTACGCGTTTCATGGCGATTTCAGCCAATCATCAGGAGTGGGATGCATCAAAAAATTGCTAAATAAAGAGATGAAATAAATGAGTAAATTGGTCGGTCACAGTCTCAAATGAAAAATCATTGCTTTCAAAAAGAGAGCAGGTGTTGAATGTGAATGCATTACCTTTGGCCACGTTCAGATAAGTAACCCAACAGACCCAAAAAGGGAATAGGATGGTGGCACTGAATGAACCGTCTCCCCAAGCATCAACTACCCTTTCAGTAAAATAATATTTTCTAAGATTCGTTTGAACTTTCCTCCAGTTAGTTTGAGGTCATGTCCCCTTTTTCTTGATCTTGATTTCATATTGAAAAGATCTTGGTTTCATATTGAAAAACATCCTCACCCCTTTGTGTATGAACAGCTGGAGAGAAGGAAATGCCTTGGCACTGGCAGCTTCCCTCCAGATTCGGACAGTACACATGCTGAGCATTAAAATCTACTAAAAGGGGGCACAGACAAAAACAAAAACTCATTAAAGCTTTAACCCTCCTTTACTATATAAAAACTGAGAATTGGTGATGGCAGGAACTGAGCTTCTAAAAATGTGAAATTGGATATGTTATATTCTAAATAAATACTGTGACCCCCAAGTGTTAGGAAGATGCTATACTTTAGAGAATACTTCCAGGCATAAAGAAATACTAAAGTAAGTGATGGAAATTTTAAAAAGGAATTTCTGAATCTGTACTAAAAATGAGAAAGTCAATTCAGTTAATCGCTTGCTGACCGCCACACACACATATACATCGTCAGAATGGCACAGGCAGACAAATGGGCATACAGGTACGTCCCTTTAAATTTTCTGCCTTTTGTTGCTGCGCACACCCGCCGCATGCTGCGGGAGCCTGCCCGTGGGTCCTGGGAACTCGATGTTTGCCAGCGGCCCACGATTGCGGTGTGGAGAGCTAAAACGGGGAGATGCCTGTGTAAACAAGGCATTTCTCTGTTCTGCCTTGTGTCATAACAGAGATCTACTGCTCCCTGTCATCGTGAGCAGTGATCGCTGTCATGTCCTAGGTAGCCCACCCCCCCACAATTAGAATCACTCCCTAGGACACACTTAGCCCCTGATCGCCCCCTAGTGTTTAACCCCTTCTCTGCCAGTGTCATATACACAGTATTCAGTGCATTTTTATAGCACTGATCGCTGTATAAGTAACAACGGTCCCAAAATAGTGTCAAAAGTGTCCGACGTGTCCGCCATGATGTCACAGTCATGATAAAAATCGCAAAAAATACGTAAATTTTGTTTGCGTACAATGTCGCACGACCGCGCAATTGTCAGTTAAAGTGACGCATTACCGAATCGCAAAAAGTGCTCTTGTCAGGAAGGGGTAAAATCTTCCAGGGCTGAAGTGGTTAAAGTGGTTCTAAAGGCAGAACTTTTTTTTTATCTTAATGCATGCTAGGCATTAAAATAAAAAACCTTTTGTGTGCAGCAGCCCCTCTCAGCTCCCCTAATACTTACATGACCCCATCTCAATCCAGCAATGTTGCACGACAGCCTCGGCAGTCTGGGACTCTTCTGATTGGCTGAGACACATCAGTGGGCACCATTGACTCCCGCTGCTGTCCAACAAAGTCATGAGCCAATGAGGAGAGAGAGGGGCAGAGTCTGAATGGACACACAGAGCAGAGGCTCTGCTTGGGTGCCCCCCATAGCAAGCTGCTTGCTGCTTGGGCACCTGACAGGTAGAGAGGGGCCAGGGGCACCAGCGAGGGACCCGAGAAGAGGAGGATCTTGGCTGCTCTGTGCAAAACCATTCCACAGAGCAGGTAAGTATAATATGTTTGTTATGTTTAAACTAACAAAAAAAAACAAGACTTTAATATCACTTTAACTTAATCTGTGTCCTTAGTAATCCACTGCAGCCATGGCCACACAGCTCAGTAGGAACATTCCCCTGGAAGACCGATTTTAGCATCTGTGAACAGCATCAGCAGTGGTTTTTCACAATACATTGATTATTTTTTACAACCACTATCCCAGAATCTCCAATCCTACATACATGATTCCACACATCTGCTGGAACTTTTGGACCCCTACTCTTGGGAAGACAGTCATTTATGGTTATCTTTAGACATTAATTAGTTATATGTTTCTATTCCTCATGACATAGGTATATTAGCTATACAACATTTTTTACTACAGGATCCTATGCTGAGCCCTAATCAAGCAACTTTCATTTTAGATGCAACATATTTTTGCCTTACACACAATTACTTCCACTTTGAGGATGAATTCTAGTTACACACTCATAGCACAGCGATGGGGGCCAATTTTGCGCCCCCATACGCAAATCTGACAATGGATATTGTGACCTGTTCATATGGAAAAATAACTCTTTTACCCAACATATGGTATTCTTTTTTTTTTTTTATGAAAATTTTTATTGAAGTTTATTGCAATACAGGGGAAAAACTGTAAGTACAAACAAACAGATCTCTTCCGAGTTTGTCCAGATAGCAAATATTGGTAATACAACGTAGCAAAATGTAGAAAATAAGAGGATAAAAAACAGAATCATCACCAACTCAAATGATTTTGCAATACTTTTCACACGCCAATGTGGTTTGCACTGGTCGGACCCAGTGTAAGTCGGATGTCTAGGAAGCTAGACTCTATTCCCAGAGCTGTTTCCAGAGAGGTTAATAGGCTTAGTTCACATACCATTATAATTCTAAAGCAGAGTCAAGGAGTTTACGATCAAACACACTCTCAGACACACCTAAGATATCCCCTGGACTCTGTGCATATTGAAAAATGGGGATTGTGGTATCTGTGTCAATCAGAAAGATAATAGTCTTACTCAGCCAAGGTTAGTGTGAGCCTAGTCCTTAATTGCTAAGTAGTTCTTCGTGGAGTTTGGGGTCTTACGGAAGGTAATGGCTGGTGAGGATTATGAATGTGTATAATGAGGAAGTCATATGCTCAGAAGAGAGGGATCTGGAGTAGGGGGGGTGGGGAAGGGGAAGATAAGAGAAGGTAGTTAGGGGACATAGTAAGAGTGAGAGAGAAATAGCACAAATAGGAGAAATGGAGGAAAAGCAGATGAGTTTGTGAGTTTGCCCCCCGGGATTGTTTCAAGTAGCCATTTGGTTTGTGAAGGGGGAGTTTTAAGTCTAACTATCACAGGGAAGGCAGAACGTCTTTTATGTCTATTAAACTAGCAGGATTCAGGGACGACCATTCAAAAGATTAGAATAAGTAGGGGTAGTTTTGAAGTGGATCCAGCAGGCCCATTTCGAACTAAATTTTGAAGGCGTGTCACGAGCAGTGTGTATCAGCTCTTCCATTTTTGCCGTATGATTGATCTTGCTGAACCATTCTTTAACTGTGGGTGCGTGGCTGGATTTCCAGTTGGTTGGGATACATTGTTTTGCTGCGTTTAGCATAAACATGGCTAATGATTTATGGTAGGTGTTATGGGATCCGGGAAAGAGATGTAATAGACACTGAGCTGGAGAAGGTTCAATGGTATATGTCGTGACCTGGGTAGTGATTTTGCAGATTTCTGACCAGAAAGGGACCAGCAAGGGGCAGGACCACCAAATGTGCAGGAATGTTCCTGTATCCGAGAGGCATCTCCAGCATCTGTCTTGTGTATTCGGGAATAATTTGCTTAGTTTCACTGGTGTATGATACCACCTGGTTTGTACCTTGTAATTGTTCTCTTGCGAACTAACATTTAATGTGCCTTTATGCGTGGTTAGGAAGATATTACTCCATTGTTCGTCTGTCAGAGAAAGGTTCAAATCCTCTTCCCAGCGATTGTAAGCAACGTAGTCCCTTGGGCTTAAATGTTCAAAGAGAAGTGCATGTGTGTAGGCTATCAGGTGTCTTTGTGGGGATTGTTGGGAACATAGTTTTTCAAAGGGAGTTAGTGCACGGGAGCAATCCTGATTTTTGTTTAATGAATGGAGGAAGTGGGATATTTGAATGTATGGCCAAAGGGGGATAGGGGGCATCTCTAGTGTTTCTGAAATGTCTGATGCAGACAATAATTCACCTCTGGAGAAAAAGTTACCTGCTCTGGATTGGGTTGGTGTCCAGTCTGGACCTAGAAATTGAGTGGACAAGCCTGGGGGAAAGTCCGAATTTAGTTTGAACGTCGTTAACGGGCTGGGAATAGACGAAATCTGTGATTGTTTGCAGATGCGTTGGAAGTAATGCAAAGTCGGACCAATTAATGGATGACTTTTTATAGACACTGAAAGGCTTTTCGGGTTGAACCACGGAATGGAGCCCAGGGGGGCAAGTGAAAAGGATGATTCTAGGGAGACCCAATCTTTAGAAGTTGCGTGTAAGTTCCAATCAGCAATTCGGGAAAGGTGTACGGCATAGCAGTAGTTGGTTATGTCGGGTAGGCCTATGCCACCTAAAGATTTTGGACGTGTAAGAAATTGGAAGCTAATCCTGGGTCTTCGGCCGTTCCAGAGAAACCTGGAACAAATGGATTTGTATGTCTTGAAAAATGTTGGTGGGAGCTGAATAGGAACCGCCTGTAGGATGTAGAGAAGTCTTGGCAGGGCGTTCATTTTAAGAATGGCCGCCCTGCCAAACCAGGAAAAAGTCGGTTTATTCGATCTGCGAAGGTCCAGGATTAACTTGTTTAATAAGGGTAGATGGTTCTTGGAATATAAGTCCCTTAGCTTGGGGGGAATTTGGATACCAAGATATGTTATGTGATCAGTTCTCCATTGAAATGGAAAGTTACTCTCGCATTGCAGTACTGTGTCCTGCGTTAGGGAAATGTTGAGTGCGTACGACTTTGAGAAATTAATCTTGAGATTGGAAACAGATTGAAAAGAATGGAATTCGGCTAAGAGATTCGGGATAGTGGTTATAGGTTCAGTTAAAAAAAGTAAAATATCATCCGCGAAGGCGGCGTATTTAAATTCTTTATGTTGTGTTCAGATCCCTTTGATGTTTTGGTTGTTTTTTAGTTGTTCCAGGAAGGGTTCAAGTGTTAAGATGAATAGGACGGGGGATAGCGGGCATCCTTGTCGTGTGCCGTTGCGTATGTGAAAGGCGTCTGACAGAGTGCCATTAACTTTTACTCTAGCTGTTGGATTAGAATATAAAGCCAGAATGAAGTTAAGCATATTAGGGCCCATACCTAGCATGCGGAGCACAGCTTCCATATATTCCCATGACACTCTGTCAAACGCCTTTTCTGCATCTAGGGATAAGAAGAATCCCTTTTGCTTCGACTGTGTAATGAGATGGTGGAGATTGAGGGCCTTGAGCGTGTTGTCTCTAGCTTCGCGTCCAGGGACAAAGCCTACTTGGTCATTTGAGATGAGTTCTGGAATCAGAGGAAGCAGTCTGTTTGCCAAAATTTTGGAAAAAATCTTTAGGTCCACGTTTAATAACGAAATTGGCCTGTAATTGCCTGTATTTGTGAGATCTTTGTCTGGTTTCGGGATTACCGCAATGTGGGCTTCTAGAAGCCCCGTGGGGAGGGATCTAGTGTTGGCAGTTGAGTTAAAAGCTTTAAGGAAAGGATTTTGCAGGGTGTCCAGAAAGGTTTTATAATAGGCCGCAGTGAGGCCGTCTGGGCCTGGGCTTTTTGCAGGCTTAAGTTGTTTCACAGCCTGCTTCCATTCTGAAATGGAGATTGGGGCTTCTAAAGTGTCAGCAATGGTTGGGCATATTTTCTTTAGAGATGGATTGTCAAGGAGTAAGCGCAGTTTCTCTGATTTCAATCGAGAAGGGAGGTTTATTGGGGTCAAGGTTGTAGAGTGATTTGTAGTAGTTTTCGAATGCCCGTGCAATGTCTTGATTTTTCACAATGGGTTTACCCGTAGGGGAATGGAGTAGATGAATTGTATGTTTTGCCTTTCTCGTGTGGAGGGCCTGGGCTAAGAGATGGCCAGTTTTATTTCCGAATTCATAAAACAGTTTCTTTGTGAGAATAAATTTTCTTTTCAGTCTGAATTCCAAGTCTTCCTTGATGAGGGAACGCACCTCTAAAAGTTCTGTGAGTGTGTTTTGAGCTAGAGTGCGTTTATGTGTAGCTTCCAAAGATTTGAGTCTAGAGAAAAGGGTCGCTAACCTAGCGGCTTTTTCTTTTCTAATTGCGGACGCAATAGAGATAATCTTCCCCCTTACTACACTTTTGTGGGCTTCCCATTGTGTTATATGAGAAACATCAGGTGTGTCATTTTCTCGAAAATAATTCGTCAGGCAGTCCCTTATGTCCGAGGTTTTAGCCTGGTCAGATAAAATGCTGGCGTCTAGTCTCCAAATATAATTACCAGAGCGCTTGTCAGGGAACACAAGCGTTGCAGTAACCGGATGGTGGTCAGAGCAAGTCATGGGTTCGATCGTGGCCGAGTATAAGTAATCAAGGGACTGTTGTTGAACAAAGATATAGTCAATGCGTGAATATTTATTATGTGGTGCAGAATAGAATGTGTAGTCTTTATCCTGGGGGAACAGGGTCCTCCAGGTGTCGTGGAGCAGGAGATTTTGGAGACATTTTCTGATCTGTTTGATGGCTCTGTAGGGAAGATGAGATGTACCCGATGAGGTATCTAAAATCGGTTCCAAAGGCACGTTCAGGTCTCCTCCAAAAATCAAGAGACCTTCTTGGAAGGAGGATAAACGATTGATTGTTTCCCGAAAGAAGTTCACTTGAGATGCGTTCGGGCTATAGATATTTGCTAGAGTCATAGATCTACCATTGATGGTCCCTTTCAGGAAGAGAAATCTACCTTCTATGTCAGCAAGAGTGTCCAAGATCTGGATGGATACATTTTTAGAGAATAAAATAGAGACCCCTTTAGTCTTGGATGTGGGGGATGAAGCGTGAAAACTATGGGGGTATGCTTGGTTTTGCAATTTGGGAATGGAATTTTGTCGAAAGTGAGTTTCTTGGAGGAAAATGACATCAGCTTTCATAGATTTCATGTTAGTCAATACTTGGGATCGTTTTTCCGGGGAATTTAGTCCTTTTGCATTCAATGAAATTATCTTCAGAGAGGTGTTTTTACTAGGGGAATACGGTGAGGGCATGATGGTCAGAATGGTCAGACCGCTGAAGAAGGGAACTAGGTGCAAGAATATAAGTGAGTTTAAGGAGTCCCGGGGGGCAAAGAAAACGAAAGAGAGGGGAAAGACGTGGAGGGGGAAGGGAAAGGGGGGAAAAAGAGGGACAGAAAGGAGGCGTCTAAAGGACGAGTATCGTAGAATGGGTAGGAATGTGGGTGAAACCGGTTACGGGAGCGAACCTGTCGTCCCTAAAATTCCTTGATCTAGTAACCGGGATAGTCGACCGTAACTACCTGCGTCGATCGCGTGGAGGTGGTGTGCAAAGTATCAAGACGTACTCGCTCTGGTGTCCAGTATTGGCCATAAGGCTGTTTGGTTCGGCTTTCGCCGATTAAGTGACAGGAGGCACATGAGTAGGTGAACCCCGAGCGACACCAGGTCATAGGTGTCTAGGTGAGCTTGTTGTCGGGTGAGGAATAAGCATGCTAGGTGATATGGAGATCAGACCAGAGTATGTAGAGATGGGTCTAGTAGAGTTGTGGACTACAAGGTCCACTAGCAGCTGCCGGAGGTAAGCTGCAGATACATTGAGAAATCCCAATACTAAAACAAAAAGACTTTATACAATGAAAACATAGAAATAAAATTTAAGAGGTTTAAAAGAGAGAGACTTTAGACTGTGCACCAGGTCATAGCAAGGGGTGTAATAAACCAATAAACTGTGACCTCACAGGCCATAACAATTCACATAAACACGTAAAAGAGGATAATAACAACCCAAAAATGTGCGCCTGCTTAAGTGATTCAAAAAAAACGTTAAAGAGCAGCAATACAATATCAAGTTCGAATCACTTTCCCCCCCCCCCCCCGCTACATATGATAAACCCTAATGATAATATGTACTAGGAGGAAGAGGGGAGCTTCTCAATGGTTTCCTATCCACCGTGACAGGAACCTGTGGTTACACTAATATAACCCTTCCCCCCTGCACTCCTCCCTATAAGCGTATGCCAATGTATTTGGGTAATAGTGAGTGGAATTTGATCTTGATGATCTGATCGCTATAGAAGTGGGCCTAAATTTGAACCTAAGGACCAGGTTCCTTTTGTGAGAAGCTTCCCTCTTGTTAAGCCTGAAGCTCTTAGTTAGACAAGAAGGTCGTCCAAAAGATTTTCGAGGTAGATCCAGAGAAGTGAATGTAATGAGGTGTCATACCCAGAACAAACGAACGCCTACTAGATCTTCGAGAACCCGTCCCTGTTAAGCTTCGCGTGAACGTTCACTTTCAACGACTGGGGAGTTCTTTCGAGCTTTTGGGATATAGGCTGCCTTTTCTGAGAGCGAGGATCCGATCCGTACACCGAAAAAGGAGTGAACTCTGCGGGTTTGTTTTAGGGGTCTGTCTTTCTAATGCAGGAAGAGGGGGGGGATAGAGCAGATGACCCTTGCAGATCAAACTTCGGATTGCTGCTCGATGGTTCTAGTTATCACAAACAGGAGTCTGAATCAGAGATAGGTGCACAGGTATAGAAACCAGGTGAAGAACAAAACGAGGGTGGACTGTGAGGTCAACATCATTACAACGCCAGAATTCGTGTATGCGCACGGATAGAACGATCAGTTGATCCGAGCTCTGCGGTGGGCCGGAGAAGCTGAGGGACTGCCGTTCCTAGGTATATCTCTCTCTCTCGGGTGCAATTGCTGGAAAGAGGGAGCAGGGACTGGTCGGTGGCGTCTTCCAAGGCTAAAATTCCCTGCTTCTTCTAAGCCTTCCATCGATGTGGATCTGACAGGTGTCGGAAGCCTGAAGTCGCTATACCAGTCAGGTAAGCTTACCACCGGTATATCGATGGTGGCGCAGAAGTGATCGATGTCTTCCGGTACCCTTAAGTTTGCCGTACGACCTTGGTGGTTTACCGACAGGCAGAAGGGATATTTCCATCTGTACTGTATTGCTCTGTCGCGTAGGACATCCAGCAGTGGTCTGAGTTCTCTTCTACGCTGCAGCGTAATGTTTGAGAGGTCTTGGAATATCTTGATCTGGGCTCCCTCAAATATCACTTGATTTCTGGTTCTGGCCTTGCGGAGGATCTCTTCTTTAAGTGGGAATTCCACAAGGCAGCACACGATATCATGTGGGGGGTCTGCATCTCTGTTCCTAGGCCGCAGGGCTCTGTGCAATCTCTCAAAGATAATCGGAGTGTCTGCAGGCCTTTCCAATATGTCATTAAAAATTGTAGTCACTGTTTGGGAAAGGTTAATAGGCTCAATGGACTCTGGAATGCCTCGCACTTGCAGATTCCGACGTCTCCCCCTGTTATCCAGGTCTTCCATATGGCGGTTAATCTCCCGCAGGTGAATGGCGTGGGATTCCGTTAACTGCTGGACCTGGCAGAGGGAGGCATCATGGCGGGCCTGTGTGACTTCCATGTCTTCCACTCTCGCCGAGATGGAGTGTAGATCATCTCTGAGATCCGCTATTGCTGCAGCTAGGGTGGATTTGATATCCGCTGCGACTGACCTGAGATCCTCTAAGCTGATGGCTGGCTGTTCTCGATGTACTGGATCTCCCCTGTCCCGAAGCGGGCTTCTGCTGTGGGAGCGGTGAGGACGTGACGACGCTGCAGCGGAGGCCTGTGAGCCGCCTCTGGGCCGCGCTCTGAAGATCTCAGGGATTTGCCGGGCTGAGTGCGGTTCCAGCTCAGCCGGTGATCTCGATCGAGTCCCCGCTGACTTGTCCTCCTGTCTCTCCATGTTTCGGCTGCTGGTAAGTGGGCTACAAGCCGGTAGCTGAAGTTGCAGGGCCGACTGGACGGGAGCTAGAGAATCACGCGTCCATCTTGGTACGGTGCCGAGCCACGCCCCCCAACATATGGTATTCTTATGTAGATATATTGATGATATCATCATCGTCTGGGATGGTCCCTCCTCCATGATAGATACGTTTCTTACACACTGCAAAAACAACCAACTAGGCCTCTCTTTCATCTCTGTTTGGGATAAAGATATCTTAGCATTCCTAGATCTGGAATTGGTCATGAGCATGCCACAATTTGTGCTTGCAATTACACCAAACCCCCTACGGGTAACTCGTATTTACATTATAATAGCTGTCATCACCCGCAGTGGGTTAAGAATATACTGAAAGGCCAATTCTGTCAGATAAGACAAAATTGCACAAGAGTTTGCGATTATATCTCTCAAAGTATGCATCTTAAGAAAAATCCTGGGTAAAGGCTACCCAGAAACTTTGATTAACCACCTTATACCACTTTTCTTCCTGGAAAACCACTCTGGGTTAAAAAAAACCAGAAGATTCACCAGTCCAATTTATCACCAGGTACCACAGTCAATACAAGAAAATGGAAAGGATCCTAAAAAACACACTGGAACATCTTTAAAGTGGTTGTTAAGCCAGTATATTATGATCAGCATGTTTTTTATATCGCAAACACACTGGGATACATAATGTTATTTAAAAGAGGGGGTGGCATGATCATAATATAGTTATGATTGCAGCAGGAGGGGAGAGCTGGGGAGTGGCCGGAGCTGACAGGCAGGGTGGGGGGGGGGGGGGGGGGACAGAGGAGAGCTGCGGATGATGGAGCTGTGTAAACTGAGCATAGTGTCAGTACTCAGCAGCCATGATAAGCCGTTGTCAGTTTACAGGGGGGAGGGAATAGACAGGCAGGGTCAGCCAGGTATTTTAGGTTATACAGGGGGGCCAATTGACACAGCACAAGCACTGTTCTGTATAACATGCTTTTTATGTAACAAACACTTTAAGCAAGACCCTCATCTAAATCCAGTCATCTGTTATAAGCCCAAAGTTACCTATAGGAGAGCACCGACAATTAAAAATAAAGTAGCACCTAGTAAACTAAAGAGTACCAAAGATAAAAAAAAATCTGATATGTCTGTTGTCTCTCAAAGGGATGTACCACTGCCGCAAGACATTATGCAAAACCTGTGAGTTTATTAGACATGGACAAAAAACCTCACATATAAAGGGATAGCATACAACATGCGTTGTGTATTGTCTTACATGCACTTGTAAGTTGTATGTTGGTCGCACTATCAGATCCCTGAGACAACGCTTCGGTAAACACCGTCGCTTTATCGAAGACGGCTGTGATTATCATTGCATACTGCGACATTATCTAGAGGTCCATTAAAAGTCCAGAACAGGGTTACAAGTCTGGAATATTGAAGCCATACCCAAAAAGCTTTCTGTAGCTGAACGCTTCTCCAGATTAGGTCAGTGTGAAACATTTTGGATATATACACTAGATACCTTTGTGCATAATGGCTTGAATGAAAAGTTAGATATCAGCACTATACTGTAATATCCATATTGATACTCTTACTTCACTTCTTCTTTTTCCACCTCATGAGCTAACTTGTTACTTTTCATTATTTTTAGGTATATCTAATAAATTACACATAGTAGATATAGATTCTCTTATCCCATCAAGACCATCCACTGAACGTACTGGCATGTTTACATCCCTTGTGCATATATATATATACTTACAGTGCCTTGCAAAAGTATTCGGCCCCCTTGAACTTTTCAACCTTTTGCCACATTTCAGGCTTCAAACATACAGATATAAAATTTTTATTTTTTGTGAAGAATCACCAACAAGTGGGACACAATTGTGAAGTGTAACAAAATCTATTGGATTTTTGAAACTTTTTTAACTAACAAAAAAATGAAAAGTGGGACGTGCAAAATTATTCGGCCCCCTTGCGTTAATACTTTGTAGAGCCACCTTTTGCTGCGATTACAGCTGCAAGTCGCTTGGGGTATGTCTCTATCAGTTTTGCACATCGAGAGACTTAAATTCTTGCCCATTCTTCCTTGCAAAACAGCTCGAGCTCAGTGAGGTTGGATGGAGAGCGTTTGTGAACAGCAGTTTTCAGCTCTTTCCACAGATTCTCGATTGGATTCAGGTCTGGACTTTGACTTGGCCATTCTAACACCTGGATACGTTTAATTGTGAACCATTCCTTTGTAGATTTTGCTGTATCTTTGGGATCATTGTCTTGTTGGAAGATAAATCTCCGTCCCAGTTTCAGGTCTTTTGCAGACTCCAACAGGTTTTCATCCAGAATGGTCCTGTATTTGGCTGCATCCATCTTCCCCTCAATTTTAACCATCTTCCCTGTCCCTGCTGATGCTGCCAGCACCATGTTTGACAGTGGGGATGGTGTGTTGAGGGTGATGAGCTGTGTTGCTTTTACGCCAAACATATCGTTTTGCATTGTGGGCAAAAAGTTCGATTTTGGTTTCATCTGACCAGAGCACCTTCTTCCACATGTTTGGTGTGTCTCCTAGGTGGCTTGTGGCAAACTTTAGACAAGACTTTTTATGGATATCTTTGAGAAATGGCTTTCTTCTTGCCACTCTTCCATAAAGGCCAGATTTGTGCAGTGTACGACTGATTGTTGTCCTATGGACAGATTCTCCCACCTCAGCTGTAGTTCTCTGCAGTTCATCCAGAGTGATCATGGGCCTCTTGGCTGCATCTCTGATCAGTCTTCTCCTTGTCTGAGCTGAAAGTTTAGAGGGACGGCCAGGTCTTGGTAGATTTGCAGTGGTCTGATACTCCTTCCATTTCAAAATGATCGCTTGCACAGTGCTCCTTGGGATGTTTAAAGCTTGGAAAATCTTTTTGTATCCAAATCCGGCTTTAAACTTCTCCACAACAGTATTACGGACTTGCCTGGTGTGTTCCTTGGTCTTCATGATGCTCTCTCTGCGCTTTCAACAGAACCCTGAGACTATCACAGAGCAGGTGCATTTATACAGAGACTTGATTACACACAGGTGGATTCTATTTATCACCATCAGTCATTTAGGACAACATTGGATCATTCAGAGATCCTCGCTGAACTTTTGGAGTGAGTTTGCTGCACTGAAAGTAAAGGGGGCGAATAATTTTGCACGCACCACTTTTCAGTTTTTTATTTTCTAAAAAAGGTTAAATTATCCAATAGATTTCGTTCCACTTCACAATTGTGTCCCACTTGTTGGTGATTCTTCACAAAAAATTAAAATTTTATATCTTTATGTTTGAAGCCTGAAATGTGGCAAAAGGTTGAAAAGTTCAAGGGGGCCGAATACTTTCGCAAGGCACTGTATATGGATACTGTATATCATATATTCTTTATAGTATTTCCGTTCTCCAGAATAGAATTTATGATAGAGTATATATGACAGTCCCTCACATTGCTAGTGTAGCAATGCACACATTTTATACTAGGAACCAATCTCCATCTGGGAAGATTTATCCTAGTGCTTAGTTGTCCAATTATTTATTATGTACACCCATTTTTATATAGACATATTAGACACCTAATGGCAGGGCCCAGGGCAACACCACTGCACCAATCCACATCTCTCCTGGGCTATCAGAGCTGTCCCTGCTGGCCTCTGACACTGTCTCACACAGCCGAGCATAGCAAAACCGCCTCCCCCTCCTCTCGGTTTACATTCTCACAGGAGGAGGGACATTGCTGTGGATGTCCTGTGATGTGACGTATGCAGGGGGGTCTGTACAGAAGGGGGGTCTGCACTTAAAGGGGTCTGCACTGAAGCAGGTGGTCTGTACTGTACGGGGGTCTGCACTGAAGGGGTTGGTCTGTACTGACGGGGGGTCTGCACTGAAGGGGGCGGTCTGCACTGAAGGAGGGTCTGCACTGCAGGGGTCGTCTGCACTGAAGGGGGGGGTCCGCACTAAAGAGGGTGTGCACTAAAGGAGGTTGTGCACTGAAGGAGGGGTCTGCACATAAGTGGGTCTGCACTAAAGGGGGTCTGCACGGAAGGAGGGGTCCACCGAAGGGGGGTCTGCACTGAAACAGGGGTCTGCACTAAAGGGCGGTCTGCACTGAAGGGGGAGTCTGCACCGTAGGGGGGTCTGCACTGAAAGGGGTGGTCTGCACTGAAGGGGGTTCTGCACTGAAGGGGGTCTGCACTAAAGTGGGGAACTGCACTGAAGGGTGGTCTGCAGTGAAGGGGGGGTTGCTATCAACCAACCACAGTTTGTTCAACTCTGCTCCCTGTTTTGATAACCCTGTTTTGGCTACAGGGTTATCAAATCAACACCTTGCATGTTGTATTCTATATATATATATATATATATAATATACACAGTATCTCACAAAAGTGAGTACACCCCTCACATTTTTGTAAATATTTTATTATGTCTTTTCACGTGGCAACACTGAAGAAATAACACTTTGCTACAATGTAAAGTAGTGAGTGTACAGCTTGTATAACAGTCTAAATTTGCTGTCCTCTCAAAATAACTCAACACACAGACCGCTAAACCGCTGGCAACAAAAGTGAGTACACCCCTAAGTGAAAATGTCCAAATTGGGCCCAATTAGGCATTTTCCCTCCCCGGTGTCATGTGATTCATTAAGTGTTACAAGGTCTCAGGTGCGAATGGGGAGCAGGTGTGTTAAATGTGTTGTTATCGCTCTCACTCTCTCATACTGGTCACTTGAAGTTCTACATGGCACCTCATGGCAAAGAACTCTGAGTATCTGAAAAAAAGAATTGTTACTCTACATAAAGATGGCCTAGGCTATAAGAAGATTGCCAAGACCCTGAAATTGAGCTGCAGCATGGTGGCCAAGACCATACAGCGGTTTAACAGGACAGGTTCCACTCAGAACAGGCCTCGCCATGGTCATCGAAAGGAGTTGCGTACACGTGCTTAGGGTCATATCCAGAGGTTGTCTTTGGGAAATAGAAGTATCAATGCTGCCAGCATTGCTGTTGAGGTTGAAGGGGTGGAGGGTCAGCCTATCAGTGTTCAGATCATATGTGGCACACTGCATAAAATTGGTCTGCATGGCTGTCGTCCCAGAAGGAAGCCTCTTCTAAAGATGATGCAGAAGAAAGCCTGCAAACAGTTTGCTGAAGATAAGCAAACTAAGGACATGGATTACTGGAACCATGTCCTGTGGTCTGATGAGACCAAGATAAACTTATTCTGTTCAGATGGTGTCAAGCGTATGTGGCGGCAACCAGGTGAGGAGTAGAAAAACCAGTGTGTCTTGCCTACAGTCAAGCATGGTGGTGGGAGTGTCATGGTCTGGGGCTGCATGAGTGCTGCATGAGTGCTGCCGGCACTGGGGAGCTACAGTTCATTGAAGGAACCATGAATGCCAACATGTATTGTGACATACTGAAGCAGAGCATGATCCCCTCCCTTAACCACTTCCCGACCGCCGCACGACGATGTACGTCGACAGCATGGCACGGGCAGGCATATGGGCGTACATGTACGTCCCTGCCTTCCCGCGGGTCGGGGGCCCGATCGGGCCCCCGCCCGGTGCCTGCGGCGGTCGGTATCCATGCAGGAGCGATCGGTGATGAGGAGGCGGCCATTCATTCATGGCCACCCCCTCGCGATCGCTCCTGACGAATGGGAGTGAAGCATTGCATCACTTCCTCTCCTGTAATGTAAACACAGGAGAGGAAGTGATGTAATCTCTCCTCCGTGTCGGTATTTTTCGTTCCGGCACCGAGGAGAGAGCATCGGTGAGTTGCACAAGCACTACACTACACAGTAGAACATGCCAGGCACACTCACACCCCCCCTTTACTCCCCGATCACCCCCACAATTACCCCTGCCCCCCCAGTCACAGTGACACCAATGCATTTTTTTTTGCATTGGTGTCATTTGTGACTGTAATAACTGTTAGGGCAGTTAGGGTTAGCCCCCTTTAGTTCTAATGTACCCCCCTAACCCCCTGTTGGAATCAGACAGGAATTATTATTATACATCTACACAGCTGTTTGTACAGCCGAACTCAGCCATATTGATGCCAGGCAGTTTCACATGTTTAAAAGCAAGGAATGTGACACAATTTGAATAGCAGAATGAGTTCTATTCAGCCCACCTGGAATGTACTGACTTCAAAGATAGTATGGCGCCGGCTTGTCTGCAAGAACAAAGGACAGCTGGTGGGGCGTCCGAGATCAAGCCACAAGATTGCAATCCAGTCGGAGCAGTTGCAATTCATGGGCAAACACTGCCCCCCAGAGGCCAAGTATGGCAGGACTGTTAGCCTGGGGGAGGAGACGCCCCAGAGACGCTGATTGGTCTACGGGAAAGAGTAGGATGGGCTATGGGGTGTGGTATGGCTGAGGTATGTTTAACAAAAAGGTTTGCAACCATGAGGTCTCTCTCTGTCTCTCTTTATTCCATCAGGAGACCCAGTCACGAGGATCGATAAGTATAAGGCTTATATTGCACTTTGATTGTATGCTATGTATTATTGTAACTTCTACTGATACTTGATGCACGTTTTTTATTTCCTTGGGAAATAAATGAGATTTGATTGATCTTAGACCGTGTATTGATTTCATAGACAAGGGTGGTAGTATTGTGATATTAACAATAACATGTGCTTGGCGTAATAGATTGATAGCTAAACTATAGGGACTAAACAAAGGAATACATAACTGATAATAATGACAATAGATTGAATTGATCAGTTACTTCACCCCCCCAATAAAGGTTTAACCCCGTGATCACCCCCCGTCGCCAGTGTCACTAAGGCTGGGTTCACATTGCAGCGGTTTATGAGAACGGATGTGATTCGCACCGCACTGCAGTGCAAATCACATCCGATCTCTGCGATTCGAGTTCAGCCATTCGCCGCACCCGCCGCACCTGCCGCACCTGCCGCAAATTCGCACGGGACCCTTTTTTTGGTCCGCAGCAGAATCGGATCGCATGGGTGTTCACACCATGCGATCCGAGTTTGCAGATCGCACTGCGATATGCGAACTGATCTGGGGGTGTCATTAACATTTCACTGACACTCCTAGCAGTTCGCATAGGGCAGTGTGAACTGCCGCCGGGAGGCATGCGATGCGGGAACCCGCCGCGGATTCATGGCGTTCCCGCATCGCTCCAGTGTGAACCCAGCCTAATAAGCGATCATTTTTCTGATCGCTGTATTAGTGTCACAGGTGACGCTAGTTAGGCAGGTAGGTATTTAGGTTCGCCGCAGCTTTTTATAGCGCCAGGGACCCCCATATACTACCGCATAAAGCCCCCTGATTGCCCCCTAGTTAACCCTTTCACCAGTGATCACCATATAACTGTTACAGGTGACGCTGGTTGGTTAGTTATTTTTTTATAGTTTCAGGGCACCCGCCATTTATTACCTAATAAAGGTTTAACCCCCTGATCACACGGCGGGTGTCATTTGTGACTGTAATAACTGTTAGGGCAGTTAGGGTTAGCCCCCTTTAGTTCTAAGGTACCCCCCTAACCCCTCCAATAAAGGTTTAACCCCGTGATCACCCCCCGTCGCCAGTGTCACTAAGGCTGGGTTCACATTGCAGCGGTTTATGAGAACGGATGTGATTCGCACCGCACTGCAGTGCAAATCACATCCGATCTCTGTGCGATTCGAGTTCAGCCATACAGATAGTATGGCTGAATTCGCGTTGCACCCGCCGCACCCGCCGCAAACTCGCATGGGACCCTTTTTTTGGTCCGCAGCAGAATCGGATCACATGGGTGTTCACACCATGCGATCCGAGTTTGCAGATCGCACTGCGATATGCGATCTGATCTGGGGGTGTCATTAACATTTCACTGACACTCCCAGCAGTTCGCATAGGGCAGTGTGAACTGCCGCCGGGAGGCATGCGATGCGGGAACCCGCCGCGGATTCATGGCGTTCCCACATCGCTCCAGTGTGAACCCAGCCTAATAAGCAATCGTTTTTCTGATCGCTGTATTAGTGTCACAGGTGACGCTAGTTAGGCAGGTAGGTATTTAGGTTCGCCGCAGCTTTTTATAGCGCCAGGGACCCCCATATACTACCGCATAAAGCCCCCTGATTGCCCCCTAGTTAACCCTTTCACCAGTGATCACCATATAACTGTTACAGGTGACGCTGGTTGGTTAGTTATTTTTTTATAGTTTCAGGGCACCCGCCATTTATTACCTAGTCTCACTAGTGTACCCGTAAATTAAGGGGTGTCTACTTTCCAAAATGAGGTCATTTGGGGGGGGTTTGTGCCATCTTGGCATTTTATGGCCTTCAAAACTGTAACGCCCTTAGAAAGCCTGAAGGCGGTGCTTGGTTCTCGGGGCCCCGAACGCGGCTAGGCTCCCAAAAAGTCCCACATATGTGGTATCCCCATACTCAGGAGAAGCAGCAGAATTTATTTTGGGGTGTCATTTCACATATGCCCATGGCATGCATGAGCAATATATCATTTAGTGACAACTTTGTGTTAAAAAAAAAAAAAAAAAAAAAAGTTTGTAATTTTCCCGCAACTTGTGGCAAAATATAAAATATTCCATGGACTCAACATGCCTCTCAGCAAATAGCTTGGGGTGTCTACTTTCTAAAATGGGGTCATTTGTGGGGGTTTTGTGCCATCTTGGCATTTTATGGCCTTCAAAACTGTAATAGGTAGTGAGAAGTGAAATCAAAAAATTACGCCCTTAGAAAGCCTGATGGCGGTGCTTGGTTTTCGGGGCCCCGTACGCGGCTAGACTCCCAAAAAGTCCCACATATGTGGTATCCCCGTACTCAGGAGAAGCAGCAGAATTTATTTTGGGGTGTCATTTCACATATGCCCATAGCATGTGTGAGCAATATATCATTTAGTGACAACTTTGTGTACAAAAAAAAAAAAAAAAAAAAAGTTTGTAATTTTCCCGCAACTTGTGGCAAAATATAAAATATTCCATGGACTCAACATGCCTCTCAGCAAATAGCTTGGGGTGTCTACTTTCTAAAATGGGGTCATTTGTGGGGGTTTTGTGCCATCTTGGCATTTTATGGCCTTCAAAACTGTAATAGGTAGTGAGAAGTGAAATCAAAAATTTACGCCCTTAGAAAGCCTGAAGGCGGTGCTTGGTTTTCGGGGCCCCGTACGCGGCTAGGCTCCCAAAAAGTACCACATATGTGGTATCCCCGTACTCAGGAGAAGCAGCAGAATTTATTTAGGGGTGTCATTTCACATATGCCCATAGCATGTGTGAGCAATATATCATTTAATGACAACTTTGTGTAAAAAAAAAAAAAAAAAATTTTTGTCATTATTCAATCGCTTGAGGCAAAAAAATAAAATATTCAATGGGCTCAACATGCCACTTATCAATTTCCTTAGGGGGTCTACTTTCCAAAATGGGGTCATTTGGGGGGGTTTTGTACTGCCCTGCCATTTTAGCACCTCAAGAAATGAGATAGGCAGTCGTAAACTAAAAGCTGCGTAAATTCCAGAAAACGTACCTTAGTTTGTAGATGTGACAACTTTTGCGCAAACCAATAAATATACAGTTATTGACTTTTTTTTTACCAAAGACATGTGGCTGAATACATTTTGGCCTAAATGTATGACTAAAATTGAGTTTATTGGATTTTTCTAATAACAAAAAGTAGAAAATATCATTTTTTTTCAAAATTTGTGGTCTTTTTACGTTTATATCACAAAAAATAAAAATCGCAGAGTCAGTCAAATACCTTTAAAAGAAAGCTCTATTTGTGGGAAGAAAAGGACGCAAATTTCGTTTGGGTACAACATTGCATGACCGCGCAATTACCAGTTAAAGCAGCGCAGTGCCAAAGTGTAAAAAGACCTCTGGTCATTTACCAGCAAAATGGTCCGGTCTGAAAGTGGTTAAGGGACGCAAGGCAGTATTCCAACATGATAATGACCCCAAACACACCTCCAAGATGACCACTGCCTTGTTAAAGAAGCTGAGGGTAAAGGTGATGGACTGACCAAGCATGTCTCCAGACCTAAACCCTATTGAGCATCTGTAGGGCATCCTCTGTGATGCTGTCATCCAGAAGTGAAAGAGGACTCCAGTGGCAACCTGTGAAGCTCTGGTGAACTCCATGCCCAAAAGCATTGCTGGAAAATAATGGTTTCCACACAAAATATTGACAATTTGGGCCCAACCATGGACATTTTCACTTAGGGGTGTACTAAAAACGGCCCGGATGAAGATCCCCATATCAGCACTACACCCATTCATAGCCCAAATATCCTTTATCTCTTGGATAAAAAAAGGGATAACTCACATTAACGACTTACATACTGGCAGCTCTTCTAAATCCTTCCCATGCCTACAAAAATAATTGAATCTCCCACAAGGCAACTTATACCAATACACTTAAATATGGCATTGCCTTTCCAAAATCTCCAACTGGCACCAATCAATACAATATCCAGCATGGTCCTGCCTAATCTCCCCCACCTCACATATAAAAGCAATTACCATGTTTTATAACATTTTCCAACAGAAAAGAACATTCACCAAATCTCTTCCCTTCACACAATGGGAAGCTGACTTACAACAGTCCTACTCAGAATCTCAGTGGACCAAGGCCTGTAAATCCACACAGAAAGTTACCTGTAGCTCCACACTATGGGAACTAACAGCTAAAATTTTGCTAAGATGGTACCTAACGCTAGACAAATTCTCACAATTCAGCCCCCATCTGTCTAACAGGTGTTGGAGGAACTGTGGCCATAAAGGAGATATCCTGCACATTCTTTGGGGTTTCCCCATACTCACTCCATATTGGAACTCTATATTCAACATTATTTCTATAATATTGCCCAACGGCAAATCCCTATGGACCCAGGACTAGCCTTACCATACCTAGGCATAGATGCTCTTCCATACAAAACACAACACACCATTATCCATAAATTTCTGGCAGCTAGACTGTCCATCACTAGAAAGTGTAAAAACACCTTTCCTCCCATTTTAACAGAATTGTTAGATTTAACTCAAGTACACTACTCTTATGAACAAATGATGGCCTCCTGCTCTGGGCGGTTACACTGCTCACTCCTTCAGTGGTCACCATGGAATTCTTGGTTTCTAAAAGGTTTGTAACTATTTGATGAATATTCCTAATGTATACAGAATGACATTACTTTATGGTCAGTTACCTTCAACCACCACTGCATCAGTGTTGTGTTCCATTATTAGATTGCTTGTCCATTAATACTTTATAACTCTGCATGCCTAACCTACACCTCTCAATTTGTGTTTAACACTGTTAAAGGAGAACTATGTATGACTGGGTTGACTCCTCCCAGGATACAGTTTGTTCCCATTGGGGTGCCTGGGACTAAGACAACTCCCATCATATCTATCGGTTGCATTATGGAGTGACTTTGCTCTTTAATTGCCCCCTTTGCGGGAGCCTTTTATGTTATGTTCTATTTCATGCATTTACTGATTATCCATTGCCAATTCATCATACTGTTTGAAAGTCATGTCTGTTACCTGTTTCTTTTCTTTACCTTGATAAACTTCAATAAACATTAGTCACTTTTGAGTTTTCCAGTTTGGGTCACGTAGACTTCAATGGGGTTCGTTATTTGGTTTCTGAACTCTCCATCGCATCAAACCTAGAACAACACGGAAACCAGCTAGTTTTCTTCCTGTTACACTGTGGTCTCCATATATCTGGACCTAGGTGCCGAAGACAATCTCCACTGAGAGCTATACTTGACAGATGAGCTGCCTTTTTAACATATCCTCCATGTAAGTGTACATCTATCTGTTCTGATCCCATTTTTTATTAAATATTACACACAGAGGCGCTTTTCTGTTTCTCAGTAGGAGAATCCTAGGACATGTGCTGTATAATTTCTTCTCTCTGCTGGCAGTATCACAGTCACATTCCAACTTTCCAGTAAGGTTTAAATCTGCCTTTGAGGAACATATTCATTCCAACACTTTATTGCAGCAAGTTTCTTTGGTTGAGAGGTAAAGCCTGTAGTTGGTGTTTTTGGGGATTCCTCTCCTGGATCAAAAACTGGAAAATAAGAGTGCCTGTACAGTCAGCAATGCTGGGAAGACATTCCTCTGGTGCATGGATCCTTGCTGGGGAGGGAAGACAGTTTCCTCCTCTCTGGCTGACTGTTGAGGAGGGAGAATGGCTTCCTCTGCTCCCAGACTGTGAATCCGCTGTTGGGGAGTGAGGATGACTTCCTCTTCTCCTGAGTCCTTAAACTGCTTCTGGGGAGGGAGGATGACCACCTCCTCTCCTAGACTGTGGATCTGCCACTGGGGAAGAAGAGCCCCCACCTTTGCACCCTTGGCCCTTGGAACTACTGCTGGTCTTGGACCCTCTGTCCAGTTGCTTTAACTGGATTTGCAGACAAGGGTAGAGAGAGCCTGGCAGCATTCTGTCCCACTGCCAGTGCTTCAGCTGGAGAAGTTTGTTGTAATTCCACAGATGCTACCGACATTAAATTCCATGTCCCTGTTGGTGGTGTGGGAGAAAGGTCAGTGGCCTCTTCTCTCAGGGAGGCTGAAGCTGCGGTTGGTGCTGGGCAGAGCTCTGTGATGTTCTGTGCCAATTCTTCTGCTGGAGGCTCACTTGGTTGTTCCTCATCAGCAGAAAAGTCTGTTAAATCCTCAGTCTCTGGAATTGCTGAAAATCCAGGGCACGGGCTGGCAACACCTGGGCCCAGTGCCAGCACTTCAGTGGGGGGCTTATAATCCATAACATTCATGGGTGCTGGGGCATACTGTTGAGCTTCATTGAACATCTTTTATATGCTTGTTTCAGCTCCCATTCTTGTGTAACTATAAAGTCCAAGTCACTTCTCAATCCGAGCTCACTGAGAAAATCCCTAAAATCTTGGATGTCCTCCCATCTCCACTCTGCTGCACTACCAAAATGTGGATCCTCTTGAAGATTCTCAGATATCAATACCAAGCTGCTGTAATCAAAGTCCTCTATGGGATTGCTGTTCTTCAGCCATGGGCACACTTGGGTAGCATACCATTGCAAAGCCCGATAACCATCGTCCAGCACCAATTCCATCTTGACCAACCTGTCCAGCTCCATCAGTCATTCCTTTCCGAGGATGCTGTCCTAGGAATGGTATACGTAAGTCCAACTGTAGCCAGTATCAATCCATGGACATAGGAAGGACCTTTCCACAATAGTCTTGCTCCACTTGGAGAGCCTTCATCCAATGCTCTTGGGGATTGCGTTACTCAATTCCAGCAAGTCCCAGGCAGAACTAGGCACTCCATACTGGGTGAGTGTCTCTTGCATTTGCCACTGGAACTCTGCTTCCATGGCGACTGGATTCTGGAACACTTCTTCGATATCACACAACACTAGGTCCGGGTGGTGGTTTGAACTGCCCATAGGGAGGAAGCAGATCCCACTGCTGCCAACCAAATGTGGCAGACCGCCTGGCACCCCGCTTGGGTACCTTTGCTAATATACAGCTTCCTCCACTCTGGAACCAGGTATTATAGCTGAGCATTGCACCTATGAACTAGATGGCACTAGCCCAGGAGCAAACTGGAATTGACTTTATTGTAAAGAATATATACCACACAAAATCAGACAAGAGCTTGATCACCTTATCCTAAACAATGCAAACTGTAATGAGTAAAATCAGTACAACAGCGAACAAACATAAGCATATATACTGTAAATATCCCACAATAGTTTGGTAATGAGGGGTACAGAGGTACATTAATAAGTCTTATTACTCATTCCCCCGAAAGATTAAAAATGAATAATGATTAAAGTAGCGATAAAAAACAACTGCTGGCCAATAATTTTTCCCTGCCTTCCAACAATATTTTCCTGCTGTCCTCAGTGTTGCTGTAATATTAACAAACAAGCCGAAGATCCTGAATGACATCACTAACCAAATATGGACATGACCACATTTTATGAATGACATTACCAAGGATCCTCACTAGGGATGAACTGAACACCCCCTGGTTTGGTTCGCACCAGAACTTTTGAACAGACCGAAAATTAATGCGAACTTTAGAACCTCATTGAAGTCTATGGCACTCGAACGTTCGAAATAAAAAGTGCTAATTTTAATAGATAATATGCAAGATATTGTCCTAAAAAGGGTTTGGGGACCTGGCTCCTGCCCCAGGGGACATGGGTCAATGCCAATAAATTTTTTAAAAACTGACGTTTTTTCAGGAGCACTGATTTTAATGACGATTAAAGTGAAAAAAAAGGTGAAATATCCCTTTAAATATCGTGCCTGGGGGGTGTCTATAGCATGCCTGTGAAGTGGAATATGTTTCCCATGTTTAGAACAGTCCCTGCACAAATTGACATTTGACGGAAAAAAAGTAATTTAAAACTGCTTGCAGTTTTAATGTAATATCTGGTTCCAGCAATATGGATGAAAATCATTGAGAAAAATGGCATGGGTAGCCCTCCCTGCCCATTACCAGCCCCCTTGGGTCTTGTATGGATATTAAGGGGAACCCCGTACCCATATTAAAAAAAGGAAAGGCGTGGGGCCCTCAGGCCCTATATACTCAGAACAGCAGTATACAGGCGGTGCAAACAAGACAGGGACTGTGTAGGTTTGTAGTGTTAAGTAGAATCTGTTTGTAATTTTGAACTGGTACATTTTTAAAGTGTAGCTCCAGTCAAAAAATCTATTTTTAAGATTTTTGGAAAACATAGGGAAGGGTTATCACCCCTGTATAATTTTTTTTTGCCAGCCGTCTTTTTTCATCTCACTTCCTGTTGTCTCCTTCGGTTTGCAAGTAGGAGACGTTTGTAAGTTGGATGTTTGAAAGTAGGGGCCTGCCCTATATGCTCTGCAGAAATGGGGACCTAAGGCATTGGTGATGCCACAACGCTGTAAGCCCTAAAAGTGACTCTTGGTGGGTGCTGGAGCCCCCTGCTGTGAATGATTATATCAAGAATTGTAATTACATGCCATTGTTGAACAGTGGTAGAAAAATTGGGCCTTTGGTGGTTGTGGTGGTGGTGCTGGTGCCACAACACTATAAGTCCTCACAGTTACTCTTGGTGGGCGCAGGAACAGGCCCTGCTGTGAAATATTATATCAAGAATTGTAATTACATGCCCCTGTTAAACATGAGCTGAAAAATTGGGCCTTAGGCACTGCTTGCTGGTGCCACGACACTGCAACCTCTCCCAGATACTGTAGTTGGAGTGCAGGAATGAGTCCTGCTGCTAAGCATTGCATCAAAAATTGTAATTACACGCCCCTGTTAAACAGGGGCTAAAAAATTGGGCCTTAGGCACTGGTGCTGGTGCCAGGACACTGCAACCTCTACCATATACTCTAGTTGGAGTGCAGGAATGAGCCTTGCTGCAAAGCATTGCATCAAAAATTGTATTACATACCCCTGTTAAACAGGGGCTGAAAAATTGAGCCTTAGGCACTGGTGCTGGTGCCACGACACTGCAACCTCTCCCATATACTCTATTTGGAGTGCAGGAATGAGCCCTGCTGCAAAGCATTGCATCAAAAATTGTAATTACATGCCCCTGTTAAACAGGGGCTGAAAAATTGGGCTGGTGGCATCACCTAGAACCAAAAATGTTCTTCCAAGATATCAGAGGGATCATTGAGGAGGAAGAGGATAGTCAGTCAACATAACAGGACAGTCACTCAGCATCAGCATAGGCAGTCTTGAAGGTATGTGACATTTCCAAAAAAATTACTCGGTTACATCAGTTTCAGGTGCTTGGTAGCTGGTGGTGATCCAAGACTGATTCATCTTTATGAAAGTCAGTCGATCAACTGAGTCGGTGGACAGGCACACCCTGTGATCGGTTGCAAAGCCACCAGCAGCAGTGAAGGTGCGTTCCGAAAGAACGCTGGATGCAGGACAGGCTAGTAGCTCAATTGCATAATGTGCAAGCTCTGGCCAGTAATCCATCCTCAAGACCCAGTAAGCCAGAGGATTTTCGGTGGGAAAGGTGTCCAAGTCTGACCTTGCTGGAACCGATTATACTTTGGGGCTGCGGACTAAAAAACGTCTGAACGCATTGGTCAGACGGCTACCTTCTCCACTGCTCCTTCTGTGACTGACAAAGCCTCAGCAACACGTTGTCCAGGACCAGGAATTTGGAACCTCCCAGTCTCTGGGAACGCGTTGCACAGACCTTTCTGCAAGGCCTCCCGGCATCCTCTGCTCCCTCTGCGATGGAAAGATATGGTTCGCAACCTTACCCTTGTACTGTGGATCATGGAGAGTGGCCAGCCAGTAATGGTCCCTTTCCTTGATCCGAAAAATACAAGGATCCTTCCGCAGGCTTTGCAGGATCAGGGAGGCCATTCAGCGTAGGTTAGCTGAGGCATTTGGTCCGGAGTCCTCTGGGTCACTAAGGACCACATGATCCGCAGCCACCTCCTCCCAGCCACGTACAAGTCCACGGGTTTCTTGGGACTGTAAATCATCCCTAAAAGACTGCTGATGCTGATGCCGAGTGCCAGGCTCCACCTCCATGCTGACACAATCCTACTCCTCGTCCTCATCCTCTTCCTGTGTGATGGGTGGGACAGCAGGAACACTGTCTGGATAAAGGGGGCCATCCTCTTCCTGTGTGATGGGTGGGACAGCAGGAACACTGTCTGGATAAAGGGGGCCTTGAGAGGCAAGGAAGTCCTCCTCTTCCTGCCTCTGTTCTGCCTCAAGTGCCCTGTCCATTATTCCATGCAGTGTATGCTCCAACAGGTGGACAAGAGGTACAGTGTCACTGATGCATGCATTGTCACTGCTCACCATCCTTGTGGCCTTCTCAAACGGTGACAGGACAGTGCATGCATCCCTGATCGTGCCCCACTGACGTGGTGAGAAAAAACCAAGCTCCCTTGACCCTGTTCTGGTGCCGTAGTTGCACAGGTACTCATTAATGGCCCTCTGCTGCATGTGCAGCCGCTGCAGCATGGCCAACGTTGAGTTCCACCTGGTGGGCATGTCACATATAAGGCGGTTCTTGGGCAGGTTCAACTCCTTTTGGAGCTCAGCCAGCCGAGCACTGGCATTAAATGATTGGCAGAAATGCACACAGACTTTCCTGGCCTGCCTCAGGACATCCTGTAAGCCAGGGTACCCGCCCAAGAACCGCTGCACCACCAGGTTAAGGATGTGAGCCACACAGGGCACATGGGTCAGTTGTCCCTGTCGGAGGGCAGAGAGGAGGTTGGTGCCATTGTCGCAAATCACCATTCCTGGCTTAAGCTGGCATAGCGTCAACCACCTCTCGGCCTGCCTCTGCAGAGCTGACAAAATATCTGCCCCAGTGTGGCTCCTGTCCCCCAAACAAACCAGTGCAAGCACGGCATGTCATCTTTTTGCCTGCGTACTTGCGTAGCCCCTTGAACGCCTATGGAGCACCGCTGGTTCCGAGGACAGAGCACTGGAAGAGGCCATGGAGGAAGAAGAAGAGGAGGGGGTGGAGGAGAGAGGTGTGTCACAACCAGTAGTAGCATTTTGGAGGCGTGGTGACGGAACAACCTCCAACACTACTGCACCTTGTCCTGCATCCTTCCCAGCTGCCAGAAGAGTGACCCAATGGGCCGTGAAAGATAGGTAACGTCCCTGTCCATGCCTGCTGGACCATGAGTCAGCGGTAATATGCACCTTACCGCTGACCGCCCTGTCCAGCGAGGCAAGGACATTGCCTTCCACATGCCAGTAGAGAGCCGGAATCGCCTTTTGTGAGAAAAAGTGGTGTTTGGGGACCTGCCACTGAGGAAACGCACATTGCATAAACTTATGGAAGGGGGCCGAGTCTACCAACTGAAAAGGCAGCAGTTAAAGTGCTAGCAATTTAGCCAAGCTAGCATTCAACCGCTGGGCATGTGGATGGCTGGGAGTGAACTTCTACGGTCCAGCAGCTGGGGCAGGAAAATTTGCCTGCTACAATCGGACGTGGGTGTACTGCTAGCAGAGTGCCCGCAAGTACTTGGCTGTGACACACCTAATTCTACACCTTCATTCCTCTCAGTGCAGGTTTCAGAGAGGCCTGAAGGTCTAGTGGGGTTGGAGATCCCAGCTGATGAGGAGCAAGGAGAGATCCGCTTTGTTCTTTGGTGTGGGTCTTTAAGGTACGCTTGCCAATGAGCTGCATGGCAGGTCAACATATGTCTGGTCAAGCATGTGGTGCCCAAGCGGCTGATGTTTTGGCTACGCGAGATACGCTTGAGACATATGTTGCAAATAGCAGTGGTGCGATCTGATGCACTCATCTCAAAAAAGGTCCACACCAAAGAACTTTTGGAATAACGCGCAGAGGCAGCACCCTGCACAGGCAGAGCTCTGCAATGTGATTCAGTCAGTGTGCTGCCCCTAAGCTGGCCCCCGGAGGGCATCCTGCCTCGTTGGAGATGTGCCTCCTCCTCCTCCTCCCTCCTATCAGGCACCCATGTGGAGTCAGTGACCTCATCATCCCCTCCCTCTTTATTCCTTGGAGCAAACCTGGCATTATGCTGCAGCTGGTGGAACATGACTGCCAGATTGCTGTCCTTCTTGAGCATCCCCTCTCTCTGCGCTACTGCCTTCCTCTAGCTAGGTATCATCATCAGAGCCTTCAAAACACTGGGCATCCTCCTGGAGCATGTACCCAACACTGTGCTCAAACAGTTCGGGGGACTCCTCAGGAGGACATGGTGGGTCTAGGGAAGGAGTGACTGATGATGACATTGAGACGAGGGAAGAGGATGCGTTGGCAGCTTCTTTGCTAGTACCCTGAGCCTGGGTGAGAGAAGATGAGGAGGATGAAGAGGGCTTGGTCATCCACTCTATCAAGTCTTCGGCATGATGCGGCTCAACATGTCCAGCTGCCGAAAATAAGGAGAAGCGTGTCCCATGGCTATGTGCTGATGACGATGCACCATGTCCACGACCAGCACTATTGTCTCTATACACAGAGCCTGCTTTCCCTCTTTTATTGGCTCGTGACTGTCTGCCTCTCTTTGTTGACCTTCCAGACATAGTAATGGCCTGCAGGGAGATGGGAAAACCAGCAATTGGGTAGTGTATATTGTGCTGGAGGCACACAACACCCACTAACTCCTGCAGATGCCTGTATGATAGAACACCAGCAATAAAGGGTAGATACAGGTGTATACTGTGCTGGAGGCACAAAACACCCACTAACTACTGCAGATGCCTGTATGAGAGAACACCAGCAATAAAAGGTAGATACAGGTGTATACTGTGCTGTGCTGGAGGATCACAACACCCACTAACTCATGCAGATGGCTGTATTAGAGAACACCAGCAATAAAGGGTAGATACAGGTGTATGCTGTGCTGTAGGCACACAACACCCACTAACTCCTGCAGATGGCTGTTTTAGAGAACACCAGCAATAAAGGGTAGATACAAGTGTATATTGTGCTGTGCTGGAGGCACACAACACCCACTAACTCCTGCAGATGGCTGTATTAGAGAATACCAGCAATAAAGGGTAGATACAGGTGTATACTGCGCTGGAGGCACACAACACCCACTAACTCCTGCAGATGCCTTTATTATAGAACCCCAGCAATAAAGGGTAGATACAGGTGTATACTGTGCTGAAGACACACAGCACCCACTAACTCCTGCAGATGGCTGTATTAGAGAACACCAGCAATAAAGGGTAGATACAGGTGTATACTGTGCTGTGCTGGAGGCACACAACACCTACTAACTCCTGCAGATGGCTGTATTAGAGAACACCAGCAATAAAGGCTAGATACAGGTCTATACTGCACTGGAAGCACACAACACCCACTAACTCCTGCAGATGGCTGTATTAGAGAACACCAGCAATAAAGGGTAGATACAGGTGTATATTGTGCTGTGCTCGAGGCCCACAACACCCACTAACTCCTGCAGATGGCTGTATTAGAGAACACCAGCAATAAAGGGTAGCTACAGGTGTATACTGTGCTGCAGGCGCAATAACACCCACTAACTCCTGCAGATGGCTGTATTGTAGAACACCAGCAATAAAGAGTAGATACAGGTGTATACCGTGCTGTGCTGGAGGCACACAACACCCATTAACTCCTGCAGATGGCTGTATTAGAGAACACCAGCAATAAAGGGTAGATACAGGTGTATATTGTGCTGTGCTGGAGGCCCACAACACCCACTAACTCCTGCAGATGGCTGTATTAGAGAACAACAGCAATAAAAGGTAGATACAGGTGTATACTGCGCTGGAGGCACACAACACCCACTAACTCCTGCAGATGGCTGTATTAGAGAACAACAGCAATAAAGGGTAGATACAGTTGTTTACTGCGCTGGAGGCACACAACACCCACTAACTCTTGCAGATGCCTGAGAAAAGAACAAACTGTCCCTGCCTATCCTTCTCTCCCTGCACACCGGAACACACTACACACCTTAATCATGGAAGTTACTGGATTTAAGAAACAACCGGAAGTGACGCATAGAGATGTTTGTAACACCGCACATTGTTTGATCTGCCTGTCGTTTTCAGCATTGTTGTAATTAGCCATTTTTTAAACATAAATAAACCTATTTGAGACATATTACGCTATGGGATCTTCCTGTTTATTCCCCGCTTTCATTTGCCGTGGATGAACGGGCGAAGTAACCAACTAAGAGCCATTATTGCAATACAGCACTCTTAAAGCGGAGGTCCACCCTAAAGTGGACCTTCCGCTCATTGGAACCCTCCCCCCTCTGGCGCCACAATTGGCACCTTTCAGGGGGGAGGGGGGTGCAGGTACCTGTACAGTACAGGTATCTGCACCCACTTCTGGCGTAGATTCTGCAGAAGGTACGCCCCTTTCCGCAGAATCTACACCCCTTTCTGAAGGTCCCCCGCTGCCTGGTGGGAAACACACGGATCCCAGAGACAGCGGGGACCATCCTTATTGCGCAGCGCAACTCGCGCATGCGCAGTAGGGAACCGGGAAATGAAGCCGAAAGGCTCCACTTCCTGATTCCCATACCCAAGATGGCTGCGGCAGCACTCGAGAGACGATTGAGAGATCGGCTTCGGTTGTCGACATCGCGGGCGTGCTGGGCGGGTAAGTGTCATTATTTTAAAAGTCAGCAGCTGCAGTATTTGTAGCTGCTGGCTTTTAAAAAAAAAACGGGGGACTCCCGGCGGACTCCCGCTTTAAGGACATCATCCCTGGTTACCACACTCAGGAGGACTCATCATTAGAAATATCTCAGTGGCATATCTTACCCATTTAGAGGTAAGCGCATAGAGAGCACTGAGTGAAGCACATGAAGAGTACACAGTGGATGTCACCTGAAGAGTTTGCCTGTCACATTGCTGCACACCAGCACTTTTTACACTAATTTGCACATTTACTGTTTATGGATGGACTTTTATGGGTATCACTACTCAATATAAATAGGACTGTATTGGTACACCTACACACTTAAAGGTGTACACAAAGGATCATTTGATACTCAGAAATTTATGATAATCTTGCACCATTTTGCACTATTTAGTGTTCATTCAATTATTATTTAATGTTTAGCACCTGATGATGATTTGCACGATTTTTGCACTATATTAATTGTTTGTTTTAATTATTTGCACAGCAGCAGCTATTTTATTCACTTTATGAATTTATGGTAATGTGTTGTGCAGTTTTTGAAAATAATTTATTTGCGGCGTTTGCACAGTAGCAGTTTGCACAGCAGCTAAATAATCGCATGTACAGTAAATAATTTATTTGCGTAGTTTGCACAGTAGCATTTTGCACAGCAACTAAATTATTACATGCACAGCAAATGATTTATTTGCGTAGTTTGCACAGCAGCAGTTTGCACAGCAGCTAAATAATTGCATGCACAGCAAATAAATTGTTTGCATAGTTTGCACAGTAGCATTTTGCACAGCAGCTAAATAATCGCATGCACAGCGAATAATTTATTTATGTAGTCTGCACAGTAGCAGTTTTGCACAGCAGTTAAATAATTGCATGCACAGCAGCAATTTGCATTATGATTCACCAATATTATTGATATAATTATTGATTTATTGCACTTTATCTATGAAGTAGAATACATATCAAACAAGGATTTTCCATCTTTGTAGTAATGTTTGGTATATTGTTTGTGCTGATCACCTTTTTTATTTATTGTTGTTCAAGTGCATGGTATACACTTTAGGTCTAGCAGCAATCTAACCGATATACCGCATTCAGATATTTTTCACTTTGATAGCGCATTTTTCTATAACCATGATGCACGCCTCCTCGGCTCTCCCGTGCTGAACATGCTGGGCTCTTTCTGCAGGGTGGCTCCACCCCCAAGCTTCCAGACGAGTTGGCATGGGCAGTTCTGATAAGCAACCCCCTCCTTTTCAAACTGAACTTTGCAGGCACAGACACCATCCACACAGTTCCTTTTCATGCACTGGAATTTTCAGGACTTGTTACAACATGCCCCTCAATCTCAGCCAGGGTTGAATAGCTGAGCACAGGCTGCAATAAAAGTCTTTAGTGTTTGCTAATGGCAACAGTGCATACCACACAGATTTTAGCAGGATCTTGACAGTCTCTTACTTCAGCCATAGTGGAGTAGCTGACAGACATAATCCCGCAGGATCCAACCAGCTCACCCTGATTGCCACAGGTAACAGTGGACAAATCCGTGCACATCTCACTGGGTTTAACAGGATGTTCCAGCACACAGTCACTTTTCCCAGCCATGATCAGACAGCTTGACATTTTGTAATCCATGGGTGCATTTGCGTGGTTGCAATGGGTGACAGCACAAAATACAGTCCTTATTGATCAAGGCAGGCCCTGGTGTAGCACAAGTTACTGTCGCAGTTATGGCAACTGGGCATATGGTATAGCTGGTTGGCTGCAACCTCCTCATGGTTGCTGTGGACAACAGCACTTGAATACCATGTTGACATTTACAGTTCAGCAATGCATAATCCTGTCATTATCCCCCCAAGGATTTGAACAGAAAAGCAAAGTCTTGACTTGATGATTTCTGTTTTCTATGGGCAATGGCCATGCAAGGTACCATGAGAAAATCCCAAGATGAGCTCCCAAATGTAGCACTACTCTCATAGGAGTTGTTGATGTCAGGGCTCTCCGCTGCTACACAGCCAGCCACATAGCATTTCCTTCTACCAGGAGGTTCCTCAAGGGCCACTTACAGACTCTCCTCAACACTGCTTATCCATCTTCCATTTGTCATGGCTCATGTCTATATAAGGGCTCCTTAGTTCACTGCCAGGCCCCCAACCCAGGGATTGGCTAAGGGCCCCTAAATATTCAAGACAAGCCCTCCTAACCTTCACCCACTTTCTTCCAGAAAATTCTCCAACATTCTAGAAACAGGGAAAGGCACCAGAGAGTTGCCAGGAGTCATTCAGGCCTGACCTCTAATAACCTTGACTCACAATCAGGTGAGGTTTATTCCTAGACCAGACTAAAGTTTGCCTACTCTAATTCAAGTAGCACACACATATTCTTTTGTTTGGTATGTTCCACTCGGCGCACCCCCCCCCCCCCAAAAAAAAATGCCTCTTACAGCTGCAACCTTCTACTAGTAGGTGACTAGGTGGCTTAAAAAAGGCATCACAGAAAGGCTTTAAAGTAATATGTATGTTTACCACACAAGAAATAAATATAACTTGAAATGCACCAGACTGGAGTGAATTACACTGAAATCAATTTCCACTTCGGACTTTTCTTGGTGAGATGACATTGTCTGTGGATCTTGTCAACTCAGCAAGTTGCCACACTGTCTACACAGACCAGGGTTCATAAGGGTTTATAAGGTATGTCTTTTGCATGAAGTGAGGTTTTTGTGAGTTAATTGGATCCAGATAAGAGCCAAAAAATAGTTCTGTATGTTTTTAACATGCAAATGTAGAACTTGGATGGCCTCACACCAAAAATATGAGACCCAAACATTTTATTGGGGAATACAAAACATGTCCAAACAAACAAAACACAGAATGGAGAGCAAATGTTGACGTGTTTCCAATTGGCACTTAATCATAACGCTCCTGTTTTTTAACGCTTCTGTTTCTTAATTTACATGGGGATCCTTTGAGCTTACACCACACCCAGAAAGCATGACCATATTGCCTAAAGTGCATAAGCTAGATGCTTGTTAGCTACTACCACTTTCATGTTTTACAACCAATCAAATTCTATCTACTGCTGAGAAATTTAAAGAAAGAGGCATTCTATCTATTGTGAAAATGATCACTAATAAACTGCATTGTAATGTAGTCATCACTTGTTTTTTTTCTTTTTTTTTTTGGGGGGGGGGGGGGGGGGGTAAAAGATAATTTTCCCTATTGTTATTTCATCATTATTGCATATATAATAAAGTACTTTGTGAATTATAATACTACTTACTCTGGTTAAGGTATGTTTGTACAGATAATGGTATAATGACCATTTGAGGCATGTGTCCAAGTGTCTGCTCTCAAAAACAAGGGGAAATGGCAGTCTACTGAATATGTAAACATAAATCAACAAATGGAATTGCTTATTACACAGAAAGGATCCTGAGACACAATTGATGATGGAGATTAATAACAGTAAAACCTTGTATTCAGATTACTGCACTTTAAATGACTAGCCAGATGGGGAAAGCTTATTGAAGGGAAGAAAGCATTAGGTTACATTTATAAAAGTGGATTACACCTATTGTATTAGTATAGAAATTCATATAAACTCATGTTTACATTAAAGCTATATCTAACAAAAAGGCATAAAAATAGCTGACACCTTTATAAAGGATAAATCATTTTTATTTATTTTTATTTTTGTATATACAAAAAATACCTGATGATCCTGCAAGGAATTCAGTATCCTTATAATATCCTGTGCACCAAACTGAAATTTGAAGCAATATTATCACATTTCCTGGTTATCTTCTATAAACTGCAAAACACTTCCCCCAATGTTATGAATATGAAGAATATGGAGGAGAGGACAGGATCACCAGGGAAAAATACAGGGAAAAAGAACCACAAGGAGAAGAAAACGAATGCAACCACAACAGCCAAGAACTGGTAAGTTGCAATATAAAGAATTTTTGTTTGTGAGATTCAATGAAAAGGTTGTAAGCCCCAAAACTTGCTCCTAAGGTACTCACTTGCTCCAGGTGCCGATCTGTAAAGAGCTCATACAACTCAACAAAAGTAGCAAACATGGAAAACAAAAACCGCACTCTATAAAGATCATCCTGTTAGGTTTAATCAGAGTAGCTGATTTCCAAAACACAGGAGTCACACCTCTTTGTTGATCTTTATGCAGGGCAGTTCTGTTTTTGAAATTTTTGTTTGAGAGTTTAGATGCAATTTACTCCATTTTTTATTTGAAGTAATTTTTAGTTAGCACGGTTCCCATTTCATTTAGCTGCAGAGATTCCAGCTTGCCAACTAAATACTTCTTTTATAATCATCTTAATGTCTTTGTCATCTTAAGCCTCGTACACACGGTTCAATTGTCATATGACCGAGCGTTTTTTTTTTTTTGTCAAAATCGCGTGTGCAGGATTTTGTCTAGCATACTAACTATGTGCAAATTTTCATTTGACAAACACGAATGTAGTGACATACTATGAGAGTATAAAGAGGAAGTTCATTTCTCGATTGTCACCCGTTGGGCCCCTTCTGCTAATTTCGTGTTAGTAGAAGTTTCATGAGCATTGATAAGCGATTTTCAGATCATTCCTCATCTTCAAATTACAGTTTGGGAGTAGGCAGTTACATTAACCACTTTCAGACCGGACCATTTTGCTGGTAAATGACCAGAGGTCTTTTTACACTTTGGCACTGCGCTGCTTTAACTGGTAATTGCGCGGTCATGCAATGTTGTACCCAAACAAAATTTGCGTCCTTTTCTTCCCACAAATAGAGCTTTCTTTTGATGGTATTTGATTGCCTCTGCGATTTTTATTTTTTGCGATATAAACGTAAAAAGACCGTAAATTTTGAAAAAAAATGATATTTTCTACTTTTTGTTATTAGAAAAATCCAATAAACTCAATTTTAGTCATACATTTAGGCCAAAATGTATTCAGCCACATGTCTTTGGTAAAAAAAAAAGTCAATAATTGTATATTTATTGGTTTGCGCAAAAGTTGTCACATCTACAAACTAAGGTACGTTTTCTGGAATTTACGCAGCTTTTAGTTTACGACTGCCTATCTCATTTCTTGAGGTGCTAAAATGGCAGGGCAGTACAAAACCCCCCCAAATGACCCCATTTTGGAAAGTAGACCCCCTAAGGAAATTGATAAGAGGCATGTTGAGCCCATTGAATATTTTATTTTTTTGCCTCAAGCGATTGAATAATGACAAAAAAAAATTTTTTTTTTTTTTTTTACACAAAGTTGTCACTAAATGATATATTGCTCACACATGCTATGGGCGTATGTGAAATGACACCCCAAAATAAATTCTGCTGCTTCTCCTGAGTATGGGGATACCACATATGTGGGACTTTTTGGGAGCCTAGCCGCGTACGGGGCCCCGAAAACCAAGCACCGCCTTCAGGCTTTCTAAGGGCGTAAATTTTTGAGTTCACTTCTCACTACCTATTACAGTTTTGAAGGCCATAAAATGCCAAGATGGCACAAAACCCCCACAAATGACCCCATTTTAGAAAGTAGACACCCCAAGCTATTTGCTGAGAGGCATGTTGAGTTCATGGAATATTTTATATTTTGCCACAAGTTGCGGGAAAATTACAAACTTTTTTTTTTTTTTTTTTTTTTTCACAAAGTTGTCACTAAATGATATATTGCTCACGCATGCCATGGGCATATGTGAAATGACACCCCAAAATAAATTCTGCTGCTTCTCCTGAGTATGGGGATACCACATATGTGGGACTTTTTGGGAGCCTGGCCGCGTACGGGGCCCCGAAAACCAAGCACCGCCTTCAGGCTTTCTAAGGGCGTTACAGTTTTGAAGGCCATAAAATGCCAAGATGGCACAAACCCCCCCCAAATGACCCCATTTTGGAAAGTAGACACCCCTAAATTTAGGGGTACACTAGTGAGACTAGGTAATAAATGGCGGGTGCCCTGAAACTATAAAAAAATAACTAACCAACCAGCGTCACCTGTAACAGTTATATGGTGATCACTGGTGAAAGGGTTAACTAGGGGGCAATTAGGGGGCTTTATGCGGTAGTATATGGGGGTCCCTGGCGCTATAAAAAGCTGCAGCGAACCTAAATACCTACCTGCCTAACTAGCGTCACCTGTGACACTAATACAGCGATCAGAAAAACGATCGCTTATTAGGCTGGGTTCACACTGGAGCGATGCGGGAACGCCACGAATGTGCGGCGGGTTCCCGCATCGCATGCCTCCCGGCGGCAGTTCACACTGCCCTATGCGAACTGCTGGGAGTGTCAGTGAAATGTTACTGACACCCCCAGATCAGTTCGCATATCGCAGTGCGATCTGCAAACTCGGATCGCATGGTGTGAACACCCATGCGATCCGATTCTGCTGCGGGCCAAAAAAAGGGTCCCGTGCGAATTTGCGGCGGGTGCGGCGAATGGCTGAACTCGAATCGCACAGAGATCGGATGTGATTTGCACTGCAGTGCGGTGCGAATCACATCCGTTCTCATAAACCGCTGCAATGTGAACCCAGCCTTAGTGACACTGGCGACGGGGGGTGATCACGGGGTTAAACCTTTATTGGGGGGGTTAGGGGGGTACCTTAGAACTAAAGGGGGCTAACCCTAACTGCCCTAACAGTTATTAGTCACAAATGACACCCGCCGGGTGATCAGGGGGTTAAACCTTTATTAGGTAATAAATGGCGGGTGCCCTGAAACTATAAAAAAATAACTAACCAACCAGCGTCACCTGTAACAGTTATATGGTGATCACTGGTGAAAGGGTTAACTAGGGGGCAATCAGGGGGCTTTATGCGGTAGTATATGGGGGTCCCTGGCGCTATAAAAAGCTGCGGCGAACCTAAATACCTACCTGCCTAACTAGCGTCACCTGTGACACTAATACGGCGATCAGAAAAATGATCGCTTATTAGGCTGGGTTCACACTGGAGCGATGCAGAAACGCCGCAAATCCGCGGCGGGTTCCCGCATCGCATGCCTCCCGGCGGCAGTTCACACTGCCCTATGCGAACTGCTGGGAGTGTCAGTGAAATGTTACTGACACCCCCAGATCAGTTCGCATATCGCAGTGCGATCTGCAAACTCGGATCGCATGGTGTGAACACCCATGCGATCCGATTCTGCTGCGGGCCAAAAAAAGGGTCCCGTGCGAATTTGCGGCGGGTGCGGCGGGTGTGGCGGGTGCGGCGGGTGCGGCGAATGGCTGAACTCGAATCGCACAGAGATCGGATGTGATTTGCACTGCAGTGCGGTGCGAATCACATTCGTTCTCATAAACCGCTGCAATGTGAACCCAGCCTTAGTGACACTGGCGACGGGGGGTGATCACGGGGTTAAACCTTTATTGGGGGGGTTAGGGGGGTACATTAGAACTAAAGGGGGCTAACTCTAACTGCCCTAACAGTTATTACAGTCACAAATGACACCAATGCAAAAAAAAAAAAAATGACATTGGTGTCACTGTGACTGGGGGGCAGGGGTAATTGGGGGGGTGATCGGGGGGTAAAGGGGGGGTGTGAGTGTGCCTGGCATGTTCTACTGTGTGTGTAGAGTGTTGGTGCAACTCACTGATCCGCTCTCCTCCGTGTCGGAACGAAAAATACCGACACGGAGGAGAGAATACATCACTTCCTCTCCTGTGTTTACATTACAGGAGAGGAAGTGATGTCACCGGGGATTTCTATTCGTCGGGAGCGATCGCGAGGGGGTGGCCATGAATGAATGGCCGTCCCCTCGTCCGGGATCGCTCCCGAACGAATACCGACCGCCGCAGGCACCGGGCGGGGGCCCGATCGGGCCCCCAACCCGCGGGAGGCAAGGGACGTACATGTATGTCCTTATGCCTGCCCGTGCCATTCTACCGACGTACATCGGCGTGCGGCGGTCGGCAACTGGTTAAAAACAACACAATTGAAAATTAACAAGGGATTAACATTATCTTTGATCTCAAAAACTCAGGGATAATGGTGTTGTGGTAACGTCCCCAAAAAATCAAACAACAACCATAATATTAATATTATTTATATCACTACAAAACAAATGCCTTTTAAAATACGTTTGGCATACTACATCAGTATCAGCAATGTACGCTGCATTTTGGCATATTATCAAGTTCCGCCTCACAAATGCTAATTCTAGATTACGGTAGTTTAGTAGACCGAACTTTTCCGGGTCGTTCCTTGATTGCGATTATGTGTGTTTGTACTTTCAACTTTTTTGTGACAATTTCTGTACTGACCATTCGAAAATCGGATGTTAAGCTGTCGTTCGTCAAAAATTTAAATCGGACTTCGGATGTCGAAAGGAGCACATTAACGTTAAGAATTTCAGATGACAGGTGTCAAACGACAATTCCCTTCTGAAATCCGCATTGTGTGTCGCATTATGTGTAGCCTCTTATTGTTTCAATTTTGGTCTCTACCAAGGTTCACATCTCGGGTAGTTGCTTCACTCTGCAAGTTTAAGTAGGGTATATACTATAAGAAAATCTAAAGAAAAATTTGTATGAGGCACGATCATTCGATTTTCGTATAGTGTGTACACAACTTACGACATCCTATTCAGACTTTCCAAATGAAAATATTTCTTATACTTGACTAGAACTAACAATTTTAATTTAACGTGTAGTGTTTTCGTACGGTTTTCTTATGAGAAAAGTCAGAAATGAAAGACATTATCAGAAACAATAAACAATAAAAAAGGGCTTTTGTTGTATTTAAATTTTCATACATTAAAGTGGTTGTAAACCCTTACAAACCACTTTGACCTACAGGTAAGCCTAGATTAAGGCTTACCTGTAGGTCCAAGATATATCTCCTAAACCTACACGGTTTAGGAGATATTTAGTAAAAGACAGTGACAGCTGTCTACGGCGCATGCGACACGCAGGTGAACTATCGCTGCTAACGGCGATATGCCGTTAGTGGCAGCTCCCGTGCGCATGCGCGGGAGTGTCGTCATCGCTGCTCTGGTGCTGTAAGTGGCCGGAGCAGCAATACCCGGAAGAAGATGGATGCTCCGGACTGCAGGGGACAGCGGTGACATCGCTGGCACCTGTGTCAGGTAAGGGACACATAATGGGCTACTATGCTATGCTTAGTAGCCCATTATGCTTTACCTTTGCAGGGAGACAAAGAGGAAGTAAACCCATTAGGGTTTACTTCCTCTTTAATTGCATCCTTGGTTTCAACGATCATTCTCCCAATCTTCTTACAGTGTGTACCCACCTTTAAGCTTTATCACAACCTTTCTATAGTCTAATACTCCAATGTTTAGGTGCAAGAGACCCTTCCCTTTCTTTTTTCCAACTCCTGTGTTGCCAGCAAGCACAATGTACATTGCACAGGTGGCCCCATTTAGCAGGGAGTCTGGGCTAAAACCTCATGTGAGATATGTATTTTAAACTAAACCTGAACTGAGAGGTATATGTAGGCTGCAGTTGCCAGCCTTGTTCTGAAAATATTATTTGCCTGGCTGTCTGGCTTTAATACTTTGAGCCTGGATACCTAGAGAAAGAAGGTAGCAACTGAAGTGAGAACAAAGTCAGAACTTCTGACCTCTATTTTTGTTCCAGATCAATGACTAACATGGTATGAAAGCCACTGGATTAATATTATGTCAGGAGCATGTGCTCTCCTGCTCCATCATAGCTGCTGACTCCAGCATCCTGGTTTTAGCTGTGGCATTCTCCTTGACTGGTGATTGATGTGGCCACTCTTTGGGTGGAAACCAAACCTGATTTAAGTCAGCCAAGCCTACAGTCTCATGCTTGTTGTGATATTGCGTTTGTTACATGTGTTCCAAGCTCCCTATTTGTCTGCCCTGCTCTGCTAGATTGGATTCCCTCGTTGAGGACTGAGCGGGTAAATGGAATCACCATTTATTTATAAACAATTTTGTCATGATTATCAAAAACATGTATTCTGATTAAGCAAGTGTATTTGTTGCAAATATTCAGGATGTGTTTGTATAGCTGTCTTGATTGTGTCCAAATGCCATTCACACCTCCAGCTGTGAAGGGGCATTTTCCCAGAGAGCTTTGGAAGTGACGTCTAGGTGCCAAATGACCATCTGTCTATCAATGTAAATAACCAACAACTTGAGTAGGCCTTCAAAGAGACTCACAAGACCTCCACCCCCTTTTAGAATTGTATAAATGTTTTAAGGCTCCCAGCCTCAGAAGAGCAATTACTTCACCATGTCTACTGTATACGTGTGCTCCCCTGCCTATGGCTAAAACCATAGGCTTGAATATTAAATACATCTTTTATAATGTGGTTCAGCAGTCAACATGTTATTGGAATCCCCTAAGTTCTGGGATTTCCCTATCAGGACCTTGGATCAATTATCGACTACTGCCTGCCTTTTGACTACGGATTGATCCTGACTATTCTGAACCTTGTCTGCATTGTATCTAGACTGTCATTGACCCACTCTGCCTGTCTGCCAACCGCAAGTACCTGTTTTCCTTGCTCGGTTTGTGCCCCCGGAATGGTGGCCAGGTACTAAAGCATTGTGTATAAGTTCTGGGGGCAGCTGAGTACTGGTAGTCCTGATTGCCTTATGGGAAAAGGGGCTGCTATGGGTGAAGAACACAGACGCTGGCTATCGTGTCTGACCACCTGCATTAGGGTTAAAGAAGAACTCCAGGTTTTCACACAATTTACATAGTTTGTTTGGGCCAAGCTGGCCCAAAAAAACCTATGTCCCTCACTAACTTGGTAGAGGTACGACCTTTTAAATTTGCCACCATGCCATTGCATGCGCGCCGGCCGGGACCTCCGTGAGTCCGATTATGGGTCCCGCGGACTTGATCACTGTGGGGATACCCGCAATCGTCACACGGGGAGGAAGAACGGGGAGATGCTAATGTAAACAAGCATCTGCCCATTCTGCCTAGTGACAGTGTCACTGATTTCTGCTCCTTGTGATCGGAGCAGAGATCAGTTATGTGTCATACACAGCCATGCCCCCCCACAGTTAGAAACACTCCCCAGGACTCACTTAACCCCTACACTGCCACCTAGTAGTTAACCTCTTCACTGCCAGTGTCATTTACACAGGATTTGTGTAAATGCATTTGTATAGCACTGATTGCTGTATAAATGACAATGGTCCCAAAAATGTGTCAAAAATGTCAGATGTGTCCGCCATAATGTTGCAGTCACGTTCAAAATCGCTGATTGCCGCCATTACTAGTAAAAAAAAATGATTAATAAAAATGCCATAAAACTATCCCCTATTTTGTAAATGCTATAACTTTTGCGCAAACCAATCAATAATCACTTATTGCAATTTATTTTACCAAAAATATGTAGAAGTATACGTATCAGCCTAAACTGAGGAAAACATTTTTTTTATATTTTTGGGGGATATTTATTATAGCAAAATGTAAAAAAAAAAGTGTTTTTTTCAAAATTGTCACTCTTTTTTTGTTTATAGCGCAAAAAATAAAAACCGCAGGGGTGATCAAATGCCACCAAAAGAAAGCTCTATTTGTGGCAAAAAAAGGACGTCAATTTTGTTTTGGAGCCACATCACACGACCGCGCAATTGTCAGTTAAAGGGACGCAGTGCTGAATTGCAAAAAGTGCTCTGGTCTTTGGCCTGCAAAATGGTCTGGGGCTTAAGTGGTTAAACTGTATGTAACTGCAGCTATATGCAGCATACCACACTGTATTCTGGGTGCAAATTGCGACTTCCTGTCTCATACCCACAACACAGGAGTCTACAGCAGTTGCGCTCAGCCATTCAGAGGGAGCGATGTATTCTCTCAATGAACGCAAAGCTTCCTCTGATTCAAGAGTCAAAAAGGCAAGCTGATTATGTCACACCTCTGACTCAGCCAATCAGATGAAGCTTTGTATTCATTGATTTAATACATTGCACCCTCTGAATGGTTGAGTGCTGCTGCTGTAGACTCTCCTGTGTCCTGGGTATGAGACAGGAAGTTTCCGCTCGCACCCGGAATACAGTGGTTTATGCTATATGTAGCCGCATCTACGTATAGTTTATATCGCACATCCAGTGAGAGACATAGACCATTTGGGCCAGCTTGGCCAAAACAAACTTGGTCAATTGTGTGAAAACCTTCTTCTTTAAGCTTGACATATTAGGGTTAGACAAGCTGCATCTTTAGAAGCAAAGGTCAGCAATAGGCAGCCTACATATTACAATAAAGGATTCTTTTAATGGATGAAGTTTCTGGCACATAGTAGGAATGTTCATGAGCATCAATCTTCCCCACCAGAGTCAAACAACACTTGCCTCTCTTTTTATATTTATGGCCATGTTAAATTTATCAGGGGGACCTTTACCACACATTCTGACATATAACTATTCTGAGAAGGCTAAATTATAAATATAGTTTTGTAAAGTTTGTTCTTATAAAGGCAAAAAAAATCTTATCACTATACACTCTAGTCAAGAAATGAGTGTATTGATATTGAACAAAACTAGCTATTGAACAAAACTATTAAAATAAGGAAGCACTAATCTTTAAAATAAACCTTTTGTTGCTTTGTGTTTTATGTTTATTTATTCCATTGAATATGAGCATTTAATTTACTGTTTAGCCAATCCTGTCATATTTACTGTCTGCTCATAAGAGCTATGTAATCCAGAAGCATCCAGTCAAGAGAGAGAACCTCTTGTTTGTTTAATTACTTCCTGAACGACTCGTTTTGTCTTATTGGCTAATCTACTTTTAAATAGGCAAACTTTTCAAAGAAAGCATAATTGTTTGGTTATACTTACTTCCAGGGCTATATATCATGCCTATCAAAATTAAATGTTTCCAACATACCTCCATGAGGCTTCTGAGCTTCACATCACTCCACTAATAGGTTTAACATTTAGCAGTAACCTTTTAGATCTGCAGGAAAAAATGTAAAATAATACCGGCCTAATAACAACATTTTGTCAAAGCGTTCATTAAACAAAGTATGCCGTATGAGTGTGTAATTACATATCAGCCTGAAAGATTATTTAATTTTTCCCCCCCTTCACATTGAGTGGAGAAAGGCTCATATATCAGTTTGTCAGTGGAAGTATATATGGTTTGCAAATTCCGTAGAGCATAGCTCATAGTGGTAGCTAGGTATGTGACAGTTTAAAATATACCTCAGATTTACTTGATGATAGGATGTGTGGAGATTAGACTCTTAGTTGGGTCACTTCGTATAAATAATAATTAAAGGGGGCTTCCACGCTAGCTTAAAATTTCACTTCTGCTTATGCCCCTGGCAAAGTAACGCATGCTGAGAAACAGAAACTTGTCAGCTGTTAAAGTTTCTGGATCAGTACAATGGAAGCAAGTATAATGCACATCATGGTATTTCTCTCCCTATGTTATTCCAGTTTGCAACCCTTTCTTGAAAGAGAATGCATAGTTGTGTATATATTTTTTTTACAACTTTTGGTCAGATCTAAAATATTTTTTAAAAGACAAATATTGTGTCAGGTAAATATGAAATATTGCATATTAGCATTTTTATTTTCATTTGCCATCAGCAGGTGGCATTCTGAGATTCCCCCCTTTCTCATGTTTCTGTATCTATTCCTAGCCTTCCCCATAAACAATCCTGTTTACAGATCTCAATAGCTCAAGCTGAAAGTTACACACAACTGAATGAGTTAGAGAGGGGCAAAGTAACATAAACTATAACTAGCTGGTTTTTCACCGATCTTCGGGTCCCAAGCACCGACATCTTGATTTTGGGAAGCCAGCTGTGCCTTCCAGGTGTTTCACAGCCAACTTCTCACTGCACATGCACGCTGTGTCTCCTGGGACATATGACCTGTCCCAGGACGGATTTGGGGGAGAAAGGGGGGTAGACTTCAGCTCGTAGAAGGTATAGAAGGTACCTGTCAGAAATAGGTACCTACTCCCAGAAAAAAAAAAACTTCACAATAGTGTTGGGGCAAGCAGAACTTCCCCTTTCCGGTGAAGTTCTGATTTAATGTGCCACTTCTACCCACTGGATATACAGAACTTCCCATGTACTTTATGTAGGAGAACTTTTTAAAAACCTGCAAGTACGATCATCTACTTTAAGATGGTAATTCTTAAAAGATTTTACTAACTTACATTAATAATAACAAATACCATATATAACTAACTGCGAATAACAATTTTCTGCCCTATAATACAAGCTAAAATGAACAAAGATAAAAAAATAAATAAAAAACATACAAATTTTGGGTCAACCAATTGTATAGATAACAGACAGTTAAATATACTTTAAACTGCTATAGTTGTATCACTCTATCACCACACAATACATAATATGTATCTGGTGCAGTCCACCCCCATCAAATCATTCTCTGCAGCTAATACCTTTTGTACCACCACCCCCTCCCTTTAGAATGTAAGCTCTATGAGCAGGGCCCTCCTGTACCTTTTGTATTGTACTGTAATTGTGTTGTCCCACCTATACATTGTAAAACGCTGCATAAACTGTTGGCGCTATATAAATCGTGAATAATAATAATAATAATAATAATAATAATAATAATAATAATAATAATAATAATGTGACCAACACAGGCATAAGGAAAGAAGAACAGTATGTCTACCAAGGAAGTCACAAATGTGGAACACTACGGTTGAGTAAAAAAAAATTAAATGTTACTATCAAATACTTGCTGTAATTTTCCTTTCCTGATGGACTCCATGGCAGCATACATTTGGGTAGCCCTGCCCCCGCTCCTACCCCATAGGACCCCACTCCCATGAATTTTCAGGCTTTTCTTAACTAGCCTACTCATGACTCTGAAAGGGAACTCCTGCTGCCATGGAGTCCTTCAGGAAAGGAAAATTACGATAAGAATTTAATAGTAAATTTTTAAGTTTTCCTGACAAACTTCAATGGCAGCATACATTTGGGAACTAACTAGCCCAAAAAAACAAGGGTGGGATGTCTGAAAAGTAGGGTTTCAATCATAGCCAACAGAAACTCTATGGATAAATATTAACAGCATAAGGAAGTTAGCTACAGCCCACAATGAGCCAGAACAGCTTTAATGTAGGACATGTCATCCTCCTACAAATATTCCTGGCGCCATTTCACAGGGAGCCCACAAAACCTACATGCTCTTGAATGAGGGTGCGGTGACTGCTTTGTTAGGAACCCATCCCTAATCTTTATAAGACTAATGGCTAGCTGGAATGACCCATCCAGCAGAAATTCTGGATGACATGTCCGTCCCGCTGATTCTGCTAGAGAGAGTGACAAATATGTCCTAAAACTCTTAGCAAAGCTGTAGCTTGAGAGCATTCTCGAAGTATCCCAATATCTATGGCATGGAGCTCGTTATTCTTGGTGGTCCTGCATATGGGAGGAATAAATCCTTTGTTCTCATAGAATGCCAAAGCCACCTCAGATTGCTCCCCAGTATGGATATAAACCTTACCCATACTGGCCAGAAAGCCACAAGGATTCCTGTCACGTACCTTACAGCGGAGTCCGAAATTCTGTGGATGGACTGGTAGTGGGGACAGGGAGTGCTGGGGCAATGAAAGGGTGCAGGTGCCTGCAGGCAGAAGGCTTCAGCTTGGAGATACAGAAACTCCTCGGAGGAAGGCGTGAAGACTGATAACCAGACTTGTTCAGCAGGAGCCAGGCAGGTAGGTATGGACTCAGGAACAACTACAGCATCAGGAACGGGCAAGGTTGGCAACTGGCTGGCAACAAGGTACATAGACTGAAGGCAGGATCGTAGTCAAGGACAGACAGAGGTCGGCAATGGGCTGGCAGCGAGGTACAAGATCAGGAGGTGGAGCCATGGTAGTGAATCCAAGCTGAGGTCTGTATGAGAATAGAGGCAGATAAACAGGCAGAGTAGTCAAGGAAGCCGGGTTGTCAGGAGCAAGGTCAACAGATCAGAACAGCAAGCAGGAACACAGGGACAAGCTGAAGATGATCCAGCACTGGTATCAGGCAGAGTGTCTGTTTATATAGGGCGCCATGCGCCAGGATTGGCGGTTGCGAATGTGCGCTAATACGCACATGCTCGTATGGGTGCACCAGTGCGCATGTTTGCTCTGGATCTTGCTCGTCTCTGTTGGGGACACTGTGCATGTCCATTAGCATTAGCAGAATGGAAATTACCCACTGCTGCATGGATATGGGCATTAGCAATGTCAGTTCTCTGACAATCCCTCTTGGCACAGGGCCCAGATCCAGGCAAACCTCCTGACTGAGGAAAAAGAACCCACAGAAGGCTGAGACTTTACTCAAAACTGGACTGAGAAATTCCATTTGGAGCAGCAAGCTGTCAAAGGGCCTTAGAGGCCCTGATTCAGGCCAAGCTTCCTGCAGAGGATGTAGCCCTAGAGGGATTGACATCATGGCTGAATCCTTGCTCCAACTGGACCAGAGGGGATCCCATCTGAAGCTGTAAGTCACCAAAAGGATCCTTCCTAGAATAATAGCTTTGATCTTGGCAAACTTCCTGGATGAAGAGATAGCCTTAAGAGAGTGCATGTCTTCATAGCTCAGTCTTTACCCAAGCTTGACTGCAAAAAGATCCCAACTGGAGCCAGCTAAGAAGTACAGAGCAAGTAGTAAACCCTGCCTAGACAGTCTTGGCTCTCTTTCGAGTCTCGGATGCAGCCCTCCATAAAAGTATTGGATGAGTAAGTGATAGTCTACCTATGACATACCTGGTGCTTGAGGCCAATGGAGAGAGAGGGCTTCCCTTGTGGCTAAGTTCCAGACCCCCTGAGGGTGGAAGCAGGAGAGGTCAGACCCAAAGTAGCACCGGTTACCTGCTGGATTGGAGGTTCCAGAGTACATCTGGTGTGCTGGCATAGACTCAGCAAACAGGTGGGGCCTGTGAGGTGATGCAGGATTTAGATAATGCTGAGACTGGAGCGTGGTGAGAAGGAAGCCTAATTCATAAGCTGGGTGGATAGCAGAGCAGACGTGGTTAGGTGGATAGCTGAGGTCAAACACAGGAAGCAAACAGGAGACAGGTCAAGGACAAGCCAGGTCGGTAACAGGAGACACAGGAATATCACAGTGATAACACACTGGAGGATCTGACTATCTGCCAGCAACTAAATTCACTAGCAGGCTTCCTTATATAGGCCCATATGACTTGCTGGAAGAGATGTTGGGTCCAAAAGTCCTTCTCCTGACATAAGTGCTGGTAGAGATGCTGGGTCCTAGAGCCCTTCTTCTGCTGTTGGTTCCCTGACAGTGCCCCCACGACGGATGCCCATTTGGGCAATTTTCTCTGGGTATTTGGCCCGAAACTCTCGGAGGAGTCTGGGGGCATGTACATTGGCTTTAGGTTCCCAGGAGCTCTGTTTGGCTGGATACCCTTTCCATTTAATTAGAAATTGGGTTTGTCTCCCTTGCTTCCTGCATACCAGGATTGATTCTACCTCGAATTCTGTGTCCTCTCCAATAGTCACTGGGGGAGGAGGTAGCTCCGCTCTCCCTGGAAATGGATCTGGAACAGTTGGTTTAAGCAAGGAGGTGTGAAAGACCGGATGGATCCTATATGAGCCAAGCAGAGACAGTTCGTATGTCACTGGGTTTATTTCCCTTTTGATCTGAAAGGGGCCAATATATCTTGGCCTTAACTTTCACAAAGTGCAGGTCAATTTCAGGTTGACAGTAGACATCCATACTTTTTCCCCTACCTTGAAGGCAGGATTCCTCCTCTGTTTCCAATCAAAGTGTTTTTGTAATTCACCTGGGCTTTCTGTATGGACTCCTGGGGGACCTGATAATTGTTTTGTATGAAAAGCAGTCTGTCCTGCAAGGCTGGAACAGTAGTTTCAAGCATGGTTCCTGGCAGGGCAGCAGGGCGGAATCCATAATTTGCCCAGAATGGGGACTGGTTTGTAGCTGAATGGAGTTATTATAGGCAAACTCTGCCAGTGGGAGCAGGGATGCCCAATCATCTTGGGAAAAAGCTGAAAAGCAGCGGAGGTATTGCTCCAGGGTCTGGTTTGTGCAAAAAAGTCCTTGGTTGCAGGACTGGACTGTTTGCAGGTTCCAGAGTACAGCTGGTGTGCTGGCATAGAATCAGCAGACAGGTAACGCCCATGAGGTGATGCAGGATTTGGATAATGCAAAGACTGGAGCGTGGTGAGAAGGAAGCCTAGGTCATGAGCATGGTGCATAGAAGAGCAGACGTGGTTAGGTGGAACACAGGAAGGAAACAGGAGACAGGTCAAGGACAAGTCGGTTCGGTAACAGGAGACACAGGAACAGGGATATCACGGGGATAACACACAGGAGGAGATCAACCAGCAACTAAAGTCACTAGCAGACTTTCTTATATAGGCCTATGTGACCCGCTGGAAGAGATGTTGGGTCCTAAAGTCCTTCCCCTGCCATAAGTGCTGGTAGAGATGCTAGGTCATAGAACCTTTTTCCTGCTATTGGTTCCCTGACACTACTTATGAGACACTGGCTATGACAGAGACTGCAGATATTTGCCCTCTAAAAGGAGCTTTAGGATCAGTTGAAATGGAATGCACCTGACCAGAGAAAGCAAAGGAAACAAAGCAGTCCAAACTGAACAAGCTCTATTCAAATCCTTTTGTAGAATTTATAGATATTAGCTTAGTGAAACAACAGCCTGATCAGTCTCTTCCTGCCAGGATGAGAAAGTGGAAGAGATGAACAAGGGTGGAATATTGCTATCTATGACAGAAGATCTCATCTGAGAGGAAGGACTTTAATCTGATACCCTGGTATCAAAGGCAGGAACCCAGGCCTGTTTGTCCAATAGGGAATTACTGCAAAAATTGCCATGGTATTTAGCAAAGATCAGACTGGAAAGCATATGGCTTGTGAGTCCTATCCTGATTCCTATCCTGATCTGACACAGCATCTGCACCCAGGGCTTGGCCCCCGCCCTTAGGAAACAGTTTTCCAGCTTGTAACAGTAAGGAGATGTTACCAGATCTTACTCTGAAATCTTGTCCAGAGATAAGATCCAGGGATCTGGATGTAGGAACCTCTTTTTGCCCAATTGGGCCCTTAAATATGGATTATTCCCAGGAAATTTTATTTAGACACAAAAGAGATAAGAAAGATTCTACTCCACCAGATCACAATCATCTCTACCTCTTATCAGTGGACTGACCCTGCAAGTTCTGACCTGCCCCCTGATGTAGGACACCACTGTGATGTTGTTCAGCCTCACTGGAGACTAAAAAGCCTGCTGTCAGGTGACAAAAGATGAAGGGAGCATGAAATTGCTGGTCAGAAAACCAGAGTGTTCAAACTAACTTCCTACTGGCAATAACTCAGCAGCACAGAAGATTTATTACTGTGCCAGCACCCCCAGTCATCATTGGAGAAAAAAAACCCTTTCAGAACAGGAGGCCATTTCAATTGGACACGCCTCAATATAAGGATGGGAGAGACCATGATCCTGATCATCAGGTATTGAGATGCAGACAGGTGAAGAAAGGAAAGTCAGGATTACCCAGCATCCTACTACCAGTATGCTCTAGTTGCAAACACAATGCATCCAGAACCATAATGGATTAAGCTCTCAGATACACAAGAATTTGCGTACCAGTCACATAACACTGACTCTTGAATCACAGTCCTCTTTCATTCAGCAGACATGTACTCTGAGGCAGAAGGCCAGACAAAACACCGCTCTTAGCTGTTAAATGAAGCGAGCCATTAAAGGGGACTGTCTAGACTCTCACAATGCAGAAAAGATTGTCCCACTTGTAGAATTATTCCCAGCTATTTGCTATCAAATGAAGCTAGCCCTTTAAGGGGATTGTTTAGACTCTCACAATGGAGACAAGATTGTTCTACTTGTAGAATCATCTCCAGCTATTTCCCATCCAGATAAAGCAAGCCCCTCAAGGGGGCAGTTTAAACTCTTGAAATGCAGACCAGATTATCCCTCTAGTCAGAATTATTCTTTAGGATAGAATATTCTTCATCCCAACTTCCATTGCATTGGAAGAGAGGCAAGGGTTAAGGCAGGCTTCCAGACTGCAACTTCAGACAGATATACCCCTTAGGGACAATTCCAACACAAGGCTACCACCAGAAGACACCACACTCTCCAAGGACACACCCACTCATCCTGATTGAGTATACCCATGAAGGACACAACATCCTCCAATAACAACTCCATGTATACGGCTAAGCTGATGAAGGCCACATCAACCAAACAGGTGACTCATTATGCTGCAAAAACTCTTCCCCATAAGTGCCTTAATCTGACAATCTGCAGTACAGGTACAGTTGTCCTGGTTGGGGTTTGAACTTGAGCAACCCAGTACTGCAAGGCGCTGACCACTAAGAAATTTTGCTGCTCTGTCCTTCTGTTCAATACAGTGAGAAAGACACTGCCCCCCTCCAGCTATAACCTGCATAGAGCAGACACGGCATATAGGTATTAAGCTGCAGGGCACAGGGACTTGTTGCAAAATAAACAAATCTCAGTGAGTTTAAGGGAGAACTCCAGCCATGCTGTTATTTATTAAATAACCTAGCCAATTGAACTGCGGCTGCTGAAATTTCTTAAGCTGTCCAGAGAGTCAAAGTAACAGTTGTTTGTTAGGTAAGAGAAAACCCCTAAGGGGTTAACTACTTCTAAAGGAATACTACCACAGCAAACTTTTCACACCAGAGCACCACTACACATGCAATTTTATTAGACAGAGTCTCTAACACAGAAAAAAAAAAAAAAACCTTGCTTAAACAAACAGATATCTGTTCAGGACAGAAAGCAACTGCACCAAACTTTGATAACAATGCTACAATGCACATCAGAGTATGGACATCTCCATATGTTTTCATTTTGGTTATATTTCTTTTTTAACATAAGTGAAGATACTCCCTAGCAGCATCTGGTCCCTTTTACTGACCTCAAACCAAACATACGTATCCTGGACCTCTTCCACAGGGAAATCGATGTATCCGCATGGCGACTCTGATCACAGGAACAGCAAGCACACAGTCATGCTGGGCACACTTTAGAGGTCACCCGCTGTTAGCAGGGCATAACTTCTGGACATCACAGGATGCTTTCAATATCTGCATGGCTGTCCCACATGAGACCCCGGTCACCACATCTTCCAAAAAGTAGGAAACTTCATTCAAAATGGTTCTAGAGTGAGGACGAGAAAAAAGAAACGCGGCCTCTGGCTCAGCCTGAAAATTTATGGTAGTTGGGTCCAATGGGGTAAAAGTGAAGGTGGGGCTACCCAAACATATACTGCCAGGAAGTCTGTCAGGAAAACAGTTTTAATTAAAAAAAACAGCACAATACAAAAATAGGAGCAATATTTACCTTAACCAAACCAATAGTCAAAAAATGAAGACAACGTTGTCTAAAGTCAGGATTCACAGCTGCGCACACAGCCATACACACAACCAATCACTCTGCAACAATTGAATATTCAGGCATGGGGAATCCAGAGGTAGAAGTTGCACAGATCCTCAACTGAGGTAGTCATATAAAGGCTATAATTGGCCACTGAAAACCAACTTCATATATCACTGGTCCAGTATCTGATCAATGGCTGAGTGATAGAGGTGTAACAGTGGGGGTTATTTACTAAAGGAAAATCCACTTTGCACTGCAAGTGCACTTGAAAGTGCACTGAAAGTGCACTTGGAAGTAAAGTCGCTGTCGATTCGAGGGGAACATACAAGGAAAATAAAAGACAGCATTTTAGCTTGCACATGATTGGATGATAAAATCAGCTCACACTCATTTCAGATCTACCCCTTAGATTTAGAGCGACTGCACTTCCAAATGCACTTTCAGTGCACTTTCAAGTGCACTTGCAGTGCAAAGTGGATTTGCCTTTCGTAAATAACCCCCAGTGTGTCAGATGAAAGCAGGCAGGCAAGAGGATTCACTTAGAAGGCCCTCCCTGGATAGAAACTTCCAATATAAATATGATTGCAGTCCATGCTCTGAGGAAGTTAGTGTTGATTGGCTAATGAATTGCGGCAGCGTCTCATCACACACATGACGTCTGTCTTGGGACGGCAGATTTTGTGCATGCGCAGAGGGTGAGGGGGTCACTGCACTCTACTTGAACTTAGTATCAGGAACCATGAATCAGACTGAGACAGAAGTGCTGTAAAAATCACACTTTAACCACTTTCAGACCGGACCAATTTGCTGGTCAAAGACCAGACCACTTTTTGCGATTCGGCACTGCGTCGCTTTAAATGACAATTGCGCGGTCGTGCGACGTGGCTCCCAAACAAAATTGACGTCCTTTTTTTCCCACAAATAGAGCTTTCTTTTGGTGGTATTTGATCACCCCTGCGGTTTTTATTTTTTGCGCTATAAACAAAAATAGAGCGACAATTTTGAAAAAAACGCATTATTTTTTACTTTTTGTTATAATAAATATCCCCCAAAAATATATAAAAAAACATTTTTTTCCCTCAATTTAGGCCGATACGTATTCTTCTACATATTTTTGGTAAAAAAAATCGCAATAAGCGATAATTGATTGGTTTGCGCAAAAGTTATAGCGTTTACAAAATAGGGATAGTTTTATAGCATTTTTATTAATAATTTTTTATTATTTTTTTTTTTACTAGTAATGGCGGCGATCTGCGATTTTTATTGTGACTGCGACATTGTCGGGGACCCATCGGACATTTTTGACACATTTTTGGGACCATTGTCATTTATACAGTAATCACTGCTATATAAATGCAGTGATTCCTGTGTAAATGACACTGGCAGTGAAAGGGTTAACCTGTGGGTGGCAGTGTAGGGGTTAAGTGTTCCTAGGGGTGTGGTACTAACTGTGGGGGGGTTGGGCTTTCATTTAGTGTACACTGATCTCTGCTCCAATCACATGGAGCAGAGATCAGCGTCACTAGTTGCTAGGCAGAATGAGAAAATGTTGTTTATACAGCATTTCCTCCATTCCGCTGCTCCGTGAGACGATCGCGGGGATGCCCGCGGCGATCGAGTCCGCGGGTCCCGCGACCGGACTCACGGAGGTCCCGACCAGCGCGGGAGCGCGCCGCCGGCGGCGCGCTCCCGATGGCACGGCGGCAACGAATATTGGACGTACATGTACGCCAATATGCCTGCCCGTGCCATGCTGTCGACGTACATCGTCGTGCGCTGGTCGGGAAGTGGTTAATAAAATGGTAAAATGTTACAAATAGTGCAAACATAGTCAAAACATAGCCAGTTCAGTAACCAGAACAGGTAGTCAGAACAAGCCAGTAAAACAGGAATCCGGAGATCAGCATAGTCAGAGGCAGCAAACAGGATAAGGAACCAGAACGGAAGTCAGTCAGGCAAAAGTCTTTAACAGGAAAACACAACAGAGAGTATCCGGATATGTTGACCAAGGCAAAGGCACAGGAGATCTGATGCAAGCAGCTAAATAGCCAGCAGGCTGATTGACGAGCAGGATATGATCATCAGGTGAGTCACTGTGGAATGAAAATTATTGGCAATTAATAGACAGATGAGCACCCTGAGCTCTGAGAAGGGAGGGCTGAGCCCAGGCCTGACACCTAGGGACGGCCAGATGCCGGTGCTCAGTGGATGTGAGTGGTTCTGAATGACGCAATACATCAGTACGGAGTGGGAGATGGTAATGCATATGGGTGGTGAGGTGGTGAGATCCCCCATATGAACCCTTCTTTAATCCCATACCCACATTATTCATGTCGTGACTGGGACTCAACTCAATTTGACTCTACCTAGAGGTTAATCTGACTAGCTTTAATCCACCTTACCTACAGGAGTAACAGGCCCTCGTCTCTCCTGATGGGGGAATTATTTGCTATTGGACTGCAATCATATTTATATGGGAAGCTTCTATCCAGGGAGGGCCTTCTAAGTAACTCCTCTTACATGCCTAATTTCATTGGACACACTGTCACACCTCTATCACTCAGCCATTGATGGGATACTGGATCAGTGATATATGAAATTTGTTATCAGTGGCCAATTATAGCCTTTACATGACTATCTATCTCGGTTGAGAAACTACGCAACTTCTACCTCTGTATTCCACATGCCTGGATATTCAATTGTTGCAGAGTGTTTGGTTGTGTATATGGGTGTGTGTGCAGCTGCGAATCCTGACTTTAGACAACGCTGTCTCTATTTTTAACTATTGGTTTGGTGAAGGTACATTTTGCTGCTATTTTTGTATTGTGCTGTTTTTTTAAACTAAAGCAGTTTTTTTACTCAACCGTAGTGTTCCAGATATGTGACTTCCTTGGTAGACGTATTATCTTAATTTCCTTATACTATAATACAGGCTGACTGCAGTTTAACCACTTTCAGACCGGACCATTTTGCTGGTCAATGACCAGAGGTCTTTTTACAATTTGGCACTGCGCTGCTTTAACTGGTAATTGCGCGGTCATGCAATGTTTTACCCAAACAAAATTTGCGTCAGTTTTTTCCCACAAATAGAGCTTTCTTTTAAAGGTATTTGACTGACTCTGCGATTTTTATTTTTTGCAATATAAACGTAAAAATACCGCACATTTTGAAAAAAAATGATATTTTCTACTTTTTGTTATTAGAAAAATCCAATAAACTCAATTTTAGTCATACATTTAGGCCAAAATGTATTCAGCCACATGTCTTTGGTAAAAAAAAAAGTCAATAACTGTATATTTATTGGTTTGCGCAAAAGTTGTCACATCTACAAACTAAGGTACGTTTTCTGGAATTTACGCAGCTTTTAGTTTATGACTGCTTATCTCATTTCTTGAGGTGCTAAAATGGCAGGGCAGTACAAAACCCCCCCCAAATGACCCCATTTTGGAAAGTAGATACCCTAAGGAAATTGATAAGAGGCATGTTGAGCCCATTGAATATTTTATTTTTTTGCCTCAAGCGATTGAATAATGACAAAAAAAAATTTTTTTTTTTTTTTACACAAAGTTGTCACTAAATGATATATTGCTCACACATGCCATGGTTATATGTGGAATTGTACCCCAAAATACATTCTGCTGCTTCTCCTGAGTACGGGGATACCACATGTGGTCGACTTTTTGGAAGCCTAGCCGCGTACGGGGCCCCGAAAGCCAAGCACCGCCTTCAGGATTTCTAAGGGCATACATTTGTAATTTCACTCCTCACTACCTATCACAGTTTTGAAGGCCATAAAATGCCAATATGGCACAAAACCCCCACAAATGACCCCATTTTAGAAAGTAGACACCCCAAGCTATTTGCTGAGAGGCATGTTGAGTCCATGGAATATTTTATATTTGGCACAAGTTGCGGGAAAATTACAAACTTTTATTTTTTTTTATTTTTTTTCACAAAGTTGTCACTAAATGATATATTGCTCACACATGCTATGGGCATATGTGAAATGACACCCCAAAATAAGTTCTGCTGCTTCTCCTGAGTACGGAAATACCACATATGTGGGACTTTTTGGGAGCCTAGCCGCGTACAGGGCCCCGAAAACCAAGCACCACACTCAGGCTTTCTTAGGGTGTAAATTTTTGACTTCACTCCTCACTACCTATTACAGTTTTGAAGGCCATAAAATGGCAAGATGGCACAAAACCCCCACAAATGACCCCATTTTAGAAAGTAGACACCCCAAGCTATTTGCTGAGAGGCATGTTGAGTCCATGGAATATTTTATATTTTGCCACAAGTTGCGGGAAAATTACAAACTTTTTATTTTATTTTATTTTTTCACAAAGTTGTCACTAAATGATATATTGCTCACGCATGCCATGGGCATATGTGAAATGACACCCCAAAATAAATTCTGCTGCTTCTCCTGAGTACGGGGATACCACATATGTGGGACTTTTTGGGAGCCTACCCGCGTACGGGGCCCCGAAAACCAAGCACCGCCTTCAGGCTTTCTAAGGGCGTTACAGTTTTGAAGGCCATAAAATGCCAAGATGGCACAAACCCCATTTTGGAAAGTAGACACCCCTAAATTTAGGGGTACACTAGTGAGACTAGGTAATAAATGGCGGGTGCCCTGAAACTATAAAAAAATAACTAACCAACCAGCGTCACCTGTAACAGTTATATGGTGATCACTGGTGAAAGGGTTAACTAGGGGGCAATCAGGGGGCTTTATGCGGTAGTATATGGGGGTCCCTGGCGCTATAAAAAGCTGCGGCGAACCTAAATACCTACCTGCCTAACTAGCGTCACCTGTGACACTAATACAGCGATCAGAAAAACGATCGCTTATTAGGCTGGGTTCACACTGGAGCGATGCAGGAACGCCACGAATCCGCGGCGGGTTCCCGCATCGCATGCCTCCCGGCAGCAGTTCACACTGCCCTATGCGAACTGCTGGGAGTGTCAGTGAAATGTTAATGACACCCTCAGATCAGTTCGCATATCGCAGTGCGATCTGCAAACTCGGATCGCATGGTGTGAACACCCATGCGATTCGATTCTGCTGCGGACCAAAAAAAGGGTCCCGTGCGAGTTTGCGGCGGGTGCGACGCGAATTCAGCCATACTATCTGTATGGCTGAACTCGAATCGCACAGAGATCGGATGTGATTTGCACTGCAGTGCGGTGCGAATCACATCCGTTCTCATAAACCGCTGCAATGTGAACCCAGCCTTAGTGACACTGGCGACGGGGGGTGGTCATGGGGTTAAACCTTTATTGGGGGGGGTTAGGGGGGTACCTTAGAACTAAAGGGGACTAACCCTAACTGCCCTAACAGTTATTACAGTCACAAATGACACCCGCCGGGTGATCAGGGGGTTAAACCTTTATTAGGTAATAAATGGCGGGTGCCCTGAAACTATAAAAAAATAACTAACCAACCAGCGTCACCTGTAACAGTTATATGGTGATCACTGGTGAAAGGGTTAACTAGGGGGCAATCAGGGGGCTTTATGCGGTAGTATATGGGGGTCCCTGGCGCTATAAAAAGCTGCGGCGAACCTAAATACCTACCTGCCTAACTAGCGTCACCTGTGACACTAATACAGCGATCAGAAAAATGATCGCTTATTAGGCTGGGTTCACACTGGAGCGATGCAGGAACGCCACGAATCCGTGGCGGGTTCCCGCATCGCATGCCTCCCGGCGGCAGTTCACACTGCCCTATGCGAACTGCTGGGAGTGTCAGTGAAATGTTAATGACACCCCCAGATCAGTTCCCATATCGCAGTGCGATCTGCAAACTCGGATCGCATGGTGTGAACACCCATGCGATCCGATTCTGCTGCTGACCAAAAAAAGGGTCCCGTGCGAATTTTCCGCGGGTGCGGCGGGTGCGGCGCGAATTCAGCCATACTATCTGTATGGCTGAACTCGAATCGCACAGAGATCGGATGTGATTTGCACTGCAGTGCGGTGCGAATCACATCCGTTCTCATAAACCGCTGCAATGTGAACCCAGCATTAGTGACACTGGCGACGGGGGGTGATCACGGGGTTAAACCTTTATTGGGGGGGTTAGGGGGGTACATTAGAACTAAAGGGGGCTAACCCTAACTGCCCTAACAGTTATTACAGTCAAAAATGACACCAATGCAAAAAAAAAAAAATGCAATTGGTGTCACTGGGACTGGGGGGGCAGGGGTAATTGGGGGGGTGATCTGGGGGTGAAGGGGGGGTGTGAGTGTGCTTGGCATGTTCTACTGTGTAGTGTCGTGTTGGTGCAACTCACCGATCCTCTCTCCTCGGTGCCGGAACGAAAAATACCGACACGGAGGAGAGATTACATCACTTCCTCTGCCTGTGTTTACATTACAGGAGAGGAAGTGATGTCACGGAGCATTTCCATTCGTCGGGAGCGATCGCGAGGGGGTGGCCATGAATGAATGGCCGCCCCCTCATCCCGGATCGCTCCCGAACGAATACCGACCGCCGCAGGCACCGGGGGGGCCCGATCGGGCCCCCCACCCGCGGGAAGGCAGGGACGTACAGGTACGCCCATATGCCTGCCCGTGCCATTCTGTCGACGTATATCGTCATGCGGCGGTCGGCAAGTGGTTAAAGTAGATTTAAAAAATGTAAAATGTTGATTGGAGAAAAGCCAATGTAGCATCAATATTTAAAAAAGGGCCAAATACATCCCTGGGAATTACAGACCAGTTAACCTAACATCAATAGTATTCAAGCTCTTGGAGGGAATGAAGGGACTATATAAAAGATTTTAGTAATGAGAACGGTATCACTAGCAGTAATCAACATAGATTCATGAAAAATCATACTTGCCAAACTAATCTATTAACCTTCTATGAGGAGGTGAGCTGCCATCTAGATAAAGGAAGACCCGTAGATGTGGTGCATCTGAATTTTGCAAAAGCATTTGACACAGTTCCCCATAAACGTTTACTGTACAAAGTAAGGTCCGTGGGAATGGACCATAGGGTGAGTACATGGATTGAAAACTGTCTACAAGGGCGAGTTCAGAGGGTGATGATAAATGGGGAATACTCCGAATGGCCAGGGGTGGGAGTGGGGTCCCCCAGGGTTCTGTGCTGGGCCCAATCCTGTTTAATTTGTTCATAAATGACCTGGAGGATGGGGTAAACAGTTCAATCTCTGTATTTGTGGAGGACACTAAGCTAAGCAGGGCAATAACTTCTCTGCAGGGTGGGCAACTACATGGTAAATGTAGAAAAATGTCCCCCCCCTCCTTTTCTCCTCCTCATACCCTGCAGTCCCACTCCCCCCTCCCCCCTCTCTAGGACATCCTTATCTAGTCCTGCTGGCCGCTACCGCCTCCGCCCTCTATCCTCATGTACTATTGCTTAACAGCCTTCTGCACCTTCCACCTGTCTTAATGTATAGCTTATTTGACCCGCAACGATTTATCTGATATACTCCTGTGAACGACTGTGTATATGCATCGCTTGTACTGTAAAGATTGAATAAACATTTCTTTTTTGTGAAAAAAAACAAAATGTAGAAAAATGTAAAATAATGCATTTGGGTGGCAAAAATATTAATGCAATCTACTCACTAGAGGGTGAACCTCTGGGGGAATCTAGGATGGAAAATTACTTGAGGGTCCTAGTAGATGATAGGCTCTAACAAAGCAAACTGAATACTGGCATGCATTAAAAAGGGATTAACTCCAGGGATAAAGCGATAATTCTCCCACTCTACAAGACTTTGGTCCGGCCTCACCTGGAGTATGCTGTCCAGTTCTGGGCCAAAGAAGGGCAACAAAGCTAATAAAAAGTCTGGAGGATATTAGTTAGTATGAATAAAGGTTGTGAGCACTGAACTTATTCTCTCTGGAGAAGAGACACTTGAGAGGGGATATGATTTCAATTTACAAATACCATACTGGTGACCCCACAATAGGGATAAAACTTTTTTGCGGAAGGGAGTTTAATAAGACATGTGGCCACTCACTAAAATTAGAAGAAAAGAGTTTTAACCTTAAACTGTGTAGATGGTTCTGTAAGAGTGGCAAGGAGGTGGAATTTCCTTCCACAGGTGGTGGTTTCAGCGGGGGGGGGAGTCGATAGTTTCAAAAAACTATTCGATAAGCACCTGAACGACCGCAACATACAGGGGTTAACAATATAATACTGACACACACATAGGTTGGACTTGATGGACTTGTGTATTTTTTCAACCTCACATACTATGTAACTATTGTAGCACTGACTCCCGAAAAAGAGCGGCTGGTTTGATTTGGGCCTGCACTTTGCCAAGAAATGCCCCTTGACTTGACTCAATCCCCTTGACACAGCTGTGATGCAATATGAATCAGTAATGAAATGGTGAGAGATGACCCTACAATACACAATATAATATACCTGTATTATTACCGGGATACCTGATGGCTCCACCTGCTGAGAGAGAAATAGTATCCACACAATTGAGGTACTTAACCATAGATATACTTTATTGTAAATTGTGATAAACAGGTGGTTACAATAATTGTACTGTCATCCTAACATAAAATGACAGGACAATGAATTCAAAACAACAATTTTACAAGGGGAAACTACAAGGGAGCCCCTCCTACTTTAAAAGCTAGTTGCAAGATCTGGTTAATAGTACACAGTCTTTAATCTTCATTTCTTCTGCTAGCTATGACGGTCTTTTATAATTTGTAATCCAGAAGGTAAAGAGGTTAGGCTGAACTTAAAAGTGATCCTGTCACTCATCTCTTTAAGAGCTCCAGTGAGAATTCCCTCTGGTGTAGTGCAATGCTCAAGATGCAACGAGGATTAGGCCTTAAGCCTGCCTAAAGTCAGTTTCTGTAAGCTTCTTCCATGAGACTACAAATCCCAGCAAACACTGTATATGAGTCTATCTGAATGCAAATGCATAACAAAAGTGTGGGCCGCAACCCGCTCACCAACTGGATCTGAAGTCCCGTTCAACAGCTCTGGTCTGGTGCACTGTAGTTTGCTTCAATGCTGACTGACTCCGTCACACCGCTCCACTCAGCTGTGTGAGCCGGGTCCTGTGACGCTCCGGGAAGTGTCTCTGGATCCCTCCTGATCCGGTCACCGTGTCTGTCATGGTGTCAGATGACTGGCAATGTCCGTCGCTGCAGTAGGTGGCTCCTCCTGAAGACCTCCTCATGGGTCCTCACATTTAGACCACGCATTTGGAATAGGCACATAATGGACCTTAAAAGGGCAGGCCCTTTTATAATCTACCCAGCATGCAGTTCTGTCCCAGGTGACCATGGGTAGGGCACCTGGCATCCTGGGTAGGCAAAGGTCAAATAAAAGGAACATAAACATAGTCAATTCCTATGATGCTTCTCAATGTTCAAAAAAAGAAAATCCAAGTCCATGTCTTGCTATTGGCCGCTAGATGGTGCCAAATACTAAGTCATGATAATGTCCATAGACTTACATTATAATACATTTAACAAAGGATCAGTAGGCAGAAATGTCAGCGCTACACTATGTAGGAGCAATTTTATTGACCTACCAATTTTGGGACTGATATCTACATTTATTAAAGCATTTGTTACCCCAACACTTGATATTCCTGATATGTGCCTGCTGTACCATGTACTTGAATGAGAACGTATCCTGTTCTCTTTGTATTGCTTTGTTTGCGTGAAATACCTGGTGTTCCTGCCCATCCCTCTGCTCTCCTATTTAAAATTGACCACACTAGGCAGGAGAGCACGCCAAGGTCATTTCTCTAGCAATGCTGGGTACTCAGTTTACTCCTCAGATATCAAGCAGTTGTGCTGCAAGTTTAAAAGTTTAATCTGTTGCTAGACTTCCCAGGCTTCCCAAGTTTTTTGCACATTCGCAGCAAGTCTGCATTGCATGACTCCAGATCAACTTTCATGCAAAGATTCTGCAAGTCCACTGCAAGTTCTGGTTCAGTTATGTTGTGCAATATTCATCCCACCACAGGGGTCACTGTGGCTGAATTTTCATGTGGTAAACTTGCAGAGCTCTTGCTGTAGACTCAGCACTGCAACTTTGCTCTTGCAGCACTGAAACTTGCCACACAAATTTGCTACAAATTGGAAAAGTGTCAACTAGAAATTGTGCTTCAAGTGCTCTGCAAGTGTACAACTTGCCAGTGAAAATGTGCAGCAAGTTAACAAACTTACAATTTAAGACTTCCACAAATTTGTAGAAAGTTATCCTTGCTATCTGGGTCTCCTCCAATAATCAGACTTGTCCTGACAGCCCCCCCCCCCCCCCCGGCTGCACACACAGCCATTTACTGGCAAGGACAGTGTGTTGCTGCCCCCCCCCCCCCCCAGCTCTTATGCAACTGAGAACAGAGGGAATGTGGTCATTTATAAAAAAAGGAAAAAAAGGTATTTATAATATTTTCATATGTATACAAAAATGTTTTGCCTTTAATTTCTTTTTTAAACTGAATGGATCGTTTACAAGGTGGTCGTTTACAATCACTTACAGTAAGTCTAATAATATTATTACTATTATTCGCATATTTATTTTTTCCACTACATTTGCAACCTGAGTCCTTTCTGAACTCCTTTAATAGGGCACAGGTTGGATGGTAAAATCCCTGATAAAATATGACTTAGAAGGGAAGCAAGTGGAGTTCATATAGTGTTTTCTGATAGAAGCAGACATTAATATGTAAAAAGAAGTATGTGTTACACATATTTATGGGGCAGCTTTATCTGGAGTAGAAACCTGCTTAATGACTGCGGCATTCAGTGCACAATGATAAATTTTCATTTTCTCATTTTATGAGGATGAAAGGATAGGATAATTGTGTGGATGATCTTTGGTCAAGCAGGTTAAATTGTAGAAACCTCAAATGAATCTTCCATGTGTATAGTGCTAAAAGACTACTAAACCAGCATCAAGCTTTTGTAATGTTAAGATATTATATTATTTTATCAAAATGAAAAAATACATCATTAACTCCAAACTATGGTAAATATGAGTGCTTGGAAAAAATGATAATTATATGTTAAAACTTTACAAGGTTAGGTTAAAAATAGGAGAAGGATTTTGCTACAATTCACTTTAGCAGCCCATTTTACATTTGTTTATTCATAATGTCATGACTCTATGGCAATTGAATAGGAGTCATTTTCGGTCATGCTAACATTGATACCTATTACTTTCCAAAAAAATGTAGAATGTACTGTTTGACTAATATCCATCCATGTAGTGGCATAATGGTTTCCTCACCATATCCTACAGTCAGTCAGTGCGGAATTTGGTTTCCTGAACAATGCAGAACACTAGCATACCTGGAAATTTCTAAATTGCCAATTTCTAAAAAGTCCAAATTAAATTGCTGTGGGATGAGTAAAATTACAAAACAGCAAATCTTCTTTTATACGATATTGCTTACCATCTTAGCGCTCTGAGACGTGCTCTCACCCTCATAAAACATGGCTTCCAATTAGTGGTTTCTATCCCTGTGGTCTTATAACCTGTCGCTATTATGATAAATATCATAAATGTGACACTGCAACATCCTGTACTACTGGGATGGTTTTTCCAATACGTGATTTTGTTCATTGCAGCTCCACCTGTGCAGTCTGTGGTGGAATGCACAGTTTGCACCTTACAGTATATTGATTGCACCATTAGACATCTACATGTCATAATAGCTGAATATTACAGTGATGTTGGCAATTCTAATGTGTGGAATATTTATAATGTTTCCAAGCATTTTAGGGATGTTCACTCTGCCAACATGAGTTCATTTAGAATTCACGGCATAGGTAGGGCTAAAAGACCAGCATGGAGGAGATGTACATCAGATCTTATTAGAGAAAGAAACTAGATGAATTTTCACTGTAGAGACTAGAATTCCCTAGGGACTAAATCATTAGTATAATTCTCCTGTGATCAGTCAAACTCCAGATGTATTGAAAAGCAGACAATTTAATTTCAATTGTGTCGACACAAAAGGATGAGCTTCTTACATGTTTGAGGGAAAATGCAGGAGTCATATCAGAATACAGGATGCAACCTTCTTTTATGAGAGCAACAAAAAGAATCCTATTGGCTAAAAGCTCACTGGTGGCTCATGATGCATAACAGCTGTATTGCCAATACACAGCGAACTCCTTACAATCGTATTCGCTTATATAGCAAAGCCTGTGGTTTTCTGGCCTTAAGCAATTAGTTAAAACAATAGATAAGAAAACAAGTTAAAGCAACATGTCCTTAGAAGCCATTTTAGAATTATCAGTCTTCATTTTACATGAATAGTCACATGATAAACATTAAAACTTTTCCAACAGTTATTAATCCAACTATATGCAATAGTTTGGTTTTGGTGAACTGAGGCCTGCAGTCTGTGAATACCTCTTTTTCTTTTATTATTATATCATAACTGATACAATTTTAATACATTTGTTTGTCAGGATTTTTTTTTATATATCCATCTCCTTCTTTCTTCCACTCAAGTTTGAGCTTTGTCCCTTCATTTATATATATATACACCACTAACCAAACACTGCCATGAAGACCAAGGAACTCTCCAAACAAGTAAGGGACAATGTTGTTGAGAAGTACAAGTCAGGGTTAGGTTATAAAAAATATCCAAATCTTTTATGATCCCTAGGTGCATCATCAAATCTATCATAACCAAATGGAAAGAATATGGTACAACTGCAAAAAGACGGCCGCGCACCAAAACTCACGGACTGGGCAAGGAGGGCATTAATCAGAGAGGCAGCACAGAGACCTAAGGTAACCCTGGAGGAGCTGCAGAGTTCCACAGCAGAGACTGGAGTATCTATACATAGGATGGCATTAAGACATACGCTCCATAGTGTTGGGCTGTATGGCAGAGTGACCAGAAGAAAGCCATTACTTTCAGCAAAAACAAAATGGCACGTTTTTAGTTTGCGAAAGGGCATGTGGGAGACTTCCAACATCTATGGAGGAAGGTGCTCTGGTCTGATGAGACTGACATTGAACTTTTTTGCCATCAAAGAAATGCTATGTCTGGCTCAAGCCCAGCACATCACATCACCCAAATAACACCATCCCCACAGTGAAACGTGGTGGTGGCAGCATCATACTGTGTGGATGTTTTTAGCAGTCGGGACTGGGAAACAGGTCAGAGTTAAGGGAAAGATGGATGGTGCTAAATAGAGGGATATTCTTGAGCAAAATCTACTCAAGACCTACTCAACTACTCTGTGTGTGATTTGAGGCTAGGACGGAGGTTCACCATCCAGCAGGACAATGACCCCAAACACACTGCTAAAGAAACACTTGAGTAGTTTAAGGGGAAACATGTAAATGTGTTGGAGTGGCCTAGTCAAAGCCTTGTCCTCTATCCAATAGAAAATCTGTGGTCAGACTGCTGTTCACAAGCACAAACCATCCAACTTGAAGGAGCTGGAGCAGTTTTGCAAGGAGGAATGGGCACAAAATTCAGTGGTAAGATGTGGCAAGCTCATAGAGACTTATCCAAAGTGACTTGGAGCTGTGATAGTCGCAAAAGGTGGTTCTACAATGTATTGACTTTAGGGGGGTGAATAGTTATACACATTGACCTTTTCTGTTATTTTGTCCTATTTTTTATTTGCTTCACAATAAAAAAAAAAATCTTCAAAGTTGTGGGTAGTGATGGACGAACGTTTCGCCCGGCGGTCGTTTCGCGGCGAATTTCCGACATTCGCGGTCCGCACGTTCGAACGCCTTTTTCCGTCGTTCGCCGCGGCGGACTTACGTGTTTAATGTATACAAGAACTTTAACCTTTGGTGACACGTTTATCATGTGATACAGGACAGCCAATTGAGACATGACAGCACATGGACACTTGTACATTCCCCCTAACCTATAAATACACCCGATCCGGTGGCCATTTTACATTCTTTCTTCTGTTACGATAGGGACAGGTTCCTGTGTGGAGTAGGGAGAGATAAACCACTAGCTATTTGGTACACAAAAGTTCTTTTCAGGACTGGTATAGGTGTTAGGTGTTGATAGGTTTGCTGTGCTGCTGATTCTTGCAGCAGCCTGAGTGTCTTTTGTTAGTTTAGAGAAAGGGAAAGGACGGTGTATGCTACAGGGACAGCCAGATTAGTCTTTCATCATCATCATCATCATCATCATCATTAGCTGTTACTATCAAGGTCCACAAAAGAGCTGTTCCAGTAACCACTAATCGTTCTCTTTTTTTGCCAATTTGTATAGGGACAGGAAGGAAGCAGTGTTGTCAGGCAGTGAGGGTAATTTTAAAGACTTGCTGTTATTATTAGTTCCACAAAGGTTCTTTTCAGGACTGGTATCAGTGGTACAGTAATAGGCTTGTACATGTATAATATTCTTTCTTCCAAATATAGAAAGGATATTATACTTGACTGCTGCCCTTCTGCTGCAGTCTGCTAAACATTCACAACTCACTTGTTCCACAAAAGTTCTTATAAGGACTGGTAACTTGGTATAGGGTGCTACGGTACATAGGCTTGAGTGCGGTACAGTCTGCTGTTCTGTAAGGACCGCTATCGGTCCACAATAGATAGGGTTGACGTGCACCACTGCTGACCGCTGCCCTATACTGCAGCAGTCCTTCAGCGGTATAGGGACTGACGTACAGTCTGCTAATCACTAACACACAACCTGCTTGTTCCACAAAAGTTCTTATAAGGACTGGTAACTTGGTATAGGGTGCTACGGTACATAGGCTTGAGTGCGGTACAGTCTGCTGTTCTGTAAGGACCGCTATCGGTCCACAATAGATAGGGTTGACGTGCACCACTGCTGACCGCTGCCCTATACTGCAGCAGTCCTTCAGCGGTATAGGGACTGACGTACAGTCTGCTAAACACTAATACACAACCTGCTTGGTCCACAAAAGTTCTTATAAGGACTGGTAACTTGGTATAGGGTGCTACGGTACATAGGCTTGAGTGCGGTACAGTCTGCTGTTCTGTAAGGACCGCTATCGGTCCACAATAGATAGGGTTGACGTGCACCACTGCTGACCGCTCACCTATACTGCAGCAGTCCTTCAGCGGTATAGGGACTGACGTACAGTCTGCTAATCACTAACACACAACCTGCTTGTTCCACAAAAGTTCTTATAAGGACTGGTAACTTGGTATAGGGTGCTACGGTACATAGGCTTGAGTGCGGTACAGTCTGCTGTTCTGTAAGGACCGCTATCGGTCCACAATAGATAGGGTTGACGTGCACCACTGCTGACCGCTGCCCTATACTGCAGCAGTCCTTCAGCGGTATAGGGACTGACGTACAGTCTGCTAAACACTAATACACAACCTGCTTGGTCCACAAAAGTTCTTATAAGGACTGGTAACTTGGTATAGGGTGCTACGGTACATAGGCTTGAGTGCGGTACAGTCTGCTGTTCTGTAAGGACCGCTATCGGTCCACAATAGATAGGGTTGACGTGCACCACTGCTGACCGCTGCCCTATACTGCAGCAGTCCTTCAGCGGTATAGGGACTGACGTACAGTCTGCTAAACACTAATACACAACCTGCTTGGTCCACAAAAGTTCTTATAAGGACTGGTAACTTGGTATAGGGTGCTACGGTACATAGGCTTGAGTGCGGTACAGTCTGCTGTTCTGTAAGGACCGCTATCGGTCCACAATAGATAGGGTTGACGTGCACCACTGCTGACCGCTCACCTATACTGCAGCAGTCCTTCAGCGGTATAGGGACTGACGTACAGTCTGCTAATCACTAACACACAACCTGCTTGTTCCACAAAAGTTCTTATAAGGACTGGTAACTTGGTATAGGGTGCTACGGTACATAGGCTTGAGTGCGGTACAGTCTGCTGTTCTGTAAGGACCGCTATCGGTCCACAATAGATAGGGTTGACGTGCACCACTGCTGACCGCTGCCCTATACTGCAGCAGTCCTTCAGCGGTATAGGGACTGACGTACAGTCTGCTAAACACTAATACACAACCTGCTTGGTCCACAAAAGTTCTTATAAGGACTGGTAACTTGGTATAGGGTGCTACGGTACATAGGCTTGAGTGCGGTACAGTCTGCTGTTCTGTAAGGACCGCTATCGGTCCACAATAGATAGGGTTGACGTGCACCACTGCTGACCGCTCACCTATACTGCAGCAGTCCTTCAGCGGTATAGGGACTGACGTACAGTCTGCTAATCACTAACACACAACCTGCTTGTTCCACAAAAGTTCTTATAAGGACTGGTAACTTGGTATAGGGTGCTACGGTACATAGGCTTGAGTGCGGTACAGTCTGCTGTTCTGTAAGGACCGCTATCGGTCCACAATAGATAGGGTTGACGTGCACCACTGCTGACCGCTGCCCTATACTGCAGCAGTCCTTCAGCGGTATAGGGACTGACGTACAGTCTGCTAAACACTAATACACAACCTGCTTGGTCCACAAAAGTTCTTATAAGGACTGGTAACTTGGTATAGGGTGCTACGGTACATAGGCTTGAGTGCGGTACAGTCTGCTGTTCTGTAAGGACCGCTATCGGTCCACAATAGATAGGGTTGACGTGCACCACTGCTGACCGCTGCCCTATACTGCAGCAGTCCTTCAGCGGTATAGGGACTGACGTACAGTCTGCTAAACACTAATACACAACCTGCTTGGTCCACAAAAGTTCTTATAAGGACTGGTAACTTGGTATAGGGTGCTACGGTACATAGGCTTGAGTGCGGTACAGTCTGCTGTTCTGTAAGGACCGCTATAGGTCCACAATAGATAGGGTTGACGTGCACCACTGCTGACCGCTCACCTATACTGCAGCAGTCCTTCAGCGGTATAGGGACTAAGAGTTTTGTCACAGGGTCATTTAAAAAATGACAGGCAGAGGAAGAGGCAGGCCCTTCCGCAGGGGTGGTAGGGGTAGGGCAGGAGCAACAGGCTTGAGCCAAAGTGGGAAGTTGCAGAAGGTGCGTTCAATTACTTTAAAGGATGCACCAGACTTGGTTGAGTGGCTCGCTCAGCCTTACTCTTCTGCACCCTCCTCATCCTCTCGATCTGCACCCTCTTCTTCACTCTCTGCTATGTGCACCCCCAAAGACACTACCACCAACAACACGACCACCACCACCACCACCACATACCTTCCGCTTGAGTCACTGGAATTATTTTCCGATCCATATCAAGAGGACATTTCTGATGCGCAGCCACTCTTGGTATTGGATCAGGAAGAGGAGGTAGCAACAAGCGCTACTCAGCAGTCTGACGCCAGTACCCAGATCAGCCCAAGGAGGAGGTTGGTCCCCGGTGTTGCTGCCTACTCCGAGATCTCTACTTATAGCGGTGGGGAAGGTGACGTTGATGATGACGTGTCTAGTGATGTCACGTGGGTGCCCACAAGAGAGGAAGAGGAGGGGAGTTCAGAGGGAGATATGGACCAGCAGATAGGGAGGAGAAGCAGCAATGACTTACATTGCACAGCAGGGACAAAGCAGACTGCAAATGTATCAGGAGCGAGTCATCGACCATGTACGGTCACATCTGGCGCTCCCAGGACACCGGCACATGGCTCCGCAGTGTGGGCTTTTTTTAACGTGTCCGCTGCTGACAATAGCGTTGCCATCTGCAATCTTTGCAGTCAACGCGTTAGTCGCGGTAAGCCCAATACTCACCTAGGGACGACCGCCTTAAGAAGGCACATGAGCAGCCATCACCGAGCCCAGTGGGAGCAACGGAACACACAAAGCCACACTGCAGGCTCTCACCGTCCAGCCTCGTCTTCTACTTCTCCTTCTCCTCTCTCCTCACAATTGTCCTCCACTCCACCTTCCATCACGCCAAGCTCACATTTTTCTGCAAAAAGGCAGGCTTCCGTGGGCCTAATGTTTGAGCGTAAAAAAATGATGATGCCGGATAACCCTCTTGCCCAACGGTTGGCGGCTGGCTTGTCAGAACTCATAGCCCGCCAACTACTGCCATATAAACTGGTGGACTCGGAGGCCTTTCGCAAATTTGTGGCCATTGGAACACCACAATGGAAGGTCCCAGGAAGGAAGTATTTCTCAGAGAAGGGCATCCCAGAGCTATATGGCCATGTTCAGCGGCAAGTGAATGTATCTCTGGCACACAGTGTCGGTGCCAAGATACATCTGACCACAGACACGTGGTCTAGCAAACACGGGCAGGGAAGGTATATCAGTTTTACTGCCCACTGGGTGAACCTTCTGACGGCCGTCAAGCATGTAACCCGTGGCACCCGTGTAGATTTGGTTTTACCGCCACGGATTGCATGCAGGCCTGACTCTTCTTCTCCTCCTCCTACTCCATCCTCCTCCCTCTCCTCCTCAGCTGCCTCCTCCTTTTCCGCTGCTAGCGTCTCTTCCACTGCACCGCCCAAGCTCCCCAGAACCTATTCCACATGCCAGGTGAGACGTTGCCATGCCGTGCTGCGTCTGTTGTGCCTGGAAGCAAAGAGCCACACTGGCCCGGCACTCCTTTCAGCTTTGCGTTCACAGGCAGATGAGTGGCTAACACCGCTCAATTTGACAGTTGGTAAAGTGGTGTGTGACAACGGTGCCAATCTGCTTAGCGCATTGAAACAGGGCAAAATCACGCACGTGCCGTGCATGGCACACGTCTTAAACTTGGTCGTGCAGCGATTCCTTGTCAAATACCCTGGGGTCCAGGACATCTTGCGGCAGGCAAGGAAAATCTCGGCCCATTTCAGAAGATCTTACACGGCCATGGCTCGCCTTGCTGACATTCAGCGGCGACACCATCTGCCGGTCAGACGTCTTATTTGCGATTGCCCGACGCGATGGAACTCAACCTTCTATATGCTTGATAGGCTGCTCCAGCAGAAACGTGCAGTTAACGTCTACCTGTATGAACTCTGCGAAAGAAACGGTTCTGGGGAGCTGGGTTTTTTTTCACCGCGCCAGTGGCTGCTCATGCGCGACACATGCAGACTTCTGCGGCCATTTGAGGAGATCACCAAACTGGTCAGTCGCAGCCATGGCGCCATCAGTGACATGGTACCTTATGCCTTCTTTCTGGAGCGTGCATTGCGTCGTGTCATTGATCAGGCTGTGGAGGAGCAGGAGCGGGAAGATGAGGAAGTCGCAATGCTGGATGAATTCCCAGGGGGGGCTACTCTATCTGAGACAAGTCAACAACAGGAGTCTGATGAGGAGTCAGAGGAGGATGGTGCCGGGGCGGATGAGCAGGAGCAAGAAGAGCATGCTTTAAACCTTTCTGGGATCCCTGTTGTGCGAGGATGGGGAGAGGAGAATGAAGAGGACGACATTATCCTGGATGATGAGCAGGAGCCAGGCCACCACACCGCTTCCACTTTAGTGCAAATGGGGGCCTTCATGCTCCAGTGTTTTAATAGGGACCCCCGTATAAAAAGCATGAGGGTCAAGGACCAGTACTGGGTGGCAACGTACTTAGACCCCCGGTACAAACACAAAATGGCGGAAATGTTACCGCCGTCGCAGAGGGCTGTCAGAATGCAGCACTTCCAGGCCTTGCTTCGAGAAATGCTGCATTCTGCTTTTGCGTGCGCTGGCAGAGGAGCAATTCCCACTCCCAGAGAAGGATTTGCGGGTACCAATCCAACAGCGCCTGCAAGAAGAGGCCGGTTTGAAGATGTGTTGGTGACTTCGGATATGAGGTCATTCTTTCAGCCGACCCATCGACAGGTGTCATCCGGATCCAGCATCAGGGAACGCCTAGACCGTCAGGTGTCCGACTACATTGGGTTAACGGCCGATGTGGACGCTCTGAGGAGTGATGAACCCCTAGACTACTGGGTGGGCAGGCTTGACCTCTGGCCAGAGCTTGCCCAATTTGCAATCGAACTGTTGGCTTGCCCCTCATCCAGTGTCCTGTCCGAAAGGACGTTCAGCGCAGCAGGGGGGATTGTGACCGATAAGCGTACTCGCCTAGCTCACCACAGTGTTAACTACCTCACATTTCTAAAAATGAATGAGGCATGGATCTCGGAGGAATTCAACACATGTGACCAGTAGACCATGTATATGTCTATAAACTATTTTTTTAATCAAGCACACAGACCTTCTTAATTCATTTGGCTCACTTCCTTGACCCAAAAAAGCACACCGTACTATATGCCCCTACCCTCCTCTTTGAAGAGGTTGAGCGGTGTCATATTTCTACTGGGGCTGCTTATGATATCCCTGTGCTGTGCTGACTTCCTCCTGGGGGTTCTTATTATGAAGGGATCACACTATCCCTGTGCTGTGCTGACTTCCTCCTGGGGGTTCTTATTATGAGGGGATCACACCATCCCTGTGCTGTGCTGACTTCCTCCTGGGGCTGCTTACGGTGCTGCTGTCAGTGCTGTATGTCACGGTGCTGCTGTCAGCGCTGTATGTCACGGTGCTGCTGTCAGCGCTGTATGTCACGGTGCTGCTGTCAGCGCTGTATGTCACGGTGCTGCTGTCAGCGCTGTATGTCACGGTGCTGCTGTCAGCGCTGTATGTCACGGTGCTGCTGTCAGCGCTGTATGTCACGGTGCTGCTGTCAGCGCTGTATGTCACGGTGCTGCTGTCAGCGCTGTATGTCACGGTGCTGCTGTCAGTGCTCTGTATTACGGTGCTGCTGTCAGATGCCTCTATCACGGTGCATGTGTCATTCCGGTATGTCACGCTGCTGGTGATCATCTCCTGCACCCTCTTCTTTGCCTACCCTGGTCCCTGACCTTCCCTCTCCTCCATTGCCTTCATTAGCTCCATAGTCCTGAATTGTTAGAACAATTTCCCAAATAAAATAAAAATGCTTGTAGTTATCGATCCCAAATTCACCTCATACATGTATTATGTCATTGTCCAGATGGTGGGACTACGTTTTACCCCCTAATAATTACCACGTGGCCGCAAATTCGACATGAAGGTTTGCAAAGTTCGCCTCCCATTGAAGTCAATGGGGCCCGCGGCGAACGTTCGGTTTCGCGAACGTTTGGGTCCGTTCGCATTTCGCGTTCGCGAAACGTCCCGTCGGAAGTTCGTCCATCACTAGTTGTGGGCATGTTCTGTAAATTAAATGATGCAAATCCTCAAACAATCCATGTTAATTCCAGGTTGTGAGGCAAAAAAGCACAAAAAATACTGGGTGAATACTTTTTCAAGACACTGTATACATGTATGTATATATATATATATATATATATATATATATATATATATATATATATATATATATATATATATAGTATCTCACAAAAGTAAGTACACACATTTTTCTAAATACTTTATTATATCTTTTCATGTGACAACATTGAAGAAATAACACTTTGCTACGCTGCAATGCTGACAGCACTCATATGTCTATTTCCCCAAAATAACCTCTGTATATGATGCTGAGCACATGCACTCAACTTCTTTTATTGACCATGGTGAGTCCTGTTCTGAGTGGAACCTGTCCTGTTAAACTGCTGTATGGTCTTGGTCACTGTGCTGCAGCCCAGTTTTAGGGTCTTGGCAATCTTCTTATAGCCTCGGCCATCTTTTTTTTAATAAATTCTTTATTTTCACAGAAACAGTGTTACAATTCCATAAGAAAACAGCTCACAACCATGACATAACATTTATTTTAAAACTTGCTAATCCCATGGCTAACTAGATTTTCTGTTAAAATTACTGCTATGCTGTAGTGTCATTAAATTGCGTAATGATTTAACGAAATTACCTTGTGGGAAATAGGAAGCCACACCATTTCTCCTTTTATTATATTTTTCTTAACCAAGTAGCACCCTGGTTAAGACCAGAAGGTAGAAAGAAAAAGCAGAAACAATAGTGAGAAAGGAGGGGGAAAAAAAGCCCCAAACCCAATCCCCCATTTGCCCCTCTATTACCTATTAGCTAAGCTCTTCACACATATAAATATTTTATTATATCTTTTCATGTGACAAAATTGAAGAAATAACACTTTGCTACGCTGAAATGCTGACAGCACTCATATGTCTATTTCCCAAAAACAACCTCTGGATATGACCCTGAGCACATGTAGTCAACTTCTTTTATCGACCATGGAGAGGCCTGTTCTGAGTGGAAACTGTCCTGTTAAACCGCTATATGGTCTTGGCCACTGCAGCTCAGTTTCAGGGTCTTGGCAATGTTCTTATAGCCTAGGTCATCTTTATGTAGAACAACAATTCTTTTTTTCAGATCCTCAGAGAGTTCTTTGCCATGAGGTGCCATGTTGAACTTTTTTTTCAATTGTATTTTTATTGAAAAATGTTTCCAGAGAGAATATACAAAGGGAAGTACAACAACAAGTAATTGTCAGTGTCAACAATGTTACAGACAAAAGGCCAAAGAGCAAGAAAAAGAAAATAAACACAAAAAATGTGATGGTCAGGCAATATCTAGTCACAGGCACAATTAAAGCAGTAATTCAACCAATAACAGGGGGGGCGGGGGGGAAGAGTCAGGAGGAGGGGGGGTAGGAAAGAATCCAATGGGTGGGTAGGCCAGATACCTACGTGTCTGCAAAGAAAGCATAGCCAACCACCAGATCTGGGGTACGCTCATTTCCCGGGGGAGCCTATACCAGACTGAGGCAGCCTCGGGGAGAGACATATACAGGCGGGAGGGTAAGGGAAAACATCAAGTAATCTTGAACGGTCTATAGGTAGGGGGGTAATGGGACTGCCCCCTCCTACCTCAGCTCAAGGGGGTCAGCAATGTTAGGGGGGCTGTAGGGAGTCCTGGATTAAGCTGGGAATGGTCCCATAAGTCCCAAACTCGGAAGAACCTAGGTAGTGTGTCGTGAATAACAGCGGTAAGGTGCTCCATTCTACGGATCTGTTCCAGAGTTTGTAATACCTGTGGGAGCGTGGCGGAGACTGCGACAACCATCTGACTGGTATGGCCCGTCTCGCTGCCAGTAGAATAAAACCTAAAAGTTTCTGGACATTTGCAGGCAGGTCAGGAAAGGGTAAGCCTAACAGAAAGTGGATTGGGGTTAGAGGGAGGATGGTGTCGGAAAGTTCTTGCAAATATGCATGGACAGAGGACCAAAAAGGTTGGATGACAGAAAATTCCCAGAAAATGTGAAAAAGAGATCCAGTAGCCTTCCGACATCTCCAGCAGAGTGGGGAAACCCCGGGATCGTATTCATGTAGGATCTGTGGGGTCCTGTACCAAAACATTAGGATTTTATAGATTGTCTCTTTTTGTTCTACACATCGAGACGATTTAGAGGCAGTCTCTCAAATTTTCAGCCATTGGGGGGTGGTAATGGTCTGGCCAAGAAGCCGAGACCACTTGTGCATATAGAGATGACCTGGGCCAGAAAGAGAGGGAGAGGCCTGTAAGTACTTGTAAATCTCAGAGATGAGTCTCGTTGGTATGGACCTTGGGAGCAAAGAATTTCAAAAGGGGTAGGGTTGTTCAAGGTAAGGGTGGGGTTTTTGGAGCCAAAGTAGTGTCTGATTTGAAGATAGGAGTAGAAATTTACGTTGAATGTTAGCGAAGGATAGAAGCGAATGTGTAAGTGGATGTACCAAGTTACGAAGTTGGAAGACACCCGCACGTGTCCAAGGGAGCATGCGCGAGTAAGACAGGCTGTCCGGAATGTCAGGGTTGAACAATATGTTTAATAATGGCGAGCACGGAGAGGTCAGGGAGAAACGCTGGGCACATTTCTTCCATATAGAAAGAGTAAAGAGCATGGGGCGCAGAGAAAGGTTCCTAAGTTGATGTATGGAAGTTTCCAATTCTGCCCAAATCATCGAGCAGGGGTGGACCGGGCTAGTAATGCTCATTTCAATGTCAGACCACACACTGGACGACATTCTATGTGACCATACTATGACCGGTTTCAAGTGTGTAGCAAAATAATATTTAAGGAGGTCCGGGGCCCCCAGTCTACCTCTAGGTCTGGGAGTGAGCACTACGGAACTAGCTATCCTGTGAGCCTTATAGCGCCAGATAAAGTTAAGGAAGGACCTCTGAGTCGCTTTGAGTTGGGACATGGGAACGGTGATCGGTAACGTTTCAAATAGGTATAAAAGTCGTGGCATGATAGACATCTTCAAGACATTGATGCATGCGACCCAAGAGGGAAATGGGATACGAGTCCCATTGTCGCAAGAGTCGGTCGATGTCCCGAAAGAGTGGTGGGAAATTAGCTTGATACAGGCTAGAGTAGGAAGAGGTAAGGTTGACCCCTAGGTATTTGAGGGAATCCGTACACCAATGATAAGCGTAGTTGCGCTGCAAAGGGACAAGGTCTGCGGGGGGAATAAGGATAGTTAAAGCTTCTGTCTTGTTGATGTTGATTTTATATCCAGAGATTGAGCTAAATTGGTGCAGGAGAGCATGGAGAGAGGGAAGGGAGGTGTGGGGTCTGGTCAAAGTCAGCAGAATGTCGTCAGCATATAGAGACAATTTATACTCTGTTTGGCGTGGTTGCACCCCTCGAATATCAGGATGACTACGGATAGCCGCTGCCAGGGGTTCCAAACAGAGAATAAAGAGCAAGGGGGATAGCGGACAGCCCTGCCTAGTGCCATTACTGAGGGAGAAGGATGGTGATAAGTAGGAGGATAGTTGGACTTGCGAAGAGGGTCTGGAGTACAGTGCCCTCAGGCCAGCAACAAAGGGACCTGCAATGCCAAAGTGAGAGAGCGTGGCAAACATAAATGGCCAGCTGAGTCTATCGAACGCCTTTTGAGCGTCAAGGCTCAGTATTAGAGCCGGGCGGTTCGTTTTATTTAGTAAGTCAATCAAATCTACGGTACGTCTAGTAAAACCTACTTGGTCCTTGTGGATGAGTTGCGGTATTAAACGGGATAGCCTATTCGCCAAGATTTTGGTGAAAATGTTGTAATCGGAATTTAGCAGCGCGATAGGCCTGTAATTATCTGGGAGGGAGGGGTCTTTACCTGGTTTCGGGATCACAGATACGTGGGCATGGAGAAACTGGGGGTCAGGAATGGTGCCTTTCAGTAAGGAAGAGAATAGGGAAAGAAGGTGTGGACTCAAAAACGGAAGGAAAGTTTTGTAGTAGGAGTAAGGTAGGCCATCAGGGCCAGGGGCTTTTTGAGTGGGAAGATTCTCCACTACCTCAGCTAATTCCTCAGGGAAGATAGCGGAGTTTAAAGACGGGAGGTGGTCAGGAGAAAGCTGGGGGAGGGGCAGTGATTCCACGAAGGAGTTAAACTTCTCCTGGGTGAAAGTGTATTGATCATCAGTGAGTAAACAGTTATACAGCTTATGGTAGAAGTGGCCAAATGTTTTGGACATTGTGAGAGGGCAGTAAGAGGGGGAACCGTCGGGTTGTTTAAGGGAGTCAGGATAGGCTTGGAAAGGTCTAGGTTTAAGTTTGTTTACTAGTAACCTGTGGGGCTTGTTAGAGTACTCGTAAAATTTCTGTTTTGACCATAGGAGGGATTTGTCTATTTTCTGCATATCAAGTGATCTAAGGAGGTTGCGTAAGTAGACAACAGTCCTAAGCCCTGACACCGTGGGAGAAGAGAACAAACGGTCTTCGGCCTTGCGAAGCCTGAGAAGAGCCGAGGCTCTTTGGTGTGTGGCGTCTTTTTTGAGTCGGGAGCTTATTGCAATACAGTGCCCTCTGAATACAGGTTTATGTGCCTCCCACAGAGTCGAGGGCTCGGAGACGGTGCCAGTGTTAAGCTCAAAACACTCAGTAAGGCATGCGGTCAGTTGAGCCTTAGTCTCAGGGTTAGGTAGAAGAGTCTCATTGAGCCGCCAGTGACAGGTGCGGGGGAAGGCCGAGGATAGGGAGAGTTCTAAATGGACAGAGAAATGATCCGACCAGGGGACGGGATTCATTTCCGAGGATACTGCAGCTGTCAAGAGGGGTGCGGAGATGAAAAAATGGTCTAATCTAGAGAAGAGTTTGTGAGGGTGGGAGTAGAAAGTATAGTGTTTCTGAGTAGGGTGTTTAATACTCCATATGTCTAATAAACCTCAGGCTCTGATTTGGAGAGGGAGTCCACATTGGAGGGGGTCTTAGAGGGGAACAAAACATGTTTGTCTTTACCAGGGGACATGACCATATTAAAATCTCCACCAATCACTGTAAAAGGGTGTGCATATTTATCTAACATGTCAAAAACAGCATTGAGAAAGCGAACTTGACCAGAATTGGGAGCATATACATTTAGGATCATGACAGGTTGAGACGGAAACATGCAATCCAGAATAATAAATCTGCCCTGGGGGTCCAGGTAAGAAGATTGAATTCGCAATGGGCAGGAGCGGCCAATCAGGATCGCCACGGCCGCCTTGCCAGATGGATCCGAAGCCAGAAAGGAGGTCGGAAATGCTTTGCTGGCAAATTTAAGGGAACCCCCAGGACGGAAGTGTGTCTCCTGGATCAGTATCACGTCAGCCCTGGAAGCTTTAAACTCCTTCAGAGCCAACCACCTCTTCCGAACAGAGTTTAAACCTTTCACATTACAGGTAAAAATTTTTTACGACATAGCAAAGGAGACTGGTGAAAGAGCATAGAAAAAAGCATAAAACAATCAGTGGATATTGAGTCCCAAGCGGTAGGGAGGAAGAAGCAAGAGGAGAAAAGGAAACAAAGGGAGAGAAAGAGAGAGAGCCTGACACTTTGGTAAACATTGGTGTGACAGTAATATTGACAATGACATACATCTAGAAAATTGCGGCTGTTGGTCACCAAGAAAAACAAAGGAGACCGAGGCCTGACTAAAAAGAACTTCCCAAGAGAAACTAGTGTAATGGTGAGCGGCGTCACAAGGATATGTGAAGCACCGGAAGAAAGCTGTAGACAAAAACCAAAAACACTAAAAGAAACAAAAAAAAGCAGCCTATGGGGAGACTGCATGGGCAGCAACAACAAAAAAGAACAAAAAAAGGGAAAAACCAAAAATAAAAATGACATCCGAAGAGAAACCTGGAGAAAAACAACCTCTAGGAAGCCCAGGTCCGAGCCCGGGACCAAAACAGGGGTCACAAGGACCACCTAGTGTGGGGGGAGGGGAGCCCATAGGCCACCCCCCGCCTTCCATAGCTGGAAAAACTAATTCAGCCAACCTTCAAAAAACGAGCTCAGCAACTGTGTAAAAAAATGCAAAAAAAAAAAAAGATAAATAATAATATAACAGTCAAAAAGCAATATACCAGAGGTGTAAACAGTAAAAAAAAGAGAACAATGAACAGTGCACCCCGTGGGCGTCGATCCACCATGGTATAATGGCAAAAAACTGCACCATGGAAAATCCAACAAGGCCCCATCCGAGGGGGTAGATAAGCTCAATTGTGTTCCGATGCAGTGTTCCTCAAGTCAGGGGTCTGAAGGAAGGTCTCCATTGAGGGGTGAGGTTGGATCTAGAAGGCTTTGGTCGAACTGGGGTCCAAATCTGGGCAGGAAGTGCGGACGGCCGAGGTGTAGAGGGAAGCGGAGCAGGCTCTTCGTCTGGAAGAGGAGGGAGGCCAAGACTACGCAGGAAGGTGTCGCTTTCATGTAGATCACGAAGAGAGAATTGAGTGCCTTCTCGGGTCACTGAGAGGCGGAAGGGAAAACCCCATCTGTATGGAACCTTGTGGGCTTGGAGATGAAGCGTCAATGGACGCAGGTAATGGGCGAGAGATCATTAAATATTTGAATTTTGGCTCCTTTAAGTCCAGCTTGGATTGATTACGAGTGGCGAGTGTAAGTGCTTCCTTACTGTCAAAGTAGTGGAACCGAACCACCACGTCCCTTGGGTTTGCACCTGCAGGAGGTTTAGGCGCCAGTGATCTATGAGCCCTGTCTAATCGCCAATCAATATCCGGAACTTGGGGGGCCACCACGTTAAACAAGCTTAGAAGGTAGGAGCGGAGATCCCTGTCCTCCACCACTTCAGGGATGCCTCTGATCCGCAGGTTATGCCTGCGTTCACGATTCTCAAGGTCTTCTTGTTGTGTTTGGAGTTGAGAAACAGAGTGTTTAACAGCGGCGTTATCTTCCTCTAACACTTGAACATATTGGACCAGTTCATCAAATTTAGTCTCTAGGGTGTCCGTTCGGCCGCCCAATTGGTCAATCTCACCCCTCAGCTCCTTGGCAAGCTTCCCAATTTCCTGAGTTATGGAGTGAGTGATAGCTTTGAGCAGGGATTGGAGCTTAGCGTCCAGGACATCTGCCGTCAGCAAAGTGGGGGAACCCTGGTCTAGGGTGGGTGAAAGAGCGTCCGGGCTGTTCAAATCTGGTTCATGGCGAATTTGAGGGTCTGATGCAGGGTCTCCCTCCAGTTGGGAGGAGGAGATGGATTTGTGTAGATAATGGTCCATAGTGGATGAAGTTTGGGGGAGAAGTACAGAAGCGTAGGACTTTCTTTGGTCTCCTATTTTCCCCATGGGGTGCACGGCTGAGCTGAGTGGGTGAGGATGCAACTCCCGGAGGAAGTAAAGCTGCAAAATGCTGAGAAGGAGTCTCAGGAAGGCGGGGGTGGGGACATGGCCCCAAAATCACATGGTTGTCATAGTAGAGGGGTTCTCACATGTTCTGGCAGTCAATAGGCCTGGGCAGGTAGGCACAGGAGTGGAAGGGGGGGGCAGGGGAGATACAGGGAGACTCGGGGGGGGGGGTGGGGGCAAAACAGTCAGCCCAGGTGGACGTGGAGGGAAGCAGGGGCACAGGGGGGGAGGAAGGGGGGGGGATAGTTGCAGAAAGGTACCTGTTGAGATGGCAGGAACACTGCGCTGCGTACCGGTGAGTCCAGGTAGGGGCCAGGCGCAGTGGGGAAGAGCAGTTCGGAATCCTCCAGGGACCTCTGGCAGGTTGCACCGCAGATGGAGGGTGAGGATGGATGTAGCCCACCACAACAGCGGCCACCAGCACCTCCGCTGGGCGAGTGGGTCGTATAGGCCTGAGGCCTAAAGATGGCGGCCGACCTTGTGTGGAAGGGGCTCCGCAGTAGGCCTCAGCGCGGCCGGATCCTCCGGAGGTGTTTTAGGCCACCTCCGCTGGTTGGCTCTTCCCCAGATGGCCGTGGGGAGACGTCAGCCGTGCTGTAGGACACCTGGGATGGCGCGGAGGTCCGGAGGTGAAGTAGGCCCCAAGATGGCGGCGGCGGTCTGGCGGAGAGAAGTAGGCCGCGAGCCTGGACGGGGCTCGAGCGCCCGGCGAAACTTACAAAAAAAACCCCGGGATGGCGCGGGAGGGTTCCGGCACCCAGCGGGGGGAGTCCAGGGCTCTCTCCCCGCTCGGATCGATCTGATGGCGGCGGATTAGGCGGCGGCTGTGTCGGAGCTCTGGCACAGCCCTTCCGCTCCTGTCGACTTCCGGTCACGCCCCCCGCCATGTTGAACTTAACGTGACCAGTATGAGAGAGTGAGAGCGATAATACCAAATTTAACACAACAGCTCCCTATTCACACCTGAGACCTTATAACACTAAGGAGTCACATGACACCGGGAGGGAAAATGGCTAATTGGGCCTAATTTGGAGATTTTCACTTTGCCAACAGTTTAGACACGAATGGCTGTGTGATGCGTTATTTTGAGGGGACAGCAAATTTACACTGTTATACAAGCTGTACACTCACTACTTTACATTGTAGCAAAGTTTAATTTCTTCAGTGTTGTCACATGAAAAGATAGAATCAAATATTTACAAAAATGTGAGGGATGTACTCAGTTTTGTGGGATAATGTATATATATATTTATATATATATATATATATATATATATATATATATATATATATATATATATATATATATATATATATATATATATATATTATATATATATATATATTGCATGGTAATTCATATCTTTATTATACATCATACATAAGCACCTTGTTCATGATCTTTCCACCTGGAATGTATAGTTATATTTTTGTATATTGTTTTATTTTTACTTTTTTCCTTTATTGTAATTTTTGCTATCTTATAGATGTCTTTTGCTGTTTTCCTGCCATCTGCAAGTAACACCCAAGAAACCCGATGGATAATAAACAAATGATTGAGCCATGTGCAGTGGGTGGAGTTTTTACAGAATTTGTTTTTGTGTCTCGTATTTAAGCATGTTTGTTCTGAGCTGCTTTATGGCTATGAATACGTTTTTTTTTCCAAAATGTGTAAGCTGATGTAACTTGCACACTGCACCATTTATAAATAAAGTACTTTTATAGGGATGATGAGTTGCCAGCTCTTCACCTTATACTCTCATGCTCTCAGAGAAGCTCTAGCTTCATTCATGGGTATGTGAGCAATGTATCTGTAGAAAAATTGAGAAGCTTGAAGAAAAGCATGCATAGAATATAAGATAAAGGAATAGAATAGAAAAAAAATGAATAGAAAAGAAAATAGTGTAACGAAAAATAAAAGAATATAATATAATAGAGTAAAACAGAACAAAATAGGATAGAAAATAAAATAACAGAATAAAATGGAATAGAATAGAAAGAAATAGAATAGAATAAAAAAGAATAAAATAGAAATATTATACCCATCGTCTGAAATCCAAATAGAATAAATAGAAAATAATATAATAGAATATAAAGGAATAGAATAGAATAAAAAAAAGAATAGAAATAATATAGCCATTTTCAAAAATTCAAATAGAATCAATTCAAATTTAAATAGACTAGAAAAGAATAGAGTAGAATAGAATATAAAATAACACAATAGTATAGAAAAAAAACAACATTTTAGAATAGAATAGGATGAATATAACTATCTTCCTATTCTAATCAATTATTTTCTATTATATTCAAATTAGAATTCATTCTATTTGAATTTTGGGAAATGGTTATATTATTTCTATTCTAATCTATTCTATTTTTTTAAATTATACTCTTTTTATTTGTTTATTCTATTCTGTTATTTTCTATTCCATTATTTTATTTTCTATTCTATTCTTTTCTATTCTAATTAAAATTTATTCTATTCGAAATTTGAATTTTGGAGGATGGTTATATTTTTTCTATTCTATTCTATTCTGTTGTTTTTTCTATACTATTCTGTTATTTTATTTTCTATTCTAATCTATTTTTTTCTAATCTATTCAAATTCAAATTGATTCTATTAGAATTTTGGGAAATGGTTATATTTTGTCTATGCTATTCTATTCTAAGTCTATTCTTTTCTATTCTATTCTAATCTATTCTATTCTTTTTTCTGCTATACTATTCTTTTCTTATGTATTCAAATTCAAATTTGTTCTATTTGAAATTTGAATTTCAGAAGGTTATATTTTTTCTATATTATTCTATTTGTTTATATTATATTCTAGTCTATTCTATTCCTTTATTTCTATTCTATTTTATTCTCTTTGGAAATTCGAAAACTATTTGAATAAATTTTAAAACGATTGGAATTTGAAGGCTATTCAAATTCAAAAACAATTTGAAAATGATTCGAATACGAATTTTTTCTGAATTTTTCTTTTCATAATTTAGGACTCGTTTATATCGGTACTATGGTAATTTGGAAATTCGGATACATCAGAATTTCTGGAAAATGAAAATTTCTCTGAATTTTATTTTGGAACTAAACGAACCACACATGTCTAAGAAGTGTAGACGTTCACATCCTATGTCTGAGAGCCACAGAAATGTGCTAAGGATCCCAAATACCATAAGCAATGACAGCACTGTTGGTGTAGATTGATAACATAATTAACCAACTCTTGGTGTATGGTAATCTGGGTTCAGCCAAATAACAAAAAGGTCCCGCTGTCAACTTAACTTCCAAATAATTGTAGCCAAAGCAATTGAAGTATGGGTGATGGGGACTTTTCCTTAATATAGATCATGGTGGAGTTTGGAGTTTACAGTTTTTTGCAGCAGTGCACGATGTTGTATTTTTAGAAGTGTGGTTATTGGGGGCACAAGCAGATCTGTCACCAAAACTTCCTGTAGTGTTCCTAAATACTGAAACCTAACAAAAATAACACACAATGGAATCGCATTGTCTAATAGTGAAAGAAAATGTGCATTTGTAAACCTTAAATCACAGCCAAAAAATAGTATACTAGCATGAGGCAGAAAAAAAACATGGTGCATATAAAGTTATCCTTTCACTTGAAAGGATTTCAAGATACTAGAAAATTGTGCAAGACTCCAAGGAAATAGGAATATACAGTATGTAACTGTCTCCATGTGTTCTACCTCTTAAGATGTGTTAAATGCTTATTGTAGAGTTGTACACACAATGGTAAGTAAGGCCTTCTAAGTAGCTGCCTAGGGTCTATGGACAATCAAGAATAAAGCAATATCTGATTGTCAGCACTCAAATACATATGTTGTCCATCTACTTTTCTTTATTAGTCACAGATGATAAATGATAAAATTGTTTAAGGTTTTAGTTCAGTACTATAGTTACAGTTGTACTCATAAGTTTAGATACCATACATATACATAGTTACATAGTTACATAGTTAGTCAGGTTGAAAAAAGACACAAGTCCATCCAGTTCAACCTTAAAAACAAATAAATAAAATAAAAAATAATCGTACAATCCAAATACCCAATTTTATGCCCACAATTGATCCAGAGGAAGGCGAAAAAAAACCCAGCAGAGCATGCTCCAATTTGCTACAGCAGGGGAAAAAAATTCCTTCCTGATCCCCCAATAGGCGATCGGATTTTCCCTGGATCAACTTTACCTATGTTAGTACCTAGTTATATTATGTACCATCAGGAAAGTATCCAAGCCTTTCTTAAAGCAATCTACTGAACTGGCCAGAACCACCTCTGGCGGGAGTCTATTCCACATTTTCACAGCTCTAACTGTGAAGAAACCTTTCCGTACTTGAAGATGAAATCTCTTTTCCTCTAGACGTAAAGAGTGCCCCCGTGTCCTCTGGGTTGACCGTACAGAGAACAACTCAACACCAAGTTCACTATATGGACCCCTAATGTATTTGAACATGTTGATCATATCCCCCCTTAATCTCCTCTTCTCAAGAGTGAATAAATTTAGTTCCTCTAATCTCTCCTCATAGCTGAGTTCCTCCATGCCTCTTATCAGTTTGGTTGCCCTTCTCTGCACTTTCTCCAGTTCCCCGATATCCTTTTTGAGAACTGGTGCCCAAAACTGAACGGCATATTCCAGGTGAGGTCTTACTAATGATTTGAACAGGGGCAAAATGATATCTCTCTCTCTGGAGTCCATACCTCTCTTAATACAAGAAAGGACTTTGCTCGCTTTGCAAACAGCAGCTTGGCATTGCATGTTGTTATTGAGCTTATGGTCTACCAAAACCCCCAGATCCTTCTCCACTATGGATTCCCCCAGTTGTACTCCCCCTAGCATGTATGATGCATGCATATTCTTAGGCCCCAAGTGCATAACTTTACATTTATCAACATTAAACCTCATTTGCCACATAGTCGCCCAATTAGACAGTGTATTGAGGTCGGCTTGTAAATTGGAGACATCCTGTAAAGACGTTATTCCACTGCATATCTTGGTGTCATCTGCAAAGACAGAAATATTACTTTTGATCCCAGACCCAATATCATTTATAAAGATGTTAAAAAGTAAGGGTCCCAACACTGAACCTTGGGGTACACCACTGATAACCTTAGACCATTCAGAGTAGGCAAAATGTATGATTTCTTGGACATTTTTCAGAAAATATGAATGATAAAACAAAAACTTTTCTTTCACTCATGGTTAGTGTTTGGCTGAAGCCATTTATTATCAATCAACTCTTTTTAAATCATAATCACAACAGAAACTACCCAAATTACCCTGATCAAAAGTTTACATACCACAGTTCTTAATACCATGTATTACCCCCTTTAACATCAATAGCAGCTTGAAGTTTTTTTTGGTATTTGTGGATGATGCTCTTTATCTACTCAGATGGTAGATGGCCCATTCCTCTTGGCAAAAAGCCTCCAGTTCCTGTAAATTCTTGGGCTGTCTTGCATGAAGTGCACGTTTGAAATTTCCCCAGAGTGCCCCAATGATATTGAGGTCAGGAGACTGAGATGGCCACTCCAGAACCTTCACTTTATTTTGCTGTAGCCAATGACATGTTGGAATGTCCAAGTACGTCCCATGCCATCTTCCTGGCTGATGAATGCAAATGTTACTCCAGTATTTTTTGATAACATACTGCATTCATCTTGTATTACTGTTATATTGGTCAGGCTTTGCACTGACACCTTTGCAGCCATTGTGTGATTTGCTGGGTGTTCAGTGTGACCCTGTACTTTTAAGAAGGGATGGGCTCCCTTCAGTACACCTGTCCTCCATCTATCCATCAGAATGCATGTGCTTCCATTGTGGAGTCACTCATAAGCTAGTGATAGGACCACAGATACCAGGGTGCTGTGACTAGGCTCTGTGGCTTACGCATGTATTTGCAAATGTGTGCAGACTGAACTCCTGTTTTAACGCATACTGTTAGATAGGTTGATTCGGTTATCAGCGGGCTGGTTGTGAGTAAGCTTGGATCTTTCCTTGGATTTATCCTTGGCCTTGTTTATACCTTTCATCATAGGCCTTGTTGACTCCTCCAAAAGAAGTGTTTGTGGTTGCGGCCAAAAAGCTAAATTTTGGTCTCATCACTCCAAATTACTTTGTACCAGAAGGTTTGAGGCTTGTCTCTGTGATGTTTGGCGTATTGTAAGCGGGATACTTTGGGGCATTTGCGTAGTAATGGCTTTCTTCTGGCGACTCGACCATGCAGCCCATCTTTCTTCAAGTGCCTCCTTATTATGCATCTTGAAACAGCCACATCACATGTTTTCAGATAGTCCTGTATTTCACCTGAAATTATTTGTGGGTTGTTCTTTGCATCCCAAACTATTTTCCTGGCAGTTGTGGCTGAAATTTTAGTTGGTCTATCTGAACGTGGTCTGGTTTCAACAGAACCCCTCATTTTCCACTTCTTGATTAGAGTTTGAACACTGCTGATTGGCATTCCCAATTCCTTGGATATCTTTTTATATCCCTTTCCTGTTTTATACAGTTCAACTACCCTTTCCCACAGATCCTTTGACAATTCTTTTACTTTCCCCATGACTCAGAATCCAGAAATGTCAGTGCAGCACTGGATGAAAGATGCAAGGGTCTGTCAGGAGTCAAGAAACTCATTGACCTTTTATACACACACACTAATTACATGCAAACAGATCACAGGTGAGGGTGGTTACCTTTAATAGCCATTCAAACCCCTTTGTGTCAACTTGTGTGCGTGTTATCAGGCCAAAATCACCAGGGCATGTAAACTTTTGATCAGGGTCATTTGGGTAGTTTCTGTTGTGATTATGGTTTTAAAAGAGTAAACACAATTTTATTGATAATTAGGCTTCATGCACACGAGACGCAGATGCAAACGCTGCTGGACACATGTTGAAACCCGCGTTTAGAAACGCGCGTTTTGCCGCGATTTTTACCGCGATTTAGCGGCGTTTTACCGCGTTTTACCGCGTTTGCGTCTAGAAGCGTTTAGTTAAGCTAACATCATAGACCCTCCCCAGCTCAAAAAAACTGTATTATTAACTATTTCAGCAATTTTGTGAGACCAGAGTGAGTAGCAGCAGCTGTGAGAGCTGCAGTGTACTTGTATTTAGCGTGTCACTTGCCACGGCACCTGCCACAAGTTGTGGATTGTCCACTTGCCACGTCACTTGCCACGTCACTTGCCACGTCATCTGCCACAAGCTGTGGATTGTCCAACTGCCACGTCACCTGCCACAAGTTGTGGATTGTCCACTTGCCACGTGACTTGCCACATCACCTGCCACGTCACTTGCCACGTCACCTGCCACAAGTTTTGGATTGTCCACTTGCCACGTCACTTGCCACGTCACTTGCCACAAGTTGGGGATTGTCCACTTGCCACATCACCTGCCACGTCATCTGCCACAAGTTGTGGATGTCCACTTGCCACGTCACTCGCCACATCACCTGCCACGTCACTTGCCACAAGATGTGGATTGTCCACTTTCCACGTCATCTGCCATGCCACCTGCCACAAGTTGTGGATTGTCCACTTGCCACGTCACTTGCCACATCACCTGCCACGTCACTTGCCACATCACCTGCCACAACTTGTGGATTGTCTACTTGCCACGTCACTTGCCACATCACCTGCCACGTCACTTGCCACGTCACCTGCCACAAGTTGTGGATTGTCCACTTGCCACGTCACCTGCCACGTCACCTGCCACAAGTTGTGGATTGTCCACTTGCCACATCACTTGCCACGTCACCTGCCACAAGTTGGGGATTGTCCACATCACCTGCCACGTCACTTGCCACATCACCTGCCACAAGTTGTGGATTGTCCACTTGCCACGTCACTTGCCACATCACCTGCCACGTCACTTGCCACAAGATGTGGATTGTCCACTTTCCATGTCACCTGCCATGCCACCTGCCACAAGTTGTGGATTGTCCACTTGCCACGTCACCAGCCACATCACCTGCCACAAGTTGTGGATTTCCACTTGCCACGTGACTTGCCACATCACCTGCCACATCACTTGCCACGTCACCTGTCACAAGTTGTGGATTGTCCACTTGCCACATCACTTGCCACCTGCCATGTCACTTGCCACAAGCTGTGGATTGTCCACTTGCCACGTCACTTGCCACGTCACCTGCCACGTCACTTGCCACCTCACCTGCCACAAGTTTTGGATTGTCCACTTGCCACGTCACTTGCCACGTCACTTGCCACGTCACTTGCCACAAGATGTGGATTGTCCACTTGTCACGTCACCTGCCACATCACTTGCCACATCACCTGCCACGTCACCTGCCACAAGTTGTGGATGTCCACTTGCCACGTCACTTGCCACATCACCTGCCACGTCACTTGCCACGAGATGTGGATTGTCCACTTTCCACGTCATCTGCCATGCCACCTGCCACAAGCTGTGGATTGTCCACTTGCCACGTCACCAGCCACATCACCTGCCACAAGTTGTGGATTGTCCACTTGCCACGTCACTTGCCACATCACCTGCCATGTCACTTGCCACATCACCTGCCACAAGTTGTGGATTGTCTACTTGCCACGTCACTTGCCACATCACCTGCCACGTCACTTGCCACAAGTTGTGGATTGTCCACTTGCCACGTCCCTTGTCACGTCTCCTGCCACGTCACCTGCCACAAGTGGATTGTCCACTTGCCACATCACTTGCCACATCACCTGCCACAAGTTGTGGATTGTCCACTTGCCACGTCACCTGACACAAGTTGTGGATTGTCCACTCGCCACGTCACTTGCCACATCCCCTGCCACAAGTGGATTGTCCACTTGCCACGTCACTTGCCACGTCCCCTGCCACAAGTGGATTGTCCACTTGCCACGTCACTTGCCACGTCACCTGCCACAAGTTATGGATTGTCCACTTGCCACGTCACATGCCAGTCACCTGCCACAAGTTGTTGATTTTCCACTTGCCACGTCACCTGCCAGGTCACTTGCCGCGTCACCTGCCAGGTCACTTGCCACGTCACCTGCCACAAGTTGTGGATTGCCCACTTTCCACGTCACTTGCCACTTCACCTGCCACGTCACTTGCCACAAGTTGTGGATTGTCCACTTGCCACATCACTTGACACCTGCCATGTCACTTGCCACAAGTTGTGGATTGTCCACTTGCCACGTCACTTGCCACCTGCCATGTCACTTGACACAAGTTGTGGATTGTCCACTTGCAATTGCAATTGTTTAAAATATTTTTCTAATGGTTTTTCATCATTTGCAATCATTTTTGAGATTTTTAATGTAAAAAGAAAGGTCACCTTTAAAAACGCATATAAACACAAATGCGGCTAAACGTGGTAGCGGCGTTTTGCCGCGTTTTGCGTCTGAAACGTGGACTTTTTTGCTTCTGAACGCATTTTTTTGCTTCTGGAAAAACTAGATTAAACGCAACTGCATAAAAACGGAAAAAAACGAGACTGTGTGCATGGACACATAGGATAACATTGAATGAGTTCAGGGGCAGTTGAAAAAACTGTCCAACTGCATCTGAACACGCGTTTAACTGCGTCTCGTGTGCATGAGGCCTTAATGGCTTCAGCCAAACACTAACCATGAGTGAAAGAACAGTTTTTGTGTTACCATTCATATTCTCTGAAAAATGACCAAGAAATCATAAATTCTGCCAGGGTATGTAAACTTATGAGCACAATTGTACATCAGGATAACAGATATTTTTCCATTCTTGAAGAAAACATTTAAAAAATGGTAACAAAAGTGCAATCACTGCATCTAATTTTTGGTAAGTTCCAATATATTTCATTACATTTGTTCTTGGGTTTTCGATTTACTTCAACCTTTTACTTATTAGATGAAAAAACAAAACAAAGTAAAGAGGTATAAAGAGATAAATCTGGGACAATAGTGATAGGCAATACAGTAGCAAATACATAGTCATGTAGATAAAGAACAAGCAAAGAGGAAGAAAAAGTTGGACAGAAGATTTCCATACCATAAATCCTTTATTTTAGTGAAATATAAGTGGTAGAATTGGTGTCCTAAACTGATGTAATAAAGACATGTGGACTTTTCAACATATTTTGTTGTGTATATTTGTCCATTGGAGCGGTATTTATGGTCCCATTATATATACTCTTGCATTTGTATTATTCTGTCTGGAGAGGAGAATGCATGTCAGAAGGGTCAGAACTTCTTACCGGTGTACTCCATCTAGGCTATGAGAAATTGAATGAATAATTTACATTTTCTATCACCAGCATTCTATAAAGTGGTGTTAGCCTGTAATTTGTTGTAAAAGCAAAGAGCATAGCCTAAGTGTGTGCCCCACAGCATAGCTGTAATATTAGAGTCGCTGGTAGGGAAGAATTATCTCTTGTTGCTGTTGTCTTCTTTATTCTTCATTTGACTCACCAGGTGGAGCTTTAAGCTACTTCTCAAATTTCCTCTATCTCTTTGTTCCTTGGTTGAAAAAAAATATATCATTATGTTTACATAGTCCAATAGCTCAAACAGACATTTGCATGCAGGAGCAAATGAATCAGGGCTTCATCACATATCAGATGTCTAAGTCAAAGGTTTTAATCAGACAAAGCAAACATATGATGTCCCTTTAGCTAACATATAATGCTTTATTATGTATTAAACATTTATTTTTAAAGCAGAGATTGTATGAAGGTTCTATATAGTAAACTCACATTATATAATTTTTTTTTTCTTTTTTTGTGCCATCTCAGTCAGTTACTTTATTCTAGCTGATTCTAATCAGCTTGTCGCTCAGAACTCCGCTTGTTCTCCATAACATCATTGTGGCACTCTTTCTCTCCTTTTTTTATTTTTTTTTTTCCCTCATATTATATACATTTATATATTTTTTATTATTAAACTAAATATATAACAACTGTTGAAAACTATTTTAAATGATTGTTGCTGTTACAAAATAATTTGACATAATACAGCAGTCATGCCTTTAACTGCTATCAGGGATCATGGGGAAGTATTATCATGAAAGGGGGCTATGGGAGGATACCATACTGGCTCACCTTAAGAATTATGCCCAACAAGGTGTATGTGAAATGTTGCATAGTCTTTTCCCCCAATGGAGGTAAGTTACAAGCAACATCTTCATGAGGAGGAGCAGAAAGCATACGATAAAAACTAAAATGTGATTATATATGCAAAAAAAAAAAAAAACAGATTTAATTTTTTGGTAGTAAATCACTTTATTCTGGATGATACTTAAATAAACCAAAAGTTTTATCACTCTGTCCACTTGAAATCCTATATTAATTTACTTTACCACTACACTCTAAAACTTTTATGGTGTCTAAATTCAGTTAACAAAACATTTTGGAATAAAGAATTCTTTCCTGATGCACAGATAAATGAACCCTTTTCATAACTATGTGTAAATAAAATTTTGTCCCCGCTTTGTAAATACCTTTATTACATGCCTTTTCTTAGAACTTGAGAAGACATATGCTATCTAAGTATTTTAGTGTCAGTGACCTCTGATAGCAGTTATTTGGTACATATGGATAATCTATGTGCTTTGCTAAAAAAATGATAGACTAAAAACACCTGGATTCTTTTTCTAAATGTCTACAGGGAGAAACATCACCTGTGACAATACATTTCGTCTAATAAAAGCTGCATAAATGAGGTGGTTGATGTACAAAATAGATAAGCATAGATAATCTTCACTTAGCAAAGGAAATGTTCAATTTGGTTAGTGAATACAGTGGAACTATAATCCCTTTGGCTACTCAACCATGTGTTTTACAAAATAAAAGGAGACAGCACCGTTACAATTCAAAACAAAAGGGTTGGAAAAGAACCTGCTTGTAAGAGCTTACAATCTAAAAGGGAAAAGCAAGTCATTTGAGAAAGTAAAAATGACAGCAAACACCTAAAGTTAGACAGAGTATAAAATAATACTACAGTTTGAGATAGGCAGTTCCAGGGGATTGGCGAGGTCAATGAGAAATTCTGAATGTGAGCATGGGAGGAGGTGATAATAATGTTAGAAATTCGGTAGGTCCTGGGAAGAATAAAGAGGACTGCTTGGTTAATTTTTTGAGACTTACTCAGTGATGTGTCTGGGGGCAGAGTTGTGAATGACTTTGTATGTTGTTGTTGGTATTTGGAATTTAGTTTGTTGAGCAATCAAAAGTCAGTGGAGGGACTAGTAGAGAGAGGTGGCAGACAGAGGTAGTCCAATGAGAAGGGCAAGTCAAGAGATAACAAGTGAGTAAATTAGTAGCTTGGTGGTGGTGTATAACAAGGGTATATTTTGGGAGTGTAGCAGGGTGAAAGTAGCAAGATTTCGACAGTGATTGGATATGGAGCTGAAAGAGGAGGTCAGAGTCCAGGAATAAACACTTAACCTGGCATGAGGGGAGGGAAGGATGATTTTGTTATTACACCTATGGGGTAGGGGGAGGGAGAAGGAAATGTTATGAGCTCCGTTTTTAAAACATTGAGTTTTAAGAAGTGGTGTGAGATCCTTATTGGTATGTCAGTTAGTATATTAGTAATATGCAAGGGGCCTGAAAGAGTGAGCTGAGGAGTAGAGATAAAGATTTGTGTTTCATTAGCATAGAGATGGTATTGCATGCAAGGTTATCAAAGTACCAAGGAGGTGTATACAGAGAATAGAATGGGTCAGAGGACAGTGCCTTGGTGTGCCCTGATGGAATAAGTAAGGTAGAGAGGAGGTGATAGAGTTGTAGGTGACAGGTGTATAGATAGGTAGGAGGAGGACTAGGAACAATCAAAATCTTAGAGGCCAAGGGAGTAGAGTTTATTGAGGAGAGTGGGTGATTAACTGTGACAAGGGCAGCAGAAAGGTCTAATAGTGAGAGTACTGAATAGTGGCCATTGGTTTCAGCAGTTAGTAAGTCATTTAGTTAGTATGGGAGTTCTGGAAGGTCAGTTTCTCTGGTGTTGTGGGTGGATGACAGTGAAGGGTCAAGTAGATTGTAATCAGTATGGGATCAGCATAGATTGCTATAGATTAGGTGTTTTAGAGGTTTGGCAGTAAACAGGAGCAAAATCTTTAGCAACATCCTCTGTAGTGGCAGGGCTAAAAGAGGAAATGATTGAATGTGGTGGTAGACATAGCATGTTAATTGGGGATAGATAACTGATCAGTGGATATCTTCTCGCACATTGCATCTATTTTGATTTTTAAATGATTGACATGTCTTGGGCAGTAAATGATTTAGTCAGCGTAGAGACAGTGGGGGTCATTTACTAAAGGAAAACCACTTTGCACTGCAAGTGCACTTGAAAGTGCAATGAAAGTACACTTGGAAGTAAAGTCGCTGTAGATCCGAGGGGGACATTCAAGGAAAATAAAAAACAGAATTTTAGCTTGCACATGTTTGCATGTTAAAATCAGCAGAGTTTCCACTCATTTAAGATCTACTCCTTAGATTTAGAGTGACTGCACTTCCAACTGTGCTTGCAGTGCAAAGTGGATTTGCCTTTCATAAGTAACCCCCATAGTGCGGGATGAGGTAGTGAGTTAAAGGTAAAAGAATGATTACAGGTCATTTTGGCAACATGGACAGATGAGTTATATTTTCGGTGGGCACATTTATACATGGCAATGTCCTGTAGGGACCTAGTTTTACACCACACTTGTTGAAGGGAGTGGCTATGTGTTTTGAGCCTTCTGGTGTTGTCTATTTGCTAGGTTTATATAGTAACAGTTAGGACCTAATTTTGTGTGTAATGAAGATTTACTATTCTAGATGAACATTCTCTAATAAATCAGCTTCAGTAAGTGGTTGTAACAATTTAAAATTGGAATTTTAGAAATAGCAATTTATATGCTTCCAAAAGGACATATTCCAAGGAACAACTAAGTAATTATTTAGAACAGATAGTATGGGAGTTAGAGTGATATTATCTCCAGATGCAACTAAAACTTTTGATAATATTAAATAGTGTTACATCTGGGCAGTGATGGCAAAATATAATTTCAGCCTCAAATGTATTAAATAGGATAACATTTTATATCAGAATCTCTGTATAAAGATTACAATAAATGATGGTTTGTCTCTACAATTTAAATTACAATGCGGCACTCATCAAAGCTGCCTTGTATCCCTTTTAATATGTTGGGTAGCTATTAAACCATAGGCAGTGATAACTGGTTAGCCCTTGGACCTCAATGGTTTTAAATTAAGCCTTAAAAATAGTGCTACATGATTATGTTCTTCTATTTCTGGATAATACAAGTGGTTCCTAAAAAAATAAAAATATATGACTATAATTTCAATCTTTGGTGCTTTTTCAAGAATAATAATTAATTGGATTAAGTCTGCATTGTTCCTCACTGATTAATTCGAATCCCATTTACCTAGCTCTGCCACATCTATTAAGATGCTTGTCTCTTTTAAATACTGTGGCGGGATAAACTTTACAAACCCTAAAATTCATTAAATGTCAATGATTTTATTTTTACATTTCTGGCATAATGGGGTTGATTTTCTAAAACTACAAAGTCTGCAAAGTACAAAATCTGGTGCAACTGTGCATGACAGCTTCTAACTTCAGCTTCTTCAATTAAGCTTTCACAAAACAAAACCTGGAAGCCCGTTGGTTTCTATGCAGAACTGCGCAAGATTTTGCACTCTTCAGTTTTAGTGAATCAAGCCTAGTATAAATTATGGTATTAACTCTCTTTGTTATAAACTGACACATCCAACCTTATAAAGATGATATGATTGAATGGATTTTTATATGTGTTGCTTAATTTACCAATGTGGATTAAAAAGAACACTTTTAGAATAGTCAATAGCACTTTTAGAGCTAGGAGGGGAAAAAAAATGATTATGTAGGTGGCATAGCTACCCCCAATTCATTAATATGGGTGTGGAGAAACCACGCTGACCCAAATAAAAATAAAAGTAAATAAGTAGGCTGCAGTGATGTGAGATAAACACAAACAACAGAGGTAACAAAGAAAACTGTACCACTAATATAGGAAATACACTAAACTAAAAATCAATAATTAAAAATAATTAAAAGTGCCCAAAAGGTGGATATTGAAGACAAAAAAATATTTAATGAATAAAAAGTCTCTTAGAGCATCAGTGTCCTGATTATAATGAAATGAACCACCACTGTGCTACACATAAAGATTGAAAACAATAACAATAGAATGGATAAAAAGTCTCTTGTCGTGTCAGTGTCCTTGATAAACCACCACTGTGCTCCCCATTGAGAACATCTGTGTACGACGAAACACGTCTGGGAGGGCGTGCAGTGATGTCACCGCGTCGTTTACGAAGGAGGAAGGGCTCCTACAATGCTGGCCGGTGTTTGTTTTTAGTTTTTGTTATTACTGGAACTTTGTAAGTATATCTTATATTTTTAATAAAAACATTGTCATTACGGTATCACACTATGGTCCTCTGTTTAGTTTATATGGCCTACGTTGCTACGAGTCACACGAATTGCTGAGTCCAAGCATCTTGTAGGAGGTTGCCTGGAGGGACCCATTCCATACACTTAAGGCCACGGCTGGGTATAGGGAAACGCTGTTTGTACTTACCCTCTGGTAAGCGACTTTCTTATTGACATGGCAAGAGACTTTTTATCCATTCTATTTTTATTGTTATCAATCTTTATGTGAAGCACAGTGGTGGTTCATTTCATTATAATCAGGATGCTGATACTCTAAGCCCTTGTACACATGGTCGGACATTCCGACAACAAAATCCGTCAGATTTTTTGCAATGGATTTTGTCCGAAACTGGTGTTGCATACACACGTTCGGACAAAGTTGTCAGAAAATCAGATCATTGGGAACGTGATGACGTTGGTTTGTTATGATGGGACTACGTTCAGGCTAGTAGCCAATAGCTTTGGTCTCGTAATTTGATCTGAGCATGCGTGGCACTTTGTCCGATTGGAATTCTCTACAAACGATCAGACAAAGTCCGATCGGATCATGTTGTAGGAAAATTTTATATCTAGCTCTCAAACTTTGTTGGTCGGACATTCCAACGGAAAAAGTCCAATGGAGCCCACACACGGTCAGATTATCTGACAACACGGTCCGATCGGACATTTTCCGTTGGAATTTTCGACCGTGTGTACAAGGGCTAAGAGACTTTTTATTCATTATATATTTTTTTGTCTTCAATATTCACCTTCTGGACACTTTTAATTATTTTTAATCCATGAATATGGCTGGTTAAAGGGTTTTTATGCTCTATATTAGTTGACGTACATGTGTGGGAAATATCTTTAAGAGATCTTAGAGAAAGCAAGTTTCTATTCTGTAAATGGTGCCCCTATTTTCTATTTTGTTGTGTTTTAACATGTGGAGATTGATTAGGGAATTACTAGGGATGAAGGCATTTACTTCTTTTACATCTTTCTGAAATAATTACATGTATAAATAAGTAAATAAGTGTCAAAGTTAAAGGGATTTGCTCTTTGGAAGCACCATTTTGAAACTTGAGCAATTGTATTGTGATAATTCCTTCAAATCATTCCAAAGGCTACAGGAAGTTTATATAAATAGACAAAGCCTTTATCAGTATTTACAATTGCGCCATGTAACAGGCTCCCAGGAGAAGATAACAATTAATAAATATGATAAGATCCCAGAATTAGAGAATGTGGTTTAACCTGAGTGTGCAAAAAGAATATATAACATATTTAGCCATAAATATCTGATAGAATATACCCTGAAATTCATAGAGCAAGGGTAACTCTGTATCAGTATCAGCATCCCAGAGTAACTCAGCTGTTTATTGTTCATTGGACATACTATACAGAACTTATTATTCACTTTATAGAGCAGGTATTTGGAATAGTCCTAACTGCACTAGATCTGGAAAGGCCTCTGGAGATTTCATTCTTCCCTTCCAGAGATGTCCTAAATTGGCAATATATTAGAATGAAGTTCTTTAACATATTAGTGCTAGTTTCTAAATATGTTTTATGCAATCCATTTAAGTGCATTTTAACCGATTGCCGACCGCCGCACGCCAATATACAATGGTAGAAGGGCTCGTACAGGCAAATTAACGTACCTGTACGTTGCCTTTAAAGAGGCTGCCTGCAGGCCTGCACGCCTAGGGCAAGCTCCGTGAGTCAGGTCACGGGTACCGCAAACTCGATCGGGGACACCCGCGATCGTCTCACGGAGAGGAAGAACGGGGAAATGCTAATGTAAACAAGCATCTCCCCATTCTGCCTAGTGACAGTGTTGCTGACCTCTGCTCCCTGTGATCGGGAGCAGAGATCAGTGGCACGTCACACATAGCCACGCCCCCCACAGTTAGAAACACTACCCAGGACACACGTAACCCCTACAATGCTCCCTAGTGTTTAACCTCTTCACTGCCCATGTCATTTACACAGGAATCAGTGCATTTGTATAGCATTGATTGCTGTATATATGACAATGGTCCCCAAAATGTGTCAAAAATGTCAGATGTGTCCGCCATAATGTCGCAGTCACAATAAAAATCGCTGATTGCCACCATTACTAGTAAAAAAAAAATTATTAATAAAAATGCCATAAAACTATCCCCTATTTTGTAAACACTATAACTTTTGCGCAAACCAATCAATAAACTCTTATTGTGATTTTTTTACCAAAAATACGTAGAAGAATACGTATCGGCCTAAAATGAGGAAATAAAATAGTTTTTTATATATTTTTGGGGGATATTTATTATAGCAAAATGTAAAAAATAATGCGTTTTTTTTCAAAATTGTCGCTAGTTTTTTGTTTATAGCGCAAAAAAATAAAAACCACAGGGGTGATCAAATACCACCAAAAGAAAGCTCTATTTGTGGGAAAAAAAGGATGTCAATTTTGTTTGGGAGCCACGTCACAGGACAGCAAAATTGTCAGTTAAAATAATGCAGTGCCGAATCGCAAAAAGTGCTCTGGTCAGGAAGAGGGTAAATTCTTCTGGGGCTGAAGTGGTTAAGGCATCTAGAGGTTCCAGAAAATCAAGTAAGTCTGAGATGGGGCTTAGGAGAGCAGTGTTTCTTGCTGGAAAATTGATTGTACAGAAGTAGATTTTGCCACAACCTATTGACAGTGGGGTAATGGGTGCCGCCAAATAATTTGAATTTGAGAGTTGACTTTTCAGCGTGGGGAGTTTTAAACAAATTTCAAAAGATTTGGGTGGAATGACTTCAGGTACTAAAGTAAAAATATGAATGATGTTACAGCTCCGAATATAGCTAAAGATTTTTTCTTTAATTTTCACATTTTTATGGACCATAAGGATGGGATAGATTACTGATTACAATGTGAAATGTTTTAAATGTATAAAGTTCTATTTTTTTTTTTATATGGTTTGTCCTGTACGAAGACATTTATTTATAGTATATATGTTCATTTGGAAAAAAAAATTGTAAAAATGTAATATTATTAGATTAATAGAAACATACTAAGGATATTAGGAAATTTGTGTCATATGGTCAAAGGCTAAGCAAGGCAGATAATACCATTTTTTTATCTGGGTAATAATAAAAATGTTTCATTTTGCTCAAGCGCGTATCTACAAAGCAGAAGTGTGCTGTGCATCTCCTGTGCAGGAGCATCCTGCCAGTTATGAAAGCATGCACTACTCATCTCATAATGAGAAGAAAAAACATGTAAAAATGCTTTCAGCTGCTGGGATTCTTGGAAAAAGGAAAGGGTAATCTCCTGAGACACCACGGGATCACACAGTAAAAGAAGTTGTAGTGTCGATTCACACTAGTGCGATTCGGGAACCAGCGCAAAATTCCAGTTCCAGTTCCCGCATCGCATAAGGCTCACATGCAGTTCACACTGCCCTATGCGAACCCCTGCAGGTATCAATAGAAAGTTAATGACACCCCCAGATCGATTCACATATCGCAGTGCGAACTGTCAAATGATGCAGTAATCGGATCGCATGGATATGAACACCCATGCGATCCAATTCCAGTGTGGACCAAAAAAGGGTCCTGCACCATTTTGGTGCAAATGCGATGCGAATTCAGCCATACAATATATATGGCTGAATTTAGCATCGCACAGACATCGCATGTGATCTGTACACTGTCTAGCATCACACCAGTGCAGTGTAAACCCAGCAAAAATAAAAAAGCCCCTAAGCATAATATACTGACACACCACAAATGTTCAACATTTGTTTTATTATTGACTTGCTATCTGGGGAATTTGTGACTTTTTTTTTACATATATATATGTTAAAATCAGCATTTTTTTGCTAGAAAACCCCCAAACATTCCTTATGCTCTGAAAGCAGTGGTCCTGGGGAATAAAATGGTGGTTGTTGTAATTATTTATGTTGTACACTGTTTATCAAACACACATTAATAAATACACAGTACTTAAATGAATTTAAGTGCACACAAACACAACATAATTCCCAATTTTTTGGTAAAATATAAAAAATGATGTTACACCGAGTAAAAAGATAACAAAAATATCAAGATTTAACATCACCTGTAAGGCTTGGTTCACATATGAGCCGCATGCGGCTCACAGCAGTGGTCCTGTGCATGCTGGTTCACCACTTCAGGTCCAATTTCAGCACTAATTTGTGGGCTGAATTCATAACTGAAACGGACCAAAAGATGCACAGCGTTTTTGTGCAAAATGCACTGGACCGGCTGCGGAAATATGTGAACCAGGTCCAGAGAGAGCCGGTCAAAATCTCCTGCTATTGTGAATTGGATGTGGGGATCCCGCTTCCAATTCACAATGGTGTAAACCCAGTCTAAAATATGAAGTGTCACCTATGAAATGGCACCAAACTATAGTACCTAAAATTATCCATAGGCATGAGCTCTGGAACTAGAATTATTGCTCTAATGCTCCGTACACACGATCGGACTATCCGGCGGACAAGAGTCCGCTGGACAATCCACCCATGTGTGGGCTCCAGCAGTCCGGCGGACAATCCGTCCGTCTGTGTGCTAGTCCGCCGGACTTTTGAAATGAACGGACTTGCCCACACACGGAGTAAAGTCCGTTAATTTTGAACGCGGCTCCAGGTAGACGGGACTAGCGCAGGAAGTGAATGTTCACACCTCCATCAGCAAGACTGACACCTTGCTGGCCTCATGGTATGGACTTAAAGGGGAAGCCCTACGTTGAAAAAAACGACGTGGAGGTCCCCTCAAAATCCATATCAGACCCTTATCTGAGCATGCAGCCCGGCCAGTCAGGAAAGGGGGTGGGGATGAGCGAGCCCCCCCTCCTGAGCCATACCAGGCTGCATGCCCTCAACATCAGGGAGTGCTTTGGGGGAAGGGGGGGCCCTGCGGCTCCCCCACCCCAAAGCACCTTGTCCTCATGTTGATAAGGACAAGGGCCTCTTCCTGACAACCCTGGCCGTTGGTTGTCGGGGTCTGCCGGCGGGGGACTTATCGGAATCCGGGAGCCCCCTTTAATAAGGGGGCCCCCAGATACCGGCCCCCCACCCTATGTGAATGAGTATTGGGGTACCATGTACCCCTACCCATTCACCTGGTGAATAAAAGTGTAAATAAAAAAACACAACACGTTTTAAAAAAAAAAATTATTGGACAGCTCCGGTGGTCTTCTGTCTTGGGGGGTCTTCTCGCCGGACTCCTCTGATATCTTCTGCTCTTTTACTAGCTCTTTTACTAGCGGAGGAGCCCGGCTTTCTTCTTTGTCGCCGCCGCCGTCCGGGGGTCTTCTTCCGACTTTGGGGGTCTTGTTCCCCTCCTTGATTCTTCTGCCGGAAATCAGCTGAACTGGCATGCCTTCATTCCCGCAGCTCAGTGTGAACCTGGGCTAAATCTAAGAACACCATGCTACAAAGACTAAATTATATAGGAGGCAGCTAAACACCAGTCTATATCCAACCAATTGTGCAAATGCAATTAATATATACTACCTTTAAGGGTGCAGCACTTTCCTTCAATATATTAAGTGCATAGATGAATTAATATATAACGTTCATCAGGGATCAAAATAATATTGATAAAATAAAATACAATAACTATTATATAAACATATCTATATTTTTTTATATATCTATCTATATATATATCAAAAGTGAGTAAATCTTTTGGTGCCAGTGCATAAAGATATACAGTATATGTATGTATAAAATTTGTGAATCATGTAATCCCATACACCATAGACCTTTGATACAAAGACCTTTGAGAAAGTCCATAGGGCACTATGTGTGAGGTGGGCGGTGACGTAATCATGCTGGATGGAGCTAGGTGGAGCTGTGCAAGCCAAGGATAGTACTGAAATATTTCTGTATTTGACTTTTGAATTGTGAGTGGTATTTTTAATCTTAATAAATACATTGTATGGGTGATCTGCACTATGTTTTTTTCCTCTTAGAGCTGTGGACTGGATTTGTTCTGTCAGTGGAAGCAGTGTCACTTTTACACTGCAAAAGCGCATATTGACCTCCTTTAGGTAGTGGGGTTCACCCAAGCACTTGAGAAGACACCCTTAGGTGGGGTGAAGGGTGAACAAAGGCCGATACACACAGGATTGTTTTTGGCGTATGGGATTACACAAATCCTGCATGTTATACATATACAGTATCTCACAAAAGTGAGTACACCCCTCACATTTTTGTAAATATTTTATTTTTCATGTGACAACACTGAAGAAATTACACTTTTCTACAATATAAGGTAGTGAGTGTACAGCTTGTATAACAGTGTAAATTTGCTGTCCCCTCAAAATAACTCAACACACAGCCATTAATGTCTAAACCAGACCATATGCCTTACCCTGCATAAAATTGGTCTGCATGGCTGTCGTCCCAGAAGGAAGCCTCTTCTAAAGATGATGCACAAGAAAGCCTGCAAACAGTTTGCTGAAGACAAGCAGACTATAGACATGGGTTACTGGAACCATGTCCTGTGGTTTGATGAGACCAAGATAAACTTATTTGGTTCAGATGGTTTCAAGTGTGTGTGGTGGCAACCAGGTGAGGAGAACAAAGACAATTATGTCTTGCCTACAGTCAAGCATGGTGGTGGGAGTGTCATGGTCTGGAGCTGCATGAGTGCTGCCATCACTGGGAAGCTACAGTTCATTAAGGGAACCATGAATGTCAACATGACTTGCTGAAGCAGAGCATGATCCCCTCCCTCTGGAGACTGGGCCGCAGGGCAGTATTCCAACATGATAACAACTGCAAGCACATCTCCAAGATGACCACTGGCTTGCTAAAGAAGCTGAAGGTAAAGGTGATGGCCTGGCCAAGCATGTCTCCAGACCTAAACCCTACTGAGCATCTGTGGGGCATCCTCAAATGGAAGGTGGAGGAGTGCAAGGTCTCTAACATCCAGCAACTCCGTGATACCATCATGGAGTAGTGGAAGAGGACTCCAGCGGCAACCTGTGAAGCTCTGGTGAACTCCATACCCAAGAGGGTTAAGGCAGTGCTGGAAAATAATGGTGGCCACACAAAATAGTGACTCTTTTGGCCCAATGTAGACATTTTAACTTAGGGGTGTACTCACTTTTGTTGACAGCAGCTATGGTGAACTCCATGCCCAAGAGGGTTAAGGCAGTGCTGGAAAATAATGTTGGCCACACAAAATAGTGACTCTTTTGCCCCAATTTAGACATTTTCACTTAGGGGTGTACTAACGTTTGTTGCCAGCAGTTTATACATTAATGGCTGTGTGTTGAGTTATTTTGAGGGGACAGAAAATTTACACTGTTATACAAACTGTACACTCACTACTTTACATTGTAGCAAGGTGTAATTTCTTCAGTGTTGTCACATGAAAAGATATAATAAAATATTTACAAAAGTGTGACTTTTGTGAGATACTGTATATCTTTATGGACTGGCACTGACTTTGATATATTTAGATATATATGTATATATTTGAGTTAGGGATGCACCGAATGGGTTTTTTGGTGCCGAAACCGATACCGAAAATGAAAAATACACTAGGCCGAAAACCGAAACCGATACCGAAACAGCACCGATACCGAAAATTACTGTTTTAAAAAAATATTTTTATACAGGAGGTGGTCAGAGACTGGGGACATGGTACAGGAGGTGGTCAGAGACTGGGGACATGGTACAGGAGGTGGTCAGAGACTGGGGACATGGTACAGGAGGTGGTCAGAGACTGGGGACATGGTACAGGAGGTGGTCAGAGACTGGGGACATGGTACAGGAGGTGGTCAGAGACTGGGGACGTGGTACAGGAGGTGGTCAGAGACTGGGGACGTGGTACAGGAGGTGGTCAGAGACTGGGGACGTTGTACAGGAGGTGGTCAGAGACTGGGGACGTGGTACAGGAGGTGGTCAGAGACTGGGGACGTGGTACAGGAGGTGGTCAGAGACTGGGGACATGGTACACGAGGTGGTCAGAGACTGGGGACGTGGTACAGGAGGTGGTCAGAGACTGGGGACATGGTACAGGAGATGGTCAGAGACTGGGGACATGGTACAGGAGATGGTCAGAGACTGGGGACATGGTACAGGAGATGGTCAGAGACTGGGGACATGGTACAGGAGGTGGTCAGAGACTGGGGACATGGTACAGGAGGTGGTCAGAGACTGGGGACATGGTACAAGAGGTGGTCAGAGACTGGGGACATGGTACAGGAGGTGGTCAGAGACTGGGGACATGGTACAGGAGGTGGTCAGAGACTGGGGACATGGTACAGGAGGTGGTCAGAGACTGGGGACATGGTACAGGAGGTGGTCAGAGACTGGGGACATGGTACAGGAGGTGGTCAGAGACTGGGGACATGGTACAGGAGATGGTCAGAGACTGCATGCATGGTACAGGAGGTGGTCAGAGACTGCATGCATGGTACAGGAGGTGGTCAGAGACTGCATGCATGGTACAGGAGGTGGTCAGAGACTGCATGCATGGTACAGAAGGTGGTCAGAGACTGCATGCATGGTACAGGAGGTGGTCAGAGACTGGGGACACGGTACAGGAGGTGGTCAGAGACTGGGGACACGGTACAGGAGGTGGTCAGAGACTGGGGACACAGTACAGGAGATGGTCAGAGACTGGGGACACGGTACAGGAGATGGTCAGAGACTGCAGACACGGTACAGGAGATGGTCAGACTGGGGACACGGTACAGGAGATGGTCAGACTGGGGACACGGTATAGGAGATGGTCAGAGACTGGGGACGTGGTACCGAAGATGGTCAGACTGGGGACATGGTACAGGAGATGGTCAGAGACTGGGGACATGGTACAGGAGGTGGTCAGAGACTGGGGACATGGTACAGGAGGTGGTCAGAGACTGGGGACATGGTACAGGAGGTGGTCAGAGACTGCATGCATGGTACAGGAGGTGGTCAGAGACTGCATGCATGGTACAGGAGGTGGTCAGAGACTGCATGCATGGTACAGGAGGTGGTCAGAGACTGCATGCATGGTACAGGAGGTGGTCAGAGACTGGGGACACGGTACAGGAGATGGTCAGAGACTGGGGACACGGTACAGGAGATGGTCAGACTGGGGACACGGTACAGGAGATGGTCAGAGACTGGGGACGTGGTACCGAAGATGGTCAGACTGGGGACATGGTACAGGAGATGGTCTGAGACTGGGGACATGGTACAGGAGATGGTCAGAGACAGAGGACGTGGTACAGGAGGCATCCCCCATTGCAGCCAGTGTGTCCCCATTGCAGCCAGTGTGTCCCCATTGCAGCCAGTGTGTCCCCATTGCAGCCAGTGTGTCCCCATTGCAACCAGTGTGTCCCCATTGCAGCCAGTGTGTCCCCATTGCAGCCAATGTGTCCCCATTGCAGCCTGTGTGTCCCCATTGCAGCCTGTGTGTCCCCATTGCAGCCTTTGTGTCCCCATTGCAGCCTTTGTGTCCCCATTGCAGCCTGTGTGCCATTTTGCAGCCAGCCTGTGCACTGTGTGCAGGGAAGAGAGCCGCCTCCACCGCCTGTTTGATCACAGCGCCGGGAACATCACAGCTTTCATTTCAATAGCTGTGTGTTCCAGGCCGCGCGCCGTCACACGCAGCCCCTCCCCCTTGTCCGGGCACTTTGATAGACAGATCATCCGTCCAATCCTGCGGATGATCTGTCTATTTAAGTGCCCGGACAAGGGGGAGGGGCTGTGTGTGACGGCGCGCGGCCGGGAACACACAGCTATTGAAATGAAAGCTGTGATGTTCCCGGCGCTTTGATCAAACAGGCGGCGGAGGCCGCTCTCCTGTGCTATACACCCCCCATGATGGGCGTCACCAGGGGCGGGGGGCGGAGCCCCGCCCCCAGGCCACGCCCCATTTTCGGCCATTTTTCTCTTTCGGCAAACTGCCGAAAAGGGCATTTTCGGCCGATATGTTTCGGCGGCCGAAATTTCGGTGCATCACTAATTTGAGTATATAATAGTTATTGTATTTTTTTAAATTGTTATAAATATTATTTTGTTCACTGATGAACTTTATATATGAATTAATCTATGCACTTAATGTATTGAAGGAGAGCGCTACACCCTTGAAGGTAGTATACATTGGAAATATGAATTGAAATTCACCCATGTAGACATTATGTAAAATAATTGTTCTCTGAAATGTGTTTGTCATAGTTTCTGATATAACATTTTCACAAAAAATGTAATTGCTGTCAAATAAATTCAAAACACAACACAGTTTAGTAACAAGGAAGGGCCTCGGTTATCTGCAGCCCCAGCTGACCAGCTGTTAGTTATGTTTCTCGGTGGACTGACACCCATCTGAGCAGGAAGAATGAAAGACTCATAGACTACCAATGTTACCGAATGGATGGATTGCAATAGAGGAAGCAGCTCTGCAGGTGTCATCTGAGTTAGAGATTTCCTCTTTCTGTAAACTGGATTTCTATGAGCTGCAGAGACTGGAGGAGTTAGAATTATTTGGCAATGGTAGGTATTTAGTGTGGAAATCCGCTTTCAATTGTATTTCTTTCTGACTTCACCTTATGTAATTTTGAATACTGTAATAGGTAACAATCAGGAAAACAGCTGTTTTAACACATGAGGAGAAGTGTTTTGTTTTTATAAATATGTCTGTTGCGTTACACTCCACAGCTGTGTGTTTTTATTTGAACGTTACACTAAATCTTGGATCAGCTGGGTTTTCTCATGAGTTTTTTCGTATGGGGCTTTCCTAATGGTGTGTGTCGCAAGAGAACCACAAATTCATTATGGCTAATAATGAGGGGGAGGAGCAGGTTTTAACCAGAAATTGGGGACACACAACTCCTACAACAAGGTTAGAGGCCACATTAGGGCAGGTAACGTATGAATCTATGCACATTACATATAAACCTCTTGTATTTGTACATGGAAAAATCCCTTAAAGATTATTTGTATGCTTAGCAAGCTGTGCATGTTACAAGACTATTATAAACAAGCATTGCATGCATATAAATCATATATATTAGTTTATTATTATTATTCACGATTTATATATTTTCTGAGTAGTTTCAAAGAGCATATATGCATAACAAGGGCTAATGAACAATCTCACTAAATATTAGTGATCTAAGCCGGTGGTTATCAACCTCAGTCCTTGAATACCCCCAATGGTCCATGTTTTCAGGTTTTCCTTTACTTTGCACAGCTGCTTTGAATCAAGGGCTATATTATCTAATGTCCTGTACACACGATCCAAAAATTGGACGGCAGATCGTCCGTTTTTTTTTCTCATGCTAATAGTAAATTGAACCTGAAGAGTTTACTAAAGTAACAAATTCTTGTACGACAGAATAAAAAATCTGAAGTGATGTCATGTGTTTTAGTGTATTTGTATTGTACTTTCGGACGACAACTGTACTGATTAAACGCAAATTGTACAATCTGGTATCTTACGAGGAAAATCTTTGCGTTTGTCCAATCGGATGATATCGGATGTACTGTCATGATCGGCTCTCGAAAACTCTGTACTAACGATATGATTATTTTACGATTGCGTCGAAATCTGTATTTTTCATCCAATTTTTGGATCGTGTGTACGGGCCATAAGGGAAGCTCCCAAAACATGGCCTGTTGGGGGTACTTGAGGTACCTTGTAATATTTTATTAGTTTGAACTAATACATGATTACTTAAAGTGGTATTTTCTCAGTCAACATTAACCTCCCTGGCGGTACGATTATTTCGGATTTTAGGTGCTAAAAGCGGTACCATTATTTTGCATGAAAATTTGGCATTTTATATTGTAGTCCTGTAATTCTTAGGAATAACTCTCTTAAATCTGTCCAAACCAGAGTCTAGCAGACATCCCGGGTATAATAAAGTTTGAAAAAATAAATCATAAATTATAATATAATAAATAATTATAAATAATTGTACCAAATAATAATATAACAATAATAAAAATTATTCAATAATGTAATCAAATCAAAAACACTGAAATGTGCTCAGTTGCAGAATTGTCACTGTCATTACTTTTCAGTATTTGATGATGGATCTCCCCACAAATCACTATCCCTCAATTCCGCAAGTGATTCTAATTTATTATTGCTGTTTTCTAGCTGGTCTGAAATCATTTTTGATATAAAGGGACAGTTTTGGTTGCTATGGACAATCTCCAGTTTCCAGGCATAAAGAACAGTTTTTATAATATAAAACTACATGCAGGACACTGGGCAGACCACTAGGGACAAAGGGGATGTGAAATATTTACATACAGCAATGTAATCTGTAAGATTACATTATACTGTATGTATAGTGAGTGTTTCACTTTTTGAATTTGGCGCCGATCTCCGTCCCCGTGCGTCGCAACGCTCGCAGGGAACGGAGATCGGCGATGTGATAGATCGAGCGAGACACGGCTCGCTCGTACAGCGGGGAGACAACGCTGGATCCGAGGGAGAAGGTAAGTAAACCTCCTCCTGGATCCAGCGATGCAGTCCCAAGTCTGGCTCGGGGTTACCGCTTTTGGTATAAAAATTCCACCCCGAGCCAGACTCGGGAAGACCGTCAGGGGGGTTAATTAGTTTTAATTCTTATACTGCTAGCCTTATTAAATAGATAGGAAGGTATTTACTTGTTTTCATTTTTTCTTACATTTCTTCAGTTGCTTCCTGGCCTAAGCTAGAATGATGTCATACATCCTAATCTTCATTTTTTCTTCCAACTGGAGGAGGAGAGAAGGGGCTTTCTCAGTTAGGCTCCTTTTACACTTGTGCGACTTTTCCTGTGACTTTGGACATCAGAGTCATACCCTATAATAACCATTCATATATGTGTGACTTCAAGTCGCACCAACTTCAAAGTAGTCCCTGTACTACTTTGGTCCGACTTTGATGCAAGTTGAGGTCCATAGACCTCAAGTTTACACAGGCATTCCCTGAAATCGCAGCCGCAACATCGCAGTAAAATCACGTGACTTTCAAGATGTGACATTGTGAAAGGGACCTTAGGCACACTCTCCTGCCTGTATGCTTTAGATATACAGATGAATTCCAGAAAGTAAATGCTACATGAATCATCTGCCCTTATGGCCTCAGCTAGAAATGCTGGGTGGGTGTTTTCAAAGTGATTGCTCAACAAAATAAAGCATGGAGTCATGGATGGATAGGTGAATTGGCTTCAATATAAAAAATAAATAAATAGTGTTTTTGGTTTGTGATGCTCAGATACAGTTATGGTCTGCTTTAACCACTTAAGGTTTGCCCTATAGCTGTTTTACTGCTACAAGGTGGCACCTCTGCACCAGATCACGTATATATTTGTAATCCTACTCTTCCAGGTAGGGGGCACACATGCGCGCTGCCGGTGGCTCACTCCAGTTGTTTTTACACACATCGGGGGCTAATCAGTGGGTACCGTGGACTTAATGTCCACCAGCACCCACCGATCATCATGCTGAAAGACAGAATGGTGATCTGCCTATGTAAACAAGGCAGATTGTCATTCTGACAGGAGGGGAGGGATGGATTTTGTTCCCTACAAATTCCATCTCTTCCCCAGTAAAAGCACCTCACACAGTACATATAAACACTGGCTAGGCACACAGTTTACCCTTGGATTGCCCCTGATGTTAACCCCTTCCCAGTGGTGTACATATGGGGGGGGGGGGCATCCGCCCTGGGTTGCACACATTGGCCAGCTATCAGAGCTGGGACAAGGCAATGGCGGGTGCAGGAGGTGTTCTGTAGCTGTGCTGGCTCTCTGTGTTTGTGCGAGTGTGCAGCGTCTGTTGTTCAGTGTCACTGAGCTCACATCGGGCTCTACACTGCCACCTTTGTCTGCTTCGTGTATGTGCACCCCTCGTGTGTGCTGTCAGCAATTTATTTACACAGGGACATGTGGAATCAAGACCTGGGACAAGGAAAACCACCCTACAAGTGGGGGCTGTGAGTATAAGGGAGGAGGCTGTTTATAGGGGGGCAGAGCTGTGTGTGTGTGTTTACAGATGTGTGTGTGTCTGGGCCAGCTGAGTATGTACAGGTGTGAGAGGGGGAGAACTGAATGTTTACAGGTGTGAGGGAGGAAACTAAGTGTCTACAGGTGTGAGGGGGGCAGCTGAGTGTACAGATGTGAGGGGGGGGGGCAGCTGAGTGTTTACAGGTATGAGGGGGCTGAGTGCATACAGGTGGGTGGGCTGAGTGCGTACAGGTATGAGAGGGCTGAGTGTGTACAGATATGAGGGGGGCTGAGTGCATACAGGTGGATGGGCTGATTGCGTACAGGCATGAGGGGGCTGAGTGCGTACAGGCATGAGGGGGCTGAGTGCGTACAGGTATGAGGGGGGCTGAGTGCGTACAGGCATGAGGGGGCTGAGTGCGTACAGGCATGAGGGGGCTGAGTGCGTACAGGTATGAGGGGGCTGAGTGCGTACAGGTATGAGGGGGCTGAGTGCGTAAAAAAAGGGATGAGGGGGCTGAGTGTGTACAGGTATGAGGGAGCTGAGTGCGTACAGGTATGAGGGGGCTCAGTGCATACGGGTATGAGTGGACTCAGTGTGTACAGGTATGAGAGGGCTGAGTGCCTACAGGCATGACCAGTGAGGGGGAGTACCAGTTATAGGATCTGCTCCGGGTGCCAAATGCTGTAGGTATGCCCCTGCCCCTTCCCAGTCAGTGTCATTAGTACAGTGACATTGCATATTTTTTAGCACTGATCACTGTATTAGTGTCACTGGTCCCCAAAAAGTGTCAAAAGTGTCAGTTAGTGTGAGAATGTCAGCCGCAGTATCGCATTCCCGCTATAAGTCGCTGATCACCGCCATTACTAGTAACAAAAATGAAAAATAAGTAAAAGTATCCCATAGTTAGTAGACGCTAAAACCTTTGCGCAAGCCAATCAATATATGCTTATTGTTTTTTTTTACCAAAAATATGTAGCAGTATATATATATATATATATATATATATATATATATATATATATATATATATATTGGTCTAAATTTATGAAGAAAATAGATTGTTAAAAAAAAAAAATTATTGCATAAAGTTAACAATATTTATTTATTTATTTATTTTCAAAAGAGTTGGTCTTTTTTTGTTTATAGCGCAAAAAAATTTATATCAAATCAAATACCACCAAAAAAAACTCCATTTGTGGGAAAAAAGTACATACATTGTATTTGGGTACAGTGTGGCACGACTGCGCAATTGACAGTTAAAGTAACACAGTGTGGTATCGCAAAAATGGCCTGGTCATGAAGGGGGGTACATTTTCTGGAGGTCAAGTGGTTAATTAATAGTTTCAGACTTATTGTATAGTATAAAATATGCTTATTTAGTAAAATAAAGAGGTAGAGAGATAAAGTTTGAGTTTATAAACACATAAAGTGAATGTTAACAAATAGGGCAAGCCTGTGTTTACTTTGAATACCCAATCATATGCTCTCTAAAAAAAAATTTGGCCCCTTGCACATAATTGAGGCCTCAAATTAAATGCACATTTATCTTATTTACATATATTCACTTTTAAAATTATTATAACAAATAAATATACATTTAATAATATCTTATCATTTTAATTTTCTTTAAAAAGTTTTTCATGATTTGAAACATTTGATTTCACTGACACGCCATTAAGGACGATTTCCAGAGTCATTTTTTGTAATATTTTGTAAGTTAAGGGAACTTTTCCAGCCTGTTAATATTTTTATAAATAAAGGCAGGCTTCACTCCTGACCCTTAAATGTCTATTTCATCCCTTCACTGACAAGGCACATATTGCTATTAATACATAAAAAGCACTTTCTAATGTTCTTTAACCTTCTGCCATTTGGACTTGCTTTCCCAAACAGATATGTTTGAGTAAGTGGCCCATTAGCATTACAGTTGGGGAAATGTTGCTTTTTACCACAAGACCTCTTGCCAGATATGCCTAGGCTGATACTCCGGCCACTTCACAAAACGAAGGCTACTGAGTGGATCTTGACTCCAAATCAGCGCCAGTTCCAAGTTCTCCACAGCCTAAGTAAAGCAAATGTCAGACAGTGTTTATACAAAGTTAATCAGCATAGTTAATGTAAAATACACTAGCATGAATTATGATAAATCTTCTGACTGGGGATAAAGATAACACGTGGAGGTGGAAGCAGAGGATATCTTTCTAGAGGGGAAAATTGATGAACAAGCATTCCCTTCTCATGGCCCTCTTCGTGCTATAATTTATCTTTAACCACTGGGATTTGCAATTCCAGAGAATGGAATGCATGCATCAAATGACCCCTGGAGTAAAATATGTTTGTCACAATGTTCAACTTATGTTCACCTTACAGTAGAAGAGGGAAGGGGAGAGCGATCAATGTGGTGCTTATAGCAGGCTTGACATTTCCAAGTGCTGTTATATCTTACATTGTTCCTATGTTACCAACTTCAATGAAAATGTTATAATCACATACTTGTCATCAATGTTTTAATGAAATATCATAGAACAATAAAATAAAGCAAGACTTTGTACCATTTATATCAGTTGGCTCATCTCATAATCACATTATCCTTTTTGTAAAAACAACTACCCTTTATATAAAATTAGCTTATTATCTCTGGCCCCTCTGTGCCTCTGTCAGGAAACATTTGGAGACTAAAGCCTTGTACGCACGTTTAGATTTTCGAACAACCGAACGTCCGTTTTTTAGTCGCATGCTAGGCTCATGTCGACAGGTTACTCGCAATACGAATACAAGCGTCGGAAGTGACGTAACGCGTGGAATAGTTTTGTATGTATTCTTTCATTTCTGAGCATGCATAGTCTTGCTCTTATGATTTTTTTTTCGCACGAAAAGCATACAAATGAAATGAAAATCGGACATTGAGTTCACATTCAACAAAAATGTTATAGTCTGCTCATCCAGCTTTTGTCTGGTGAAAAAGCGAAATCAGCTGTCGAAAGCACCATACTAACGATCCGAAAATTGTCAGACAGCTCGTCGTATGAATTTTTCCATCCAATTTTCGCATCGTGTGTACGGGCCTTTAGGCTTAATGTACACAGGACATTTTCTAACCTCCCTGAATGATTTAACTTGACAGATCATAAACAAAGTTTAAAAAAGTCAGTTTTGCCACGTTTATATGCCGCGCTTAGCCACATTTGCGCTTAGAAGTGTTTAAAAAAATAAAAATACATAAGAAATTTTTATATATATATATATATATATATATATATATATATATATATATATATATATATATATATATATATATATATATATATATATACAGTGGTGTGAAAAGTGTTTGCGCCCTTCCTCATTTCCTGTTCCTTTGCATGTTTGTCACACTTAAGTGTTTCGGAACATCAAACCAATTTAAACAATAGTCAAGGACAACACAAGTAAACACAAAATGCAATTTGTAAATGAAGGTGTTTATTATTAAAGGTGAAAAAAAATCCAAACCATCATGGCCCTGTGTGAAAAAGTGATTGCCCCCTAAACCTAATAACTGGTTGGGCCACCCTTAGCAGCAACAACTGCAACCAAGCGTTTGCGATAACGTGCAATGAGGCTTTTACAGCATCCTGGAGGAATTTTGGCCCACTCATCTTTGCAGAATTGTCCTAATTCAGTTACATTAGAGGGTTTTCGAGCATGAACGGCCTTTTTAAGGTCATACCACAACATCTCAATAGGATTCAGGTCAGGACTTTGGCTAGGCCACTCCAAAGTCTTCATTTTGTTTTTCTTCAGCCATTCGGTGGTGGACTTGCTGGTGTGTTTAGGATCATTGTCCTGCTGCAGAACCCAAGTTCGTTTCAGCTTGAGTACACGAACAGATGGTTGGACATTCTCCTTCAGGATCTCTTGGTAGACAGCAGAATTCATAGTTCCTTTTATCACGGCAAGTCTTCCAGGTCCTGAAGCAGCAAAACAGCCCCAGACCATCACACTACCACCACCATATTTTACTGTTGGTATAATGTTCTTTTTATGAAATGCAGTGTTCCTTCTACGCCAGATATACTTGGACACACACCTTCCAAAGAGTTCCACTTTTGTCTCATCGGTCCACAGAATGTTGTCCCAAAAGTCTTGGGGATCATCAAGATGTGTTGTGGAGAAATTGAGACGAGCTTTGATGTTCTTTTTGCTCAGCAGTGGTTTTCTCCTTGGAACTCTGCCATGTAGGCCATTTTTGCCCAGTCTTTTCCTGATGGTGGAGGCATGAACGCTGACCTTAACTGAGGCAAGTGAGGCCTGCAGTTCCTTGGATGTTGTTGTGGGGTCTTTTGTGACCTCTTGGATGAGTCGTCGCTGCGCTCTTGGGGTAATTTTGGGCGGCCGGCCACTCAGGTTCACCACTGTTCCATGTCTTCGCCATTTGTGGATAATGGCTCTCACTGTGGTTCGCTGGATTCCCAAAGCTTTGGAAATGGCTTTATAAGCCTTTCCAGACTGATAGATCTCAATTACTTTCTTTCTCAATTGTTCCTGAATTTCTTTGGGTCTCGGCATGATGTGTAGCTTTTAGGCTGGGTTCACACTGCTGCGGGGGGAGATCCGGATGTGATTCGCACCCGCACTGCAGTGCAAATCACATCCGATCTCCGTAGCGATGCGAGTTCAGCCATACAGATAGTATGGCTGAATTCGCATCGCTCCTGCAGCAAATTCGCACGGGAACCTTTTTTTGGTCCGCAACAGAATCGGATCGCATGGGGGTTCACACCATGCGATCCGATTCCTGTGCGAGTCTGCAGATCGCACTGCGATATGCGGACGGATCTGGGGGTGTCATTAACATATCATTGACACTCCCAGCCATCCGCACAGGGCAGTGTGAACTGCCGGCGGGAGGTGTGCGATGCGGGAAAACGCCGCGGATTTGCGGCGTTCCCGCATCGCTGTGGTGTGAACCTGGCCTTAAGGATCTTCTGGTGGACCTTACTGTGTCAAGCAGCTCCTATTTAAGTGATGCCTTGATTGTGAACAGGTGTGGCAATAATCAGGCCTGGGTGTGGCTAGAGAAATTGAACTCAGGTGTGGACAACCACAGTTATAGTATGTTTTAACAAGGGGGGCAATCACTTTTTCACACAGGGCCATGATGGTTTGGATTGTTTTTCACCTTTAATAATAAACACCTTCATTTACAAATTGCATTTTGTGTTTACTTGTGTTGTCCTTGACTATTGTATAAATTGGTTTGATGTTCCGAAACACTTAAGTGTGACAAACATGCAAAGGAACAGGAAATGAGGAATGAGGGGCAAACACTTTTTCACACCACTGTATATATACCCTGTTTCCCCAAAAATAAGACCTAGCGTGATTGTTGGTGATGGCTGCAATATAAGCCCTACCTCCCCATATAAGCCCTACCCCTTTTTCCCCAAAAATAAGTCCTACCCTCAAAGTGAGACCTACAAGGAATTTAACTAGGGCTTATTTGGGGGGTAGGGCTTAAATTGCAGCCATCACCCACAATCCACTAGGTCTTATTTTTGGGGAAACAGATTTTGTATATGTTGAAAGGCCAGTATGGTGGCCTGTATTTATGGGAGGAGCCCGGAGGAGTAATTGATCAGCCCGTTCAGCTGTGTTCCTTATCAGCCAGTACGGTGGCCGGAATTTATGGGAGGAGCCCGGAGGGGTATTTAATCAGCCCATTCTGCTGTGTTCCTTGTCGGTTCCTGTGTGCAATACCACAGATCTAGGGCCGTCTATTCGAGACCGTTCGATAGAAGGAGTGCAGTGTTCATGAGTTCCGTCTTCATTGAAGTCCTGTCTTCATCCTCGTGTTACAGTCGGTTTTGCCGTCGTGAGCGTTCGTGTATTGTCTGAGGCGCAACAACTCGAAACTTGCCGGTATCGTGCAACGCATCTGGTTCGGCGGTCACGGGTAGGGCTTCGGCTCCCATTTCTCATTTCATGTTATTTCATGTCACTAAACTGTGATCTGTTGAACTCACGAACCACTCACTGAAATATCACCTTCGTATTTTTCCGATATCGTTCACGCATCCGTTACCTCTAAACATTTGTGCTCCTTGCTTCTCGAAAGAAGTCGTGGTCATCCGTTCGTGACACCACATCGAGCATTTCATTTCACAAACCCGCTATACCGACCAAATCACTGGTCTCTACTGAAACGTCCGAATCGTCCGGTTCATTTAGAAATTCCCAATCAGATGTTCTAAATTCTAATTAACCGGCTCATTTTAATCGTTTTAATCATTGCATTTTATTTCATTCTTCTCGAAAGAAGTCGTGGTCACTCGTTCATGACTCCACATCGAGCATTTCATTTTTCAAACCTTCCGCATACCGACCAAATCACGGGTCCCTACGTCCGAATCGTTCGGATTATTTCGAAAATTCCCAAACAGACATCCTGAATTCTAACTAACCGGAGAGTTTCAATCATTTCAATCGTTTCAATCATTTCAATCATTTCGATCAGTTCAATCGTTTCGATCATTTCTATCATTTCTATCATTTCAATCATTTTCGATCATTTCAGTCATTTCATTTCATTTCGGTCACGAGTCGCGCTCCGATTCGAATCTAGTCGCATCTCCGATGCACCGATTCGCTCCGGTGTGCCCCAGTTGTCGGCCTCATTTCAATACATGCTCCAGAGACAGAATCATTCGCAGGTTCAGGCATGGTTTTCGATTCTTGTCTTTGTCATGGCATATCATTTCTGGTCACCTATCACGCCCCGTTACGAATCCAGTCGCATTATATCGATGCACCGATTTGCCTCGGTACGCCCAGTTGTTTGGCCTCATTTCTATACATGCTCCAGAGACGGATTCTTTACCGAATCGGTGGGCCACTCGTTGATTCCGGTCTCTGTCATGGTATGTCACTTATTACGCTCCGATTCGAATCCTGTCGCAGTTATATGCACCGATTCGTTCCGGTGTGCCCAGCTGCTTCGCCTCATTTCAGTACATGCTCCAGAGACAGGGTTCACCGTTGATTCTTGAGCGCAGCCGTTGATCCCTGTCTTTGTCATGGGTATCATTTCGTTTCACCTATCACGCTCCGACACGAATAGTCACACCTATGTTCTAATTCGTCTCGGCGTGCCCCAGGACTGGCCTCATTTCAGTACATGCTCCAGAGTCCGTTTCGTGCTCAGTCGCAAAGTTACGGCATGGCGATCCGGGCCTCTGTCATGGCGGATTCACTCATTTCACTCATCTCACTGTCACCTCCTGCACCTCGGTTCAAACCCAGTTGTTTTACAAATTCGGGTTCTGGACAGGGGGCCGTGCTCATTTGGCCTCATTTCACTAATTGCCTCATTTCAGTACATGCTCCAGAGTCCGGCTCGCTGTCAGTGGCGCCTGTGACACGACCGAGCTGCGCTTCTGCCATGGCATGTTCTCATCAAAGGCAACATTTCGTTTATGTTTGTTCGTCTCATTTCATTTCATTTAAAAAAAAAAAAAAAAAAGGGGGGGGGGGGGGGGAAGGAAGAAATAATAATAATAGAAAAAGGAAAAAAAATATATATATCTAAAAAAAAAAAAAAAAAAAAAACATTTCATTGTGTTTGTTTGTCTCATTTCATTTTATTTTATGTCATTTCGTTTTATTTCAAAGCTCACCTCTCCCATTAGGAGTCACCATTTGGCCAGTTGTCTATGACAGGTATGGAATCCTCAACTGGTTTGGCCTTTGTGTTTACAGGTCAGTCAAGTCCAGTAGCACCCTCCATGCACTGATTCATCGAGGCATGCCCCAGGTGTCTTGACCTCATTTCGTTCTGTGCTTCGCAGTTCCAAGTACAACTCTGTGCAAGCTTGTTGCTAGCATGCATCCAATCACAATCATTCTGCAGTCACCACAAGCACATCTAGGCATAACTCCCTGCAATCGTGGCAGACTCACATCCAAGCATAAACTTCTTGCAATCGTTGCAAACACGCATCCAAGCATAGACTTCTTGCAATAGTTGCTAGCACACATCCTAGCATAAACCTTGCAGTTGTCGCTAGCAAGCCCCAGGCACAAACGTAGTACTATCCTTGCTGGCAGGCAGTTCTGGCTGGCTCAGTGCATTGCTGGGTAAGGCCTGGATATCTTCCTAACGTACGTAGTATAACGGGGTGCTATATTGTAGGTAGGTTGATCCAGGGAGAAATCTGATTGCCGCTCGAGGGGTCAGGAAGGAATTTTTTCCCCTGCTGTAGCTAATTAGAGCATGCACTGCGGGGGTTTTTTGCCTTCCTCTGGATCAGCTGTGGGGATAGCGTTGGGTGTGTCGGGTTGTGCAAGGTTGTTTGTCTAAATTGTTGATTTTGTCGTGGGCTGGGTGGACTTTGTCTTTTCAACCCAGCTAACTACGCATCCTAGCATAACTTCTTGCAATCGTAGCAAGCACGCATCTTGGCATAACTTATTTAGCCTTTTCAGGTCATACTGCTCACAGCCCTGTGTCCGGACGTCTGCGTCACCACCGAGTCCAGCCACCAACAAACACATCTCCAGTGACGTTAACTCCCTTGCTATCATTGTGTGCACACATTTAAGGGCAACACTTGCTATCACGGCTAGGCGTGCAACTTAGCATAACTTGGGATCGTTGCAAGCATTTTGTTGGCACTCAGCCACACATCATTTTCAGCGGTACTCATTTGGCCACTTAGCCCCAGTGACTACGCCACTCGCCATTCCTGACGCTCATTCCTCTCGTTGGGCAGTTGAGTTCAGCTTCCGTCCTACACCAGAGGTCGAGTTGCCACACGTAGCTGGCTTCTTCTCGTAATATGGTCAGGCTATATCTAGCCAGCACCCGACATTTCTATCCTTACAGGACCCCGGTGAGCCGTCTGTTGATGGCCCATACAGTAAGATCCCCTCTAACGGGTATCCAGAAACATCTGCCCGTAGCCAACGCTAGACGCTTGCCCATCACAACTGCCATCTTTAGGGACATGTAGAATATCCTCGCACGCCAGTTTCCCCCTTGACAAGCTGACCCTATCAGGTCAGTTTTTCAAACACTTCACCCACACACAGGGGTATACCTAGAAGCAGCTTCAGTCTGTGTCGGGTATGCTCAGTTCTGCGATATGGTCATTCCCCAGGGTTGGTCTTTATGTCATGCATCCTCGTCTTCCCCTCCCAGATTCAGGGCCCCTGTCAGACCCTTAATCTGGATGCCACGGATCTTTCAATATCAGAGGTTCCGTACTACGTAGATCGGTATATCATGTTTATACCGTCTATCTCACCCCTATCACCCCAGCTAGGGACAGATGTAGCGACCATCACAGGCTTTGCTGCAATTTTTGGCCACCATCAGGCAACCAGCAGAGATTATTGCAAGATAGGTCTAAATCCCTAGCAGTCATGTCCTGCCTGGGTAGGCTGGTACAGCTGTCGTTATAATTCAGTTTAAAGTTGACTATACATTGTTCCTGGCCTAGAGCAATCTCGTAGCAGATGCGCTGTCGTATTTGACTGAAGCCGATCCAGTGTCAGCCGTTGTCCTTGATCGGTCTCACCTAAACCCCGGTTTAGTACAATATCTACAAACAGCGACCAAACTCGGAAACGTCTCACTTTCTCGCAACATGCTCAAACTACCAGACGGCCTGGAGGGCCTTCAGAAATTCCGGATACACCTCTCCTATGAAACCTCCAACATCAGGCAGTTACTGGCCTTTCCGTCATACTGTCATACCCAGCTGCCTATCCCATAACACTGTTCGGCTATACCTAGCCGGCAAGCAACATTTCTTGTCCTTGCCGGACCCCGCAAACCTTCTTTATTCATGTCCCACGCTGGTTGAACCGTGCTTCGTGAAGTCCAGGAAATCCAACCGATGGTCGGTGACAAATGCTTACCCGAACGGGTGACATCCTTAAGGGTATTCCGACCATCCTGACTATCCCCTCGGTTGTTCTCTCCCCTAGCATGGTCCTACAAGCAGCCAGGTGTTGGCCTATTACAGGTTCCTGTGACCTGGAAAGTTCACCTGCGGTAATCCAGCGGGCCGAGAGCTATGTAGACGCTACTTAGCCTGATACAAAGATCACTTCGTACTTCCCCATGCGGTTTCAAAGAGCAGCAAGTAAGCTCCAGCGTAGACATCCACTTTTACAGAATCGGTAACAGCGGGTCCCCAGACAATGTCATTGAATAGCTAGGCAGGTAGAAGTCTGCCTGCTTCACCCAGTACAGCCACAATCCTCAGGTGGAAATAAGCTCAGGCATCTGTTAAACTCACTCAGTGATCGAACTCAATCGATAAAGAGCAATTCCCTACCAGTATGTTTTTGCCCCCTTATTTTGGTATACCGTACGTTAGACCAGGGCACACCCTCAGGTCTATTTCAAGTGGTAAGTTTATGTTAACCCTGTTTGTCATCGTTATACGTATCGGTCATAGGGCTCTGAACCATAAGTTGAAAGGCCAGTATGGTGGCCTGTATTTATGGGAGGAGCCCGGAGGAGTAATTGATCAGCCCGTTCAGCTGTGTTCCTTATCAGCCAGTACGGTGGCCGGAATTTATGGGAGGAGCCCGGAGGGGTATTTAATCAGCCCATTCTGCTGTGTTCCTTGTCGGTTCCTGTGTGCAATACCCACCCTCCCATCCCCTTTTTAGGGCATTTCTCAAGGCATCATACTCCTCACAGAGTACTCATTTCACTTCATTTCATGTTCATTTCATTTAATCCTCATTTCTTATCTAGGGTATGCCCCCTTATTTTGGTATACCGTACGTTAGACCAGGGCACACCCTCAGGTCTATTTCAAGTGGTAAGTTTATGTTAACCCTGTTTGTCATCGTTATACGTATCGATCATAGGGCTCTGAACCATAAATATATATATATATATATATATATATATTTTACTTTTTTTTCCAAATAGTAAAAAAATGTATCTCTATTAAAAAAATGCCTGTAAATATAACACGGCTAAATGCGAGTTACTTCGTTTACATGCTTTTACAAGCTGATACAAGCATTTGGCATTTCGAATGCCTCTGAACATCTGTCCAGAATGTATGTTTTTTTGCTTTCCAAAACTCAACTGCCTTGAAATGACTATAAACAACCCTGTGTACATGTACTGATAAGATAACATAGAAGAGAGTTTAGAGGCAGCTGAGAAAAACGCCCAATTACTCCTAAATATCCGTTTACCAGCAGCAGTGTACATGAAGCCTAAATCTTTGTATTTGTGTGTGCCCATTCCTTAGCATGTCATAAATACATAAGCATAAACCAGAAGAAAAGACATCCAGTGGAGCAATGTAAGCAGTCACTGCTTTGCTGCTTTTATGTAGTGCTATTAAGTTGAAGAAGTGGGCCCATGATGAATATTTTCAAAATCTATGTAAAATTCTGCAAAATTTTACCTCTACGGTTGCAGTAAGAATAGGCAATGATGGGAATTGGTCATATCCATTGATTTCTCCAGCTTCCCCCAAATCCACAGTTTTTTTTAGACTATCCAAAAAGAAATATTTTAGCTGTCCGTGGGCCATGATGAGCTAAATCAATGTATGGATTCTTTTATACCTGGGATATTAATTACAACAGTGATATTTCTCTTATATACTTCCAAAATCTGTTCCTGTCCTCCTGGGAATTTTGTGTGCATCCGCCCCCTTGTGCAAGTTTCAGCCCACCTATTGCATTTTTCATAGGATAAAAAGTCCAACAGGGAAAACGGACACCCCCTATAATGGCTATTATGTCATATTTCTTTTACCACTTCCCATCTAGCTGCCGCAGTTTTACTGTGGCAGAAAGACACAGGAGGGCGAAACAACGTAGCTGTACAGAGGGCGCGACGATCAGATTAGTTTCAGAACCGATCAGTCTCCAGGCCCAGGCCAATGATTTCTGGCCTGGACCTGCTGATCGGTCAAACGGGAAGTGATGCCATCTCCCTCTCTGGAATTATTTTCCATTCCAGAGAGAGGAGAGAGGACATCCACATGTGAGTTGCACCAACACTACACTGACACAGTACACATAGACACACATTTCACCCCCCGATCGCCTCCCCCCAGTTAACCCTTTTCACTCCCTGTCACTGTGCCACCCAGTGCAGTGTTCATATTTTTCTTTGACCACTGTACTGGTGTCATTTGTGACACTAATCAGAGTTAGGGCAGTTAGTGGTAGGCCCAGGAAGCTTTAGGGTAACCCCCTAATAAAGGTTTAACCCCTTGATCACCCTCTGTCACCAGTGATCACCGTATTAGTGTCAAGGGTGACGCTGGTTAGTTAGTTTTTTTATAGCATCAGGGCACCCGCCGTACATTACCTAATAAAAGGTTTAACCCCCTGATCACCCAGCGGGTGATATCAGGTTTTAGCCTCAGTTAGGGTTTGCGTCACCCCAGGCAGTGTCAGATTAGGGCCAATGACGCTACCATCCACGCACGCACCATACACCTCCCTTAGTAGTATAGTGTCTGAACGGAATGATATCTTTGATCTGATCAGAATTATATTAGCGTACCCAATAGTTTAGGTTTCCCAAAAATGCAGCGTTAGGGGGATCAGCCCAGATACCTAATAGCACTTGTGTTTAGCCCCTCTGCCCAGCCCACCCAAGTGCAGTATCAATCAACCACTGTCACTTACAAAACACTAAACACATAACTACAGCATTCGCAGAGTCAGGCCTGATCCCTGGGAATGCTAACAGATTTTTGGTAGCAATTTAACCACTTGCCTCCCGCCTATAGGCAAATGACGGTGGCAAAGTGGTTTCAAAATCCTGACTGGCCATCATAGGACGTCCTCAGGATTTTGAGCCGCTGCACGCCCCCAGGGGCACGCATCGCGGTGATCGTTGTTGCGGGGTGTCAGTCTGACACCCCGCAACTACGATCTCGGTAAAGAGTCTCCGAAGGAGCAATTTGTATGCTGGTCAATTCATTGCCGCTAATCCCCAGTTGACCCTTGCCATAGATTGGAGACCTATTATGGTCTCTGAATTAAGGACCTTCCTGAGCCAATCCCTCCTTATGGGCATAACAAAAAAAGTAAGTTACGTTCATATTTGTCCATTGACCCAATTCACCATATGCCCATGTTCTCTGCTAGGGATGAGCTTCGATTTCGAGTCGAACTCATGTTCAACTCGAACATTGCCTGTTCAGCGAACATTGAACAATTTTTTTTTTATTTGACAGGGGTTCCCCTTAATATCCATACCAGACCTGAAGGGCCTGGTAATTGAATTTAGGGGAACCCCCACGCTTTTTTTTTTTTGATCAATGAATGAATGAATTGTCGGCTAATATAGAGACCACTCATTGAGTGTGGAGCCGACAATATAGCCGCAACTGATTTTAAAAGACTTTTTTTCCTGCACAAATTACACTTTGTGCAGGGATAGTTCTAAGCACGGGAAACATGCGCCCCTTCACAGGCATACTATAGACACCCCCCAGGTATGACATTTAAAGGAATATTACACTTTTATTGTTTCACTTTAATCATTATTAAAATCACTGCTCCTGAAAAAACGTCCGTTTTTAAAACTTTTTTTTGCATTGATCCATGTCCCCTGGGGCAGGACCCAGGTCCCCAAACACTTTTTAGGACAGTAACTTGCATATTAGCCTTTAAAATTAGCACTTTAGATTGTGAACGTTCGAGTCCCATAGACTTTAATAGGGTTCTAAAGTTCACACGAAGTTTAGGTCTGTTCGCAAGTTCTGGTGCGAACCGAACAGGGGGGTGTTCAGCTCATCCCTATCCTCTGCTTACATGACCAGGACATGATACAAGCAGGTCTTGCAGTTCATGCATTTCAATGACAATGAACTCTGTCACCCTCGGGGTGATCCTGAATACGATTGGCTCTACAAAATTCTGCCCCTCGTAAACTACTTCAACCAGCAGTTTGCAGCCTTGTTTACTCCAGATCAAGTTGCCTGCGTTGATAAGTCCTTGATTACATTTTCTGGCCACTTGTCATTCAAACAGTATCTTCCCAGCAAGCGTGTCACATATGGGGTCAAGATGTATAAGCTCTGTGACAGGGCAACCGGCTATACATATAGTTTTATGATTTACAAGGGAAGAGATAGTTATGTAGAGCCGGAGAACTGCCCAGACTACATAGGAAGTACTGGTAAGATTGTGTAAGACTTGGTGTCACCCTTATTCAGAAAATGGTACCACTTGTATGTGAACAATTAATACACAAACTTGCCACTTTTTAGTCACTTGTTTGATAATGGAATTAGCGCATGTGGCACCGTGCGATCTAATTGCTGGGGCTTACCCCAGCTGCTTGTAGATTTCCATCTTAGGCTGGGGGAGAGAGCCTGCTTGAGATGTAATAATTTGCTCGCCGTGAAGTGGAGGGATAATAAGAATGTTTTCATTCTGTCCTCCCTTCATGCAGACATGATCGTCCAAATTCAAACAGCGACTGGTGTTGGGGAGAAACCCCTCTGTGTCCACCAATATAACCTCAATATGGGAGAGGTGGACCTCAACGACCAGTTGTTGGTGTCATACCTGGTGTCATACCTCATACCTAAGCTGGTATAAAAAATTGTCTGTATAGTTATTCCAATTGGCTCTGCTGAATGCTTATGAGCTATGCAAAGCTTCAGGATAAACTGGATGCTTCTTTAACCTCCCTGGCGGTACCATTATTTCGGATTTTAGGTGCTAAAAGCGGTACCATTATTTTGCATGAAAATTTGGCGTTTTATATTGTAGTCCTGCAATTCTTAGGAATAACTCTCTTAAATCTGTCCAAACCAGAGTCTAGCAGACATCCCAGGTATGATAAAGTTTGAAAAATTAAATCATAAATTATAATATAATAAATAATTATAAATAATTGTACCAAATAATAATATAACAATAATAAAAATTATTCAATAATGTAATCTAATCAAAAACACTGAAATTTGCTCAGTTGCAGAATTGTCACTGTCATTACTTTTCACTATTTGATGACGGATCTCCCCACAAATCGCTATCGCTCAATTCTGCGAGTCATTCTAATTTATTATCGCTGTTTTCTAGCTGGTCTAAAATCATTTTTGATGTACAGTGACAGTTTTGGTTGCTATGGACAATCTCCAGTTTCCAGGCATAAAGAACAGTTTTTACAATATAAAACTGCATGCAGGACACTGGGCAGACCACTAGGGACAAAGGGGATGTGAAATATTTACATACAGCAATGTAATCTGTAAGATTACATTATACTGTATGTATACTGTTTATTTCACTTTTTGAATTTGGCGCCGATCTCCGTGCCCGTGCGTCGCAACGCTCGCAGGGCACGGAGATCGCCGATGTGATAGATCGAGCGAGGCACGGCTCGCTCGTACAGCGGGGAGACATCGCTGGATTCGAAGGAGAAGGTAAGGAAACCTCCTCCTGGATCCAGCGACGCTGTCCCGAGTCTGACTCGGGGATACCGCTTTTGGTATAAAAAATCCACCCCGAGTCAGACTCGGGAATACCGTCAGGGGGGTTAAATTCCAGGAAGAGATCACCACAGCCCTTCTGTTTCCAGACAGTGCTGTGGCCCAACTTCCCAATCCAAATGCAGTGAGCCGGTTGCATGGGAGGCATTTTCTGTATGTCCTCCCGGGTATCCCTACCCAACGATCACCCCAAAGAAGATGTCATGTCTGCAGAAAGCACAGAGATAGGCGTGACACCCGCTTTTATTGTCCCCCCTGTCCTGACCAACCCGGTGTTTGCATTGTTGAATGTTTCGAACACTACCACACACTAGTGGAGTATTAGCATAGGGTACAGCATTGCACAGTCCTAGGGCACACTTACACAGGGTCTCGAAAGATGAGATGGCCATCACATTTTGAGGGACCCTAATCTGAAATGTTTACAGTTTATATAAAAGTGCAAAAAAAAAAATACACAAAAACAAGAAAATAATAAATAAAAAAGCCAAAAATAGTTGTGGTTTTATTTTTCTTCTCTCACTATTGTTCTTCCTCTTATGTTCGCTCTCTATTGTCCACTCTCTATTGTTCTATATCTATTGTTCTCTCTATTGTTACTGTATTTTAGAAGTGCAATGTTTTATTTGTACTATGTTTTATTGTATTTGCTTTGCAGGTATGGTATGTCTTACTGTTATACTGTAATGTTACTTTGTTTTATTGTTAACCATTATTTGCTAAGCAGGTACACCATTCAGTTGCAGCACGGGTTTATTCTGACAGCAACAGTGTTTGCTCCCACGATACGTAAAGCCGTGACTCCAGTGCTGTAGGAGGTGATTTCACCACCACAGTTAAATAAGAGAACATATATTCCGAAGCATGGGGGCAGGGGTGGAGGAGCGATTTGCTCCTAACATTAGGGGCGGATTGCTCCCATGCTTTGGCATATATATGTTTTAGGCAAAGATTGCATTAAAAAATCAAGTTGTTTTTTTTCATTCTTGGCCCAAACGTTTTGGCCACTACTGTCTATTGATATGTGAAACACTTTCTAAAATCAGCAATTAGTGAGCAAAAATCAAGTTAACATCATTCATTTTTACTCCAAAAATATGTAGAACAATACTATACCTGGCTCAAGCTGAGCTCCTCCAGTTCTTCCTGTCTGAAATGCCCAAGTTGGGCGTCGGAAGACTCAGCAGGGGTGGAATAAAGTGTGGAAGGAAGAGTAGAGAGGGATTTCCTGACATCAGTCTGGTCTGACAGAAAATGCATCCTCTCATAGTACCACAGCTTGGGGACATAAACTTCATCTGTTGCTGCTCCAGTTTGCATGGACTTCAGCACCTTCTTGCGCTCCCTCAGATATGTACTCCTCAGGTCACCAATTTTATTTTTCAAATAGGTGATGTCTGCCCTGGGGACCACCAGCTTCACAAACTCCAGCAGTTTCTCCATCACTGCCTGCCTCTTTAATTTGTTACTGTAGTGGGGATGTGTAGCTTGTCACAGACAGGGCAGCTCCCTGTACTTGTCGATAAACAGGGGGAGAAAGTTGTGGTCGATCCATATTATCTGCAAGACACAACACAAGACAAACCCTAATGTCAGGCTAAACTCTCCTAATCTTGTCCCAATATAGGCCTCACTCTAGAAGCAGTATAGGCTAGTGATGTACCAAGTTAAAATTGTACCTTCGTTTGAACGATCGGAGCGTCAGCTTCTCCCTCTGCTCACAGATCGTATGTACGACACACGTGTGTTGCGTTTTATATACAGTGCGCATACGTGAATTTCTGCCCGCCCCTGACGTTCTTTCTAGTCTATTCCCCGCCCCTTCTCTTTCGGCGCAGTGGGAAGAGCACATGGCGGAGACACAGCAGGGGCATGATCAGAATTCTACTAGCGAGGAGGAGGACGAGGAAAGCCCGGAGCCTGAAACGTCCCAATCCCAGAGGAGAAGATTTAAGGCCTCAAATATGTCTTTTGGAGAGATGTTGGAGATGGTGGACATATTGAAGAGGAATGACTATGATGGGAAGTATGGACCTTACCCAAACCCAAATGTCAGAAAGGCCAAGATCATGACTAAAGTTGTGAAGAGTCTTCAGAAGAATTTTGGGGTACGACGATCCAAGGATCAGCTAAGGAAACTCTGGTCAGACCTGAAACTGAGGGAGCACGATCAGTACAGAAGGATTAAGCGAGTTCTTCAAAAAAGTAGTCGTGTGTTCATATTATTATTATTGCTTGCATACTGCTCCATGTGCTTTGATTTAATGTTGTATAGTTTAAAATGGCCACTTTCATGTTCATGTGTTCAATCGTTCGTAATAAACATTGTTTGTTAGCCCACTCCAAAGACAATGTTTTGCCAAGTTGCATTTGACTACATTTGTTCACACAACAGGTAAGTATTCCAGCTTTAGAAAGTGTCAAAAATAATGTTTTCACCTTTGAACTCTGCCAAAAACACAATTATATGACACTTCCAAGCAATGTTTCATATTCCTATTTCTGCCCTCAAATATCTGTGTGCTAAGTATTCCTTTTTTACATTCTCATAGGGGTGAGAAGACTCGGGACGTCTGAGGACACCAGGTACCCCACACCTCCCAAAGAAGGGGAAATACCAACACCAGAAGCAGAGGAGGAGTAGAAAGGAGAGATTGTAGAGATTGGCGAAATTGGCACCACAACATGTGAGTGTCTGAGACCACAGCTTCTGGTAAGCTAATCAATGTATGCCTGCATATTTATAATACACTGTGTTTTTTTTGTTTATATTTAGGTGATGTGGATGTTGCGGAAGAAGAATCGCATTTTACCAGTGAAAGTGCCCAGATCCTCATTGGGGAGATAATGGGATGCAATCGCGATTTAGATAATATCAAGAAAAACATCAATGATGTTCAACAAAAAATGAAGAACATCATTGATGTTTTAGGGAGAGTCTGAAACACCAAAAACTAGCTAGCATCCATTTTAATTTTTCAAAAACAATTTTATATTTTTAGAAAAGACAAATTTGGAAGATGCACACAGTGTGTCAACATGCGCTATTTCCCATCATGGGGTATCAATGTAAGCGTTTTGTGGGTGCAACCCCTTCCTTGCTACTAAAGTGGCTGAGATGAAGGGGTTGCACCCCCAAAACACGTACATTGATACCCCATGATGGGAGATAGCACATGTTGGCATGGGATCAGGAGGAAACTGGTCACTTTTTGATTCACAATTTGTGTGCATCTTGCAAATTTGGCTTTTCCAGGGGTGACACCCCATGTGATGAAGGCAATATCAGCACAGTTTGTACATACTCATGTCTGATATTGTCTTCACTTTTCAAAGTTGAACTTTGTAAGTTCCTGTGTTCTGTATGTTATGCTTTGATACATGCCTGTTTACACAAAACCGCCAAGTTAGAAAAATGTTACCAAAAATAATGTTTTATATACACCAAATATGTTGGTTTGTCGTAAGACCCTTTTCTAAACACACATGTGAATATGCTTTGAGTAAAAAGTTAAATTATCAACAATGTGTGGCTTCCTTTTTCAATACACAAAAGCAGTATTTGTAGTAAAGTTGTTGTTTTCTGTGACAATGGGTGTTATTTACTAAAGGCGAATCCACTTTGCACTCCAAGTGCAGTTTCAGGTGCACTTTTGTATTGCACTTGTAGTGCATAGTGGATTTGCCTTTAGTAAATAACACCGACAGTGCTTTTTAAATGTCCACAAGCACGCCATTTTCATGACCCCACATATTTCTGCCATGGTGCTGAAAATTAGCAATATTTTTGTCAGTAATGCACTGCATACATTAACAACAAAAACAAGGTGTGTGTGTAGCAGACCTATAACATAAGACTATCGGAAGAAGAGACTGTTACCTCATCTCGCTCTGAAATTGGGTTTGTACTGTTGTAGAAAAAGGCCCAAAAAAACACAAAAAAACCTAGGAGACATCTAAAACAAAGCCAAGCAATAAATGAAAACAAAGATTATTGGAGTTTGAAAGAAAAATGTATTAAAAAAATGCCTCTCAGACATTGTCTGGCATATCAATGGCCCACCTACCCACGTAGTACTCCACATATCTTGTTCTGACCTTGCGGGCGCTTTGGGGGGGGGGCAAGCCAGGAAGACCAGCTTCAAGGGCCGTCAGGTTGGCATTTTCAGGTAAGTCTGCATCAGGCCCAACTGAGGCCACATAATTTGGTGAGTGTTTTTTCAAAACATTGTGCAGAATGCAGCATGAAAGCACAATATGATTGAGTTTATATTCCACCATGTGGATTGGAGTCAAAAATAGGCAGAACCGGCTGGCCATTATCCCGAAAGTGTTCTCCACTACTCTTCTGGCTCTGGCCAGCCGCAAATAAAAGATTCTCTGGTCTGGGGTGAGGGTCCTCAGCGGGAAAGGCTGCATCAGATGGTTTGCCAGAGCAAACGCCTCATCCGCAATGAAAACAAAGGGGAGTAGTTCCACATTCTCCTCTGGAGGTGGCAAGCCCAGACTGCCACTCTGGAGACACCAGTAGAACTCCGTCCGCATGAACCCTCCACCATCTGACATCCGGCTATTTTTCCCCACGTCCACATACAGGAAGTCATATGTCACTGACACCACCGCCAACATCACAATACTATTATACCCCTTGTAATTATAATAGTAGGACCCCGAGTTGGGGAGTGGGATGATGCGGACATGTTTCCCCATCAATTGCACCTCCACAATTGGGAAAGTCCCAATGGCTGGTAAAGTGGGAGGCCACAGTCTGCCATTCCTGTGGCGTTGAAGGAAGTCAAACAAAAAAAAATTGTCATTTTGCACATCAACATTGCATGCAGATTAGACACAAACATTTTTGGCCAAGATCAGTATAACATTTTTGGAAATGAGTATTTAAAGCCAAAAGTATAAGGTCTCCTTATCAGATTACTTATGTTTTGGACAGGTAAGCCTCTCCACTTTATTGAGAGCTGAATGCATAAATAATGTGTGATAATTTGGCCAGCCCCTCCTTACTTACACTATTGGCAGCCCATCGGACCTGTAAGAAGTGTCATAATACAAAAAAAAGGAACAAATGGAAGCACATTTTTACATTCTACTATTACCTATCAAGATAATAATAGGAGAAAAAAAAACTTTAAACTGTAGCATTTGAAAGTATTGAGGCAGGCCCTTGCACTACATGCTTTGGTGAATTCATCCATAAATCTGACCACAAAAGAGGTAGGTATAGTGTGTATTGGGTTTGGCAAAGTCAGCAGATAGAGGATTGCTATCAGCTGACCTAGCAGTTGGGGAGAGGGAGGTTCCTAATGAGTTTGGCCCACCAAAATAAACCCTCTGGCACTCTGCATGAATTTAAGCACACACATAGCATTTGTACACATTTTAGGGGGTGTTTACGGGAAAGCAATATTATGGAGCTGACAAAATACATTGCTAAGTGACTAGGCTATAGGTTTATGGGCCCAGACGAGCATGCTGGGGAAGTTAGTGAAGGCAAATATGCATGAAGGACAAAAAAGGAACTTTAAAAGCTTCCAGCGTGCATGAGGACAAAGGGGCACAGCATGTCAATTACAGCATATTGCAATCATGGTAATTAGGGAATGAGGGAAGAAATACAATCCATTAGCAAACATTAAATACATAGAATGGGATGTTAAAGGAGAAAACTCACCTTAATATAGTCCTTCTGCAGGACCTGTATGATGGCAGAACAGGTCTCTGGAGTAATGATTCCCAGAGCCAGGGGGGAGATGCCTGTCGAGAACTTCAGGCCCTGAAGACTTCTCCCTGTCGCCAAGTACCACAACGTGGCGATGAGCCTCTGCTCCGGAGTGATGGCTTGCCACATGCAGGTATGCTGCCAGCTGATATAAGGGGACAGCAAAGCCAGCAGACGGTGAAAAACAGGGTCCGTCATCTGGAGATAATTCCTGAAATCATCAGGATTATTCTCCCGGATCTCACAAAGCAAAGGCATGTGCGAGAATTGGTCACGCTGGAGCAAAAAATTCTTGGTCCACAAACTCCTCCTCACCCTGTTCATGGATTGGGCTTGTTTCAAAGCTAAAAGATCAACACCAAGCCCCTGCACAGCACGAACTCTGTGACGAGTACGTACACAAAACATGGCTTTAAAACGGTCGGCTGGTCAGAACGGACTAACAGAAAGCACCGATAAACAGCAAGGCCTGAAAGAACGAACTGAAAACCAGAAACAAGCGGACAATAAGCACTGCAAATCAAAGCGTACTATACCAAGATATAGTCTGCAATGACCAACAAATGTGAACTGACTACACGCACTGATAATCAGATATGCACAAGACAGATACGACAAGCACAAACTGAAGAGCAGTAACGATCCGAAGCACAAATCTGAAAAGCGCGAATCGTCTCTAACCAAACTTCTCCCTCTACTTCCTCCACTCTTTTGAGGACATGGTTCATGTCCTCATGCATGGTCACTAATTTCCCTTGTATGGATTCTTCCAACCTAGCAAACATCTTGGCCATCTCATCTTTTGTTGGTAAATGCGTATCCTGTCTTATTTCAGGGACAGAATCCTCAGCCGCCGCATCTATATTTTGTAGTAGGGTATTGGTGCCTATTTGGGATCTTCTCTCCCCTCCCGAGGGTTTACTTTTGGCCCCCATCTGTTTGCTTGGGCTATCTTTTCCATTTTTCGCTGTCATATGTTTCTTAATTGTGCCCGGGCTAGAGATTACTTTAGGGGGATTTGCACCTGCACCTGCACCCTTTGCCAATCTCCCCCTCATTTTATTTTATGCCTTCTCTTCCTCTTTATTCAACACACTTTCCACTTCCTCTCTCCCTTCCTTCCCTATTCGTTCCCTATTCCACTCCCAATATCCCCCTACTACTTTATAGCTATTCAGCTGTAAATATATATATATATATATATATATATATATATATATATATATATATATATATATATATATATATATATATATATATATATATATATATATATATATATATATATATATATATATATATATATATATATATTTTTTTTTTTTGGTTTGGACTATTGTTACTGCTACCAGTGGACCGTTCTGGCCAGTTACCCCCCCAGAGTACGTTCTGAAACTCGAGTCTTAGTTAATGTACTGGAGAGGGGTTTATTGATCACACATAGGACTTCTTGCTGTTACCGTCAGATTTGGGTGGTATAGTCTGGTATCTTATAGTACCCCAGGAACAAAGAGGTAAAGGAAAGTCCCCGGATACCACAAAAAAAATAAAAATAAAAAATCTTGACAGCAACAGTATTTGCTCTCACAATACGAAAATCAGCAACTCCAGCATTGTAGAAGGTGATTTCACCACCACAGTTAAAAAAAAAAAAAAAAAGAAATGTGAATGTATGCCCATCATTAGAAGTGGGTGGATGAAGGGTGATATTCTAATGGTGGGCATACCCACGATCAATATTTTTTTCCGTTCAGCCCACAGGCTGCATGAAAAAAAGAACATTACAATATATGCCTAACAACATACTGGTATGTTGCTGGACTTTGAGTGGTTATACCAGAATAATGCCTGCAGGTTTAGGTATCATCTTGGTATCATTCTTTTGAGCCAGCGGTCAGCTTTTTTAAAGCAATCCTAGCAGCTAATTAGCATCTAGACTGCTTTTACAAGCAGTGGGGAGAACACCCCCCATACCGTCTTCCATGGTTTTCTCTGGCTCTCCTGTCCCAACAGAGAACCAGGGAATGCAGCCTGTGGTTCTGTCAGCTGACCATAGAGCTGATCGGGGACCAGAATGGCTCCAATCATCTCTATGGCATAAGAAACCAGAAAATACGAGAATTTCATGACTTAGGTTTCACCGGATATAAATAGCGCCATCATAGGGGATATTTACATTCCCTAAGATAACAATAAAAATGAAAAAAATAAAAAAGCAAATAAATAGAAAATAAAAAAATATAAAAGCACCCCTGTCCCCCCGTGCTCACGCGTAAAGGCAAACGCAAGCATCGGTCTGGTGTCATATGTAAACAGCAACTGCACCATGCATGTGAGGTGCTGTGAAGGTCAGATCGAGGGCAGTAATTTTAGTAGTAGGCCTCCTCTATAAATCTAAATTAATAACATGTAAAGGATTTTAAAGGCTTTTAAAAATATGTTATTTGTCGCCGCTGCACAGTTTTAAAGCATGTTGTGTTTGGTATCCATATACTCGGCATAAGATCATATTTTTTATTTCATCAAACATTTGGGCAATATAGTGTGTTTTAGTGCATTAAAAGTGTTTTTCCCAAAAAAATTGCGTTTGAAAAATCACTGTGCAAATACTGTGTAAAAACAAAATTGCAGCACCCATCATTTTAATCTGTAGGGCCTTTTCTTTAAAAAAATATATAATATTTGGGGGTTCAAAGTAATTTTCTAGCAACAAAAAGTGTCAGAAAGGACTTTGTCTTCAAGTGGTTAGAAGAGTGGGTTATGTGTGACACAAGCTTCTAATGTTGTGCATAAAATGCCAGGACAGTTCAAAGCCACCCCCCCCCCCCCCATTACCCCTTTTTGGAAAGTAGACACCTCAAGCTATTTACTGATAGGCATGTTGAGTCCATGGAATATTTTATATTTTGCCACAAGTTTCGGGAAAATTACAAACTTTTTTTTAAAGTTTTTTATTTTTTTTTGCACAAAGTTGTCACTAAATGATATATTGCTCAAACATGGGAATATGTGGAATTACACCCCAAAATACATTCTGCTGCTTCTCGGGAGTACGGGGATACCACAAGTGTGAGACTTTTTGAGAGCCTAACTGTATACAGGACCCCAGAAAACCAAGCACCGCCTTCAAGATTTCTAAGGGCGTAGATGTTTGATTTTATATAACTATGGCATGTGTGATCAATATATAATTTAGTGACAACCTTGTGTAATTTTTTTTGCCATTTTCCAATCACTAGACATGACAAAAAAATTTAATATTCAATGGGCTCTCTCAGCAATTTCCTTGGGGTGTCTACTTTCAAAATTGGGTCATTTGGGGGATAGGGTTGTACTGCCCTGTCATTTTAGCACCTCAAGAAATAAGATAGGCAGTCATAAACTCAAATCTGCGTAAATTCCAGAAAATGTACCCTAGTTTATAGACGCTATAACTTTTGTGCAAACAAATAAATAAACGCTTATTGACATTTTAAAAAAAAAAAGACATGTGGCTGAATACATTTTGGCCTAAATGTATGACTAAAATTTAGTTTATTGGATTTTTTTTCTAAAAAAAAATAGAAAATATATATTTTTATCTTTTTTTTTCTTTTTCCGTTTATATTGCAAAAAATAAAAACAGAAAAGGTGATCAAATATGAAAAAAGACACACATTTTGTTTGGGTACAGAATTGCGTGATCACACAATTATCAGTTAAAGTAGCGCAGTGCCAAATTGTAAAACGCGCTCTGGTCAGGAAGGGGGTAAAACTTTCCGGGGCTGAAGTGGTTAAAGTGTTACCCTGAAAAAAAAATAGATCCTGTTCCCTTAAAGCATGTTATACAGAACAGTGCTTGTGCTGTGTAATTTGGCCCCTGTATCACCTGAATTACCTAGCTGAGCCTATCTAGTTCTGCCCTCCCCCTGTAAACTGACCACAGTTTATCATGGCTGCTGAGACCTGACACCATGGACAGTTTACATGTCTTGTCATCCACAGCTATCTGCAGCTCTCCTCTGTCCTATACTCCCCCCCTCCCTGCCTGTCTGCTCATGACAGTGCCCACCCCCTCCCCTCCTCCTGCTAATACTCACACACTCGGGATTGCATCTCAGGATCCTTGTGCAGTGTACTTACCTTGTCCCCAGGATCCTGCAATTCCCCCCCCCCCCCCCGTGTCTGCGGGCTGTGTCCTCCGCTTGATGCCTCTGTGTTTAGGGCTCTGTTCCCTGTGAGCATCGTGACGCAAGGGGGCAGAGCCCAGTGGCAAATTCAAAAAGTAAAAAATGTATAACACATACAGTACACTGTAATCTTACAGATTACATTACACCTCCCTCTTGTCCCTAGTGCTTTGTACAGTGCCCTGCATGCACCTTTATATTATATATACTGTTGTTTCTGCCTGGAAACTTGAGATTCTCAATGGCAACCAAAAAGTTTCCCTTTACATCAAAGATGATCTGAGACCAGCTAGAAAAAAACAATAGTAAATCAGAACACTTGCAGAATTGAGCAATAATGAATCATGTGGAAATTTATTTTATTATTATTATATTCTTATTTTTTTTATAAATACTTATAGTTATTTATTATATTATAATTTATGATTTAGTTTTTCAAACATTATCATACCCAGGATGTTTACTAGACTCTTGTTTGGGCAGATTTAAGTGTGTTTATACTAAGAATTATAGGCCTAAAATACAAAATTTCTATGCAAAACAATGTACCGCTTTGAGACGCAAAAATCTGACATAATCACACCACCAGGGTGGCTATATAAGTTCATGTGCCTCCCTGCGTGTATTTTATAAAATATATACAGATTTATACCTGATTTTAGAGCGCCTCCCAGCGTTCACGTGGCTGTTGGCTGCTCTCCTCCCCTCCTCCCCTCCTCCCGACTGTCATCATTGAGAGTTCTCAGCCCTGCCTGCTGGAGCTGTCAGCCCAGAAGAGGAGAGTGACGAGGAGTCACGTGAGCTCCGGGAGGCGCTCTGAAATCAGATAGAAATCTGCATTTTTTTTATAAAACACATGTGCAGTGGAGCACATGTCCTTATTTAACAGAGGGGATTGTATCATCATAATGTAGTGGCTTTACACACTATTCAAAGCATTAGTAAAAAATAGCAAAGGGAGATGCCAATTGATTTTTTATCTTCCTACGGAATTGAATAACTCAATCCACAGGAGCAAGTGACCAAAGTTCTGAATTCAGAAGATTGAATGATTTTAATTGTTTTATAAAACAATTGTATCAATATTATTTAAAGTTTATGGAAAAAAAACTGCTGCAAACAATACACATTTACAATTTTACAATCTGACCTATAGAGGTGTACATAGAAAAGATATGATTGTTGACAATTAGGGATGCACTGATACAATTTTGTTTACAACGGGTACGAGTACCGATACTTTTTTTTAGTACTCACCAATACCTATAGCAACTGTTTTGTTTACACTTTATTTCATCTGTCAGCAATGGTACAAAGCATTAAAGTTATTCACAAATGACATTTTTCTTTTTACCTAAAAGGTTGCTTTAAACTGACTTCATCTGCAGATCGAAGTTCATCTATTTGATATGTAGATGAATAAAGAGAAAGATACAAAAAGAAACAATGTTTATTTTTATCTTTCTGTTTCAGGGGCTGGGAAACGTTTATCAACATTATAAACATTGTCCGCCTGCTTTTTTTTTTGACGACTCCAATTGCCAGGACTTTGTTTACACTTCAGCTGTCAACAGAGGAACCCCACTGACAGCTGAATGAGTCATCGGTTGTTAAGAATTTGGCGACCCAGCTTCTTAACAACCAATAATTGCAGCTTTTATTTTTGTACATTTCAGCTATCCGTGGGGGAAATCCCACTGACGGCTGAAAGAACCATGCCTGAAAGTATCAGTTTCAGGTATCGGAGCATTTGGTACATGAATTGGGTGCAAACGCCGACACTTTTGGTGTTGCACCCTAATGGAATTCAACAGGGTGTCTACAACATGCTTCATGAATTCCTCCAATTTATTTTACACTGGCCCTAGTCTCATGAATGTATTCACTGGTAGTGTGTTTGTGATAAAGTCCTGTTTGCTGTATTTTGTTATTCAAGACTGATGTGCGTGTACAGTATATGTAAAGCACTGCATAGATTGCCTGCGCTAGATAAAAACCTGCAATACATAATTCAATTCAGAATGCAACTTTAACCCATGTCAGTACAATACAGGATAGAATATTTATTTCTTCTGACCTCAGCTACAGGGTATTTTCCCCTGCGATAAGCCCCCTCCTGGCTACACAAGCAAGACCATGAATGCCCAGGTCATTAAAACCATGAAATCTAGTCTGATGATTAAAAAATAAAATTCTTTTTATGAAAATTCCCCCACCCCATCCAAGGACGTCTATTGCCAGCTTAAGTTGAGATCTGGAGAAAAATTTATGCTTATTTGCATACAAGGGAATGAATAAAGATCTGGATGCATTCGTATGTTCAGTTTCAGTTTAGATCAATGTCAGTAAGTACAGTGAGGAGATTACAGAAAAAATCCTTACCGAGGCCTCTGTGAGAAAGTTCTTATCAGTGACCTTGATAACCTGTGCAATACATCCTGCCAAATAGCTGATGATCCGTGATAAGGGCTGATAAAACTTTCATGTTCCCCAGACTGTGCATTTCCCAAGAAATATTCATGCCACATGTTGTATTATATATATATATATCTATATATATATATATATATATATATATATATATATATATATATATATATACTGTACATACACAGTATCTCACAAAAAAGTAAGTACACCCTCACATTTTTGTAAATATTTTATTATATCTTTTCATGTGACAACACTGAAGAAATTACACTTTGCTACCATGTAAAGTAGTGAGTGTACAACTTGTATAACAGTGTAAATTTGCTGTTCCCTCAAAATAACTCAACACACAACCATTAATGTCTAAACCGCTGGTAACAAAAGTGAGTACACCCCTAAGTGAAAATCTACAAATTGGGCCCAAAGTGCCAATATTTTGTTTGGCCACCATCATTTTCCAGCACTGCCTTAACCCTCTTGGGCACGAAGTTCACCAGAGCTTCACAGGTTGCCACTGCAGTCCCCTTCCACTCCTCCATGATGACATAACAGAGCTGGTGGATGTTAGAGACCTTGCGCTCCTCCACCTTCTGTTTGATAATGCCCCATAGATGCTCAATAGGGTTTAGGTCTGGAGACACACTTGGCCAGTCCATCACCTTTACCCTCAGCTTCTTTAACAAGGCAGTGGTTTTCTTGGAGGTGTATTTGGGGTTGTTGTCATGTTGGAATACTGCCCTGCGGCCCAGTCTCTGAAGGTAGGGGATCATGCTCTGCTTCAGTATGTCACAGTACATGTTCGCATTCATGGTTCCCTCAATGAACTATAGCTCCCCAGTGCTGGCAGCACTCATGCAGCCCCAGACCATGACACTCCCATCACCATGCTTGACTGTAGGCAAGACACACTTGTCTTTGTACTCCTCACCTGGTTGCCGCCACACATGCTTGACACCATCTGAACCAAATCATTTTATCTTGGTCTCATCAGACCACAGGACATGGTTCCAGTAAATCATGTCCTTAATTTGCTTGTCCTCAGCAAACTGTTTGTGGGCTTTCTTGTGCATCATCTTTAGATGAGGCTTCCTTCTGGGACAACAGCCATGCAGACCAATTTGATGCAATGTGCGGCGTAAGATCTGAGCACTGACCGGCTGACTACCCACCCCTTCAACCTCTGCAGCAATGCTGGCAGCACCCAAACAACTATTTCCCAAAGACAACCTCTGGATATGACGCTGAGTGTGTGCACTCAACTTTTATGGTCTTGGCATGTGCTGCAGCTCAGTTTCAGGGTCTTGGCAATCTTCTTATAGCCTAGGCCATCTTTATGTAGAGCAACAATTATTTTTTTCAGATCCTCAGAGAGTTCTTTACCATGAGGTTCCATGTTGAACTTCCAGTGACCAGTATGAGAGAGTGAGAGTGATAATTTAACACCTGAGACCTTGTAACACTAAAGAGTCACATGACACCGGGGAGGGAAAAATTGCTAACTGGGCCTAAATTGGACATTTTTTCCTTAGGGGTGTACTCACTTTTTTTTGCCAGCAATTTAGACATTAATGGCTGTGTGTTGAGTTATTTTAAGGGGACAGCAAATTTACAAGCGGTACACTCACTACTTTACATTGTAGCAAAGTGCAATTTCTTTTATGAGATACTGTGTGTGTGTGTGTGTGTATATATATATATATATATATATATATATATATATATATATATATATATATATATATATATATATATATATATATATATAGTAATATTGGGGGTTGTTTAACTCAAGTGTAGCATCCGCTAGCGAGACCAATCCACACCGGAAACTCAATTTCAGGGCTTTTTGACCCACTTTTATTAAAAAGAAAAGAAAATGTCCATCAATAACTCCCACGCAGGGGTTTCAATTTCACAGCAGTCGTAAACGAAAAATACCAAGCCACCTGGCTCTATGGTCAGCAGTACTGCCGTTTAGGCCCTTTAGCCCTCTTGGCCATATAACAGAGATCACGGACTGTGCCTCTTTTACTCTTCCTCACTGCTCATCCCACAGCTTTGGGCCTTCTGACTACATCATGCAGACATGCATGCTTCTCCCTTTCTTGCCTGGACTCCTCAGGGAGGGTGGAGCCCAGAACCATGGTCAGGTGTCTAGAAATAGACCAACACACACCTGACCAGTCAGTGTGCTGGTGAATCCCAAAATCTGGACCCAGGACTGGGGATTTCATCCCACCCAGATCACTACGAAATCCCCGGGCTCCAGATCCCAAAACAGATTTTAGTAAATAATGAGGAAACTGAAAAGTCAGTTTCCTCCTAACGTTGCACGCTCCCTGGAGCCCCTCAACCCGCCTGGTTGAAAATACTGGGTCCATACACTAGTGGGGTACCACACTACCACATATATATATATATATATACACACACACACGGAAATGGCAACACAAATAATTTGACCTGATTCTGGAAAATTAAATTCCATTCATTCCTTTTTATAAAATACATAGTTTTAACATTGTATAGGGCTATCAAACTTGAATAAAGGAACTTCTCAGTTATTACTTTGGAATAACAACAGTACAGTTACCACATAGAGAGTAATATGGGAATCTTTTATCAGTAAATATATGTGAAGAATATAATCATAACAATTAATAAACCTGGTATAATTTGCATAAAGGAAAATTAATAATATGTCATATATTAAAGAATTAGACATAGAGATACAACTATGTTGGATAAATCTGTCTGTATTGGGATTTCCTGGCGAGATACCCACCCAACCAGGGCCAAGGTCCGGCTATGTGGCCCGGCTTTTCCCGGATGAATGGACGTCCCACCATAATATCACCAAGATAACTTTGGGTAGATTGTTTCTAAACCGATCATTTACTTTTTTCCAAAGTGTAATTCAATATAAGAATGGAATAATACATTCCCGCCATTATACATATCTAAAAATGAAATTTAATAAGTAAGAAAAAAAGGGGTGGGATCTAAAAGGAGGTTGGAGGGAATTGATTGTTCAAATATATAAGGCATCATATAACATTAGTGTCCGTAAAGGTGGTGAGCCTCATCAGGGTAAAAGAAGTGAGAAGTCAAAATCTGGTGGTAGAATGTGTGTTATCCATGGAACCCATAGTGTTTCAAATTTAACAAGTTTATCAAGTATGATTGCCTCCATTTTGGGATTCCATCCTTTAATTCACTTGAAGGATGAGCAGCAATTCAGAATTAAGAATAAACTTCTATGTTCTCAAATTGTGCATACCGAAGAAAACTTGTGTTTGCTTAAACTGTTTTCCTGATGCCTTCATGGCAGCACACACTCCGCATCTCCCCAGCTGGTTCAAGCCTCTCCTGTTTGGAAGTCCCCCCTGTACAGTCTCTAAAGGAGCTTTGATGGAGGGAACTCTGATCTGGTGGACTCAGGGGCATCTGCAACAGAATTTCTGGCATTGAAGTAAGCTTTAAAGAAGCTTTAATATTGCAGTGGTCTCCTATTTCTATTGCTGTTTCATATTGCACAAAGTTTATCTATTTCTTCTGTTTTACTTACTGGGACCTGTTGTCCTACAAGCATCGGATCTATGGCTATCATGGCCACCGCATCTCTCCTGCTTTGTGCATGCACAGGAGGAGGAGATACAGGTGTTCATAACCTTTTGCCCTGTTCAAAAATGGCGCTGGCACGGTTGCAACTCTTCTGCAATTACGCGAGAGCGCCATTTCCACTGCGATTGCAGCTGCGATTTTAAAAAGACCAGAATGTGTGCCAGAGATTCTGGGTTTTGCCCTCAGTTTTCAGGTAGGTGTACCAGTTGATCTCTCCCTGTATATACTTTAGATTTTTTGCTGTCTACCCCATTTTTTAATTTCCTTTATATTGTTTCCAGGGTTCTTATTCTTCCTTCCTACTTCTATCTGCACTGCTCATGCAGACCACTGCCCACGCAGACCACCCTCATCCAATAAGGTAAGAGGCTGTCTGCCATAAATGGTAAGTATTGAAGAGAGAAAAAAAAGAGAGCACAACTATTAATATGGCACTTTCTGGCAGCCCTTCCAGGTCAAGGCCAAGGCGTAAAGACCAATCAAGCCATGCCTCAAGTAGAAGATCCTGCAGAAGCCGATCATGATCCACATCTCATCATGGACATTCATGCCATGGTCACTCACGCCACAGTTGCTCTCAACATCATAGAAGATCACCCTTATCACACCCGACCTGCAGCAAATGCTTGTTGGGTATGTGGCGCCCTTGCTTTGCCAGAGAATTTGGCATGCCTAACATGCTTCAATGAGGCCACAAAGGAGAGGGAATCGGATGCCAGAGGGGTTACCGAGCTGATTCAGGAATCTGTGCGGGAATCCATAATGGAGACAACAACACCTGTGCCAGACAGACCAGCTCCAAGCACGTCATCCACTGTTCCCCTTCACGCATTAGAACCTGAATCCCCTTCCGAGAATGAGGATCCAGAAATGCCAGCTGGTTTTGACTTTTCTCGAATGGAACCCTTTGAAAAATCAGTCAAAGAGGCCATAAGTTGGGAGAAATCTGTGGAAGCTCCTCATAAAATCTGAAAATATTTTCAGAATTTAAAAAGGGATCCAGAAACCTTCCTCTTCACTGAGGAACTATAAGACCTTATTAAAGACGAATGGGAAACATCCGACAAGAGATCCAGCCTCAATAATAGGTTAGCAAAAATGTATCCCTTGAAAGAACCTAGGGTTAACCCCTTAATTAATGCTCCAATAGTTGATACTTCTCTAATGCGCCTGGCCAAACATGTCACCCTACCCATCGAGGATGCAGTTTCCTTTCAGGACCTATTAAATTGGAAGATTGATCTGGAATTAAAGAAAGCATACTCCACGGTGGGAGGCACCTGTAGACCTGCAGTCACCATGGCGGCCGTGGGTAGGGCTATCTCTGGTGGGGCTTTTAATATAGAAAAATAATTTCAGGAAGGAGCAGGCATAAGGAAAAATAATTACTTATCTTCAAGAACTCAAGTTGGCAGGCGACTTTGTTGCAGAAGCCTCAGTGGATATTATCAGGTCCTCGGCCCGGGCAATGTTAGCTTCGGTAATGGTGAGAAGAGCTTTGTGGCTAAAACCTTGGATATCCAACGCCGCACCAAAATCAAATTGGTGCAACATTCCTTATGATGGCTCTAACCTCTTCAGCCCCAAATTGGAAGCAGCCATTTCCAAATTTACAGGGGGCGAGTTGGGCCTCATTCCCTCTGACAGGAGACCTAAAACCCCCAAGGGTCCTGTCTACAATTGCAACCTTCCTGAAAGATACAGGGAAGCAAAGACCTATAGACCAGGAATAGAATTTAAACGAAACTGGAGAAATACTCAGTCATCTTTCCTGAGAATGCAAAAACCAAAGAACACCTCATCTGGTGAACAGCAGAAATCCTTTTGAGGGTGCACCCACCCATCCTCCAAAGGTGGGCGCCAGACTCAGAAGATTTACACAAAAATGGATGGATCACATCAAAGATTCCTGGACCCTTTCCACAATCAAATTTGGTTCTTAAGCAGAATTCCCAAAAAACGATTTCACCCAACCAGACTCCTGACTTCTTCGGACAAGAGGAAAATTCTACTAAAATATATAACAGAGTTATAACAAAAGGAAGCTATCCTGGAAGATCCATTATGTCAAAAGGGCAGAGGATTCCATTCCCCCTTATTTCTTGGAAGAAATAAAACAGGGGATTTGCAACCGATACTGGACTTAAAGAGACTCAACAAAAACATCAAGTTAGAGTCCTTCAAGATGGAAAGCCTCCAGTCCATACTGCATATAACAAAAAACATGGGTCCCTAAAGGCAAGTGACCCAAAAGAAAGTGAGGCTCACTGAGGAACAGTACACCGAAATCTCAAAACAAAACTTAATTTATTGAATTGTTTTTTTAAATTTGATATAATTCACAAAATGCATATATCACATATAAAACTCTAAGACACACTCTAAGGCCTAATCACAAGCCACCATTTAAATGACTAAAATAAATAAACTGTTATTGACTGAATAACATTAATGGATCCTAACAGGCACAGACAAGAAGGAAACATAAACACAAAAAAACAGTGCTTGCACCAAACATAAAACAAAAAACATACACGTTCGGACGCCAGTGGAATTGAAGCTGATCCAATGTTGGTGCTAATAGATATGCATCAACTTATGCTAATTAGCAATATAGGACATCAATTCCCCCCGGAGGCTTGAGCCAAAGAGAAGACAAGGATAGCCAGGAAGACAGCAATTATCGCAAAGCCATAGAGATAGTAATGATAATGATAATAATAATAATAACCCCACCCACTGAAATCCAAAAATAGAGTTCTAAAATCACTGAGGATCGTTAATCATTCACTGCTCATACGGGAACAGCCTATTCATGTAGTGTGGCAAAGAATAGTCCAGTGGAGGCACAGAAAGTATATTCACAATTTTGTGAATTATATCAAATTTTTAAAAAATTTAAATAAATTAAGTTTTGTTTTCAGATTTCAGTGTACTGTTCCTCAGTGAGCCTCACTTTCTTTTGGGTCATCTGCCTTTAGGGACCCGCGGTTTTTGTTATATGCAGCCTGATAGAGGTTAGAGGACAGTCCCGTGTAATACCTATTGCACACATAACCAATAGACCTTTCTTCCCCTTTTTTTGTTTATTGTCCAGTCCATACTGATGCTGCCCGGAGATTTGTCAGATGCAGACACATTCCAATACATCCTCCCTTTCAAAAATGTCTCAGTTTTTCAGTCAACCACCATCACTTCCAGTTCCAGTGCCTACCATTCGGCATTGCATTGGCTCCCAGGACCTTTACCAAAGTTATTCTACCCATCATTGCATATATCAGGAAAAAAGGACTAAGAATACACCACTATCTGGATGACATACTGCTTCTAGCAGAAAGTTGCCAGATCTTGATTCAGCACTGGGAGATCTTACTGACAAGCCTGCAAAATTTTGGTTGGTTAGTCAACTGGCAAAAAAGAAAATGACAGCCTACACAGAATATGGTATTCCTAGGGGCAGAATTGGACACCAATCTAAACAGAGTACAGCTTCCTCAGGAAAAAGTTATGCCTCTAATTCAGAAAATACAGAGACTAATCTCAGCAACACATTTACTAGCACAGAGTTTGTATGAGCGTCCTAGAATCCATGTCTGCAACCCTGCCCATGATTCAGTGGTCCCAGTGGCACACAAGAGTGTTGCAAAACTCCTTTCTGAGGCAGTGGAATGGAGCATCAATGCTTCAGACAATTTACATCCACAGATACCTGAAACAATCAATGAGGTGGTAGACACATTTGAGCAACCTCGTGAGGCACAAGCCTATAGTCCCTCCACAGCCAGAAATTGTTACATCTGATGCCAGTCAGAAAGGATGGGGAGCTCATTACCAAGACCAAGCAACCCAAGGTCCGTGGCAGTTTTGAGCTCATGGTATCGTTTCTAACATACTGGAACTCAGAGCAGCCTTTCAGGGGCTTATGGCTTTTGCTCCATAACTGATGGGGAAGAGCGTTCTGATTCAGATGGACAGCAGACTTGCTGTGGCATATATTCAGAGGCAAGGATTTACCAGGAGTTGCACACTAATGGAGGAAGTTCATCCCATCTTGGACTGGGCACAAGTACATCTGGCAGACATAAGGGCAGTGTATGTTGCGGCAGCACAAAACACGCTGGCCGACTATCTAAGCAGAGAACTTCTCTTGAACAATGAGTGGTTGTTGAGCCAGCAGGCCTTTTCTCTTCTTACAGAGACTTGGGGAATACCGGAGATTGACTTGGCGGCTATACCTAGGAACACCAAATGTCAGATTTCTGTCGAGAGCAACCTTCCTGTCGGCCGAGGGAATAGACTGCCTGATTCCCCTGTGGAATTTCAAGCTGGGATATATATTTCCACCAATTCCCCTAATCGCAAGATTTCTATCCAGACTCCGGAGATCATCGGTTACAGTAATAGCAGTAATCCCTTTCTGGCCGAGGAGGCCTTGGTTCAAAACTCTATTGCAACTCAACCTGCAGAAACCACTGCCTCTCCTGGTAACATCAGACCTCCTATCCCAGGGCCAATCCAGCCCCTGAGAAGTTACACTTGACGGCATAGAAATTGAGAGGACTCGGCTGCTAGAGCAAGGCTGCTCACAAGAGGTAATTTCAACACTTCTACAGGCCAGAAAGAACACCACTAACAAAACATACACACACATTTGGAGAAAGTTCTGTACGGTGGCCCAACAGAGGAAAGGTAATCCAATATCACCAGAACCCCCGCAAGTCCTGGAGTTCCTCCAATTGGGTAATAATAAAGGGCTAAGCTCAAGCACTGTTAAAGTTCATATATCCACCTTATCTGCAAAAACAGGCATTAGATGGGCAATACACCCCCTAATAATCCAGTTCATGAGGGTATGCCTGAAGATCAGACCTCTGAAAAAACTGACATTCCCGGCATGGAACCTCTCAATAGTACTTGATGCCCTGACAAGCCCTCCTTTTTACCCAGCCAAGTCAACCTCTCTATGGAACCTGACTGAAATTAACCTTCCTTATCACCATTACATCTGCAAGAAGAGTTTCTGAGCTACAAGCATTAATGATAACAGAACCATATCTAATCCTCTATCCTGATCGAGTGGTACTGAGACCTTCGGACCATTTCATCCCCAAAGGATCATCCTCATTTCATTATAATCAGGACATCATCTTTCGATCTTTCACTAACAATCAAGGCGAACCCCATGCATTGGATGTGAAATCAGTTATTACCAGATATCTGGCAGCTACAGCTTCCTTCAGGAAGTTGGATACTCTCTTGATAACCCCATGGAGCTAGGAAAGGTCAACCAGCAACTTTCCAAACGATTGCATCCTGGTTGGTTAACTCTATCAAGAAGGCATACTTCTTCCGTCAACTGGAAATTCTGGAGGGCATCAGGGCTCTCTCAACCAGGGCAGTGGAGATTTCATGGGCAGCATACAGCAGAGTTTCACCAGCAGAAACGGCAGACTTTGGCAGAACCATTGTTAGAGCCAATTCTACAGCACTATAAGAAATAAATATTTTTTTTTTTTTGCACCCACCCAACTGGTGAGTTATTTCCCAGTGTGTGCTGCCATGAAGGTGTCAGGAAAACTGAAAATTGTATACTCACCTTTCCGTAATCCTGACACATCTTCTTGGCAATACACAGAAACCCACCCATTTTTGGATGATCGATATAGAGAATAGAGGGGGGGGGGGCTCTCTCTTCAATTTGTATAGCTATTTAATCCAGTCAGGTTGTGTAGGCGAAGTCACAACCTAGTGTGTGCTGCCATGAAGATGTGTCAAGAAAGGAAAATTACAGAAAGGTGAGTATACAATTTTCCGTTTTATCACCATAAACTGCTTCAAAAGTATCTTTGTCCATTCAGAAAGTGGTTCATGTATCAAATTTTCTGTACTGGAACCAAATTCTTTCAGAGTGGCCATTTATTTTTAAAGTAATTCGACTCTCTTGCATGGTTGATCCATTCACATATTTAACAACAGTATTTGGCATATCCAAGCTGCATTCCAAGTAGCAGAGCCACTTCTAGATCTACTACTATATCTTCAATGTTGTTCCAGTTGTACTTTTTGACAATTTTGTTTGTCTTTGTCCCCAGACAACGTTGTCCACATGATATTATGTGTAGGAATTCTATTATTTATTTTTTATGTAATTTGATCACTGTTTTTTCAATAAATTAATTTGATAATATATATCATTTTTTCCTTGGGCTCTTTCCGTGTGGCGCTTGGCACTGTGCCTTCTTTTTGGTACAGTGCATATTTTGTGATATGTTCTCTAATGCACATGGGGAGGAAGTTTAGGGGAACCTAGTTCCACTATGGTTTCCCCAGTCACGGGGAGAAAACTATCCGATTGGATGCTGGCACCACATGTGACTTTGATAGCTATCTTGGGTCAGGTAGAGTCTATTTAAGACCCTGGCTTCCAGGTTTTGCATTTTTGCAAGTGGTAGTGTAGAGACAGGATACCCGTCTGCCAGGGACAGTGCTTAGTATCAGGGAAAAGTTCCAGAGGAGTAGGGAAAGTGCAGGGACACCCCATCCCTTCTGGAAGCCTCCCCGTTTGGGTATGGACTGGCCAGTCTGCATTCTGCTCCTCCTGACAGATGCTGTCGACACCTCTGAGCCATCAATCTACTGTCTCATCGCTGTTACAATTTGTGAGTGTTCCCGGACTCAGGACTGTTGTGTATTGCTGGACTTCTGTTACAAATAGGGATAAGCCGAACACCCCCCATTCGGTTCGCACCAGAACATGCGAACATGCAAAAAATTAATTCGAACACGCGAACATCAATAAAGTCTGTGGGACACGAACATGAATAATCAAAAGTGCTAATTTTAAAGGCTTATATGCATGGTATTGTCATAAAAAGTGTTTGGGGACCTGGGTCCTGCCCCAGGGGACATGTATCAATGCAAAAAAAAGTTTTAAAACCTGAAATTTTTTCGGGAGCATTGATTTTAATAATGCTTAAAGTGAAACAAGAAAAGTGTAATATTCCTTTAAATTTCTTACCTGGGGGGTGTCTATAGTATGCCTTTAAAGGGGCACATGTTTCCTGTGTTTAGAGCAGTCTGATAGCAAAATTAAATTTCTAAAGGAAAAAAAAAAGTAATTTAAAACTATTCATGGCTATAATGAATTGTGTAAATGAATTGTGTCCGCAATACACATAAAAGTTAATTGATAAAAACGGCATGGGGGTTTCCCCACAGGGGAACCCTAAACCAAAATTTAAAAAAGAAAGTGCATGGGGGTCCCCCTAAATTCCATACCAGGCCCTTCAAGTCTGGTATGGATATTAAGGGGAACCCCGCACCAAAATAAAAAAAAAATGATGTGGGGTCCCCCAAAAATCCATACCAGACCCTTATCGAGCACGCAACCTGGCAGGCTGCAGGAAAAGAGGGGGGGACGAGAGAGTGCCCCCCCTGAACCGTACCAGGCCACATGCCCTCAACATTGGGAGGGTGCTTTGAGGTAGCCCCTCAAAAGCACCTTGTCCCCATGTTGATGGGGAGAAGGGCCTCATCCCCACAACCCTTGCCCGGTGGTTGTGGGGATCTGCGGGCGGGGGGCTTATCGGAATCTGGAAGCCCCCTTTAACAAGGATCCCGCCCCCCCCCGTGTGAATTGGTAATGGGGTACAAATGTACCCCAACTATTTCACAAAAAAAGTGACAAAAAGGTTAAAAATGACAAGTCCTTCTTCTTTGCACTTCTTTCATCTTCTTTCTTCAGGTCTTCCTTTGGTGTTGTTCTTCTTCTCCATCTTCTTCTTCATCTTCTTCTTCATCTTCTTCTTCCTCTGTTCTTCTCATCCCGCATCTTGCACCGGCTTCTGCTCTGCGCCGTCCGCACGATCCACCCAGTGACCCCCCCCTCCTCTGACGCACGTATTTCCCATGGCTTTCCCCGTGTTGTTACATAAACGGGTGACCCCGCCCCCTCTGACATCACGGAAAAGCCATAGGGAAGTCCCCGTGCGTAAGCCAGAGCAAGATGCTGGATGAGAAGAGCAGAGGAAGAAGAAGATGAAGAAGAAGATGGAGAAGAAGAACAACACCGAAGGAAGACCAGAAGAAAGAAGATGAAAGAAGAAGTGCAAAGAAGAAGGACTTGTCAAAAACTGTCTTGTCATTTTTAACCTTTTTGTCACTTTTTTTGTGAAATGGTAGGGGCCCATTACAAATTCACACGGGGGGCCGGGATATGGGGGTCCAACAAGGGGGCTTCCTGATTCTGATAAGCCCCCCATCCGCAGACCCCTACAACCGCCGGGCAAGGGTTGTGGGGATGCCGCCCTTCTCCCCATCAACACGGGGACAAGGTTCTTTGAGGGGCTACCTAAAAGCACCCTCCCACTGTTGAGGGCATGTGGCCTGGTATGGTTCAGGAGGGGGGGCGCTCTCCCCCCCTCTTTTCCTGTGGCCTGCCATGTCTCGTGCTCGGATAAGGGTCTGGTATGGATTATTAGGGGGACCCCACGCCATTTTTTTTAAAAAAATTGGTGCGGGGTTCCCCTTAAAATCCATACCAGACCTGAAGGGCCTGGCATGGAATTTAGGGGGACCCCCACACATTTTAATTTTTTTTAATTTTGATTCGGGTTCCCCTGTGGGGAAATCCCCATGCCGTTTTTATCAATGAACTTTTATGTGTATTGCAGACAGACAATTCATTATAGCCGCAAGTAGTTTCAAATGACTTTTTTTCCTTTAAAAATGTAATTTTGCTGTCAGACTGTTCTAAACACGGAACATGCGCCCCTTTGCAGGCATACTATAGACACCCCCAGGTATGAAATTTAAAGGAATATTACACTTTTGTTGTTTCACTTTAAGCATTATTAAAATCACTGCTCCCTAAAACCGGACGTTTTTAAGGGTCGGTTCACACTATTGGGATGCGAGAACCCTGCGAATCACCTACAGATTTCCGCATTGCACCCGGGATGCATGGCAGTTCACGCTGCCTTATGCGAACTGCTGGGGAGTGACTTTTTTCCTGTGGCCTGCCATGTCTTGTGCTCGGATAAGGGTCTGGTATGGATTTTTGGGGGGACCCAAACACCATTTTTTTTTTTTTTTTTGTGCGGGGTTCCCCTGTGGGGAAATCCCCATGCTGTTTTTATCAATGAACTTTTATGTGTATTGCAGACAGACAATTCATTATAGCTGCGAGTAGTTTCAAATGACTTTTTTCATTTAGAAATATCATTTTGCTGTCAGACTGTTCTAAACACGGAACATGCGCCCCTTTACAAGCATACTATAGACACCCCCCAGGTACGAAATTTAAAGGAATATTACACTTTTGTTGTTTCACTTTAAGCATTATTAAAATCACTGCTCCTGAAAACCGGCCGTTTTTAAGGGCCGGTTGACACTATTGCGATGCGAGAACCTTGCGAATCAACTGCAGATTTCCGCATTGCACCTGGGATGCACGGCAGTTCACACTGCCATATGCGAACTGCTGGGGGGTGCCATTATATGTTAACGACACCCCCATTTCAGCTTGCATATCGCACTGCGAACTGACAGTTCAGACATGAATCGGATTGCATATGTGTGAACACACATGCGATCCGATTCTGGTCCAAACAGAAAAAAGGGTCCTGTGCGTGGTTGCAATGAATGCGGTGCAATAGCCATACTATCTGTATGGCTGACATGGAATCCGCACAGACATCGCATGTAATGTGAACAGCAGTGCGCTGCGCATTACATGCGATGTCTGCCATCGCAATAGTGTGAACCGGTCCTAAAACTTTTTTTTTGCATTGATACATGTCACCTGGGGCAGGACCCAGGTCCCCAAACACTTTTTATGACAATACCATGCATATAAGCCTTTAAAATTAGCACTTTTGATTTCTCCCATAGACTTTTAAAGGATGTTCCGCGGCAGGGGCGGACTGACCATTTGGCCACTCGGGCACTGCCCGAGGGCCCCTGGCCACTAGGGGACCCCATCAGGGTTGCAAGCCTCAGTAAAACCAGGGACGGTATGTAAAAATCTGTGTTTTTTTTACATCTGTCTCTGAAATGTCCCATCCTTTTGGTCTAAAAATCCTGAGATTATAGCTGCCCCACCCCTCCAGTACCTTCTCAGCCAATAGAAACATGTCCGTGTATACTGTGTGTACATGTCTGTGTATACTGTGTGATGGTATACCGTGTGGCCCCATAATCTGATTGCCTGGGGGCCCCATAATCTCCTATTGCCTGGGGGCCCCATGAGTTGTCAGTCTGCCCCTGTTCCGCGGCTTTTGAATTTGCCACGAACACCCAAAATTGTATGCTGTTCGGCGAGCTGGTGGACAGCCAATGTTCGAGTCGAACATAAGTTTGACTCGAACATAAAGCTCACCCCTGGTTACAAACTATTCCTGTTACTACATTTGGACTCTGTGTGCTTTCTGCATCATGCTGCACTTACCTACATACACACCTTCCCTATCCCTGCCTCCCACCACCTTTTACCTATCACTAACCTGGCTGCTTTAGTTGTTATTTCAAAGGAATTACCAGTAGAGGTAACTTTGGCCTTTATTTCTGTGATGTTATAACGCTTTATGAACCCAGATTCAATTGGCAGAGCCCTTAAAATGGTTAAGCATCTCAAACTGATTCTGGTCTTTTAAGAAGAGATGCAAATTATCAGAAGTGGAAGGAAAGGTTCTCCTTCATCCTGAATATGTGCCCTGCACCATGTATCCCTCTATGCGTCTCCTTTTAGGACCCTCAGAGGGTCCTAAAAGGAGAAGGTGCAGCATAAAAGCAGCGGGTGCAGCATATTACCTATATACTTGCAAAGGTAAGAATTTATTTATAAAATTATTTAATAAGCTGGCACCAGAAGTTCAGGTAATATTTTGACAAAAGATAGATGAACCAGTGAAAACTGTCTTGCATGCCTGTAAGTGCAGCAAGGAAATAACTCAGAGAGAGGGACGGAGTGCCACTAGGTGGCAGTAAAGTATCCTAAACAAAATAAAAAAACATGCATTCTTGTTACTAGAATATTGTGCATATGAAAGCTTATAAAAAATGTTATACTTTTCAAGAGAGTTCAAACCTGGATTGTATTCATTTACATATACATGACTACCTTATCAGAAACAGATCAGCTTTTTGACATCCTTTTACTACTGGTGTCTTCATATGTTGTAAAATATGTGAATTTGTGATTTTTTTGGGGGGGCGTGAAAATATGGCTTTATGTATTAATTTGAAAATAATTATTTTAAGCTTGCTACCCCATTTCTCCAATGAATGTTAAAAAAACTGCGACCCCAGCATAGAGTGGAAGAATATTTATCCAGCAATTTATGGTCTTTTTAAAAAAAATCTAAAGCACAACAAAATTCACCTTACACTATTTAAGTTAAAACGTAACTCCACTTTCGTTGAGAAAAAAAACATTTCCCCCAGGTGATCTATGTACATTGCAAGAATTATAACAACCTTTATTGCAGATTCCTTTTTTTATTCTGAAGAAATCCATTTGTGTTTGTCTGTGCCTCTGTACTGAGTGGGTGGGAGTGGTTTCATAATTATCAGTTAGCTGGGGGAAAAAAAATGCTTTTTTACAAAAAAAATTGGGGATATTATAGCAAAAAGTACAAAATATTATTTTTTTTCAAAATTGTTGCTCTTTTGTTTATAGCGCAAAAAATAAAAACCACAGAGACAATCAAATACCACCAAAAGAAAGCTCTATTTGTGGGAAAAAAATGACGTCAATTTTGTTTGGGTGCAACATCGTACAACCACACAATTGTCATTTAAAGCTACTCAGTGCCGAATCACAAAAAATGGCCCGGTCATTCTGAAGCCAAATCTTCTGGGGCTGAAGTGTTTAAAATTGGTACATTATTATTATTATTATTATTATTATTATTAATACAGGATTTATATAGCGCCAACATTTTACACAGCTCTTTACAATGTAAAGGGGGACAGTACAATTACAATACAGTTCAATACAGATAGGAGGGCCCTGCTCATGGAGCTTACAATCTAAAGGGAGGACCAAATGGTTTTAAAGCTTAGGTATTCAAGTACTGTCCCCTAATGAATACTTAAATATTATCAGGACAATTGTCTTCTGTAAATGCTCTGCAAGGTCTATTATATCCATATTACTGGAATGATCCATAACTTAACTAGGGTAAAAATGTACAATAACGTAATTATATTTTTGGAGGACAAGCTATGCCACCCTAGGTTGTTACTCTAATTTGGACTACAAAGACCTCCTATACCAAAAAATCTGTGCAAATATCTCAAAGAAATGTGTGTAGAAAGTCTCTGCGATCACTATACCCAATTATTTAGACTTGTATTGATTATCTGTGGGACAATGTAGCCTAGCTGCTCTGTATATTTAGTACTGGCCAGGAAGAGAAGTGCAGGGTTATTCTGTATATTTAATAGCCATGCTTACTGTAGTTCTGCCCACAGACCTTTAGAATGACATCACATTGCTCTATCTGCAGGAACGTAGGCAATGATATAATTGCTGCAGTTACCAATAAAAAAAGAGGTAAATGACATTCTTTTAAGACATTTAACATACAAACTTGCATTAAAAAACGTCTGTTTATCACTCTATAAGAAAAAAACTAGAGGCTTTAGATGGAGTTTACTATAAACATACAAGACATGCAAGTTAACTGCTCATAAGAAAATAAACCTGAAAACACAATTGGTTCCTTATTCATTTTTATTGAAACGGGAACACTAGTGCCCATAGAGGAAGTGTATTTCTAGGCACCTAATCAAAATACAGTATTACAGTTTTTATACAGTAAAATTCATTACATGACCACATTACACCCCAAGTTCACCTTTTTCACATTTATTGCTTGTAACATTTCTGTTTTCTTTTTTATTAATCTTATACTTTGACCGACAAGCCCTGCACAATTTCCATACACTACTATTATATGCTATACATAACCTCTGCAAAAAGCAGAACCCAATTGCTGGAATTTCTGTAGCCTGCAATCACACCAAAATGATCTCACATCTCTCCTAATTCAGCGCCTCTTTTTTTTCTATTGAAGAGACATGTATGGCCAAAGGGAGTTACTGGAGGAGGAGAGAGAGCACAACCCACCCCTGCACTTGACCCTCACCCCCAGAGTATTGGCTCCCTAATCATCTCACTCTGTGATTGGAGTAGTAAAACTAATGGCTCTAGTTCAGTCACCAGGTCAAGACAGTTGAGTTTGGATCTCAATACTGTTCATCGAACCACCTTGAACCAAACCCAGATATATTTGGCTCATTCCTAATTGCATGATATGAGCATTAGGAAAATGTATCCACTGTACAACACTGCTAAGGAGGAAGCACAGACTGTAAAGGCAAAGAACAACTTTGGCTACTCCATGCTGGTGTTACATTAAAAAAGTAAACATAAGCCAGGGTTGTAACGGATTCTTGTTGATACAATTTTTTACAGTTCAGGATGTAAGGTTTAACAGTTTGCATCCTGTTCTGTGAGACTTACATGCAGTTTTACCTATAGCAGCCACCTTTTTCTTAACCACTTGCCGCCCGCCCTATAGGCAATTGACGGCTGCAAAGTGGTTGCATAATCCTGACCGGACGTCATATGACGTGATCAGGATTATGAGCCGCTGCGCGCCCCCGGGGGCGCGCATCGCGGCGATCGTTGTTGCGGGGTGTCAGTCTGACACCTGGCAACTACGAACTCGGTAAAGAGTCTCCGACGGAGACTCTTTACCATGTGATCAGCCGTGTCCAATCACGGCTGATCACAGTGTAAATGGGAAGAGCCGGTGATCGGCTTTCCCTCACTCGCGTCTGTCAGACGCGAGTAGAGGAGAGCCGATCGGCTGCTCCTCTGACAGGGGGGGTCTGTGCTGATCGATTATCAGCACAGCCCCCCCGAGGATGCCCACACTGGACCACCAGGGACGCCACCAGACCACCAGGGAAAAGGTAATCCTCCCTAGACCACCAGGGATGCCAGTCAGCACAATGGATGCCAATCAGTGCCCATAATGGATGCCAATCAGTGCCCACAATGGGCATCACTGATTGGCATGCATTATTGTTTGGCACTGATTGGCATCCATTACTATAGTATAACACCAATGCCGCCTATGAGTGCCCACCTGTGCCGCCTATCAGTGCCTACCTGTGCCGCCTATCAGTGCCCACCTGTGCCGCCTATCCATGCCCACCCATGCCCATCTGTGCCGCCTATCCATGCCCATCTGTGCCGCCCATCCATGCCAATCCGTGCCAGCTATCAGTGCCAATTTGTGCCACCTATCAGTGTCCGTCCGTGTCGCCCATCCGTGTCGCCCATCCGTGTCGCCCATCCGTGTCGCCCATCAGTGCCGCCTATCAGTGCCGCCTATCAGTGCCACATATCAGTGTCCATCAATGCCACCTCATCAGTGCCACTTCATTGGTGCCCATCAGTGCCACCTTATCAGTGTAGCCCCATCAGTGCCCATCAGTCAAGGAGAAAACGTACTTATTTACAAAGTTTTGAAACTGAAACAAAAAAAACATTTTTTTTTTTCCAAATTTTCGGTATTTTGTTATTTGTAGCGCAAAAAATAAAAACCGTAGAGGTGATCAAATACCACCAAAAGAAAGCTCTATTTGTGGGAAAAAAATGATAAAAATTTCATTTGGGTACAGTGTAGCATGACCGCGCAATTGTCATTCAAAGTGCGACAGCGCTGAAAGCTCAAAATTGGTCTGGGCAGGAAGGTGTTTAAGTGCCCTGTATTGAAGTGGTTAAAGTTACTATGCATACTGGTACTTGAATACCCCCAGGATTCAAGTTGTAGCGCTAATAGCATATCCATTATCCAGGCATGAGTCAGGGCAAGCAGAAATCGGTAGCATACCCACATGAGCAGGGCAAGACATTGTGCTGCCTAGGACCAGGAATAAAATGCCCCCCCCCCCAAAAAAAATGTCACGCCCATCAAAAGGCCCCCACATCCATTATTTTATATCATGACAATTAAAACTAAAATTAAATTTATCAGGAAGTCAGGTTTACATGCAACAGTGGTGGTGGGGTTCAGTCAGAGGCAGGGGTGGTGGGGTGGTGGTGGTGGGGTTAAGACAGAGGCCTTCCTGGTGGTGAAGGGATGGTTCAGTCAGGGGCAATGGTGATGGGGGGTTTGGTCACAGGCAGTGGTGGTGGAGGGATTTAGACACATGCAGGGGTGGCAGAGGGTTAGACATAGGCAGAGGTGGGGGAGGGTTAGACACAGGCAGGGGTGGGGGGTTAGACACAGGCAGGGGTGGCGGAGGGCTTAGACACAGGCAGGGGAGACGGAGGGATAGACACAGGCAGGGGTGGGGGGTTAGACACAGACAGGAGTGGGGGGGTTATACACAGATGGGGCGGGGGGGGTTTAGACACAGGCAGGGGTGGTGGGTGGGTTTAGACACAGGAAAGATTGGCAGGCAGTTTAGACACAGGCAGGGGTGGTGGGGGTTTAGAAACAGGCAGGGGTGGTGGGGGGTTTAGACAGAGGCAGGGGTGGTGGGGGGGTTTAGACAGAGGCAGGGGTGGTGGGGGGGTTTAGATACAGGCAGGGGTGGTGGGGGAGATTAGACACAGGCAGGGGTGGTGGGGGGGATTAGACACAGGCAGGGGTGGTGGGGGAGATTAGACACAGGCAGGGGTGGTGGGGGGGATTAGACACAGGCGGGGTGGTGGGTTTAATTACAGGCAGGGGTGGTGGAAGTGTTTAGACACAGGCAAGGTGGTGGGGGGGTTTAGACACAGGCAATGATGGCGGGGGCTTAGACACAGGCAGGGGTGGCAGGAGGGGTTTTGGACACAGGCAGGGGTGGTGGGGGTGTTTAGACACAGGCAGGGGTGGTGGAGATGAGATCAACACACTGAAACTTACTTTCTCTCAGTGTCAGCCGGGCCTCCGGCGATCCCTCTTTCATCATGGGGTCTCTGTGCACAGGAGAAAGCTCCTCTTCAAGCTGTTGGCCATCAGCTGACTTTCTCTTGTCTTCCGGACATGTCAGCAGCAATAGGGGGGAGCAGCGGAGAGGATTGGCAGTGATCCGCTGTGCGGGTATAGCAGACCGTGCTCTGCCCTTATCTCTAACAGCAGTGGCGCAGCCTGGGCCACCCTCAAAGTGGGCTAAGGATTAGATCGATCAGGTAGGAGTTCTGCCACTGTCTTCTTTGGCGTCAATGTTCTGTCCCCCAGAATCTGCCGCCTGGGACCCATGGTCCCACTGGGTCCCATTGTAGGGCTGGCCCTGCACATGAGTCAGCTTAGAGAAATCAGCAATGGGTAGTTATATGTTATCTAGGCAAGAGTCATAGCAGATGGCAATCAGTAGTGTATCCATTATGTAGGCAAAGATCTGGATAGGGCAATCAGTAATAAATAATGTAAAAAGACTTTGCTCTTAGTGCAAGAAAACATAATACACATGGGCCATTAACACTCCAACATCTGAACACTGAACACAAATAAACTAAAAAAAATGGTGAGCTATCCCTTTAAAAGTGAAAAATCATATATGTGAATAAGTGAAACATATACAATGTGAATATAATACAGTACATCAGAGTGACATAAATGCATAGATAAAGTCCATAAGATCAAAGTGAGGAATCTGATATAAACGTGTTGTCCTGAAAGATCCAGGTGATGTTACCAGCCAGATGCTCTTCTGCACATCACCAAGTGCACATACTTCTTACCGGACAATCAGACCTCTGTACCATAGGAGGTCTATAGCACAGCATTAACATCCAGGCCACTTTCTCGAGCAATAACGTTATAGAATTTCTCAAAACTTGCCAAAAACCATCATAAGCGCCACAGGAACAAAAGGATAAACAAAGGCAAGGATAGTGCAATATCGCAAGATTAAAATGATTAAATATACAGACAGGGACACACAAAAGAAATGAGAAACAACCAATGAAAGCACTGGCACACACTCAGTAATGTATCCATTATTCATGCAAGGGTTAGGGTAGGAGGAAATCAGTAATCCATATCCAGACAAGTGGTCACGTCAGGTGGTAACCATTAGGAATCCAAGGCAGAAGTACAGGAATCAGGAAGCAGAATTTTATCACAAGCTTTGAACCCTGGGCTTGTAACGCTCAAATAGAGTGCCACCGATCTACAGCAAATCAGGATGGAGGAGGCAGAATGGTGCAGAATGGTACAGAATGAGGGGGTGGGAGGGGTCGAAGGCCCAACAATCAGAGGCGGCAAAGGATAGAACAGATGATGGTGTCAAAAAGCCTCGGCAACCAGTGATGAACTCCAAAATGTTATTGGAACCATGATGTCCATACAATGTACAACACAGTGGATGCATCCCCTCTTTGGTTGAGACACACCGACTGTGCCAAACTGGGCCATGGATTCTCTGGCTTTAGACATCATGATTTCAATAACATTTTGGGGTCCATTGTTGTTCGCTGTGGCTTTATAAAACATCATCTGTGCCAGAGATGTAACTAGGGCCTTCAAGGTCCTGGTGCAAAAACCATGAAGGGCCCCACTGACCCCCCCTTCCATCCGAGCCCCGGGCTTTAAGTTCTGGAAAGGGCATCCATGGACATCCACCCTGAACCCTACCCTGGGGCCCACATCCAGCACACTCTGTGGCTGCTGTATCCCTCAGACACAGCTGATCACAGATCACAGTAAAGGGCCAATCACAGCAGCCCTCTATCATGGGATCAGCTGACCACCCGTAAACAGACTTGCTGATTATCGGCAGTCCTTTCCTCCCACGCTGTGTCTGTGTGATGAAAGCAGAGCTGTTAACCAGCAAGATGGTCAGTACATTGCTTACACTGATTATCAGTGCAGCCCCATCAGCCCCATCAGTGCACTCTATCAGTACCCATCAGTGCCACCTAGCAGTGCTCATCAGTGCCACCTATCAGTGCTGCCTATCAGTGCCATTTATCAGTGATCATCAAGCCCACCAATCAGGGCTTATCAAGGCTACCTATCAGTGCTCATAAATGTCGCCTATCAGTGCCACATATCAGTGTTTATCAGTGCTGCCTATCAGTGCTCATCAATGCCATGATCAGTGCCTATCTGTGTCACCTATGAGTGCTCATCAATGCCTATTAGTGCCACCTATCAGTACCATCTATCAGTGCCCATTTGTGCCACCTATTAGTTCCACCTATCATTGCTCATCAAGTCACCTATACATGCTCATCAGTGCTGCTTATCAATGCCACTTATCAGTGCTCATAAATTCCGCCTATCAGTGCCCATCAGTGCAGCCCATCAGTGCTGCCTATCAGTGCCTTCTCAGCAGGACTCTTAACTGAGAGTGTCTCTCATACAGCCCAGAGCCTGCACTGAGGGTTTTCCCTCCCTCCTCCCTCACACAGATGAGAGAGGAGAGAGCCAATCTACTCATTCTCCTCCTGCCACTCTCCTCCTGTGTGTGCACTGTGGGAAATGTGAAGCCCAGCAGCTGAATGATCAAATTCCCCTGCTTAGCATCACAGTTCCCGAGATGCACACAGGAGGAGAAGGGCGGGAGAAGAAATAGCAGATTGGCTCTCTCCTCTCTTGTCTGTGTAAGGGAAGAAGAACTGTCAATGCAGACTCTGGGCTGTATGAGAGAGAGACGTTCTCAGCTCAGAGCCCTATGGCCAGCAACCCCGCTTGGGCCCCCCACAAATGTGACCTCTGCGACACTGGTAGTTTGACCACTGATCTGTGCTATCATTTGTTCCCTCTCCTGGGGCAGATATCCTTGGATATAAGTGATATATTGTGAGGTGGTTTGGGTATACACTGTTCTAGGACTTTCAAATGATGTAACAACTTGCTCTTAAGAAAAGGCAGCTCCTTGCACAGATAGTCAGTAACAGATGAATGATATGTCTTGCATGCCGCAGCATTATAAAGGACCTATCAACATCAAATAAAAAAAATCAAATAACTACATGAGAAATATTAACATCAAAATACCACCCCTAAAACAAAAGCAGTATACTTAGAATAAGGGTCCTGTCAACAAAAAATTAAAAGCAATACATCACCATACAAAAGAAAACCCAAAAATGTAAAAAATTAAGACAATAAATAAAAAAGCAGAAAAGTGATTGATAGCCCAAAAAGCTAGCAATTATAAAGTACAGTTTCCTAAATAACTGTTATCTCTCCTTATGCAGTTTGTCAGCTTTCCCTATCTTTCCCCTACAGCCAGTGGCATATCATCCATGTGTGCAGGGTGTTCTCTGCACGTGGGCCCCCTGAGAGGGGGGCCCACTGTGATCCACACTGCACATAGAGGATTTTTCCTTGATTGTGACTATGATCGGTGCGGCAGAGGTCAGTTGCAAGCTCCCTGTATGGCTTTTCAGACAGCCGCTTCTCCTTGTCTCCCTCCCACAGCTGTCAGCTAAAATGCCATGCAGGGAGATCAGTGCTCGCAACTGTCCCTCTGCCACACCGCTCATCCCCCCCATTGTCCGCCATGCCCTTCTCAACCTGCCCTGTGTTCTCCAGACCCCTGTCCTCCTTTTCCAACCGCTGTGTCCTCCTCCTGCTCCAGCCCCATGTTCTCTGGCCCCCTGTCCTCCTCCTCCACCCCCCCATTCCCTACTGTAGTTAATTCTATTGACTTCTCCCTAAGTTTGGTCTTGTTGTACTTTCATCTTCTACCACCAGGTGGCTGGGCACTTGGAACTATTAGATTGAGAATGAGAACTCAAGATCAGGCTATGGGTATATGGGTATCTCAGCAAATGAGCAGGGATTTTGTTGAATCCCTTGGACTGAGCCTATATATTTAGGTGAGGTCAGGTGATCCAGGTTCTTTTGTGCCAAACCTCGTCGTAGAGTTTGTGCTGTGCAGGGGCTTGGTGTTGGGCTTTTAGCTTTGACACAAGTCCAGTCCATGAAAAGGGCGAGCAGGAGTTCATGGAGCAAGAATCAGTTGCTCCAGCATGACCAATTCTCGCACATGCCTTTGTTTCGTGAGATCCGGGACAATAATCCTGATGATTTCAGGAATTATCTCCGGATGACGGACTCTGTTTTTAACCGTCTGCTGGCTTTGCTGTCCCCTTATATCAGCAGGCAGGATACCTGCATGCGGCAAGCCATCACTCCGGAGCAGAGGCTAGTTGCCACATTGCGGTACTTGGAGACAGGGAGAAGTCTTCAGGACCTGAAGTTCTCGACAGGCATCTCCCCCAGGCTCTGGGGATCATTATTCCAGAGACCTGTTCTGCCATCATACAGGTCCTGCAGAAGGACTATATTAAGGTAAGATTTCTTGTTTAACATCACATTCTATGTATTGAAGGTTTGCTAATGTATTGTATTTCTTTCATTATTCCCTAATGACCATGATTGTAATATGCTGTAATTGATATGCTTTGCCCCTTTGTCCTCATGCATGCTGGAAGCTTTTAAAGTTCCTTTTTTGTACTTCATGCATATTTGCCTTCAATAACCTCCCCAGCATGCTCTTCTGGGCCCATAAACCTCTAGCCTAGTCACTTAGCAATGCATTTTGTCAGCTCCATAGTATTGTTTTCCCCTAAACACCCCCTAAAATGTGTACATATGTTATGTGTGTGCTTAAATTCATGCAGAGTGCCAGAGGTTTTTTTTTTGGTGGGCCAAACTCATTAGGAACCCCCCTCCCCCAACTGCTAGGTCAGCTGATAATCAATCCTCTATCTGCTGACTTTGCCAAACCCAATACACACTATACCTACCTCATTTGTGGTCACATTTATGGATGAATTCACCAAAGCATGTAGTGCAATGGCCTGCCTCAATACTTTCAAATGCTACTGTTTTAAGTTTTTTTCTCCTATTATTATCTTGATAGGTAATAGCAGAATGTAAATATGTGTTTCCATTTGTTTTGTTTTTTGTATTAAAAAACACTTCTTACTTGTCCCGAGGGCTGCCAATAATGTAAGTAAGGAAGGTCTGGCCAAAGTATCATACATTATTTATTCATTCAGCTCTCAATGAAGTGGAGAGGGTTACCTGTCCAAAACACCCCCCCCCCTAATTTTTTGCAATGGGCCATGGGATGGGGGGTGAGGAATCTGATAAGGGGACCTTATACTTTTGGGTTTAAATACTCATTTCCAAAAATGTTATACTGATCTTGGCCAAAAATGTTTGTGTCTAATCTGCTTGCAATGTTTATGTGCAAAATGACAAATTTTTTATTCTTGTTTGAATCCACAGTTTCCTTCCACGCCACGGGGATGGCAGACTGTGGCCTCCCACTTTGCCACCCGTTGGAACTTTCCCAATTGTGGAGGTGCAATTTATGGGAAACACGTCCGCATCATCCCACCCCCCCAACTTGGGGTCCTACTATTATAATTACACGGGGTATAATAGTATTGTGATGTTGGCGGTCGTGTCAGCTACATATGACTTCCTGTATGTGGACGTGGGGAAAAATGGCCGGATGGTGGAGTGATCGCACAGACAGAGTTCTACTGGCATCTCCAGAGTGGTGGTCTGGGCTTGCCACCTCCAGAGGTGAATGTGGAAGGACTCCCTTTCGTCTTTGTCATGGATGAGGCATTTGCACTGGCAAACCATCTGATGCGGCCTTTCCTGATAAGGACCCTCATCCCGGACCAGAGGGTCTTTAATTTCCAGCTGGCCAGAGCCAGAGCCAGAAGTGTAGTGGAGAACACTTTCGGGATAATGGCCAGCTGGTTCCGCCTATTTTTGACTCTAATCCACATGGCGGAATTTAAACTCAATCATTCTGCACAATTTTTTGAAGAAAGAATCACTGAACTATGTGGCCTCAGTTGGGCCTGACACAGACTTACTTGAACATGCCAACCTGACGGCCCTTGAAGCTGGCCATCCTGGCTTGCCCCCCCAAAGTGCCCGCGAAGTCAGAACAAGATATATGGAGTACTTTGTGGGTAGGGGGGCCATTGATATGCCAGACAATGTCTGAGAGGCATTTTTTTAATAATTTTTTTTTCAAACTGCAATAATATTTGTGTTCATTTACTGCTTGGGTTTGTTTTAGGTGTCTCCTAGCTTCTTTTTGGTTATTTTTTGGGCCTTTTTCTTCAACAGTCCAAAACTAATTTCTGTGCGAGATGAGGCAACAGTCTCTTCTTCATATAATATTATTATTATTATGTTGTGGGTCTGCTACACACACACCTTGTTTTTGTTGTTAATGTATGTAGTGCATTACTGACAAAAATATTGCTAAATTTCAGCACCCTGACAGAAATGTGTGGAGTCATGAAAATGGCGTGATTGGGGAAAATTAAAAAGCACTATGGGTGTTATTTACTAAAGGCAAATCCACTATGCACTACAAGTGCACTGCTAAAGTGCACCTGAAACTGCAATTGGAGTGCAAAGTTGATTTGCCTTTAGTAAATAACACCCATTGTCACAGAAAACAACAACTTTACTACAAATACTGCTTTTGCACATTGAAAAAGGAAGTCACACATTGTTGATAACTAAACTTTTTACTCAAAGCACATTCACGTGTGCGTTTATAAAAGGGTTTTACAACAAACCAACATATTTTGTGTATATAACATTATTTTTGGTAACATTAATATAACTTGCCGTTTTTGTGTAAACAGGCATGTATCAAAGCATAACATACAGAACTCAGGAACTTACAAAGTTCAACTTTGAAAAGTGAAGACAATATCAGACATGAGTATGTACATACTGTGTTGATATTGCCTTCATCACATGGGGTGTCACCCCTGTAAAAGACAAATTTGGAAGATGCACACAAATTGTGAATCGAACAGGGCATTTTCCTCCTGTCCCAATGCCTAATGTCAACATGTGCTATCTCCCATCATGGGGATCAATGTACGTGTTTTGGGGATGCAACCTCTTCATCTCAGCCACTTTAGTAGCACAGAAGGGGTTGCACCCACAAAACGTGTACATTGATCTCCCATGATGGGAGGTAGCACATGTTGACACACTGTGTGCATCTTTCAAATTTGGCTTTTCTAAAAATATAAAACTGTTTTTTAAAAATAAAAGTGGATGCTAGCTATTTTTGGGTGTTTCAGATTCTCCCTAAAACATCAATTTTTTGTTGAACATCATTGATGTTTTTCTTGATATTATCTAAATCGCGATTGCACCCCATTATCTCCCCGATGATGATCTGGGCACTTTCACTGGTAAAATGCAATTCTTCTTCCACAACATCCACATCACCTAAAAATAAACCAAAAAAACACTGTATATTATAAATATGCAGGCATAAATTAATTAGCTTACCTGAAGCTGTGGTCTCAGACACTCACCTATTGTGGTGCCAATTTCGCCAATTTCTACAACCTCTCCTTCCTCCTCCTCCTCTGCTTCTGGTGTTGGTATTTCCCCTTCTTTGGGAGGTGTGGGGTCCCTGGTGTCCTCAGATGTCCTGAGTCTTCTCTCCCCTATGAGAATGTAAAAAAGGAATACTTAGCACATTGATATTTGAGGGCAGAAATAGGAATATGAAACATTGCTTGCAAGTGTCGTACAATTGTGTTTTTTGGCAGAGTTCAAAGCTGAAAACATTATTTATGACACTTTCTAAAGCTGGAATACTTACCTGTTTTGCGAAAGTTTGACAGATGGAGACACCCCTTGTCAGGGTTGTTACCTGGATGGTCGCGGTGCTGCCCGTGTTGGTGTGCGCCGATGTCCTGCGGTGCGTGCTGGGGTGCGTGTTCCTGTGCGCGCGGTGTTGCGCGCTCCTGTGGGCACTGGTGCGCGTCGGTGTGTGCCCTCGCGTGCCCCCGGTGCGCGCTGTTGTGGGCACTTCGGGTGCCGCTGGTGTGTCTGCCAGCGTCCGGGTGCGCGCGCACGTGCGCGGTGCTTGGCGCCAATCGGCCTATTTAGGCCTGCTGCTGTGATCATTCAGGTGCTGCCTGATCAACAGCTTTTCGGTTCCTGTCCCGTTGTCCGTATCCTGTGTTCCTGTTTGCAGATCTCCTGACGACCCGGCTCTCCTTAGACACCTCTGACCTCTGCCTGCACCTGACCTCGGCCTGTTTGACCTCTCTTTTGCCTGCTCCTTCTGTGCCTCTGCTGCCCGCCTGTTGCCATACCCTGCCTGCACCCGGACCTGCCTGCTCTGCTCCTGCTCCGTACCCAGTTTGCCTGTGTCCTACCTACGCACCTCCTGCTGGAAGTTTCCTGCAAGTTCCTGTTCCTGGAGCCATACCACAGGCTCTCTTACCACTCCGCACTCTCAGCCACCTGTCTGCTCTATCAGGGGTTGTAAGTCGGACACGTACGGGAGACCACCCTCTGCCCAAGCGGACTCACCGGTTCAGTAAGTGCTAGTCTGGCAGTATCAGGCAGCCATGACTGAGTCTGGGCAGGGGGCCTCCCCCATGGATGAGTTATGCAGACATTTGGCCGGTCTGACCCAAGCCGTGAAGAGTCTCCAGGATGGCTACTCAAGGTTGGAGGAGCAAGTCCAAGCCTTGTCCTCCTCATCTAACCCTCAAGGAACCTCTCCCACCGGTCTTTCATCTGCACCCTCCGTAGTGATGCTTCCTCCAGAGCCAAGGGTACCTACGCCCGAGAGGTTTTCTGGCGATCGCACCAAATATTGTGCGTTTCGCAACTCTTGCGAACTGTACTTCGCACTGCAGCCCCGGACATTCTCTCTAGAGGCAACCAAGGTGGGCTTTGTAATATCCCTATTGTCCGGCGAGCCTCAGACCTGGGCCCACCGTTTGCTGGAGCAGAAATCTGGAACCCTGGATAGCCTTGATAACTTCTTCTTGGCCATGTCTCAGCTATATGAGGACCCCCAGTTGACTGCGACTGCAGAAGCCGCACTGCACTCTCTCCAACAAGGTTGCAGATCGGCCGAGGACTATGCAGTGGAATTCCGCCGTTGGAGCTCCGACATGGATTGGAATGACGCCGCCTTGCGCCACCAATTTCGGATGGGACTTTGTGACCCCCTTAAGGATGAGTTGGCATGGGTAGGAATACCACAAACCCTGGATGAGTTAGTCAACCTCTCCATTCAGATTGATCGCCGTTTAAGGGAACGCCGGTCGGAGAGGTCCTCCAGCCACTTCCGTCCCACCTGGATGCTCCCCAAGGTTCCCAGTTCTGCTGGTCAGTTCTCTTCTACCTCTTCTACTCCCGCTCTGGAAGCTCCTGAACCAATGCAGCTCGGGTTACTTCGGCCCTCGTTGACCCCTGAAGAAAAGCAGCGCAGACGTGCCCATAACTTATGTCTCTACTGTGGGGAACCTGGGCACTATGTCAGGGCTTGCCCCAACAAGACACGTAAGTGTGTTTCCTCTTCCTTCATGTGTGCCTCTGTTCTACGAAAACCCAGTTCTCACCTTGCCCTTCTCCTCACTTTGCAGCTTCCAGGAGGGAGTTTCCCAGTGTCAGCCATCATTGATTCCGGAGCATGCAGCTGCTTTATCAATCTGACTTTCGCTGCCAACCATCACATCTCGCTCATACCTAAGGCTCAGGGGCTTGCTGTACATCTAGCCGATGGCTCCGCTCTTAGTTCCGGTCCTGTCACGCAAGAGACTGTCCCTTTGCTGGCTACTATGGGCACCTGTCACCAGGAGCACCTACGTCTGGATGCCATCTCCTCCCCCTTGTTTCCCATTATCCTGGGGATACCCTGGTTGCAGGCCCACAATCCAAGCATTAACTGGGCCACAGTAGAAGTCAAGTTTCTTTCCGAGTACTGTCAACAACACTGCTTGGCCCAACCAACTTACAATTCCTCTCAACTTCTCTGTTTGGATGTCGATCCGAAATTGCATCAGTCCGTTCCTGAACCCTATAAGGACTTTCTGGATGTATTCAGTAAGAAAGGGGCAGACACTCTTCCCCCCCACAGGCCTTATGACTGCCCTATTGAACTGTTACCAGGTACTGAAGTCCCTTTTGGGAGAATTTTTCCATTAACGGAGCAGGAGTTAGGCACGCTGAAGGAGTATATTGATGAAAACCTGAAAAAAGAGTTTATCCGTTCTTCTACTTCCCCTGCCGGTGCTGGCATTTTTTTTGTCGAAAAAAAGGACCATTCCCTACGCCCCTGCATTGATTATCGGGAATTGAACAAGATAACTGTCAAAAACCGTTACCCTTTACCCCTAGTACCCGAGTTATTCCAAAGGCTGGGGTCTGCAGTCATCTTTTCGAAATTGGATCTTCGCAGAGCTTACAATTTAATCCGTATCCGAGAAGGAGATGAATGGAAGACAGCATTACGTACTCGTTTTGGGCACTTCGAGTACCTTGTCATGCCCTTCGGGTTGTGTAATGCACCCGCGACCTTTCAACATTTTGTCAATGACATCTTTCGCGACTACCTGGATCTATATGTAATTGCATACCTGGACGATATCCTAATCTTTTCCTCATCATTGGAAGACCATCGTAGACATGTCCGTAGCGTTTTAGCTCGTCTCAGGGTACACGGGCTCTACGCAAAACTCGAAAAGTGTGAGTTTGAACGCCAGTCCATCCAATTCCTGGGCCTGGTTATATCTGTGGAGGGCATCAAGATGGATCCCCAGAAAGTATCTGCCATCCTGGACTGGCCTGCGCCTGTGGACAAGAAGGGTGTACAGCGCTTCATCGGCTTTTCCAACTTCTACCGGAAATTTATCAGGGGTTTCTCTGCAATTATTGCTCCCATCACCGAACTGACCAGGCAGGGTACCCGATTCTCTTGGACCCCTGAGGCTCAGCTGGCCTTTGAAAAACTCAAGATGCTATTTACTTCTGCCTCTATTCTGAAACATCCGGACCCAGCCTTACCCTTCGTTCTTGAAGTGGATGCTTCGGAAATCGCTGTGGGGGCGGTGTTATCCCAACGGCAGAGTGCCAAGGCCCTTCTTTTTCCGGTGGCGTTCTTTTCTCGCAAACTGTCGTCATCCGAAAGGAACTATGATGTTGGGGACCGAGAACTTCTGGCCATTAAGGCGGCTCTGGAGGAATGGCGTTATCTATTGGAAGGTGCTGCACATCCCATCCTGGGCTACACCGACCATAAAAACCTGGAATATTTGAGAACTGCCAAAAGACTTAGACCACGGCAAGCCAGATGGGGTCTTTTTTTTTCCCGGTTTCAATTCCACATCACCTATAGACCTGGTTCTAAGAACGTCAAGCCGGATGCCATGTCACGTATGTTTTCTAACCCTGAAAAGACTCGGCCTCCTGATACAATTCTCCCTTCTGGGAACTTCCTGCTCCTCCAAGGGGACCTTATCTCCAGGATCAGACAGGCTTCTGTTGGAATGCCCCCGAGCCCTGAGGTCAGCTGTAGTGAGGGGTTGTTCTGGCATAAAGGCAAGATTTTGGTCCCTGAAGCCTTGAAGGTGAACGTGTTGGAACTCTGCCACGACCATAAGATGGCCGGACACTTTGGTACCCTGAAGACTGCCGAACTGGTTCAGCGCACCTTCTGGTGGCCTCAACTTCTCAAGGATTGCAAGGACTATGTGGACTCGTGTAGCACTTGTGCCCGAAGTAAAAACAGCCGGACACGGGCTTGGGGTCTACTGAAACCTTTGCCTGTCCCTGAGAGACCGTGGAAAATGATTTCGATGGACTTTATCGTGGAACTTCCCCTATCCGAGGGGTTCTCTACTATCTTTGTTGTTGTAGATAGGCTGTCCAAAATGGCCCACTTCCTCCCGATGAGAGGCACCCCCTCGGCAATGGAGACGGCCAAGATCTTTATCAAAGAAATTGTTTCCGATCGAGGTGCCCAATTCACTTCAAGGTTTTGGAAAGCGCTCTGTGGGTCTCTTGAAATTGAATTGGCCTTTTCCTCCGCTTATCACCCCCAGACAAATGGACAAACGGAAAGAACCAATCAGTCCCTGGAGCAGTACATCCGCTGTTTTTCTTCTTTCTCGCAAGATGACTGGGTCTCGCTACTACCTATGGCGGAGTTTGCATATAACAACTCCTTGCATTCCGCCATCAACCAAACACCGTTCTTTGCCAACTACGGCTTCCACCCAGCTTTTTTACCCAGCTCAGTCCCAGAATGCCTTGTTCCGGCAGTTTCCGAGACATTGGACTTCTTTTCTAAAAACAACAAACTCCTAAAGGAGACTATGGCCCCGTCCCAGGAATGCTATAAACGGGCGTTTGACAAGAAGAGACGTGGAGAACTCGTTCTGGCGCCCGGCAGCCAAGTATGGTTATCTACAGCCAACCTTAAGATGGCCTGTCCCTCCAGGAAGTTAGGCCCTAAATTCATGGGCCCTTTCTCAGTAAAGAGGAGGATAAATGAAGTTGCTTATGAACTTAACCTGCCTGACTCTTTTAGAGTGCACCCGGTCTTTCACGTGACCTTACTGAAACCTGTTACCCCAAATCCCTTTGCTGACCGCACTACTGGCCCACCCAAACCTGTTATAGTGGACAATGAAGAGGAGTTTGAGGTCGAAGCAATCCTTGATTGTAGGAAGAGGGGTAATGTAACCCAGTACCTTATCAAGTGGAAGGGTTATGGCCCTGAAGACAACTCCTGGGAGCCCGAGGGCAATCTGCATGCTCAAGAACGTTTGCGGGCCTTCAAGAACCGCCAGGTTTCCAGATCGGCTCACCTGGGCAGCCGGAGTCTGCCCTTAAGGAGGGGGCACTGTCAGGGTCGTTACCTGGATGGTCGCGGTGCTGCCCGTGTTGGTGTGCGCCGATGTCCTGCGGTGCGTGCTGGGGTGCGTGTTCCTGTGCGCGTGGTGTTGCGCGCTCCTGTGGGCGCTGGTGCGTGTCGGTGTGTGCCCTCGCGTGCCCCTGCTGGCGCCGGTGCGCGTCGGCGCGCGCCGGGGCACGCTGTTGTGGGCACTTCGGGTGCCGCTGGTGTGTCTGCCGGCGTCCGGGTGCGCGCGCGCCTATGTGCTTGGCGCGGTGCTTGGCGCCAATCGGCCTATTTAGGCCTGCTGCTGTGATCATTCAGGTGCTGCCTGATCAACAGCTTCTCGGTTCCTGTCCCGTTGTCCGTATCCTGTGTTCCTGTTTGCAGATCTCCTGACGACCCGGCTCTCCTTAGACACCTCTGACCTCTGCCTGCACCTGACCTCGGCCTGTTTGACCTCTCTTTTGCCTGCTCCTTCTGTGCCTCTGCTGCCCGCCTGTTGCCATACCCTGCCTGCACCCGGACCTGCCTGCTCTGCTCCTGCTCCGTACCCAGTTTGCCTGTGTTCTACCTACGCACCTGCTGCTGGAAGTTTCCTGCAAGTTCCTGTTCCTGGAGCCATACCACAGGCTCTCTTACCACTCTGCACTCTCAGCCACCTGTCTGCTCTATCAGGGGTTGTAAGTCAGACACGTACGGGAGACCACCCTCTGCCCAAGCGGACTCACCGGTTCAGTAAGTGCCAGTCTGACACCTCTATAGTATCCGCGTGTGTGAGACACCCTAATAAAAAGGGTGTTCTGGTGTCCCACACTAGTGCTCCTGAGTCCAGATGTGTAACCAGCTGCTGAGTGTCCTCTCCTTTACACTGAATCAAGTTTGCATTTCATTTTATTACAAAGCTCTCTAGACAACAAACTTCCTTTGACTAGAAATAGATAGGCCTGAACAAATGTAGTCAAGTGCAACTTGCCAAAACATTGTCTTTGGAGTGGGCGAATGAACAATGTTTATTACGAATGATTGAACCCATGAAGTGGCCATTTTAAACTGTACAATATTAAATCAAAGCACATGGAGCAGTATGCAAGCAATAATAATAATATGAACACACGACAACTAGTTACTTTTTTGAAGAACTCGCTTGATCCTTCTGTACTGATCATGCTCCTTCAGTTTCAGATCTGACCAGCGTTTCCTCAGCTGATCCTTGGAATGTCATACCTCAAAATTCTTCTGAAGACTCTTCACAACTTTAGTCATGATCTTGGCCTTTCTGACATTTGGGTTTGGGTAAGGTCCATACTTCCCATCATAGTCGTTCCTCTTCAATATGTCCACCATCTCCAACATCTCTCCAAAAGACATATTTGAGGCCTTAAGTCTTCTCCTCTGGGATCGGAACATTTCTGGGCTTTCCTCCTTCTCCGCCTCATTACTGGTATACTTAGTGCGCACCTGCTGTGTCTCCGCCATGTGCTCTTCCCACTGCGCCAAAAGAGAATCGGCGAGGAATAGACAAGAAAGAATGTCAGGGGCAGGCAAAGTTTCATGCATGTGCTCTGTATATAAAAAACGCAAATGCGTGTGTCGTACTTACGATCTGTAATCAGAGGGAGGAGCTGACGCGCCGATCGTTAGAACAAAGGTACAATTTTAACGTGGTACATCACTAGTCTATACTGCTTCTAGATTGAGGCCTATATTGGGACAAGATTAGGAGAGTTTAGCCTGACATTAGGGTTTGTCTTGTGTTTTGTCTTTCAGATAATATGGATGGGTTTAATGATCACAGCTTCCTCTTCTTGTTCATTGACAAGTAAAGGGAGCTGCCCCATCTGTGGCAAGCTAAACATCCCCACTACAGCAACAAATTAAAGAGGCAGGCAGCGATGGAAAAACTTCTGTAGTTGGTGAAGCCAGTGGTCCCCAGGGCAGACATCAACTATTCAAGAATGAAAATTGGTGGCCTGAGGAGTACATATCTGAGAGAGTGCAAGAAGGTGCAGGAGTCCATGAAATCTGGAGCTGCATCAGATGAAGTTTATGTCCCCAGGCTGTGGTACTATGAGAGGCTGCATTTTCTGTCAGACCAGACTGAGTTCAGGGAATCCCTCTCCACTCTTCCTTCCACGCTTCCTTCTGCACTTCATTCCACCCCTGCTGAGGCTTCCAACACCCAACCTGGGCCTTCCAGTCAGGAAGGTGTGGAGGAGCCCAGCTTGAGCCAGGTATAGTATTGTTCTACAGATTTTTGGAGTAAAAATGAATGATGTTAACTTGATTTTTGCTCACTAATTTCTGATTTTATAAAGTGTTTTACATATCAATAGACAGTAGTGGCCACAATATTTGGGCCAAGAATGAAAAATGCTGGGCTCAGAATGATAGTCTTTTCTATTTGTTAACAATTTGCAACAGTCAAGAGCTGAAAATTGTGTGTGTTTGATGAACCAAAAACTAAATATATGTCCCTTTTTCATACACAGGAAGACCTCAGCCAGGAGGAGGGCGTGGAATGCGGCAGCCAGGAGGTGGCTGTGGAATGTGGCAGCCAGGAGGAGGCAGGGGTAAGTGGCAGCCAAGAGGTGGGCAGGCCTAGGAGTCTGACTCAATCACAGGTCCCTCCCCTCCGCCTTCCACCCAAAAGGGACATAAAGGGGGGGATGTGGAGGAGTCAGCGCCCAGGCTAATTGGGGAGGTGTCAAAGCCACCCCCGCATATCAAGAGGCCTTTTCCGCAAACTGGACCAAATGAAGGAGGGGCAATGCCTCATGTGTGAGGAAATAATTTTCCAAACTTTAAATAAGGGGTTGTTGGGCCAAATGACACAAACAACACACTTGTGCGACTTGGACCATGCTCCTCCTCCTGCCACACCTCCAGCACCACAACCACAGCCTGGAAGGAAGTGTGGAAGGAAGACCAGAGTGTGATGACCTGGGTTCAGTCTGATCTGACAGAAGATACAGGCTCTTGTATGACCACAGCCTGGGGACATTGATGTCATCTGCTGCTGTTCCGGATTTCTTGGACTTCTGGACCAGACTGTTCTCCCTTAGATATGTACTCCTCAGGCCACAAATTTTGGCCTGTAAATAATTGATGTGTGCCCTGGGGGCCAAAGGCTTCGCCAATTTCCCCAGTTTCTCCAGCGCTACCTCCCTCTTTATTTGTTTATGACACCTAATAAAGGTTTTTTTTTTGGTTCAAGAAATACTTGCCTATGTGTTTTGCTTAGAAAAGGACAGTTTATTTGTGAGTAGGCAGGTACATTTCAAACATACAAAGTCAAATTAACAAGGTGCACCAACACCAAACAACCTCCTAGAGATTAAGAAATAAAACAATAAAATAAAAAGATAATAATGGTTTTGTGGTAAGTTGACACACAAAACACACCAAAAAAATTAAGAAGATGAGCAAAAAGTCAAAAAAAGGAGATCTTAAAAAAGTAACCACAAAATTTAAACAAAAAAAATAAAAATGATTGGGGAAATCTGACGAATAAAAATATTCTATTCATGAAATCAGGAAAAAGAAGAAAGAAATACGTTTTGGAGAAGTCTGTGTGAATATGAGCAGCAAAACAACTTCTTTCTTCTAGCATTATAAAGAAAAAGAGAATGCGCTGCATTAAACAATTTTTAACATTGCAGCGTGACGAATGTGCTATATCCATTACGAACGCTAGTTTTACCTGACCAAGCGCTTCTGTCTCAGAATTTATTCTGAGCATGCGTGGAACTTTGTCCATCAGACTAGGCTACAGACGATCGGAATTGACGCAAATCGGATCATGTTGTCGGAAAATTTTAGATCCAGCTCTCAAACTTTGTTGGTCGGACATTCCGACGGAAAAAGCCAGATGGAGCCCACACAACATGGTTTGATCGGACATTTTCCATCAGAATTTCCGACCGGGTGTACAAGGCATAACACCAAAAGCTTGGTTGACCCATCGGCCTAGCTGGGTTCAACCTGTCTGGTAAGCCTCTTTCCTTACGGTGGTGGATTATCTACAGACAACCAGTTCACCCAGATTCACAGTCACATTATTCTTTGCCATATTATATGGACTATATGCACTTTATATGCACTAACACTGTTGGTATGCTTACATTTTTCATTATTGTTGGGCAATCTTAATTTGTTGAATATTTATCTGAACATTTATATGCTGTATCAATTATTATTGGAAATAAGCTCATTGTTTATTTCATCTTTCATCAGCGCTGCACTATATTACTTTATTTGGGCAAAAATCAATGATTTACATGGCTCTGCCCACTCTCCTGAGATGCAGAACAATCCTCCTTTTTGGGATATGTGATAGAATGAGACATGCGAATACCTTCTGTTTTAAGAAGACCTTCCTGCTCAATGCATTGATTCCATTAGAGGGCTTTTTAACTAATTTTAATCCCTTCTCACCAAAACCTATAATTTAAGGTATAAATAAAAAAGTGGGCAAGTGGGACTTTAAATGAAGCATGTCAATTGAAAATAAAAATAATGAATACGTGTGAGTAGATAAAATGATTTCGATTTTATAGTCAATAACCCCTAGGGGTAGTCCATGATCTGAATGCATACAATAATAATACAGTCCATTCAAATCCATTCAAATGTGTGAAAATGTGTATGCAGTGCTCAGATTATAACAGATCCCATTTCTGAAAGTTCTGCACAATTTTTGGGCTATATTGTAAATCATTTTTTCAATCAAGTGGATCAATTTGACACTCTCTCTATTTAACTGAGGTTCCACATATATTAATACTTGTCATATTCATTTGCCTTTTTAGTAAAAACATGCATCCCACCCCTGATGACTGGGGTTCTCAAACTAAGGATGCCCAATTAGGCTGATAATAATCATTGATAATATCAACTTTTTCCTATAGAGTTTGTACTCATTCATGTGATTTTATGATTTTGATTGGTAATTTATGTATTTCTGATATGAACTGCATTCATGTATGTCCATTGATTTGTCTATACTCTAGATTCTCTGATGATTATTATTATGAAAATATATAAATTTTATATCTGTATTTACATTACTGTATTATTATTTTATGCATTCAGATCATGGACTACCCCTAGGGGTTATCGACTATAAATTAAATCTAAATCATTTCATCTACTCACATGTATTCATTATTTTTTTTTCAATTGACATGCTTCATTTAAAGTTCCACGTGCCCACTTTTTTATTTATACAATTTACCTGGGATGGAAGCATGCCATGGCTACTTGGCACTGCGGCAGGTCACTTCTCTCAAATCTGTATTTTATGGTATTGAATGCTTTTTTTAATGTCACAGATTTTTTGTGAAGTAGTAGTTAGCAGCTTTGTTTACTGAACTGTCAGTCTAGGGCATTTTGCACACCAAACACTTTATTTATATTTTTCCCAGTGACATTATTTTGAGGTTTATGACTATCTTACCAAAGCATGCATGGTAGCAATGCCACACTTGGCTCTGATTTCTACTGGCTGTGTGTAGTTTCACAAGTATCATTTGTAGTCGGAGACTTTCATAATCCAGTAAGATTAAGATAGGAATTATACAGACTAAAGGATCAAGTCCAATTACATCTGTTTGTGACTAACCTACTTTTCTTTGTTCTTTAACAAAAGTGTTAAGCATTTTAGATCTTAGGCCATGTTTTCTTTGGATGTGAGTCATGTATTGCACATATGCCAAGGCCACTTTTGCTGTCATGAGCTGAGCTGTCAGTGTATGTTGAATTGCCAAATGAAATTTTGGTCATGATGCATCATGACGTCTGTACTGCTCCAGTTTATTATTGCTTGGTGTCGTGGTAACAGTCATCAAGCAAAGATGAAAGAAAGCAAACTGAAAGTGTTGAGAATAGTTAATCATCTAGTAAGATTATGTCCTAGGCAGAGACATAATTAAAAGCAAAAGGGCCCTGATGCTAAATTTTACTCCCTTATATCTTATATGATTAAACATATTCCAGTGAACATGTTCAGCCCCTAAGCTGAAGCTTTTTAAAGTGGACTTTTAAGCTGACCATCCACAACAACATGCAGATCAAGTCAGAGTAAACTCAAAGGTTCTGAGCAATTGTTCTGAGTTAGTGACTAGAAGTATTGAAGAAAGAGGGTCAACATAACAGCCAGGAAAGTAGCATTTGCAGAATATGAAATTCTTCTTAGCAAACTGGCCCTTGGATGATACAGTAGGCACCCTTCAGCTTACTTCCAATGTCACCAAGATTTATCATGCAAATACTAACTTCATCTAGAAAGTTTATGCTTCTCCCCACCCCTCCTGTTTTTATTCCTACTATTGGCAAACAGAAAGAAGTGGTGAAAGAATTTGCGCAACAGTGTATTCTTGGGTTTCAGGATACCCTGGAGATAAGCTGAACCTGTATTGGCCATGGGGGCCAATCAGAATTCAGCTTTTCTATATATTTTTAGGTGAGAACTAATTAGTTGCTTTTGGCACCAATTTTACAATCATGATATTTTATCCAATTTTCATGATTCAGCCAATTAGTGATTTAGGTAAGTGAAAATCAAGGCAGAATTCCCATGTGTCTTTGTTTTGAATAACACATTTTGCCTAATAAAACATGACTGCTTTGAAAGTTTTTGGTTGGGCACGTCATCTGTAGCCAATAAAAAAGGTACATTCCTGATAGTGATTTGATTGGTACTGCTTTAAAAACAGCAATAAGCCTCTATCCCGCAATACAGCATTAGATGCAGGAAAAATTTGCCCATACACGGAACAAACTTTGGCAGCTTCCTTATGAACTGATCGTAATTCAATCTATGGGTGGTCCTGTTTGCATTCTTCCACCTGACAGCCACCAATGGAAATTTGAAGCACCAGGAAGGAAAATTGTTGGCTAAACATTTCCCATATCCAATGTGTGTTTGTGGCCAGCTTAATCAAGTGTGAGAATACAGCCTATTACTTAAAACTGAGCTCCACCCAAAAGGGAAAGTTCCATTTTAAGGCCTCCTCTCCCACTCCTGGTGAAGAAATTTCACTTTTGGGCTCCCACTTCTGCTCTGATCACCTAAGTGATTGGAAACAACATGGTATTGTCATAAAAAGTGTTTGGGGACCTGGGTCCTTCCCCAGGGGGCATGTATCAATGCTAAAAAAGGTCTGTTTTAGCAGCTAGTGATTTTAATAATGCTTACAGTGAATCAATAAAAGTGTAATATTCCTTTAAATTTTCAGACCTGGGGGGTATCTATAGTTTCCCGTGTTTATAACAGTCCAAGTACAAAATGACATTTCTAAAGGGAAAAAAAGTAATTTAAAAGTACTATCGCTAGCGCCGGCTATAATGCATTGTTGGTCCGGCAATACACATAAAAGTTGATTGATAAAAATTACATAGGATTTCCCCACAGGGAAACCCTGAACCAAAAAGAAATAATAATGTGTGGGGTCCTCCTAAATTCCATACCAGGCTCTTCAGGTCTGGTATGGATATTAAGGGGAACCCGGTGCCAAAATAAAAAAAAAAGTTGTGGGGTCCCCCTAAAAATCCCCACCAGACCCTTATCCGAGCACGCAACCTGGCAGGCTGCAGGAAAAGAGGGGGGGGGGGCGAGAGAGCGCCCCCCCTCCTGAACAGTACCAGGCCATATGCCCTCAACATTGGGAGGGTGCTTTGGGGTAGCGACCCCCCAAAGCACCTTGTCCCCATGTTGATGGAGAGAAGGGCCTCATCCCCACAACCCTTGCCCGGTGGTTGTGAGGGTCTGCGGGCGGGGGGCTTATCGGAATCTGGAAGCCCCCTTTAACAAGGGGACCCCCAGATCCCACCCCCCCGTGGGAATTGGTAATGGGGTACTTTTATGTTTATTGGCGGACTGACAATTCATTATAGCCGGCGCTAGCAATGGTACTTTTAAATGGCTTTTTTTCCCTTAGAAATGTAATTTTGCGCTCAGACGGTTCTAAACACAGGAACCATCCACATGTCATTTTTAGAGGAGCACCCACTTTGGGAAACACTATAGCTCCCAATGTTTTAGATACTCCAATGAGGCCCACCTTCTTTTCAATTTGAAGGGTTATTACCTGTGTTCACGTCAGTGAGTACAAGTAATATATATAAAAGTGACTCCTTTATCTCATGTATGACTAAAAATGTTGTGTATCTCCACAGGTGTCCCTGTGGTTTGGAATATGTCGAATGAACCACATGCATGCTACACATTAGATTAGGTGAACATGTGACTAACATAAAACCGGGATTCAATCAGCATAGCATATCAAGACATTATGCCCAAAAACATCATATGGATCCCACTGGTACCACTTTCATTACTCTGGAAAAGTATGTTCCTAATTGGAGTGGCAGCAATGTGAAGAGGAATATTTCTAGGGCTGAAACTAGTTGGATATACCGACTCTGTACGCATACTATTCCATGGTTAAATGTGGAGTGGGACATCAACTGTTATATTAAATGTATTTAGTAAAAAAAAAGTTTTATTTTTATTTATTTCATATTTTAAATTATGTTTTTTTTTTACCATTAGGTATATAAAGTTATGGATTAGCCATCAATCAATTTCTCATTTTTGAATACATTTTAGATCTATTCGGTACAGATTCATTGTAATAGTTTATTTGGCTAAATATTTTGACTGCTTTTATATGTAATTTGCTTGTTTTTATGTTAAACTTACTTTATTGTAATATGCTGTCCGATTGAGGGGATTCATGCCATATAATCTTTTAATTAATTGAACAGGTCCTAAAAAGCTTATTTAGTTGATCTTATTAGGTGTGCTGATTAATATAAGGTAATCACATTCTCAATCTTGTCCAGAAGATGGCGGTGGTGCAGATACAGAACCATTCGGTTTGTATCCTTAGCATTTGGATTGGTGCATTTTACATTACATAAATCCAATAGAGTATACTCCTCCCCTTCATTGAATTCAGCCAATAGACATAGTCCAGTGATGGCGAACCTTGGCACCCCAGATGTTTTGGAACTACATTTCCCATGATGCACCCATCTGGCACTCTGCAGTGTACTGGAGCATCATGGGAAATGTAGTTCCAAAACATCTGGGGTACCAAGGTTCGCCATCACTGACATAGACCATCCTTGCTTGGATGGTGTATATATAGTTAAGGCTAAGGCATGTGTGCGCATACCCTTGATAACATCTCGTAGGACTAAAAGTGTAGGACAGAGCCACGCACACATGCCACAACAACTGCAGGATCACTATTTGGCCATCTTGTCACTGGTCAGAGAGTCCTACAGATGGCTTTTGGCAAACTCCAGGCAGGCTGTCATGTGCCTTTTACTGAGGAGTGGCTTCCGTTTGGTCACTCTCCCATACAGGCCTGATTGGTAGAGTGCTGCAAAGTTGGTTATTCTTCTGAAAGGTTCTCCTCTCTCCACAGAGAAACATCCGAGCTCTGTCAGAGTGACCATTGAGTTTTTGGTCACCTCCCTGACTAAGGTGACCAAATCCCCGGATCACTCAGTTTGGACAGGTGACCCCCTCTAGGAAGAATCCTGGTGGTTCCAAACTTCTTCTAGTTACGGATGATGGAAGCTACTGTGCTTATTGGGACTTTCAATGCAGCAGAAATGTTTCTGTACCCTTCCCCAGATCTGTGCATCAATAGAATTCTGTATTGGACTTCATGGCTTGGATTATTCTACGACATGCACTAAATGTGGGACCCTATATAGACAGGTGTATACCTTTCCAAATCATGTCCAATCAACTGAATTTACCACAGGTGGACGCCAATCAAGTTTTGAAGGAAGATCGGTGGAAGAAGGGTGCACCTGAGCTCAATTTTGGGTGGCATGACAAAGGCTGTGAATACTTATGTACATGTGATTTTTTTTTTGTTTTTTATTTTTAATAAATTTGCAAAGATTTCAAACAAACGTCTTTCACATTGAGGTATTGTTTGTAGAATTTTGAGGAAATTAATGAATTTAATCAATTTTGGAATAAGGCTGTAACATAACAAAATGCGGAAAAATTGAAGCGCTGCAAATACTTTCCAGATGCGCTGTGTATTAATGCGTTTATTTGTTGTAGCTCACAATGGCTAGTTTGCGATGTTACTGTCAGCCTTGGGTGAGTCCATTTATTACTTTGCAAAATTTGTTTTTATTATTTTTATATACAGGTATATACAGCGTGTACTGTATATATGTATATATATATATATGTATATATATATATATATATATATATATATATATATATATATATATAGTTCAATGCAAAGGTCTCAGGCAGTTGAGAAGAAATGCTGTAAAGTAAGAATGCTTTCAAAAATATATACGGTACTTTAATTGTTTATTTTCATCAATTTACAAAATGCAAAGTGAGCGAACAGAAGAAACATCTACCGTAAATCAATATTTTGTGTGACTACCCTTTGGCTTCAAATCAGCATCAATCAGCATCAATTCCTACACTAGCACACTTTGTACACTTGCACAAAGTCAGGGATTTTGTAGATTTAGAGTCAGATGTATGATTAACCAGTTATATCAAGCAAGTATAATCAATTTCATATGTAGGTTGAAACACAGTCAGGCTGGGTTCACACAAATGCGATGCTAGACATCACATGCAATTCTCACTGCATTGCTGTCCACATCACATGTGATTTCTGTGTGATGCAAATTCAGCCGTACAGTTTGTATGGCTAAATTCGCATTGCATTCGCACCAAAATGGTGCAGGACCCTTTTTTTGTTCAGCACTAGAATCAGAAAGCATGGGTGTTCATACCCATTCAAACCGATAGTGTGAACCAAGGCTCATTAACTGAAACAGTTTCATAGGAGACTTAAAACTGAGTGAGGAACATCTAAATCCTGCTACAAAGGTGAGGTTGTGGAAGACAATTTCACATCATACACTATGGCAAGACTGAGCAGAGCAAAATCATACTGGGGTTTCAAAGTATGCTGGTCAAGTTCTTTTGAAGAAGCACAAAGAAACTGGCAGTGTTGAAGACCATAGACACAGTGGTCAGCCAAGAAAACTCAATGCGGCCGATGAAAGACACATCATGCTTACTTCTCTTCTACATCGGAGCATGTACAGCAGTGCCATCAGCACAGAGCTGGCAGAAACCAGCAGGACCCAGGTACACCCATGTACTGTCCAGAGAAGTCTGGCCAGAAGTGGTCTGCATAGAAGAATTGCGTCCAAAAAGCCATACCTCTGATGTGGAAACAAAAGATTTGAAACAGCTGACATCCATAGAAGATCTGTGGTTAGTTCTCAGTTGTTTGGAACAACCCATCAAGTGTACCTAGAATAATTGATGCTGTTTTGATAGCAAAGGGTGGTCAGACCAAATATTGATTTGATTTTGATTCCTCTTCTGTTAATTTACTTTCTATTTTGTTAATTGATAAAAAATAAAGTATTAACATGTCTATTTCTCAAAACATTCTTAATTGACAACATTTTTTCAAACCTGCCTAAAACTTTTGCACAGTAATATTTACAATGCCTTGAAAAAGTATTCACACCCCTTAAAATGTTCCACATTTTGTCATGTTACAATCAAAAATGTAAATGTATTCTATTGGGATTTTATGGGATAGACCAACACAAAGTGGCACATAATTGTGAAGTGGAAGGAAAATTATAAATGATTTTCAACATGTTTTACATATAAATATTTCAAAAGTGTGGCATGTATTTATATTCAGCCCCCTTTACTCTGATACCCCTACCTAAACTCTAATGCAACCAGTTGCCTTCAGAAGTCACCTAATTAGTAAAAAGTCCACCTGTGTGTATTTAATCTCAATATAAATACAGCTGTTCTGTGGAGCTCTCAGAGGTTTGTTAGAACCTTAATGAAGGCCAGGGAACACACCAGACAGGTCAGGGATAAAGTTGTGGAGAAGTTTAAAGCAGGGTTAGGTTATAAAAACATATCCCAAGCTTTGAACATCTCACGGAGCACTGTTCAATCCATCATCCATAAATGGAAAGCCTATGGCACAACTGCAAACCTACCAAGACATGACCACCCACCTAAACTGACAGGCCGGGCAAAGAGAGCATTAATAAGAGAAGCAGCCAAGAGACCCATAGAACTCTGTAGGAGCTTCAGAGATCCAAAGCTCAGGTGGGAGAATATGTCTCCGGGACAACTATTAGTTGTGCACTCCACAAATCTGACCTTTATGGAAGAGTGGCAAGAAGAAAGCCATTGTCATTGAAAGAAATCCATAATGCCGCATACACACACCCGGACTTTCCGGCAGACTAGGTCAGACGGTATCAGTCCGCTGGACACTCCGATCATGTTTGAGCTAGTCCAATCCTTTTTCAAAAAAAAAATCAGATGGACCTAGAAATAGAACATGTTTCAAATCTATCCGACGGACTCAATTCCGACAGACTGTGTGCTAGTCCAATGTTCATCTGTGTGTTAGTCCGATAGACCAAATACGATGCAAGGGCAGCTATTAGCTACTGGCTGTTGAACTTCCTTGTTTAGTCCCGTTTACGTCATCACATTCAAAAGGAACGGACTTTTGAACGGACTTAGTCTGTTCATGTGTGGACAAGTCTGTTTGTTTGGAAGGTTTGTCTGAACTCCGCCGAAAGTCCGTCGGACCTAGTCTGCCTGAAAGTCCGGTCATGTGTACGCGGCATCAGATGTCTCGTTTGCAGTTTGCGAGAAGCCATGTCAGGGGCACAGCAAACATGTAGAAGAAGGTGCTCTGCCCAGATGAGACCAAAATTGAACTTTTTGGCCTAAAAGCAAAATGCTATGTGGGGAGGAAAACTAACACTTCACCTCACCGTGAACACACCATCCTCCCAGTGAAACATGGTGGTGGCAGCATCATGTTGTGGGGATGCTTTTCTTCAGCAGGGAAAGGGAAACTGGCCAGAGTTGATGTGAAGATTGATGGAGCCAAATACAGGGTAATCTTAAAAGAAAACATGTTAAAGTCTTCAAAAGATTTGAGACTGCGTTGGATGTTCACCTTCCAGCAGGACAATGACCCTAAACATACAGCCAGAGCTACAATGGAATGGTTTAGATCAAAGCATATTCATGTGATACACAAATAACTAATGGTGGGCTGTTCCTTTAAATTAGTGAGCTCATGTGATGAAAAACTAAATTAACAGACAATATGAGTGAATTGATGCAATCACTCAAAAGAAAAGTGCTCAAACTAAAAATATATATGAATATACTCTAATAACAAATTCACCACTAGTGATGCAAATAAAATAGGTGCAATGAAAAATTCCTCAATATGCTAAAAAGGGGAATAATTGTAATAAACTCAAGTCCATAAACAAGTCCACACACTTGAAAATATGCCAAATAGATGTGTGACTATATCTTTCCATCCCGTGACTGCCAGTGTTCAGAAAAAATGAACACAGTGTTCCGTCCATGAGAAAAGAGGATGGCCTCTTACCAGATCTGATGGATCTGAAGGAGATTAAAGGAGCTTGTGCAGAGATAATCACAGGTTGGAGGATTCAAACAGCATGTCTTGATATGCCTGCATGGATAAACTTCATATATTCAGGGATCATATATGGAAAGGCAGAAGCCTCAGTGTAAATCAGCTAACTTTTTATATAAAAAAATATAAGTTACACTTACATTAAGGTTAAAAATATCAAGGATGAAATGTATTCATAGCAGCATATCAGCCAGCTAGCTCAGATAGCATTGCAAGTACTCTCCGATCCGACGTGTTTCCACACAACTGTCCTCTACTGGGAAATGGAGACTCAGTGTAAATGCATAAAGAAAACAATAAGCAATGCACTCCACCACCATGGCCTGTATGTATACTCACCATGCAAGACTCCATTGCTGAAGAAAAAGCATGTTGAAGCTTGTTTAAAGTTTGCTGCACAACATTTAAACAAGCCTATGGAATACTGGGAGAATATAGTCTGGTCAGATGAGACCAAAATTCCAAAAATACTCTTTGGATATCATAATACACACCAAGTTTGGAGGTGGGAACATCATGGTGTGGGGCTGATTTTTGGCATACAATATTGGCAAACTTCATACCATTGAAGGAAAGATGAATGTAAAAATGTACTAAGACATTCTTGATAAAAATCTCCTGCCATCTGTTATGATGATGAAGATGAAACAAGGTAGACATTCCAGCAAGACAATGATCCCAAACACAAAGCCAAGAAAACTCTTAATTGGTTTCAAAGAAAGGAAATAAAGCTGCTAGAATGGCCCAGCCAATCATCCAACTCGAATCCAATAAAAAATCTATGGAAAGAACTAAAGATCAGAGTTCATAGAAGAGGCCCATGGAACCTTCAAGGTTTTAAGACTGTGTGGAAGAATGGGCCAAAATCCCACCTGAGCAATTGTCAGGGCTGGCTTAGCCCTTCCTTCTCTGAGCTGGCTGCTCAGCTGTCGGCTAATTACCAGCTATCATCTCTCCAGAGTTACCAGCTGTTCCTGATCCTGCTTGTCTGACCTGCCTACTTAAAGTTGCCCAGCTCACTTCATCTCTGCCTTCGCCTTGGTCACATGACAAGAAACCATCTCCTGCGGTGCTGTTTAAAGACTGGCTTGCTGACATCCCTTCTGGCTCCTTATCCTGCTTGCTGTTGCTCCATTGGATCCCTGACTTCTGGCCTGGCTGATTACCCGATCTGGTTACTGAACTCTGGACTGGCTGACTACTTGATCCGGTTACTGGACTCTGGCTATGCTTTGACTACGCTTACTCTATTTACCTTTTTATTTTTATTAATAAACAAGTGTGATTTAATTGTACTTCTGTCTCGGTCTGGTTCATGGTTTCTGACAGCAGGCAAAGGCCATGAATTCAGAAGATACAGTCAACCCACTTGTTGGTAATATTTTTTACAGATTAGATGAGCAAGATCACCATAGGAGTGCTTGCGGAAGCCTCCCGTACGTTTGTCTCCGAGCATTGCAGTCCCACCTGTGCCTCCCTCACCTCCCATGCCTCCTGGTACCTAGTCGATCAGTGAAGATGAACCCATGCACCTGGGCTTCACGCATCTCTGTGTATGAGAGAGCCTTTAGGCGGAGGAAGAGATTGTGCCTTTATTGTGGCCAGGCAGGTCACTTTTTGAATTCTTGTCCTACCCATCCAGGGAATGCCTGAACCTTGAGGTTCTGTCATGGACAGACCTTAGGTGGTATTGTTCCATCCCCAGTTATCCAGAAGGATAAGCCCCTGGTTTCATTCACCCTTTCTTGGTCTGAGTTGTCCATCGAGATACAGGCTCTAATCGACTCAGGCCATTGAGGCTCTTGACGGGAGACCTTTACAGCCTGTCCATGTGACTCATGAGACGGTTCCATTTTCCATGGCCGTAGGGTCTCTTTACCATGAGATAATTCAATTCCAAGTTATTTCCTCACCCAGGTTTCCGCTGGTTATTGGTTATCCTTGGTTACAGAAGCACAACCCCTCTTTTGATTGGCTCCGTGCTGAGGTTCTCTCCTGGTCACCACAATGCAGTGAGACATGCTTCCTGAAGGTATCCAAGGTCCTGTGCACCTCTTCACTCTCCTCCCTGCCGGAGGAGTACCGCGATTTTAGCGATGTCTTTGACAAAGGTCAAGCCGGTAGTTTGCCTCCACACCGGTCTTATAATTGCACAATTGACCTTAAACCTGGTGCCATACCTCCCCGTGGCCAGGTTTACCCCTTGTCAGTCTTGGAGGATAAGGCCATGGAGGAGTATGTTGCAGACGCACTTTCTCGAAGGTTTTATCCGCAAATCTTCGTCTCCTGCTGGTGCTGGTTTCTTCTTTGTGAAGAAGAAGAGCGGTGAACTGAGACCTTGTATAGATTATAGGGGTCTCAATCGTTTCACGATTAAGAATGCCTACCCGATTCCATTGATTACAGAGTTATTTGACTGCTTCAAGGGAGCAACGGTTTTCACGAAGTTTGACTTGAGAGGGGCATACAATCTTGTGTGCATTAAGGAGGGTGACGAGTGGAAAACTGCGTTTAATACCAGAACAGGCCATTATGAGTACCTGGTAATGCCTTTTGGCCTCTGTAACGCGCCGGCAGTTTTCCAGGAATTTATTAACGATGTCCTCCGAGATTTGTTGCAGTGATTTGTGATGGTTTATCTCGATGACATCCTCATATTTTCCAAGTCCCTGGAGAGCCACCACACAGATGTCTGTCATGTGCGCTTCAGAAACTAAAAGAGAACAATCTCTATTGTAAACTGGAGAAGTGCGAGTTCCATCGTGAACAGGTTACATTCCTGGGCTGTCATTTTCACTGCTGGTTTTTCGATGGACCCAGAGAAACTTTAGGCAATCCTACAGTGGCCTCGACCCGTGGGTTTACGTCCTCTGTAGCGGAAGTTTATTCGTAACTTCTCATCTCTGGTCAAGCCCCTGACTGATATGACCAGAAAGGACGGTAATCCACAGAGTTGGTCTCAGGAGGCCATTAAGGCCTTTGAGACTCTCAAGGCTGCCTTTGTTTCTGCTCCTGTGTTGGCACATCCTGATCCTATGTTTTTTTAATCAAAAATGTTTTTATTGGATTCACAAGTATACAGCAATTTCCAGTGCACAGTTACAAGTAAAAGGTTTTCATTTGTCAATGTACATACAGGCATTACATCAGTACATGATTCCCTCCTTTTGTTCCCATTTCGCTCAGGGTGTCCCCAGTCTGCTCGTCCTGTCTGGCCTAGACATTCCATTTTTATAGACCTTGTCTGCCTTCAACTTGGTCACATCACAAGAAACCATCTCCTGCGGTTCTGTTTAAAGTCTGGCTTGCTGACATCCCTTCTGGCTCCTTATCCTGCTTTTTGTTACTCCATTTGGATCCCTGACTTCTGGCCTGGCTGATTACCTAATCCGGTTATTGAACTCTGGACTGGCTGACTACTCGATCCGGTTACTGGACTATGGCTATGCTTTGACTACGCTTACTCTATTTACCTTTTTTATTTTTATTAACAAGCAAGTGTGATTTAATTGTACTTCTGTCTCGGTCTGGTTCATGGTTTCTGACAGCAATGCATGAGACTAGTTTCTCCATCCATGTTGATGGAAACAAGGACCTCTTCCTCACAGCCCTGGACAGTGGTCTGTGCACTAGGTACTTATCGGAAGTATCCCGCCGAATGACAGCTCTGCTGCCTCCCACTGCTAAAGAAAAGTAAGGGGTAGGGTCACCCGGGGACATTACTGGATGACCCCGCCCCTTTATGATGTTACTGACTGGGGCATGCTGTGTCAATGATGTCACAATGGGGAGGAGCCCTTTGTTTATTTAGTGGTGGGAAACTGTCATTCAGCAGGAGCCTTTTCGAAAAGTCCCTCGTCTTCAGACCACTTTCCAGGGTTGTGGCGAAAAGGTCCTTGTCTCCATCATCAACATCAACAACTAATCACATGCATTGCTCAGGTTTGATTTTGGCACATTCTTCCACACAAACAGTATTCAAACCTTGAAGGTTTTTGTCAGGAGTGGAGATTTTTTTTTTACTTTTTTTTCGGATTGCCGGAGGCATCGGGCGTTATGATTGATGATGGATCTACACTACTTTTTTGGTGAAAAAGTACCCCATACTCATTGACACGTGGGGTGGGGGGATCTGAGGGCTTCATTGTTGAAGGGGGCTTTCAGATTCCAATAAGCCTCACACCTGCAGACTCCTACAACCACTGGCCAGGAACAAGGTGCTTTAAGGGGCAGCCCACTGCCCCAATGCACCACCCCATGTGGCCTTGTATGGGTCAGGATGGGGGGGTTGCAGGTTCATACCCTCTTTCCTGACCTGCAGATCTGCATGTTCTGATAAGTGTCTGGTATGGATTTTGGGGGGCTAACCCATGCTGTATTTTTACCTTTTTGGTCTGGGTGTTCCCCTCTAAATACATACCAGACCCAAAGGGCCTGGTATGGATTGGGGGGGACCCCACGTCAAATTTTTCCTCACATTTTTCATTGCTGGCAAATCTTTTTACATTCAACTTTCAGTGGGGATAGCATGCAATCTGCTTTTGTGATTGATCCCTATATAGTACTGTAAAATAAAGTAGGAAATAAAAGGGAAAAACAAAAAGACAGGAAAAAAGCACATAAAGGATGGGATAAGAACCAGAATTTTTTTAAATGAAATAAGAGGGTAAGGGAAGCTATAAATTATAGATGGAGTAGGATTATAGATGGATAGGTGAGAGGTGGGTCAGTCTGATTATTAGAAACAACCAAAACATTTATGTGTATCTTGATACATTTATTTATTTATTTATTTATTTATTTATTTTGCAGAGATTCATAATGCTTAAAAATCTTTGGTACTAAATAGAAATTTAAAATTGACAACTATAAAATCACTCCTGTGTAGCAAATCCAATTAATTGTTTTTTGTTTAAACTGCTTTTTTATAGGATACTTCATTAGTTATCAGGAGAATCTGTGATTTGTAAATATTTTATTCCTCAGTTGTAAACAGATCAATCTGAACTACTAGATGAATCTCCACGAATCTCTGTAAACAGACTGTGTATGGGTTATTACTGGTTATAAAAAAATAACAATAAAATCATCATGTACAAATGCATGTTACCATTTCCATATTAGAACACATATAAACAGGTCAACAAATTTGTCTGGATTTGTTAAAGAAAGGCTTTGCTTCAGCTGCCTAACTAGGCAAAGAAAAATGATAATTTAAATACAGTTAAGACAGAAAGACTTTGAAGTACAGGGCATGCTAGCTCAGGGCTGTCTCAAATGATCCTTATCAGTTTAGTGCTCAAGGGCTATCTGATGAAAAGAAAGAAAATAACAGAAATTTTGAATGATTAAGTATGTTAAAATGATTCTCATTTTCCTCAACATCTAATGCCATACTCATTCAATGTATTTTGGCTTTACGAATGAGCAGATACTGCCTTTCATGACTGTTTAGCAGGAATCAGGGGCATTAGAAAGTAAACATGTGACGGAATTGGTAAGCGCTTTTTGTTTTCTTTTATAAAGATAGATAGATGTATAACCTTCTTGGGTATATGCTATAGTAATCTTCTAAAATGCATGGGCTGTCCATAGGAAATAAAACAACAAGAAAATTGATATTTCTCAAAGCAAGTAATGCAGTGTATGTGTTCATAATTTAACCTGCGGTGGTAAACTGGACAGCTGACTGACTCTTGTGAGCAACATGTGTGTTGTGATTTATATTAGCTTTTAATACATAATCTATACAAAACATTGATAAGGAAAACAAGATGTAAAATAATTATTCTGCTGAATCTATTTAGCGTGAAACTGTGGGGTTGATCTACGAAAGGCAAATAAATGGTGCTCCAGAGCTTAGCAGATGAGGTAAGGCTTCACTTTGCAAAGAACACCCAATCACAGTGGTCATCAACCCTGTGCTCAGGGCCCACTAAACGGTTAGGTTTTCGGTATTTCCTTGGGGTGATGCAGACTAGAATACTGCAATCACTGAGCAGCAAATTATATCACCTGTGATGTATTCAATTATCTTGCAGACCTGGCCTTTTATTGGCCCCGAGGAGAAGGTTGATGACCACTTCCCAATCATATGCAAGGAAAATGAATGAATGATGGAAGTCAGCACAACTTCCCCTCAATTATTATTACTTATTGAAAATGAGACTCTTGAGAGGGGATATGATAGCAATATACAAATATCTTACCGGTGATTTCAACGTTGGGAGGAAACTATTCAGTCTCAGATTACCCAAGAAGACATGTGGTCACAATGAAGCTGGGTGAGAAGTGGTTCAACCTTAAGTGGTGGTATAGAGGTTTTTTTACTGTTAGAGAAGGAAGGATGTGGAACTCCCCTCCGCAGTCGGTGGTTTCAGTGGGAAGTGTCACTAATTAACTAAAAAAAAACTTTTAGATGGGCATCTTACGGAACACAAAATACAGGGATATGGGAAGTGTTAGAGGCATACACATGCACACACACATACTGAACTATGTGGACTGGAGTCTTTATTCAACCTTACCAACTTTCAACTATATTTCGATTTTGTAATTCATCATGTATATGGATTTCTGTTTCTATTTTTATCTCTGCTCTTGTAGCTCCGCTATGATGTCTATATTGAGATTCCGTAATTGTCTATGCAGATTCATGCTTACTCTCACTCCCGCAATCTAAACACAATATATTTATTTCTTTGTGTTTGCTGAATTGTTTTTTTTGTATTTTATTACATATGAGACTGTTGCATTCTTTTTGCTTCTAACTTAATTCTAATACCAATACAAATATAGATATCCTGCTATGGTTATGGCTTGTCGGATCATCCCAGCACACAGGGGCCTCTGGGTTAGATCTTTCCCAGCATCTGCGCACTGGCGTTCCATCTTCCGCCAGTAGTTGCTGCCCTTAGTGTGCATCGGCGGCTCTGTTGATGCCTGACGTCACCGGACATGACCCGGCAGCGCCGGGCACCACGTGAGCAGGGGGTGTGCCATTTTCTCAGGCTGTCATCTGTAGGCTGATGAGGCAATGGTCTTTCAGATGGACCACCGCAATCTGGTCCTTCTGAAACACCTGATTCAGTCCTCCAGCACAGGTGCCTTAATTAGATGAATGTGTGGGATAGGTTCTCCGTTTACCACTCCTACGCTGTCTTGTTTCATAAACCAGGTGAGGTGCAGTTAGTATTTGCTGCACAGCCAGGACACAAGTCCTATCTCAGAAAGCTGAGTGTATGCTTTTGTGATCCAAGGTAGAGTATTTCTCATACAATGAGTCATTCTTTTGTTAGTTTTTACTTGTTTACATTTAAATGTTTCTTTTGGTCTTTTTGAATGCATACAACTGCATGACTTACCAGTGCATTTGATGTTTGGTTATTTGCCTGGTTAAAATACCCGTTCATATTGAACTAATTAATTCATTAATTTTTAATGGTTCTTGCTACGATTATATTCATAAATTTCCCCCCTTCATAAAATAAAAAATTGCTTATATAGGATTTTTTGAGCTTTAGTCTTATTCTGATTGCATGTTGCTATTATTATTTTTGGCAGGCATCTGTTTTCAGCTCGTTTTGGCATTTCTTGTATGCCCTGATTTGCTTCTGTTTCTCGGATATCTTTTTGCTGAAAACCTTGCACAATACATAATACACACTCGGCTCAGGATTTTAGACAGCTGAATAGATCTGTCTCTATTTTTGCCTTTGGAGTGTTGTTTTTCTATTATACGATTCAGCAGCATCTGAAGTGTGAGGGACCTCCTGTGTCATCTGTGCTATAGAATACTTAGAAGAAATACATGATTTGTAAGTATTACAGCATGTGAGAGTTTGTTTCTCTGCCACAAAAGTAATTTAATTGTTATAATAATGTAAATATTTTGTAATTAATTCATATACTTATTCATTTTTGTATTTGTACATGTTTGTCAATATTACAATATCAACATGCTACCCTTTAACCCCTGAGGAAGGATATGGATACACTATTAAGCCTTGTGATTTTATTTTCCAAAACATGTTGGGATTTGTTGTGACTACTTTCTACATTTGACCCATTGTCGAGCATTTTTTTGTGTCTCAACAATTGGTAGTTGATACATCATGTGTTCTATTTTATATTTATATTTTCTTTAGATTTGTATTTTATATGTATTCAATATTCAAATAAACTTTTTTCATTCTTTTACGTATTTTGTGATTATATAATTTTGTTTGAATCCTGCCAATTTTTCTACCCACAAAATCCCATGAGGCAATCTTTATTAGTTTTTTTCAACTATGAACTACTAAGCTCTAGAGCAAAATCTCTTGCTAAAAGCTCACACTTTCTTTTTTATACATCAATATGCATCAATATGCGCTGCTTTAGGCAGCCCATTCAAAATGAATGGGTTGTCATGCAGCTCAGTAGTCCAGAAATGGGACCTGTACATTTTTTGGACAGCACACCACACTAAAACTCACACATATCCCTCTTGAAGGCAAGTTCAGGTACCATTCAGAATGAGTTGCACCACATAACACTATAACAAGGAGCATGCAGTGGTAGTAACTGCAGAATACTTAGGCCTCATGCACACCTGGGCATCAAAAAAGTGGCTTTTAAGGATGTGGGCCATTTTTTTCGATCTCTAAATACACCTCCATGTTAGCCTATGTGTGCATGGGCAACTCTAGGCAATTTTCTATCACCTAGTCTTTTCTCCTCACCCAAAAAATGCCAATCCACCTGGCTGCCATGCAGGGGGAGTTATCCGTGTAACATAAAGACTTGCCGATACTGCCATCTCAATATGCCAGGTAAGACTTTCTCCTCAATAGCTACAGGGAAAGAATTTTCCATAAAGCAATATATAAATTGTGGCACAAAATATGTAGTCTACCTAATTACCTGCATCCATCATGTGCAGCCTGCAATATGTGGGGTGTACCACATGCTCTCTAAGGACCCGAATAGGAGAACACTATTGTAATAAAAATAACTCAAATATCAAGCACAACTCTAATGGGACACGTCACTTTAGAGATTGTCATCAAGGTGATCTCTCTTCATTTATATTCAGGGGAATAGAGAGGCTTTCACACTTGCCGAGAGGAGGAGATAGAGAGAGGAGGCTTTTGGGAAGAGAGGCCTGGTGGATTTTTAGCTTAAAGACTAGATCTCCTCAGGGGTTAAATATGAGATGGGATCTGGACCTGCATGTACATTAGTTTGCCTCTCTTCCCATTTTACTTCTCTCTGCATACAATTACAGTATGCTTTTGTCTATTATATCCTTACCTCTTCCTTTAATACACAGCCATTTAATTATACTGTTATTATTCATATTTTTTTGTATACTGTTTTTCTATGATGTATGCTTGTGAAGTCTAGTGGTGTTTACATCGGCTCCTCTGCTATTGCATCATCTGTTTCAGTTTTTTGCAATTATATCCATCAATTAATCCAATTAGTGGGTGGAGCTTTTGAAACTTTAGCAACTATATATTTCAACATTTCGTGTCTTATTGTAGTTATGATTAAAGCCGTGTAGGTTGAAATGCATCAACCGATTGCATTTGCGAACTGTGATTTCCTGAATAAAAGCAAGATTTTAGAGCAACAGCGGTTTTGTGGCTCATCTTTATGGATATATAGGTGTTTATAGGCATTTAGAGGAAGAAAAAAAAAACATCACTTGCTCATTCAGGAAAGGAGCATTTTGCTAGAAAAAAGACCCAAAGTGTTTGAGTAAATCATAATTCTGACTAATGAAATGAATAAACACCCAAACGCTGGATGCACCTAAAGGTTCCTAAAAGTGTTTGCAAAAATACGACTTTAGGTGCATTTTAGCACTGTCTTTATCTTTCCAGGAGAAAAGGTATTTAGAAGAGCTGGGCAAATGGTTAGTGTGAACAATGTTCTCAGTGTCAATGAAGGCCCCTTTCACGGCCCTATAAGGTATTTAGCCGGTAAGCTACTAAAATAATTGCATTTTCATTTTCAGTGTACTGTGGGAGACCAAATATAGTAAATGCAGGGTCATGGGTTTAGTAATACTTTAACAACCATGACTCACCCCTGCAGAATGTAAACAAAAGAGCTAACAATATAAAAAAAAAAAAAAAAAAAAAAAAAACAGCGTGCAGGTCCCCCCACCCAATTCATATCAGGTTCTTTAGGGCCAAAAATCCCCAAAGAAAGGCATAAGGTCATCCCAAGGCCAAGCCCCCTCAACATGGGGATATACCAACCAGCTAAAAAAAATCCCTTTGCCCGCTGAACCTGGCTGCTCCCATCGCTTGCTGGCACAGAAAAAGAAAACAAAGGCTCTCCCAGAGCTAACGTACACAAAGGGGCAGGATCATCTGGTGAAGTCACTGGGTGACCTCGCCCACCGTAAGGGGATGGGGTAACCTGGTGACATGACCAGGTGGCTCCGCCTCTTTGTATACTTTAGTAATGGAAAAGGTTAGTAATGTCATTTAGCTCCGGTAAGTGATGGGAGCAGTTGGGTGTGGCGGGAAGCGTTTTTTTTTTCATGTGGTATGGTGGTTGCCATTCATCATGATTGATGTGGACCTACATCACTGAATGATGTGGTTGACATAGATGTAAATCGAGGAACATGCCATCTGTGTGTTTATTTACACCTGTCATTTTTTTTTTTGTGAATGAGTAGGAGTACCCCCCATGTTGAAATCTTGTGGCCTGGCATGGTTCATGTGGGGATTTGAACACTCTTCTGCCCCCTTTCCTGGCCTGCCAGGTTGCATGCTCAGATAAGGGTCTGGTATGGATTCTGTGGGAGGAAACTCATGCCATTTTGTTTTATTTTATTGTTATTTCTGGTGTGAGGTACTCCCCAATCCATACCAGACCTGAATGGCCTGGTATTATTTGGGGAAGGACTCACACCATTTTTATTTTTCATTTTCTTGCTCTTTTATATACATTCTGCTGTCAGTGTGGAATACCCCACTGGCAAGAGGGAGGAGTCACTGGTTGTTAGAATGTTGGTGGATGCCGACTCTAACTACAAATGAAAAAACTGATGCAAAAATTTAAACTTGTCCATATACATCCCTTAAGTCTGCTTTTGTTTTTTAAATGAAAGAGACATGTTCATTTAAAAAAAAAAAAAAAAACGGACCTGAATGGATGCGGATGTAAACTAATGTAAACAGATACTCATCCATTTACATCTGTTTTCTCATAGAAATGCATTGCTGTCCATTTTTTATTAGCCAACTGACAAATGAAAAATAGATAGACAGAATGCCCATGTGAAAGAAATCGAAGTGTCAGGCAATTGTTGACTGCAGAACTGTGCAGGGGGAATATTAAGCCACTATAGTCCCAAAATACTCTTAAGTGTGCACACAAGGCAGCTAAATATAGCATGACTTTACAAAAATAAAAATAAAGACTTCAAAGGGACTTTAATATCTGGCTATATTGTCTTGCATTACTGCTACAATTATATATATGCTACTACTACCAGTACTGGTATTATTAATTATTATACTAATAACAGCAGTATGTTGTTTAATATTTAACCTTTACTATTTGAGTTCAAAAATATCTGTAAACTCAAATGTCTTATGCAGTATTAAACATGTGTTACTAGGTCTGGCAGGAGGTAGAAACAACAATTCTCTTACCTGATGTATTTTATGTTGATGCAGTTTTTTGTACCAGGCAGGAATTTGCAGAAAAATGCAGAGGAGCTAATGAGGAAGTAGGTGGGAATTCACACTGCTAACCTTTGGCATATGTGTGAAATGACTTCCAACATTTGAAATGTACCAAGGTGAGGTATGTCATTGTCACGTCCAAGCGCTTGTGTAGTGTACAAGGAGGCTGACATATATAAAATGTGTTATAACACTTCATAAACATCTGCATCTTAAACAGGGACTTGTACAGTAAAAGCTCTTGTAGTACTCAACACTTTCATACATATACCCTAACATGATGTTATATTGGTCCAAATTTGGGGAACGAAAGAAACTTCTTCAATCGGGAAAAACAGGAAGAGATACAGAACAGTGATTGTGACGGTGCCCAAAAAAAAATAAAGTATACAGTGTACAAAATGGTAGAAAAACTTTGTTAAAATAATTTTACTATTACAAAAATCACAGTATAAAATGCAAACACAGGTGTGTAAACAAACATAGCAAATACCTATTGACTTATTTGTTATGTTTGTTTACACACCTGTGTTTGTATTTTATACTGTGATTTTTGTAATAATAATATTTTTCTACCATTTTGTACACTGTATATTTTCTTTTTTTGGGCACCGTCATAATCCCTGTTCTCTATCTCTTCCTATTTTTGCTAAATTCAATTTAGGGATGAGGTGCCATATGTTTTAAGGATCTCTAGCCATAGCACATTTTTCTTCTTCAGTTACTGTAAATATAGTAGCTGCTACCCCATAGTTCATATTCTATATGTACAGTATGTATGTATACTCTATATAAAGAACATAAAACACACACACATATACACACACATATATATATATATATATATATATATATATATATATGTATATATATATATACAAACACACACATACACATTATATATATATATATATATATACACACACACATTTCTTTCTTGAGGTCATTCCACAGCACTTCTATGGGGTTAAGGTTTAGACTCTGACTGGGACACTCCAAAAGGCGCATTTTCTGAAGCCAGTGTTGTGGTGGATTTTCTTCAATGTGTCACTTAACTTAAAGGCAGAAAAGCAAGCCTAAATCATGATGTTCCCACCACCATACTTCACCATTGGGATAATGTTCTCATGTTGGTAAGCTGTGCCTTTTTGCACCATGCATGGTGCTATGTATTCTTCCCAAACGATTCAACTTTTGTTTCATCAGTCCACAAAACATTTTCCAGTAGTGTTGTGATTTTAAAAGGTGCTCTTTGGCACACTTCCGGACAGCAGTAACTTCTGCCGTGGTGCCATGGACACCCTGCTTGCTCAAAGACTTACATATGATAGACTCATGAACAGGGATGTTTGCCAGTTCGTGATGTTTTAAAACCTCTAGCAGTTACTCGTGGGTTCTTCTTTACCTCATTGAGGATTCTGTGTTGTGCCTTGAGAGTCATCTTGGCTGAGTGCCCGCTTCTAAGAGGAGTATCCACAGTACTAAACGGTCTCCATGTATTAGGCTTGTGCAATTCGTTTCGTAACGAATCGAAATTCGGCCGAATTTTGAATCTTTCGGACATTCGGATGCATCCGAATGTCCGAATAAACAAATAACAAATTACAACGAATACGAAAGAAATATAACGAATGAATTCGAATGAATTTGACATGATTCGAAATTATTTCAACCGCATTCGAAATGATTTCAACATGATTCGACATTATTTCAACCGCATTCGAAAATATTTTGTGACCCGAATTTAGGGCCATGTATCTTGGGGTCACTTGGTGCTAGACACTTTAAATTTGGATATGTTGTAATGCTAGTATTATTGTGTTTGCATACCAAATTTGGGGTTTCTAGCTATAAGTGACCCCGAGATATGTGGCCCCAAAATCGGGTCGCAAAATGTTATTAGTTATTAGAGCAGAGAATGACATTTTGCGACCCGATTTTGGGGCCACATATCTCGGGGTCACTTATAGCTAGAAACCCCAAATTTAGTATGCAAACACAATAATACTAGCATTACAACATATCCAAATTTAAACAATGGTACTAGCACTACAACATATCCAAATTTGGAGTTTCTAGCACCAAGTGACCCCGAGATACATGGCCCTAAAGTCGGGTCACAAAATATTTTCAAATGCGGTTGAAATAATGTTGAATCATGTTGAAATCATTTCGAATCCGGTAGAAGTATTTTCGAATTTCGTTGAAATATTTTCGAATGTGGCCGATTTTTCGAATTTGGTAGAAAACTAAACGAAATCCGAAAACGAATTTAAGGAAGTTAACGAATATAACTAAACGAAATTAATGAATTAACGAATTAAAACGAAACGAAACTAAACTAATTTTTTCCTTTTGCACATGTCTACCATGTATAGATGATTTGTCTAACTGTTGACTGATGGATGCCTAAGCACTTTGAAATTGCTTTGTATCCCTTTTCAGCCTTATACAGATCAACTACTGTTAATCGTATATCTTCAGAGAGATCCTTCTTCTGAGGCATGGTTCACATCAGCTGATGTTTCGTATGAACAGCAATCTAAAGCTGGCTACACACTATACAATGTTCTTGTACAACTTTCCTTTAGATTTACCAAAACCATATAATGTGAGGTCAAACCTAAACTCTTTCAAATTGTATGCAATCAGACAGACCATTTCTCTACATAATTGAAGGTAAATCTAAAGGAAATTGAACAACAAAAAATGTTTAATGTGTATCCAACTTAAAATTGTTTTAATGTCTTTTATCAATTGAAAAAGCTCTAAACCACAGCCCCAAACTAATTTCATTAATTTGACCCTAGGTATGCAATCTTACTTTTCCTCCACACTTATTGTTTCCTCCAGAATTGTGAATGTTTAATGTGTGTTCGATAAAGACACAATAAATTAGAACTGCTTGTGTGTCATCAGCTTACGTATATAGGGGGAGATTAACTAAAACTGGAGCACTCAGAATCTGGTGCAGTTGTACATGGTTGCAAATCCGATTTTAACTTCAGCTGGAGCCATTAAAATTTGACAAAAATACCTGGAAGCTGATTGGTTTCTATGCAAAGATGCACCAGCTTTTACTCACTCAAGTTTTCGTAAATCCCCCCATTGTGTTTATCTACTGTGGTGATTTAGATGAGGATCACCTCACATTGTATGGCAAATAAACCAGCTAAATCCAAAGGGTTCACATACTTCAATTTCCAGTTGTTTTCCAGGATATAGTCATTGCTAACACCTTCAATTGGCAAAAGGAATTTATGGCTAATTTGAATTTGAATGGTGTGTTTAACGTATGTGCTAAGTCAGCAGAAGTTCAGCAGCATGATATAGATCACCTAAGACTCACGAGCTCATCTGGGGGTTCCAGGATTTCTTTTTTGGGTTCACAGACTGACAGGTTTGAACATCTTGTATTGGAAATCACATTTTAGAATTGCAGAACAAGTATCTTGAATTCACTGTCACATTTAGCAGCAACATTTAAAATGGTTGATTACCATCAAAGAAGAACTACTGTATACGATTTGCTAATTGAGGCTAGTTGTAAGTAATACACAGCACAAACCATAATCCTAACCAACCTTCAATGTGATTATATTTTGTATGCATGTTTCTGTAGTTACTGTTCAAGAATATTATTTGTCTGCATTTCTCACTCACATCCTCATCGGAATGTTTCAGTTTAACAACCAAATCTGTCTGATATGAGAAGAATCAAGTAATTCAGGAATTCAGACAATTTGGAATAATGAACAGGAAACAATCTCAACAGATTGTACAATGAATGAATGCAGGTTAAAAAAAAAAAAAAAATCTAAATTCTCAGATATTGCACGTATCACTGCTCTATAACCATATAAAGGAGAAACAAATACTTTGGTCCATGTATTTCCCCATTGTGAATGCTATCAGTGACAGAGGAAGTCCAGTTGTATAATCATAGCTGTTTTTTGCTTCAGCAATTTGCAAACAAAAGTGTTTTATCTTGGATCATTGTTAGGTCTGAGGGTTTATAAAAGAAAAATTGACTTAAAGCAGACCTTCAGTCATTTTTTTCAACTTTCTATCTATTAAATATTCTGCCCTTGTTGTTTTAACTTTGGATAGTAAAAAAATTTTTTTATGCCAGTAAATCCCTTATACCGCCCACTTCCTGTTTCTTGTCTGGTAAAAAGCCTAGGCTTATGACATCATGCACAGCTCTCTCTCTCACTCTTGTGAGAGTTTGCCAGGAGGGGGGAGGTGAGTCATAACAGGGCCAAAAGAGAGCTACAGAGCTGGGGGTGTGCCTCAGTGTGTCTGTGAATCCAAGAAGTGAACAGACAGCAGCTTCAGCTGCCCATAGTTAAAATGGATGCAGCCAGATTTAGTAGAGGGAGATTTCTGCAGCATATTTGGCAAGTACAGGATCACAGTATATGTAAAATAATATGCAAAGTGGTTGGAGGGAAGCTTCACAATGGCAAAGCTGTTTTTATTACAAATTATGTGTGCAAACTGCAGTTCCTCTTTAATAGATAACATTCACCTGTTCATTTGCATCAAACAAGGACATTCGAATAATTGTTAGTAAAATGGACCCATCAATGATGTTCACTCTTGAATCAGTAGGTCACATGCCAGCCTTACCTTATGATGTTAGTGCTTTGAGTCACAAATAGTTTTTCCCCCCATGGAAAAAAAAAAAAATTCAATGCTCAATGTTTCAACGCTTCAATGCTCCCTCATTACCTAGGCAAAATATATGTCTCTGACCAAGCAGAGCATTATGCGTGTTTGATATCAATAAAAACTGCAAAAAGACTATTGTTTAATGTTTATTGTCAAACAGAATTATATACGATACGATAAGATATGTACAGCACTTCTAAAGCTGGCCATAGATAGTTTGAATCTCGGCTAGTTCCTGCTGAACTGGCCGAGATCCGAACCATGTATGGGCCTGGCTGATTGTACCCAAGTTGATCTATTGATCAACTTGGGTACACCCAGCCTGTTGGATTTTTCAGGTGGTTATTGGCAGCGGCTATAGCTAGAGCAGCTAGCAATAATCACTGTGTGTTCTCCTAGTAGGTACGGTCCCCCCCCCCCCCCCACCAGAGAAGGCAATAACTCCACGGGAGGGATTCCCCCATCAACACTGACCATGTTGATTTGCAATCCAAGCTATTTTCTTTCCTGCAACCTGTGGTTGCAGGAATGAAAATGTCACTGTCTTAAGCAGAAAGCACAGCTCAACCTATAATAAAGGCTTCCCTTGTGTAGATATAAAGTATGTAAAGGAACAACATTTTTAAAAACAATACCAACAATCGTAAGAGTATTTGCATTAACCAAATCTTTTTCATGGTTATATCTAAAACGCATTAAAAACACAACATCTCCCCTTTAAGATATAGCAAGATAAGTGAAAGCGATAAGAAGAGATGAGTCAGAGACAGATTAGAAAGCCAGTAGAAAGAAATAACTAGCATGAATCAAAAGTTTATTAGATTACCATTTCACAATGTGGCTCTAGTCCAGCAAGTAATATCTATTTAACATTAAATCATTAGGTCAGGCTATGTTTTAAAGGTGCCTAACAAATTGTGAATTTTTCAGACCAATATATTCTTTGTAGTTCGATTAAAACTTGTGATCTCAAAGAAATGTATTTTAATGCTTAAACCTTAGAAAATATATGCATTTGTGAATATTTTTAAAGGTTAAATTATGGCTGCCATTCAAAGAGATTTTAGTTTAACTGAGTAATGTTTTACAAAAATAAAACCCCAGCTGAAACTTGGACCATTGCAATTGATGATGTCATCACATGTGGGTGGAAATATAAATGCGAGTTTTTAGGGTATATACACATATGTTGTTCTGTTTCACTTTATTGCTGTCTTGAGGAAGATGAGCTTATGCCTCGTCAAAGTGTTGAAATGTCGAATTAAACCTCATCACTGAATGCTCACCTTTCAAGGCCCGTGAGCGTTGCTTTATCTTTTAAATTATATATATATTTCATCAATCTCCTTAGACTCCATTCACATCTAAAGAGTAGGGCAGGGACAGGGGCTGGATCACATTTTTTTCAGTGTGTTTTCGGAACAGCACCATTCGTTTGGACGGGCCTCCCAATGTTTCAAGAAGCTCATGTACCAAACTTTGGCACAGAGCCAGTAGCGTTTGGCGGAGCAGTTTTTGCCACAATTTTAGTGTGTTTTGTCACTGGACAATCATGGCAAAATCGCACCACATTTGGGATGCCATTAAGATATAATGGTATAGTGTGAATACAGTATGCTCAGGCAAGAACGGAGCCTCGTGGCCCGTACACGCGATCTGAAAATCGGATGAAAAATACAGATTTTGACACGATTGTACGGTAATCGGATCGTTAGTACAGAGCTTTTCGAGAGCCGATCACAACAGTTTATCTGATATTATATGATCAGACAAACATGAAAAATTCTCTTGTACGATACCAGATCGTACGATTTTTGTTTAATCAGTACAGTTGTCTGAAAATACAATACAAATACACTACAACACATGACATCACTTTTGATTTTTTTATTCTGTCACACGAGAATTTGTGTTACTTTAGTAAACTCTTCAGGTTCGATATACAACTAGCATGCAAAACAAAACAGACGATCTGTCGTCCAATTTTCAGATCATTTGTATAGGGCATGGGTGTTCAACCTGTGGCCCTCCAGCTGTTGCAAAACTACAAGTCCCATCATGCCTCTGCCTTTGGGAGTCATGTTTGTAACTGTCAGTAGCTTGCAATGCCTCATGGGACTTGTAGTTCTGCAACAGCTGGAGGGCCACAGGTTGAGCACCCATGGTATAGGGCATAACACTTATAAAGATACTGCAACATTGTAACTTTGTAGAAAATCACAAGGTGAGAGGCTACAGCAGGGGCTGATCTGTTTCAGGCAAGACCTAATCTGGCCATAGGATTTATATGATTGAGTCATCTCTGTTAGTCCTAGATGATGCCGCCTGGAATGGGCTTAAAGGGGAACCCCAACGCCGAAAAAAATCGGCGTGGGGGTTCCCCCAAAGTCCACACCAGACCCTTGTCCGAGCACGCTACACGGCCGGCCAGGAAAGGGGGGCGAGCGAGCGCGCCCCCCCTCCTGAGCCGTACCAGGCCGCGTGCCCTCAACATGGGGGGGTGCCTTGGGGAAGGGGGGGCCGCGCCATGTGACATATACCATGTGACCCCGCCCCATTGTCACTATATAAGTGACCGCACAGCGCGGCTCTGGCATTCCGGCCGGAGGGAGCGACGTGTCAACATCGCCTGGAGAAGAAGAAGAAGAACAAGAAGAAGAACAAGAACGGAAGGCGGCGACAGCGACAGCGGCGACAGAAGACCGGGCCACCGCCTGTAAAAGAGCTACAAGAAGGCGCGGTGGCCCGGCAGAAGAACCGAAGGCGGCGACAGAAGAACGGAAGGCAGCGGCGACAGAAGACCGGGCCACCGCCTGTAAAAGAGCTACAAGAAGGCGCGGTGGCCCGGCAGAAGAACCGAAGAGGGGGACAAGACCCCCGAAGTCGGGAGAAGAGGCCGGCGGCGGGGAGGAAGAAAGCCGGACTCCTCCGCTAGTAAAAGAGCTACACACACATAGCGGAGGAGTCCGGCGAGAAGACCCCCGAAGACGGAAGACCCCCGGAGCTGTGCAATAAAATATTTTTTCCCCTGTGTTGTGTTTTTTTTTGTACTTTATTTCACAGGTGAATGGGTAGGGGTACATTGTACCCCATACTCATTCACATAGGGTGGGGGGCCGGTATCCGGGGGCCCCCTTCTTAAAGGGGGCTCCCGGATTCCGATAAGCCCCCCGCCCGCAGACCCCGACAACCAACGGCCAGGGTTGTCGGGAAGAGGCCCTTGTCCTCATCAACATGGGGACAAGGTGCTTTGGGGTGGGGGGGCCGCGCGGCCCCCCCTTCCCCAAGGCACCCCCCCATGTTGAGGGCACGCGGCCTGGTACGGCTCAGGAGGGGGGGCGCGCTCGCTCGCCCCCCTTTCCTGGCCGGCCGGGTAGCGTGCTCGGACAAGGGTCTGGTGTGGACTTTGGGGGAACCCCACGCCGATTTTTTTCGGCGTTGGGGTTCCCCTTTAAGCCCATTCCAGGCGGCGGAGCCCGCGACGTCTCCTTCGCGGGCCCCGCCTACCTGTACACGCGCTCGAAATGGGCGGATTTGCCTCCGCCTTACGTGGGCGAGTCCGTTCATTTCAAAAGTTGAGCGGACTGTTTGGCAAACAGTTCGCTGAAACAGTCCGCTCGTGTGTGGGCAAGTCCGCTCATGCAAATTTTGAGCGGACTGTTTGCCGAAACTGTTTGACGAACAAGGTTGGGCAAACAGTCCGCGCGTGTGTACGCGGCCTAAAAGGTATTAAATAAGATTTTACATATAGACATTAATTAGCGTGCATGAAAAAAATATATTTGATGCAAGGTCCATTTTACAGTTCAAACTGTATAGTTTGTGAACTTGTTTTACCCTTTTCCAGCAGTTCTACTGAAATTAGGTACAAGTTCAGTAAAAGCATGTCCCTAACATCTGAGTATTGTCATCAGGGGCTTGCAGATCAGAAGGGCTAATATGCAGAGGATGGCTAGGATAAAAGGCTGCATAAGAATCAGCTGTAACTGCTGTGTCAGCCTTGTTGTAAATTTTCAGGTCTAGCCTAAAATTGTCTGTGCTTTTAGCTTGATGCAGTATTTAGCTATATACAATTACCAACTTTCCTGCAGTTTATACGACCCACCAATATAATGTTTTTATACTTGTACCATTCTATACCACACCTGTGCAATATTTACATTTTTTTCCACTTTTTATGTAGATTTGTCCACTACCCTGATCTCTTGCTGACAAAGTGGAACATCAGTCAAAGCCTTTTTTCAATCTCTATCCATAGAATATGGAAGGGTTGGGAGCTCTGTCAAGTTTTTATTTATGTTTGCATCTCTGGTCACCTGCACAGGAAGTGGTGCAAAATCTCTGCCAGTAGGACTCAGACACCAATAAAAAACTGACAGAGTTTATATCCCTTACCCTTTATTTCTATAAAGGATATTTACTGGAGTTACATTCTGTGAAATGCACTTTACCTTTTATATCTTTACAGTAAATAAATCCCAAACTTTAAATTCTTAGCTCAAGAGCAGCAGACAACAAATAGAAAATAGTCGTTCAAGCTGAATGAATGAGTTACTATTGTTGATTAACGTGGCCCTGCCATTTGCCTATTCAGGGAAGCTGGGTTTCCAAACCCCCTCAGCTTTTGATGCTTACCACCTTAAAGAGGAAGTAAACCCTGATGGGTTTACTTCTTTTTTTGTCTACCTGCAAAGGTAAAGCATAATGGGCTACTATGCATCGCATAGTAGCCCATTATGTGTCACTTACCTGACGCAGGAGCCAGCGATGTCACCACTGTCCCCTGTAGTACGGAGCATCCATCTTCTTCCGGGTAGCGCTGCTCCACCCACTCACAGCGCCGTAGCAGCGATGATGTCACTCCCGCGCATGCACATGGGAGCTGCCACTAACGGCATATCGCTGTTAGCAGCGGTATGCTGCTAATGGCGATAGTGCGCCTGCGTGCCGCTGTCTATGGCGCACGCGCTGTAGGCAACGGTGACTGTCTTTTAGCAAATATCTCCTAAACCGTGTAGGTTTAGGAGATATTTATTGGACTAGTTTAAGGCTTACCTGTAGGTCAAAGTGGTTTGTAAGGGTATACAACCACTTTAATGCTCCCCCATTGCCTCTTCTTGCCTTCCAGAGCTTGGTATAATACACAGTGCTTCAGGGTGTGGGAGGGACATTGTTGCTATTTCATCTTCCTACTAAGATGTGGGATGAGTTTCTAATCAGCCAATTTCCATGAAGAAGAAGTAGGATAATGTGGGGGCTTACTTAGGTTGGAGTCCATGGGCCAGAGATGTAGGTTCACCCTTGCAAATAGACACAGCCCACGGTAACAAAGAAATAAGCTACCTGGGCTGTGAATCTGAGCACGGGGGCTTGACTGGAATTTGCCAAAGGATTGTCCAGGTAAAGCCATAGTCAGGGATTCCAGAAGTCAGAATAAACGATAAACAAACCAGGTTCAGAAGCCAGGGTCAGTCTTGGAACACTGTAACTTGAACACAGGAACGCTTAGGCAAAACAAGAGACACAGGAACCTTTGGCAATGATAGAGACAAGAGACAATGATCGGGAAAATCTCTTAGAGTGAAGCAGTGCTTTATACCCAGCTGATTGGATAAACTGCCTCATCTGAACCAGGAGTGAAAGGTACTAATTGCAAGATCCAGAGTATGGTCCTAGTATTTTATGCAGAACTGTGCAAAGCTGGAAAGCAGGCTGAAAGGAGCTGAGGTGTGGCTCAGAGGCAAGGTAACATGAACACTAAACATGCAGTCATAGGTTCAATACCTCTTTGAGCCACTTGGGGTATGACCACACCTGGCTGTCTGCATGGCACTGTAGAGACTGTGACAGATAGGCTTTAAGCTTCTGTAAGCTTTGACCCAGATTTGATTAACACAGGGGTTTGGAGAGGGCAGAAAAATGGGGGGAATAGAGGCTTATTAGATGGGCTATTTGGTGAACCTGTTACTTTGTCCTAACTAGGCAAATACAGGATTGCTTTCAGGAAGGCCTATAATGATAAGCAGAGTGGTTGTCTTGAAGATAATTTTAGATGTGTCTTGGGTATGTAATTGATGTAACTGAAGCTATTGCAGCTTCATTTGTTAAAACAGTTTACATTGCCAAGTGATAGTTTCGACACTTATATTTGTTTTAGAAATAAAACATTAAGAACTGGTACTCCACTTTAAATGTTTTCAAGTCTTCCACTTAGCAGTTTCTCCTTAAAAACTTGAACGATTTTTTTAATTGTCTATGTTGATGAAAAAGTGTCCGCCAGCAAGAATGTCAACATCTGCTAGGGCAGCAGACATATAAAACAGTGTGACAAGCAGGACCATTAAACATTCTGATTTTCATGTTGGGAGGGTTACATGCTGTTGAGGAAAGTATTAAAATGTAGAATTTGATAGTGTGTCTTAAAGCTTTAATGATGTGTTCAGGAATATAAAGCATGCTTCACCCAGTCACTTTATGTCTTCTCTGCATAATTAGTTCTATCTGTTTTATGAGCCTACTGTTCTTACCTTGATCTCATGGAAATAATTTACACTGCTACACTGTTTTGATATTATGCCGCTAATTATATAAACCAGTTACGATAACTCCTGAAATATATTTTCCAAATTAAAAAATGTATTTCTAACTACCCAGAAAATACTGGCTACAAATTCCATGGTTATACTTACATATGGCATGTTCTATCTGTTTTAATTTTGTGTGTACCTATATAACATTTTTGTGCTGAACTAGGGTAGGTTTAAGCACTGTTGGAGCTATGAGGCAGCACTGGCCCTGGGCAGTAGGGTCCACACAGCCACTGACAATTTTCTGGGACCATGGATCCTGCTGATGCTCTCTAGTATGGTACTCTTCAACGCTTAGCTCACTGAATCAAATAAGTTGAATGCAATCATCAAGCCCCAGACTGATGCCTCTAATGTACAGAGTAAGGTCAAAGGTGCATGGAAACCCCAGATTCTAGAACACTCACTTCAAAAACAATACATTATAGGCAGAGAAAATCTTTTCCTGACTGCAGTTGCTTTAGTCATTTCTTCATTTCTTAGATTTGGCTTCCTCAATAGGAAATGTTGTCAGCTCTTCTTCTTTTGTGATTTTAAAATTCATGCTCATGAAATCACTCAGTTTTTATCTCTAGTTGGCATGTCACCACCACCATGGTGAGAAGCTGCCACATCACTGACCTTAAGGCTATTCCATCTATGTTATCTTTGTGCCATCTTTTTTCTTGTAATTCTGAATTCCATGCCTGTGCATGCACCCATCCATCATCTATCTCTAGCTGATACTTTACCGCTACCAGACCTTATATTTCAGTAAATTAAAGGCTAAGAAGTTGTCACCTCACTGAGCTTATGACTATGACATCTATCTACTGGCTGCTATATTATCTCCACTTGGCCAGATTCTCACTTTCCCTTTATAAGCCTGGGTTCACACTGAAACATGGGGCGGCTCAAAGCAGGGGTCCGGTGCATCCCTGTTCACCGTTTCAAGTCCGATTTCAGTCCAAATTTTTGGCTGAATACTATTCAATATACAGAGGTTTATATGTATATAAATTTGTTTGGCTACACCACACACATCTCATTCAAAGTCCCAACCTTCCCCCCTTTTTCTCCATAAGGGGGACCTTACAGGGAGACAAAAAAAGAAGACATGTAATTTATCATGGGACATAATAAACATCTTGTTATGTCCCTGAAACTATTCAATTCACCTGCTTTGTTCTACAATTTTGTAAACTATATCTTCAAGCATGAGCACATTTACATAAAGATTGTGCTGCCTAAACTGTGAGTAAAGAGTCTATGTTTGAAAACAAATAAGTACTACTTTAAAAAACGGAAGTACCCTTTCTTGGTTGCTGTCACGGCTTCTTGTACAGCTCCAGCTCTAAGACAACTGATGTTGTGACAGTGGCCTGCGAGAGCGCGGCGAGGTTTGAGTGCCTGTAAGACGTTCCATCAGCCGCAGAAGCAGGTGCGTCTATAGGAGTAGGTCAGATCAATGGAACAGCGGATGGCAGAAGACGCCAGACTGGGCAGACAACAAGCGGCAAATGCCTCGCGGCCAGCTAGCAGATGGCTGATACAGCAGGATTTGTAACACTCAGAAGGTGAAGAACCAATGGGGACCAGATAGCATGCAAAACAGAGCTGGGGAATAACTGGATGCGAGGTCAGAAAAGGGGAATTGGCAACAGTTGGTCAGATACAGGCATAGACAGCAGGCTGGGAATCCTCAGAGGTCGCCAATGTTGAATCAGACAGATGAATGGAGGCAGAGCAAATACAGAGACAGGCCAAGACTGCTACAGTTAAAAAGTATAATTGGCACCAACATTAGCGCCGAGCACACACATCTGTGCCTACGCACCCGTGGACGTCTAGAAGCTTCAGCTGTACTAGTGCTAGTGCCTTCCTGACAGTTGCATTGTCATAGCCAAGGGACTTGGTCAAGAATGGAATGGGAAAAGGATTTAGTTACCACCAGAAACAAAATAACTATTCCACTTTGTTGAGACCAATTTCCTTTCTTTCTAAACAATGGAAAGATCAATAAAAATGGCCTCTGGAGGCAAGGCGGGGCTATGAAGCTTTTAAAACAGCATTTCCTTATTTTCTGTACATAACAAGCTTATCCTTTGAACCCCTTCTTTCCATTGGCAAGCTTTCCCTGTAGGCTGTTTTAAAGCAGACAAAAACTACTTCATCAAATCAGAAATCAGGGGCTACCTGTTGTTAGTATGGTTCTTGAGCCAGTCATCCAGTTACTATCTACACTGGGCTAAGTCTTTAGTATATGCTGGCTGCACGTTGAATAATCTTACCAGAGCTTTACTCTTTTCTAAGCCTCTTTTGTTTTAAGTTATTCTTGTCCTGATTTGAGGGATTTCATAGCTGATGCTCTTTCTGCTCCTTTTGAATTTGGTGATATTGACTTTATACCCCCATATATGCACTAATCCAGCTAATTTTCTCCTACTTCAGTATTCCAGCTGAGCTCTTTGTATATACTTTTATACTTCGGCAGTATCATCCTTAATGTCTTGCTTCAGCCTCCCAGATGATCCCCTTGAGTATGCTTTCAGACTTAATATCTCAATTTCTTGCCTGAGGGTACAGTTCCAAGTTGTAAAAAAGAGAAGAATTTCCCAGTGTTTTTTTTTAGCAGCAATGAGGATGCAAAAGATTCATAAAAAATTTTTACTTTGTTTTATGGGTCAAAAAACTAGTTATATCATATACAATACATGCATGAATTAAAATGTGAGCTCTGGTGTACAGCAGACAATAGATCCCACTGTGGTAAAGATACAAGGTACAAAGTACAAATATAATTCATACATTCCTTCTAAAAGAGTAAAAAAGTATTTAAATCAATATCCATTTTGTAATTTCAATAACCATCTGGCATGCTTAATACCCCAATGCATTTCAGCCTTGGATGGATATCTTGGAATCTGAAAACATTTTATTTTTGTTTTTGTGACATAAAATATTTTGCTAAAGCCCATACTACATAATGCATATTTTTACCATTTAAGCCCCATACACACTATCTATTTTTCTGCTGAGTTTTTCCTTCAGGTTTACCAAAACCATGTAGTGCAAGGACCTGCCTGATTGCATACAAATTAAAACTCCTAAGGTTTGACCTCATATTTTATGGTTTTGGTAAGTCTGAAGGAAAAACTCAGCAGAAAAACTGATAGTGTGTATGGGGCTTTACACTTTTTAATTTTTGTAATGGCTTTTTGAACTAGGAGGCTAAACTAAAAATAACAAGCGTAGCTTTTATTTTCACCTTTATGTGACTAGATTTAATGCAGAAAATCAAATGCATCTGGTACAGTAACCCTTGCATGTTTGTTTGCCTTACAGAGACAATAATATAAAACCGTGTATAATATATACATAATATAAATTGACACTGTGTATTATTAAATGATACCAAAACTGTGAATTTGGTGTTTAATGCCAAGCAACACATACAGCAACAAGAGATTTGTTCCTAAGCCAGTTCTACCATGCTTTTATCCCAGGCTGCAATTTGTTAACATCTGAAGTTTTAAATAATGAAACTAGAGGAGTTACACTTCATAAAATATTTCCTTTTTATAGGTCTTTTCCTGCTGCATCCAGTTTACAGGTTCCTTGATTAAATCCACTTGTGATATGCTGCCCTTTTATCTATTAGATGTGCTTCAAGCAGCAGGTCATACGCAGTATAACACAGACAATTCCGTTGTTTATGGATATCATTCTTGCTATTCTGCTCTCTTTTTTATTCACTGTCATGATCATTATCTATATTACATTTCACCTATCCATAATCTTAAAACCATAAGGTTTTTCCTGTGTACGTCTAGTGCTATGAGGTTACAGATGCTGCATTAAAATAACACTCTATTAATGGCAAAAATGTTTGAAAACTGGAACCAAGAAGGACACATTTTTTCACACATAGCTCCTTTTAAAGAGAGCCTGAGAACTTGCATAAAAGTAATATTTTGGTATTCAACTTCTCTGTATTCTTTTGACAGCTAAATCAGTTGATTTTGTTTAACGCTACATAGTTTTAGGGCAGGTAAAAATTCTCTTCCTGGTATTTATTACTGCTCAAAGATTTATCAAAGTATTTCTCCTGACAAAGTATTAATTTGATTTTTATCTCCATAAAGATGTATCCTTCATTGTTAAGGCATCATTTTTGGCTCAGCATCTATTTCCTGGACTGAGATGCTGACTCAGAGATGACACAATCATACAAATTCTGGTACCTGCACACAGGCATGTACTGGCCATCGGGACTACCGGGAGATTCCCGGTGGGCCGATGGCTCAGTGGGTCGGTCTGGTGCAGTCCTGGAGCCGCTCCTCTCTAACAGTGAGTGATTTCGATTTCACTCCTGTCAGGAGGAGCAGTCTCCGAGATATGCTGGAGAGAGCATTAGGCTTTCTGCTCCCTCCAGCCTGCAGGGGGAGATAGACACGGTCAGCAGACTTTCCTTCCTCTCTCCCCTATCGCTTGTTATCACATGACTGGAGAGAGGAAGAAGAGAGGCTGCCTTTAGAACCGTGAGTACATGTGGGAGGGGGACACTCTGATGTAAGGGGCTGGTGGTGGGACTCTGATGTAAGGGGCTGGTGGTGGGACTCTGATGTAAGGGGCTGGTGGTGGGACTCTGATGTAAGGAACTGGTGGTGGGACTCTGATGTAAGGAACTGGTGGTGGGACTCTGATGTAAGGAACTGGTGGTGGGACTCTGATGTAAGGAACTGGTGGTGGGACTCTGATGTAAGGAGCTGGTGGTGGGACTCTGATGTAAGGAGCTGGTGGTGGGACTCTGATGTAAGGAACTGGTGGTGGGACTCTGATGTAAGGAACTGGTGGTGGGACTCTGATGTAAGGAACTGGTGGTGGGACTCTGATGTAAGGAACTGGTGGTGGGACTCTGATGTAAGGAACTGGTGGTGGGACTCTGATGTAAGGAACTGGTGGTGGGACTCTGATGTAAGGAACTGGTGGTGGGACTCTGATGTAAGGAGCTGGTGGTGGGACTCTGATGTAAGGAGCTGGTGGTGGGACTCTGATGTAAGGAACTGGTGGTGGGACTCTGATGTAAGGAACTGGTGGTGGGACTCTGATGTAAGGAACTGGTGGTGGGACTCTGATGTAAGGAACTGGTGGTGGGACTCTGATGCAAGGAACTGGTGGTGGGACTCTGATGTAAGGAACTGGTGGTGGGACTCTGATGTAAGGAACTGGTGGTGGGACTCTGATGTAAGGAACTGGTGGTGGGACTCTGATGTAAGGAACTGGTGGTGGGACTCTGATGTAAGGAACTTGTGGTGGGACTCTGATGTAAGGAACTTGTGGTGGGACTCTGATGTAAGGAACTTGTGGTGGGACTCTGATGTAAGGAGCTTGTGGTGGGACTCTGATGTAAGGGGGCTGCTGATGAGAATCTGATGTAAAGGGGATGCTGATGGGACACTCAAAACGTAAGTGGGCCGGTCTGGATGACGTCCAGGGCCGAATTTCTGTCCCAGTCCAGCCCTGCCTGCACAGTTCTTAGCTTGGTTCAAAAACAGCTGAAGCAGATTAGTTCCTGCTGCAGCTTTGCACCTTGTGACTTGCTGCAAAGTTATAGTATTATAGTCTGATTACTGGGGGAAAAAAGATTAAAGAAATTATTATTATACAGGTTTTATATAGTGCCAACAATTTGCCCAAGGCTTTATCCTGCCTGCAATAAACTGATGGCAGCATATCAGCCTAGGCATAGTAATGTACAGAAAGCAAATAATAGACTATCTGGAAAAATTATACTATGGCTCGAAATTGTCATATTTCAGGTAGAGTTGGGCTGAACACCCCCCGGTTCACGCTAGAACTCTCGAACATTGCAAAAGTTTAGATGCCAACTTTGAAACCCCATTGAAATCTATGGGACCCGAAACTGACAAATCAAAAGTGCCCATTTTGAAGATTTATATACAAGTTATTGCCCATAAAAAGGGTATGAGGGCAAAACTTTTTTTTAAGATTATTTTTAAAGGAGAATTGATTTTATTGATGCTTAAAGTGAAACAATAAAAATTTAAAATTCCTGTATAGAACCTGCTGCAGCAAAACTGATAGATATAAAGAAAAAAAAAAAGCAATTGATTTTCCCTGTAAGCTCTCTTTATTTTGTAATCAACGGCTCAGGGAGCCAGTCTGCATGATGAGGCCTCAATTTAGTGCACTCAGAACAAGATTAGAGATTTTATGGATAAATCCTGGTGTCTCTTTGGCAGACTTTGGATGGATATAACTATTTTTTGCACCACTGTGAGCAAGCCTTACGTGAAGAAGCCACATTGTAGTACACTCAGGCCAAGATTAACATTTTTTTTAAGATAAAGTCAGTGACCTCATTATTATTATCCCCTCTAACCTCATCATCGCTGGAGTAAACTTGGCAATATGCTGTGGCTGCAGGAATATGACTGCCAATTTTTTTTTTATCAGTGTTCTCCTCCCTCTGTATCTCATATTTTTATTTTTATTTTTTAGATGTAAAATTTTATTTATTTCCCATACACAACAAACAACAAAGAAAACAAACTGTATATCGAGCAAACATCGCTCGAACCATTACAAAATCTGGTAAACTGGTATACATTTAGTAGATACGTAACAACCTAAAGGTCAACTGTCTATTTTGCTTAATTGGAACCAATCAATGATCAGGGGCTTAATTTAGTCTTTCAAGGAGCAGGTGGTATGGTACTTTCAGAACTGACCCAAGAACCCCAAATCTTTAGGAATTTTTTTGGGCATCCTCTTGCTTCATAAGCCAACTTATACAATGGTATAGCATGATTAATGGTAGTGATCCAAAAGGCTATAGTGGGCGAGGATTGAGACTTCCAATGGATGGTTATTGATTTCTCAGCATAGAACAATACTATGCGCAGAAAGGTTTGTACATTTTTAGATATACCTTCATCATCAATATATGTCAGTAAACACCATAGAGGATTGCAGATAATGGGTATCTGATTTAAGGAGCTGATGAAGGCCGTGACCTCCGACCAGAACTTCCTAATCAGAGTGCACTCCCACATCAGATGAAAGAATGTGCCATCAGTCGTGCCCCATCGAGAGCATAATGCAGAGGGTAATCTATTTAATTTATACAGTAAACATGGTGTAAAGTATAATTTGTATAGCAATTTTGTCTGTATCACCTTGTCATGGGAAGAAATGACAGAGGGAACCTGGAGGGGAAGAACTTCCTGCCAGATGTCCTCCGTCAATTCAGGGATGTCAGCACTCCATTTATTGGCCGTACTGCTGAGCCTATGAGTTGTAGAAAGTAGGAGGGATCTATAATCTGATGAAACTAGTTTGGAGTCAGAAGAATCAGTCAGTAATCGTTCTAGTGGAGAGAGATGAACAACTATGTCACGTAGGCCAAACTGCGTTGCCGCAGTGTGACGTATCTGCAAATATAGGAAGTAGGCCATACGGGGTAGATTATATTCCTGATGAAATTCCTCAAAAGGGCGGACGATGTTATCTGAAAATAGATGCATGATTGTTTTCACCCCCCTTTTAGACCAGAATCCCCCATCAGTTCTGCGGGAGAATTCCTGCAAATTCGGATTCCCCATAGTGGAGTATTTGGTGAGTATATATTGCGTTAATTGGATGACAGCATTTTAGTGAGCCTAAAAATCTGTAAGGTCATTGCTAGTATAGTTGTACTCTATGAGACATACGATGAATCAGGTGTTGAAGGGACTCAGGCGGAAGGCTGTAAGTATAGCTGCCTCCAGGGCAGTGGCCGCATTGTTGGCTTGAGGATAAAACCACCAGTGTGCATGGGCCAACTGCGAGGTGATATAACAGATTTGAAGGCAGGGTAAAGCAAGTCGGCCCTCCATTACTGGCAACTGTAGGGTGATTTTAGAAATCCTAATTTCTCCCCCCTCCAAATGAAAGTGATAAGGATTGAATATATTTCCTTAAATTTGACCTTAGTGACATATACTGGTGAATTACTCAGGATATACAAAAATGGTGGTAAAAAGATCATTTTAAAAATGTTTATCCTACCTAGTAATGTTAGAGGGAGATTGGTCCACGTCTTTAATGTGGTTCTCATTTTTTCGATAAGAGGATCTAGGTTAATTTTGATATAGGAGGAGATTGGTTGATGTATCATAACCCCCAAATATTGGAAGGAGCTAACTATTTGTAGGGGACAAGAGGGAGGTAGCACTATCGATGTTGCTTGGTCTATTGTTAATAGAAGGGATTTGTCCCAGTTAACCTGGAACCCTGAGAAGTGACCAAACCTCCGAATAATTTCCAGCAGGGCTGGGAGAGACGATTGAGGATCCGACAAGTAAATTAACATATCACCAGCGTACAGGGGCATCTTTTCTTCCAGACCCTCAATCATCAGTCCCACAACCTCCCCACTGGATCTTATCAGCGCCGCCAGATGTTCTATCACCAATGCAAACAGCAGCGGTGATAGGGGACATCCCTCTCTAGTGCCTCTCTTTATCAGAAAGGGATCAGACATGGCTGCGTTCACTGTTAGTCTAGCGGTGGGCTTCAGATAGAGTAGTTGCACTCATCTGATAAAAGTGTTGCTGAATCCAAATTTTGCTAAAACTTCCAGCAGGTATGGCCATTCAACCGAGTCAAATGCCTTGTGTGTGCCTAAGGCTAAGATGGTCCGAGATCCCACATTATTAGTGACTTGCAGATTAGTAAAAAGCCTGAGCAAATTCATGGAGGTCGTTCGCCCAGGAATGAACCCAGTCTGGTCTGCACCAACAATAGCAGTAATGACTGTGTTCAGTCACCGGGCGAGCACCTTGGCCAGAATCTTGATATCTGAATTAATGAGCGAGATTGGTCTATAGGATTCACAGACAAATGCGTTCATTATCTCTGTTTTGTTCTACCGCTACTCCCTCTGAGTTCCTAATTCTCAGGATGCTACATGGCTGATAGTTGGGTCTGGAGAAATAAGCCAGTAAGCTACTGTTTTTGTCACCGACTCAAAGAGTAGCTGATTCTGATAGAGCAACTTCTTCTGGATGCGCTCCAAAAGTACCAAGTCTTGTCCTCTGGCCCTGTGTTTCAAGGCTGTGTGGGTCTCAGGGGTGGGGGCTGCAGAATATGCAGTATACGTCTCCCTGAGACCCCTTTCTGTATCCACCAGTCTGGACTAAGGCCTTGCGGGCCTGCCCGATTGCTGCAGGAAAATAGCCACATGTGCACATGTGGTGGCCTTAAAAGCATCCCAAATCACCGGGACGGAGGCGCTCTGCCTGTTAGTTATCCAGTAGGATTTCATTTCTGCCACACTTTGGTCCACAACAGCCTGATCAGCTAGCCACAAAGGACTCAGTCTCCACACCCGATAGGAGGAGGGGGAGTCCAGGGCAAGGTCCACCAGCAAAGGAGAATGATCAGATACCGCCCTAGGAAGATAATTAACCTCACTCACCATAGTGAGCAAATCTGATGAGACTAGACAGAGATCAATACAAGACAAAGTACCGCGTGATTCCGATTTACACGAATACTCTCTCCTATCCACATGCTTCCATCTCCAGGCCTCCACTAAATCAAATTGAGTCAGAAAAGAACCCAGGGGCGTGGGGACAGTGTATCAATAGCATTATCAAGTAGCGTATTATAATCACCCGTTATCAATAAAGGGCCCTCCGCTTTTGCCAATATGGAGCTCATCGCCCGTTAAAAGAACAGTTTAGTGAAGGGTGGCAGAGCATATAAACTAGTCACTGTATATGGCTTACCCAGGAGTTCAATGACAATGCATGACAATTACAAAGCAGCCATTAAGATCAAGTTTAATATGCTTAATACTGATGGGTGCTGATTTAGCTATGAGGATGAATGTGCCCCAGGCATATGTGGAGTATGTGGAATGAATAGTGTATGCAATTTTTGCTCTCTTAAGGGCCATGACCCTAGATCCATGGAGGTGGGTTTCCTGGAGAAGGATGACATGCGGATTATGTCTCGCTAGATATTCAAACATGAGGGATCGTTTCACTTTAGAGTTAAGACCCCGAAAATTTGAGGAAATTATACGTAGTCTAGACATGAGTAGGAATAAAGTATGACTTATGAAACCAGTTCCAAAAGCCTGCTGGAAGCAACCATAGCATGAGGTCCAGCGTGCCATGAGAAGTGCATGAGTGTGAGCAAATCAAACATGTGAAACCACAGCATGCCATGTAGAGATAACAGTTGTATACCATATCGACCAGCTAGATCATTAGACAAAAGTACATAGAATGGTAAATTCCAGCATTGCAGCAGAAAAGTGCCCCTTAAATGGATCAGTTGCACGCCAAAAAGGTCAACCAAATCCGTAACCAGATACTCATGTATTAGCGAGTAAAAGCTGAACAAAAAAGAAAAAAGAGCAAAAAACAGTCCCAGAACATTCAAAACCACCCTAACCCTCCCGGTTTCCAGACCCAAACAAATGAGAGCTTTATTCCCAAAACTAAAACTGCAAAGCAAGGGGGTCATGTCACAATCCCTCAACCAACAAACCCTGAGGTGTGAAGAGAAGTCCGTAGCCGTAGGAGTAAACAATTAAGGAGAAATATAAAGTCAATATCAACCGACAACCCGCATGACTGACATGCATGTGGCCCGTGGTGTAAAATTGAGGATGATCCCCAGCTTCAGTGGGTAGCACAATGAGTGATAGGTCCCTACAAATGTAGGAACCTATTGCTGTCCCTCTCCCTCCCCCAATCGACCTCAAACAAGTGGGGGGGGGGGGGGGTATAGGCCCGGGGTATTTAAATGTGTTTTGCATCAAACCACTTCAGTGATGAGGTGGTCTCCGGTTTTGATCCCTTTGATCCGGGTGTCCCAGGGTGTCCACCCAATGCAACGCCTCCTTTTGATCTGTGAAGAAGTAGGCCTTGCCTTGATAAGTGATCCTCAATCTTGCAGGATAAAGCAGACCATAGGGTAAATGGAGCTCTCTTAGCCTTCTTTTGATGGCCAGAAAGGTAGCCCTTTGTTTCTGAGTGGCTGCTGAGAAGTCAGGAAAGATAGTGATTCCATTGCCATTAAAGGATATTTTGCCTTTTTCTTGGGCATTTCTGACAACGGTTTCCCTGTCTCTGAAGTGTAGTAATTTAATGAGGATGGCACATGGTGGGGCTCCAGAGAGCAAGGGGCGTCAGGGAACTCTGTGTGCCCGTTCGATAGCGAGCAGCCGTGAGAAGGTGGAGGTGCCAAATGTGGTGGTCAGCCAGTGCTCCATAAAAACCTCCGGGTCTCTGCCCTCTGAGCCCTCCGGGAACCCCAAGAAGCATAAATTGTTGCGACTCAAGCGGTCTTCCATGTCCATGAGCTTGTCAGCAGTATAGGTTTGGGCTGACACAGTTCCCTAACAGAGCCCTGCAAGGGATGCGTCTCATCTTCTAAGTGCACTATGCGCTGATCTGCATTCGTCACTTCCTGAAACATGAATATCATGTTTCAGGAAGGAGAGATCTGTTTTAATGGAGTCCATCTGTGTAGTGAGAGAAGTATGGCTGTGCTGTATAGCCTCCATGATCTGTGTCAGTGTAGGCTCTGTGTGCTCTGCCTCATGGGGTGGAGTTGCAGGAGCATCAGTGTCATCAGGAGGAGATAATAGGAGGGGGTCAGCAGGGCTGGAAGCCTGGGATTGCCATGACTCACCCTTCCCTGGAGGTTGTCGCACTGAGGAGGAAGAAGAGGAGGGCTGTCTATGCTTCCGACTATGGTGCTGGTCAGTGCCATCTTGCTGCTGGGGAGGCTGTGGCAATGGCGGCATGAATCCTGGTGCTTGCTCCATCACAGGCCTGTATTTTACCAACCCTTGAGGGGTTGTGGGGTCTGGATAGCCTATTGAGCCAGATGGGACCCCGGAGCTTGATCAGGTGTTTGGTATCTCTTAAGGATGTGTGCGACATGAACGGGACTCAGGCACCCCTCATTTCCCAGCCATAGGCTACCTCCCTGGGTTCCCTCTATAGCCTCAGTTGGAGGAGAATTGTCAGGTAGGCTAGGATGCTGTGGTGGTGGAATGGGGGCCCAAAACAAGGAGGAGAGAGACCAGGAGGCTCTGGTTTTGGGAATTGTCTGCAAGCCAGTATAAACAGATGTCCCCAGGAGGGCTGTGGGCAGCAGTGGACATACGGGCCCTCCATCAGTGTGCTCTAAGAGGCTATCGGAGAGCCAGGGATGCCGGTGCACAGAGGGTCCGGGGGGACCAAGATGGCCCCTGGCTCCGGAGATTATGCTGAAGCCGCAGTCTTTCCTGGGACCCTGGATTTTGTCTCTATGGCTCCCCCATCATTGTTGCATCCATCCGGGGTTGAGCCGCTACCGGCGGGCAAGTATGTGCCACCGCTAGTCCCGCAGATCATGGAACTGGGACTCGGGGGAGGCCGTAGGCTTCACAGGCTTCAAGATGGTGGCTGGTCCTGGTTGTATGGAGCCAGCCGCAATTCAGGCTGGGGTTGTGGCAGGGGATGCCCAGGTACAGGCAGGTCAAGTCTGGAGGCTCACCAGGGTGGTTTCGGTGCAGGATGGCAGGGGATTGCAGGATTTTTTAGAGCTCCTCAGCTACACGTCGGTCTCTGTTCACAGTCGGCCTGTTACTTCCTTTCTAAACCTCAGAACCAACATCAGAATCAAGTATTGCCTGTGCATTTTCAAGAAGCAAGTGGCTGACGCTGTATTCAAGTAATTCAGCTGACTACTCCAGGCATGATGCTGTGGCTATGGCAGGAGTATCAGTGGACAAGGCAGCAGAATAAGCCAATCTGGCAGCTGCAGTGGACTGCACAGTAGTGTCAGCTTAGGTAATAGTGCATGAGGATGAGGATAGTTTAGTAATCCAGTCCAACGCCTTGCTTTATTTAATTAGGGCCCTAGAATGCACCATGCAGCACGCAATGCATTGTGGGGCGTTCAGGCGGGAAAATTTGGGTATTCGTCGACCGGGCGATTTGGGCAATGTTTGGGTCGAACCTTTGCTTAAATTAGAGTCAGAAGTACTGTACGCAACGTAAACCAGTAAACTGAGATTGTCATATTTCCAAGGCATGGTACAACTTAGTTATAATAATAGTTAGTCCATAGCTGACAAACCTTTGAACAACAGTGTGGATGTAGAATTAATTGTTTAAGCCTAATTTTTTTTACGTTGATATGGCTCTTGAATGAGAACTTGAACAGAAACTATGGGTTTCCACATGGTTAATATATATATTTTGGCAGCCATGGCTATGAATTGTAGACAGGAACTTTAAACAGTGTAAGATAAAATAACTCATTGGTGGTAGGTTGTATTGCGGACCACCCACCATACATATACCGAGGCAGAGCAGCCGCTTTGTGCCAGATAACAGACCTAGTACCTAATCTGACACTTTCGGCCCTGGGGTGCTCATACGCACTGCCGTAGACCCACTCGCACTGTGATCACACACAGTGGGAGTCCAGTGGCAGGTACCATGGACTCAATGTCCGCTGGCACCCGCCAATTACACAGTACACAGGCAGAATAGCATCTGCTTATGTAAACAAGGCAGATTGCCGTTCTGTCACAAGGGAAGGTATTGATCCTGTGTTCATGCAAAGCAGATCTCCCCAATTTTAACCCCTTACCTGACAGTTTCATTACTACAGTAACTACAGTAAGTGCATATTTTTTTAGCATTGATCACTGTTTAGTGTCACTGGTCCTCAAGTGTCAGTTAGGTGTCCAATTTGTCCACCGCAAATTCACAGTCCTGCTATAAGTTGCCGATCGCTGCCATTACTAATTACTAGTTAAAATAACGCAGTGCCATATTGCAAAAAATGGCCTGGTCATGAAGGAGGCTAAATCTTCTGGAGGTCAAGTGAAGAAAGGTTTTGAAAAACCCTTATCTAGAACTTGTTATAAATTGGCTAGCCTTTGTCTATTTTCCAGAAACCTAGCCAAAAAGCTTGGTATGAAATAGTTATGTCAGGTGGGTTGTATAGCAGGAAATTTCTAGGCATACCAAATGCTATCTTAAGAATTGGTGAAAGTTTAGGGGAAATGTGTGCAGGTATTTTGGAAGTACTTGACATAAGGGCCACCACATAAGGGCCTTCAGATCATATGGATCTTTAGAAAGACCTCCACTGGGACCATTTTCCCTGTGTTGATCGAGGGAAATCATAAAACTTGTAAACATATGAGCACAGTACAGATCAAAAATACTCCATTAACCAACTACTGTTAAAGAGCTACACTTGGTTGCTCAGTGTGCAATCAAAGAAGAAAATATATATTTTTAAATATATATTTATATATTATATATATTCAATTTAATATAGACCATGTATTGATAAGAAATATGAAAAAATATGAAAAAAACAAAAATGCATAGACCAAGTTATACCTTTTACACCTGAAAAACAATAAATATAATACTACTTTCATGACAATTTTCAATAATAACATAGAACATCCTACTCTGTGGAATTCAGAAAGTAATCACCATCAGTAATTTCCAAAAAGATTATATCAAGTAATTAGGAAACATTCCCAAGCACAATTCAATTTCTATGTACGACTGGCAGTTTGTATACCATCTTAATGCAATGACCTAATATCAAATAAGGATATATAATCTACTTTAGTATTCACTGGATAGTGAATATGCAAAATCTATAGTTAGGTAGACTGTCATATACAGTAGATGTTTAAGCAAAATCTAGTTCAGCTTTTTTTTTGTCAAAGCTTAATTGAACAAGCTGAAGTGACAAGCTGATAGGCTACAATGCACAGCTTCACCAGACTTTGCACTCTCCAGTTTTTGCGGTCTTGATTTCCTTTATACATATCCTTTTATATTCTTTTGTTTAAATGATGATAGTGTTCCTTCATTTTTTTTTAAAGCTATCTTCTTACTATTTATATATTTTTTAACTTTGGCCTTGAACCACATAGGTTTTATTTTTTAGCCTTTTAAACTTATTTCCTATGGGAATATATTTTGCAGTGTGTTCGCATACAGTAGTTTTTAAGAATTCCTATTTCTGTTCTGTGTTTATTGATGCCAATATTTTCTCCCAGTCTAAGTCATGGAGAGGAGCCCTCAGACTTGGAAAAATTGCTCTCTTAAAGTTAAAGTTGTTTTAATTTGTTGCAAAAAGCCTTCTGCATGCATCCCTAAATACATACCTGAGTCTGATCTTAATCCAGTGATGTGCATGAGAGCTGAGGTTTTCTTGGCTCTCTCATTCCTCACTGGCTCAGATACAGCAGCGGGAGCCATTGGCTCCCGCTGTTGTCAATGAGAACCAGTGATGAGGGAGCTGGGCCGAGCAGAACTCTGTGTATCTTATAGACACACACAGCAGGGCTTGAGGAACGAGCATGAACAAGTGCCCCATAGCAAACAGGTTGCTGTGTGGCACTTGGAGAAGGGGGAGAGCCAGGAACGCACGAGGGGGACCTGCGAAGAGGAAAATTGGGGCTGCTCTGTGCAAAATCTTTGCACAAAACAGGTAATTATAACATATTTATTATTTTAGTTTAAAAAAAAAAACATTTAATATCAATTTAAGTGTTTTTATCATCTGAAATCAAAATGAAAACAAGGTCACCTTTCTCCTTTTGGGTTCTATAATGTCAGCATTTTTTTCTATCATTTTTACAGATATTTTATAGCACGGACAAATTAAATTTGGAATAGTGCATAGCCCCATCTTGTATTTCTATATAGCTTGGGTACAGAGCATGGCAGTTGAGGATACTGTAAGTGCAGTGGATGAAGTACAGAAAGTGTAGAGCTTATATGAATGAACCTAAGATTCCAAACATATAAGACCAGGAAGGGGTTAAACTAAAGAATACTGTTTGTAGGACCTGTGCAGCTAAAAGTGTCTGTCCAGCAGAACACAACTAAATCTAAGAACCACACATGGAGTTTCTAGCAGTGGCGGCTGGTGCTCCATTTTTTTAGGGGGGCGCAAAAAACCCACAACCAACCCCCCCCCCCCCCCCCCATTGTCACTTGCCGTGATGGGGCTTATAGACAGAAAGACAGAGGGATAGATTGGATAGGACAGACAGATAGACAAATAGACAGATATACATAAGATAGACATACAGACAGGTAGATATGCAGTTAAACAGATAAATAGATATACATAGATAGATATACAGACAGACGGACAGATGGACAGATAGATAGATAGATATACATAGAGATAGATAGATAGATATACAGATAGATAGGTAGATAGAGAGATAGATAGAGAGATAGATAGACAGATAGATAGACAGATAGATATACATACAGATAGATAGATAGACATACAGATATACAGATAGACAGATATACATATAGATAGACAGACAGATAGATATACAGATAGATAGATAGATAGATAGATAGATATACAGATAGATATACAGACAGACAGATAGATAGATAAACAGATAGATATACAGACAGATAGATATACAGACAGATAGATAGAAAGATAGATATACATACAGATAGATAGATAGACATACAGATATACAGATAGACAGACATACATATAGATAGACAGACAGATATATAGATAGAAAGATAGATAGATATATAGATAGATAGATAAATAGATAGATAGATAGATAGATAGATAGATAGATAGATAGATAGATAGATAGATAATTAGACAGACAGACAGATAGATATACATATAGATAGATAGACAGACAGATAGATAAATATACAGATCGATAGATAGACAGACAAATATACATATAGATAGCTAGATAGATATACATACAGATAGATAGATAGATAGATAGATAGATAGATAGATAGATAGAGAGAGAGAGAGAGAGAGAGAGAGAGAGAGAACACTGACACTTCCACCTAAACCATCCCCCTCCACCCTGAGTCAGATGTCAATCAAACTGCCCGGCCGTAGTAATACATACTACAGCGCCGGGCGGAAACTACTCAGCGCTTCAGAAAGTGCCCCAAGGCGGGCTAAATGACCGCAAATGAAGCACCACGTCTGCAATCTCATGATTGCATTGACGTGGCGTTCCCATAGTGCACTGTGTCCAGCGCTCGAACACAGTGCACTTCCTTAAAGAACTTTTTTTTTTTAAAGGAGCAGGTTTAAACTTTTTTTTTTTTTACATTTTTTTTTTTTGTGACTACACAGAAGGGGGGCGGCGCCCGGGCGCCCCCTATGGAGGGGCCGCAACTGGTTTCTAGCAGTGACTATCTAGAGTAAGGGTACTTAATTCAGCTGCTTTTATCCTTATGATTAAGCCCAGGAAACACTTTAGGGTCGTAAACTCATGTGGGAGGTTTACAGTGTGTCTGTTGAAGTGTTGTTTCTGCATACCCAATAACTAGCTCAGCTATATGCATATACATAGTACATCTAAAGAGTGACCAGTTAAACACAAGCTGGTGGTCTGTATTCCTCCACCGGCTGCAAAGATAAAGTGATTAAATATCCAAACACCAAAATAGTTGTACAGTGTAGACGGCTTGCTTCCCCCACCCACATGGTTTCAGGGCTCTCCTGCTCTTACCAGGAGCCTGGGACCACATCAACAGAGTACATGACGTGAAGCGGGAGGAGACCAAAGAACATACATTCCTCAATCTCCCCTGCAGTGAATGAAGCCAGAAGTGATGGTGATTATGCCACTTCGAGTTTCTAAACTATCACTTCCTGGCTGATACAGTCAAGGAAGCATCTAACCAAGCGAGATCTGTGCTTGACTAGTCGCTTTGGAGGGCACAGGAAATACTAGGATCTAACAAACCCCAGTATCTCCAAAAACAGTGCCTGTTATCTGCCAAATGCCATCACATGGGGATTTGTTAATCACTTGTGATAGTAATAAAGTTAAATAAATATATAATTACATAAAAAAAAAAAAAATTATGATAAAATGTATTAAAAGAACAAAAAAAAAAAAAATGTAACTATTGTCGCCCTGCACACACCTTCAAATGCAAATATGGCACAAGGTGCATATGTACTGTATATGTAAACCACAATTGCACGACACGTGAGAAATCAAGTGAGAGCAATAACCCTAGCACCATAACTCACAGTAACGCTAAACTGACAAGCTGTAAAATCTTTTAAAGTATTGCCAAAAATGTAGATTTTTGGTACCAGAGATTTTCATAATATCATGGGCACACATAGTTTAAGACTTAACATGTTTGGTATCTATTCACTCGATGCAACCCCACCTTTTATTTTTACCCAAAAATTAGGTATTATATTGTGTGTTTGCACTAAAATGTATTTATTATATTTTTTCCTGAAAATATATGTTTTATAAACAGTTCTGCAAATATTGTGTGACATAAAAAATTACAACTATTATCTTTTAATTCTATAGGACCTCTTCTTTCAGAAAATATATAATGTTCTGGTGGTTTAAATTAATTTTATGACCAAAAATTCAAAATTTTAAATCTGTGCAAAAAAAAAAAGAATTGATCTGTGCTAAATTGGTTAGACTCACTATTTGCTTGCATGTTAGCAGTGTGCAGCTAGATCTTTTCTGCTTATACAACTTATTAAAGTTGTATAAACAGTCTTTCTTTTGTCACACTGGTCACTGAGGTATATATTGGCAGGTGTAATGTCATTTATTCGATGGCACACCCCTGGTGATGAAGTGGGTGGAGTCCATGCCCTTTCAAAAACCATCAGGTATTGGTATGTGGGTGAGGTCTGGCAGTTTGGGTATGGGAACAGGACACCCCGATCAACAACATATAGATCTGTATTCTGCAGAGAGACTGAGAAGTCCTTCACAGGGCTGAACTGCCAGGAGTACGAGACATCGGCAGAGATAGAGGAACCTGGCCACTCCCGACCTTCACTTGACAGGTCCTTTGACTTGGTTCAGGACAGCCTTGGGGCCTAAGCTGAGACATACCCTATTTGTGAACCACTTCATATTGAGCTCATATTGAACAAATAACTTACTCTGTAATCCACTAGTGCAAAGCAGGAGATTGGTTAAACCTGGAGCCCACAGAATATGGAGCAGCTATGCATAGTAACCAATTAGTTTCCAACTTCAGCTTGTTCAGTTAAGCTTTGAAAATGAAAGATAGAAGCTGATTGACTTGGCAGATTTTAGGCCACACACCAAGTTATGGTTTTCCCTAAGGCTGGGTTCCCATTGGAGATCACAGCGGCTCACAGCAGGAGTCTGGTGCGTCTCCATTCACCGTTTCCAGTCCGATTGCAGCCCGAATTTTTGGCTGAATTCCAAACCGAAATGGACCAAAAGACGCACATGGCTCCTGTGCACCAGAGCTGCTATGGATATGTGTGAACCTGCTCCATAGGGAGCCGGTCACAGTCTCCTGACATGTGAACTGGATGCTGGGAAACCTGCATCCAATTTGCAATAGTGTGAACCCAGCCTCAGGGTCTCTGTCCCTTAACGGGATTTTGAAACTCATTCCCCTAAATAAATCAGTTAAAACTGTGTCTGGATCATATATATGATCTACCTTGCTGATGTTGTGTAGGTGAAATTGTCTGAAATAGCTTACCACTCCATCAAGTCACAAAAAGACCTTAGAACACAAGTTCAGAAGTGCACAGTGCAACAAAGTGCAAAGTCTATTTGTCTTTAGTAAGTCAACCCCATTGTCTTCTCCTGTTATGCTCCAAAACTCTGGAATTCATTTCCAAAGGATCTCAGAGAGTCATCTTCTGTAAACAAATTCAAATCAAATCTAATAACTTTTTTCCTTAGACAAGCATTCACATAATTGCTTATTTTTTCCTTTGTTTTAGACTGTGTATTTCTTGTGATTTCTTTGTAAAGCCTTTTGAGAAGCTACCTTTAAAGGCACTATATAAAATAAAAAGTATTATTATTATTTATAGATTCCAAATTGCTTCTGTGAACCTAGAAACCTAGCCAGTCAAGTTTAACAAAGCACTCTAGCTCACTATGGGGTACTACACCTGCATAAATGGGCCCAAACACTTAGGGCAAGGAAAGGATTAGAGCACAGAATTTGTAGAGCCTGTATGAATGGAACTGAGAATATGAACATAAAATCACAAAAAGGGGTTAGAGTACAGAATCTGTAGATCCTAGATGAATAGACCTTGAGTTTGCTGTTTTTTCCTTGTTTAAATAAGTTTAGAATTTGGAACAGCATGAGCTCCCCCTGCCAAAAAAATGCTATACCAGGCCCTTGAGTTTTTGTGGGGACACCATAAAAGACACATTGCCAGATTCCAATCCAGACCCCCAAATCTATACAAGATCCTTGTATTGTGAATAAGCAGTCTGGCAGGCCAGGGAAAGGTGGGAATTAGTGTTTTCACCATACCAGGACACATACCCTTAACATGGGGATGGTCCCTTGCTAAAGGTAACTACCCTGCTTAGCACATTATCTCTTCCCTACAACCATGGCCTGGTGATTGTGAGGAGTCTTTGGTTGGGCGTGTTATTGGAATCTGGAAGCCCCTTTAAAAAAAAAGGGGCCCCTCAGGTATCTCCCCCTCCTGTGAATAAATAAAGGGTACATTCATTCACAAAAAATATATATACATAATAAATAAAGAGGTTTAATATGATCTTTAAGTGCTGGACTCTACATTCTGGCATTTACAATACCTGAGTGTACTAGTTTAAGTTATTTGCAGAGCAACTTCCAGATGTAGAGCTTCTGTCAATCAGGGAGGACCACACATGGATATAAATTCAGCTGATTCCTGCTGAACCAGCCAAAATTCAGTTCATGTTTACTCGGCTTTAGACCAGCTTAATTTGTAGGCCTGTTGTCCAATTTCCCCTTAGGAACCTGTTTTGAGCCTAGGAAACCTCACTGTGTTCCCTTTATTGACCATTCTTGCTGTTGGTCTTCTTTCCCAGTTCTGATAGTTATATTACTCCACTTGTTGGTAGATTATTTGGTTTACAGCTTCTGTTGGTGTTGACTCAATGTCCCTCAAGGTAGTCAGCATCTTTTGGTGGTGATTCTCTTCTGGTTTGAGCATCTCATGATCCTCTGTGACCTCCCCTGGATCGTTAGATCATTCCCCCCTTGTCCTGTATGGTACTTCACCTCTTCTGGTTCAGATTCAGTTGTTGGTTGTTCTGGTTGTTGCACGTGGCTCCTGGCTTTACCTTGGAGTTTTCAGTGGCTGTTGTCAACCCCTCATTTGGACTGCTTTTGGACATTCTGGCTTTTTTTTTGGAAATTCCTGCACTCCTATACCTTAATGGATAATAGAGTTTTTGTGCTCAATGCAAAATCATTTTCTAGAAGTTCACTAAGGGACACTGGTCCCATCCCTCTGTGTATATTGGCCCTATGTACTGCTTGTTCACAAAGCTGAGACATGCTGGGTAGAGGAGGGGTATAACAGGGGTTGGAATTCAAATTACATAATGTATAGCTTGCCTTAAAGTGGTAGTAAACCATGTAGAACCAGTTTTACCTACAGGTAAGCCTATATTGCGGCTTACCTGTAGGTACTGAAAATATGTATGGTTTAGGAGATATTTACCACATACACTTTTCCTGACATCATTGGCGCATGCGCACTAAAGAAAGGGCATGATCGTACTGTTTCTATAGGGCCCATGCCATGACCATGGGCTCCCGTGAGCATGCATGGGAGTGACGTCATGCAACTCCGGCCAGTCAAGGAGCCAGCGTACGTGGCCCCAAAAAGAAGAGGGGTGAAGATGGACACTTCCACACAGTGGGGACAGTGGTGACATTGCTGGCTTCCTTTGCAGGTAAGTGTAGCATAATGGGCGGTAAGTGCAGCATAATGGGCTTTGCAGGGGAAAAAGAGGAAGTAAAACCCATCAGGGTTTACTTCCTCTTTAAGTACTTATATTGAATCACTGTAGCCAATCTGGTTTGCCTCCAGTAATAATCTACAATCTAGTAATGATCTACAAATCTTTACAGTTAATACCCTAACCGCTTGCTGACTGCCACATGTAGATTTACGTTGACAGAATGGCATGGCTGCGCAAATGGGCGTACCTGTACGTCCTTTTGAATTTTCCGCCATGCCATTGTGTGCCTGCGATCGTCTCATGGAGAGGAACAATGGGGAAATGCTATTGTAAACAAGCATTTTCCCGTTCTGCCTAGTGACACTGTCACTGATCACAGCTCCCTGTAACCGGGAGCAGTGATTAGTGTTGTGTCACACACACAGCCCCTCCCCCCCACCATTAGAATCACTGCCTAGGATACACTTAACCCCTTCACTGCCAGTCACATTTACACAGTAATCAATGCATTTTTAATCACACTGATCACTGTATAAATGTGAATGGTCTCAAAAATGTGTCAAGATTGTCCGATGTGTCTGCCACAATGTCCCAGTCATGATAAAAAATCTCTGATCGCTGCCATCACTAGTAAAAAAAAAATTATTAACAAAAATGCCATAAAATTATACCTTATTTTGTAGACGTTATAACCATTCAATAAACGCTTCTTGTGATTTTTTTTTACCAAAAATATGTAGAAGAATACGTATTGGCCTAAACTGAGGAAAAAATATTTTTTTAGATATTTTTTGGGGTTAACTATGATAGCAAAAAGTGCTCTGGTCTTTGGCCAGCCAAATGGTCCGGGGCTGAAGTGATTAACAGATACATAGAAGAGCAAGCATTTAACCACTTCGCATCCAGGCTAATTCTGACATTTCTCTCCTACATGTAAAATTCATAATTTTTTTGCTAGAAAATTACATAGAACCCCCAAACATTATATATTTTTTTTAGCAAAGACTCTAGAGAATACAATGGCGGTCGTTGCAACTTTTTATCTCGCACGGTATTTGCGCAGCAATTTTTCGAACACGTTTTTTACAGAAAAATAACAGTTTCATGCTTTAAAAAAACAGTAACAGTAAAGTTAGCCCAATTTTTTTGCATAATGTGAAAGAGGAAAATATGCAGAGTAAATAGATACCCAACATGTCATGCTTCAAAATTGCACGCACTCGTGGAATGGCGCCAAACATTGGTATTTAAAAATCCCCATAGGCGACTCTTTAAATTTTTTTACTGTTTACATGTTTTGAGTTAAAGAGGAGGTCTAGGGCTAAAATTATTGCTCTCGCTCTAATGTTCGCGGCGATATCTCACATGTGTGGTTTGAACACCGTTTTCATATGTGGGCGGGACTTACGTATGCGTCTGCTTCTGCATACGAGCTCACAGGGACAGGGGCGCTTTAAATTTTTTTTTTTTTTATGTTAATTTTATTTTTATTTTTTTAGTTTGACACTTTAAAAAAAAAAAATGTGATTACTTTTATTCCTATTACAAGGAATGTAAACATCCCTTGTAATAGCAATATGGCCCGATTGGACCTATTTACAGAGAGATATGGGGGTCAATAAGACCCCACATCTCACCTCTAGGCTGGGAAGCCTAAAATAAAAAAAATAAAAAAAAACGCTCCTGGCTTCCCAGCCAAAACGGCGCCGTTAATTTGAATGCAGAGGCCGGGCGTGACGTCATAACATCGCGCCCGGCCTCCGAACAATCATAGAGACTCCAGGGACGATCTGGTCCACCGGAAATCTCTATGGTATCATCCGGGGGCCGGAGGATCCTGTGAACGACTCACCGATGGAAGCGGTGAGTCAGTACAAGCACCGGAGGGCGGCGGGAGGGGGGATGTCCTCTCCCACCGCCCGTAAGAACGATCAAGCAGTGGAAAAGCCGCTATGATCATTCTTATGGTGCAGGGAATCGGCGGCTGAAAATGCCCATGATGTCATATGACGTAGTGTGGGCGCCAAGTGGTTAAGAATGTAAATGTCACTGTGATTATGATTAAAGGGTTTGTTAACCCCAAAAAGAAAAGAAAAGAATCCTGCTCCTTTAAAGCATGTTATATGACACAGTGCTTGTCCTGTGTCATTTGGAGTCCCATAACACCTAAAAACCCTGGCTGATCCTACCAGTTTCTCCCCACCATCTGTAAAATGACCACAGTGTATCATGGCTTACGTGCCTAATGCCGCGTACACACGAGCGGACTTTTGAACATCCAAAGTCCGACGGAATGATTCCGTCAGACTATTCGATCATGTGTGGGCTGCAACGGACTTTTGATTCGCAAAAGTCTGACGGACTTTAGAATATGGAACATGCTTCAAATTTTTCCGACGGAACTCCGCCGGACCCGGTCCCTCCGAAAAATTTGCTCGTGTGTATGCTATTCCGACGGACTAAAACCGACGCTAGGGCAGCTATTGGCTACTGGCTATGAACTTCCTTATTCGAGTCCAGTCGTACGTCATCACGTTCGAATCCGTCTGAGTTTAGTGTGATTGTGTGTGGCCAAGTCCGCTCAGTCGAAAAGTCCATCAGAACTCTGTCGGAACTCCGGCAGAACTCCGGCAGAACTCCGGCAGAACTCCTTCGGAAGTCTGTCGGACATAAGTTCTCTCGTGTGTATGGGGCTTAAGCCATCAGCAGCCTGCTATCTGCTCTCCTCTCTACTCCTGTGTCCTCCTTCCCTCTCTGTCTGTGTTTGAGCCGCCCCCCCCTCCTGCTGCTCTCATAACACTAACCTGTATACACCATCAGCACTTCCTCCTATTGCAGCGCCCCCCTCTCTGAATGATTTATAAATATAAATGCTGTAAATACCTAATTTATGAGCCGAGATTGCGATCACATGACCAGCCATCTCTCTCCTCCTCTCCTCCTCCCCTCCTCCTCCCCTCCAGACTTACATCAGCAGGGGAATCATGTGATAGCAATGAAATTAGGTATTTGCAACATTTATTTGTATACATCACACACAGAGGGGGATACTACAATAGGCAGTGGTGATGGTGTATACAGGTTAGAGTGGCTTAACAACCACTTTAAATATGTGCTCATTGGAAATGCACTACACTTTGCATAGAACTTCTCTCCCATAACATGCTAGGGTGAATGGAAGGTATTCACTAGTTCATAATAGCCAGCATTCCTGCACCCATTATAGCTAGAAGGTTTTACTTGTATTAGTAGTGAGAACCAATTTTCTTTTTTAATTAAAGTGATACTAAAGTTTGGTTTTAGTTAAAAATAACAAATATGTTATACTTACCTGCCCTGTGTAGTGGTTTTGTACAGAGCAGCCCAGATCCTCCTCTTCTCTGGTCCCTCTTTGGCGGTCCTGGCCCCTCCTTCTTGTTAAGTACCCCACAGCAAGCAGCTTGCTATGGAGGCACCCAAGTGGAGCCATGGCTCCCTGTGTCTATTCAGACACAGAGCCGTGGCCTGCCCCTGCCCCCTCTCTCTCTCCTCATTGGCTTGCTGACTTTTACTGACAGCAGCGGGAGCCAATGAGGAAGGAGAGTCCAGAACAGCCAAATCTCAAGCAACATCACTGGATCGAGATGGGGCTCAGGTAAGTATTGAGGGGGGCTGCTGCACACAGAAGGTTTTTTGTCTTAATGCATAAAATGCATTAAAATCAAAAGAAAACCTTCTGCCTTTACAACCACTTTAATGCTGGCCTCTATAATAAATGTACACATACAGCCATGATCACACTAGACATAAACCTAAAAGAATGTAGGATTTAGTATTTTCTTGGCATTACTTATTATTTATCGTACAAAGGTTTGAATATAATTCCAATTGATGCATCAAAGATTATGCATTCACATATACAGATACAACAAGTCAGAGGAAGTATATAAAGCCTGTAAGTACTTTATAACTAACTATATCCATACTAATTTTCCAACCTATTCTCGTTTAAAGATTGCATTAACATATGTTTAATTTTATTCCTTTAAAAAATTTTTTTTAAAACTGCTACATTTGACCTATTATGAGAGAAAATTGATCAAACTTTTATTGTGTGAAATATCAATAATGTCTAACTATTAGTATTGTAGCCAGTATGCATTGTGCGTACCATCGAAAAACCTACAACAGAAATGATCTAACTCACTTTGTTATTTCTAAATAAAGTATAATAATACAATGCAACCAACCAAGCAATTTGTTTAAATTCATGAAGGTTGATGAGTGAGGCTGTTGACTATATTATCAAGTATGTTAGGACAAATTAGCCTGTTTTAACTAGCAGCCATTCTTTTTCACGCTTTTAATGAAGGCCAATGCCACACACTACAATACTTCTCACCTCATTACTACTCGTAAAAAGCAATGATCCATTCAAAGCCCATATGAGAGATGTAAAAAGAGCCTAGCCACCCTCTCTGGCACACAGAAAAGAGACGCTTCTCTCCCCATCCTTTGAAGTTGATCATTAGGATGTTTAGCAGATAAAAGAACTGAAACACTTATCTGCATAATCTCACGTCTGACAAACGTTCATGTTTCTCCCTTTTCATTTAATTCTGTGTGGCTGGTGTCTAGCGTCAGTAGTTTGATTGTGATGGTTTAATGTCTGAAATGCAGCTTTCATTTAGCAAGAAAAAGGACATGCTTAAAATAAAGATAAATGAATGTGATGCCAGAGAGGAGCCTAAAACCTCAAAACTGTGCATTATTTCCATTCGTTCTAATTCTCTGGAAACCAGGACTTGGTCTTCTAAAGACTGATGTAAACAGTGTAATTTTACCACTTGCTGTAAACATGGCCGATCACTTGTTACTCTAAACCCCTGAGTAAGCCTAAGATTTTAGACAAATGATTAAATAGATGCTGGGAATGTATTTATTGATGTATCACTGGAAAATGCTGGAGCGGTTGTATGTCTATTCTGAAAACTAGAAAAATATTTAGAACTGACTTGTCACATAGACATGAAACAATGAATTATTACTATCTCTTATATGCCTGCTAATGAGAATGAAAAGTGCCAACTTAAAGTGGAGTTCCACGCAAAAGTGGAGCTTCCGCTTATCTGATTCCTCCCCCCTCCGGTGCCACATTTGGCACCTTTAGGGGGAGGGGGAGGGGATACCTGTTTTTTACAGGTAACCAGTGGCGACAGTTTTTTTGGGGGGGTGGCTAACAACCATCCACCCCCCAGAGTGGCACCCGCAGCACTCAACCCCGCTGTTTGCTGGTCAGTCCGGCACTTACCCCATAATGGCAGGTGGTGTGAGGCAGGCAGCGTGCTGCAGAGGCTCGGCTCCTAGTGTCCTCTCCTTCATGGCAGCTTCCAGCTGCTCCTCTCCTCCTCCTAGGCATCCAATAGGATCGCCTGTCCTTTCAGCCAATCCAGTGACCAGTGTCAAACCCCGCTTACTGATTGGCCGGGAGGAGGATGAATGTTACAACAGCAAATATTGATTCGCTGTTGTAACACACCTGGGTGGGCTCAGAGCGCAGTCTCTGCAACCTGAGCCCACCCTATATTGAAGCCTATTAGAGCTGACATCGCAGGACTGCAAGATAGTTAAGTGTCCTAATGTTAAAAGTCAGCAGCAGTATTTATAGCTGCTGACATTTAATTTTTAAAGGGGCGGGCGAAACGCTACTTTAACTCCATGACAAAGACCAATATTTCACCATTTCATCTCTCTGTATCAACCCCTCCCCTCTAAAAATCATCTTGGAATGTAATCCATGAAAGAATATTAAGATCTCATTGTAGATACAGTAAGAAATAATACGATCAAACTCCAAAAGAAATTGGCAAAAAAACAAATCAGCAAATTGGGTAAGTCAAAGTATGCATACAGATGGATAAATATACAGATGAATGAATATTGAAAATATAATACAAAAGGACAAGCATACAACGTAAGCTACAACACAATTTGTCCAACTGGACGGGTATTACCAGATGGAGAAAGCCTAACAAGCAAAGTCAAAGAACTTTTTTATTTGCTCTTTCTCTTTTTTCCTTTACCTTTACTCAGTCCTTCTGAGCTTTAGCAACAAATACAGTATGTGGGCTTCCATGAGATCATAAAAGCCAACATTATGGATTGTCAATGATGTATACTGGATATTGAGATTTTATTGTAATACATTTGAACAACTGTATGCCCACTGTCTGAGCTTTTGTAGACTGAAGTAAAACTATAGTATTTTTAAAGTTTTGTTTTCGATTTATATTATATGAACATGCTGAATAATGTAAATAATCCTATTAATGAGTGTGACTTAGCTGATAGTTGACTTGCTATATGATTAACAGATTGTAAACAGTCTTTAAATGAAAATCAAGTCTTTTATTGACTTTATAGATATACACGTGTTAGCAACTGGCTTATTGTAAATAGTCCAAAGTGTTTCCTAATCCTTTAAAAAAGTTATCTGAAGTTTGTAACTTCATTTGTACATGGGAGCATCCACATTTGATTATTATTGCACAGACTTTGCATCATTCTATGTATTGCTGCAAAACAGCTTGCTTTACAGTTTCTTTTTTTTTAAAGTGACTTATGGGGGAAATAAAACATGACATATCAGAAGCAGTCTGTCACTAGCATTGTAGTTCTGTCTTTCTGAGCCACCTGTAAAATTGTTTTATTACCTGTTGGTCTTGCCAATAGATCCATTATTTAGTTCCTCTAATAGGATGACTACGCTGTTCATTCTGTAGTGAAATCACAGAGCAGCATTGAGTAGTTTTGCATAGATATGTCATTTTAAATGGACTTTAAATTGTCAACAAGCAAAATAAAGCTCGGCTACAACTAAGGTTTAAACTATATAACCAAAACCTGGATGTGGTAAGCACCCCTGTGAGTGCTGCATGGTTTGTTCCCTCTAACTAACTGCCACTTTTGCCAGACAGCTGTAAAAGAAAGTGAAAGATAACTGTGATTTTTTATTTTATTCTTAATTCCTCTTTTTGTCTATGAATATGCAAACCCACTCGAAAAAAATATATGTTATGCCTTAAAAAAATCAACAATAAAAAAACATGAAAACAATGCAATGCTATGTTTATTCAAAATATAAAACCAAAAGAAAATAAAAATATGATTCTATTGCCCTATTTTGTCTAGGTAAATTATACAAAAAAATAAATAAAAAATAAAACTAAACAAACTGTACAAATTAACATACAGCTGTGTTACAGCCGGTTCAGTGAATGTCTTCCATGTGCACCTTATTTAATATGCATGGATTTTAAGTTGAAATTATCAAGGGAGATATAAATATAACACAAATGTTCCTGTATGTATGAGCAGTCTTTTAGGCCATTATGGGCAGATGATATATGTGTATTGTGTATCTAAAAGTTGTACTTGCTCCTGTCAGCTCTTCACATCTCAAATCAGGTTTTCATTGTGGCTCTGAAGGACCACATGTGTCAAAGCATTGCATATCAAAGGTCATTTTTCAAGGCATTGCATATTAAGAAAAGGAACATAATTTTATGGATATTATGTCACCTAGGCTGTAATGATAATGGTAGATTTATTCAATGCAAAATAGATAACTACATTTCTAACAGTAATATGCTAACAAATGGCAGTAGAGAAATACATTTAAACTCTACATTTAAATTAACAGTGTTTTCAAAAAATATTAAAGTTACTATATATTGTTGGAATCCTTATCTACTGTTATTTCAGGGTCATTGATCGAATATCTTGAAATCAGCAGAGACATCGTAGACCCCATATTCAAATGCGATATCATATCATAGGAGTACAATTCATTTCATATTTAGTTCAAATTTACAATACTTGTTGGTATTAAAATTGTACATTTTACTTGTAAAAATATACAGTATACTATGCTTTTTTTGGGTTTAAATACTTTAATGTTAAAGGAAAGATAAAAGAGACAAAGAAGCTGCTTTTGTTCCTTTTCATTAATTGTTACCTATATATTCCAGGTCAGTGTTTAGCTGAGAGGATCAGTGTGATGTCCAGGCAACTAGCATTTTCTGAAGAAATTCAACATTAGAATATAACAGGTTTCCATTAACCACTTCCCGCCCGCATGATGTCATATTATGTTGTGGAATTGAAGTGGCTATATCTGGATGATGCCTGCAGCTAAATATCTTTTTTTTTTTTCAGCTGGTGATTCCCTGCGATGTAAAAGCCATCCTAGTGGCTGATTAGCTGCTGGACTGCTTTTACAGGCAGCAGGATGGGACGTCACCCCCTCCTGTCTTCCACTGGTGCCTCACAGGGCCACGGGAGGGAAGCCGGAGATCCGATACAGCAGCAGCGACAGGTTATCACAAAGCTGGCCAAGGACCGCATGGTCTCTGCCCATCTCTATTACCCTGGGAGGCCGGAAGTGAGTCATGACCTCACTTCCAGCTCTGGCAGATAAATGAGCATCAATATTTTTTTACCTCATACTTTCCAGGTTAGAACTGTAAATAGTTGATCTGTACTGCATATGGTTGAGTACATCAGATACATTTTAATGTAACAGGAAAAGGTTATCTGTATGAATATTACCAATACACAAAATGTGAACATGTTTATTAGTCTTCAAATCTGTCTCAGATGCAAAGATTTGTTATGTACGTATATGTTATTTTTATTATTGAATATTATACAGGATTTATATAGCGCTGACAGTTTACACAGTGCTTTACAATATAAAGGGAGACAATACAGCAACAGTACAATTCAAAACAAGAGCGTTAGAAGGGCTCTGCTCCTGCGAGCATACAATCTAAGCCCTTGTACACGCGGTTGGAGATTCCGACAACCAAATCCGTTGGATTTTGTCCGTCGAATTTTGTCCGACGGATCTTGTCCGAAACTGTTGCATACACACGGTCGGACAAAGTTGTCGGAAAAATCCAAACTTTCAGAACGTGATGACGTAATTTCATTACGATGGGACTATGTTCAGGCTAGTAGCCAATAGCTTTGATGTAGGAATTTGATCTGAGCATGTGTGGCGCTTTGTCCGATCGGAATTCTCTACACATGATCGGAGTATGTCCGATCGGAGCAGTTTGTCGGAAAATATTTCCAGCAAGTTGGAAAATTTGGTCCGACGGATATTCCGACGCAAGCAGTCCGATGCATACCACACACAGTCGGAATATCCGACAAACCACTCCAATCGGACACATTCCGACGGAATCTCCGACCGTGTGTACAAGGGCTAAGAGGCAGGGGCTGGTGAAACAAAAGGTAGTGACTGTGAGGGATGAACTGATGAGGGAAGTAGAAGATTTGGTTGTTACCTGAAGGAAGGATAGGCCTCCCTGAAGAGATCAGTATTCAGGCATCGCCTAAAAGTGGACAGAGGAGGAGATAACCAGACAGATTGGGGTAGTGAGTTCCAGGGGATGGGAGAGGCTCTGATGAAGTCCTGGAAATGAGCATGGGAGGAGGAGACAAGGGAGCTGGAGAGCAGAAGGTCTTGGGAGGAATGAAGAGGATGGTTTGGATGATATTTGGAGATAAGATTGGTGATGTAGCTCAGAGCAGAATTGTTAATGGCTTTGTATGTTATTGTTTTGAATTTTGTTCATTGGGCAATGGGAAGCCAGTGGAGGGATTGGCAGAGAGGAGTGGTGGACACATTATTCTTTTTGATACTTTTATGAAAAATTAGTTACCAGATTTATGACTGTTCATAAACAATAACATTTATAACAGCTAAATGCCTGTTTTTTTATTAAAAATAAAAACGTAGAATATAGATTAGTTTGTGCAATCGAATGTTCAAACCTAAATGGAAATAATGTTGTATTTGTTTGTATATCAATCCTGCTCATCTGTTTAAAAAAAAACATAATAATCAAGAACAATATTTGGAAATGCCTTTATACTAAAATTTTGACACTTTGGGGTTGATTTACTAAAACTGAAGTGTGCAAAATTTGCTGCAGCAGTTTTAGTAAATCAACCCAATTGTCTATTTTTTTTTTTTTTTTTGCATGTAAACAATGTTGAGATTCATCTGAAAAAGGCGTTAGAGCTCAAGACACAAATGAATGCAAATTGCATGATGGTAAGCAAATGTAAATTGTTTATGCTATAGTTTGATCAACTAAATTTAAGAAGAATAGTTAGCTGGGTATGTCCTTTAAGTCTGCCCTTTCTGCTCATACTAGTATTTTGATCATATGTCCTAAAAAAGAGGACTTAATAACTTATAAATCAGAGACAGTAGGAGGAAGAGTATGATGTATTTCTAAAAGGATTGAAGTTAACTATCAATTACAATGCTCTAAAAACATTAGAGCTTAGTCAAACCAATCTGCAAACGGAAAGGGGTGGAGGCTGGTGTCCATTTGTTAGGGGCAGTGAGGAGCAGTGCTTTGGTGCAATGCAAGAAACTGTTTATCTTCCTTTTCTTTAATAACTTTATTCGAATTGTATTTACTTCTATGAAATGGCATGCATTACAGTAACATAAATTAAGGTGCAGTGTGCTGTAAAACACATTTTTGTGCAACACACAGAAACACACCTCAACTCAAATGTGGAAATAGGGCACAGAAAAAAGCAATTGTTTTCTCTGTGCCCTAGTATTGATCATGTTTTGTTATGTGTAGATCATTGCAGCTCAACTGACGTGCTGTGAACAAACCCTTATGCCGCATACACACGATCGAATTGTCCGGCGGACTTGGTCTGGCAAAAAATCCGGCAAACAATCCACCGGATTTTATAACGAACAGACTTGGCCACACATGGGCACTCCGAAAGTCCGGCGATTTCTAATGAGATGACGTACAGCACGTATGACGGGACTAGAAAAAGGAAGTTCAATAGCCAGTAGCCAATAGCTTCCTTCTCGTACTTGCTTCAGAGCATGCGTCATTCTTAGTCCGCCGGACTAGCACACTGACGAACGGATTGTCCACTGAAAGCCAATTTTGAGTCAAAACAACTTTCTAAGTCTGCCGGACTTTACAATGAAAAAGTCAGCTGGAGTCCACACACGATCTAATTGATCTAATTATCTGGCGTACTGTGGTCCGGCAGACTAAGTCCGCCGGACAAATCGATCGTCTGTACGCAGAATTAGTCATTGAGATATTCTGACCAAATGACTTGCCTAGTACATTTTGGGCTGTGAGGTTCTGGAGTTGGAAGGGGTGGGAGCAAACTTGACTTTTAAAAGACAAGTCAAGCTTTGTATATAACTTCAGCTGTCTATATTCCTGGTTCTATTGATTGCCATGCAGTTTTCATCAAATGTAGCCAATTCTTATGTATAGTTTTGTTTTTTGCTAAATTACCCAAGTTTGTGACATTTTTATAAAAAAAAAAAAAAAAAACACAAATGTGGAACAAAAAAAAAATGCTTTTGTCATTCATCTTTTAAAATATGGAAAAAGCAACCAATTTTTATTTTATGTACATGTATTTGCAAGACTTTGCTAGAGTTTATGTTCAAGTAATCTGAGCTCATATGTACTCATATTCAGTGAGACAGATAGATGTGAGTGTATTATAAGCCTTTTAGACATATTAAAATGACTGAATGACCAGAGAAACAGGAAATCAGCAAAGCACCTGCCTGGAATTTGCTGGGTCTTGTATGGACTCATTACTACAGCTGCACCTGCATTTATGAGGGGGAGGAAGACAGCTTCACTGCAGGAGAAAGTAACAATTGTATTTAAATCGGATTGATAGGGAACAGATCTCTCCAGATTCATGAACTGTTACAAAACATCTTGTCTATTTTTAAGATAGATCGTAAATCAGCCCCTAAGTAATGGTCAAAGATGACACTATTAGGGGGAATTTTAATGTAGCTGCAGGATTTCTATTTCACAAACGCAAACTTCACAACAGCCCCAGAATAGGAATTGGACAGCAATAACTGAGCAATGTGCTGGATCGTTGGTGGGGGTCTGTATCCCCTGTGTTTTTTTGGCAGGCGTAGCACTCGGGACAGTGGTTTTCTAGGGAGGGTTTGTGGTAGATTAAATCAGTTACATAAAAGTTTAAAAAGTGTTTTGTCGCTCCAAGCGCACACTACAATAAATAAGCCAAAAATCTATCTTATAAGTGAAAGTTATTCTTTTTTTATCTAGTTTCCACAGTGAAACAAATCAGATAGTGACTGTGTAGGGTCATCCCACTTTTACTCTCTTGGTTTTGTTGTTGTTACTTGTAGGCTCCTTATCAGTTTTTGTTAACTAGACAGGAAATTGGAAAGTTGTCTTCACAAGTTCTTCCAAGACAGCCTTCATGCCAAGTCATTGTAACCTTCTTTTATACATGGAAGATACCTTATTGATTTGTGTTAAGGAAATAATACAGTATTATAATTACTATATTTCTTTTGCATGACTTTGCTCCACTAAAAGGTCTAATTTTTTTAGATCGTTAAGCCTTCAACAGTCAGGAAATGTGGTGGAATTAATTAAATTGTAACATATTTGTGCTCTAATGGTGGCATAAATAAGCAGTTCTAAACCAAAGAATAAGAGCTCCGTGTTCCCTCTTATCTTTATAGGCATACAACAGACATTATTATGAATCAGCATCTATATATTAGCTATCTCTCCTGGGATTCTGGTGATGGTAACTTTGATAGTGGAGAACTTGCTACCCAGAAGAAAAAAACAGCTCTCCCAGTCATCTTACCAAAGAAAAGTATTAAATTCAATAAAGAACACCCCTAACACCTAATCCTCGTCCACCTGAACACCTAACCCAACACTGAAAATGAGCCCTGATCTCTTATCCCCTTCAGATTTGAATAATTAAATTTAGCTGTTAAAGAGAACCTGTCAATGTAAAATAATACAAATAAAAGTAGACAGCAAGACATAGGTTGTTACACTCACCTTTCTAACAGTTTATGTCTACTACTTTCCTTATGTGTCTGCATCAATATATGCAGCTTTCAAAACTTCATCTGCGAATCACCGCTTAGTCAAATAGTGATGCTGTGGTCATGAATCCAGACACATATGTCAAATGCTGAAAAGTATTATGAAGCCTGAAATGGAGGCTTGAACTAGAAGAAAGGTAGACATTATGTTAAAGGTGTAAGACATGGGCCACTCACAGTGACCTTACTTTGGAAAAATGTACTTTTAACAATCAGACCAAAGTAATAGATTTGTCTGAAAGCCCAAGTACTCCCACGCCTTCCCATATGTTTCCCAGAGCCTTTTGAAACTGCCATGTGTAAGCTCTAGGTTGGATTAGGCAGGAGTATACACAGACCAAAAACCCTCCCACTGCCCTTGTGTGTCAGTGATCTGGCCTTGCAGGTACTTGCTCGGGCACACAGCATTGCAATGTAGAATCACATGGTCCCCCATACCTAGGAGGTCAGCGTATTTAACTGGGCTACACAGGAAGGCAGGGTAATACGAGGAGAGTAAGTATTTGAGCAAAAGGCTAAGCATTTGAGTATAAGGAACAGTTTGATTGCATGGCATTTGGTGTAATTGGTAAATACTCTCTATCAGTTACTAAAAATATTATTACTACGGGAGGAGGGACAACAGCACACAGATCTTCCCAGTGAAAGGCTGAAAGGCTTCCCAGTGAAATCATTTGCAAATTGATCTACTTGCTAACCCTGTTTATCCTGGCCACTTGAACCTCCTTGTGACCATTTTGGCTTTGATACATGGCACTCCTAACAACGGCCTTTTATGCAAGACCTTTATTTTTACCTTTCATGCATGACTATCTTAGAACCATATTTGTGTTTTGGCTACTTTATGTGTTTTTTTGTTTTTTTGGTTCAAGGAAACCAAAAGAAAAAAGAATGTACAACAATGAGTTCTGCATAATATAAAGAAAAACTCTGAAAGCACACAAGCTCAGCACCTTGAATACATGAGAGAGTAATCAGACCTGTGTTCATAGGTCTTACCAAGAAGGTAAGCTAGAGCATATCCTAGAATGAAGTGGCTTGTGGAAGGAAAAAACCACGAAGAATAAAGATTATAGAAGTTACAGAGTGAGGATTGAATGTATACACTTATTACACTTATGCCGTGTACACACGACCGGATTTCCGGCTGAATAGGTCCAACGGAACGATCCCGTCGGACATTCCGATCGTGTATGTTGTTAGAATCCGGGAGCCCCCTTTAATAAGGGGCCCCCCAGATCCAAGCCCCCTACCCTATGTGGATAAGTATGGGTACATCGTACCCCTACCCATTCACCTGGGGTAAAAAAGTGTCAATAAAAAAACACACTAGACAGGTTTTTAAAGTCATTTATTAGGCAGCTCCGAGGGTCTCTTCCGTCTTTGGGGGTCTCTTCCGACTCCTTTACATTACAGCGGGAGAGAGCGTCGTGTCAACATCGGAAGAAGAGAACAGGGAAGAAGATGATGAAAAAAGTGGCAAAAGAGCAGGAGATAGTGGAGGAGCCCAGGAGAAGAACCGGAGATCGGGAGAAGAGGCCGGAGAGCGAGAGAAGAACCGGAGGCCGGGACAAAAGGCCGGAGAGCAGGAGAAGAGGCCGGAGAGAGCAGAGGAGATTAGTGATTCAGAAAGCATTGAAGCAACAGAGTTAGCAGCCCACAACTATAATTTTCAGAATACAGTCAGCAACGGTAGCCATCATATTTTTCTCAGTAAATGTTTTATTTACTTATTAAGAATTTTGAGGTTAATGTCTTTGAAAATCAAAATTCTTTATTTTTAACCACTTGCCACCCAGGCCAATTCTGAAATTTCTCCTACATGTTAAAATCATCATTTTTTTGCTAGAAAATTACATAGAACCCCCAAACATTATATATGTTTTTTTTAAGAAAATGCCTTGGAGAATACAATGGCGGTTGTTCCAACTTTTTTTTTATCTCTCATGGTATTTGAGAAACCATTTTTCAAACTAATTTTTTTGTGCTTAAAAACAAAACAGTTAAGTTAGCCCAATTTTTTATCTTAATGTAAAAGATTAAGTTACGTCGAGTAAATAGATACCTAACATGTCACGCTTCAAAATTGCAGACGCTCGTGGAATGGCGCCAAACTTCGGTACTTAAAAATCCCCATAGGCGACGCTTTAAAATTTTTTACTGGTTACATATTTTGAGTTACAGAGGATGTCTAGTGCTAGAATTATTATTATCACTCTAACGTTCACGTTGATACCTTGCATGTGTGCTTTGAACACCGTTTTTATATGCGGGCAGGACTTACGTATGTATTCACTTCTACATGCGAGCACACGGGACAGGAGTGCTTTAAATTTATTTCTGTTTTTGATTGTTAATTTTACTTTTTTTTGTTTTTAGTTTGACACTTTTAAAAAAAACTTTTTTTTTTTTTGATAACTTTTATTCCTATTACAAGAAATGTAAACATCCCTTGTAATAGGAATATGGCATGATCAGTCCTCTTTACAGTGAGATATGTGGTCAATAAGACCCCACATCTCTCCTCTAGGCTGCGAAGCCTGAAATAAAAAAAAAACGATCTTGGCGTCCCAGCCGAGGCGCCGCCGTTTGTTTGAATGCAGAGGCCTCCGAACAATCATAGAGACTCCGGCGACCATCTGGTCCGCCGGAAATCTCTATGGTAAACAACCGGGACCGGCGGATCCTGTCCTCGACTTACTAATGGAAGTGGTGAGTCGGTAGAAACATCAGAGGGCAGTGGGAGGTGGGACATCCCCCCTCGCCCCCCATCAGAATGGTCAAGCGGTGGAACAGCCGCTATGATCGTTCTTATGGTGTAGGGCATTGATGGCGAACCTTGGCACCCCAGATGTTTTGGAACTACATTTCCCATGATGCTCATGCACTCTGCAGTGTAGGTGAGCATCATGGGAAATGTAGTTCCAAAACATCTGAGGTGACAAGGTTCATCATCACTGGTGTAGGGAATAGCAGGCTGAAAAGGATGATATCTGAATTATTCTGATGAGTCCAACCAAAACTCTTTTTCTAATTGTTTATAAAGTGGAGAAGCCTTAGGACCCTGCTGAAGTTTATCTGCTTTCCAAATCCTCCTTAGAAAGATTTCCTGCACTCCCTTAGGCCCCTTTACACATTGGGTGGGTTCCGTTGGAGTCTGCCTGCTCAGTGGGGAATCTGTCTGCTGAGCATGGCTGGTCCGTGTCTGTTCTGCTTATGCAGAACGGATACAGACACAGCCCGCTTTCCTCTATGGGTGGTCGGATGTCAGTTTACACACCCGATTGCCATCCGATCTGTTTTTAGCAGACAGGATCTGATTAGATATCTGTCACCGTGACACCAGTTTCACCAAACAGAAAGTGAGGGGAAAACTAGAACAAAAACTAGAACAAATTAATTAAGAAGTTTAAGTCTACAACTTTTGTTAGCTTTATATTGCTAACTGTGTCCCTATTTCAGATTTTTACGTCATCTCCTTTTTGATGAAACTGTTGTTACTGTGATAGTATTTGAATTTAACTGAACCCCAGATTGCAGTAAACATTAAACAAGATCCCAATATGCCCCTCAACTTTATCTAAAACTAAGTGATGACCTCATTAACTTTTTTTATTTTTTATTTTAATAAGCATCAAACATTAGGCAAACCTCTCAGCAGCAAGCAATCAATATTGACTGTATAGTTCTAGACCTGAGTTTAGTTTTGGATAGAAGATTCCCCCTGATTTTTTATGTGACCTCATGACATGGAATGAAGGGAGCAGTGGTCATCGGGACAACAATAAAACATTACCCATACATATATAGAGATAGAGAAGATAACATCTTTTGGGGTTATCGTCTCTGAGAGATCAAAGGACGGTGTCAGAGAGCTTCCTGACAGTGGGACGGTGCTCTCTGTTGGAGGATGAAGAATGTGGACTGGACAGGGAACACTCCAGGAGTGGTAGGACAATGAGTGAGGGGTGTTGATTCTAATGTTTCTTTACTATGCTTGTGTATTATAAACAGAGCAATTTGTCAATTTTCTCACTCTTTCTCTTTATCTCTCTGGCAGCCCCAGCCAAGATGCAGAACATGACATAGAACTAAAGGCCAAGCTTTTTTTTTTTTCATTTTGGATAGAGTAAGGGAAGGTTATAATCCCTGTCAGGTTGTTTTTTTTTCATTGGTGTCCCATTAGGGAGATTTCCCTTTATTTCCTGTCCCATAAAACAAAACGAGAATTAAGAGACAATTACTCCAGGGTAAGTGAATCTCTGGGATTCTCCAGTGTCACCATTGGAGGATTTCCCCTCTATTACTAGTGTAGCACTAACCCCCGAAGGAGCTGCTGGTTATTTGGGCTTACCGTTACCTTTCATTCTCCTTGTTTCATGTCTAGGGGATGTCCCCGGGGTAGATGGCCCAGTAACTTGAGACTGACAGTAGATCCACTTAAATGGATTTTATTTTCAAAAATTCAAACCATTGACTGCATCCAGAGAATAGCCATTCGCAGCTGGATGAACACTCAGATTGGACAGTCCCTCTCTCACAAGGCCTAGCAGCCAACCAGGTGTTTAGTCAGGAACAAAGTCTTTATCACCGACGTTGTTTCAGAACACGTAGGGAAACTAAGCTGTAGAACACTTGTAGGATACCTGGATCTTTCAGCCTGCTTGGCGATATCCACAAGACTGGATTCTCTCGGTTACTTCAGCCCTTCCAGGCTCTTGTTAAGAAAACCAACCCGTACGTGGTGTTCTTCTAAAGAGTCCTCCCCTGGAATGCTTGAAGTTCGATGGGTCTCTTCCGAACCGGAGGCAGCACCCATCCACCTTGGAATCCTTCCTTAGTTCCCTTGCCTTGGGCTAGCCAGCCCCAAGGCATTAAAGTTGGGTGGATCTGCACCCCAGGCCATAGCCTTCCTGGGGGCTGGTCAGGAGGACCAGGACCATGTAATCAGCACATCATACTGGACCGGAACCCCGAACCATGTGGCGTCCGCATCTTAAATACCCTCTCCCAGAGGGCACAGCGAGAGGGCCACTCCCACTGACCTGACTCAGAGAGAGAGTAAATTAAACGCCCAATCAGGCCATAGTTCCAGGCCTGCCACCAGAGACAGCGCCCCCCTGTGGCCAGGCTGAACATCTCACAGCCCAGTCAGACTGGCACAGAAGTCAAATTTAGGCAAATAGACCCAAACCAAACTGTAATTTGGGTAAAGTTAAATTTTGAAAAACACATAGCGCGTGCTCTTCAGGAGCCCTTCGCTACACTAGTCAAATTTGGTATTTCCTTTCACAGCAGGAATTCTCTACAAAATGTAGTGAATGTTACCACCATCAGGAATCCCAATTGGATTACCCATAATCTCTTTATTAGGGATAATGGTTATTGGGACAAATAGAGAAGGCAAATCTCCCTAACTGGGTCACAGACACCAATGAAAACCTGATTGGTGCTCTAATTCCTATTTATTCTGTCTAAAACGAAAGAAAAAGTTTTACCTTTAGTTATACCTTAGGATGATGGACTTTTTGTGTTACATAATCTTTGTTCCTTTATTAACCGCTTCAGCCCCGGAAGATTTTACCCCCTTCCTGACCAGAGCACTTTTTGCGATTCGCACTGCGTCGCTTTAACTGACAATTGCAATATTGTACGATGTTAAACCCAACCAAAATGTGTGTCTTTTTTTCCCCACAAATAGAGCTTTATTTTGGTGGTATTTGATCCCCTCTACGGTTTTAATTTTTTGCGCTATAAAAAAAAAAAGAGCGACAATTTTGAAAAAAAATCAATATTTTTTACTTTTTGCTATAATACATATACCTCAAAAATATATAAAAAAAACTATTTTTTTTCTCAGTTTAGGCTGATATGTATTCTTCTACATATTTTTGGTATGAAAAAATCACAATAAGCGTATATTGATTGGTTTGCGCAAAAGTTATAGCGTCTACAAAATAGGGGATAGATTTATAGAATTTTTATTATGAATTTTTTTTTTACTAGTAATTTACGGGCTGCGATTTTTATCGGGACTGCGACATTATGGCAGACACGTCGGACAATTTTGACACATTTTTGGACCATTGGCATTAATACAGCGATCAGTGCTACAAAAATGCAGTGATTACTGTAAAAATGTCACTGGCAGGGAAGAGGTTAACACTGGGGGTGATCAAGAGGTTAATATGTTCCCTAGTACGTGTTCTAACTGAAGGGGGGAGGGGACTGTGTAGGGGAGATGACAGATCGCTGTACATACTCTGTATGAACAGACGATCCGTCTGTTCTTCCCTCAGAGAACTGGAAACTGTGTGTTTATGCACACAGATCACTGTTCTCCTTGTGCTCTGAACCCGGCGGTGATCGCGACCACCGGGCACTCTCATTAGCTCCGTGGGTGAATAAGGAAGCGACATAAGATAATGGCGATTCGCGCAGCCGAGCCATGTTGCTGTAGTACAACTGTGGCGGCTACTCGACAAGTGATTAAACTTGGTCTGCAACATTATTTAGAACAATTTATGTACTTGTTAGTGTTTTTTTTTGTCTTTAAATAAAACCTTTGCTTCTTTTAGCTCTATCAGTATTATTATTATCATTATTATTATTACCAACCCTGTTAACAATATCAGTTCTAGCAGATGTTAATATGAATTATTTTAATAATTCAGAGACAGAAAAAATAAAATAAATATTTAATTAAAAAATAGAGAGAAAGTAGAGGGAAAAAAGGCATCCCCAGTGGTCATCGAATCTTGATAGAGTAGCATGCCTAAGTAAATAGTAATAGATAACATGTATGCAGAGATTCAGAGCCATTGATTACTAATGTGGGTCTGCTGTTGTGCTTGTGTATGGTATAATAAACTGTTTACATAGAGATTCTTTGTTGCAGGTTCTAAATCTTCTGGAGCTGCCAGGTTCTAAGGTTCAGCTGCCAGCTGGCAGACACAGAGGTGCTTGTGCTGTATTTGATTGAGCTAATTAACAGTCGAAACTGTCAGAAGGTGACAGCAAACAGAGACTTTTTGCCCTCAGGTCACAGCTGGACTACAGCAACTTGTTCCTGATTTAACAATAAAACTAATAATGACAGTCATATTACTTTCACATTTTAAAGACAACATGAATTTAATTGGCATTTATCTGTCATAGGGTCTTCAAGTTGGAAAAAGAACATACTATGTATGTATGTATGCGTAGGGTAAGTAAAGAAGATGTAACATCTTTCATAACAAAATGATTGATTTGAAACATTCACTTACAAAGTTCGTTTTAGGTCATTACAACATTCAGAAATGTCTTTTCATGAAAGAATTTTTCTGCATATATGTAGTAGTTATCTGGAACTTGAAACCACTTGCTAAGGTCCTCATTGTGACTAAAGATTGAATGAATATATGAATGCAAACAGACTATAGGCTGCAGACGATATGATGTGGGTTCTATCGTCTTTTTACAGTGAGGATTGACCCAAGCTTAAATTTTCTGCATAATCTTAGACACCAATTTCCACTCAAAATGGAAATTGTAGCACCAACTGAAATAAAAGGATGTTTATAGTATTTTTCATTTTTCTTAAATATACATATGTAAAAGAGACCAGATTATAGTTTAATTCCAGTTCCAATTCCAGTCCAAACTTATTTTTCTAATCTTGTGGGTTTTAGGTTGGGAAAGAATTAAAACCTCTGTCAAATTTGTAGCGCTACCTCTGAAAGTGCCACTGGATTGTTTTGATCCTCCTGCCCTGCTCTAGTAATGACCTGTCCTATACCCAAAGGCCAGATAAGACCAGCAGAAACAAAAGTCCAGAAGCCTCTTACCACCCCTGATGGTTTGGTGTTTTATGATAAATGTTGCCTCCAGTAGCTCTCGAGTCCCAATACAGCAATATATTGCATTACATGGCATTAAAACCTTGGAACAACTAGAACTCTTAGCCCTTGTATACACGGTCGGAGAATCCGTCGGAATGTGTCCTATCGGACCGTGTCGTCGGATAATACGACTGTGTGTGGTATGCATCGGACTGATTCTGTCGGAATATCCGTCGGACCCAATTTTCCCACTTGTTGGAAATATTTCCCGACCAACTGGCTCGATCGGACATACTCCGATCATGTGTAGAGAATTTTGATCGGACCAAGTGCCACGCATGCTCAGATCAAATTCCTACATCAAAGCTATTGGCTACTAGCCTGAATGTAGTCCCATCGTAACTAAATTACGTCATCACGTTCTGAAAGATCGGATTTTTCAACAACTTTGTCCGACCGTGTGTATGCAACAGTTTCGGACAAGATCCGACGGACAAAATCCGATTGGCAAAATCCGACGGATTTGGTTGTGGAAATCTCCAACCGTGTGTACAGGGGCTTAGACACTCTGGAACCACTGGAACACCGGAACAACATGAAAAATGGAACAGCACCAGCAATTGGTCTAGCAGTTTTTTTTTCTCTTTGCAGCAGTCTTTCCATACCCAGATCACAGCACTCTCCCTGGACAGTTTCTATGCAAGACTCCTGGCAGCCACAGTTCCTGATTTCTCACTTGCGTGGCCACTGAGCCCTTTCCCCATGGTTACAACAGCACTTCCCAAGCTCTTGACTCCTGGGCTCAAGGTACTTACTTCCCAGGTACACTATTGCACCTCTGTGCACCTATGCCTTTTTCTTCTCTCACCATAGACTTGACCAACTTTATGGCTATGCAGCAGACATTCACCAGCCCTTCTTGCTCCAGAGTTGCCACAGGCAAGTAGAGTCTGTGTTGCAGAGGCAGCCAATGAATTCCTCTTTACCGTTCTTCTCCTCTCTCTCCCTGGGCCCTGTCCTTGGTAGGGAGGGAGAAACAGTCTGGGCATCTGGGGATTGATATTCCATCGGGTGGCTTAAAGGGACACGTCTTTCCTTGTTAGGAAGTGTTGCCCTCTTGGTTAGCCCTGGTGACCATTGCCACTAGATTAGAAAGTGAGAAGAAATTCACATTTTTACATTTGTGACAATCTGGAAAATAAAGGGGAAATATTTCAATGAGGACACTTGTTGCAGTGACAACACCTAAAGGCTGGATTTGTTCCCACTTTGGGGAGATTTCTATCATGCCTATGAAACAGCAAGTAAAAACATCAATAAAAAAAAAATCTGAGTGAATAAACTTATCATATGTGTTAATCACTTGCCCCCAAATTCCAGCACTCATCTCCTACATGCAAAAAATAGGATTTTTAAAACAGCTTACCTGTAAAATCCTTTTCTTTGATGTACATCAAGGGACACAGAGCCGTAGTACTTACTACATGGGTTATATCTGCTTATCAGGTGCTGGACACTGGCACGCCCCTTAAGGCATGAACTTCCCCCATATAACCCCTTCCACTACTGGGAGTCCTCAGTTTTGTAGCCAAGCAATATAAGTGTATAAGAAGAAGAAGGGAGGGACCTCTGTGTCCCCTGATGTACATCAAAGAGAAGGATTTTACAGGTAAGCTGTTTTATAAATCCTATTTTCTTTTCTTACATCAGGGGACACAGAGCCGTAGTACTTACTGCATGGGATGTCCCATAGCAATGGGAACTTAAGGGGGGAGACACAACAAAAAAGGAAGTCAGAGGACTCACACTGCAGCCTGCAGTACGCTGTGCTCAAAGGCAGAATCCTACTGAGCCTTAACATCGATTTGATAAAATCTGGTAAATGTATGAACTGAAGACCATGTCGCGACTTTGCAGATCTGAGCCGCAGAGGCCTGATGATGCACCGCCCAGGAGGTACTAATCATCCTGGTAGAGTGTGCCTTAATATGAAAAGGATGCATCTTCCTCTTTAAACCATAAGCTTGCACAATAACCTGACAAATCCACTTGCCAATAGTGGATCTAGATGCTGCCTGTCCTCTCTTTGGACCATCCGGCAGAATAAACAAAATATCTGTCTTACAAACCTGAGCAGTCGCCCTTAAATACACTCTGACCGCCCTTACTACATCCAGAGAATGTAGCAACCTCTCTTCCCTAGATTGAGGCTCTGGGAAGAATGAAGGAAGAACAATATCTTGGTTTAAGTGAAACCCTGTCACTACCTTTGGCAGGAATTCAGGATGAGGGCGTAAAACCACCTTATCCTTATGCATAATCAGATGTGGCTCCCTACAAGATAGCGCCGCTAGTTCAGAAACTCTTCTGGCAGAAGAAATGGCAACCAGAAATACTATCTTTCTGATCAACAGAACCAAGGGAATCTCCCATAAAGGTTCAAAAGGCTGCTTTTGTAAAGCTGCCAGGACCAATTTCAAATTCCAAGGATTTAGGGGTGTCTTGATCAGAGGACTAATCCGTGTTACCCCCTGCACAAAGCTACACACTAAAGAGTGAGAAGCTAAAGGCCGCTGAAAGAACACTGACAAGGCCGAGATCTGGCCCTTGATGGTATTCAAGGCCAGATTAATCTCTAATCCCATCTGTAGGAATTCAAGAATTCTACCTATAACATATTTCCTGGGGTGCCAACCAGGCAACATATGCCTTCCAGACTCTATAGTAGATGACCCTGGAAGCTGGCTTCCTGGCATTAATCAAGGTAGATATGACTGAAGGAGATAACCCACGACCCCCTAGGATATGGGTCTCAATAGCCTGTAAGGTAGAATGGCATACCAGACCCTGCGAAAGAAGATCCGGCCGTAATGGCAGAGTCCAGGGAACTCCTACTGCCATCCTTATGATCTTGGCGAACCACAGCCTTCTGGGCCTCGCTGGGGCCACGAGAATCACCTCCCTCTGTTCCTGTCTGATCCTGCGAAGAAGACGCGGAAGTAGCAGAACTGGAGGAAATGCATAGATCAGGGAAAACTGATCCCATGGGAAGATTAATGCATTTGTTCCGCAAGCTAGCAGATCCCTTGTCCTTGGTACAAAGTTGTCGACCTTGTTGTTGAATCTGGACGCAAACAGGTCCACATCCGGAGTACCCCATCTCTGACATATTGCAAGAAAGATGTCGGGGTGAAGAGACCACTCTCCTGGAAATAGTTGTTGGCGGCTCAAGTAGTCCGCCTGCCAATTCTCTATCCCGGGAATGAACACTGCCGATATGCAAGGAACATTGTGTTCTGCCCAAGACAAAACGTGATTCACCTCTCTCTGGGCTGCACAAAACTTCGTGCCCCCCTGGTGATTGATGTAAGCCACAGCCGTGGCGTTGTCGGACTGAATCCTGACAGGACAGCCCTTTAGTCTGGCCGTCCAGGCTCTTAGGGCCAGATGAATTGCCAGAATTTCTAAAATATTGATAGACAAGGTCCTTTCCAACCTGGACCACCTTCCCTGAACAGAGTCCTCTTCCAGGACCGCTCCCCAGCCTGAAAGACTGGCATCTGGGGTTACTACCTTCCAGGTGGAAGGCAGAAATGTCCTTCCCTTTTGAAGGTTGCTGGACATCAGCCACCAATTCAGGCTCTGACTTACTTCAGGAGCAAGCTGAATCGGAAAATCTAAGACCTGAACCCTTTTGTTCCAGGCTGACAGGATTGCGCTTTGTAGCAATCTTGAATGAAACTGTGCGTAAGGGACGGCCTCGAAGGAGGCCACCATCTTCCCCAATAATCTCATGCACAACCGAATTTACGGCTTGTTCTTTGCCTTGATAAGGTGAATTAGTTCTACAATGGAACTGATTCTCATTGGAGGTAGAAATACCTTTCCCTGCCTGGTATCTATGATTAGTCTTAGGTACTGTACTCTCTTTCATGGCCTCAAGGATGATTTTTCTAGGTTGAGAACCCAGCCTAGAGATTCCAGCTAGTTTACCGGTGTCACCAGACCGTGGTCTAACCTGGAAACCGAATGATCTACTAAGAGTAGGTCGTCCAAATAGGCTAGGACCATTATGCCCTGAGCCCTTAACCTGGCTAAAGCAGGAGCCAGAATCTTTGTGAATACTTGAGGAGCTGTGGCTAGACCGAATGTTAAGGCCACAAACTGAAAGTGACGATTTTCTACTTCGAAGCGTAGAAACCTCTGGTGAGCGAGAAATATTGGCACATGAAGGTAGGCATCCTTGATATCGATTGAAGCCAAAAATTCTCCTCCCTGGAGGATGGCTGCTACAGACCGAATCGATTCCATACGGAAGGATCGGATGCTAAAGTGCTGATTTAGATCTCTAAGATCTAAAATAGGTCTTACTTCCCCGTTTGGTTTCGGGACCATGAAGAGGTTTGAATAAGGGAACCTCTGATATGACTGCTTTGGCTAGCAGATGGTCCAGTGCTAGAAAGAGAGCCTTCTTCTTTTCTGGGTCCTTGGAAACCCCTGACCTTAGAAACCGGGGAGACGACAAAACTCGGAACTCTAGTCTGTAACCTAGAGACACCGCAGAAGCCACCCATTTGTCCTGACATTGCTCCTGCCAGATCTTTGAAAATTTCAGGAGTAGGGATGAGCTTCGTGTTCGAGTCGAACGTAAGTTCGACTCGAACATTGGTCGTTCGGGCGTTCGCCGAATTCCGAACGTTTGGGCCGTTCGCGTAAGAATTCGAGTGGCGCGCGCGGACCACAATGCACTGCGGTGGCGCAGTGCATTGCTGTCTCATGATTGGCCAAGCATGCACTGTGACCCCGCATGCTTGGCCAATCGCAGCGCCAGCAGCGAGGAGAGCCATGATTGGCCACAGGCATCCTGCCTGTGGCCAATCATAGCTCAGGCTGTGTAGTGCACGCCCCACACTATATAAGGCCGCCTTTGAGGCGGCCTCGTGTAGTGTGTTAGTTAGCATCTGAAGCAGTGGGTGTTCTGTGTACCTTCAACACAGTTACACACCAATCGTTTTTGGCTGATTTCCTATCTTGCTCTTGTGTAGTGGTTACTGTCTGTGCCCTGACCGCAGTATACACCACTATATTCACCTCACCTATATAGCTAGTGATCTAGCTTTAATAATAGAGCTTGCAGTCAGTAGTGTTAGGAGATAGTGCGTGCTGTCTGCGTGCTCTGTACCCAGTACATACCACTATATCCACCTACATAGCTGTTCTCTATTTGAGCCCAATTGCCATCTGCAGGAGTTATTGGAAGTTGTGTGTGCTTCCAGCACAGCACAGCACAGTATACATCTGTATATACCCCTTTAACTCTACTGTTTTCTGGTTATTGTCTGCGTGCCCTGACCGCAGTATACACAGTGATATTCACCTCACCTATATAGCTAGTGGTCCATCTTTAATAATAGCGCTTGCAGTCAGTAGTGCCAGGAGATAGTGCGTGCTGTCTGCGTGCTCTGTACCCAGTACATACCGCTATAATCCACCTACATAGCTGTTCTCTATTTGGGCCCAATTGTCATCTGCAGGAGTTATTGGAAGTTGTGTGCGCTTCCAGCACAGCACAGTATACATCTGTATATACCCCTTTAACTCTGCTGTTTTCTGGTTATTGTCTGCGTGCCCTGACCGCAGTAGTATACACCGTGATATTCACCTCACCTATATAGCTAGTGGTCCATCTTTAATAATAGAGCTTGCAGTCAGTAGTGCCAGGAGATAGTGCGTGCTGTCTGCGTGCTCTGTACCCAGTACATACCGCTATAATCCACCTACATAGCTGTTCTCTATTTGAGCCCAATTGTCATCTGCAGGAGTTATTGGAAGTTGTGTGTGCTTCCAGCACAGCACAGCACAGTATACATCTGTATATACCCCTTTAACTCTGCTGTTTTCTGGTTATTGTCTGCGTGCCCTGACCGCAGTATACACCGTGATATTCACCTCACCTATATAGCTAGTGGTCCATCTTTAATAATAGCGCTTGCAGTCAGTAGTGTCAGGAGATAGTGCGTGCTGTCTGCGTGCTCTGTACCCAGTACATACCGCTATAATCCACCTACATAGCTGTTCTCTATTTGGGCCCAATTGTCATCTGCAGGAGTTATTGGAAGTTGTGTGCGCTTCCAGCACAGCACAGTATACATCTGTATATACCCCTTTAACTCTGCTGTTTTCTGGTTATTGTCTGCGTGCCCTGACCGCAGTATACACCGTGATATTCACCTCACCTATATAGCTAGTGGTCCATCTTTAATAATAGCGCTTGCAGTCAGTAGTGTCAGGAGATAGTGCGTGCTGTCTGCGTGCTCTGTACCCAGTACATACCGCTATAATCCACCTACATAGCTGTTCTCTATTTGGGCCCAATTGTCATCTGCAGGAGTTATTGGAAGTTGTGTGTGCTTCCAGCACAGCACAGTACAGTATACATCTGTATATACCCCTTTAACTCTGCTGTTTTCTGGTTATTGTCTGCGTGCCCTGACCGCAGTATACACCGTGATATTCACCTCACCTATATAGCTAGTGGTCCATCTTTAATAATAGAGCTTGCAGTCAGTAGTGCCAGGAGATAGTGCGTGCTGTCTGTGTGCTCTGTACCCAGTACATACCGCTATAATCCACCTACATAGCTGTTCTCTATTTGGGCCCAATTGTCATCTGCAGGAGTTATTGGAAGTTGTGTGTGCTTCCAGCACAGCACAGTACAGTATACATCTGTATATACCCCTTTAACTCTGCTGTTTTCTGGTTATTGTCTGCGTGCCCTGACCGCAGTATACACCGTGATATTCACCTCACCTATATAGCTAGTGGTCCATCTTTAATAATAGCGCTTGCAGTCAGTAGTGTCAGGAGATAGTGCGTGCTGTCTGCGTGCTCTGTACCCAGTACATACCGCTATAATCCACCTACATAGCTGTTCTCTATTTGGGCCCAATTGTCATCTGCAGGAGTTATTGGAAGTTGTGTGTGCTTCCAGCACAGCACAGTATACATCTGTATATACCCCTTTAACTCTGCTGTTCTATAAAAAAGGCATCTGCAGGAGTTAGTGGGTGTTGTGTGCCTCCAGCACAATATAAACTACCCAACTACTGTTTTACCCAACTCCCTTCAGGCCATTACCATGTCTGGAAGGCCAGCAAGGAGAGGCAGACAGGCGCGAGCCGATAAAAGAGGGCAAGCAGGCTCTGTGTCTAGAGACAACAGTGCTGGTCGTGGACGCGGTGCATTGTCATCAGCACGTGGCCATGGGACATGCTTGTCCTTCTTTTCTGCAGCTGGACATGTTGAACCGCAACATGCCAACGACTTGGTAGAGTGGATGACCAAGCCCTCTTCATCCTCCTCATCCTCTCTCACCCAGTCTCAGGGTAGTAGCAAAGCAGCTGCCAACGCATCGTCTTCCCTCCTCTCAATGTCATCATCAGTGACTCCTTCCCTAGACCCACCACGTCCTCCTGAGGAGTCTCCTGAACTCTTTGAGCACAGTGTTGGGTACATGCTCCAGGAGGATGCCCAGTGTTTGGTGGGCTCTGATGATGACACTCAGCTAGAGGAAGGCAGTAGCGTGAGCGCAGAGAGAGAGGATGCTCAAGAAGCACAGCAATCTGGCAGTCATGTTCCACAAGCTGCAGCATACTGCCAGGTTTGCTACAGTGATGAAGAGGGAGGGGATGATGAGGGCACTGACTCCACGTGGGTGCCTGGAAGGAGGGAGGAGGAGGAGGAGGAGGAGGAGGAGGAGGCACATGTCCAACGAGGCAGGATGCCCTCCGGGGGCCAGCTTAGGGGCAGCACACCGACTGAATCACACCGCAGAGCTCCGCCTGCGCAGAGCGCTTCCTCTGCGCGTTATTCTAAAAGTTCTTTGGTGTGGGCCTTTTTTGAGACGAGTGCATCAGATCGCACCGCTGCTATTTGCAACATATGTCTCAAGCGTATCTCACGTGGCCAAAACATCAGCCGCTTGGGCACCACATGCTTGACCAGACATATGTTGACCTGCCATGCAGCTCGTTGGCAAGCGTACCTCAAAGACCCACACCAAAGAACAAAGCGGACCTCTCCTTGCTCCTCATCAGCTGGCATCTCCAACCCCACTAGACCTTCAGTCCTCTCTGAAACCTGCTCTGAGAGGAATGAAGGTGTAGAATTAGGTGTGTCACAGCCAAGTGCTTCCGGGAACTCTGCTAGTGGTACATCCACATCCGATTATAGCAGGCAAATGTCCCTGCCCCAGCTGCTGGACCGGCGGAAGAAATTTACTCCCAGCCATCCACATGCCCAGCGGTTGAATGCTAGCTTGGCTAAATTGCTAGCACTTCAACTGCTGCCTTTTCAGTTGGTAGACTCGGCCCCCTTCCGTGAGTTTGTACAATGTGCGGTTCCTCAGTGGCAGGTCCCCAAACGCCACTTTTTCTCACGGAAGGCGATTCCGGCTCTCTACCGGCATGTGGAAGGCAATGTCCTTGCCTCGCTGGACAGGGCGGTCAGTGGTAAGGTGCATATTACCGCTGACTCATGGTCCAGCAGGCATGGACAGGGACGTTACCTGTCTTTCACGGCCCATTGGGTCACTCTTCTGGCTGCTGGGAAGGATGCAGGACAAGGTGCAGTAGTGTTGGAGGTTGTTCCGCCACCACGCCTCCAAAATGCTACTATTGGTTGTGACACACCTCTCTCCTCCACCCCCTCCTCTTCTTCTTCCTCCATGGCCTCTTCCAGTGCTCTGTCCTCAGAACCAGCGGTGCTCCGTAGGCGTTCCAGGGGCTACGCAAGTACGCAGGCAAAACGATGCCATGCCGTGCTTGCGCTGGTTTGTTTGGGGGACAGGAGCCACACTGGGGCGGATGTTTTGTCAGCTCTACAGGGGCAGGCCGAGAGGTGGTTGACGCCACGCCAGCTTAAGCCAGGAATGGTGGTTTGCGACAATGGCACCAACCTCCTCTCCGCCCTCCGACAGGGACAACTGACCCATGTGCCCTGTGTAGCTCACGTCCTTAACCTGGTGGTGCAGCGGTTCTTGGGCAGGTACCCCAGCTTACATGATGTCCTGAAGCAGGCCAGGAAAGTCTGTGTGCATTTCCGCCGATCATTTAATGCCTGTGCTCGGCTGGCTGAGCTCCAAAAGGAGTTGAACCTGCCCAAGAACCGCCTTATATGTGACATGCCCACCAGATGGAACTCAACATTGGCCATGCTGCAGCGGCTGCACACGCAGCAGAGGGCCATCAATGAGTACCTGTGCGACTACGGCACCAGGACAGGGTCAGGGGAGCTTGGTTTTTTCTCACCACGCCAGTGGGGCATGATCAGGGATGCATGCACTGTCCTGTCACCGTTTGAGGAGGCCACAAGGATGGTGAGCAGTGACAGTGCATGCATCAGTGACACTGTACCTCTTGTCCACCTCTTGGAGCATACGCTGCGTGGAATAATGGACAGGGCACTTGAGGCAGAACAGAGGCAGGAAGAGGAGGACTTCCTTGCCTCTCAAGGCCCCCTTTATCCAGACAGTGTTCCTGCTGTGCCACCCATCACACAGGAAGAGGGTGAGGAGGAGGAAGAGGAGGAGGAGGATGATTGTGTCAGCATGGAGGTGGAGGCTGGCACTCAGCATCAGCATCAGCAGCAGCAGTCTTATAGGGATGATTTACAGTCCCAAGAAACACGTGGACTTGTACGTGGCTGGGAGGAGGTAGCTGCGGATCATGTTGTCCTTAGTGACCCAGAGGACTCCGGACCGAATGCCTCAGCTAACCTACGCTGCATGGCCTCCCTGATCCTGCAAAGCCTGCGGAAGGATCCTCGTATTCTTCGGATCAAGGAGAGGGACCATTACTGGCTGGCCACTCTCCTTGATCCACGGTACAAGGGTAAGGTTGCCGACCTTATCTTGCCATCGCAGAGGGAGCAGAGGATGAGACATCTCCGGGAGGCCTTGCAGAAAGCTCTGTGCAACGCGTTCCCAGAGACTGGGAGGTCACAAACTCCTGGTCCTGGACAACGTGTTGCTGAGGCATCAGTCAGAAGGAGCGGTGGAGAAGGTGGCCATCTGACTGATGCTTTCAGACAATTTTTTAGTCCGCAGCCCCAAGGTATGATTGGTTCCAGCACCCATCGCCAGCGTCTAATTTACATGGTGCAGGAATACCTAGGGGCAAGGTCAGACTTGGACACCTTTCCCACCGAAAATCCTCTAGCTTTCTGGGTCTTGAGGATGGATCACTGGCCAGAGCTCGCACAGTATGCAATTGAGCTACTGGCCTGTCCTGCATCCAGCGTTCTTTCGGAACGCACCTTCATTGCTGCTGGTGGCTTTGTTACCGATCACAGGGTGCGCCTGTCCACCGAATCAGTTCATCGACTGACCTTCATCAAGATGAATCAGTCTTGGATCACCCACAGCTACCAAGCACCTGAAGCTGATGTAACCGAATAATTTTTTTTGAAATACCACATCCCTTCAAGACTGCCTATGCTGATGCTGAGTGACTGTCCTGTTATGTTGATTGTCTATCCTCTTCCTCCTCCGCTGATATGTTGGAAGAACATTTTTGGTTCTGGGTGATGCCAGCAGCCCAATTTTTCTGCCCCTGTTTAACAGGGGCGTTTAATTACAATTTTTGATGCAATGCTTTGCAGCAGGGCTAATTCCTGCAATAAAACTAGAGTATATGGCAGAGGTTGGAGTGTGGTGGCACCAGTACCAGTGCCTAAGGCCCAGTTTTTCTGCCCCTGATTAACAGGGGCGTTTAAGTACAATTTTTGATGCAATGCTTTGCAGCAGGGCTAATTCCTGCAATAAAACTAGAGTATATGGCAGAGGTTGCAGTGTGATGGCACCAGTGCCTAAGGCCAAATTTTCTGCCCCTGTTTAACAGGGACATGTAATTACAATTCTTGATATAATATTTCACAGGAGGGCCCCTTCCTGTGCCCACCCAGAGTAACGGTGAGGACTTATAGTGTTGTGGCACCAGCACCACAACCACCAAAGGTCAATTTTTCTACCACTGTTCAACAATGGCATGTAATTACAATTCTTGATATAATCGTTCACAGCAGGGCGCTCCAGCGCCCACCAAGAGTCACTTTTTTTTTTTTTTTTTTTTTTTTATTCATTTTCTTCATAAATACAATCTTTATATCATATTATATCAAAATTTTAAACATATATATATATATATAAAAAAAAAAGGAAACCATTAGATCGTCAAGGGTACAATCATTCCTTCATAATTTAACAATTATCTGACTTCACAGCATTATTTCCCTTCAGGCAGGGGCAAAAAACAGATCAAAACAAAACAAAAAAAAAAAAAAAAAAAAAAAAAAAAATCCCCCTCTCTCTCCACCTCCCTCCCTCTACATTGGATATCCTATCCTGTCCATCCAAGGCTTCCATATTTTTTCAAATTCCTTCAAGTTTCCTCTTTTTATATACACTGTCCTCTCCTTCCATATTGTTTCTGTTACTATCCTTGTCCAATCTCTTACCGAGGGGGGGTTCTCTGCCTGCCACCTCTGTGCTATAAGCTTTCTTGCCTGAAACATACACCTCAGTATTGCTTTAATTGTACAGGGTGAGCCCCCTATTCCCTCGGCCAAACCCAGCACACATAGTCTGGGATCTCTCCCTACTCCCACTCCAAACGTTTCCTTCAGAGTGTGGGTAATTTCTGACCAGTATCGAAATAGTCTGGGACATCTCCAGAACATGTGCGCTAGGTCCCCAGTATCTTGACATCTTGGACACTTATCATCCTCTCTTTTCCCGAAGCCAAACAGTCTCTTAGGGGTATAGTATGATCTGTGCAACAGCATCAAGTGAGAAACCTTCTGTGCAGGCGAGATTGAGATAGAGTGTCCTGCCTCTAATAACTTCCTCCATTGCTCATCTGAAAATACCCCAAATTCCTCCTCCCATTTCCCTCTGCATTTAAGTTTCTCTGGGTTTTCTATATTCCCTTCAGTTATATATGGGTATATTTCTGCTATGGTTCCCCCTGCCTTTTCTTGCGCGTTCAATCTGTCATAAAAAGGGGAGTTATTCCACACTGGGCCTTGTTTATTAAATTGTTTATCCAACGCATGTCGGATCTGCAAATATTTATAGAATGAATGCTTTGGTATATCAAACTCCGCCCTCAATGCATTAAATGTTTTCAATATCCTTCCTTCATATAATTGGGCCAGTTTATCAATCCCCTTTATCTCCCATGGTCTATATCTACCAATCAGTTCCATTTCTGGCAAATTTAAATTGTTCCATAATGGGGTATGTTTAGTCAGGCCTCCCAGGCCTTTTATTGTTTTGACTGCCTTCCAGACTTTTAAAACCATTTTTATCGTCGGTATCCTATATTGAAATGAGTTTGCCTCCAGGGTTTCCAAAATTGTATTGTGAGGGGACTCTGCTATCATCAATGCCTTATTTGTTCCTCCAATCCTACCTTTACTTATCCCCAGATGCTGTAATTGAGCTGCTAAAAAATAGCTCCGTGGATGAGGTACTGCCATTCCTCCTTTCCTAGTTGGTAACTGTAAGGTCTGGAGGCTAATCCTTGACACTCGACCTTTCCATATGAGTTCTCTAAATATTTCTTCTATTTTTTTGAACCACTTTTTATCCACCCATACCGGGGAGTTATGCAGTAGATACAGCATCTGGGGCAGCCATACCATTTTGATCAGATTACATCTTCCCGCAACTGATAGTGGGAGCTTCTTCCATATTTCAATCTTAGTTCTAAATTTAGTTATTAGTGGGAGTATATTATCACCAATATATTTTCCAGGGTCTCTTTTAATAAGTATCCCTAAGTATTTTATTTGATCGACCACTTCTATCTGCGGGGCTGCCAGCATGTTTCGATTCACTATTGAATCTACTGGCATTAGGGCAGACTTTTCCCAATTTATAACCAATCCAGTAAAATTACCAAACTCGGCCAGTATAGTCATCCCCTGTCTAAGGGTCTGTTCCGTATCTCCCAGGAAGAGGAGGATATCGTCTGCATACAGAGCTATTTTCTCCTCCCTCCTCTTTCTCTGGAAGCCTGCCATATTTGTATTTGATCGTATTGCGATAGCTAATGGCTCCATAGCAAGAGCAAAAATCAGGGGTGACAACGGGCACCCCTGTCTTGTTCCCCTCTCCAAAGAAAACCTATCTGAGTACTCATCATTAATCCTTATTCGCGCACTAGGACCACTATATAGGGTCTGTACCCAAGCAATAAACTTGGGGCCAAACCCAAATGTGCCCAGTGTTCGCCATATATATCCCCATTCTAGGCTATCGAAGGCCTTACCCACATCTAGCGCCATAATTGCTCTTTTACCCTCATTTTCCATTGGTAACTGTAGATTTAGGTAAAGCCTCCTAACATTCATGCCAGTGGACCTACCGGGGATAAATCCCGTTTGATCGGGATGCACGAGTCTCGAGATAATTTTATTCAGTCTGAGTGCCAACACTTTAGCTAATATTTTAGCATCAGAACAAAGGAGGGATATAGGTCGATAAGATTTCGTATCCAATGGATCTTTCCCCTCCTTATGCAAAACAACTATCGTTGCTTCGGTCATTGATTTTGGAAGCTTCCCTTCTTCTTTTGCCCAGTTAAAAACTTTAAGAAGCTCTGGCAGCATTACTTTCCCATAATGTTTGTATATTTCTACTGGTAAACCGTCTGGGCCTGGGGATTTCTGGTTAGCCATTTCTGCCACCGCTGATTGAATTTCCTCTAATGTTAATTGGGCTTCCATTACCCCCCTCTCCTCCTCAGTGAGGAACGGAGTTGTAATATTATCAAAGAATACATCCATTTCCCTGTCCTTCGCGGCCCCCCGAGACCTGTACAACTTCTCATAGTATGTTCTGAAAGTATCTATAATCTCTACGCCCTGTGATATAATTTCTCCTTCTTCTGTCCTGATCGCAAGGACAGAGGAGGACAAGGAATTGGTGTTTGCCAAATGCGCCAACATTCTCCCAACTCTTTCCCCCTCCCCATAAGCAATCTGGCTCTGAAACAACCTTTTATTCTCCATTTTCCTCATAATCACCATTTTATATTCCTGTTGTTTTTCTAACCATATATTTTGTTTTTCTGGGGTAGGACTTTCCACATATGCTCTTTCGGCTTCCATTACCTCCTCTCTTACTCTATTCTCCCATTTCTTTGACTTCCCCTTAATTTTCGCAACTTGTTGAATAAGGATTCCCCGAAGATAAGCTTTTAATGCGTCCCATATCACCCCTCTTGCTGCAGTATCTTTATTAAACTCCAAAAATTCTTCTAGCCGGGTTGATATCTCTTCTGGATCACCAATTACTTCCAACCATACTGGATTCAGCTTCCATACCCTAGGGGTTCTTTTTCCTTCTATATTTACTGATACTGTCAACAAAGAGTGATCAGATACCCCCCTAGGATGATATACTATATCCCTCACTGCTTTATTTGCTTCCTCATTCCCCAGAACCAAGTCTATCCTGGAGAGTGAGGAAAAAGAACTTGAAAAACATGAATATTGTAACAAGGTTGGATTACGCACCCTCCACATATCAAACAACCCTCCCTCCTGCAGGAACCGAAACAGCCAGGTCTCATCTGCCTTCTGGGTGTATCTTCCTGGTGGAAACCTGTCCTGGTTTTTACTAACAACCTCGTTGAAGTCCCCCACCGCTATAACGGGGGTCCCGGGCTTATCCACTATGAACTCCAATAAGCAGTAAAGGACCTCCAACCCAAATGGAGGGGGGATATATATGTTTGCCAGGATATACTCCCGGTTCTCTATTACGCAATGCAAAAAAACATATCTCCCCTCTTTGTCTATGCTGACCTGCCGACACAGAAACGCAACTTCTTTCCTTATCAATACAGCCACCCCCCTTGAGTAAGAGGTGTGGACTGAGTGGAATTGAAATGGAAACTTCTTACTTCGGAGTTGTAACTTAGTTTCTTCAGTTAGGTGCGTCTCCTGTAGGCAGATCAGCTGGACATCACAACTTTCAAAAATATCAAACACTGCTGCTCGTTTTACAGGTGTACCCATCCCCCGGACATTCCATGATCCAATTTTCAAAACTCTAGTCTGCATTGTTTTGAAGAAAAAAAAAAAAAAAGACGGAAAGTAATATGCTCATATATACCAAGAACTACCAAGCAAAAAAGACAAAGGACAAAACATTTTTTTACCAAAGGAGGGAGAAGCCCAGTATACCAAGAAGCATGGGAAGGAGAGAGGGAGAGAGAGAGAGGACCAGAAACACAAAAAAAAAAAACAAAAAAAAAAAAAAAACCCCACCCCATAAACATATACATCTTTTTGCATAACACTATGATATTTTGTGCTAAACTTGTTCCATAGCCTAAAACCAATAAATTTCCCCTCTACTAGTGATTTCAATCCGTGTTTTTGTATTAATTTTAATTTATAAATTACTCTTGTGTTCTCAACCCTATTTTCCTTAATCTTATATCCTTTTTTTATACTCAACCCCTTACCCCACCCCCCCTTATACCATTCTAGGTTACCCCTAGGGGCTTTTCCCGTGACCATTACATACCGTCCTGTGCAATCATACCTCCCCCCACTCCCCACCCCCCCCTCCCCACTTACCACCCTCCCGTCCCTCCCCCCCTTTCCCCCATTACACAACTTATACATCAACATTATAACACACCTCACCCCTTACACATATATTGTATGTATTATTTAAATGACGATAGTTATTCAATTTACCACACAGCCTCAGCCCCATATACATATGTGCTGCCCCCCCCCCCCAAAAAAAAAAAAAAAAGAAGGGGGGGGAGGGGGGGGAAAAAAAGAAAATAAAGGGAGAGAAAAAAAAAAAAAAAAAGAAAATCCCCAACCGAAAACAAAAGGGAAGGGAGAGAAAAAGGGGGGAGAGAAGACGAGAGGGTGAGGGAGAGAACGAAAAAAAAAAAAAAAAAAGAAAAAAAAAAAAATTCTCCCTCCCTATCTGGTCCCCCCTTTCCTCTATCCAAGTTATTACACCAGCCGGTGAGTCAAAAAATAAGGTTTCTCCCGCTGCTATTACACGAAGTCGTGCTGGGTACAGCAGAGCATATGTAATATCCATTTTCTGAAGCCTACGCTTCACCTCTATATACTCTGCTCTACGTTTTTGCAATTCAGGAGAAAAATCAGGATAAAACGATATTTTAATTCCCTTATATTGGATACTACCCATTTCTCTAGCCTTACGAAGTAAGACTGCTTTGTCTTTATAATTCAGAAACTTTAGTAGCATAGATCTAGGATGTCCTCCCTGTGGCGAAACTCTAAATGGAATTCTATGTGCTCTCTCTATTGCGAATTGCTGCGAAAAGGAATCTCTTCCAAACACCTCAATAAACCATTTCTCCAAAAATCCGATTGGATCCGGGCCTTCACACTTTTCCGGGAGACCAACCACCCTCACATTGTCCCTTCGAAGTCTATTTTCCATTTCATCCAGTTTCCCTTCAAATTTACCCATCTGTACTTTGAGAACCTGGACCTCCTGGTTTAAGGGATACATCTCATCTTCGATTTGACTTATTCTGCCCTCAGCTGATGTTATTCTGTCCGCTGTCTTCTGGAGATCGTGACGCATCATAACTATTTCCTCTTTGATGCCCTTTGTTTGGTCACATAACTCAGCCAGCGATGCTTTACAGGTATTAACAGCCCCCAGCACCTCCTTTAATGATGGCTCAGCTTCTCCTTCTAATGAGGGGGCCAACGGGGGGATTGTTTCAGGTCTTCCAACTATCCCAGTGTTCTTATTAGTTGCACTCTTTACTCCTATTGCGGATGACCCTTGACTCTTTCTATCTGATGGGATTTTTATTAGGCCCCCACCCTTAGTTGGAGTATGATCCGGGGTGTGGGCATATTTTTCCAGTTTTGCCGCGGCTGATACTCCTGGTACTGCACCCGGTTGGGGAGCCCTCTCCCTATCTTTATCTTTATCTCTGTCTTTGGCAGATCTCAATGACTGGGTCCCCACATTGTCCTGGCCGACCTGTTCCTCCCCTCTCCTCCTTGCCGACATATCGTTGCCCTACCACAACCCCTTCTTTAAAGGAAAAAAAAAAAAAAATACCAACAGCTCTCGTGCTCAAAAAAAAAAAAAAAAAAAAGTCCTTACGTCTTGGTTAAAGTATTTAACCGAAGATAGCAGGGGTATCACCAATGATAATGCAGGCCATTGACGGGGTAGCTATATAGATATAAGAATATATATCCAGATATATCACATATGTCCAAGTGCTTTTATGCAACAGCCGCTCTTCTTGCCTCCTCTCAGCTTGGTTATTACTATCACCACAAGGCTCAGATAAAATGTAATAAGTAACAGTTCATGCGAGGTTATAACACTGTAGTGCAGTATGCTGGTTAGCAGTATGCTGGTTTAGCAATATGAGAGATAACATATATATAAGCAAGCAAACGTCTTTCCTGCCGACTGTGAGGCTTATCTCTCAATTATCCCATGCATTCAAGGTTTAGTCAGAGTGAGTACATTGCGTTGTATACAAATTCATAGCTTACTATCACCTCGTTGCTCGTAATCTCGCGGGGTTTGCAGCAGCGTGGAGCTCCCTGTCTCTTCACTCAGCCATCGAATCCCACAGCAGAGCACTCGAGCCGCCCAGGCTTTGTTCCACCGTCCGTCCAGCCCTCCAGGACTAGCACAGAGAGCGCACCATACTCAGGTAACCGAGGGGGTTATGCAGGGCTGTGCTGAACTTTAGCTCAGCCATACGTTTGATTGCCACTTTCTTTCGGCCGCTCTCTCCAGCTCTTTATTCCAGCATCTCCTGAGGCATAAGCGGGGGCCGACTGGAGCTGCAGCGTTAGTGTAACAGACCGGCGCCGTCAATCCATACACGGGGTGAGAGCATACATCTCTCTCACAGCTCACTCCTCACACACTCCCACCGCCATCACCGTACGGCCACGCCCCCACTTATAAGAGTCACTTTGAGGGCTTACAATGTTGTGGCAAAACCAACACCTTGTTCCGCCATTTCTGCAGAGCATATAGGGCAGGCCCCTACTTTCAAACATCCAACTTACAAACATCAGACAGCAGCAAGTGAGATGAAAAAAGATGGACGACAAAACAAATTATACAGGGGTGATAACCCTTCCCTATGTTTTCCAAAAATCTTAAAAATAGTTTTTTTGACTGGAGCTACACTTTAAAAATGTACCAGTTGAAAATTACAAACAGATTCAACTTAACACAACAAACCTACACAGTCCCTGTCTTGTTTGCACCGCCTGTATACTGCTGTTCTGAGTATATAGGGCCTGGGGGGCCACACGCATTTCCTTTTTTTAATATGGGTACAGGGTTCCCCTTAATATGCGTACAAGACCCAAAGGGGCTGGTAATGGGCAGGGAGGGCTACCCATGCCATTTTTCTGAATGATTTTCAACCATATTGCAGGAACCAGATATAACATTAAAACCGCAAGCAGTTTTAAATGGTGTTATTTCCGTTTAATGTCATTTTGTGCAGGGACTGTTCTAAACACGGGAAACACGTGACACTTCACAGGCATACTACAGACACCCCCCAGGCACCATATTTAAAGGAATATTTCACTTTTTTTTTCACTTTAATCGTCATTAAAATCAGTGCTCCTGCCAAAACGGCCATTTTTAAAACTTTTTTTTGCATTGACCCATGTCCCCTGAGGCAGGAGTCAGGTCCCCAAACCCTTTTTAGGACAGTATCTTTCATATTAGCCGTTAAAATTAGCACTTTCCATTTCGAACGTTCGAGTCCCATAGACTTCAATGGGGTTCTAACGTTCGTTTCGAACGCGGGGTCCGTTCGAAAGTTCTGGTGCGAACCGAACCGGGGGGTGTTCGGCTCATCCCTATTCAGGAGCCTTCCCCCCCACCCGAGCGAGCAGGGGCGCCCCTTCATAAGGAGGTTTTAGTACTCTGCTTGGTGGGCTTCTTTGGGATGCTCCCACTCTGCATACATAAGCTTTCTTAGCCACACATGGATAGGAAAGGCACCTCCAGCTGGAGGAGGTTTTAATGATCCTAACTTAGATTTGGGATCATCAGAAGCCTGCTCTGCAGGTAGCAAAAAGGTTGACCGAACCAATCCAGTGAGAGTGTGCACAAGCAAGCTGACTTGCGGTGATACTCCTTCCGTGTTAGGATCCTCAGAAGAGGATAAGCCAGTATCTTCCATATCTTTAGGAAGATCTGCCTGATCCCCGGCATCCTGAACCTCCAGAGGAGAATCTTGAACACTTGAAGGGGATCTACTGCGTTTAACCCCACTCTGAAGGAATAAAATCGCATCAAGCTTCTTCTCTAAGCCAGCAATGGTAGAGGACAACACTTCACGTGTGACATACTCAGGGGCTGAAGCATCTTGAGCGACAGCTTCCCCTGATGGCTTAACTTGACCGGCTGCAACACTCTCCGAAGAGGAAGACATGCTTTTGGACAGGGTTTTAGTTTGTTGTGACCCCCTAGAACCCTTAGAGGAGTTCCTGGCCCCCTTGCCACTCATAGCTTACAATACAAAGCAGAAGCACTACCAGCAAAAGAATGTAACACTTGCTAGGCTACAGTACAGTACAATAATTGCTATTAGTCCTAGCTATACAGTACAATGTTGTCAATCAAAAGGGAGATGCCTGTGTTACCAAACCTGACCAGCAACCACTCTGCTCTGTCACTCCACTGCCAGACTGCAGCTCTGCCTGTGTAGCTTAAAATACTTCCTCCACGTGTGGCCAGCATCTGACGCTGTTTATCCACGCCCCTGCACAAAAACGCCCCCCCTTCCCTATCAACTAGGGAGGCGTATGAGTGTCGGCAACATGGCGGCCGGTGGCGGGGGGGTAAAACGGCCGCGATTTGCCCCAAAAACAAATGTTTGTTTTTTTTCCATTCAAAGCAACAAAAATTGCCACTCTGGGGGCCCAGGAAGTGATTAGACCCCCCTTCATACCTGAGGGCCTGAGCTGGCTTGAGGAGAGAGAAAGCTTCTGCTGATTCCAGTGTCAGAATGGTGAGTGCTCAATACAGCCTCCAGTGGTGACACATAGACATGTCATGACAACAAAAAATACATGGAAGGAGAGATTCCTTGCAGAAAATCTCCCCTGCCTTTCCTCACTGCAGGGTTTATCAGAGATAAAAACCCAATCTTCGCCCTTCATGGTAGGCTCCAAGACCTTGAAAGGAAACCTTCAGGAACAGGGGCACACTCAGGTAATCCCGCAATCCTGGACCTGCGAGAAGACCCTGCCAGTAAACTTTTATTGGCCTTACTACCAAAAAGTACTGGATCCCAGGGCCCAGCTTAAAAGCATTCACAAGCAAAACCTCGTGTCTCCGGATGACGAGCCCCGGGTACCGTTCATTTAGTCCATTACGGAGACATTAGAACAGATCCGGTCAGGATTGCTGGCTCGCATCAAAGGATTACTGCCTGTGGAGCTCAGTACACACATCCTTAAATGTGCCCAACACCTTAGGCACTGGCGAAAAAACTGAGGACTCCCAGTAGTGGGAGGGGTTATATGGGGGAAGTTCATGCCTTAAGGGGCGTGCCAGTGTCCAACACCTGATAAGCCGATATAATGTAGTAAGTACTACGGCTCTGTGTCCCCTGATGTAAGAAAATAAATCATAATTTTTTTGCTAGAAAATGACACAGAACCCCTAAACATTATATATATATATATATATATTTTTAACAGAGACCCTAGAGAATATAATGGCAGTCATTGCAACTTTATTTGTCACACGGTGTTTGCGCAGCAATTTTTCAAATGCAATTTTTTGGGGAAAAAACGCTTTCAAAGTTAGCCTACGTGTTTTGTAAAATGTGACAGATGATGTTACGCCAAGTAAATAGATACCTTACATGTCACACTTGTATGGCACCAAACTTCAGTACTTAAAAATCTCCATAGGCGATGCTTTAAATATTTTGAGGTTACATGTTTAGAGATACAGAGGAGGTCTAGTACTAGAATTATAGCTCTCACTCCAACGTTCACGGTGATATCTCACATGTGTGGTTTGAACGTTGTTTACATTTGCGGGCGTGACCTATGTATGCATCCGCTTCTGCGTGTGAGCTCACGGGGATAGGGGCACTTTCATTTTTTTTATTGTTTATTTTATTTCAATTTTTTTTTACACTTTCCCTTTAAAAAAATGTTTTGATCACTTTCATTCCAATTACAAGGAATGTAAACGTCACTTGTAATATAAATGATGTGTGACAGGTCCTCTTTATGGACCCCACATCTTTCCTCTAGGCAGGAAAGGCTGAGATCAAAAACAAATTTCACGATCCCAGCCTTTCCTGCCTCATCCCCGGAGCCCAGGCCTCCAGGAGTCATAGAGATTTACGGCTACCAACTGGCCCTCCCAAATCTCTATGGCTAACTTCCGCCAGTGGTGGATTTTTTCTCCTGGTCGACCTGGGAGAAGCATCAGAGAGCGGCGGGAGGGGGGGGGGGATGCCCGCCTGTAAGAACAATAAAGGGACTGAACAGGTGCTTTGATTGTTCTTACTGTGAAGGGAATCGCAGATGTCTATAGCTGCAAGCATCATTCAGATATCACCACTGAAAGCCCAGGACGTTATATGAAGGCCATCGGTCGGCAAGTGGTTAAATGCATGTGTATAGTTAGTTTATTGATTCATCTGTATTTGATGATTACTGTCAGGAGCCTGACATTCCCTTTATGTACCTGCTGGCAGATCTCTTCTCACATGGCTTCCAGCCTGTAATTCTAGCAGCATAAACAGGTATCTCCAGATATTTAGGTTTTTGTCATCATTCACCTTAAGCTGGCTGCTGCGAGACTAAGGTCGGGTTTACATATGTGTGAATTGGTTTCCCCACATCCAATTCACATGAAATGCAAGTGTGATCGACTTTTAATGGAGCTGGTTCACACAGGTTTGGGGCGGTGCGGTTCGCATTCCAAAAGGGTCCTGTGCATGTTTGGGTCTGGTTCAGGTTCAAATTCAGGCAAAAATTTGGACCAGATTCGCAGTGAACAGGAACACACCGGACCCCATTCTGGGAACCGCAGCCACACATGTGAACCCGGTCCAACTCTGCCTAGCCTAGCGTCTTTTCTTTTGCCGTAGTATTGTACCTATGTTCCTGAACTAAAACGAATCTGCTACTCACTTTGGTCTCCTTAGGTCTCATGCACACTGGACATTTTTTCAGCTGCTTCTAGGGACATCTGGTGTTTTTTTTTTCCCCTGCCTCTAAACTCCCCTGCATTTTAGCCTATGTGTTCCTGCATTCCCCAGCATTTAGTGTCAGAGGCTTTTAGAGGCAACAAAAAAAACAAACCCTGCCAGTCCGTCCAACAACGGCAGCGTTTTGACAGAAAAAATGCTTGACCCTTGGAAACACACCTAAATGCAACTAAATGCACATAACGCAAAGTGCATTTAGCGTTTGAACACTTATTTAATCAAAGGCCTGAATAAATTATTATTTTGGCCAATGAAATTAATAACGCCCAAACTCTTGACCCATGTAAACTCGCCTAAATGCTTGTAAAAGCACAAGGTGTTTTTTCTGCTAAAATTCTGCTGCCAGAAGGAAAAGCTTCTAGGAGAGTTTGCAAAATGTCCTGTGTGCATGAAGCCTTAGTAACCTGACTTACCTGTTATCTGGCAAGTCCTGTTACTATGGGTCTGCCAATCCACTGAAAACAATCCATTCACAATGTGTTAAATACATCATTTTAACAGCTGATACACTGGGAGGTTGAATGACTGCAATGAAAAGCAGAGCTATTTCTAGTTGCTAAAATGCACACTTCTGTAATTACTACACTAACAAGAATATACAGAGACAAGCATATAAAAAAGTAATACCACAATTACTTTAGGCCCTGTTCACGTTTCGTGATTTGGAATCGCTGTGACTGAGACGTGCTTTTGGGGGAAATTGGGTGCAAATTGCTTAACCAAAATTGCGATCGGGAACAAGGTCTTAAAGCAGAGCTCCACCCAAAAAGGGAAGCCTCCCTTGCCTCCTCCCCCCTCTGCTGACACATTTGGCACCTTTTGGAGGGAAGCAGGCATCTGGTTTTGACATGTATCTGCCCCCACTTCCGGCTGGCTTTACCGTCACAAACTCATCCGGAATTTCGGGTCCCCCTCCTCTTTCCTTGGCTGCTGGGCCATTCGCAAAGCGCAGTGTGCTTAGTGCATGCGCAGTAGGGAACCGGCTGTGAAACCGCAAGGCTTCCCTGCCAGTTTCCCTTACCCGAGATGGCAGCGGCAGCACCCGAGAGCCAATTGAAAAATCAGCTCGGGGGAAGACACAGCTGGATTCATGGACAGGTAAGTGTCCTAATATTAAAAGTTAGCTGCTACAGTATTTGTAGCTGCTGACTTTTATTTTTTTCAGAAGGAGCCTGGAGCTCCACTTTAACATAAAAACTGCAATTATAACTCAAAATATGTTATTTCCTTTATTTTAACTTAATGCTATTATTTTCAAGAAATGCGCACACTGAAATATTTTGTTTCGGAATTTCGTTTTAGTCAGAAAAATATATTTATTTAGTTACTCCCGAAATTCGTTTTTATTTATTTTGTTTTTCGTAAAACATTGCATTTGTCCGAAAATCCAAATTAATTAAGGTCGAATCAGTCATTGAAAGCTTATGGTGTCTGTCGAATGTTCAAAGAAGATTCGATGGAGCAGCTAAACTGTATGACTCCGTATAGTTTAGCTGCTCTGTCGAATCTTCTTAGAACTTTCGACAGACACCATAAGCCAAAGATTCAACGTTTGTATGTTTTTCGCTGCTTTGTCGAATCTTTGTCATTCATATTGAATGTATATAGTTCAAACAGAAAATGGACTGGTGATAGTGATCACTGATCAGACGGGTAACAAGATAGGGTATATAGAATCTATATAGAATCTGAATCTATAATATAGAATCTATAATAATAAATCCCTTCACAACACGGGCAGCCTCTGAGGCTATCACAATACTAGTTAAAACGTTTGTTAAAACGATAACGAAAATACCTGAAATTTGGACGAAAATGCATTCAAACTAAAACAAATGCACATGTCTATTATTTTCATTTGTAAAGAAAGCTAACAAATTTACAGTATAACTGCAAGAATTGAAGGCCATTTTCTCTAGATAGCCTAGGTTGCTCTTGAGACAATGTTGCAAATTGCCGGTGTTAAGCTCCCCATACATATTACAGACTGACTATACAATCTCTGTACATGCGTCCAATTTTTTTAGGGTCCAATCATGCCTATGCATTGTGGTAACTACAACACATGTTAACATACTGTATACCTGTTAATGCATTGCATTAACGAGCCACCCCCGAGCCGCCCCCATCAAATGATTCCCCGCATCTATTACCTTTTGAACCACCACCCCCTCCCTTTAGAATGTAAGCTCTACGAGCAGGGCCCTCCTGTCCTTTCTGTATTGAACTGTACTGTGATTGTGCTGTCCCCCCCTATATTGTAAAGCGCTGCGTAAACTGTTGGCACTATATAAATCATGTATAATAATAATAATAATAATTCATTTTTAATGGCACACCAAAGGAATAAGCTAAGGTACATGTGTTGCAGTGCAAGGTACAAGGTGCTGGGTACAAGGTCACAAGGTACTGTAGTGTGCTTGTTACCAAAAAAAGGTGCAAGCCCAACTTTCGGTCCATTGTGACCAATTGGCAGCCCATTTAAATAAATGTGCTTCCCAACACAGTGCATGTTAATGCACAGCATAATATTAAGGCAGTGTTTAATAGTGTAACGATTTTTTAAAGGTATTTTTTGTCTTAATGATGAAGACTTCTATTTTTGTGATGTACTAATTAAATTACAAGCTGACGGCTTTTGACATGCTCTTAAGTCTTTGTACCAGAACAAAAGTTAGTCTGTTGGCAAAGAGCTTGAATTATCTTCAATAAATGGGATGACATAACATAACCCGGTCAGCGTATAAAGTACAAGTTTGTGCACAATTGTATTACATTCTAATGGAAACTAGGATCATATAAAGGTGATTTAAAGGTCACACTCTAAATAACTGAATTCTTTGGTACATTTTAGTCTGAACTGTTTTTATGATGCTGCCGCCATCCCTCCGATAAACATTCACTTACGTTATTATATGTTATCCTGGTCTGACAGTAATGTATACTTAATATGTCAGATGGTTAGATATTTAGCAATATAACAAAAATAGAAAGCTATTTATTAAAACATAGTTTATTGTATTTTGCAATGGAACAAGCAGACATTCTGATTGGGTATCAGCCACCTGTATTTCCTTGACAGCAGCAATTAAACTAGGAAAGGACTTATATGCACTCTGTTGCCTACAGGGAATATGTGTACAGAAGGTTAAATCACAGAGAAAAATCTCAAGCTTTTTTTTTGTGCAATCATATTCTAGAATAAGCTTTATTGTTTAACAGCAGTGTAGTCTGCAGGGAGGTCCAATATGTGACTGTGTTGTCTGGTAGGAGTATTTAGGTCACAAATATATATATATATATATATATATATATATATATATATATATATATATATATATATATATATATATATATATATATATATTTTTTTTTTTTTTTTTCAGCTTAGGTATTTGCCTTGAGTACAATTTAATGCGCATGGGCAAAGAATCAGAGTAAGCTTATTGCAAAACGATGGGCAAGGAATTTGGGCTAATCTGCGTCCGTAAAATGGTTGTTGTGCGATTAGACCATTTAAGCCAGATGAGGAAATTACTGTATGTTTATGGGTATTTAGTGGACTCTGTAGATACCCCCTGACTAGAGAGGAGGGGGGCAGGGCAATCAATCATCTGGGAAAGAATTCTTTGGTCTACTGCAACTGTTCCAGTATCTAAGGTATCTGATCAGGGCATACAAAAACTAGCATATACATTTATGTTGTGATCATTTTAGAACCAACCTTTTGGTTATCAGACATTTCCATCTCATATTCATGGATAGCTTTTGAGATTATGGAAAAATGTCTGTAACAAGAGTGTAAATGCTTTTTTAAAGCATATCTGTGGTCAAATGTAAAATCCTAGGTTTATTTCCACATGATGTTTTGATTATTTCTAGCCTACCGCGATTAATCTGAGATATCTCAAAGTATGTAAACTTATTTTATGAAGTTTCCCCACACATTTACTTACTTGAATTCTGTGACATGCATTCGCTATTGCCTATAATCAGGCGCTGCTGTGTCACACATTTCACAGAGCCTGCCTTCTGAGCTACAGGGATGCTGAGAGCAGGAGTTTCAGGAGGCAGAGCCACAGCTTACATTCACAAGGTACCATGGGGTAGATGGGCCTTAGAAATCGACAGTAAACAGCAGAGGGAATGCTGCAAAGCAATGCAAGAAATCCAGTTGGGAAAAAAGATGGCCAATAGACAGGCAAAACTCACAACATGAAAGGGAATTTTTCAAGTAAGCTTATATCATAATTGATTATTTGTATTGTTATTACAATGCTGATGTTATAACTTGAAAGTGATTGCTGTAACCAAAGAACCCCTTTAATACGTTTTAAGATGTCTGTGCATCCATGCCACCTTTCAACCATTGAAGATGTATTTAGGATCCCAGTAGTGCTGCCAAGGGACTGCAGAAGCAGGGGGAATTTATATTTTCTTGATTTATGTGGCTGTATTAAATAAACCAGGGCCACTGGCTTTATATGCCAAAGTCAACAAAGTGCTATTCTTGTGAATGAAAGGATAGTAAAAATATCTAAAAATGTGAGAGGAGGTTCTACTGCTCTCTGCTGCATAAAGCAGAGGAAAGTTTGTAATGCACTTGTAACCCTCTTTGGTGGGGGGGCTATGAGAAATGACCCCCCCCCAAACAGGATAGTGCGCTAAACCAGTAGGTAAATAAGAGAACTAGAACCTTCGATCAGTGGAAGAGTGGGATTAAAAATTAATGTGGCAGTGCCCCCATCCTGGGCAGGGCATCTGTGAACAGAGGGCATTCCCTTCCTGGGAATTTAGCCAGTAATCTAAACAAAGTAATTGGTAGCATAAGAACTACTGCAACCAACATACAACATTAACTATAAGTATATATATATGTATGCACACTAGTATAGAAATAATACAAGCTTTATAGAAGAAGAGATTATTAATAGTACATACATCCAATATACAAACAGGTATTATCAGCAAAGGGCCTAATAGGTGTCCTGGTGGAATTGTGTACATATACATAGGTATATATAGTTATTAATAGAGAGACTTCCAGATTAAGTATTCCTGAGTATTATGTGTTGTCTGTCTTTGTGTCGGAGACTTGAAGACAAGATCTGTGGTTATAGGGAGATCCTGCAACTGTTATCCCACCAGCCTGGAATGGAGCTTCTCATAGCAAGAACTGTGGTTTGGCATCTAAAGTGCACTTTAGTCCCTTTCTAATATTTTCTAATCTGACATGCAACCGGACACTTAAACTAATGATCCTGGCGTGGGCCCCTGGGAGCCTAACTCCTAAACTTGCTCTCGCCTATGCTAGTTATCAAGCCCTAAGCCAAAACTAGATTGAGAAACCAGACCAGAAGAGACAGGGTTAACTATAATAACAGGAGCTGTATATAAACTATATTGCAATAAACAGGTTCACCTACCAATATAATGAATGGTGACGACTATTATGTATACAGTAGCACAAACCTAGCTCTCTGGCACTGTGCATGTGAACTAATACAGGACAGGGCAGAGATACTCTGTCTGTCACAAGAATTTAGATATACACTCAGCAGCTGTGGTTAAACTATTAGCTCATATCCTTGCATAATAGTCCATTCTGGCTTGGGGTTACTCTTGCCGACCAGCAGCTGCAGTTGTACTGTGGCAACATGGCTAGGCTGCGTGAATCGCTGTCATGTTACGCCAGTAACATATTCAGCACGTGTGCCCCCTGCTCTCACATGGAGCCGATGCAAGTGCCCAGTGGTCACGATCACCATCGGGCTTCCGCGATTGCTCAGGGTACACCGAGAACTGGGATCTGTGTTTGTAAACACACAGTTTCCAGTTCTCTGAGGGGAAAACAGACAGCTCATCTGTTCATACAGAGTATGAAAAGCGATCTGTCATCTCCACTGCACAGTCCCCTCCCCCCTTCAGTTAGAACACACAATAGGGAACACATTAACTCCTTGATCTCCGCCTAATGGTTAACTCCTTCAGTGCCACTGACATAATTTATAGTAATCAATGCATTTTTATTGCACTGATCGCTGTAAAAATGCCAATGGTCCCAAAAATGTGTGAAAATTGTCCGACGTGTCAGCCATAATGTCGCAGTCCCGATAAAAATCACAGATTGCTGCCATTACTAGTAACAAAATAATAATAATAAAAATGCCATAAAACTATCCCCTATTTTGTAGACGCTATAACTTTTGTGCAAACCAATCCATATATACGCTTATTGCGATTCTTTACCAAAAATATATAGAAGAATACAAATCGGCCGAGGAGAAAAATTGTTTTTTTATATATTTTTGGGGGATGTTTATTACAACAAAAAGTAAACAATATTGTGGGTTTTTTTTAATTGTCACTCTTTTTTTGTTTATAGCGCAAAAAATAAAAACAGCAGGAGTGATCAAATACCACCAAAAGAAAGCTCTCTTTGTGGGAAAAAAACATCAATTTTGTTTAGGTGCAACGTCGCACAACCACGCAATTGTCCGTTAAAGCGATGCAGTGCCAAATCGCAAAAAGTGCTCTGGTCAGAAAAGGGGTAAAATCTTCTGGGGCTGAAGTGGTTAAGCAGCATTGACAGGACATATGGCTGAGACTTTCTCTCTCCCCACCACATTTTAGGATTTCAAAGTCAACAACCAAGGGACAGGAAGTGCATACATGATATAGTTTACAGGCATTTACTAATTCAGACACTAAAGGGCAGCAGATCCCTACATAATGTATTCTCCACTTTGTAGCCGACATTTTATTGTGATGTGGAGGAACTTAGTGGTTTATAGCAAAGAGTGAATAGCGATATCTACTCTCTATTATATATTTTAAGCTCTAATATGCAGGGCCCTCTGATTCCTCCTGTATTGCATTATATTGCAATTGTAGTGTACTGCTCTCATGTTGTAAAGCACTGTGTAAACTGTTAGCGCTATATGTTAGCGCTATATAAATACTATAAAATAATAAAAATAATATTATTATGAGTTCCTTATAGTTCAAGCACATACTTTTCCTATAACACAGACCATTAATACCAACACCAAGTGTCAATATTTTGTGTAACCACTATTATTTTCCAGTATTGCCTTAACCCTCTTGGACATGGAGTTCACCAGAGGTTCACAGATTGCCACTGGAGTCCTCTTCCACTCCTCCATGATGACATCACGGAGCTGGTGGATGTTAGAGATCTTGCGCTCCTCCACCTTCCGCTTGAGGGTGCCCCACAGATGCTCAATAGGGTTTAGGTCTGGAGACATTTTCAGATTCTTTAGCAAGGCTGTGGTCATCTTGGAGGTGTGTTTGGGGTCGTTATCATATTGAAATACTGCCCTGCAGCCCAATTTTTGAAGGGAGGGGATCATGCTCTGCTTTAGTATGTCACAGTACATGTTGGCATTTATGGTTCCCTCAATGAACTGTAACTCCCCAGTGTCGGCAGCACTCATGCAGCCCCAGACCATGACACTCCCACCACCATGCTTGACAGGCAAGATACACTTGGCTTTGTACTCCTCACCTGGTTGCCGCCACACATACTTCGCACCATTTGAATAAAATAAGTTTATCTTGGTCTCATCAGACCACAGGACATGCTTCCAGTAATCCATATCCTTAGTCTTGTCTTCAGCAAACTGTGAGCTTCCTTTTGCATCATCTTTAGAAGAGGCTTCCTTCTGGGATGACAGCCATGCAGACCAATTGGATGCAGTGTGCGGCGTATGGTCTGAGCACTGACAGACTGACCCCCACCCCTTCAACCTCTGCAACAAAGCTGGCAGCAAAGACAACCTCTGGATATGATGCTAAGCTAGTGCACTCAACTTCTTTGATCAACCATGGCAAGGCTTGTTCTGAGTTGAACCTGTCCTGTTAAACTGCTGTATGGTCTTGGCCACCATGCTGCAGCTCAGTTTCAGTGTCTTGGTGATCTTTCTATAGCCTAGGCCATCTTTATGTAGAGCAACAATTATTTTTTTCAGATCCTCAGAGAGTTCTTTGCCATGAGGTGCCATGTTGAACTTCCAGTGACCAGTATGAGAGAGTGAGAGCAATAACACCAAATTTAACACACCTGCTCCCGATTCACACCTGAGACCTTGTAACACGAACGAGTCACATGACACTGAGGAGGGAAAATGACTAATGGGGCCCAATTTGGTATTTTCACTTAGGGGTGTACAGCGGTTTAGACATTAATGGCTGTGTGTTGAGTTATTCTGAGGGGACAGCAAATTTACACTGTTACACAGGCTGTACACTGACTACTTTACATTGTAGCAAAGTGTCATTTCTTCCGTGTTGTCACATGAAAAGATATAATAAAATATTTACAAAAATGTGAGGGGAGACACTGCATGTGCACTACACAAAGTCTTTGGCTGATTAGGCCCTTGCTGAATCTACTTTACTATATAAATTACATCACTTTAGGGCTACATTCACACCTCAATTAACTAATTTCATGCAGTGTTGTGGGTTTTGGAGGGGTTTTAGATAAATTTTTAATACAGTTTTTGTGCCATGTAATTGAAAGATGTGCATTCCTCCAAAATCACACCAAAAGTGCAACAAATTAGATTTTCTGCACTAAAACACATATGTGTGTGTGGAGTATAAGATGTATCTGTGATTCAAAGAATACAAGGCGTTGATTTGATAACCCTGTAGCCAAAACACTGCTTGGCAGTCATTTCATATTTGCTGTCTCCTGATGTTTACGACCAGCTTTACACCAGGAAGAACATCCAAGCTTTAAAAAGCTGAACGGCCAAATGAGGTACTAATAAGTAGCTAAGCTACCATCAGAGGAACAGTTTGTGCTGCACAGAATAAGTGAAGCTTAAAATAAATACAGCTTCTCAACATATGCCTTGAAAAATAAAGGCCAAATCAAAATATAATTTTCAGGCACAGTTAAACAGGTGTTCTAATAGGGGGTTTTAATTACACCAGGATGTATTACACAACAGGCATCAAAGTTTCTCCTTGTACAGTAAAAAATAGCAGAATCATTTTGAATTTCAGCCTTAAAAATCCCTATTATGACTGTTATAATCCAATCCAGTAGCATTGCAGTTCTGCAACTGGAACGTACTTTAAGATGTTTGAAAATACACAGCATAGCAATTTATAATGGACACAACTTTCAGCATTATAAATATATAACTGAGGAAATAGAGCCAATGACCCATTAGTTATACTTATTTCCTAATTGCAGTGGGAAGCATCCTGCATGTTTAAATAAATATTGTTAACTCTGACCCCTTGCTTTGCCAGAACTGATAAGACAATTGCTTGACCTATATGAGGCATGTACATTATGCGCAAGTATGAATACAGCAGGAAAACAGGAAACAATAAATCAGAAATTAGGGCACTGATTGTTGTAGCTAATTACATCAGTCCTCTGCTTAATTTCTCACTCTGTCATTTTAACCTGATTTTCCTTGCCAACAGACTTTCCAAATTGTACACATCAAGTATATGCAAAAATTACAAGGTTTAGTTACAATGACTGACAAATGAATGAGAGTGAGCCTAGGCTCTATTACTAAATGGTATCTTTGACACTCAACAGATACCTGCAAGATTTCATTAATCTGCCATTTTGTTCCACACCATGTCGTCAAGCAGGTGCATTTAGCTTGACATTATCTGTTTAATAATGGCATGTGATTGGCTCAAGCCTTTTAGCAACGTCATCTTATTGACTGATGACACAATCATCTGCTATATGATGGATGCTGCTGCTAATTCAAATGTTTCAATAGCCTAGCAGATGTCAGATTGTAAGATTACAATGTTACATAACATGTACACGACACTGCACGATATTCTTTTCACAACAAGTAGCTAAAATGAATAGTGTAACTAGTTTATTAAGTTTTATTATTCTTTTTATTCTCCACTGCACTTTAGAAGAACACATTAAGCTATGAACTTCAAACCTTTGCCCTATAGAGCATACAATATTACATAATACATTATAGAAATAATGTGCACAAGTCTTTTTTTTGTTTTTAGTAAGAGCTATTAAACTTTGTAAAGAATGTAGACCTTTTTTTTTTCTTGCTAACAATTTCTTTTAAAACAACTGAGGTGTAGCTAAATAATTGAAAATAAATAATTGAAGACAACATATTAACCAGAGCCCTACTATTTTCCTTAACTATTAATAATAACTACCATATACTGTAAAACTTTATTGTGAAAATAAGTCTATAATTTCATATTGATGCATCTATGTGTGTAATCAAGAGAAAAGAGACAGAGGTTCATGCAGTAGCAGCCAGGATCTGATAGCATTTTGTTTAGCCGGTGATTCTACTCAAAGTAAAAGGGATTTGAGTGACCATATAGTACCAGGGAGCCAGATACTGATACGACCTCTCACATCGGGTGGACTAGACAGAGTGAAAGGGAACTTCCATTCTTCTTATTCCTCTGTGATCTCAGAATCCGGAAGCGATGAGGATTTCATCACTTCTGGTTCGTTATTTACAAGCGGTTACAAGATCGTAAAGCAGCCGATCAAAACCATCACAGTTTGAATAGCTGCTTTGGAGGATAGACCCCAGATTTCTCCATAAACAGGACCTTTCAAGGCCCATGCTATCACAAGCGATGTTGTTTATGCCTCGGGATAGAATAAAGTTAAATACAAGTTCAATACAAAAATTGATCAATAAATAAATGAAGAAATAATGAAAAAAAAATAAAGAACCTCCTTTCCCTCATGCTCACATGCAAATGTCACCATGCATGTAGATCCTGCATGCAAATGTAAAAGGTGATTGCGCAACACATGTAAGGTATCTCTATGAATATCAGAATGAGAGCAATAATTCTAGCACCAAACCTCCTGTTTAACTCTAAACTGGTAATCTGTAAAGGCTTTTAAAGCATTGTCTATGGATAATTGAAATGTGCTGTAGTTTTTCGCCATTGCATGGCTGTGTGCAGTTTTAAAGCATGACATGTTAGGTATCTATTTACTCAGTGTAAAATCCTATTTTTTCACCAAAAATTGGGTATTATTAGGGGTGTTGAATTTAATTGAATGCTAAAATTTTGGATGACCACATCTATCTGCACGCTGCGCTATGCCCCAACCTGCCACTCCGAACAGAGCTGAAAGCAATGTGCCCAGCCTCTCCACACTGAGCCGTGGGTGTTAGCCGCGCCCTCCTTCCACTGAGGTCAACCCCAGCCATGTCAGGGAAATACTGTGTTGGCTGGAGCCTGTGTGAGGTGTGATGTGGCTGGTCAGGTGATGGTAGCTCCTGGAACCCGGAAGCCGAGCCGCGAGAGGTTTCCTCTGCTTTCCCTGCCCAACTGCAACGGTCCCGGTGCTGCTGCAGATAGCATCAAGGCTACATGGTTGGTCCCCCTTGTTCCATCCTCTGACGTTCTATGCTGTGAGGCTGGGGGCTGGTGGACACCGCAGTCCCCCCCGCCCCTGACACTTAGATCCAGTGCTACTTTCCTGAGCACCCCCAGGTTCTGCCACTCCACTGGCATTGTTTTTTCCCCCCATTGGAGGCAGGTAGTCTCTTCTCTGGCTCCTGTGTGCTCCTGCAGCAATTGTTAGTTACTGTATGCACAAGTAAGTTACTTTAAAATAAATAAACTTGATGGTGGACCAAACAAGTGACAATGCCATTTCATTAATTATGGTTTATGTATGTCTTACTTCATTAATATTTTTTTTTTGTATGATTGCATGTGTGGGATCTGTGATGAGCAAAACCATAAATCATACAAAAAAAAAAGGTATCAATGAAGTTGTGATGTCAATCAATCACTAAGACATACATAAACCACAATTAATGAAATGGCATACATTATTGTTTGGGGGGGCATTATGGGGACAGTGTCCTCAGTCTCTGACCCTCTCTTGTATCATGTCCACAGTCTCTGACCCTCTCTTGTATCATGTCCGCAGTCTCTGACCCTCTCTTGTATCATGTCTGCAGTCTCTCACCATCTCCTGTAACATGTCTGCAGTCTCTGACCCTCTCTTCTATCATGTCTGCAGTCTCTGACCCCCTCTTGTAGTATTTTGGGGCAGTCTGGAGCTCCTCTTTAAGTTGTCTGCTGTAATTTACACTTTGCTACACGCAGGGAGTTTTGTCTTTTTTTTTTTAACAGAGAAAATAAAATAAAAGCAGTTCTTCTGACTGCTTGAATTTTTTGGATGAAAACCGAACACAGTAATCATGATGCATCATGATTCATCGCGGAATCGTATAAAAATGAATCGTGGACAGGATAATTGTAATCGAATTGAATTGCAAGCTCAGTGAAGATGCGCACCCCTAGGTATTATATTGTGTTTGTATACACTAAAATTGTAAATTTAAATTTGCATTTGCATTTAATAAACTGCTGTGTAAATATTGTGCCACATAAAAAATTGCAATAACAAAAATGTTATTCTCCAGGGCCTCTGCTTAAAAATATATATAATGCTTGGGGGGGGGGGGGGGGGTCTAGTAAGTTTCTAGCAAAAAAATTCTGACACTTTATGTATAAGAAAAATGTCAGAAACATGTGGACTGGAGGTGGTTAAACACAGGGTATTGCTGCATGTGTGAACAAGCAGGATTTGAGAAAATATATGGCCTGAGTAAGTATTTTTCTTCATTAGAACCAAGATCCTTTGTAGAATATTAGTTCTGCATTTAAAAATATTGTTTTGCAAATATAGTATAATATGTAGACTACTTTGAATTTAGCACAGGGAATTTTTTCTTTCTCTTTAAGTAATTTTCTTTTGGTGTTTGAGGCGGTTTGTTGGCAAGGGAATTTAACTCAGTCTACGTGGTTGGTTATCCACTAGGTCAATGACTCCATTATTCCAAGCTCTTTTAAGATAGTGTGGGATGGGAGACTGTGCTTCATCTCTATCCCATGCTCATTCATTTACCCAGCCAAAAATCCAAATATTTTTCTCCCAGAAAGCTATTGTCCTACCTATTTTTGGAAACAACAAGAAAAGTTCATAAAATAATTAAATATATCTAAAAGATATAGTTCAACATCAACTATAGTTCAACATAGTTCAACATCAACTATGTGTAGAAAACATTTAGAACATGTGTTTATTGATTTTAGGAACAGGTAACAGCTAACAGACCCTAACATCACATGACTGCAATTTTTGAAAAAGCGACCAAACTATGTTGAGGTGAAAATAAAAGAATTTGCAAACTGTTGTGAGCTCTAAAATGTTATCTAAAGGATGTACACTCACAGTAACTCACTACACCGACTGTAATCTGCATGCAATCAGAGTGGCCAATCCGTTCACTGGGAGACAACCACTGCAATTACAGAGAACAGAGTGCACAGGCACACAATGAAACCCCACACCAATAGCAGTGATATTATGATTGAACACAAAGACACTGGTATCACAATGCCACAATCTCTCTGGAGGTATGAAGTCTTAGTTAGTACCAGAAGTTGCTTATTATTATTTTTTATTTAATTTCTCTAGGCATTCAGTGCATTGAAATATGTACAAATATAAAATTAGAAAAATAGAAGAATACAAAAAAGTTTGGCTATTTGCTATGAAATAAAAAGGAGTACAGAATCTGTACATAGCCCTTTGTAAGTATACACAGAAGGAGGTAGTTTCATCTCCCTATGACTAATATTTTGGAATTTATTACAGATGAAACATAATTCCTCTGCTCTCAAAAAAAGGACAACCATTGTATAGACAATGGTGAGTCCAGAATGCACAGATCTATTTTTCCCTGATAGGCTTGCAGCCAACGAGTCTACAGTTGTCCATTATCACGGACTTGTCAGGGGGTCATTAATAGCCAGGTCTTAGTGTATTCAACCTCAGGCCTCAGCTGTCCTTTAAAATTCAACATTGCTAACTTTTTTTAGACTGTAGATTACTGGATGAATAAAATTGTTGTTTTAGTACCCATGATTACAGCTATTTCCGGTTCTCTTCCAGACATGTAGTGTCTATATATTTTTAGGACCCAAATGTCTATCTAAAAAAAGCCAAATCCTAGACCAATTCTCCTCCTCTAGCGTATTAGAATTAGCTTAAACCTGTTTGTACCTTGTAGGTGCTCAGATGCCATGCCAGAAGAGTGATGTAACACAACACAATAGTTCTCGTCAAGGCATCTTTTATCAATAGGAAGAAAATGTAGAAAACTGTAGTATATAATCACTTTTCTGCAGCCTTTTACCCCTCAGTAATGGAGATCAACAAGTTAACCCCTACTGTAAAGCAGTAAGTTAACAGTACATACAGATTTTGGGATGCATGTCTCAACTCCTTTCAATCATGAGAACAAGCAAGCTAAGTCTCTGTCCATCTTTTTTTCTTCATTGCTTTTATTCACTGTTCACATACAGTATCTGCTGCTTCTCCAGCACTTGGAAGCTCCCTATCTTCAGCCTGTATGCTGATGGTAGGGAGAGTAACTCATTTTCTAGCAAAACACGATTCTCCCCCTGCTTCATGTCCAACTAAAGGGCCTCACCATGATTCACATCTTGAGATTTATAACATGCTTGCATCCCAAAGATGGATGATGCAAACTTGTAGGAGCTTTTTGTCTTATCAGGCCCAGACTCCTGCAAAATGGTTCCAGAAATCCATATCAGAGGACACATTTGTCCTTTTCTGGATTTCCCTTTAGTGCCAACCTTAAAACAGCAATCACCTGACTTCTTTATTGACAGTGTTTTACAAAAGAAACAGTTACCAGGACAAATATTTAAACCACTCACCCACACTCACCACTAAAAAATGGTAAATATCTACTGGAATATGCTCCTCTGGGGCACTAATATTTGCTTACCTCCTTCTCTAAGACCTGCTCCTCTGGGAAATTAGAATTAGCCTGTTTGATCCTCTGGTGTTTGATTCTTAGAATTACAGTAGTTACATGTATTTGGCTAGTATTTAAATCTGTATTGAAGATAATTATTACACCAAAACACCAGTTCCCATCAACACAACACTTGCACTTGTGACATTTTAAAAATTTTGGATTACCTATAATTTCTGTACCAGGGACAATGGTCATTTGGACAAATAGAGAAGATTAATCTCCCCCACCGGAAAACAGACAGTAAAAACAATTTAACAGGGAGTATAATCCTTACCAACTCTATACAGAACTAAACAAAAAAGTGACTATATGTACACTTTGAACTAAAGGTTGTGAGCAGGCCAATCTCTAATAGAAAACCTTTCAGAGAAGGCTCATGATTTCATAAATGTCTTACAAGACAACTTCGTCCCAATTGGTGGATTCCCTGACTAGAAAGAATGGATTTGTTAATTCCTAAAGATCCTATTCTGATCTCAGACTTTGAAATATGGGACAATTTGGGATGTAGCGATCACAGGATAACATTTAACGTAAAACATAGAAAAAGGAGCAAAAGGAAAGCACAAGAACACTAAATTTCAAACGAGCCAATTTTTCTGAACTGCGGTCATTACTACATGACATCAATTGGGACCAAATCCTAAATACATTGAACAGAAGAAAAATGGGAATGCTTTAGGAGCATATTAAACAAAGATATCACACAGTGCATTCCAATGGGCAAAAAATATAGAAGAGCGAAGGTGAAGCTCGAGTGGCTAAACCGTAATGAAAAAAGCCTCATTAACCGCAATTAACTGCAATGTAAACATACACAGAGCCCGGTTCTGTCTAGGGAGAAGAGAGAGATCGTTTGTTCCCACGAAGCAGGAACAACAATTTATCTTCTCCTCTAGTCAGGCACATTCCCCCTCTCAGTTAGAACACATCTAGGGAACACAGTTAACCCCTTGACCACCCCCTAGTGTTAACTCCTTCCCTGCCAGTGAGTGACATTTATACAGTAATCAGTACATTTTTATAGCACTGATTGCTGTATAAATGTCAATAGTACCAAAAACGTGTCAAAAGTGTCCGATGTGTCCATTTGTCAGAAACCATGAAATCAGAATGAGACAGAACTACAGTTAAATCAGACTTGTTTAATAATGAAAGGAAATAGAACAAACGTAGTCAAAACATAGCCAGATTTCATGAACCGGAATGGATAGTCAAACAAGCCAAACATCTGGGACCCGGAGATGGGTCCAGTAAAACAGCAAGCAAGATCTGGAGCCAGAAGGGATGTCAGCCAAGCAAGTATTTAACAGGAATGCAGGAGTCTCTGTGATGTTGACCAAGGCCAAGGCAGAGATCCTCTGGGCTGGACGGCTTAAGTAGGCAGGACTGACGAGCAGGATATCATCAACAGCTGAGTAACTGTGGAGAGATAAGAGCTGCCAATTAGCCAACAGATGAGCGGCTAGCACAGAAAAGGAAGGGCTGAGCCCAGCCCTGACCGCCCCCCTCCTCAATGACCCCCCCCTCGGAAGAACAAAAGGCTTGATGTCTATGGTAATCACGGAGAAGGACAGGGCATGTACGTCCGAGGATGAGACCCAAGAGCGTTCCTCCGACCATACCCTTTCCAATGCACCAGGTACTGTATGCGACCACGGAACCTACGGAAGTCAACAATGGACTGTACTTCACACTCCTCATGGTTCTCAATCTGTACAGGTTGAAGACAAGGCACTGAGGTAGTAAAGCGGTTGCAGACCAAAGGTTTTAATGAGACATGAAATACATTCAAAATACACATATTAGAAGGAAGGTCTAATGTGTAAGCCACTGGGTTAATCCTGTGGAGAATACTGAAAGGCCCAACAAACTGAGGTGCGAACATCAGTGAGGGAACACAAAGTCAAAGGTTGCGGGATGACAGCCAGACACTGTTCCCAACCTGGTAGGAAGCCGCAGGCATGCGTTTGTGGTCAGCATGGAGTCTGTACCTATCATTAGCATGTTGCAAAGCCTCCTGGACTTGTGCCTAAGTGGAATGAAAACCACGGAGATGCTCCTCTAATGCAGGAATACTCTGCGGAACGAGTCAGGCAACATGGAAGGTTGGAAACCATAATTCACATAAATGGGAACAATCGGGAAGCAGAATTCAAGGCACTGTTGTGAGCAAACTCTGCCCACAGTAATAGGTCTGAACAGTTGTTATGACTAGTCAGAAATATAGCAACGTAGGAATTGCTCCAAGGACTGATTGGCTTGTTCTGTGGCCCCATTAGACTGCAGATGATAGGCAGAGGAGAAAGCAAGCTGAATTCCCAATTGTGCACAAAATTTTCCCTAGAACCGGGACACAAATTGACTATCCCTGTCCAAGACAATCACCTTGGGTAGCCCATGTAAGCAAAAAAGATTTTCCGAGCAAAAAATGGAAGCCAGTTCCTTAAAAGTGGGCAACTTCTTAAGTGAAAACAATGACACATCTTTGAGAACCAGTCAACCACCATAAGGATAACTGTGTTGCCCTTCGGAGTCTTACTCTGAGCACACACAGAACAGGCAGCTACGAAGATGGTTACATCAGCATGTAGACTAGGCCACCAGAATTGTTGGGAAAGGGCCCAAAAGAGTGTATTCTTCCCAAGGTGGCCAGAAGCCTTGGGAGAATGGTATGTCTGGTGCACGGCAGTACAGAGACTCTCTGGAACAAAGCAACAGTCACAAGGTTTCTCAGGAGGAGCATGGACCGGAGCAGCAAGAATTTTGTCACCCAAAGGAGAAGTGATACTGGTGCGAACCATAGCCAGAATACGATCAGGAATAATCACAGAAACCGGAACCGACTCCAACTTGGAAGTGGAGGAAAATAGTTGTGACAAGGCGTCAACACTTACATTCTTAGTACTGGGTAAGAATGAGAATGAATGTAATTGAAACTTGACAAGAAAAGAGCCCATCGTGCCCTTCTGGGAAAGAGGCGTTTAGCCTCAGACAAGAATGTGAGATTCTTATGGTCAGTAGGAATGACAACCAGCACAGTGGTATCTTCGAGGAGATGTATCCATTCTTACAGGGCTAAAATGATCACAAATAGCTCTTTGTCCCCAATCTCATAATTGCACTCCACAGGTGACAATTTCTTGGAAAAGTAGCCACAAGGATGCAAAGCGCTCTCAGAGGTAGGACGTTGAGACAGAAGGGCACCAACACCCGTCTCAGAAGCATCAACCTCAATGATAAAAGGTAACGTAGGATCAGGATGTGCCAACACAGGAGTAGAAGCAAAGGCAGCCTTGAGACTCTCAAAGGCTTTAACGGACTCCGGAGACCAACTCTGTGGGTTACCATCCTTTCTGGTCATATCAGTCAGGGGCTTGACAAGAGATGAGAAGTTACACTGCAACCCCTCACAGATACTCTAGTTGGAGAGCAGGAATGAGTCCTGCTGCAAATTATTGGATCAAAAATTGTAATTACACGCCCCTGTTAAACAGGGGCTGAAAAATTGGGCCTTAGCCACTAGTGGCAGCGCCCAGAACCAAAAATGTTCTTCCAAGCTATCAGCAGGATCATTGAGGAGGAAGAGGATAGTCACTAAACATAACAGGATAGTCACTCAGCATCAGCATAGTCATAGCAGCAGTCTTGAAGGAATCTGACATTTAAAAAAAAAATATTCGGTTACATCAGCTTCATGTGCTTGGTAGCTGGTGGTGATCAAAGACTGATTCATTTTTATGAAGGTCAGTCGATCAACCGAATCGGTGGACAGGCACACCCTGTGATTGGTTACAAAGCCTCCAGCAGCACTGAATGTGCGTTCCGAAAGAACGCTGGATGCAGGACAGGCCAATAGCTCAATTGCATACTGTGCAAGCTCTGGCCAGTGATCCATCCTCAAGACCCAGTAACCCAGAGGATTTTCGGTGGGAAAGGTGTCCAAGTCTGATCTTGCCCCTAGGTATTCCTGCACCAAGTAAATCAGACGCTGGCGATGGTTGCTGGAACCGATCATACCTTGGGGCTGCAGACTAAAAAATTGTCTGAACGCATCGGTCAGACGTCCACCTTCTCCACCGCTCCTTCTGTGACTGACCGAAGCCTCAGCAACACATTGTCCAGGACCAGGAATTTGTAACCTCCCAGTCTCTGGGAACGCGTTGCACAGACCTTTCTGCAAAGCCTCCCGCAGATGTCTCATCCTCTGCTCCCTCTGCGACGGCAAGATAAAGTCCGCAACCTTACCCTTGTAACGTGGATCAAGGAGAGTTGCCAGCCAGTAATGTTCCCTCTCCTTGATCTGCTGTATACAAGGATCCTTCTGCAGGCTTTGCAGGATCAGGGAGGCCATGCAGCGTAGGTTAACTGAGGCATTCGGTCTGGAGTCCTTTGGGTCACTAAGGAAGACATGATCCGCAGCCATCTCCTCCCAGCCACGTACAAGTCCACGGGTTTCTTGAGACTGTAAATGACCCCTAAAAGACTGCTGCTGATGCTGAGTGCCAGGCTCCACCTCCATGCTGACACAATCCTCCTCCTCCTCCTCTTCCTCTTCATCCTGTGTGATCGACGGGCCAGCAGGAACATTGTCTGTATAAAGGGGGCCTTGAAAGGCAAGGAAGTCCTCCTCTTCCTGCCTCTGTTCTGCCTCAAGTGCCCTGTCCATTATTCCATGCAGCGTGTGCTCCAACAGATGGACAAGATGGACAGTGTCACTGATGCATGCACTGTCACTGCTCACCATCCTCGTGGCCTCCTCAAATGGTGTCAGGACAGTGCATGCATCCCTGATCATGGCCCACTGGCGTGGGGAAAAAAACAAGCTCCGCTGACCCTGTTCTGGTGCCATAGTCGCACAGGTACTCATTGATGGCCCTCTGCTGTGTGTGCAGCTGCTGCAGCATGGCCAACGTTGAGTTCCACCTGGTGGACATGTCACAGATTAGGCGGCTCTTGGGTAGGTTCAATTCATTTTGGAGGTCAGCTAGCCGAGCACTGGCAATATATGACCGGCGGAAATGCACACAGACTTTCCTGACCTGCCTCAGGACATCCTGTAAGCCTGGGTATCTGCCCAAGAACTGCTGCACCACCAAGTTAAGGAGGTGAGCCACATAGGGCACATGGGTCAGTTGTCCCTGTCAGAGGGTGGAGAGGTGGTTGGTGCCATCGTCGCAAACCACCATTCCTGGCTTAAGCTGGCATGGCGTCAACCACCTCTCAGCCTGCCCATGCAGAGCTGACAGAATATCTGCCCCAGTGTGGCTCCTGTCCCCCAAGCACACCAGCGCAAGCACGGCATGGCATCTTTTTGCCTGCGTACTTGCGTAGCCCCTGGAACGCCTATGGAGCACCACTAGTTCCGAGGACAAAGCACAGGAAGAGGCCATGGAGGAAGAAGAAGGGGAGGGGTGGAGGAGAGAGGATAAAGATAGGTAACATCCCTGTCCATGCCTGCTGGACCATGAGTCAGCGGTAATATGCACCTTACCACTGACCGCCCTGTCCAGAGAGGCATGGACATTGCCTTCCACATGCCGGTAGAGAGCCAGAATCCCTTTCCTTGAGAAAAAGTGGCATTTGGGAACCTGCCACTGAGGAACCGCACATTGCACAAACTCACGGAAGGGGGCCGAGTCTACCAACTGAAAAGGCAGCAGTTGAAGTGCTAGCAATTTAGCCAAGCTAGCATTCAACCGCTGGGTATGTGGATGGCTGGGAATGAACTTCTTTCAATGGTGCAGCAGGTCGGGCAGGGAAATTTGCCTGGTACATTCGGATATCGGTGTACTGATAGCAGATTGCCTGCAAGTACTTGGCTGTGACACACCTAATTCTACACCTTCATTCCTCTCAGAGTAGGTTTCAGAGAGGACTGAAGGTATAGTGGGTTGTAGATCCCAGCTGATGAGGAGCAAGGAGAGGTCCGCTTTCTTCTTTGGTGCGGATCTTTTAGGTACACTTGCATGGCAGGTCGACATATGGCTGGTCAAGCATGTGGTCAAGCATGTGTTGCCCAAGCGACTGATGTTTTGGCCACGCGAGATACGCTTGAGACATATGTTGCAAATAGCAGCGGTGCGATCTGATGCACTCGCCTCAAAAAAGGCTCACACCAAAGAACTTTTGGAATAACCTGCAGAGGCAGCGCCCTGCACATGCTGAGCTCTGCGGTGTGATGCAGTCGGTGTGATGCCCTTAAGCTGGCCCTTGGAGGGCACCCTGCCTCATTGGAGATGTGCCTCCTCCTCCTCCTCTCTCCTATCAGGCACCCACAAACCTGACAGTATGCTGCAGCTGGGGGAACATGACTGCCAGATTGCTGTCCCTCTTGGGCATCCCCTGTCTCTGTGCTCACGTTACTGCCTTCCTCTAGCTGGGTATCATCATCAGAGCCTTCAAAACGCTTGGCAGCCTCATGGTGCATGTACTCAACACTGTGCTCAACAGTTCGGGGGACTCCTCAGGAGGACATGGTAGGGCTAGGGGAGGAGTGACTGATGCCATTGAGACGAGGGAAGAGGCTGCGTTAGCAGCTGCTTTGCCAGTACCCTGGGTGAGAGAGGATGAGGAGGAGGGCTTGGTCATCCACTCTACCAAGTCTTCAGCATGTTGCGGCTCAACACGTCCAGCTGCCAAAAATAAGAACAAGCGTGTCCCATGGCCACATGCTGATGAGGATGCACCGTGTCCACGACCAACACTGTTGCCTCTAGACACAGAGCCTGCTTGCCCTCTTTTATTGGCTCGTGACTGTATGCCTCCCCTTGTTGGCCTTCCAGACATACTAATGGCCTGCAGGGTGATGTAGCTGCACAAAGCTGCGACGTATATACTGATTATACTGCAGCTAGCAGAATCAACTGCCTGCCTGTAGTATTATTACTATGAGAACACCAGCAATTGGGGTAGCTTTAGGCATATACTGTGCAGATGACACAATACACCGAATTTAATTACTGCAGCTGCCTGCCTGTGGTATAGGATCTGAAGAACACCAGCAATTGGGGTAGCTTTAGGTGCACACTGTGCAGATGACACAATACACCGACTGCAGCTGCCTGCCTGCAGTATAGGGTCGGCAGGATACCAGCAATTGGGGTAGCTTTAAGTGCACACTGTGCCGATGACACAGTACACCAACTGTAGTTACTACAGCTGCCTGCAGATAGGATCAGCTGAACACAAGCAATTGGGGTAGCTTTAGGCGTACACTGTGCAGATGACACAATACACCAACTGTAATTACTGCAGCTGCCTGCCTGTGGTATACGATCTGAAGAACACCAGCAATTGGGGTAGCTTTAGGCCAGGGGTGCCCAACCTTTTGAAGCATGAGGGCGACTTGGTAACTGGTCACGGGCCAGAGCAAGCGCAGGCGGATGGCAGGTCCATGTCCGCTCTGCATATGCAGAGCGGACACGTACATAGCCCACGAAACTCTTTTTTTTTGTGGATCGGATTGGAGGTAGGACACAAGTCGGTTTACATCTGCCACTCCTTAGAGGTGAATGGAGGGTCCAATTGGGTTGGACTGATGGTGTGAAAGGGACCCAAGGCTGCTTTCACACCGATGAACTGTGGTTTTTCCGCACTGCGGGTGCAACGCAGTGTACCTGTTAACAACAGTATTCTATTCCATCCCAGAGCAGGAGGTCGCGGGCCACATCAGAGGGCTCCGCGGGCCACATGTGGCCCCCGGGCCACTGGTTGGGCACCCCTGCTTTAGACATACACTGTGCAGATGACACAATACACCAAATTTAATTACTGCAGCTGCCTACCTGTGGTATAGGATCTGAAGAACACCAGCAATTGGGGTAGCTTTAGGTGCACACTGTGCAGATGACACAATACACCGACTGCAGCTGCCTGCCTGCAGTATAGGATCGGCAGAATCCCAGCAATTGGGGTAGCTTTAAGTGCACACTGTGCAGATGACACAGTACACCGACTGTAATTACTGCAGCTGCCTGCAGTATATGATCAGCAGAACACTAGCAATTGGGGTAGCTTTAAGTGCACACTGTGCAGATGACACAGTACACTGACTGTAATTGCTGCAGCTGCCTGCGGTATAGGATCAGCAGAACACCAGCAATTTGGGTATCTTTAGCTGTACACTCTGCAGGTGGCACAATAGACCGACTGTAATTGCTACAGCTGTCTGCGGTATAGGACCAGCAGAACACCAGCAATTGGGGTAGTTTTAGGTGTACACTGTGCAGGTGGTACAATACACAGACTGTAATTGCTACAGCTACCTGTGGTATAGGACCAGCAGAACACCAGCAATTGGGGTAGCTTTAGCTGTACACTGTGCAGGTGGCACAATACACTGACTTTAATTGCTACAGCTGCCTGAGGTATAGGACTAGCAGAACACCAGCAATTGGGGTAGCTTTAGGTGCAAACTGTGCAGATGACACAGTACACCGACTTTAATTGCTACAGCTGCCTGCGGATAGGATCAGCAGAACGCCAGCAATTGGGGTAGCTTTAGGCGTACACTGTGCAGATGACTCAATACACTGACTGTAATTACTGCAGCTGCCTGCCTGTGGTATAGGACCAGCAGAACACCAGAAATTGGGGTAGCTTTAGGTGTACACTGTGCAGGTGGTACAATACGCTGACTGTAATTGCTAAAGCTGCCTGTGGTATAGGACCAGCAGAACAACAGCAATTGAGGTAGCTTTAGGTATACACTCTGCAGGTGGCACAATACACCAACTGTAATTGCTCCAGCTGCCTGTGGTATAGGACCAGCAGAACACCAGCAATTGATTTAGCTTTAGCTGTACACTGTGCAGGTGGCACAATACGCCGACTGTAATTGCTGCAGATGCCTGCCTCTGGTATAGGAGCAGCAGAACACCAGCAATTGGGGTAGCTTTAGGTGTACACTGTGCAGGTGGCACAATACACCGACTGTAATTGCTACAGCTGCCTGTGGTATAGGACCAGCAGAACGCCAGCAATTGGGGTAGCTTTAGCTGTACACTGTGCAGGTGGCACAATACACCGACTGTAATTGCTACAGCTGTCTGTGGTATAGGACCAGCAGAAGATCAGCAATTGGGGCAGCTTTAGCTGTACATTGTGCAGGTGGCACAATACACTGACTGCAATTGCAACAGCTGTCTGTGGTATAGGACCAGCAGAACACCAGCAATTGGGGTAGCTTTAGGTGTACAAGGTGCAGGTGGCACAATACACCGACTGCAATTGCAACAGTTGCCTGTGGTATAGGACCAGTAGAACACCAGCAATTGGAGTAGCTTTAGGTGTACAAGGTGCAGGTGTCACAATACACTGACTGCAATTGCAACAGCTGTCTGTGGTATAGGACTAGCAGAACACCAGCAATTGGTGTAGCTTTAGGTTTACAAGGTGCAGGTGGCACAATACACTGACTTCAATTGCAACAGTTGCCTGTGGTATAGGACCAGTAGAACACCAGCAATTGGAGTATCTTTAGGTGTACAAGGTGCAGGTGGCACAATACACTGACTGTAATTGCTACAGCTGCCTGTAGTATAGGACCAGCAGAACACCAGCAATTGGGGTTGCTTTAGGTATACACTGTGCAGGTGGCACAATACACCACCTGTAATTGCTGCAGCAGCTGCCTGTGGTATAGGATCAGGAAGAACACCAGCAATTGGGGTAGCTTTAGGTGTACACTGTGCAGGTGGCACAATACGCCCACTGTAATTTAAACAGCTTCAAATGAAATTCAAAGACACTGTCTATCCGTCTATCTCTCTCTCCGCCGAGTCAGCACACTACGCAAGGCCGCCGCGCAGGTGGCCTTATATAGTGTGGGGCGTGTACTAAACCCCCTCAGCCATAATTTGTCAAAGCCACCCTGGCTTTGGCCAATTACAGCTCACTGTACAGATGGTGCTGTGATTTGCCAAGCATGCGGGTCATAGTACATGCTTGGCCAATCATCAGCCAGCAATGCACTGTGATGCCTCAGTGAATTATGGGCCGTGAGCGCCACTCAAATTTGGTGTGAACGGCCCATAATGCTTTGAATTCGCTAAACGGGTGAACAGCCAATGTTCGAGTCGAACATGGATTTGACTCGAACCGGAAGCTCATCCCTACTCACGGGATTTTGTATGACCTTTTCAAATCAAGCTTCGTGAAAACCGTTGCTCCCTTGAGGCGGTCAAATAACTCCATAATCAATGGAATCGGATAGACATTCTTAATCGTGAAATGATTGAGACCCCTATAATCAATACAAGGTCTCAGTTCACCATTCTTCTTCACAAAGAAGAAGAAACCAGCACCAGCAGGAGACAAGGATTTGTGGATGAAACCTCCAGAAAGTGCGCCTGCAACATACTCCTCCATGGCCTTATCCTCCAAGACCAACAAAGGGTAAACCTGGCCACGATGGGGTATTCAAAATAAATTATGTACAAGCAAAATGATTCATAAAAAGCGTGGTATATCTGGCCAGCAGGCTATGTACCCAACATGTTTCACACCATAGTGCATCAACTGGGGCAGTATTTATTGTTTCCGTTTAGCCTACTTTATTGAACTAAAAACTTGCACTGTGTACCCAGCTTAACTTGCTATTTTTATATTTACTTACGTATTTATAATATAAGATTTATGTACTTATGTATACATATATGTACTTTATATTATATAGATGCAGTAAGATGAGGATATGCAGGGAGTAAACATGACAACTAAATATGTGTGAGTGTGCAGTCTGCAGTCTGTCAATGACACTGGCAAACTGTTGTTAGGTAACCCCAGTTATGTAATGCACACTCACTTTACTGCATTACATGCTAATTGGACATCAGATTAATATCACTATTTTTTCTACCATCACCAGGGCCATTCCAAGTGTCAGACCTGTGAAATCACTGTGATAAATTCCCTACGCTGCTCATTCTTAGGGCACACACAATATTGTATGTGCATGGGACATGCTTTCAACTGTCAGCTCCTATTCATGTGGCACCTCTGTGTCTTCTCCACCAGATTCCATACATTTCTTAAATGGTTGCCTCTAATTTATTCTAACCAACACAAATGTCTAATCTAAATCTCTTTGGTCCTTAATGCCACAGATCAGCAGTTCACAGTTCAAAGGGATATCACTGACAAGAGCATAGTACATCTCCAACACTTGCCTAGCTCCTGTTCCAGTAACATAAACTGGAAACACTCCATCAGGAGCCTAGTGCCTTGTTTTATTGTATAAGTCACAGGTGTCACAATAAAACAGATTCAATGAATTATTTCCTGCTGCTTAAAGACAAAAAAAAACAAAAACTTAACTCGTTTATAACTACAAACTTCTCTTGACAAACCTTAAAGTGCCAAATGTGGTTTCCATTTGCCGTTTTGGGATTTATTTGTGTATGCCAAAGTTCAGGTGTGCCAGTTCTTTGTAATAAGCTATTTGGATGAAAGCTTGGCTAGCTCAAAGGATTCTGATGTATTTTATTGCTGCCTTTTAAGATTATTGTTTAGAAATACCAAGTCTAATTTTGAAATCAATTAGCCATGTGGTCTGATGAGGTGTTGGCCCAGCTCAAGTTCACACCCGCTGTCCTCAGATTATTGTTAAGTTAACTCAGGTCCTGTAATGCCACAACACGTACAAGCATCTGGCCTGCACATGTTTTATATATTGACAAAAGGCAGCTGAAATTTCATTGCCAAAGCACACATGAAAATAAAATGAAGATTGTTAGCTTTGCTGCTGTTTTTCTCTCTAAAATAATTTATTATATTATCTGTCTAGCACTTTATCTCCATTTATGTAGAGTGATCCACATATGCACAACTGAATTAGGCTCCCTGGGTGCTTTGGAAACTACATTCAAAGTCACTATTAGTTCATTATGTTGTCTGACAGTTCACGTTTATGCCCTATCGGCATGAAGCATGGCGGTGCTTTTGTCAAGTTACTATGTAATAAACATCACTTATCCCTTCATCTGCTGTGCCTGGGTGGCAGTAACAGTAACTGTTAAAAGCAAGAAGGTGTTCCACATTGTAGTGAACAAGTCTACCAATGCATAAAATAAAGCAGATTCTTAATAATATCCTACTGATGATCAGCATCCTGATAGTTCAGCCTTTGTATGCAAGTGAGAAAATATTTTTTCTCACCTGTGTGGTCAGCAAGGGCATGATTACGCCTTAGGGACCAGAGTTAAATAAAGTTGGTGGTCTCAACACAGTCACCTAAAGACCACACACATGCTCTGCCAGTGTTCTGCAACAACTGGCAACCTCTATTGTGAAGGACCTCATTAAACTTTTCTGCCTGGTTACAAACATTTAGAAATTGCAGAGAAGTTTGTATTAAGCTGTTTAGTTTTTTCATTTGAAACATAATCTTGGCTGGGGATTAATGTTTTTACGAAAAAAATAAATAAATCAGTATGCAATTGATGTTTTCATCTGCAGTTGTCAATTGATGGAAAAAATTATGTAAAAAATATATTTATTTATTACACATATTTAGATAACACTGGCAATTTGTGCAACAATTTAAAGAATACACATATAACAATGGAACTGACAAATATTTTTCAACTTGTTTTATTTTTTATAAAATATTCATAAAGCCATTACTAAATGAATGATTGGGAGAATATATTAGCTTGTATTGTGGTCTATTTATAAAGACTTTCACACAGGATTCATCCAGCTTTCTCCCAGGATTCATACATTTTTACTAAATAGGTAAAATTGTAAAAATAATGAGTTAGTGAGTGAGTCAGTCAGGAGGACATTATCTGGATGGAATTTGCCTGTTGTGTTTGTTTGTTTGTGTGGGTTGCCTTAATTTTTCTCCCAGCTCCTGCTTGTGTGGTTTTCATCCTGTTTCCTCCCACATTCCAAAGACATGCTGGTAGGTTAAAAGAGAAGTGCTGGAAAATAAGAAAACTAACCTACATACTCTCCTAGGAGGTGAGTACTCCATCGGCCCGATGCTGCATCTTTGCTCCATTGGCTTTAAGACTGAGAACTGAGCGATCAAAAATCACTAATCGCTCAGTTCACAGTCTTCAGTGAGCAGAGAGTTGGTGACTGTCAGTCACCGGCTCTCTGCTATGCCCCTCCAGCACTCACTGGAGTGCTGGGATGTGGAGGGGCAGAAGCAGCTGGTTCAGGCTCTCAGTGGTGCACTGGGTGGAACCCAACATTAAAGTCAGGATCTCTCGAGAGCCTGGACCGGCTGAGTGACATCAGCCATCAGAAGACTTTAGTCTGCTGTCAGCTGAATACGGGTCCCTGAAGTGAAGACATAACTGCACTCCTGTGACCCACAGGAGAAGTGAAGCCAAAAGATATTTGCTCCTACTTTTCCTTTAATTATGTTATATTTAGTATGTATGAATGCATGTGAAATTGGGATCTTGAGGGCATGGGATGATGTGAATGTCCAATATGAAAAGTCGTGTGTACATTTTTATTGCTATAAAAAAAAATATATTTGGCTTTAGGGAAGTTTTGTAGAGGTGTAAAGCTCTTCTGGGTTCAGCTGGTGACTTCCCAATGATGTGCTGCCTAACCCTGCCCCCCCTTCTTTTCTCAATGAAAGACTTTGCCCCCTGGAATATGTGATGTACATATCCCAGGAGGCAAATCGGGCAAAGTGTACGTCATTTGCCTAAGCGAATGGTGTGCATAGGGGGTGGGGCAGAATGTTTTCATTAAAAAAAATCCCAATTTGCACACTTGCTGACCGCGCTATAGCTAAATGATGGCTACAATATGGGTAGCTAGTTCTGGGAGGCCGTCATATGGCAACCTCCCGCGATCGTGCCTGCCGCGTCCCACTGCAGGGCGCATGCGGCATGCTCTGTGATCATAGTGTCTGGAGGACACTGCTGATCACAGATCGAGGTAAAGAGCCAATCCTTGTTACCATCTAACCAGCTGTGTCCAATAACAGCTGATCATGGATGTAAATAGAAGCTGGTTATCGGCATTTCTTCCCTCAAGCTGACAGTATGAGAGGAGGAGAACCGGCTTCTCTAAACCGGACATGTACACTGATAATCAAGGCACTGATTGTCAGTGTCCTGATTATCAGTGAAGTCCCACCAGTGCTGCCAATCTGTGCCCACCAGTGCTACCAATAAGTACCTGTCAGTGCTACCAATCTGTGCCCACCAGTACCTCCTCATCAGTGCCACCTATCAGTGCTGCCTACCAGTGCCCATCAGTGCCACCTATTAGTGCCCATTAGTTTCCATCAGTGACGCCTATCAGTTTAGCTTCATCAGTGCAAATCAGTGCCGCCTCATCAGTGCCCATCAGTACAGCCTATCAGTGCCCATCAATGCCCATCAGTGTGCCTTTATCAGTGCATCCTATTAGTGCCCATCAGCGCAGCCTAATCAACGCACATCAGTGAAGGAGAAAAAATACCTGTTTGCAAAATTTTATAACAAACTATAAAAAAGTTGTTGTTTTTTTCCCAATATTTTCAGGCTTTATTCTTCTATTTAGCAAAAAAATTAAAAATGCAGTGGTGGTTAAATACCACCAAAAGAAAGCTCTATTTGTGTAAAAAAAAAAAAAAAGAGACACATTTTGTTTGTGTACAGTATTGCATGACCATGCAATTGTCATTCAAAGTCCAACAGCACGGAAAGCTGAAAATTGGCCTGGGCAGGAAGGGGGTAAAAGTGCCCAGTAGGCAAGGGTAAAAGCATGCATCTGGAAGGTTCATCTGTGCTTGGCCAATGTTATTGCTTTTTAAAGAACAAACCTACAGACCCTATCTTGTTTGTAACCCAGGGACCGTCTGTATATATATATATATATATATATATATATATATATATATATACACTGTAGATATATATATATATATACTGTAGATATATATCTATACCTAGGAATGGAGACTACAGTAATTTCCGTCCAAAGTTCCTGGGCTCCCAGCCCCAGAACAAGACATATTAATATGGTTGTAAAGGATTAAAGGGGTTGTAAACCCTTGTGTTTTTTCACCTTAATGCATCCTATACATTAAGGTGAAAAAACACCTGGCAGTTACTGGCCTCCCAGCCACCCATTTTACTTACCTGAGCCCCTTCATCTCATCGGTGCTGTCCCTCTCTCCACGGGATCCCGGCTCATGATTGGATAGATTTATAGCAGCGCAGCTATGGCTCCCGCTGCTGTCAATCAAATCCAATGATGCGGGTGCCAGGGGCGTGTCTGTGGATGCAAATGCTGGACTTGGGAGCACGCCCCCCTAGGGGGTTATATGATGCAGGGAGGAGCCGCAAGAGCAGTCAGGGGACCACAGAAGAGGATGTTCGGGGCCACTTTGTGCAAAACAAACTGCACAGTGGAGAGAAGTATGACATGTTTGTTTTATTTAAAAAAAAAAAACGATCCTTTACAATATTCTATGCATTAAGGTGAAAAACCTTCTGTGCTGCAGCTCCTTCGAGAACCCCCCCCCCCCTTTTTCTTACCTGAGCCTGATTCGATTCAACGATGTGCACGAGCGCAGCGGCTCCAGCTGCTGTCGCTCCCCTTATTGGACAGATTGATAGCAGCAGGAGGCTCCTGCTCCTGTCAATCGATAGCTGTGAAATGGGAGTGGGGGGGACCGAGTCCTGCCTGTGTAAATGGATGTGGGAGGGGCCTGGGGCGCTGACAGGGGACCCCAGAAGAATAGGATCAGGGCTGCTTTGTGCAAAACCATTGCACAGAGCTGGTAAAGCATGTTATGTATAAAGCTTGTTATTTAAAAAAACAAAAAACACATTTACAACCACTTTACAGCATAAGTTCACTTTTTGGAATATGTAATATGTTCCACCCTTATTGTAACATGTTTCAGCAGCTACAGTCTCCCCCCCCCCCCCCTCCCCAGTGACAGAGCAAGCGGACACCTTCTCCATGCTGTCACTTCTTAAAAATAACGTGCCCGTGCGGGGCTCCACCCAGAGCTGGATCTAGCTGTCTGATGTGGGGGTGCAGTAAAAAAAGGTCAAGGGGCAGAGGATGTGAGGTCAGTGGGGCAGTGTACAGTGGGTTATCAAGGCAGAGGACAGGGAGCAGCAGGACAGTGTGCAGGGGGTCAGCAGAGTAGAGGAGGGGGGTCAGTAGTGCATTGTAAAGGGGGCAGCAGGGCTGAAGACAGTGGTCAACAGAGAAGAGGACAGGGTCACTGTTGGCAGAGCATTCAGCAGAGATCCTTCTTTCATCCCCGCACTGGACACAGCCTGGATACTCAGATCTCCTCCTTCTTACACAACACATAGCAAAGATTGAATTCCCTACAGACACAGGCTCCACCTGAACAGTGTGTAGCTGGCTACTGCAGCTGCCATTCTGATCAGGAATTTCACAAGTCAGAACTGAAACATAGCAACCAGGTACACACTGTGCAGATCGAGGCTGTGTTTTAAGGAAATCTGATCTCAGCTATGTGTTGTGTGGGGAGGAGGAGATCTGTTGAATGCCCTTTGCACAGTGTGCCAGGGCAAGCTCATTTTGCGCTCAGGGAGAGGTTGACAAATGCCATCCTCTCAATGTGTGAGGATCATGTCTCAAAATAAATCCCTCCCTCCCGCACTAATTTGCATGCTCACCCCTAAACATAGCTTCTGCCTGCAAGCCAAAATTCTCCCCAAACAATTAAAAAGTTCCCCCTCCTCCCAGTCCAAATCCCCCTCTCAGCACAAATCTTTGCCCCTCAATTCCACCCTCCAGCTCAAATTCCCCCCAATTTCCCCCTTCCTAGTACAAATCTCCCCACCCCCCAACAAATCACCCCCAGCACACATCCTCTTTCCCCTACAATTCCCACCCTTGCACAAATCATTCCCACCAGATCTCCCGTCCCATCACAAATCCTATCCCACAAATCCTCCTCCTAGAATAATTCCCCCTAACACAAATTCTCCCAAATCCCTGCTCCTAGCACAACCCCCCTCCAAATTAAATTTTCCAGCACAAATCCTCCTTCCCCACCCAACAACCCCAGAATTCCCCCTCCTAGCACAAATCCCACCCCCAGCCCTCCCCTTGTAACCCAAATTCCCCCACCTCCTCCTAGCACAAATCTCCCTCACCCCAAAATCCCCCTCTTACACCAAATTGCCCCACCCCCTTAGCACAAATTCCAACCCACAATACCCCTCCTAGCGCATATCATCTCACCAATCCCCCCTCCTAGCATATACTCCATCAATCCCCCCTCCTACCACATATCATGCTTTCCTCCTGCTAACAAATATCCCCCTATTCCTCCTTCTAGTGTATATTCCTCACCCATAATCCCCCCTCCTACTACATATTCCCCTCTATTCCTCCTCCTAGTTCGTATCCTTCCCATTCCTCCTCCTAGTACATATGCCTCCCATTTCTCCTTTTAGTACATATCTCCTCCATTCCTCCTCCTCGTACATATCCCCCACATTCCCCCTCCAAGCAAATATTCCCCCTAACCCCCTCCTAGTACATATAACCCCCAATCCACCATCTTACTACATATCCCCCCATCCCTCCTACTATTACATATACCCCAAATCCCCCTCCTAATACATATTGCCCCAATCCCCCCTTCTAGTACATATCTCCCAATCCCCCCTCCTCATACATAGCCCCCCCATTTCTCCACCTAGTACATATTCTCCTCAACCCCCCCTCCTAGCACATATCTGCCCCTCCTAGTACAATCCCCCCAATCCCCTCTCCTAGAACATATTCCCCCCAATCCCCCCTCCTAGGACATATCCCCCCAATCCCCCCTCCTAGTACATATCCGCCCTTCCCCACCCACCATTCCTCCTGCTTCCACATATCCCTCCCCAACATTTTCAGCACAAATAGCCTTTCACCCCTCCCCCCCCCCACACACACACCTTCACAAAGCTCTCAGCCCAAGCACAAATGATTGTTTCCCCTGACTTCCTCCCTTCCCCATCAGAATTGTGTTCCCACTACAATTCCCCACCTGTAATTCACCCCCCACAAAACTTACAGGTGGGAGATGATCACTACAGAGCCCAGAGGAAGTGCAAGCTGTGCTGTGCTCTCCCCTCTCCTGTCAGAATTGCTCATTGGTACAGCAGATGACAGGATGACAGGGGATAACTCTTAGATTGGAATTTACAGCTTGATTACTCTCCCCCTATCTCCTCCATGGACTGGTCATCTCCCGGCAGCGGGAAATTTGGTGTAGGGGGCAGATAATCAAACTGTATACAGTTCGATTTAGTGACCATGTGTGATCTACTGTACAGTGGACCTCTCCACTGACAAGAGGGAACCTCCTCACTGTTTTCTCCTCTCTGCCGCTGTTTGCTTACAGTTCACTGCACCAGACTACCCACTTGTGTCCTGGCCCTGAGTGCGTGAATGGGGGAAGAAGCTCATCAGGCTAGGTACTATTTCAATGGGGGGGCTGGCCTGGGGGGGGCACAATTTAAATCTGGGGGTATGCAGGCCACCCCAGAATCCCCTCTAGATCTGTCCATGGCTGCACCTGCGTGGACATGACATTCATTTACAGTGCTCTGTGATTGGGAAACTACAAGTATTGACAGTCTTTGTGGCTGTCAGCTTGTAGTTTTATTGTTGAGCTCTTTAGTAGTTTATTCTCTCTTCCTGTCAGTGTATATCTGCCTGTCCATACAAGGTACAAACAGACAGATACACAGACAAGACGGCAGGAGACCTACATGGCATCCACAACCCTCCTAACCTACAACTTCCAGTTTCCAGAATGTTCTCCAGCTTTTCAGAACCAGGAGGAGGCACCAACGAGCTTCCTGTATAAGTCATCCAGACCTGCATGTTAGTAAACCCTGACCCAGATTAAGACTCTAACTTTAACTTTACTTTGATATGAGGCTCAGTCACAATGTCATGGTAAATTACATTTGTTCAGTCAGGTAATTATGAAAATTGTTCTCCAAGAACTCTCCCACCTCCTGAATCTAAGGCAGGGTCCATGATACACCTTTGGTGGTGATACTTTTGAATCACTTTCTCCTGAAAGGGCATTACAATACTTCCACATCTAACAAGTTATGTTTGGATAGACTTTCTCTTTCCAGTCTCATTTACCTGGTGGTTAATTTGATTAGATTGGTTAATTTTCTTTCGGGTCTATTGGGCTTGCTGTATATATTTTCAAACTATGGGCATTACTGCTGCTATCCCATCCTGTATCTGAGAAATGTGTTTGATTACAATTTTGTGAGGTGTGACCCTTTGTTCCCATGTTTCTAGGCTATATCCAGGAGTTACAGCAAACACTTACAGTACAGATTGAAAAGATCTGGTGTACATGGCAGACACCTCCACTTCACCACCCTAAGAGGAATTGGGGAAGAAGGCTTATGAGAAGCCACATTTTGTGCCTCCCCACAGAGAGGGGGGGGGGGGGGGGCAGAAGACAGCACCAATATAACACTTCCCAACTGTTGACACTATATCAAAACAAGATTGCATTAGGCTTGGTTCACACAGCGGGCAGCACGACTTGCAGCGCCGCGACCTGCAGCGACCTGCACACGATCAGCGGCGACTTGCAAAACGACTTCTGTATAGAAGTCAATGCAAGTCGCCCGAAGTCGCCGCAAAAGTAGTACAGGAACCTTTTTTCTAAGTCGGAGCGACTTGAGTCGCTCCTATTAGAACGGTTCCGTAGTACAGAACGGAGTGCGACTTGTCAGGCGGCGAAGTCGCCTGGACAAGTCGCCCCTGTGTGAACCGAGCCTTAGTATAATGCTATAGGGGAGTTTAGAAACATTTTATATATGTATTTATTTGATTAAGAGAATAATGAATAAAAACAATTGTAAGGATGTATTAACTTGTTGTTGTTAGTGTACTACGGAGGTGATGAATTTGAATAATAAGTATTAGATGATAAGTGGTGTGTACTTTCTATATCATGATGTGTAAACTATACATAGGTATTACATAAAAATATTGTGAATGTGGTAAAAACATACGGCATAAAAATGAATAAACACATTGGCAGGATCATTTTATGTAATGAAGGGGATTGTTTTGCTTAATTACAAGAAAACTCAATAAGTGATATATAAGTATGTGAATGTTATAAAAGTGAGAAGATGGGAGGAAGAGATTGCATGAATCATGCCAATGTGGTTGTGTGAAAAAAGTGAAAGATAATTTAAATGTGCTAATAAAAGCAGTCAAGACAAAAAATAGTTACAAGTGAAGCAAAAAAGGAATTAAAGTGACATCATTTACCTTGAATTTTTTATATAGTTGAAGTGAGCATTCAGATTGTAATGAAGGATAATATCAGGCTTGGAAAAGCAAAAAGGACATAGGTTCTTATGGAAAGAAGCCTAATGATCGAAGAGATGAATCTAAATTAGGTTTGTTTGAATATTGGTAAGGGTAACCTATCCTGGCTGCCTAAATAGATCAGGTTGAATTGTTACTCACTTTAGCCAAGTAGTAATGGTATCTGTCCATCTTAGTAGTTGCATGGGATCTTAATGAGATCTTCATGCCATCTAGCTTATATATGTTACCTGTGGTTCCTTTGTGCTGCCTAATTGGTCAACTTCATCTCCTCCTCCCTCCCCCCCCAGGTGACAGAACTCTACAGAGCACTCGCTGGCAAATCCACACAGCGGACCCCCTGTGCATCCTATCCGTGGCTCCCCCCATTGCTGCAGACAGATGCCATGTTGGGACAGGAGGCAGAAACTGCAGGAAAAAGTCAGCTGACCAGCTGATGGCCAACAGCATGGAGAGGAGGAGCTTTTTGATGTGCACAGAGACCCCATGTTGGAAGAGGCATCACTGGAGGCACAACTGGCACTGAGAGCAAGTAAGTGCCAGTGCCACTGATCCCAACCTCACCACCGCTGCCTCTGTCTGAACCCCCCACCACTGCTGTCTCTGTCTGAACCCCCCACCACTACCGCTGCCTCTGTCTGAACCCCCCCACCTCCGCTGCCTCCACTATCACTGCCTCTGACTGAACCCCCCTACCACCACATCTGCCTCTGCCTGAACCCCCCTGCCACTGCTGCCTCTGTCTGAACCCCCCCCCACCACCGCTGCTTCTGTCTGAGCCCCCTCTACCGCTTCCTCTGCCTAAACCCCCTGCCACAGTTGCCTCTGTCTGAACCTCCCTGCCACCGCTGTCTCTGTCTGAACCCCCCACCATTGCTGCCTCTGACTGAACCCCCCCACTACATCCACTGCCTCTGACTGAATCCCCCCAACACCACCACATGTGCCTCTGACTGAACCCCCCACCTCCATATCTGCCTCTGACTGAACCCACCCCACCACCACAACTGACTCTGACTAAACCCCCACCTCCACCTCCACTGCTGCCTCGGACTGAACCCCCCACCACCGCTGCCTCAGACTGACCCCCCACCACAACTGTCTAGGACTGAACCCCCCACAACCACCACTGTTGCATTGAAATCTGACTTTCTGGTAAATGTATTTTTAGTTTTAATTGTCATGATATAAAATTATGGACGTGGGAACCTTTTGGTGAGTGTGATTTTTTTGGGGGGGGCGGTGGGGGTGGCAGCATTTCATTTTTGGACTCAGGCAGCACATTGTATTGGGCCAGCCCTGGTGACACCTATACTTCCCAGTGCTGGAAGAAAACGTGCTAATAAAATCTGCTAATAAGAACTGCTGATCTGTGACACAGATTAAGTCTTATTATACAGAGTGAGAAATCAACAGTCTTTAAACAAGATAGAAAGGGACCTAAACTTTGACTGTTTGCTGAGAGATAAACATTGGTCTAGACCCAGCCATTTTCCCACCCACCACTACTATTTTTTGATTTTAATGTTTTTTACTATTTACACATTAGCCTTTTAAATCTATTCCAATATTTTATTTTATTTTTTCATAAGGTCATCCCTCCGCTGTTTAAGCAAGCATGGTGTTAAAAAAATTCCTTGGTGCCCAGAAGCTGTCTACCAAACATCCAGATGCCACAGATGAACATCATAGGAATGATATTTACAAAATAATTTGAGCATTAAGCTGTCACTGACTATTACCTCAAGATTACAGCACCACCAATTCACTACTTTAAGCAAACATGTGGGCAGGGATGGAAAGGCTGTAAGTGAAACACTTTCAAGCAATCATATCTCCTGAATCAAAGGCACGACAGCCTTTTTATATTGCCACAGATGTGTATACCCATGGAATGATCTTGCTATGGCACTGCTTTGGTTAAAAACAATGTTTCACTCAAACCAAATGGAACTCTAGATCTAAAGAGGACTGATGTGGATGCCAAAGCAAAATGTCTTTTATCCAGCTTACTTTGTTGTGGTGATCGCATTGAGGCCAAGCAGATCAAAGCTCATGAAATTTTTGGACTGTCAAAGCAAACGTTACCTCTTTGCCTGACATAGATGAAGAGTTTGATGAGAATATACCAGCTGACTTTGCTTAACCACTTGCTTACTGGGCACTTAAACCCCCCTCAGTCCCAGACCAATTTTCAGCTTTCAGCGCTGATGCACTTTGAGTGACAATTGCGCGGTCATACAACACTGTACCCAAATGAAATTTTTATCATTTTTTTCCCACAAATAGAGCTTTCTTTTGGTGGTATTTAGTTACAGCTCGGAGTTTTATTTTTTGCTAAACAAACAAAAAAAGATGCAAAAAAAAAAAAAAATAAAAAATCATGTTTTAATAGTTTGTTATAAAATTTTGCAAACGGGTCATTTTTCTCCTTCATTGAAGTGCGCTGATTAGGCGGCACTGATAGGCTGCATTGGTGGGCACTGATGGGCTGCATTGGTGGGCACTGATGGGCTGCATTGGTGGGCACTGATAGGCTGCACTGGTGGGCACTGATAGGCATAGTTAAGGCGGCACTAATAGGCACAGATAAGGCGGCACCGATGGGCACAGATAAGGCGGCACTGATGGGCAAAGATGGGCACAGATAAGATGGCACGGATAAGTGGCACGGATGGGTGGCACGGATGGGCACTGATAGGTACCACAGATAGATGGGACTGATGGGCACTGATAGGTGGCACTGATAGGTGGCTCTGATAGGTGGCACTGCTGGGCACTGATGGGCGGCACTGCTGGGCACTGATGGGCGGCACTGCTGGGCACTGATGGGCGGCACTGGGGTGCAGCACCTGAGGCAGATTTTGGGTGGCACTGTGGGTGGCACTGCTGGGTGGCACTGTGGGTGGCACTGTGGGCACTGCTGGGTGGCACTGTGGGCACTGCTGGGTGGCACTGTGGGCACTATGGGCACTGCTGGGTGGCACTGACAGGGGGGCACTTACTTTATTTCAGGATGGCACTGCGGGTGGCAGGTGGGCACTGGCAGGGGGCAGGTGTCCTTTTAAATTGCTGGCCGTGTTCGGGACTGATGTCCCGAACACGGCCGCCGGCGATCGGCTTTTTTTTTTTCTCCTCGCGCTGTCAGCGCGAGGAGGAATACTAGCCGATTACCGGCTCCGTTTTATCACATGATCAGCTGTCATTGGCTGACAGCTGATCACGTGATAAGGGGTCGGGATCGACCCCTTACACGGATCGGTGATCAGGCGAGTCTCACGGACTCGCCGATCACAGAGCGCGCCGCGCGCGCCCCTCAGGGTCCGCGCTATTGCCGTCATTTTTCCGTCATTTTGCAATAGCGCGGATCCCAAGTGGTTAAACAATCCAATGCGTGTGGCAGAATCACCATTTTTGTTGAGGAAAAGGAAACGCCATTTTTTTTTTCTTTACAGCTCATTGTATAAACTTTGTGACACTTTGGGGTTGATTTACTAAAGCTGGAGAGTGACAAATCTGGTGCAGCTGTGCATGGTAGCCAATCAGCTCCTTTTTTGTTTTTTTTTCCCATGAAATATGTATTGAACGTCAAACACATAAGAACGAGCGTACATGACATTCTACATAAGTTGAGGAATACAGAGAAACAAGCATATCTTGTATGTCCACAGGTCATATCAAAAAGGAATGTCTGTAAACATGTACATTAAACAATTGCAGTTATACCTACATCAAATAGCACACCTCTGTATAGAGTGAGTGGTATAACCATATCTTTTTACAGGTATAATGCATTTATTACAGCATATGTTGTTTATTAGCACGGGATGTGTCTATTAACCTCCCTGGCGGTACGATTATTTCGGATTTTAGGTGCTAAAAGCGGTACCATTATTTTGCATGAAAATTTGGCGTTTTATATTGTAGTCCTGCAATTCTTAGGAATAACTCTCTTAAATCTGTCCAAACCAGAGTCTAGCAGACATCCCGGGTATGATAAAGTTTGAAAAATTAAATCATAAATTATAATATAATAAATAATTATAAATAATTGTACCAAATAATAATATAACAATAATAAAAATTATTGAATAATGTAATCAAATCAAAAACACAGAAATTTGCTCAGTTGCAGAATTGTCACTGTCATTACTTTTCAGTATTTGATGACGGATCTCCCCACAAATCGCTATCGCTTAATTCTGCGAGTGATTCTAATTTATTATTGCTGTTTTCTAGCTGGTCTAAAATCATTTTTGATGTACAGTGACAGTTTGGTTGCTATGGACAATCTCCAGTTTCCAGGCATAAAGAACAGTTTTTATTATATAAAACTGCATGCAGGACACTGGGCAGACCACTAGGGACAACGGGGATGTGAAATATTTACATACAGCAATGTAATCTGTAAGATTACATTATACTGTATGTATACTGTTTGTTTCACTTTTTGAATTTGGCGCCGATCTCCGTCCCCGTGCGTCGCAACGCTCGCAGGGCACGGAGATCGGCGATGTAATGCATCGAGCGAGACACGGCTCGCTCGTACAGCGGGGAGACAACGCTGGATCCGAGGGAGAAGGTAAGTAAACCTCCTCCTGGATCCAGCGATGCAGTCCCGAGTCTGACTCGGGGATACCGCTTTTGGTATAAAAAATCCACCCCGAGTCAGACTCGGGAATACCGTCAGGGGGGTTAAAAGAATCGTAATGTATAAAGGCCTAAAAACCACACTGTGAAGCCAATCAGCTTCTAACTTCAGCTTGTTCAATTAAGCTTTGACAATTTTTTTTTTTTTAAATGGAAGGTGATTGAAACTGAGGTTTCTATGCAGAGCTGCACCAGATTTTGCACTCTCTAGTTATAGTAAACCAACCCCTTTTTTGTCTTGTTACGGTAAGATACACTGATTATTTTTGTTTACCGATTAGTAATGAGATAAAGAATTTCTAAATAAAAAAAATTAAGGTACTGCAGAGGATACAGCAGTATAAAATTGTCCAGAAGCAATACAGTTTTTTTTTTTTTTGCAATAACACTCAAAGTATATGTTAACCCTTGGTCTGCTGAACCATGAATACCTCCCTCAAACCTCATAAACTGATAAACTGCACAAAACGTATTTCAAATACCTTATTTCCATCACTTTATTCATAGCAATCATGTGATTGGTAACTCTACTTTTTAACTCTGAGCACAAAGGTTGGCGGATGAAAACTAGTAAAGATGTCACTGAATCCAGGACCTTATTTTCTTTAACCAATCCTTTAGGCACACGAGTCTCAATTTACAGCTATGGGCATACACTGGCTCAACAATGATACCACAGAAAGATCACCCTGTGGTTAGTGTTAACAAAGTAGGAAGATGTGTACTATTTTATTTATAGATCACAGGGAGCCAACACCAACTATATTAAACAAACTACAATATTTAACTTCGTTTTTAGTTTATAAAAACACTTTAAAGCACGCTAAGTAAGCTGATATTCAATATTATTGCCGGTCATTTTAGCTTCACTCATTACTACTTAGCAGGCCTTACTGTAAGTGCCATTGCAGGTTGATGAATCATGGCCAGATTGTAACATTGCTACACAAACTAGATACATGATGTTCTGTTTCTAAAAGACAAAATGTCTTCCTAATCATTGTAATCTGTACAATACATCATAGCTGCTTTCAGCCAGACTGCATGAGTAACATCATACTGAAACATAACTAACCTACAGTGCTGATTTTCCTAAAACTGTGCCAGCACTGTTAACATAAATGGACTAGATTTCAGAAAAAAAACATTATTTTGCAGAACTGGGGATATGGTTGGAATGACAATGTGGCCAGTGAGATCCAGCTCAATTCTGTTACGAAATGTTGCAGGAATTTAAGTAAGCAATACTGATATTCATCACCCCCACAATACTGCTCTTTCAATTTTTCAATTAATGAGAAAGAAAATATTTAATATTTGGGAGTTCTAAGTAATTTTCTAGCAAAACAGTGCAGATTTTTGTACATGTAAAAAAAGTCTGAATTGGCCTTGACTGGAAGTGGTTTAAGAAAGTTGCAAAACAACAGAATTACCAGCAGGATCAACATACTAATGATATATTGTCAGTGTTTATTTTGCCTATAGTTTCATTTTAACAATAATAAAACCTAAATAAATGTTTTACATATTTTAGGGACATATAAGGTTTTTAGTTAGTTCATCGTTTTACTTGAAAAAATGCTATGTTTGTATTAAAGACTGACAGATGTGCACATATACAGTACACTATTAAATGTATAGCACTGCAGATGAACACAGAAGTTTGAAGGTGGCAGTATTTACTTACAGTCAGAAGGCATTTTTTTCTCAATGGAGCTTCCATCTGGCATGTGATTAATACGAACAGATGAATACAAACCATGGGGATGCAGATTGCACTTTCTCACTCTGTTTATAATCTAGCCTAAATTTACCAAATAAATAACACAGACACCATTGAGTGTCAAAATTATGGCCGCAGGACATTTACTGGTTTTAAATAAAATTTTCAATGAATAACAACTTCATATAAATATATTATTTATTAATAAATTTCCTTGAACTTTATTAATCTGCAAAATATAACTTTGCTCAGCCATAAAACGACTCGAGCACAAATCCCATAAATCATAAATACCAGCCCCCCCCCCCCCCCTTTCCATAAAAGGGTGATGAACTACACAAATGTGTCTTGCGACAATGGGGGGGTTGGGGGGCTCCTTCAGCTATGACAGAGCCACTGGCAGTTACCTCAGAGTGGGTCCTATTTATAATTATCCCTGCTTCTAGAATTTTCCAGTTGCATCACATGACATTCTTGGAATTTACCAGAGGTCACGTGATGCATATCCCAATTTTTGCATATTTAAAGTGGTATTACCCTATAAATTATGTAAACATATATTTTTTATTTTATGTTTTAATTATGAAAGGGGGGGGGGACTGCATACCCATGTTGTTGTTCCCATATGCTTGTGCCCTCCTCATGGGAATGCAGATTGCACTTTCTCCCTTTGTTTATAATCTTAAATTTACCAAATAAATAAAATAGACACATTTGAGTGGCAAAAATATGGCCACGCACATTTATTGGTTTTAAATACAATTTTCAATGAAAATCAACTTCATATAAATATATTATTCATTAATAAATTTCCTTGAACTTTTTAATCTGCAAAATATAATTTTGCTCAGCCATAAAATGACTCAAGCACAAATCTCATTAATAATAACTACCAGACCCAAATGCCGGACTGGCATCTTCAAGTCCGACCCCACCCCAAGACCCCGTCCGACTCAATACCAGACTGTAACCCTAAATTAAAGATATACAGCCCTAACTCAGATAAGTGCACTTCATCTGATCTGTATAAGTCACTAAAGCCTCCTTTAAGATCTAGGTGTCTGTATGAAAATCTGCCTATAATAGGCATACATTTCTCATAATCTTTTAAAAAAAAAATAAAGTTAGGATTGCTAAACCACAAAAGTCTGGGAACAATTCGTAAAAAAATGAATCTAGTAGTTGGGGATGACATATTGATGACATAGTGAAACTGTGTAAAACCAACTTCATTTTATACATGAGATCAATGGTGTTGACTTTACCCACATCATTCCCCCCAAGGTGGATGATTACAATATCAGGAGTTGGCCAAACTTTCAAATATGAAAAGACAAATTAGCCCAGTGTAGACCCTGAATGCCTTTCCAGAATACTTGAAAATTAGCATAATCCAAGGACAGATTAGATGTGTAGCAATGTAGTGCAGCTCTTTTAAACGCCCAGTAAATAAATGAGTGTCCTAGCATCCAAATAATTCTTCTATCACCTAGAATTTAAAAAGAAAGGTCAGGTCTCACATGAATTTTAAAACACTGAGATTCCCATCTGCCCAACCTTTGTATGATGGAGTCATCAAGTCCCATTCTTGCAGCCTCTGTAGCTGCCCCCGATATGAAAAGAATGGGACCTAACTTTCTTGTAAGCCTAAACCCTTCATGCAACCTTTCAAAACAAAAGTAAACTAGTACCTAGTCATTGGAGAACTATCTGCATGAAGAAGAAAATTACCACCCACCCGAGGCTAATGCGAATGTAATTCTTTACCAAATTACCAGGACTAATGGGCATATAATTTCATCACCACATGTATGTAGATGAATCCACTTACCTCTATCAACCCTATCTGTCTAAGCCCCTGTACACACGGTCGGAGATTTCGACAACCAAATCCGTCGGATTTTGTCCGTCGGATTTTGTCCGTTGGATCTTGTCCGAAACTGTTGCATACATACGGTCGGACTAAGTTGTTGAAAAATCCGATCATTCAGAACGTGATGACGTAATTTCGTTACGATGGGACTACATTCAGACTAGTAGCCAATAGCTTTGATGTAGGAATTTGATCTGAGCATGCGTGGCACTTGGTCCGATCAAAATTCTCTACACATGATCGGAGTATGTCCGATCGAACCAGTTGGTCGGGAAATATTTCCAACATGTTGAAAAATTGGGTCCGACGGATATTCTGACGGAATCAGTCCGATGCATACCACACACAGTCGGATTATCCGACTTCACGGTCCGATAGGACACATTCCGACGGATTCTCCGACCGTGTGTACAAGGGCTTAGACAATGAGATAAACAATTGAATCCCTTCATTCATGACTTTCACATGCTATAGCAAAAGACCAGCATGAGCTCATTGATTATTTGGAGGCAGTTCTGAAATTTGTAATGCTCCAAAAAATGCTAAGACAAATGCTACCTTAAATAGCTTAGATTGAATTTCCAAGAAACAAACTTCTAAAGTAATCATAGCAAATATTTTTCAATAACTCAACTAAAATAGGTCTTCTATTATCCGTGGTATAATGGCTCTTCCTGTAACCTTTCAGAGCTTGTTGTACAGAGAAAAAAGATGTACAACTAGGAAGACCTTGATGATACTCCTGCCATAGTTTTAGCAATATAGCTGTAAGACACCTCTTTATGCATTAACCACTTCCGGACCAGCCGCCGCAATTTCACTGCGGCAGGTTGGTTCAGCTGGGCAAATCAATGTTACCTTAAGTCGCTTTGCCTTTTGGCCACTAGGGGCAGCATGTGCCTGGAGCCGATGCTAGTGCCAGCAGGCGCGATGACAGCTGGGCACCCACAATTGCTCGTGACAGAGCGAGAACTGGGATCTGTATGTGGAAACACACAAATCCCGGTCCTTTCAGGGGAGTAGAGACAGATCATTTGTTCATACTAAGTATGAACACCGATCTCTCTCTCCCCCTTGACAGTCCCATCCCTCCACAGTTAGAACACACCTAGGGAATACAGTTAACCCCTTGATCGCCCCCTAGTGTCAACCCCTTCCCTGCCAGTGACATTTATACAGTAATCAGTGCATTTTTATAGCACTGATTGCTGTATAATTGTCAATGGTCCCAAAAGTGTGTCAAAAGTGTCCAATTTGTCTGCCGCAATATCTCAGTCCCATTAAAATTACCATTACTAGTAAAAAAAAAAACACACTAAAATCCTCTATTTTGTAGATGCTATAACTTTTGCGCAAGCCAATCTATATACGCTTTTTTTTTAAATGTGGGATATTTATTATAGCAAAAAGTAAAATATATTGGGGTTTATTTACTAAAGGCAAATCCACTTTGCACTACAAGTGCACTTGGAAATGCAGTCACTGTAGATCTGAGGGGGACATGCAAGGAAAATAAAAAACAGCATTTTTGCTTGCAAATGATTGGATGATAAAATCAGCAGAGCTTCCCCTCATTTCAGATCTTCCTCTCAGATCTAAAGTGACTGCACTTCAAAGTGCACTTGTAGTGCAAAGTGGATTTGCCTTCAGAAAATCAACCCCATTGTGTTTTTTTCAAAATTTACGCTCTTCTTTTGTTTATAGCGCAAGAAATAAAAAATGCAGAGGTGATCAAATACCACCAAAAGAAATCTCTATTTGTGGGGAAATTTTGTTTTGGTGTAACATTGCACAGCCATGCAATTGTCAGTTAAAGTGTCGCAAGTGCCGAATCGCACTCTGGTTCTCTGGTCAGGAAAGTGGGTAAAACCTTCCGTGGCTGAAGTGGTTAAAGTCAGGATCTCTCCAGAGCTTGGGTCGGCTGAGTGACATCAGCCACCAGAAGACTTTAGCTTGCTGTCAGCTGAATATGGGTCCCTGGAGTGCAGAACTAACTGCACTCCTGTGACCCACAGTAGAAGTTAAGCCAAAAGAGATTTGGCCCTACTTTTCTTTTAATTATGTTATATACAGTATGTATATTTTGTTTGGGTACAGCTTTGCAGGACTGCACAATTATCAGTTAAAGTGACTCAGTGCAGTATCACAAAAAATGGCCTGGTCATTGAGCAGTCAGATCTTCCAGGGCTGAAGTGGTTAGGGAACATAAGGCCGCGTACACACGGGCGGACTGCATGGCGTACTTAGTCCGTCATACAATCTGACGGACAGTCCGTCATACTTTCGACTGAACGGACTTGACCACACACAGATGCACAAACAGTCCGTCGAAAGCTTGCGCGATGACGTGTACAGCACGTACGACGGGACTAGAAATAGGAAGTCCAATACACAGCAAAGCACCCTTCCGCCGTGTAAATCCTTTCTGGGCATGCGCCATTCTTAGTCCGTCGAACTAGCCTACTGACAAGCGGATTGTCCGCTGAAACCAAAGTACGACGGACAGAATTTCGAAAAATCCGAAATACTTAGTACGCCAGACTGCACGCTGAAAAAGTCAGCTGAAGCCCACACACGAGCGGACTGTCCGCTGAAATGTGTTTCGACGGACTAAGTACGCCATACAGTCCGCCCGTGTGTACGCGGCCAAAGAATGCTAATATTACCTGTTCTTAAGGAGAATCAAAACAGAAATTAAAATCAGCAGCAGTATATTCTGCCCATGTGCTATTTCCGCCTGACTTTTTTATATAGTCTGAAATGATTTCTAGATTAAATCCCAAGGGTACTCCGGGCATGTTATCCCCTCCAAGTAAGTATTGGGTAGTAAGTGACGGAATCTTGAAATCTTAAATCGAGATAGTGTCCTCTATTTGATTCTCCTTTTCCAGCAGATGTTTAGCTTTTAACCATATGTTGTGAAGTAAACATAGGAATACCAAATATCAAAGTAATTTAATCACTAATAACGATTTTGATGATAAGAAATTCACTGCATACAATACACCTTTATTATCCGTTTGTATTAGAATCCTTTTATTGGCAAATTGCTTACCCCAAATTTCAAGCACCACTACTAAAGGAAATAACTGTAGAACAACAATGTTATTTATAGCATTTCATTTTATCTATCTAGAAGACCATTTACACCAGCTTCCATACTGCCGAGAAGCCACAAGACACCACCACATCAGTAAAAAACTCAAAATCTGCAGAAAATATGAAATTATCTTGGAAAAAAGAGCGACCATTATAGCTGTCAAAAAACTTTAACCACACTACTAAATCTTCTTTTAGCTCAGAAGTTAGCCTAACATGCGCAAACAGGGATTTGATGCCTGAGATGGCCCGATAAAGTCAACGCGAAAAGGCCCTACGCATTGGCATTATGCGAGATGCAAAGGCTAATAAACCTAACTTTCGTTTTCTTTTTAAAAAACTCAGATATTATGAATTTTAATGTATCTATTTTGTCCAAAGGTAATCTAAATTCTAAATTTACTGTGTCAATATTAATACCTAAAATGTTTATTGAAGATGTGGGAAGCACTGTTTTTTCAGCTGCCAAAGGAATATCAAAGTATTAAGCAATCTTACCAAAAAGCTGAAGCATGAGATAACTGATAGGGGAGTCTGCAGGACCTATGAATAGGATCCAGATAATGTAGGATTCCTTCATATCCAGATTTAAATGTTACCACCCATTCCAAAAATGTGGCAAATTTTTTGAAATAGGTGCAAGATATTGAGCAGCCCATACTTAGGCATATATCATAATAAAAGTTATTTTAAAAATGAATACCTAATGAATTATATGCTTCTGGAACGATTGGCAATAAGCGGAAATATCCATCCTGGCTAACAAAGCTGCCCTACCGAATTTTCTAATTTTAAAAACTGCTTCTTCAAATGTGCAGTATGAAACTGAAGACAAACTTTCTTCAATCTCTTCATTTAAAGATGCCGCTTTTGGTATGACAGGTGGTATATAAGCCTGTATGAGTTGTGTTCCCTTTTTGGGATAATATCTAACGGCGAGATTCCAAAGTTGATAAATGGACAATTTTTAAAAGGACCTGCCATACGGCCTTCCGATGCCTCTTTATTTAAATTTTCTTTCATGATATAAGGGAATAGATTAACAGACTTTTGATTTTCAACCATATTACAACCACTACCACTGAATATAGGCAATGGTAAACCATCTGAAAACCCATTAACTAAAATGTTGGCTGTCTCCTGGTCTGGTCCAAATTTCCAACCAGTGAAGCATTCTTGCTACTCTCACTGGTGTGCATGCTTTTTGCAGTATGTTCTCTCTGTCCTTGAAAATTACCCCTTTTTAAACACTTAACTAATGGGTGTGTCCTGAACATTGTGAACATTCATGTCTATATTTACAGGCTTTACCCCATCTGCATTGTGTTTCATTAAATGCATAGCAGAAACCTTTTTTGTATGGTGAGATAAAAGATGTGCGTGTCGGTTTAGAAAAGGAGATTTTTGTGGCAATATTAAATTAAGCCATAGCCCCATATCTTTCATACCCCACTTTAAAGATGGATAAATAAACAGTTTTTGTGTGAATGATTCATCATAATTATACCATCTTAATCCTCCAAAATTCTTGTATGCCTCCAATACATGTTCCATGTGCTGAAAAAGCCCACAAACAGAATTTTGCTATAAAATCTTTGGAAGATGGCAATAGTGACAATATGTCTATAAACTCACCTATGCAGATTTCACTTGCTGAGACATCAGTTTGCATTGATTTTCATGTACGTTGACATCAGTTTTCATGCGCATCAGTTATGTGCCCTGTTCACACCAATGTCGATTTCATGTCAGTTTTTTTTTCCGTGCAGAAAACTGCATACATGTTGCAGATTCCTGCGCAGAAAAAATCTGCACGGTGTAGTATGAACAGGACACAATTTTTTTTTGTGCCCTTGCAGAACGCTTTCAGAAAAACCTGCATCATGGTGTGAATGACGCCTTAAATACACCCCCAGATTTAACTGTTGTGCTTTTGCAGTATTTTAATTTACACTCTGCCTGGTAGCGCATGGGCAATGTGTATTTACTTTCAAGGCATGCCTCTGTGATAACTGTTACGGCTGCCAGTGTAAGCTCTCAACTGACCATTTACGTCCCCAAATGGTTAGTGTCATTTGAGGACTGATCATATGTGCAGCACCATAACAACTGCAGATCTAAATAGAGTAAAATATGGCACAGTCTTTCATGGATAGGAGGGTTTAGTTCAGCCTTAACTTATTCTTGAAATGAGAAATTGTTCCAGGGACTGTTTATATGGAGATTGAAGGTAGGAAGGGGTAAAATAGATATGAAAGAATCTTTCAAACTTTAGGACTGCTGGGTACCTACATTATCTGAAGCGGCCATAATACATTTAAAAGACCAGCCCAGTTAGCACATTTTATTCTTGTATTACTCAGAAATGTATAAGAAGTTTGAGAAAGTTTACATTGCTAATGTTTTTATAGCTGTTGTTGTTAGACAGATTTAGGTAGGTTATTGCCATCTATAAAAAGTTATACAAAATGTTGGTATTAAATAAATGAATACATTAAATGCAAATACATTACAAGGTTTCTACAGTACTAGTTGGACTGACCACACTCACATTTTAATAACCCAACAGCTAAAAGCAGAAAAGTAAAAGTTACATTGTCACTGGCTGAATGTATTGGTCTGGGCTCAGTTTGCGGGCTGTTTGCAGAGCCCATTATAAAGTCTGAAAATTTCAAACTTTAACCCAATCCCCAATTAAAGTCTATGGGGGTAGGAGATTTCAAACAAAGGACATTGGTCACTGAGCATTTCTGTTTATTGGGAAGAGGGTCCTTTTTCTTAAATGTAGAGGATAATATGGGAAAAACACCCAATTATTGACTTTTAAGCTGTTATGGAACAATACTATTCTCACAAACAGTATCAGCGACAACGTTTTCTGGCATACATATTTTGAATTAGTAATTTTTTTAACATTTTACATTAATGCTTGGATTACATGATGCAGAATCAACATCTCAATGTAATTATTTCAAATAAGAAACATTGTTTTTTCAGGTAGTTTTGGCTGCTAAAATTATAATTTTTTGGCCAGCAGTTGTAGTCTTGAATTGACCAGTCGAGATAGTAAACAAAACAGGTTTTTATCCTGAAAGCAAAATTAGAGCTTATCGCGAGGGTTCTTTCACAGACATTTTCACTACAGCGTGACAACTCTTAAATTTAACTGCAAAGCCAGTCAGCTTGCCAGAAAGACTAGTCACATGACACTCTCAGACGCAACCAATTACTACTTCTCCTGCCCTCACTGTTTCCAATGAAAATATAAAAGTGTGGAATTTTTTTGAAGACCCCTTGTATTTTACAGCAAAAAGCAAGATATATTGTACAGACTCCTTTCACAATAGCAATCAGATTTAGTAGGCTGCAGTTTCAGAGGGAGAGACTAGACAGGGTTTAATAAAAAAAAAAAAAAAATCTAAATTAGAGTGTACTATTTCAAAGAAAATCTAGAAATATTGTAGAGACTCCATGAACACTATGTGAGTGGCTTTAACCACTTCAGCCCGGAAGATTTTATCCCCTTCCTGACCAAAGCACTTTTTACAATTTGGCACTGCATCGCTTTAAGTGACAATTGTACCCAAACTAAATTGACATCCTTTTTTCCAACAAATAGTGCTTTCTTTTGGTCCTATTTGATCACCTCTGCGGTTTTTATTTTTGCGCTGTAAACAAAAAACGAGTGACAATTTTGAAAAAAAAAACAATTTTTTACATTTTGCTATAATGAATATCCCACACATTTAAAAAAAACACGTCTTCATCAGTTTAGGCCAATATATATTCTTCTACATGTTTTTGGTAAAAAGATTGCAATAAACATATATTGATTGGTTTGTGCAAAAGCTATAGTGTCTGCAAACTATGGGAAAGATTTATGGCATTTTTATATATTTTTTTACGAGTAATGGCATCTGTGGTACTTTGACATTGTGTGTTCCCTCTGTGTTATCTAACTGTATGGGGATAGGATTGACTAAGAGAGGGGACATATCGTTTTTCTTACTTAGTAGGAACAAACAATATGGCTCCTCTCCTCTGATAGCACAGGAATTTGTGTGTTTACACATACAAATCCCCATGCTGGCGCTCATGCACCCAATCGCATGTGGCCGGCGGTGATCATGCCCACTGGCCATGCGCATCGGGTCCCCTGCCATGCAGCGAGGCACGCGCACCCTCTGGTGTCTAAAATAGGGAAGGACATACCCGTACGGGATTTTTGTTTAAAATTGGTATTAGTGTCAGTTAGTGTCAGGATGTTTTGGGTAGGATTAAAAAAAAGCTAAATCTGCACTATTGTTTTTGGGCTGTGCTATGGGTACAAACTAATATACACATATGTGGTATCGCTGCAATCATCAGGAGCTAGAGAATTTATTTAGGGTTTTTCTTTGGTGGATAGCTATGGTAGTAGCAAGGAATATACAACTACATTTAAAAAATATATATTTGTTTATTTTGGGTCAGCTTTCCTTTGATAATAAAAAATATCCATTACCTTTTATTATTAAATGAAAGCCCAATTTGTCCTTAAAAAAGTGGTATAATCCACCTGGATACAGAAAGTAGTTGTGATGCTATGTACGGTTTTACTAACTTGGAATACATATATTGTTGTTATCGTCAAGGATCTGGGCATGCTGTTGCATCCCCTCTATGGATGGCAGGATTGGACTCTAGACCAAAACTGATTTTAATTCTTGCATGAGTATTTTGCTCTTTTTATATCCCCTGGCTGTCCCCTTCTGGATTTGAGAATATAAGCCCAATATTATATGAATTTTGGCAACAAAAGACCCAGTAGGGATTATTTTCATGGTAGAACTTAACATGTGCTGCCTTCTCTCCCCATCACCCTCCCTGCCTGTCAGGCCAGCGGAACTGAGTAAAAATGGGTGTAAAATATACCAAAATGCACCATATTACACAATGCAAACCATGCATTTCTCTGTAATCTATTTGTGATAAGCATCCTGTTACAACGCTGTGACCCTCCAATGCTCTCTTCCTGCACTGACGTTCATTTTCTGGTGCAGTTTAAGGCATGTTCCGAGCCTTGCAGAGAGAGGGGGCCCAAGATCCCCTGCTGGCAGAAGAGGTGAAGAGGAGAGCAACAGGGATTAGTTGAGTACTGCTCGGGGCTTACGTGGCCCGCCAAAGCTTCCTTCCCCACTCTGAGCACTGCAGAGGGGGGCCGAGATCCACCGCTGACAGCTGGGAGATGTGGAGGAGAGCAGCAGGGGATAACCGAACAGAAGGCATTAATCACATATACATCACAGTAACAAATGGTACACAGATCACAGTATATACAGTAACTTTGCAATAAAGTGCATTTTAGGATTTTACAACACTTTTAAACTAGGGCTTATTTTCGGGGTAGGGCTTATATTGCAGCCCCCCTAAAAATCCCAGTAGGGCTTATTTTCATGGTAGGTCTTATTTTTTGGGGGAAACACAATATATACAATTTGTAATATTTGTATAATACACTTTATGATTTTATGAATTTACTTTGTAGTACCATGTTCTACATGCCCAGAAAAATCCATTGCTACGAGAAGTTTTCTGTTTTACATGTATTTGAAGATGTGGGCAAATAGGACATAAAACCTTTTTCCTTTATATTTATACCATTGTACAGACTCAATGCACTGCAATGTAACCATTTTTATAAGGAAGTATGTTAAGAGGGAAAGACCAGGCAGGTTTTATCTTGAAATCTCCTTTTTATACCATTTGTACAATGCAACATGCTTACATTTGACAACTTGTTTTATTGTACGTTGGATGTAAAACTCCTTTGTAAAGAAAAAATAGAGTGTACTATTTCAGGGACAAAAGGCAGAAATATTTTACAGACCCAGTGCGCAGTAGGTAGACCTTTTTACTAGGCTACAATTTAAGAGGGAGAGACCCAACAGTTTTTTATGAAATAAAAATTGAAAAGTATGTTTTCAGAGACAAAAGCTAGGCTTATTGTACAGACTCAATAGACAGTATGTAAGTCTTTTAATTAGCCCTAATTTCAGAGGTAGAGACCAGGCATTTTTTATCCCTGATAGAAAAAGGAGAGAATCTTACTTCTGAGACAAGAGCCATAAATATTGTACAGACTCACTGCACAGTATATAAGGCTTTTTAACAGGCTGCAATTTTAGGAAAAGAGACCAGGAAGAATATGAATAAATTAAAAATTAGAGTGTATTATATCAGAGATAAAAGCCAGAAATACTGTATTGAACCGATAGTTACCTTATAACATATATTATCAGTTTTTCAACTGAGGTCCAGCTGCAGAAACAGTGCCTTATCTTCGGAGTAGGCTGTAGACTTTGAGGCACAAAACAAGATTTACCCTGCAAAAAAATACTTCTGAAGTGCAGCTTTGGAAAAATTATGTGGGGCATGTTTACAGTACCAGAGCAGAATAATAGAGCAGGAAAGGCAGATAGAGTTGGTAACTGGAAGGCAAGCAGTGGTTTCATGAGTTGATAATGTTAGCAGGCCAGTAGAAGTAACAAGAGCTGGTAAGGGTTGCAGGCCAGCAGAGGTGGCAGGTGTAAGAAATATTGGCAGAAAATGATAATGGTAACAGGCCAACAGAGGTGGAAGATGGTAATGTTGGCAGGCTGGAAAAGATGTCAGGAGCTGGTAATGTGGCAGGTCAGTAGCTGTAGTAGGATAAGGTAATGACAGTCAAACAGAGGTCGCAGGAGATGGAAGTTGTGGCAGGCTGGTAGAAGAGGCAAGAGCTAGTAACAGTGACAAGCCAGAAAGGGTGGCAGGAGCTGGTAATGGTGACAGGCCAACAACAGCAGCAGGAGATTGTAATGGTGGCAGTCTAATAAAGATAGCAGGAGCTGATAATGCTGGCAGGTCATTGGTTGCAGAAGGAGCTGGTAATTGTGCAAAGTATAATTTTTGAGGACCAGGTTACAAAGAAAAGCTGCAGGTGCTTTGTAATTATTGCTGCTCTTGGACTAGTAAATTTTGTTAAAGTAAACAAGTCAACTGTGGCAGGAGGCAGGCATATCCTCTTCTCTGTCACAACAGCTCAATTCCATACTGTTCAAGCACTGGCCAATTTCCCTGTCAGCAGCCAGGCTGTACAATTTGTTTTGATAAATACCGTATATACTCGAGTATAGGCCGACCCGAATATAAGCCGAGGCCCCCAATTTACCCCCAAAAAAACTGGCAAACTTATTGACTCATGTATAAGCCGAGGGTAAGACATGCCTGTCCATCCCTGTGTGTGTGTCCGTCCATCCCTGTGTGTCCGTCCATCCCTGTGTGTCCGTCCATCCCTGTGTGTCCGTCCATCCATCCCTGTGTGTGTGTGTGTCCATCCATCCATCCATCCCTGTGTGTGTGTGTCTCCATCCATCCATCCATCCATCCCTGTGTGTGTGTGTCTCCATCCATCCATCCATCCCTGTGTGTGTGTGTATCCATCCGTGTGTGTGTGTGTGTGTGTGTGTGTGTGTGTGTGTGTGTGTGTGTGTGTGTGTGTGTGTCCAGCCTACCTGTGTCCCGAGCCTTTGTCCCGAGCCTCCGTCCCGTGCCTTGCCTCCTTGCCTCCGTGCCTCGCCGCCGTGCCTTGCCTCCATCCCGTCCCGTCCCGTCCCGTGCCGTGCCTTGCCTTGCCTCCGTCCCGTGCCCTCTTCGTCGGCGCCTCGGCGGCCATTGTAAAATTCAAAAGCTGTGCCGCCGCCTTCGCCTGTGATAGGCGGAACACTGAATTTCCCAGCAGCCTGTGTTCCGCCTATCACGTACATCGTATCATCCTCGTCCGTAGTACGAGGATGATACGATGTCCGTGATAGGCGGAACACAGGCTGCTGGGAAATTCAGTGTTCCGCCTATCACAGGCGAAGGCGGAGCCGGAGGCGCGGCTTTTGAATTATAGAATGGCCGCTGTCTGTCTGCTCGACACGCTGATCGAGCGGGCAGACAGCGATGACTCGAGTATAAGCCGAGGGGGGCACTTTCAGCCTCAAAAAAGAGGCTGAAAATCTCGGCTTATACTCGAGTATATACGGTAAGTTAAAAATTTTACTGAGGCAGCCACTGTAACAAATTCTTGTCCTTTCAGTGAATTGTGGATCTAAGGCATGATAAGCATGTGAGAGGATCCTCTATCCACCAAGAGGTTCTTCTGCAGCACCTTCTGCAATAGCATGGTATCAGGGATCCAAGAGGGTGGCCAACCAGTAATGGTCCATAACCTTGATGGCTTAAATCCTGGGTTCCTTTAACAAGCATTTCTGGAGGCATGAGCTCATTCAACACAAAAATGTAGCAGAGAACACTAAGTCAACAGTGTCACTGAGGAGTGAGGACAGCAGTATCCTTAAGAATTTCACACACCCATGTACAACTCTAGACATTTTGGAGGGCTAAAATAGCCTCCTAGAAGCCTGCCCATTTTTCTCCTCTTCCTCGCCTCCGAAACTCCAACCCTCCTCCTCATACTTCTCCTCTACCTCCCGCTGCCTCTGATGGAGGCAATAAGCAAAAGTCCTTTTTTTTGTTTTGTTTTTGTTAACTGTGTTATCTGACTATAGATCTATATATACCTGCCTAGTGTGGGTTCACCATTTTGATTACCTCTTTGAAATGTGACCAGATAGTATATGTGTTTGAATAAGGAGCCACCATACCACCAACATGGTGAAAAGAACCCAATCTCTCCAGATGCTGTTTTCATTCTGTACTCACACAAATACTCAATGATAGCCTGCTGCTGTAAGAAATAGAAAAAAACCCTGCGCCAAAAACAAAAATATATAAACACTCAAAAATACTCTAATGCTGCTCCCCTGAAAAAGAGAATATAATAGTACACTTCTCAATTTAGAATATAAGTAACATGTAGGGGGCGCTAGTTTACAAGAAAAATTAATCACCAACGTGAATAGTAGCCTTCTCATTAACAATCAATAATTTGCCACTTAATTAATACATAACATATGTGAAGCTAATCATAGTGTATTCACCATCATGAATACAACACAACAAATTAAACAATAGACACATTCATGTGATAACAGCCCAGTGGCAGCATTTGCTGCAATAACTAAAATATGAAAGTCCTTGCAATTTAAACTATTCCAAAGAAGTTCTTCTATAACGTGATGTGATTATCCCACACAAAACTTTGACAAATCTCTCGTGTAAAGAAATATGTCCTCAACCTTCCACCTGATCCTTCACCATAGTCTTGATCAGCCACACTAAATAAGTTATAGTATATGATTCAGCTTACCAGATTTTATTGACCACTTTATTGAAAACGTAAGTCAATGATCGCTTCTGCAGGATTGTGCCTGCTCACATGCCTTTAACCTGTAGACAAATTCAGCCTTCCTCCTCACAGACAAGTGTGGTAGGTGAGGTACCGTATATACTCGAGTATAAGCTGAGATTTTCAGCCTCTTTTTTGAGGCTGAAAGTGCCCCCCTCGGCTTATACTCGAGTCATCGCCGTCTGCCTGCCCGATCAGCGTATCGAGCAGACAGACGGCGGCCATTCTACTATTCAAAAGCCGCGCCTCCCTCTCTGTGATAGGCGGAACGCTCAATTTCCCAGCAGTCAGTGTTCCGCCTATCACGGACATCCACTCATTCTCATACTATGGACGAGGATGAGATGATGTCCGTGATAGGCGGAACACTGACTGCTGGGAAATTGAGTGTTCCACCTATCACAGAGAGGGAGGCGCGGCTTTTGAACAGAGGAATGGCCGCCGTCTGCCAGGAGGAGAGCGTGGCACACAGAGGCTGCAGATTGGCACAGGTAGGCAGGGATGGACGGACAGCACAGCACAGCACAGCGACGGACGGGACACAGGGACACAGCGACGGACGGGACACAGCGACGGACGGGACACAGGGACGGACGGGACACAGGGACGGACGGGACACAGCGACGGATGGGACACAGGGACGGACGGGACACAGGGACGGACGGGACACAGGGATGGACACAGGGACACAGGGATGGACACAGGGACGGATGGGACACAGGGACGGACGGGACACAGGAATGGACACAGGGATGGACGGGACACAGGGATGTCTCACCCTCGGCTTATACACGAGTCAATAAGTTTCCCAGTTTTTTTGGGGTAAATTGGGGGCCTCGGCTTATACTCGGGTCGGCCTATACTCGAGTATATACGGCATGTAAAAAACAGATGAAGAGCCTCCATAGCGTAATTCAGTTTTATTAAAAAATTAAAAATAATATACAGCCAAATGGCTCCTTACTTGATAAAGTGCCTTTCTCCCGACACTGGGGCTGCTGGTGTTAATCTCGAGGGATACCGAAGGTATCCACGCTATCCACTACAGATGGCGTGCATTCCACACACTCGTGTTGTTAGCCAGAATGACCAGATGTCCTGCGTGACCTTGCACTGCCTCCTTTGGACATCCGGTCGTTCTGACTAACAATGCGAGTGTGTGGAACATTAACTTCTTCCTATTCAGTGATGTGCCAGAGAGGTATTGTTTTTTAGCTAGCGATTCTGAAGCTGGTAAAAGTAATCCAAGTGGCTAAAGAACCGCTGGATTGCGCTTACGAGTCACAGAAGGGGGTCCCACTCTGGGAACACAGTGCGAGGAACTGATGTTGTTCCTCTCACTGTGTCACATCAGAAATCTGAAGCGATGAGGATTTTGTCACTACTGGTTTTAGCTTTGTGTTTACTGCCCAATGTCTAAATGGCTGCATTGGAGGTAGTAGGAGAGGTGCTTCTAAATCTCTCCTTCACCTCTCTCACTTTCATTTATTTGGAACTAGCAGTGCACACTAAAAATCCCATAGTGTGCACGAGAGGAATGAGCAAGAGAGGGTGGCAATGTTCCTACATATAGTGGGACTATTGAAAACAAAGGCAGCCACACGCTTACAGGATGTCGGATCATAGCAGCAAAAAATAAAACAAAACAAAGAATTTGGAGATATTTAGGAAGTCGAGAGCAACAAAGATATATTTTTGAATTGAAAATACATGGAATAGGATGTTTAACCGTTCACCAGCTCCGGCTATTGGCCATAATGTTGTATTTTCCTGATTCATTCTATAGATGAAAAGCTTTAGAACTACAAAAAAAAACCATACCTCACTTTCAAGTATGCAATTGAGTTTATTTACTAAAGCTCGAAAGTGCAAAATCAGGTTCACTTCTGCATAGAAACCAATTAGCATCCAGGTTTTATTACCAAAGCTTAATTGAACAAGCTGGGGTTATAAGCTCATTGGTTTCTATGCAGAAGTGAGCCTGATTTTGCATTTTCCAGCTTTAGTAAATAAACCCCATTGTATACTTAAAGTGGGGTAGGTCTGCACCCCTGCCTCTAATATTATTTCCTCTTCTGTTCTTAGCCTATACTTTTAGGCTATTTTATCTACTGGTTAAATGTTCTTTATTTCTTCTGGTGGAATATTCCTAAGGCTATTTTCTCTTAGGACTGAATACAAGGGAATGTTACATTTGTCCTGCAAGATGTAGAAACTGATATTTCACACATTACACACATTACCAGTATTCCTGACTTTTATGCAAATGCTGAGACCTTTATAAATAAACCCTTATTTGTTCAAAACTATTAGGAATGTATTATGATCCTGTAGGTTAAGTTACCAATCTCCCTCCTAACTATCCCTGTTGAAGTTTATCTGTAATCTCACAAGAATATATACAGTAGGAAGTAAAGTCAGCATAAAAGTAATAAGGGATTCTGCACTTTGTTAGTGCAATGTGATAGCTACAGAACAATTGTTTATGTATGTACTGTACGGTACATGATTATGTTAAATAATTATTATTAAGCCACAGAGAGTATTTTAACAATATGTAAAATTAAAATTTTTATTGTGTTCATTAAAAAAAATAATAATAATGTGTGGAGACATATTAAACAGCTGATCGTAGCTTGGAAATTCTCTTACACTAGCTTGTATTTTTATAAATGTCAATCTTCAGACATGCTTCACTGATGCATGGCTCTAAGTGACATTGTGTTACTGTTGCTCACTTCATCTATTGGGATACCTGTTGTTCAGTGTCATCATGCTGAAGAGTAGCTTAGTGAGGTCAGCAAGGTCAGAAACAGAAGAAAGGAATTTGGTTTTATGGAAGACCTTTCACACCAAGGGTATCAGACATTATTTAGTTAATAAATCCAGTGTGTAACTGGTATGCAGGTTATCTTTTAACAAACCACTCTTGCCTCCATCACACAATCCAGACAGTCCATGGAACTTCTGATATGACAACCTCATACAACAAAAAATGTTTATACTGAGAAAAGAGGATTTAATGGCTTTAATAAAAATGGGAAATTTACATTTAAAATCTAAGAAAGTGCCTACAAAACATGAAAATAAATTAAACTTTATAAAGTGAAACTAATACAATCTCTTGTGCACCGGTAAACTTAACCTTCCCTCAACTTATAAAAACAATAGTATATACAGTATAAAAAGATGACAGTACTCACTAAACCAATATTTTAATTAAATAAACATGTATTTATTCTCTTATAAAAACAAAGGTTACACATAAAGTATATACTGTACTTAATATAATGTTGCCCACAAATACAATTTTTAGTGACATCAGACAGGCATTTTGTATAACAAATAGAAAAAGTATGAAACCGAAAATCAATACTAAAGATGTAACCTTATATGCTGTATTAGCAGTCACAGGTATAATAAAATCTATTAAAGCAAAAGGTTTGCAGAACTGAAATTAGATGTGTATTCCACTATAAAAGTTTCAGTCCATCACAATTTAATTATATGTAGGCATAAGCAAGACAAAACCCCCATAAAATTGTATGTATTGTATTTTTTTGTGAACTGTACTGCCCATGTGGACCTTCTAAAAAATGTAAAGATCAGTTATACAATGAAAGAGAATTGGTATTTTGTTAATAATATTTTGGTAAGTATACTACTAGATTTTTAAACATTTTTAAACATTTTAGTATTATTTTTAATGCAATTTTTTAAATATAAAAACATCAACTGAGATTTGACTAAAAGCTAGAATAAAAAATATATTGCAAAATTCTTCTCTCATTTCCACTCCAAAGCTGAGAAGAGCAAGTTTATCATGAAATGAAATCTGAAAGTAATAAAACTGTTATACTAAGTTACACGTGTTAAATCAATAGCAAAGTTGCATTAAAGAAATACAAATGGACAGAAAGAGAAGCGAGGAGACATGCATTTTTATTTATGACTCATTATAGCATATGTGTTATTAAAATTTGAATTTTTCATGAAAATAGCACATTTAAACTAAAAAAAAATTGCGTGAATCAGTAGAGCACATGGCAGCTTTCCCGATTTTTTTTAAAGTACCCCTTTCTGGCTATCAAAAAAATGTTACTCTTGAGACCCCCCCCCCATATGAAGCCTAGGTAAAGATCACATTGTCTGTGGTTAACAGTGGCATTGTTGATGTTTCAGATCTTTATTGGCTGGAGAATTTGCAGTGAAGTAAAAGGTCTAACAAGAAATAAACAATGTGCAGCACTAGGATGCCTGTTGTGAAGTGAGAGTGATGAGCATATAGAATCTTCATGTACTAATGTGGTTATTTCCTATGCATGGAAAAATTATAAAATATTTTAAAAAATCTATTTATGGGACTATTTATGAAAATCGGGATCTGTTCTGTGTACACACGGGGTAAAGCTAGAGTCTAATTACTTGCCCATGCCTGTTGATTATGCTAATTATGCTAATTTTTCTCATCTTCCTTATGCACCATTTGCCTCCTGACATGAATTGAAACGCACATTGTAAACTCAAATTACACTGTTAAAAAATATTTATATATATTTCAAGAGTTTTTTTTGGGGAGGTTACATTCATTTATTTTATTTGGCAGTCTTTGTATATGTGTTTTTCGCTTTTGTGTGTGTTTTTGTCACCTTCTATTTTTTTATACAGTAGAAAAATTGTAAAATAATGTGATAAAGAGCCACTTTGTTTTTGATACAAGAACAAGTAAATATTTTAGAAAGGAGCTACTTACTCAGCACAGTAGTATGAGAGTCAGTGGAGAAAACAGCATGCTTCCCATACCCAGAAGTATTGGGCATTTCACATTCTCGCTGACAGGCAAACATTATAGGGCAGGGAAAGGGGTACAGAACAGCATAGGCAGTGCACATTTTCACTTTAAGATTACCTCTTTTGTTTCTATACCTAAAAACATGAATACCATAGTACTATTAAAGCTTGCATTTGAATATATGCAAACATTTTGTAATTCTGAAAATCGAATAACAATTAAATTCTTATTTCCATTCAAAATGTGCCATCAATAAAACATCTTATTTGTGTAACCAGAAAGTATTTACAAATACATCTGTTTTTATTTAAGGCAGGTACTAAAACAATGAAGGCTTTACATTAAAAGGTTGATGTGTTTGGGTGGGTTTGTGCATGGTTGGCTGTTTAATTAAGATGTGTGTAAATCGTTTTTTTTTCAGGACTCTGAATGATCTAACTTGTGCCACCTGCAAAGACTTTAATAAGTGTAATTGGTTCCTAATAAGAAGTAGCTGCCTGAGCGCTGGATGGCAAGTGTGGTGAGCCTAAATACTGGATAGTAAACTTTCAGCAACTATCACTTGTCTTCTTATACTCATATAAAATAATATTAAAATGCATAGATATTCAACAGCAAAATAAATACAATTATATTTCAAGATTGGTTTTCTGTTTAAAACCTTAAAGTTTTATTTATAAAGAACAAAGCACAGAAAACTGCATTTCACTCATCTGAGCGAAATATAAATTAACTTAAATTAAAGAAGATTGCCAAGACCCTGAAACTGAGCTGCAGCACGGTGCCCAAGACCATACAGTGGTTTAACGGGACAGGTTCCACTCAGAACAGGCCTTGCCGTGGTCAACCAAAAAGTTGAGTGCACGTGCTCAGTGTCATATCCATAGGTTGTCTTTGGGAAATAGATGTATGAGTGCTGCCAGGATGGCTGCAGAGGTTGAAGGGGTGGGGGTCAGCCTGTCAGTGCTCAGACCATATGCTGCACGCTGCATCAAATTGGTCTGCATGGCTGTCACCCCAGAAGGAAGCCTCTTATAAAGGTGATGCACAAGAAAGGCCGCAAACAGCTAGCTAAAGACAAGCAGACTAAGGACATGGATTACTGGAAGCATATCCTGTGGTCTGATGAGACCAAGATAAACTTATTTGGTTCAGATGGTGTCAAGCAAGTGTGGCGGCAATCAGGTGAGGAGTACAAAGACAAGTGTGTCTTGCCTAAAGTCAAGCATGGTGGTGGGAGTGCCATGGTCTGGGGCTGCATAAGTCCTGCTGGCACTGGGGAGCTACAGTTCATTGAGGGAACCATGAATGCCAACATGTACTGTGACATACTGAAGCAGAACATGATCCACTCCTACCAGAGACTTGGCTGCAGGGCAGTATTCAAACATTATAACGACCTCAAACACACCTCCAAGATGACCACGGCCTTGCTAAAGAAGCTGAGGGTAAAAATGATGGACTTGGCAAGCATGTCTCCAGACCTAAACCCTATTGAGCATCTTTGGGGCATCATCAAATGGAAGGTGGAGGAGCACAAGGTCTCTAACATCCACCAGCTCCGTGATGTCATCATGGAGGAGTTGATGAGGAATTCAGTAGCAACCTGTGAAGCTCTGGCAATGCTGGAAAATAATGGTGGCCACACAAAATAATGACACTTTTGGACCCAATTTGGATATTTTCACTTAGGGGTGTACTCACTTTTGTTGCCAGTGGTTTAGACATTAATGGCTGTGTGTTGAGTTATTTTGACAGCAAATTTACACTGTTATATAAGCTGTACACTCACTACTTTATATTGTAGCAAAGTGTAATTTCTTCAGTGTTGTCACATGAAAAGATATAATAAAATATTTACAAAAATGTGAGGGGTGTACTCACTTCTGTGAGATACTGTATATATATCTTTACTTTTATAAATGTAACTATCTTGACTTCCAATGACAAAGTTTTTGTGGATATGTAAATAACAGCACTCTGAATTTCAAACATGACCTCATAGTGTTTGCTTTTCTCTTGATTTACAGCAGTTGGTGACCTCTCTAATGTTTATTAAAAGCTGTTGATCTGTGCCCCTGTTTGTGTTGCATGTTATGAACCATATGTATCATTACAAATCAAAATACCTTTTCGGTATGTTTGCAAGTAGCTTGTTAAATCAATGGCATTGCTTGCTAACAAATTCTAAAGAATAAACATAATTATGACCTTCGGTAATTTAAAAGCTGTTTTATAATGTCTGTGATTTAACTTTTATCCAGGTTTCATGCAACAGCTGTTACTATCAGACCAAGGGCTAAACAGAACTAAAGTAATCAGCATGATGCATTTAGGATTAATTAGAATTGCTAAAAGCATGTTACAGTATATTATATATAGTCAAAGAATTATTAATTAATTAAGAAATTATGAATTAGGTCTTGCTTTCTAGAAATAAATAACAAAATAGCATCATATTACCAAAATGTCTGCATATTATTATTATTATTATTGTACAGGGTTTTTGCAATGTTTTACAACAAAAGGGCAGACAGTACAATTACAATTCCTATTTCATACAGGAGGAATCAGAGGGCCCTGCTCCTTAGAGCTTACAAACTAAGAGGGAGGGTCAAGAGATACAAAAGGTAATAGTTGTGGGCATGAGCATCCGTAGAACATTTTTCAGGGGGGGGGCATCATTTTAAGGTTACCCATGCTCCACCCCTTTTCAATAATGTTATGAATGGGAGGGGCTTAGTCATTACCACATAAAGCGTGATAACCTCCCCTTCCACTGCCACATTTTGGGTACCTGGTTTTGCAGAGTGTACCTGGTTTTGCAGTGGCCAAGATGTGGGAATTGATTGTTGAAGCCTCTGCTAGTTTACCAGTGGATGTGGTTGACCTGGTGTTAGTTTCTGAAATAATCACCAGTATTGGTGTCAGTTTCTGCTATATTAATCCTCAGCATTGTTATCAGTTTCTGCAGTAATAATCCCCAGTATTGGTGTCAGTTTCTGCAATAATAATCCCCAGCATTGGTGTCAGTTTCTGCAATAATAATCCCCAGTATTGGTGTCAGTTTCTGCAATAATAATCCCCAGCATTGGTGTCAGTTTCTGCAATAATAATCCCCAGCATTGGTGTCAGTTTCTGCAATAATAAACCCCAGCATTGGTGTCAGTTTCTGCAATAATAATCCCCAGCATTGGTGTCAGTTTCTGCAATAATAATCCCCAGCATTGGTGTCAGTTTCTGCACTAATAATCCCCAACGTTGGTGTCAGTTTCTACAATAATAATCCCCAGCATTGATGTCAGTTTCTGCAATAATAATCCCCAGCATTGGTGTCAGTTTCTGCAATAATAATCCCCAGCATTGGTGTCAGTTTCTGCAATAATAATCCCAAGCATTGGTGTCAGTTTCTGCAATAATAATCCCCAGTGTTGGTGTCAGTTTCTACAATAATAATCCCCAGCACAATAATAATCCCCAGCATTGGTGTCAGTTTCTGCAATAATAATCCCCAGCATTGGTGTCAGTTTCTACAATAATAATCCCCAGCACAATAATAATTCCCAGCATTGGTGTCAGTTTCTGTAATAATAATCCCCAGCGTTGGTGTCAGTTTCTGCAATAATAATCCCCAGCATTGGTGTCAGTTTCTGAAATAATAATCTCCAGCATTGGTGTCAGTTTGTGCAATAGTAACCGCCAGTACTGGTGTCAGTTTCTGCAATAATAATCCCCAGCATTGGTGTCAGTTTCTGCAATAATAATCCCCAGCATTGGTGTCAGTTTCTACAATAATAATCCCCAGCACAATAATAATCCCCAGCATTGGTGTCAGTTTCTGTAATAATAATCCCCAGCGTTGGTGTCAGTTTCTGCAATAATAATCCCCAGCATTGGTGTCAGTTTCTACAATAATAATCCCCAGCATTGGTGTCAGTTTCTACAATAATAATCCCCAGCACAATAATAATCCCCAGCATTGGTGTCAGTTTCTGTAATAATAATCCCCAGCGTTGGTGTCAGTTTCTGCAATAATAATCCCCAGCATTGGTGTCAGTTTCTACAATAATAATCCCCAGCACAATAATAATCCCCAGCATTGGTGTCAGTTTCTGTAATAATAATCCTCATCGTTGGTGTCAGTTTCTGCAATAATAGTCCCCAGCATTGGTGTCAGTTTCTGAAATAATAATCTCCAGCGTTGGTGTCAGTTTGCGCAATAGTAACCGCCAGTACTGGTGTCAGTTTCTGCAATAATAACCGCCACTATTGCTGTCAGTTTCTGCAATAATAATCCCCAGTGTTGGTGCAGTAGCTGCAATATTAGCCTCAGCATAGATGATCAGTGATGATATGCTAATTTAAAACCATGCAGCATGAAGGAGCTAATTAACACTGACATTGGCCACTAATTCAGCTCAAGGAGTTAATGAACACTGCTATTGATCACTAATGCAGTAGTGGCCAGTGGCAGTGTTAATTACCCCTTTGTATTGCAACAGGAATAGGTTAACACTGACACTGGCCACTAATGCAGCACAAAGGGGTTAATTAACTGCTACTGGCCACTAATGCATTAGAGATCAATGGCAGTGTTCATTAATGCCTTGTGCTGAATTAGCGGCCAGTGTCAGTACATTAACCCCTTCATGCTGCATATAACTAGCCAATGGCTTAATTAACCTCCAATCACAAAACTCATCACAGTTCCCAAGACATAAACCAGTCCTGTGCACTGGAAAAGATTCACTGTAACATTACACTGTTAAGCAACATATATTGTAAGTCTCCTCTGTCTACCATTGCTAACTTACCTAATTCCAGCAACATGCATGCTCCCTCACAGTGCCACTCTCTCTTCCTGTCCCGGCCTCTGAATGACATCATGTCAGAGGCGGGGACTAGAAATGATCCGTGGCGCGTAGTTCACTCTTCCTGACAGAGAAGTGTACCTGATGTCTACTCAGCTGAGTGTAGGAGCGGGGGATGGGCTGATGGAGAAAATAAATCGTCTGAAAGTGGATAGAGTAGGAGTCATATAAAACAAGTATGTAAGGATTCTCTCCACATAATTAAAATGCAGGAATCCAGTTCTATGGAAATAAGCATGGCACATTGAAAATAGTCTTTATTAAGATTTTTTTTTCCATTTACAGTATTTTTTTAAATTTTAAAGTAACCATAAACCTTAACTGAATGATATTTAATAGACATGTGCATTCGTTTTCCTCCCAATGCATTTTCGTCCGAATTTCAGGTATTTTCGTTATGGTTTTAACAAACAATAACAAACATGCAGAATCTGAAAACCGAAAGATCCAACATAAACAAATGGTTTATTTTCATTTTCGTTGTGACAACAGTTCGATATAGATAGGAGATTCGACATGACACTGACAATAGCAATCTGTGTCCATCGAACCGGTGGTCGAATGTGCCTAACCTTAGCTCTATTAGTCCAAGATTGTTCTACATAGAGAGAAAAGATTCAACATAGAGAGAAATGATTCGACATTATAGAGACAATAGCAAAAAAGGTTGAATGTGCCTAACTTAACTCTATTAGTCCAAGATTATTCGACATAGAGAGACGAAACAGTCGCTGCGAGTGAACATATATGGTCAAATGCTCCGCCCATAGGCTTTAGAAGAATTCTAATGTTGGTTGACTAGTAATAATAATTAATACATAGAATTATTACTAGTGTCATATAACATTAGAATTCTACTATAGATCATAGGCGGAACATTCGACCGGAAATGTACGATTGCGGCGTTGTACAGTTTAGCTGCTCTTAGAACATTCGACAGACACAATAAGCCTTCAATGACAGATTTTTTAACGAAATTAAATAAATAAAAACGAATTTCCGGAGTAAGTAAATAAATGTATTTTTCGGACGAAAAATTAATTCCGAAACAAAATATTTCAGTGTGCACATGTCTAATATTTAATGCAAAAGCACTATGTTTTATTCAACCACTTGACCTTCAGACCCCCCCCCCCCCCTTCATGACCAGGCTATTTTTTAAGATATGACACTGCGTTACTTTAACTGACAATTACCCGGTCATGCAAGGCTGTACCCAACCCAAAAAATAAAATACCCTTTTTTTCCCACAAATGGAGCTTTCTTTTGGTAGTATTTGACAACCTCTGCCTTTTTTAATTTTTTGTTCTATAAACACAGAAGGCCGAAAACAAAAAAGAAACTATATTTTTTACTTCCTGTTATAAAACATCCAATAAAAAAATGGAAAAAATCTAATTCCTTCAGAAATTTAGGCAATGTATTCTGCTACAAATTTTTGGTAAAAAAAATTGATTGGTATATTGATTGGTTTGTGCAAAAGTTATAGCGTCTACAAACTAAGGGATATTTTTATTCATTTTTATTTACTAGTAATCACAGTGATCAGCGACTTGTAGTGGGACTGCAATATTGCAGCGGACATTCTGACGCTAACTGACACTTTTTGGGGGCCAGTGACACTAATACAGTGATGAATGCTAAACAATATGCACTGTTACTGTAATAATGACACTAGCTGGGAAGGAGTTAACATCAGGGGTGATTAAAGGTTTAAATGTGTGCCTAGCCTGTTTTTTTTCTAAACTGAGGGAGGTGCTTTCACTAGGGGAAGATATGGATCCTAGTCTCTGCTTTGCAGAGACACAGGATCCATGCCTTCCCTCCTGACAGAACAGCGATCTGCCTTGTTTATATAGGCAGACCGTGGTTCTGCCTCTGCTGGCTGATGGGCTGATGTTGGTTGACATCGAGTCCATGGTACCCACCACTGAGCTCCCCCTGTGTGTGATCACAGCAGGAGTGAGCATCTGGTGGCACGTGTGCGCATGCCCTACCTGTAAGAGCCGGATCATGTATATATATATGCAGAGGTGCCGTCCTGTAGTAGTAAAACTGATATACAGCAGACCTTAAGTGGTTAAAAAACTGCCATTTCTTTAATCCCTTGTCAAAGAACATACAGGCATATGGGCCTTCTTCAGTGGGGCTGCATACGTGCATACCTGTGCTAGAAACATGCTACATAGCACACTCCAAGCATGGGGATCAAGCTGTCACTGACAGCTCCAGGTCTTGTGCTAACAATCAAGAGCTGGGACAACCATCTCTCGGTCACATAATTACTGTGAAAACGTGTAATTGACTATCACAGTAATCAGTAACTGTACAGAATGCCCCTGTATTTTCTCCTCTTCAGTGGAGAAAAATATACATTATTTCTCTTTCTCCTGGCTAAAGGAGCAAATTTAAACAAAAAAGTATGTGCAAAAATAAATGTTAGGGTCAGTCTTGGGGTTAGGATCAAGTTCAGGGTCAAAAGTCAGAGTCAGAGTTAACGGTCAGTGACAGTGTATTTTTAGGTAGGATAAAATGCACACTATGTTTTATGACCCCCACTATGGGTACAAACAACAAATAATATACATATATGTAGTGTCACTGTGATCATCAGGCATGGGAAAATTGAATATGGGTTGTATTTTGGTGGTAGGTTATGATAGTGGAAAGAAAAATTGTAACATAATTCCTCAGGGTGGTGACAAAAGTAGACATTGCATTCGTATTGTTTGTTGAAATGGCTTACGTATACTTTAAAGAGTAGCTCCCCTTTTGTTGAGAAAAAACATCCCCCCCCCCCGGGTGATTTATGTACATTACAAGGATTTTATGGCTACTTTCACACTGGGGTGGGCGGGCGCCAGAAGTAAAGTGGCGCTATTTTTAGTGCTGCTTTACCGTCATTTTAGCGGCACTATTCAGCTGCTAGTGGGGTGGTTTTAACCCCCGCTAGTGGCTGAAAAAGGGTTAAAAACACCTGCATAGCGCTGCTGCAGTGGAGCCTTGCCAGCAGGTTTGTGGCGCTGCCCCATTGTTTTCAATAGGAAGGGGGAGCTTTAGGAGCAGTCAATACACCACTCCTATAGTGCTGCAAAGATGCGACTTGAAGGACTTTTTTGACCGTCCTGCAAGCGCACCGCTCCAGTGTGAAAGCCCTCGGGCTTTCACACTGGAGACACAGGATAGTCACTTTAAAGGCACTATACAGGCGCTGTTTTCAGCACTGCAGCGCCTGTACAGTACCTCAGTGTGAAATTAGCTTAACAGACTTGGTACCTACCTTTTTTTATTTTTTATTCTGAAGAAATCCCTGTGTGTTTGTCTGTGTCTATGTGGGAAAATGCATCTAATAGAAGTGGTTTCATAATTATCATTTAGCTGCTGCACCTGCAAAGCTCTAATGAGGAATGCTGCTGGGCTTGCATCCCTTTAGATGTGTTCCTATTAGGACTATCTCACCAAAAATTACATTTTTGTTGCAGGGGATGCTTGAAATCTGCCTTGTGTCTTAGTGTAGACTTCTGGGAAAATCAGTGAGCCAAGCACACAAATTATTATTCTGGGGGGGGGGGCATACTGTGCACCATCTGTGTACAGAACACCTCTAAGTAGCCATATTGCATTGAGTTTTCAGAGAATTATAGCGGCTGCAGCTTTCTATAAGAAGAAAAAATAAATCCTTATGTGAAGTTCTTATGCTTGTATTGAGCACTTGCAGATACAGATATCTAAATACTTACCAGTATGTATGTGATATTAATTTCTTGATATTCATTTGTTTATTCAAGGATAAAATAAATAAAAAAATATAAATAATAATTGCAATAACTAAGACCCCTTTCACACTGGGGCAGTTTTCAGTTGCTTTAGCTAAGTGCCTGAAAACCGCCTCCAATTCATTCCAGTGTGACTTTTCACACTGGGGTGGTGCACTTGTGGGACGTTATGAAAAGTCCTGTAAGCTGCATCTTTGGGGCAGGATGAATTGGAATGAATGGGCAGCGCTTTCAAAGTGCTGCAAAACTGGATGTTTAAGTCCCTTTTTTTGGGTTAAAAGCACCCCGCTAGAGGCTGAAAATCAGTGCAAAAGCGCAGCTTTAACAGCGAAAAAGTGCCACTAAAATGAGTGGTGCTTTAGCGCTAATGGACAGAACATACAGTGTGAAAGGGGTCTTACTGTATATTGTACAATATTGAGAAGGATAACATCTTCAGATATTAGAAGGGAAAAGTATGTTAGACGTAACAGGCGTGACAGCGTCAGGCCCTGTCACTGAAGGAAAAAGGGACTATTTTTTTGACTGTTTTTACAGCTTTCTCTGGGTTTTGGTATTCCCAGATTGAGCTCTGGAGTTTGGAGATTTCTAAGTGCTTTAGGAGGGAAGAAATCTCCCACCCAGTGTCCAGGTCTTGCAGGAGACCAGTAAGAGCAGGTGCACACAGCCCTTATAATGAGCTCCCCTTAGGAGACAGGTGTGCCTCCCTCAATAGCCAGGGACCAACCAGTAGGTTTGAAGTTGAGACCCGAGTGGCAGTGCTGCTGAAGAGAGAGCCAGGTGGCTCACCATTGTTATCTGTGTTTGACGGCAAAAACCACATGCATGGACAGTTTTCACTGAGCTATTCAGGACTCAAAAAGCCACTACCAATCCCCCAATATTACTCAGCAAATAATGAAGACATTTATCCCTCATTTTTGAGATTGAGGTTTTTTCATAACCTGTGGTATAATGTTTGAACCTTGTGAAACTTTTTGAATCAATAAAATGCATTTCTTCTCACTAAAATACAGTGGTGACCCATCCATTAGGTACACGTGCACGCCGCTCCCCTATTCATGCATCCCTGCATGTAGATCATGGATTGCAATTGGGATTTTTTATTTTTTTTGAAGTGAATAGAGCCAGAGTCTCTAATAGGCTTTAAAAAAGGGTGGGCTCGGAATGCAGAGCACTGCACCCAATGCCCACCCAGTTGTGTGACAATAACGAATGTTCGCTATTTTAACACTGATTCTCCTCCCGGCCAATCAGAAAGTAGGTCAGAAGACCCGTCACCCACTTGGCTGAAAGGAGATCTGATTGGATTGGCCACCTGGGGGAGCGCTTCTTGCGAGATGAGGCAAGTGCGGGGCCCCCGACTGATTGACTTGTGACCTGGCCGGCCGATCGAGGTGTGGGAGGGGGCCGTCCATGACCCAACCGACCAGGGGGAACCGCCTGTGATCGTCCGTGACCTGACCAACCGGAAAGTGGATTGTTTGCCACCCCCCCAAAAAAAAACACTAGTCGCCACTGCTGAAATTATACTCATTACACCGGACATAGGGGTTGTTTTTATCTACCAAGAGTGTCACAATATTTTGATATCAGTCTCTATGCCCTTCATCATCAGGCATAAGCATTAAGATGGGTGCCAAAAAACTCAATTATGAGTGCCGGAAATTTGGTTAGTTTATGTGGCCCTTACATGATGAAAGTTACATTTAAAAAAGCCGTTGGCTTAAATAGAAAACATCCCAAAAAATATATTTATAAAGAATAAAATAAGAAAGCGTAATTTCATTGTTGTGTGCCACCTCCTAATTGAAAAACCCTTTCTAGGGTTGCTTTATTGTGAAGCTTCTTGCACTAGGGATATCAGCCTATATACTGTACCTCATGTGCTTGATTTGATACAGTTTTTATTTATTTTTTGCACACAAGATGGCCACTGTGACCACGCATCTTAGACATATTAGTAATAGCAAAGTTATCCTAACCTAGATTTCCCTGCTTTCTTCCATATTTTAATAGACAGCAGTCTATAGTATTTTGACACACAGATAGGATAAAGCAGACACTACTTGGTTAGACATCAACAGTTAAAGCTGTTAATTTGCATATTATCAGTTTTCCCAGGATGAGGAAACAAGTGGATATACTATCATATTAAGATAATTGAATTGCAGTATATATATATATATATATATATATATATATATATATATACATATATATATATATATATAATTCATTTTATAAAAGAGTTATTTAATACAATTGCAGCATTACATCATCACTATCTGAAAACTGTAATACATATAATGTTTGATATGCATATTTCAAAAGTGTTAAAAGGCTGATGTAGAAGGTCAGTAGTTCTAGTAACAATTGGCTGCTAACATATATTCCAAACTAGCTATAAAGAAGCCAGAGTACAAGCATTACAATGTTTCTCCTCAAGCAGTCTACTGTCATGTGACCTCCGTTCATCTGACATCATTACTGATACAGCTTTTGGTAGCATAGCATCTAATTAGAGCTCCCAGCCATAGTGGAGCCAGACTAAGTAGCCTAAGTGAGGTGGCTAAAGAAAATTAATTTATCATGCTACAAGTAGGTGAGTGTTCTAGCTAAGAGGTTTGGAGGAGGGCTTGATTTGAAATGGTTGCTGATGCTGTAATGGGAATCCGCATGTTTTTAAAGACTTGACAGTCTTAGAGATGTAGTTAACAACAATGACAGATAGGGAATGGTTCTAGACACAATAACTTTTCAATGACCTACTTACAAAAAATGTAGTATTTGTCCTTGTTGTACATCAACTTTGTATCAGGAATGTTTATAGGCATTGCTGTTCTTTTAATGTTATATTAGAAAACCAACATAGCTCAAATAGCTACAGTATCATCAAGGTAATATCTATCTAAGTTCTCATGTCCAGCAGCAAAGAAATTTGCTTTGCTTTATGAGGCATACAGTCCAAAAGAATAGACAATCTTTTTAAAACTCACTTCACCCACAATCATCTCAACCCATTCCTTTAACCTGTTTCACACCAGATGTTTTGAGATTTTCTCATAAGAGAAATTCTATTTTAAAGACAAATCAGGTAGTGTAAAGTCTCTTTTATAGTTCACACACTAGTATTAGTACACATATATATATGTATATACCGTTAAATGATTATTTTCTAAATACCTGTGTTTCAGAAATAGCTTGTTTGGTTAATAAGAAGAGCACTCCCAATAGGCATAGAATATGTTTTATTTTCTTATAGGGAAGCTCTAATATTGTTACAGTTGTGATTTTTCATAATTTTGTGATATATGAGCAGATTTGTTTATTGATTTGCAAATATTAAAGGGGGGCTTTCAACAATTTAATTTATATTAGATACATATGTAAAAGAGATCAAATTAATTTTAATGATGTTATCAGTAAGTATTACTGTAAGCAAGTATTACTGTTTTAAAAACCTTGTTCATGTTCATAGATTGTTCTTATAAATATATGCAGGGCAGCCATTGTTGCTCATTCTATATGCAAGCTCTATTACTGGTTGGCAGTTATGCACAACAACTGCTTTCCACTGCTCATTTTTCTCACTGCAAGTCTAGGGCATAGTTTACTAAAAGAGTAGTGAATCTTTACTTTGAATACCCAATCATATGAAGTAGCATATTGTGAACAGGTTTTACTTTGCACAATTGGATGAATACAATTAACACAGTTTTACCTTGTTAAGTGAACACTTAAAACAGGGAGTGGCCATGAGAGGGAACATTTAAAAATGTGTATATGAAGTGCAATATCAAAGGTATATAGGCTTATTTATTAAAGGGTAAAAATCTTTACTCAAAAAATGGAGTGAATATTTGCTTGTATCTAAACTGTGTGAAAAGCAAAATACTATTTGTTTGTTTATTTCATCATGCGCATGAATAGGTATTTAAAGTGAATACAGCCACATTTTTTGGAATGATAATTCCCAACTACTTTAGTAAATCAGAATCATGGAATAGTAAGTAAAACGGTAAAAGTCTCATCAAAAGTTACTCTCAAATAAATTATTACAATAATAACTCAAATACGTATTTATATAATATATACAATAATATCTCTTTAAAGCATATTTTCATACTTTTTATTTTGAAACTGAAACTGAACCATGGAGGCAGGGCAGAAAACCTAAACATTTTGAAGATAACTGAAGATAATTTAGCATATTGCAGCAACAGCATAAGTATGTAATAAGATGTTTACTCTTGGAGGCAAGGTAGAGATCCATCTACTGTACATTGAGAAAAATATCTTTTGGTATAGTGCAGCAACTTACAGGAAATATTTGCAAAGTCTGAAGTATTTGTCAGCCTTTCATTTTTTAAAAGGATATCATTATTTTGAAAAAAATACCTTGTAAAAAGCATTTCAAAGATTTCAAATTTGCAGACCTGCAGGCTAAAGAGCAGGAATATATTTGAAAATGCAGATTCATTTTCCAGGTAAAATAGTTTCAAACAACAACCAGGAAAACATAAAAAATGGAATGCTGAAGACCATTTGGAGAAGCCTACACATTTTGTAGTAGAGGAAAGGATGTAATGTATTATGGTAAGAATGTAAGGTAATATGTAAACAGATTCCTGCAATATAATGGTCCCCCACCTTGTAGTTATTCTACAAAATGTATAAAGGTACAAACCTATCCACAGAGTAGATCCACAAGTCTGTTATACTACAGACTCAAAAGTACAAACAACACAGCATAAAAATAACATTCTTGCTGTGCAAAAATCCATGGACATTAGGAAATAGCTGGCAGATAATAGAATAGAACTACAAAATTGATCATTCAAGAAAAAAGCCATGGCTGATAATACAATTTAAATAACAAAATCACTACAAAAATAGGTGTTTCTTGGATATAGAAGTATCACAACACAGCAGGACAAAGCTGCAACATTAGCACCATCACCATCTTTACAAATAATATACATGTGTTTTGTACTACAAAGCAGGCCTGGCTTAGGTGAGATGAACTTTGCAGTGTAACCAGCCTTCACTTTGAACACCCAATCACATGTAAAGGAAAATGTAAAAAAAAAATAGATTTTTCAACACATGAATATCTGAAGTGAAAGCAGTTTAATTTAATTTACTGAGACAGTAAACATTCACTACTGCTTTAGCAAATCAACCCCAATGTCTAATGAAAAAGCTAGAGATAAAGAAGTGTGGAAGATATGTGTAAATTCCAAGATGGCTTGTACATAATTATTATTAAATACATGTATTGAAACAGTTTGTCTTGAATTCTGCTCTGTTTTTTTTTTTTTTCCTGACACTGTCATTTTTTTTCATGAGTTCAGTTTTGAACATAAATAAGTCTATCACACCAAAGTCAGCAGGTGGTAAGTGCAAAAAGGCAATAGATAATATTCTAAGTGCATGTTTTTTTTCCCCCTTTATTCATGAAGATTTCACTTGGAGGTCCAGCTGCAATCATATAGAAAGTTCAAATTCCATTAGGACAAGCTGACCATGGCATATGCAATGGGTATTCTGACCCTAAAGGTTAGATCGATCTTATGTATTTTCATACTCCATATACATTTTATCTTATAACTTGAATGTATCGCTTTCAAATGTTTGGAGATTTTCTTTAGTGTGTCTATATTTTGTAAAGGATTGCTTGTTTTTTGTGATATCTGTGAGCCAGCACTTTACAACAATTGTCTAGTGCTTACCATCCAGAATCTTTTGATAAGCCATCATCTGGCTATTTCAGCACAAAATAATTCTAAAGCACTTAAGCTAACCTTTATCTCCATCACACTACATGTGTCTAAATGTTACTTTTACAATCTCATCATTCTGTCATCTGCCATGGAGACTGGAAGGTGTTTCAGCTCTTCATGTTATCTTGTGTTCCTACAGCACAATATGACAATTGTTCTAATGATGGTCATACTCAAACACCTCATCAACACTACACGTAACTTTTTTACGTGCCAAAAGACTTCACCGTTAATGAATATTGGGCTGATTATAAACAGCCTGCTAATAAGGGCTTATGCACACAGGATGTTTTTACAGCTGCTGTTAGGGACGTCTGACTTTTTTTAACTGCCTCTTAACGCCCCTCCATGTTAGCTTATGTGTCCATGCACACATAAACTGTAAGCCCTTGTACACACGGTCGGAAATTCCGACGGAAAAGGTCCGATCGGACCATGTTGTCAGATAATCTGATCTTGTGTGGGCTACATCGAACTTTTTCCATCGGAATATCCAACCAACAAAGTTTGAGAGCTGGATATAAAATTTTCCGACAACGTGATCCAATCGGACTTTGTCTGATCGTTTGTAGAGAATTCCAATCGGACAAAGTAGCACGCATGGTCAGATCAAATTACAAGACCAAAGCTATTGGCTACTAGCCGCAAAGTAGTCCCGTCGCAATGAACGAACGTCATCACATTCCGAATGATCGGATTTTCCAACAACTTTGTCCGACCGTGTGTATGCAACACCAGTTTCGGACAAAATCTGTTGGAAAAAATCAGACGGATTTTGTTGTCGGGATGTACGACCGCGTGTACAAAGGCTTAGAGGTGTTTGGAGGCATAAGCGTTTAGGGGCAGTAGAAAAAAACAACAACCTGTATTGTCCAGGAGCAGAGGTTATTGAGCTGTAACAACGAAAAACGCCCAAAAATGCCCCTAAACACTGCAAAACACATCTAAATGCTGTAAGAAGCTGTTAGCTGCATTTAGCCGCATTTGGTGTTTTTAGACATTTTTACATGAAAAGGAGTGTTTTTACTGGAAAAAAATGTCCTGTGTGCATGAGGCCTTAGAAGAAAAAAATCCGGTTTTCGAGCATTGCTTGCAATAAGGGTTCTTTTACAAAAACACATTCATGTCCATTCAGTTTTTATCTCCATCACAATATTCAGAGCTTAATGAACCAATGGTAGATCTGTGGGCAGAAATATAAAAAAGGCATGCATCCATTTACATCTTTTACCTCAGAATCCAGTGAACAAGGAAACCTTCCCCACATTTTTTTTCAGACCTAGATGGACTATGAGATAATTGGATGTAAACGGATGCATGTTCACTTACATCAGACTGCCCAAAGACTAACATTAAGCTTTTATTCAGATCCTCCTGAAAAACCACCAGGCAGATTTGACTGGAATGCCCATGTGAAAGGAACTTAATATTGAGCACCTACAGTAGCTGAAGATACTCATTAGGAGGCAGAAAGATTTTCCATCTTGGAATATCTTTGTCAGTAGGCCCAGTCCCTTCTATTTGTTTACTATTATGAAAAATACACCACGCAAACCTCTGTTATCGTTCAGAAATATTTGCAAGGGCTACTAGTACTCTGATGACTTCTTCAAAGTATTTTCATATTTCCCAAACATTTTGTCATGGATAAATCTACCCCTCTAAAGCACTAATGTGCAAATTCTTCCAGACTTGGAAAAAATACATGGTATGATTTTAACATAAGCCTTCAGTCAAATTAAAAAATCATAACTTAAAGGTAATCAGTCACAGATCATAAATATGAATATTTAGCCTCTAATATAAATATGCAATGTTAACTAATAAATACTCATTCTTATTCAGCTTTATGTGCTTTGTATGAACCTGACACGTTACTGGAGCATCACATGAAGTATGATAGAAAATGTACAAGAGAATATTCATTATTTATTATGAACGTAATTAAGAATTGTTATTATAGTCTATGTCAGCAAAAGGTACAAAACAATCTATGTGTTAACATTTTTAAAGGTAATTTCATACAGTTCCTGTTTGGCTTGGGTGGCAAGATCCTGACATGTTTCGCCTTTTGGCTTCTTCAGGGCATATATTTGCTCATTGCGAGTTATGCCATTCTATTGAAAAAACATACAACATAAGTATTCATAATACCATAGAAATATTACATTCAGGATGTTTCATTCACATGCTTAACCCAAGTAATCTACTACTTCAAAAAAAGAGGTTTCAAATTGATTTGCCATCATTCAACCTAGTATTGGAGCTCAGAGGAATCAAGGGATATGCATTTTGACCAGGCTAGAAAAGAGGGAAGGACAAAGACAAGCACCCAAATATGCTAAATATAATTTTATCTCACTTCTCTGTGAACCAAAGGATACTTAGAAAATATATACTTACTAGATATATTGTTGGAAACTATTACACAAGGGTGGCAGGTCTTTTGTAACTTTAAAATCAGTACAAACTGACTTATTAAGATGCAACAGTGGGTAGTAAATAAATACTTATGCAATATACAGATATTTCCATAGGTATAATTACTATGATGCTACTGTTTCAGTTCTACTAGATGGCATCCGGGAACTTAGCCTAGAAAGCATAACATCTATGTTACAATATAAGGAGGAATTTTGTCTACAAAGGACAAGGAGGATGTGGATTCCTAATCAGGAATGAAATCTTACCCTTTACTGATGCATATTGAGACATCCACCCGTGTGGTTCCAGCAGATGTAATGGCCAGAGATGTCGGTGTTCTGTCATAATCTCCAACCGGTGAAAAACTTAAACCGCGTGTACTGCAAATGCGCGTCCTGTATATCACACACTAAAAGAATGCCATCAAATACTCCAACTGAACTTTATACAGTGCGCCTGTGTGTCCTTCATTTTACACACTACAAGAATGCCATCAAATACTCCAACTGAACTTGATGCCGCATGCCTGCATGTCCTACATATAACACACTAAAAGAATGCCATCAAATACTCCAACTGAACTTGACGCAGCACGCCTGTGCTTCCTTCATTTTACACACTAAAAGAATGCCACCAAATACTCCAACTGAACTTGACGCAGCGCGCCTGCGCAGCCTTCATATCACACACTAAAAGAATGCCATCAAATACTCCAACTGAACTTGACGCAGTGCGCCTCGCTTCCTGCATATCACACACTAAAAGAATGCCATTATATACTCCAATTGAACTTGACGCAGCACGCTTGCGGGTCCTGCATATCACACATATCTTCACACATATCACACACTACATCTTCAATGACAATGCCCGATGGACTGAAATAAGAAAAAAAGCATCGCCTCCAAGGGAGGCTCCCACTGACTGACACTTCTTCCCAATGACAGCTGTTATATAGCTGAGCGCAGGGTCACCCGCTGAAGTAAACGCATGACCCTGCCTTCCTCTGATGTCACGTGGCATCAGAGTGGGGTGGGGTCCCCTGTTGACATCACTGGGTAGCCCCGCCTTCCTCTTATGTCATGTGGCATCAGAGGGGGGTGGGGTCACCCATTTATGTCACCGGGTGGCCCTGCCCTCAGCTATATAACAGCTGTCACCATGAAGAAGCGTCAATCAGGAGGAGCCTCCCATGGAGGCAGAGTTGTTGCAGGTTTTTTTCTTTTTTCAGTCCATCAGGCGCTGTCATTGAAGATGGATTTACATTGCGGGACATTTTTATTTTTTTATTTATTAATAAAGGACTTGTCCCAAAGTGTCTCCTGCCATTTTATACTATTTTTGACACATTTTTTTGTTGAATTGGTAGGGTACAATGTACTCCATACCCATTCACACGGACAGGTTGGGATCAGGGAGTCCCCTTGTCAAAGGGGGCTTCCAAATTCCGATAAGCCCCCCACCCACAGACCCCCACAACCACCAGGCAAGGGTTGTGGGGACGAGGAGGGGGAGGGCCACTCTCTCATCCCCCTTTTTTCTGCGGCCTGTCAGGTTACATGCTCGGATAAGGGTCTGGTATGGATTTTGGGGGGGGGGGGATACTTTTTATGGCAATAACTTGCAAATAAGCCTTTCAAATGAGCAAATTTGATTTTTCATGTTCGTGTCCCATAAACTTTAACGGTGTTCGCTTGTTCATACAAACTTTTTGCCTGTTCGTATGTTCTGGTGCAAACTGAACTGGGGGGTGTTCGGCTCATCCCCAGTGTATACTGGTCTATAACTCTGATATAAGCCACTTTGTCAAAATGACTGTTGCTAAAAAATGAAGAAGAGAATCATTATTCCATTCCAAAATAATTATTTTAGGCCTCGTTCTCACCATTTGCAGAGACATCAGTTTTTCTGAACACATTCTGCAAGGGCACAAAAAATAATTATGCCCTGTTCACACCATCTGAGGTGGCATCAATACTGTGGTGTGAACAGGGTACATAAAGTACACACATGAAAACTGATGTCAACGTGCATAAAAATTCACTGAAACACGCAGTTTTCATGCACATATGGTGTAAAAAAGCCCTTATTCTGAACTGTCAAAGCATGCCTTAACTGCCTTTACTGTAAATACTGGTAGAAACATTGATTCACAAAAACGTATTCCTTATTTAAATCCTGAAAAGATTTAAATATCGAAGAGGTAAATAATTGAGAAAGTAGGGCTTTGTGGATCAGATCTTAATGACTCTGCTTCCAAGACCAAAGTCCAAGTCATGTAAACACCCAAATATTTAAACCTTTCAACAATCTGAATATACCCGGCACTAGTGGACAACGACCCCACTAAGGGGTCCAATGGGAGAAAGGAATCCCAACTAATAGTAAGGAACCAAAATATTTTATTATATCCATTGCTGCTATTAACAACTGAATAGTACCTCCCATAAATAGAAGAATATTGCTGGCATATAGAGCATTAATTCTTCATAGTCTCCTCATCAAAAGTCTCGTACATCTATTACTGCCCTAACAGCTATAGCTAATGGCTGTATTGCCAGAGCAAAAGCAGGCGTGACAATCATCACCCCTGCTTCGTTCCCCTTGCTAAGGAAAATAAAATCAGAGGGTTCATTATTAATCTTCACATGCTTCTTGGGCACAGTATAAAGCAATTTTACCCAATTAATAAAAGACGGTCTAAATTTAAAAGCCCCAAATTGCCATAAATAATGCCACTCAACGCTGTCAAACACCTTGGCAGTGTCAAGAGAAAGAATTGCTCTCGTCCCTTTAATATTTGTAGGGATTGTAAGTTTAAAAGTACTCTTCTAATATTCAAACTAGGTGACCTATCAGGAATAAATCCAGATTGATCTGGATGTATAAGATTATTTATAACTGTATTCAACCTAGTGGCCAAGACTCTTGCCAGAAGCATAACATCTGCTAAAACTAAAGAGATCAGTCTATATGAGGAGGGCAGAAGGGGATCTTTTCCCTCTTTAGGGTTTACTATGGTTATCATAGACAGGCAATGTCCCCCTAGCAGATGCCCATTCCAACACCTGCAATAATTCAGACAATTGTATGTCCCTGTATTGTTTATGAATTTCCGTTGGTAGATCATCTGGTCCAGCTCATTGGAGTTTCTCTGTAGTAACAGGAGCCGGCAGCATGTTCCTGTCAGTGTCAGAGTTCCACATCTCCTCCTCCATGTCCTGTGTTTTAGAACTACAATATATAGTTCTGAATATTAATCTTTGACCACTTGCCAACCGTATAACTTACATATACGGCAGCAAGGTGGCACTACTGCACCGCATCACGTACCTAGTGCGTGCATGCATGTCACCAGCAGCAGTGGGAACTGATTTGCGGGTACTGTGGACTTGATGTCTGCCGGTACCTGCCAATCATTCTGCACAGAGACAGATCGCCATTCTGACACGAGGAAAGAAATGGATCCTGTATTTCTGCAAAGCAGGGACTAGGATCCATGTCTTCCCTAGTAAAAGTACCTCACACAGTACACTAAAACACTGGCTAGGAACACAGTTAACCCTTTGATTACCCTAGATGTTTAACTCCTTCTAAGTCAGTGTCATTTCTACAGTGACAGTATATATTGTTAGCACTGATCATTGTATTCGTGTCACTGCTACGCAAAAATTGTCAGAAGTGTCAGTTAGTGTCCAATATCAAAGTCCCACTATAAGGCACTGTTCGCCGCCATTACTAGTAAAAATAAATAAAAATGTTCTATCGTTTGTACTTTTGCTATAAACCAATCAATATATGCTTATTTTATTTATTTATTTTTTACCAAAAATATGTAGCAGAATGCATATTGGCCTAAACTGATGAAGAAATTAGATTTTTGCAATTATTTTATTGGATATGTTTTATAACAGAAAGTAAATTTTTTTTTTTCCAGTTTTCTTTTTGTTTATAGCGCAAAAAATGAAAACCACAGAGGTGATCAAATACCACCAAAAGAAAGCTGTGTTTGTGATAAAAAAAAAAACACATCAATTTTATTTTGGTACTGCGTTGCATGACCACGCAATTGCCAGTTAAAATAACCCAGTGCCTGGTCTGGAAGGGGGGTAAATCTACTGGAGGTCAAGTGGTTAAAGGTATCCACTATTTCTGGGAAACATGTACTAACCCTGCCTGGTCATGACCAAATAGTAGATATAAATGTAGAGGTGGTTTGAATCCTTGCCATTAAGACCAACATATGTTCTGTCCCTCCCCCCTACTCATAGTACCTTTGTTTCATAAATATCTCTTTCTTTCAGACTTTGTTAAATATAATGTTTGATAGGCCTTCTGCCTCTTGGACTACCTGGCTAAGTTATCTGGAATAGATCCTCTATATAAAGTTTTTCTGATTGCATTACCTCATTCACGACTACCAGTTCTTGATCTTTAGAAGTTTTCTTAATTTTTGCTTTATTAAAACATCCTAGGAAAAGCTTTAAAGGAGTCCCATGCCAGAGGACCTATTAAAGTCCAGAAACTCCATCAACTCCCTTAATTTAATCTCTTTAGGTGTGATAATTAGCTCTAACCAAAAAGGGTTCCGTTTCTACCCCCCCCCCCCCGCTACCCCACCAATACCAAAATACCAATTACAAAATGAGGGAAGAATGATCCAAAAGCCCCTTATATTAATTAACTAATGACAAGAGACAGTCATTGACAATGATAAATCATTCCTCGAGAGTGTAGAGTGAGTACGTTAATAAAAAGAAAAATCTATGCTCGAGAGTGTAGAGTGAGTACGTTAATAACAAGAAAAAGTCGGGCTGTGGGATGGCATAACTGCTAAAGATCCCTCAGCCCTGCTTGAAGAATTATCTTATGAAATAAAGTGTGTGGGGCTCACTCCAACACCCTCTCAGAAGGACCAATTATTTTAGTTTTCTTAGGAAAAAAAGAAATAGCAAAATAAGCAAAATGAATAACTTCCATGTGCCCGGAAGGCTGTACCCTTTCAAGGACCTGCCTCCCCAATATCTAAAAGAGTGTCTTGTGAATATAAGTTCTCTTTGTAGTACTACCATACGATTTGTGCCAGTGTCCTTATTAAAAAAATTTCCACCAATAAAATAAAGTGTATCTATAATTGTCCGCCTGTCCCTCCTCCCCCTTACAAATTCCACACAGGACCAATGCAAGGGGCATTGGAAGTGGACCCAACCTATCTTTTGCATAAAAAATTTATTGTTATCTTCAAAAGTGTATGTCAGTTCAAAAACACACCTGACACTTTAACCACTACCCCACTTGATTTATACCTCTTTTCTGTCTGTCCATACAAACAAAAACATAAAAATGTATGTATTTTAAAAATGCTTCTACATAATATGGTTCTTTATTATGCTTCATTCAGGTTATATGTAATCTATTTTTGCATAGAAAACTTTCGATTTTTATGACAGCCCTATTATTCAAGGTTCATCATCGTCCCCTGATTCATAAAAACAAGGATCTGGAGGCTGTGTGAGCATATTACCAAAATTTCAAAAATGGTTGCAAAGCTAAACGCATTAAAGAGGTACTTTATCTGATCCTTTTTCACAGGTCCACTTTGTAGGACTTTCTTTGACCTAAACTCATGAAAAAAACATGACAGGCCCAGAACCAGGCCTGGTTGGATCCTTTAGGTATCAGTGTTCCCCGAAACCAATCAGTGGGTGCGTCTGGCCCCGCTGAGGAGTCTGGGGAAGGGTACTTAAGATGTTGAAGTCACGTGTTCAGGGTTCGTTGGTGAGGCCATAGCTGCCTGTTCCTGATTCTGGACCAGGGTAGCCCCGCGAGGGGTCACGGTCACAGGAGCATGTGCCGCTCCGCAACATGGTTTAGTTGACTAACCCCAATAAACCCGCCTGGTCTGGGGTAAGGATCCGTCTGTTCCCGAGACTCAGAACCGGCTGGTCCGAAGCGCAGTAACTGAGGGAGGATTCAAGGCGTCCGGGTGTGCTCTCGGCTTGGAGGGGCACCGCAGCTCATGTAAGTGACCGGGGGAGAACTCTTCGGAGGTGGGCCAACAAGCTGGCATTCTAAGAAGTGCCTGGTTACTGGGTTGTGAAGGACACTAACGAATCCACGCTTTTCCAGTACTGCCAAGGAGACAGAGAACGTTCCAGGTACTAAGGAAAAGTTTCCTGTTCACTTTCTGTTACAAATTACTCAAGGTCAGAGATTTCAAAAGTTCCGGATCAAAGTACTGACTGCCATAATTGTTCAGCTTTGAGGTGCCCAGCTGCGAGTGGCTACTCTCTGGTCTGTATTAGAGACTTTCTGATGCTTAGCAGTTCAAGGTGCCTGAGTTTCTTTGCCCTTTCCCTCTGTTCCCATACGAGACTGTGTTTGTTGGATGTTACCCCTGCAAATATAAACCTTTCTAAAGGACTTTTATGGTGTCAGCATCCAAAGTTGTTGGGTACTAACCCTGGGAACCCCTAGACATGGAAGAACAAGCCAAGCGGAGGTAACCGGTAAGCCCAAAAGTCAAGGCCGCCCTATCAAGGGTTATGGCCGCTACACGTCGTGTAGCTATTGTCCTAAAAAGGGTTTGGGGACCCGGCTCCTGTAAAGATAAGAGAGAGAGGCGCCTCTGAGTGTAGAATGTAAAATTCTTATTTAATGCACAGGTGGTTAAAAACACTCACATTAAGTAGTACATTAACAATGTAAAGATTCCAAACCGGAGGGAGACGCTCGATGTGTCATCTGTATCCCTTGCGCTGGGGGAGTCCTGTCGGTATGTGTCCGCTCCTGGGGGCTGTATTAGATGTGCAGAGCCGGCCGATGTAGAGCAATGAGCGTTAGTCCGAGGCAAGGAAAGCACGAGGAACTCTGGGCGACGGGTGATGATGTCACAGGAGAGACCCGGCTCCTGCCCCAGGGGACATGTATCAATGCAAAAAAGTTTTAAAAATGGCAGTTTTTTGAGAGCACTGATTTTTATGACGCTTAAAGTAAAAAAAAAAAAGTGATGAAAATAATGAAATATTCCTGGGGGGGGGGGGGGGTGTCTACATTATGCCTGTGAAGTGGCACATGTTTCCTGTGTTTATAACAGTCCCTGCACAAAATGAAATTTCTAACGGAAAAAAAAAGTAATTTAAAACTGCTTGTGGTTTTAATGTAATGTCTGGTCCCGGCAATATGGATGAAAATCATTGAGAAAAATGGCATGGGTACCCCCCCGCCCATGGGTCTTGTACGGATATTAAGGGCAACCCCATACCCAAATAAAAAAAAGCAAAGGCGTGGGGCCCCCAGGCCGTATATACTCAGAACAGCAGTATACAGGCGGTGCAAACAAGACAGGGACTGTGTTGTTGTTAAATCTATTTTTAAGCTTTTTGGAAAACATAGAGAAGGCTTATCACCCCTGTAACATTTTTTTTGCTGTCTGTGCACCTCTCCAGAAGATTTTGTCCCAATGACCAATGTTTTTTGAAAATGTGGGTTTTTTAGTAAAACAAGGATTGGGATAAAGCATCAGTGGAGAGGAGACACGTTTTTCCCATATCAACTCTTACAGGAGAGAATTTCCTTTCCTAGGGGTAGAGTTCATCTCACTTCCTGTTGTCTCCTTCCATTTGCAAGTAGGAGACGTTTGTACGTTGGATGTTTGAAAGTAGGGGCCTGCCCTATATGCTCTGCATAAATGGCGGAACAAGGTGTTGGTGTTGCCACAACACTGTAAGCCCTCAAAGTGACTCTTGGTGGGCGCTGGAATGCCCTGCTGTGAACTATTATATCAAGAATTGTAATTACATGCCATTGTTGAACAATTGTAGAAAAATTGTGTCTTTGATGGTGGTGGTGGTGCTGGTGCCATAACACTGTAAGTCCTCACAGTTACTCTTGGTGGGCGCTGGAACGGGCCCTGCTTTGAAATATTATATCAAGAATTGTAATTACATGCACCTGTTGAACAGGGGCAGAATAATTGGGCCTTTAAGCACTGGTGCTGATGCCACGACACTGCAATCCCTCACAGATACTCTAGTTGGAGCGCTGGAACGGGCCCTGCTGTGAAATATTATATCAAGAATTGTAATTACATGCACCTGTTGAACAGGGGCTGAAAAATTGGGCCTTAGGCACTGGTGCTGGTTCCACGACACTGTAACCCCTCACAGATACTCTAGTTGGAGCGCAGGAATGAGCCCTGCTGAAAACTATTGCATCAAAAATTGAAAATTACACGCCCCTGTTAAACAGGGGCTGAAAAATTGGGCCTTAGCCACTGGTGGCAGCGCCCAGAATCAAAAATGTTCTTCCAAGCTATCAGCAGGATCATTGAGGAGGAAGAGGATAGTCACTCAGCATAACAGGATAGTCACTCAGCATCAGCATAGGCAGTCTTGAAGGGATCATCATCTGACATTTAAAAAAAAAATAATATTCGGTTACATCAGCTTTGGGTGCTTGGTAGCTGGTGGTGATCAAAGACTGATTCATTTTTATGAAGGTCAGTCGATCAATCGAGTCGGTGGACAGGCACACCCTGTGATCCATTACAATGCCTCCAGCAGCACTGAATGTGCGTTCCGAAAGAACACTGGATGCAGGACAGGCCAGTAGCTCAATTGCATACTGTGCAAGCTCTAGCCAGTGATCCATCCTCAAGATCCAGTAACCCAGAGGATTTTCAGTGGGAAAGGTGTCCAAGTCTGATCTTGCCCCTAGGTATTCCTGCACCATGTAAATCAGACACTGGCGATGGTTGCTGGAACTAATTATACCTTGGGACTGCGGACTAAAAAATTGTCTGAACGCATCGGTCAGACGGCCACCTTCTCCACCGCTCCTTTTGTGACTGACCGAAGCCTCAGCAACACATTGTCCAGGACCAGGAATTTGTAACCTTCCAGTCTCTGGGAATGCATTGCACAGACCTTTCTGCACGGCCTCCCGAAGATGTCTCATCCTCTGCTCCCTCTGTGATGGCAAGATAAGCTCTGCAACCTTATCCTTGTAAAGTGAATCAAGGAGAGTGGTCAGCCAATAATGATCCCTCTCCTTGATCCGGTGAATACGAGGATCTTTCCGCAGGCTTTGCAAGATCAGGGAGGCCATGCAGCGTAGATTAGCTGAGGCATTCGGTCCGGAGTCCTCTGGGTCACTAAGGACAACATGATTCACAGCCACCTCCTTCCAGCCACATACAAGTCCGTGGGTTTCTTGGGACTGTAAATGATCCCTAAAAGACTGCTGCTGATGCTGAGTGCCAGGCTCCACCTCCATACTGACACAATCATCCTCGTCCTCGTCCTCTTCCTGTGTGATCAGCGGGCCAGCAGGGACACTGTCTGGATAAAGGGGACCTTGAGAGGCAAGGAAGTCCTCCTCTTCCTGCCTCTGTTCTATCTCAAGTGTCCTGTCCATTATTCCACACAGCGTGTGCTTCAACAGGTGGACAAAAGGAACAGTGTCACTGATGCATGCACTGTCACTGCTCACCATCCTAGTGGCCTCCTCAAATGGTGACAGGACAGTGCATGCATCCCTGATCATGGCCCACTGGCGTGGGGAAAAAACTGAGCTCCCCTGACCCTGTTGTAGTGCCGTAGTCGCACAGGTACTCATTCATGGCCCTCTGCTGCATGTGCAGCTGCTGCAGCATGGCTAACGTTGAGTTCCACCTGGTGGGCATGTCACAGATTAGGCGGTTCTTGGGCAGGTTCAATTCCTTCTGGAGGTCAGCCAGCTGAGCACTGCCATTATATGACCGGAGGAAATGCACACAGACTTTCCTGGCCTGCCTCAGGACATCCTGTAAGCCCAGGTACCTACCCAAGAACTGTTGCACCACCAAGTTAAGAACGTGAGCCAGACAGGGCACATGGGTGAGTTGTCCCTGTCGGAGGGCAGAGAGGCGGTTGGTGCCATTGTCGCAAACCACCATTACTGGCTTAAGCTGGCATGTCATCAACCACCTCTCAGCCTGCCCCTGCAGAGATGACAGAATCTCTGCCCCAGAGTGGCTCCTGTCCCCCAAGCACACCAGTGCAAGCACAGCATGGCATAATTTGCCTGCATACTTGCGTAGCACCTTGAACGCCTACGAACCACTGCTGGTTCCAAGGACAAAGCACAGGAAGAGGCCATGGAGGAAAAAGAAGAGAAGGGGGTGGAGGAGAGAGGTGTATCAGAATCACCAGTAGTAGCATTTTGGAGGCATGGTGGCGGAACAACCTCCAACACTATTGCACCTTGTCCTGCATCCTTCCCAGCTGCCAGAAGAGTCACCCAATGCGCTGTGAAAGATAGGTACAGTCCCTGTCCATGCCTGTTGGACCATGAGTCAGCGGTAATATTCACCTTACCACTGACCGTCCTGTCCAGCAAGGCATGGACCATGCCTTCCACATGCCGGTAGAGAGCCGGAATCGCCTTCCGTGAGAAAAAGTGGCGTATGGGAACCTGCCACTGAGCAACCGCACATTGCACAAACTCACGGTAGCTGGCCGAGTCTACCAACTGAAAAGGCAGCAGTGGCCCTGATCCTATTCCTAGTGGTGGTGGGTGGCTCCTAACTTTCCATTGTGCGTGGGGGAGGCCTGGCCAGTACCTTTTCTTTCTCTATCTTATTTGTTCTCTCCCTATCTTCTCCTTTAGTCTCTATTTCTCTCTATCCTTAGTTCCCTCTCTCTTTTTCTTTTCTCTTTTCCCTCTTCTTGCTCTTTTCTCCCCCTTCACTGACTATTCTGAATATGGTGGCATATAATACACGTTATGTACCTGCTACTGTTGCCCAGATTGCTCGGGCAGAGTATCCCTACCTTTTGTGTTTGTTATAGTTTTTGGACTCACACTCACATACTTCTCCCATCAATGTTACTTGTTGATTTCTGATCCACATTGAATGGGAATCAGTTGTATAATCTATATCTATATACATGGTCATGGCTTTTTACTATTCCAATGCTCTGCTGGAATGTCTTCCTAAGTTTATAACATCTGTAACTGTGCCTGTTTCTTTTTCTTGCTTGTTGTCAATAAAATATTTGAAAAGAAAAGGCAGCAGTGGAAGTGCTAGCAATTTAGCCAAGCTAGCATTCAACCACTGGGCATGTGGATGGCTGGGAGTGAACTTCTTTCGACGGTGTAGCAGCTGGGGCAGGGAAATTTGCCTGGTACAAGCGGATGTTGGTGTATCGCTAGCAGATTTCCCGCAGGTACTTGGCTGTGACACACCTAATTCTACACCTTCATTCCTCTCAGTGCAGGTTTCAGAGAGGACTTAATGTATAGTGGAGTTGGAGATCCCAGCTGATGAGGAGCAAAGAGAGGTCTGCTTTGTTCTTTGGTGTGGGTCTTTTAGGTGCGCTTGCCAACGAAATGCATGGCAGGTCGACATATGTCTGGTCAAGCATGTGGTGCCCAAGAGGCTGATGTTTTGGCCATGCGAGATACGCTTGAGACATATGTTGCAAATAGCAGCAGTGTGATCTGATGCACTCATCTCAAAAAAGGCCCTCACCAAATAATTTTTGGAATAACACGCAGAGGCAGCGCCCTGCACAGGCGGAGCTCTGCAGTGTGATGCAGTCGGTGTGCTGCCCTTAAGCTGGCCCCTGGAGGGCATCCTTCTGCATTGGAGATGTGCCTCCTCCTCTCACTTATCAGGCACCCACGTGGAGTCAGTGACCTCATCATCCCCTCCCTCCTCATCACTGGAGCAAGCCTGGCAGTATGCTGCAGCTGGGGGAACATGACTGCCAGATTGCTGTCCTTCTTGGGCATCCCCTCTCTATAGGCTCACGTTACTGCCTTCCCCTAGCTGGGTATCATCATCAGAGCTTTAAAAACGCTGGGCATCCTCATGCAGCATGTACCCAACACTGTGCTCAAACAGTTCGAGAGACTCCTCAGGAGGACATGGTGGGGCTAGGGAAGGAGTGAATAATGCCATTGAGACGAGGGAAGAGGCCGTGTTGGCAGCTGTTTTGCCAGTACCCTGAGCCTGGATGAGAGAGGATGAGGAATATGAGGACGGCTTGGTCATCCACTCTACCAAGTCTCTGGCATGTTGCGGCTCAACACGTCCAGCTGCCAAAAATAAGGACAAGCGTGTCCCATGGCCACGTGCTGATGAGGATGCACCGTGTCCACAACCAGCACTGTTGCCTCTAGACACAGAGCCTGCTTGCCCTCTTTTATTGGCTTGTGACTGTCTGCCTCTCCTTGTTGGCCTTCCAGACATACTAATGGCCTGCAGGGAGATGTAGCTGCACAAAGCTGGGACGTATATACTGATTATACTGCAGTTAGCAGAATCAACTGCCTGCCTGTAGTATTATTACTATGAGAACACCAGCAATTGGGGTAGCTTTAAGTGCACACTGTGCAGATGACACAGTACACTGACTGTAATTACTGCAGCTGCCTGCGGTATAGGATCAGCAGAACACCAGCAATAGGAATAGCTTTAAGTGCACACTGTGCAGATTACACAGTACACCAACTGTAATTTCTACAGCTGCCCGCGGATAGGATCAGCACAACACCAGCAATTGGGGTAGCTTTAGGTGCACACTGTGCAGATGACACAATACACTGACTGTCATTACTGCAGCTGCCTGCTTGTGGTATAGGAACTGAAGAACACCAGCAATTGGGGTAGCTTTAGGTGAACACTGTGCAGATGACACAATACACCATCTGTAATTACTGGAGCTGCTTGTGGTATAGGATCAGCAGAACACCAGCAATTGGGGTAGCTGTAGGTGCAAACTGTGCAGATAACACATTACACTGACTGTAATTGCTACAGCTGCCTGTCGATGGGAACAGCAGAACACCAGAAATTGGGGTAGCTTTAGGTGCACACTGTGCAGATGACACAATACACTGACTGCAATTACTGCAGCTGCCTGCCTGCGGTATAGGATCTGAAGAACACCAGCAATTGGGGTAGCTTTAGGTGCACACTGTGCAGATGATACAGTACACCAACTGTAATTGCTACAGCTGCCTGCGGATAGTTTTAGCAGAACACCAGCAATTGGGGTAGTTTTAGGTGTACACTGTGCATTTGACACAATACACCGACTGTAATTGCTGCAGCAGCTGCCTGTGGTATAGGACCAGCAGAACACCAGCAATTGGGGTAGATTCAGGTGTACACTGTGCAGGTCGCACAATACACCCACTGTAATTGCTACAGCTGCCTGAGGTATAGGACCAGCAGAACACCAGCAATTGGGGTAGCTTTAGCTGTACACTGTGCAGGTGGCACAATACACCCACTCTAATTGCTACAGCTGCCTGAGGTATAGGACCAGCAGAACACTAGCAATTGGGGTAGCTTTAGCTGTACACTGTGCAGGTGGCACAATACACCGACTGTAATTGCTACAGCTGCCTGAGGTATAGGACCAGCAGAACACTAGCAATTGGGGTAGCTTTAGCTGTACACTGTGCATGTGGCACAATACACCAACTGTAATTGCTGCAGCAGCTGCCTGTGGTATAGGACCAGCAGAACACCAGCAATTGGGGCTGCTTTAGGTGTACACTGTTAAGGTGGCACAATACACTGACTGTAATTGCTACAGCTGCCTGTGGTATAGGACCAGCAGAACACCAGCAAATGGGGTAGCTTCAGGTGTACACTGTGCAGGTGGTACAATACACCACTGTAATTGCTACAGCTGCCTGAGGTATAGGACCAGCAGAACACCAGCAATTGGGGTAGCTTTAGCTGTACACTGTGCAGGTGGCACAATACACCGACTGTAATTGCTGCAGGAGCTGCCTGTGGTATAGAATCAGAAGAACACCAGCAATTGGAATAGCTTTAGGTGTACACTGTGCAGGTGGCACAATACACTGACTGTAATTGCAACAGCTTCAAAGGAAATTCAAAGACACTGTCTCTCCATCTACCTCTCTCTCCGCCGACACAACACACTACGCAAGGCCGCTATTTAGGCGGCCTTATATAGTGTGGGGAGTGTACTAAACCCCCTGAGCCATAATTGACCAAAGCCACCCTGGCTTTGGCCAATCATGGCTCTCTGTTTTTTCTGCGCTGTGATTGTTCAAAGCATGCGGGTGTCAGGGCTGGCTTAGCCCTTCCTTCTCTGGGCTGACTGCTCAGCTGTAGGCAAATTGCCAGCTCTCATCTCTCTCCACAGTTAGTACTTCTGTCTCGGTCTGATTCATGGTTTCTGACAGTAGGTGAAGGCCATGAATTGCCGGCTCTCATCTCTCTCCACAGTTACCAGCTGTTCCTTATCCAGCTCGTCTGACCTGCCTACTTAAAGCTGTCCAGCTCACTTCATATTAATAGAACTAGTTCCCCCACAAGCGGGGTTTTTAGGCAGCAAGAGACAGTAATAGAAGCCAATAGAAGTAGTATAAAAGGTATTTTAATAATAATAATTGGTAAAAACAAACATGAGCTTCACCTGAACACTTGGATAACAGACAAAATCATGTATATAAAGTACATATAATGTCACATGGAAGTAAAATAACAGACACAACTATGTTACACTGTATGAGTAGATAACAGTGAGAGCATAAAGCTAACGCGTTTCGACCCCAGAGGGGGTCTTCTTCAGAGATGGTGGTCTGTTAAAAGAAAAACAAGATTACACTGAATAAATAAATCCGGTGTTATACATATTAGGGATACCCAATATCAATTTAAAAATGGTTTACCCAATAATGTACTTCCAGGTAGGTAAGATGGATTGTAGTGCTTCAGAAGAAAGGTTCTCCCATAAGGCAATGTCTCAATTTCCTTTACACATCTTGAGTGGTACTTGGTCCGTATGTATTGCCAAGATGCCAGACGGAAGAAGAGGCAGTGTCACACACCCACTGACGTGACTCACGGGAGGTCACACTATTGCCTTGCCCCCCAGAGTAGGAAACTCCGGGGGGGTAGGTGCAAGTAAGGGTACACCGAAGATATGGCGGGTCACACCTGCAGCAAAATCCCAACAGTGGCAAAAAATTAATTAATTAAATAATTGAAAGCAAGGATTATTTAGTGTTGGAGACATGGAGTGCATACATAATATGGGGATAATAGTATCATATCCCCGTTATGTATGCCAAGGGTTGTGCACATGTACACATATATATATACACACTTGCACCCCCAATTGTCCAAATGTCCATATAACATGCTTTCTAAAACCCGGACAGAGAGAGAAAGAAGAGGGGGGGAAAAAGAGACCACGCCTGGGAGTCCAAGGAGCCTGAGAAAGAGGGGAACAAAGGAAAAAATGGCCTGGGATGAGTGAGTGTGCAAATGTGTGTCAGTGTGTGAGCTCTAATATACAGAAAAAGGGGGACGGGAGAAAAAGAAAAATGGAGAAGAAAAAGAGGAATGAAGGTGATGGGAAGTGGACTGTGTGAAAACAGTGTGAGTATGCGCTTAAACAGAGAAAGAAAAAGTGCGCAAAGGAATGGTGAGAAAGTGAAGACATGAGTAAATAATAATATATGCGGGTCATACAACAAACAAACAAAAAGACACCACATGTGAAAGTGTGCAAAAACAAGATGCGCTAAACTAGGTGACAGTGGTGAGGGACATAATCAATAAGAGTGTCAAGTGCATAATAATATATACATATAAGAAAAGTGTGTAAATGTGATGTGTGGGAAAATACCGCACCGGTGTATTAGCGTCATTGGAATAGCCAGGTAGGTGGTGAGGTTATTACCTGAATTGCAAGACCTAATAGGAAACTGTTCCAGAAGGTAAAGATGAGGGACGGCGACTTAGGCGTTAATCCACAAGTGGTAACTGGCGCAGCCCCTACAACGTATTTCCTGAAGTCCGATCTGTAAATTAGTTTAGATCAGTCCTCATATTGAACAGCCAGTAAAAAGGGCTTGTTTTGGTGCAGTATATCACCAAGTATAGGTCAAGTACAAAGGGGAAATAAGTGCTCACCTAACCACGGGTACAGGTTTCTTTCCTCCTGGATGAATATACACCTCCTATGAATGAAGGTTCGTATATAAAGCCTGGAGATTGGCTGCAGGTGCAAACGCCCACCAATCAGTCGGCGTATCCAAACGTGTTGGCTGCCTGAATAGGATCAGCCTCGTGTGGCCGCCCCGGCGTCCTGGAAGGCCGGAAACCGGCCCCGAAATTTCGTCACTTCCGTCGCAAAAACGTGGCGTCACAACGTCGCGCACGTCCGTTCCATCGAACGGACGCGCGCGAAGTATATATCACGCACGTTCGCCCAAACGAGCGGACGCGCCCGAGGTACGCGCCCGGAAGTGTCCGAGGATGCCACCGGCAAGGGAATGTATGTCCACCATCCCTCCACAAGGGGGGAGGGGGAACCAATGGAGAGGCCTGTCCGTAAAATACAGGCAGAAACCCCTCCTGCCCTTGCCGGGGAGTCAGAGCAGGGGGCAGACATATTAGCCCCTCCCTCCCTCTGTAACTCGGCAAAGGACCGTTGGAGATTTCGAGGGAAGAGAGACATATTCTCACCGGAAGAAAAAAAGTTGTTATAAAATAAAAATAAAAATTAATATTAAGCGATGTCAAAAAGCCGAGACTAGCCAGGTACCCCCTAAGTACCCACCCAGGATCTTCTAGAGGATGAGAAAAAAAAAAAAAAAAAAATTGAAATTAAAAGGAGGTTGTGCTCGTGAAGGGGAAGAAGATCCAAGGGTGGGGGAAGAAGAGAGGTAGATGGCAGGTCGGGGCATACCATCACAAAAAGCCAAGTGGAATTCACCAATCAAGTTGTATAATTCCATAATACTCTTCAAAGTTTAATGGCATCTATTGTCATGTAAATATAAGTCTCTATCAAGAGCCTGAACGAAGCAAATATGCAAACTATAGTAAAATGTACATCAATTGAAACGCATGACAGTTAAACACATGGTTTTTCTGGGTAATTATTGGTATAAGGATACATTGCATATACAAAACAATCCAGAATAATCTGTTGACGGATACAGAAAAAGAGCCTGAGATGTAATGATGAAGGGAAAAAGGAGAGGCCCGGGTAGGGGAAAGGTGAGGCCCCCACTACAAAGCAAGGGAGGCTTTATTGTGTTCTTCCAGAGGAAAAACCTTTGAGGAAGGGGGCAAAAGAGATCGATTCGTTTAAGCCCGGGGCAGAGGTGGCGTCCAAGTTGTGTATCCACCTCTGTTCCCGTTGCAATAAGACCTTGTTCCAATCCCCACCCCGGGCCGGTATGTGTATGCGATCTAAGGCCACAAATGTGAATTTCGGCATCTTATAATTATGTACTGTTACAACATGTCGACCAACTGGCAAATAATAATTGCCGATTTCCATACTGTACACGTGTTTGGATACGCGGCGGTGGAATTCCTGCTTGGTTTTACCCACATAGTATGCCCCACATTCGCATTCCATAAGATATACTATTCCACGTGTTTGGCAGTTTACAAAATGAATAGGTCGAAAGATGCCACCATTTGGTAGGCAAAAGATCTTCTCCCGTCTAATGTACTTACAGCATGAGCAATGGTTGCAAGGAAAAGAGCCAAAAACTGAGCAGTGTTTGGATCTCTTTGCCGCACTCATATACTCACTTTGCACTAATCTGTCGTGCAGTGATGTAGCCCTCTTGAAAGAAATAGAAGGACGTTTAGCAACAAGACGTCCAATTTTGGGATCATCAGTTAGGATGGGCCAATATTTTTGAATAATGTTATAGATAATGTTATGTTGTTGGTAAAGCGCATCGTGATCCTAGGTAGATTACCCATAGGGTCATCGCGTGTCTTTTTGGAAAACAGAAGATCCTTACGAGGTAGGGTTGCCACCTTATTAAACGCCCTCCGTAAACATGAGCGGCTGTACCCGCGTGCTAAGAATCTAATCTGAAGTTTATAAGCTTCTTCTCTGAAGAGGCTATCATTGGAGCAATTCCTGCGAAGACGCAGGTACTGCCCATATGGTATGGACTGTTTTAAGGCGATGGGATGGAAGCTGTCGGCATGTAGCACCGTATTGCCCGCTGTGCTCTTCCGGTATAGTGAAGTGTAAATGGAATTTTCTGGGGTGCGGCCTATGATGACATCCAAGAACGTAATGCTCTGGGTGTCATGCATCATGGTAAATTTTAAATTGTACTTGTTTGTATTGATACAAGATTCAAATTCCAATAAAGCCGTCTCTGATCCCTCCCAGATGATGAGGACATCATCGATGTACCGGCGCCACATAGCAATGTGACGCGTGTACCCGACAAGGCCCTCATCACCCAGGAGGGATATTTCCCACTCCCCCAGGTACAGGTTGGCGTAAGCCGGGGCACAACACGTACCCATGGCCACGCCCTGCACCTGGAGGTAGTGGGAATTGTCGAATAGAAAAAAGTTATGATGTAAGATGTAATTCAAACCATTTGCGATGAATTCATTCACCTCACATGCATATTTACCGCTGGTTTGGAGTAGGTTCCGTATCACTTCAACCCCACAATTATGTGGGATGGAGCTATATAGAGCCTCCACATCAATGGCCACCAGAATAGACTTGTCAGTTAGGGTATAATTTTCGATTGTCTGTAACAGGTGTGTCGTATCCTTCACATACGAAGGCATACATGTGACAAATGGTTGCAAATATGAGTCGATGACTTTGCTGAGATTTTCAGCTATTCCACCTCTCCCCGAGACAATCGGCCGACCGGGTGGTCGTGATTGACATTTGTGGATCTTGGGTAAGCTGTAAAAGGTAGGTACCCTAGGATGTTTCGTTCTGACAAAGGCATGTTGTTCCCTTGTAATGCCTCCCTTAGTAAGAGCTGTGTCAATGAAATTATAGAATTTATCATAGTAGGTCTGTATTAGTTTATTTGAAATGACCTTGTACCATTCTTTATTGTCTAGAATATCTTGACACATCCGTACGTAGTCCGAATTATCCATTAGGACTACGTTCCCCCCCTTATCGGAGGGTTTTATTGTAATGTTGGCATTTTTTGTCAGCATATCAAGGGCTTTAGCTTCCTCTTTGTTTAGATTATCAGGATCCGATTTCCTGTATGCCAATTTACAGATGTCCCTAGCTACTAATTTAACAAATATGTCAATATTTGAGTTTAGACTCAAGGGAGGAAATTTCCCTGAGGGTTTCTTGAAATTATGCTGAATTTTATGTATGGATTCATCAGCCTTTTCGAGTAGCGCTTCCAAGTCTATTTGGTCTATAAGGTCCACTGTGTTGTTTTCTTCGTATAGGAGTGTTAAGTCCCGTAGGGCCTTAAATTCCCTCATACTAAACCTTGACCAGTCGGTAATATCGATGTCGGTAGTGCTTTTTGTATGCAGGCTTTTTAGTAAGAGCCTGCGTGCAAATAGTTGGATATCAATAATGGCCCCAAAGGGGTCTAGGTTTGCCTGTGGGCAAAATGTCAGGCCGCGTGCCAGAACATCACTTTCAACCGTAGATAGTGCATAGGACGAAAGATTAATCACACTGAGTGATTCACCTGAATCCGTGTGACAAATGCGTCCAAATTTCCTGTTCCCTTGTTTGAATGGGGTGAGGGAAATCCCCGTTTCGGGTTTAAAGAGCTCTGACATAGTTCTAGGCTGGGTGCTACAATGTCCCTAGCATGTCCATTAGATATCCCATTGTTACAAATAGCCTCGATATTACGATTAGGTTCCCCTTGGAGTATCGGGGCATCCCTTTCTCTCCCACTGCGTGACCCATTGTCACATGTGGAAGTGCCTATGTCGTCGGGGTATTTGCATGGAGCTTCCCCAAATGCAAATGCCTCCTGTGCATCTGTATGCAGATCCCGACCGTTCTCGGGTCTCCCTGTTGGGGTGTTATCGGTAATGCGTTTTTTAGTGTTACCTTCAGGGGAATCTTTATTGCTACGGTTCCTTTTAAACTTTCCCCGTGATTTTTGCACCTGTTTAGTTGGTTCATTAGGTTTAGACAGGTCCTTGGATTTATTTGTGTTCTTATTGGGAAGATGTATCTTTCCATTAACATTCTTTTTGGATTGTGTGTTAATACTCCATTTATAGGCTCGTCCCTCTGAGAAGGCAAATTTATCCCTCCAGTATTTGGATTCCTTCTTGCGTAAAATATTTTTATTATAGATAGATAAGTCATCCCGGAGTTTGGTCCGGGTTTCTACAGCTAGGGTATGTGACGCATAGGGTTGTAAAGCCATTTCCAAGGTGTGAATCTCCTTGTCGAGGAGTTCAATCTGCCTGGTGTACTCCTTGACAAGGATAGTCATCATTTGCTGAGAGCAAGCATTTAGGTTGGCCTCCCATTCTGTTTTACATTCATTGCTAATTAGATCTATATTTGGAAAAATTTGGACCCTGAGACCCAATGGGTTAATCTTTTCATTCTTATATCTTTCAAATGATTTGATGTGCCAAAATAGTGCTGATTTTCTTTCAAGTGTTCTCATTAGTTTGAAAGTCAAAGTAGTAATCTCAGTATCAACCCGATAATTTTTCTCAAATTCTGTTTCATACCCTAACATCAACAGATCCCAATCATTACCTTGAAACATATTCTTATTTACCATAACAATGTTTGCATAAAAATATACATATAAGGACAAATCAATTCCTCAATGTTAGTTATGCTAGGCCAAGCTCATGTTTAACCCTCCTGTGTTCAATTCGGGGGAGAGAAAAGGAAAGGGATCGTATGAAGAGAAAAGAAAAGAGAAAAAGAAAAAAGAGAAAGGAAGAAAAGGAAAAGGGTGTTTATCCACCCAGTCTGATTAACAATCAAATAAGAACACAGTGCTATAAGAAGCTAGGAGGGTGCTGCTCACCCCAAGTAGATACAAATAGAACTAGTTCCCCCACAAGCGGGGTTTTTAGGCAGCAAGAGACAGTAATAGAAGCCAATAGAAGTAGTATAAAAGGTATTTTAATAATAATAATTGGTAAAAACAAACATGAGCTTCACCTGAACACTTGGATAACAGACAAAATCATGTATATAAAGTACATATAATGTCACATGGAAGTAAAATAACAGACACAACTATGTTACACTGTATGAGTAGATAACAGTGAGAGCATAAAGCTAACGCGTTTCGACCCCAGAGGGGGTCTTCTTCAGAGATGGTGGTCTGTTAAAAGAAAAACAAGATTACACTGAATAAATAAATCCGGTGTTATACATATTAGGGATACCCAATATCAATTTAAAAATGGTTTACCCAATAATGTACTTCCAGGTAGGTAAGATGGATTGTAGTGCTTCAGAAGAAAGGTTCTCCCATAAGGCAATGTCTCAATTTCCTTTACACATCTTGAGTGGTACTTGGTCCGTATGTATTGCCAAGATGCCAGACGGAAGAAGAGGCAGTGTCACACACCCACTGACGTGACTCACGGGAGGTCACACTATTGCCTTGCCCCCCAGAGTAGGAAACTCCGGGGGGGTAGGTGCAAGTAAGGGTACACCGAAGATATGGCGGGTCACACCTGCAGCAAAATCCCAACAATGGCAAAAAATTAATTAATTAAATAATTGAAAGCAAGGATTATTTAGTGTTGGAGACATGGAGTGCATACATAATATGGGGATAATAGTATCATATCCCCGTTATGTATGCCAAGGGTTGTGCACATGTACACATATATATATACACACTTGCACCCCCAATTGTCCAAATGTCCATATAACATGCTTTCTAAAACCCGGACAGAGAGAGAAAGAAGAGGGGGGGAAAAAGAGACCACGCCTGGGAGTCCAAGGAGCCTGAGAAAGAGGGGAACAAAGGAAAAAATGGCCTGGGATGAGTGAGTGTGCAAATGTGTGTCAGTGTGTGAGCTCTAATATACAGAAAAAGGGGGACGGGAGAAAAAGAAAAATGCCTATTTGCCTTCGCCTTGGTCACATCACAAGAAACCATCTCCTGCGGTTCTGTTTAAAGACTAGCTTGCTGACATCCCTTCTGGCTCCTTATCCTGCTTGCTTTTGCTCTACATGGATCCCTGACTTCTGGCCTGGCTGATTACCCGATCTTCTTATTGAACTCTGGCCTGGCTGACTACTCTATCCGGTTACTGGACTCTGGCTATGCTTTGACTACGCTTTTTCTATTTACCTTTTTATTTTTATTTAATAAACAAGTGTGATTTAATTGTACTTCTGTCTCGGTCTGATTCATGGTTTCTGACAGCGGGTCATAATGCATGCTTGGCCAATCATCAGCCAGCAATGCACTGCAATGCTGCAGTGAATTAACTTGGCGAACTTGGCGCTCACGGCCCATAATGTTTGGCATTCGCTGAACGGGCGAACAGCCGATGTTCGAGTCGAACATGGGTTCGACTCCAACACGAAGCTCATCCCTACTAAAGAGACATAGAGAAGAAAGGGGTAAGTGTCACCTATATGCAGTATTATTATAAAACTGTTTTTTCACAACAGTTAAAAGCACTCACAAGATACAAGATGTGAAATCGCTCATCATAAATTGGCAGTACCCTCCACTCATATATGTCCTGGATATGGACGCCCTGTAGAAATCTGGAAGGTTATGCCAACCCTGGTTGACATGGACTTCCAGGTTTCTACAGGGCATCCATATCCATCTATTCCATCTCCCAGCGGTTGCCTTACGGTGCCTGCGAGATGGAGATGAGCAGTGGATTCTGCCCGCTGCCAATGAACTAAACTATACCTATTAAACACTATGGACTATGATGGATTCTATGTATATTATGGACTTTAAGAACTGTTATAGCTTAATTATTGATTATACACTTTAAAGCAGTCTTGGTGATTTTACACACCAGGTGGTCACATATCGTATTCTCTGTACGCCAGAACACCTTGACCTCCGGAAGTTAAAGAGACAGCAGTTCCTAAGTTTAGCTTGCACCGCCTGACTAAAACCTTGAATGAAGCTTTATGATCAGGGTTTTTACAGCATGTGGTAAGGAGACAGAAGAGTATGGGTGCAGTAGGGGTGCCTAAAGCACTCCTACTGCATATTCATATGCAACATTATATAGTCACATAACTAATAAATGTTTTGCAGCTTTTAATCCTGACCATAATATATAGAGACAAAATAAAACTTAATTTCAGTCTAACAAAATTGAGTATAAAGAAAACAAAATGATGATCTATTGGGTTTGTCCTTTTTCCCTGGCAATTCTAGAGCATCTGATATGCAGTCTAGTATACAAACAATTTAAAAAATTATATTTCTGTGTCACTCCTACTACATGATGCTGATTGACAGAAGACACACAGTTTACATGAAGCCAAAAGGAGGACTCCTATTGCATCATGGTAGCTGAGTTCTCTTATGCCGCGTACACACGACCAGACTTATGTCCGACAGACTTCCGAAGGAGTTCTGCCGGAGTTCTGCCGGAGTTCTGACAGAGTTCTGACGGACTTTCCGAATGAGCGGACTTGGCCACACACAATCACACCAAACTCCGACGGATTCGAACGTGATGACGTACGACTCGACTCGAATAAGGAAGTTCATAGCCAGTAGCCAATAGCTTCCCTAGCGTCGGTTTTAGTCCGTCGGAATAGCATACACACGAGAGAATTTTTCGGTAGGAACTGGGTCCGGCAGAGTTCTGGCGGAAAAATTTGAAGCATGTTCCATTTCTAAAGTCTGTCAGACTTTTGCGAATCAAAAGTCCGTTGCAGCCCACACACGATCGAATAGTCTGACGGAATCATTCCGTCAGACTTTGGATGTTGAAAAGTCCGCTCGTGTGTACAGGGCTTTAGTTGACCCAGACCTACTCAACTATGATGTGATGAGAAAGAGGGGATAGTATACACATGAGTAGAAATTCAAATAATTGGGATTGCTTAACTAAGGGAAAATAGACTGTTAACTTGACAAAGTGTTCACTGAGTTAAGTTATTAAAAGATGTTTTCCTTTCCATCATCCAACCATGACTGATCATGTTAAATAACACGGCTTCGGATTATCTGCTAAGCCCAATGAACATACACTTGCAAAAGTAATGATTCACTTTATTAAGTGAACAGTCCCTACTGTCTATATGGATATTGTTTTGAAGAAAGAGAACAGAAGTTTACATTATTTCATAGTAAGGGATGTAGCTGTCATAAAACTATAGTACATTCATGTTATGAGGTCAATTTAGATTAAAATGGTGCTTGTGTGTAGCAATGCTTCAAATCAATATATTGCTGTGGAAAGTTATATTGTTGCTGTTATGAGTCAGTCCTTTATGTGCATGTTGGCTGAAAAATGTTACATTGGTTGAAAAAAAAAAAATATATATATATATATGTTTGATTGTTTAACCCGTTAGAACTACCTTAAGCTCAACTGATTTTTTTGGGTTTTTTTGTTTCTGTATAGCAATTCCCGTAACTGAAGCATTTGTTATTTATATGTCACATGTTGCTTAATTGTAACAGCTCTAAAGAAGTGCAATAGTAAGGCATGAATACTTTAGCTGATAATACGTCAGCTTTTCACCTACAGTACTAGAGTTCAAGACCACTTTACTGCCTTAAGTGAAATTAATTTGGCAATGTCAACTATGTTCTCAATTGATAATAATCCATGTAATAAAGATGCCAGACATATTTTGTCCATCTTTGGTGTGATCTGTGTCAAGTGCAAATCCCACAACTTGGAAACATCTTTTCATTCTTGTAGCATGGATTTAGGAAGCAAATATTAATGAGCTCTGCATAAGTATGAACTGGAAATTCTGAACATAATTAAGTTGTAATGGAAATAAAAATGAATGTAACAGCAAACATTAAAATAAATCAGTCTCAGCTGTAAAAATATAGCAATATTATCAATTTTAAATGCATCTATTGCCAGCTATTTACTAATGCCAGAATGGAATCTGTGCTAAATTATATAAAACGTGTATGTTCAGTGCATCTTACATATTAATTATTATTTGTTCTATTTGTATTTTTCCAATGTAACTATTAAGGTATGAATATGACATGTTTGATAGCTGAATTCCAGGCAAACTAAAGCTAAATATGCAGATAAAATATATACTGTATAAAGGAGATGTTTTATCTGCCACAGGATTCATATTTTGGATCCAGATTTACAGAGCCTTGCGCTAAAGCACGGCCCTGTCTGGAAAGCCAGGAGACCTGATTCTTTTCTGCTGCTGGTCTCCACTCCACCACAACCCTGTGATTAGAAGGTGAAAGGAAAAGCAGCAAACTGATAAGCTCCTTTCTCGTTCACTCTGCTCTCTCCTTATACTAGCATATTCTTTGGAATGCAATGCAACCGACTTGTTGCTTGTGATACTTCCCCCACACTTAGCCCCTGTACACACGGTCGGAATTTCCGACGGAAAATGTCCGATCGGACCGTGTTGTTGGATAATCCGACCATGTGTGGGCTGCATCGGACTTTTTCCATCAGTATGTCCGACCAACAAAGTTTGAGAGCAGGATATAAAATTTACTGACAACATGATCGTTTGCAGAGAATTCCAATCAGACAAAGTGCCACGCATGCTAAGATCAAATTACGAGACCAACGTAGTCCCGTCGTAATTACTAGCCTGAACGCAGTCCCGACGTAACGAACAAACGTCACCACGTTCCAAACGATCGGATTTTCCGACAACTTTGTCCGACCGTGTGTATGCAACACCAGTTTCGGACAAAATCCGTCTGAAAAAATCAGACGGATTTTGTGGTCGGAATGTCCGACCATGTGTACGGGGGCTAAGTCTGATCTCTGCTGTACAGGGACTCCAAGAGGCTTACTCAAATGCAGGTACTTACATTGCTTACCTGAGAAAACAACACATTTAGGCATACTGTATTTTAACCACTTAAGGACCAAGCCTCTTTTTTAGATGTGTTATTTACAAGTAAAAAACATTTTCTTCACTAGAAAATTACTAAGAACCCTCAAATATTATACATTCTTTTCTAACACCCTAGAGAATGAAATGGCGGTCATTACAATACTTTCTGTCACACCGTATTTGGACAGCGATCTTACAAGCACACTTTTTTTGGGAAAAAATACACTTTTTTGAATAAAAAAATAAGACAACAGTAAAGTTATCCCAGTTTTTTTATATTGTGAAAGATAATGTTATGCGAGTAAATTGATACCCAACATGTCATGCTTCAAAATTGCGCCCGCTCGTGGAATGGCAGAAAACTTTTACCCTTAAAAATCTTCAAAGGCGATGTTTAAAAAATTCTACAGGTTGCATGTTTTGAGTTACAGAGGAGATCTAGGGCTAGAATTATTGCTCTCACTCTACCGATCGTGGAGATACATGTGGTTTTACCCCCGTTTTCATATGCAGGCGCTACTCACATATGCGTTTGCTTCTGCACGCAAGCTTGGCAGGAAATTATTTTTTTTTCTTATTTATTTTACCTTTTATTTTTAATTTTTACACTGTTTTTTTAAAAAAAATGGGTCACTTTTATTCCTATTACAAGGGATGTAAACATCCCTTGTAATAGAAAAAAAAGCATGACAGGATCTCCTAAATATGAGATCTAGGGTCAAAAAGACCTCAGATCTCATATTTACACTAAAATGCAATAAAAAAAAAATTGTCATTTAAAAAAAGAATTTAAAAATAAAAAATGGCCCTTTAACCCCCCTAGGGGTAATCCCGAGTCTGGCTCGGGTTGGGATTTTACTAACAGGAGCGGTAACCCCAAGCCAGACTCAGGATCACATCGCTGGATACAGGGAGGACACAGGGAGAGTTACTTACCTTGTCCCCTGGATCCAGCGATGTCCTCAGCGCTGTGTGATCGAGCTGTCCTCCTCTCGATTCACAGTGCCGAATGCCGCCGAGCTCCGTTCCCTGCGACGTTACGGTGCACGGGAGCAGAGAACAGCGGCAAATTCAAAAAAGTAAAAAGACACAAAACACACACAGCACTGTAATCTTACAGATTACAGTACTGTATTAAAAAATACACACCCCCTTTGTCCCTAGTGGTCTGTGCAATGCTCTGCATGCACTTTTTTATTATAAATTTCTGCCTGAAATTTGGAGATTGTCCATAGCAACCAAAAAGTGTCCCTTTTTCAGTGTTTTAGGATTTGATTACATTATTGAATAATTTTTATTATTATTTATTATATTATAAACTTTATCATACCCGGGATGTCTGCTAGACTCTGGTTTTAACAGATTTAAGAGTTATTCCTAGGAATTACAGGACTACAATATAAAACGCCAAATTTCCATGCAAAATAATTGTACCACTTTCAGCACCTAAAACTAGACTGAATCATACCGCCAGGGAGGTTAAGAGCTATGAGCGGAAGTGACTTTTTGATGTCACTTTCGCCCTGCAATGTCATGGAGATGGGTAGGGAGGCCATCTTCCCCTCATTCGTCTCCATGCCCAGCCAGCAGAAGGACCCAATCGCCTCCGCTGATGGCTCTGGTAAGAGGAGGAGGGGACCGGATTGCGGCGGGAGGAGACGCCCCTCTCCTGATGCCAATAAAAGTGATCTTGCGGTGAATCCGCAGCAGAGACCACTTTTATCTTGAAGTTGACTGCCAAACAAGAGGATACTGGGGTTACTGGGGTTATGGCAGCTAATTAAAGTGTAAGTTTACCATTATAGAAAATCTGTGGGGTGACCTTACACTGGACCCCCTCCCCATTCCCCGGTCAGGTTGTACCAGACCGCCACAATCCCCTGCTGTCAGGCACTGAAAATTGACTTCACCAATCCAGGTATTTGAAATCCTGGCGGCTTTCTTACTTCCCTTTGCAGTACTGACAATATAGGCTAGATGGCTTCTGATTGCTCAGAACCATCCATGTGATGGTACTGGCCAATAAGAATCCCTGCAGTCCATACTGACTAAGCAATACGAACACCAGATTAACTGCTCGCCAACCAGCTGCCGTCATTATACTGCGGCAGGTCAGCACGTTCCCACGAGCCATCGTAGCTGTATGTTGGCCCTTTATGTGGGGATAGCAGGTACGCATCTGGAGTTGCATGCACACGCCCGCGGCACTGTGGGGGTGCCGATGTGTGTGAGCGAATGGTCGCAAATACCGCCAGCCATGCACGATCGTGGGCGCGAGAGCCAGAACAGGGATGTGTGTGTAAACACATTCATCCCGTTCTGTAAGGAGAGACAGATCGTCTGCTTCTACTATCTAGAAACAACGATCTGTCATTTCCCCCGGTCACTCCCATCCCTCCACAGTTATATCACACACAAGGGAACACAGTTAACCCCTTGATCGCCCCCTAGTGTTAACCTCTTCCCTGCCAGTGACATTTTCACAGTAATCAGTGCATTTTTTTTAGCAATGATCGCTGTATAAATGTCAATGGTCCCAAAAATGTGTCAAAAGTCACAGTCCTGATAAAAATTTCAGATCAACGTCATTACTAGTATGAAATAAAATAATAAAAATGCTATAAATCTTTCCCATCGTTTGTAGATGCTAAAACTTTTGTGCAAACCAATCAATATATGTGTATTGTGATTTTTATTACCAAAAATATGTAAAAGAATATATATTGGCCTAAACTGAGGAAAAAATTCGCTTTTAAAAAAAAAATGGGGATATTTATTATAGCAAAAAGTACAAAATATTGTGTTTTTTTTCAAAATTGTCGCTCTTTTTTTGTTTATAACACAAAAAATTTGTAAAAAGCTGAGATGATCAAATACCCCCAAAAGAAAAGGACGTCATTTTTGTTTGGGCACAGTGTTGCACAACCACGCAATTGTCAGTTAAAGTGACGCAGTGCCGTATCACAAAAAATGACCTGGTCATTAAGCAGCCAAAACCTTCCAGTGCTGAAGTGCTTAAACCACAGGGGTTTTAAACCCCTGGACCTGCGTCTTTTCGATGTCCGATAGCGTGTTAGGTCTTCTTATAGATTTTCTGTAAAGGTGAACTTACACTTAAAAGTCCAATTCCAGACTTTTTTTTAGATTGGGAGAAACATTAGAACTTCTCTCAGGTACTAAATGCTGTTTGTGGACAGAGAACAAGAAGAAGAATTCATCATGGGGACATAGACTGCAATAAAACTGTGACAATGGTTGTAACCCTTGTGCACTAATAAAAAATGTGTTTTGTATACTGATGCATGTGTCCTCATTGGGGAGATTTCTTCTCACTTCCTGATCTGTCTTAACCAAGTCAAATAGAAATATAGTGAGTAGGCTTAGCCTTACTTCCTGATCTGTCTGAAACATGTCAAATAGACTAGCAATGAGAAGGAAACTCACGATAAGGAGTGCAGACAGAAAAATCTTAAAATTTTCCACACTCAACCAAAACTAAAAGAGTTAGGTTTTATAGTGCATGTAAAGTCAAATTCGTTTTTTCTTTTTGGATGAGTGGGAAAAAGTTAAAGAGTAACCCCAGAAAAAAATGAGGATGTGTGTGAGAAATAACCTGATAATATGAAAATTTTGTGGAAAAAAATCTTGATTTTGCAAAGAATTGTGGGAAAAAATGACAACTTCAAAAAACTCATCATGCCTCTTACTAAATACTTCCGAATGTCTTCTTTCCAGAAAGGGGTCATTTGGGGGGTATTTGTGCTTTTCTGGCATGTTAGGGTCTCAAGAATTGAGATAGGCCGTCAGTACTTCAGGTGTGATCAATTTTCAGATATTGACACCATAGCTTGTGGACTCTATAACTTTCACAAAGACCAAATAATATCCACCAATTTGTACTTATTTTTACCAAAGATATGTAGTAGTATAAATTTTGGCCAAAATGTATGAAGAAAAATTACTAATCTGCTAAATTTTATAACAGAAACGAAGAAAAATGCATTTTTTTACATAATTTTCAGTCTTTTTTCTTTTATAGCACAAAAAATAAAAATCCTAGCGGTGATTAATTACCACCAAAAGAAAACTATATTTATGTGAAAAAAGGACAAAACTTTCATATGGGTGCAGTGTTGCATGACTGAGTAATTATCATTCAAAATGTGAAAGCACCGAAAACTGAAAATTGGTCTAGTTATTAAAAAGGATTAAATGCCCAGTGGTCAAGTGGTTAATAATTGGCCAATTATGATTTTATTAGTTAGATAGGAGGTTTTTGTATACTCTAGGTTATAGTTGTTCAATAAAGTTATTTTTCTTAATTTTTACATTTGTCAGGCTATTTTGCTGGGTCTCTTACATACATACAGTATATCTATTTAGGGATACATTACACTGTTTCATATTGAGATTGAACTCAGTCTGGTTTTTATGATTATTTTTTTCTTCCTTTAACCACTTGAGATCCGCGCTATAGTCAAATGACGGCTACAGCGCGGATCTCAAATTCCGGGACGACGTCGTCCCCTTTAAGGGCTCCCCGCGCGCTCCCGGGAGCGCGCATCGGGGAAAATCTGTGTTGGCCGTGTCCCCTGGACACAGCCAATCACAGATCGCTGTAAACGGCCAATCACAGCGGCCGTTTACAGAGCGATCGCCGCCTCCAATGGGTGATGATCTCAAATGTAAACAAATGAGATCATCACCCATTGCCGAATCTGTCTCCTCACACAGCGATAGCGTGTGAGGAGAGAGATACCGTGAGTGAGCAAAAAAAAAGTATTTTGTGCCATCTGTGCCCATATTTACCCTGCCAGTGCCCAGATCTACCCCGCCAGTGCCCAGATCTACCCCGCCAGTGCCCATCTCTACCCCACCTGTGCCCACCTGTGCACCGTCAGTACCCCATCTGTGCACCGCCAGTGCCCGCCAGTGCCCTTCTGTGCACCGCCAGTGCCCGCCAGTGCCCGCCAGTGACCGCCAGTGCCTGCCAGTGCCAATCGGTGCCCATCTGTACCAATCGGTGCCCATCTGTGCCGCCTCAGCAGTGCCCATCTGTGCCACCTCAGCAGTGCCCATCTGTGCCCATCTGCTGCCTCATCAGTGTACATCTGCAATAAATCTGCACATCTGTGCAATAAATCAGTGCACATCTGTGCCGACCCATCAGTGCCCATCTGCCGACTCAGCAGTGCCCATCTGTGCCGACTCAGCAGTGCCCATCTGTGCCGACTCAGCAGTGCCCATCTGCCGCCTCAGAAGTGCCCATCTGTGCCCATCTGCTGCCTCATCAGTGCACATCTGTGCAATAAATCTGCACATCTGTGCAATAAATCAGTGCACATCTGTGCCGACCCATCAGTGCCCATTTGTGCCACCTCAAAAGCGCCCATCTGTGTCACCTCAAAAGCGCCCATCTGTATAATCAGTGCACATCTGTGCCGACTCATCAGTGCACATCTGTGCCGACTCATCAGTGCCCATCTGTGCCACCTCTGTGATGCTTCAACAGTACACATCTGTGTCACCTCATCAGTGCCCATCTGTGCCACCTCATCAGTGCCCATCAGTGCTACCATGGCTAAACGAGTCTTTTCCGCTGAGGAGGCGTACCAAATTATTTCCACGGCCGACGAGAGCAACGGGGAGCTCTCCTCTTCAGATTCCTTTTCAGATTCGGATTCTGAAGCCGACATAAATTATGAGCCAGTCCTCAGCAGTGAAACACTGACTGAATCCGAGGAGGAAGATATCCGGTCCATCAAACGAAGGAATTATAGTGAGGCAGTGCCGTCCACCAGCACTGAAGTGCCGTCCACCAGCACCGCAGTGCCGTCCACCAGCACCGCAGTGCCGTCCACCAGCACCGCAGTGCCCCGGCAAGAAAGGCCAAGTACCAGTGGGGTGTCATCTCAGCCCCAAAGGGTTAGGAGCCATGCTGGCCTTCCCTATGCCCTTCAGAACCCCTTGTGGCTTCCTCCTATTTCAGGAGAGGCCAATGTTCCCCCTTTCACTGCCCAGCCAGGAGTCCAGGTGGACACGGAGAATTTTACCCCAATAGATTTTTTTTAATTTAATTTTTATGGAGGATATGTTGTCGTCAATTGTGGCCCAGTGCAACCTGTATGCACAACAATTTATTTTGCAAAATCCGACCTCTTATTATGCCCGTCCCTATGAATGGAGAGATCTAACGGTGGAGGAGTTCAAGGTTTTTTTTAGGCCTCACATTTAATATGGGACTCAACAAAAAAAATCAATTGGTCGACCCACAACCTCCACCACTCACCGCTCTTCTCCGCGGTAATGCCCAGAACCAGGTATCAGATGATCCTGAGGTTCTTACATTTCAGCGACAATTCCCAGTGCCTTCCACGAAATGATCCAAATTATGACCGGCTTTACAAAATTCGACCAATACTTAATTATTTTTCAGAAACATTCCCCAAATTGTTTACCCCGGACCAACACATATGTGTGGATGAGTCCCTTATTAAATTTAGCGGCAGGCTTAGAATGAAGCAATTTATGCCCAGCAAAAGGGCCCGCTATGGGGTGAAGGTCTACAAATTATGCGACCGAGCCACAGGGTACACATATTCATTCATAGTGTACGAAGGGAAGGACACCCAGCTGCAGCCCCCTAATTGTCCGGACAACTTGGGATCCAGCGGAAAAATAGTTTGGGATCTCATATACCCCCTATTGGATAAAGGCTACCACCTGTATGTAGATAACTTCTACACATCTCTGCCCCTGTTCCACAACCTTCACCGGAAGAAGACGCCAGCATGTGGCACCGTAAAAAGGAATCGGAAGGTCTTTCCTCAAAGTCTTGTGAATAAGAAGCTGCGAAAAGGAGAAACCACAAGTCTGAGAAACAAGGAGGTTCTGGCAGTGAATTGGAGGGACAGAAGGGATGTGTATATGTTGTCTTATATCCACAATGATACCTTCGTGGAAATCCCCAGAAGGAATTGCCCCGTAAAGAAACCCAAATGCATTTCTGAATACAATTTGTTCATGGGGGGAGTCGACTTCAACGACCAAATGATGGAACCATACCTTGTCACAAGACGGACATACCATTGGTACAAAAAAGTAGCACTTTATTTTTTTCAATTGGCCATTTACAATTCCTATGTCATTTACCGCAACTCCACCCAAAACCCCAAACGTTTCTTTGGCTACCAGGAGGAAGTTTTCACTGCCCTTATTTTCCCAAACGGCCCACCAGAAAATATCCGATCAGACGTTGTTAGTCGACTCTCCAAGCGCCACTTTCCCGATAAAATCCCTCCCAAACCAACAGGCCAAAGACGTCAAAAAAGATGTAAGATGTGTACCAGAGCAGAAGTCAGAAGAGACACATCTTATTATTGTGCACAATGTCCTTCCCAACCAGGCCTCTGCATAGGCGACTGTTTTCGGCGTTAACATACTTCAATAAATTTTTAGTGAAGTATGGTAAACATAATCCTCAGTTCCTGCCTTCATACACCTTCACACCCCTTATGCCACTGCCTGCTCTGTAACTGACCCTGGCTTGTTATTTGACCAATCTTATGCCTGCCGATTCTGTACATACTGCTGCCTGATCTGGAACTGACCCTGGACTGTTATTCGACCATGCTTCTGCCTAACGATTCTGTACATACCTCTGCCTGATCTGGAACTGACCCTGGACTGTTATTCGACCATGCTTCTGTCTAACGATTCTGTACATACCTCTGCCTGATCTGGAACTGACCTTGGACTGTTTGACCACAATATTTGCCTGCCTCTTGGACTGATCTTGTATTCTGCAACTGGACTAATGGGATTCAACACGGGGTCTCACATATGTGAGGGGCTCCAGTATAGTTTTTCTGGAAGAAGAAAACAATTTTCTTTGTTTTCTTATTCCTAGATTAGGGTCTGGAGACTCAGAGGCTTCAAAGAGATTTGGGAGGGAGAAGCCTCTACCCCTATCCCCATTCTGTCCTGAACGAGGCTCTACTTCTGTCTGCTGCCTGTAGGACTTACTGCCGTCATGCCGCACTGACCACACCACAAGGACCTGCCTACTACCAGGACCAATATTTTTGGCACTGCTGACATCTCTGCACTGACCCTGGACTGTAATATGGACAGTATCCCTGCCTGCTGCCTGAAAAACTGTGTTCGCTGTTGCTGACCAAGTCCCTGCCTGCTGCCTGGACCAGTAATATCCTCCTCTGGACAACTGCACTTCTAAAACCACAGGTAATCTTTTCTTTACCCTTTGCTCAGCATAATGTATTTGGGGGTGTAATTCTTGGTATGTGCAGGCTATGTGTCCCTGGAACGCCGACGGTGTTTCTTGCATGTTGCGCCTCTGTATGTGGCCAGGCTGTGTAAACGTCTCACACATGTGGTATTGCCATACTCAGGAGGAGTAGTAGAATGTATTTTGGGGTGTTATATTTGCTATGTAAATGCTATGCGTTGGAAATATCTTATAAACGAACAACTTTGTGTAAAAAAAAATGCGTTTTCATTTTTTTCCACATGTTCCAAAAACTTCTGGAAAAAAATGAACCATTGAAAAGACTCATTATGCCTCATAGATTATACGTTGGGGTGTTAGCTTTCCAAAATGGGGTCATTTTCTGGACGTTTCCATTGCCCTGGTGTTCCAGGGCCTTCAAAACTGTAATAGGTGGTTGAGAAATGAAATGTGTAATTTATGCTCCTAGAATGCCTGAAGGTGCTACTTCAAAATTAGGCCTCTGTATGTGGTCAGGCTGTGTAAAAGTCTCACACATGTGGTATCGTTATACTCAGGAGGAGTAGGAGTATGTATTTTGGGGTGTTATTTGTGGTATGCACATTCCGTGTGGGAGAAATAAGCTATTACAATGAAAATTTTGTGAAAAAAATAAAATCGTAATTTTGCAAAGAATTGTGGGAAAAAATGACAACTTAAAATAACTGACCATGCCTCTTACTAAATACATTGGAATGTCTACTTTCCAAAAAGGGGTCTTTTGGGGGGCATTTGTACTTTCCTGGCTTGTTAGGGTCTCAAGAATGGAGATAGGCCTTAGTACATCAGATGTGATCTTTTTTTGCAAATCTTTATGATTTGCACCATAGCTTGTAGACTCTATAAATTTCACACAGATCATATAATATTCAAAAATTTGGGTTATTTTTACCAAAGATGTGTAGTAGTATAAATTGTGGGCAAAATTTATGAAGAAAAATTGCTAATTTGCTAAAATTCATTTTTTTTTTTCAAAATTTATGGTCTTTTTTCATTTATAGCGCAGAAAATAAAAAACCGAGAGGTAATCAAATACCACCAAAAGAAAGCTCTATTGGTATGAAGAAAAGGACAAAAAAATCATTTGGTTACAGTGTTGCATGACTGAGTAATTGTCATTCAAAATGTGAGAGCACTGAAAGCTGAAAATTGGTCTGGGACTGAGGGGGGTTTAAGTGCCCAGTAAGCAAGTGGTTAAATTATTCATGTATCATTTACTTCCTGAAATCTGTCTGCCCTTAGCTCAGCCATGAATGCAAGAGGGTGTGCTTAGCTGAGAAATCCCCTCCTCCCCCCTGAAGACCCCTGGGATGTATGACATCATTTGCCTAGGCATGGGAACCAGGAAATAAGGAAAACGTAAAAAAAGTAAATATAATATACCTTCCTATCTATTTATTAATACTAGCAGCATAAAGATTTTAAATAGTCAATGTTGATTGAGACAATGAAGTTCCACAATATTTGCAAATTTACATCTTCTGGCTGCAGTTATTTTAAAGTAGGGCTAAAAGGTTTCTTACAATAGTATGTTAAAGAAACCTTTGCATGAATATTTTGTAACAGTATTTTGCATGTTCCATGTGTGCTGATTTTTTTACCATTACTATACTACTTGGAATGATAAGGTTGAAGTTGATTTAAAGGGCTGCATTACTGAGAAAGTTACATTCCCAGAATCTGCTGTCACCTTCGGAAGAACTGAATCATCTCAGCCAAAGTTTTAAAATCTGATTCTTCTAATCCATGTTATCATCACCTGACTAAAAGGCTAGCCCTCATGTCTGGTTACTGGGAAGATGAAAATCATCTGCCTGATCTGTTTGGTCTAAAAATCACTTTTATTGGACTTTTAATAGGTGATCTGTGAACTTTGCTCTCTTCTGTAGTCCAAGCAGCTTAGTAAGTGTTTATACTGAGACTTGATGTTTCACAACTGTGAGCTGAAACTCTAGCGGAAATGCTATCATTGTTGCTTAAACAAGACTAATAAATTATTTGGAGGTAATTAATCACAGGACTTTGCTACCGCAGTAAACTGTTCAGATTCCTTTGTGTGAAGTTACATACATTTCATATCCAGAAAAGCTTTACAAATTCTATAAGTTAAGCAGACAGAACACAACAGTTTTTGTTTACCAACAGCAAATGTGGTGGAAAATTGTGCCATATTAAAATAATTAATTCTGGTTGTAAAAAATAGAAAAGACTCTACTCTACGTTTGAGGAGTTGAAACAAACATAGATGTGAAGTATGTTTACTACAAACATGTCCAAATATGTTTTATGTTTTCCTTGAATGTAAAAAAGTAGTCCTTTTCATTTTCAAGGCATAATTTAATTTTAATGACATCATACCTGGTGATCCTGTCAGTAATATTATTGACAGACACTTCCTTTCTGAGAGTGGCAATGCTTGCTGAATTCTGTTGCAGAGCCATCCTGACCCTCTTGTACCATTTCCTCCTGACCGGCTGTACTGTACCCTCCTGACCCCCAGTATTGTTCTCCCCAGACCCCATGTACTGTGCCCTTATGACACCCAATAGTGTGCCCTCCTGACTCCCAGTTTTGTGCCAATCTGACCCTCTGAACTGATCCTCAGTACTGTGCCCTCTTGACACCCAAGTACCACGCACTCCTGGCTCCCCTGTTCTGTGCACTGCTGAACCCCAGTCAATAGAAAAAAGAAGGAACATGACACCGTAGTGCTAAGAACTCAGAGAAAAGCTGAACAAGTTTCTTAAAATCAAGAAAGCCACTATGTGTTACAGACTGGATAATATAGAAGATGCTGCCCTTTTAAGTTTGGGGAAACAAAGCGAAAAGAGAGAAAATTTCCATAGTGCATTATCCCCAACACTTTATTTAAAGGATGTAACATAATAGTATATCATATAATTTGTGTCTGATACCAGCCTTGCTCTGAGGAATGTGGTAAGTCAGTACACCCAGTTGAACCAAAGGAGTTCAATCACAGAGCCTACCTTTGGGTTTCTGGACATTGTTTAATGCTGTCATTCATACTCCCTTTATGAGTATACACTATTACTTTACATCATTTAAATAAAATGTTTTGGGTAATGCATTAAGCTTTTTTGTTTTGTTTGTCCTGACCGCCAGTACTATGCCCTCTTGACCTCCCACTACTGTGCACTCCTGGACCCCCATGTACTGTAGTGAAAAAACAAAACAAATGTATGAATTGTGGGAATATTCTGAAGAGGTGCACATACCTTATACAGTGAGGAGAGGTGTTTTCAAAATAATACATTCAAAAAACAACCACCAAAGGAATATACACCTACAAGGGCTACCAGTTTCAATACAAAATCTATTCATTGGACATATGATTGACAAAAAACATTAGCAAGTGCGAGGAACCCCTACTCACAGAAAAAACACCCCCCCCCCTCTCTCTCCCACCCCACTCTGATCACCTCAGAGCAATGTACTGTGTCCTAATGACCTTGTATTCTGTTTTACCGGTCTTTGTGCACATACTAATGACCCCTGTACACTTACACTGCTTAACATACTATTGACCCCTGTAGGCTGCAATCCATTCTACTGACCTCTGTACAGTGACCTACATTCTACGGACCTCTGTACAGTGATCTACATCCTACTGACCTCTCTACACTGCCCTACATATGTGTTAGATTGTGCATTGCGCCCCTTATCTTCCTTTTCATGAAAAAAGATATATATGTGTCCAAACGTATCCACTGTGTATATAGTACAATTATATCTCAACAAATACCACTTACTTATTGTTTAGTGTTTTAACAAATACAAACTGCTCCTACACATCTGAATGCATGCATATGCAAACACTAATAACCAAAAAATAAAAAAAAGCAAAAGTCAATCCCCAAAAAACCTTATATTATATACCAAACCCTCCTGATTCCAATCCTTATACACTCTCAAATAACGTATGGGAATAGGATCCTGTCCCCAATTCTAATATTATGTCCTTCAGTGTTCACGTGTGCAACTCTTCACTGCAAAACACCCTTCGTGCCACCTCCACCTTACGAAATGGCCACTCACCAAACTTAGAAATTCGCCTTTGGTTCATTCAATGGATAAGCACTCCTTATACTCGCTCGCTCTCCAGTCAGCAATCCCTTGATTGGAACAGGTGAACCCAGGAGATAGAGAGGAAGGTTACCTGTGGAACAACATTGTCTTGCCCAAAACGCACCATTTATACATGGCTGGATACGCGTAGTGTCAGCTAGTTGACACAGAAATATGTGAGTGCAATTTGTTTTTAAGTACGTATAAATCGAAGGATTGCTGACTGGAGAGCGAGCGGGTATAAGGAGTGGTTATCCATTGAATTCTACCTAAGTTTGGTTAGTGGCCATTTCGTAAGGTGGAGGTGGCACGAAGGGTGTTTTGCGGTGAAGAGTTGCACATGTGAACACCGAAGGACTATTGATTGAACATAATTACACACACGTTATTTGAGAGTGTATAAGGATTGGAATCAAGGGGGGATTTGGTATATAATATAAGGTTTTTTGGAGATTGGCTTTTGCTTTTTTTATTTTTTGATTATTAGTGTTTGCATATGCATGCATTCAGATGTTTAGGAGCAGTTCGCGTTTGTTAAAACACTAAACAATAAGTACGTGGTATTTGTTGAGATATAATTGTACTATATACACAGTGGATACGTTTGGACACATATATATATCTTTTTTCACGAAAAGGAAGATAGGGGGCGCAATCCACAATCTAACACACATTTTTCCTCATTCCATAGAAAGGGCATATTGGATTGCAGTGCACCAATATATAAATAGATAATTATTTGAGCGCCGGTATTTTTTTCTTTTTTATATTTTTCACTGCCCTACATACTACTAATCCCTGGATGCTACCTTACATGCTACTTACACTGGCCAGAACTCAGAGCAGACAGTCAGCCTGCAGTAGCAGTTGTTCTGCTTTTATGATGGACATCTGAACCAAACTCCTAGAAATGATCAATTACTCACCAGACATAAAAAAAATTGTGAATGAAAGTGAATGCCAAATATCTCATTGAAAATACTTTTTAAGAAAAGCTAAGTTTATATTTTTACAGTGACATGTTTTTTCATGCCATGCTTTTTGTTGGGGCCTTGCTAGATAATTATTTTAACCACTTCCCGCCAAATCATGCACCTGGTACATCAATTGACTTTAAGTGGTTGAACCAGAGTGATGCCTGCAGCATCACTTTGGTACTGTTTTTTTAGAGCTGACAGACGCCTCTCTTGTAATAGCAATCGGAGTGACTAACTAGCCACTCCATTGCTATTACAAGCAGCTGGAGGGGATATCCCCCCTCCCACCCCCTTCTGCGGCTCTCTGGCTCTTCCATTCCACTGGCCACCGGGAGACCCGAGCTACCAGCTACCGGGAGACCCGAGCTACCAGCCAGCTTGTCCTTTGGCTGGCCAGAGATCCACACAAAGCCAGAATCAGCTTTGATTGGGTCTCTGCTATAGTAACCCAGAAGGGATGACATGACATCACTTCCAGTTTACCTGCCTGTCAACAGAGCTATTTTTTGAAAATCTAAAGTATTCAAAAAGGGCGATCTTGTCTTTTTAAATGCTTTCCATTGCCAAGGAGGGAGTTGGGATCTAATTGACCCCAGATCCCTCCATAAAGAGTACCTGTCACATGACTATTGCTGTCACAAAGATGTTTACATTCCTTGTGACAGCAATAAAGTGATCAAAAAAAAAAAAAAAAAAGAATGAAAGCAATACTGTAAAAATAAATAAAAGAAATGAATATTAAAAAAAAAAAAATGTAAGTGTTCCATCCCATGGGGCTAGCGTACAAAGGCGAACGCTTGCGTCGGTCCTGCCTGCACACAAACAGCAATCATTCCACACATGTGAGATCAGATTATGGGCAGTAATTCTAGCACTAGACCTCCTGTGTAGATATAAAGTGACCTGTAAAGGCTTTTAAAGCATTGCCTATGGATGGTAAAATGTACATTGTTTGTTGCCGGTGTGTGGGCTTGCACAATTTTAAAGTGTAACATTTTTTGTATCCATTTATTTGGCGTAATGTCATCTTTTATATTTTACAAAAAAAATGGGTTATGTATTGTGTTTTTTGCATTAAAATTGTGAAAAGTGTATTTTTTCCCAAAAATTGTGTTCTGAAAAACCACTGTGCAAATACCGTGTGAGATAAAAAAAAAACCACCAATTTATTCTCTAGTTTATGCAGAAAACATTAAAGTGACCACAGCGTACATGTTAATAAAAGCATGTATCCATTTATTGCACCACATAAATTAACACTTACATTCAAGTAAACACAGTTCTGCTTGAGCTTGGAACAGAGGAGAGCTGAGTGCAGCACAGCCAATGAACTGGCAGGCGGCTGTCATGCAAAAGATTCTGGACCCACCAAAAGGATGTGAAGACAGCAGCATCTACAGGCTCCTAGGATAAAGACAGCAGGAATAGGAAAGTAAAAGGGCGTATACAAAGCGTAAAACTTGATGCGCATATAAGTCATTTTCTAGCAAAAAGATGAACTGTTACATGTGAACAAAAAGTGCCAGAAAAAGCCTGGTCCTCAAGTGGTTAAAAATAGGGGGAGGGGGCACTGCATGGTGATCTTTGATCTCTTTCGTGTTCTTCATGTAGATTTTCATGCCTTAAAGGGCATGCCTACCCCTCAATTACACAGTGTACACAGTGCAAAGAAAGCAACATTTACACAAGATAACTGGACTGTATTTTTTACATTTACAGTACAAGTATTCTTTTGTGGGAATATAGTTACAAATTTAAGTCTGTTGTAAAGATGTTAGACCAGTACACCTCCAGTCCACTGTGCCTGTGAAATGGGGAAACTCATTTGATTAATGAAGTACAATCAGCACAAAGAAGTAGAAGATATTTTAAAGCAGAACTAAAGGGGAATATTCACCTGCCCATGCCACCATGATATCTTCTTTGGGCCTCTTTGTGCCTCTTTATTAGCTGGCAGGGGGTGACATCACACCTGCGCATGCACAGGGGCAATTTATCCTGCCACTCAGATACTAGGCCAGCGTTGTAGGCTAAACTGTGCATGTGCAGTTCAGTTTACAGCGCTAGAGAAGAAGCAAGCAGGTAGGAGCATTTTATTGCATAAGAGACATTGCATGTCTTTTTTTCATTAAAAACTTGCCTGCTCACTGTTTTACAGTTCCACTTAAAGCGGGAGTCCACCGGGACTCCGCGTTTTTTTTTTTTTTTTTTAAAAGCCAGCAGCTACAAATACTGCAGCTGCTGACTTTTAAATAGTGACACTTACCTGTCCAGCGCGCCCGCGATGTCGGCACCCGAAGCCGATCGCTCGCTCGGCTGCCGGGTCCCGCCGCCATCTTGGGTATGGGAATCAGGAAATGGAGCCTTTCGGCTTCATTTCCCCCGGTTCCCTACTGCGCATGCGCGAGCCGCGCGGCGCAATCCGGACGGTCCCCGCTGCCTCTGGGAGCTGTGTGTTTCCCAGCAGGCAGCGGGGCACTTGCTGAAGGGGGCGGGCGCTTGCGGAACGGGGGCGTAACGTACGCCCGTTCCGCAGAGAGCTAGCCCGGAAGTGGGTGCAGTTACCTGGATTATCCAGGTAACTGCACCCCCCTCCCCCCTGAAAGGTGCCGATTGTGGCGCCGGAGGGGGGGGGGATTCCGATGAGCGGAGGTCCATTTTAGGGTGGACCTCCGCTTTAACAGTATACTTTACTACAAGGTAATCAATATTGACTTCAATGCTATGATAAAATGACAAAATATTTTCATTGGCTTTAAGGCTGTTAGCTTGATGAACATGTACATCTTCTCTGGCCTATACACTTAACAGAGAAGGGGCATTACAACCAGTGTAATTGGGCCAAGGTGCAAAGGTGCAAAATAGAGTGAGGCAGGCTGGCTTGAAACTTTAATGTTTCAGATTTTACATTTTAGGTTGAATTGTTTCACAGAGCCTACAGCTACAGAGGTAAGTGAGAGCTTTTGTTTTAAAACTAATTTAGTGCTTGTTATGAATATGTAAATACTTGAATGTACATAATCTAGTCACTGGTTCACTTTAAAGAAAAAAATCATTCTCAGTGAAATTGAATTTTTTTTTATGACTTTTAATTCTTGTTTACCAATTAAGCTATTATAAAGTCCACCCAATTGTTTATGTTACAGCATATAGGGAAGGAAAATGTGAGGACATCACCAACATCATCAGGGTTTTGTTGGATAAAATAGTGGTCATCCAAAAATATATATCACTGTAAGAAACAACAAAATATGTAGAATGAGGTGCCAGCTCTACTAGACATGAAGTTTGTTGTGCTGTCCAGTTGACATTGGGCAGACTGGGTGGTAATTATCACTTGTTTATGAACATAAATAATCAGACTTCTTAATTAGTACTATGTATTTAATGTTTTTTTTTTGTTTTTATCACTCCACCATTAATTTATTGTTAAATGTTTGTACATACTTGTTTTGTTATTTTGAAATAGCATTAATTAATTTTATCCTGTAATAGTTTCTTTTGTCCTGGTGGCCATGTAGTTAATTTAAGAAACAAATTAACAACACCCAGAGGGCAGATGAACAGAAACAGAGATTTAGCAAATAATATTACAGACGAAGATTCTATTGAAGGGCAGGTTAACTGGTGAAAGTTTCTGTTTCTTGACATGTGTCAGAATTTCTTCCCTGGTGTGTATGTAGGATTGCTGAAATTAGAAACAAGTGTTCCACATACAAATCTGATTAATAAAAAGTGTCCATTTTGGATTTCTTCTTAGATTTCCTACATGCTAATTTAAACAAATATATAAATCAGATGTTCACCACATGATTTTTTTTCTTTTACTACCCATCAAAAAGGGATTTGGGAGTTTCAACAAGTCTGCAGTAGAAATGTAGGAAATGAGTTGGAAAACATTATTAAAACATTTGGTAACACTTTAGGTTAAAAGCTTCAGCACTGTATTTGCCTTGTAGACACTCTGTAAATATCTTTGTGAGTCAAGCTGTATCATATGAGGCCACTGCTGTATTTGTGCGATGTAGGATAGATCTGTTTTCTGAATACTGACAGGGTATAACTGGACCAACTTTGTTAAAGTAAAACTAAAGACAAACTTGTATTTGATTTTGTATTTGGATAGAGTGGTGAGAAATTAGAACCACCGACAGGTTTTTATTGTATTCTGCATCCCCCATTAGAAAGATTTACTCTCTCCAAAGGTCCTGATGACCAATGTTCCTGGAATTGAAAGTGAGTGTAAACTAAAAATTTTGAGTTATGACACTTGTTGGGCCTCACAAGACATTGGAGAGCAGTCGGAACCTGGCTTTTTTTTTTTCTTCTTCTTTTTTCTTCTTTCTTTTCTTTCCCATTTCTGCTTTTGGAAAATCTTCTATAACCATTAAAAACCCAATCCACACTGCCAAAAAAGAGAAGCCACATTAATACAACTCAAACTGGAGTGGATGTTCTGCGATATTCTGTGTACGTCATAGTTTCTATAGTTTTCAATTATTATCCAAGCTGTGCCTCCCACTCGTTGCATCCTCAGTGCTAACTGTATTAAGACTGTACTTGCTTTTTATGTAATGCTTTGTCTTGGATTGTACTTTTATTCTATCCCCTCTTTTTGTGAATTGTATAAATAAAGCATAAAAAAAATTGAGTTACCACCAGAACAGCAATATATCAATGGGGTTGATTTACTAAAACTGAAGAGCGCAAAATCAAGCGCAGCACTGCATAGAAAACAATCAGCTGACAGTTTTTTTTTGTCAAAGCTTAATTAAACAAGTTGAAGTTGGAACCTGATTTGCTACCATGCACATCCCAGATAGTAAGCAATTGTGCTGCAAGTTTTAAAATGATTTGCTAAGCTATTGCTAGACTTGCCAGACTTCACAAGTTTGTTGCACAATTGCAGCAAGTCCGCATTGCATGACTAGATCAACTGTCTTTGCAAACATTCTGCAAGTTCTGGTTCAGTTATATTGTGCAATAGTCATCCCACCACAGGGGTCAAATAACTCTGTTTATTCTCAGTACTGCAGTTATCATTTATACATTTGTGCAATGCTCATATACCTTATCAAGTGTCTCTTTTGCAGGGAAAATACATTTAATTTCTGTAACATTTTCTTAGGTCCTCCACCTCCATACTAATTTAATTGCCCTTTTCTGAACTTTCTCTAGTAAAGGGGCATCTTTCCTGAGGATTAGTTACAAAACTGAACCGCTAGCTCAAGATGAAGCCAAATCAGTGTTTTAAACATGAATAGAAATATAGCTTTATCTTTTGAATATGTAGTGCTACCTCCAGAGGAGCCGCTGAATTATTTTGTGATTCATCTGCCCACCTGAAGATGACATACCTAGGTCACCAGCGCTCACTAACACACCTTGAAGTATTTCAAAGAATGTGTTAGGCCAAGCATAGCCTAAAAAAGAGAGGATTAACAAGTGTACTTATTCAAACACTCAATAAAACATTATGGATATGGTTAAACACCTGCAGTATTCTGACTAACAGTAATTATTGGTGTTGAATTGCATTTACCTACCAACAGTAAATAAAGGGAGTCCTAACCTGTGCTAACTGTCCTGGTTTTATCCCACTGGCCAGTGACTGATGAGGAAAAGGTTGGGTGGCAAAGTTGGGATCCTTCAAGAAAGCACAACAGTTCCCAGCAGACAACAAAATAATTTGTTCAAAGTTAATCTCTTACCAGACCCAGGTGACTCTCTTATGGGTCTCCTGACACTTACTCTGATTCAGTTTGAATCCTCAGACAGGGATAAAAGTTGTTGTGATTTTTCTCTTTCAGTTCTGCTAAGACAGTCTCACTTTTCCTTCCTTACAAGTGTTGGAAGTGCTGTTTATTACAGTCTGATCACACCAGGCATCCAAGTCACACCTCACACCCTCCCAGGGAGAAGGTTCCTGGTCTCTGAGGCAAGGTCCTGTTAGATAAGCAGTCTCTGTGCTTCTTTCAGGTCCTACCCAAATGTGATCAGCTATGGCAGTGTTCTGTTCAATCAGCAGCTCAGTTCTTTTTTCTAACACCCCTGCTAGCCTTTCTGACTGTACCCTCTTTTCCTCTCAGCAGCCAGCAGACACAATTCTCCATTCTTTGTTGCAACAGGTAAGTACAGTCCTCAAGGATAAATCCAGATCCAGCCAAGATTTCTGCCCCCTGCACTGGGGACACTTTATAGACAAGCATTGTAAAGAGATCTCCTTAAAGATGGCTTCTGCACTTCTGTATTAATGAATATTCAGTTTAACCCTATCCACACTGCAGAAGGGTAATACTGCAGCAACAATGGAAGAAGTTCCACAGCAGTTATGAGCTATAGTCCAGGTTACACGTAAATAACTTTTTAATGCATGACACTAGAATGCTGTGAAAACTAAAGCAGCCCTTGTAATCAATCAAAATTTACTTTTCTGAAATTAGAAGATGGATTTGACTAGCTTTTAAGGTTACCGCACTTTGCAATGTTGCAGTATCTGGTGGAAAAAGATCAGTAGAATGTTTTTAAGTGGGAAGTATCAAAAGGAAAATAAAATATTAGCATCTTGTACAACCAACTGAAGCTTGTGATTTTAGCACTGATTTCAATGTTATGTTGTTGTTAACCACTGTAGGTCCACCCTATAGCAGTATTACTGCCACAGGGTGGCACCTGTGAGCCAGATCACATATATATACATGATCTGACACTTCTGGGTAGGGGATGTGCATGCATATCACCACAGCTTGGTTCCGCTGTGATTACACACAGTGGAAGACGATCAGCAGGTGCAGGGAACCCAATGTCCTCCAGCACCCGCCAATTGCTAGGCAGAGAGACAGAGCTGCGATCTGTCTATATAAACAAGGCAGATCGCCATTCTGACAGGAGGAAGGGGTGGCATTTGTATTCTGCAAAGGTTAGTCACACTGTTAACCCTTTGATCGGTGCTAATGTTAACCCCTTCCCAGCCAGTGTCATTAGTACAGTGATAGTGGATATTTTAAGACTGATAACTGTATTAGTGTAACTGGTCCCCAAAAAGTGTCAAAAGTGTCAGTTAGTTAGTATCAGAATATCCACTGCAATATCGCAGTGCCCCTTTTTTTGCAGCCTATGTAATTTAAAATAAAAAATATAAATACAACACCTATTTTGTTAGTAATATGCTGTATAAATTGTACAATATGTTGTTCACTAGTTTAACATATATTTACATTTTAGAAGGAGTATTACCCATATGAATAAGCTCTGAAGAAGGACTTACTGTACATTAATCCGAAACATGTCAAGTTTCTACCCAAGTATTCATCATAGCTAGCCCAACAATGTGTTATGGGTAGCTTTCTGTATGCCATGTTGCTGTGTTGATTATGAGTATCCAGACGCTTTTCATTTTAACAATCTAATGCTTTTATGGTGTCAATAAAAATACATTTTTTTATATACATACTAGTCTACCTTACAAGTCTATGAGGGGTTTACTGTGCAGTTTATGCACCAAGTTTTCTTTTCTATTTCCTTATATGGTGGACATTGGCAGACGAATCATAGGACATGCCGCCTTCCTCACTATTTAATTCAGAAAACTGGTTATGGATTTTATCCCTGATCAGGGTGAAGTTTTCAGTTATGATACCTTTTATTTGCAGAATAGTTTTGAGGTTTACTTTATCACATTATTTGTTTTGCCAAATGTTTTGGTAAATTATTGGGAAAGAGTTAGAAAATAGCAGTCTGTGTACAGATGATGCACATTTAGTCAACCTTTTGTTATGATCACATGTAAACCACTTTACAATTCAGCTCTTAAATCAAAGGATGAGGAAGATAAGAGTTATCTCCTATACAACTGCTATCACAGGTCTTTTCCAAATTATTTATTCTTGGATTAACTGTAAACATGCTTCCTGATAAGAACTTCCAGTTTCAGAGGTAAATGGAACAGGGTACCAGCATATCTTTGTAATAAACAATTTTGATTACCTAGAGCACATAAAGAAATCTCACTACACTCAGCTGTCAGATGGTGCTGGGAAGTGATATATGATTGTTGAGAGGAGTGTGCAGGGTGAAGTGTTTACTGTATCTCTAAAATTCCCATGTAGTCAGTACAGTACAGTATCCTCCAAGGTGTGGGAAACTAGAACGCATTGCCACAAGAATTCTGCAAAATGATTATAACATAATTACTCTTTTGATATGTAATACATATTTTGATTTTTTTTTATTCCGTTTTACTCATAATCTAATGTCCATACTATATAATAGTCAGTGTCATGTAAAGAGACAAATGGGTAATTTAACATTTGATCAACCAATACATAATGTGGACCCCAATATTTTCTTGAATTTTCTTTATTTTTTTACCAGTGATAGTGATAACGACCCCCACCCGCTCAGCCAGAGAAGTATAACATCAAGTTACCTGGTATGCATCTTGCCCTCATAAGGAAGAACTACAATCCCCTATTAGGATAGCACCCAGTAAGGATATATGCTTCCTTATTAGGTCAGTGATCTCACATAGTTGGGAATTCTTGACTCATAGCCCCCATACACACGGTCGGACATTCCGACGGAAAATGTCCGATCGGACCGCGTTATCGGATAATCCGACCGTGTGTGGGCTCCATTGGACTTTTTCCGTCGGAATGTCAGACCAACAAAGTTTGAGAGCTGGATATAAAATTTTCGGACAACATGATCCGATCAGGCCTTGTCCAATCGTTTGTAGAGAATTCCGATCGGACAAAGTGCCACGCATGCTCAGATCAAATTACAAGACCAAAGCTATTGGCTACTAGCCTGAATGTAGTCCCGTCGTATGCAATGAACGTCACCACGTTCCGAACGATCAGATTTTCCGACAACTTTGTCCAACCGTGTGTATGCAACACCAGTTTGGGACAAAATCCGTCAGAAATAATCCAACGGATTTTGTGGTCGAAATGTCTGACCGTGTGAACGGGGGGCATAAACCCAACCAACCTTAAATCTGATCCGCAGTGGATTCTGCCAGATGCCTGAAGCAGGAAAGGATAGATTTTTCTCTGGTGTGTAGAAGCATCATAGAATGGCTAATGAAGATGACAAACAGATATGTCATTATGCTTTAAATTATAGTATCAGAAATATAGCAGTGAGTTACCTGTTGCATGTGGGATGACCTGTGCAATGATGTATCCATGAGCGGATGGATTTACCAGTATATTCAAAGTCACAGGCAGCCAGCAGCAGACAATATTGTGAGGAAACAGAAATCAGCAAATACCACAATAATGAGTATGACTCTGGCCCAATATTCCACTGTTATTACACACCTTACTTCTAGAACCAGAACAACCTGAGTTCAAAATACAGGAGTAGAAAAACTGATGCTAGAACTCCATATTGATTATGCTACTGGCAATGTGGTCTTTGCTATGGCTACACGGACATACCACTAGTCTTAGACTGGTATTAACCTCCTCTTTGTCTGTAATGTTTCTGTTGGGTAACTATTATTGGTTAAAACAAGCTCAGCCATGATCTTGGTACTGTTGCTTTCAGCCAAATCTTGGCTTTTTGGTAAATGTAATACAGTTGGCTCTACATCTGGCTGATCAGTTTTACTGCAGTGTAACTACAGTGTCTGATGCTCAGTCCCCCAACCCTGGGCGGCACAATGGTGTAATGGTTAGCACTCTCACCTAGCAGTAAAAAGGGTCACTGGTTCAAATCCCAACCACAACGCTACCTGCCTGGAGCTTGCATGTACTCCCTGTGCCTGCGTGTGCCTCCTCCAGATACCCTGGCTTCCCCCCACACTCCAACAACGGGCAGGGCCTCCTCCCACACTCCAAAGACATGCAGGTAGGTTAATTGGCTTCTGTCCAAAATTGGCCCTAGTATATGAATGGGGACCTTGGATTGTGTGCTCCTTGAGGGCAGGGACCAATGTGAGTGTGTCAATATACAGGGATAGGGACAATTGTAGACACTCACTCAGGATGGACTGGCATCTTTATTCAACCTTACTAACTATGTAACTATGTAACCCCTACCCCCTGTCATCCACCCTGGCCTCTGTCCAGTTCATCTGGAGGCAACATATCTCAGGATGCTGAGCTCCCCAGTCTCCCTTGCAATGAATATTCCCAGAAGCAACAAGCATTTGTCACTTCTGGGTTCAAAACTGTCATGCCTCATCTACTGTGGCCAAATAAGCAGCTATTGAAGCTTGTATAGCTGTAGTGGAGGGAAGAGGTGACATTAGGGGTCTAACAGACCTCCAAAATTTAAATTAAACTGAAGATTGACAGCTACCTACAATGTTCAGCTCCAGCCTTGCTAGAATGCATTGACAAGTCAGCCATCTCAGTTTTCTTTCTTGCAGTTAAAGGAATGTATAGTTTTTTGTTGTTTTTTTTTTTTAAATGATATATTAAAGAGATCTTGATATTTATTAAAGTTATGGAAAAGTGATTATTATAAAATGCGGATGTCACATTTTTATAATGCGACACTGTAATATTCGGAAAAAAAAATGTTTGCTAGAAATACACTATTATTTCCCGTTAGGCAGTGCCACTTGGTCACTAATTGGACTCCAGCCTACTGATTGGAGAGTGAAGAGTAATAAATCACTGATGAGGTAATATTTCTGCTCTCTCTTCCTGTAAGCAAGCTTCTTGTGAGAGATAGCACTGTGCAGCCCAGTAGAGCTTGGATCACTCTGCACCTCCTGCTTTTCTGTTTAAAGAGACCACCAAAGAATCCCCCTTAAAAACTCCTGCAAAAGTAACCTACAGGCACCCAAAGTTGTCAGCAGTAACTTCTAAAAGCCTATTTTACAGCCAAATGCCAGACCATTTTGATACACAAGGCTCTGACAATTTCTGATATTATTGAAGCTTGCCACCAACTCTCTTTAGTCCCCATGCACATGAGACGCTGTTAAACGCGTGCTCAGAGGCAGTTAGACACTTTTTTCAACTGCCCCTGAACTCATTCAATGTTATCCTATGTCCATGTACATGTCCATGTACACAGACTCGTTTTTTGCCATTTTTATGCAGTTGCGTTTAACCTTGTTTTTCCAGAAGCAAAAAAATGGGTTCAGACGCAAAAGTTTTCCACGTTTCAGACGTAAAACGTGGCAAAACGCTGGTACTGTGTTTTGCCGCATTTTCGTTTATAAGCGTTTTTAAAGGTGACCTATTTTTTCACATTAAAAATCTCAAAAATTATGGCAAATGATGAAAAACCATAAAAAAAATAGTGGACAATCCACAACTTGTTCAGATTACCATATATATATATAAGTGCAGCGCTTAAGGTACCTATATCCATAAGTGAAAATATGCATTGAAAAAACAAAACAAACCAAACAAATGATGTTGGTGAAAAAGTCCACTAAAGTCAATAAATAAGTGTAACCAGTCCCAAAATTAATCTCTATGGATCTCAGAGTAGTACTTCTGGAACTTTTTTGCAGATGTCGGATGGTATTCGTGGCAGAGTAGTTAGCAACCTTCCGAGACCTCAGAGCCTCTTGCAAGTAAATATTAGACAAATTAAGGAAAGTTGGGTACTCTTACCAGATGGGTTGGACACATCCACCTTATAGTAGTGTTTGGTACGAGCTTATGGGGGGGCTCCAGCCACACACCCAAATCTACTAGCCGAGTGATGTTGTCCCCTCAGGATTCCTTACGATCTCCAGGTGGAGAAGATGGATACAATTTCCGAACCGTAAATCGTTAAAGGACCTGGCACCAGAATTCTCGTGAGGATTCACCATAAGGGGGGCAAAACATAAAAGGCACCTCGCATGGTGAAGTACAACCAATGATGGTTTATTGAAAAAATACAAAATAAAACAAGACTACTAATCTATAAAAATCACGTGATACATAAAAACAAAATAATTGCAATGTGGGGAGCAACAAAATGCTGGCCCTGACGTGGCAAGTGACCTGGCAGGTGACGTGGCAAGTGGACAATCCACAACTTGTGTCAGGTGATGTGGCAGGTGACGTGGCAAGTGACGTGGCAAGTGGACAATCCGCAACTTGAGACAGGTGACCTGGCAGACGACATGGCAAATGATGTGGCAAGTAGACAATCCACAACTTGTGGCAGGTGACGTGACAAGTGACGTGGCAAGTGGACAATCCACAACTTGTGGCAGGTGACGTGGCAAATGACATGGCAGGTGATATGGCAAGTGACGTGGCAAGTGGACAATCCACAACTTGTGGCAAGTGACGTGGCAAGTGGACAATCCACAACTTGTGGCAAGTGACATGGCAGGTGACGTGGCAAGTGGACAATCCACAACTTGTGGCAAGTGACATAGCAGGTGACGTGGCAAGTGGACAATCCACAACTTGTGGCAGGTGACGTGGCAGGTGATGTGGCAGGTGGCGTGGCAAGTGACATGACAAGTGGACAATCCACAACTTGTGGCAGGTGACGTGGCAAGTGACGTGGCAAGTGACGTGGCAGGTGACCTGGAAGGTGACATGGCAAGTGAAGTGGCAAGTGGACAATCCACAACTTGTGGCAGGTGACGTGGCAAGTGACGTGGCAAGTAGAAAATCCACAACTTGTGGCAGGTGACGTGGCAAGTGACGTGGCAAGTGGACAATCCACAACTTGTGGCAAGTGACGTGACAGGGGACGTGGCAAGTGGACAATCGCAGGTGACGTGGCAGGTGATGTGGCAGGTGACGTGGCAGGTGATGTGGCAAGTGACGTGACAAGTGAACAATCCACAACTTGTGGCAGGTGACGTGGCAGGTGATGTGGCAAGTGACGTGGCAAGTGGACAATCCACAACTTGTGGCAAGTGACATGGCAGGTGACGTGGCAAGTGACGTGGCAAGTGGACAATCCCCAACTTGTGGCAGGTGACGTGGCAAGTGACCTGGCAGATGACGTGGCCAGTGACGTGCAAGTGGACAATCCACAACTTGTGGCAGGTGACGTGGCAAGTGGCGTGGCAAGTGGACAATCCGCAACTTGTGACAGGTGACGTGGCAAGTGATGTGGCAAGTGGCGTGACAAGTGGACAATCCACAACTTGTGGCAGGTGACGTGGCAGGTGACGTGGCAAGTGGCGTGGCAAGTGGAAAATCCGCAACTTGTGGCAGGTGACATGGCAAGTGATGTGGCAAGTGGACAATCCACAACTTGTGGCAAGTGATGTCGCAGGTGACGTGGCAAGTGGGCAATCCACAACTTGTGGAAAGTGATGTGGCAGGTGATGTGGCAAGTGGACAATCCACAACTTGTGGCAGGTGACATGGCAGGTGATGTGGCAAGTGACCTGGCAGGTGACGTGGCAAGTGACGTGGCAAGTAGACAATCCACAACTTGTATTTCTTTCATCCTCATGTCCATGTACACAGTCTAGTTTTTTGCCATTTTTATGCAGTTGCGTTTAACCTCGTTTTTCCAGAAGCAAAAAAATGGGTTCAGACGCAAAAGTTTTCCACGTTTCAGACGTAAAACGTGGCAAAACGCTGGTACCGTGTTTTGCCGCATTTTCGTTTATAAGCGTTTTTAAAGGTGACCTATTTTTTTCACATAAAAAATCTCAAAAATGATGGCAAATGATGAAAAACCATTAAAAAAATATTTTAAACAATTGGAATTGCAAGTGGACAATCCGCAACTTGTGGCAAGTGACATGGCAGGTGGCAAGTGATGTGGCAAGTGGACAATCCACAACTTGTTCAGATTACCATATATATATAAGTGCAGCGCTTAAGGTACCTATATCCATAAGTGAAAATATGCATTGAAAAAACAAAACAAACCAAACAAATGATGTTGGTGAAAAAGTCCACTAAAGTCAATAAATAAGTGTAACCAGTCCCAAAATGATTCTCTATGGATCTCAGAGTAGTACTTCTGGAACTTTTTTGCAGATGTCGGATGGTATTCGTGGCAGAGTAGTTAGCAACCTTCCGAGAATTCAGAGCCTCTTGCAAGTAAATATTAGACAAATTAAGGAAAGTTGGGTACTCTTACCAGATGGGTTGGACACATCCACCTTATAGTAGTGTTTGGTATGAGCTTATGGGGGGGCTCCAGCCACACACCCCAATCTACTAGCCGAGTGATGTTGTCCCCTCAGGATTCCTTACGATCTCCAGGTGGAGAAGATGGATACAATTTCCGAACCGTAAATCGTTAAAGGACCTGGCACCAGAATTCTCGTGAGGATTCACCATAAGGGGGGCAAAACATAAAAGGCACCTCGCATGGTGAAGTACAACCAATGATGGTTTATTGAAAAAATACAAAATAAAACAAGACTACTAATCTATAAAAATCACGTGATACATAAAAACAAAATAATTGCAATGTGGGGAGCAACAAAATGCTGGCCCTGACGTGGCAAGGGACCTGGCAGGTGACGTGGCAAGTGACGTGACAAGTGGACAATCCACAACTTGTGGCAGGTGACGTGTCAAGTGATGTGGCAAGTGGACAATCCACAACTTGTGGCAGGTGACGTGGCAGGGGACGTGGCAAGTGGACAATCCACAACTTGTGGCAGGTGATGTGGCAGGTGACGTGGCAGGTGACGTGGCAGGTGACGTGGCAAGTGACCTGACAAGTGAACAATCCACAACTTGTGGCAGGTGACGTGGCAGGTGATGTGGCAAGTGACGTGGCAAGTGGACAATCCACAACTTGTGGCAAGTGACATGGCAGGTGACGTGGCAAGTGACGTGGCAAGTGGACAATCCCCGACTTGTGGCAGGTGACGTGGCAAGTGACCTGGCAGATGACGTGGCCAGTGACGTGCAAGTAGACAATCCACAACTTGTGGCAGGTGACGTGGCAAGTGACGTGGCAAGTGACGTGGCAAATGGCGTGGCAAGTGGACAATCCGCAACTTGTGGCAGGTGACGTGGCAAGTGACGTGGCAAGTGGCGTGACAAGTGGACAATCCACAACTTGTGGCAGGTGACATGGCAGGTGACGTGGCAAGTGGCGTGGCAAGTGGACAATCCGCAACTTGTGGCAGGTGACATGGCAAGTGATGTGGCAAGTGGACAATCCACAACTTGTGACAAGTGATGTCGCAGGTGACGTGGCAAGTGGACAATCCACAACTTGTGGAAAGTGATGTAGCAGGTGATGTGGCAAGTGGACAATCCACAACTTGTGGCAGGTGACATGGCAGGTGACGTGGCAAGTGACCTGGCAGGTGACGTGGCAAGTGACGTGGCAAGTGACGTGGCAAGTAGACAATCCACAACTTGTGGCAGGTGACGTGGCAGGTGACGTGGCAGGTGACGTGGCAAGTGACGTGACAAGTGGACAATCCACAACTTGTGGCAGGTGACGTGGCAGGTGACGTGGCAAGTGACGTGGCAAGTGGACAATCCGCAACTTGTGGCAGGTGACATTGCAAGTGATGTGACAAGTGGACAATCCACAACTTGTGGTAAGTGATGTCGCAGGTGATGTGGCAAGTGACGTAGCAAGTGGACAATCCACAACTTGTGGCAGGTAACATGGCAAGTGATGTGGCAAGTGGACAGTCCACAACTTGTGGCAAGTGATGTCACAGGTGACGTGGCAAGTGGACAATCCACAACTTGTGGAAAGTGATGTGGCAGGTGATGTGGCAAGTGGACAATTCACAACTTGTGGCAGGTGACATGGCAGGTGACGTGGCAAGTGACCTGGCAGGTGACGTGGCAAGTGACGTGGCAAGTAGACAATCCACAACTTGTGGCAGGTGACGTGGCAGGTGACGTGGCAAGTGACGTGACAAGTGGACAATCCACAACTTGTGGCAGGTGACGTGGCAGGTGACGTGGCAAGTGACGTGGCAAGTGGACAATCCGCAACTTGTGGCAGGTGACATGGCAGGTGACGTGGCAAGTGACGTGGCAAGTGACGTGACAAGTGGACAATCCACAACTTGTGGCAGGTGACATGGCAAGTGATGTGGCAAGTGGACAATCCACAACTTGTGGCAAGTGATGTCGCAGGTGACGTGGCAAGTGACGTGGCAAGTGACGTAGCAAGTGGACAATCCACAACTTGTGGCAGGTGACATGGCAGGTGACGTGGCAAGTGACGTGGCAAGTGACGTGACAAGTGGACAATCCACAACTTGTGGCAGGTGACGGGGCAGGTGATGTGGCAAGTGATGTGGCAAGTGGACAATCCACAACTTGTGGTAAGTGACGTGGCAGGTGACGTGGCAAGTGGACAATACCCAACTTGTGGCAGGTGACGTGGCAAGTGACATGCTACATTAAAGTATACTGCTGCTCTCACAGCTGCTGCTACTCACTTTGGTCTCACAAAATGGCTGAAATAGTTATTAATACTGTTTTTGTGAGCTTGGGGAGGGTCTATAATGTTATCTTAACTAAACTCTTCTAGACACAAACGCAGTAAAATGCAGCTAAATCGCGGTAAAATCGCGGCAAAACTGGTGTTTCTAAACGCCGGTTTCAGCTTTTAAAAACGTGTGTTCAGCAGAGTTTGCACCGGTGTCTCCTGTGCATGGGGCCTTACTGTCCATGTTCCTATTGGCCAATCCGTTTTACTGGTCAATAGGAATGCTTAGTTCATTAAAGAATGCTTGCTCATTGTGGTAAGCTTTGTCACAATGAGCAAGTTTAGAGCTTTACCTGTCCGAACAATCTGGGATTAGGACAAAAGAAGATATTTTTGGAGCATGCTGCAGTTAAGTGCTGTCATCTCTATTTTTTGAGGGTGGGGTAATGACAAAGTCTCTTTAAGTCCTACTACAGTCCTAGTGGCCCACCCATATTATGGTCTGCCTTACTGGCCAAAATTAATGTGCAGTAGTCAGGATGGGGTGGGAAAGCTTTGCTAATGATGGAGTATCTCAAATGCCACGTACACACGATCATAATTTCTGCCAGCAAAAGACCGATGAGAGCTTTTCATTAGTAAAATGTGACCATGTGTGCCAGCAAAAATGTAATAGCATGTTCTCAATTTTCCCGATGGAAAAACTTTCTATTGGAAATTCCGTTCACGAGTATGCGATTCCGACGTGCAAAAAGTCACGCATGCTCAGGTTCAACTACGAGATGGAAGCTATTGGCTACTAGGTATTGAACTTCCTTTTTCTAGTCCCGTCGTACATGTTGTACGTCACCAAGGTCTTGACGGTCAGAATTTGGTGTGACCGCGTGTAGGCAAAACAGTTTGAGTGGAATTCCGACAGGAAAACCATCAGAGCTTTTTCCGATGAGAATTGTGATCGTGCGTATGCAGCATAAATCCTTTTACATGAAGCTAATATCAATATATCTGGGAACTCAATAAGGAACATTTTTTCTTCTGGATTTCCACAACAAAAGATATACTTTTATCCTATAAAAGCACTTAGTGTGATAAATGAGGCAGATTTTCATGTGAATCTTCACAGGAGGATTGGCCACACATCATTTTCTCTCATTTAACCCACAGAGGACCTTAAAGGATTTGTAAATGCAGACTTTTTTCTTATCTTAATGCATTCTATGCATTAACATAAAAAGCCTTCTGTGTGCAGCAGACTCCCCTAATACTTACCTGAGCCCCATCTCTGTCTAGCGATGTCCACAAGTACTTTGGACATTTGGGACTCCCCTCCTGATTGGCTAAAACACAGTGTAATTTGCTCCCGTGGCTGTCAATCAAAGTCAGTCAGCCATTCAGGAGAGAGAGGGGACAGGGCTAACGGCAGCTCCATGTCTGAATGGACACATGGGAGCAACAAAGAGGGACCCGAGAAGGAGGATCCAGGCTGCCCTATGCAAAAATAACTGCATAGAGCAAGTATGTGTGACATGCTTGTTATTTTTAAAAAAAGAGACTTTAAAAATCACTTTTAAGGCCTCACACAAACTGTTTCTTTTTTACAGCTGCTGTTTTGGGCATCAGACTTTTTTTGTCTGGACCAAAGGCTTTTTTTTGCTTTTCGTAAGTCAGCAGTAGTGGCAGGCGTTGTGATTGACGATTGCTCTACAGTGGGGGGACATTTTAAAAAATTTTTTTAATAAAGGACTTGTCAAAAACTTGTGTTGTGTTTTTATTTACTTTTTTTACATTTTTATATTGTCGGGAATGTTTTCACCAGCAGTCGTATTCATATGACCATCTTGGAGAGAGACAGAGTGGCAAGACCATCATTCTTGCTATTTGTAGGTTCAATGATTCAATGATTCTTCTCCAGAGCCTCTCCAATCCTTTGGAATTCGCTACCTCCACTGGTCCGGCTATCCCCTACTCTCGCTACCTTCAGGCGATCCCTGAAAACTCATCTATTCAGGGAAGCCTATCACGTCTCCAACTAATCTCCTACCACTTCCATCAGCTCATTCCCGACAGTTATAACCTTTTGTACCACCTGCCTCACCCTATTAGATTGTAAGCTCTTCTGAGCAGGGCCCTCTTAATCCCCTTGTATTTTATTGTATTGTAACTGTATTGTCTCCTTTTTATATTGTAAAGCGCTGCGTAAATTGCTGGCGCTATATAAATCCTGAAGAATAATAATAATGATTCCCTTTAATTGTAAAAAATATATTGTTCTCCCACTGGTCACTGACCTCTTCCTGCACCAGTTTTCCACAGATTGTCAGACATGTCTTACATGGTCATGTATGCTGTAAAAAATGTGGTACCTTATTGGTAAATACATGTGCACATGTACACACATATATACTTCAGGAACACATTCCATACGTTTGAGTTAAAAAAAAGTCGCAGAGAGGAACTTTTTACTCTGGAGATACCTAGTTACACAAATCAAATGATTTATGAATAATATGATTGAACTTGGTAAGCTGGTCAGAAATCACATTTTAACAGATTTTGCTCATCAGTGACGGCTGCCCTGATGATCTCTGTACCACAGGTCATTCTCATATTCTCCACATATGGTTAGCATATGATAACGTTTCCTTGTTCATAGAATGAGGTATGAACAAAGAATAGTTTTATGTATGGTTTGTGATTTGCCGATAACGGCAAATAAGTCTGTGATATGGTTAAGATTTCTGAATATTCAAGCTATGTAGTTTCCACCAGTAAAGGCCATAATAGGGGTTCACATTATACTTAATTCCTAATGTTAAACCATAAACCCCACAAAGGAGTAGAGACTGTTTACCATGCCAGGCAACAAGGCTGAAGCTGTGTTCAGTTTGCAAAAGCAATAGAAATTGAAAAGATTTTTTTTTTTGCTTCACATGATTGGTTAACTGAAAAAAGTTTCACCATATTTAATTCTTTCTGTGAACATACACTTTGCAAAGTGGAAAGCCTCTACTCTTTTTGTAAATCAAACCAATTATCCTATATGTTATTGGCATAAATAGGAAAAAGGTGTGTTTTCTATGTTTTGTTTTTTTCCTCAAGTTGGATCTTATCATAAAAAAAAAGTCCTTCTCAGTCCACTATTGTAGAAAATCATGATACCGTTAGCATCTTCACATTAAGACCCCTTTCATACTGAAGGTGTTTTTCAAGCATTTAAGCGCTAAAAATATCGCCTGTAACGTGTCTGAACAGCTCCTCTCAAGCCTCCCTAGTATGAAAGCCTGATTGCTTTCACACTGGGGCAGTATGGTTGCAAGACCGAAAAAAAAGTCCTGCAAGCAGCATCTTTGGGGTGGTTTGGGAGCATTATATACTCCGCTAGTAAACCTCCCCTGCCTTTAAAATAAATGGGCAGCTCTGCCAAAGTGCCTGCAAAGCCTTTCAGCAGCAGCACTTTGTGGGCAGTCTTAACCCTTTCCTCAGTCGCTATCGGGTTAAAAACACCTCGCTAGCAGTGCTTTACCACTAACGTGGCCCGCACCCCAGTGTTAAAGGGGTTTGAATTGTTACTTTTATTAACCGCTTCCCATTGATATACGTCGGCAGAAGGGCACATACAGGCAGAATCACGTACCTGTATGTTGCCCTTTAAGAGGCGATGGGGGCGCCATCGGCGGCACGTGCACACTCCCGCGGGAAGCTCCGTGGGTCGGGTCATGAGTCCAGCAGACTCGATCGCCGTGGGGATATCTGCGATCGCCTCACGGAGAGGAAGAATGGGGAGATGCTAAAGTAAACAAGCATCTCCCCATTCTGCCTAGCAACAGTGTCACTGATCTCTGCTCCCTGTGATTGGAGCAGAGATCAGTGATGTGTAAAACACAGCCACTCCCCCCACAGTTAGCAACAAGCCCCTAGGACACACTTAACCCCTACACTGCCACCTAGTGTTTAACCCTTTCACTGCCAGTGTCATTTACACAGGAATCAGTGCATTTGTATAGCACTGATTTCTGTATAAATGACAATGGTCCTAAAAATGTGTTAAAAATGTCCGATGTGTCCGCCATAATGTTGCAGTCATGATAAAAATCGATGATCGCCGCCATTTAGAATTTTTTTTTTTTTTTTTATAAAAATGCTATAAAACTATCCCCTATTTTGTAAACACTATAATTTTTGCGCAAATCAATCAATAATTGCTTATTGCGATTTTTTTTTACCAAAAATATATAGAAGAATACATATTGGCCTAAACTGAGGAAAAACATTTTTTATATATATTTTTGGGGGATATTTATCATAGCAAAAAGTAAAAAAAAAAAATTTTTTTTCAAAATTGTCGCTCTTTTTTTGTTTATAGTGCAATAAATAAAAACCGCAGGGGTGATCAAATACCACCAAAAAAACGCTCTATTTGTGGGGAAAAAAAGGACATCAATTTTGTTTGGGAGCCACGTTGCATGACCATGCAATTGTCAGTTAAAGCGACGCAGTGCCGAATCGCAAAAAGTGGTCTGGTCAGGAAGGGGGTAAATTCTTCCGGGGCTGAAGTGGTTAAAAAGTGAAACATGATGGGGATTTTAAGCAGACTACAGCTCTAATACCAATCCCCAGCCTGAGATTACAGTACCAGATTTCTTATTGATAGTGTGTGTGAAAACCTCATTCTTTAATTTGTTTGGAAGCAAAGTCAAATAAATATTATTTTCTATACATTTTTAACATTCAAAAGATAATGTTTTTTAAGGAGGATCTTGTTGCAGGCTTTGTTGTACTGTATGAATCAACAAGTTTGTTGTGCTGTACACATACTGGGCTATCTGTGGGAACTCATCCATGCCCCTTTTTATTGTATAATAAAGCACCCTTTCCTTTAATAAACTGTCAGTACTTAAGTACAGTGCTAACATCACACATTAAGGCCTTGCTCAGAAAGTGCTATCCATTCCCAGATATCTTATACTGTTATGCACTGTTAAAGGCTAGCTAATATCAGATACTATAACGTTTATGATACTTCATTATAATGATACTTGTTGAAAGCCATTTTCAGGTGTTAGACCTCTCTGGAATCATAGAAAGATAGAAAGAAATGCTGATACTTATAAAGGAGATCAGATAAAAATGGATAGATAATTATTACATAGATGCTCTCTCTATTTGAATTTCATCTGGAGCCATCTCAATAGGGGGGGTCATGGGTATTAGTCACTCCCCTAGCTTATTTGATAGTGTGTGTAAATTCAGATTGAGCTATTGAGATTTAAAATATTTTTCGGAAGGACAGACAGGTAAACCTGACTAAAGAAGCCTAAAGGTCTATTTCCTATCAGTAATTGCTTGCATAATATTTGCAAAAAAAAAAGAAAAATTGTTTATTTTTTTAATATATTTTTTTCCTTGGGAAAGTTAAAGAATAAAAATATGTTTTAAACAATTAAAAAAATAACTGCAGCATAGAATTTTTATTGAGTTTCAAAGTGATTAGTATACAAAAGGATGTACAATAAACAGAACAAGTGATTAAACAAAGTCTATTAAAGCTAACTCATTAACATATAGTGTGTTTACTATAATTTGCCATCACGTACATCCAGCATGGGGACCGTAGGGCCACGATGAATGAAAGGAAGTAACAAATGCATAAAGGTAAAACAAGAAAGAGAAAGAGAAAAAAAAAAGGAAACAAAAAAATAATAATAATGGAAAGAGTACACACTAGTACATATAAAATGAATATATTCACTCCATGTGCAGTGGGTTGGCCTATAACGCAAATTCAGTAAAGAGAAACAATAATATAACAGGAATTCTTTTAATGCTTAGAAATATCATTTTTTATATCTGCTCAACCATACAGTGCCTTGCAAATGTATTCACCCCCCTTGGAATTTTTTGTGCTTTGTTGCCTCACAACCTGAAATTAACATGGATTGTTTGAGAATTTGCATCATTTAATATACAGAACATGGCCACAACTTTGAAATTTTTTTATTTTTTATTGTGTAGCAAACAACAAATAGGACAAAAAAACTGAAAAAGTCAATCTGCATAACTATTCACTCCCCTAAAGTCAATACTTTGTAGAGCCACCTTTTGCGGCTATCACAGCTCCAAGTCGCTTTGGATAAGTCTCTATGAGCTTCCCACATCTTACCACTGGGATTTTTGCCCATTCCTCCTTGCAAAACTGCTCCAGCGCCTTCAGGTTGGATGGTTTGTGCTTGTGAACAGCAATCTTTAAGTCTGACCACAGATTTTCTATTGGATTGAGATCTGGGCTTTGACTAGGCCATTCCAACACATTTACTTGTTTCCCCTTAAACCAGTGTTGCTTTAGCAGTGTGTTTGGGATCATTGTCCTGCTGAAAGGTGAACCTCCTTCCTAGCCTCAAATCACACACAGTGGCACAGGTTTTTCTCAAGAATATCCCTGTATTTAGCACCATCCATCTTTCCCTCAACTTTGACCAGTTTCCCAATCCCGACTGCTGAAAAACATCCCCACAGCATGATGCTGCCACCACCATGTTTCACTGGGATGGTGTTCTTTGGGTGATATGATGTGTTGGGTTTGCGCCAGACATAGCATTTTCTTTGATGGCCAAAAAGTTCAATTTTAGTCTCATCAGACCAGAGCACCTACCTCCATACATTTCCCACATGCCTTTTTGCAAACTCATAACTTGCCATTTTGCTGAAAGTAATGGCTTTCTTCTAGTCACTCTGCCATAAAGCCCAACTCTATGGAGCGTAAGGCTTATTGTTGTCCTATGTACAGATACTCCAGTCTCTGCTGTGGAACTCTGCAGCTCCTCCATGGTTTACCTTAGGTCTTTGTGCTGCCTCTCTGATTAATGCCCTCCTTGCAGGTTTTCTGTTGTGCTATGTTCTTTACATTTGGTCATGATAGATTTTATGGTGCTCCTAGCGATCATCAGGGATTTGGATATTTTTTTTATAACCTAACCCTGACTTGTACATTTCAACAACATTGTCCCTTATTTGTTTGGGGAGTTCCCTGGTGTTCATGGCAGTGTTTGGTTAGTGGTACCTCTTGCTTAGGTGTTGCAGCCTCTGGGGTCTTCAAAAAGGTGTGTATATGTAATGACAGATCATGTGACACTTAGATTGCACAGAGGTGGACATTATTTCACTAATTATGTGACTTTTGAAGGTAATTGGTTGCATCAGAGTTTTTTATGGGCTTCATAACAAAGGGGATGAAGGCATATGCACATGCCAATTATAATTTTTTTATTTCTGAAAAATAGTTTTATGTATTTATTTTTCTAATTTTACTTCACCAACTTAGACTATTGTGTTCTGATCCATCACATATAATTCAGATTAAAAAAACATTGAACTAAAGGCTGTAATGTAACAAAATAGGTAAAAAGCCAAGGGGTGAATACTTTTGTAAGGCACTATATATCCCATGAAGCATGAAATTACGAGTGTTTCCCTGGACTATATGCTAGATGTTGCTCCTAAGTGGAAACTAAATTAACCTGTTTAGTAACCTCACTGATGTTGGGCCAAACTTACTTTTTAAAAGTAGAAGTCTTAAAGTAATAGTCTTTCATATAGTCAGAGACATTTGTATGTCAGAAAAATTTCCTTGCATGCCTCTCTTAACCACTTGCTTACTGGGCACTTAAACCCCCCTCAGTCCCAGACCAATTTTCAGCTTTCAGCGCTGATGCACTTTGAATGACAATTGCGCGGGCATACAACACTGTACCCAAATGAAATTTTTATCATTTTTTTCCCACAAATAGAGCTTTCTTTTTGGTGGTATTTAATTACAGCTGGGAGTTTTATTTTTTGCTAAACAAACAAAAAAAGATGCAAAAAAATAAAAATAAAATCATGTTTAATAGTTTGTTATAAAATTTTGCAAACAGGTCATATTTCTCCTTCATTGAAGTGCGCTGATGAGGCGGCACTGATAGGCTGCACTGGTGGGCACTGATAGGCTGCATTGGTGGGCACTGATAGGCTGCATTGGTGGGCACTGATAGGCTGCAATGGTGGGCACTGATAGGCATAGTTAAGGTGGCACTAATAGGCACAGATAAGGCGGCACCGATGGGCACAGATAAGGCGGCACTGATGGGCAAAGATGGGCACAGATAAGATGGCACGGATGGGTGGCACTAAGGGGCACTGATAGATGGGACTGATGGGCACTGATAGGTGGCACTGATAGGTGGCTCTGATAGGTGGCACTGCTGGGCACTGATGGGCAGCACTGCTGGGCACTGATGGGCACTGGTAGATGACACTGATGGGCACGGATATGTGGCACTGGGGTGCAGCACCTTTGTTGAGGCAGATTGTGGGCACTGCTGGGTGGCACTGTGGGCACTGCTGGGTGGCACTGCTGGGTGGCACTGTGGGCACTGCTGGGTGGCACTGTGGGCACTGCTTGGTGGCACTATGGGCACTGCTGGGTGGCACTGACGGGGGGCACTTATTTTGTAATCATCTTTATTGATGAGGGGGCAGGTGGGCACTGGCAGGGGGCAGGTGGGCACTGGCAGGGCTGGCCGTGATCGGGAATGATGTCCCGATCACGGCCGCCGGTGATCGGCTCTTTTTTTTCTCCTCGCGCTGTCAGCGCGAGGAGGAATAATAGCCGATTACCGACTCCGTTATATCACATGATCAGCTGTCATTGGCTGACAGCTGATCACGTGATAAGGGGTCGGGATCGACCCCTTGCTCTGATCGGTGATCAGGCGAGTCTCATAGACTCGCCGATCACAGAGCGCGCCGCGCTCGCCCCTCAGGGGGCACGCAGGCCGCTCGTGCACGGGACTACGTCAATAGACGTAGTCCCGGAAAAGGAGATCCGCGCTGTAGCCGTCATTGGGCTATAGCGTGGGTCTCAAGTGGTTAATCTAGCTTAATTTTGCTAGTATGAGATTGTTGTTTCTAAATTAAAGACTAAGCCCTGCCATATCCCATTCCCCTGTTTAATGCGAGTGCTTCTGTAGCCAAAGTGAATTCTCATTGGACGTGGAGATTGTAATTTGTGAGGCACCAAATAATTCAGGTCACCACTAGCAAAATACAAGATACAGGAGAAAATATTCAGAAATCCCATGGGTGGCCACCAAGTGCTACGTTGCAACATATATTGCAAAAGGCCAGGATTTATATGCAAGGATTTTTAGGGCACCACAACTGGAAACCTACACAAGTCATTTGTATATAAAAGTATCACAAAATGTATTTAAACATATTTAAAATTTGCTCAAAAGCATAAAAATTTGGACCACCATGCAGAATAAGAGATGTGTTTGTTTACCACTACATACTGTATACAGTCAGACTACTGCAGTTGAAATGGTTATAATTAAAAATATTCTGTTGAGGACACTATGGGGGGTATTTACTAAAGCTGGTACACAGAGAATCTGTATATTAACCAATCGGCTTCTTAGTTTTATTGTCAAAGCTGTGGAAGTACTTGGCAATTTAGGAAACAGCAATCACAGGTCAATTGGCTTCAGTATATTCACACAAATAGGAAACACAAGGGGAACACAAAGACACTGAATTAAAAAAAAGACAACTTCCCTAAACTACAAACCTCGCTAAAATATATAAATTGGGATAAAATCTTTATCAATAACAAAGAACACGGAGGAGAGATGGGTTTGCTTTAACCACTTGCCGACCAGCTGCCGCAGTTGTACTGAGGTAGAATGGCACGTCTGGATGTAACGTCATTTCGCCCTGTCGCTCCTGCGAACGCCACTGACACACAGTTTCCGGTTCTTGGAGGGGAGAATAGACAGATTGTCTGTTCATACAGAGTATGAACAGTGTTCTGTCATCTCCCCTGCATGGTCCCCTCCCACCTTCAGTTGGAACAAACTAGGGAACACATTAACCTCTGGATCACCCCCTAGTGTTTCTTTCAACCCCTTCCCTGCTGGTGACATTTTTACAGTAATCAATGCATTTTCTATAGCATTGGTCGCTGTATTAATGCCAATGGTCCCAAAAATGTGTCAAAATTGTCCAATGTGTCCGCCATAATGTCGTATATAAAAATATGTAGAAGAATAAATTTTGACCTAAATTGAGGAAAAATATATTTTTTTACATATTTTTGGGGATATTTATTATAGCAAAAAGTAAAAAAAAATAGCTTTTTTTCAAAATTGTCACTCTTTTTTTGTTTAACCACTTGCCGCCCGCCCTATTACAAATAGACGGCAGCAAAGTGGTTTCATAATCCTGACCGGACGTCATATGACGTCCTCAGGATCATGAGCCGATGCGCGCCCCCGGGGGCGCGCATCGCGGCGATCGTTGTTGCGGGGTGTCAGTCTGACACCCGGCAACTACGATCTCGGTAAAGAGTCTCCGACGGAGACTCTTTACCACGTGATCAGCCGTGTCCAATCACGGCTGATCACAGTGTAAATGGGAAGAGCCGGTGATCGGCTTTTCCTCACTCGCGTCTGTCAGACGCGAGTAGAGGAGAGCCGATTGGCTGCTCCTCTGACAGGGGGGGTCTGTGCGGATCGATTATCAGCACACCCACCGCGAAGATGCCCACACTGGACCACGAGGGACGCCACCAGACCACCAGGGAACAGGTAATCCTCCTTAGACCACCAGGGATGCGAATGGTCAGCACAATGGATGCCAATCAGTGCCCATAATGGATGCCAATCAGTGCCCACAATGGGCATCACTGATTGGCATGCATTATTGTTTGGCACCGATTGGCATCCATTAGTACAGTATAACACCAATGCCGCCTATGAGTGCCCACCTGTGCCGCCTATGAGTGCCCACCTGTTGAGTGCCCACCTGTGCCGCCTATGAGTGCCCACCTGTGCCGCCTATGAGTGCCCACCTGTGCCGCCTATCAGTGCCCACCCATGCCTATCTTTGCCGTCTATCCATGCCCATCTGTGCCGCCTATCCATGCCCATCTCCGTCGCCCATCCATGCCAATCCGTGCCAGCTATCAGTGCCAATTTGTGCCACCTATCAGTGTCCATCCGTGTCGCCCATCCGTGCCACCCATCCGTGTCGCCCATCCATGCCGCCTATCAGTGCCGCCTATCAGTGTCCATCAATGCCACCTCATCAGTGCCACTTCATTGGTGCCCATCAGTGCCGCCTTATCAGTGCCCATCAGTGTAGCCCCATCAGTGCCCATCAGTGAAGGAGAAAACGTACTTATTTACAAAGTTTTGAAACTGAAACAAAAAAAAAAAAATTTTTCAAAATTTTCGGTATTTTTTTATTTGTAGGGAAAAAAATAAAAACCGTAGAGGTGATCAAATACCACCAAAAGAAAGCTCTATTTGTGGGAAAAAAATGATAAAAATTTCATTTGGATACAGTGTAGCATGACCGCGCAATAGTTATTCAAAGTGCGACAGCGCTGAAAGCTCAAAATTGGTCTGGGCAGGAAGGTGTTTAAGTGCCCTGTATTGAAGTGGTTAAAACTCAAAAAATAAAAACCAGAGAGGTGATCAAATACCACCAAAAGAAAGCTCTATTTGTGGGAAAATTTTGTCTGGGTACAATATCGCACGACCACACAATTGTCAGTTAAAGCAATGCAGTACTGAATCGCAAAAAGTGCTCTGGTCAGGAAGGAGGTAAAATCTTCTGGGGCTGAAGCCGTTAACAGGTCCCAGAACACAGCGGGGACCAGTGAGGACGCGGAGCGTGACTCGCGCATGCGCAGTAGGGAACTGGGAAGTGAGGCCGCAATGCTTTACTTCCTGATTCCCTCACCAAGATTGGAGGCGGGGGCAGCCGAGAGATGAGCGATTGCTTGGCTTCGGCTGCCGACATGTGGGCATCCTGGACAGGTAAGTGTCCATCTATTAAAAGTCAGCAGCTGCATTATTTGTAGCTGCTGGCTTTTACATTTATTTTTTTTAGGTGGACCTCCGCTTTAACATTAATAAATCATCGGGACCGGATGGCTTACACTTAGGGAACTCAGTCAAGTAATTGCCAGACCGCTGTTCCTAATTTTTACTAACAATCTACTGACTGGAATGGTACCAGCTAATTGTAGAAAAGCCAATGTAGCACCAATATTTAAAAAAGGGACAAAATACATCCCTGGGAATTACAGACCAGTTAGCCTAACATCAATAGTATGCAAGCTCTTGGAGGAGATGATAAGGGACTATATACAAGATTTTAGTAATGAAAACGGTATCATTAGCATTAATCAGCATGGATTTATGAAGAATCTTTCTTGCCAAACCAATCTATTAACATTCTATGAGGAGGTGAGCTGCCATCTAGATAAAGGAAGATCCGTAGACATGATGTATCTGGATTTTGAAAAAGAATTTAACACAGGTCCCCATAAATGTTTACTGTACAAAGTAAGGTCCATTGGCATGGACCATAGGGTGAGTACATGGATTGAAAACTGGCTACAAGGGTGAGTTCAGAGGGTGGTGATAAATGGGGAATACTCAGAATGGTCAGGGGTGGAAGAGGAGTCCCCCAGGGTTTTGTGCTGGGACCAATCCTGTTTAATTTGTTCATTAACGACCTGGAGGATGGGGTAAACAGCTCAATCTCTGTATTTGCGGATGCCACTGAACTAAGCAGGGAGATAACTTCTCTGCAGGATGTGGAAACCTTGCAAGAAGATCTGAACAAATCAATATCTACCCAGAGTGCTTGATTGTTTAAAGGTAATTGTTATCAGCTTGCATTTGTTATTGAATCATCCCTCCTAATAAAACCCAATAATCTTACTTTCACCCATGGCTCCCTTGTCTCACTTAGATAGGCAGAGTGTTGAGTGTTAGGGAATTTCTGTATGTGTTTACTAACTTATCCAGTAACTTGGTGTGTCAATAGGGCTGAGACATTAGGAAGGTTGTGGCAGAGAATACGGGACCCATCTTAACCAGCGGCTCCTCTGGGGGTTTCACTATATGTATGCCATTATCTGATTATTATTGAACCACTAAAAAACTAATTTGCAGACTAGGCATACTTAATGTGTTTTGTGGCTCCTAATGCCACTTCCTCGGGAGAGTAGTACAGAGGGATCCACAATAAACATACATTTATGTATTCCAAGTGAATACATTTATGAATAAAGCAAACATATTTCCAACATCAATGTACAAAAAACACAAACTTGTTGATAATAGTTTTTCTTACCACAACTTCAGTAACTGTGTAGGTAAAGCATGATGCCCGAGAAGTCAAACATGTGTGCTCAAACATTCTGACTACCTCCATGTGTACCGCCATACTGGAGCAGACTGTGATGCCCCCAAATCTACAACCAACTTATAACAGGGGACCTTAGCAACTTTAAATTAAAACTGGAAATTTAAAAGAGTAACAATGGACAATACAACTGCCTTGGTAGCTGCATATTTTTTGTAATATCAATATTGTGATAAATATAACATGATCCCATATATGTATCTGCAGTTGTGCTCATAAGCTTATATACCCTGGGCGAATTTATGATTTCTTGGTAATTTTTCAGAGAACATGAATGATAACACAAAAACTTTTCTTTCACTCGTGGTTAGTGTTTGGCTGAAGCCATCTATTGTCAGTCAACTGGGTTTACTCTTTTTAAATCATATTCACAAAAGAAAATACCCAAATGACCCTGATCAAAAGTTTGCATACCCTAGTTCTTAATACCATGTATTGCCCCTTTAACATCAATTTACATGAACTGGAGGCTTTTTGTCAAGAGGAATGGGCAGCTTAACCATCTGAAAAGATAAAGAGCCTCATCCTCAAATACCACAAAAGACTTCAAGCTGTCATTGATGTTAAGGGGGGCAATACACAGTATTAAGAACTGGGGCATATAAACTTTTGAACAGGGTTATGCGGGTAGTTTCTGTTGTGATTATGATTTAAAAGGAGTAAACACAGTTGATTGATAATAACTTGCTTCAGTTAAACACTAACCATGAGTGAAAGTGTTTGTGTCATTATTCATATTCTCTGAAAAATGGCTATGAAATGATAAATTCTGCCTGGGTATGTAAACTTATGAGGAGCACAACTGTATATATTTCCATAGATAGTATTACATGTTGCACATGTATAGTAATATCTCACTGGGGACAACTGAGCCTACGTATTTATTTATTCATTGACTACGAGGGCTCAGTGTTAGATCAAAGTCTTATCTCTGTATTTGTTTATATCTAAGTGACTTGTGTACATTTCTAGTTGTGGTGCCCTAAAAATCCTTGAATAGATCTTGCCTTTTTTAATCCAACATGTCAAGGTATTCTGACGTAACAAGCATATTTTGGAGTTTAAGTTTAGGCATTTAATTTGGCTAGCATGCTCATTTAAATTTTAGTTAATATTTTGCCTCATCTAGCAATTTGCAGTTAAGGTTCTGACAGTGGGAAGTATTGACTTTCCTTCAGGTTCTGGTTCTGATATTTCATGTGACTAACTGCAAAGCTGAAAAAGAAGGTAATGCTGGAAGAATGCAAAACTCTGAAATGTGTTGTGCTGAATGAATAGGGTTAATTTGGGGAAAAACAAATTTTTTTGTATTTTATTTAGGTGAAGCCATATCACTTTCCTTGGAGCAGAAGTGAAGTTGTTAAGCTGGTAAAAGTACTTCATTTACAACTCATTCCTTACCATGGCCAATAAATGATTTGTGCATTGGATTGCACACTTTCTTTAGTCCAGAGGAAACTATTTTTTTCCATTAAAGGGCCAGTTGGTTGTGTTTATCCCTCTGGCTAATAGTTCCCAGTCTCCCTCCTGTGAAAATGGTCATACCTGAATATTATAAGAAAACAATATCTCATTGAAATAAAAACATTTAAAATCTTCAAGTTGTTAGAAACAAAATGTACATTTTGAGCACCATATGGTCTTGGCTTATGACTGAGAGTTGTGTAATCAACTTCAAAAGTATAAACAGCTAAATTAAAAAATCATTATTATAAGAATGTTTCAAACATGTATTAATAGTAAAATTACTATCTCATACAAAAACTGGCAAATGACCAAGGAGAGTTCAGTGTATCAGTACATACAGTTGTAAGATCTCATTGAAGCTGACTATACAGAACACATTTTTTTCTGGTTTCACCAATGACCTTAGTATGAACCACATGAATCAAGTAACTTCTGATATGTAGTAAAGCTCTGGCATACTCTGGTTTCGGATACAGTGTTTGACTAGCTTTTATAGCATTAACTGTAAATTATCCCATGCACTGTAATTCTGTTTCTTAACTATAAACTCTGTTCTCCTTAAACGGCCTTACAGTATTTGTGACCCTAATATGACATTTGTGTTTGGAGATTAATATCTATTAAATGGCATTGCCATAATTAAATGTCTCTCATGTCAGTTTAATGGCTCTGAACAATAGTGTAATTCAGTTGGATTTGCCTAAATATAAACAATTAAATGTGGTACTATTCAATTTGTCATGGATCTTACAGTCAGCTTTCTGACCTGACTTTTATTTTTTTACTTTGCCACTGGGTTAAAACGGAAGTCAACCATCAAGCCAATTTCTTTTATTTTCCTTAAAATTTTAGCATTTTTAGAAATTATTACTAATACTAACAAATGCAAATAGTTTTAAACAGTAATGATTTCAATTTCAGGAGACTCTTTTAAATATCAACCCAAAGTCAGTATAGCGCTCAACTAATAAATATATCTTAATGAAGTCTATATGGAATGTAATGTGTAAGGTAGAACAATCCCCTGTATGCCATCACGCTATACCGAAGCCAGTCTGAACGCATCACTGTAAGTGAAGAAGAGACACCATATTGGCTAATTTGGGATGTAAAGTGGACGACAGGTTACATAGAGGAATTTATCACAAGTGCGTTATGATTTTATTCGGGAGAGTGTTTTTAATTCTTTTAACCACATGCCGACTGACACACACCGATGTACGTCGCCAGAATGGTACAGACAGGCAAATGAGCATACAGACACGTCCCTTAAAATTTTCCACCGTGCCATTGCTTGCACGCCGCCGGTGGAGTGCGCGCCGGTCGGAAGAACAGGGAGATGCTAAAGTAAACAAGCATCTCCCCTGTCTGCCTAGTGACAGTGTCACTGATCTCTGCTCCATGTGATTGGAGCAGAGATCAGTGATGCGTCATAGACAGCCACGCCCCCCCCACAGTTAGAAACACGCTCCTAGGACACACTTAACCCTTACACTGGCACCTAGTGGTTAACCCCTTCAGTGCCAGTGTAATTTACACAGGAATCAGTGCATTTGTATAGCTGTGATTGCTATATAAATTACAATGGTACAAAAATGTGTTAAAAATGTCCGATGTGTCCGCCATAATGTCGCAGTCATGATAAAAATTGCAGATCACCGCCATTACTAGTAAAAAAAAAAAATTATTAATAAAAATGCCATGAAACGATCCCCTATTTTGTAAACACTATAATTGTTGCGCAAACCAATCTATAATTGCTTACTGTGATTTTTTTTTTACCAAAAATATGTAGAACAATACGCATTGGCTTAAACTGAGGAAAAAAAAATGTTTTTATATATTTTGGGGGGATATTTATTACAGCAAAATGTAAAAAATAATGTGTTTTTTTCAAAATTGACGCTCTTTTTTTCTTTATAGCGCAAAAAATAAAAACCCCAAGGGTGATCAAAAGAAAGCTCTATCTGTGGGAAAAAAGGTACGTCACTATTGTTTGGGAGCCATGTCGCAGGACCGCGCAATTGTCAGTTAAAGTGGCGCAGTGCCGAATCACAAAAAGTGGTCTGGTCTTTGGCCTGCAAAATGGTCTGGGGTTAATTTCAATAAAATATGATAAAGAGAGTCCTATGTAGTATCTTTCTGCTTATGTACTTAGGACATTACATGTGAAGGGGTGGGGTCTGGATACATTAAACCTGGAGCATTTGTGAGCTGATACCATACTTGGAAAGATTACATTTTAATAACTTAGAGGTCCATATACGACAGTGAGCATTCATCCATATGCACAGGTGATAGAATAATCATGTTTATGATGCATGGAGGCGTGACCAGTTTACTGAATCACGTTTTTGTTGTGGAGTGGCATGGATAAATTTTAAAACACAAACATTTATTTGAAAGTTATTGTTTTTTTTGGGACTAAGTGCACTTTTCATACCATGTTTCCCCGAAAGTAAGACAGTGTCTTACTTTCTTTTTATCCCCAAAAGCCCCACTATGTCTTACTTTCGGGGTATGTCTTATATTGGAAAAAAATTGTCGAATTTTTTGTTTTAACCATAAAATTAACATTTATTAACAACCTGAACAGTATTGTATTCACCACAAAACAGTTTTATAAAAGGAAGTGCCAAGAATGTCTTGTTACAACATTGCATAACATGTAAAACAATGAAAAATGGTAAGAACGAACAGTGGAATACTGGAGGATAAAACAGATTTATGTGTGATACAGTACCACCTGCTGTATTTAATCCAGTGTGACACCTGCTGATACCCACTGGGTTACATACAGCAGATGATACCCCAGTATGCCAGTGTGTATGTTTTACTGATGTATGATTAATACTGTGTGCATTACCGTATTTTAAGCAGGAGGCGGCAGTGACAAGTGCAGGGGACGGCGCGGTGACGTATGGAGAGGGGGACGGCTCAGGCGTGGGCAGGAGGCGGCGCTCATTAAGATCAGAGGGAAATGGCAGACGCGGCGACGTATGGAGAGGGGGCCGGTGCGGACGTGGGCAGGAGGCGGCGCGCAGCTAGATGACAGGGAGGCGGCAATACCCCCGTGTTTCCCCGAAAGTAAGACATATGTCTTACTTTCGGGGTACGGCTTATATTAGCCGACCCCTCTGAAACTCCCGATACGTCTTACAATCGGGGGTGTCTTACTATCGGGGGAAACAGGGTAGGAGCTCAATTTAACTTTAATTGGACTGTTATAAATGTTCACCTTTTCATGGGCACTTATTAAAAATTATTTTTTATTGGTGATTGATAATTGCATACATTGTTTGTGTGTGTTTATACAGCAAAAGATTGTTGGAATATTTATTGACTAAGTACTGCACTAATTTTGGGTTGATATTGAGATGAATTCAGGGCTGGTGCAAGGATTTTTGGCGCCCTAGGCGAAACCTAATTTTGCCGCCCCCGTTGGCTCAGCCCCTTCACTGAGACTTTTGCGGCGCCTCTTCACCCATTTCTTCAGCCGTGGTCCACAGGCCTGTACCTGTGCATCTGGACCCGGCCCGAAAACAAATAGTGGATGGCACCGGCTTGCTTAATCAAGCCAGCTGTGGTCCACAAGCTAGGGCAGTATACAGACAGGCTAACTGTATAATTTCCTGTCTGTACGGGTATACAGATACACTTACCATGCTTTACAGACACCTACTAAAAATAATAATAAATGCACATTTTTGTACCTTTTTGTATGCAAAAGGATCTTAATTTCTTAATTTTTTTTACAAAGGTGGACTTGAACCTCCACACCTCAAATCACCCCAATTTCTTTATTTTCAAGTTTCAGATCACCACAATTCTTCCATCTTCACACGTCAGATCACTCCATCACTTTCACTAGAATCACTATCACCCTGAATACTTGTTCCCCTCTGCACCCCTCCTCTGCATCTCTGTTCATCTCAAACCCCCCACACACATATCAGTTCCTCTCACACACAATCTACCCCTCTGTACCCCCTGAACGTCTGTCCACCCCCCCACACACACACCTGTTACCCCTCTGTACCCCCTGCAAGTCTGTCCCCCCACACACACACCTGTTACCCCTCTGTACCCCCTGCAAGTCTGTCCCCCCCACACACATACACCTGTTGTCTTTCTGTACCCCCTGTATGTCTGTCCCCCCCCACACAATCTGTTACCCCTCTGTACCCCCCTGCATGTCTGTCTCCCCCTTACACACACCTGTTACCCCTCTGTACCCACCTGCATGTCTTCCCCCCCACACACACACATACCTGGTACCCCCTGAACGTCTATCTCCCCCCTCCTCCCCTACACGCGCGCGCGCACACACACACACACACACACACACACACCTGTTATCCCTCTGTAGCCCCCTGCACGTCTCTCCCCCCCACACACAAACAATCTGTTACCCCTCTGTACCCCCCTGCAAGTCTGTTCCCTCCCCCACACACACACACACGTTACCCCTCTGTACCCCCTGCACATCTGTCCCGTGTTCCCCCTCTATACCTCCCTGCATGTCTGTTCCTCTCCCCCCCCCCCACACACACACACACACACACCTGTTCCCCCTATGTACCCCCTTGCACGTCTGTCTGCCCCCCCCACACACACACATCTGTTCACCCTCTGTAACCCCCCCACATACATAAACACACACCTGTTCCCCCTATGTGCCCCCCACACACACACATACCTCTGTTCCCCCTACGTACCCCCCCCCACACACACACCTCTGTTCCCCCTATGTACTCCCCCCACACACACACCTCTGTTCCCCCTATATACCCCCCCCACACACACCTCTGTTCCCCCTATGTACCCCCCCCCCCACACACACACACCTCTGTTCCCCCTATGTACCCCCCCCACACACACACCTGTTCCCCCTACATACCCCCCTGCACGTCTGTTCCTAATCCCCCCCACACACACATACACACACAGCGAAATAAACTATAAACTTGACAGAGTACATTTTTTATTTAATGTATTTGCAGGCTGCAGAACTAAGCATGCTGCCTGAGCTTCCACTATACCTGAGCCAGCGGCGGTGATGCCTTTACTCCAGGAGAGTGGTGCTGCTGCCTGCCTGTTCTTCCATAACAGATGCCCGAGCGGGCAGGAGGAGGGGGAGCGGATATCGGCAAGCCCAGAGTTACATGCCATCTCATCCGCCCCAGCCAGTTCCACCGATCATGCTGTACTTCCGGATCGGCCAGCTGTCTCCCCTCATCTTCTCACTGCCGCTGCTAGGGCGGCACTGCAGGCTGGGGACAGAGCGGTCCGGGATGTTTTCATAGACGCAATCACCCTCTATGAGGCAGCATGTATTTAAAAAATTACAATCCTGGATATATTTTAATAAAGCGAGTGGCTGGGGACCCGTATTTTGCCACCCCCCCTACCCGGGCGCCCTAGGCAGCCGCCTGACCCACCTATTGCTAGCGCCGGCCCTGGATGAATTGAGCATGTATCCCCTAAAAATTCTGAATGAACCCTCTGAACACTGCCATACACAACGTTTCTAGCAAACTTTGCTCAAAAACAGGGATTTTTAGCTCACATAAATTGCAATATATGTTAAGATGGCCAGCTGCAACAAAGTAACCTCTCTCTGGCCAGTCTCTATTCAGCTCAGCAAAATGCAAATATTCCAGGGGATATAGTGCTAATATGGGGCAATTAGACATAAGTTGTAGGAGAGCTACAAGGTTCAGGTCTGGCCAATGACCTGCAATGCAATAGAAATAAAATATAGCTGTGCTCAAATCCCAACAGCTTACATATAACTTCAATGTTCCTGTGCAGCTGTAAATACATTCCCCACCCTTCTTCAAAACTGCTTGCACAAATGTGCGGATAACATACACAATGAGATTAAGATATACCTATGCTCAAATCCCAATAGCTTATACATATAGTATATATATAAAACACAACATCTGCTAACGGGGTGTGGCCACATGTTAATAATAGAAATTCTGGATAAACCCTCTGCACACTGCCATACACCCTTTCTAGCAAATTTTTCACAAAACATTATTTTTTAGTTAACATACATATGGGGCAATTGGCCAGCTTAACCACTTGCAGACCAGCCACCGCAGTTTTACTGTGGCAGAATGGCACGGCTGGGGGAAACGACCTTATGTAACATTGCTTTGCTCGTGGCCACTAGGGCTGCACGTGCACGCCTGCTGCTCGCCCCCTGAGCCCAACACAGAGAGGGAACAAAATTAACCCCTTGAGCAACCCTAGTGGTTAACTCCTTCCCTGCCAGTGACATTTTTACAGTAATCAGTGCATTTTTATAGCACCGATCGCTGTATAAATGCCAATGGTCCCAAAAATGTGTCAAAAGTGTCCGATGTGTCTCCCATAATGTTGCAGTCCTGATAAAAATCGCAGATCATCGCCATTACTAGTAAAAAAAAAAATCATAATAAAAATGCCATAAAACTATCCTCTATTTTGTAGACGCTATAACTTTTACCAAAAATATGTAGAGGAATACATATTGGCCTAAACTGAGGAAAAAAATCTTTTTTTATATATATTTTTGAGGGATATTTATTATAGCAAAAAGTAAAAAATATTGAATTTTTTTCAAAATTGTCACTCTTTTTTTGTTTATATTGCAAAAAATAAAAAACGCAAAGGTGATCAAATACCACCAAAATAAAGCTCTATTTGTGGGACAAAAAGGACGTCAATTTTGTTTGGGTGCCACGTCTTACGGCAGTTAGAGAGACGCAGTGCAGAATCGCAAAAAGTGCTCTGATCAGGAAGGGGATAAAATCTTCCAGGGCTGAAGCGGTTAAACATGTATTGCAATGTGAAAAAATCCCTGTTTTTGAGCACAGTTTGCTAGAAAAGGTGTATGGCAGTGTGCCGAGGTTTTATCCAAAATGTTTAGCGTTAACATGTGGCCACGCTCTTTCAGCACCTGATGTGTTATACATATGTATTCGCTTTTTGGATTTTAGCATAGGTATATCTTAATTTTATTGTGTATGTAATCCACACATTTGTGCAAGCAGTTTTAAAGAGGGGTGGGAAATGTATTTACAGCTGCACGTGAGTACCAAGGCTATAGGTAATGCCTTTTAAATATATTTATGGTTTTTGTGTGTAATCTTTTTGTTGTATACTAAGTATAGAAGTGGTGAATTTATAAAATGTATACGTTTCTCACACAGAAAAAAAGCCCCCAAAGCACCTTGTCCCCATGTTGATGAGGACAAGGGCCTCATCCCCACAACCCTGGCTGGGTGGGGGGCTTATCAGAACCTGGAAGCCCCCTTTAACAAGGGGACCCCCAGATCCCACCCTCCCTGTTTGAAATGGTAAGGGGGTACAAAAGTACCCCTACCATTTCACAAAAAAAGTGTAAAAATTGGTAAAAAAGACACACACACCATTGCAAAATAAAAAAATGGAAACCTGCGTTACATCAGAGGGGGGTGGGGCCACCCGTACATCACTGGGGAAGCCCAGCTTTCCCCTTGCGTCAGAAGGGGGTGGGGTCAGGTGACGGGTGGCCCCACCCTCCTCAGATAAGAAGTGTCAGGCTGCCGGGATTCCCACAGTGCCTCCGGTGAAGACAGAGGATGGATGCGCTGCGCTGGAGGGAGAGATCACCCATCGCTGGATCAGATCAGCCATTGCTGGACCCCGGAAAGATGATCATCCTGGATAGCAAGAGTGGACTACCATCGCTGGAATCTTTTTTTAATTTTTAATAAAGGACTTTTGCAATGGTGTGTGTGTGTCTTTTTAAACTATTTTTTACACTTTCTTTGTGAAACTGTAATCTGTAATTTCTTCTCTGCCTACCTCTGCAGACCCCATACTACCCCCCCCCCCCCCCACACACACACACACACACACACTAATTTGCTTACCTTTGCAGAACAGGCTGCTGTTAGGCTTAATGACCACAGTTGTAGGCAGGACTTTGAAGAATGATCCTCCACAGTGGGCAACATTCAGTATAGGTGATGGTGTATATGACCGCAGGGGGCATGATAAACTTATGATGAATATTGCCTCTATTTACATATGAATACTGCCAAACCAAAACTATTTACATATGCATTCTGCCACTCTTTACATATCAATGCCGGTTATTTACATGTAAACACAGGGTCTGCAGGTGATTCATCTGTACATAACAATAGGACAGAGCTGTGCACCATTAGTAACAGAACTTCACACTGAGATATTAGGGCACAACATGGGATTAAAACCTCAAGGGACAAGGCGATTTAAACTCAGATAGTTTGCAAATATAAGGCAGATGATTTGGGCCCCACAACAATTACAGGGCTCAGGGCAGCTGCCCCTTTTGCTCTGCTTTAAAGACAGCCTGCACCCCACGCTTCTAGTGCTGGGCTTACACAATCTTTTTTTTAAATCCTCCCCCTGAAGTTCTGCAGCCACTGTTGAATGTATTCTGAGAAAAGCACCATGCTGCTGTCAGAATACGAAGATCAGTACAGCAGCTGATTGGCATTCTTTCAAAGCAAACAACAACAGTTAACAATAACACATGTTAACAATATAACATTAACTGAATAAAACAACTTTTTTTTTTTTTTTACTTTTTTTTTTACTTTTTTTCTAAATAACATGTTATGGCCACAAGTATTGCAGTCTTCGATTTTTGGGTCTCTCAAAATGTGATAGACAGTTTCCTGACTATCTAACATTTTTTAAGAGATTTTTTGTGCAGAATTGTGTGCCGTGGGGTACCCTAGACTGTCCCATGCTGTACCTTACACTAATAGTCCACTAGTGCGTGGTAGCAACAGAAGCAGTCCCTAAAGGAGAGACCAGGTTGCCCAGGACAGGAGGGACAAAAAATGGGTGTCACGCCTTATTCCTCATTTACCACAGACATAACATCTTTTTTGGGGTGAACTTTGTGTTAGGGTACCTTGGAGGACATCTGGAAAATGTCTCTCTTGCAGCCAGCTAACTGCATCTGGATTTGGGCTTTGGGCCACAGCGCCTTCTGCATACAAAAGGGCTGTCATGATTGCTTTCTGGAATTTTAGGAAAGATCCAGTTCTTTTGTAAATAACAAAAGTATTGTACATAGCCAATTGAAATAAATATATAGACACTTTTTTGTACCAGGGTCTAACTCTGTAGGAGACTAAATACAGGTTCCTCATTTGGTCATTAAAGTCTATGCCTTCCATATTTTAGATTATAGTCATAGATGCAGAGAGGATTTTCAAAGAAACCAGACACTGTGTTAATCAGGACTGTCATATCTGGGTGAATGGAAGACAGGATGAATATATCACATTTGTCTTTCCATTTTACAGGTAGTAGTTCTTCATTGCACAAGCAGGCTTTCTCCTCCTTTCTAAGTGGAGTGTTAATGAGCCATTGGGGAAGCCAGCCCCTGTGATTAGGTCGCATGGTGCCAAAGCAGACAATTTCTTTAATGAACAGATGTCTAAAAAGAGGCACGCTTACGTAAAAGTTGTCCATGAACGCAGGGTGACAAAAAGTCCTGCACTTTCTTGCCACTGCTCCCCATGTAGTCCCCATGTAGTCTGGGCATCCAGGGGGCTTCACTTGACTGCCTTTTCCCTCATAAATTCTAAAGCAGTATGTATAGCCTGTGGCCCTTAGGTAGAAGAAGGTACAAGGGACTCATCTATGCAGATGTTTTGTTGGAGCATACACACATCTGCAAATTTCTGGGACAGGTAATTTATGAGGGGACAAATTTTGTGGAGGTGATCACAGTCAGGGTCACCCTGGGGACAAAAGATGGTTTTGTCCCTGAAATGCGTAAAATTTATTATTTTCTCATATACTTTTCTTTCCATTGCGACAGAGAACAGGTGCATATGATGAATCGGATCTATGGACCAATATGACCGCAATTCATTCTTTTTTTTAATGTCCATGTTAAAGGTTAGGCCCAAATAAGTTTTAAATTTGGAGTTTGAATTGAGTTTAAGTTTGAATTTGGGCGGTGATGTACTGTTGGTAATAAATAAGACTTTGGTCCACAATAATATTATAGAGGTCTTCGGTGAAAAATAGCTAAAAAATAGTCAAAGAGTGTTAAGTTTGTTGTTAAGTTTTCTGTTTACACTTGAACCCCCGGGTGGGCTGTGAATGGGGAATAACGGGTGCTGCTAAATCTGGGGGCAGCTAATTAGGGTTTACAAGCACCTCTTGAATGCTACTATGGCCTTACAGACCTGCGCTCGAATTCTTGGGGGCTGCCATTGCATTACATTACTAACTCTAGCCACTTCATCAGATATATTTCACTACTGGTGCTCATAAAATACTGCAGTGCTGGGGTTTAAAATGCCAGGATGTACTGGTGCTTGTCTGATCACCAAAAGGAAGTGGAGTCCTAGTGCTTGTGCCCTGCGGCATCTGAGCATAATTATGCATTTCTATGACTTCAGCAACATGGGGTCTGTGACATGTTAGGGTTTCTTAGCTCAGTGGTAGTGCCAAAACAATGAGTTTACTCCACGCCACAAATAGTTTTCAGGGTTTTAATGACAACTTTTATTTAAAAGAACATCAAAAGTTCACAGAGGTATGTCTTTCCATGCAGAGGGTTCTCACCATAAATACAACAGCACATAAAACTCAGCCTCCTGGCTCTCTTGTGGCAGCTTTACTGCTCCTATCAGTACCTCTTGGTCCTCCTGACCATCAAACGCTTCCCAGTGTTCATGCACAGATGCTGCACTTCAGTTCCTCATGGGCTCTCTCTCAGGCTCGGGCCTTGGTTTGGCCTGACTTGCACAGTACTGTGCCTGTGAATGCCTCACTCTGATCCCTTCACATACTGATCCCCTTGGGAGGGTGGGGCTCTGAACTCTAACTCTGGCTCTCATATGAAGCCAGCACACACCTGTGCCATTAGTGTGCTTGCTTCTTACAAAATCTAGCATAAACCACCATTTTAAACAGGTCAAATAAGCTTGATTTTAGCAGAGACCACCATTTCACCATTTTCTGAGCTAGCTGTCAGAGTGCTGCTGCTTTCTACAGGTTTATATAGTGAGGCTTATTCTGACAGTGAAGCTTCCCCTTCCCTCTCATCTGTTATCCTCAAAGACCTCCCCACTAGTGTACTTTTTTGGGTATTTTTTAGGTTTTTTATTGCTGGCTATGGGCAAAAAGAATTCCTGGCAAGCAATCAGGGACTGATTCCGTGCTAGAAATAAAAATAGCTTCTAGTGCTAGCAGAGATTTGACCTTATCTTGCTAACACTTCAGTTTTGTGGACAATGGATCAGAGGTAGCATTAATCAGAAAAAATTATACCAACACTTCACTTGTTGGGAGAAGAAAGAGGGGCGAAATGCAAGTGCTGGCAGTGATCGGAGCTGATTCTGCTAATGCAGGTGCATTTTTGGGGACATTATACTATAGAGGGCATTACTATAGTTCTGTTCATGATCAAGATACTGATCCATACAGACACTATACTAGTAATTGTGATGATTAGTGACTTATAGTGTGACTGTGATAGTGTGGTAATCTAGTGCTAACTGACATTGGCTGGGAGGGACGCTAACTGACTCTGTTGCTATCTAATGTCGCTGGTGACACTGTTAAAATGATCAGTGATAAATAGTATACACTGACACTGTACTAATGGCACTGGCTAGGTGACATGGCAATCAAAGGGTCAATTGAAGGGCAATCAAAGGTTAAATGTGCCTAACACATGCAAGTGTAATTGTGCTGTTTCTCCTCACACAGGTCTAGCTTTCTTCTCTTTCTTACCTGAAAAAAAGCTAAGGAAGAGAAGTACCAGCCATATCCTGTGTCTGTGTTTATAAACAAAACACAGAGTTATGCTGTGATTAGCTACAGCCATCCAGCAAGATCACGCCCAAAATAATTGGTCAAAAACCTGCTGACAAAATTTTGCTGTAGCCAATCACAGCACAGGTCAGTAGGAGGTGCGCGCATGCATGCCGCCAAGCCAAGAAGTACGTTTACTGTGAGCTGATCAGCCATAGGTTAAAGCCCCCTTTGAAGTTTTTTAATAAATCTTCTAAAACATTCAATGTTAAGCCAAAATATATATTTAATTATTACAGGTACTTATATGGTACCCTTAGTGTACACAGAGCTTTACATATATTGTAAATTCAATTCAGTTCCTGCCCTCGAGGAGCTTGCAATATAGGGTCCCTAACTCACATTTATACAGACACATACCAGTTTAAGCAAGAGCCAATTAACCAAGCAGAATACCCAAAGGAAACCCACACAGGCACAGGGAGAACGTGTAAACTCCATACAGATGCCATTGTTGGGATTCAAACCAACAATGCTAGTGCTGCTAGGTGAAAGTGCTAACCACTTAAACCACTGTTTAACACTCTTACATTTGTAATCTGGTAATTGATCCCCACAATGAATCCAAAGTACTGTCTATCGGCATTAGGGTGCAGAGAAGGTCTCTGTCAGTATAAGCAGCTGCATTCTCTTTACAGTGGTCCAACACATCCCCTAATGAGTCAGAGCCAAAGCACAGCAATTAGGAAACTACATGCTCCCTGCTGATTAAAGAGCTGTAGGACTGACCCAGCAAGGGGCATGTTGGCCCACTACAGAGTAGCTGCTGATTCTCAGTAAGAGTGCTTTAGATTTGCTGCAAGGCTAAATGATCTACATTACTAATGTAAGAAAGCTGAAGTGACACTAAACTGTATCCTTATTCTCTAAAATAATTCATATGCATCCCATACTTAATGGCTAGCAGGGGCGTAACTATAGGGGGTGCAGCAGTCGCGACCGCAACTGGGCCCTGTGCTGCAGGGGGCCCATGCAGCCCCCTCTACATATGGCCGGCAGCAGCATAGGCAGCTAGGGGTACCAGTGCACCATGCACACGGGTGGCTGGAGGTGGAGGGTGACTAGCAGAGCTCCATGCTCGACTATCGCACTGGCTGCTCTTTAGTTGTGCATTTCCCGCATGACCTGTGTCCTTGGCCGGCTCCTCAGAGTACCCCTCTTTTGCTCCATGCATTGCCGCTCAGTCCGATGTCTGTTCTCCCCAGCCAGAGTCCCGTCCCCCCTCCCCGAGTCCGGCCCACTCTGCACTGCATACTTCTCCCGGGTAAACAAACTTTAAGCACACAGATGCAGTGCAGCTCTATGAGAGCCCCCCAGGGGACACTGCAGGCTTGTCTGCCAGGCCCCCTCCTCCCCCTTCATACACAGATGATGAAAGGTCTTTCTGGGAGATATGCTGATCGCTTGTCCAGCACACTGGATGGAGCCCAGGCCAACATGGATGAGTGCGCGGCCTACAGCTTGGTCATGGTGAGTGAGAGGACCCCATCCCCCACACACCATTACATACCCCCTCCATCTCCCCTGGGGACAGGGACTCCTTCTCACGTGAGGACAGGGACCCCCATCTCTCCTGGGGACAGGGACCCCTTCTCACCTGGGGGCAGTAACTTCATCTGCCCTGGAGAAAAGGACCTCATCTCTTCTGGGGACAGGGACCCCATCCTGCCTAGGGACAGTCCCCCAATGGGGCACCTAAAAATAAAAATAAATAATAATAAAAAAAACTACTCATACCTGTGACCACGCCCTGGAGTTCCACTGCCGGACTCGGAGGGAAGGGCCCTGGCTGGGGTTCAGGGGGGCCCTTCAGGGTTTCTTGCATTGGGGCCCTGAAGGTCCTAGTTATGCTACTGATGGCTAGGCAATCCACATGTTATGAAATTGTTTCTTACTGTGTTTTTCTGCCTCCTTGCAAAGTCCTCTGTCAGCTCCTGAACATCTTGTTTTTATCTTCATTTCTGATTGTTTGGAATGAGCAGTGCATGTTAGCTGAGGTCATGTGTACTGTTCTATGCACATTACAAATCCCACAGTCCATAGTCCAGTTCAGGAAAAAGCAGGAGAGGGTGGCTATGTTCCTACATACATTGGGACAATGGAGACCAAATGTATCCACCATCTAACAGGAAGCTGAATCACAGCAGCAGCAAAAAAAGGAATTTGGAGATTTTGAGAAGGAGTTAGGGATATACTTGAATAGCATGTGTTTTTTGGCCAAGTTTAGTGTCACTTTAGGCTGGGTTCATGCTATTATGAATTGGCAAATCGAATGTCAGGAGATTGTTACCGGCTCTCTATGGAGTCCTGTGGGTCTTCTGGTCCATTTCAGGTCTGAATTCAGCCAAAAATTTGGGCTGAAATCAGACCTGAAACGGTAAACAGGGAGGCACCGGACCCCTGTTGTGATCCGCTTCATGCTGCAGTGTGAACCCAGGCTTAAACTGTAGCTTTTGTCCGCACATTGAATGTTGTTATGTTTGAAAACCTTAACTGGACTTTAACATACTCTAAAAAAACTAGTCTGTTATTGTAGCATATTTTGAACTTGACTAGATTTACATTTTGCATTACACTGTGTGATCTTTAGAAAAAGCAAAAGAATTTACTAACAAAATGAGAAAGTAAATGCAAAGAAAGAAGCTGTTCTGTAATGATGTTCATAAAATATAAAAAATCTGACATTCTTCCAAAAATGTGGACAGTTCTTAAATGTTTGTGAATTTTACAGGCTGACCTTTTTAAATAGCAGCAACTTGTATTTTAAGTGAGAAACATACTTTAAAGTGCACAACACATTTCTTTAGCATGACAGTGGATTATTTTGATTTATAAGCTTACTACAACCAGCATCTATCTTTTAAGGATTTCCTTTTCCATATCATGTCACATGCTGTATAAAAAAATCTTTGTACTTCATCTTTATTCTTACTAGAAATGATTAAAGTGGCATAATATTTGGACAGTTTCAACCGTGTTGCTTCTTAGTGCTAGAAAGACTAATGACTATTTTTTGTCTTTAGCTGACATTTGTAATACATTTGGTGTAAATAGTACTATAAACTCAGGTCCCCAGAAAAGCTTTAGGAGGAGATACATGAACCAGCTGTCCTACACATTATTTGTTGAGTACTACAACTCTGTGACTCTGAACTGCACATTTGAACTTCATTCCAGTCTCCTAAAATCCTGGAAATAAATGGCTAGGGCATCATCAGAAATAGTAATGCCTTACATGCATTTACAAAGGTGTGAAAGGCTATCGCTAAACAGAAAGCTGATCAAATTTGTAACATCAGATTTACTAAATCATCGCAAATGATTTAGCATGCAAACCTATGAGTTTTTAGGCACAAGATTAACAGTTGTGTAAGATTGCTTAAATGTGAAAAGTGCAAATTAAATCAATAAAAGTGAAGAAAGTGAAGAAAACATGTAGCATTTGCCTAATAATTGTATGCCATGTTTTTGCTCAACAGTGCTGTGTAAGCTAGGTCCGGAGAGAGTGATAGAGTGATCACGTCCCACTGGCAAACAGTTTTTTCAAAGTGGCACCTATAGGCTGATAGTTAATCAGACCATTTTTCTCCAGTACATATTGGCAAAACCTTCCTCAATATAAATACCCTGCTGCTGACAGTTTTACACTGCGGTATATTAATTTTGCTTAATTTAAGCTGTTGCTTTATTTATGATGAAAGTTTGCAAGAAATTCATCAGCGGTAGCGCAGTTTAGCATTAGTGAGAACAGGAAGTCTCATTATTGATTCATTTCTATCTGTTGGTCAACAAAGGCCTATTAACATAAAAACAAAGTTTGATACTAGAGTCAGATAATGTTTAAGAATTAAAGTGACAGTAATCTTTTTTTTTTTTAAAAAGGTATAGGATTCTACATAACATTTCCAACCAGACTCCTATCAAAGCATACAGACTGGGTGACCAAAAAAGGGAACGCAGACTGTCCCTCCTGTACCAGAACAGGTCACATGCCTTGGGAATGGGGGCTAAATTGGAAAAGGATCAGTAAAGCCTCCTTTACCCTTTGCAAAGTACAAGCACCCCTGTGCTAATGTTAAAGGACAAAGGCCTTTTTCTCCTCTGATGATTCAAAATTAAGCATCTGAGTAAATATGGGGTTAATATGAAGGGATTTATGATGGAGTAAGGTGGCGAGAAGATGTCCGACCCTCCTAGGGGATAAGCACAGAGGCACCAAATTACAGTACCACGGTTGAAGGACATAAAAATGTGTCATTTAGTGATTAGAGTGTGGCAGGCAATGTCATTGTGATTCATTTTGGATTTATATCGCTGGATGCCTTATTGATACTGATTGCACAGCTGGATACCTTGACTGAAGGGAAATTATCTCTGGGAACATTAATACATTTTTGTTTTAAAAGCAGATAAATATGGATCTGAATTATTTTTTAATTAAAGGACTTTTTAATTAGGTGTGAATTTATTGTTTAATTCTAATTTCTTTGTGGAAATTAGTAAGGGGTATTTATACTCCCCTGGGAGTTGGTGGATTTGTGGTCATCCCCTTATTAGAAAAAGGCTTCCAGATTTCACCAAATGTTCCTCATATAATCTCATGAGGAATCTCTTATTACCACCACCTCTTTCCTGTGGTTCTGGAAGTGTGGAAGAGGTCCCTGACCCTCAACATTGACAAGGGAGGAGCATGTTGCTGCCTTCCTTATCTTGGCTCCCAGGCTGAATTCCTGGATAAGGGTCTGTTGGAATATTAGGGGAAACCCTATGTCATTTTCACATTTTTTTATTTCATTTACTACTTTTCAACTGAAATTGATCAAATTGGGGTGCTGCTACTGTATGTAAACCAAGCTAGTGGCAAAATAAAAAAATAATAATTGCACAGCCAAATATGTGCTGTCAGTACACTGTTCCTGAGACAGTCCATGATATAATATCACATGCAACTTTAAGGTACAACCCAAGCATTATTCTTTAAATGATTTGTGTATTTCAATGTTGCCCTTTAAGTTACATATAAAGACTCTCTTGCAGTGGTACATGTCCCCCATTGAAGTGACCATCTTCATGTATATTTTTTTGATAATAGTTTCCCTATTAGCCCTTAAAATGGGTAGAACTTACCAATCAAGATTTGCCTCCTACAGACTTCAATTTGTGATAGTGTAAAGCAGGGGTAGGCAACCTCAGCCCTCCAGCTGTGGTGAAACTACAAGTCCAATAAGACATTGCAAGACCCTGACAATCACAGGCATGACTCCTAGAGGCAGAGGCATGATGGGATTTGTAGTTTCACCACAGCCGGAGTGCCGAGGTTGCCTACCCCTTGTGTAAAGGATTGTTAAAACCCCTGTCCGATTTTTTTTGTGACATCTGTTTCACCTGTCTTGCAATCTCTCTAAAACTAGGTAATATCCAGAGGAGGAACACAGCAATCAAAACCCAATTAGTATTTGAACCTTTCCCTACTGTATCCAACAAAAATACCAGGGCTTTAGATTTATTTTTTTGTTTCGAATAATGTTTTTATTGAGCAATTACATTGTATTAAATGATTGAAATACCTCATAATGTTTTCTCTTTTGTTTGTTAAATTGAAACTTTCAATAATTCCAGAACCTCCATCTTACAAGTATCATGCATAAATTGTATTGCAATTTGCTATCTGAATAAGTGCTATAAGAAGGGTTTTATGCAATCCCTGTGTAGCCCAAGCATATACTGATAACTTTGGTGAACTGTGCAAAATAATATCTTTAGATACATTTTATTGCACTATACGCAATTTGTTTGTGATAATTGTCTGAATTGATAAATTATGTTTTAATTCCAGAAAACATTTTCCCTTCCTGGATATCCAGGAAAAAGCTAAATAAATCATACCTTAGAGATCATTTCTGTATATTTACATTTAGCAGTGCAGTCCAAAAAATGTGTGATATTAGTCAATCACACTCGTTGTTGTAAGGGTTTTTATACTAATTCATGAGTATCTAAGACAATGTACATATTCTATGTACCCGAGTTTAATTGTTTACCTTTCTCAGCAGAATTGTAAAACAATATTTGCTTGGCTGCTTTACAGAGCTTTTAGGTCCACTTCTGAAAAGTGCTGAATATTTTCATATAGTAGGTTACTGCTATATGTGTTGCATCAGTATGTTACCCACATATATTATTCCATGGATATTTAACTGTGCTTCTTTTGTAGATTAATAAATATGCCTAAATAAAAATAGTACACAGACTAAAAAACATATTGCTTTACTAATTTCTAAAATTGTAGACTTGAAAACCTCTGTAAAGCCATGGAATATTATGATCACTGAGCGTCATATTGCAATGAGTTTTGTAAACTGTTGGTGGCAGAGTTTATCAAAACATGCTTGTCTAACAAGAGGAAACTGCATTTGGTAAGCAGAAACCCGATGAAAAGAAAATTGCTGTTTTCACATATCTAGAAAAAGCAATGAAAATTTTTTACAAGCAATTAAGCTTTATTAATGCAAATCAACTTGCATATTCAACTTATAAGTGCTGAATGACAGAGTGTATAAAATAGTATAAATGGTATAACATAAATCTGCAAAAACTCTAAACATAAAAAATAATACTGTTTAAAATAATCACAACACAGTCTGGGAACTTGTGTTATGACTTAATTTTGTTTTATGTGGGATTTCCTTTTTAAACACATTCTGACAACGTGCCTGAAATCTAAAAGGACATTATAAAAGAGCTATGTCTGAGCCAAATAAGCTTTTTCTTGTTTCCAGCAGAAAAGTAATTTATATCTTTTGTAAATACACAACATTTTCTTCAAAGGGGAAATATGTGAAGATAAAGTGCACAGTGGCTGTCCATTAAAAGTCAGAGCAGTGCTTTAAAAGAAGTAGGTGAATTTTATCTTAGAAAAATATGGAACATTTGATAAAGCTGCCTGCTGTGAGTGATTGCTCTATTCAGAGAAAGATACATGCATGAGGAGATAATAGAGAAAACAGGAGACAAAACAGGAATTCTATATGTTTGCATCAGTTCAGTGAAAATACAATCCTGAAATTAAATCATAAATGGAGCCATGTCTGCAAAACTAAATAATAGTGAAATAAAGAAGTCACTGACTAGCTGAAGCAAAGTTACATGCACTGAAAAATTCTAGACTTTCTTTTGCTTATTCATGTGTGTTCTGGAAGGGATGTCTCCAGCAATTTTGTTTAACCACTTCCCATCTAGGCTCAATTTCTCTCCTACATGTAAAAGTCATCATTTTTGTAAATATTTTATTATATCTTTTCATGTGACAACACTGAAGAAATGACACTTTGCTACAAATGTTAATGGAGTGAGGGTAGAGCTTATATAACATTGTAAATTTGCTGTCCCCTCAAAATAACTCAACACACAGCTATTAATGTCTAAACTGCTGGTAACAAAAGTGAGTACACTCCTAAGTGAAAATGTCCAAATTGGGTCCAATTAGCCATTTTCCCTCCCCGGTGTTATATGACTCATTATTGTTACAAGGTCTCAGGTGTAAATGGGGAGCAGGTGTTTTATCCGCTTAACCAGTTGCCGACCGCCGCACGACGATGTACGTCGACAGCATGGCACGGGCAGGCATATGGGCGTACATGTACGTCCCTTGCCTCCCGCGGGTCGGGGGGCCGATCGGGCCCCCGCCCGGTGCCTGCGGCGGTCGGTTTTCGTCCGGGAGCGATCCGGGACGAGGGGGCGGCCATTCATTCATGGCCACCCCCTCGCGATCGCTCCCGACGAATAGAAATCCCCCGTGACATCACTTCCTCTCCTGTAATGTAAACACAGGAGAGGAAGTGATGTATTCTCTCCTCCGTGTCGGTATTTTTCGTTCCGACACGGAGGAGAGCGGATCGGTGAGTTGCACCAACACTCTACACACACAGTAGAACATGCCAGGCACACTCACACCCCCCCGATCACCCCACCAATTACCCCTGCCCCCCAGTCACAGTGACACCAATGTCATTTTTTTTTTTTTTTGCATTGGTGTTATTTGTGACTGTAATAACTGTTAGGGCAGTTAGGGTTAGCCCCCTTTAGTTCTAAGGTACCCCCCTAACCCCCCCAATAAGGGTTTAACCCCGTGATCACCCCCCGTCGCCAGTGTCACTAAGGCTGGGTTCACATTGCAGCGGTTTATGAGAACGAATGTGATTCGCACCGCACTGCAGTGCAAATCACATCCGATCTCTGTGCGATTCGAGTTCAGCTATACAGATAGTATGGCTGAATTCGTGTCGCACCCGCCGCACCCGCCGCAAACTCGCACGGGACCCTTTTTTTGGTCCGCAGCAGAATCGGATCGCATGGGTGTTCACACCATGCGATCCAAGTTTGCAGATCGCACTGCGATATGCGAACTGATCTGGGGGTGTCATTAACATTTCACTGACACTCCCAGCAGTTCGCATAGGGCAGTGTGAACTGCCGCCGGGAGGCATGCGATGCGGGAACCCGCCGCGCATTCGTGGCGTTCCCGCATCGCTCCAGTGTGAACCCAGCCTAATAAGCGATCGTTTTTCTGATCGCTGTATTAGTGTCACAGGTGACGCTAGTTAGGCAGGTAGGTATTTAGGTTCGCCGCAGCTTTTTATAGCGCCAGGGACCCCCATATACTACCGCATAAAGCCCCCTGATTGCCCCCTAGTTAACCCTTTCACCAGTGATCACCATATAACTGTTACAGGTGACGCTGGTTGGTTAGTTATTTTTTTATAGTTTCAGGGCACCCGCCATTTATTACCTAGTCTCACTAGTGTACCCCTAAATTTAGGGGTGTCTACTTTCCAAAATGGGGTCATTTGGGGGGGGTTTGTGCCATCTTGGCATTTTATGGCCTTCAAAACTGTAACGCCCTTAGAAAGCCTGAAGGCGGTGCTTGGTTTTCGGGGCCCCGTAGGCTCCCAAAAAGTCCCACATATGTGGTATCCCCGTACTCAGGAGAAGCAGCAGAATTTATTTTGGGGTGTCATTTCACATATGCCCATGGCATGCGTGAGCAATATATCATTTAGTGACAACTTTGTGAAAAAAAAAAAAAAGTTTGTAATTTTCCCGCAACTTGTGGCAAAATATAAAATATTCCATGAACTCAACATGCCTCTCAGCAAATAGCTTGGGGTGTCTACTTTCTAAAATGGGGTCATTTGTGGGGATTTTGTGCCATCTTGGCATTTTATGGCCTTCAAAACTGTAATAGGTAGTGAGAAGTGAACTCAAAAATTTACGCCCTTAGAAAGCCTGAAGGCGGTGCTTGGTTTTCGGGGCCCCGTACGCGGCTAGGCTCCCAAAAAGTCCCACATATGTGGTATCCCCGTACTCAGGAGAAGCAGCAGAATTTATTTTGGGGTGTCATTTCACATATGCCCATAGCATGTGTGAGCAATATATCATTTAGTGACAACTTTGTGTAAAAAAAAAAAAAAAATTTTTTTTTGTCATTATTCAATCGCTTGAGGCAAAAAAATAAAATATTCAATGGGCTCAACATGCCTCTTATCAATTTCCTTAGGGGGTCTACTTTCCAAAATGGGGTCATTTGGGGGGGTTTTGTACTGCCCTGCCATTTTAGCACCTCAAGAAATGAGATAGGCAGTCGTAAACTAAAAGCTGCGTAAATTCCAGAAAACGTACCTTAGTTTGTAGATGTGACAACTTTTGCGCAAACCAATAAATATACAATTATTGACTTTTTTTTTACCAAAGACATGTGGCTAAATACATTTTGGCCTAAATGTATGACTAAAATTGAGTTTATTGGATTTTTCTAATAACAAAAAGTAGAAAATATCATTTTTTTTCAAAATTTGCGGTCTTTTTACGTTTATATCGCAAAAAATAAAAATCGCAGAGGCAATCAAATACCATCAAAAGAAAGCTCTATTTGTGGGAAGAAAAGGACGCAAATTTTGTTTGGGTACAACATTGCATGACCGCGCAATTACCAGTTAAAGCAGCGCAGTGCCAAAATGTAAAAAGACCTCTGGTCATTTACCAGCAAAATGGTCCGGTCTGAAAGTGGTTAAGGACTGCCTCACGCCGATGTACGTTGGCAAAATGGCATGGCTGGGCACAAGCACGTACCTGTACGTTGCTTTTTAAGTGCCCAGCCATGGATCGGGAGCGCGCCGCCGGTGGCATGCTTCTGACCCAGTCCTGTGCTCTGTGACCATGGCCGCGGGACCAGCGGACCCGATCGCCGCTGGTGTCCCGCAATCGAGTCACAGAGCTGAAGAATGAGGAGAGGTCTGTGTAAACAAACCTCTCCCCGTGCTTCCCTGTGTGGCTGTCACCGATCGTCTGTTCCCTTTTATAGGGAAGGATGATCAGTGATGTCACATGCCAGCCCATGCCCCCCTACAATAAAAAAACATAACGTCACACATAACCCCTACACTGCCCCCTAGTGGTTAACTCCTTCACTGCCAGTGTCATTTACACAAGAATCAGTGCATTTAAATAGCACTGATTGCTGTATAAATGACAATGGTTCCAAAAATGTGTCAAAAATGTCTGATGCGTCTGCCATAATGTTGCAGTCACAATAAAAATCGCTGATCGCCGCCATTACTAGTAAAAAAAAATAAAAATAAAAATGCTATAAAACTATCCCCTATTTTGTAAACGCTATAACTTTAGCGCAAATCAATCAATAATCACTAATTGTGATTTTTTTTACCAAAAATATGTAGAAGAATACGTATCGGCCTAAACTGAGGAAAAAATGTTTTTTTAGATATTTTTAGGGGATATTTGTTATAGCAAAAAGTAAAAAATATTGCATTTTTTTCAAAATTGTCGCTCTATTTTTGTATATAGCGCAAAAAATAAAAACCACAGAGGTAATCAAATACCCCCAAAAGAAAGCTCTATTTGTGGGAAAAAAGGACGCCAATTTTGTTTGAGAGCCACGTCGCACGACCGCGCAATTGTCAGTTAAATTGACGCAGTGCCGAATCGCAAAAAGGGGCTTGGTCCTTTGGCTGCAAATTGGTCCGGGGCTTAAGTGGTTAAATTTGGTTAAATATCGCTCTCACTCTCTCATACTAGTCACTAGATGTTCAACATGGCACCTCATGGCAAAGAACTCTTTGAGGATCTGAAAAAAAATGAATTGTTGTGGATAGAAATCAGCTTCCGGCTATCGGGGAGGGGCTTGAAGATGGCGGAGTAGGAAAGACACACGCTCGTAGAAGCTCCTGCCCTCCACCCGGTCTCCCAAGCGATGGTATGGACATAGCATGCTTAACCTTCCTCGCTCTCTCTAAGCGGTGAGGTACAGTGCGGGAAGTAACGCATACTTGCAGGAGATGTTACAGGCACAGCGCATCTAGCCCCCCCCCCCCTAAACAGCGTGATATAGTGCGATATAGAATAAGATCTTACCCTGGGATGAAGAAGAAGGAGAAGGGGGTCCAAAAAACGGGGGAACAGCCGGAGATAGAGCACTTTTTCCCCCATACGAGAGCGGCGGTGACTAGGAAACATCCGGCGGGATCATGTGACCCAGTGGGAGGTGGAGACAAGCCGAGCAAGTACACGCACGAGCCAGCTGGAGGAGAAACAAGCGAGATGCAGGAACGGAGACGGTCTGTCCCCCAGCATCAGATGGGTAAGACCCGGGGACTGCAGAGAGAGGAGGTAATGGAAGAGTGTGAGAACCCCCAGGAACAACAGGGAAGCACACAGCTACTTCTGGGAAACCCAGAACTGAGAGTACTGTTTCAGGCGCTCCCCACACGGGCAGATATTGATACGATGGTGACTAGGTTTGAGGACACACTCCGACGGGAGATGAAGTTAGTCCAAACCGAAGTGCAGCATCTATCAGAAAAGCTTCAAAGAGAGGAAGACCAACGAGTAACCCTGGAGAAGCGTGTTCATCAGCTGGAACAGGTACAGACTTTACAAGTTTTACATGTCTCTAATATGCAGTTACAAATAGAGGAATTGGAAGACCGCAGCCGCCGTCAGAATTTGAGGTTCAGGGGGATCCCTGAGACAGTAGGACGGGAAGCATTGCAGTCCACGGTACAAGCTATTTTCAACAATTGCAAACGCTTGCGCTCCCCCAGGATTGGGAGTTTGAGAGGGTACATAGAGCCCTAGGCCCCCCGTCGATAAATGTAAATAGACCTAGAGACGTTATTTATCGATTCTATCGCTTTGCCCAGAAAGAGTTAATAAGTCGCAAAGCATGGGAAGCAGGAGATATAGAATATGATGGATTAAGGGTGAAAGTACTGCCTGACTTATCCCGCGCTACTCTGCAGCGAAGGGCAATGATGCGTCCACTCTTGGACAGAATTAAACGTACAGGAGGGGCCTATAAGTGGGGATATCCTATTGCGTTGACGGTAAGAAAAGATGCAATGACTTTTATTTTGTGACACCCGGCAGAACTCCCGGATCTATTCTCCTTTTTAGGAACAGAAGCTTTTGAGATACCGAACTGGCTCCAATCAATAACTGGACCCCTGAAAAATAAGGATCGCTCGAAGGGGGGGATGGACTCAAACCCCCAGAGAAGAGGGGGAAATTAATTAGATAGCAATCTCAGTTGATTAATAAGAGGAGGGGGGATGAGACTCTGTCTGGGGCCCTGTTTTCTGGACTCTCTTTTTTTGGACTCTCTTGGGAAAAAAAAAAAAAAAGAAAAGTACTCCTCCTTGTTTAGCTCTCTTATTTTTTTGGAAGAAATGCCCTGATCTTCCTCCCTTTTCTTTTTTTTTTGGGGGAGTCCCCGCCTCACCCCCCAGATCAAACTAGTAGAAGGTCCCCCTTTTTTTTTTTTTTTGTAGGAGAGGGAGAGGGGAAAGGAGGGGGAAGGAGGGGGGGAGGGGTGGGGGGATGGAAAGACTGTGATTGGGATTTTTTTCACAGAAATATGGGGTTTACTATGTGGGTAGTGTGAGAGGGGGGGGGAGGTTGCACATTTGGTTTTGGTTTGCGGGGGTAGAGAAATGGAAAATGATTCCTTATTTTGATTGATTGACTGAATTTTTTTTTTGAAGGTATTGTGATGTTCAGAGATGAGAGTAAAGTTTGGAGGGAGCATCCAAAATAAAGGAGTGCTCCCTATCAACTCTTCCCTAGGGGAGTTAGCACAGGGGGGAAAAATATATAATATTAATAATATTCTTTTCTTTTGTGGTCACGCTATTTTGAGAATATACACGGGTAATACTGGGTAATACTGGCACTATGGAGGTAAGGGTTTTTTTTTTTTTTTTTTTTTAAGGGTGGAGGGGGGATTTAGATTGAAGGGGGGTATAAAAGTCTATAAAAGGGGTAACAAAAAGGGGGGGAAGGATATTTAATACTAATATGTATAAGGTAATAAAGAAATATGTATAGACCCCTTGGTAAAATAGAGAAGTAGGGAACGATGGCCCTCTCCCTCCCCAGTTTACCCCCAAAGAATTTATTTTCAATAAACTGGAAATAGGCAGTAGGTCAAATGAGTAATGAGATATACCCATCAAGAAAACTCCATTATATCGTAGAGGGAGGGTTTTTTTTTTTTTTTTTTTTTTTGGGGGGTTTGGATATTTAGTCACTTTACAGTCTAGGAAATTGAGATCGCTACACAGGAAGGGACAAGATAAGAACACATATAGGACACTAAAGGAGAAAGGGGGAGGGGAGAGGGAGGAAAAAGAAATCTTTTTTTTGGGAAATAACACGCACACTTAATAAACTATGAGAAAAGTAGTGAGAAGAAGAAATAGTTAGGGGTGGGGTAAAGAGGAGGGGGGGAGGAATGATGTAGAAGATAGTGAAGGGGGGTGGGCGGTGGGGGGCTAGGGTGTTTTTAACTCACGTATCCACTGCAGGGGGGGTTTAGTTGGTCTATGGGATGGGGTAGACTTGGAGAGTAGTTAAATAGAAGGAGTAGGAGTCATAGGGGATAAGAGGAATGTAGTTAAAGAAAGGGATGTAGTAAGAAGGAAGTAAAAATCCAGAAAAAAGGAGGGAAATGTCGGAGGGGGGTTCTGGGGGGGGGGAGGGGGGGAAGGAGGAAATAGAAACCAATGGATAAGAAAATAGAGAAGAGATAGGGGAAGGGATAAAAGAGCACAAGACGATAGAAGGAGATTTGGGAATGAGGAGGAGGGGAAAGAAGGGAAGGGAAGAGAAAAGGGGAAGAAAAAAGGGAAAGAAGGGGTAGAGGAATAGAAGGGGGAGGAAGATGAGAAATGAAGAAAGGAGAGAGGAGGATTGTGACAGTAAACGAAGGGAATTATTCCCTTCATGGAAATAAAATACGCTGTGCAGTCGGAGAAAGGGATAAAGGATGAGAAAGGGGGAGACTGGTGGGAGGGTACAGGAGTAGAGCACTCTGGCTGATTCAGGTCAACCCCCTAATTAGGTCTGCACCCACGTGAGCCGTATAACTGGAGGTTCAAAGTTGGGTGCCTCTCTTAGGGGCCGTTAGGATAGGGGGTGGGTTAGGGTTAGATTAGAAAAGATCTGGGGTTTTTTTTTTTTTGTTCATTACTGCCTTTCTATATTCCTCTGAATATGGAGGGGATAAGGGTAACCTCCATAAATGCAAGAGGACTGAACATACCGGAGAAACGGAAGATGCTCCTTAACGAATTAAAAAGATCCAGTACAGATGTGGCGTATATACAAGAAACACATTTTAAAAGGAGTGATCTCCCGTATCTCCAGAATAGATTCTTCCCCTGTGCATACCATGTACATAATCAAGTGTCAAAGTCTAAAGGAGTGTCCATCTTAATTTCAAACCGGATACCCTGGGTTCTTCTGGATATGCGGAAAGATGTAGATGGACGCTTCCTTTTTATAAAGGGACAAATAGGGGGGGCAAAAGTTACGTTAGCCACTGTATATGTGCCAAATGTACATCAAGATAATTTTATAAGTAAAACTCTGACTAAATTAATGGAATTTGCAGAAGGGAAGGTGATTTTAGGTGGAGACTTTAATATACCATTAAACCCTAAGGAAGATACGTCAGCGGGAGTCTCATCAGTCCCTAAGGGTGTCAGAGGGAAGATAGTGCGGAAGCTGCAAGAGATGCATTTGGTGGATGTATGGAGGTTGTTACATGAAGGAGAGAAAGACTATACATTCTTCTCAAACCCGCATCAACTTTACTCCCGCATTGATCTCTTTCTGATACCCCATTACTTATTGCCATCAGTACAGAAAGTAGAGATAGGAAATATAACTTGGTCAGACCATGCACCAGTGACACTACAGATATCCATGTCGTGCCCGGCCCTATCCAAGGGGCGTCAATGGCGGCTAAATGAAAGTCTGTTGCAGATTCCCGAAATACGGGAAGATGTAGGGAAAGAAATGGAAATGTACTTCCAGATAAACGACACCCCGGGAAGCGACCCGGGCATGATATGGGAGGCACATAAGGCGGTAATGAGAGGAGTGCTGATTAAATATGGCTCTAGATTAAAAAAAATACGAGAAGAACAGATGGTAAAACTAGTAGACGAAATTCAGAAGTTGGAGACTCTCCACAAGAATATACAAACTACATCTATAGGAAATGAGTTGGCACATCTGAGGAGACAGTTGACTGATCTCCTCCGATGTAAAGCGAAGGCGGCAATTCAGTTCGGTAAGAAAATAACGTATGAACTAGGGGATAAGTGTAGTAAAGCATTAGCAGGGAAACTTAAGGAAAAGGGGAAGATGGTTTATGTCCCTCATATTAAAGGGGAAAATGGACGTCTGATCTCTAGTCCCAGTGAGATAGCTAAGAGATTTGGAGAATATTATTCTTCGTTATACAACTTGTCACTACCCCGAGTACCCCAGGCTAAAATGAAGGAGTATCTATCTGCAGCAGGCCTATGTAGACTCTCCTCCATGGAACGAAGTAGACTGGAAGCCCCTATAACGATAGAGGAATTAAATACAGTAATGAAAACAGTCAAACAGGGGAAAGCACCGGGGCCAGATGGATTTTCAATCCAGTATTATAAGAGTTTCCTCCCAATTTTAGGTACGCATATGTTAAAGGTCTTTAATGCGATCGGCCAAGCCACGGCCCTCCCACAAGATGCACTTAGAGCGCATATTTCGGTAATTCCAAAGGAGGGGAAGGATCCCGCGGAGTGTGGGAGTTACCGGCCTATTTCACTGCTAAACTGTGACCTGAAGCTGTTTACCAAACTGTTGTCTTCCCGCCTCCAACCATTATTAAACCAACTGGTACATAGAGATCAAGTAGGGTTTATCCCTACTAGGGAGGCGAGAGACAATACGGTTAAGGTACTCAACCTGGTCCACTATGCCAATCAAACTAGAACACCCTCTATTTTTTTAAGTACAGATGCAGAAAAAGCTTTTGATAGGGTGAACTGGGGGTTTATGTTTGAAGTACTGAGGCATATGGGACTAGGCGAGCATATGATAAAGTGGATTTCTGGAATATACTCCTCCCCGCAAGCTCTGGTGAAAGTTAATGGGGTACTCTCAGAGCCGATTAAAATCTCAAACGGAACACGGCAAGGGTGCCCACTCTCTCCTATGCTGTTCGCCCTCTCACTGGAACCGTTACTGAACAAAATTAGACTAAATTCAGATATTAGAGGTCTGCAAGTTAGAGATAGGAGCTATAAAATCTCTGCCTATGCAGATGACCTGCTGTTTTCACTGGTTAACCCACATATCTCACTGCCAAATTTAATGAAGGAAATAGAAGAGTATGGAGCTTTAGCAAATTTTAAAATTAACTACTCAAAGTCAGAGGCAATGGGGGTAGCTCTATCCCGGGAAAAACAACAAGTGTTACAACCCAATTTTAAATTTAAATGGGTAGGGACGGCCTTAAAATATCTGGGCACATTGATCCCAGTAAAGATAGAGGAGACATTTAAGATGAACTTCCCCCCGCTCTTTAAGGCAGTCAGAACATTGTTAGAGAATTGGCAATTGGGACGGCATTCATGGTTTGGTCGTTGCAATTCCATCAAAATGAGTATTTTGCCAAAATTTTTGTATATTTTACAGGCCTTACCGATAGAAATCCCACCTGCTTTCTTCCGTAAAATAGACACGGTGTTTAAGAAATTTATTTGGGCAGGTAAGCGACCGAGGATCAGTAGAAACCGAATGACCATGTTAAAAAAAGACGGGGGCTTAGCAGTACCAGATCTACTTAAATATTATAAAGCAGTTCATATTGGGAGGATTATTGACTGGTGCCGACACACAGAATTTAAGATATGGATAGAACTAGAGCAAGAAATGTGTACAGTACCTCTTCGAAGAGCAATTTGGTGCTATACAAAACTACCGGAATCTATGAAAAAACACCCTCTTATAGGTCCAACACTGCAAATAGGGTCTAAAATTAGTCAGAACCCAAAATTATCGTCAGCACATTCTCCATTGGTTCCGGTGCTAGGCAACCCCAGCTTTGAACCAGGAATGGAGAGGAGGGTCTTTAAGAGTCTGCGGGAAAGGGGGTATGTGCAGGTATCACACTTTCTGCAATCTAATTCCTGGCCAACAGTGACCATACTGACTCAACAGGGGGGCCAATTTGAAGTGAAGGACTGGCAGGCAATGCAGCTTCGGCACTTTTTTGAGTCATTAGGTCCAGCAATAAACTACAAACGAGATCTAACTAGATTTGAAATATACTGTGAAGAGAAGGAACCTATGTCTCGAACGATATCAAAGATATATATAATGCTCATAGCCCCCCCAGATAATTATGAGATGCCATGCTTTGCAAAGTGGGAAAGGGACTTAGACAGGACATTCTCATCAGACCAACGTCAGAAGATGATATACCTCTCGTTCAATACATCAATCTGTACTAGAATTCAGGAATTAAATTATAAGCTGTTGACAAGGTGGTATTACACTCCATCGAAGCTCCAGAGGTTTTTCCCTGGAGCTTCAGATCAATGTTGGAGGTGCAACGGGGGCCGGGGGACTTTATTACATATTTTCTGGGCTTGTCCCAGGATCAAACAGTATTGGAGAGACGTGCAAAAAATTATGCAAAAATTTACAGAATATCGAATATTGGATGACTCGGCTTTTTTTCTGTTGCACCTCTCACATATCCCAATGAGAAAATATAAGAGCTCGGTACTGTGTCACATGGTTAATGAGGCCAAGGGTTGTATCGCCCGTTCTTGGAAAGATTCTAAACCACCAACAATAGCAATGTGGTTAAATAAAGTGAGGATGGTGGGGGCTGTGGAAGATTTAATATACTCGGCCCAAGACAGAAGTGAACAATATGTCAAGATATGGGCGGTATGGAATGCTTTCCTCTCTTCAGATGAGGGAAAGAAACTGCTGGGGAACAGGGAAAGATAAGGAAATTACCAGGTGGAGGGATTAAGAAATCTATATTCATGGGGGGCAGGATGGGTAAGGGAGGAATTTTTTTTTTTTTTTTTTTGTATGGGGGGAGGGTAGGGGGGAAAAAAATTAAAATAAAAGGAGGGAAAGTGGAATATCTAATAACAGTAGTGATAAATAAGGGTTTTTAGCTATTCAAACCAGGGAAACAATATATTTTGGTAGAGATTAAGATTGGCTGTGAACTGATGAATACCTGTATGTAACTATGAAGCTATGTGTAACTTGACTCTGTAACCTCCTTGAAGTTTAAATAAAGAATATATAAAAAAAAATGAATTGTTGTTCTACATAAAGATGGCCTAGGCTAGGATATTGGTCTCCAATATTTTGGACATTTTATGGTTGCTGGTTAGCAGCTTTTTTTTTCCTCCCCTATTGTGGATCCTCACTTCTTAGAAGAAATGTTTAGTAAATTGAAAGTACAGAATGAGGGTAACTCTAAGGATGGTTTACAAGAGAAGGAGGAAAATAAACTGTTTTTCAGGTTAAAATACCTTTTTGAAAGGAAATTTTGAATTTGGTGGAATATTTATTAGTTTGGTAAGTATATACAGGAGAGTGTCTACCCGAAGGGATTACGGATCCAAATATTTACTAAAATTAGAGAAATAAGCAGCAAGTTTAGAACAAAATAGTAAAACAACTTGCAACAGTGCACAATAATTTCTGAGCTGTTTGACCGTATTCAAGGATCTAAGATCTTTACCAAACTGGACCTTCATTCTGCCTATAATCTCATCAGAATCAAAGCAGGAGACAAATGGAAGACTGTTTTCAATACTCGTAGAGGGCATTATGAATGTTGCGTGATGCCATTTGGCCTTTGCAATGCCCCCACAGTATTCCAGGAGTTCGTAAACAACATTTTCAGAGACCTTCTCAACACTTTTGTTGTCATGAATGTCATTCACTCTAAAGCCCCATACACACTATCAGATTGTCTGCTGATTTTTTCCTTCAGGTTTACCATGTACCATGTAGTACAAGGGCCTGCCTGATTGCATACACATTGAAACCCCTAAGGTTGGACCTCATATTATATGGTTTTGGTAAATCTGATGGAAAAAATCAGCAGACAATCTGATAGTGTGTATGGGGCTTACCCCCCTGACGGTATTCCCGAGTCTGGCTCGGGGTGGAATTTTCATACCAAAAGCGGTATCCCCGAGCCAGACTCGGGACTGCATCGCTGGATCCAGGAGGACGTTTACTCACCTTCTCCCTCGGATCCAGCGATGTCTCCCCGCTGTACGAGCGAGCCGTGTCTCGCTCGATGCATCACATCGCCGATCTCCGTGCCCTGCGAGCGCTGCGACGCACGGGGACGGAGATCGGCGCCAAATTCAAAAAGTAAAACAAACAGTATAATGTAATCTTACAGATTACATTGCTGTATGTAAATATTTCACATCCCCGTTGTCCCTAGTGGTCTGCCCAGTGTCCTGCATGCAGTTTTATGTAATAAAAACTGTTCTTTATGCCTGGAAACTGGAGATTGTCCATAGCAACCAAAACTGTCCTTTTACATCAAAAATGGTTTTAGACCAGCTAGAAAACAGCGATAATAAATTTGAATCAGTCGCAGAATTGAGCGATAGCGATTTGTGGGGAGATCCGTCATCAAATACTGAAAAGTAATGACAGTGACAATTCTGCAACTGAGCAAATTTCAGTGTTTTTGATTTGATTACATTATTGAATAATTTTTATTATTGTTATATTATTATTTGGTACAATTATTTATAATTATTTATTATATTATAATTTATGATTTCATTTTTCAAACTTTATCATACCCGGGATGTCTGCTAGACTCTGGTTTGGACAGATTTAAGTGAGTTATTCCTAAGAATTGCAGAACTACAATATAAAACGCCAAATTTTCATGCAAAATAATGGTACCGCTTTAAGACTATACAGCATCATCATTGTCATTTAAGCACTGTTCAGTGTTTAAGGGATCACAAGTTGCATGCCAAACATTCCAAGTGCTCCTTTGAACTACCTGAAATACCCTTCCTTGGTTACATAATTTCATCCGAAGGCTTCCAGATGGATTCCAAGAAGCTCAATGCCATCTTGCTATGTCCCAGACCTTTAAAGGAAATTCAGCGTTTCATTGGGTTCTATAATTATTATAGGAAGTTTATCAAGAATTTTTCCAAGATTCTGGCTCCCATCACTGCTCTCACTAAGAAAGAGACCAACTGCTTTGTGTGGCCTCCCGAAGCTCTGGAGGCATTTAATAATCTAAAGTCTGCCCTCTGCTCTGCTCCTGTACTCCACCATCCTCAGCCATCTGCTCAATTTTTCTTGGAGGTTGATACCTCCGAAGTAAGCACTGAAGCTGTGTTATCTCAATGAGAATCTACTTCCAACAAACTTTGCTTGCCCCCTCACCTTCGTATCCCCAATACATTTCATGTATCCTTGATTAAACCCTTTGTTAATAATAGGTTCTCTCTACCCTCTAGATGTCCTTCTCCTGTCTCTGTGGATGACCATCAAGAGTATGAAGTTAGCAAAATTCTGGATTCTCGATGTAGGGGTAAGCAATTACAATATCTAGTGGACTGGAAAGGCTACTCCATTGCAGAGAGGACTTGGGTGTCTGCTCATGATGTTCATGGTTCAGGTTCTCTCTACCCTCTAGATGTCCTTCTCCTGTCTCTGTGGATGACCATCAAGAGTATGAAGTTAGCAAAATTCTGGATTCCCGATGTAGGGGTAGGCAATTACAATATCTAGTGGAATGGAACGGCTACTCCATTGCAGAGAGGACTTGGGTGTCTGCTCATGATGTTCATGCCCCACGGCTGGTCAAGTCATTCCATGATAGGCACCCATTCAAGCCAAAATAGGTTGGAGGGAATCTTTGTGTGGGGGGTACTGTCACCCCATGTCCAGGATTTGATCCTGGGACCTGGTGTTCACAGACAGTTTCCTAATGCCTGAAGCACCAGGGAACTTGCTTTTTGGTAGAATTCTTGTGAGGTTCTACTCCAATAGTTTGAATGTTGGCTCCACCCTGGGGCCAGCTGTTGGTAGTCACCTTATCAGTGACCCTATAAATCCTTACTTCCTTTTCCTGTTCTTGCTCTAGTATAGGTTCCTGTTCATGCTAGTTTGGTGGATGCTATTTGTTTCTGGTTGCTGATTTTGCTTGTTCCTGACTCTGATTCCTGAATTACCCCTTGGATTTATGCTGTTCTCGTTGCCGACCCTGCCTGTTTCTGGCACTGCCTTCTGGTTGACCCCTGTGTACTTATGCCTTGGTCCACTGTCTTGGATTGTCCTTTCACCTACTGGGCTCCTGTCTTAGGCCTCTATTAACCATGAGTTATTTGCTGTTGGTTCCTTGTTAGGCTGTTTGCGTCATCTATTGCGGTTCCTTTATACTGGCTGCATGATCTCAACCATCCCTCTACCTGATACTGGGATAACAAGACTACTGGTCAGGAAACCGGAGTGATGGTTGGAATCTACTGGCAGATCTGACACTAAGCATGTCTCCAGACCTAAACCCTATTGAGCATCTGTGGGGCATGCTCAAACATAAGGTGGAGAAGCGCAAGTTCTCTAACATCCACCAGCTCCCTGATGTCATCATGGAGGAGTGGAAGAGGACTCCAGTGGCAACCTGTGAAGCTCTGGTGAACTCCATGCCCAAGAGAGTTAAGACAGTGCTGGAAAATAATGGCGGCCACACAAAATATTGACACTTGCGGCCCAATTTGGACATTTTCATTTAGGGGTGTACTCACTTTTGTTGCCAGCAGTTTATACATTAATGGCTGTGTGTTGAGTTATTTTGAGGGGAAATCAAATTTACAGTGTTATTCAAGCTGTACACCTACGACTTTACTTTGTAGCAAAGTGTAATTTCTTCAGTGATGTCACATGAAAAGATATAATAAAATATTTATAAAAATGTGAGGGGTGTACTCACTTTTGTGAGATACTGTATGTCTCTCCATTGAAAAAATAAATAAGGAAATCATGAATAGTAAAAATGTCAAATTAGAGAGAGATAGGTTTGCCTATACTATGAATAAGGCCTACAAATGGAACTCCACTTACAACGGTAACAAACAGGCAAATTACCATAGGAATTACAGAGTCTACCTAACAAGGTTGGTAATAAGCAGAAAAGTCAGATTAAAAGCATTGGAGGATCTAGATAACACCTATACTTCTCAAGTGGAAGTTGGTGCGGTTGGAGGTAGCTCAGTGAGAGAGACACATGGAAGGGGCCCGTAGGTGCAGAAGGGGTGGGGGCGCAAAAGGCGGACTCCCACAATAGACCAAAATGATCAATTTATACAATCCCCCAGACTCCCTATGCCACACTCTTGACCCCTCCTCACAATGCTCACATACTCATCACCACAGTAATGAAGAAGTTTAGGATGGACAGATTTGTGACTCCAGGGGGGGGACAAGATGCACTGAAAGTCCTGAATTTATCTTCTTATGAATTGAAAGATTCACAGACTATACTCTTAGAAGGGGCCTTACCTTCTGTCCCCCATCAAAGATTATCTCTTTGATACACGTTAGAACATATATCATGTGTCAGTGTATACTTAGTAATAGACAAGGGTATACTCTCATTCCCAGTATTAATCAGGAATGGGACCAAAAAAGATTGTTTGCCATCATTGACCGTGACTTGGTCAATGGTCTCATTGATAAGGAGATGGTGGTATACCTTGAGGTAGACTGTCCGAAAGTACCAGTTTTCTGTGCACTTCCAAATGTCCACAAATCCATTAAATGTGCCCCAGCTTATGCCAACATCTACTTGATAGACTGGAAGAGTTGGCTTCTTGATGGAGGGGGGGCGTCATCAGTGTGCCTGTCCAGGATTTTGTCTTGGTACAGGTATATCAACAATGTCCTCATCCTGTGGTTACATATTTGGATTTGAGTATCTCTCTGGATAGAGGGGGATGTATCAACACCAAACTGTTCAGGAAAACAACTGCCATTAACAGTTTATTACATGCAGAAAGCTTCCATCCAGAGACATGCAGAAACATTCCATTTGCCCATTATCTAAGGGTCCGTCGTAATTGTACAGAAGATAGTGATTTTGAACAGGAAGCCAGGGTCTTGAGGAATAGATTCCATTTGAGGGGCTATATTAGAAAGTGGCTCACTAAAGCCTATAATAGGGCAAGGGACAGTGATCAAAACTCACAAATTTTTCAACATAATGAGAGAAGGGACAACGAACCAGGCCCGACAAGACGTTGTTTACAATACACCCAAAAGATTAGTCAAGTTAGAGACATATGCTCAGCACATTGGCGCTTGCTAAGGGAGGACACTTCAGTCAGTAAGTTTATTTCCAAGTGTCCACAACTAATATACAGGAGGGATCTCTCTTTGGGTAACCTCCTGGTACATAGTGATATTACCTGGAAACCCTCTGGCCTCCCAAGACAGGCAGAAATGACTCACTGTGGGAGCTGCTTGTTTTGCCTGTATATGATTGAGGGTGACTCCCTACAGCTACCTACAGGGAGACTCCTGAAATGTAGACAGAATGCAAACTGTGGCACTATAGGGGTGGTATATGTGATCATTTGCTCCTGTAGTTCATTTTACAGTGCTGCCTATCAATGCATATCAGTGGTGCCCATCAGTGCCGCCTATCAGTGCCCATCGTCAGTGCCCATCAGTGCCCATCAGTGCCACCTCATTGATGTCACCTCATCGGTGCCACCTTATCAGTGCCCGTCAGTGCCACCTCATCGGTGCCACCTTATCAGTGCCCGTCAGTGCCCATCAGTGAAGGAGAAACGTACTTATTTACATAATTTTATAACAGAAACAAATGAAAAACATATTTTTTCAAAATTTTAAGTCTTTTTTTATTTGTTTAGCAAAAAATAAAAAGCGCAGAGGGGATTAAATACCACCAAAAGAAAGCTCTATTTGTGGGAACAAAATGCTAAAAATTCTGTTTGTGTGCAGTTTAACATGACCGCTAGATTGTCATTCAAACAGCGACAGTGTTGAAAGCTGAAAATTGGCTTGGGCAGGAAGGGGGTGTAAGTGTCTTATATTGAAGTAGTTATTGTGCCTGGGGGGGTGTCCTTAGTATACCTGTAAAGTAATGCATTTTTCCCGTGTTTATAACAGTACCACAAAAATTACATTTCTAAAGGAAAAAAGAAAAATGAGTACTGTCTGTGATACTTTTTGTATTTGCACTAACATACAATTTTTAAGGACTAGCTTTCGGGGTATGTCCCCTTCTTCAAGGACATACCCCGAAAGCTAGTCCTCAAAAATTGTATGTTAGTGCAAATAAAAAAAGTATCACGGACAGTACTAATTTTTCTCTGTCACAATTGCACTAATACGGCTACAATCACCTCAAGTCTAAAGGGAAAAAGTTATTTAAAACTGCTTGTGGCTGTAATGTATTATCGGGTCCTGGCAGTATAGCTAAAAATCATTGAAAAAAAACGGTATGGGTCTGTCCCCCCCAGTTCATTACCAGGGGTCTGGTATAGATATTAACCTCCTTAGCGGGTTGGGATTTTAGTATCATAAGCGGTAACCCCGAGCCAGACTTGGGATCGCATCGCTGGATACAGGGAGGACACAGGAAGAAGTTACTTACCTTGTCCCCTGGATCCAGCGATGTCCTCCACGCTGTGTGATCGAGCTGTCCTCCGCTCGATTCACACAGTGCCCGAATGCCGCCGAGCTCCGTTCCCTGCGAAGTTACGGCGCACGGGAGCGGAGATCGGCGCCAAATTCAAAAAAGTAAAAACACACAAAACACACACAGTACTATAATCTTACAGATTACAGAACTGTATAAAAAAAATACACCCCCCTTTGTCCCTAGGGGTCTGTGCAGTGCCCTGCATGCACTTTTATATTATAAATACAGTTTTTTCTGCCTGGAATTTGGAGATTGTCCATAGCAACCAAAAAGTGTCCCTTTATGTCAAAAGAGATGTTAGACCAGCTAGAAAACAGCGATAATAAATTATAATCACTTGCAGAATTGAGCGATAGCGATTTGTGGGGAAATTCGTCATCAAACACTAAATCTAATGACAGCGACAATTCTGCAAATGAGCAAATTTCAGTGTTTTTGGATTTGATTACATTATTGAATAATTTTTATTATTATTTATTATATTATAAACTTTATCATGCCCGGGATGTCTGCTATGAACAGATTTGAGAGAGTTATTCCTAAGAATTACAGGACTACAATATAAAACGCCAAATTTACATGCAAAATAATTGTACCGCTTTCAGCACCTAAAACCAGAACTAATCATACTGCCAGGGAGGTTAAGGGGTACCTCACACCCAAATTTTAAAAAAATGCATAGGGTCCCCCCAAAATCCATACCAGGCCCTTCAGGTCTGGTATGGATTTTAAGGGGAACCCAGAGCCAAAACAAAAAAATGGCATAGAGCTCCCCCCCAAAATCTATACCAGACCCTTATCCGAGCACGCAACCTGGCAGGCCGCAGAAAAAGGGGGGATTAGAGAGTGCACACCTCTCCTGAACCATACCAGGTCACATGCCCTGAACATGGGGAGGGTGCTTTGGGGTCCCCCCAAAGCACTTTGTCCTTATGTTGATGGGAACAAGGGCATCATCCCCACAACCCTTCCCCGTGGTTGTGGGAGTCTGCGGGTGGGGGCTTATCAAAATGCAAAATGCAAAGGAAAAATACAATCTTAATTATTTCTCAATAAAGTGCAAAAATACTGAAACACATATAAACTTTACCCCGATATCCTGCTAGATCTACCAAACCCCCCCCTGTGATAAAAATGATATACTTTTCAAAATCCTCCAACTGAAATGATATGTTATGGTGCAATATAAGTATAAATATCATGAAGTATCATTTACAGTCTTTAACCGCTTGCAGACCAGCCGCAGCAGTTTTATTGCGGCAGGTTGGCTCCACTGCACGAAATCATGTTATTGTACGTGATCTCACGAGGCTTGCATAGCAGGCCTCCGTGAGTCTGACCACGGGGTCCCGCAGACTCAATGTCCGTGGGGATACCCACGATCATTTCACGGTGAGGAAGAATGGGAAACTGTCACTGATCACAACCCCCTGTAATCCGGAGCGGTGATCAGTGTTGTGTCACACACAGCCCCTCCCTCCACAGTTAGAATCATTCCCTAGGACACACTTAACCCCTGTAGCGGACCCTCCTGGTTAACCCATTCACTGCCAGTCGCATTTACACAGTAATCAGTGAATTTTTAATCGCACTGATCTCTGTATAAATGTGAATGGTCCCAAAATAGCACCAAAAGTGTCCGATGTGTCCGCCATATTGTCGCAGTCACGATAAAAATCGCTGATCGCCGCCATTACTAGTAAAAAAATAAAAATAAAAAAGCCATAAAACTATCCCCTATTTTGTAGACGCTATAACTTTTGCGCAAACCAATCAATAAACGCTATATAAAAATATGTAGAAGAATACGTATCAGCCTAAACTGAGGAAAAAAAAATTTTTTGATATTTTTTGAGGATATATTTATTATAGCAAAAAGTAAAAAATAATGCGCTTTTTTCAAAATTGTAGCTCTTTTTTTGTTTATAGCACAACAAAAATTTACATCGCAGAGGTGATCAAATACCACCAAAAGAAAGCTCTATTTATAGGGAAAAGATGTCAATTTTGTTTGGGAGCCACTTTGCACAATCGTGGAACTGTCAGTTAAAGCGACGCAGTACCGAATTGCAAAAAGTGCTCTGGTCTTTAGCCAGCCAAATGCTCCGGGGCTGAAGTGGTTAATATAATAAAAGTCCTTGTGCAAAGAGCCCAGACAGGTAGAGTACTTATTCAAGAGCTTCTAAAATACTTAAAGTGCTTATAATTTACATACTGGTGCTCTTTTCACATGTGCTCCCCCTCCTCAGTAGGGACGGTCTTGCGGTTCGCCCGGCGGTCGGTTTGCGGGGAATTTTGCGTGTTCGCGATTCGCCAAACCGGCGGACCTCTGGTGCTGTTTGTGCGGCGGACATATGTGTTTACATTGTGAAAGAACTTTGGCTCATGATGACACATCCATCATGGGGTACAGGACAGCCAATTGAGACATTTCAGCACATGGACAATTGGACATTCCCCCTACCTTATAAATAGACCTGATCTGGTGGCCATTTTACATTCTGTCTTTTGTCAGTGTAGGGAGAGGTTGCTGTGTGGAGCAGGGACAGACTGTAGTGACACAAATCACTAGCTATTAGGTCCACAAAAGTCCTTTTAAGGACTGGTATAGGTGTACAGTATATAGGGTTGTACACGTATAAAATACTTTCTTTCAAATATAGAAAGCCTATTATACTTGACTGCTGACCGATTCTGCAGCTGTCTTTTATCAGTGTAGGGACTGAGGGACAGTCTGCAAACCACTAGCTACTAGGTCCACAAAGGTCCTTTTAAGGACTGGTATAGGTGTACTATTTGGTGTGCAGTATATAGGGGGTGTAATACACGTATAAAATACTTGCACATATAGAAAGCATAGTATAGTGCATTTCCACTTTGCAGCATTGTGACTGCTGAGTGGTTCTGCAGCGATACTACAAAGAGTGACAAACGCAATTTAAAAAAGTATTATAACTGGTGTAATAGACCAGTGGCCCCCAAAAACGACAGATTGAAGCAGGATGTTATATACCTTCTTCTACATACATACTGCACTTCTCGAGAGACTTTTGTCACAGGGTAATTAAAAAAATGACAGGCAGAAGAAGAGGCAGGCCCTTCCGCAGGGGTGTAGGGGTAGGGCAGGAGCAACAGACTTGAGCCAAAGTGGCAAATTGCAGAAGGTGCATGCGATTACGTCAAAGGACGCACCAGACTTAGTTGAGTGGCTCACTCAGCCTTACTCTTCTGCACCCTCCTCATCCTCTCGATCTGCACCCTCTTCACTCTCTGCTGTGTGCACCCCCAAAGACACCAACACCACCATATACCTTCCACTTGAGTCACAGTAATTTTTTTCCGATCCATCACAAGACATTTCCGATGTGCAGCCATTCTTGGCATTGGATCAGGAAGAGGAGGTAGCAACAACTGCCACTCAGCAGTCTGGCGACAGTACCCAGATCAGCCCAAGGAGGAGGTTGGTCCCCGCTGTTGCTGCCTACTCCGAGATCTCTAATTATAGTGGTGGGGAAGGTGACGTCGATGATGACGTGTCTAGTGATGTCACGTGGGTGCCCACAAGAGAGGAAGAGGAGGGGAGTTCAGAGGGAGATATGGACCAGCAGATAGGGAGGAGAAGCAGGCGGAACTTAGATTGCACAGGAGGGACAAAGCAGACTGCTAATGTATCAAGAGCGAGGCATCAACCATGTACGGTCACATCTGGCGCTCCCAGGAAGCCAGCACATGGCTCTGCAGTGTGGGCTTTTCTTAACGTGTCCGCTGCTGACAATAGTGTTGCCATCTGCAATCTTTGTAAGAAAGTTATGTAGCACTACCTATTTAGAACAAACAAAACTAATACAAAAAAAAATAATAAAAAAAATATTAAAAAAATATATATAGTGAACCTCTCAATTAATGAATCAGTGAAAAAATCAATAAATTATACATAAATGTACATCACAATAAATAGTGCAACAATAATAATATGCTGACTAAAGTGTAAAAACCCATATAACATGCAATATAGATCCACAATCATGGAATGTGCAAATTACGTAAAATAAGTGACAATATCACAGTGCAAATAAGCCACAAAGTCCATCAAAACTCCAATGTTCCAGAATATCCAGTGCTGATCGATGGATCAATTTCTATCAGTGACAGTTCAAAATTATTCATGCAGTGTTTTAAAACGTGCAAACAGGCTCCGCAGTTATCACACTCCATCTTCAGTGCTCTAGTGCACCCCCCATTTCCCCCAGCCTCTCACATCAATTCAAGACCCCTCGGGGTCAGAAGCGCTTGTAAGAAATGATGCTGGCTTTTCCTCAAATAACCCTTTTATCCAGAAATTCCAAGCATAGTATACCAGATCAAGGGGAAAGAAAGGGGGACTCTCATGTGTAGTATTCCAAAATATTTAATAAAATATAAAATCCACACTTACATTTAAATAAACAATCTCGTGCTTGTATACAGCGAATCTTTCGGTCTCGGCCGCGACCGGAAGTGACGAACAAGACACCTGGCTCCTCCCTGACATGTTGCGTCACAGACACGTGACTTTTAAAAAAAAGTCACAATGGAAGGTCCCAGGAAGGAAGTATTTCTCACAGAAGGGCATCCCAGAGCTATATGGCCATGTTCAGCGGCAAGTGAATGTATCTCTGGCACACAGTGTTGGTGCCAAGATACATCTGACCACAGACACGTGGTCTAGCAAACATGGGCAGGGAAGGTATATAACTTTTACTGCCCACTGGGTGAACCTTCTGACGGCCGTCAAGCATGTAACCCATGGCACCCGTGTAGATTTGGTTTTACCGCCACGGATTGCATGCAGGCCTGCCTCTTCTTCTTCTCCTCCTACTCCATCATCCTCCCTCTCCTCCTCGGCTGACTCCACCTTTTCCACTGCTAGCGTCTCTTCCGCTGCGCCGCCCAAGCTCCCCAGAACCTATTCGACATGCCAGGTGAGACGTTGCCATGCTGTGCTGCGTCTGTTGTGCCTGGAAGCCAAGAGCCATACTGGCCCTGCACTCCTTTCAGCTTTGCGTTCACAGGCAGATCAGTGGCTAACACCGCTCAATTTGACAGTTGGTAAAGTGGTGTGTGACAACGGTGCCAATCTGCTTAGCGCATTGAAACGGGGCAAAATTACACACGTGCCATGCATGGCACACGTCTTAAACTTGGTCGTGCAGCGGTTCGTTGTCCAATACCCTGGGGTCCAGGACATTTTGCGGCAGGCAAGGAAAATCTCGGCCAATTTCAGAAGATCTTACATGGCCATGGCTCACCTTGCTGACATTCAGCGGCGAAACACTCTGCCGGTCAGACGTCTTATTTGCGATTGGCGAACGCGATGGAACTCAACCTTCTATATGCTTGATAGGCAGCTCCAGCAGAAACGTGCAGTTAATGTCTACCTGTATGAGCTCTACGGCAGAACAGGTTCTGGGGAGCTTGGTTTTTTCACTGCGCCAGTGGCTGCTCATGCGCGAGGCATGCAGACTTCTGTGGCCATTTGAAGAGATCACCAAACTGGTCAGTCGCAGCCATGGCGCCATCAGTGACATCGTACCTGTTGCCTTCTTTATGGAGCGTGTATTGCGTCATGTCATTGATCAAGCCTTGTAAGAGCAGGAACAGGAAGATGAGGAAGTTGCAATGCTGGATGAATTCCCAGGGGGAGCTATTCTATCTGAGACAAGTCAACAACAGGAGTCTGAAGAGGAGTCAGAGGAGGATGGTGCCGGGGCGGATGAGGAGGAGCAAGAAGAGCATGCTTTAAACCTTTCTGGAATCCCTGTTGTTGTGCGTGGATGGGGAGAGGAGAACAAGGAGGATGACATTATCCTGGATGATGAGCAGGGGCCAGGCCACCACACCGCTTCCAGTTTAGTGCAAATGGGGGCCTTCATGCTCCAGTGCTTTAACAGGGAACCCCATATAAAAAGCATAAGGGTTAAGGACCAGTACTGGGTGGCAATGTACATAGACCCCCGGTACAAACACAAAATGGCAGAAATGTTACCACCGTCACAGAGGGTTGTCAGAATGGAGCACTTCCAGGCCTTGCTTTGATAAATGCTGCATTCCGCTTTTGCGTGCGCTGGCAGAGGAGGAATTCCCACTCCCAGAGAAAGAGTTGCGGGTACCAGCGCCTGCAAGAAGAGGGCGGTTTGAAGATGTGTTGGCGACTTCTGATATGAGGTCATTCTTTCAGCCGACCCATCGACAGGTCTCATCCGGATCCAGCATCAGGGAATGCCTAGACCGATAGGTGTCCTACTACATCGAGTTAATGGCCGATATGGACGCTCTGAGGCGTGATGAACCCCTGGACTACTGGGTGGGCAGGCTTAACCTCTGGCCAGAGCTTGCCCAATTTGCAATGGAACTGCTGGCTTGCCCCTCATCCAGAGTCCTGTCTGAAAGGATGTTCAGCGCAGATTGTGACTGATAAGCGCACTCGCCTAGCTCACGACAGTGTTGACTACCTCACATTTATAAAAATGAATGAGGCATGGATCTCGGAGGAATTCAACACATGTGAACAGTAGACCATGTATATGCATAACTCTATAAACGATTTATTTAATCAAGCACACAGACCTTTTTTCTACCTTTGGCTCACTTACATCAATGTGTGGCTTTTATGTGCACACAAGCAGAAAGGCTTAAACATGTGTCCAGGATGCTCCTGTGCTCCACAGATCTGAAGTGATGTAAGAAGCTCCGCACAATGCGCTTTGTCATCATGACGTTATCAGGAGCGGTGCCTTCTTACTCCACTCATCACCATATAATGTATATCCTCCTCTATACTAATTGCCAATCTTCAACCCCTTAATATGCCTCATGAACTACAACATTCCAATGCACCACTATTGCACATCTAAGAGAAAATCATTTTCAAATACTTCCCTAGGCCCGCACCTATACTGTGATGTATAAATTAACCCCACATATACCTATCCATACAGAACCCTTTAAAATGTACATATAAAATTACACCATAGGGCACACTAAAAACCATAGGAATAAAAATGGCTAAAATAAAAATCAAATAGAAATGAAAATAAGAATACAAATAAATATAAAACAAGACCACTAATAATTAGAAATAAAATAATGCAGACCAATATGCACATTAAGCAACCCCCCCCCAGTATAATGTATCTAACTCGAAGATCTATTTTTCTTCATTCTGAAACACTTTAATTATTTTATTATTTACTCTCCAGTGTCCCTTCATTTTATCTATCCCATAAAAATGCATACGTCTAGAGTCTCTGTTGTGGAATTCTTTAAAGTACCTGGATAGACTATGTGTTTTGTAACATTTTTTCAATTATTATTAATATGTTCACCTATCCTAGTGCTAAGTTTTCTCATTGTCCTACCTACATAATTAAAGGCCACAAAGACATTCAATAATGTAGGTGACATAAGTGCTATCCAATCTAATAAACTCTTAAATATTTTATTCTTTATGAGTGACATGAGAAGAAAATTTGTTCTGCAAGTGACACACTAATTGCACGGAAAAAATCCTTTTTGACCTGAAAAGGTGACATTACTTTTCGGTGGGTCAATTTCATTGTGCACAAGTTTATTTCTAAGATTCTTGACTTTTTGTATATATAAACTTTGTATAAATAAACTTGTATAAATAATTAAAGGTTTATCGGGTAAAATTTTAACTAAAACCTTATCTTTCTTTAAAATAGGCCAGTTTTTTTTTATTTTTTTTGTAATCGTTTCTATTTTCCTATACGGTCTATTAAAACCTATTTAAAAAGCTACCTCATACCCTGTACTAGTGTCTCTGTTAGTCATTTGCCTTAGCAGAATATTCCTATCCATACATTTCACTTGTTTTTTTAAAACACTTAGTTGTTTCCTACTGTACCCTTTCTTCTGGAATCTCTCCACTAATAACTCCACCTGCTCAGCTTAACCACTTGCCAACCAGCCGCCGTCATTATACTGTGGCTGGTTGGCATGATCCCGCAAACCATCGTAGCTATACGTCGGTCCCTTTAAGGGGCATAGCAGGCGTGTGTGCAGCTGTGGCACAGTGGGGGTGCTGATGTTCGTGGCCGGTGGTTGCTATCACCGCTGGCCATGAGCGATCCTGGGCAGGAGAGGCAGGACAAGGACATATGAGTGTAAACACACACATCCCAGCTCTGTGAGAAGAGGAGAGAAGAGAGATTGTGAGTTCCTATGAGCTGGGATCCACGATCTCTCATCTCCTATAGTCAGTTCCATACCCCACAGTTAGAACACACACATAGGGAACACAGTTAACCCCTTGATCACCCACTAGTGTTAACCCTTTCCCTGCCAGTGACAGTTATACCGTAATAGGTGCATTTTTATAGCACTGATCGTTGTATAATTGTCTAGCGACCCAAAAATGTGTCAAAAGTGTCCGATGTGTCTGCCATAATGTTGCAGTCTCAATAAAAATCGCAGATCGCCGCCATTACTAGTAAAAAATAATAATAATAAAAATGCCATAAATCTATCCCCTATTTTGTAGACGCTAAAACCTTTGCGCAAACCAACCAATATATCCTTTTTGCGATTTTTATTATCAAAAATATGTAGAAGAATACATATCAGCCTAAACTGAGGAAAAAATTCGCTTTTTAAAAAAAAAAGTTGGGGCTATTTTTTACAGCAAAAAATGTATTTAGTTTTTTTCAAAATTGTTGCTTTTTTTTGTTTATAGCACAAAAAATAAACACCGCAGAGATGATCAAATACCATCAAAAGAAAGCTCTATTTGTGGGGAAAAAAAGGATGTGAATTTTGTTTGTGTACAGGATCGCACAACCGCGCAATTGTCAGTTAAATCAGCACATTGAGCAGCCAATTCTTCCGGGGCTGAAGTGGTTAAAATCTTTATCAAAATGGCAATTCCTGCAGATCCTCATCAGCTATCCCTTAGGAATGTTGCCAATCCACTTAGGGTGGTGGCAACTGGAGGTAAGTACATATCCCATTCTATACATCTGTTTGTAAAAGGTTTTGTTATACAGATTCCCATTATACTTAAAAACAACCAAATCCAAAAAATTAATACTGTTCTTTTTCCATTCCCGAGAGAAGGATATATTATACCGGTTTCTATTAATTTTCATAATGAAATCTTGTAATCATTCCTCTGTGCCTTCCCAAATGACCATTATGTCATCTATAAATCTTTTCTAAAATAACTGCGGCCATGGTTTACTGTATATCTCCTCTTCCTCTCATTTACTTGTAAACAAGTTTGCGACATTGGGGGCATATTTGGCACCCATTCTCACGCCTTTCATTTGAATATAATAATTATTCTGGTACCAAAAATAGTCACTTTTCATGGCCATTTTAAGACCCTCCAGAATGTACTCTATTTGTTCTTATTTCGAGTCAGACTGTTTATGTAAGGCCCAGTCAACTCCCCTTAAGCCATCCTTTTGTACAATATTAGTGTATAGACAACTGACATCTATAGTGGCCAATACACAGTTATCTACTCCTTTTATATTATTAAGCAGTGATATTAGTTGTTTGCTATCCCTCAAGTAAGATTTACTTTCTAAGAGCAAAGGCTATAGGTAACTATCAATATACGCTCCCAGATGGGACAACAGTGAATCTATCACACTTATAATGGGCTGTCCTGGGGGTTTCTGATGATTTTTTTGAACCTTGGGTATATAGTATATTACTGTAGTTCTGGCTGACTCAGGGACTAGGTACCTAGCTTCTTTGTCATTTAAATTGTCTCTGTCTTTCCCCCCTTTGACATAGGTCTTTAGTCTTTTCTCATACTTTTTTTTGTATTGGATTTTAACACCTTATATTTATTAGCTATTTCTAATAGTCTCTTCATTTCTCCCTCAATATTATTATTTTTTTATCTCATGATGTTTTGAGGGGTGCAAACAAACTGAAAAATGCTGAACCCCCAATCAATTGCAGCCTCATTGTGCCCATCAAATGCAGCTATTGTGCCCATCAAATGCAGCCATTGTGCCCATCATACGCAGCCACTTGTGACCATCATATGCAGCCACTTGTGCCTATCATACGCAGCCACTTGTGCTCATCATACACAGCCACTTGTGCCCATCATATGCAGCCACTTGTGCCCATCAAATAAAGCCACTTGTGTCCGATAAATGCAGCCACTTTTGCCAATCAAATTCAGCCACTTGTGCCCGCCAAAAGTAGCCATTTGTGCCAATCAAATGCAACCACTTGTGCCCATCATATGCTGCCACACTGTGCCCTGTCAAATGCAGCCAATTGTGCAACATCAAATGCAGCCAATTTTGCCCCATCAAATGCAGCCAATTTTGTCTGCTGCTGCGGCTTCTGTGTCCACTTGTTTCCTCTTCTGCCAAAGCGTTAGGCATCCAATAGGATCGAATAGGATAGAATATTGCTTTTTTTCAAAATTGTCGCTATTTTTATGTTTATAGCTCAAAAAATAAAAGGTAATCAATTTTGTTTGGGTACAACGTTGCATGACCGCACAATTGTCAGTTAAGCTGCGCAGTGCCATATCGCAAAAAAGGGCTTGGTCAGGAAGGGAGTAAATCCTTCCCAGCTGAAGTGGTTAAAGAAGCCAGAGCCTAGTTCCCTTCATTTTCTTCTTCCTTCCTATACTGCCTCTACATAGTCTAACTACGCACTCACTTTTGTTGCCAGCGCTTTAGACATTAATGGCTGTGTGTTGAATTATATTGAGGGGACAGCTAATTTATACTTTTATACAAGCTGTACACTCACTACTTTACATTATAGCAAAGTGTAATTTCTTCAATGTTGTCACATTAAAAGATATAATAAAATATTTACTCTTTACTTTTATGAGATACTGTATATGGAATAGAATGTATGATATACACGGGGTTAATCTATGCACATTGAAGTATAAGTGCGGATTTAGGGAAGTATTTGAGAATCATTTGTCCCTTGATAATCTCTTGAAATATTAGATGTGCAATAGGAGCACATTGGAATGTTGTAGTTCATGAGGCTTATTAAGGGGTTCAAGATTGGCAATTAGTATGGAGGAGGGTATATACGGCGATGGTTCGAGTAAGATGGCGCCACTCCTGATGACGTCACAATGGCAAAATGTGTTACATGGAGCTTCTTACATCACTTCCAGAACCTCATTTTTGGTCTGTGGAACACAGGAGCATCCCGGACACATGTTTAACCACCTCAATATAGTGCACTTACACCCCCTTCCTGACCAGACCAATTTTCAGCTTTCAGCGCTCTCACAGTTTGAATGACAATTACTTAGTCATGCAACACTGTACCCATATGAAACTTGCGTCCTTTTTTCCACACAAATAGAGCTTTCTTTTAGTGGTATTTAATCACTAGTGGGTTTTTTATTTTTGTGCTATAAATAAAATAAAATGTAAATTTTGTGAAAAAAAATCCTTTTTCTTTGTTTCTGTCATAAATTTTTGCTAATTAGTAATTTTTCTTCATGCATTTTGGCCAATATTTATACTGCTACATATCTTTGGTAAAAATAACCCACATTAGTGTATATTATTTGGTCTTTTCTCTGATGGCCTGGTGACTGGTATTTGGGTACTCTGAAGGGTGGTGATAGGTACTCAGGTACTCATATGGACTGTGACAGGTACTCGGATACTCAGATGAACTGTGACAGGTACTCAGATGAACTGTGAAAGGTACTCGGGTACTCCTTCACTGATGGGCACTGATGGGGCTACACTGATGGGCACTGATAAGGCGGCACTGATGGGTACCAATGATGTGGCACCAGTGAAGTGGCACTGATGAGTTGGCATTGATGGACACTGATATGCGGCACTGACAGGCGGCACTGATGGGCGACACGGATGGGCGACACGGATGGACACTGATAGGTGGCACAAATTGGCACTGATAGCTGGCACGGATTGGCATGGATGGGCGGCACAAATGGGCATGGATAGGCGGCACAGATGGGCATGGATAGGTGGCACAGATGGGCATAGGTGGGCACTGATAGGCAGCACAGGTGGGCACTGATAGGCGGCACAGGTGGGCACTGATAGGCAGCACAGGTGGGCACTGATAGGTGGCACAGGTGGGCACTCATAGGCAACATTGGTGTTATACTGTACTAATGGATGCCAATCAGTGCCAAACAATAATGCATGCCAATCAGTGATGCCACATGGGAACTGATTGGCATCAATTATGGGCACTGATTGGCATCCATTGTGCTGACTGGCATCCCTGGTGGTCTAGGGAGGATTACCTTTTGCTTAGCATCCCTGGTGGTCTGGTGGCGTCCCTGGTGGTCCAGTGTGGGCATCCTCGGGGGGGCTGTGCTGATAATCGATCAGCACAGACCCCCCCCCCCCTGTCAGAGGAGCAGCCGATCGGCTCTCCTCTACTCGCGTCTGACAGACGCGAGTGAGGAAAAGACGATCACCTGCTCTTCCTATTTACACTGTGATCAGCCGTGATTGGACACGGCTGATCACGTGGTAAAGAGTCTCCGTTGGAGACTCTTTACCGAGATTGTAGTTGCCGGGTGTCAGACTGACACCCCGCAACAACGATCACCGCGATGCGCGCCCCCGGGGGCGCGCAGCGGCTCATAATCCTGATCACGTCATATGACGTCCGATCAGGATTATGGAACCACTTTGCCACCGTCAATTTGTAATAGGGCGGGCGGCAAGTGGTTAATAAAAGTGGGCCTACAAGCCCTTAAAACGGCATATCTGGCGTGGACTCCGCTCACTGGTAAGCTCTACCCTTAAGCTACAACAACCCCCAATGTTAAAAAAAAAAAAAAATATATATATATATATATATATATATATATATATATAGCGATACCCTCACTTAAGAGGGCCGCAAGTTTGGTTTGGGCCCTGAGCACAGCTCCGCCAACCCCCCCGGCAATCTGCTCTACCCACTCTGGCACAGTTAGTATCTAGCAATACACATTAAATCACTTATACTCTAAATATGTGTGTGTGCGTGGGTGGATAACTCAAGCTCATAGACAATCTTTGAAAGTATATAACTGACTTTACTTGTTGTTTTTATAAAAGGAATAACATGAATCGAACATTTGGTTTGCAACACATAAGCAGGTCCCTGCAGTAACCAGTAATAAAGATAAACAGAGTAATCAGCATAATAAAGTATCAGCACAGACCTCCTCTTGCTAGGAGAGGGGGGGTGTCCAAAGAGAGCGAACTAGGCCTCTCCCCCTCCTTATATGCCCTCCCCCATGAGTCTCTGGGGCATAACTCCAAACATCCTGGGAACCAGCGGGGTTCTGGGAACAGTAGTTTTATAGTCCTTAAAGAGACCCCGCTACACACTCCCCCCACTTAAACTCTTTGGTCCCCAAAGATAAACTTTTAACACATATCCTGTACCAATTTTGAAAGTGCTGGGTATGATGTTGGTACAGGGAATTTCCACCAGAACTCAGAGGTGGGATTCCCTGTCCCACAGGTCACACTGGCATGAGTGGCCTGCCTAACTGTGCCAGAGAGTGAGCTGGGGTTGCCCTCCACCAAATGGTCAGTGGAGGGATTAGAGCGTTCAGCACTTCTTCTAGCAGTCACAACAGAGTCCTCAGAGCTCTCCCCCATTTGAGAGTAGGTTAGCTTCTTGGGGGGTCTCACAACTCGGCGAGCTCTCTGTTCTCTTGGGACTTCAGGCTCTGGTGCCACAGGCTCTACTTCAGGAACACACTCTGACAGCATCACTGGTTCTGGAACATCGGTCCTTTCCTCTTCTGAGTAATTGCTAGGGATATCTTCCCAGCCTTCAGGCACACCACTAGATGGAATGAACTCTGTAGCTTCTGGGTTCAGCGTCCCATCCTGTGTATCCTCAGTAGGTGGGAGATCTATGGCAGAATTTCCTGGAGTTGATGAAGGCCACAGCCACTCAAGCTCTCCTCTTCCACCTTCACCTCGTTGGGAATCTTGTCCATCTCTAACCCGGGAGGTCTGAGACCAAGTGCTAGGTCCCGGGGTATCCAGAATGGAAACAGATTCAGGTGGATTTCTCACTGGAGGTATTCTGACTGCTTCAGTAAGCGGGAGCAAATGATTCCTGTGCCAAGTCTTCAAGGGCCCCACTTTCCCCTCTGGTTTTAACTTATACACAGGTAATCCAGGTAGCTTTCTGCAAATGACATAGGGCTCCGATCTCCATCTATCAGCAAGCTTGTGCTTCCCAGGGATCCCCAGATTGCGTAGCAGTACACGGTCCCCAGGCTGCAGGTCTTGCACTCGAACCTTCAGATCGAAGTTCCTCTTGTTGCGGGCTCCCCTTTGGTCCGAGGCCGCCTGAGCTCATTCATGGGCCACTTTCAAATTGTGTCTAAGTCGGTCCACATATCCCTTGTGGGAGGTAGCAGAGGCATGGTCTAGGGAAATGCCAAAGGCCAGATCCACCGGCAATCTTGTTTCTCTCCCAAACATGAGCCGGTAGGGGGAGTAACCCGTCACATTACTTGTGGTACAGTTGTAAGCGTGCACCAAAGCTAATATGTGTTGGCTCCAGTGTTGCTTCTTCTCTGTCTCTAGAGTTCCAAGCATGTTTAGTAAGGTCCGATTAAACCTCTCAGGTTGGGCATCTCCTTGTGGATGATAAGGTGTAGTCCTGGTCTTCTCTACTCCCAATGAGTCCAGTAGGTTCCGGATCAGACGACTCTCAAAGTCCCTTCCTTGGTCTGAGTGGATTCTCTGTGGTAATCCATAGTGGACAAAGTATTTTTCCATGAGCACCTTGGCCACAGTGGAGGCCTTTTGGTCTTTGGTGGGGAAAGCCTGGGCATAACGGGTGAAATGATCGGTTACCACCAGAACATTTCCCAATCCACTCAAATCGGGTTCGAGGCAGAGAAAGTCAATGCACACCAGATCCATTGGACCCTGACTCTGTAGGTGGCCCATTGGGGCAGCTTGATGGGGTAGAGTCTTCCTCTGGATGCATCGTGCACAAGAATGGCAATATTCCTCCACTTCTGCCCTCATACAGGGCTAATAGAACCGGCTTCTGACAAGCTGGAAAGTTCTCTCCGCCCCTAGATGGCCATGCTGGTCATGTAAGGCAATTAGTACCGTCTCTCGGTGCTTCTCTGGGAGAAACAACTGCCACTTATCTTCTGAGTTATCAGAGGGGCCCCTTCGGTAGACCACTCCCTGATGTACTTGTAGCTTATCCAACTCTTTCCTCAGCAGGCGAGCCTCCTTGGAAGGGTGATGTCGAAGTCCCTCTGGATTCTTGTTCTCCAAAGCTTCAAGGACCAATCTCCCCATGGGGTCTTCCAATTGGTCATAGCTCAGCTCCTTTCTGGACAGCTTTGGCAGGAGTTCCTCTGCTAGTTGAGTTACCCCACAGTACGGTTGAGGGACTCCCACTGCGGTGACTCCTATCTCCTCTGCTCTGGAGCCCCCTCTTGCTTGAAACTCAGCACCCTGACAGAGTGCTCGCACTCCTTCCGGTGCTACCTGGGTCCAGTCTTCCCAGTCATTGACCATGACATGAGATCTTCGGGACAGGGCATCTGCATCCCTATTTCCAGCCCCTGGTCTGTACTTTAGACTGAAGTTGAATCCGGATAATGCAGTCAACCATCTGTGTCCAGTTGCATCTAACTTTGCAGTAGTGAAGAGGTAGGTCAGAGGATTGTTATCTGTCTTTACGGTAAACTCTGCCCCATAGAGATAGTCCTTCAGTTTGTCTACTACTGCCCATTTGAGGGCCAAGAACTCCAATTTATAAGTGGGGTAGTTCTTCTCCGAGGGAGTCAGGCTCCGGCTCACATAGGCCACTGGTCGCAGCTGCTCTTCATACTCTTGATAGAGCACTCCGCCTAGGCCCTCATGACTGGCATCGATATGTAGCAAATATGGTCTGGTGGGGTCGGCATAGGCCAGGACTGGGGCCGTGGTAAGGCTCCTCTTCAAGGTTCGGAAAGCCTCTTCACACCTTGGGTTCCACTGATCTTGAACCGACTCACCGGCCCTCCTAGGTCCCAAGCCATCCTCTTCTCCTTCAGTCTTGAGCAATTCGTTTAGTGGCTTGGCAATCCGGGCAAACCCATCCACAAATCTTCTATAATAGGAGCAGAACCCCAGGAAAGATCTGAGCTCTGTGACTGTTGTCGGTCTTGGCCAAGAGGTAACTGCCTCCAACTTCTCAGGGTCTGTAGCCACTCCCTTTTCAGACACTATGTGTCCCAGATAGTTCACAGAGGATTGGTAAAACCGGCACTTCTCGGGAGAAAGCTTGAGTCCCTCTTCGCTGAGTCTTCTCAACACCTTCTCCAACCTGGCCTCATGTTCTTCCAAAGTCTTCCCGAAGACAATGACATCGTCCAAGTACACAAGGACTTCTATGAGGTTCATGTCTCCAACGGTCTTCTCCATGAGGCGTTGAAAGGTAGCAGGGGCTCCAGACAGGCCCTGAGGCATTCTGTTGAATTCAAAGAATCCCACTGGGGTTATGAAAGCTGTCTTCTCTCGGTCTTCCTGGTGCATGGGGATTTGGTAGTACCCACTCTTGAGGTCCATTACACTGAACCACTTGGCACCAGACAAACTCTGTAGGGCATCCTCTATTCTCGGTGTGGTATACTGGTCAGGGATGGTCCTCCTGTAGTCGATAAAAAGCCTCAACGACCCATTCTTTTTCCTGACCACCACTATGGGGGAGGCATAGGGACTTCTAGACTCCCGAATCACACCAGTCTTCTTCAACTCCGCAAGCTGCTCCCTCAGATCCTCCAGATCAGCTAGAGGGACCCGCCTAACCCTTTCCCTGAAGGGTTTGTCTTCTTGGAGGCGGATTCGGTGGGTGGCACTCCTGGCACATCCCACATCAAACTCATCCTTTGAGAAAATCCTCTCCCATCTAGTCAGCTGGGCCTTGGCTCTCTCCTTCCAGGCTCCAGGTAGGTCCGGGTTCTCCACGGAAAGTTTTTCCCAAACATCTCCTCCTTCACCCGTTCCTTTTACTTCTGACCAGCTGACTGGGGCCGCAGGACTCACCTGCCCCAACAGCATCCTGGCAGGGATCTCTATGGGTCTCTCCGTAGGGTTTCTCACACTCACTGGGACTCTTCCTCGAGCCTTCTTCAGGGCCTTGATTGGAATCACTTCCGGTATCACTTCCAGGCCTGAGTGGTCCTCCCTTGGATCGGATTCCAGCATGACAAAGGGGCCAGGCTGCTCCCAGGTAAGCTTCACCGTGGCCCTGAGGCAGGCTACCTCCCCGGGCTGCAGCACCACTCCTTCTCTCCCAAGTCTCCACACCTTCCCTATCCCCTCTCCTGGGGTCTTCTGCTCTAGGACCAACCATTGGTAGGCTGTCTTCAGCATGGGATGGATATTGGGATCTTGATGGTTTCTCGTCTTCACTAGAGGGGTCAGAACTGCCAGAGTGTCAAACACCTCTGTTTTCCCCGCCACAGATGGATCGAAGGTCAGCTTTATGGGCAGGTAACCATCGTAGGATAAACTCTGAGCTCCCAGGCCCCATATCTCCAGCTCTTCTATCTTCTGTATAGGCAAATGGCTCAAGTGCCTATCATAGAAGTCTCTGTACAACAAAGTCACTTGAGCTCCAGTGTCCAGGAGGGCCTTCGTGTAGACTCCTTCCACCTGGATGGAGACAGTGGGGGACGGGCCGACCAATTCTTCTGGGTAGGGCCGGATTGAGGCCACCCTCTTCTAGGGACCCGTCTTCATCCAGTTGGTTTTTGACTTTATTCTTTTTCGAGCCTGGTATGCATTGACCCTCCCCACAGTAATGGGAGTACAAACCCGCTGAGGGATGTTATTGTTTCTTATTTGTAGACATTCCTTCTAAGGGGTCTGGTTTTCTCTCTTTCTCTTCCTTCTATTCAGTTTGGAGTTCACTGAAAGGCATGGGCACCCGGTTGACTCCCTCACCGGGGCCCTCTGGAGTTTCCCGCCGGCTGGCGGTTATCTGTCTTCTTCTTCTTCTTGGGACTGGAACATCTACTGGCGAAGTGGCCACTGCCCCCGCAGTTGTAGCATAGCATCTCTTCTCGGTCTCGAGTGGGGCTTGGTGTTGGTGTATCTGGAAACAACTCCTTCCTAGGACTTGGTTTCTCGGCTCCCCTTGACCTTTCGCCATCATAGCAGTCAACATCTCCATCACCTGGGACATCTGTAACTTCAAAGTGTCCACCTCCTTATCTCTAGCGGGAGTCATGGCCGGTGCAACTATTGCTACCGGTTGGTTGACGGGCTCGGTGAGATGTTCTTCCCTTTTCTCTTCCAGTAGGGCCTCTTCCTCTCTGATCATTCGGATGAGGTCAGTGTACTCCAGATTCTTCCCATCCTGTCGGGCACGCAGTGTCCATGCAATAGGATCCATGGGTTGAGCTCCCCTCAGTACCTGTTGAGCACGGGCCTCATCTACTTTCCCTGGGCTGATCCCCTTCCTTAGGATCATCCTATGCAGGATTTTATCTAAACGTCCCATGTAGTCTGATAGTTTTTCACCTTTCTCCTGGTAGCAATGCTCTAACTGATAAGCAAGCTCAGAGATTTTCTCTGTCCCACCAAACACATTCTGTAATACATCTAGGTACTCCTGCGCATTACAGTCTGTCTTGCTCATCTTCAGGTTGCGTACGGCCTCTAGAGCAGGCCCCTTTAGACTTTCCACAATCCTCTGCTTCTTTCTGCGCTCTGGAACTTCCCATTCCTCTAGTGCCTGAGTTGCGCTATCTAACCACTCTTCAAATCCCTCTTCTTCCGAAGGTACAGGTTTCCTCCCTGAAAACATCCGGAGTTTTCTGTACCCCAACATCGGGTAATCTGTGGGATCCTTCTTGCACTGGGCCACAATCTCCCCCAGGACAGCACACAGTTCTGCGCTAAGGGTGGCCGGTGCTGATCTGAGACTCTCGGGTGAGGTACGGGCCGCAGCCTGCGGTGATCCCGTTGGCGATGGCTCCTCCTTTGTTGCGTGCGCCGACCTATAGGATCTGTTGTCTTGTGTCCGTACACAGTTGCGCTTGCAAGCCTCCGGCATCCCATCCCAGTATTCCACTAGCGTGTACTGATATGAGATGTCTGGGTCTGATTTTATCTCCATCACCCATGGTTCATGGTCTGGGGACACTGGCTTCATTAACTCCTCTACGGTCTCAGTCGACCATTTCTCCCCTGGGAGGCTAATGACCACTGACTGACTTGGGTCGGCCTTAGCCGCTTCACACCACGCTCTGACTCCCTGTGGGTCCATGCCGGTACCTCTGGCGTGTTCACCGCTGTCTCAGAAATCCCGGATTTACGAGCCCCCACGTATAGCGATACCCTCACTTAAGAGGGCCGCAAGTTTGGTTTGGGCCCTGAGCACAGCTCCGCCAACCCCCCCGGCAATCTGCTCTACCCACTCTGGCACAGTTAGTATCTAGCAATACACATTAAATCGCTTATACTCTAAATATGTGTGTGTGCGTGGGTGGATAACTCAAGCTCATAGACAATCTTTGAAAGTATATAACTGACTTTACTTGTTGTTTTTATAAAAGGAATAACATGAATCGAACATTTGGTTTGCAACACATAAGCAGGTCCCTGCAGTAACCAGTAATAAAGATAAACAGAGTAATCAGCATAATAAAGTATTGCTATGCAACTCTAGCGCTGCCCTTTTTCAGCTACTTCCCCGCATGGGTAAACTAACACCCAGCACTATCTACCTATGCAGTCAGGCCTGACTGATCTAGATGAAAGTCCAGTGAAACAATATTTGCTAGCAATCTTTCGGTGGTGCACTTGAAGAACAACTTTGTAATCCAAACGAATAATAAAGATAAAGTATCTGTCTTTAAACAGCTCTCACCACCCGGACAAGTCCAAGTCCGTTTCCTCCGCCGATTCGTCTAGGAACAGGAATCCCCCGACCTCCGAGTCTTCAATCCTTCTGGTGTACTGCAGCAAGGATGAGAAAATGTCTTTCAGGTGCAGCTAGGCTGGCAGAGGGCTCTTTGGAAAAGAGCACAAGGCCCAGGCTTCAGGCCTTGTGCCTCCAGCAGTTCAGCACAGACCTCCTCTTGCTAGGAGAGGGGGGGTGTCCAAAGAGAGCGAACTAGGCCTATCCCCCTCCTTATATGCCCTCCCCCATGAGTCTCTGGGGCATAACTCCAAACATCCTGGGAACCAGCGGGGTTCTGGGAACAGTAGTTTTATAGTCCTTAAAGAGACCCCGCTACATATATATATATATATATATATATATATATATATATATATATATATATATATATATATATATATACAGTGGGGCAAAAAAGTATTTAGTCAGCCATCAATTGTGCAAGTTCCCCCACTTAAAAAGATGAGAGAGGCCTGTAATTGTCATCATAGGTATATTTCAACTATCAGAGACAACATGTGGAAACAAATACAGACAATCACATTGTCTGATTTTTGAAAGAATTTATTTGCAAATTATGGTGGAAAATAAGTATTTGGTTACCTACAAACAAGCAAGATTTCTGGATCTCACAGACCTGTATCTTCTTCTTTAAGAGGCTCCTCTGTCCTCCACTCATTACCTGTATTAATAGCACCTGTTTAAACTTATCAGTATAAAAGACACCTGTCTACAACCTCAAACAGTCACACTCCAAACTCCACTAGGGTGAAGACCAAAGAGCTGTCGAAGGACATCATAAACAAAATTGTAGACCTGCACCAGGCTGGGAAGACTGAATCTGCAATAGGCAAACTGCTTGGTGTGAAGAAATCAACTGTGGGAGCAATAAATAGAAAATGGAAAAGACATACAAGACCACTGATAATCTCCCTCAATATGGGGCTCCACGCAAGATCTCACCCCGCGGGGTCAAAGTTATCACAAGGACAGTGAGCAAAAATCCCAGAACCACATGGGGTACCTAGTGAATGACCTGCATAGAGCTGGGACCAACATAACAAAGGCTACCATCAGTAACACACTACGCCGCCAGGCACTCAGATCCTGCAGTGCCAGACGTGACCCCTTGCTTAAGCTAGTACATGTCCGGTCCCATCTGAGGTTTGCTAGAGAGCATTTGGTTGATCCAGAAGAGGATTGGGAGAATGTCATATGGCCAGATGAAACCAAAGTAGAACTGTTTGGTAGAAACACAACTCGTCGTGTTTGGAGGAGAGAGAATGCTGAGTTGCAACCAAAGAACACCATACCTACTGTGAAGCATGGGGGTGGCAACATCGTGCCTGGCTGTTTCTCTGCAAAGGCAACAGGACAACTGATCCGTGTACATGAAAGAATGAATGGGGCCATGTATCATGAGATTTTGAGCGCAAACCTCCTCCCATCACCAAGGGCATTAAAGATGAAACGTGGCTGGGTCTTTCAGCATGACAATGATCCCAAAACACACCACCTGGGCAATGAAGAAGTGGCTTCGTAAGAAGCATTTCAAGGTCCTGGAGTGGCCTAGCCAGTCTCCAGATCTCAACCCTATAGAAAGCCTTTGGAGGGAGTTGAAAGTCTGTGTTGCCCAGTGACAGACCCACAACATCACTGCTCTAGAGGAGATCTGCATGGAAGAATGGGCTAACATACCAGCAACAGTGTGTGACAATCTTGTGAAGACTTACAGAAAATGTTTGACCTCTGTCATTGCCAACAAAGGATATATAACAAAGTATTGAGATGAACTTTTGATATTGACAAAATGCTTATTTTCCACCATAATTTGCAAATAAATTCTTTCAAAAATCAGACAATGTAATTGTCTGGATCTGTTTCCACATTTTGTCTCTCATAGTTGAGGTATACCAGTGATGACAATTACAGGCCTCTCTAATCGTTTTAAGTGGGAGAACTTGCACAATTGGTGGCTGACTAAATACTTTTTTGCCCCACTGTATATATATATATATATATATATATATATATACACATATATACACATACCCCCAACAAAAGTACTGGTCCTAATCTGACATCATGTCCATTACCTGCACTCCCCTACTTAATAATTAATGAACAAACCTCACTAAAGGGATATGTTGAACAGAGACACTTCAGAGATCTTCTAAGCAGCATGCTGTATATCAAGCTATAGGATGACATATCTGTTTCCTACATCTGTAACAGTAGGTCCAAAATCAATTGGGATGGAGCAAGTCCTGGAGTTTCAAGCCAGCATTGCCATATGGAGTAAAATTTACAATGTGCTCTCCTGTGTTGGTATGTTCATTTTTCACTCACTAGAAGGGAGTTTACCTAACCAGTCCATTGCTTGACTCTAGGAGCTTGAGGGGACAACCACCACCTAGCAATCTGTTTTTGGGCTATATATAACAGCCTAATATTTGTGATATAAAGTGGAGCAGGGTACATCTCCTTAACAATCGCCCCCAGGATAAAAACAAATGTATCATTCTGCATTTTTAGTGTTAATGCATTGGAAGTAGTATCTGTGACCCCCCTCCCAGTATCTGTAAAATTTCGGGCATCTCCACAGCAAATGAATCAGATCACCTTCCTGTCTCTCACATTTGGGACCTAAGGGAGACTCTCTTCGACCCTATTGGAATAGCTGCAATGGCATACGGTAAGACCTGTATAATATGAACAGTTGTGATCATTTATAAGAGGGAGAAACTGAACACAAGGGTATGGATTGTAAGCATTGGTCCCAAATTTATTCCATTTACTTCTACATAGTAGCTTGGTGGGGTCATGAGCACTAGAGGTTGGGGTTGAGTATACTCTGGAGATCATACCCTTTCTGCTCCTGGCCAATATCTCCTCTTCAACCAAGGCATGCTCCGCTAAAACCAGAGGGAAGTGGGCTTGAGTCTGTAAAGCATGTCGCAGCAGAAGATATTGATCCAGTTTTGTTCTGGGTTAGACAAACTCCTCCTGCGATTCCATAAAGGACTTTAGCACATTCTGATGATAAATTTGAGAGATCTACTTATAACCCACATCCTCCCAAGGCTGAAACCCTTCAAGAGTAAGGAGCTCTATAGTAAGAGTTTATCCATAGAGGAATTTCTTTAGGAAAGCCTAGGATGCCTAAATATTTCTTGGTTAAGACTATGCTTTCTTCATCAATGTAAAGGTTGGATCTCCCTGCGGTATATTGAAAATTCCCATTTCAGAAGAGACAGAGGCAATGACTTCAAAGAGTTTCCTAAAAAGATTTACTTATGGGATCTGCAGAGTCAGGGAGTCCTCACCCACCCATATGTTGTGGCTGAGAGGCAAAAAGCACAGTTTAGGAATAGGCACTGCCAATCCTCCCTGATCTTTACCATGTTGCAAAGTAGTCAATTTGGTTCTGGCAGGCTATTTTCAACAAATGAGATCATAGAACAGAGCATCAATGCGCATAAACCGAGGTATCGATTGTGGGGTGTTATGTAGGATATATAATAATATATAACAATTGAGGAGCCCGCACTATTTTTATTAGGTTTACTCTACCTATCACTGTGAGGGAAAGCTTACATCACATAGTACATTTAAGCTGAAATTGCTTAAGAAGGGTAAGTAAATTCAACTGTAGATATTCTGTTAGATCAGCCGTAATTTGCACCCCAACGTATCTAAAGGAGGTAACTATTTTTAGATCACGAATGTTACTCAGGGAAGGTGATAGAGGGCCATCTAAAGGGAGCAAAACATAATTACTCCAATTAATGGAGAAACCCGAGAGGGCACCAAACCTAGATATCAATGCCATGGCATTGTGCCAAGAGGCTTCCATATCTCCAAAATATAGTAATGTATCATCAGTGTACATGGATACCTTATCTTCAGTCAAGACACGTTTAAACCCCACTATGTTAGAGGAAGCCCTAATAGCAGCAGCTAACGGCTCTATGGCCAGGGAAAACAGCAGGGTTGACAACTGGCCCCCTGTTGTGTACCTCTGTGAAGTGATTGATATCCCATTGATAGGAAGCATAGCAATGGGATTAGAGTACAGGAATTTGACCCACTTAATAAATCCATTCCCCAAACCGAATTGTGCCAACATTTCCCACAGATAAGGCTACTCAACATTGTTGAACGCCTTGGCTGCGTCTAGTGACAAAATCGTTTTCCAGGGTTGTTGACAAGAGTTTGGAGATTGAGGAACAATTGGCGTATGTTTAAGGCTGTGGCTTTAGTTGGTGTAAACCCAGACTGGTCTCCATGGATACGTTTAGAGATTACCTTAGCTAAAGGGGTTGCAAGTACTCGTGCCAGTAATTTTACATCAGTTGTTAATAAGGAGATGGGTCTATATGAATCAGGAGATTAGCTATCCTTACCAGGCTTCAGTATACGTACAATAACTGCCTCATTCATAGAGGGAGGGAGATGTCCCATTTCCAAAGCCTCTAGAAAGATCCTACACAATCTAGGTAGAAGGACCCCAGCATATATTTTATAGACCTCCACTGGCAGCCCATCAGCACCCGGAGATTTGGCAGGAGTCGAAAGAGCAAAAGCTATACTGTGCTCATCTATTGTGAGAGGGGCATTTAGCATAGACCTGTCAGAAGAGTGTAAAGGAGGGAGTGGACTTTTGGAGAGGAATAGATTAACATCCTCCAAGGTAGAGGAGGCTTTGGAAGAGTAAGTATCCATATAGAAGTCTCTAAAGGTGTGCAGAATATCATTATGTGAAGTGGTAAGTTCCCCTGAGGGTTTAGTGAGAGCAGGAATAAAATAAGAGCACCTATTAGCTTTCACCATCATAACAAGCATATAGCCTGTACCCTCTCCCTCCTCAAAGAAAGTCTGCTGCTGGAAAAAGCGATTGTTTTCAGCTTTTGTTTCTGCACTGCTAACTATGAACCTTTAGTACTGTCAGTAGGTTGCATGACATAACTGCATTCTGCTCTAGCAGCCTCTGGTAAAACAGTGCATTACCATTCCCTAGTTCCAGTTTTAATAGTAGATATAAGGTAAATAAACTATCCCCTTAAAAAGGCCTTAAGAGTATTCCAAAGTACATCTAGAGAAACAGTGTTCTCATTTACAGTGGAAAAATGGGTCATTGCCTCTAGAACCAGATCAGGGTTAGAAAATAGTTCAAACCAGAAAGGATTTATTCTCCAATATACTTGTTTCGGTTGCCCCTGCATGGCCAATTTAATCCACAAAGGAGAGTGGACAGAGATGGTTCTTGGCTCATAGTCGGCCGATGAAACCACTCAGAGCATCTCTTCATTAGCCAGGCCTAAGTCAATCCTAGAAAGACATGAGTTTCAGAATAACAGGAGAATTTCTTAACCATAGCATTTAGAGCCCTCCATACATCTCTCAGTTCCATCTCCGCCAGCAGTCTTGAAAAGGGCGATAATTTCCAAGGTGGACTCTGCAAAGCAGTGGGCGAAAGCGTATCCAAACACAAATCTAGAATATTGTTAGTCGTCAACTACCAGCACAGGGACACCTGGGTGACTCTCCAAAAAGGAAGCCATTGGTTCTTAATACCTCTGCAGAGAGTGGAAGAGGGATGTACAAATTTATGAAAACACAGTGTAGGCCTTCTAGCACAGAACATAGAAATATATATTGACCCAAAGAATCTACAGTTTGTTGTATACATGAGCATTGGATACCAAGGGGAATCAAGATACTGACTCCCCTAGCATATGAGGAGTAACTGGAGTGGAACTAATGGTTGTACAACCTATGAGAGAACGGGGACTAGGCCATGTTATATAGAGCAACAATTTTTTTTTCAGATCCTTAGAAAGTTCTTTGCCATGAGGTGCCATTTTGAACTTCCAATATGAGAGAGTGAGAGCGATAACACTAAATTTAACATGCCTGCTCCCCATTCACACCTGAAACCTTGTAACACTAATGAGTCACATCATACAGGGGAGGGGAAATGGCTAATTGTGCCCAGATTGCAGTGCGAACTTGTGAAATGGTACAGGAATGGGATTGCATGGGTGTGAAAACCCATGTGATTCAATTCCAGTGCAGACCAAAAAATTGTTCCTGTACCATTTTGGTCCAAATGCCATGCAAATTCAGCCATACAAACTGTATGCCTAAATTTGCATAGCACAAACATTACTTGTGATCTTCACAGCAATGCAGCATGAATCAATTGTTATGTATGTGTTCACACCAGTGTGAACCCAGTCTTAGGATCAAATGTTAGTGAATGCTACATTAGTGAAAAGCAACAAATAGAAACCATCATTACATACATATTACAAACATGATTATTCATAACATCTGCACCAATGATGATACATTTGCAAAGTACAGAGTAATACAAGAGATGAAGAAGAGCATGGTATATGGGATTCATAAGTCAGAAAGGCTAAAAGATGAGCAAGTGTTTATAATCATCTCCAAAACACAACAAAGATAAATAGCTAGACGTTATATAAAAGAGCTTTTACCAGGAATCATGTGAGACTTCTAATGTTGTCAAAAAGCTTATGGCAGCACATGAGGAAAAGCAGGCTGAGTACTATCTATTTGTAAAAAATGTAATCCTATAGATGGAAAAGGTTCATCCAGTTCTAGTTTCTGAAGTGAAATTTTAGAAAATGATGATTATTTTGACGTTTCAGTGTAGGTAACCACCATCACAGTCTCCTGTCCCTCCAACTCAGAGCTATGCTGCATGCTATGGTAGCCCAGCATCTCACACCTATGGTGCTATAGCAGCTTAGGTCTATAGTGGCCCTCCAAATCAGATTTATAGTAAGCCAAAAGTTCAAAAACTATAGTAACTCACAAGGTCAGACTTACAGTGGCCCACCAGCTGGAACTGATAGTGGCCCACCAGCTTGGACCTATAATAGCCCACCAGCTCAGACCTATGGGCCACCACTATCTCAGGCCCCTGGTTTACCTAAATATCAAAACTATGGTCTACCACAATTACAGGCAAATGATGCACCTCCATCTTATACTATATAAAACCAATGGAACCAAGCCATCTTAAACCCTTGGTGCAAATGCACCTCATGCCCACGATGCCCTAAAAACTCAGGCCTCTATCCCACAAACTTAAGTACTTGTACCTCCATAATCCCCCTATTTTGAACTATACCCATTTTCAATCAGAATGTATGTATGAGGTACAACCTTTCTCTTACATATAATTTGTGAATGCTGACATACCCAAAAATGTATATAACTAAAGTAAACCTCACAGCAGTGGGGCTTTAACTTCCAATTTATACAAATAAGCCATCAACCACATGAACCTCTATATGAAAACTTTCTTTGTATAAACCATTTAAAATGTATTTAATATAAAAATAAAAATACCTTAAAGTGTAAACATAGAGTATAATAGTTACAGGTCTTGTAAAACCATTTGTGAATGGTGGTCTGAAGGACATATTCATAAAACTCAAATCGTTTCATGTTAATAGATTCAATGAGTTGCAGTGCACTTACACTGCAAGTTAATTTCTAAATTCAAATTTGAAGCATCAAGATGCTTGATTTGCAATTTTTGGGGGTTCTCCCAGCTCTGTTAGAACCTTTCAAACACAAGTTACAAGCACATCTAATAACCAACCAAATGTTAAAGCATACACGTCCCTTTAGTTTAGTAATGCAGATTTTTAAAAACAAACCAAACTGTTATTAAATTATGATTATAATTTACATGTTTGATAAGAGGGAAGTTGCAGACATTTCATGAACATGTGTAAAGGAAGAATTAGAACGCCCAAGTTTTAAAACATAAGACATATATTTCATTCATGTAGTGACCTCACTGAGTACTTCAGAAAGGACATGGTATCCATAAGGGAGGATAGGGGAACTGATGAAAGGATATATCCCACTCATATTTTTTAGATGTTTATTCTCTTATCATAACTGATGAATAAGCTGGAACATGAGATAAACAGCATTAGCAACTTAAATAGTCATAAAAATCAGACATTATGAAATATCATGGTATGTACTAGGTGAATATTTATATTTTCTGTGTTCCAAATCCATTTGAAGAAAATGTGACAAGTTATGTCGAAAAGCAATTACTATGCACTGATATTTGTACGATTCAGATTAAAATCAGTTATGGAATGTGTGTTTACTGATTGTCTCTTGCCTTTTTCTTCCATTCCAAATTTGTCTGATGGTTAGTACTGCATTCTACGCTCATGATATTGCCCATACTTATATAAGCCCTGTGACCACATCCTAGTTTATTTATATGAGCCTGGGCAATCTGATAAATCCACATGGTGCACATGCTAATAATCATATAAAGGTGCCATAAGGGGTACATTTACCAGGAAGAAAACAAGCATTCTAAAGCTGGCCATACACCAGTAAAAATGTTTTTTTTAAAGAAATTTTCAGAACATTCATTCAATTAACCATTGGTTAATGGGGTCAAACTGATAATCCCTTTCGACCATAGTGATGAAAAAGAATGAAAGAAGCAGGATGAAAAATTTCAAACAAAAGTTTGTACTTGGGAACAACATTTGCCAAGTCTTTGATGACATTATCAAATTCTCTGGCAACATTTTCATGCGAGCATTGATAAGAAAATCTACCAGTATATGGCCAGTGTAAGACAATGCAGCCCAATGCATTGCAAAAGCTACAAAAAGAGCAAGAGGACACTTGTCAAAAAAACTGTGATTTTTTATACATATTTTTACATATTTTGAATTTCAGCAACAACTGTTTTACTTTTAATGTGATTCCAGGGACTTCAGGTTCCAAAATAATATTGTTCCTATATATGATCATCATTCCAATGTGTGATGCTATCTTAATGACATATGCTTTCTTCTCCTTGCCTCGCACCTCATGCTTGTGATCAGCAGTGTCCAGAGGTGGTGGCGGCGCACACTTGCACCTGATACCTGGACTTGCAGGATCACACATATATATATACGTGACCCTATACAGTGGAGCTGCCTTGTAGCAGTAAATGTGATATAGGGCTGTCAGAAAGTGCTTAAAGTGTATATAAACCCAATAACAAAAATGTAGTATATTGTAGTTTACCAGGCCTCAGATATAGTAGCTTCATCAGTTTTCTTTTTTTCTGGCTTTTTCCCTTTGTTTACTGGGTGATTCTGCCAGTAACACACATCTAGCCCTAGAGTGACACTCACCCATTGTAGTGTATCTGTGGAAGAGAATCATTGTTACCATAGGACTGGAACTATATGAGGACTACAAAACATCTCTTTTTGTATCACTCCATAACAAAGGGGTGGAAGTGTTCACAACTGTTTATAGAGGTAACTTTTAGGCTTAATGTACACAAGATGTTTTAAAATCTCTCCTGAATGATTTAACTTGACAGGTAGTAAACAACATTTGAAAACGTCTATTTTGCCACATTTACATGCCGCGTTTAGCCGCTTTTGCATTTAAAAGCATTTTTTTCTCAAATAGTCAAAAATGAAAAACGCCTGTAAACGAAACATGGCTAAACACGGCTGCCTAGAGACGACTATAAATGACCCTGTGCACATGTACTGATAAGGTACATAAAGGAGAGTTCAGGGGCAGCTGAAAAAAATGCCCAACTGCTCCTAAATATCCATTTACCAGCAGCAGTGTACATGAAGCCTTACTGGAAGATAAGACTCAAAAATAGTTTCTGATAATCCTCCAGTGCTGCTGTTAGAATTACTATCTTCTATGCTAGAAAGTCAGCACTCCTTTATGATTCACATACCATCCACAAATTGATTTACCCTAATAAGTGCAGTGCTATTAATCATACCTAGCTACAATAAAAATCATTCATTATAATGCATATTCTCAATCAATAAATGAATACATAAATCAAGTGTTTTTTTTTTCTTATCTGTGCGAACACTTCATAGAGTGCAATAGTGCTAATTAATGCCAAAACAATTCACTGCATCACTTTGGGTAGTGCATGACTAATAGTTGTCCTGTGGACAGATTCTCCCAAATGAGCTGTGGCTTTCTACAGCTGCTCCAGAGTTACCATGAGCGTCTTGGCTGCTTCTCTGATTAATGCTTTCCTTGCCCGGCCTGTCAGTATAGGTGAACAGCCATGTCTTGGTAGGGTTACAGTTGTGCCATACTCTTTCCATTTTCAGATGATGGATTGAACAGTGCTCTGTAAGATGTTCAAAGCTTGGGATATTTTTTTAGAACCTAACCATACTTTAAACTTCTCCACAACTGAATCCCTGACCTGTCTGGTGTGCTCCATGGACTTCATGATGCTGTTTTTTCACTAAGGTTCTCTAACAAACCTCTAAGAGCTTCACAGAACAGCTGTATTTATACTGAGATTAAATTACACACAGTTGGACTCTATTCACCAATTAGGTGACTTCTGAAACCAATTTTAGTTAGGGGGATCAGAGTAAAGGGAGCTGAATACAAATGCATGCCACACTTTTCGATATTTATTTGTAAAAAATGTTGAAAGCCATTTCTCATTTTCCTTCCACTTCACAATTATATGCCCATTTGCGTTGGTCTATCACATAAAATCCCAATAAAATACAATTACGCTTTTGGTTGTAACATGACAAAATGTGGAAAATTTCAAGGGGTATGAATATTTTTTCAAGTCAATGTATATGCAAACCAGTTTATAGCCCCGCTATAAATATAATTGGTATGCTAAAATAAAAGCACTATAAGAAAAATATATTTGACAAAATAGATACTGATATAAGCATTGTAAAATGTCAATGATTTCTACATATTAAAAAAAAACACACAGAAACTAGTCATTAGTCTGAATACTGTCAGTGGAATGTATTGTGATGCTTGCATTATTACTGATATCATTTCATTTCTTCTTTTAATACTCACAAAGTTTATTTTTTAAACTAGATGCTAGAAAAGGTTTGAGCTTTGTTCAGCTCTAATAATAAACAGTTTATTTGTAACTGTCTCAAATAAAAATATCTCTTAAATTTAAAGTAGATATTTCAAAGATGAAAAGGAATTACATAATATTTGTTCTTTTCACATTCTGGTGGCCAGATAAGTTATAAGGGCCATACTTCAGGTTCCATTGAAAGCCTTCTTTGCTTGGGATTCATTTAGTTATTGTGGCTTTAGAGATATAAAAGTGCTAAAAGACTACTGGACAGTAATAGTTGCCATCGTGGTCTACATTACAATCTCTTTAACCAATTTTTTCCCTGTCTCCTGAAAAAAACTATAAACCGCAACCGAAAACATATTTGCTATTGTCTTTTGTACTTCAATGTAATCTGGAACTACATTATATGTTTCTAATAATCTATTACTTCTTTTTTTTACTGAATCTTTGAAAGAACAGCTTGCATTTATAATCGCCACAATTTATCACCTATCCCCAAAGTACTCTGCCGTTGAAATGCCTGACATATATATTAGGTGTTGTGGATTTAGCAAAAATTGAATTATAAATTGCCTTGCCAGCTTTTGCCTCTGGAAATAATGAAAAAGTGAGCCTAAAGAACATTGCCTTGAAGGATTTATTTTTAAGTGGCTTTTGAGAAAAACACAACTAACACGGATTGATCGGACTGAATCTCAATAAGTTAATGTATACTTGGCCTCAACAACATAAAACGCTCTAAGATTTGTAGATGAAAGGCCAAACTGGTTGCATGGGAATTTCCATAAAAATAAGCCTATTGAATAAAGGATCAACAGACCCAACAGTGTGCTTGTATTCCAGGGAATGGATCCCAGTAACATGTGCAACAGTGTTGCCTTTTTTTCTGAAAACTTAAAATAAATGTCATCCTAATGTTCTTTCTTTCCTACCTCCATGAAATATCAAGTCCCAATAAATAAAAAAAGAGTTTCCTCTGGCTTTTTACAGTTACAGATCCTAATGGCACATCATAAAAGTACTTTTATTAACAATGGTAATGGCTTGGTAAAAGATTATTTTGCCGGAGCTTTAAAAAAAAAGGTCAAAATGCAGCTTGGTGAGTAACACTCAATCATCAACCAAAACCTTAACCAAGACAAGTCTGCTTCTTTGTGTTTTTAATGGTTTATTTAAAAATGCATCTTTACATAATAACAAAGACCTTTGTAAGATGCGAGGATGCAATGCTGTTTTTGCATAAAATAATTTGGCCAAGATGTTATAATAAATAGTACACTCTGTGTTTGTCTAAGAAAATCTACACATGTGAACAAAACTGATTAACTGTCAGAAGAGAAAATTTACATATGTCGGTTGTCCAAGTTATGACGACTGTAACAACCTTGTAATAAAATTAAAGCTTTTAACTATAAAAACTTGTGATCTCTGTTGTATGATGTGTTTTTATTTAAAAAAAAACAAGTCTCGAGACTTAGGAAATTTGCATATGATTTTGCCTCAAAATCAAATCGCATATGTATTAACTTCTTTTACTGTAAATAAAATGTGTGTTATACTGGACCTTTGGTGTAAATTATGAAAAAGCCCTGGGAGCAGGTAATAAACTAAACTATGATTATTTCGACATGACAATTCTGAGATAATATGTTGGCACTCTCTGAGATAATATATCATTGCTCTTGTAAATATTTTGTCAGAATTCTGAGCCTGATTTATCAAACCACATAAAAAAAAATCCTACATGGTATCCTAGAAATCTACTACATTATCCCAAAATTCTGTCATATTATCTCATAAAAGCCTGGAATACTAGATAGAATATTAGAATTGATAGATGATTTACTAAAGAATTTGACAGTTCTATACTATAAATTGTGTGAATGTTGACATTAATTATCTAATGAAGTACAGATGAAGTAAATAAACATGTATTTTTTATTCAGGTAATTGGATAATTGAAATGAACCTTCACACAATTTGTTGCGTGAGTATTCTTAACTTCTTTGGTAATTTGGCCTCAATATCTCAAAATACTCTAAGGGCCACTTCACACAAGAATGGACAGCTGAGCTGCAAGAACGCTCTACCTCTCCTGCAGCTGTTTGTATGTGACTGCGATAGAGAGCAGTGTAGTGCGTGATTCAGCACATCGCACAACTCCTTTTTTTTGTTGTCTGCATTTTACTGCAGCTTGCTGCAGCACAGTTCCTTGCTGCATTGTTGCGTGAATGGGACACACAGAAAACATTGTTTTCTATGTGTCCTTGCAGTAACAGGTTTTTTACACTGCCTTTCACCGCACAGGAACGGAGTTGAGTCTGTCATTCACAGGCTTTGTGATGAAGTTCTGTCCCCTGTCACTTATTTACCTCATGGTGTGAGGAAAAATGTTCATAAGTAATTCATGTTGATAGCAGAGGAACGAGGTAGTGGACATTAAATGACACTTGGTGGTATGCCTTAAACCTGTCTGTCAAGTGCCACACCTGTACAAGTAAATAAGTAAAAATTACATTTAGAAAGAAAAAAAATACATTTAAATTGTTTCTAAAACATTTTCCCTCTAATTCATTCTGTTTAAACTACTTTCCTCCCTCTCACAGTAGTTTTACTGTGGGCAAGCAGCACAGGCAGGCCGTACAACATACTGGTACATTGCCGCCCATCTTCAGGATTGGGAGCATGCAGGCGTAAGCCACCTGCTAATCTGTGCTGTCATTGGCCAGGGAGAGAAGAAAGCAGATCCTGTGTGAGTAAAAACAACACATTTGTACTTGAACTCACCTGTTAGGCACATTTCCTCACCCTCCAGTTAACCCTTTGATTGCTCTGTCATTGCTACAGTGAACAATATTTATTTACTGATTACTGTATTGGTGTCATTGGCGACAGGGTCAGCTAGTTGCAGATTGCAGTCACGCTATCAGTCGCTGATCACTGCCATTACAAGTATAGTGTCTGAACGGATCGGTATTTTAATAAATATTAGAACTATACTAATGTCCCCAATAGTATAGTGTCCCCAAAAATGCAGCATTAGCAGGATCAGCACTGATCACTCTCAGCACTTGCATTTAGTCCACCTGACCCCCCCCCCCAAAAAAAAACAAAAAACTGCAGTGTCTGTATAATTTTTCTGATCACTACCACCTCTGATATATTGTATACAAAACCACAGTGTTAGCAAGATCAGGCCTGATCTCTGCTAGCACTAGTGATTCATTTTATTTTAGCATGAAAACAGTCCCTAATTGCTAGGCAGGAGCTCTTTTTCCCTTAGTCGCCACTAAGTACCTGTAAATTTAGCACCCAAAATGCCCCAAACAATGTACACTAGTGAGGAGGCCTAAAGTATATTGAGCATGTCAGGTGTGTCATGTGATGGCAAAAGGGAATCCTCACTGTAAGAATCTAGCTCTGAATACAAACCTATAGAAAGATACAGCGATGACGGCGCTCTAGTGAGGCTGGGTGTCCGATCCTTTGTAACAGTGGAGAGATGGCACTGAAGGCAGTGCTTTGTAGTGAATAAACAGCTCTGAAGGGTCATAAAGAAAAGTGAAAGGTGCCTCTAAGTGCAGTGGTTAAAATAACCAAGCTGTATGCACGTAGCCAATGCACCATCAGGTGAAGGTGGTGGGCTTTAACACGTTTCAGAGCATGCACGAAGTCTGACGAAGGAGCCGTGCATGCTCTGAAAGGCGTTACTACCCACCACCTACCCCTGATGTTACATCGGCAGCGTGCATTCCAGCTTTGTTCCAGAACCGGGCCACCTCATTGCATCTTCACCTCCTGGCCAATCCACTTCACCAGGGACCCTGACAGCTGCAGGACAGCTCTCTCTCTCTCCCCCAGTCAGACGAAGATTACGCATGAGGACTAATCATTATATGCCTATGACATCTTACTCTCTTGTAAGTGTTTTTAATCCCATGTTCCTGTAATAAATCTTTTAACCACTGCTCTTAGCCCTTGTACACACGGTCGGACATTCCGATGGACAATGTCCGATAGGACTGTGTTGTTCCCTGAAAAGTTTTATCCCTATTGTGGGGTCCCCAGTATGGTATTTGTACATTGAAATCATATCCCCTCTCAAGTGTCTCCTCTCCAGAGAGAACAAGTTTTGTGCTCATAACCTTTCCTCATAAGTAAGGTCCTCCAGTCCCTTTATTAGTTCTGTTGCCCTTCTCTGGATTCTCTCCAGTTCCAGCACATCCTTCCTGAGGACTGGTGCCAGAACTGGACAGCATACTCCAGGTGCAGCCGGCCTAGAGTCTTGTAGAGTGGGAGAATTATTTTTTTATCTCTGGAGTTAATCCCCTTTTAATGCATGCCAATATTCTGTTTTGCTTTGCTTGCAGCAGCTTGGCATTGCATGCCATTGTTGAGCCTGTCATCTACTAGGACCTCTAGGTCCTTTTCCATCCTAGATTCCCCCAGAGGTTCGCCCCCTAGTTAGTAGATTGCATTCATATTTTTGCCAACCAAATGCATTATTTTATATTTTCTACATTAAATCTCATTTGCCATGTAGTTGCCCACCTCATTAATTTGTGTGGATCTTCTTGCATGTTTCCACATCCTGTGGAGAAGTTATTACCCTGCTTAGCTTAGTATGGTCCGCAAATACAGAGATTGAGCTGTTTATCCCATACTCCAGGTTGTTTATGAATAAATTAAATAGGATTGGTCCCAGGGCAGAACCTGGGGGGACCCCACTTTCCACTATTCCAAGTACTCCCCTTTTATCACTACCCTCTGAACTTGCCCCTGTAGCCAGTTTTAAATCCATGTACTCACCCTATGGTCCATGCCAAGCTTACTTTGTACAGTAAACATTTATGGAGAACTGTATCAAATACTTTTGCAAAATACAGATACACCACATCTATGGGCCTTCCTTTATCTAGATGGCAGCTCATAGAAGGTTTGGCAAGAACTATTCTTCATGAATTTGTGGATTACTACTAATGATATCGTTGTCATTACTAAATTGTATATAGTCCCTTATCATCCCCTCCAAGAGCTTGCATACAATTTATGTTAGGCTAACTGGTCTGTGATTCCCAGGGATTATTTTAGCCTTTTCCTAAATATTGGTGCTACATTGGCTTTTCTCCAATCAGCTGGTACCCTTCCAGTCAGTAGACTGTTAGTAAAAATTAGGAACAATGGTCTGGCAATTACTTGACTGAGTTCCTTAAGGAGCCTTAAGGAGCCTTGGGTGCAAGCCATCTAGTCCCGGTGACTTATTAATGCTAAGTTTTTCAAGCCTAATTCTAATTCAGACATGGCCGCCCACCTAAACTGATAGGCCGGACAAGGAGAGCATTAATCAGAGAAGCACCCAAGAGCCATATGCTAACTCTAGAGGAGCTGCAGAGAGCCACAGCTCAGGTGGGAGAATCTGTCCACAAGACAACTATTAGTCGTGCACTCTACAAATCTGACCTTTATGGAAGAGTGGCAAGAGGAAAGCTATTATTGAAAGAAAGCGATAAGAAGTCCCGTTTGCAGTTTGCGAGAAGCCATTTGGGGGACACAGCAAACAAATGCGCTTTCTCTCTCTCACTCAGTGCCAAGAAAAGGCACTGAGTGAGGGAGAGAAAGCGCCTTTGTTTGGATATTCACCTGCCAGCAGGAGACCCTACTAGAAGAGATCTGAGCCTGAAACTTGTGTGCAGGACCTACAATATAGTGGAGAAGGAGGAGCGATACTTTTTTCCCAGAGAAGAATATACCAATACACCAACCTACCTAGTGGACGGAGCACACTGACCTATCCGGTGGACGGAGAACATCTGTGACATACAGGCTTTTTTGTCTGCTTCATCTGGTGAGTGGGGAGCCAGGAGGAGCACAAGAAACCACCTGAATCACACCTGATATTTATAGTTTACCATAAATCGCATGTTTGATGAACTATTCCAAGCACATCAGTGATATATTTTTTCACTGTCATTAACATTTTATGTGTAGAGGGCACATTTGGATGAATTTCCTCTGACAACAGAGGATATTTATACATGGACTTCACGTGCATATTCTTTTATGATAGTATTTTTTATGATTTATTGAATGCACTATGTTGTAGTTTGGCACATAGCACTTTAATTGGCCAATTGGCCATATTTAGTTTTGTATAGCACTTTAATTTGTACATATATTTATGTGTGATGATTATGGATATACACTCATATAAGAGTAGGTGCAGCGCTGATTTTTTAATTTTCACTGTCACAAATTTAAATGATTGCCATTTTATTCTTTAGGGTCTCTGCTAAAAACATATATATTGTTTGGAAGTAATTGTCTAGCAAAAAAATACAGATTTTTACAAGTTGGAGGGAAATGCCAGGGGTATGAATACTTTTTCAAGGCACTGAGTGTGGGAGCAGGTCCTTGTCATCTGAATTCACACTGTCTGCATTAGGGACCTGCACCCGCACTCACACACATTGGAAGCAGCAGGTGTATCTGTGCAGCTGCTGTGTCTCAATTGACATGAATGGGACTGCCATACATGGACATGGTCCTCACATTGGGTGTTAGCTTAAGTATGCCCATGTGAATGAGTCCTTAGTTGCTGTTGGGCTGCCTATGATTCTGTTCATGCCACCTGCAACTTAAGTAGTGCACATGGCAGGCTGTAGCTAATTGTGAAGTAGTTTGCTTTAGCACTGCCAGCTTGAAAAATGAAGTGCTGTTACTGACAGGATCTTCAGGTAAAAAAAAAAAAAAAAACTAATTATTTTATTAATAAAATTGTATACAGTGAGGCATGATGCCAAACATATTGAAAAATACTGTAGATTTGGGGTTTACATACACGTTAAAAAACATAATTATGTTTTATGTAACGCGTGTGCATTTAAATATTTTGGCTTACTGTAATGAGGTTACTGGGCTCTTTATTATGTAATAAACATGATTTGAATTACTTATAGAAAAACTTTAAATAGTTGGAGGTATGGAGGAAATAAACACGTGGCTGGAAACGTTTGATTTTCTATGGAATGGCATGACAAATTCCAAGAGTAATGACACATATACCGTACCTTCAGGTGTGTACTGTTTAGCATATCAGTAGAGGTAATCCAGCAGTTACAAGAATTCTCAGTTTTGTGAGTTTATTTTTATTGCAGTAAAAAGTTGGCAGCTTAGAATGTCCTACAGCTGTTTCTGTTGAACTGTGGTTCACCATGGATGTGTCTATTTAGTTAAAAAATGTTCACCCATAAATCAAAATGTTTCCTGTGACTGAAAAAGCATTATACTATAGTGTAATATAAACTTACTTTCACCTCATTTGTAGAACAATCTGACAAAAAAAAAATCCTAAATTGGGTCAACAGACAGCTTCTTGCTTCTTGTGTAAAATATACAACATTTGAAAGGATTCTGTTTTTTTTTCTTCACCTGTAATGACAATTTGTACTGTAATTCTGTAACACCTGCCTTAGTTAGAACTAAACATCAATATTTCTAAGCTTGCCATTTGTTGGATGAACACAGGAAAAATTCATGGAAATTTCCTATTTAACATCTGTGCTGTTTCTACTCCTCTTCCCTTTAACCTCTGATATGTTTTGAGGAAAGCCATGTGCTTTTTAAGAAATGTACCAAATAGGACAGCAAACAACGTGTATCACAATAAACAATTTTCAGATTTTATAGGAGAAACCAAAGGTTGCTTGTCTTTTTTATTTATATAATACTAATTTTAATGGGGATTTTGATCCTGAATTGTTTGAAGCTGAACTTCAGGCATATATAGAAGACAGAGAGTAAGGCCCCTTTCACACGGGGCGGATCAGTAATGATCTGCCCCGTGATGATCCGCTCGCTCAGCGGGGATCGCTCCGTTGTCCCCGCTGAGCCGGCGGCGGACAGGGCGGTCTCTGCACACTGTGCAGGGACCACCATGTCAGCTCTCCGCTCTCCTCTATCCGTGTTCATCCGATCCGCTCTGCAGACGGATGGAAAAATAAGATTTTCCTAAGTCTGCAGAATCGGACAATAGCGGAGGTGGATGATAGTGGGTGTCTGCGGATGTTCATCCGCAGACACCCGCTATCCCATAGGGATGCATGTATGTCCGTATTTCATCTGCAAACGGATGGATGAAATATGGACATAATGTCCGCATGTGTGAAAGGGGCCTAAAGCAGCTAGTTATTTATTAATAAATCAATAGATTTTTTTTTAATTGCAACTAGAGCAAATTCCTGAATTTGACTCCCCTATACAGCAGCACTCAGACTGGGAAAGAGAGGGGTAGGACTGGGAGTCAGTTGGGTGTGCTACACGCAAGCATGCTGACAAACAATATGCTGATAGGAGAATACAGCAGAGGAAGCAGAGAGATGACCTCTAAAGTCTTCTGTTGCTCCTTCTTTGTTCAATCAAAAGGATGTGGATGGCACCCCCTGTATTCCCTTTAAAGTCTATAACTGTAACTGTTAAAATTATGCTATCTACCGAACTATGCTGTGTGACAGAGCTATGTAACTCTCAGGACTGGATGTGCAGTAATAAAAGTTGTTTGACTGGCAAGCAGCTCCTTTATATGCATTTCACCTGTTTATATACTGTAGCTGTTTGCATGGAGTTCAACTTTAAGGCTGGGTTCACACTTATGCAAATTGGATGCAGGTTTCCAATGGAGTCAGTTCACACACCTTGGGGCCGGCTGCAATCTGCACTGGAAAAGGGTCCTGTGCGTCTTTGGCTAAGTTTCAGGTGCTGTTCAACTGCCTAGACACCACACATGGAGATTGTTTGTTCTCCCAACAGCATAATATAAGACCTATATGCAGGTTTGATGCGGGCCACCTATGGGTCCCTAGCACTTTCTGGCTGTGCATCTCCGTTGGGCGATCTATCAATAATTCTGGCAGATAACATCTTTATCATTTACAGTATATATATACTCACACACAACTATTTACTCTTGATATGAGATGTATTCTCAGTTGTTTTGTTCATTTACGAATAAATGACTACAGCTATTTGTTCTCCTTAGATATGCCTCTGAAGAAGGGGATATATGTTTCTGAAACGTGTCAGGCGTTTTGGAGTTCACATTATAAAACCATATATGAAACCTTTGATGTTGTGTTGACTATATATTTATATGTATGATTCCACGCATTGATATATGTATGGATTTTTATACTGTTCTGTAAAACAATTTTGTGTATCATTTTTGTGAATAAATTTGTAATATATTTTTCACTCATATTTTGGTCTGCCTGGGGGAGGGGGGGGGGGTGGGGGGGGACTCTGATATCCTTGTTAGGGGATCTTTCTATTTATTGGATAGGTTTCAGATCCAAATTCAGGCAAAAATTCAGACCTGATTCGTACCTGAAATGGAGAACAGAGACAAACAGACCCCCCTGCAGTGAGTGGCGGCGCCAGCTAGTGTGCACCCAGCCTAATTGTTCATAATAGGTAAAGTTACTCTGCTCTCTGTTAAAATGTATTCTAAAGTTAATAACAATAAACACTACTATTATCATTTTTTATAACAGATTTTATTACATTTACCTATGGGTTCAATGTATTGCATAATGATGTTATTTATTTCAATCATAACAATACTTTGGAGTTTAAAACTCAAGAAATAGAAAGCTCTGTTTACTTTAAATACCCAAGCAAGTCCTAGAAAAAAATCCAGTTTTCTTAACCACTTCCCGTCTGCATGACAACTACACAGTGGTGTGGTTGGTAGCACTCTCGCCTAGCAGTAAAAAGGGTCACTGCTTCGAATCCCAACAATGTCACAACCTGCCTGGAGTTTGGATGTTCTCCCTGTGCTTGCGTGGGTTTCCTCCTGCATGCCAAAAGACATGCAGGTAGGTACCGTATTTATCAGCGTATAACACACACTTTTTCCCCCTAAAATCAGGGTGAAATCGGGGGTGCGTGTTATACGCTGATCCCCCGCTGTTTCTATACCCTTCTGGAGCTCTCTGCGGCTTCCGGCTATCTTCGGTCGTTCTTGGCTATTTTCAGCTATTTTCGGGCATTCTCGGCTATTGTTGACCATTCTCGGCCGTTCTCGGTGGCTTTCGGCTTTCTGAGTGTGGTCGAAAATAGCTGATTAAGGCTGAAAATAGGCGAGAACGGCTGAAAATAGCCGAGAGCGGCCTAGAACTACCGAGCGCCGCCGAGATACACAGGACATCGTCTCTGTATCTCGGTGGCACCATTTTTAAATGGAAAACACACTAACAAGACTGCAAATGACTGGCAAGGCTGCAAGAGAAGGCTGCAAATGACTGACAAGGCTGCAATGGAAGGCTGCAAATGACTGACAAGGTTGCAATGGAAGGCTGCAAATGACTGACAAGGCTGCAATGGAAGGCTGCAAATGACTGACAAAGCTGCAATGGAAGGCTGCAAATGACTGGCAAGGCTGCAATGGAAGGCTGCAAATTACTGACAAGGCTGCAATGGAAGGCTGCAAATGACTGACAAGGCTGCAAATGACTGATAAGGCTGCAATGCAAGGCTGCAATTGACACTGACAAGGCTGCATTGATGAGCATTTAAATGTAAGTTTTTTTTCCTTAAACTTCCCTCCTAAAAGTTTTTTTCTTTTAAATTGCCTCCTAAACTTGGGGTGTGTGTTTTACATGCCGCTGCATGTTATACACCGATAAATATGGTAAATTGGCCCTAGTATAAGAATGGGGACCTTGGATTGTGGGCTCCTTGAGGGTAGGGAGTGATGCGAGTGTGCAATGTACAGGGATAGGGACAATTGTAGACACCGCTCAGGTTAGAGTGGTGTCTTTATTCAACCTTACTACTAACAAATGACGTTGTGGACTTTGAGTGATACTTTTTTTGTGGACTTTTTTTCATCCAGTGATTCCATACAATGTAAAAGCCATCCTAGGGGCTTATTAACTGCTGGATTGCTTTTACAGGCACCTCTCTGGGCTCTCCCGTGTGATCAGGAAGCCAAAGATCTGATCCGGCAGTGGCACAAGGTTTACACAGAACTGGCCAAGGACTGGATGGTCTGCGGCCATCTCTATGACCCTGGGAGGCTGGAAGCGACATCATGATGTCACTTCCACCTCTGGCAGATGTAAACACTGCCATTTTTTTTAATACATTACCCATGTGATGTATTGCCATGAACGTTAGAGTGAGAGTGATAATTCTAGCACTAGATCTCACATGTAACTCAAAACTGGTAACCAGTAAACATTTTTACAAAGTCACTTAAGGGGATTTTTAGGTTGCGCCCTTCCACAAACCTTCACAATTTTAAAGTGTGACATGTTAGGTTTCTATTTACTCTGCATAACATCATATTTTATACTTTTTCTTTACTTTTTTTTTTGCATGAGAAGTCTTTAACCACTTGCTTACTGGGCACTTAAACCCCCCTCCTGTCCAGACCAATTTTCAGCTTTCAGTGCTGATGCACTTTGAATGACAATTGTGCAGTCATGCTACACTGTACCCAAATGAAATTTTTATAATTTTTTTCTCACAAATAGTGCTTTATTTTGGTGGTATTTTATCGCCTGTGCGGTTTTTATTTTTTGTTAAAAAAATTCAAAAAACTGAATTTAAAAAAAAGATTTTGTTATAAAATTTTGAAAACAGGTAATTGATAGGTGCCACTTGTGGGCATTGATAGGTGGCACTGGTGGGCACTGCACTGTGGGCACCGGCAGGTGGCAATGGCAGGGGGTACTGGTGGGCATACATAATTGCATCTTCCTCTTCGGGACCGATGTCCCTTGCAGATAAGCCGGTGATCGGCTTTTTGTCTCCTCACGCTGTCATATGACGGCCTCCCAGAAATTCAGGTCCATGCTGTAGCCATCATTCGGCTATAGCACGGACGGCAAGTGGTTAAAGTGTATTTTCTCCAAATAAATTGTATTTGAAAATTGCTGTGCAAATACAGAGTGATATAAAGTGCCTCAATGTTCTTTGAAAAAGTATTGCTACTGCTTGAAATTTTCCAAATTTTGTCATGTTACATCCAAAAATGTAAATATTTTTTATTGAGATTGTATGCGATAGACCAACACAAAGTGGCACAGAATTGTGAAGTAGAAAGAAAATGATAAATGGTTTTCATTTTTTTTTTTTATAAATAAATATCTAAAAAGTGTGATGTGTATATGTATTCAGCCCCCTTTACTCTGATCCCCCTAACTAAAATCTAGTGGAACCAATCATCTTCAGAAGTCACCTAATTAGTAAACCGAGTCCACCTGTGTGTAATTTAATCTCAGTATATATACGGCTGTTCTGTGAAGCCCTCAGAGGTTTGTTAGAGAACCTTAGTGAACAAACAGCATCATGGAGTCCAAGGAGCACACCAGAAAGGTCAGGGATAAAGTTATGGAGAAGTTTAAAGCAGAGTTAGGTTATAAAAAAATATCCCAGGCTTTGAACATCTTACAGAGCACTGTTCAATCCATCACCTAAAAATGGAAAGAGTATGACACAACTGCACACCTACCAAGACATGGCCGTCCACCTAAACTAACAGGCTTGGCAAGGAGAGAATTCATCAGAGAAGCAGCCAAGAGGCCCACTGTAATTCTGGAGGAGCTGTAGAGATCCACAGCTCAGGTGGGAGAATCTGTCCAAAGGACAACTATTAGTTGTGCTGTGGTCAGATGAGACCATAACTGTATTTTTTTGGCCTAAAGGGAAAATGCTATGTGTTGCAGAAAACTTGTGCATCACCCTGCACACATCATCCCTATCGTGAAACATCATGTTGCGGGATGCTTTTCTTCAGTAGGGGCAGGGAAGCTTGTCAGAGTTGATGGGAAGATGGCTGGAGTCAAATACAGTGCAATCATAGAAGAAAACCTGTGAGAGACTTGAAACCGGGGCTGAGGTTCACCTTCCAGCAGGACAGCGAGCCTAAACATAGACTTAAACCTACAATTAAATGGTTTAGATCAAAGCATATTCATGTCTTAGAATGGCCCAGTCAAAGTACAGACCTAAATCCAATCAAAAATCTGTGGCAAGACTTGAAAATTGCTGTTCACAGACACTTTCCATCCAGTCTGACAGAGCTTGAGCTATTATGCAAAGAAGAATGGGCAGAAATGTTACTCTCTAGATGTGCCAAGCTGGTAGAGACATATCCAAAAAGACTTGCAGCTGTAATTGCAGTGAAAGTTGGTTCTACAAAGTATTGATTCAGGGGGGCTGAATACAAATGCACGCCACACTTTTCAGATATTTATTTGTAAAGAACAATTAAAACCATTTATCATTTTCCTTCCACTTCACAATTATGTGCCACTTTGAGTTGGTCTATCACATACAATCCCAATAAAATACATTTATGTTTTTGGTTATAACATGACAAAATGTGGAAAATTTCAAGGGTTATGAATACATTTTCAAGGCAATGTAACAAATTTAAATGATTGCCATTTTATTCTCTAGGGTCTCTTCTAAAAACATATATAATGTTTGGGGGTTCTAAGTAATTTTCTAGCAAAAAAATACAGATGTTTACAAGTTGGAGGGAAATGCTAGGATTGGGCTGGTTAGGAACAGGTGTGACAGTTAACTTAATTTTTTTGCATCAATTGTTGTAAAATATTAAACATACCATGGCTCTGTTATTTTATTTTTTTTTGTTTCTTTTTTTTCATAAAAAAATCTAAATCACTTACCATTATTCTCAGGCTTCATTTATACAGTATGAGAATATATATATAAGAAAGCTAGAGGAAAGTGATTATATGAGACTACAGGAGCAGATTGAACAAATTGGCAGCTGAGCAAAATGTATTTTGCACCTAGCAGTGGACATAGGTGTGTGCAGCCTTTTTCATTAGGGTGTGCACCCCAAAGTGCAAACACACATGCGTTTATGTGTGTGTCTACATATATATGGCCCCAGCACATTCATTTCTGTAGGAGCACACCCTTTGCACATGCCTATGGTAGTGGACCATGACAGCATATAGTACATAAACACTTAACACACACTCACGTGTTCTAAATTGGTAAATAAGAGAAAGGGTAATCTTTTTTCATATTTTTTTTACACTTCAAATAAAAGAAACATCCTTTCTTTGTGAACAGGTTAGGGATACAACATACAACTTTACTAGTTCACCAGGGGCAGGAGTAACACATTACTCGCCTCCAATGGGCAAGTACCATTTGGATAAACTTCTTGATTCCTTAACCTCTTTTGGGCCAATACTAATTAATACCAGGCCACTGAACTGAGGCTGGACCTAATTGTGTCCGTCTTATTGAGGCATCCCCCCCCCCCCCCATACTGAAAGGCAAAAGGCTAGTATCAATGTATTGAACGGCTTACAATGTTGCAGACATTTTGTTACCTGATGTTATAGGGTGCTACTGTTTAGAAGAGAGGTGCAACTGTTAAAATATATTTAAAGCCATTAAAAAAGAAACAAAAAATTACACTGGTAAGAAACCCCTTGAATGAATAGGAAGCCAGTGATTTGGATCATAGTGGATTTTAGGAACTATACACATCTATATTTGTCCCCTTCAATTATTCACAAAATAGGCCACCTAATTTAGGAGATTTGATAAAGAAGTTTTTTCTTCTATTAATATAATCCATTAACCTGTTTTTTTCAATCAAGGCAGAAGTACTTTCATTGTATTCCCCTGCACATGAATGAGCGCTTGGACTAGTAAAAAAAATATTGTGTTGGTAAGTAATTAGTAGTTATTTTGATGTGTGATTTTGGAAATAATTTATGAAAGCATATTAAAACTCAAAAACCAAAAAAAAATAATTCTTACGAGTCCTTATGAATGTTTGCACTCTTTGGGATGTTCAATGTCACTTGAAATACAGGTGTCAACATTCATTAATAATTTATTAAATATAATTTGTTAATTGCTCAGTGTACAAAAAGTTAGTACTTTTATCATAGAGCAAAAGGGAAGTTATTTGGCATGGTCAGCATACTAAACACATACACTCGAGGAGGCATAACAACCAGAGGATGAAATACTAGCAACCAAATTCATAAACCAACAACAGGACAAAAGTACAACTTTTCAAAAAAGTGACAGTAATTTTCAATTACCAATGAGATTTGAAAATTACTGTCACATGGCAGAAATTAAAAACCTTATCCTGATGTTAAACTGAGCTTTAGCCACTTAGAGGCCAAGCCTCTTTTTGAGATTTGCTGTTTACAAGTTAAAAACAGTTTTTTTTGCTAGAAAATCACTTAGAACCCCCAAACATTATACTTTTTTTTTCTAACACCTAGAAAATAAAATGGCGGTCGTTAAATACTATAAAATACTTTCTGTCACACCATATTTGTGCAGCGATCTTACAAGCGCACTTTTTTTTTTTTAAATACACTTTTTTAATTAAAAAATAAGACAACAGTAAAGTTAGGCCAATTTTTTTTTATATTGTTAAACATAATGTTACACCAAGTAAATTGATACCCAACAGGTCATGCTTCAAAATTGTGTCCGCTCGTGGAAAATTCTACAGGTTGCATGTTTTGAGTTACAGAGGAGTTCTAGGGCTAGAATTATTGCTCTTGCTCTACTGATCATGGTGATACCTCACATGTGCGGTTTGAACAACATTTCATATGAGGTTGCTACGCACGTATGTGTTCGCTTCTGCACACAAGCTTGGCGGGACTGTGCGCGTTTAAAAAAATATTTTTTTTCCTTATTTATTTTACCTTTTATTTTTTATTTTTACACTGTTCTTTTAAAAAAAATTGTGTTACTTTTATTCCTATTACAAGTGCAAACATCCCTTATAATAGGCATGACAGGGCTTCTTAAATATGAGATCTGGGGTCAGAAAGACTTCAGATCTCATATTTACACAAAAATGCAATAAAAAAAAATTATTTTTTGTCATTTATAAAAAATAAAAAATAAAAATGTCCCTTTAAGAGCTATGGGCGGAAGTGATGTTTTGACGTTGCTTCCACCCAGCAATGGTATGGAGACCGCCATCTTCCCCTCACTCATCTCCAAACCCAGCAAGGGAGAAGATCCGATCGCCTCCGACAGTTCCGGTAAGCGGCAGAGGGCACCGGAGCACAGCGGGAAGGGGGCACGTTATCTTGCGGTGAATCTGCTGCAGAGACCACTATTATCAGAAACCAGACCGCCAGCCGAAGAAGAGAATACTGGGGTTATGGCAGCTAGCTGTGTCATAACAACGATACCCAACTTCAAATTTAGTATGTATATTGTCATGCGGTGGTCCGGAATTGATTAAAGTGTAATTTTTCCCTGACCTACTGTATCTTCACTTTAAATAAGTTTAAGGAAATGTTACCTACAGTATTTTTATCTCTGAAAAGAGAAGTAAAGGTTTTTTTTTTTTTTTTTTTTTAGGAATCATACTTACCTTGGTCTCCTGGCGCCTCTGCCTATCGCTCGGTTTTCAGAGCTTCGAGAGCAGAGAGCTGTAGACTGTCAGTGACAGGTCTCTGCTCTGCTCCCTCTTCGTTCATTAGGGGGCTAGGCCTTGGAGGGGGACGGGGGCGGCCGTCTTAGGCTCTCAGAAGCTCACTGAGAGGCTGAGCCGGGTGTCAGTCCAAGCACCTGGTGGATCCAGACTTTATTGCCGTGATGACGCGGTGCCTGAACTGACTTCTGTGATGTCAGTAGGAAGTGGACTTCAGCCCACTCTCTGCTGAAAATGGTAACAGGAGTGCAAAATGAACAGCACTCCTGTGATTTATAGGTAAAGTCCAGCCAAACGAGCTTTGGCTGGACTTCTCCTTTAATTTTGTTTGATATTTCGTGTGAATATAGTCTATTATCTCTATAAATGCTGTAAAAAAATGTTCTTTTGTTTTTCTATTACTGTTTCACTTACTCAACTAATTTAGAGTAATATATTTAGTTATTCTTAACCTCTTGCTTTTAAAACAATATACTGTAGTGTGTCATTCATAGCTTTCACTGCATTTGAACTTCCAATTCCGCTTGTTTGGATTCAGTTTAATCATGTGGTGACATGTTGTTGAGGGCACTACTGGATATTTTTGTACAAATGAGATTTCATTTTTCAAGTTAAATTTTCAAATTTGTATGATCAGCTTGTAAATGGCAGTCCTCAGTCTATCACTGTAACCTGCACATATCCATCCTTAGACTTTTATAGTGTTTCATTTATCAAAGGAAATAATTAGCACACATTGTGGCAGCTAGTGATGGAATTTATTCATTTGGAAGCCATGCGTTTCCTGTCATTAAAACGACATCATGTCCTTCCTTCTCTATTAAACTTCAAGTCAGGGCAGTGAGAAGTCACTAAAAGGAAATGAAGAGTTTTTTTGGCACGGTGCCCCACAGATGATTTAATACTACAGAGGAGAATAGCTTCCAGTGCATGTCAATAATCATCTGCTTGACCATCTTCTTCATTCTAAATTGTAGTTTCTATCAGAGCGGGCTCTGGAATGGCAGAAGCATAATCCATATGCTCTGGTGTTTGGGTCCTGCAGAATAATTGTAATAAGATGTTGTAATTGAATTCATGTAAAGCAGAGCTTTTCAGTAACATTTTTGGAGTTGTGACCAATTTATACATATACATAAAAACACACAAAGAGTGAATTCATAATGAAGAATAACTAAATAAAACACAAATGAGATTCTCTAAAAATGGCATTGTATAAGCATGGACATGTGATAGAGACATAACCCAAAAAACACTACAACGCTGACACTGTGCCCATCCTATAGTGATAAATTGTCATATACCAGGTAAAAAAAGAGGTATTGAAAGATACTTATTCCCAGAGGTATAGGAATAAAAATGTCAGCTAGCAGAAAATAGCTGGCACTGTGGTGCTGGCAAGGCTGCTTTCATTTGTGTGCTGTAAATCCAAAATCTGTAAAATGTGAAGGGAAGGGAAGAAAGCACCAAACCAGTAGAGTATAGCACAATTTATTAAGTAAAATACCATAAAAAACAAATAGAACTCAAAAGAGGGTGAGGGGGAGAGAGAGGATGACAGTCCACAGTGGATTGTAATGAGCTGGGAGCTGTGTGGTATTCCTTGATGGAGAAGAAAGCTGGCTGTGGTGGGGAGCAAGATAAGCCTGGAGACCATGCAGGGAGACTGGCATTAGGCTGCCCTATGTGGCCATGATGGTACATCCAGAAATCTGATGTCCACCCAAAGATGATGTGTCCAGCTGGAGTAATGAGAGGAGCTGTCAGTCCAAACACCGTGTGAGCCAATCGGGTCGCAGTTCATAAGCTTAACCACATCTCCTTCATCAGCCTGTATAGACACGTGATAGACCTTAAGAATGGTTTAAGAGCTTGCCTGTAAATATTAATAAGGGATATCAGTATGAGCTTTGTTTCTTATGTTTATATTATTATAGTCTTTACATCAGTGTCCCATCATTGGAACCTTTATAATTTCTAAAGAAAGATTTTAGTTACATTTCTGTTGATACATCAGCACAGATAAAATAAGGTAAAAAGACAGAACTGCTGAATGCTAGGTCAAGTATATTTTCTCGCATTTACACATACCATTACATTTATATCTTCAGACTGTAACCTTGTATGGTCATGAAGCTAAGTCCTATTCTGTCCTCTGTTTAATATTTTTTTTAAATATACAGTTGTGCTCATAAGTTTACATACCCTGGCAGAATGTATGATTTCTTGGCTATTTTTAAGAGAATATGAATAACACAAAAACATTTCTTTCACTCATGGTTAGTGTTTGGCTGAAACCATTTATTATCAATCAACTGTGTTTGCTCTTTTTAAATCATAATGGCAACAGAAACTACCCAAATTACCTTGATCAAAAGTTTAGACACCTTGGTGATTTTGGCCTGATAACATGCACACAAGTTGACACAAAGGGGTTTGAATGGCTATTAACCACTTGACAACTGGACACTTAAACCCCCTTCCTGCCCAGACCAATTTTCAGCTTTCGGTGCTCTCACACTTTGAATGACAATTACTCAGTCATGTAATACTGTACCCAAATGATTTTTTTGTCCTTTTTTCCCCACAAATAGAGCTTTCTTTTGGTGGTATTTGATCTCCTCTGGGTTTTTTATTTTTTGCGCTATAAATTAAAAAAGACCGAAAATTTGGAAAAAAAAACAAATTTTCTTTGATTCTGTGATAAAATTTTGCAAATTATTTTTTTTTTTTCATAAATTTTGGCCACAATTTATACTGCTACATATCTTTGGTAAAAAATAACCCAAATTATTATTTGGTCTTTGTGAAAGTTAGAGAGTCTACAAACTGTGGTGCAAATCATACAAAATTGATCACACGTGATGTACTGGTGGCCTATCTCATTTCTTGCGACCCGAACAAGCCAGGAAAGTACAAATACCCCCCAAATGACCCCTTTTTTGAAAGTAGATATTCCAAGGTATTTAGTAAGAGGCATCGTGAGCTTTTTTGATGTTGTCATTTTTTCCCACAATTCTTTGCAAAATTAAGATTTTTTTTCCACAAAATTGTCATTGTAATTGGTTATTTCTCTCACTTGTGTATACCACAAATAATGGCCCAAAATAAATTCTGCTACTCCTCCTGAGTATTGTGTGGGACTTTTCCACAGCCTAGTCACTTAGAGAGGCCCAACATGCAGTGAGCACCGTCAGGTGTTCTAGGAGCATAAATTACACATCTAACTTGTTGTCTACCTATTACACTTTTGAAGGGCCTGGAGCACCAGTACAATCACATGTGACACTGAGGTGGCACTGATGACAGGTGGCACTGATACGTGGCACTTATGACATGTGACACTGATACATGGCACTGATGACAGATGCCACTAATATGTGGCACTGATGACATGTGACACTGATGACAGATGCCACTAATATGTGGCACTGATGACAGATGGCACTTACACGTGGCACTAATATGTGGCACTGATGACACATGGCACTAATACGTGGCACTGATGACAGATGGCACTAATCCATAGCACTGATGACACGTGACACTGATGACAGATGGCACTGATACCTGCCATTGATGACACGTGACACTGATAACAGATGGCACGTGACACTGATAGGTGGTACTAAAGACAGATGGCACTAATACATGGCACTGATGACAGATGGCACTAATATGTGGCACTGATGACACATGACACTGATATGGCACTGATGACAGATGGCACTGATGACACATGGCACTGATGTGGCACTGATGATAGATGGCACTATGTGGCACTGATGACACATGGCACTGATGTGGCACTGGGGACAGATGGCACTGACATGTGGCACTGGGGACAGATGGCACTGATGACAGGTGGCACTGGGGACAGATGGCACTGATGACAGGTGGCACAGGGGACATATGTCACTGATGACAGTTGGCACTGGGGGCAGATGGCACTGATGACAGGTGGCACTGGGGGCAGATGGCACTGACAGGTGGCAGTGGGGACATATCTCAATATCATTGAACCACTCTGGTGATATCTCAAATGAGCAGTTCATGCAAGACAGCCCAAGACTTTACAGGAACTGGAGGCTTTTTGCCAAGAGCAATAGGCAGCTTTACCATCTGAGAAGAGAAAGAGCCTCATCCACAAATACCACAAAAGACTTCAAGCTGTCATTTATGTTGAAGGGGGCAATGCACAGAGGTGCCACCCCTCTTATAATAATAATGACTAATACAGTTATTTATTCATATAACAAACAATTGATATATGTAGAAATAATATAAATCAGTAAGTACATTTATGACTTCTGACAATCTGGATAACAATGAGCTCCTCAATATTGAACTATGAGTGATGGATGGCTAAGGAAGGTTGCTTAAGTTCCATGGAGAAGGGGTATCATGCTTTATTTGTGTTAGGGTAAGTGAAAAGGCCCTTATAGATACATTGTCTAAATATTAGAGTATGTAAAACATACACATATTACCTGATGTTATTACATCCATAGTGGTTGTAACCTTGTAACCCTAAAAAAAAAAAAATCCTGTTCCTTTAAGGCATGATCTATAACACTGTGCTTGTGCTATGGAATTTTTTTTTTGCTTCCTATATTGTAAAAAACCTAGTTGCCCCCATCTGTGCTGACCACGGTAAGCATGGCTGCTGATCCATGATTACCGTGGTCAGTTTACGTGCCTCTGTCATCCTGCTGCTCTCCTCTGACAGGCTCTGATAGTCTCTCCCCTCTCCTCCTTCCTCCCTGTCAGCGTGAGAGCAGCTCCTTGCTCACTGCTATTGAGCTGCAATATGCAGCAGAAATACATGTACCCCCTCCAGTTTAGGCTACCATCTGCCATAGCGTATGTGATTATTTAGAATGAAAAAGTTAAATATAATTTCCCAAACCACCACTGTGCAGTCACGTGATCCTGCTGTGCTGGCTGGCTGTCGTCACAGGGGAATCTCGGCCCCTCCTGCTTCTCTCCATAAATCGAGGAAGATCAGCACAGAGGGATGACGTGACAACACAGCTGCGATATTAGAAAAGTTATTTAGCCTTTTCATAAAAAAAAAAAAACCTACACTATTGTTACTGGTAGCCTAAACCGGATGGGGTACATAGTGACTTTAAAAACCCTTTAAAAATAGAATTGCAGATCCCAAAATCAAACTATTGGATTCTGGGGGTTTTCAGGAGCCTCGAGATTAACATACAGTGAAGATTGTGTAACAGATAGAATTATTGACAGTGAGGAATTAAATAATGAACATTATTTCTAAGATTATTGTTTACTATAATATCTGACCACCATTAATACAGTAGACAGTACAGGTTGAAAGTAGGGATGAGCTTCGTGTTCGAGTCAAACTCATGTTCGACTCGAACATTGCCTGTTCGCCTGTTCACGGAACAGTGAACAATTTCGGGAGTTTGCGGCAAATTCGAAAAGCCGTGGAACCCCCTGTACAAGTCTTTGGGAGAAATCTAAAGTGCTAATTTTAAAGGCTAATAGGCCAAGAGTGTATTACCACCGCTGGAATCTTTTTTAAATTTTTTCAAATTTAAAAAAAAAAAAAAAAATTATTTTTTATTTTTAATAAAGGACTTTTGCAACAGTGTGTGTGTCTTTTTTAACTATTTTTTACACTTTGTGAAATGGTAGGGGTAGTTTTGTACTCCGTTACCATTTCAAACAGGGGGAGCTGGGATCTGGGGGTCCCCTTGTTAAAGGGGGCTTCCACATTCTGATAAGCCCCCTGCCCACAGACCCCCACAACCACCGGCCAGGGTTATGGGGATGAGGCCCTTGTTCTCATTAACATGGGAACATGGTGCTTTGGGGGGGACCCCAAAGCATCCTCCCAATGGTGAGGACATGTGGCCTGGTACGGTTCAGGAGGGGAGGTGCTCTCTCGCCCCCCCTCTTTTCCTGCAGCCTGCCAGGTTGCGTGCTCGGATAAAGGGTCTGGTATGGATTTTTAAGGGGAACTCCCTGCCATTTTTTTTTTCAAAATTTGGCATGGAGTTCCTCTTAAAATCCATACCAGACCTCAGGTTTGGTATGGATATTTGGGGGGAACTCCACGTCATTTTTTTTTATTTGACGTGGGGTTCCCCTCAATATCCATACCAGACCTGAAGGGCCTGGTAAATGAATTTGGGGGAACCCCACGCTTTTTTTTTTTTTTTTTTATCAATGACTTTCAATGACTGTTCTCTGTATTACAGGGAGCCGACAATTCATTATAGCCGTGAGTGATTTTAAATGACTTTTTTTCCTGCAGAAATGGTACTTTGTGCAGGGACAGTTCTAAGCACGGGAAACATGCGCCCCTTCACAGGCATACTATACACACCCCCCAGGTACAAAATTTAAAGGAATATTACACTTTTATTGTTTCACTTTAAGCATTATTAAAATCACTGCTCCCGAAAAAACAGCCGTTTTTAAAACTTTTTTTTGCATTGATACATGTCCCCTGGGGCAGGACCCAGGTCTCCAAACACTTTTTTATGACAATAACTTGCATATAAGCCTTTAAAATTAGCACGTTTGATTTTTAACGTTCGAGTCGCATAGACTTTAATAGGGTTCTAAAGTTCACACGACGTTTAGGTCTGTTCGCAGGTTCTGGTGCGAACCGAACTGGGGGGTGTTCGGCTCATCCTTAGTTGAAAGTCCCAAATGCACCACATTTAGTGTATTTTGGCATAAAAGATATATAAAAATATATTTAGAGAATGTGTCTTCTTTTGAGTTTAAGCTAGCTTTATCTAGTGTCTGGTAACCACTAGTAATCCAGTATAAAAAAAAACAAGGTGTCAGGTGGGTTAATGAAAACGTGATGGTCTATTATTTTGTTTTCCTTGGGCATTGAAAAAAATGTCCCACATTTCTAGCTTATAATACCAAGAAACCGAAGAGAATGTATTTCAGGTTTAAAAAAATACTTGAAAGATAAACCACTCATCAGTTTCTTTTACTTTTTAGAAGATAGTAGTGGCAAAATCTATGCACTGTTTATTAATGACTTGCTTATCCAACGTGGTCAATATTAGGGTTTTACCTCTTCCCAATGAATGTTATATTCAGTTATACTGTATTATGGAGAATGAAGCAGGTGGATTAAAACTACAACTACAGTCACAAGGATGTGAGTCCAAGGCAGTGGAAGCTGAACCCATAATTACACAAGAAGTTTTACAGCAGGATGAATAGAAGAAAATAGTGGCACCATTTGCACCATTTCCCTTACCACTTCAATATCGGGTAATTTCACCCCCTTTATGCTTAGGCCAGTTTTCAGCTTTCAGTGTTGTCACACATTGAATGACAACATGCAACACTGTACCCATATGAAAATTACATATATGATGTCTCATCGACATAGCAATCTTTGTTTTTCTGCGTCCTTACTGTAACAAAGTCTTATTACTTGTTGATCCTGCCAGTAAGTATGTCATTTTTCAACCTACTTGACCTAGCAGTCTAGCAAAAGGGGCCATTAGACGGTTCAGACAAGCCATTTAACACAGACAAGGGTGTTTACAATGGTCAGCTTTTTATAATTTACCTAAAACCTTTATTCTAAAAGGAAAAAAAAATATCTGTCATTTTTTGGATTGTGTTATCTGAAGTTAGACTTTATTTGTTAGTCACTTATGCAAAGTCCTTTCTAAATCTAAATGGAAAAAGTGTAGAAATATGAATGCGACCAAAACTATTTTGCTTAGGGGATTGGATTTACTTTCAATTTGCAAGGTAATTACCAACTTATATATATGTGAGTAAATATATATTGGGATTTTTTTTCTGTATTACAATTAAAACATTACACATTAATTACAAAAATAAACACAAGAATAAACAGGGGACACATCATACTTACTGGCATTCGAAGATTCAAAATGTTATGGTTAGCTGTAGCTTTCTAAAATTCATGGAATAAGGCCGAAATGGTAAATCCATAGATTTATGTAGATTGTTATCTGAATCTGATGTAGCAAATCTTTACAAAAAAGAAACCAATAAGTTATTTTTCCCAGTGCCTGGACATGTGTTTTGTTAAGGTAGGGATTTTTTTTCCACCATGTGATATGAGTCATGTTTGTGATTTGCCAGCTATTTATTTATAGCCTTTACAGAACTGAGTTCACTTTCCAGAATGATGCATTCATAAGACTGTCAGCAAACCACAGGCAAACCCATCAACAATTTCAGTTACTGTAGAGTTTGTGCAATTAGTCTGCCTTACTTGCATTCCATTCTAGGCTAGGTCAACCAGCATTCTTTATATGCTTATCAGTTTTTAGGAATAGCAGGTCAGAAATATGTGATAAATGAGAGAAAAAAATCAAACTGAAATGTAAAACCCAAGGGACCCCAATTTTTCTGCAGAAGAGATTTATTACTACATCTTTACAGCATAAATTATATCCTCACTAAGTAAGAATAGACCACAGTAAAACATATATTTTGAATTTAGCTTGAAAAAGTTTGAGAAGGGGACCTCCATTTTCTATGGATTTTTTTTTAATCTTATATTATAGTCAGGGCTATCTTTAATATTGATTGGACCCTGGGCAACACTTTTCTTGCCCCCCCCCCCCATGCAGTTTTGCTCTCCACCTGCTCTGAGACATACAATAAATAGCAGCTAGACTCAAAATCAGTTTACTGAATCAGATCAGGCAGCTATTGCGATTGGTTGCCAGAGGTTACAGTGTATTATTACCGCTCACTGACTGGTTGCTAGAGGTTACAGCACACATTACGGCTCACTGATTAGTTATTAGAGGTTACAGCACATGATTTCTGCTTGTTGATTGGTTGCTAGAGATTACTGTGGATATGACCTCAGGGGGGCATGATATACATATCAATGCCACCAGCCGCCGCTATTTACAAATGCATGCTGCCACTATTTACATATGAATGCCAGTAATTTACCTGTAAACAGAGTCTGCAGGTGAATCATCTGTACACAACAATAGGGCAGAGCTGGGCAGCATTAGTAGCAGCACTTCACACTGAGATATTGGGACACAGCATAGGACTAAAACCTCAAGGGATGAGGAAATTTAAACCAGGATAGTTGACAAGTATGAGGCAGCTGCTTTGGGCCCCACAACAATGGCAGGGCCCAGGGCAGCTGCCCCTTTTGCCCTGCATTAAAAACGGCCCTGATTATAGTAGTGCATTAAAAGTGTGTTATTGCCTATTGACCACAAATGAAGACTGAGACCTTTCCCTTGGGCTTTCATAGCTACATTGGCCTTTAACCACTTCAACACTGGGCACTTTAACCCCCTTCCTGCCCAGGCCAATTTTTTGTGCTCAGTGCTGTCACACTTTGAATGACAATTGCACGGTCATGCAACGCTGTACCCATAAAAAAAGTTTCTTTCACACTGCTTTTTTTATTTCTTGCTAAATAAACAAAACAAGACCACAAAAAACACATGCTTTTCTTTGTTTCTGTCATCAAATTTTGCAAATAAATAATCTTTCTTCATAAATTTAGGCCAAAATGTAGTTTGATGTATTTCACTGGTGAAAATAACTCAAATCCGTGTATATTATTTAGTATGTCAGTTATAGAAAGTTATAGAGACCACAAACTATGGTATAGACAGTACACCATATTACCAAAAGTATTGGGATGCCTGCCTTTACACGCACATGAACTTTGATGGAATTCCAGTCTTAGTCCGTAGGGTTCAATATTGGTTTGGCCCACCCTTTGCAGCTATAACAGCTTCAACTCTTTTGGGAAGACTGTCCACAAGGTTTAGGAGTGTGTTTATAGGAATTTTTGACCATTCTTCCAGAAGCACCTTTGTGAGGTCAGGCACTGATGTGGACAAGAAGGCCTGGCTCGCAGTCTCTTCTCTAATTCACCCAAAGGTGTTCTATCGGGTTGAGGTCAGGACTCAGTGCAGGCCAGTCTTATTCCTCCACCCCAAACTCGCTCATCCATGTCTTTATGGACCTTGCTTTGTCCACTAGTGCGCAGTCATGTTAGAACAGGACGGGGACATCCCCAAACTGTTCCCACAAAGTTGAGAGCATGAAATTATCCAAAATGTCTTGGTATGCTGACGCCTTAAGAGTTTCCTTCACTGGAGCTAAGGGGCCAAGCCCAACCCCTCAAAAACAACCCCACACCATACTCCCCCCTCCACCAAATGATTTGGACTTAAATAATTAATAATTAATTGGCGGCACAGTGATGTAGTAGGTAGCACTCTCGCCTAGCAGTAAAAAGGGTCGCTGGTTTGAATCTCAACCACAACACTACCTGCCTGGAGTTTGCATGTTCTCCCTGTGCCTGCATGTGTTTCCTCCCACACTCCAAAGACATGCTGGTAGGTTAATTGGCTTCTGTCCAAAATTGGCCGTAGTATATGAATGTGAGTTGAGGATCTTAGATTGTGGGCTCCTTGAGGGCAGGGACCGATGTGAGTGTGCAATGTATGTGTGGAGTGTAAATTGACAGTGCTATATGGGTACCTTAAATAAATAGGGATAATTGTAGACATGCACCCACACTCACTCAGGTTGAACTGGATGGACTGGTGTCTTTATTCAACCTTGCTAACTATATAAGCAATACACTCTTTATGTAACTGGTATTATATTTCAACAGTTCTTAAAATTGAATAGTAAGCTAGCAAAATCGTGAAACTCTTATAAAAAGTGTCTTAAAGGGAAACACTACAATAATAACACAACATATCTACATACTGAAAATACACTTGCCCGTTTAATAGAATTACGTAGGACTTGCACATGCATAGGTTAATAGTGTGTTTTTATATAGATGCTTACAATATACAGATTCAGTATACACATATGGAATAATGTGATTCATATGTTTGTCGTTATAACAGATAACTCTGTTGCATGTACTGCTTTGTAACGCTCTTTTACAAAACGAAAAATTGTGTTTTTAAAATAACAAATAGCAAGTAATAGCAAAAATAGCAAGTAACTATAATACCTGTTAATATATATTTATATATCTATATATACACAATTGTATAGATAGTTCCTACTCGCTCCTAGTTCTGAGACCACCCTGAAAGATGCAGAACTCAGACTAAAGCTGACCATACACTAGTAGAATTTCTTTGTTTTAAAACCTTTTTTTTAATTTGTAATCATTATGGCAGTTATATTAATGTTCATTTTTGACAATACTGATTAAAAAAACGATTAAACAAATGGTATGTGGGGCTGGGCACTGCCCTGGAAGACATGCGCCAAAAAAAAAAGTTTTTGCAGAGAGCTTGGCAGAGAGTAGCAAGTCAACATCAAAATCTCTTAACTACTTTGGAAGATTTACCCCCCTCCATGACCAGGTCACTTTTTGCGACATGGCACTGCATTAATTTAAGTGAAAATTATGCAGTCATGCAATGCTGTAACCTAATAAAATTTAGGTAGTTTTTTCCCACAAATAGATGTTTTTTTTTGGTGGTATTTGATCACCACTGCATTATTTATTTTTTGCACAATAAACAAAAAAAGCTAAAATTTTTGAGAAAAAAATATATTTTTTACTTTTTGCTATAAAGCATATTCAATTAAAAAAATGTCTTTATAAATTAAGGACAATATGTATTCTACTACATATTTTTGGTAAAGAAAAAAAATCCCAACAAGCGTATAGTCACTGGTTTACCAGAAGATTATTAGCATCTACAAACTATGGGATATATTTATGGATTTTGTTTATACTACAAAAGGCATTGATCAGTGACTCTGCAATGATATTGCGGTGGACAATCAGACATAAACTGACACTTCTGACACTTTGAGGGAACCAGTGACACTAATACAGTGATCAGTGCTAAAAATATGCACTGTTACTGTTCTAATGACATTGGCTGGGAAGGGGGTTAAACATCTAGGGCAATCAAAGGGTTAACTGTGTGCCTAGCCAGTGTTTATGTGTACTGTATGTGCTGCTTTTACTATGGGAAGAAATAGATTCTAGTTCCTGCTTTCCAACCTGTCAGACAGTGATCTAACTTGTTTACTTAGGCAGATCACCGTTCTCTGTTGTTTACCTGCAATCGGCGTGTTCCAGATTAAATCAAATGAATGCCCGGCACATGCAGATTGGCATCTTCTGTTAACAATCACAGCAGAAGCAGCTCACCAGCGGTGCATGTGTGCCCACTGCAGAAAGAAATGCAGAATCACGTATATATATATATATATATATATACGTGATCCTGTGCACAGCTGCCGCCCTGTAGAAGTAAAACTGCTATAGGGTGGAAGATGTCCTTAGCCTGCCAGTGAAGTGATGCATCTCTATGATGTATACAACCTATTACAGTAACAGATAGTTATAAAGGAAAAGAAAAGCACAATTTAATTGTTGACAAATGAAAGCTTTGGCAGCTTTGAAAACAAATGGCTGAGGATTTCCTTCATCTATGCCAGATGTTTATCTATTATGAGGGTCTGATGTGGATGCTAGACCCTTATTCAAGCAGGAAGCCTGGCTGGCCAGAGGAGCCCAGGGGTGGTGAGGGGCTTGTGGCTCTGCCTTCTGAACCATACCATGCCTTCTTCCAGTGGTAGAAAGCAATAAAAACGGACAGTATTTTTATCCCCAAAAAACCTGAAGATTGTTTTCTCTGGAGTATGGTTTTTGGTTATGAGCCTAGGCATTCCCTTTTTTTTTTATCACATTTGTATACATTGTTTTTCTTTGCATTAAACTATGTATCTACACTAGTACTACAAATATGATTATCATCATTTGACTTTGGTTATAAAAAAGTCCGCTAAATCTGTCTGCCAAGTCTGCCTGTAATATTCCAAGTGTAATGGCTGCTTCAAAGGTTGGACTGTCTCATGGTTTAACCACTTCAGCCCCGGAGGATTTTACCCCGTTTCTGACCAGAGCACTTTTTGCCATTCAGCACTGAGTCGATTTAACTTACAATTGCACAGTCATGCGATGTTGTACCCAAACAAAATTGACGTCCTTTTTTTCCCACAAAGAGAGCTTTCTTTTGGTGGTATTCGATCGCCTCTGCGGTTTTTATTTTTTTCGCTATAAACAAAAAAAGCAACAATGTTGAAAAAAACACAGTATTTTTAACTTTTTGCTATAATAAATATCCACCAAAAATATATATATAAAAAAACATTTTTTTCCTCAGTTTAGGTCGATACATATTCTTCTACATATTTTTGGTTAAAAAAAATCACAATAAGCATATGTTGATTGGTTTGCGCAAAATTTATAGTGTCTACAAAATAGGGAATAGTTTATGGCATTTTTATTTTAAAAAATGTTTTAATAAATAATGGCAGCAATCTGCAATTTTTATCGGGACTGCGACATTGTGGCGAACACATCAGACATTTTTGACACTATTTTGGGACCATTGTCATTTATACAGCGATCGATGCTATAAAAATGCATTGATTACTGTGTAAATGACATTGGCAGTGAAGGGGTTAACCACTAGGGGGCAGTGAAGGGGTTAAGTGTGTCCTAGAGAGTGATTCTAACTGTGAGGGGGCTGGGCTTCAACACACAGCTTCAACGCACAGGACAGCGATCACTGCTCTCGATGACAGAGAGCTGTGATCTCTGTCCTGTCACTAGGCAGAATGGGGAAATGCTTTGTTTACAAAAGCATCTCCCCGTTCTACCTCTCCGTGGCATGATCGCGGGCACCCAGTGGACATCGAGTCCCTGGGACCCGCGGTCACGGGGAGCGCACAGAGTGGGCGCGTGCACGCAAAACAGCTTCTTAAAGGGGATGTACCTGTATGCCCTTTTACCTATCAGCGCCATTCTGCCGACATACATAGGCATGCACTGGACGGCAAGCGGTTAAAGTGTATACCCATTACTTTTTTTTTTTTACTTTTTTTGTACAGGGAAATGATTAAACTCCCTTTCAGGTATTACTACTACCTGGAATGCATTTGGAGAATATTCCTGTCACTTCATGTCCTGGAGTAAACATTTTACTTGATGCCGTGTACACACAACCGGACTTTTTGATGGACTAGGTCCGACGGTCTTCCAGATGGACTTTCGGCGGAGTTCCGATGGACTTTCCAAATGAACGGACTTGGCCATACACAATCTCACCAAAGTCCGACGGATTCGAACGTGATGACATACAACTGGACTAGAATAAGGAAGTTCATAGCCAGTAGCCAATAGCTACCCTAGCGTTGTTTTTTGTCAGTCGGACTAGCATACACACGAATGGACTTCTTGATAGAAACTGGGTCAGGCGGAGTTCCGCCCGAAAAATTTGAAACATGTTCTATTTTGTAAAGTCCGTCAGATTTTTGGACAGCAAAGGTCAGATGGAGCCCACACATGATAGAATTGTCCGACGGATTAGTTCCGTTGGACTTTTGCTGTCGAAAAGTCCGATCATGTGTACGCGGCAGAGGAAGTGAAGTAAAAACCACACTAGGAAAACAGACAACGATGCGAACATTGACAGGGGTTCTAGCATCCTTCTACCTAACTTAAAAAAAAAAACATTTTTACTTCCATCTGTGTTGCTCCTGGGAAGGCAAGCAAGGGGTCATCTCCCTCCGTGAGCCCTTGACAGGAAGTGAAACCTCACAGGACTTCTAATTCTTCCCCATTCTATGCAAAAGTGAAGAAACAAAAATCAGTTCACCTTTAACAGTATACTAATTGCAGTTAGGATGAAAAAGAATGTTAAAGCCAATTTAAAGTTCATTTCAACAGCTTTCTCAGAATCGCCATGTTATTGAACAACAGTCCTTCAGCTACAGAAAAGATTTTCCATATCAGAACAACACAAAGAAATGATGACATTGCTATTTTGAAGCATTGCATCATACAGACAAGTTGCTGGTATTTACATGTCAAAAGTTCATATCACTTATGGGATATCTCTGCTTGGCTCCCCATACGGTTGTAAAGATGTTTAGGTGTGTAAACAAAATGTCCATCTTTCTGACATTATAACCAAATGCAGATACAGTGAGCTGATGAAAATAGACAAGACATTTCTAATGAAGATCCAGGTAACATTAAAAATATAAAGTGAGCAATTGCAGTGAAAACATGTGAACATCGCCGTCATTGTGAATAAAAATATCTTCTATATGACTAGAGACGGAAGGCCGTATTAAACCCAAAATGGAATATATTGCAGCCTACCAATTATTAGATGTGGTGGCTGCACCTAGTGACCTGTCCAGTAACACCTATAAAATCTATATAAAGAGATCTTGCGCAAAAATAAATATCACTATGGATAAATAACCAAACATATATAAAAAATCTGAAAAATATCTCCACGTGGAGTCAAATATTTAAATATGAATATAAATGTGAAAAAGTGCAATAAGTGTCCAAAATATTCCTAAATCACGTGAAATGACAAGAAATATCACATAAATGTATATTGAGATCAAATAGTTCTCTAAAAAATAAATAATAAATAATAGTAAATATAATATACTTCTGCTGAGTTTGTAGAATAATGGATCCGATATATGTGAAGTTGAGTGGGCAAAAACGCATATAAATGTCCATAGGTATTCCACAAATTGCCTGTTAATGGTTAAGTCTCCCAGAATGCTCACATTAATTACAGAAATAAATTGCATCCACAAACAATTAAGGGTCTCCACTATCGTCTATTGGCACCTCTTTCAACTTGTACACGCTGCAGATGGACTCATATGTATTCCTCCAATGGAAAGGATAATCCACTAAGCTGTCCCAATTTATTCCAGTACAAAAGTACCTCAGTACAAGAGAAAGGAAAAAGAAAAAAAGCCTCCAATAGTGTAGTGTATTAAGGGCCAAACATCATATTTATTAATTATCCAGGTGGACTCTTACATTAAAAACGTGTATAACAAAAAGAGAACAGAATTGGCGTTGCTCAGCAACTTCTTACATCACTTCCGGTGTGCGTCTATTCCAGCCAATCCCTACGCGTTATGTAACATCTCGTGACTTCATCTTCTTTCCCTGTCCAGTAACACACTTCCTATATTAGAGTATCTACACTGGATTAAGGTGTAAAAAAGACACCTTTGGACTAACAATGTGGACTGAAGAAAAATTTGTTAGGTTTCGTTTCATTTGTTTTTTTTTGTTTTTTGGGTCATTCGTTATGATTGCAATTCGTAAATTTGAATATTCGTAAATTTGTAGATTCGAAAATCCAAAAATTAGAAAGAATATCAGAAAATGTGAAAGAGCGATTCTAAATAATAACTAACTAACTAATAACAATTTGTTAATATGGAAACATCTGAATTAACGAAAACCCATTTAACAAATTTTTCCAAAAATGCATAAATTTGTAAATTCATAAATTTGAAATTCGAAAATCTGAAGACTCAAAAGTTTGAAAATCTGAAATAATATATAACTATTAAAATAATAACTAACTATTAAATTATAGGTATTGGAATTTCCTTTCAGATTTGGCTGTTAGTGAATGTAACGCATACGAGTTATCCGAAATAATGAATGCCGCATCTAAACAAATGAATGCCACATCTAAACGAATTAATAATAAATAATAATAATAAAAAAAGGTTTTATTATTATTGTTATTTATAATTATTAATTTGTTACTTACCATTCATTTAGATACAACATTCCTTATTTTGGATAATTTGTAACTTTGGATACATTTTTTATTTGTTACGTTCACTAACAGCCAAATTTGAAAGGAAATTCCAATACCTATATTTTAATAGTTAGTTATTAGTTCAGATTTTCAAACTTTTAGGTCTTCAGATTTTTCGAATTTCAAATTTACGAATTTGCAAATTTACGAATTTACCCATTTTTGACTATCGAATTTCCGAATATTTGTAAAAATTTGTTAAATGGGTTTTGTTAATTCGGATGTTTCTGAATTAACTAATTTTTCGAAAATTGTTAAAAAAACTAATTCAGAATGAAATGAATTCCACATGTCTACTTTGGGCAGTAACAATTTTAACCTGGGGAGTGTTACATGTACTAGCAGATTAAGATAAACTAACAAATTGAAGCCAAATTCAAGCTAACACATTATAAATGTTACAGCAACTGTTTTTCTTCCTTTTGGGATAAAGGTTTTACATAAATAAATATATAAATAAATAAATACATAAATGCTGATTATTGTAAGCACCCCTGTTAGTGTTAAATGGTTTGTCTCAACCCTCTAACTGCCACATCTGCAGGATAGGTTGTTATGTTAAAGCAATAAACTTACTGGTTGGATCGCCAGGAAAGAAAGAAAGCTTAAAAAAGAAAATTAATGCAACCATCATATCAGCACAGTGTCTAAGTGGTTAGCACTTCTGCCTGGCAGAACTAGGGTCATCAATGTGAATCCCAACTATGGCACTACCTGACTGGAATTTGTATGTTCTCCCTATGCCTGCATGGGTTCCCCCTGACACTCCGAAGACATGCTGGTAGGTTAATTGGTCCCTGTCTAAAATGGCCCTAGTATGTGTATGTATGAATGTGAGTTAGGGACCTTAGATTGTAAGCTCCTTGAGGGCAGGGAAGAATGCGAATGTGCAATATGTATGTAAAAAAAATTGCAACTGCAAACATTGTTGGCACACAATAATAATAAATATTTGCTGTAGGGTTTAAAATCAATTTAGGGTTTAAGATCGTGCCAAAACGTTAAAAAAGCTTTTTGTTTCAGAGTCCTCAAAGACACAGCTTGATTGGTTTTGGAGTATTGTGTCTGAGCGGAGAAGACTGGGTTTTCCGTTTTCTTCCGGTTTTGTAATCCCAGATCAGGGTCTGGAACCTGCTGACTTGTGTTTTCAGTGGGAAGAAGCCATCGATCCTGTTTCCAGGTCTTAATGGAGAATTGCAGGCTGTGCGGGTGTACAGGTGTGCACACTCCATATAAGCAAGGCTTGGCCATAGTTGTGTGCCCCAAACAGGAGACAGGCATACTCCTTAAGGGGGATAGGGGAGATGATCCGCTCAGGAGACAGCAATCCACGTTGGAGAAGAGATTCCTTACCCACAGGACTGAGAGGATAGAGGCAGCTATGTGAGTCCAGGGAGACTGGAAAATCCAGGAAACTGTGGGAATCAAAGGTCTCGGAAAAGAAAGAAATCCTGGGGGGGCTGGGAGATCTCCTAATGAGAGGCCAAGGAGTGGGCCTGTGCAGCAGGATGCTGTTTCTACAGGCTGAGTGAGCCAGGAGAGCCCAGAAAGACAGGAAACTGGGTGAGATGGTCGGAGGGACCAGTGAAAAGAGCAGCACTGCTGCTGAATAGAGAGGCAAGTGGCTTGGTATTATTTTGTCATACCTGTTTTGATGGTGAAAATCCTTGCGTGGGAAACCCTGATGCTTACATCAGGGTTTCCCATACAGGGGTTTTCACCATTTGCTTTACCTTTGTTTTGTTTAATAAATGTGGGCTGGCACAGTTCGGGCTGGCATGACTCACTGAAATTGCTACTACCACTGAGCTTAATAATTCACAAGACCACATGTGATGAAGAATGTGGGCATACACCTGTCTCCTGAAGGAAGCCCAGAGCTATGGCCATGCCTTGTTTATACAAGGCTTTTGCACACTTAAACACACGCATAGCTTACAGGTCTCTGGTAAGACCTGAACGCAGGATTGGCAGCTTCTTCTCACCTAAAATACTTCAAAGCCTCCAGGCTCCAGACCCTGATCCAGGTTTACAAAACCCAGAGAAAACTGAAAACCTAGTCCTCTCCACTTAGACACAGCATCTTTGGGAACCCTGTGTGTCTTCTGCCTATACTCGCACAGTGGCAGGGCCCAGCACTGTCATAGTAGATTACAGCTTTTATAAGATTTTAGGGGATGGGTTTAGATTTACATTAATAAGTGGAGACATCTCCTACATTTCACAGGGTGGGTTGATAAGTAACAAATTACTGCAGTGATAATTTTTGGAAGTTCTGTTTCTTGCTACCAATTTCATATGATGGACAACAGAAATGCGTGCTTGAGAGATGCATAAAAACCAACCACAAAGGCGAGCCCATAAAAGCAACTGATCACTAATATTTTCTTTCATTTTTTCAGGAACCAGTTTAACTACTTGAGTCCCCAGGCCTTTTCATCTCTTAATCCCCTAGGGCCCAGAGCCTTTTTTCATTTTCATTTTGGAAATGTTTAAAATCTGTACAATAAGTCTTTTACAGACATACCCCACTTTTAAGTACACAATTGGGTTTATTTACTAAAGCTGGAAAGTGCAAAATCAGGCTCACTTCTGCATAGAAACCAATCAGCTTCCAGGTTTTATTACCAAAGCTTAATTGAACAAGCTGGGGTTAGAAGATCATTGGTTTCTATGCAGAAGTGAGCCTGATTTTGCACTTTCCAGCTTTAGTAAATAAATCCCATTGTGTACTGACTGTAGTATATCTAGATGTATAATTTTTCAGGGCATTAAATTAGAACCAAATATGCATAATATAATTTTATTTTTTGGAAGCAAATAGTGAAAAATATATATTTTCCTGTAATTTTTAACCAACATAACATTTACATAATTTGCTCACTTACAGATATTGGGGGTTATTTATGAAAGGCAAATCCACTTTGCACTACAAGTGCAAATTGCACTTGAAATTACACTGAAAGTGCACTTGGAAGTGCAGGCGCTGTAAATATGAGGGGTAGATCTGAGATTAGGGGAAGCTCTGCTGATTTTATTATCCAATCATGTGCAAGCTAAAATGCAGTTTTTTATTTTCCATGCATGTCCCCCTTGGATCTACAGCGATTGCACTTCCAAGTGCACTTTCAGTGCAATTTAAAGTGCACTTTGCACTTGTAGTTTGCACTTGTAGTGCAAAGTGGATTTGCCTTTTGTAAATAATCCACATTTACCCCAAAAAATGTCTGTCAAAGTCTGCCGGTGAAAAATATATCACATATATTTAAACTCTATATAACATAGCAAAATGACAAATCTGAAAGTGAACATGTGCATTTTACTTTAGAAGATATTTGTTCTCACTACATTGCAATACAACCAGGGCAAAAAACCATTTGCATAAACTGTTAGCAGGACATTAAGATATGATTTGATTGGGTTGACAAAGACACAGATTAACACAATAGCAAGTTTGCCACTAGTAAAAAATCCAAATTACATCAGCTGGTCTAATCAACCTCCCAGGTAGATTGGTATGAAACATGAGAAATCATGGTGTAAGCCACGCCTGCTTCGCCACTCAGTAGCACCAAAGAGTGAGCAATAGTCCGGTCCCCAAATCTCTAGGCAAACTAGCGATTTTAAAATTATGCCCCCCCCCCCCCCCGGGCACTCACCTAAATGCATAAACAACATGTCTCCTAACCTTTGCTATGTGGAACTTGGCACACTTGTGATGTTACTATGTTTGCTTTAAGGCTGTTCACCCAACCATGTGCAGTTATATGTTAATCTTTCATGTCTCACACAGGTACCTTTACCTGTTTGTTGTTATTCTACCTATGTTATACTAATAAACAATATGAACAAGAAAAATCCAAATTACATTGCATTCATTTCTTTGAGCATTTCATATTTGTGCAGTAAATGAAAATTTCATCCAGATCCTCCGAAGTCATTATTGAGACCTGGGACAGCAGTGAAAGTGATCTATTACGAGGGCTTCTTTAACCACCTGACATCCACACTATGGTCGAATGACGGCCACAGCACCGATGTGAATTCCCAGGAGGCCGTCATATGTGATCGCTGAGTCACTGAGACTCAGGTGATCACTGATCCGAGTAAGGGGCCGGTCCCGGCCCCTTACCATGTGATCAGCTGTCAGCCAATGACAGCTGATCACATGATGTAAACAAAAGCTCATGATCGTTTTTTTTCTCCTCATGCTGACAGCGGAGGAGGAAAAAAAAGCTGATCACCGGCTTATCTTAAAGGGACATTGGTCCCGAAAAGGAAGAGGCAATTATGCCTCATTTATAGAGTAACAGTGCCCACAAGTGCCACCTATCAATGCCCACAAGTACCACCTATCAATGCCAACCAGTGCCACCTATCAATGCCCACCAGTGGTGTCAATTAGTGCCACCTAGAAGTGCTGCCTATCAGTGTAAGCAATCAGTGCCCATCACTGCCACCCATTAGTGCCCATCACTGCCAACTATCGGTGCCCATCAGTGCCTCCTCATCAGCATACACGAATGACGGACAAAAATTTCCTATTATAAAATTTTAATTATTTTTTTTTTAAATTGGTCTTTTTACATAAAAAAAAAAAATCGCACAGGTGATCAAATACCACCAAAAGAAAGCTCTATTTGGGGGGAAAATTCATTTGGGTACAGTGTTGTATGACCACGCAATTGTCATTGAAAGTGCGACAGCGATGAAAGCTGAAAATTGGTCTGGATAGGAGGGGGATTTAAGTGCCCCTTTATGTACGTGGTTAAAGCACTGTGTAGCAAGATTCAAAGCCCAGGAGTTGATCATTTCAGCTCTTAGGTCTAGTCCTGGATGTTGGCGACCACCCTGTGCCTAAAGTTCCCACTTACATGCCTGCAGGGAACCAGAGGAACAACCAATTCCCAATATTGTTTTAAAATGGTGCTGGGACAAATAGCTGCCATTCCATCTGAAATGCCATTTCCTAAGAGATAGTGGTTATTTATTAAGAATGAAAAATTTTGCTGCTAAGTTCAAGAAAAATAATGGAAAAAGATTAAAAAGTAACTGAACATAAACAAACAAAGATAAGTAGACATTCCTGCAGAGACAAAAATACAATAATCCACTGGAGCCAAGCAAATATTAATATTGAACTGACCAAACTAAACTTATGAAATCTGACTGGTTTCCTTGGACAACACCACATGATTGTTTTTTGAATTTTTTTTGTTAAATACAAGTTAAAAACTTCATTGTCTGAGCTCATTTCTAGCACATCAGCATCTATTTGGAGACACATGACAGTAATCTACCATGTCTATGTATATTTGCAAATGTCTCAGCATTTCACAGATCAGCAGCTCATTAAGAAAACTGTCATCTTACTTTGTATCTAATATTATTACATATAAATCCTCTCTAATGGCTATGTTACCCTGACCGTCATATGGTATCATTTTTCTGCTTATTCCATCATATAGCACATTATTTGTGCAAACAGCAGTTATTTATTTTACGCATTAATGATACTTTAGAAAGTCCTGGAATTTCCATGTTTTTTACCTTGGGGGAATCATTCATAACACATAACAAACTGATGTTATTATTATTTTTTTTAAATTTAATTCATAAGCAAAAACAAAACAATATAGAACAATATTATAGTAGTATTATTAAATTATTGCTGAATTCAGATATTTGAATTGTCTGATTTAAAGTCCACATGAAGTACTAGAAAAATCAATAGCGGGTATAAGTAAACCCAGTCACTAAAATCTCATTAATTTGACATGTTACTGTAATTTCAAAAGTAATTTTCAGTCACTTTTGGTCATTTTAAATATGCAGCTTTTGTTTAAAAAAAATACTTAGTAATCCTACCATGAAAGTTTTTGCAATGCTTTCCTGGAGTAGGGTGACAAGTGTCATGAACATTGTTGGCTCCATCAGAACCACCATCAATGGACTACATGCATGTAGATAAGAATAGACTTCAAAGAGACTGAATGAGATCAACAGCATTGGGATACAGTTAATTGTTAAAAAAGGTAACAAGCATTTTATTTAAAAAAAATTATAACATGATATGCAGTGCTCTAGGAAACTTTAGCCATTTAGTTAGTTTAATCCCATAGCAACATTCTGTACTACGTATTCCTCCTTCTAGAAACTCCATCTTGTTTTCTAAATGGTTACTTTATGGAGCTTATTTGATGTCCCATTGATATTTTTAGTAGCTGAATACCATATGTGTCTGTCATACCTAAGGGAGCAATACCCAGACTGATCTTGTCTTCCCTCTGACTGCCAATATGCTGATTAGGCAAGGATCAAGCCAGTTTTCAGTAACATGCTCCTCTTTCTGGCTTTTGGAACTAGTTGAAAAACCTCTTGGTGATCCATTTCTCTTCTTGGTGAGAAGAGAGAAGTAGTGTATTAATCTGTAAGCAGATACCCATTAATTAATATAATACATACATAATGCTGTTTAACCAGTGCAGATCATATGTGGTGTCATTTATACAGATTGTAATAAACAAATTAACCACTTCCCATCCAGCGACGTACCAGTACGTTGCTGGACTTTTTCGGTGGTTTTACCGGGATGATGCCTGCAACTGCAGGCATCACCCGGTATTGTTTTTAGGGCCAGTTGTCAGCTCTCTTGTAATAGCAATTGAAGCGGCTGATGCAGGATCGGCTTTGATTGGCTGTTTGTAATAGTAAACTGGAAGCGTTGACATGACATCACTTCCGGTTTACAATTGGCGCTATTTTTTTTTAATTGAAAGGATTCAAAAACACTGATCTTGGTTCAGAGGAGGGTTTGGAGGTCTTATGGACATAAAGAGTACCTGTCACATGCCTTTTTGCTGTCACAAGACTGTTTACATTCCTTGTGACAGAAATAAAAGTAGCAAAAAAACTTAAAGCAGCATTGTAAAAATACAAAAATGAAAAAATGTATAATTCATTTTTTTTTTTAAAGTGTCTCCTTCCTCCCATGCTCACGCGCTACAGGTGTTTCAGTCCCGCACACAAGAAAACAGCGATTGTTCCACACATGTGAAGTATCACCGTGTACGTCAGATTATGGCCAGTAATTCTAGCATCAGACCTCCTCTGCAAATCTAAAATGGTAATCTGTAAAGGCCCCTGAAGCATTGCCTATGGATAGTAAAATGTGACATCTTTGGTACCTATTTACTTAGTGTAACATCATATTTATATTTTACAAAAAATCGGGTTATGCATTGGTTTTTTTTTTGCATTACAATTTAAAAAAGTGTATTTTTTCCCACAAAACTGAATTTAAAAAAACGCTGTTCAAATACTGTGTGACATAAAAAAAAATTCAAAACCCACCAATTTATTCTCTAGGACCTCTGCTTTAAAAAATATATATATATAATGTTTGAGAGGTCTAAGTAATATTCTAGCAAAAAATACTGATTGTTACATGTGAACAAAAAGTGCCAGAAAAGGCCCGGGTAACCAATCCAATTTTCCCAATTATATTTGCAGTGAGAAGGAGATACTGATCATTTGCTATGAGCAGAAAGGAATGTTTATCTATTGGAAACTTTAAAATGAAGACAGTTTCTAGACTTTTAAGGCATAGCAGAAATAAGCCCAGTACACTCCACATACTCTTGTTAAAGGAGGGCACAATTTATTTGGGAACATCCTAATGGGGTTGCCTCTGCCCTTTCCCCAAGTTTTTGGGCCTTAATATGGAATTTAATATGTACTGCCATTTTTGTTGTACTGGCCCTTTAAATATTTCTGCTCACCTTTAGGCAGGAAAAAATTGGCCAATAGAATTGTTGGAAGTTTCTAGAAGCATTGGGGCTCAGTATATAAAGATCGCACTGCCATAGGTATGCTGCCGTTGGCCAGAATAGAGCAAAAAAGCTATAGTACTTGTAAAGCCGTGTACACACGTAGCCGTCTGTTCGACGTACTTAGTCTGGCGGACTTCCCGCCAGACTGTCCGTCGGACTTTCCGAACGGGCTACTTGCCCACACACGGTACTTTTTCAGCAGACTAATACGGCGTACTAAGTCCGCCGTAATATCCGCCCTACTTTTGAAATGAACGGACTCGCCCACACACGCGGAGGAAAGTCCGCTCATTTCGAGCGCGTCTCCAGGTAGGCGGGGCCCGCGAAGGAGACGTCTCCAGGTAGGCTGGCCCCGCCGCCTGGTATGGACTTAAAGGGGAACCCCAACGCCGAAAAAAATCGGCGTGGGGGTCCCCCCAAAGTCCACAACAGACCCTTGTCCGAGCACGCTACCCGGCCGGCCAGGAAAGGAGGGGCGAGCTAGCGCCACCCCCCCTCCTGAGCCGTACCAGGCCGCGTGCCCTCAACATGGGGGGTGCCTTGGGGAAGGGGGGGCCGCGAGGCCCCCCCTACTCCAAAGCACCTTGTCCCCATGTTGATGAGGACAAGGGCCTCTTCCCGACAACCCTGGCCGTTGGTTGTCGGGGTCTGCGGGCGGGGGGCTTATCAGAATCCAGGAGCCCCCTTTAATAAGGGGGCCCCCGGATACCGGCCCCCCACCCTATGTGAATGAGTAGGGGGTACAATGTACCCCTACCCATTCACCTGTAAAATAAAGTACAAAAAAAACACAACACACAAGATAAAATAATTTATTGCACAGCTCCGGGGGTCTTCCATCTTCGGGGGTCTTCTCCGCTATCTTCTTGTAGCTCTTTTACTAGCGGAGGAGCCCGGTATTCTTCTTCGTCGCCGCGGCCTCTTCTTCCGACTTCGGGGGTCTTGTCCCCCTCTTCGGTTCTTCTGCCGGGCCACCGCGCCTTCTTATAGCTCTTTTACAGGTGGTGGCCCGGTCTTCTGTCGCCGCCGCCGCTGCCGCCACCTTCCGTTCTTCTTCTTCTTCTTCTTCTCCTGGAGATGTTGACTCGACGTTCTCTCTCAATGCCAGGGACGTGCTGCGCTGCGACTTATATAGGGACAAGGGGCGGTGTCACATGGGTTGATGTCACATGGGTTGGTGTCACATGGTGACCCCGCCCCCTTACGATGTCACAGTCCCGGAGGATGCTGGGACTGTCGCCATGTGACATCAACCCATGTGACCAACCCATGTGACATCAACCCATGTGACACCGCCCCTTGTCCCTATATAAGTCGCAGCACAGCGCGTCCCTGGCATTGCGGCCGGAGAGAATGTTGAGTCAACATCTCCAGGAGAAGAAGAAGAAGAAGAAGAAGAACGGAAGGCAGCGGCGGCGACAGAAGACCGGGCCACCGCCTGTAAAAGAGCTATAAGAAGGCGCGGTGGCCCGGCAGAAGAACCGAAGAGGGGGACAAGACCCCCGAAGTCGGAGGAAGAGGCCGCTGCGATGAAGAAGAATGTTGGGCTCCTCCGCTAGTAAAAGAGCTACAAGAAGATAGCGGAGGAGTCCGACGAGAAGAGCCCCGAAGACGGAAGACCCCCGGAGCTGTGCAATAAATTATTTTATCTTGTGAGTTGTGTTTTTTTTTTGTACTTTATTTTACAGGTGAATGGGTAGGGGTACATTGTACCCCATACTCATTCACATAGGGTGGGGGGCCGGTATCCGGGGGCCCCCTTATTAAAGGGGGCTCCCGGATTCCGATAACCCCTCCGCCCGCAGACCCCGACAACCAACGGCCAGGGTTGTCGGGAAGAGGCCCTTGTCCTCATCAACATGGGGACAAGGTGCTTTGGGGTGGGGGGGCCGCGTGGCCCCCCTTCCCCAAGGCACCCCCAATGTTGAGGGCACGCGGCCTGGTATGGCTCAGGAGGGGGGGCGCTCGCTCGTCCCTCCTTTCCTGGCCGGCCGGGTAGCGTGCTCGGACAAGGGTCTGTTGTGGACTTTGGGGGGACCCCCACGCCAATTTTTTTCGGCGTTGGGGTTCCCCTATAAGTCCATACCAGGCGGCCGGGCCAGCGATGTCTCCTTCGTGGGCCCCGCCTACCTGGAGACCCGCTCGAAATGAGCGGACTTTTCTCCGGGCGGGAAAAGTCCGTTCATTTCAAAAGTACGGCTGACTGGCATACACACGGCCGGATTGTCCGCCGAAATGCGAGTCCGGCGGGAAGATTGGAGTGTAAAACTACATTCTAAGTCCGCCATACTTTCGGGTCAAAAAAGTATGCCGGAGGCTACACACGGGGGGATTGTTTGGCGGACTTCAGTTTGCCAGACTTTTCCACCCGCTTGTTTGATCGTGTGTACGCGGCATAACTGTTCCCTGGCCATGAAGTCACTTCTCAGGAAGTTTCTGGTGAGGGAGATGGCCAGCAGCGAAGATGAGTGGCTACACAGGTGTCTGGAGGAGGGGCCCAAAGACCCCCAGCCGCCAGGGGAAGTGGAGGAGGCCAGCATGTCAAACCCTGAACCTCAGCCAGCCCAGGGGAGGTGAAGAGCAGCAGCAGTGGGAGAATGACACCAGTTCCATTGGCTGCGGTGCAGAAGACCTTTGGAGCAGAAGAGACCAGCGTGTCAGGAGCTGGAACCCCTGAGCAGCGCTGAAGAGCCTGGCATTGTCGGCGCTGAGGGCGGACTTGGCCGCCATGTGGGAAGGAGGAGGCATGGCTATTATTCTTCGCCCATCCAAAATTGCTGCTGGAGACTAGGGGTGAGTGTCACTTCTGCTGTGAGATAGGCTATGCCCCCAGTGCCAAATGCGCTTTGGCTCCTCGAAGAGGACATCCAGGTAGGTCATCCAAAGTTTTTGATAGATATGAAGTCACTCCTCCATTAGTACACTGACAGCATCTGCCAGTCCACATAGTGAGTTGCAGATGCTAAATAGATGAATGACTTCTCTGTCTAAATGAGGTAATATACTCTGAAATTCAGCCAGTGTACCTCTTGCTGATATCTGTATAGTCTCCTGCAGCTACTACTATTAACTCTTCAGTGTCTATTGGTTTTTCAGTAGAGAATACTGCCATTAGCATTCTCACTCACATTAACCCTTCATTGTGTGCTTAATTTTCTGTACCTGCCACTGTGGTAAACCCTTCAGTTCCCAAGACTTGTTTAAAAGAACTGCTGCCATGTGAAATTTCTCCATTAGGCTACATTTATCGATGAATGTGAAAGTAAAAAAAATATGGAAAGGGGAGTTTCTGGATTTATTATTCCTTATTCCATCTTGTAAAGAGTTTATATCTAAATGATAAAAAATCTGAGGAACGGGGGGAGGATGATAGTCATAGGCCCATTTCAAGATCTTTTCACAATTGTCTGCAGGCCTACTGTATTTTTGCTAGTGTCCTTGGGGAAGAGCACCCAAGTAAGTGTAGCAGATTGTTTCAGCACCTTAAAAATGTGCTGGAAGCCTATATAAATTTAAGAGGTTTTAGTCCATCAGGCAAAAAATGTCTATTTATCTTAAGACGGGGCATGAAGGATGTGGGCCTCTGGCTCAATTTAATTGTCCCTCAGAAAGCTCCTTAGTCTAAACAGCTGCCCTCTAATAGCAGTTTTTCCTACAAAAAAAATGTCTGCTAGGCATTTAATCAGAAACATTGCAAGTGGAATACACTGTGCAAATATAGACACAAGCGTTATTTTGTTCCGGTTCACATCCAGTTTTGAAATGTTTTAAAAGGGCTGCTATGGAAGCAGCTAAAATAGGACTTAATGAGACAGGACTTTCTTTAAGAAACTGGGTAGATGGGAATCTAAATGTTAGGCCGCGTACACACGGGCGGACTGTTCGCCCAACCTTGTCCGCTGAACAGTGTTTGGGCGGACAGTCCGCTCGTGTGTGGGCTTTCAGCGGACAGTTTCAGCGGACAGTTGGACGGACAAGGTTTTTCGGAAATTCCGAAAAACTGTCCGCTGAAACCTTGTTTGAGCGAACAGTCCGCCCGTGTGTAGGCTTGTTCGACAAACTAAGTTCCGCGCATGCTCAGAAAGGATTTACACGCCAAAAGTTATAATGCAGTGTATAGGACGTCGTATTTTTTGTCCCGACGTACGGCACGTTCACGTCATCGCGCACGGTTTCAGCGGACTGTTCGTTCGTCGTGTGTGGCCATGTCCGTCCATGCTAATTTTGAGCGGACTGTTTGCCGAAACTGTTGGACGGACAAAGTTGGGCGAACAGTCCGCGCGTGTGTACGCGGCCTTATGGTATTTATGAATGTATAAAATAGGGGAGGTAGAAGTGGCGCTGTTCTGGGGTGCAGCTTTCAAGAAATCCCAAATGTAATATATGTCAGAATTAAGACTAAAAGCAGAAACAAAAACAGAACGGAGAACAAAATATTTAGTGTGAACCAAATATGTGCAAATGTGACCTGTGTGCTAATACAGCAATCTGATGTGCTATTGTTTAGCATTAGTGTGGCTCATCAGGTCAGATACAAAAGAAAAAAAACAGTATGTGAACAGTGCATTTGCTTAAAAATATAAAACATATATTAAAGTGACATGTGCCCTTCAAATGCGTGCCTAAATGATACTCCCATGTATGTAATTGAAATAATATATACTGTGTTCAAAAATAGTCCATATGTCATTATGACGCAAAATGCAAAAATCAATGAAAAAAAAAATGAAAAAAAGTGACAGGTGCTCTTCAAAACTGTGCTCAGTGCTTCTTATGGATACCCTATAGGAAATGCACTCACTGGCAACCATTCGCCCCACACAGGGATATTGCGCTTTCACAGTATGTGCCACTGTGTAGCAAACAAAAGGTAACTCCCACATACAGAAGAGAGAGACATCTCCATAGTGTATTACTGTTTAAAATGTAGAATTTATTATATAAAGATGGAAACGTACTCACATATAATGCAGTAATTATATAATGCATTGATACAGAGCTTCAAGATACAGGAAGCCGGGATGGTTTGCACTCCACGGCTCAAAACCGTAAGTAATGCAAAGACGCTGGTAGCTCCTCCCTACATGTTTTGTCACTGGGACTTCATCTGGAGCTGCTGTGTGTTATAGCTAGATAAAAGAGAGGGGCTGGTACTGTCCCTATAAATATTTCTATTCACCCTTGAGCGGGTAAAAATTGGGCAATAGGATTTGTTAGAAGTTTCTAGAAGCAGTGGTGCTTAGTATATCAAGAGCCCACTGCCATAGGTATGCTGGCGTTGGCCAGGGTAAAGCAAAAAGGGCTACCCACCATTCTTCCTGTCAGGATCACTTTATGTGGTGTGTCACTTTTGCATCAAAAGGGGACTTTTGTTATAAGCTGATGTAATTTAATTATCTTGAGTCCTTGCGGCTAAGCAATATTGAAAGTGATAATTTGAATTGATGTATTTGTAATATGGTTGTTGAAAGATATCATTTTATTCTAAACCTATAAAACTGCTATGGCCAATTCATGTCATATCTGTCTTATTATTATTTTGGTAATGATTGCTTTTGGGGATAGGGGAAAACAGTGCCGAGTGCAATCCCATAGCTTCCTAAGAATAGACAAGTGGAGATTAGTGGTATATGATCTGTATGTGTGGACCATGACTCACACAAAGCAATTCAATCTCAAACAACAGACATGGTATTGCTGACTATTGTTTGATACTCCATCAGATTTGAGGATATCTTTTTGCTGTTTTTGTTTCTTTTTCTTATTTATCTAATTGGGCATAAAAATGTGCTCACTGGAGCACTGGCTGTAGGGAGGAGAGAGCAGCTGGCTCAGGCTCTCAGCAGTGCATTGTGAGGCTGTGCTAGCTACTGGTCAGGCATCTGGGTGGATCCCAACAAAAAAGTCAAGATCTCTCCAGAGTTTAGACAGGCTAAATCATGTCTGCCAACAATGGGCTTTACCCCGCTGTCGGCTGAACAAGGGTCACAGGAGTGCAGAACAAAGTGCAACATCAGCATCTGTGTTTTTATCAGGAAAGTTTTTTCTACGACAACATTGTTTTTTAAGCATTCCACTGTTAAATTTCTCAGTAGAAAACAGAAGGAATTAAAAAACAGGATAACTTTTAGTTAACAACCTTGGTTTCATGTTATGAGAATAAAGATTATATGACAGGACCCTTCTATTGTTCAGTGACACAACACAAAGTGCAATTTATTTGACATTCTCAGCAGAACAATTTTGCTCTGACCTATAATAAATTACAGTATATTGTAATCTATAAATATCCCTGTCTTTAGCAATTTATATGGGAAATGTGATAAAGATTATGATATGATTTCTAATCTAGATGGAGAATATCCTTATATATTGCTCACTAATATGTGATTTTATAAAAATATATAACCATGTCAGTTAAGTAACAAAATACATATGTGGGTCATTAGTACATTGCGATGGCTCACATTCCTTTAAAACTAAGGACATATTTATCAAGATTCGGATAACTCTGCATACTGGCATTTTTGTTTGTCAATTAGAGTTTTCTAACCTTCAAAACAGCTATTTATCATGTTGTAAAAAAATTATCATCAATCCAAATATAGGTGGAGTGCCTGTGAAATTTATTTTTAGGAAAAGATGTTGGTTGCACCAGCGTTCCACAGCCCTAATCATTAAGCAAAAATAAAATAAGAAATATTTACATCTAAAATATCTCCTAATAAAGCCTCACTATGCTTTCAGAGAAACTGCTGTTTTGGTGTACAGTATAGGTTTTAGTTGCATGTGAGTATCTCAGATGCCTGAAGGCCATTGTAGAAACAGAAAAGCTTTGTTCTACTCTAATGCCATTCTTACTGTTCATTACAAAGCCATGCTCACTATTTTCCCTCCAGATTTGGGCACCCTCATCAAATTATATTTTGTTGATTTTTCAAGCCAAAAATAAGTTATTGTAACTTATTTAAGGCACATGAGACAAAAAGGCAAATCACATTGGTCAAATATTAATTTCATCTATCATAATAGGGAACTTTACAGATCATCTTTGATTGCAGCCTTCTGTGATCACGACCTTAGTAAGGTAGAATTTACCTTCTTATTAGGATAGCCCCTAATAGGAAAGCACTATACACCATATTTAGAATAGCATCTAGTGAGGAAGTACTTTACCAGGGGTAGCCAACCTTTGTCCCTCCAGCTGGTTAAGTGAATGTAAACCCTCACATACACCCAGTGAAGTGGACAGCCTCAGATGATACACAGAGGTGAAAAAAATCTCCCTACATACAGTGACTTGTAAAAGTATTCACCCCCTTGGCATTTTTCAAGTTTTGTTGCCTCACAACCTGGAATTAACATGGATTGTTTGAAGATATGCATCATTTCACTTACAGAACATGCCCACAATGTTGAAGATGTTTTTTTTTTTGTGAAGCAAACAAAAAATAGGACAAAATAACAGAAAAATTCAAAGTGCATAACTATTCAACCCCTCAATAATTTGTAGAGCCACCTTTTGCAGCTATCACAGCTCCAAGTCGCTTTGGATAAGTCTCTATGAGCTTGCCACATCTTACCACTGGGATGTTTGCCCATTCCTCCTAGCAACACTGCTCCAGCTCCTTCAAGTTGGATGGTTTGCTCTTGTGAACAACAATCTTTAAGTCTGACCACAGATGTTCAGGTTTTGCTCAAGAATATCCCTGTATTTAGCACCATCCATCTTTCCCTCAGCTCTGACCAGTTTCCCAGTCCCGACATCCCAACAGCATGATGCTGTCACCACCATGTTTCACTGTGGGGATGGTGTTTCCTTGGGTGATGTGATGTGTTGGGTTTGCGCCAGACATAGCGTTTTCTTTGATGGCCAAAAAGTAAAATTTTAGTCTCATCAGACCAGAGCACCTTCTTCCATATATTTTGGGAGCCTCCCATATGCCTTTTCGCAAACTCAAAACGTGAGATTTTGTTTTTTCCTAAAAGTAATGGCTTTCTTCTGGCCACTCTGCCACAAAGTCCAACTCTATGGAGTGTACGGCTTATTGTCTTCCTATGTACAGATACTCCAGTCTCTGCTGTGGAACTCTGCAGCTCCTCCAGGGTCTCTGTGCTGCCTCTCTGATTAGTGCCCTCATTGCCCAGTCTGTGAGTTTTGGTGTGCGGCAGTCTCATGGCAGGTTTGCTGTTGTGCCATGTTCTTTCCATTTGGTTATGATAGATTTTATGGTGCTCCTAGGGATCATCAAAGATTTGGATATTTTTTTATAACCTAACCCTGACTTGTACTTCTCAACAACATTGTCCCTTACTTTTTTTGAAGAATTCCTTGGTGTTCATGGCAGTGTTTGGTTAGTGGTGCCTCTTGCTTAGGTGTTGCAACCTCTGGGGCCTTTCAAAAAGGCGTGTATATGTAATGACAGAACATGTGACACTTAGATTGCACACAGGTGGTGTATATTTGCTGTCTTCAGCTTTATTATACTGTTTAGAAAGTGCACATCATGTTAGAATTTTCACTTCCTCATTCTGCACTGTGAGAGAAGTCTTGGATTACACTAGGAGACAGCTGATTGGAGAAAAGGCATGCATCTCCCTCCACATAGCTAGAGACTTTAAGAGCTGTCCTGTGAGTAAAGCAACTTTTTACTAATCTATTTATAGCACTTCCCCTGATACAAAATTCAGCATGGCTGTATCATGTGTCCGAGAACTTTTCAGAAGTTATCAAGCTGATAACATAAGAACAGAGCAAGAGAAACCCACAGGATTTTGTGCTTTGAAGAGAGATAAGAAAACACTGCTGATATATGTGCCTAGCTCAAATTTTATGAAATCGGATTTACATCCACTTTAGGAACTACAAGTCCCATGAGGCAATGCAAGATTCTGACAGCCACAGGCATGACTCCCAGAGGTAGAGGCATGAAGGTTGACAATGTTTGCATACCCCCTGTACTATGCTTTATAATTATGGTACACTTAATAAGGAAGTACTTTAGCTCATAAATAGGTTAGGACCTAATAGGAATGTAAATAACTTTCTTACTAGACCAATGTTGTCAGGGCCTCATACCCATCTAGACATTAAATGTAGTATCCCCACTGGATTTCAGAGGGTAAGCAAAAGGAAGTATGAGGTGTGTTTTTTCGGGGATCACTCGCACTCTTCAGTAGCGATGAGACGAACACCCCCGGTTTGGTTTGCACCAGAAAATGCGAACAGACAAAAAAATTGTGTGAAAATTCAAACACCATTAAAGTCTATGGAACAAAAAGTGTATGGAGACCTGGGTACTGCCCCAGGGGACACTTATTAATGCAAAAAAAGTTTTAAAAATATCAGTTTTTTCAGGAGCAGTGATTTTAATAACATTAAAAATGAAATATTCCTTTAAATATTGTGCCTGGATGGTCCCCTTAGTCTGCCTGTAAAGTAGCGCATTTCCCATGTTCATAACAGTCCCACAGAAAAATTGCATTTATAAAGGAAAAAAAATGTCTCGTATGGATACTAATGCCGCGTACACACGATCAGACTATCTGGCGGAGGTCTGTCGGACTTTCCAAATGAACGGACTTGCACACACACGCACACACGACCGGACTTTTGAAAGGAACGGATTTGTACACACGGAGTAAAGTCCGTTCATTTTGAACGTGACTCCAGGTAGACAGGACTAGCTAAGGAAGTGAATGTCGCTGCCTCCATCAGCGAGATTGACACTTTTTGAGCCCCATCACCTGGTATGGATTTAAAGGGGAACCCCTACACCGAAAAAACGACATGAGGGTCCTCCCAAAGCCCATACCAGACCCTTATCCGAGCACGCAGCCTGGCTGGTCAGGAAAAGGGGGTGGGGATGAGCGAGCACCCCCCCTCTTGAGCCGTACCAGGCCACGTGCCCTCAACATGGAGGGGTGCTTTTCCTCCGGGACAGTGACATCATAAGGAGCGGGGTCATCATGTGACATCACCCGGTGACCCCACCCCTTATGCCTATATAAGTCGCCGCACAACGCGGCGTCCCTGGCATTGCAGCAAGAGAGAGCGTCATGTCAACATCGGAAAGAAGAACAAGAAGAAGAGAAGACAAAGAAGAAGAAGAAGGAGGCGGTGACAGTGCCAAGACCAGGCCAACACTAGTAAAAGAGCTGTAAGAAGAATCGCGTAGGCCCGGCAGGAAGAACCAAAGAGTGGGACAAGACCCCCGAAGTCCACCCTGCCTTTGACCAATTATGGCTCTCTCAGCAGATCGCGCTGTAATTTTCCAAAGCATGCAGGTCAGGTGAATGCTTTGGCCAAACATCATAAGCAATGCACTGCGAACTCACATTCCGCACTGCAAACTTGCATTATAGGGCATTCCGCAGCGCTCAAATTTCTCGCAAAAGGCCCCATATGTTCGGTTCATTTTAGAACAAACGAACACCCGATGTTCGTTTTAGAACTTACGTGAATGCCCCATATGTTTGGTTTGTTTTAGAACCAAGGAACATCCGATGTTCGAGTCGAATTTACGCGAACGCCCCATATGTTGGGTTTAATTTAGAACAAATGAACACCCAATGTTCGACTTGAACAGCAGGCTTATCCCTACTCTCTAGACAGGAAGTGAATTGGTAAGTGACACTTTGGTCCATTTAATTAATTCAGTAGCAAATTAGGTCCACTAACCTAGCAAATCATCATTCATTGCAAATCAGACAGATTTACTGCATGTTCTAAGTCACATTATTTAATCCACCATCCCCCATCACTTTTGCAGGGACAAATTTTGCGAGATGGCAGACAAATTAAAATATTAAATGTGGCAGGTGCAAAAGAAAAAAATATTTAGGTTTCAGGACTTCCCAGAAAACTCAATCGCCAACTGGTAGTCTTGTTTTGTGGACTGCATTTAAATTCTAGTCTCAGTTTAAAATTCCCAGCTTAGAAAATATAAAGAACTTGAGTAAACCAATAAATTAAACTTGAAATACATTTTATCTGATGGTGGCACTGGCAATAAACAGTTGCAGATCCTAGGCTCAGACACCAATTCTAGCTAATAAATACATGAGTAACCAATGCAACAAAAAAAAACCTGAGGATTTATAACAGAAAAACAAATCTGCAAATTGATAAATATGCCCCTACCCTAAGAACTAAATTTCAGCCTCCCTGACAATAGGTTAAATCTGAATGTACTGTATGTAAAGTTCTGCAATAGATTCAAGTTTTTCAAAGGATGTACTTTTAATTCAGGAGGTAAAATAATTTTGCTACTGCTGTTAAAGTATATTTTGCTTTATACATGACACACAAATAAAAGATACAGATACCCCATTCTCAATGTTAGCATCCGTTCCTAGCTAGAATATTTGAGCTGGATACAGACAAACCTTTTAACTTCTCAATATTTATATATATAATAAGGTATGCAATGTACTTTGTACCTCCTGTACCTTTTGTATTGTACTGTAATTGTGTTGTCCCCCCTATACATTGTAAAGCGCTGCGTAAACTGTTGGCGCTATATAGATCATGAATAATAATAATACTTTCCCTGATTGTGGAAAATGAAAATTCTTTTTTTAGCACTTATGCACTTTTGCACTTATGTTTCATATTTAATTTATTGTTTTCTAATATATCTATAAGTAGAAGAGCAAATATCTCATACCTAATGATGCATTGTAAAATTAAAATGATGAGGAAAAAAAAGCATAAAGATATCTTATTAAGTAGCACTCACAAAACACAGGAGATAGGGACTTCCATTTATTCTGTAAAGCTGATTTTATGAAGAGTTAATCCAAGCACAGAGTGCATATTGAGCCTCAGGCCTCCATAAGATAATAGATACACAGATACATAAATACTAGTTGACAGCAGATATGGACCATCTGGTCTAGCTAATCAACCTAATTTCCTATATAATGTAATGATACAAAACTTACTTCATTTCAAGATAATCTCATGTTTTTCAGAATGGGTTCTGTATTTAAAAGAAATCTCTATGTTCATTAAAATATTGATATAACATGTATAATTGCTGTACAAGCTATTAAGTAATAAATGTTGAAAAAGCTTTCCATTTCATTTTGCAACCAGCACCTTGTGATCTTCAGAAACATTTATCGCGCACACACACAGATCTGTTACTTAATGCAATTAGACATACAGAATTTTAAGACCTTTTGTTTAATTCTTCCTCAACGCTGTTGAGTAATATAATGTTGAAGTAATATGCTCTCAGATCTTAAGCTTCTTAAACAGTGCCGTGTATTTGTTTAGCACAAAGTACCAGGAGGCTGAACCTGTAAATAACTCTCATACAACTATATATGGACAGAATACAATGACCAATTTAAAAAAAACAAGAAATCCAAAATACTCAAGAATCAAATATTCAGCAGCTTGTCGTTTAAGTGTAAATCTGAGTTTTGTAATGCACTTTATTGTAACATTGATGAATGCCTTATTCTCACAGCACCACATTAGCCTTACCCAACACTAATCTCAATATTGTTTACAGTGTTCAGTGTATCATATTCTGAAGGAGCAGACTCCCGCATAGCAGACCCTTGTACCTGTGTTGATATGTAGCAATACCAGATCTCAGTAGCAGCTGACTGTGAGATTGGGTTAAATGTTTGTTTTTATCAAAACCTCGCATTCAAATCAGAACTGCCTTCATGCTGATTAACCACTTAAGCCCCGGATGGATTTACCCCCTTCCTGATCGGGCCATTTTTTGTGATACGGGACTGCGTCACTTTAACTAACAATTGCGCGGTTGAGCGACACTGTACCCAAACAAAATTTACATCCTTTTTGCCCCAAAAATAGAGATTTCTTTTGGTGCCATTTGATCACCTCTGCGTTTTTTTTTTTTTGCGCTATAAACAAAAAAAATGAGTGGCAATTTTGAAAAAAACACAATGGGGGTTACTTACTAAAGGCAAATCCACTTTGCACTACAAGTGCACTGCAAGTGCATTTGGAAGTGCATAGCTGTAGATCTGAGGGGGACATGCAAGGAAAATAAAAAAAACAGCATTTTTGCTTTCACATGATTGGATGATAAAATCTGCAGAGCTTCCCGTCATTTCAGAGCTTCCCCTCAGATCTAAAGCGATCTACAGCGATTGCACTTTCAAGTGCACTTGTAGTGCAAAGTGGATTTGCCTTTAGTAAATAACCCCCAATATTTTTTTTTTGCTATAATAAATATCCCCAAATAAAAAAAAAAAACTAAAATCAAATGTTTTCCACAGTTTAGACCAATATGTATTATTCTACATGTTTTTGGTAAAAAAAAATCACAATAGGCGTATATTGATTGGTTTGCACAAAAGTTATAATGTCTACAAAATAGCGGATATATTAATGGCATTTTTACTATTTTCTATTCTTTTTACTAGTAATGGCAGTGATCTGCGATTTATATTTGGACAGATCAGACACTTTTGACACTTTTTGGGACCACTGACATTTATACAGCGAGCATAGCTATAACTAGCCACTAATTACTGTATAAATGTCCCTCGCAGGGAAGGGGTTAACACTAGGGGGCGATCAAAGGGTTAACTGTGTTCCCTCAGTGAGTTCTAACTATGGGGGGGGGGGGGGGTGGGACTCCAAAGGGGAGGAGACTGATCAGTGTTCCTGTATACTAGGAACACACGATCTGTCTCCTCTCCCCTGTCAGAACGGGGATTTGTGTGTTTACGCTCACAGATCCTCGTTCTGGCTCTGTCAGGTGTGATCGTGTGTGACACAGAACCGTGGCGGGCACCCGTACCCCCTAAATCCCTTAAAGCGGCTGCCGTACAGCTATGTCGATTTGCGCGAGGGAGCCATTCTTCTGCCGTCAAATGACCGTGGGCGGTTGACAAGCGGTTAACACAGAATAGTTTATCTCTTTTTTATAAAATGCACCAAAAATTTTATTTAAGCACATCTAGCATAAGTGCCAATTGTGACAGCAGGCAGGTAAAATCGCCTGGTTGCAATCAGGATGGCAGATATGTGTGTCCGAGATTCAGGCTCTATGCAGATTTGTACCACTAGGGGGAAGTGCTGAGAAGCCTACAGGGGTAGCGTTAATGAGCCCAGCTGAATTAAGTTGGCTCATTAAGACCTCTACAAAAACTCCTAGCATGCTTAGGTAGTTGTTCCATCCCGGAGCCAGTTTTGTGACTGTTTAGACTGGGGAGCTCGATACCTGTCTGTGTGGCGAGACAACGTCTGTGTGGCAAGATTCTTTAATAGGGAGATAGGTGATGGGGTGATGGGGGCAGCACAAGGCTGCACCTAGCTGATAGCCAGGGAAAACTGTGTGTAGTAAGTGGCTAAGTTGGCAAGGATTTATTTTCATGTTTCTTTTTGTCTAACTGTCTTTTGTTCATTGTATTTAGTGTAAATAAACCTCGCCTTTGTTTTTCCATCTTTACTGCTGTTTTCTGTGCCTGTGTTTTGTGTAGTGAACTCATCCAGGGAGTCTCACACACACACACCCGTTGCCGAGCTAACACCCTCACACAATGTTCTAATGTTCTAATCTATAGTGTAGACAAGGCTGTTTGTGCTAATAAACTCTACCTAGATATACTTTAATTGTGGTGTTTAATTGTGGTGTGACTGATTCTTTTTTGTGGTCACAGTGTAAGGCAGGAGCTATGAGCAGAGTGCAAGGCACAGCGGCATGGCTTGTGCCCAGTGGAGGTTGGTGGGTTCGTCTTTTGGGAGGGCAGCAAACAAACAACACCTCCCTGGCAGCGTGGCACTTATTTAGCCTCCCATCCCTCCCCCCATGAGTGCGGCACTGGCAGCACTCCCCTGTGCCAGTAGTCCGGCACTTACTCCCTCATGTGACATGTCCCTCCTGTAAGCCTTAATCTAGGCTTACCTGTAGGTAAAACAGGTCTGTAAGGGTTTACAACCACTTTAAGCACTGGTTCAGTGGGAGGGCTTTTTTCTCTTTTTTTCTTATCATTTCAGTTTTACCTTCCCGTTGTTCCCTAAGTCTTTCTCCACAGAAGCTATGCACTGAACCAATGATGGTCAATGTACATGTGAAAAAAGTACAAAGAGAACACAGAATCTCCATAGTGTAAAACGGAAAACATTTAATGGATAAAACAAACCAAAAACATACTCACAGAGACATGCTATTACAGCACCAGTTATATATACTCTATGAGCCCTGCTCACAGCTCATTATGCATATATTAACTTAAGGAGAATTCTAAATGGCAAATTTATTTAAGTGATAAAATCGATCAAATGGGAAAGTCATAAACTGATTCCATCAATTGCTATTTAACCATAAACTGTAGTGATCGATCATGTCTGGCAAGTTCATCCACTTCAGGGGGCACAGAAAGATGGCCATAGATGGATCGACATTTGGTCGGTTCAGCAGGAACCGGACAAAACTCACTTGACTAAATTTGATCATTAGATCGACTTCTATTAATTGGGCTTGTTAAAAAATGTTTTCTTTATGAGCTCTAGCTGCTGATCAGTGTATTCTGACAGCAGAAAGCCCCTGCTGTCAGAATACTATGTCTCAGCAGGGAGGATTCCTTCATCAATCTTGATTGTGTAGATGGAGGAATCCATTTACTATTTTTTATTCAGCCCATTGGATTCATGAAAAAAAAAGATTAATCTATGGCCAGCATACAAGTGTGAAGTAGAGCTGGATTAATTTATTTTAAAGCAGATTTGGATACCTTTTACATTTTATATAATATCCTGCTCTGAAGACACTGTTGAAGTGGAGTACATTCAGCTTCAATTAGATCCTTATTGTAGTGCTATTATAGCACACTTTACTCTGAGTGTGATTCTTATTGGTTGTTTGTTGGTGGTAATATGTTGTGTGGTGTGGTTGAGACATACATATGACATGTATACCATACAGTGTGGATTGGTAATTTAAAGTTAAAATTGACCATTGAATATAATAGTCCACAGAATTTGGTGAGTATCCATTTCAGAAGGAAGGTCAACACTTTTTACAAATTACAAATAATTGAAGATTTGATTGGACATTGATAAAAGCGAACATTTAATTATTGGGGTTTATTGTTATTCTATTTGTTTTTTAGCTAGCTTTATTTTATGAACACAATGCACTTTAGGATTATTAAAGGGTGGCTCCACTTTTGTGGGAAAAATTGCAAATAAAAAAAAGTAATGTAGCATATACAACTGCAACACAAATCGTATTGTAATTGAACATTATTAAAAATAACCTCTCCTTTTCAATCTGCAGCACTGTAACTTTCTGTAAAATACAATGCAATATGGCTACCTGGAGTCATTCTGTATACAGATGGTGTAGAGAACGCCCCCCTCAGAAATGTAATTTCCTGCTTGTGTGATTGGCTTACTGATTTTCCCAGAAGTCTGCACTGAGATACAAGTCTGATTTTGCCCTGCAATTAAAATAACATTTTTGGGGAGATACTGCCAAAGAGAAATAGCGTTGAAAGGGTTTCAGACTCTGTCCCTTTCCTCATTAGAATCCTGCAAGTGTAGCAGCTGGTTGATAATTAGGAAATCACCCTCATTCACCTTTATTTTTCTCATGAACACAACAAACAGCTATTTCTTTAGGATAACACAAGGCGGGAATCTGTAATAAAGTTTGCTAAAATCCTTGCAAATCCTTGCAATGTAGAAATCCTTTCTCAACAAAAGCAGAGTTACTCTTTAACCACTTAACAACCGGCCCATAGCCGAATGACGGCTACAGGGTGGTTGATTAACTCTGTGAGACCATCATATGACGTCCTCCCAGAATTCCGCTCTCGTGCGCCCCCTGGGGCGCACACTCGGGAGCATCCGTGACCGCGTGACCGCCAATACTCTGCAATACCCTGCCATAAATTGCCATACTCGGAGATACCAGCCATACTCGGAGATACCCTGCAATACCCAGCCATAGTCGGTGATGCCCTGCAATACCCAGCCATAGACATCCCCCCCCCCCCTCCCGCCGCCCTCCAGTGCTTCTACCGACTCGCCAATATGATCAAAGCCAGAATCTTTTTTTTTTTTATTTCAGGCTTTCCAGCCTAGAGGTGAGATGTGGGGTCTTATTGACCCCATATCTCACTGTAAAGAGGACCTGTCATGCCATATTCCTATTACAAGGGATGTTTACATTCCTTGTAATAGGAATAAAAGTGATCAAAAAAATTATTTTTGGGGAAAAAAAATGTCAAACTAAAATAAATAAAGTAAAATGAACAATAAAAAAATGTTTTTTTTAAAGCGCCCCTGTCCCCATGTGCTCACATGCAGAAGCGAACGCATACGTAAGTCCCGCCCACATATGAAAACGGTGTTCAAACCACACATGTGAGCTATCGCTGCGAACGTTAGAGCGAGAACAATAATTCTAGCCCTAGACCTCCTCTGTAACTCAAAACATATAACCAGTAAAAAAAAATTAAAGCGTCGCCTATGGGGATTTTTAAGTAGCGACGTTTGGCGCCATTCCACGAACGTGTGCAATTTTGAAGAGTGACATGTTAGGTATCTATTTATTCAGCGTAACTTCATCTTTCACATTGTGTAAAACTTGGGCTAACTTGACTGTGTTTTTTTTTTAAGCACAAAACTTTTTTTTTCCCAAAAAAAAGCATTTGAAAAATTGCTGTGCAAATACCGTGCAAGATAAAAAGTTGCAACGACCACCATTGTATTCTCCAGGGTGTTTTCTAAAAAAACATATATAATGTTTTGGGATTCTATGTAATTTTCTAGCAAATAAATGATGATTTTTACATGTAGGAGAGAAATGTCAGAATTGTCCTGGTTGCTCCAGAACACCTGATGGTGCTCCCTGCCTCTGTATGTGGCCACACTGTGTAAAAGTCTCACACATGTGGTATCGCTGTACTCGGGAGTAATAGCAGAATGTGTTTTGGGGTGTAATTTGTGGTATGCATATGCTGTGTGTGAGAAATAAACTGATAATATGACAATTTTGTGAAAAAAAAAAAGTAAAAAAAATCTTGATTTTTGCAAAGAATTGTGGGAAAAAATGACAACTTCAAAAAACTCATCATGCCTCTTACTAAATACATTGGAATGTCTTCTTTGCAAAAAGGGGTCATTTGGGGGGTATTTGTACTTTTCTGGCATGTTAGGGTCTCAAGAATTGAAATAGGCCGTCAGTACTTCAGGTGTGATCAATTTTCAGATATTGGCACCATAGCTTATGGACTTTCACAAAGACCAAATAATATCCACCAATTTGTACTTATTTTTACCAAAGATATGTAGTAGTATAAATTTTGTCCAAAATTTATGAAGAAAAAATTACGAATCTGCTAAATGTTATAACAGAAACAAAGAAAAATTCATTTTTTTTACAGAATTTTTCAGTATTTTTTCTTTTATAGCACAAAAAATAAAAAACCAAACGGTGATTAAATACCACCAAAAGAAAGCTCTATTTTTGTGAAAAAAAAAGACAAAAATTTCATATAGGTCCAGTGTTGCATGACTGAGTAATTGTCATTCAAAATGTGAGAGCACAGAAAGCTGAAAATTGGTCTGGTTATTAAGGGTGTTTAAGTGCCCAATGGTCAAGTGGTTAAAAAGAGCTACCAATAGATGTCAAAATATATATTTTTTAAATCTACAGAATAGCATTCCTGTACAACTGTATGTTTTTCAAAGATATTTTTTTACCAAAATACATTTTGCTGCAGTTTCTCTTGATGCACTATATTTAGTTATAGAAAGTTTGTGGATTAGATTCATGTATCTTTATATGTGAGTTAACAGGATTTTTCCTCTGTGTTTATATTATGTTTGTAGTTAAAAGCTTAGCAGAGCATAGAGATACTGATACACATAGATTGCAGTGTTTATGACTTTTCCTATGCTAAATAAAGTTTGATTAATAGGTACGCACAAAATAGACTGTTGGCAAATATAGGATGCCATGATTTTTCCCATGAATACAAAAAGAAATATTATCTTCAAATGTTGTTCACCAAACAAGGATGAATCACTGACTGAACGGATACTTAAAATAAATTAGAATGTTTCCAACGAGGTAAAATGTCCTGCTTTTTTGAGCCTGGCAAGTGATAAGGGCATGAATGTGATTAACACTTGTTCTGCTGGCTTATCAAAAGGGCAAATTGATAATCTTGTACTTTACTGTCTAAATGACTTCACAAATCTGTCTGCTAACTTTAGGCAATACAACTGTACAAAACCTCAGATGCACCCTTTCTGGCTTAAAAATGTTACTTGTATCCAAGAACAAGGGTGTAATCTACACTGATAAATTACGTGTGTTCGATTGTCCGGTTTTATTTTTAGCAGGTTAATTTATTCTATTTGGCACCCAAATAAGATTTAGTGACCTGTTCTAGCAATCCTTCATCATTTCAGTGCTATAGAACTTAACATATTTTTTTCCCCAGTTAAGACCAGTCTCCAGCTCTGTCAAAGGGACATCCCTGTTCCCCTTCCCTAAAGCTCCCACTTGTGTCTATTAAATCAAATATATATACCTTATATCCACAGTCTTCTGGCTGGTCCAGTGACATCACAGATTCTGCTCTGGTTGTCAGCCTAAGCCAGTATGATGCTACATCTCTAGGGGCAGATCAAGGACAGTCTGGGTTCACATGAAATGAATTTAATTATTCAATTCAGAAGAGGAGCATCATGTAGAGAAGGAGAGGACTTTTTTGCATGGAACAGCAATGGATTCTAGGTAGGTATTGCTGCTTTTATATGTTAAAGAGTAACTCCACTTTTGTTGAGAAAAAAAAAAACATTTCCCTCTGGGTGATCTATGTTCATTCAAAGTAAAGTAAACAGGGTCACTTATCTGGCACTTCACTATATATGAGTGTTAATTACTTTTAATAAAGTTGGTTGAAACTAGCAGCCGCTATATTAATACAATACATCATAATCCATAAGCCATGAAGTTTATTCCGAAAAAAAAAAGTCCTCAAGGCAAAGCAACGCTTTCAAATGATAAATCGTACACTGTTAGGTGGCAGTATAGTGAAAAACATCCAGTGAGACAAATCCGGTCAACATGCTTGGGCAATAGTTCATAGGAAATCGTCAGGTGTATGGAGAATCCACCTTTACCACACCACGTTATTCCACTCCCCTAGGGTATGCACTTGCTAGAGTTATGTCAAAACACGCTTTGGTTATGTTATGCCCAGACAGTAATATCAAGGGGCTGTCTTTTAGGCTATCTCAAATAGTTCACTGGGACAGGTACTGCAATTAGTGCACTCTAATTCACATTATTATCACTCATATGACCATAAGTAGTTCCATGGGCACAAACATAAATGAAAACTATCCTCATAGCGTTACTCAGCTCCCCCTTAACCCTATGCACTTACAAACAACGGTTAAAAGAAAGCATTCAACAAAACATAGCACTGTGTACCGTCACTCGATACTCTCTCACCGCTCATAAAGATCTGTTCGTCTGTGGTGATTCCCGGGAGGAGATTGAAGCAGTGGACTAGTGCAGCAAGCCATGTAGTCATGCCTAGTGTTTCGTCATTCCATCTTTATCAATAGGCGTCCTTACAATTTGAAAGCGCTGCTCTGCCTTAAGGACTTTTTTCAGAATGAACTTTATGGCTTATGGATTATGATCTCTGTGCATTGCAAGGATTTTAACAAACTTTGTTTCAGATTCCTACCTTCTGTTCTTCTGAAGAAATCACTGTTCGTTTGTTTGTGTCCATGTGAAAAGTTAATCTAATGGGAGTGGTTTCATAATTATTAATCAGCTGCTGCACCTGCAGGGCTTTGATGAGGATAACTGCAGGGTCTGCATTTCTTTAGATGTGATTTCCTATTGGGAGTAGCTCTCCAAAAATTAAATTTTTGTTGCAGGGGATGCCTGAAATCTAAAGCCGCGTACACACGGGCGGACTGTCTGGCCAACTTAGTCCGTCGAAACACATTTCAGCGGACAGTCCACTCGTGTGTGGGCTTCAGCTGACTTTTTCAGCGTGCAGTCTGGCGGACTAAGTATTTCGGAATTTCCGTAATATTGTCCGTCAGACTTTGGTTTCAGCGGACAATCCGCTCGTGAGTAGGCTAGTTCGACGGACTAAGTATGGCGCATGCTCAGAAAGGATTTACACGGCGAAAGGTTGCATTGCTGTGTATTGGACTTCCTATTTCTAGTCCCGTCGTACGTGCTGTACACGTCATCGCGTGTGTGGTCAAGTCCGTTCATTCGAAAGTAGGACGGACTGTCCGTCGGATTGTCTGACGGACTAAGTTGGCCATACAGTCCGCCCGTGTGTACGCGGCTTTAGGGTGCACCAAATGGAAATTTTGGTGCAGAAAACAAAACCGAAAATGACAGTTTTTAAAAATATTTATATTTTTATATATAATTGTATTTTTTTCAACTTTTTAATTAATATCATCAATTTAAATTAATATGAATCTATTCTTGGCCATTATTGGCACCTTTAGTGCAAGAAAAGCTCAATAAAAATGCAGTATGCAGTCTCTGACCATCTCTTGTCTCATGTCCTCAGTCTCTCACTATCTCTTGTATCATGTCCACAGTCCCTAACCATCTCTTGAATCATGTCTGCGATCTCTTACTTAAACTTAAATGCACTGCTAAGAGTACTAGAAAAAAAATCTATTTGGTGCACCTCTAACAGACATGATACAGAAGATGGTCATAGACTGCCGACATGATACAAGAGATCAATGCAGCCTCATCAGTGTCCATCAAATGCAGCCTCACCAGAGCCTGCCATATGCAGTCTCACCAGTGCCCATCAGATGCAGCCTCACCAGTGCCTGCCAGATGCAGTCTGCCTGTCAGTTGCAGCCTCACCAGTGCCTGTCAGATGCAGCCTGCCTGTCAGATGCAGCCTCACCAGTGCTTGTCAGATGCAGCCTCAAAGGTGCCTGTCAGATGCAGCCTCACCAGTGCTTGTCAGATGCAGCCTCAAAGGTGCCTGTCAGATGCAGCCTCACCAGTACCTGTCAGATGCAGTCTGCCTGTCAGTTGCACCCTCGCCAGTGCCTGTTATATGCAGCCTGCCTGTCAGATGCAGCCTCACCAGTACCTGTCAGATGCAGTCTACCTGTCAGATTCAGCCTCACCAGTGCCCGGATCAGAGCAGCGATCTCCCGCTTTGTCATGGAGCTGGATTTTAATATTCTAGGCCGGGCAGCCACAGTAACAATCTCCCACCTCCTGTGACAGATCACACTGATTCAATGTCTTGGCATTGGATCAGTGTGCCGTCTATCACAGGAGGAGGGATATTCTTATTATAGCCTCCCAGACAATTCAGCTCTGTGACACACAGAGATTGCCACTCTGCATGAGGAGGAGGGAGGAGAGGAGGAGGGAGGGGAGGACAGATGACACCCCCGCAACATTCTGCACCCGGGGCGGACCCCGTCCCCTTTTTGGTGTCATTATCGGCAGATTTTCTTCTTTCGGCCGAATACCAAAAAGACCACTACTGAAATCTAACTTGTTTCTTAGTGCAGACCTTTGGAAAAATCAGTGAGCCAATCACACAAGCAGGAAATTATGCTCTGTGTAAAAAACACCTCCAGGTAGCCATATTGCATTGCATATTATGGAAAATTACAGAGCTGCAAATTGAAAAGGAAAATTAATTTTTAATAACATTCAATTACAATTTGACTTGTGTCGCAATTGTATATGCTATATTATTATTTTTTTTATTTGCTATTTTTTCCCATGAAAGTGGAGTTTAACCACTTGGGATCCGCGCTATTGCCGAATGACGGCATTAGCGCGGACCTAGATTGCCGGGACTACGTCTATTGACGTCGTCCCGGTTACGAGCGGCCTGCGCGCCCCCTGAGGGGCGCGCGCGGCGCGCTCTGTGATCGGCGAGTCCGTGAGACTCGCCTGATCACCGATCCGTGTAAGGGGTCGATCCCGACCCCTTATCACGTGATCAGCTGTCAGCCAATGACAGCTGATCATGTGATAAAACGGAGCCGGTAATCGGCTAGTATTCCTCCTCGCGCTGACAGCGCGAGGAGAAAAAAAAAAAGCCGATCGCCGGCGGCCGTGTTCGGGACATCAGTCCCGATCACGGCCAGCAATTCAAGCGGACACCTGCCCCCTGCCAGTGCCCACCTGCCACCCGCAGTGCCATCCTGAAATAAAGTAAGTGCCCCCCTGTCAGTGCCACCCAGCAGTGCCCATAGTGCCCACAGTGCCACCCAGCAGTGCCCACAGTGCCACCCAGCAGTGCCCACAGTGCCACCCACAGTGCCACCCACAGTGCCACCCACAGTGCCACCCAAAATCTGCCTCAAAGGTGCTGCACCCCAGTGCCGCCCATCAGTGCCCAGCAGTGCCGCCCATCAGTGCCCAGCAGTGCCACCTATCAGAGCCACCTATCAGTGCCACCTATCAGTGCCCATCAGTCCCATCTATCTGTGGTACCTATCAGTGCCCATCCGTGCCACCCATCCGTGCCACTTATCCGTGCCACCCATCCATGCCATCTTATCTGTGCCCATCTTTGCCCATCAGTGCCGCCTTATCTGTGCCCATCGGTGCCGCCTTATCTGTGCCTATTAGTGCCGCCTTAACTATGCCTATCAGTGCCCACCAGTGCAGCCTATCAGTGCCCACCAATGCAGCCCATCAGTGCCCACCAATGCAGCCCATCAGTGCCCACCAATGCAGCCTATCAGTGCCGCCTAATCAGCGCACTTCAATGAAGGAGAAAAATGACCCGTTTGCAAAATTTTATAACAAACTATTAAAACATGATTTTTTTTTTTTTTTTTTTTGCATCTTTTTTTGTTTGTTTAGCAAAAAATAAAACTCCGAGCTGTAACTAAATACCACCAAAAGAAAGCTCTATTTGTGGGAAAAAAATGATAAAAATTTCATTTGGGTACAGTGTTGTATGACCGCGTAATTGTCACTCAAAGTGCATCAGCGCTGAAAGCTGAAAATTGGTCTGGGACTGAGGGGGGTTTAAGTGCCCAGTAAGCAAGTGGTTAACTTTCACCAGACTATTACTTTTTTCACTGGAGTTTTGCTTTATTAAAACCAAAACCATAGTACATGTAATCAGTGAATGACATATGAATATAAATGCTTTTCAAAATGTATGACAAAATTGCAAAAGGTAAAGTTTTGCTTAAGAGGACAGGATCTCAAAGATCACCAATATGCTGTGAAAGTCAAAGTTTTCGTTAAAAACTCATGTCATACAGTTCCTAGTATAATTTACTGTCTGAGCTGTGTGCATCCAAAGAATTATCTATAGCATTTGATCAAAATTAATTTTAAGAATTTCTAAATCGATATTGCTTAAATAGGACTCATTTATTTAAGAAATGCTACTTTAAGAATTTTCTTAATCTTAGTAACTTAGGCAATTTCATTTTTCCTGTTAGTTTTGGAGGCTCCTCTAAACTGCAATAAGCACTTCCAGGTGACACACATGCTTTTTGTCTTTTAGAAAGCAATACAGAAAATCCAAGTCTTAGGAGCAGGATATGATCACTAGACTTAGCACTTCCTAAATCCTATTTACATAACTGGAGCATGCCTTTCTTCATCTCTACCAAACTATGTAAGGTAGCGTAAAGGCAAAAAATAATATTTTAAAAAATAACTATTTTGGAAAAGCTAACATTTATGTGAAGTGATTTGCTGACTTATTTTGATTAAGTAAAATTAGAGAATATTATTTATTTACTAAGTACAAGTATTTCCCATTTGTTTTAAAATTTTAGTTATTTGCTTCCTTTAGTAAGTAGTAATTACCTTTCCAAAGAGAGAATATAACTCAAGTTCACTTTTAAACTATATCACCTGTAGGTGGGTATAGCTTAACAAATATATTGCTTTCATCATCTGCCGGTTCACACCAGAATCGTACGGGAATATGGTGTTCCTGAAAAGACCAGTACATAGAGCTGAATTTGCCATTAGACAGGCTGGCTCTTGCATACATATGCCCCTAGTAGAAGGAGTGCTTTTGAAAAAATAAATTAAAATTCCAGTATATATCCCATAGTTTGTAGACGCTATAACTTTTGTGCAAACCAATCAATATACGCTTATTGGGATTTTTTTTACCAAAAACATGTAGCACAATTTTCTTTATTATTTCCTTCCTCTGTTACGACTTGCCGTAAAACAACAAGGAAAATCGGATGATCATTCGCCCGATCTTATAGTGTGTACCCACCTTTAGCTTTGTATATTAAGATAATGAGGTGTTGTTCGATTTGAAACCCATTTCATCATTTGCAAGAGAATTGTAAAAAACGAAAATTTTTGTTTGCACATGATTGGATGAGTGAGGTGAGCATAGATTCACATAGCAAAATAAATCAGCACCCATGTTTTGAGTTGGAAACCTTTCCTGAAGCCATTAGGTGTATGCTTGCTTGCAAAATGTTAATAAGAGGGGGAAGAAAGTGGTTGCATATTGGCCCACCTCCCAGGCATATTGGCCAGCACAGTTATCGCTAGGAGACCACTTTTCACACTCCAGCACCTGCCCTTTACCCCTAGACAACAGTGGCACTGAAACAGTGGCACTGTGCCTGGAACATGAGCTCATTTCGATGTGCAGTTTATTCACACAACATTCGATCCAGATGACTAGGCCTGTGTATGGTGCTATCCCCACTTCCCATGATTGAGGACCCAGACCTGTCCATCTGAGAGGAGAAAAGGGCGTATCTAAAAAAAGATAAGGAAGGTGGGACTTTGTCCCGGCATGCGTGGCCCTCTCTACACATACCAGTTTAATTTGACTACTCCTGATCCCCTTGGTTCCCCCATATGGGGTTTTTCATCCCCATTAGGTAAATTTGTCCCCCTGCACTCCATATTATTATTATTTCTGGCCCCCATTCTTCCACCACTTATCCTTGTCCATTTTCCATCACCCCCATCACACCCTACCATGTGCACAAACTTTATTCCCTCTCATCTCTCCCCATACCCTCACTATTCCTCCCCCTCTCTTCTTCCCTTCTTCTTTCTTCTCTTTTCTTCCTCCTCCCCTTTCTCTCTCCCCTTCCTCCCCTTCCCTCCCTTTTCTATTTACCCCCTTCCCCTATGGTTTTGATCACACCGTGTTCTCCCCTTATAGAGCATCCTCGCTTGCCGTGCCTGCCCTGGGTGTTGCCCCCTTTCCAGTCTGTCGGATTCCACCACAGCTCCCGGTGGGAGTTACTATCGGACTATCTATGGGGCCCTGCCACCATATCAGCAACTCATTTAACCTTAGCAGGTATGCCTTGGTTATTGGGGCTTTACATTTTACCCCCAACCTTGTCTTCCGCACCTGTGTTAATTTTTTTTTTCTCATTTTACATTAGTAATGTCTTGCAGACTTTACACGTGCTTGCTCCTGACGAGTGGCGTGAAAGCCACGAAACGCGTAGAGCTACCGGTTGCCGTGTACCTATCCACCTACCAAGATTTTTCAAATGATTATTAATTTATCCTCTCAGGTTCAGTGAGGCCATAGGTCCTGCAGGCAATACCATTTGAATACCATTTTTATCTATTTCCCTTGAGATGAATTGTGGAATTTTATGTATCTTTATCAATGTATTACTACTATTAACTGTATTGCTATCATTTTTATTGCTCATTATTGTTATCACCATCAATTTGTATGGATTGTACCCAAATGACCCAATTATTATGCATGTACCTGTTTATCAACTTTATGTATGTTTAAAATTTCAACTGAGCTTTCCAATAAAATTCCGTATATTCATCCTAGTACCCTTTTGCTGTCCGGTGCTTCATACAAAGTCCCACCTTCCTTATCTTTTTTTAGATACGCCCTTTTGTCCAAATGTATATGGGATGGATATTCATGATTTTACCAAATCATGATATCATTGTAAGTCCCCAGGGATGGAAATACATGACCTTACCCGGCATTGGCTTCCTAAAAGTCCCTAACCCTTTCCTGGAAAAAATTCCTACTTTTTTCCATTTTTCTCTGAATATAATTAGGGTTGGAAGCACACGGATTAGCTTTACCAGTCGAGTTGCATTATCTTCCCTGCCCTTTCTGACCTATGTTTTGTCCCCTACCTTACTTTATTAATTTTGTATCATATTAACTTGCTATTTTCCCAACTATGTTAATTTTACATTCTAAACAGGTCTAATAGTAGACATTGTGTTTGCTGTTGGTGGATATATTTTGGGCGCCACTGTGGTCTGGTTTTTCTCCTGTTCGGGGAGCTGCGACGTGCCTTCCGGGCTTCCTCTCCTCCCCTTTGCGTCCTCTATGACCGGGGAGGACGGAACCACCGTTACTGCACGTCGATGTCACGCATCTCACGCTGTACGTGCGGCGTCTCTGTGACGCCGCCACGTGCAGGGTGTGTTTACTATGCACGTGTACAATGGAGGAGGTGACTGTGCGCCGATGCTGGAGTTCCGGCAATACGCCGCATGGGGCTCCGCCCTCCAGTGCACGGCGTGCCATTGGTGGACCTCCCTCACCTGGTCTATTTAGGGGCGATCCCCGAGCGGTCCCGGCATGCGTGGCCCTCTCTACACATACCAGTTTAATTTGACTACTCCTGATCCCCTTGGTTCCCCCATATGGGGTTTTTCATCCCCATTAGGTAAATTTGTCCCCCTGCACTCCATATTATTATTATTTCTGGCCCCAATTCTTCCACCACTTATCCTTGTCCATTTTCCATCACCCCCATCACACCCTACCATGTGCACACACTTTATTCCCTCTCATCTCTCCCCATACCCTCACTATTCCTCCCCCTCTCTTCTTCCCTTCTTCTTTCTTCTCTTTTCTTCCTCCTCCCCTTTCTCTCTCCCCTTCCTCCCCTTCCCTCCCTTTTCTATTTACCCTCTTCCCCTATGGTTTTGATCACACCGTGTTCTCCCCTTATAGAGCATCCTCGCTTGCCGTGCCTGCCCTGGGTGTTGCCCCCTTTCCAGTCTGTCGGATTCCACCACAGCTCCCGGTGGGAGTTACTATCGGACTATCTATGGGGCCCTGCCACCATATCAGCAACTCATTTAACCTTAGCAGGTATGCCTTGGTTATTGGGGCTTTACATTTTACCCCCAACCTTGTCTTCCGCACCTGTGTTAATTTTTTTTTTTCTCATTTTACATTAGTAATGTCTTGCAGACTTTACACGTGCTTGCTCCTGACGAGTGGCGTGAAAGCCACGAAACGCGTAGAGCTACCGGTTGCCGTGTACCTATCCACCTACCAAGATTTTTCAAATGATTATTAATTTATCCTCTCAGGTTCAGTGAGGCCATAGGTCCTGCAGGCAATACCATTTGAATACCATTTTTATCTATTTCCCTTGAGATGAATTGTGGAATTTTATGTATCTTTATCAATGTATTACTACTATTAACTGTATTGCTATCATTTTTATTGCTCATTATTGTTATCACCATCAATTTGTATGGATTGTACCCAAATGACCCAATTATTATGCATGTACCTGTTTATCAACTTTATGTATGTTTAAAATTTCAACTGAGCTTTCCAATAAAATTCCGTATATTCATCCTAGTACCCTTTTGCTGTCCGGTGCTTCATACAAAGTCCCACCTTCCTTATCTTTTTTTAGATACGCCCTTTTGTCCAAATGTATATGGGATGGATATTCATGATTTTACCAAATCATGATATCATTGTAAGTCCCCAGGGATGGAAATACATGACCTTACCCGGCATTGGCTTCCTAAAAGTCCCTAACCCTTTCCTGGAAAAAATTCCTACTTTTTTCCATTTTTTTCTGAATATAATTAGGGATGGAAGCACACGGATTAGCTTTACCAGTCGAGTTGCATTATCTTCCCTGCCCTTTCTGACCTATGTTTTGTCCCCTACCTTACTTTATTAATTTTGTATCATATTAACTTGCTATTTTCCCAACTATGTTAATTTTACATTCTAAACAGGTCTAATAGTAGACATTGTGTTTGCTGTTGGTGGATATATTTTGGGCGCCACTGTGGTCTGGTTTTTCTCCTGTTCCGGGAGCTGCGACGTGCCTTCCGGGCTTCCTCTCCTCCCCTTTGCGTCCTCTATGACCGGGGAGGACGGAACCACCGTTACTGCACGTCGATGTCACGCATCTCACGCTGTACGTGCGGCGTCTCTGTGACGCCGCCACGTGCAGGGTGTGTTTACTATGCACGTGTACAATGGAGGAGGTGACTGTGCGCCGATGCTGGAGTTCCGGCAATACGCCGCATGGGGCTCCGCCCTCCAGTGCACGGCGTGCCATTGGTGGACCTCCCTCACCTGGTCTATTTAGGGGCGATCCCCGAGCGGTCCCGGCATGCGTGGCCCTCTCTACACATACCAGTTTAATTTGACTACTCCTGATCCCCTTGGTTCCCCCATATGGGGTTTTTCATCCCCATTAGGTAAATTTGTCCCCCTGCACTCCATATTATTATTATTTCTGGCCCCCATTCTTCCACCACTTATCCTTGTCCATTTTCCATCACCCCCATCACACCCTACCATGTGCACACACTTTATTCCCTCTCATCTCTCCCCATACCCTCACTATTCCTCCCCCTCTCTTCTTCCCTTCTTCTTTCTTCTCTTTTCTTCCTCCTCCCCTTTCTCTCTCCCCTTCCTCCCCTTCCCTCCCTTTTCTATTTACCCCCTTCCCCTATGGTTTTGATCACACCGTGTTCTCCCCTTATAGAGCATCCTCGCTTGCCGTGCCTGCCCTGGGTGTTGCCCCCTTTCCAGTCTGTCGGATTCCACCACAGCTCCCGGTGGGAGTTACTATCGGACTATCTATGGGGCCCTGCCACCATATCAGCAACTCATTTAACCTTAGCAGGTATGCCTTGGTTATTGGGGCTTTACATTTTACCCCCAACCTTGTCTTCCGCACCTGTGTTAATTTTTTTTTTTCTCATTTTACATTAGTAATGTCTTGCAGACTTTACACGTGCTTGCTCCTGACGAGTGGCGTGAAAGCCACGAAACGCGTAGAGCTACCGGTTGCCGTGTACCTATCCACCTACCAAGATTTTTCAAATGATTATTAATTTATCCTCTCAGGTTCAGTGAGGCCATAGGTCCTGCAGGCAATACCATTTGAATACCATTTTTATCTATTTCCCTTGAGATGAATTGTGGAATTTTATGTATCTTTATCAATGTATTACTACTATTAACTGTATTGCTATCATTTTTATTGCTCATTATTGTTATCACCATCAATTTGTATGGATTGTACCCAAATGACCCAATTATTATGCATGTACCTGTTTATCAACTTTATGTATGTTTAAAATTTCAACTGAGCTTTCCAATAAAATTCCGTATATTCATCCTAGTACCCTTTTGCTGTCCGGTGCTTCATACAAAGTCCCACCTTCCTTATCTTTTTTTAGATACGCCCTTTTGTCCAAATGTATATGGGATGGATATTCATGATTTTACCAAATCATGATATCATTGTAAGTCCCCAGGGATGGAAATACATGACCTTACCCGGCATTGGCTTCCTAAAAGTCCCTAACCCTTTCCTGGAAAAAATTCCTACTTTTTTCCATTTTTTTCTGAATATAATTAGGGATGGAAGCACACGGATTAGCTTTACCAGTCGAGTTGCATTATCTTCCCTGCCCTTTCTGACCTATGTTTTGTCCCCTACCTTACTTTATTAATTTTGTATCATATTAACTTGCTATTTTCCCAACTATGTTAATTTTACATTCTAAACAGGTCTAATAGTAGACATTGTGTTTGCTGTTGGTGGATATATTTTGGGCGCCACTGTGGTCTGGTTTTTCTCCTGTTCCGGGAGCTGCGACGTGCCTTCCGGGCTTCCTCTCCTCCCCTTTGCGTCCTCTATGACCGGGGAGGACGGAACCACCGTTACTGCACGTCGATGTCACGCATCTCACGCTGTACGTGCGGCGTCTCTGTGACGCAGCCACGTGCAGGGTGTGTTTACTATGCACGTGTACAATGGAGGAGGTGACTGTGCGCCGATGCTGGAGTTCCGGCAATACGCCGCATGGGGCTCCGCCCTCCAGTGCACGGCGTGCCATTGGTGGACCTCCCTCACCTGGTCTATTTAGGGGCGATCCCCGAGCGGTCCCGGCATGCGTGGCCCTCTCTACACATACCAGTTTAATTTGACTACTCCTGATCCCCTTGGTTCCCCCATATGGGGTTTTTCATCCCCATTAGGTAAATTTGTCCCCCTGCACTCCATATTATTATTATTTCTGGCCCCCATTCTTCCACCACTTATCCTTGTCCATTTTCCATCACCCCCATCACACCCTACCATGTGCACACACTTTATTCCCTCTCATCTCTCCCCATACCCTCACTATTCCTCCCCCTCTCTTCTTCCCTTCTTCTTTCTTCTCTTTTCTTCCTCCTCCCCTTTCTCTCTCCCCTTCCTCCCCTTCCCTCCCTTTTCTATTTACCCCCTTCCCCTATGGTTTTGATCACACCGTGTTCTCCCCTTATAGAGCATCCTCGCTTGCCGTGCCTGCCCTGGGTGTTGCCCCCTTTCCAGTCTGTCGGATTCCACCACAGCTCCCGGTGGGAGTTACTATCGGACTATCTATGGGGCCCTGCCACCATATCAGCAACTCATTTAACCTTAGCAGGTATGCCTTGGTTATTGGGGCTTTACATTTTACCCCCAACCTTGTCTTCCGCACCTGTGTTAATTTTTTTTTTTCTCATTTTACATTAGTAATGTCTTGCAGACTTTACACGTGCTTGCTCCTGACGAGTGGCGTGAAAGCCACGAAACGCGTAGAGCTACCGGTTGCCGTGTACCTATCCACCTACCAAGATTTTTCAAATGATTATTAATTTATCCTCTCAGGTTCAGTGAGGCCATAGGTCCTGCAGGCAATACCATTTGAATACCATTTTTATCTATTTCCCTTGAGATGAATTGTGGAATTTTATGTATCTTTATCAATGTATTACTACTATTAACTGTATTGCTATCATTTTTATTGCTCATTATTGTTATCACCATCAATTTGTATGGATTGTACCCAAATGACCCAATTATTATGCATGTACCTGTTTATCAACTTTATGTATGTTTAAAATTTCAACTGAGCTTTCCAATAAAATTCCGTATATTCATCCTAGTACCCTTTTGCTGTCCGGTGCTTCATACAAAGTCCCACCTTCCTTATCTTTTTTTAGATACGCCCTTTTGTCCAAATGTATATGGGATGGATATTCATGATTTTACCAAATCATGATATCATTGTAAGTCCCCAGGGATGGAAATACATGACCTTACCCGGCATTGGCTTCCTAAAAGTCCCTAACCCTTTCCTGGAAAAAATTCCTACTTTTTTCCATTTTTTTCTGAACATCTGAGAGGAGAGCCTGAATCTGTAATAGACTTAGAGGTTGATTTACTATAGGGAAATTGACCTTTCACTTTGCAAAAGATTTTAATATATGCAGGGGAATTTTCCCTAAGCTTAATGAATGTAGTTAAAGCTCACTTTGCAAAGAATACCCACGTGAAGGGGAAAATATACATATTTATATATATATATATTATTTATTTTTTTCCTTGGATATGATTGGATAATAGAAGTCAGCAAAGTTTTACTAAGTCAAGGAGAATGCCCTTAAAAAGTGCACTGTTGGCCCCACAACTTTGAGGACCATGCTGTCATCCTACATCCTCCACCTCCTCTAAACCTGCTAACAATTGAGCCAGAAGTTATTGATTTTAAGTATTGGTGCATTTTCACGAGTACCGATACTTGTGTAAATGCCTAGTAGTGGCACCAATACCAGTATCGGTATGGGTGCAACCCTAATTTTCATCATCTGTATCAGGTTCTGTCAACGGGATTACTGTCCCGCTGACAGAAAAGCATAATATGAACAGAGTGAACAGTTCTCTTTGGAGTTCCTGTTTGGAGGAGCACCTCCCTGGACTATCAGGCTCCATAACCACTTCAGCCCCAGAAGATTTTACCCCCTTCCTGACCAGAGCACTTTTTTACAATTTGGCACTGCGTCGCTTTAACTGACAATTGTGTGGTCGTTTGCCGCTGTACTCAAACTAAATTTGCTTTCTGTTCCCCCCACAAATAGTGTTTTCTTTTGACGGTATTTGATCACCTCTGAAGGGTTTTATTTTTTGCGCTATAAACAAAAATTTTTTTGAAAAAACACAAAACAATATTGTTTACTTTTTGCTATAATTAATATCCCCCAATTTATTTGTATTTTTTTTTAAAACGAGTTTCTTCATCAGTTTAGGCCAATATATGTTCTTCTACATATTTTTGGTAAAAAAAAAATCGCAATAAGCATTGACTGGTTTGCGCAAAAGTTATAGTGTTTGCAAACTATGGGAAAGATTTATGGAATTTTTTTGTTTTTGTTTTCAAAAGTGTTTATTAGGAAATAACAATCAGAAGAAAGGATACACAGTGGTGAAGCATGTATAATCATACAAAACAAAAGATGCAAGTTACATAGTGAACATCGTATAAGTTCAAAATTGAGAGAACATGGCAATATAAGCAAAAAAAAACAAAAAAGGACACTATGAAATCAGTGTGAATAACCTGAGTGGTAACTTACGAAATAAATAATACCACATGGATCGAAAGGGAAAAAATATTTCTGAAGAACCAGGAGAGACAAAAGGAGGGAAAAAGAGAGAAAAAAAAAGGGGGAAACATACAAGGATAAAGAAAAGGAGAGAAAACAACAGGATAGCAAAGCAAAGAGAAGGAGAGACCAGCACAGTTAATAGAGGAGTCTAAAGGTAGACCACGGTTTCCATTTAGTATCGTATAAAGGGATAGAGTCATGCAAAGTATGGTAAATATTTTCAGCATGCATCATGAGGTCTATACGGGAGAGGATCTGGGAAAATGACAGAGAGGGAGATTTCCAATTAAGTGCTATGGACCATAACATGGCTAGGCAGATCGAATGAATCAAACATCTCAAAGGTTTAGGAGTATCTGGTGGTGCAACAAATAATAAGGCATGAGATACATCAAGGTCTATAGTATAACCAGCTACCTTATTGATCACATCAAAAAGCAAACCCCAGAACGGCTGAATACGGGCACAGTCCCAAAAAATGTGTTTAAATGAACCTGGACAGGGGCATCCCCTAAAACAGGTGGGGGAGACCTGGGGAAACATGCGGTGCAACTGATGAGGTGTATAATACCATCTGGTAAGTAACTTAATAGCTGTTTCTCTGAGGGAGAGAGATTTAGAGCATTGGCGCATGTTCCTCCAGGCTCGGTCCCAATCCAAGGTGTCATGATCCAAGCCAAGTTCAGTTTCCCATTTGGCATGGTATGGTAATCCTACGGTCGCAATCATTGAGGACATGGTCTCGTAGAGGCCGGAGATAAGGCCCCGCTGCCTAGGAGCAGTGAGGCAAATGTCCTCAAAAAGAAACCCTTGGGGACGGGTGTAAGGGCCAGGGTAATGTTGTGAGAAAAAATGGCGTATCTGCAGATAGTGGAAGAATTCTGAATTCGGGATGGGATGATGGGATTGTATTTCCTGAAATGAGACAAAACGGGAGCCCACTAGGAAATCCTTCAAAGTAACCAGGCCGAGTTCAATCCAGATACTGAACGCGGTACCAGGATTATGAGCCGATATGAATCTAGGGTCACCTAAGAAAGAGACCCCAACTGGGGTCTGAGGGACTAGGCCGTATTTACTGCCATACATATGCCAGAGGCGCAGGGCATCCAAAACACAAAGATTTTCATGGATGTAAGGGCAATGCGATATATATGGGGACCACATAACATTCGATAGGACTAAAGGATGTATGGATTTCTGCTCAAACTGAACCCACGGTACCCTAGAGTTCCTAATGGACCATTGGGCCTGCTGGGAGAATCTGCTTGCCAGGTAATAAATCCAAATCTGTGGGACACCTAATCCACCACTTGAGGCAGAACGGTACAGAACAGCCCTCGCAAATCTGGGGGGTTTATCCTGCCAAATAAATCTATTAAGACATGATTGGAGTCGGTCTATAAAAGATTTTGAGACCCTAATTGGGAGGGATCGAAAAGCATAAATAAACGGGGGAGTATAACCATCTTAATAGCCGTTATGCGCCCTAGAAAGGAGATGTGTAAGTTAGACCAAGATTTCAAGGTGGACTTAATTTTAGCAAACAACTGAGGATAATTGGAGGAGAAGAGGAGTTTATAATCATTAGAGAGGGCTATTCCTAAATAAGAGAGGTGGGAAGAGGGCCAATGAAAGGGAAATATCTGTTTGAGGTGAGAGAGTTCCTGCGGGGGGATACCTATGGGGAGGGCTTCAGATTTAGATATATTAATGGATAAGCCTGAAATAGTAGCAAATCTCGACAAGGTCTCGAACAAATTGGGAAGGGAAACTAATGGGTTAGTCAGAAACATCAGGACGTCGTCTGCATACATACAGAATTTGCTAGTTAAGGTTCCTTTTGTATATCCTGAGATATCGGGGTTATTCAGAATAGCTATCGCTAGGGGCTCGAGGGCCAGGGCGAACAGAAGGGGGGATAAAGGGCACCCCTGCCTAGAACCCCTTCCCACATCAAAGAAGGCTGAGCAGCAGCCCGGGATCTTTATCCTAGTTTTGGGGTCTTTGTATAAGGAGTGGAAAGAGTGCAAAAACCCGCCACAGAAGCCCAACCTCCGCAATACCCTAGTAAGATAAGCCCAAGAGACACTATCGAATGCCTTCTGGATATCCAAACTGAGAAGCAGAAGACTCCGAGAGTGTATATTAGCGTCTTGAATTATGTTAGTCGCCAATCGAATGTTATCTGTGATTAATCTGTGGGGGATAAAACCAGATTGGAATGGGGAGATAAGGCGGGGAATTTGAAGAGCCAATCTGTCTGCAAGGATCCTACTAAATATTTTTAAATCATTATTCATGACGGAAATTGGTCTATAATTTTGGGGAAGTGCGTGATTTTTGTTTGGTTTGGGGATCATGGACATTGTAGCTAGTAACATTTCCTCCGGAAAACAACCGCCCTTCATCACCCAGTTAAAAAAGTAGGCGAGTCTGGGGGCCAAAACCGAAGCAAATTTTTTATAGTAGACAGCTGCAAAGCCATCCGGGATTAGCGACCAGATTAAGATCCCCTCCAACTATCAGGTGTGATGAGTGGAAGGAGGCTAGTTTCAAAAAGAAGGACTTAAAAAAAGCAGCCGGGGCATCATTGGGGGCATAAACACTTGCGATAGTCAGTTCTCTGTTGTGTATCAAACCTTTGATAATGACATATCTACTATCAGCATCCCTATAGATGCGTTTCACCTCCATAGGAAAGGAGGAATGCAAGAAGATGGCTGCGCCCCTAGACTTAGAGTGGTGCAGAGAGTAGAACGCCTGTGGGAAGTCCCTGTGAAAAAATTTGGGGTGGGAATTATGGGAGAAATGGGTTTCCTGAAGGAGGAGAATTTTAGCATTTACTCCCTTGTAGAAGTCAAACGCCTTGCGTCTCTTGATGGGGGAGTTAAACCCCTTAACATTATGGGACATACATGTAATTGCCATGACCAAAAATGTGGGGGACGAGCATCTGGGAAGCACCAACCATCAACAAATAGTCGGGGAAAATAGAGTAGAAGGGACAAATCTGAGGGAGAGCAAATAGGGGCACAGCCATCAACCCGCTACCAAGTACATATTCACATATTAAAGCCATATCAAGCATAAAAAAATACAGCCATATATATAGCATTGTGTGGAAAGAGAGTGTAGAAAAAGTGCTAGACCAAACAGAATAGAGGAAGAAGAGGAGAAAAGAGAAAAGGAAAAAAGCAAATATAGAGAAGGCGTAGAAATCGGGAGGGAAAAGCTTTCCCAGGAAACCAGTACCCCGGAGCATAAACCAAGTCCAGAGCACATAGAGTCCAGGTCCAAAAACTTTTAACCAGGGGGTCAGGCTGGCAGGGGGACCGATGACCATCAGAAGATTGAGCATCGGGGCCCAAGTCCCTAAGAGAGACTCACAGCCTGAGAAACAGAAAACCCAAAGGTAACCACGAGACACCAAGGTCTCAGTCCCAGCGTGCATCTACAAAATGAAATAGAAAAAAACAAAAATGTGTAAGAAAACTGCTGGGGGGGGAGAAGCATGTCACTGCACCAAGCGACAGCAGCAACAGGCCGCCGTTCCGGGAGTAAAAGGAAAAATGGGGAAGCATGCCTGCATCCATTGTCAGCAAAAAAGTGAAGTCAGGGGGGAGTGCAGAGGAGAAGCGGGCCTCAACGAGGGCTTCCTCCGTCCGGTTCACCAGCTCCATACCTAATCCGCCTCCCACCCCTCCGTGACGGTGGTGTTTGCCAGATGGGGGCCGGTCTAGGAGTCAGCGGGGGTCTACGAACCTCCAGGGCTTCCAGAAGTCCCAGTTTAACCAGTAGATCTTGTCCATCCTGAAGCGTAGACACCGAGTAAGTGCTGCCATTATGTGGAACGATCAGTCTGAACGGGAAGCCCCACCTATACCGAATCCGCGCGGACTGTAGTGCAGATGTGACCTCCTTAAGCGAACGACGTCGTTCCAGGGTGGCGGGTGAGACATCTGGGAAGATCTGAATTTGGACGTCATCAAAAAGAATGCACGGTTGATTCCTAGCAGCCCGTAGAATCTCCTCCTTTACTAGGAAATCTTTGAGGCATAGGATGATATCCCTTGGCGGTTTGTCGGCCGGAGGCTTCGGACGAAGGGCACGGTGGATGCGATCGCATTTAAAAGCGACGGCTTCGTGTTCGGGCAGGAGAGATTTAAACAGGCGGATAACCGTCGGGATTAGGTCCACTTCTGTTTCCGGGATTCCTCTCAGACGCAGGTTATTACGCCTATTCCTATTGTCAAGGTCCTCGAGTTGCATCTGAATAGTAGTGAAAGCAGAGGCCAGATTGTCATGTTCCCTGCTTAATTCATTGTGGGCCAAAGTTAGTTCGTCGTGCTTACTTTCAAGTTTCTCCGTTCTGGAGCCCAAAGCGGCAATCTCCTGCGATAGCACGTGGGACGTCTTGTGTAACTCCGACTGAAATTTAGCCGCCATTTTATCATACATGGCCTCAAGGCTAGCGTCCAAATCGGCCTTAGAGAGGGAGTTAGACTCACCGGCTCTGGGCAGCAGAGGGAAGGGGTCCGGAGAGGCCCGCGGCGTGGAAGGCGGAGATGTGGAGAGACCACCCCGATCGGCGCCATCTTGAGACATCACGCCGCTGTCCCTTGTCCGAAGGAGGTAATGGGTTAGCGTATGTTGGCTCGATTTGCGGGCTTTCTTCTTTCGGGCAGACATGCACCGTGCTGAGGGGACCTGGGGGGTAGCAAAATTGAAGCGAAAAAGGTGATATATAACCCCCAGGGCGCTGATGAATTCCCGGTCAGTGCGGAGCTCTCACACTAGGCTGCCAACTCGCTCAGCGCCGCGCATGCGCCCCCGATTTATGGAATTTTTATGGCATTTTTATTTTTTTTACTAGTAATGGCGGTGACCTACAATTTTTAGCTGTATTGCAACATTGCAACATTGCGATGGATCGGAGACTTTTGACACTTTTTTGGGACCATTGTCATTTATACAGCGATCAGTGCTATGAAAATGCACTGATTATTTTGTAAATGTCACAGGCAGGGAGGGGGTTAACACTAGGGGACGATCAAGGGGTTAATTGCGTGTGCCCCCACTGTGCCCTCACTGTGTTCTAACTGTACGAGGATAGGATTGATTAGGCGATGAGACATATCGTTTTTCCTACTTAGTAGGAACAAATGATATGGTTCCTCTCCTCTAACAGCATAGAGATTTGTCTCAAATCCCCATGCTGATGCTCGTGTACATGATCGCGCATGGCCAGCAGCGATCGTGCCCGCTGGCCACAAGTATCGGGTCCTCTGCCATGCAGCGGGCATGGCTGGAAAAGGGTAGGACGTACCCGTATGGGATTTCGCCTAGGAGAGCCATTGTGCCACAGTATATTTGCGTGACATGGTCGGGAACCAGTTAAAGAGTTAATTCAAGAATCAGACCTCACCCAGCATCCAGCAACAGGAACATCCTTCCATCGGGCACAAAACAGGGTGGCAGGCCGGTCTGATCGTGCAAAAGAATCAGGGAAAAAGTAACACATTCTGCAACCTTCCAGCAGTCCATGTGGCAATTTCAATGGTGGGCTGTACATGTCAACAGTCCTCTCACTCATAGAATTTCAGGTCAGGCAGTCTCCTCCAGCGACCCACTTTCTCCCCGATGGAGACAGTTTGATTCCTAGCCGGCCGTCCTGCTTTCACAACCATCAATCTGTCCTTGAAGATTGCTCTCCCCAGCCTCCATTCCTTCTGAATGTCTTCAAATCAAGCCCAGGTCTCCCACACTCTGGCAACCACAAAGGCTAGGGGATGTGCAAATACTCCCACACAGTGGCAGCTGGTGTTCAAAATTTTTGGGGGGGGCGCAAACAAACTGAAAAATACTGAAACTGCCTATCAATTGCACCCTCACTATGCCCAATTGCAGCCTCACCATGCCCATCAATTGCAGCCTCACTGTGCCCATCATATGCAGCCACTGTGCCCATCATATGCAGCCATTGTGCCCATCATTTGCAGCCACTTCTGCCCATCATATGCAGCCACTTATGGCCATAAAATGCAGCCACTTGTGCCCATCATATGCAGCCATTGTGCCCATCAAATGCAGCCACTGTGCCCATCAAATTCAGCCACTTGTGCCCATCATATGCAGCCACTTGTGCCCATCAAATGCAGCCACTTGTGCCCATCATACGCAGCCACTTGTACCCATCAAATACAGCCACTTGTGCCTATCATATGCAACCACTTGTGCCCATCAAATGCAGCCACTTGTGCCCATCATATGCAGCCACTTGTGCCCATCAAACACAGCCACTGTTCCCATCAAATGCAGCCACTTGTGCCCATCATATGCAGCTACTTGTGCCCATCATATGCAGCCACTTTTGTCCATCAAATGCAGCCATTTGTGCCCGTCAAATGCAGCCACGTGTGTCCAGTATATGCAGCCACTTGTGCCTAGTATATGCAGCCACTTGTGCCCATCATGTGCAGCCACTGTGCCCATCAACCACCCCACTCACACGGCTCTGGCAGCACCCCCAACCCCCCACGCGTGGCTCTGACAGACCCCCCTGGCACTTACTGCCAGGCAGCAGCTCCTCTCAGTGCAATGAGTGCACCAAAGTGGTGGCAACATCCGCTCCTGCGTGCGTCTCCTCCGCTGAGTCCGCTCCTCTTCCTAAGTGTCAGGCATCCAATAGGGTGGCCTGGAACTTTGGCCAATCAGGAAACAGGTCTGACGCTATGCCTCCTGATTGATGGGGAGGTAGGTTAGTGTGAAAATAGTGAAAATGTATTTGCTATCGTCACACAATTGGGTGGGATCAGGGAGCACTCTCTGTGCCCCAAGCCTATCCTATTTTGAAGCCTATTAGTGTCTCTGGCTCTAATCAGCTGCTTCAAAAAGTAATACCCCCTCCCACCCCCACCATAGGAATCCATGCATCAAGTGTCCTGAAAGGGGCCTAGGGACATGGACGGGGCGGCACCCATGCACCCACAGTGCACGGGCCACCACTGTACCAACACTAGGTCATTCTCCCATCTCAGTTCTCTGGGTTCCCCTTTTCCTGACAGGACACAGATTTTGGGGGACCTTTTGACCCACTGCCTGTATTCAGCTGCTCAGTCTGGGTGATGGAAGGTCTGTTGTAAAAATGTTGTCTGCTGCTGATGGGGTTCCTGCAGCCTCTTCAGCTTCCTCAGCAAAGTCTGGCACATCTCCTCCCTCGGACTGGCCCTCCAGGACCTGAGAGCCTCCCGTATCCCACTCATCTTCCAAGCTGCTGCTGTAAGATGACCACTCTGCTAATTTCTCCAGGGACCCAAAACTCGGCTAGTAGTCTGGGAGAACCTCAATTTATGGCCCTGTCCTCACCTTCCCCATCCGGCTCACCTGAGTGCGCCTCTCCCTCCAACATTGGCTCTTTCCAGCTGGCAAGGGACATAGACGCAGTTGGCATTTCAGGGACTTTTACTGGTTCCTGCTGGGCAGTACTTACAGTTGCCAGGTCCCCGACCAGGCCACAGTCCAAAACAGACTCCCCTTCCCTTATATTGCTGGTGTTCGCAGGGGAGTCACCAGGCTCAGACTCCTCCCACCTTTCGGTGATGATTCCAGGCCCGATTCAATATTCCAAGACTTCCGCGGCTGCACGCAGCACAGTCCTGACTGCAGGTCCATATTGTATTATTGTGGCTCCTGCTGGCTGTATGCAAGATGTGTGAGCCATTCGCCACAATGACCACACCAGATCACGTTACTGACCACTGTGTTCGATATCCATCATTCTGGACAGAGCAAGATCAGTTGCTCTGTCCCCTTAATCATCCCGAGGGCAAATCACCTGCGATACTCCAACCAAACACCTGTATCCACCAGTGTTCGCTCCTGCAAATCAAGCAACCAGGTCATCTCTGGAAACACATGAGCACACTCCCCCATCTTGCTCCTCAGCCTTGTGGTGTCTGCTAGCAGGGAATTCTGGGTCTCCTCTAGAGCTTTGTACCACCCACTCGCTTTCAGACAAGCTGGCATCTGTGAAACTGATAAGCAGGCCCATCCCTTGGCATGCTGCTGTAACCCCTTGTTAGCCAAACTGAAGTTGGCAGGCACATTGTAACTAGCAGGACTCACATGCCCGGATAAGGTTCTGGTATGAGTTTTGGGAGGAATCCCATGCCATTTTTCTTTTTTTTTTTTTTTTTTACCGCCACTTTTTTCTTTTATTCAGCTGTCAGTGGAGAAACCCATTGACAGCTGATGACTCATCGGTTGTTAAGGACGGCATGGCCAGCTTCCCAGCTCTGCTCCTTAACAAACAGTTTATACTGCACCCTGATTGGGCAAAGCTTTGCCCAATCAGGCCAAAGAATGCACTGTGCAGTGCTCAGTGTATTGCAGGGTGTCGGGGCGAACACCCTGCAAATTCGGGAGTTCGGCGAACGGGCTGAACCATTCGCCCATCCCTATTTTGAAGTTTGCATGCCTAGCTATTTTTACTGTAGCCATTATTTTAGTTGTTGATTTTTTTTTGGGACATTTCAAACTGTGGTCCTGTTCTACTCTGCACTACCTGGATCCACCAGTCTGCTAGCTGAGTCCATTGATGCTTTAAAGTTTAAAATTATTGAACATCGGGAACTCCAGAAAACTTCAGTCCCTTTTCTTACCTCTTTTACCAATGACTAAAAATCTATTTTTTCAACCAGGGATGGAGAACCCCTGTTCCTTTGTCTGACAGACTATGCAAGGATTTTCACATCTGTCACTTCTTTTGTTGTTGACATTTCCCCACATGATCTGGCCTACAAGGAATTCAGAACATCCCTTTGGGCTGAACACTACAGATAACTGAAATTCAAAGATGCTGGATCATGGTCCTTGCTAAAAATTTGAGTTGTTCTAAGCAAAGTTTTCACATACGTCTGCCTTCACACCCCAGGCTGTCCTAAACTTATATCCAGGTTATAATGCATTTTCGTTCCGAATTTCGGGTATTTTCATTATCGCTTTAACAAACGATAACAAACGTGCAGAATCCAAAAACCAAAAGATCCGACATAAACAAATGCTTTATTTTCGTTTTGATATAGATAGGAGATTCGACATGACACTGACAATAGCAATCTGTGTCCATCAAACCTGTGGTCGAATGTGCCTAACCTTAGCTCTGTTAGTCCAAGATTATTCTACATAGAGAGAAAAGATTTGACATAGAGAGAAAAGATTCGACATTATAGAGATAATAGCAAAAAAGGTTGACTGTGCATAACCTAACTCTATTAGTCCAAGATTATTCGACATAGAGAGAAAAGATTCGATATGAAGATTTGAAAAAGCAGTCGCTTTTGGACATGTATAATCAAATGCTCCGTCCATAGGCTATAGAAGAATTCTTATGTTGGTTGACTAGTAATAATAATAAATAAATATACTTATTACTGGTGTCATACATTAGAATTCTACTATAGCTTGTAGGTGGAACATTCGACCGTAAATGTACGATTGCGGTGTTGTACAGTTTAACTGCTCCATCAAATCTTAGGACATTCGACAGACACCATAAGCCTTCAATGACAGTTTCGACCTTAATTATTTCGGATTTTTGGACGAATGCATTTTTTAACGAAACAAAATAAATAAAAACGAATTTCGGGAGTAACTAAATAAATGTATTTTTTGGACGAAAACTAAATTCCAAAACAAAATATTTCAGTGTGCACATGTCTACTCAATACCTCTTGAGGACTGGAGCAATGCCTGGCCCAGCATAGTGAAATGCTCCCTCAACACCACAATACTTGAATCCATTTACAAAGGTTTCTTTTAATGGTACTGGGTATCAGCGCAAATAGCAAACTCCCTCCCATCCTACAAGGACAAATATTTAAAAGGTTGTGGGCAGAAAGTTCCATTTTGGTGGAGTGGCCCAAAATTGATCTCCTTTTGGTCAAGAAGCTTTGGCCTTATTCACAATCTGTTTTACATATCTACTCTGAAGGACCCTGGAATGACACTTGACAGAACCGCCTAGCTGCGGGCTTACAGAAGCTCGACAAAAGCTCACCATCTTTTTTTTATTATGGCAAAAACAAATGATCGCAAAAGCATAGAGAAACATGAGATTTGATTTAGCATAAGTTAAGATGCACATGAATAAGTTACTTGCTAATTAGTAATTTACAAAAAACTCTAAAGGTGGGTACACATGGAATGAAATTCAGCCAATTCCCCAGGGACTGGCTGAATTTTGATTGTTGGTTGACCCTCCCTGTTCATCCAAATTTGATCCTTAGACTTCTATCAAATGATAAAGTGGCTGTTGTGCTGATCAGTGTATTCTGACAACAGAGGAGTCCTTACTTTCAGAATACAATAGCATAGCAGGAAGGATTCCTCCATCTACCTCCCTTGTGTGGATAGTCAGCTTTAAGTATTCTCACCAGCCTAGATTTCCTAAAATTAGGGAGCCTTGGACGCTTAATCTAGTACCTCCGCTTGGCTGCTGGGAACATCTGCTTGCATAAGGACTTTTGACACCCACAGAGGACATCAGATCACCCCCTTACCATCCCGATCTAGCACACCATACCACACATGCCACAATGCCTACAAGCTGGCGGGTTTCTTCTGGCCAACAAAGCATGGTCTACAACAAAATGACGGTGGTCTATGGCCGCCCCAGCCACAGAGCACCACTGCCAGCTCACAGCGGGGCCACAACATTTTACTGAATGGGCAGAGAATGTCCAGACAGGCAATCTGGACAGTAGAGAGTGGAGTGGGTTCCTCCACACCATCAACAAGCACCTCAGTAAAATCCAAGCCCTACCAGGACTCTCCACTGGGGCCTGAACATGACCTTGACGGGACCCTGATATGGAGGTGAGTTCAGCACAGGCTTCCTCCACTGGGCCTCCTCCACCCATTACTGATCCCATTGATGCTTTCCCTATCCAGGGCCAGCCTATCTCTGATATCACTTTGAAGGAGATGTTAATCTCCCTAAGGTCTTCCCTACATTCTGATCTGCTGCCCTGTGTAAAACAATTCCACACCAAAGTGCAGGTCCTGGGAGATTGAATCTATCATGTAGAATCCTCCATGGGAGAATATACCACATCCTTCAACACCTTAGTTAATTCACATACCGCACATTCAGAAGAAATTGTGTGGCTTAAAGCGAAAGTGGCAGACCTGGAGGACAGGTCAAGGGGGAACAATATTAAGATCTGAGGGGTTCCTGGATCTGTTCCCGCCACCCTGCTGCAGCACTATGCATAGGTGCGATTTTCCACTTTGGTGCCATCACTGTTGGCCATAGCTGGACATAACTGAGCTGGACATAGAATCCACAGATTAACAAAACTATCTTTTTTACCTCCTGAAGTGCTCTCTTAAGGGTGCATTTTTACCAAATGAAAGAAAGAATCATGTAAACCTTTCGACAAACAGATAACCTACCGAATCGATACTCCACATTGCAACTGTTTCCTGATCTATCACAACACACCCTTCAAAATTCTCGCCACGGTCACAAAAGCTTTATGGAACCATAACATTCTCCACAGATGCAGTGCCCTCTCTGTTTGGCTCTCTTGCTTGTCTCTGGGGCATATATACTGTTCTTATGTAGTCCATGTGTGGGCAACTGTTTTGTTATATCTCCTCCTCTTCCTCTTCTTTTGAAAATCAATAATAATATTGATCTAGAGAATAGTTAATAAGAAATTTCAGTTATGCATCTTCCCAGAAAAAGCAGCACTAAGATCTACATTTGTTTTACCTTGATGTATTCTCTGCATTAAGGTAAAAAAGGTAAAAAAAAATGGCCTCACTACTTGTCCTACCATGTTCCTAACCACTTACCTTGTTCCATGTCACCACAAACACAGACATTGGGTGCACGCAAACACGTGTGCCCCCTTTGCACTTAGCTTACTACAGGAGGCACTAAGAAGAGGGGAAAAGCCTACAGTAATATTAAAAATTGCTGAAATGTACAAAAGTATTGTATCTGTTTAATATTATTGCACAGAGCAGGTAAGTGTTACCTCTTTTTTATTTTATCTTTTTATATTTTGGCTTTACCATACTTTAATGATGTATTTAAATGATATTGCTAAGTCATTTAAAAAAAATATCAACATATATTATTCCTTGTGAAATGCATAGAATAGTTTCCTCGTAAAATTTGAACTTCTTGGACTTTTGTTTTTACAACCTCTGAAGCCAAGCAACTTTGTTTGTATTAGTATATGTGGTAACTGCCTTCTAAGTACCATGTACACCTGTAGCAGATTCTTACCAATAGTGCAAAAACAAGCCTTGTTTCTGAACATGCCAACTTTCCTAAATAATCTTTTTATTATAAGATTTAAATTTGATGAGTTTTTTATTTTTATATGTTTCTTGTATTCTTGGCCAATATATTACACGGTAATTCTATAGCTCTGTATATGGTCTAAGGCAATAGTAGTTTTACTCAAAGGCAGTCTGAAGTTGTGATCTCTTCACTCAAATCACTAAAATGTATTATAATTATTTAACTTTGATTTATTGAGTGATGACCCATAAATCAGTTTTATTAGTTTTGCATGTGTTATTAGTAGTTTATTATTCAAACCATAACAAATCAATTTATGAGTAGACCAGCCATAGGTCACAAAGTCTTTCCAAATTCACATTGTAAGAAAAATATATAAAGCTCAAAAGCTGGAGCAGTTTGAAAAGTAAGAAGCCAAATTTTGATTTATAATAATTACTTTCTTTGGTTAACATTCACTCATTGCATTGCTGCTAAATGACAAATTTTCGAAATATTAGACAAGAAAAATATATTTATTGCCACATACTTTCAATAAAATGCTTCAAACACCTTAAAATATACTGGTCTCACCGTAACATTAATTTATAATAAATTATAAACACCAGTGTTAAACAGGTATAAAATCAATGGTTGTATGTTACAAATTGAAGCTATGGGTCATGTAGAAATGTAAAAAACTGAAACTGACATCCCAAAAAGAAAGACCAAATCTAATGTCAAAAATGTCTTAAATGTTACTTCATATTTAAAAAAAAAAATAAGTACATACAGAATAACAGAATATACACTATATCGCTTATTGACAGTACTTGTTTGGCATCAATATTCATGGTCACATGTTTCCACTAGTGGAGCTCCTGAAGACAGCAAGTATCAGTGATATGAAAGGCAGGAGACATAAAGTACTGTAACTATTAATCCTGTATTTTGAAGGTGACAGTGACAGGGTCTCTTTAACACAGTTTATAAAGTATAATTCAAGCAGTTCTAGGAAGTACTGAATGAATCTGCCCAGGTTTGATCTGTTTTATCAGTTTTACATGTTGGTGGTTTTATTCAAGATGTGCAAAGAGAAATCACACAAACACTTTCAGGTATAATATTTATTGGGTAATGACAGATACAGATAACAAATCTAATGATATTAGAAAAAATAACAAGAATACTGATCTATTGATGCTTTTTCGCCATGGAGTCCTCTGTCTTTGCAGCGTAGTAAGATGATCAAACCAGATGCATGCATAGCACAGCTCTGGTATGAGACTCACTTTTCCAAGTTTTGGCTGTGGTATATACAGGAATAGTTGATAACATCTGACCAACCACCCTTAAGGAAATTTGGTCAGTTTATATTGACATTCCTTTTGAATAAAATCAGCTAAGATAACCAGGCTTAGAATTCATTCTTAAATACTGTGATCCAATAACAACAAGGAAATATGAAATGTCCCCATATTCCCCTAGGGAACATAAAATCCCATCAAAGTCTTTGGGGCACATCCTGTTAGTATATTATGGATGTTTCCATTTTACAAAGATTATTATAGAATTTTTAAAGTACATTATAACAAAGTATAACAAAGTAAGATACATTGCATATACAAAACTATGGAGTGCATTACACCAAAGGACGCGAAGCTCCGCACAGTTTGAGGTGAGTGCGAAAGTACGAGGGTTGACAAGGTTTCTCATGGGGACGTACATAATACACAGCTTGATACAATGGCACAAGGTTTACAAACCCATGAGGAGACCTCCCTCAGTCAGCTAGTAAACATCAACCTAATATGGGGAATTGGGAGCTCACGCACCATCCAATCCAGGTTTTGTAAGCAGAATAATGGTAGGCTAGATGGAAATTAAAGAAAGGTGGAGAAAGGGAGAAAAGAGTGGAAGGTGAACAAGTCGCGGAGGCGGTGGGGGAGAAAGGGGTGTCCGTGAGGTCTAACCAGTGGCATCATTCTGCTGGTTCATGGTTGGTAGTTACAAAGAGAGAAGAGAACGGTCAATGCTCAAGTGCTCAACATGATCCACCCAGTCTCTGATTTCCTTTGCATGGGTATCAGTAAGTATAGAAGTACATTTTTGATGTGTCACGGTCCCCAGGAGCTATTGTTTAACTTCAGCGAAATTTATCTCCTGGCCCTGGCCAGGGTCTGCCAGTCTGCTGAAAATACGAACCCCACCAGCTTTCTTTGGTGTTTACTTAGGTGTGGGATGGGTTTGTGTAGGAGGGCCATCATGAATCTCGTGCAAGATTTGTATGGAGCCCAAACAAAGCATATTATAGACCTTTATCCAGAAGAGGGTGGCCAAAGGGTAGGTCCACCAAATATGCAATAATGTATCCTACACGGTACAGCCCTGAAAGCAGCATGGAGAACCATTAGGAAGAAATATAGACAGGCAATAAGGGGTCATGTACCAGCAGGACATCAATTTATGGGCGTTTTCCTGAGTGAGAACATTAATCAAGCATTTGGAGGAGGCCAGCCAAATGGCTTTCCAGTCCCGTGTAAGAGTGAAGCCTAGATCTTGTTCCCACCTACGAATATATGTGCGCTTATTTGGGTCCATAGAGTCCATATGCAACGTGAAAAGGGCAGGCACTAGGCCTTTAGAGTACAGGCCCTTCCTATAGCAGTTTTTGAAAGAAGTCAGGTGCTGAGGAGTTTTGGTACAACATGTGACTATATCTGAAAGACAGTTTTGTATTGGGGTATAACAGAAGCATTCTCCCTCTGGCAGGTCCCAGTGTTCACGAAGCTAGGCAAAGGACTTTATGACATCCAGGGAGAATAGTTCATTTTTTTTTCCCAAAAGATTTTTATTGTTTTCCAAAATACAACATACAGAAAATTAAAACCGTATGACAGGCAATCGTTACAGAAAGTTAACAAACAGTATAAACAGTATAATGTCGCTCAGCTTATGCATAGATTAACATAAGATATATTCATCTATATGAAGATAGGCGTAGGAACTTCAATGTACATGCAAGATCAGAACGTTTTCCCCCGTATATGCGGGGTTTAAGTTTCACCAGTGTGTCCATTGTTAGATTGCCATGTTGAGTTGAGCAAGATCAGACATAAGTGAAGAAAAATCATGGAAGAAAGGAAGAGGAGATAGAATGGGTTTTCACCTTCTACTCTGGATGCGTAAAGATCTTTGGAGGGGGGGGGGACTATGTATAAAGGGGGTGGGGGAGAGAATTACAGGGAAAGACCAAGGTGGGTGTGATATTCTAAAGTAGGTAATGAACTAGGGTAGGTACATAGGTACATAGGTACTCCGCCACTCGCCGTCCACATATTTTGGTTTACTTAAGGTGATCGTCTGTAGTCTCATATGATAAAAGCGATACCTCAGATATTGATAGTAATCTATTGGAGCTGAGAAGAATCCAGGGAATACAAGGCAATGGTTATTTGAACATTACTGACATACGATTAATTAGGTGGATTGTTGCCAAGGAGGCCATTTCGAGCCAAATTTAGTCGGTGTGTCGTTATTGATATGGATTAATTCTTCCATATTCGCTATTTTATCTACTCTCCGGAGCCATTCTGTGACGGAGGGGATGGTAGGAGACTTCCAATGAGTCGGGATGCACTGCTTGGCCGCACTGATTAGATGGAGTGTAAGGGATTTACGGTAAGATGTTCTAAAGGGGACATTGTGGTGTAAAGGATATAGAGCTGGAGTAAAGGGCATTACTGTACCTGTGATTTTTTCGATTACCTCATGTATTTTCTGCCAAAAAGGATGTATGGCCGGGCAGAGCCACCACAAGTGTAAGAGAGTGCCACGGTGACTTTCGCACCTCCAGCAGGTATCCGGAGTTTGAGTATCCCAAGAGTGAATCAGAGCAGGAGTTCGATACCAGCGACATTGAAGTTTGAATCCGTTTTCCTGAGTCGAAACATTTAGTGTACCTTTATGAATATTAAGGAATATATTCTCCCAATCTTCACTGGAAAAGGAGGATTCCAGGTCTTTTTCCCATGCCTTGCAAGCCAAAGAGTTCCCAGGGATATATCCTTGAAATAGAAGGGAGTGTGTCGAGGAGATGAGATGAGTCAGGGGTGTCTGTGAAGAGCAGAGTTTCTCAAAGGGGGTCAGTGGTCTAGCACAGTCAGTTTGTTTATTAGTGTATTGCAAATAATGTCGAATCTGTTGGTAAGTCCACATGGCTATAGGAGGTGTTTGCATATCTGCAGCTAATTGTTGTGCTGTGAGCATTCGTCCATTTTTGTAAAAGGATTTTATCAGTATCGGTTCTCGTGTCCAATGTTTAACAAGGAAGGATTCGTGCATACCTGGGGGGAAGTTCGGATTCTGTTTTAGTGGGGTCAAGGGTCTAGGAGTGGATGAGATGTCATTTTGCGTGCAGACAGTATAGAAGCACTGTAAGGTTGGGGCAATAAGCGGGTGGGAATTAACCAAAGGGGATATGTGTGGGCGCTGTATCCAAGGTAGAGAATGAAGTGGGGAGTCTACGAATGACGCTTCCAGATTGACCCAGTCTTTAAAGGGTGAGTGAATATTCCAGTCAATTATTCTCGTCATATGGGTGGCTTTATAATAATTGGTGATATCTGGGAGGCCTATGCCACCTTTGTCTTTGGGCAAGGAAAGTTGGAAGTAACTGATTCTGGGTCTACGCATACTCCAAAGAAAGTTTGTACATGCTTGTCTGTACGATTTGAAGAAAGCCAGTGGGAGTTTTATCGGCACAGCCTGTAAAAGATACAGAATATGGGGGAGGATGTTCATTTTTAAAATGGAGGCTCTGCCAAACCAAGAAAAAATTGGTTTATTCCATTGTTTTAGGTCCATCATAATTTTATGTAAGATAGGTAAATAGTTTTTAGTGTACAGATCATTCAGATTTTTTGTAAGTTGTATGCCCAGATACGTGATAGCCTCATTAGTCCATTGAAATGGGAAGTTGAGTTTACATTGTTCAGCCAGATCATGAGGTAAAGATATGTTGAGAGCGTAAGATTTACCAAAGTTTATTTTTAAGTTGGACAGCGTGTTGAATAAACCAAATGCTTTTAAGAGAGATGGGATCGTGATCAGGGGGTTGGTAAGGAACATTAAGATATCGTCCGCGTATGCGGCGATTTTATATTCTCTTAATTTGGACTGGACTCCAGTGATATCTGGGTCATGTCTTAGACTATTTAAAAAAGGTTCCAATGTAAGGATATATAGAATTGGGGACAGGGGACAACCCTGTCTGGTCCCGTTCCGTATGGAGAAGGCATTCGATAGGGTATTGTTCACTCTTATTTTTGCCCTTGGGGTGAGGTATAAAGCATTAATGAAGCGTAGTAGCTGGGGTCCCAATCCAATGGTTTGTAGAACACAGTGCATGTAGTCCCATGCAACCCTATTGAATGCCTTCTCCGCGTCAAGTGAGAGGAAGAAGCCTTTCTGCCCAGTAGTATTGATTAGGTGGTGTAAGTTGATGGCCTTAACCGTATTGTCCCGTGCCTCGCGGCCAGGAACAAATCCAACTTGATCAGAAGAGACCAGCTTAGGGATGAGTGGAAGAATTCTGTTGGCAATAATTTTGGAGAATAATTTCAAATCAACGTTAAGTAATGAAATAGGTCGATAGTTTTCAGTCTTGGTCGGGTCTTTGTCTCCTTTCGGTATTACTACTATGTGAGCCTCTAACATGTCTTGGTGAAGAGGTGTAGTGTCAGAAATGGAATTGAAGGCTTTCCTAAAGGGGTCTTGGAGAACCTCTGAGAAAGTCTTGTAATATACTGCGGATAGCCCATCTGGGCCTGGGCTCTTACCATTTTTTGTCTGTTTAAGGGCAGTCGTCCATTCTAATTGAGTGATAGGGCTATCTAGATCAGATACGATGTCAGGGTTTCGAATTTTAGGGCAGAATTTATCTAAGAATCCTTTTATCGTGCGTTGTCTAATGAGACTAGATGAGGGGGACGGGTCAGATTTCTTAATATTATATAAGTTAGAGTAGAAACATTCAAATTCCCTAGCTATGTCCGCGTTAGATGTGAGTTTTCTACCAGAGGAAGTATGCAGAGAATGTACAGTAGTTTTTGACTGTTTGGCTTTCAAGGCTTGGGCTAAAAGGTGACCGCTTTTGTTGCCGAACTCGTAAAATTGTTTCTGGGAAAGCATATATTTTTTCCGGATAGATTTCCCCAACTCCTTTCGAATGGAAGAACGAACGTTTTGTAAATCGTTGAAGGTCTGCTCGGCCAGTGTACATTTGTGTGTCGCTTCTAGTGTCTTGAGTTGTGAGTAAAGATCGGATAAACAACGTTTTCGCTCTCTAGTAAGCTCAGCTGAAATGGATATCAGTTTCCCTCTTATAACACTTTTATGTGCGGCCCATTGGGTGATGAAAGAGGTGTCCGGCGTGTTATTTTCTATGAAATAGTCAGTGAGACATTGTCGAATTTGTGAGGTTCGTGCAATATCAGTCAGGATTGTCGGATCTAGTTTGCAAATATGTGTTCGGTCTTGTATTTCAGGAAACGTCAACGTAATCGAGACGGGGTGATGGTCCGACAGGACCATAGGTTCTATTGTCACAAGTTTGAGGTAAGGAAGATCAGACTGGGTCAGGAATATATAGTCAAGTCTAGAATACTTGTCATTAGAATAGAATGTGAAATCCTCCTCTGTCGGATGAAGGGTCCTCCAGGTATTGTGGAGAAGAAGGTTTTGGAAAGTCAGTTTGATCTGTCTAAGGGCCCTATAGGGGAGGTGAGAGGATCCTGTTGAGGTGTCCACAAGGGGATCCAAGCGGACATTAAAATCGCCCCCTAGGATCAATATGCCAGCTTGGGATGTAGCCAGTTGATTTGTAATTGTCCTGAAGAAGGGGACCTGTGCTGTGTTGGGGCTATATATGTTTGCAAGTGTGATAGGTTTGTTGTGTAGTGAGCCCTTAAGGAAAATATATCTACCTTGGTTATCAATCACAGTATCTGTTATTTGGAGAGGGGTCCTTCTAGACACTAAATTGGAGACACCTTTCGTTTTAGAATTCGGAGTGGTTGAGTGATAACCATGTGGGTAATGATAGTTGGAAAATTTAGGTGGGGCCTGAGAACTAAAGTGGGTTTCCTGAATGAAGATGACATCGGCTTTCAGAGATTTCAGATGAGCTAGAAGCCGAGATCTTTTTTGGGGGGTGTTGAGACCTTTCGCTTTCAAAGATACTATCTTGAGGGATCTGGAGCTTGATATGTGGAATTGATTCCGAGGATGCATGATGAGCGAGATGTGAGTAGGTCTATGGGGATGTAGACGGCGAGTAGCGGAGACCTAAGGGGGTTGGAAAGGGAGGTACGGGGGGAGAGGGAATAATCTACAAAAAAAATAAAGAAGGGTGAGGAGTCAAGACCGTGAGAGATATCGTTGTGTATGCGAGTAAGTATGCTGATGGTAAGTGGTGTGGTAAAAGATGGAGTGGGGTGAGTTTATTACTGGGGTCAGGAAGTATATTTAGAACTTTCCCGACGTAAAACAATACCAGTAGAGGTCAGGGGAGTCTCACAGAGATTCCTGTGGTGGAGAGTGATTGGTATCCGAGCAAAGATGAGTGTATTCTCTATTTCCCTTGAGGTCAAAAGGGATTGAGGGGGATACCAGCTAGTATTTGTGGCTGTAGGCGTTAGGAGGGAGGGCAGGGGAGCTTGATGGAGAATGGGAGTATATATGTGTGTATGTATGGGGAGCAGGTAAGCTCAATTTAGAGGGGTTGAGTGGGTTGCATCTAATTGGGAGTGAGCCTGTTATAGTTATGGGGGAATGGAAGTCCAGATGTGTCAGACGTGTAAAGTATATCTGTTTTTCACAGTAAGTTAGGAAGTTTGTAGATAAGAAGCAAAAAATAAAAAATAAGAAGAGTATCAAGAAAGTAGGTATAGGCCCTGAGGTATTAATAGGGAAATACAATTCACATACCGTAATATCAGCAGGGTTGGAGACCAAGTGGAGGCATTAAGTTTGCATAAAAGGCGAGCCCGGATCTAAACTGAGTGAGAAGATCATGGAGCTCTTAATGTCATCTTATTAACAGCAAATCTAATACCGGAATGAAAAACAGAAAGAAACTTTAATAACAGACGGATCGTACAAAGTTTAGAAATATGTGTTCTGAAGATTGACTCTGCTGCAAAAGCAATAACTATGCTGAGTCCTTCCTCCCTGCTGATGTCTATATCATGAGGGTCTAGCTGCCAGCGTCATCCCGATAAAGTGAGGTACATTACAATGCTCTGATAGCATGGAAACCAGGTGTGAGAGTGAATAAAATTAAGGCATAGAAGAGTAATCTACCGATATTAATGATACAGTACTTATACCCACAGTGTGTGTCCAGCTGGCCATTTGAGCATAAATCAGAGAAAATCTGAGAAAATCAGAAAAGAAAGCATTCCAACCATTGCAAAAGTAGGTGTCTAAGAGAATTGAGTATGTTCCATTCCGTAAAAGTTAATACGCTAAGTCAGTGAAACATCCATGGCTAATTTCTCCAAATGTGAGGGACCAGGTCATGAGCAGGTGTATAGTTCGGTGGAACAGCTTATCTCTTAACTAGGCATCGTTTGGATGTCTATCTAAGTTCCATGTAAGGGATGTGGGAGAAAAGAGGTAGAGAGAACGTGTACCATCTATGAGGACAAGTCCTTATCAAAGTGCATCATGAGCAGACTCTGGAGCAAGGTCATCCGTAAGGTCCCCTTAAATCAATAGCAGGTTTAAGATGGAGAGGGGAATGGAAGTCTCCAGAACAGTAATGTAACTACATAGGAGTGAGTTTGTACAATACTCAGGTAAAAGCAGTAACAGTGAACAGAGTACAGCAAACTGTGTTCTGTAATTCTGGGACAATAGTAGAAAGGATCATTATGATCTTCTTGGCTTTCTATGATCAGGAGAGGCCGTGGGGCTGTGATTACGTAGGTTGCCTTGTGCTCCTGGAGATGAGGTAGGAGGGTGAGCCCTCCTGCGCCTACTGATGCTGAAGTTGCCAGCCTCTGCTATGCCCTCCATGGAATCTGCTCTACGTAGCAATGAAAGACGGAAATCACTGTACCAATCAGGTACCTCAACAGATGGCAGATTGAGAGTGCTGCAGAAATGGTCTAGATCTTCAGGGACCCTGAGATTGACAGTGTGGCCATTATAAGTGACAGAGAGGCAAAGAGGGAATTTCCATCTGTATGGAATTGCGCGTGCCCTCAATAGGTCTAAAACGGGCTTCAGCTCTCTTCTTCTCTGCAAGGTGATGGCCGACAAATCTTGGAATAATTTGATTTCAGCACCTTGATGGTGCAGCCGCCCTCCATTCCTGGCCTTCCGCATAATTTCCTCCTTTAAAATATAGTCAGCTATGCAACATATAACATCCCGGGGGGGGGGGGGGTCAGCCTCCCTTCCCCTGGGTCTCAAGGCCCTGTGTATGCGCTCCAGGATGATAGGTGTGTCAGGGGGCCTCTCTAAAAGGCCGTTAAAAATGGCCGTGACAGAGCGTGCAAGCTGTGCAGGTTCTATGGATTCTGGAAGACCTCTTACCCGAACGTTGTGTCTTCTTCCACGGTTGTCGAGGTCTTCCAGGTGGCGATTGATATCCCTGAGGTGGATCGCGTGGGATTCGGAGACTTGTTGTACCCGGCAGAGAGTAGTGTCATGGCGGGCTTGTGTCTCTTCTCTTTCTTCCACCCTCAGGACCATCGATTGAAAGTCCACGCGCAGTTCGGAGACAGCAGCTGCCAGAGCTCCTTTAATGTCCGCAGTCATAGCTTTTAGATCTGCCAGACTGAGCGCTTGAGATGACAGTGGGTCCAGGGGTTGTGTTTGCGGGCTCCGGCTTCTGGATCTAGGAGTCCCCCTGCCATGCGGTGATGTCTCATGCGGCGCTGCCTGTGAGTCAGACGCCGGTCCTCTAGGCCGCGCCCAGAAAATCTCGGGTATATGCTGGCTTATATGGGCGTCTTGGCTCCTGGATGAACGGGAGGGTAGCCCTTGCAAAGAGATCCCCATTACTGTGGAAATGCAATGAATGTAAGTGATTTTAATGTGAGCTAGTTAAAGTACACACTGTTTTCTGGTTATTTATTTTTTGTTGAAACTAAGCAGTGGTGTGCTGTGAACAAAAGGCAGCTCCAAGAACAGAAAGTTAGCCACAAGCGAATGCTGAGCTTGGAGCACCCCAAAATAAAAACTAAAAAACATCATAACATAAAATAATAAAACAATACATCCACAAACGGAATGAAACCCCAAATTATCACCCCCTGCAACCAAAGCCCACTTTTTTTTTTAAGGAAGGCCTTGCAGCAGATGATGAGAGAGCAGCTAAAAGTGATCACTAACTAAAGCCAACAATTCATCCTGGCAAAATTTCCCAAGAATTTGCCAGGACCATAAATGTAAAACCTGCAGAATTCTCTGAAAATCCATGATCATGGCAAACCTGAACCTTATTCCTAGTGCTAATTTATGTATTATTAGTATAATGCATGGCTAGCTGAAAATTTGGTCAGCTGGCATTTTTTTCCCCTAAAACTGAAATCAGCAGACTACATTGTATGTTTTTTAGCTCCAGTGTTTTTTTTGTTTTTTTTTAACTGGCAATGCTAACTAGGAATGAGGTTTGGGTTTGCCACCAGGGTAGGTTATTGGTTGTTTGCAGTTAACTTAAATGTTTCCCTAAACAACAAAAATGAACCCCCACAGGTCATTGCATGAACTGTGAACTGTGGTAAAGTAGTAGAATATGGCTAATAATAAGGCATGGGAATGTGTCTGTCCCTTACAGCTTTTCCATCAGCTTTTTGTCTGTGTTTATTTGAGTTGGAGTAGTGAGAGACAGTTGACAGTTATTTCAGAGACATATACTTGTTTTATTACTACTGTATAGAGAGGAGCTTTGTGTTCAAGTCGAACCCATTTTCGACTCGAACATCGTCTGTTTGCACGTTTGGCGAATTCCGAACTTCATGGGCCGTTCATGCCAAATTCGTGTGGCGTGTCATAGCCCATAATTCACTGTGGCATCGTAGTGCATTGCTGGCTGCTGATTGGCCAAGCATGCACTATGACCTGCATGCTTTGGCCAACCACAACCCAGAAAAAACGGAGAGCCATGATTGGCCAAAGCCAGGGTGGAAACGGGTTAGGGTGTAAAGGGCCATTATGGCTGAGTAAATTGAGCCCTGCAATCCAAAGGCAGATAGTGTGTGGGCCAGATATGTCCAATGTATGCTCTCAAACGCCTTCTCTGAATCCAACGCCAGGAATAGAGAAGGCATTTTTTCCTGGTTGGCAATGTGGATAATGTTAATGAGTCTACGAGTGGCGTCAATAGTTTGACGGTTTTTAGTGAAACCAGATTGATCTGGATGGATAAGTTGGGGCAGGACATCAACCATTCTTGTGACAATTAGCTTAGCATATATTTTTAGGCCTTTAGTCAATAATAAAATTGGACAAAAGTTTTGGGGGAGACAGGGTTTTTGCCCAGCTTTGGCAGAGTCACTATGATTGCTTTAAGCATCTCAGGAGGGAAGGCAGAAGAGGCAGAAGAGGCAGCAGCATGGTTGTAGATGTTCTTCATGTAAATGGCTAAGATGTGTTTAAATGTTTTATAATATTCTCCTGTAAATCCATCTGGACCCGACAATTTGTTGTTGGGTAGAGAATCTATAATTTTAGATATTTCGTTATTTGTGAAAGGAGAATTTAGGGATTGTAAGCTTTAAGAAGTTAGTTGGGGGATTTTTAGGTTGTTAAGAAAATTTATGATAATTTCTAGGGTGGGCTGAGATGTGCCAACATCCGAATTTAGATTGTACAGTGTTTCATAATAATCACTAAAAGCGTTTGCTATTGCTTGGGGATGCAAGAGTTTATCTCTTTTTAGATACATGATGAAAGGGATCCTGTTGTAGGTGCTGAGCTAAGAGTTTTGGCTCTAGTGCCATTGGCGTAATATGACATTTTTAATCTTTTGAGTTTATTTCTATTGATTTTGCCTTCAGCAGTATGCATCTATCCACAAGGAAGAGATGAATCCTGCTATAACTGTGGTGTTTTTGTCTCTGCATATTATCAAAGATCCTTTCTGTTCCTTGTGGACTAAATGCAGTAACCTATTTAGAAAACATAGTTGATGAACATTGGGTGCATATACATTCACTAGGGTATATATAGTCGAGTTCACAGATGAGGATGAGGTAGCGACCCCGTGGGTCCTTGATTTCTTTTAGGAGGTTAAAGGAAATAGTTTCCTTGATGGCTGCCATCACTCCTCTCTTTTTGGTGTCAGCATTAGCCCTGAAAACAGGGAAAATTTTTATGGGTACATTTTGGGGGAGCCTTGGTGTTGGAGTGAAATCTCCTAAACACAAAGGATGCCGCTGTATTGCACAGCTTCTTGCCAGAGGGATTTGTGTTTGACAGGGTGGTTAAGACCCTTGTTGTTAATTGATAAAAGGGTTATGCCCATAATAATGTTCTAATGTATTTGAGAGGATTGTGATGGTGTTTCATTCTACTCACAGTAAGCAGCGGATGAACTCTAGTGGTTGGAGTCGGTATTTCCTGACAGAATTCTTCTCAGTATAGCGGTGAGCACAGGTAGGGTCTGTTGGATTTCTGCTTCTAGTGCAGTTGAAGACTGTGGCACAAAAAAGATGTACACAAAAAAAGAAAAATATAAAGAAAAGAGGAAAAAAACCTGCATAATAAAAGGTATCAATGAACAGGCTGCAAGTCTCCTAGAACAGAGAGGTGAAAGGTAGGCTTTTTAAACCTAGGTGCAGCATTCATGCTGCTCAGAGAAAAGGAGGGGTAAATAACTGAACAGTTAAACAGAAATGGGTCCGTAAGGTACTTCTGCTACTCGAGGTAAAGCAATCAAGATTAAGATCTCATCCAGAAGTTATTCGTGATTGTGTGAATTTTTTGCTGTGACCCAGGTGCCAATCTGGGGTTACAGGTTGAGTGTTCCTCCCAGGTGCTGCTGATCCTTGTGGTTTAGGGATTATATTTCATGCCTTTAGGAGGGATAGACCTTTTTCCAAGGTGCCAACCACATGGGTGGATCCTTCGTGCATGATGGTAATTTTTAATTGCAATGGATTTTTATTGAAGTTTAACATGAAGATATATATATATATATATATACATACACAAATACAACGTTTCTGTTTGTGGTGTATAATAACATGGTCAACCTATATGCATTATAGAGAAAAACAGAAAAGATGGTTCCTCAGTACATCACCCGACAAATCCGGTTGTCTAGGGATTTACATGTACATTCCATTTACTTAACAAGCTCCCCATTATGAATAGGAGGCCTCCCCTCCGGCACCCCTAGTGGGTACTCGCTGTGCCTAGTGAGGGAATACCTCCATCCTCCCCTAGTTCGGCAATCTCTATCCCACAATGTTAAGCATCACCATCTTATCCGTGAGACTCCAAAGCGGATGTCATGTATTGGTGCATATTTTATATACGTCTACAATGCAGGTGTTGCACTATAAATCAACAAAGTTATTTCAACGTGTTGTTACTCGTCATGTAAACTATAACAGTCAACGAGCAAGATGCCATGCAGGCAAGAGAAGAAAAACATACAATAAATTAAGGAGAATGGATGTTTAACCTAAAAGAAGGTTAATAAGTAAAAATTATAACCCAAAGTAAAATGAAATAATATATATTAAATTAAAAAGAAAGAAAAAAAAGCCGTAACTTCGGAGCCATTTCACAGTTTCGCTTATACTGTCATTTAAGTTTTGGGCATTATCGGGTTAGGATCATATCAGTTTTGTGTTATTAAACCAGTCAGTCCACGGTTTCCAGTTCATTTTAGCTATGAGAAATTTACCCCGGGTTGAAGCAAACATGGTTTCATACATGGCATGGGTGTCAGTGGTCATAATGACTTCCTTTAACGTTGGTACATTATGATCTTTCCAGTGTCGTGTTATAACCAGTTTGGTGCTTAGAAGTAGATGGGATACAATCGTTCTAGTAGGTTTGGGAATCAAATCTATGTTTAAGGATAAAATGGCCAGTTCCGGGTTAATGAGGATGTAGGTCTTTGTTATTTGTGAGCATATACAAAATACTTTGCCCCAGAGTGTTTGTATTTTCAGACATTCCCAGAAAATATGATACAAGGTGCCAGCATGGTCACATTGTCTCCAGCAGAGTGGGGAGGTATTGGGAGCAAATTTGGAGACCCTATATGGGGTAAGGTACCAACGTCGTAATATTTTTTGTGTCATTTCCCATAAATTAATACATTTGGTGGAGGCGTAGGTTGTTTGCAGTGCCGTTCGCCATTGATCTACCGTGAACGTTTTACCTAAGTCTTTTTCCCATGCATTAATATTAGGGGTCTTGTTGAATGTTAACTTATCATCAAGGGTATTGTAGAATAAGGAGAACCCCTTTATAGTGGTAGATGGTTTAGTAAGATATAAAACAATCCTCCAGGGGAGTTGTGTATCTGGAAGGTTATTAGAGTGGAGAAGATGCTTAATTTGCATATATCTGTATTTATCAGACTCCTCTAGGCCATATTCGATTTGTAATGCTCGGAATGTCTTTATTGCTGGTCCTATCCTAATATCGTCTATGTAAGTGATGCCCTTCTCCAGCCAATGAGATATTTGCAAGTTGGGGATGAGCCCAGCAAGACTGGTAATAGGAATTTTTAATTGAGAGGTAGGGGTTGTGAAGGTTTGGTTAAGGAGTAACTTTCAAGCCCATAGAGATGCTATTATGGAGGGAGCCAGAGGTTTGATGTGGGAAATGTTGGATGTGTTTGTCAGTAGGTAGTCATATAGACTGTTGTTGGGGATTTGGCTTTCTTCAAGTTCCCACCATCTTGTTATGGGTGAATCAGGGAACCATGCCTTCATTTGTACTAGGATTGAGGCTATGTAATAATCATGAATCTGAACATTCCCCCCCCCCCCGGCTGTTATTGATGCTATTGAACTTTTAAAGGCCCACCTAGCTTTCGTCCCTTTCCATAGGAAGTTGTTTATGGTAGATTGCACCTTGGTGAAATAGTATTTGGGGACAGGGAGGGGCAGAGACCTAAATAGGTAGAGCATTTGTGGCAATATTATCATTTTTATTGCTGCTAATCGACCTGACCAGATAAGTCTAGATCTTGTAGTTTAGACGGTAAAGATTTTAAAAAGGGAATGTAATTGCTAGTGTATAAATCTTTAGTAGTGGAGGTCAGGGTGATCTCCAAGTACCTTATGCCGTCCTCGCTCCATTTGTATGGAAACTGTGCACTGATTTTCGTCTGCACACCTCTATCCACTCCCATCCCCAGTATATAAGATTTACTCTCATTAACTTTATAATAAGACAATGCATTAATCATTTTTAGAGTATCATGTACCGAAGCCAGGGATTTTTCCAGATTTGTGAGCATTAAAATAATGTCATCTGCGAACAAACTAATCATATGTTCAGAGTTCTGGGCCTTAAACCCAGTAATATTGGGGTGGGACCTGATATATGCTGCCAGGGGTTCTAAGATTAAGTTAAAAATTAGTGGGGATAGAGGACACCCCTGACGTGTCCCATTAGTTATTTGGAAAGGGTTGGAGAGCACACCCGAGGTGTATACCCTGGCTGAGGGATTCGAGTATAAAGCCATTATGGCTAATAAAATCATACCGGAGAAGCCAAATTTGTTCAGAACTTTACTTAAATATGCCCAGTGAACTCTGTCAAAGGCCTTCTCTGCATCCAGAGCTAGGAGCAGAGAAGGCCTTTGTCCGGCTCCAGCCAAATGGATGATGTTCATCAGTCTCCTCGTAGCATCCGAGGTCTGACGTCCCTTCGTAAACCCAGTTTGGTCGGGGTGTATCAAGCAAGGTAGAATGTCTATTAGCCGGTTTGCTATTCATTTGGCATAAAGTTTCACATCTGTGTTTAATAAAGATATGGGTCGAAAATTGTCTGGAGTGTCCGGCGTTTTCCCCGGCTTCGGCAAAGTCACTATGACAGCGCTCAGCATTTCATGTGGGAAGGAGGAGGAGGCCACGGCATTGTTAAATAATTCAGTCAGATGAGGTAACAGAAGCAGTTTGAATAATTTGTAGTATTCCCCGGAGAAGCCGCCGGGGCCTGGGGACTTTGAACTGGGGAGTGAGTCTATTGTCTTGAGAGTTTCTTCTAAGGTAAAAGGTGTATTGAGTCGTTCTAAGCCCTTGTACACACGGTCGGAGAATCCGTCATAATGTGTCCTATCGGACCGTGTCGTTGGATAATCCAACTGTGTGTGGTATGCATCAGACTGATTCCGTCCGAATATCCGTCAGACCCAATTTTCCAACATGTTGGAAATATTTCCCGACCAACTGGTTCGATTGGACATACTCCGATCATGTGTAGCGAATTTTGATCGGACCAAGTGCCACGCATGCTCAGATCAAATTCCTACATCAAAGCTATTGGCTACTAGCCTGAATGTAGTCCCATCGTAACGAAATTACGTCATCACGTTCTGAAAGATCGGATTTTTCGACAACTTAGTCCGACCGTGTGTATGCAACAGTTTCGGACACAATCCGTCGGACTAAATCCGACGGATTTGGTTGGCAGAATCTCCGACCGTGTGTACAGGGGCTAAGTGTTGTAGGGAAAGTGTGGGCAGAGATATTTGCTGTAGAAAGTCATTGATTAGTGTGGGTGTAGGCTGGATAGTATCAGTCTCGTCCTTTAAATTGTAAAGGGAACTATAGTGAGCACTAAATGCGTTGGCAATGTCCTGAGGGTGTTGCAATTTTCTTTTGTCTACGGGATGAAGGATGTATGGGATTTTTGATTTTTGTCTATGTCCTTTGATTTGGTGTGCGAGTAGTTTCCCAGCCCTGTTACCCTGTGTGTAGTATGTCATTTTAAGTCTTTTTGTCTGTTTCTCAAATGATTCCATTAAGAGGATTCTCAGATCATGTCTCAGTCTATTCAGTTTATCAGTCAAAAGTTGGGATGAGTTCTGTTTATTTTTAGATTCAAAGTCACAAATCTTGTCTGTAATTTCACTTAGTTTCTGTTGCCGCTGCCTCCTCGTCCTAGCCCCTAGCTTGATGAAAATACCCCTAATGTATGCCTTATGGGCATTCCAAAGTACAAATCTATTATGCATCGAGGGCTCATTAAGGGAAAAAAATTCCTTCAAGTGGTCCTCGATCTGTGCCTTGTTTTCTGGTAGTTGCATAAGATAGGAGTTCGCCCTCCAAAGAGGGATAGATTCGAATGTGGATGAGTCTCTTAAAGATAGCGTGACTGACGCGTGGTCTGACCATGTAATAGTGTTGATAGAGGCAGACACTGCTTTAGATTTAGGGTTTGTTGATCGACCAAAAATAAGTCTATCCTCGTATACGTGTGGTGGGGGGCGTAAACAAAAACGTAAAGTCCCTCTCAGCCACATGTAGACATCTCCATACGTCAAATATACCTTCTTTATGCAATGTTCTGCACAGAGGAGTAGTCAGACGTTTAGGTTTGGACGTTGTGTCGATGGACGGATCGGGTACTATGTTGAAGTCACCACATAACAATAGAGAGCCTCTTTTGCATTTTCCGACCTTTTTCAGAATTTTGTGAAAGAAGCGGATTTGCTGGGAGTTAGGGGCATAAACATTCACAATGGTGTACATCACTTGATTGATATCACAGATCAGGATCAAATAGCGACCCTGAGGGTCTACAATTTCCCTATGTAGAGTGAATGCTACAGAGTCCTTGACTGCTATCATAACACCTTTTGTTTTAGAATTGGCATTCACAAAAAAAATGTGTGGGAAATTTTTATGTTTATAGACTGGTGCAGATTTTTGACAAAAGTGGGTTTCCTGGGCGCAAAGGATGTCCGATCCATTAGATAATGCTTCCTTCCACATAGATTTTCTCTTCATGGGGTGGGTAAGCCCTTTAGAGTTAATAGACAAAAAATGTATTGCCATGGAGAGGGATGGTGGTGAAGATGGATTTGGGTACTTTGTACATGGAAAGAGAGCTAAAACACCCCTTTGAAAGTCCCAAGGGGAGTGAAGTGGCTAAGCCGTAACAAAGGTACTCACAGTTAGGCCGGGGTTGGATTCGTTGAGTGTATCGTTCTTCAGGTTGCTTGTGGTGACTTCTATCTGTGCGATGAGTGGGCGCACCTGAAGTAAGCTGCAGATCAGGAGAGTGCTGGTATGGCTCCGAAAGAAAAACAAAATTTGAAGAGAGAGAAAAAAAAAGAAAGTCCAGGTATTACAAACATAACTTAGAAAAAGAGAACAAGTGAACATGGTAAAACCCAACATAGAGCTAAGCCACCCCATGGAAGATTAGGGGTGGTCCGTATGCAACTAAGTGCTGCTCAAGTGATTCGGGGTAAGAGTTCAGGCCTAGCGGTTATCCTGCTTCCCAGTTAGGGATATATGATGACTCCGTCTGTGTAACAATTAGGTGTGTGAGCTGGCGTTTTTTGGTGTTACTCTCTTCCAGTCTGGGCTGGGTAGTCGACGGTTGGAGGTATCCGCATTGTTATCTCTAGCGCCAGGAAGGATCCCCCATTCTTTCAGCAGGGCGATACCCTTTTCCAAGGAATCCACTACAAATGGTCGTTCCTTGTGAGTAATTGTGATTTTGGTGGGGTATCCCCAACGGTAGGGTATTTCTTAAAACTTTTGTTATCGTATTCAAGTTTCTCCGTCTTTTGAAACGTATGCTGTGACAAATCAGCATAAAACTGCAAATGTTGGTGTTGCGGTGGGAGCTGTTCTTGTTTGCGAACGCATTGCATTAGCTGCTCTTTCGCATGGTAAAAGTGCATGCGGAGAATCACATCTCTAGGGTTTTTTCTGGGAGGTGTGTCGGTTTTGGCAGATGGTGTATCCTATCTATGGTTAATTCAATGGCGGAGAGATCAGGTAGTAGGGAGGTAAAGAGGTCAGTAGCATAGGAGCGTAGGTCTGAGGCTTGAACTGACTCGTGGATACCTCTAATCTTGAGGTTGTTCCTCCTGGACCTGTCTTCAATGTCTGCCAGTTTATCTCTCACCCAGGTTGATTCCCCCTCCTGTTCCTCGAGGGTGTCCACTAGGTCGTTTATGGTGGATGCGAATTCCCCCATCTTGCCTTCTATGTGATCCACTCTATCTTCCACTACTTTTACTTCCCCGCTGAGTCTATTCATACAGCTCATCATATCCGCTTGAAGCATGCTTCTCAGTGAGACTAACATATCTTTGAGTACTGTGTCCAGCAAAGGCTGGTTCGTAGTGGGATAGTTAGTTATAGAGTCATGGAGTTCCCTGGTGTCATCCTCAGAATCTACCACCGGGCTCAGCGCGGGGCTGCATCCAGTGCCATCCAGCTTTAGTTTTGCTTTAGCTGGGCTCCCCAAGGGAGAGGATGCTGGGAGGGAGGTCTGGTCACTGTAAGGGTCATTATTTCTAGGGGATGATGTGCTGGTGAGCTGTTTCAGCCGGCTCTTAGAGATCAATGAGGGTGGAGGGTCAGTGCCATCTTGCCTACCTCCATGTCGCGGCTGTAGGAAGTAATCCATTAGCCGTTGTGGCTTCGGCAATCCTTTTCGTTTGCCCATCATGCTCTATAGATGTGCCCCTCTTGAAACGGCAGGTGCAGTTGTCAAAAAACGGGGTCCTGATAGCTGGTTGTCGCCGTTATATCCGCGGGGAAGCAGGAGCTCTGGGATCAAGCTTCCATTCGGTTCCGCTGCAGGCCACGCCCCCCCATCATTTTTGTTGGGTATCGCCATCTATAGCTGATTTGATGATTAGGAAGAGATTTCATTAAGGGGTTGAGATTACTTCATTTTTTAAGTGTATACTGCAACAGGTCTGCAAAAAATTGCAGATCTGAAGATTGAGAAGGAATCTGTGATCTGTTGTGGGCAGCTGACATGATTTTTTCTTTTATCTGGAAAAAATGCAGTCGTAGAATTACATCCCTGGGGGTTTTTTCAGGTAAGTATGAGGGTTTTGGCAGGCGATGTATTCTATCTATTGTCCTATCCAATTCCATTGCATCAGTAAGGATGGATTGGAACAAGTTTGTGGTATGAGTGGAGGCTGTCCTGCTGAATATTCTCATGGACCCCTCTAATTTTGAGGTTCTTTCACCTTGATTTGTCCTCTGTGTCAGATAATTTGGCCTTAACCCGCTCCATATCTTAATCTTTGTTGTTTGCATCAATCAGATCATTAAACACATTTTTGTTTCAACATGCTCCACTCTATTTTCAACAGCTTGGAGATCTGAATCAGTGCATATAGGAGGCTAGATCTGATTGTTAGGAGGATCTGAGGGAAATGAGCATGTCCTTAAGGACAGTGTCCATCACTGGCTGATTAGTGTTAATGGGAAATTCTTCTATGGTGTTAGGCAGATCTCTTGTATCTTTCCCTGTTGTTCCATCAGGACTCACCTCTTGCCTTCTGTGCTCACCATCCAGTCTGAATCTGGCCTTTTCCGGGCTGCCTGATGCAGGAGTGGAGTTGTAAGACTGCTGGAGTCTTGCCTTGGTGGGGTTGCAGCTCCCTGGTGAGCCTATGTAGGAAGATTGGGGCAAAGAGCAGGCGGCCTCTGGTGGAGAGAAGCCGGTGCCATTATGCCTGTCACCATGTGGCTGCTGTATGAAGAAGGCCATTCATTTTTGTGGCCTTCTTTCCTCCTTTCTTTTCCTTGGCATAATCCCAGGAGTCTAGTGAGGCAAGTCACTTAGTGGGTGGGCTGATAATGTCGCTGGAGAGCCAATGCGTGCCGCTGAGAGAAGCCCTTATGTGGTCAACTTGGATCCAGGCCAGACACGCCACCTCGACAAATCTCCATTTTGATGTCATAGTGCAAGCCAGTAATTAAAAGGGCCTGAAGTCGCTTCATTTTTCTTTACCAGGAGAAAATAATTATGCTAATAGGAGCAAATAATTATGCCTGTATGCGGTGACCCCCTTGTAATTTATGCATCTATTGTGTGTTTTTGGAGACACACCTAGTTAGCTCAACAACAAGTTCACTATATGGATGACTTATGTATTTGTTAGACATGTGCAGAGTAAAATATTTTGATTCGGAATTTCGTTTTCGTCCGAAAAATTTATTTATTAGTTACTCCCGAAATTCGTTTTTATTTATTTCTTTTTCGTTCAAAAATTGCATTAGTCCGAAAATCCACATGAATTACGGTCGAATCTGTCTTTGAAGGCTTATGGTGTCTGTCGAATGTATAAAGAAGATTAGACGGAGCTAGTATATAGCATACTTCGTGTGAACTTTAGAACCCTATTAAAGTCTATGGGACTCCAACTTTCAAAATCTAAAGTGCTAATTTTAAAGGCTAATATGCAAGTTACTGTCCTAAAAAGTGTTTGGGGACCTGGGTCCTGCCCCAGAGGACATGAATCAATGCAAAAAAAAGTTTAAAAAACGGCAGTTTTTTCGGGAGCAGTGATTTTAATAATGATTAAAGTGAAACAATAAAAGTGTAATATTCCTTTAAATTTCGTACCTGGGGGGTGTCTATAGTATGCCTGTGAAGGGGCGCATGTTTCCTGTGCTCAGAACTGTCCCTGCACAAAGAGTCATTTATGCAGGAAAAAAGTCCTTTAAAATCACTCGCAGCTATTATGAATTGTCGGCTCCGTAATACAGAGAACACTCATTGAAAGTCATTGATAAAAAAATAAATAAATAAAAAAGCGTGGGGGTCCCTCAAATTCAATTACCAGGCCCTTCAGGTCTGGTATGGATATTAAGGGGAACCCCGCGTCAAATTTAAAAAAAAATTGACGTGGGGTCCCCCTAAAAATCCATACCAGACCCTTTATCCGAGCATGCAACCTGGCAGGCCACAGGAAAAGAGGGGGGGCGAGAGAGCGGGCCCCCCTCCCTCCTGAACCGTACCAGGCCACATGCCCTCCACATTGGGAGGATGCTTTGGGGGTCTATGACCCCTCAAAGCACCTTTTCCCCATGTTGATGTGGAGAAGGCCCCAGGGTTGTGGGGGGTCTGTGGGCGGGGGGCTTATCAGAATCTGGAAGCCCCCTTTAACAAGGGGACCCCCAGATCCCAGCCCCCCCTGTTTGAAATGGTAAGGGGGTACAAAAGTAGCCTACCATTTCACAAAGAAAATGTAAAAAATTGTTAAATAAGACAAACACACTTTTGAAAAATTCCTTTATTAAAAATAAAAATAAAATAATAAAAAGATTCCAGCGGTGCTAATCCATTATTTTCTCTCTGTCAAATCTTTTTTCTCTGTCGAATATTTTCTCTATATAATCTTGGACTAATAGAGGTAAGGTTAGGCACATTCGACCACAGGTTCTATAGACATAGATTGTTATTGTCACGTTGAATCTCCTATTCTATATCGAACTGTTGTAACAACGAAAACTAAAATAAAGCATTTATTTACATCGGATCTTTCGTTTTTCGGATTCTGTGCTTTCGTTATCGTTTGTCAAAACCAAAATACCTGAAATTCAGACGAAAATGCATTCGGATGAAAACGAATGCACATGTCTAGTATTTGTACATGTTAATCATATTCCCCCTTAATCTCCTCTCCTCAAGAGAGAATACATTCAGTTCCTCTAATCTTTCCTCATAGCTGAGTTCCCCCATGCCTCTTATCAGTTTGGTTGCCCTTCTCTGCTCTTTCTCCAGTTCCCCGATATCCTTTTTGAGAACCGGTGCGCAAAACTGAACTGCATATTCCAGATGAGGTCTTACTAATGATTTGCACAGGGGCAAAATGATATCTATTTTGGAGTCCATACCTCTCTTAATACAAGAAAATACTTTGCTCGCTTTGGAAACCGCAGCTTGCCCTTATATGCTATTATTGAGCTTATGATCTACCAAAACCCCCAGATCCTTCTCCACCATTGATTCCCCCAGTTGCACTCCCCCTATTATGTATGATGCATGCATATGCTTAGCCCCCAAGTGCATAACTTTATATTTATCAACATTAAACCTAATTTGCATTGAGGTTGGCTTGTAAATTGGAGACATCCTGTAAGGACATTATTCCACTGCGAAGCTTAGTGTCATTTACAAAGACGGAAATGTTACTTTTAATCCCAGATCCTATATAATTTATAAAGTTATTAAAAAGTAAGGGTCCCAGCACTGAACCTTGGGGTACACCACTGATAACCAATGATAACCTTAGACCATTCAGAGTAAGAATCATTAACCACTACTCTCTGAATTCTGTCTTTTAGGCAATTTTCTATGCATTTAGAAATTGATCTTTACAAGCCTATAGACTTTACCTTACCCATGAGCCGTGCATGGGGAACTGTGTCAAATGCTTTTGGCCACGTCCCTTTGGCCGGCTTCTGTCGGACTTGCATGCTTGAAAACCAGGATCCAACCGACTCCCAAACAGCGTTCTCAGCCAATGGCAGAGAACGTTGATCAGAGTGTTCTGCTGGGGGGGAGGGCCACCCCCCTGTCAGAACACAACAGCTCAGCGGGGGAGATTGTTGAATTAACCTTGCATGGTTAGTACAGGCCCTCCAACTGGAGCTGACAGTTTTTTTTTCATTCAACCTGCGGGGTTGAACGAAAAAAAAATAATAGTGTGTACCTGGCTTTAGCGTCTCTGATTGTTTTGCCACAGACTTCATTTGTACTGTGTAGGCATTAACTCCTCTGACTTCATCCCTCCCAAGTCTCTACAAAATACCAGGGCTCCAGTACTGGGGTTTTAACAATCCCAGAGAAAACTAAAAATCTATTTTCCTCTATATGATAGAGGCCCTCAACCTGCCCAAAAAAAAAAAACACATTAGTGTTACCCCACATTAGTGTTTGCCTTATAATGAAATACGGAATAGGAGGACACTTCTGTATTTCTTTATAGGGCAAACCTCTCATTCTGAGTATTAGTATGTGGGGTAACACCACATAATACGTCCCTTGTGCTCTCTAGTAATTTTCCTCAAAAAAATTGTGATACAGCAGATGGAATATTTTCTTTTCCAACTACCTCCTGTCCTGGTTGGCTACTATTGGGTAGAAAGCTGAGGGTCCCTGTATGCTCCACACATCTGCATGTCATCAATACCTGCAAAACATGTTAAGGAGCAAAGTTTACTACCAAAGCGGATGTTATATTTATTACCCCATATTGGGAACCATTCATTTACCCAATATATGTATGGTGTAAAATTACAGTGGGGATGCCAATTATGTCCCTTCTGTCTCTTTTATGAATTGGTAGTTTGGTTTCTGTCTAGTTTAATAAAATTGTAAAAGGGAGTGTATTTCCCCCAACCTTTTAATATTGTATTGGTGTGGCTTTCTTCTGGTGCACCTCAAAAATGTATTGTGGGTATAAAACATTAGGATTTCTAATAATACTAGGATGTGGTGCCCACAGGGGCATGGCCAGGATGTAAAGTCAAGCAGACATACAGCCACTGAGCTTCACTCTCCTACCCATCCTCAGACCAACCACAATGGGCTCCCTCTCGACCATCTGGGCTCTCTGCTCTGCCTCCCGTGTGTTCCCAGAAGTCTCAAGCTGCACAGCACACATCCTTGCCCCAGAAGGAGAAGCTTGCAGCAAACCCTTTAGGAGCTGACATGCTTGTTGCAATAAACACTTACAAGGAGACTTTCACTGCCAAAATAGACTCCTTATCCACTAACAATAGCCTCATCAGAAATGACCCGGGCAACTTTTGCTCACAGCTTTTAGATACCGAGACTGCTTTTTCTCAGGTAGAGGATGTGCTCCAGTAAGATTCCACAGAACTGTGTGTGCTCCAACAGCAGGTCAAGGCCTTACAAGAACAAGCATTCAATAATTGCTTCTGTCACAATAATATGAAGGTGCTGGGACTCCTAGAATGAGCTATAGGGTCTAACCCAGCAGTATTTGCAGAATCCTTCTTCGCCAGCCTGCTGAACCTCAAAGGCCTTTCACCAACATTTGTGGTTGAACAAGTTCACCAGGTACTGCCTAACTCCTGTATCCCTGGCTCACCAACACATCAGGCTCATCAACCGCAGAGACTGTGACATGTTCCTTGCCTTTACCAGGAAAGCACAGGACTTGTCCTTTGAAAAGGTGAATATCTCCTTGTTCCCAGACTTCTTTCTGGAAATACAGCAAGGTTGATGATTCTTCGCAGAGGTCCGAAAATGCCTCAGAGACAAGGGCTTCAAATATTGCTTGCTGTACCCTAGCAGGCTCTGTGTACTGGAGGGAATGACAATGCACTTTTTTTTTGACACATCCAGCCATGGCCTCAGCCTGACTTGGGGCACACTCTAGGCCACTAGTAGGGATGAGCTGGACACCCCCCTGTTCGGTTCGCACCAAAACCTGCGAACAGACCTAAACTTCGTGTGAACTTTAGAACCCTATTAAAGTCTATGGGACTCGAACGTTCACAATCTAAAGTGCTCATTTTAAAGGGTAATATGCAAGTTACTGTCCTAAAAAGTGTTTGGGGACCTGGGTCCTGCCCCAGGGGACATGGATCAATGCAAAAAAAAGTTTTAAAAACAACCGTTTTTAAGGAGCAGTGATTTTAATAATGATTAAAGTGAAACAATAAAAGTATAATATTCCTTTAAATTTCGTAGCTGGGGGGTATCTATAGTATGCCTGTGAAGGGGCGCATGTTTCTGCTGCTTAGAACTGAAAAAAAGTAGTTTAAAATCACTTGCGTCTAAATTGTCGGCTCCCCGTAATACAGAGAACACTCAATGAGAGAACACTCAATGAGTGTTCTCTGTATTAGCCGACAATTCATTCATTCATTGATAAAAAAAAAAAAAAAGCGTGGGGGTTCCCCTAAATTCAATTACCAGGCCCTTCAGGTCTGACATGGATATTAAGGGGAACCCCGTGTCAAATTTTAAAAAAAAATTGACGTGGGGTCCCCCTAAATATCCATACCAGACCCTTCAGGTCTGATATGGATATTAAGGGGAACCCCGCATCAAATAAAAAAAAAAATTGACGTGGGGGTCCCCCTAAAAATCCATACCAGACCCTTTATCCGAACACACAACCTAGCAGGCCGCAGGAAAAGAGGGGGGGACGAGAGAGCGGCCCCCCCTCCCTCCTGAACCGTACCAGGCCACATACCCTCAACATTGGGAGGATGCCCTGGGGGTCTGTGACCCCTCAAAGCACCTTGTCCCCATGTTGATAAAGACAAGGGCCTCATCCTCACAACCCTGGCCAGTGGTTGTGAGGGTCTGCGGGCGGGGGGCTTATCAGAATCTGGAAGCCCCCTTTAACAAGGGGACCCCCAGATCCCCCCTGTTTGAAATGGTAAGGGGGTACAAAAGTACCCCTACCATTTCACAAAGAAAGTGTCAAAATGGTTAAATAAGACAAACACACTTTTGAAAAATTCCTTTATTAAAAATAAAAAAAATAAAAAAAAGATTCCAGCGGTGCTAATCCACTCTTGCTATCCAGCGACGAATCTCCGGGGTCCAGTGATGGATGATCATATCCAGCGACGGGGGATCTCTCAGTCCAGCGCTGTCCATACATCCTTCTTCTGTCTCCACTGCGGAGACTGCGGAGATCCCAGCGCTGACGTTTCTTATATTAGGAGGGTGGGGCCACTCGTCACCTGACCCCACCCCCTCTGACGCTGGTGAAGGGAGCCAGGGGTTCCCCAGTGACGTATGGGTGACCCCGCCCCCTCTGATGTAACGGAAACCTGCGTTACATCAGAGGGGGCAGGGTCACCCACACGTCACTGGGGAACCCCTGGCTTCCCTCTCCAGCGTCAGAGGGCGGGGTCAGGTATTGCTAGCACAATCTACTTACATCTGTGCTGCAGCAGATTCCCCCACTTTTTGAAGCCCCTCTAGCGGTAGGCTCCTCTGAGTTTTTGGGACTAAATTATATTTCTAATGTTTAGGGAATAAGCCCTATCATTGTTTGCCTTGGAGTAGTCATGTGGTGTGCAGGCAGGGAGTTCATTTTGGTTAATTTTTACTTATGTTTCTTTCTTTAGTTGTTTTGGTGTGTTGGCTTTCACAGTTCTAGCTGCCCTTCTGGTCCTCCCTACCCCAGCTGAATATGTTACTCATATTTAATCTAGGATTATTCTATGTCTAGCAGCACTCTAAAGTCCTTCAAGATTCTCTCCTGGAATGGACTCAATTCCACAAGAAGGCACTAATGTTTCAGTGTGGCCTTTCGCGCTACATATTCTTCTTTCTCCAGGGGTGTCACTATATTGATTAGCAAATCTGTTCCCTCTGTGATTGATGGTGTTCATATGGATCCCCAGTTTTCATACAAATACAGCAAGTATGTAGTCTTGATATTTGCTCTCTGGAATCAGAGATATGTGTTTTTCAATGTATATCTTGCCTTCCCCTTTTTCTGCTGATATTCTATATGTCATCCTGGAGAAGGTGACTCCTTATTGTCCTGCAAAATTGCTATTTATGGGTGACTTTGATACCACCATGTACCCATCCCTTGATTGTCCCGATCTCACTAAAAACTTTACCGATGATTTACCAGCTTGGCCTTAGCCACAGATCTCATGGAAGTTTGACAGTGGAAACATCCCAACATTAGACCCTATTTCAACACATCTATTTTGGCTGATTTGCATGAAATCAACTATGTCCTGAGCGGCCTCCCAGACCACTGCCCACTAGCATTAACACTGAGGACCGACCTGTCACCTTCACAATATATCTCTATGGCACTTGAGGGCACATTGGATTTTGCTTCCCAAGGCCCAGGAGCATATTCCAATCTCTATTCAGAAATACCTGGGTCAGAAATGCATGAAATGTTGATGCAAGTGTACAGGACAGAAGTTGTGAGCGGAAAATGTGTTTATGACTGTTTCAAATGCTTTAATGATGGGAAGGAAGTGACTGAGGATGAGCCACATTCGGAACCGCTGTCGATAAGCAGGACCCCTCACATCACCGAGTGAGTGTGACAAATGCTAGCACAAGATAGGCTACTGACTCTATGATTGATGTCGGAGGAATTGGGCATTAGCAAAAACACGATGCACACCGTTGTCTGCGAATATTTGGGTAAGTGGTAGATCTGTTCCCAGTTTGGGCACACAAGCTGACAGATAAACAGAAAGCAAAACAAATGAATGATTTCATTACCATGTGTAACCAGGATCCATCTTTTCTGGGAACCATCGTCACACAGGATGAGACCTGGTGCTACCATTTCGATCCGCAATCAAAGCGGCGTACCTGTTCTTGATCACCCAACTTACTCCCCTGATCTGGTGACTGCGGACTTCTTTCTATTTCCTTGCCTGAAGAGCGTCATGAAATGTGCACATTTAGTAGATGTGGCAGCAATCCAAGAATGTGTGACAGCAATTCTGTGATTGATTCCTTGAGAGGCCTTTGCTGACAGTTTCCAGAGGCTTTATGAACGTTCCCAAAAGTGTGTTGTGAAGGATGGCAATTATATTAAAGGCCAATAGAGGTAACTTGTTTGTATCTTCTGTTTTGTTTGTTTTCTGATATCATTCACCAAACTTTGTAGACACACCTTGTGTATATATATATATATATATATATATATATATATATATATATCACACACTCACTGGCCACTTTATTAGGTACATCTTGCTAGTACCAGGTTGGTCCCCCCTTTTGCCTTCAGAACTGCCTTAATTCTTTGTGGCATAGTTTCATCAAGGTGTTTGAAAAATCCTTCAGAGATTTTGGTCCATATTAACATGATTGCATCACACAGTTGCTGCATATTTGTTGGCTGCACATCCATGATGTGAATCTCCCACTTCACCACATCCTAACAGTGCTCTTTTGGATTGAGATCTGGTGACTGTGGAGGTCATTGGCGTACAGTGAACTCATTGTCATGTTCAAAAAAACAGTTGAAGATGATTTGAGCTTTGTGACATGAGACTGTAGTCATAAAGGGATGAACATGGTCAGAAACAATACTCAGGTAGGCCATGGCGTTAAGGGGCCCAAAGTGTGCCAGCAAAATATCCCCCACATCATTACACCACTACCACCAGCCTGAACTGTTGATATGAGGCAGGATAAATCCATACTTTCATGTTGTTTCCGCCTAATTATGACCCTACCATCTGAATGTCGCAGCTGAAATCAAGACTCATCAGACCAAGCAACATTTTTTCGATCTTCTATTGTCCAATTATGGTGAGTCTATGCAACTCCGGTTTCAAGCTGACAAGAGTGGCACCTGGTGTTGTCTTCTGCTGCTGTAGCCTCAAGGTTTGATGTGTTGTGTGTACAGAGATGGTATTCTGCATAGCTTGGTTGTAACAAGTGGTTATTTGAGTTACTGTTGCCTTTCTATTATCTCAAACCAGTCTGCCCATTCTCCTCTGACCTCTGACATCAACAATGCATTTTCAACCACACAACTGGCACTCACTAAATGTAATCTCTTTTATGGACCATTCTCTGTAAACCTCCATGACATGTTCAAAGTCACTTAAATCCACTTTCTTCCCCATTCTGATGATTGGTTTCTAGGTGCCTAAATGCACTGAATTGTTGCCATGTGCTTGGCCAAACACACCTCCAGGACAACCACTGAAGGTGATGGCCTGGCCAAGCATGTCTCCAGAACTAACTCCTATTGAGCATCTGTGGGGAATCCTCAAACAGAAGGTGGAGGAGCGCAAGGTCTCTAAAATGTCTGATCGGACGGTGTTTTCGGATAATCCGACCGCGTGTGGGCTCCATCAGACTTTTTTAGTCGGAATGTCCGACCAACACAGTTTGAGAGCTGGATATAAAATTTTCCGACAACATGATCTGATCGGACTTTGTCCGATCGTTTGTAGAGAATTCCGATTGGACAAATTGCCACGCATGCTCAGATCAAATTACAAGACCAAAGCTATTGGCTACTAGCCTGAACGTAGTCCCGTCATAACGTAAAAATGTCATTACGTTCTGAACGATCGGATTTTCCGCCAACTTTGTCGGACCGTGTGTATGCAACACCAGTTTCGGACAAAATCCATCAGAAAAAATTTGTCGATTTTGTTGTCAGAATGTCCGACCGTGTGTACAAGGGCTCACATCCACCAGCTCTGTGATGTTGTCATGGAGGAGTGGAAGAGGACTCAAGTGGCAACCTGTAAAGCTCTGGCAGGCAGTGCTGGAAAACAATGGTGGCCACACAAAATATTTAAACTTTTGGGCCCAATTTGTTGACATTTTCACTTAGGAGTGTACTCACTTTTGTTGCCAGCGGTTTAAACATTAATGGCTGCGTGTTGAGTTATTTTGAGCACAGCAAATTTACACTATACAAGCTGTACACTCACTACTTTACATTGTAGCAAAGTGTCAAAAATGTGAGGTGTATACTCACTTTTGTGAAATAATGTACACACATATATATATATATATATATATATATATATATATATATATATATATATATATATAGATATATAGATATATATATAGATATATATATATATATATATATATATATTGATCACAACCAACATATTTTTCAGTTTCTTCAGGCCACTGAGCACAGACAATGTAGACTTAGGATTTTTTTTTTATTAACCACTTGCCAACCGCCTCACGCAGATATACTGCGGCAGAATGGCACAGGCAGGCAGAGTAACGTGTGGGTACGTTACTCCCCTCCCGCGGTCGGGGGGCGCATTGCGAGGCTGTCGGCATCATTCCAGGAGCGATCTGTCCTGAGGGGGAGGCCACTGATTCATAGCCTCTCCCTCATGATCGATTCAGAAGCTTCTGAAGTGTAAACAGAAGCAGAGGAAGTTATGTCATCTCTCCTTTTCGTTCCGGCACCCAAGGAGAGAAGACATCACAGTGAGTCTGCACCAACACTAACACTAGCACACATAGGCACATAAACCCCCTCGATCACCCCCCTCCCCCTGCACCCCTGTCACTCCCTGTCACAGTGACACCAATAGCAGTTTTTATTTTTTTACTGATTACTGCATTGGTGTCATTTTTGACTGTTTTAAGTGTTAGGACAGTTAGTGGTAGGCCCCTTTAGGTCTAGGGCACCCCCCTAACAAAGATTTAACCCCTTGATCACCTCAGTTAACCCTTTCATCCCCTGTCGCCAGTGTCACTAAGCAATCTTTTTTCTGATCGCTGTATTAGTGTCACAGGTGACGCTAGTTAGCCAGGTAGGTATTTGGGTTCACCGATGGCTTTTTATAGTGTCAGGTACCCCCATATACTACCTAATAAAGGTAACCCCTTGATTGCCCCCTAGTTACCCCTTTCATCAGTGATCACCATATAAATGTTACGGGTGACGCTGGTTATTTAGTTTGTTTTTTTATACCCACTGCTTATTACCCAATAAAAGTTTAAGCCCCTGATCACCCGGCGGGTGATATCAGTTAGGTTTTAGGGTCAGTTAGGGTCTGCGTCACCCCAGGCAGCGTCAGATTGGTGCCAGTACCTCTAACATCTACGCACACAGCATACACCTCCCTTAGTGGTATAGTATCTGAACGGATCAGTATCTGATCTGATCAGATCTATACTAGCATCCCCAACAGTTTAGGGTTCCCAAAAATGCAGTGTTAGTGGGATCAGCCCAGATACCTGCTAGTAGTGATGGACGAACTTCCGACGGGACGTTTCGCGAACGCGAAACGCGAACGGACACAAACGTTCGCGAAAACGACCGTTCGCCGCGGGCTCCATTGACTTCAATGGGAGGCGAATTTCGCAAACCTTTAGGTCGAATTTGCGGCCACGGGGTAATTATTAGGGGGTAGCACGTAGTCCCACCACCTGGACAATAGCATAATACATGTATGAGGTGAATTTGGGATCGATAACTACAAGCATTTTTTTTTTATTTGGGAAATTGTTCTGACAATTCAGGACTATGGAGCTAATGAAGGCAATGGAGGAGAGGGAAGGTCAGGGACCAGGGTAGGCAAACAAGAGGGTGCAGGAGATACAGAGCACTGACAGCAGCACCGTAATACAGAGCACTGACATCAGCACCGTGACATACAGCGCTGACAGCAGCTCCGTGACATACAGCGCTGACAGCAGCTCCGTGACATACAGCGCTGACAGCAGCTCCGTGACATACAGCGCTGACAGCAGCTCCGTGACATACAGCGCTGACAGCAGCTCCGTGACATACAGCGCTGACAGCAGCACCGTGACATACAGCGCTGACAGCAGCTCCGTGACATACAGCGCTGACAGCAGCTCCGTGACATACAGCGCTGACAGCAGCTCCGTGACATACAGCACTGACAGCAGCTCCGTGACATACAGCGCTGACAGCAGCTCCGTGACATACAGCGCTGACAGCAGCACCGTGACATACAGCGCTGACAGCAGCTCCGTGACATACAGCGCTGACAGCAGCTCCGTGACATACAGCGCTGACAGCAGCTCCGTGACATACAGCGCTGACAGCAGCTCCGTGACATACAGCGCTGACAGCAGCTCCGTGACATACAGCGCTGACAGCAGCTCCGTGACATACAGCGCTGACAGCAGCTCCGTGACATACAGCGCTGACAGCAGCTCCGTGACATACAGCGCTGACAGCAGCTCCGTGACATACAGCGCTGACAGCAGCTCCGTGACATACAGCGCTGACAGCAGCACCGTAAGCAGCCCCAGGAGGAAGTCAGCACAGCACAGGGATGGTGTGATCCCCTCATAATAAGAACCCCCAGGAGGAAGTCAGCACAGCACAGGGATGGTGGGAGCCCCTCATAATAAGAACACCCAGGAGGAAGTCAGCACAGCACAGGGATGGTGGGAACCCCTCATAATAAGCAGCCCCAGTAGAAATATGACACCGCTCAACCTCTTCAAAGAGGAGGGTAGGGGCATATAGTACGGTGTGCTTTTTTGGGTCAGGGAAGTGAGCCAAATGAATTAAGAAGGTCTGTGTGCTTGATTCCAAAAATTGTTTATAGACATATACATGGTCTACTGATCACATGTGTTGAATTCCTCCGAGATCCATGCCTCATTCATTTTTAGAAATGTGAGGTAGTTAACACTGTGGTGAGCTAGGCGAGTACGCTTATCGGTCACAATCCCCCCTGCTGCGCTGAACGTCCTTTCGGACAGGACACTGGATGAGGGGCAAGCCAACAGTTCGATTGCAAATTGGGCAAGCTCTGGCCAGAGGTCAAGCCTGCCCACCCAGTAGTCTAGGGGTTCATCACTCCTCAGAGCGTCCACATCGGCCGTTAACCCAATGTAGTCGGACACCTGACGGTCTAGGCGTTCCCTGATGCTGGATCCGGATGACACCTGTCGATGGGTCGGCTGAAAGAATGACCTCATATCCGAAGTCACCAACACATCTTCAAACCGGCCTCTTCTTGCAGGCGCTGTTGGATTGGTACCCGCAAATCCTTCTCTGGGAGTGGGAATTGCTCCTCTGCCAGCGCACGCAAAAGCAGAATGCAGCATTTCTCGAAGCAAGGCCTGGAAGTGCTGCATTCTGACAGCCCTCTGCGACGGCGGTAACATTTCCGCCATTTTGTGTTTGTACCGGGGGTCTAAGTACGTTGCCACCCAGTACTGGTCCTTGACCCTCATGCTTTTTATACGGGGGTCCCTATTAAAACACTGGAGCATGAAGGCCCCCATTTGCACTAAAGTGGAAGCGGTGTGGTGGCCTGGCTCCTGCTCATCATCCAGGATAATGTCGTCCTCTTCATTCTCCTCTCCCCATCCTCGCACAACAGGGATCCCAGAAAGGTTTAAAGCATGCTCTTCTTGCTCCTGCTCATCCGCCCCGGCACCATCCTCCTCTGACTCCTCATCAGACTCCTGTTGTTGACTTGTCTCAGATAGAGTAGCCCCCCCTGGGAATTCATCCAGCATTGCGACTTCCTCATCTTCCCGCTCCTGCTCCTCCACAGCCTGATCAATGACACGACGCAATGCACGCTCCAGAAAGAAGGCATAAGGTACCATGTCACTGATGGCGCCATGGCTGCGACTGACCAGTTTGGTGATCTCCTCAAATGGCCGCAGAAGTCTGCATGTGTCGCGCATGAGCAGCCACTGGCGCGGTGAAAAAAAACCCAGCTCCCCAGAACCGTTTCTTTCGCAGAGTTCATACAGGTAGACGTTAACTGCACGTTTCTGCTGGAGCAGCCTATCAAGCATATAGAAGGTTGAGTTCCATCGCGTCGGGCAATCGCAAATAAGACGTCTGACCGGCAGATGGTGTCGCCGCTGAATGTCAGCAAGGCGAGCCATGGCCGTGTAAGATCTTCTGAAATGGGCCGAGATTTTCCTTGCCTGCCGCAAGATGTCCTGGACCCCAGGGTATTTGACAAGGAATCGCTGCACGACCAAGTTTAAGACGTGTGCCATGCACGGCACGTGCGTGATTTTGCCCTGTTTCAATGCGCTAAGCAGATTGGCACCGTTGTCACACACCACTTTACCAACTGTCAAATTGAGCGGTGTTAGCCACTCATCTGCCTGTGAACGCAAAGCTGAAAGGAGTGCCGGGCCAGTGTGGCTCTTTGCTTCCAGGCACAACAGACGCAGCACGGCATGGCAACGTCTCACCTGGCATGTGGAATAGGTTCTGGGGAGCTTGGGCGGTGCAGTGGAAGAGACGCTAGCAGCGGAAAAGGAGGAGGCAGCTGAGGAGGAGAGGGAGGAGGATGGAGTAGGAGGAGGAGAAGAAGAGTCAGGCCTGCATGCAATCCGTGGCGGTAAAACCAAATCTACACGGGTGCCACGGGTTACATGCTTGACGGCCGTCAGAAGGTTCACCCAGTGGGCAGTAAAACTGATATACCTTCCCTGCCCGTGTTTGCTAGACCACGTGTCTGTGGTCAGATGTATCTTGGCACCGACACTGTGTGCCAGAGATACATTCACTTGCCGCTGAACATGGCCATATAGCTCTGGGATGCCCTTCTCTGAGAAATACTTCCTTCCTGGGACCTTCCATTGTGGTGTTCCAATGGCCACAAATTTGCGAAAGGCCTCCGAGTCCACCAGTTTATATGGCAGTAGTTGGCGGGCTATGAGTTCTGACAAGCCAGCCGCCAACCGTTGGGCAAGAGGGTTATCCGGCGTCATCATTTTTTTACGCTCAAACATTAGGCCCACGGAAGCCTGCCTTTTTGCAGAAAAATGTGAGCTTGGCGTGATGGAAGGTGGAGTGGAGGACAATTGTGAGGAGAGAGGAGAAGGAGAAGTAGAAGACGAGGCTGGACGGTGAGAGCCTGCAGTGTGGCTTTGTGTGTTCCGTTGCTCCCACTGGGCTCGGTGATGGCTGCTCATGTGCCTTCTTAAGGCGGTCGTCCCTAGGTGAGTATTGGGCTTACCGCGACTAACGCGTTGACTGCAAAGATTGCAGATGGCAACGCTATTGTCAGCAGCGGACACGTTAAAAAAAGCCCACACTGCGGAGCCATGTGCCGGTGTCCTGGGAGCGCCAGATGTGACCGTACATGGTCGATGACTCGCTCCTGATACATTTGCAGTCTGCTTTGTCCCTGCTGTGCAATGTAAGTCATTGCTGCTTCTCCTCCCTATCTGCTGGTCCATATCTCCCTCTGAACTCCCCTCCTCTTCCTCTCTTGTGGGCACCCACGTGACATCACTAGACACGTCATCATCAACGTCACCTTCCCCACCGCTATAAGTAGAGTAGGCAGCAACACCGGGGACCAACCTCCTCCTTGGGCTGATCTGGGTACTGGCGTCAGACTGCTGAGTAGCGCTTGTTGCTACCTCCTCTTCCTGATCCAATACCAAGAGTGGCTGCGCATCAGAAATGTCCTCTTGATATGGATCGGAAAATAATTCCAGTGACTCAAGCGGAAGGTATGTGGTGGTGGTGGTGGTGGTCGTGTTGTTGGTGGTAGTGTCTTTGGGGGTGCACATAGCAGAGAGTGAAGAAGAGGGTGCAGATCGAGAGGATGAGGAGGGTGCAGAAGAGTAAGGCTGAGCGAGCCACTCAACCAAGTCTGGTGCATCCTTTAAAGTAATTGAACGCACCTTCTGCAACTTCCCACTTTGGCTCAAGCCTGTTGCTCCTGCCCTACCCCTACCACCCCTGCGGAAGGGCCTGCCTCTTCCTCTGCATGTCATTTTTTAAATGACCCTGTGACAAAACTCTTAGTCCCTATACCGCTGAAGGACTGCTGCAGTATAGGTGAGCGGTCAGCAGTGGTGCACGTCAACCCTATCTATTGTGGACCTATAGCGGTCCTTACAGAACAGCAGACTGTACCGCACTCAAGCCTATGTACCGTAGCACCCTATACCAAGTTACCAGTCCTTATAAGAACTTTTGTGGACCAAGCAGGTTGTGTATTAGTGTTTAGCAGACTGTACGTCAGTCCCTATACCGCTGAAGGACTGCTGCAGTATAGGGCAGCGGTCAGCAGTGGTGCACGTCAACCCTATCTATTGTGGACCGATAGCGGTCCTTACAGAACAGCAGACTGTACCGCACTCAAGCCTATGTACCGTAGCACCCTATACCAAGTTACCAGTCCTTATAAGAACTTTTGTGGACCAAGCAGGTTGTGTGTTAGTGTTTAGCAGACTGTGCGTCAGTCCCTATACCGCTGAAGGACTGCTGCAGTATAGGGCAGCGGTCAGCAGTAGTGCACGGCAACCCTATGTATTGTGGACCGATAGCGGTCCTTACAGAACAGCAGACTGTAACGCACTCAGGCCTATGTACCGTAGCACCCTATACCAAGTTACCAGTCCTTATAAGAACTTTTGTGGACCAAGCAGGTTGTGTGTTAGTGATTAGCAGACTGTACGTCAGTCCCTATACCAATGAAGGACTGCTGCAGTATAGGGCAGCGGTCAGCAGTAGTGCACGGCAACCCTATGTATTGTGGACCGATAGCGGTCCTTACAGAACAGCAGACTGTAACGCACTCAGGCCTATGTACCGTAGCACCCTATACCAAGTTACCAGTCCTTATAAAAACTTTTGTGGACCAAGCAGGTTGTGTGTTAGTGTTTAGCAGACTGTGCGTCAGTCCCTATACCGCTGAAGGACTGCTGCAGTATAGGGCAGCGGTCAGCAGTGGTGCACGTCAACCCTATCTATTGTGGACCGATAGCGGTCCTTACAGAACAGCAGACTGTACCGCACTCAAGCCTATGTACCGTAGCACCCTATACCAAGTTACCAGTCCTTATAAGAACTTTTGTGGACCAAGCAGGTTGTGTATTAGTGTTTAGCAGACTGTACGTCAGTCCCTATACCGCTGAAGGACTGCTGCAGTATAGGGCAGCGGTCAGCAGTGGTGCACGTCAACCCTATCTATTGTGGACCGATAGCGGTCCTTACAGAACAGCAGACTGTACCGCACTCAAGCCTATGTACCGTAGCACCCTATACCAAGTTACCAGTCCTTATAAGAACTTTTGTGGACCAAGCAGGTTGTGTATTAGTGTTTAGCAGACTGTACGTCAGTCCCTATACCGCTGAAGGACTGCTGCAGTATAGGGCAGCGGTCAGCAGTGGTGCACGTCAACCCTATCTATTGTGGACCGATAGCGGTCCTTACAGAACAGCAGACTGTACCGCACTCAAGCCTATGTACCGTAGCACCCTATACCAAGTTACCAGTCCTTATAAGAACTTTTGTGGAACAAGCAGGTTGTGTGTTAGTGATTAGCAGACTGTACGTCAGTCCCTATACCAATGAAGGACTGCTGCAGTATAGGGCAGCGGTCAGCAGTAGTGCACGGCAACCCTATGTATTGTGGACCGATAGCGGTCCTTACAGAACAGCAGACTGTACTGCACTCAGGCCTATGTACCGTAGCACCCTATACCAAGTTACCAGTCCTTATAAGAACTTTTGTGGACCAAGCAGGTTGTGTGTTAGTGTTTAGCAGACTGTGCGTCAGTCCCTATACCGCTGAAGGACTGCTGCAGTATAGGGCAGCGGTCAGCAGTAGTGCACGGCAACCCTATGTATTGTGGACCGATAGCGGTCCTTACAGAACAGCAGACTGTAACGCACTCAGGCCTATGTACCGTAGCACCCTATACCAAGTTACCAGTCCTTATAAGAACTTTTGTGGACCAAGCAGGTTGTGTGTTAGTGATTAGCAGACTGTACGTCAGTCCCTATACCAATGAAGGACTGCTGCAGTATAGGGCAGCGGTCAGCAGTAGTGCACGGCAACCCTATGTATTGTGGACCGATAGCGGTCCTTACAGAACAGCAGACTGTAACGCACTCAGGCCTATGTACCGTAGCACCCTATACCAAGTTACCAGTCCTTATAAAAACTTTTGTGGACCAAGCAGGTTGTGTGTTAGTGTTTAGCAGACTGTGCGTCAGTCCCTATACCGCTGAAGGACTGCTGCAGTATAGGGCAGCGGTCAGCAGTAGTGCACGGCAACCCTATGTATTGTGGACCGATAGCGGTCCTTACAGAACAGCAGACTGTAACGCACTCAGGCCTATGTACCGTAGCACCCTATACCAAGTTACCAGTCCTTATAAGAACTTTTGTGGACCAAGCAGGTTGTGTGTTAGTGATTAGCAGACTGTACGTCAGTCCCTATACCAATGAAGGACTGCTGCAGTATAGGGCAGCGGTCAGCAGTAGTGCACGGCAACCCTATGTATTGTGGACCGATAGCGGTCCTTACAGAACAGCAGACTGTAACGCACTCAGGCCTATGTACCGTAGCACCCTATACCAAGTTACCAGTCCTTATAAGAACTTTTGTGGAACAAGCAGGTTGTGTGTTAGTGATTAGCAGACTGTACGTCAGTCCCTATACCAATGAAGGACTGCTGCAGTATAGGGCAGCGGTCAGCAGTAGTGCACGGCAACCCTATGTATTGTGGACCGATAGCGGTCCTTACAGAACAGCAGACTGTAACGCACTCAGGCCTATGTACCGTAGCACCCTATACCAAGTTACCAGTCCTTATAAGAACTTTTGTGGACCAAGCAGGTTGTGTGTTAGTGATTAGCAGACTGTACGTCAGTCCCTATACCAATGAAGGACTGCTGCAGTATAGGGCAGCGGTCAGCAGTAGTGCACGGCAACCCTATGTATTGTGGACCGATAGCGGTCCTTACAGAACAGCAGACTGTACTGCACTCAGGCCTATGTACCGTAGCACCCTATACCAAGTTACCAGTCCTTATAAAAACTTTTGTGGACCAAGCAGGTTGTGTGTTAGTGTTTAGCAGACTGTGCGTCAGTCCCTATACCGCTGAAGGACTGCTGCAGTATAGGGCAGCGGTCAGCAGTAGTGCACGGCAACCCTATGTATTGTGGACCGATAGCGGTCCTTACAGAACAGCAGACTGTAACGCACTCAGGCCTATGTACCGTAGCACCCTATACCAAGTTACCAGTCCTTATAAGAACTTTTGTGGACCAAGCAGGTTGTGTGTTAGTGATTAGCAGACTGTACGTCAGTCCCTATACCAATGAAGGACTGCTGCAGTATAGGGCAGCGGTCAGCAGTAGTGCACGGCAACCCTATGTATTGTGGACCGATAGCGGTCCTTACAGAACAGCAGACTGTACCGCACCCAAGCCTATGTACCGTAGCACCCTAGACAGACCAAGTTACCAGTCCTGATAAAGAGCTTTGTGGAACAAGTGAGTTGTGAATGATTAGCAGACTGCAGCAGAAGGGCAGCAGTCAAGTATAATATTCTTTCTATATTTGGAAGAAAGAATATTATACGTGTACAAGCCTATTACCGTACCACTGATACCAGTCCTGAAAAGAACCTTTGTGGAACTAATAGTAACAGCAAGTCTTTAAAATTATCCTCACTGCCTGACACACTGCTTCCTGCCTGTCCCTATACAAATTGGCAAAAAAGAGTAGGCTGGAACGATTAGCTGGAACAGCTCTTTTGTGGACCTGATAGTAACAGCTAATGATGATGATGATGATGATGATGAAGAAAGACTAATCTGGCTGAGCTGTCCCTAAAATAGCAGCATACAGCGCTCTGTCCCTTTATCTAAACTGACAAAAGAAACTCAGGCTGCTGACCTAACACCTATACCAGTCCTGAAAAGAACTTTTGTGTACCAAATAGCTAGCGTTTTCTCTGTCCCTACTCCACACAGGATCCTTTCCCTACAGTGACAGAAGAAAGAATGTAAAATGGCCACCGGATCGGGTGTATTTATAGGTTAGGGGGAATGTCCAAGTGTCCATGAGCTGTCATGTCTCAATTGGTTGTCCTGTAACACATGATAAACGTGTCACGAAAGGTTAAAGTTCTTGTATACATTAAACACGTAAGTCCGCCGGGGCGAACGACGGAAAAAGGCGTTCGAACCCGCGGACGGCGAAAGTCGGAAATTCGCCGCGAAACGACCGCCGGGCGAACCGTTCGGCCATCACTACCTGCTAGCACCTGCGTTTTGCTCCTCCCCCCAGGCCCAGCCCAGCCCAGCCCAAGTGCAGTATCGATCGATCACTGTCACTCACAAAACACAACACAGACTGCAGAGTTTGCAGAGTCAGGCCTGATCCCTGCGATTGCTAACAGTTTTTTTTGTAGCATTTGATACAGTTGCTGACAGCCTAGGAGCTTTTTTTACCTGTGAGTCTCACTAGTGTACCAGTAAATTTAGAGCCCAAAATGGCAAATCAAAGGTACACTAGTGAAGAGGCCTACACGTTTCTGAGCATGACAGATAGTGAAGAGGAAGTCACTCATCTGTCAGATTCAGGCTTAGAATACGATCCTGTAGAAGACAGTGGCCCCATGACAGATAGCTCTGACGACGGAGTTGTGGTCCCTGCCAAGGTCAGGTGTACCAGACACCAATTTTCTTCTGCTGTTGAGGTGCAAGAACCGCAGGGCTCTTGTATGGAGCAGAGAAGTACTAGTGCTGCTCATCCTTCTGGTGAACTGGCAAGCACCAGCAGCCTAATACACCCTGGTCGTAGTCAAACCAGCGCTGCAGTAACACGTGGTGATGTGACGAGTCCCATAAGTGTAGTTCAAGCTGGCAAGGTGACAAGCACAAGTAGTGTCCCACTGCCACCAAGAAAACAAAGACAGGCCCGTCAATCCCATAGTGCCCTTCCTGCTGAATTCGCCAATCCTAATTAAGAACCCATCACTTCTGCAGCACCCGTACTTCCCCCATTCACTGGCCAACCCGGCATTCAGGTGGAATCAGTTGATTTTATGTCACTTGATTTTAATTTGCTGTTTTATTCTCTATAGATCTATTGTGGACCAAAGTAATTTGTATGCTGGTCAATTCATCGCCGGTAATACCCAGTCCTTCCTTGCCAGAGATTTGAAACCAATTACGATTTCTGAATTTAAGACCTTTTTGGGCCTATCCCTCAACATGGGCATAGTAAAAATGAGTATGTTGTGGTCATATTGGTCCACTGACCCAATTTACCATATGCCCATGTTCTCTGCCTCCATGGCCAGGGCACAATACGAGCAGATCTTGCGGTTGCATGCATTTCAATAACAATGAACTCTGTCATCCTTGTGGAGACCCTGGATACAATCAGCTCTACAAAATTCATCCCCTTGTATACCACTTCAACCAACGTTTTGCAGACTTGTTTACTCCCCATCAAGTTGTCTGTGTTGATGAGCCCCTGATTACGTTTTCTGGCTGCTTGTCTTTCAAACAGTATCTTCCCAGCAAGCATGCCAGATACGGGGTCAAGATGTATAAGCTCTGTGACAAGGCCACAGGTTATACATGTAATTTTATGGTTTACGAGAGAAGAGATAGTCATGTAGAGATGCCAAACTGCCCAGATTACATAGGGAGGGCTGGCAAGATTGTGTGGGACTTGGTGTCACACTTATGCAGACAGGGGCACCATTTGTATGTGCACAATTATTACATGAGTGTGCCACTTTTTAGTCACTTGTTTAATCAGATTGGCGCATGTGTGGCACCGTGCGATCTAAGCGATGGGGCTTTCCAATCTTGAGGTTGGAGGAGAGAGCCTGCTTGAAGTGTAATAACTTGCTCACTGTGAAGTGGAGGGATAATAAGAATGTTTTTGTTCTTTCCTCACTTCATGCAGACACGACGGTTCAAATTCCTACGGCGACTGGTGTTGTGGAGAAACCCCTCTGTGTCTGACCAGTGGACCTCAATGACCAGTTGTTGGTGCCATACCTAGTGGCCCGTAAGACCAGACACTGGTACAAAAAAATGTCTGTTTATTTATTTCAATTGGCTTTGCTGAACGCTCATGTGCTATACAGAGCTTCAGGACGGACTGGGTCCTTACTTAAATTCCAGGAAGAGATCGTCAGAGCCCTTCTGTTTCCAGACGGTGCTCCACCTCACCTTCCCAATCCAAATGCAGTAAGCCGACTGAATGAGAGGCACTTTCACAGGGTCTCCCAAGATGCCCTCGTATTTTGAGAGACCCGGGCCTGGTACCGTTACAGTTACAACCGCTAGGGTTACAAAAAAAAAAAGTAAAAAAACACAAAAAAATACAAATTAAAAAATAGTTGTTATTTTATTGTTCTCCCTCTCTCTATTCTCTTTCTCTCTCTATTGTTCTGCTCTCTTTTACTGTATTCTATTCTGCAATGTTTTATTGTTATTATGTTTTATTATGTTTGCTTTTCTGGTATGTCATTTTTTTATACTTTACTGTGTTTTATTGTTAGCCATTTTTTTGTTTTCAGGCACGCCATTCAGCTGAAGCACGGATTTATTTATCTCGACAGCAACAGCGTTTTCTGCTAGGATACATAAAGCCGTGATGCCAGCGCTGTAGGAGGTGTGGCACGGCATGTGTGAGCAATATATCATTTAGTGACAACTTTTTGTAAAAAAGTTGTCATTATTTAATCACTTGGGACAAAAAATTGTAATATTCAATGGGCTCAACATGCCTCTCAGCAATTTCCTTGGGGTGTCTATTTTCCAAAATGGGATGGGAGGGGTTTGGGGGGGTTGTACTGCCCTGCCATTTTAGCACCTCAAGAAATGAGTCATAAACTAAAAGCTTTGTAAATTCCAGAAAATGTACACTAGTTTGTAGACACTATAACTTTTGCTCAAACCAATAAATATACACTTATTGACATTTTTTTTTACCAAAGACATGTGGCTGAATACATTTTGGCCTAAATGTATGACTAAAATTGAGATTATTAGATTTTTCTTAGAAGTAGAAAATATCTTTTTTTTCTAAATTTTCTGTCTTTTTCCGTTTATATTGCAAAAAATAAAAATTGCAGAGGCAATCAAATACCATAAAAAGAAAGCTCTATTTGTGTGAACAAAAGGACGCAAATTTTGTTTGGATACAGCATTGCATGACCGCGCAATTACCAGTTAAAGCAGCACAGTGCCAAATTGTAAAAAGTCCTCTTGGCTTTAGGCAGCCAAATGGTTCGGGGCTTAAGTGGTTAAATATGGCTAACAGACATGTTTAAAAAAAGAATACAGGAAAGAAGGTTAGCAAATTTTAGATAGTGTTGGCTTCAAATAAAATTATCACTATATCATCATCTATATGATAGGTACTACATTATTCAATCATTCACGTTTGTCTTTTTGAGAAAATGCTGATTTTTGTCTTCAGATTTACCATGTAGTGCAAGGGCCTGCCTGCTTTCATACAAATTGAAACTCCCAAGGTTTGACCTCATATTATATGGTTTTGGTAAATCTGAAGGAAAAAATCAGCAGAAAATATGATGTGTATGGGGCTTAATAAAAAAAATGTAGTAAGATGCTAATGTTTATTTAAATATGGTTAAATACATTTCAAATTCAAATATATATATATATATATATATATATATATATATATATATATATATATATATATATATATATATATATTACTATAATAATTGATGTTTTTCTTCTTTCAGTGCTATTCTAACCATTTAAGTGAAAACAAACTTCAAGCACAGAGATTTCACTTGTAATTTATTTGTTCGTAATTAAGGGATAATTTAGAGCAAGCTGATTGCTCCCAAGCATATTTAACATATAATAATTACAAAGCTGGAGCCATGAGCAGACACTGCCAGGTTTTTCAATCCTTACTTAAAAAGAAATCCATCAAAATGACTTGACATCCATCTGCTGCTCATTGAATACTGTGTTACAGTGCCCGTGAAGCTGTAGATTCTACGTAATGGTGGAAGGTCCTAGACTAAGTGTTTAGTAAATGACTTAGGTAGTGAGACACTAGTTTATTTGTTTTGGCAATAATTGTCTTCACTGCCTTGAGGGGAGGGTGGCAGAAATAGCTACTATGTTTAGAAACAAGATTGCCCTGTGCAGACTGTCTGTCACAAAGGTTCAACTTTGTTATATCTTTGTTTATTCCGAGTGTACCATTTTCCAAATTTAGCTCACCGGTTCTCTGTGAGTTTGACTGATGTGACTAGTCTGACCACTAATGTGAGGACACTATGATCTTCCATGTAGACCAAGAGGAAGGAGTCAAATAAAAGCCTTTGCAGTGAGTAAAATGATTAATGTACATGTTGCAAAGATTGCACTCTAATTTTTACCTATTCTTAGAAATATCTGGAAGTAAAATAAACAAATACACAAAGAAAATTTAATATATTCAGAGATTTTTATTAGCCAATACTTAGGAAAGCTCTTGGGCTTGTGTTAGAGGAGATATTCAATAAAACAGTGTTAAAAATGAAGCCCAATGCAGTATTTTGTGTAACCTTTCAGAATCCATTCTGTGCTAAAGTGACTCCAATAAAGTGAACATTGATTGGGCATTGGGAGGAGCTTAGAATTGTGACATCATCACAAAGGGAAGACTGCACACAACAAAGCAGGAAGCGCTAATGGTGTGGGATCCTGTGATACATCTATACTTGCTGTACCTAACTCTGAGTTGAGTGCTCTTTTTGTGAGTTGTACCAATTTTATAGATGTTTTATTACAGAATGGACACTATTTTGGTGGATGGACACTTTATATGTTTATGGAACATCAAAAGCAGGAAATAGAACTTCAAAGGGAACTCTGGATACAGAGTGCAGGAGGATTTCTGGCTGTTATGATGAAACAACATTTTACTTATTTGTCATTTTCTAAAGGTTGTAGTGGCTAATAAAAGATGGAATGCTCATTTTTAATAAAATTACATAACAAAATGGCTTGTGCAGCAGTTACTGTTTATATGTTACATTACATTTTTTAGTATAAGTGCAGCTCTACTTAAAACTGCTGACAGGGTATCCAGAGTATAGAATGCTCATTTTTTTCCTACATACAGTACAGAGAGTTGTACATTGTGGATGGCCAGTATCTTGCTATAAGATCTGTGTCGGGTTTGGTCTTAAATGCATAAGTAGAGGTGTCCACATACTGTATATTCAGACAATACAAGAAATATATCTCTTTGAAACTTGGTATGAATTCCTCCTGCATATTTTCAAGGTTGAGAGCTATCTGAGCAATATAAATTAGCTAAATGAATTTGCTTGGTTAGAACAATCAAATGTTAAATATGGGGAGAGAGGATGTAGATCCAAGGGAAATTTAAACTCTTTGCATGATCCAAAAAATCCATGTACCAAAAATACCTTTTTCTACACCTATATCACAATTACCGATGTAAATATTAGCTGCACAAACAGCTTGAAAAGTTATTAAAAGCATTTAAAAGTACAAACAGATGTGGTTTAATGAGCATTACATTAGCATAATGGGGTCTATTTACCAAAGGCAAATAGACTATGCACTTTGCAAAGTGCAGTTGCTCTTTGCAAGAGCAGTTGCTGCAGAGCTTATTAACCACTTAACAACCGGCCGTTTACCACGTGATCGCTCCGTCAAATGACGGAGTGATCACTTGTAAACAAACCGGCATCATGTTATGACGCCGGTTCCTCCCTCCCCCTCTCTGTACCAATCGGTACAGCGGAGGGGGAAGAGATCGGTGTCAGCAGCTCTGAAGGGCTGCATCTGCAGTGCCCACATTGCTGCTCACTGAAAATTAACCCCATCATACCCTGCCATTACTCTGCAATACTCTGCAATACCCTGCAACACTCTGCAATACCCTGCAACACTCTGCAATGCTCTGCAACACCCACCAATACCCTGCAACACTCTGCAATGCACTGCAACACCCGCCAATACCCTGCAACACTCTGCAATGCTCTGCAATACCCGCCAATACCCTGCAACACTCTGCAATGCTCTGCAACACCCGCCAATACCCTGCAACACTCTGCAATACCCTGCAACACTCTGCAATACCCTGCCACACCCGCCAATACCCTGCAACACTCTGCAATGCTCTGCAACACCCGCCAATACCCTGCAACACTCTGCAATGCTCTGCAACACCTGCCAATACCCTGAAAAACTCTGAAATACCCTGCAACACCCGCCAATACCCTACAACACTCTGCAATGCTCTGCAACACCTGCCAATACCCTGCAACACTCTGCAATGCTCTGCAACACCCGCCAATACCCTGCAACACTCTGCAATGCTCTGCAACACCCGCCAATACCCTGCAACACTCTGCAATGCTCTGCAACACCTGCCAATACCCTGAAAAACTCTGAAATACCCTGCAACACCCGCCAATACCCTACAACACTCTGCAATGCTCTGCAACACCTGCCAATACCCTGCAACACTCTGCAATGCTCTGCAACACCCGCCAATACCCTGCAACACTCTGCAATGCTCTGCAACACCCGCCAATACCCTGCAACACTCTGCAATGCTCTGCAACACCCGCCAATACCCTGCAACACTCTGCAATACCCTGTAACACTCTGCAATACCCTACAACACTCTGCAATACCCTACAACACTCTGCAATACCCTGCAACACTCTGCAATGCTCTGCAACACCCACCAATACCCTGCAACACTCTGCAATGCTCTGCAACACCCGCCAATACCCTGCAACACTCTGCAATACCCTGCAACACTCTGCAATACCCTACAACACTCTGCAATGCCCTGCAACACTCTGCAATGCTCTGCAACACCCACCAATACCCTGCAACACTCTGCAATGCTCTGCAACACCCGCCAATACCCTGCAACACTCTGCAATGCTCTGCAATACCCGCCAATACCCTGCAACACTCTGCAATGCTCTGCAACACCCGCCAATACCCTGCAACACTCTGCAATACCCTGCAACACTCTGCAATACCCTGCCACACCCGCCAATACCCTGCAACACTCTGCAATGCTCTGCAACACCCGCCAATACCCTGCAACACTCTGCAATGCTCTGCAACACCTGCCAATACCCTGCAAAACTCTGAAATACCCTGCAACACTCTGCAATGCTCTGCAACACCCGCCAATACCCTGCAACACTCTGCAATGCTCTGCAACACCCGCCAATACCCTGCAACACTCTGCAATACCCTGCAACACTCTGCAATATCCTGCAACACTCTGCAATGGTCTGCAACACCCGCCAATACCCTGCAACACTCTGCAATGCTCTGCAACACCCGCCAATACCCTGCAATGCTCTGCAACGCAATACTCTGCAATGCCATACTCTGAGATACCCAGTCATACTTGGAGATACCCAGCCATACTCGGAGATACCCAGCCATACCCAGCCATAGTCGGTGATACCCTGCAATACCCAGCCATAGACATCCCTCCCGCCCCGCCCTCCGGTGCTTCTACCGACTTGCCAATACGATCGAAGCCAGAATCTTTTTTTTTCAGGCTTCCCAGCTTAGAGGTGAGATGCGAGGTCTTATTGACCCCATATCTCACTGTAAAGAGGACCTGTCATGCCATATTCCTATTATAAGGGATGTTTACATTCCTTGTAATAGGAATAAAAGTGATCAAAAAATTTATTTTTGGGGAAAAAAATGTCAAACTAAAATAAATAAAGTAAAATGAACAATAACATTTTTATTTTTTTTTAAAGCGCCCCTGTCCCCATGTGCTCGCATGCAGAAGCGAACGCATACGTAAGTCCCGCCTACATATGAAAACAGTGTTCAAACCACACATGTGAGGTATCGCTGAGAACTTTAGAGCGAGAGCAATAATTCTAGCCCTAGACCTCCTCTGTAACTCAAAACATATAACCAGTAAAAAAAAATTAAATCGTCGCCTATGGGGATTTTTAAGTAGCGACGTTTGGCGCCATTCCACGAGCGTGTGCAATTTTGAAGAGTGACATGTTAGGTATCTATTTACTCAGCGTAACTTCATCTTTCACATTATGCAATGTTTACTGTTTTGTTTTTTTTAAGCACAAAACTGTTTTTTTTTCCAAAAAAAAGCATTCGAAAAATTGCTGCGCAAATACCGTGCAACATAAAAAGTTGCAACGACCACCATTGTATTATCCAGGATGTTTGCTAAAAAAAACATATATAATGTTTTGGGATTCTATGTAATTTTTTAGCAAATAAATGATGATTTTTACATGTAGGAGAGAAATATCAGAATTGTCCTGGGTGCTCCAGAACACCTGATGGCGCTCCCTGCATATTGGGCCTCTGTATGTGGCCACACTGTGTAAAAGTCTCACACATGTGGTATCCCTGTACTCGGGAGTAATAGCAGAATGTGTTTTGGGGTGTAATTTGTGGTATGCATATGCTGTGTGTGAGAAATAAACTGATAATATGACAATTTTGTGAAAAAAAAAGTAAAAAAAACTTGATTTTGCTAAGAATTGTGGGAAAAAATAACAACTTCAAAAAACTCATCATGCCTCTTACTAAATACCTTGGAATGTCTTCTTTCCAAAAAGGGGTCATTTGGGGGGTATTTGTACTTTTCTGGCATGTTAGGGTCTCAAGAATTGAAGTAGGCTGTCAGTACTTCAGGTGTGATCAATTTTCAGATATTGGCACCATAGCTTGTGGACTCTATAACTTTCAAATAATATCCACCAATTTGTACTTATTTTTACCAAAGATATGTAGTAGTATAAATTTTGGCCAAAATGTATGAAGAAAAAATTACTAATCTGCTAAATTTTATAACAGAAACAAAGAAAAATTATTTTTTTACAGAATTTTCTGTATTTTTTCTTTTATAGCACAAAAAATAAAAAACCGAGTGGTGATTAAATACCACCAAAAGAGAGCTCCATTTGTGTGAAAAAAAGGACAAAAATGTCATATAGGTTCAGTGTTGCATGACTGAGTAATTGTCATTTAAAATGTGAGAGCACCGAACGCTAAAAATTGGTCTGGTTATTAAGGGTGTTTAAGTGCCCAGTGGTCAAGTGGTTAAATGAGCAGAAGCTCTACTGACTTCCATTATCCAATCATGCGCAAGCAAAAATGCAGTTTTTTTTATTTTCCTTGCTTGTGATTGGGTTGCAAAGTAAAGCTTTACTTTATTTACTAAGCTCTGGAACAACTGCACTTGCAATGTGCACAGTCGATTTGCCTTTAGTAAATCAACCTCAAAGTCGCCACATTACCATGCCCAATAAATTTCATTAAATGAGGATTTCAGGTTGAATTTTATAGTTATGCACCATATTCCAGTTCTGTAAGTGAGTAGTTTTAAATGTCAAGCCCAATGATTTTAAACTATTGTCAGGCTTATTCAGTTTATGATGGCACTATTTTAATGTTGTCTTTTGGGATGACGGAGATGGAGAGTTGCATGGTTGAAAATATGAAAATATGAAAATATTTTTGAAATATGAGTTGTTTGACTTGGTGATTACCTAATTTTATAACCCTTTTTTTTTAGTTTCTTACCATCTGGTGAATATGACATGGTCTGGATTTTTAAGCAACTGGATTCATTAGCACTGAAGCACTGATTTACCACTGTACAAAGGTTCTCCAACCACCTTCTCTTAGAGACGGTTCACATAGGGGCGACTTGTCAGGCGAGTTAGCCCCCTGACAAGTAGCGCTCCGTTCTGTACAATGGAACCATTCTAATTGGAGCGACTCAAGACGCTCCAAATTAGAAAAAAATTTGTGTACTACTTTGGGGGCGACTTGCAGTGACTTGCATTGACTTCTATATAGAAGTTGTTTTTCAAGGCGCCGCTGAGGTCGCATCCACGTCGCCTCACAGAGTCGGCCTGCAAGTCGTGTTGCCCCTGTATGAACCAGCTCTTAGACTCATTCCCCTAACTGAATGTAACTCACATGATTCTGTCACTGTAGGCCTTTCTCTTATTAATTTTCATTACCCACTTTTCCTCTACTGTGGCTCCTGTGTCTAGTCTTCTTTTGCATAGAAACTATTTCATCCAGCAGTGATGGAAAGTTATCCAAGGAGAAAATATAGAACCAACATCTTTATTACACACAGTAGCCTTCCAGCATGCTCCTTCCAACAATAGCCACTAGCCAGTCATCCATCATCCATCCATCCATTTATCCATCATGGAACTTGTGCACAGGAAACAAAAGCATTTACTCATTAATTTGCATGATTATCAAGTAAACCCTCAGTAGGCTACTGTGACCTGGCCAGGATGCTGTTATTGCTGTAGTCATTATCATATCACTTAACAGACTATGAGCACAGTATTTGACAGAAATACATGCATATTCCAGAACTTTACTCTTTTTTGGGTGTAAAAGTTTCTAATTTTAGAAAAGGTTCACTATTTCCCTTTTGCTAAAAGAAACACTGTTTGAGCATGCTGATGGCGATAGTGATGGTGACAGTGACACAAAATATCTCTATGTCCCATTACAAATATGTTGGTTTTTGTGTCACTTGAGTTTAACTTTCTCATCATTATCTACCAAATTAGCCTTTAAATCACTTGCTATAATCCATGACAAACAGACAACACTGTAAAAAAGCAGTTTATTCACTTCAAGACATGCCTATAATCCCCCTTTAATTAGCAGGCTATTTGTAAGTTTTCAGTGCGTTGACAATTACTTTGCCATGCAGCCCTCCCTTACTTTTTGCTGAAAAACACAACCAATAAAATGTCAGGACAGTTTGAAACCCCCCCCCCGGCTTTCCTATAAGAGTGGTGTCTGTGGCAGATTCGCCGCAAGATCACTTTTATTGGCGGCAGGAGAGGGGCCCCCTTCCCGCCACGCTCCGGTGCCCTCCGTCGTTTACCGGAGCCATTGGCAGCAGTGGAGGCGATTGGATCCTCACCCTTGCTGGGTATGGAGACGAGTGAGGGGAAAACGTCCCTTCAGCCCATAGCTCTAAAAGGGACATTTTTTTTTTAAATTGTTTTTAAATTACAATTTTTTTTTATTGCATTTTAGTGTAAATATAAGATCTGAGGTCTTTTTGACCCCAGATCTCATATTTAAGAGGCTCTGTCATGCTTTTTTTCTATTGCAAGGGATGTTTACATTCCTTGTAATAGGAATAAAAGTGACACCATTTTTTTTTTTTAAAAACTGTGTAAAGACAAAAAATAAAAGGTAAAATAAATAAGAAAAAAAATTAAATTTTTAAATGCGCCCCACCCCACCGAGCTTGCGTGCAGAAGCGAGCACATACGTGAGTAGCACCCGCATATAAAAACAGTGTTCAAACCTCACATGTGAGGTATCGCCACGATTGGTAGAGCAAGAGCAATAATTCTAGCCCTAGAACTCCTCTGTAACTCAAAACATGCAACCTGTAGCATTTTTTAAATGTCGCTTATGGTGATTTTAAGGGTAAAAGTTTGTCGCCATTCCACCAGTGGGCACAATTTTGAAGCGTGACATGTTGGGTATAGATTTACTCTGTGTAACATTATCTTTCACAATATAATTTACTTTTTACTTAAAAAAGACTGTAAGACCACTGCGCAAATACGGTGTGACAAAAAGTATTGCAATGGCCACTATTTTATTCTCTAGGGTGTTAGAAAAAAAATGTATAATGTTTGGGGGTTCTAAGTAATTTTCTAGCAGAAAAAAAGCTGTTTTTTAACTTGTAAACAACAAATTTCAAAAAGAGGCTCGGTCCTTAAGTGGTTAATGATGATTTCTGCAGTGCCATTGTTTTCTGCAGAAAAAAGCATCCACCACTTTTCCATTCATAAACAAATGCACAAGAGAGGTAGATAAAGTGTAACCACCTGACTGGCAGAAAGGTTTTACCCCCCTCATGACCAGGGCCTTTTTTGGTATTCAGGACTAGGGATGAGCCGAACACCCTCCTGTTCGGTTCGCTACAGAACATGTGAACAGGCAAAAAATTTGGCAGAACACACAAACACCATTAAAGTCTATGGGACATGAACATGAATAATCAAAAGTGATAATTTTAAAGGCTTATATGCAAGTTATTGTCATAAAAAGTGTTTGGGGAACTGGATCCTGTCCCAGGGGACATGTATCAATGCAAAAAATCTTTTTCAAAACATCATTTTTTTCAGGAGCAGTGATTTTTAAAGTGAAACAAGAAAAATGAAATATTCCTTTAAAATATTCCTTTCAATATCATGCCTGGGGGATGTCTACAATATTCCTGTAAAATGGCACATTTTTCCTGTGTTTAGAACATTACCACAGCAAAATGACATTTCTAAAGGAAAAATTGTCATTTAAAACTGATCACGGTTCTAATGAATTGTTGGGTCCCGACAATATAGATACAGATGATTGAAAAAAAGAGCATAGGATCCCCCTCCATTACCAGTCCCTTTGGGTCTGGTATGAATAATAAGGGGAACCCCAAATCAAAATTAAAGAAAAAAAAATGCATGGGGGTCCCCCTAAAATCCATATCAGGCCCTTTGGGTCTGATATGGAAATTAAGGGGAAGCCTGCACCAAATTTAGAAAAAAAATGGTGTAGCCCCCCCCCCCCCCAAATCTGTCAGGTCTGGTATGGTTCTGATTGTTTTGATCAAGATACTGACCTGTACAGACACTATACTAGTAATGTTGGTGATCAGCGATTTATAGTGTGACAGTGATAGTGTGGTGGGTACTCTGGTGTGAACTGACACTAGCTGGGAGGGACACTAACTGACTAACTGACACTGATGTCTAATACAGTTATTAGTGATAATATTATACACTGTACTAATGACACTGGCTGGGTGACAGGAGTGATGAGGAGAGCAATCAAGGAGCTAACTGTGTGCCTAAAAAGTGTATGCAACTGTATGTGTGCTGATTTTACTTACAGATCATCTGGCTGGGTCTTTCTTTTCTTTCAGTCCTGAAAGGTAACTGATAGCAGGGAGAAATCCAGCCAGATCTGTGTGTTATATTTACCAACACATAGATCTCTGTGATCTCTGTGCTGTGATTGGCCACAGCTGATCAGCAGACATCCAGGTACAATAATTGGCTGTAACCTGTTGACAAACTTGTGCTGTGTCCAATCACAGCACAGGTCAACAGGAGGTGCATGGATACGCGGCTCTAAACCAGGAAGTACACTACGAAGTACGAGTATGTTCAAGTTCCTGGGGCCCCCACCTGTTAGTAGTTGTATGTACTGCAAGCTGAATTCCAGGTGTTTTTTTTTTTTTTGCATAGATAAACTGGTCCAGCATGATCCATACCTGGTCAAACCTTAAGGAAGCTAAGCAAGCCATATCCAGCAGTTGCCCAGCTGCATATTGAACACAGAGGGTTGCTCTATCAGCAATCTGCAATCTCCAATCTAAAAAAATCTTTGCATCAATTGAAAAAAATGCAAGGTGTTCTCTGAATGTTGGTCATGCTAATTAAATGAGACCCTCTCTGTTCGCTATGCAGCAGGTTAGCCACTTGGAGCCTGGACGAGAACCTGGATTACTGTAGTAGTTGTGGCTACTACAGTGAGTCTCTACTTCCACAGGCATTGACCAAGTATGGAACATGCATATTTACCTTTGTCCGAACTGGATCAATGTAACTATGTGTAAAAATCCATACATGGAATTCTGATTTAAGAACTGAAAGTATGTATTATTAAGTTACAGAGTGCAGTGTCTAGGAGTAGTAAACATACAGCAAAACAAGCAGAATACAGTGGTATTTGTAGATGAAAGTCTTCCCTATCATTGATGTTAATGGGAGGAAGACTGCCCTATCCCTGGCATAAAGGGGAGGAAGACTCCACTATTAGCGTATTTAAGGTAATTGTCCTGCTAGACATTAAACACCTACCCCTGACTCAAGACTCCTACAGATTGAAAAATACCCACATTTTTCTATATACGGTATCTCTAGATAAGGCTTCATCCATCTGCCTTCAATCCAGACAGGTTTCTGAGTCCTACAGATGAAAAGCATCCCAACATCATGACGCTAATGCATGAATTTTAGGAATGGGAATGGTGTTCTCAGGGTGATGAGTACTGTTGTCTTTCTGCAACTCACAATATTTTTTGAAAGTTAAACTTCAATGTTAGAAAACCAGGGAACATTTTTTTCACATATTTGCCATGCCTTTAATATTTTTGCTGAGTTCCAATCTCACATTTGGTATTCACCTAATGGATTTGATCCAACGATTATTCCACCAATTTCCAAAAATTACTAGATTTTTGAAACTCTTAACTTTGTGGAATATAAAGGTTATAGTTGTCAGTTGAACGGTTTTCCCTATCTCAGATGTTAATCTGCACAACTTTAGCTGTTTTATTGGCCCGTTAGTGGATCTCTATGTAATACCATCCTTATTCAGTGACTGAGCTTGGTAGATGGTCTCCTCTAATCAGAGAACTATTACGTTATGTTCTGTCAATTTGCTAATAATGGATTCAATGTTCCTTGGAAAGATGTTCAAAATGTGGGACTTTTTTTTTAAATGTAACTCTGATTAGTGCTTCTTGAGGGCTTGTTTGAATATCAGAGGCTTGGTTTGATAGTTTGGTCGGTATAACAGTCTTTGCATAGATATGCTTGCAAATGACTAACTCTGAGGCCTTCATGAAAAGGTATATTTTTTTTGGGTCATGTGACACTTTAATTGCACACAGGTTGACTTCATTAAATAAATTACCATTAACTGTGTGACTTCGGAAGACTATTGACTGCATCAAAGTTTATCAAGGGGCTTCATAGCAAAGAGCGTGAATATTTATGCAGCCAAATTTTTCAATTTTTTGGTTGTAAATAATATGAAACTTTATATATATATATATATATATATATATACATGTATACTTTGGCTACCTAGAATGAATCTCAATAACATTTTAATTTCACTTGGGAAAAGTCCAAAGAGGTGAATACTTAATGTAGCAAAATACTATATGTTTGGATGATACATTCTATAGTCAAAGTAATGAAACATATTAACAGAAATGATCACTTGTTTCTGTAGTTTAGTCACTCTACCTGAAAATACGTAAAACACAAAACATTTTACTTCTTCTATATTTTTTTTTATTTCTGTAATGCAATGTATAATGTCACACATTCTCTTTCATGTATGAAATGCTATATATATATATATATATATATATATATATATATATATATATGGTATCATTTGCATGTAATTGCGCTACTTCGGCTGAGTTATTTCCAATATTCTGCGAATAGTCTACATTATTTTATTACAACATATACACAGTTGAATAATTCAGAGAATGACTGGACCCCATTCACTAGCTAAAACATAGTGGGGTTGATTTAAACTGGTGAGTGCAAAATCATGTGCAGCTCTGCATAAAAAACCAATCAGCTTCTAGGCTTTATCGTCAAAACTTAATTCAACAAGCTGAAAGTAGAAGCTGCTTGGCCACCATACACAGTTTTACCAGATTTTGCACTCCGTAGTCTTAGTAAATCAACCCCACAGAGATCTACATATTTCTAGGAAGATAGAAGCAGTCAGTTGGTGAGTAGATAGGGCTGAACCTAATTACTATTCAAGTAATGAAAAAATAAATAACATATCAATATCATGAATGTGATTGTAGTGAACCCACATGTTAGCAGATGACATGGGAACCCCCAGAATGTGGGATCTAAAGGTCAGCAGGTGTCCTGCCAGGGACTCCCTGATTAAGGTTTGGAATTAGTTGCACGCTTATCCCAGTTCTTGACTATTAGGTTCACCCTGCTTCACCCTGCTTCATGAGTGGGGGGGGGGGGGGTTGGAGGCAGCGGTATAGACAGGGACCATGCTGCAAAAAGAGACTTAAAACTGCAGAACCTGCTGTAACGTGGATCTGGAGCATTCAGGAGTAAGAAGAGAATATGACCATGAAGCAGAACCATGAATCCTAGCAAAGGAGCATACAGGAAGAATAGCGAACCAAACCATGCATTAAGACTGCATACCCCAACAAAGGAGCATACTGGATAAATCGCAAACTGGACCAAGCAGCAAGTACCCCCAGCACTGGATAAACAGTAGACTGACCCAGACATCAGGACTGTGAATCTCATCAAAGCAGGCTGGAACATGGCAAAGTTGAAGGAAAACTATAATACTGGCCAGGGGTTGGGCAGACAGCAGATGGATGGGGTAAGTACAGGGGATGTCAGTTCAAGGAAAAAAACAAGGCAACAGGGAAGGTGCTCTGAAGAAGGTGAACTGCTGGCCACAATGCGTAAGGAGGATTCCCAAAAGTGTCCCTAGCTGAGCAAGAGAGGTAACCTAGCAATGCAAGAGCAAATACAGTAATTGGCTGTCATAGATTAGAGGCTTGTAAAATTTCTGTATAGCCTGCATACTTGATGGCGGTGGGCTTGGGGAGCAAGAGTCTAAGGGGCACCTAGTCTTTATTATATCTCCTGATGGAGGAGCTGGGAGACAGAATGCTGTCTGGAGTGCACAGGAGACATACTGAAGGAGGAATGCTGGATGTGGATGAGGTACACAGGAAAAACACACTGGAGCTGGCAAAGGTACCAGTTACTGCAACAGACACTAGGAACTCAGAACAGGTGCTAAGAATTTGGAACAGTAACCTGCGGCTAGAATACATGCTTGTCCATACATTTTACACTTAGCCGCTTCTCTCTCTCAAGCTGGTAGCCACAGTGTAGCCCCAGGATGGATTTCTAATGGACTGTCCTACTTTAACTCAAAGTTCCATTCCCTCCCACCCCTCTTCACTGGCTCCTTATTCTCCAGCTCAATGCACCACTTTGTTCATATTGGTTTCCACACGTTAAATCATACAGCAGGTTTAACCCCTTTCACAAGCGTATTTGATCTCTATATAATATAGACATATAATATAATAATATATATTTCTGGTAAGAAGCTGACACTTTTGGTGGTTTGGAAAGTTGTGAACACTGAATTCTTGACTTCAACACACAAGTGCTACAATATGTTTTAGCATTAATACCCCATGTACAGTATCTCATAAAAAGTGAGTACACCTTTCACATTTTTGTAAACATTTTATTATATCTTTTCATGTGACAACACTGAATATATGACACTTTGCAGCAATGTAAAGTAGTGAGTGTACAGTTTGTATAACAGTGTAAATTTCCTGTCCCCTCAAAATAACTCAACACACAGCTATTAATGTCTAAACCACTGGCAACAAAAGTGAGTACACCCCTAAGTGAAAACGTCCAAATTGGGACCAATTAGCCATTTTCCCTCCCTGGTGTTATGTGACTCGTTCATGTTACAAGGTCTCAGGTGTGAATGGGGAGCAAGTGTGTTAAGTTTGGTGTTATCGCTCTCACTCTCTCATACTGGTCTCTGGAAGTTCAACATGGCACCTCATGGCAAAGAACTCTCTGAGGATCTGAAAAAAAAGAACTGTTGCTCTACACGAAGATGGCCTAGGCTATAAAAAGATTGCCAAGACCCTGAAACTGAGCTGCAGCATGGTGGTCAAGACCATACAGTGGTTTAACAGGACAGGTTCTAAAGAAGCGGAGGGTAAAGGGGATGGACATTGGCAGTATGTCTACAGACCTAAAACCTATTGAGCATCTGTGGGGCATCCGCAAACAGGAGGTGGAGGAGCACACAGTCTCCAGCTCCATGATACCATCATGGAGGAGTGGAAGAGGACTCCAGTGGCAACATGTGAAGCTCTGGTGAACTCCATGCCCAAGATGGTTAAGGCAGTGCTGGAAAATAATGGTGGCCACACAAAATATTGACACTTTGGGCATAATTTGTACAGCGGTTTAGACATTAATGGCTGTGTTGACTTATTTTGAGGGGACAGGAAATGTATACTGTTATTAAAGCTGTACACTCAATACTTTACATTGTAGCAAAGTGTAATTTCTTCAGTGTTGTCACAATTAAAGATATAACAAAAAATGTATTAAAATGTGAGATACTTGTAGGTCTTTTTTTCCTCCTAATACACCTGAGGCGAGCTGTGTAATCTAGGATATTGGCTGTATTGCAGAAGGAAACATAGAGGCGAGCTGTACATTCTAGGATATTGGCTGTATTCCAGAAGAAAACATACATGGAAACATACAATGAATCCGACAAGGTTTGACCCATTTCACAAGTGCATTGGATCTCTGTAATACAGAGGTCATATATTTCTAGTAAGAAGTTGTCACTTTTGGTTTTCTGGAAAGTTTGGAGCACTGAATGCTATTTGCGGACACTGGGTGTGATTTTTCTCAAAAATTTTCTCATAAATTTTATAAACAACTGTATGCGTTAAACAACTGTATTAGGTACAGTGATTGTAAAGCTTGAATGTTTAAAAAAAAAAAAAACACAACCAGGTTTATCCCTACATGGACTGTGCAATGGAATAGCACAAAGCAGCCCCGAACCTCCACTTCCACCCCGCCAGCGCTCCTGGCTCCTCCCCTCTGGTAAGTGCTTACATAGAAATCAGCTTTCTATGGGGACACTTGTACAGGTTCGCTGCCTGCATCTATTGACATATACAGAGGGACTTGGCCTGCCTCCAGCTCCCTCATCACTGGCTTTCATTGACAGGAATAGGAAGTGAAGGGAGAGAAGAGCTGCAGACATGCACTGCGCTGTATCGAATGAAAGTGGCGGTGATGGGGGATTCGGATGGCTAAATATTTTTTACCTAATGCAAGGAATGCATTCAAGTAAAAAAAGTATAGGCTTTAGAACCATTTTAACTTTCGATTGTACTCTATATTTGTGTAATCAGAGAATTTTTTTTTCTAATATTATAATTGATGTAAACACAGCAGAAAAACAGTTTGTTGTGCACAGATATATTCAGTTGCAGACTGTTTTTTACATGGTGCCCACTCTTTTTGCTTTATACATATCCTGAATAGGACATCAAAATGTAAATTAAGACAACACCCCCCCACCCCTCCCCCCGTTTTATATAATCAGTAACAACATATCACCTACAGTTTGTAATATAATGTTAGGATTAAGTCAGTTTAAGAATATAAGCTAATTATGTCTGTGAATAAAGTGCATACCCAACCATCCAAAGCCTACTACGAAAGCCTCAGTGGATAACAGGGAAGCTATGCGATCATCAGAGATCTGAGGGATATACGTGATCAAAGTGTCAAATTACAAATGTAACATTTTCTCCAAGAAAGGGACATCTATAAATGTTAATGCTCCCACCAAGGTATCTCCACTCTAATCTAAAATTTTGATACTAAGTCACTAAACAACTATGACTTGGAGGGATAATTAGTTCCTCAATATCATAAATCCGCTATATATCCAGTGTCAGTGGCGTAACTAGAACCTTCAGGGCCCCGATGCAGGAAACCTTGGAGGGCCCCCCCCCCCCCCGACCTCCGGACAGGGCTCTTTTCTCCAAGCCCGATGGTGGAACACCAGGGCCCAGTCCCAAGTGGGTGGCTGCATATAAAGGAACCGATTTAAAAAACATAAATTAAAGCCACTGTGCCAATCAAACGCCACCACTGTACCATCAAACCCCACCACTGTACCATCAAATGTCACCACTGTGCCCATCAAACGCCACCACTGTGCCCATCAAATGTCACCACTGTGCCCATCAAACTCTGCCACTCTGCCCATCAAATGCCACCGCTGTGCCCATCAAATGCTGCCAGTGTACCCATCAAATGCTGCCACTGTGCTCATCAAATGCCGCCACTGTGCCCATCAAATGCTGTTGGTGTGCCCATCAAATGCTGCCACTGTGAATCCCCACCACCCGCTCGCTGTCTGCCCACTACTTACCCTGTCTTGGTGGGGCAGTGGGTAATGGCCATAAGCGGGGTCCTCCATGCATCTCCTGCCATCCTCATCTCCCGTCCTCTCCTCCTGATAGGCGTCCAATAGCTGCGCCTATTGTTTCAACCAATCAGGTGATGGGTAACAGACCCGCACACCTGATTGGTGGAGAGGCGGTTCAGTGTTAGGAAAGTGAATATTAATTCACTTTTCTAACACACCTGGGTAGACTGTGAGCGTCGCTCGCAGTTCACCTATTTTGAAGCCTATTAGAGCCCATGGCTCTAACCAGGTGCTGCAAAAACACCCCCGCCGCTGTAATTCAGGTGCCTGGAACCCCAAAAGGGACCAGACACCTAAATATGGGGGTGGCAGCGGTGGCCATGGATAGATTCATGCTATGCTATGCATGAATCTATCCATTGGTCATAGACGGGTTGGCTGGAGAGGGGGCGGCACCTGTGCACCCTTTTGGATGCACCGCCACTGATAAACGCATGCACATTCACATACATACATATGCATACATGCACACTCACATACATGCGCACACACACATGCATGCATACACATACATATATGAACACACACACACACAAGCATGCTCACACACACACATGCATGCTCACACACACACACACACATGCTTACACACACATGCATGCTCACACACACACACACACACACACATACAAGCATGCTCACACACGCACACATACAAGCATGCTCACACACACAAGCACATACAAGCATGCTCACACACACACACATACATACAAGCATGCTCACACACACACGCACACATACAAGCATGCTCACACACACACATACAAGCATGCTCAAACACACACACACACACAAGCATGCTCACACACACACACACATACAAGCATGCTCTCACACACACATACAAGCATGCTCACACACACATACAAGCATGCTCACACACACACACATACAAGCATGCTCACACACACACATACAAGCATGCTCACACACACACATACAAGCATGCTTACACACACACACACACACATACATACAAGCATGCTCACACACACACACACACACACACACACACACACACACACACACACACATACAAGCATGCTCATACACACACACATACAAGCATGCTCACACACACATACATACAAGCATGCTCACACACACACACACACATACAAGCATGCTCACACACACACACACACAAGCATGCTCACACACACACACACACACACAAGCATGCTCACACACACACACACACATACAAGCATGCTCACACACACACACACATACAAGCATGCTCACACACACACACATACAAGCATGCTCACACACATACATACAAGCATGCTCACACACACACAAATACAAGCATGCTCACACACACACAAATACAAGCATGCTCACACACACACACACACACACACACATATAAACACATACAGTAGCTAGTCAGACATTTACCTTGGCTCTTCCTGCCGGGTACTGCACTGTAGGGGGAGACAAAGAGCACACACACTTTACTCTAATGTGAGGAGCTCCCCGCACAGTGCCGATTTCAGTTCGGCTGATAATTGGGGAGCTCCTCTCAGCCTCCCCTCCTATGGAAGAGTGTAGAGGGCCCTCAAGGGCCCCCTGCAGCAAGGGGCCCGGTCGCCATGGCGATCTTGGCGACCCCTATAATTCCGCCACTGTCCAGTGTACTAGCTACGGTGGGGATATCTCTTCCCCATAGGCATAGTTTAGGGCTCACACATAAGCAGTTTTATGGCTCATCTGAAAGAAGGCAGCCTGCTTGGCAAGTCTGGTCATGGCAATTTTCTGAACATACTTGCATAAATGTAGAATTTGGGCATGCTGGGACAGAAAAGATACCAGAGTGACACTTGGAACTCTCAACAACAGAACAAATGTTCTAACATTGGCTTCCACTGCTGTCAATCACAACCAGGGAGGGGCTGAGCCATGCTTTGTGTGTCTATGGACACACAGATCAAGCTGGGAATAAGCCTGCATGAGTGCCCCCATAGCAAGTGGATTGCTATGGTGGCCACTTGGCAGTGGGGAGAAGCCAGAAGTGCTGGCAGCAGACATGAGAAGAAGAGGATTGGGATGCTCTGTGCAAAACTATTGCACAGAGCAGATTAGTATAATATGTCTGTTATTTGAAAATAAATAGAAAAAGGTTAACAATCACTTTAAGACATCTGTGTTAACATTTTATTAGCAGAACTTCCTTTTGGACATTCTGTATTGTTAAAAAAAATGTACCTCATTAATAAATGAACCTATGTTTGTTTAAAAAAATAGCCAGGGAGTTGATGTTATTTTTACTTTCTTTATTTTTTTCTTTAGATCTGCTTTACACACTATCACCATTTACATGTGACACAATTCCCAGTGTAATGGTGGATACTTCAACATTTTCTTGATACTTTTGGCTGCTACAACAAAAACATACTAGTGAAAAACTATACTAGTGATTGATAAAAGAATAGCAATTACAAAAAAGAATGCCAGCTAAGATTGGTTCTTATAGTAATCAGACTATGGCACGCAACCTAAACATTAGGGCTGTCAATAGCTGGTCACAGGAAGCTGAAAAGGCCAAGTATCTTTGGCTGCCTTACATTGAGTCATAGAATTCAAACAAGGCCCCAAGTCACAGTAATCTTAGCCATGTGGTTCTGTTTTTTAGCCTCTGATAAGCTTGTCTCTTCCGACTTCTGCTCTGTGCCTCTGATACAGCCCTGCAATGAATGCTGCTGCCCACCCTACATACAGCTTTAATAAGCAATGCTTAAAGACAAATAACTTATTCTTTTTCTATAATGAATGAATCATGCAAGTAGCAGGCTGCACATACAACAGAGAATGGTAATATACAGAAGTTTAATTAGTTTTGGTGCCACGTAATTAGTGTAGGTCAACAATAATTTGATTTTTTTAAGAACTTTTTCTTTTTCTTCTAATGTGCCAGGACCACCCTGAAAGATTAAAACAGCTTTTAAAAGAATGAACATATTCATCAATGTTTTACTCTATCGCTTTTTTCCATTTCCTAGAATTTACCCTTTTTTGTAAATGACTACAGTGAAATTTCCTCCTTCCTATTTCCAAGAATTTTCCAATATCACTGTTTTACATATTATTTATAACGTTATTGCTCCATTAGAAAGAAAAAGTTTAAAAATGTAACAGCAATCTAGGGTATGCAGTGCAGTTGATTTACCAAAGTAATAAAGTTTTTTTTACTTAGTAAAATGAATGTTAGTAAATAAAGTGAACCTGTGTTCACTTTGAATCACCAATCATGTGTGAGATAAATCCAAAACAGGGTATTTGCTACAACAAAATTGGTTGATTAAAGTCAGTACAGTTTACTAAGTTTATTTACTAAGCTAAGTGAACCATTATTTTGCAAAATGTAACAGAATACTGTAACTTTTACTGATTTCACCCCAATAAGTTCTCTAATGCTGAAAAAGTTGCTTTGTCACAATGTTGTTCTTAACCTAGCATTGTATGTCTAACACAGTAACATACTTTCTCACATACATTTATACATTTAAAAATTATTTTAAAATAGTCTATTTTATTACCATATAATATTGACGTTTTTAAAAAGACTATATTCCCATTCAAAAAGGAAATATGTATCAGGTATTATAAATATGAGATCTGAGAATCAAGTGACAAATATCTTAAAAGAGAATTTAGGGATTTATAAAATATAAGTTTACATACTCACCTAGCTTATGCCTCACTCATGCTGCATCTGTCCCTCGCTGCCTCTAAGACTGAGAACTAAGACATCAAAGGTTGCTGATCACTCGGTTCTTAGGCCGCGTACACACGCGGGGACTGTCTGCCGAAACTAAGTTCGTCAAACAGTCCGCTCAAACTTTTGAATGAATGAACACGCTCACACACGGCACTTTTTGAGCGGACAAATACGGCAAACTTTGTTCGTCGTACTAAGTCCGCGCAACTTTTGAAATGAGCGGACTCGCCCACACACGAGGCAACAGTCCGCTCATTTCGAGCGCGTGTGCAGGTAGGCGGGGCCCGCGACGGAGACGTCGCGGGCTCCGCCGCCTGGAATGTACTTAAAGGGGAACCCCAAAGCCGAAAAAAATCGGCGTGGGGGTCCCCCCAAAGTCCACAACAGACCCTTGTCCGAGCACGCTACCCGGCCGGCCAGGAAAGGGGGGCGAGCGAGCGCGCCCCCCCTCCCGAGCCGTACCAGGCCGCGTGCCCTCAACATGGGGGGTGCCTTGGGGAAGGGGGGGCCGCGCGGCCCCCCCACCCCAAAGCACCTTGTCCCCATGTTGATGAGGACAAGGGCCTCTTCCCGACAACCCTGGCCGTTGGTTGTCGGGGTCTGCAGGCGGGGGGCTTATCGGAATCCGGGAGCCCCCTTTAATAAGGGGGCCCCCGGATACCGGCCCCCCACCCTATGTGAATGAGTATGGGGTACAATGTACCCCTACCCATTCACCTGTAAAATAAAAGTACCCAAAAAAAAAACACAACACACGAGATAAAATATTTTATTGCACAGCTCCGGGGGTCTTCCGTCTTTGGGGGTCTTCTCGCCGGACTCCTCCGCTATCTTCTTGTAGCTCTTTTGCTAGCGGAGGAGTCCGGCTTTCTTCCTCCCCGCCGCCGGCCTCTTCTCCTGACTTCGGGGGTCTTGTCCCCCTCTTCGGTTCTTCTGCCGGGCCACCGCGCCTTCTTATAGCTCTTTTACAGGCGGTGGCCCGGTCTTCTGTCGCCGCCGCCTTCCGTTCTTCTGCCGGGCCACCGCGCCTTCTTATAGCTCTTTTAGAGGCGGTGGCCCGGTCTTCTGTCGCCGCTGTCGCCTTCCGGTCGCCTTCCGTTCTTCTTCTTGTTCTTCTTCTTCTCCAGGAGATGTTGACACGTCGCTCTCTCCGGCCGGAATGCCAGAGCCGCTCTGTGCGGCCACTTATATAGTGACAATGGGACGGTGTCACATGGTATATGTCACATGGGTTGGTCACATGGTGACCCCGCCCCCTTACGATGTCATAGTCCCCATGTGACATCAACCCATGTGACCAACCCATGTGACATATACCATGTGACACCGCCCCATTGTCACTATATAAGTGGCCGCACAGCGCGGCTCTGGCATTCCGGCCGGAGAGAGCGACGTGTCAACATCTCCTGGAGAAGAAGAAGAAGAACAAGAAGAAGAACGGAAGGCGACCGGAAGGCGACAGCGGCGACAGAAGACCTCTAAAAGAGCTATAAGAAGGCGCGGTGGCCCGGCAGAAGAACGGAAGGCGGCGGCGACAGAAGACCGGGCCACCGCCTGTAAAAGAGCTATAAGAAGGCGCGGTGGCCCGGCAGAAGAACCGAAGAGGGGGACAAGACCCCCGAAGTCGGGAGAAGAGGCCGGCGGCGGGGAGGAAGAAAGCCGGACTCCTCCGCTAGCAAAAGAGCTACAAGAAGATAGCGGAGGAGTCCGGCGAGAAGACCCCCGAAGACGGAAGACCCCCGGAGCTGTGCAATAAAATATTTTATCTCGTGTGTTGTGTTTTTTTTTTGGGTACTTTTATTTTACAGGTGAATGGGTAGGGGTACATTGTACCCCATACTCATTCACATAGGGTGGGGGGGCCGGTATCCGGGGGCCCCCTTATTAAAGGGGGCTCCCGGATTCCGATAAGCCCCCCGCCCGCAGACCCCGACAACCAACGGCCAGGGTTGTCGGGAAGAGGCCCTTGTCCTCATCAACATGGGGACAAGGTGCTTTGGGGTGGGGGGGCCGCGCGGCCCCCCCTTCCCCAAGGCACCCCCCATGTTGAGGGCACGCGGCCTGGTACGGCTCGGGAGGGGGGGCGCGCTCGCTCGCCCCCCTTTCCTGGCCGGCCGGGTAGCGTGCTCGGACAAGGGTCTGTTGTGGACTTTGGGGGGGACCCCCACGCCGATTTTTTTCGGCGTTGGGGTTCCCCTTTAAGTCCATACCAGGCGGCGGGGCCCGCGACGTCTCCTTCGCGGGCCCCGCCTACCTGGAGACGCGCTTGAAATGAGCAGACTTTCCTCCGAGCGGGAACAGTTTGCTCATTTCGAAAGTGGCCTACACACGGGCGGACTGTCCGCTCAAACCAAGTTTCAGCGGACAGTTTTTCGGAATTTCCGAAAAACTTTGTTCGTCAAACTGTCCGCTGAAACTGTCCGCTGAAGCCCCACACACGAGCGGACTGTCCGCTGAAACACTGTTCAGCGGACAAAGTTGAGCGAACAGTCCGCCCGTGTGTACGCGGCCTTAGTCTTCAGTGAGCAGAGCGCGGGTTCTAACCACAAGGATCAGGTGATAGGCGGATCTCTTAAAGATGTGCATGCACACAAAACATGTTGGGGTGGGCCTACATGTGGACCTTACTGCCGCCTTGTCCTCATGGTAGGAACGGTGGCCACCCTTGTAAGTCCTGTTTGGCTTACGCATGTTTTTATGCTGCAGCACTATTTGTACTTTTTATTCCAATAAATAATACACTATAAGAGCATCATTTGGGCTCCCACTGGTGAGCTTATTTTGCACCCAGTCTGTCCTCATTGGAGTCTACCAAGCCACCTACAAATCTGAACAGGGTGTCACCATATTACATAACAACAGATCAAGGCTTGTTATTTCTTGCCATCTGGTGAGTGCATAGATTAGAAATTCATTAATTAGAAAATATCCGAAGTAACAAAAACCCGTAAATCTGAAATAATAAATAACTAATAATAACTTAACTATTACTAACTATTCAATTACAGGTATTGGAATTTCCTTTCAAATTTGGCTGTTAGTAAACGTAAAGATTCCTGGACAAATGAGCTGTATTGTCAGACGGTTACTGGCTCTATAGCAGGGATGGGGAGGATGCAGCTTTGTTGGGAAAGAAGGTGGCCAAAAAGTTAAAGGAACTTTTAAACTAGGTGGTGGGGGAAGGGATTAGAGGATGCTATCCCAGGCAGTGAGCAAGGATCAAAGGGTGCTTTTGTGGTCAGTGTTGGTAGTATAGCTTCATTGTCTAATATCAATGCACGTAGGCTGGCAGAATCCTATTGCAGCTTCAGTACTAGGGATGGCCTTGCGGTTCGCCCGGCGGTCGGTTCACATCGAATTTTGCATGTTCGCGATTCGGCAAACTGGCGGACTTCTGGTGCCTTTTCACGCAGCGGCGGACATATGCGTTTACATTCTGAAAGAACTTTGACCCATGATGATACATCCATCATGGGGTACAGGACAGCCAATTGAAACATTTCAGCACATGGACAATTGGACATTCCCCCTACCGCCATTTTACATTCTGTCTTTTGTCAGTGTAGGGAGAGGTTGTTGTGTGGAGCAGGGACAGACTGTAGTGACACAAATAACTAGCTATTAGGTCCACAAAAATCCTTTTAAGGACTGGTATAGGTGTACAGTATATAGGGTTCTGATGCACTGCTGCTGACTGCTGTGCTGCTGATTGCTGAGTGCACTGCTGACCGATTCTGCAGCTGTCTTTTGTCAGTGTAGGGACAGGACGCTGTGTGGAGCAGGGACAGTCAGTTTAATCACTAGCTATTACTATTAGGTCCACAAAGGTCCTTTTAAGGACTGGTATAGGTGTACAGTATATAGGGTTGTACACGTATAATATACTTTCTTTCAAATATAGAAAACCTACTATACTTGACTGCTGACCGATTCTGCAGCTGTCTTTTGTCAGTGTAGGGACAGGACGCTGTGTGGAGCAGGGACAGTCAGTTTAATCACTAGCTATTACTATTAGGTTCACAAAGGTGCTCTCTATCTCAGTACTGGTGTCAGTGCTCTCTATCCCGGTGCTGGTGTCAGTGCTCTCTATCTCGGTGCTGGTGTCAGTGCTCTCTATCTCGGTGCTGGTGTCAGTGCTCTCTATCACGGTGCTGGTGTCAGTGCTCTCTATCTCGGTGCTGGTGTCAGTGCTCTCTATCACGGAGCTGGTGTCAGTGCTCTCTATCTCGGTGCTGGTGTCAGTGCTCTCTATCTCGGTGCTGGTGTCAGTGCTCTCTATCTCGGTGCTGGTGCCAGTGCTCTCTATCACGGTGCTGGTGTGGTGTCAGTGCTCTCTATCTCGGTGCTGGTGTCAATGCTCCCTATCATGGTGCTGGTGTGGTGTCAGTGCTCTCTATCTCAGTGCTGGTGTCAGTGCTCTCTATCTCGGTGCTGGTGTCAGTGGTCTCTATCACAGTGCTGGTGTCAGTGCTCAGTCTCTATCGCGTTACTGGTTTCAGATAGTGAGGGAGATAGCAGCGGAGAAGCCAATCAGCAGGCAGTGCCAGTACCATGGCTGAGGATCAGCACTGGACTGGCACCTCTGGACCACCACAGTGGAGCCCTGCATAGGTGGGGGTAAGAGCCGGGCAGAGGGAGAGGCTCAAGCACAGGTTGGGACATTGGGACACTGGCACAGGACTGCGCTGCCCTGACTGTGGCACTGATCATCTCCTGCACCCCCTTCATAGCCTGGCCTGACCTTGCCTCTCCTCCATGGCCTTCATGCGCTCCTGAATTGTCAAAATTTCACAGACAAAAAAAGAATGCTTGTCGTTGTCGATCCCAGATTCCCTTAATACCTTTGTTATGTCAGTGTCCATGTGGTGGGACTATGTGTGCACAGCTAGTAAGTATTTTGTGGCTGAAAATATGACCTGTAGGTTTTTAAGGTTTCGCCTGCCATTAAAGTCAATGGGGTCCGCCACACACTTTGCGGTTCGCAAACTTTTGGCCGCGTTCCCGGTTCGCGTTCGCGAAACATCCCGTTGGAAGTTCATCCATCACTATTCAGTACACACAAAGAGAAAATATGTGACCATACAAAATTAAAAGATATGTTTATAAATGCCAGGAGTTTGGTCAATAAAATGGAAGAGGTGTTCCTAATATGTTTTTCCTAATTCTTAATCTTTATTAGGAATTTATTCCTAATCTTTCTAAAAGAACGTTTTACTTACTGGAATGGTACCAGCTGACTGATGAAAAGTTCACATGGTATCGATATTTAAAAAAGGGCCAAGATATATACCTGGCAACTACAGACCAGTCACCCTAACATCAATAGTATGTAAACTATTGGAAGAGAAGATAAGGGACTATATCCATGAATTTGCATATGAAAATGGAATCATTAGTAGTAACCAGCATGGATTTATGAAGGATTTTTCTTGCCAAACAAAACTTTTAACATTATTTGAAGAGGTAAGCTGTAATTTGGATAGAGAAAGGCCTTTGGACGTGGTGTATTGTATCTCGACTTCACCAAAGCAGTTTATACAGTAACACAGAAACACTTCATTTACAAATCGAGGACTATTGGTGTTGATGATAATATGAGTACCTGAACAGAAAACTGGTTAAAGGAGCACGTTCATAGGGTGGTGATAAATAGCATATTTTGTGAATGGTCTGTATGTGTGAGTGTGGTGCCCTAGGACCAATTCTGTTAACTTTTTAGATAAATTATATAGAGGTTGGAATAAAAAGTTCAGTCTCAGTGTTTGCTGACAATATAAAGTGGGAAATAAGTTTACAACAGGATATAGAAACTTTAAAAGGAGACCTAGATAAAATATAGGGATGGGCAACTACTGTACATGGAAAATTAGGTTTATTATTGATAAGTGTAAAGTAATGCACTGATTGAACTGGATGGACTGGTGTCTTTATTCAACCTTATCAACTATGTAACTCTGTAACATGCAGAAGATAACTGGTGTGATTGTAGGCTATTAGGGTGCCAACATCCCAGAAATAGTCTACCCAACAAATTGTATCCTGGGTGTATGGGACTTGGAACCTGTCAGAAACCATGAAACAGACTGAGACAGAAGTACAATCAAATCACACTTGTTTATTAATAAAAATAAAAAGATAAATAGAAAAAAGCGTAGTCAAGCATAGAGTCCTGTAGCCAGATTGGGTAGTCAGCCAGTCCAAAGTTCATTAACCAGATCGGGTAATCAGCCAGGCTGGAAGTCAGGGATCCAATGAGAGCAACCGCAAGCAGGATAAGAAGCCAGGTGGGATGTCAGCAAGTCAGTCTTGAAACAAACAGAAGGAGATGGTTCCCTGTGATGTGACTAACGCAAATGCAAATGAAAAAGTGAGCAGGAAGGCTTTAAATAGGCAGGTCAGACGAGCATCATCGGGAACTGCTGGCAACTGTGGAAAGAGAAGAAAACTGGCAATTAGTCGACAGCTGAGCGGCCAGCCCAGAGGAGGAAGGGCTAAGCCAGCCCTGACAGTACCCCCCCCTCAATGACTCCTCTCCCTCGGAGGGCCACTGGGCTTGAGGGGAAACAGTCTATGGAACTCACGGAGGAGAACAGAGGCATGTACGTCAGAGGATGAAATCCAGGAGCGTTCCTCCGGACCGTACCCCTTCCAATACACCAGGTACTGTATGCGCCCACGGAACCTACAGGAGTCAACAATGGATTGTACCTCATACTCCTCATGGTTCTCAACCAGAATAGGGTGAGGATGTGGCACAAAGGAGGTAAATCGGTTACAGACCAACGGTTTCAATAAGGAGACATGAAACACATTAGAGATGCGCATACTAGGAGGAAGATCCAACGCATAAGCTACTGGGTTAATCCTGCAAAGGATACGGAGTGGCCCAATAAACCAAGGTGCAAACTTCAGTGAGGGAACACGAAGCCGGAGGTTGTGAGATGACAGCCAGACCCTGTCCCCAACCTGGTAGGAAGGCGCAGGCAGGCGTCTGCGGTCAGCATGGAGTCTGTCCCTATCATTAGCATGACGCAAAGCCTCTTGGACTTGTACCCAAGTGGAACGAAGACCATGGAGATGCTCCTCTAACGCAGGAATACTCTGCGGAACAAATGAGTCAGGCAACATGGAAGGTTGGAAACCATAATTCGCCATAAATGGAGACAATCGGGAGGCAAAATTCAAGGCACTGTTGTGAGCAAACTCTGCCCAAGGTAATAGGTCAGACCAGTTGTTATGATGGTCAGAAATATAGCAATGTAGGAATTGCTCCAAGGGCTGATTGGCTCGTTCTGCGGCCCCATTAGACTGCGGGCGATACGCAGAAGAGAACGCAAGCTGGATTCCCAACTGTGCACAAAGGGCTCGCCAGAACCGGGAGACAAACTGACTGCCCCTACCTGAGACAATCACCTTGGGTAGCCCATGTAAGCGAAAGATCTCCCGAACAAAAATGGAAGCCAGTTCCTTAGAGGTGGGCAACTTCTTAAGTGGAATTCAATGACACATCTTTGAGGACCGGTCAACCACCATAAGGATAACAATGTTGCCTTGGGAGTTGGCGAATTCCACAATGAAATCCATAGACAGGTGAGTCCAGGGTAGGGATGAGCTTCGTGTTCGAGTCGAACATACGTTCGACTCGAACCTCGGCTGTTCGCCCATTCGGAGAATTCCGAACATTATGTGCTGTTCGCGCCAAATTCGTGTGGCGCTCATGGCCCACAATGCACTGCGTCATCGCAGTGCATTGCTGGCTCATGATTGGCCAAGCATGCACAGTGACCCCGCATGCTTGGCCAATCACAGCGCCAGCAGCGAGGAGAGCCATGATTGGCCACAGGCAGGATGCCTGTGGCCAATCATAGCTCAGGCTGTGTAGTACACGCCCCACACTATATAAGGCCGCCAGCGCGGCGGCCTTGTGTAGTGTGTTGGCGTCTGAAGCAGTTAGTGGGTGTTCTGTGTACCTTCAACACAGTACACGATCGTTATTGGCCGATTTTCGATTTTGCTCTTTTGTAGTGGTTGTTGTCTGCTTGCCCTGACCGCAGTATACACCGCTATATTCACCTCACCTATATAGCTAGTGATCTATCTTTTATAATAGAGCTTGCAGTCAGTAGTGTTAGGAGCTTGTGCGTGCTGTCTGCGTACTCTGTACCCAGTACACACCGCTATATCCACCTACATAGCTCTTCTCTATTTGAGCCCACTTGCCATCTGCAGGAGTTATTGGAAGTTGTGTGTGCCTCCAGCACAGCACAGTATACATCTGTATATACCCCTTTATCTCTGGTGTTCTATAAAAAAAGGCATCTGCAGGAGTTAGTGGGTGTTTTGTGCCTCCAGCACAATATACACCTGTATCTACCCTTTATTGCTGTTCTCTAATAGAGCCATCTGCAGGGCTTAGTGGGTGTTGTGTGACTTCATTACAGTATACCCCTTTATCTCTGGTGTTCTATAATAAAGGCATCTGCAGGAGTTAGTGGGTGTTGTGTGCCTCCAGCACAATATACACTACCCAACTGCTGTTTTACCCAACTCCCTTCAGGCCATTACCATGTCTGGAAGGCCAGCAAGGAGAGGCAGACAGGCGCGAGCCGATAAAAGAGGGCAAGCAGGCTCTGTGTCTAGAGACAACAGTGCTGGTCGTGGACGCGGTGCATTGTCATCAGCACGTGGCCATGGGATACGATTGTCCTTCTTTTCGGCAGCTGAACATGTTGAACCGCAACATGCCAATGACTTGGTAGAGTGGATGACCAAGCCCTCTTCATCCTCCTCATCCTCTCTCACCCAGTCTCAGGGTACTAGCAAAGCAGCTGCCAACGCATCGTCTTCCCTCATCTCAATGTCATCATCAGTGACTCCTTCCCTAGACCCACCACGTCCTCCTGAGGAGTCTCCTGAACTCTTTGAGCACAGTGTTGGGTACATGCTCCAGGAGGATGCCCAGTGTTTTGTAGCCTCTGATGATGACACTCAGCTAGAGGAAGGCAGTAGTGTGAATGCAGAGAGAGGGGATGCTCAAGAAGGACAGCAATCTGGCAGTCATGTTCCACAAGCTGCAGCATATTGCCAGGTTTGCTACAGCGATGAAGAGGGAGGGGATGATGAGGGCACTGACTCCACGTGGGTGCCTGGTAGGAGAGAGGAGGAGGAGGCACATGTCCAACGAGGCAGGATGCCCTCCGGGGGCCAGCTTAGGGGCAGCACACCGACTGAATCACACCGCAGAGCTCCGCCTGTGCAGGGCGCTGCCTCTGCGCGTTATTCTAAAAGTTCTTTGGTGTGGGCCTTTTTTGAGACGAGTGCATCAGATCGCACCGCTGCTATTTGCAACATATGTCTCAAGCGTATCTCGCGTGGCCAAAACATCAGCCGCTTGGGCACCACATGCTCGACCAGACATATGTTGACCTGCCATGCAGCTCGTTGGCAAGCATACCTCAAAGACCCACACCAAAGAACAAAGCGGATCTCTCCTTGCTCCTCATCAGCTGGAATCTCCAACCCCACTAGACCTTCAGTCCTCTCTGAAACCTGCTCTGAGAGGAATGAAGGTGTAGAATTAGGTTGGTAGACTCGGCCCCCTTCCGTGAGTTTGTACAATGTGCGGTTCCTCAGTGGCAGGTCCCCAAACGCCACTTTTTCTCACGGAAGGCGATTCCGGCTCTCTACCGGCATGTGGAAGGCAATGTCCTTGCCTCGCTGGACAGGGCGGTCAGCGGTAAGGTGCATATTACCGCTGACTCATGGTCCAGCAGGCATGGACAGGGACGTTACCTGTCTTTCACTGCCCATTGGGTCACTCTTCTGGCAGCTGGGAAGGATGCAGGACAAGGTGCAGTAGTGTTGGAGGTTGTTCCGCCACCACGCCTCCAAAATGCTACTATTGGTTGTGACACACCTCTCTCCTCCACCCCCTCCTCTTCTTCTTCCTCCATGGCCTCTTCCAGTGCTCTGTCCTCAGAACCAGCGGTGCTCCGTAGGCGTTCCAGGGGCTACGCAAGTACGCAGGCAAAACAATGCCATGCCGTGCTTGCGCTGGTTTGTTTGGGGGACAGGAGCCACACTGGGGCGAATGTTTTGTCAGCTCTGCAGGGGCAGGCCGAGAGGTGGTTGACACCACGCCAGCTTAAGCCAGGAATGGTGGTTTGCGACAATGGCACCAACCTCCTCTCCGCCCTCCGACAGGGACCACTGACCCATGTGCCCTGTGTAGCTCACATCCTTAACCTGGTGGTGCAGCGGTTCTTGGGCAGGTACCCGGGCTTACAGGATGTCCTGAAGCAGGCCAGGAAAGTCTGTGTGCATTTCCGCCGATCATTTAATGCCTGTGCTCGGCTGGCTGAGCTCCAAAAGGAGTTGAACCTGCCCAAGAACCGCCTTATATGTGACATGCCCACCAAGTGGAACTCAACGTTGGCCATGCTGCAGCGGCTGCACACACAGCAGAGGGCCATCAATGAGTACCTGTGCGACTACGGCACCAGGACAGGGTCAGGGGAGCTCGGTTTTTTCTCACCACGCCAGTGGGGCATGATCAGGGATGCATGCACTGTCCTGTCACCGTTTCAGGAGGCCACAAGGATGGTGAGCAGTGACAGTGCATGCATCAGTGACACTGTACCTCTTGTCCACCTCTTGGAGCATACGCTGCGTGGAATAATGAACAGGGCACTTGAGGCAGAACAGAGGCAGGAAGAGGAGGACTTCCTTGCCTCTCAAGACCCCCTTTATCCAGACAGTATTCCTGCTGTGCCACCCATCACACAGGAAGAGGATGAGGAGGAGGAAGAGGAGGATGATTGTGTCAGCATGGAGGTGGAGGCTGGCACTCAGCATCAGCAGTAGGGATGAGCCGAACACCCCCCGGTTCGGTTCGCACCAGAACTTGCGAACGACCCCCGCGTTCGGCACGAACGTTAGAACCCCATTGAAGTCTATGGGACTCGAACGTTCGAATTGGAAAGTGCTAATTTTAACGGCTAATATGCAAGATAGTGTGCTAAAAAGGGTTTGGCGATCTGCCTCCTGCCTCAGGGGACATGGGTCACTGCAAAAAAAAGTTTTAAAAACTACCGTTTTGGCGGGAGCACTGATTTTAATGACGATTAAAGTGAAAAAAAAAAAGTGAAATATTCCTTTAAATATGGTGCCTGGGGGGTGTCTATAGTATGCCTGTGAAGTGCCACGTGTTTCCCGTGTTTAGAACAGTCCCTGCACAAAATGACATTAAACGGAAATAACACCATTTAAAACTGCTTGCGGTTTTAATGTTATATCTGGTTCCTGTAATATGGTTGAAAATCATTCAGAAAAATGGCATGGGTAGCCCTCCCTGCCCATTACCAGCCTATTTGGGTCTTGTACGCATATTAAGGGGAACCCCGTACCCATATTAAAAAAAGGAAATGCGTGTGGCCCCCAGGCCCTATATACTCAGAACAGCAGTATACAGGCGATGCAAACAAGACAGGGACTGTGTAGGTTTGTTGTGTTAAGTTGAATCTGTTTGTCATTTTCAAGCGGTACATTTTTAAAGTGTAGCTCCAGTCAAAAAAAATATCTTTAAGCTTTTTGGAAAACATAGGGAAGGGTTATCACCCCTGTATAATTTGTTTTGTCGTCCATCTTTTTTCATCTCACTTGCTGTTGTCTCCTTCCGTTTGCAAGTAGGAGATGTTTGTAAATTGGATGTTTGAAAGTAGGGGCCTGCCCTATATGCTCTGCAGAAATGGCGGAACAAGGTGTTGGTTTTGCAACAACATTGTAAGCCCTGAAAGTGACTCTTGGTGGCCGCTGGAGCGCCCTGCTGTGAACGATTATATCAAGAATTGTAATTACATGCCATTGTTGAACAGTGGTAGAAAAATTGACCTTTGGTGGTTGTGGTGCTGGTGCCACAACACTATAAGTCCTCACAGTTACTCTGGGTGGGCACAGGAAGGGGCCCTCCTGTGAAATATTATATCAAGAATTGTAATTACATGTCCCTGTTAAACAGGGGCAGAAAAATTGGGCCTTAGGCACTGGTGCCATCACACTGCAACCTCTGCCATACACTCTAGTTTTATTGCAGGAATTAGCCCTGCTGCAAAGCATTGCATCAAAAATTGTACTTAAACGCCCCTGTTAAACAGGGGCAGAAAAATTGGGCCTTAGGCACTGGTGCCATCACACTGCAACCTCTGCTATACACTCTAGTTTTATTGCAGGAATTAGCCCTGCTGCAAAGCATTGCATCAAAAATTGTACTTAAACGCCCCTGTTAAACAGGGGCAGAAAAATTGGGCCTTAGGCACTGGTGCCATCACACTGCAACCTCTGCCATACACTCTAGTTTTATTGCAGGAATTAGCCCTGCTGCAAAGCATTGCATCAAAAATTGTACTTAAACGCCCCTGTTAAACAGGGGCAGAAAAATTGGGCCTTAGGCACTGGTGCCATCACACTGCAACCTCTGCCATACACTCTAGTTTTTTTGCAGGAATTAGCCCTGCTGCAAAGCATTGCATCAAAAATTGTACTTAAACGCCCCTGTTAAACAGGGGCAGAAAAATTGGGCCTTAGGCACTGGTGCCATCACACTGCAACCTCTGCCATACACTCTAGTTTTATTGCAGGAATTAGCCCTGCTGCAAAGCATTGCATCAAAAATTGTACTTAAACACCCTGTTAAACAGGGGCAGAAAAATTGGGCCTTAGGCACTGGTGCCATCACACTGCAACCTCTGCCATACACTCTAGTTTTTTTGCAGGAATTAGCCCTGCTGCAAAGCATTGCATCAAAAATTGAACTTAAACACCCCTGTTAAACAGGGGCAGAAAAATTGGGCTGCTGGCATCACCCAGAACCAAAAATGTTCTTCCAACATATCAGCGGAGGAGGAAGAGGATAGACAATCAACATAACAGGACAGTCACTCAGCATCAGCATAGGCAGTCTTGAAGGGATGTGGTATTTCAAAAAAAATTATTCGGTTACATCAGCTTCAGGTGCTTGGTAGCTGTGGGTGATCCAAGACTGATTCATCTTGATGAAGGTCAGTCGATCAACTGATTCGGTGGACAGGCGCACCCTGTGATCGGTAACGAAGCCACCAGCAGCACTGAAGGTGCGTTCCGAAAGAACGCTGGATGCAGGACAGGCCAGGAGCTCAATTGCATACTGTGCAAGCTCTGGCCAGTGATCCATCCTCAAGACCCAGTAAGCCAGAGGATTTTCAGTGGGAAAGGTGTCCAAGTCTGACCTTGCCCCTAGGTATTCCTGCACCATGTAAATTAGACGCTGGCGATGGGTGCTGGAACCAATCATACCTTGGGGCTGCGGACTAAAAAATTGTCTGAACGCATCAGTCAGACGGCCACCTTCTCCACCGCTCCTTCTGACTGATGCCTCAGCAACACGTTGTCCAGGACCAGGAGTTTGTGACCTCCCAGTCTCTGGGAACGCGTTGCACAGAGCTTTCTGCAAGGCCTCCCGGAGATGTCTCATCCTCTGCTCCCTCTGCGATGGCAAGATAAGGTCGGCAACCTTACCCTTGTACCGTGGATCAAGGAGAGTGGCCAGCCAGTAATGGTCCCTCTCCTTGATCCGAAGAATACGAGGATCCTTCCGCAGGCTTTGCAGGATCAGGGAGGCCATGCAGCGTAGGTTAGCTGAGGCATTCGGTCCGGAGTCCTCTGGGTCACTAAGGACAACATGATCCGCAGCTACCTCCTCCCAGCCACGTACAAGTCCACGTGTTTCTTGGGACTGTAAATCATCCCTATAAGACTGCTGCTGCTGATGCTGAGTGCCAGCCTCCACCTCCATGCTGACACAATCATCCTCCTCCTCCTCTTCCTCCTCCTCACCCTCTTCCTGTGTGATGGGTGGCACAGCAGGAACACTGTCTGGATAAAGGGGGCCTTGAGAGGCAAGGAAGTCCTCCTCTTCCTGCCTCTGTTCTGCCTCAAGTGCCCTGTCCATTATTCCACGCAGCGTATGCTCCAAGAGGTGGACAAGAGGTATAGTGTCACTGATGCATGCACTGTCACTGCTCACCATCCTTGTGGCCTCCTCAAACGGTGACAGGACAGTGCATGCATCCCTGATCATGCCCCACTGGCGTGGTGAGAAAAAACCAAGCTCTCCTGACCCTGTCCTGGTGCCGTAGTCGCACAGGTACTCATTGATGGCCCTCTGCTGCGTGTGCAGCCGCTGCAGCATGGCCAATGTTGAGTTCCATCTGGTGGGCATGTCACATATAAGGCGGTTCTTGGGCAGGTTCAACTCCTTTTGGAGCTCAGCCAGCCGAGCACAGGCATTAAATGATCGGCGAAAATGCACACAGACTCTCCTGGCCTGTTTCAGGACATCCTGTAAGCCGGGGTACCTGCCCAAGAACCGCTGCACCACCAGGTTAAGGACGTGAGCTACACAGGGCACATGGGTCAGTTGTCCCTGTCGGAGGGCGGAGAGGAGGTTGGTGCCATTGTCGCAAACCACCATTCCTGGCTTAAGCTGGCGTGGCGTCAACCACCTCTCGGCCTGCCCCTGCAGAGCTGACAAAACATCCGCCCCAGTGTGGCTCCTGTCCCCCAAACAAACCAGCGCAAGCACGGCATGGCATCGTTTTGCCTGCGTACTTGCGTAGCCCCTGCAACGCCTACGGAGCACCGCTGGTTCTGAGGACAGAGCACTGGAAGAGGCCGTGGAGGAAGAAGAAGAGGAGGGGGTGGAGGAGAGAGGTGTGTCACAACCAATAGTAGCATTTTGGAGGCGTGGTGGCGGAACAACCTCCAATACTACTGCACCTTGTCCTGCATCCTTCCCAGCAGCCAGAAGAGTGACCCAATGGGCCGTGAAAGACAGGTAACGTCCCTGTCCATGCCTGCTGGACCATGAGTCAGCGGTAATATGCACCTTACCGCTGACCGCCCTGTCCAGCGAGGCAAGGACATTGCCTTCCACATGCCGGTAGAGAGCCGGAATTGCCTTCCGTGAGAAAAAGTGGCGTTTGGGGACCTGCCACTGAGGAACCGCACATTGTACAAACTCACGGAAGGGGGCCGAATCTACCAACTGAAAAGGCAGCAGTTGAAGTGCTAGCAATTTAGCCAAGCTAGCATTCAACCGCTGGGCATGTGGATGGCTGGGAGTAAATTTCTTCCGCCGGTCCAGCAGCTGGGGCAGGGACATTTGTCTGCTATAATCGGACGTGGATGTACCACTAGCAGAGTTCCCGGAAGCACTTGGCTGTGACACACCTAATTCTACACCTTCATTCCTCTCAGAGCAGGTTTCAGAGAGGACTGAAGGTCTAGTGGGGTTGGAGATGCCAGCTGATGAGGAGCAAGGAGAGGTCCGCTTTGTTCTTTGGTGTGGGTCTTTGAGGTATGCTTGCCAACGAGCTGCATGGCAGGTCAACATATGTCTGGTCAAGCATGTGGTGCCCAAGCGGCTGATGTTTTGGCCACGTGAGATACGCTTGAGACATATGTTGCAAATAGCAGCGGTGCGATCTGATGCACTCGTCTCAAAAAAGGCCCACACCAAAGAACTTTTAGAATAACGCGCAGAGGAAGCGCTCTGCGCAGAGGAAGCGCTCTGCGCAGGCGGAGCTCTGCGGTGTGATTCAGTCGGTGTGCTGCCCCTAAGCTGGCCCCCGGAGGGCATCCTGCCTCGTTGGACATGTGCCTCCTCCTCCTCCTCCTCCTCCTCCTCCCTCCTTCCAGGCACCCACGTGGAGTCAGTGCCCTCATCATCCCCTCCCTCTTCATCGCTGTAGCAAACCTGGCAGTATGCTGCAGCTTGTGGAACATTACTGCCAGATTGCTGTCCTTCTTGAGCATCCCCTCTCTCTGTGCTCACGCTACTGCCTTCCTCTAGCTGAGTGTCATCATCAGAGCCCACCAAACACTGGGCATCCTCCTGGAGCATGTACCCAACACTGTGCTCAAAGAGTTCAGGAGACTCCTCAGGAGGACGTGGTGGGTCTAGGGAAGGAGTCACTGATGATGACATTGAGAGGAGGGACGACGATGTGTTGGCAGCTGCTTTTCTACTACCCTGAGACTGGGTGAGAGAGGATGAGGAGGATGAAGAGGGCTTGGTCATCCACTCTACCAAGTCGTTGGCATGTTGCGGTTCAACATGTCCAGCTGCAGAAAAGAAGGACAAGCATGTCCCATGGCCACGTGCTGATGACAATGCACCGCGTCCCCGACCAGCACTGTTGTCTCTAGACACAGAGCCTGCTTGCCCTCTTTTATCGGCTCGCGCCTGTCTGCCTCTCCTTGCTGGCCTTCCAGACATGGTAATGGCCTGAAGGGAGTTGGGTAAAACAGTAGTTGGGTAGTTTATATTGTGCTGGAGGCACACAACACCCACTAACTCCTGCAGATGCCTTTTTTATAGAACAGCAGAGTTAAAGGGGTATATACAGATGTATACTGTGCTGTGCTGGAAGCACACACAACTTCCAATAACTCCAGCAGATGCCAATCGGGCCCAAATACAGAACAGCTATGTAGGTGGATAATAGCGGTATGTACTGGGTACAGAGCAGGCACACAGCACACACTATCTCCTGAGTGACACTGCTGACTGCAAGCTCTATTGTTAAAGATGGACCACTAGCTATATAGGTCAGGTGAATATCACGGTGTATACTGCGGTCAGGGCACGCAGACAATAACAAGAAAACAGCAGAGTTAAAGGGGTATATACAGCTGTATACTGTGCTGTGCTGGAGGCACACACAACTTCCAATAACTCCAGCAGATGTCAATCGGGCCCAAATAGAGAACAGCTATGTAGGTGGATAATAGCGGTATGTACTGGGTACAGAGCAGGCACACAGCACACACTATCTCCTGAGTGACACTGCTGACTGCAAGCTCTATTGTTAAAGATGGACCACTAGCTATATAGGTGAGGTGAATATCACGGTGTATACTGCGGTCAGGAAACGCAGACAATAACAAGAAAACAGCAGAGTTAAAGGGGCATATACAGCTGTATACTGTGCTGTGCTGGAGGCACACACAACTTCCAATAACTCCAGCAAATGACAATCGGGCTCAAATAGAGAACAGCTATGTATGTGTATATAGTGGTATGTACTGGGTACAGAGCACGCAGACAGCACGCACTAACACTACTGACTGCAAGCTCTATTATTAAAGCTAGATCACTAGCTATATAGGTGAGGTGAATATAGTGGTGTATACTGCGGTCAGGGCACAGACAGTAACCACTACACAAGAGCAAAATAGTAAATCAGCCAAAAACGATTGGTGTGTAACTGTGTTGAAGGTACACAGAACACCCACTGCTTCAGATGCTAACAAACACTACACGAGGCCGCCTGAAAGGCAGCTTTATATAGTGTGGGGCGTGCACTACACTGTCTGAGCTATGATTGGCCACAGGCAGGATGCCTGTGACCAACCATTGCTCTTCCCGCTACTGGCGCTGCGATTGGCCAAGCATGCAGGGTCACAGTGCATGCTTGGCCAATCGTGAGACAGCAATGCATTGCGCCATCGCAGTGCATTGTGGGCCACACGAATTTTGCCGCGAACGGCCCAAACGTTCGGAATTCGGCGAACGCACGAACGACCGATGTTCGAGTCGAACATGTGTTCGACTCGAACACGAAGCTCATCCCTAATCAGCAGCAGCAGCAGCAGCAGTCTTGTAGGGATGATTTACAGTCCCAAGAAACACGTGGACTTGTACGTGGCTGGGAGGAGGTAGCTGCGGATCATGTTGTCCTTAGTGACCCAGAGGACTCCGGACCGAATGCCTCAGCTAACCTACGCTGCATGGCCTCCCTGATCCTGCAAAGCCTGCGGAAGGATCCTTGCATTCTTCGGATCAAGGACAGGGACCATTACTGGCTGGCCACTCTCCTTGATCCACGGTACAAGGGTAAGGTTGCCGACCTTATCTTGCCATCGCAGAGGGAGCAGAGGATGAGACATCTCTGGGAGGCCTTGCAGAAAGATCTGTGCAACGTGTTCCCAGAGACTGGGAGGTTACAAACTCCTGGTCCTTGACAACGTGTTGCTGAGGCATCGGTCAGAAGGAGCAGTGGAGAAGGTGGCCGTCTGACTGATGCTTTCAGACAATTTTTTAGTCCGCAGCCCCAAGGTATGATCGGTTCCAGCAACCATCGCCAGCGTCTGATTTACATGGTGCAGGAATACCTAGAGGCCAGGTCAGACTTGGACACCTTTCCCACCGAAAATCCTCTGGCTTACTGGGTCTTGAGGATGGATCACTGGCCAGAGCTTGCACAGTATGCAATTGAGCTACTGGCCTGTCCTGCATCCAGCCTTCTTTCGGAACGCACCTTCAGTGCTGCTGGTGGCTTTGTTACCGATCACAGGGTGCGCCTGTCCACCGAATCAGTTGATCGACTGACCTTCATCAAGATGAATCAGTCTTGGATCACCCACAGCTACCAAGCACCTGAAGCGGATGTAACCGAATAATTTTTTTTGAAATATCACATCCCTTCAAGACTGCCTATGCTGATGCTGAGTGACTGTCCTGTTATGTTGATTGTCTATCCTCTTCCTCCTCCGCTGATATGTTGGAAGAACATTTCTGGCTCTGGGTGATGCCATCAGCCCAATTTTTCTGCCCCTGTTTAACAGGGGCGTTTAATTACAATTTTTGATGCAATGCTTTGCAGCAGGGCTAATTCCTGCAATCAAACAAGAGTATATGGGAGAGGTTGCAGTGTGGTGGCACCAGCACCAGTGCCTAAGGCCCAATTTTTCTGCCCCTGTTTAACAGGGACGTTTAATTACAATTTTTGATGCAATGCTTTGCAGCAGGGCTAATTCCTGCAATAAAAATAGAGTATATGGGAGAGGTTGCAGTGTGGTGGCACCAGCACCAGTGCCTAAGACCCAATTTTTCTGCCCCTGTTTAACAGGGGCGTTTAATTACAATTTTTGATGCAATGCTTTGCAGCAGGGCTAATTCCTGCAATAAAACTAGAGTATATGGGAGAGGTTGCAGTGTGGTGGCACCAGTGCCCAAGGCCCAATTTTTCTGCCCCTGTTTAACAGGGACATGTAATTACAATTCTTGATATAATATTTCACAGGAGGGCCCATTCCTGTGCCCACCCAGAGTAACTGTGAGGACTTATAGTGTTGTGGCACCAGCACCACAACCACCAAAGGTCAATTTTTCTACCACTGTTCAACAATGGCATGTAATTACAATTCTTGATATAATCGTTCACAGCAGGGCGCTCCAGCGCCCACCAAGAGTCACTTTCAGGGCTTACAATGTTGTGGCAAAACCAACACCTTGTTCCTCCATTTCTGCAGAGCATATAGGGCAGGCCCCTACTTTCAAACATCCAACTTACAAACATCTCCTACTTGCAAACGGAAGGAGACAACAGCAAGTGAGATGAAAAAAGATGGACGACAAAACAAATTATACAGGGGTGATAACCCTTCCCTATGTTTTCCAAAAAGCTTAAAAATTGTTTTTTTGACTGGAGCTACACTTTAAAAATGTACCAGTTGAAAATTACAAACAGATTCAACTTAACACAACAAACCTACACAGTCCCTGTCTTGTTTGCACCGCCTGTATACTGCTGTTCTGAGTATATAGGGCCTGGGGGCCACACGCATTTCCTTTTTTTAATATGGGTACTGGGTTCCCCTTAATATGCGTACAAGACCCAAAGGGGCTGGTAATGGGCAGGGAGGGCTACCCATGCCATTTTTCTCAATGATTTTCAACCATATTGCAGGAACCAGATATAACATTAAAACCGCAAGTAGTTTTAGATTATGTTATTTCCATTTAATGTAATTTTGTGCAGGGACTGTTCTAAACACGGAAAACACGTGGCACTTCACAGGCATACTACAGACACCCCCCAGGCACCATATTTAAAGGAATATTTCACTTTTTTTTTCACTTTAATCATCATTAAAATCAGTGCTCCCACCAAAACAGCCATTTTTAAAAACATTTTAGGCATTGACCCATGTCCCCTGGGGCAGGAGCCAGGTCCCCAAACCCTTTTTAGGACAGTATCTTGCATATTAGCCGTTAAAATTAGCACTTTTAATTTCGAACGTTCGAGTCCCATAGACTTCAAAGGGGTTCTAAAGTTCGTACGAATTTGGGGTTCGTTCGAAAGTTCTGGTGCGAACCGAACCGGGGGGTGTTCGGCTCATCCCTAGTCCAGGGCCTCTCTTCATTGGGTATGGGTTGTAGGAGGCCCACTGGAAGGTGTCGTGAAATCTTACTCTGAGCACACACGGGACAGGCAGCTACGAAGGCAGTAACATCAGCCCATAGACTAGGCCACCAGAATTGTTGGGAGATGGCCCAAATGAGTTTATTTTTCCCAGGATGGCCAGCTGCCTTGGGAGAATGGTAAGTCTGGAGCACTGCAGTACGGAGACTCTCTGGAACAAAGCATCGATCATAAGGTTTATCAGGAGGAGCATGGACCTGAGCAGCAAGAATTTTGTTACCCAAAGGAGAAGTAAGACTGGTGCGAAACGTAGCCAAGATACAATCAGGAGGAATCATAGGAACCGGAACCAACTCCGACTTGGAAGTGGAGGAAAATTGTCGTGACAAGGCATCAGCCCTTACATTCTTAGTACCGGGTAAGAATGAGACAATGTAATTAAAGCTCAACAAGAAAAGAGCCCATCGCGCCCTTCTGTGAGAGAGTCGCTTAGCCTCAGACAAGAATGTAAGATTCTTATGGTCAGTAAGAATAAGAATGGGCATAGTGGTACCTTCAAGGAGATGTCTCCATTCCTTCAGGGCTAAAATGATCGCCAACAGCTCTCTGTCACCAATCTCATAATTGCACTTAGCAGGTGACAATTTCTTGGAAAAGTAGCCACACTGATGCATAGTGCTCTCAGAGTTAGGACGTTGAGACAGAAGGGCGCCAACTCCCGTCTCAGAAGCATCAACTTCTAGGATAAAAGGCAACGTAGGATCAGGATGTGCCAACACAGGAGCAGAAACAAAGGCAGCCTTGAGAGTCTCAAAGGCCTTAATGGACTCCGGAGACCAACTCTGTGGGTTACTGTCCTTTCTGGTCATATCAGTCAGAGGCTTGACCAGAAGGATAAACTAGGGGCTTATCCTTCTGGATAACTGGGGACGAAACAATGCCAACTAAGGTCTGTCCATGACAGGACCTCAAGGTTCGGGTGTACCCTGGACGGGTAGGACAAGACTTCAAAAAGTGACCTGCCTGGCCACAATAAAAGCACAATCTCTCCCTCCTCCTAAAGGCTCTCTCATCCGCAGAGAGATGCGTGAAGCCCAGGTGCATGGGTTCAACCTCACTGACCAACTCGGTACCAGGAGGCATGGGAGGTGTGGGAGGCATGGGAGGTGAGTGAGGCATGGGTGGGACTACAAAGCTCAGAGGCAAATATACAGGAGGCTTCCGCAAGCGCTCCTTAAGAGAAAGTCTTTCTCTGAGTCTGGAGTCAATGAGGGTGGCAAACGAGATCAAGCTCTCCAGCTCAGTGGGTATATCTCGGGCTGCTATCTCATGCTTGATGGAAACCAAGAGACCATGAGAAAAAGCAGTCACGAGGGCCTCATTGTTCCAAGCAACCTCTGCTGCCAGAGTACGGAATTCAATGGTGTAGTCGGCAACAGTTCTCGTACTCCGTTTGATGGACATGAGGCACTTGTCAGCAGAAGCGGAACGTCAAAAACCCTTTTAAAGGAGGCCACAAACTTAGGGTAGCTCAAGACAACAGGTTTTTCCGTCTCCCGTAGAGGGTTAGCCCAGGCCAAGGCTCTCTCAGAAAGCAAAGATATCATGAAACCTACTTTTCTTCTGTCCGTGGGAAACGCCTGGGGCAGCATTTCGAAGAATATATCAACCTGATTGAGAAACCCTCTGCATTGAACTGGATCGCCCCCAAATCGCTGGGGAAGTGGAGCAGAACCAGACATACCTCTTATAGAGGTAATACTCGAGGCGGGTGCCTGCACAGAGACTGGTGCAGCAGCTGGGATGGCTTGCGACTCATGTTGTACCGGAGCAACCACCGTGGGGGATTCCAGGTGAGCCGTGCGATTCAGGAGCGTTTGTAAAGCCAAGGCAAACTGATCAATGCGGTGATCTTGCTCATCCAATCTGGAAAAAATATTACCAACAAGTGGATTGACTGTATCTTCTGAATTCATGGCCTTCGCGTACTGTCAGAAACCATGAAACAGACTGAGACAGAAGTACAATCAAATCACACTTGTTTATTAATAAAAATAAAAAGGTAAATAGAAAAAAACGTAGTCAAGCATAGAGTCCTGTAGCCAGATCGGGTAGTCAGCCAGTCCAAAGTTCATTAACCAGATCGGGTAATCAGCCAGGCCGGAAGTCAAGGATCCAAGGAGAGCAACCGCAAGCAGGACAAGAAGCCAGGTGGGATGTCAGCAAGCCAGTCTTGAAACAAACAGTAGGAGATGGTTCCCTGTGATGTGACAAACGCGAAGGCAAATGAAAAAGTGAGCAGGAAGGCTTTAAATAGGCAGGTCAGACGAGCATCAACGGGAACAGCTGGTAACTGTGGAAAGAGAAGAGAACTGGCAATTAGCTGACAGCTGAGTGGCCAGCCCAGAGGAGGAAGGGCTAAGCCAGCTCTGACAGAACCAAAAATTATTAAAAAACAGAAAATACATGTTGTATGTACAAAAACAACATATTTATTAAAAAACTTAAAACCATTTCTCAAAACATACACTGAAGGCTTAGACCATAGATGAACAAAACCGCATAAATAATTCAAATTTTAATTAAGTGTAACAGTCTTGATGTAGAAGCAGCCTGGCATGTTTTGAGTGTCATTCTTCTTTAGGGGTATAAATACACAAACTCATAGAGAGGTTAGCGATTGCAAGCGGTTGCAATGCATACTAGCACATTATGGCATTGCCTTACTGGATTAAAAAAAAGCAAAACAAAAACAGCCATTTACTACGTCTTTAGGTTCCCAACAGTGAAGAAGTCTCTATGTCACAATAGGGGTTATTTACTAAAGGCAAATCCACTTTGCACTGCAAGTGCACATGGAAGTAAAGTCGCTATAGATCTGAGGGGGACATGCAACGAAAATAAAAAACAACATTTTAGGTAGCACATGATTGGATGATAAAAGCAGCAAAGCGTCAACTCATTTCAGATCTACCCCTTAGATTGGAGCAAAGCGTCAACTGCATTTCCAAGTGCACTTGCAGTGCAAAGTGGATTTGCCATTCGTAAATAACCCCCCAATGTTCTTCTGCGCTGCTCAAGCATAGGGTGTCCAGTACAGTACATTAACATAGGTAAAACACTAACAAAAACTTGCCTGACATAACATGTTATTAAATGTGTAATTTAAACAAGTTTTACTTTTGTGTGCCAAACTAATCTTCTGTTTTGTTGCAAGGGACAGTTTAAATTACTATTATATGATATGACCATATTTCCCCTTTGATCTGTCCATATCTGAGAAAATACTGATCTTTTGTTTAATCCCAAAAAAAACACCCTGGTAAATAATTGTTGTTTTAAATCCAAATGAGAAGTGTGGAAGTGAACCGGATGTGTACAGTTTTATTTGTAACTCAGAATTTTGGTTCTCTCTTTAATGGTACTGTATACGCCTGCATGCATTTACTAATGATCAGTAGCTGAGCCCTGAGCCACTATTCCCTGGAAAGAGAATCATTCTTGCAGAGGGAGACATTGGAGGCTGGGATCGTGGACCTGTATGCATTAAGTGTTTTATGACTTTTAAAGATAGAGAGTCATATCTTTTTTTATTTATTCTTTATTCATTTTTCTTTCGAATATTAAAAGTTCAGTAACAAAATAAGCCACTACCTTCATCATAAAGTCAATAAGTAAAACACAGCAAAAAGAGAACTAGGGAAAAAAAGGGAGAGAAATAAAAAGATGGAGGGAAACAAATTTTCTCCTAGTTCCACTATTATATACTTGTCAATACTCATTATCCCCTTCCCTCTCTTCTTCCCCATTGATATTCAATTAGTCTCAATCTTTTTAAATTCATAGATCATTTCTCTCAACCAGTTCTTTCATTTCACATATCTTCACTTATTGGGAAAAAAAAAACACATGTTGCAACTAAATTGTCTAATATACAGTTTTCCTATTGTGCTCTATTTTTAATGGTTCTCCAATCCTACTGTATATTTTCCGCTCTACAAAAGGGAACCAATTTTTTCCAACCAGGGCCTCCACAACCTCTCAAATTCCTTGAGGTTACCTCTTTTTGTATAAACTGCTCTTTCTTTGCAGATGGTCTCATTTACTACTCTAATCCAGTACCTCACTGCCTGGGGTGTCGTTGACTGCCATCTCATTGCTATAATTTTTATGGCTTGGAACAAGCATCTTAAAATTGCAACTGTGGTGCTCTTCCTCTCCTCACATTCCTTCCTATATCCCAGTATACATAGTACAGTCTCCATCTCCAGGGTTATTCCAAATATCTCACCCACGGTGTTAAGCACTCCCTCCCAGTATCGGAACAGCTTTGGACATCTCCATACCATATGTATAAGATCTCCGGTCTCCTGGCATCTGGAAGATTTGTCACCTGACCTTCTACCATACTAAACAGTCGCTTGGGAGTGTAATAAGCTCTGTATATCAACATCAGATGGGATACCTTATGCAGGGGCGAGACCGATACCATCGGTCCCATCTCTAGGATTCTCCTCCACTGCTGTTATTTTCTCTATATCCTCTTCCCATCTCTCCCTTTCCTTACGGGATTTCAATCCGATGTTAACTCTTTTGCTTACCTGACCGTATAATTCAGATATAAGTCCCTTAGTTGTGCCTGCCTGGAGTATATTTTGAAAGAATGGCATTTTGTTCCACTCTAAGGCCTGTGTCCTAAATTGGACTTCAAGAGCGTGCCCCACCTGCAAATAAGTGTAAAATTAATATTGTGGCATGTTAAATTCCCGTCTCAGGTCCAAGAATTGTTTTAAGTTGTTACCATCATACAACTGTCTCAACCTTTTAATGCCTTGTGTTTCCTATTCTCTAGCCTTTCCTATTGGGAGGATTTCCTGCACATTCCTATTGTTCCAAAGAAGGGTATATTCAGTTAACCCAGTATATCCCATCTGTTTTTTAAGTTTTCCATTTTTTTTTTCACATCAAAAGCGTTTATTGAGTTAAAGAAAAGGCATTAACATGAAATACAATAGTACAACTGAGAACATCCATAAATAAATACATTTAACAGAGTACCATTTCTATACCCCATCTCTTTTCTGTACTCGTACTATGAAATAATGCAGTATATATCACAGGGGGTGGTAAGGTCAATGAGGTTTTGAATATTTTAACCAAACTGTAAAAACAAAGCCAAAAGCTTCATGTCATTCAGATGTACTGTGCCATTGTTCTAACATTATTCTCAGTTGAGTTCTAAGAGTTCTAAGAGAGAAAACAATAAAGATTAATGAAACTAAAGAAAAAAGGAAAGGGTAGGATAAGAATGTCTGACTTAGCCTCTTATATTTCAGTTGTCTCTATGAAGATCAGCAAATTTTTTGGAATAACGGAACACTATCCAGGGTGTCCAAGTAGCATGACATTTTTCCACTGATTCATTGGCTTGAGCCACTGTTTCTTCCATAGTGTACGTCTCAGTCACTCTATTCAACCACTCAAGCACCGTTGGGGCTCTGGGGGACCGCCAGTGCAACGACACCAGTGTCTTGGCTGTGTTGAGGAGGTGTTTAAGCAGAGAATGTTTGTATCTCTTCAGGGGAACGTCAACAATGTGAAGGAGACAGCAAGCCACATCTAAAGTGGTCGAGGTATCTGTGATTTGTGTGATCAAATTTCTCACTTCATCCCAAAAGGGCGCCAGCTTAGAACAACTCCACCAAATATGCGTGAGTGTCCACCTCTCCTTGGCATCTCCAACACATTGCTGGGACCTGTGGGAACCATCTATGCAGTTTGTCAGGGGTGTGGTACCAATGTGTCAGCAGCTTATAGCATGTTTCCTGTGTTTTTGTGCTAATAGAGCACTTGTGGGCCAGTGCACAGGCGCCCCCCCCACTGAGAGTCCGTAATGCTCCTCTGGAGCCCATGAGCCCATTTGCTCCTGTGTCTATCATCCGCATGTCCAGTCATATTCTGTAGCCAACTGTAGACCACTGAGGTCGCCCTATGTAATCTCTCGCCAGACGCACAGACTTCCTCCAAATCAGTCATCTGTCTAGTGAAGTGTTGTTTGTGTTTTGGGGAGGTAACAAAGCTCCTGGTCTGGAAGTAAGTCCATAGGGGAAACGATGGTTCCCCCCAGTCTCTCCTAAGGGTCTCTAAGTCTTTCATTTTGCCTCGAGCTAAGCAATCTTTCACCAGTCTTGAGGTGGCAGAGTCTGTATTATGAAAAAGGGCGTTCCCTATTCCTGGAATAAAATCAGAATTGTCTTGGAGCGGTGTTAAAGGGCTGAGGGGGGTAGTCACAGCGAACCGTTTCGTGTTTGCGTGTAGTACTGTTAGCGTAGTCTCCGTCAGGGGATTCAAACTGATCATGCCCTTAAGACTGCTCAAAGTAATCCATGGAGAAAAGCGCAATCTGTTTTCTGTTAGCATATCTTCCAACCTTACCCAGTCCTTGTCAGCCCCGTGACAGTGCCAGTCAATTATCCTTGTAATTTGTGCTGCTAACTGGTATTTCTTGAAGTCAGGCAGCCCCATCCCCCCCATAACCTTGGGTTTCCTCAATAAAGCATATTTGATCCTCGCTCTCCCATTCTGCCATAGGAAACGTAGGGCCAAAGAATTTAGTTTGTGAAAGAAACTTCTGGGGATATGAATTGGTAACGCTCTAAACAAGTAGATCACCCTGGGCAACACCGACATTTTCAGGATTGCCGCACGCCCGAACCGTGAGAACAACCCCGAACCCCAGGATCCTAGGTCTCCTTCAATCGTTTTCAGTAGTGGGGAAAAGTTGTGTTCGAAAACTTTTTTGGTGTCCGGGGACACCCAAACCCCCAGGTACTTAAGTGCCACAGCCTCCCATTTGAAGGGGCAATTTTGCTTGGTTCTATTTAATTCCTCCAGGGTCAGATCCACACTCAAGGCCTCAGACTTGGAATAGTTAATTTTTAGATTAGACATATAGCCAAATTTTGTAAATGCTTTCAGTAGATTGGGGATCGTCGTATGCGGATCTGTCAAAAAAACATCAAATCGTCGGCGTAAGCCGCAACTTTAAACTCCCTGTCCCGCACCCTGAATCCTCTTATCGAACCATCATTATTGATTGCTCTAATGAACGGCTCGAGAGATAAAATAAACAAAAGGGGTGGCAAAGGGCAACCTTGTCTGGTTCCATTCGCAATGCTTACTGGTTCTGACAAGGAGCCATTAATCCTCACTCTAGCAGTGGGATTTTGGTATATAGCAGAGATCCAGGTCATCATCCGGGTCTGCAGCCCCACCTGTCTGCATGTGGCCGTCATGTAATCCCACGCCACGCGATCGAAGGCCTTCTCCGCATCCGCCGCCTGCGTCAGTAAAAGTGTTTTAATAATGTTGTCTTTGGCCTCTCTCCCTGGCATAAAGCCAACCTGTTCTGGACCCATCAACTCCGACAAAAGGGGGCTCAGTCTGTTAGCCAGGATCTTGGTCAAGATTTTGAGGTCCAGATTTAGGAGAGAGATTGGCCTATAATTCGCACATGATGACGGATCTTTATTAGGTTTGGGTATCACCGCTATGTGGGCCGACAGAAACTCAGGGGGGACCTTCCGAGGTGAGGACAGGGAGTTCAAAGCCTTTTTTAGGGGATTGGAGAGAACATCCAAAAAAGTTTTGTAATAGATGGCCGAATAGCCATCTGGCCCCGGGCTTTTCCCCGTCTTTAAGTCAGTTATTGCCCGTTCAATTTCATTGTCTGAAATCTGTGCGTCAAGGGATATTAAATCTTGTTCTCCTAGAGTGGGGAGACCGCTCTCTCGTAGAAATTCTCCAATAATTTGGGATCTATTTCCCTCTAGGCCTTTGGGTCTATATTGAGGGGGTAGGTTATATAACCCAGTATAGTATTTATGAAAATGGGCCGCAATGTCATCGTTATTCACATCTAGGGAGCCCTTCGCATTACGGATGCCGTTTATGGTCTGGCTGGAATTATGTTCTCTCAGGGCTCTGGCTAACAGCCTGCCTGCCTTATTTCCCCCTTCGTAGTATATCTTTTTCTTAAAAAAGAGCATTCGCCTAGCTTTCATATGCAACAGATCCAGAAACTGCTTCCTAGTATTCAGTAAGTCTGTGGCCGTTCTCTCGCATAACGTGCGCTTGTGGAATGTTTCTAATCTGCCTATTTTTTCAAGAAGGTCTTTCATCTCTTTCTCTCGTTCGCATTTTCGTATTGCCCCTAGCTTGATTAATACCCCCCTAATAGTACATTTGTGCGCTTCCCAAAGCAGTAAAGGGTCTGTATCCGGTAGGTCATTATTTGCGAATAACTCCTTGAGAGCCGTCACGATCAGGGGCAAAGTCGTAGGATCAGTCAGGAGGGAAGGGTTTAGTTTCCAAGTGTTGTATGTCTGTCTCCGTCTGCTGAAATCCATAGAAACCGCTATGGGGGCATGATCAGAAATGGCCTGTGCACCGATTTTGGCTGCACTAACCACCGGCAGGTCACGTTGTGTCACAAATAAATAATCAATGCGGGAATATTTATTGTGTGGGATCGAATAGTACGTGTAATCCCTTCCCTCTGGATTAAGCAGGTTGCCAGGCGTCTACTAATTGCAGGGTTTGTAAAAGACGTTTGATTTTCTTCAAAACCTGGAAAGTGACACATGACCTCCCCGTGGAAGTGTCCGCCAGGGGATCTAGTGGGATGTTAAAATCCCCTCCTAGAATGATACAGCCCGACGCGAAGCCCTGTAACTCCTTCACCAGGCGCCTACAAAATTGGAGATGATTCGTGTTGGGGAAATAAACATTGGCTAGAGTGAGGGGTCTGTCCCTGTAGGAGCCCTTCAGGAAGATGTAGCGACCCTCCGGGTCCGATAACGTCTCGGACACCACAAAGGGGGTGTCTTTCCCCAGGAGGATCGAGACACCCTTTGTCTTTGACAGAACATTCGTTGCATGAAAGGCTCTCGTGAAGAATTTATTTGTCAGTCTATGCGCCTGGCGAGAAACAAAATGCGTCTCCTGTAAAATGACACATTGGGGCCTACCCCTTTGCAGTTCTCTGAGCACTGCGGTTCTTTTTTCTGGGATGTTCAGTCCCTTCACATTGTGTGAGATTACCATGGGCATGCGTCCCAATGCTGCGTAAGCCATTTATTAGCTGTGTGACTCAGAGACACCCCAGAATGGTCAAGACAAATTCAACCTACAACGGTATAAATCACAAGACAAGTGGAAATCGGTAGTTACACAACCCTCAATAAGGCTATCTCACTCCTTGGTATTGTATTCCCATAAAAAGCTAATAGTAGAAAAGAGGCGAATCAGATAGAGAGTGAAAAGAGAAAAAGAAGCAGGAATGATAAGGGAGAGGAAGGGGAAAAAAGAAAGAAAAAAAAAGGAAAGAAAAAAAAAGAGGAGTTAGGTAGGATGAGATGTAGCAGGGAAAAGAGAGATAGGAACAGCCGAAAGGAGAAGACTGTCCCCAGTTAATAAGCAACTTATTATAAAACCTCTGTCAGCTGAGCCCAACTAACAGGGTGGTAAATCAGCCTCCCTAAGGATCGGAGAGAGTCCCGGTCCAGAGAGGCTTGGTAGGAGCGTGGGTCAGACCAGATAGCGTAGCGTAGCCTAGAGGCGATTCAGTTCGCATTGTGCGCTATATAAGTATTTCATTCATTCATTCAGTGTGCTATCCACGGAGCTGACTTGAATTTGCGGCTGTTAAGTCAACCAAACCAAAATGAAAAATACATCCAGTAAATAACCAGACAGTACAGGTACAAGAATACCAACAAAACCTGTAAATGTCAACTATAATTGCGCTGGTATAGGGGAGAGAATCAGCCAATTATCAACCAAATAATGAAATTAGAAGATTGTCATCAAAACATAACCTCCCATAAGGAGAGGTTCTACAGTATGAGTTTAGCAGCCCAAAATTGCAGGGCACTGAACACCTGGGTTTGCATTATAAGTTACCGAAAGAAAATTAACATGGTATGTCTTCTCTCGGACCTCCAACAAAGTCAAAGGCATCTTGGTGCTACATGTCCTCTGCTCAAGACTTGAGTCCAGCATCAAAGATGGTCTCTTCGGCGGTGGCCGTTATCGCATTAACAGTAGCTTGCCTGGTATAGAGCACCTGGACCACCCTCTAAGCAAGTAAAAAAAAACAAAAAAAAAACAAGAACCGAGATAAAGGAGCCGACAACTTGAAATCTGCAGTGTCTCAATGAGGCCCTATTTCCTCAAAGGCATATGGCATAGTCTCCCGAGTTTTAGTAACTTAGATGGGCAATAAAGTAGTTCCCCAGGATTAGTGACAGATCATGGAACCTGAAAGTAAATTAGCCTTGGACCTCCTCCCTGGGCCTAGAAGGTGTGGGTCTGGCGTTAGAAGTCCCCATGGAGGGATGGCTGCCTTTGTTGTTCCTCGATCGCTTCGTCATGCGTTTCTCTGGGGTAGATAGAGGTGAGCTGGGAGGTGACCTGTTGCCCAATGGCACTTGAAATTCTTGATACCATTCCGGTAGGGGCACCAAGTCAATATGCAGGGCATCGCAAAAATCTGGAAGATCTTGGGGGGTACGAAGAGAGATCTGCTTACCTCCATGCATGACTACCAGAGCGAAGGGGAAGCGCCATGAGTACCGGATCTCTCTTTCCCTGAGAACATCCAGTAGGGGGCGCATAGCTCTCCTGTTGCGCAAAGTGATTTGGGACAAGTCCTGAAAAAGCATAATGGAGGCGCCGTTGAAAATTATGCGATCATTCCTCCTGGCTCTTCTCATTATATTCTCCTTGAGGGGAAAACTCTGAATCGCCCTAAGTGCCCTGTGCGCACGTACGAATTCTATTGCAGTGTCCTCTTGTCGGTCCAATAGGCTGTTAAAAAGTCTCTGCAACGCTGGGACTATCTGTTCTGATTCTACCGATTCGGGTATCCCCCGTACCCTAATGTTGTTCCTCCTCCCCCGGTTGTCCAAATCCTCTAAATGGCGGTTCATTTCAATAAAGTGGGATGAGTGTGCCTCTGCCACAGATTCCAAGGCCCGTATCTCCCTGTCTCTACGCTTCCCTGCTGCCTCTGCCGTTGAGATCTTTTCCGTGAGGACAAGCAGGTTGGATTTTAAATCCGTGATAGCAGCCGAGAATGTGGACTTGATGTCCGCCGCAAAGCCAGACATATGTTCATATGTGAGGGGTTTGGAGGGGTTCGAGAGGCTCCTACCTGCATCTTCTGTAGCGGATTGGGAATCCTCACTGAAGTCTTCCTCTTCGCCATGCTCCGGCGCCATCTGGTCCGGCCCGCTCTGTCTCTGCATAGATTGAGAACGGAAGATTTCCTTGATATTCCGTGCGGTACCACTGGACAGGTTCCTCCGGGCACTGGAGTGAGGGGTGAGCTGGGTTTTCCGACCCATGACAGGCTGCTAGTGCTGGACAATATAGGCTTTTGCCGATTCTCTCCCCGGAGCTCAGCTAGTGCGCCGCCATCCTCGCCGCTGGCCAAGCCACGCCCCCGTTCGTTTTCCATTTTTTTAAAATAATTTTTATTGTTGGAATCCTATAACAGAAATAGTCCGCCTCTAACGCATCAATGATTGTATTGTGTAAAGCTCCGGTTAGCATTATTTTTCCATTAGGGGTGCCACTTCCTGGAATGTCACATCCCATTAAATGTTGCAGCTGAGCCGATAGATAATTACTCTTGGAATGAGGTACTGCCAGGCCTCCTTCCCCTTTCGGCAAATGCATTGTTCGAAGTCAGATTCTGGTGTGTCCCCCTTTCCATATTAACTCCCTGAAAAGGGTTTAAATTTTGTTGAACCATTTATTGCATATCTAGACTGGAGAGTTATGCAATAAATACAATAGTTGTGGCAGCCACATCATCTTAATTAGACTGCATCTGCCTGCAACCGACAAGGGAAACCGTTTCTAGATGTTAATTTTTTGTCTGAATTTGGTCAGTGATAGTATTAGGTTTTTACTTATATATTGATTGGGGTCTTTCGTCAAGGATATCCCCAAGTATCTCAATGTATCCACTACTGCCACTTGTGACATTCCTGGTATTCTTAAGTCTCTAATAGGGTCCACCGGTAGGAGCTCAGATTTCTCCCAGTTTACCTCTAACCCTGTAAATCTACCAAATTCCTCCACTATACTCATTGTTTTGCCAGCGACTGCCCCATATCCCCCAGGAAGAGCAGATGTCATCCACGTATAACGCAATTTTTTCTTCTCATTATCTCAGAGTTTGATCTTATCAAGATGGCCAATAGTATGGTTCCATCACGAGGGCGAAGAGCAGGGGTGACAATGGGCACCCCTGTCTCGTCCCCCTCTCCAGCTCAATCTTATCCGAGAGTTCCTTATTAATTCTAAGCTTGGCACTAGGATTGTCATAGAGCATTTTTATCCAACCAGTGAAAGATGGACCAAATCCAAATTTCCCCAAAACCCTCCAGATATATCCCCAAAAGAGTCATATCTAACTGGTAAGTAGAATTGAGTCCCTTCCTTTATTTTAATGAAGATTGCATTCTTCCTTTTTGCAACACTTTTCAAATATTGATTAATGGACACTTTACTTTAATTTTGTTTTATTTAGGCACTTTAGCACAGAACATAATTTGCATATGTAGCTGTTCCCTGCCAAGAGCTGAGCAATCACATGACTGCTGATCATTCAGTTCTCAATCTTTTCAGAGCAGAGAGTGGTGACTGCCAATCATCACTCGCTGCTCTGCCCCTCCAGCTTCCACTGGAGTGCTGAGCTGGAGAGGGGGTGGGAGCTGCTGGCTAAGGCTCTCAGTGGTGCGCTGAGAGGCTGAGACAGCTGTCAAACTGGATGGATCCTGACAATGTGGTCTGGAACTTTCAAGAGCCTGGAGCTGCTCTGTGACATCAACAGACAGTGGGCTTTTTCTCTACCACTGGAGAGCACAAGAAAGTGCATTTCTGTTACCCACAAGAGAAGTATGGCCAAAAATGTTTGGCCATACTTCTCTTTTTTCGTGTTCCCAGATTTGGACACTGTGTCCTAACAAAGGGTTAGGAGGCTTGGATTCTTGCATTGTATGTTACTGAGAGGAGACTGAGCATGTCCTTGGGACAGATTCACACTGACATTGTAGAAAAATCCTTGAAATAAGTCATGAGGTCTTCTTCTGAGAAACATCTATAATGTAAGAAATCGTTTTCTTTTATTATTTTAGTATGCTATGTGGAAGGGAACACAAGGTAATTAAGGATGAGTTCTGATGGAAACAAATAACAGTGCTTGAATTCTTGTTATTTTTGTCCTTCAGAGCATATCATAAAAATATTTTTCAATACAACAATAAGGTATCCCCCATAAAAATTCAATGCCATGCTCATTACTGTCAGCATTATCAATACTGAAGTGATTTACGCAAAGAATGTGTATGCTATAGCTAAATTCATCATTTTAATCAAGTTAGTCAAATTTTTTTCTTTGCGTTTTTTGTTTATCTTAATGTGTCAATATTCCTTCCACTCAGCTTGTGGTTCAGAGAAAATCATCCCATTAAAAAAATGTTCACAGCGTTTCCAGCAGATGCAGTAACATTAATCACAAATGTTTTCCGTAATATTAAAGATGAATTTCATTTTACAGCTATATCTGGCTATAATAAATAATCATTAGTAAAGTTTGGAGACTGCAGGATTAAACCCTGATATCAACATTGTAATTTGACTGTTCCATTTGTATTTTTTACTGTTAAAATATCTACAACACTTTAATATCACTATATATTTGTGTTAAACTAAACTCAGAATGATTATTTTTGAAAAAATGTAATTACACATTTTAAAAGAGTTACAATGAATATTACATTCTAAATAGGTTTCAAGCATTTAAAACATCTACCAGGTTCAAGAAGTAGGAGACCCTTTGTTCTGGAGCTAATGTTGACTGGTATGGCTAAAAACCTCAGATCCTTGGTAATTAGCTTTTTGATAGTTGCCTTTAAGTATCTATTGGTCAGCAGTTGGACGAAAATGCTTAACTTTAGATCTATGATATTGGGCCTTAGGGCCTTAGGTCTGCTTGGATGCACATATGTTTGGCACAAATCTATTTACAAAGGGGCTTCTTGCTTAACCATAGGGAGCAGCAGGGGGAACCATTTTGTGAATGCTGCAGGGAGAGTTTCAAGGGCAAACATCTGAGCCAGAAAATATACAGTGTATGGGTCACCAATAAAGGCTGGGTAAAAAATCTTGGCTTGTAAGCACAAGGACTCCAAGCACTAGTGCAGGATGAACAGTTTGGCCCGGGCCAAACATTTGCTGCTCAGACCGTTCGTCCAACACCCGAGAGGGTGTTTGGCAGGTGTACACCCTACCGAACGTCCTGCAATGTTTAAAGCCGTTTAAAAATGAAAACTGACATTTAAAGAGACAGTGTACCTATCATCAAGGCACTGACGCAAGCCACCGTGACCCAGCAGCAAGCCTCAACATAAGCAAACTATCGCTATGAGGAAGCGATGGCTCAGCAGCAGCAGACCGAGGCACAGGCTATAGCTGCACAACAGGAAAGCACATGGTTGCTAGCTGCCCAGTTTACTGCCCAGCAGGAGTCCACTCAAACACAGGTGGCTGCCTTGCAGGAGGCAGTACAGCGTCTGGCTCAGGGACGAGGACAAGCGGTTGTCACCGCTGGCAACCAAGTCTCTCTGAAGGTCAATCATTTCTTGCAAAAACTGATACCCATTGATGATGTAGAGGCCTTTTTCACTACCTTTGAGAGGATAGCAGAGAAAGAGGGGTGGCTGTGATCAATGGGCTGGCATTATCTTCCCTTTTGTTACACCAGCGACTATGAACGTTTGAAGACAGAGATCCTGGCCTGCCTGGGAGTGACCATACCGGTCCAGGCTCAGTGGGTGCACCACTGGAGATACAAACCTGACCGACCACCCAGGACCCAAATGCCCGCACTGGTACAGCTGGTTAAAAAATGTCTGCTACCAGAAAAGTTGACAGGCCCGCAAATGGTGGAACAGGTGGTGATGGACTGGAACCTGTGGTCCTTGCCAGATGACCTACAGTGCTGGATAAGCCATGGAGACCCAGCAACCGCTGACCAGCTGGTAGAGTTGGTTGAAAGATACAGAGTGGTGAAGGAACTGTTCGGGCCTGCCAAGCATCGGGAACCCACACCAAGGGCAATAAGGCCAGCCACAGCACCTAGGAGTGATGCCCTGCCAGATGTTGGAACCCGCAAACCTGCATCATCTTCCGCAGAACCACAGAGGTTGGTTGTTGTCCCAAGGATTGTCCTATGGATTGTGGGACTGGTTGGAGAAGCTCCTTCTATGTCCAAAGAGCATGTGCCACTCATCTGGATCTGGCTGCAGGACGATTTGAGTATGAAGTGTGGATGAACCACCTCCCTGCCAAGGCTTTACTGGACTCGGCCCAGTAAGTAGGACTCTACGGGTAGTGTGTATCCATGGAGACACCAGAGAGTACCCCATGGTGCTGGTGACTATTTCCTATGGCTGTACCTCGGTGACACAATAAGTTGGGCTGGTAAGAAGTCTGATATATGACATCATAATGGAGCGGGACTGTCCACTGTTTCATGAACTATGAAATCAGTCACAGAGTGGACTGCCAGGACAGCCAAGAGGGCTGGGGACACTGGGCCTGGAAGGGACAGAGTCTGAGGTGTCAGGGCTTGAACCCCCCACAACACACCCCTCCTAATGTGGAGATACATGTCATTGATAATGACATTGCAGAAAATGTTAATTTGGGTGATAATGTTCCTGTTTCAGGTCTCAAAAGCGAGTTGACCTCTGAGGGGGTGGGGTATCCCCATTACAGGTTATGCTGGGGGAAGATAACGAGGAACTCTCCTGGTCGTAGTTCCTGGTTGAGGACAGTGAAGGGGAAACATCCTAAAGGCCAGTGTACCCAGACCTGGCTTTATCCAGGGATGTGCTTGGCACTGCCCAGTTACAGGATCCCACCTTGGACAATGCTCGAGAGCAGGTCTCTGTTATTGATGGATTCCCACAAATACCAGGTGCAGATCAGAGGTTTCCCCATTTTGCATGGGGGGGACTTGGTTTATCGAGTGCCTGAAAGCAGAGGGAAACCGTAGACCAGTTGCTGGTTCCCCAGCCATATAGGCAAATGCAACTCGATCTAGCCCACAACGACCCACTGGGAGGACACCTGGGGGTGGAAAAAACAGAGGCCAGGATAACCGACTGGTTTTACTGGCCAGGGATGAAGGCCGAGGTTAAAAGATATTGTGCATCTTGTCCCACTTGCCAGTTAACTGCTCCAATGTTTCACTATAGAAACCCCTTGGTACCCTTGGCAATTATTGAGGTTCCATGTGAGTAGATCACTATAGATCTCATAGGACCCCTGGTAAAGTCAGCAAGGGGGCACCAATATATATTAGTCACCCTAGACTACACAACTACCATATTTATCGGCGTATAACATGCACTTTTCCCCCCCTAAAATCGGGGGGAAATCGGGGGTGCATGTTATACACCGATCCCCCACTGTTTCCAATCCCTTCTGCCGCTCTATGCGGCTTCCGGGTATTTTCGGCTATCTTCGGCCGTTCTCGGCTATTTTCGGCCGAAAATAGGCGAGGACGGCCGAAAATAGGAGAGAGCTGACGATTGCGGCCGAAAATACCTGAAGGCCGCAGAGAACAGCCGAGAACTACCGAGCGCTACCGAGATACACAGGACATCCGCTCTGTATCTCGGCGGTGACATTTTTAAACGGCAAACACACTAACGAGGCTGCAAATGACTGGCAAGTGTCAGGTCACCTTGAAGCGAGGTGACAGATGCACACCGTAGGGATCAGGAGTGCACCGCAAGGTTGTGGACCCTTCGGCTGACTGCTGCAGACGGGGGACAGATCCCACTGGGATTAGAGCGTAAGATTACCTGGGGGGGCGGAGTCTAAGAGCGAGCAGGTGTTCACCAGCGCCTCTAGTGGTGAGGATGGACTTGGCTGCAACTGGCTCCAGATCGTGACCCCCAGGGTCCCCCAGCTCACACCCACAGTAGGCAACAGGAGGATAGGGATAGTGAGGGACAAAGCCAAGGTCGGGGCCACAAGCAGACAGGAATAGTCAGGGACACGCCAAAAGGTCAGGATCACAGGCAAACAGGGATAGTCAAGGACACGCCAAAGTCGGTAACGGAACAACAGAAGAGCACACGGCAGGTAACAGGAAGCTAACACACAAAGGTTGATCAGCAGGGTTGGCCTGCAGTGCACAGGTTAATATAGAGCTCCCTGATAGGAGCTAGGGTGGAGCCATGCCAGAGGATGGATTACAAAAGCAGACAGGTGAGGGTCGGCTGGTCTCTAGATGAACACATGGGAACAGGTAAGCAGACAAACTATTGCATAACTATGACAGCAAGGCTGCAATAGAAGGCTGCAATAGAAGGCTGCAAATGACTGACAAGGCTGCAAATGACTGATAAGGCTGCAATGCAAGGCTGCAAATGACACTGACAAGGCTGCATTGATGAGCATTTAAATGTAAGTGTTTTTTCCTTAAACTTCCCTCCTAAAAGTTTTTTTCTTTTAAATTCCCTCCTAAACTTGGGGTGCCTGTTATATGCCGATAAATACGGTAAGTATCCAGAAGCAGTCCCTTTAAGAAAAACTTCCTCTAAGGCCATTTCCCGCAAATTATTTCAAATGTTTTCATGAACTGGGTTCCCCAAAGAGATACTGACGGACTAGGGCACCCCTTTTATGTCAAGGGTGATGGCGGACTTGCGCAAACTGTTTCAGATTAAGCAGTTGCGGCTGTCTGTCTTTCACCCGCAGACTGATGGCCTAGTTGAGAGGTTTAATAAAACTCTAAAATCCATGTTAAAAAGATTGGTCCAGAAAGGCGAGAAGGATTGGGATATGTTACTCCCTGCCCTGCAGAAGGCTCAGGATGCCTAAAGAAGTGTGTGCAACCAGTCGGCTAAAGTCAGACAGTTTCAAGTAGGAGACCAGGTGGCTGTTCTAATACCCATGGTGTAGAGCAAGTTCTTGGCCAAGTGGCAATGCCCGTTGGAGGTTGTAGAAAAGTTGGGTTAGGTGAACTACAAGGTACACCAGCCAGGTAAAAGAAAACCATACCAGATCTATCACATACATTTGTTAAAACCCTGGAAAGACAGAGAGTCGGTATCCGTGGTGGTAGGTGTCCAGTCAAGGGACCCTGCAAGAGTTGACCTGGTGCAGGTTGCTGCTACCCTGTCTAGGCCCCAAACCCAACAAGCGAAAGAGTTTCTGCAAATAAATAGGAACATGTTTTCAGAATTGCCTGGTCTCACCATTTTCATCGAGCATGACATTGTAACTGAGCCCAACGTAAAATCCGGTGAAAGCCTTATTGTATCCCAGAAGCTTATAGAGTGGCAGTGTCTGAAGAGGTGAAAATAATGCTTGAGCTTGAAGTCATTGAAAAATCACAGAGCAAGTGGTCGAGTCCAATCACGTTGGTACCTAAACCCAATGGCACTCTTCGCTTCTGCAACAACTTTAGAAAAATGAATGCAGTCTCCAAGTTTGATGCATATCCCATGCCCTAGGTAGATGAGCTAATTGAGAGGTTGGGTCCTGCCAGGTATATCACCAAGCTGGACCTCACAAAAGGGTACTAGCAGATTCCTCTAACCAAAGAAGCCAGGAGAAAACAGCCTTCTCCTCCCGGGAAGGCCACTTCCATTAATACAAAAGGATGCCATTTGGTCTACACTCTGCCCCCGCCACATTCCAATGGGCCATTGATAAAAACGATATGCTTCCGTCTACCTGGATGTCATAGTCATTTTCAGCACTGATTGGGAGTCCCATCTTCCCCGGGTTCAGGCAGTCGTTGTCAGAAACCATGAGTCAGACCGAGACAGAAGTACAATTAAATCCCACTTGTTTATTAAATAAAAATAAAAAGGTAAATAGAGTAAGCATAGTCAAAGCATAGCCAGAGTCCAGTAACCGGATCGAGTAGTCAGCCAGTCCAAAGTTCAGTAACCAGATCTGGTAATCAGCCAGGCCAGAAGTCAGGGATTCAAGTGGAGCAACAGAAAGCAGGATAAGGAGCCAGAAGGGATGTCAGCAAACCAGTCTTTAAACAGAACCGCAGGAGATGGTTTCTTGTGATGTGACCAAGGTGAAGGCAGAGATGAAGTGAGCTGGACAGCTTTAAGTAGGCGGATCAGATGAGCAGGATCAGGAACAGCTGGGTAACTGTGGAGAGAGATGAGAGCTGGCAATTAGCCGACAGCTGAGCAGCCAGCCCAGAGAAGGAAGGGTTAAGCCAGCCCTGACAGTCGTAGACTCCTTGAGAAGAGCAGGGTTCACCATCAATCCTGAGAAGTGTGCAGTTGGGATGAAGGAAGCCAAGTACCTAGGGTACATTGTGGGTAAATGGCTGGTGAAGCCTCAAATGAGTAAGTAGAAGCCATACAGGACTGGCCCCGTCCCCTAACCAAAAAGCAGGTCAGAGCGTTTTTGGGCATAGTTAGCTGCTACTGGAGGTTTTTCCCCAGCTTTGCCACCATTGCTACACTTTTGACTGACTTGACTAAAGGTAGAAAGTCAGTGATGATAAAGTGGAATGTCGATGCAAAGAAGCTTTTCAGAAGTTTAAGATGGCATTGTGCCCGCACCTGGTGCTCATGGCTCCAGATTTTATTAAGGATTTTGTGGTGCAAACAGATGCTTCAAGCAAGGGGTTAGGAGCGGTCCTATCTCAAGAGGGGGAAGAGCACCCCATGTTTTTTCTTTGTAGGAAGCTGACGACAGCGGAGAAAAACTATGCGGTGGTGGAGTGGGAGTGTCTTGCCATGAAATGGGCTCTGGACTTACTACAGTACTTTCTGTTAGGCAGAAGGTTCTGCCTGGTTTCAGACCATGCCCCATTGACCTGAATGAGACAGAACAAGCACACCAATACCAGGGTGACAAGGTGGTTCCTTTCTCTCCAGGAGGTTAATTTTGTGGTAGAGCACAGACCCGGGAAACAACATCAGAATGAGGATGCCCTCTCCCGAGTCCATTGTATGGTGTCGAATGGTGCCTCCAACACCTCCGCATTGAGGCAGAGGTGGGGGATATGTACAGGATGCCATGCCATGCTATGTGGGTTATGGTCCCTTTAAGGGAAGCATGGAAGTATTCAGGGGTCATCCAGGATGGGTGAGGAATTCCTAGGAATAGCCTTAATCAGGAGAAGAGTGACTAGCAGTTTTCTCTGTATTAATAGAGAGATATTTGGGACATGGAATTTTGGAGGCCCTGAAGTGATAATCGGGTGGGAAAGGGTCTCCACCCCTGACTACATTGATTCCAGCACACACAGGATCAAGAGCCTCCAGAAAGCAGCTCTTAAAGAAAGGAAGTAGTGTTAGGTGTGTTAGTGAGGAGAAGTTGGTGAATACACCTGTCTTGGAGAGCTGCGAGTGTGTGGAAGGCTGAAATTGCTGACAAGGATAGGAATGAGCTTCGAGTTCGAGTCGAACTCATGTTGTTAAAATTGGAAGGGAATTTTCACTTTGCAATGACACTTTCCTTAAGCTTAGTGAATGGCTTCTATCATCCAATCATGTGCAAGCAAAAATAATGTGATTTCTTATTTCCTAAAATGTGATTGGGTATTTATTTACAATGTGAACTTTCACAATATTCGCAATATTCATTAATATGCAAAATAAAGGAATAGCAGACTTTTTAGGTACCCCCAATTACAAATATCATATGTATACTGTAAGTATAGCTTTTTATTAACCACTTACAGACCGGACCATTTTGCTGGTCAAAGACCAGACCACTTTTTGCGATTCGGCACTGTGTCACTTTAACTGACAATTGCGCGGTCGTGCGACGTGGCTCCCAAACAAAATTGACGTCTTTTTTCCCCCCACAAATAGAGCTTTCTTTTGGTGGTATTTGATCACCCCTGCGGTTTTTATTTTTTGCGCTGGTAGGGAACCGGTTAATATCACTTAAAGAAAGCCAGCATAGTAAAAAAAGAATACCAAATATAGTAACTATAGCACCTTTTATTCACATGTCTCCCCATCCAGCACCCATTAGCCATATGTGACACTTCCATTTCACATCTATGTATACCAAGCATTGTTGCCTTAGGGTAAGTACTGTATATTGCATTTTGGATAGCTAGGTAGGTTGCTCTCAATGTGTTTTTCAGATAGACTCTGCTTTAAATTCATTAGGGTGACCACACATCTCTGGTTTACGGGGACAGTCCCCAGATGAGGACACTGTCCCCGAAGCCTGTCTGTCCCAAGTTCTGTCCCCGGATTGGAGGGGCAGCAGAGGGGGGCCAAGACCGGGCATCTCTTTCTGCACCTCTGGCTGTCAGTTTAGTATTTAGCTGGGGAGGTAGGAGGGGGCGATCGGCAGCTCTATGGTACCCGCAGGCTGCAGGATCTCCCTGAGACTAGTAGTTCTCTTCCCGAGTGTACAGTGGAGATGGGAAGGACCTCTGACGCAGGCATGTATCAGCAAGAGTGTTCCAGTAGATTGCTGTTTACCACATTTCTCTACATCCCTATTACCTATGGAATTAAACACATACTTTACTTACTAGAGGCACATTTTCATTTCTTTGGTCCAGCACTTTCCTCCCATGTTGATTTGTTTTGTTTCCCTCCCTTCTTGACTGTATAAACCCAAGAAGAGAACCAATAGCCCCAGGGAGATTCCACAGGCCACGGGTACCGTAACCATAGTGCTACTGATCGCCCCTTTCCACCTCCCCCCACTGCATACTTGACTGCAATATTAGTAATCTGCACTGCAGGGGCAGATGCTGACCACAGACTCTCATCAACATTCCCATTGAGTGACCATGGGATGACAGTGTGGAATGGGGGGTATAGAGATGTTCTTTGGGTTGGAGGTGGAGTGGGTACAGAGCACAGATATGTTAGGCCCCTTTCACACTGGTGGACTGATTGGATATGCCTGTCCATTTTTCAGGCAGACCCGATCAGACCATTCATAGCACTCTTTGGAGTGGTGGACCTGTGTCCTCTAACACCTGCCACCATCTGATCCTGGCAGATCAGATTGAATGACAGTCGGATGGAAATGGACAGGTGATCCATTTCCATCCCAAAGCCTCATAGAGAGCGGCTTGCTTTGTCCATGTCTGCTCTGCATCAGCAGAGCGGACATTGACATGTCACCCACTTGCTCAGCAGTAATCAGGGGAGAGATCCCCCACTGAGCAAATGGATTCCACTGACAAGTCTGCCCCATGTGAAAGGTTCCTTAGGGGTGTGTGGGGTGCTAAGTTCACTTGCTGCAGTGTACAATGGTGTGCTGGAGGGATGCAGACGTGTATGTGTGGGGGGTTACAATGGCTTGCTGGGCTTGTGAAGGCATACTGAGGGATAAAGAGGATTCTTGGAGGTGCGGAGCTGTGTGGGGATGCAGAGGTGTGCTATGGGTGTATAGAGGATTCTGGGAACTGCAGAGGTATGTGTAGGAGGTGCAGCAATGTGCAAAGGGGTACAGAGGTGTGCTGGGGTACAGAAGTGTTGCTAGGGGTACAGGGGTTATTTTGGAGATACAGAAGTGTGCAGGGGTATAGAGGTGTGCTGAGGGGTTTGTGTGATGATCCAACCATTTTTGGCAGAACACCAGCTCTCCTCTCATCTCTGATCCTCTGCACAGGTGATGCTGCATGTCTGGGCACTGGTGAGGCTGCACTACTTGGCACTGGTGAGGCTTCATTCCTGGGCACTGGTGAGGCTGCATTGTTAGGCACTGGTGAGGCTGCATTGTTAGGCACTGGTGAGGCTGCATTACTTGGCACTGGTGAGGCTGCATTGCTGGGCACTGGTGAGGCTGCATTGCTGGGCACTGGTGAGGTTGCATTCCTGGGCACAGGCGAGGCTGCATTCCTGGGCACTGGCGAGGATGCATTACTGGGCACTGGTGTGGCTACATTCCTGGGCACTGGTGTGGCTGCCTTCCTGGGCACTGGTGAGGCTGCATTGCTGGGCACTGGTGAGGCTGCATTCCTGGGCATTAGTGAGGCTGCATTCCTGGGCACTGGTGTGGCTGCATTCCTGGGCACTGATGTGGCTGCATTCCTGGGCATTGGTGCAGTTCGCACAATCCGGACACTCAGGAAAAGGTTCAGAGTACACCGAAGATCGTTAGAGAGTAATCTCAACTTAACAATTCCTAGACACTTTAAGGAGTACCATCAGGGTTCCACTGAAGGTATGCAGGTGTGGGTCATCGAGCAGGTACCTAGGTCTCTCCCTCTCGTGCAGACATGCTGACAAAGGCTCTGTCCCAAGCTCTAGCCTCTGCAGCCGCAGCTCTCCCCGCAGATCTCCCAGCTCTCCCTGGGACCTTCCAACAGCCGTACCGGCAATCATAGCAAGGATAGTGGCCCAGCGGGCACGGGGGTCTAGGAAGCAATCCCCCTAGCCACCCGAACCACCTCGCTCCCTTGCTTCCCTCAATCCTACGCCGCGGCCTGCCTGCCAGCCGCTCCGGGCAGGTGCTCAGGCAACACCGTGGCTCCGGCCTAGTCTGGTTCACTTACCACTCCGCCTGGCAGGGACGTGGGATTAGGTTAGCCCGGGCTCCCGGCCTAGCCCGGCAGCCATCTTGGTCCACCCAGCCCCTCTGATATTCAAATTTACTTTACAGGACCCCCTTTCCCCCCGGAGCAGATCCTAAAGAAACCCGGTAGCCCCTTCCCATCTGTCTTAAGGTGGGCAACACCGCAGCCACCTTTGGTCGCCTCCAATGTTCTAGTTAGCTAGACTATGTAGACCGGAGGCTGCGGCTGAGCCCCAGCCCACACAAACTCACCTCCCGGCTTACCCTACCTCCATCCTCCCAGCAGGCCGAAGGGCCCCTCCATACTAAAGACTCCGCTGCATGTAGCAACTGGACCGCTCCCCAGAGGCGCCAGGTGATACAGCAAGCCAGGACCACCACAACCGGACCACCTCGCATCCAACCAGGGTCACCACAACCAGGTAAGCTCACATCCCCCCAGTGGTTTAATATAGGGGCTGTCATCCGACCACCTCCGGGGGTCAGGAGGAATTTTTTCCCCACTGGTGCGATTGGCCGGCACAGCTTGGGGTTTTCCTCTGGATCAACGGGAGGGCAGTAGGTTTAGCAGGCCCATACCCCCCTCCACCATCTCCTCCGTGTCCATTTCACACCCTCTTTAGGACAACCATTCAGCTTCACCAGCAGGTTCTCTTCTGGGCGAGGATCTTCGCCTCAAGCAAAGGTAGCTGGAACAGCCAGTAACTCACGACCCAAATATAAAAACTCCTTCCGCACAGGCGACCCAAGATCAACTTGCACACTTACTAATAGCCATAGCACAGCGGCAAGTCTGATAACTAGCTCAACATCAGGTTAAAACCTTGATCAGGATCATCATCTTAGGACCCCTAGTACCATCAACCTCATCCACGGACCATGTGCCACTTCAAATACTCAGCAGAAGTTCTCCACAGACTAAGGAATACCACCACAACATTGCCATCTTACATACAAAAAATCCTTAAAAAAGAACAACTACTAAAGACCGGACAACAAGCGACCATCAAACACAGGACGATATCTACTCAACCACAACAATTAGCATGCGCTTTGATTAACACCAGGTCTGCAGTCAAACACAGACTGGAAGTACACAACTTCATCACCGAGAACAACATAGATTGCCTCTTCATCACTGAAAGCTGGCTAACCCCTGACTGCAACACCATCCTCACCGAATTGGTGCCTAAGAACCTGGATCCTAACCGAGCACCAGAAAGGAAAAAAAGGAGGAGGCCTAGCAGTGATCTTTAAATCTCACCTGGTGCTCACCAAACCATCTTCAGAGAACCCAGTGCCTTTTATGGAGACACTGACGCTACATCTTCAATCAACACCCCATGACATCACTCACATTCTACTATGCTACAGACCGCCGGGACCAAAATCCAATCTTCTTTCACCCCTCATGGAATTCATTGCAATACACACCCTAAAATTCAAAAATTTCCTGGCACTCTGAGATTTTAACCTCTGGGCAAATGAGCCCCAAGACCCTATAGCGACCGCCTGCATCAATCAACTGGAAGAACTGGGTCTCCAGCAACTGATAAAGACTCCCACACATGGGTCAGGACACACCCTGGACCTCATCTTTAAACAAAATATTGACATCAACATACTCAACAACATGACATTGCCATGGACGGACCACCACGCCATCAAATTCAAAATCTCCTCCAACATCACCCACGAAAAATGGAAACCTGCAACAACAACGCATTGGACCAGATCGCAGAAGAAACTGTACTCTGAAACCTTCAAAATCACTTTATCCAAGAAGATAACTACAATGAATTTAAGTCATTCATCAGAGAAAACACTCAACTCCCTGAACAAGGCATTACTACAATCGGCAGACTCAGTAGCCCCAAAACGCAGGACTCTCATCAGGAAAAAATACTCGGGATGGTTTAATGGCTCCCTCTCTATACTAAAGCAAGAACGCAGAAGAGCTGAAAGAACATGGAGAAGAAATCCCACCAAGGAAAACCACTCAAACTACAAAAGACTCACGGAAAATTATCACAAAGCAATCTTCAAAGCTAAAAAGGATCATTACTCATATACGATTTCAATGGCCTTAAACCGCCCTCGGGAACTTTTTAAAATAGTCAATCAATCAATCCCGGTATGCCTAGAGCCCCCAGCAAACGAAAACCAAAATTACTGCAATGAACTGTTAGAATTTTTCATCGACAAAATCGAAACCATCAGGAAAACAATTTATCAGAAGAAAACAGCCAACCTCAGCCATCAAAAGCAAAAAGAGGATATCTACACCAACATCCCACAACCGCCAAAGTTTTCGCTGACCCCAATTACCGCGGACACCACTAAAAACATCATCGATAAACTCCATGACAATACATCACAAATTGACATCATCCCCACAAAACTACTGAAAGAATGTTCCAACATCGTGGCTCCCACTATAACGCATCTCATAAACCGGTCATTCCAAGAAGGGATCGTTCCTGGCGCCCTCAAACAAGGCATCGTCAAACCCCTGCTAAAGAAACCTAACCTCGACCCTCAGGACCAAAACAACCATAGGCCAATAACAAGCCTCAATGCCATTTCCAAGATCATGGAGAAAGCTGTAGTACAACAGTTACAACTCCACCTGGATACACACAAACTCCTGGACCCGCTGCAATCAGGCTTCCACCCGGGCTATGGAACAGAAACAGCCCTCCTCAAGATATGGGATGACGCCCTTGAAGCAGCGGATGACAGAGAGTCATGTCTCCTGGTACTGTTAGACCTCAGTGCAGTGTTTGATACAGTAGACCACAATACTCTACTCTTCCGTCTCACAGAAGTTGCAGGAGTCAAAGGCTCAGATCTTCAATGGTTCACGTCCTTCCTAGGAAATCATTCACAGACAGTAAAACTAGGAGAATTCTCCTCTGAATCCCGGGCCGTCGCTTGCGGTGTCCCTCAAGGATCGCCCTTGTCACCAGTCCTCTTCAACATATACATCCGCCCACTCCTTCAAATCATCAGATTTTCAGACCTCTGCTTCCACTAGTACGCTGACGACACGCAACTTTACTTCCGTATCACCGGACAAAGAGACCATCACCAACAACTAGAAAATTGCCTCAATTTAATAGAAGACTGGATGAACACCAACTCCCTCAAACTCAACGAATCAAAGACAGAGCTTCTTATGCTACACTCAAACTATAATTCCGTAACCAAGACCTCCTGGACACCACCCGCCATCTTTGGGCAGACCATCTCCCCAAAGACCAAGGTCAAGAGTCCCGGGGTCATTTTTGACTCACAAATGTCAATGAATGCACAAATAGGAGCAGTAGTCAGTGGTTCTCACCATCTGCTAAGCCTGCTACGCAGACTCATCCCTTTTGTCCCAAAGAATGACAAAGCAGTGGTAGTTGGAACAGTCTTTAATTCACGATTTGACTACGCAAACTCACTTTACATAGGATTACTCCAACATCAACTTGCGCGATTACAACTTATAAAAAACACGGCGGCAAGGCTGATAACAGGAAAAAACTCTGGGAATCAATCTCCCCTTCCCTGAGGAACCTAGATTGGCTAACCGTAAAGAATCGGATCACATTCAAGACCCTCTGCCTCACCCACAAATGCATGTATAGAGACGCTCCTCAGTACCTAATTGAGAAAATAAATCATTACACACCAAACCGCAGTCTTCGATCATCTAACAAAAACCTCCTCCTCGTTCCCAAATCCCGGTACAAATCAAAGGGGGATCGGAGATTCGCTGTCCAAGGACCTCGGCTATCGAATGCTCTACCAACCAACATCCGCCTGGAAGAAAACCATCTGGCCTTTAGAAAAAAACTCAAGACCTTCCTCTTCTAGATGATGGACAACTAAGCTCTTCGCAGCGCCTTGAGGAGATTCAGTTTGAATGACAATTACTCAGTCATGTAATACTGTACTCAAATACATTTTTTGGCCTTTTTTTCATACAAATAGAGCTTTCTCTTGGTGGTATTTCATCACCTCTGGGGTTTTTATTTTTTGCACTATAAATGAAAAAAGACCGAAATTTTTGGGGTCAGCACGGTAAGGCTGGCTTGAGCGAGGTGAAGAAGGCTCTATTCCTCTCCTATGAGTATTTCATGTAGCCCCCGAGATTTACTACCGGAAGGAAAGGAAACGGTTTCCTGAACATAAAGCCTTCTGAATAGGAGGATTACACAGGAGTCAGTCCACCTTAAGGGTCCTTATCCCGTCACTCCCTACATGCTGTTTGCCTTACAGCAGTAAGGTAATTATTTTTTATACCTGTGGGTGCTGTGGACACCGAAAGATCACCAGTATTTTAAATCACACTGTCACCTGGTTGTAGTGATCACCGTTTTTCATAGGCTGCTGTTTTAAATATTCACTTTATTTGCACTTTGATTGAACAACTGTTCACTTTTGTTGGCCTGGACTTTATTTATTTATATTTTTTATATATTTTTTATTTTTCTTATATATTTTTTTGTTGGACGATTAGTGTTTATACCTGTTTACTTTGCTGAGGATTGGAACACAATTACGTTTTTATATGTGAGTCCATACTTGTCCACATATGTTTTGCATGTGGTTTTTGTGTATACACTAATATATTTTAGACACTTTTTATTTATTAGCACACTGGCACTTTATGTAGTAATATACATTGGTTTTTCATGTTATATTTGATTAGCACTTTGACACTTTATGAAAGAACATACTGGTTGTTTGTTATATACTGGACACAGTATTATCGATTTGATTTATAATCACTACTTTATTGTACATATTAGGAGCGCAACCCCCAAACATTATATATATTTTTAGCAGAGACCCTAGAGAAAAAAATGGCAATTGTTGTAATATTTTATGTCACACTCTATTTGCACAGCAGTCTTTCAAATGCAATTTTTTAGGAAAAAAGTCAATTTCATGAATTAAAAAAAAACTAAACAGTAAAGTTAGCCCAATTTTTTTGTATAATGTGAAAGATGATGTTACGCTGAGTAGATACCCAACATGTCATGCTCTCAAATTGCGCACACTCATGGAATGGCGGCAAACTATGGTACCAAAAAAACCGCCATAGACTACATTTAAAAAAAATAAATAACGGTTACCAGGTTCGAGTTACAGAGGAAGTCTAGTGCTAGTATTATTGTTCTTACTCTGATGATCACGGCGAGACCTCAAATGTGTGATTTGAACACTGTTTACATATGCAGGCGTGACTTACGCCTGCGTTTTCTTTGCTGAGTGAGCTAGCTGGGACGGGGGGCACTTTAAACATTTTTTTTTCTTATTTATTTTATTTATTTATTTATTTATTTTACATTGTCACTTTTAAAAAAAAGTATCACTTTTATTGCTGCCACAACAAATGTAAACATCCCCTGTGACAGTAATAAGTGGTGACAGGTACCCTTTGTGGAGGGATTGGGGGTCTAAAAGACCCTTTGCACTTCAAATTATTCAGATTGCCAAAAACAGCAATTCTGAATACTGTTGTTTTTTTTTTAAATTGCACCATTGGCAGCCGAGTAAACCGGAAGTGACGTTGTGACATCGCTTCCATGTTTACAGAAAGAAGACTGGAACAAAGCTCTTCTTACTGGAAATCCAAGCACAGATGTTCTTCTGACATTTTGGTTACTGGCTTGTCCTTCCTGACAAATACTGACTGTATACATCAGCCAACTAGATTAAAAACACCGAAAATGACATCCAACATAGTGTCAGGAGGACCATTGTCACACATGCACCTATGTGGGAGTACAAGACAAGGACTCCTGAGGAGCACAGCCAAGGAACAGTCAGCAAGAAAGCCAGACCCGGTCTGATAAAAAAAATAAAAACAAAACAGAAATAGTTTTTTAGACAATTGTATAGTAAATTGGAAGTTGACCACAGGAATGCTCTTATGTGGTAGCACAGGTAGCATGTATACCATAAGGATATTGAGCAAAAACCTGGGACTAATGGTCCTTTCAAACAACTAAAGGGGCACATTAAGTCAATAAGGTCATTACAAATGTAGCTAGCATAGCACTGCATAGGGTTAAAAAAGTGTGCCTAAGCATTGCACATGGTAAATTTACCCAGTTGCAAAAACATTATATATTAAATAGCCCAAGGAATGAAATTAAATATGCTCAAAGAGAAAACATCCCCATATAAGGATGCCTAGATGTAGTAAAGTATGCCAGTGGAAAAATCTGAACCTAAAGCAAAGATTAAGACCATGAAAAAGTACTGCATCAAAAGATATTCCAAAAGACTCACCAGAGACCATGGATAGGAAAGGATTCAGTTCCAGGATAGAGGGGCCTGCAAAATGCACAGCATTATTGGCCCGGGGTGGATAACCATCAAACACATCCTAGGGTTATGCGCAGACACTACTTTAGCTCTGTATCTTTCTTTGCAGCTCCCCAGCTGTGCTTGTCCTTCCTGAAATCTTTCTACAGCTTCCTGGCTGCTCCCGTCCTACATGGACTTCCTCTCAGGCCTGGACCTTCCTCTGCTCAATCTGAACACCCTAATGCATGGCAGCATCTCACACGGCTTCCCTCAGACACAGTGAGGGTGGCCTCTTGACCTCTAACTCTGGCTCTATTATGAAGCCAGCACACACCTGAGCCATCAGTGTGCTTGCTTCCCCCAAAATCTGGAGTAAACCACCAATTTACTGAGTAACATGGGGTCACCCTGCTACAATATACATACACACACACACACACACACACACTCTTATAAAAAAAAATGTAAACAAACATTTTAAAAGGTATTAAAACATTTTTAATTAAAAAAACTCTTCTTGTGCATGGACAATTAGTGTTGTTTTTTGCTGGTGCTCCTCAGAAACCCCCCCCCCCCCCCTCAGTCTCTCCCTGAAGCCCTCAGTGAATAGTGGTGTGTCTGCAGACTTTGGATACAAGCTCCGGTGTCCTCATGACAGAGGCATGTGTGTTTTGCATTTTCAGCCAATGCTATGCTGCAACAGACATTCACATCTCTCTAGCAGAATAAGATTCTCTCTGGCCAGACCTTTGGTGAAACGGAACCAGTGAGCAGAGGTCTTCTCCCATTCAGATTCTGAGTGTAAAAGCTCCAAGCTTTTCCAGGCAGTTTAAAGGCTACGTTCACCCTTCTAAACATGTTACATAATACACCCATATTTAGGGTGTAACATATGACATCTACAGGACACACTCCCTCTCCCCTTGATCCCCCTTCCCCTTGTGACAGTGGTCGAGGGATCCTCTCCCTGAACTCACTGTCACAATTTGAAAACAGAGTGGCCCTGATGGGTTATACCCACATAGTCACATCATTCAATAACAGTTATCTGTGAATTAATAGACTATAAGTAACACTAGCCATTGCGGCTGATGGCTTGTAGTTCTAATAAACTGTGAGGGCACTAGTGAGCACTCACGTAGTCCATTGATTTTCCTGCCCTTGAGTAACTGCCTGCCCGTATCGGAGGTACTGGAAGACAGCTATTCTGAGACAGTCCCATCAAGTAGAAATTGTGAGACATCTGCCTCCACCTTCTTAAAAAACATTTCCACTGCTGGACATTAAGTGGGTGGGGCAATATTGCTTTTTTTCAAGTAACTATAGGGTATGCACAGATAGGGATGGTCTTGCAATAGCCTCAACCTGGGGACATCCCAAAAATAATGCTTTCAGTCTCAATTTCCTATGTAGACAATACAACAAAAGGATCCATTCTGCGCATTTGCCAATAGGCCAATTCTCAATTTAACACTCATAACTCTACCTCATTCAGCTCCACAGCGACCTGCTATATTGCTTTTGGCACCACACAAAGTAGAACGGAAAGCATATCCCTCTGTTCCAGAGCATGAGGTGCATGCTTGTCCTGATACCAATAGTAAATGTAAAGCGATCACCTCTACTCCTCACTAGCTCAGAAGAATAAATGATAAGGAGCTTTTATCGACAAACAACCTTTCAAACTTACAGGTGAACTTTATTGTTGAATAATATTTCTAGAATTTTTATGTACATATTATCATTATTAATTTTCTTACACACACAATAGACTAATCAGCTTAACATTAATGGCATGTAGAGTATTTGATTGAAAGGTAAGGGACTCTATTCAGAAATTAAGATATCATAAGTGACAACCAGCATAGATTTATCAAAGTTGTTATTATCAGACCAACCTGTTATCATTCCATGTGGAAGGAAGGGACAAATTGAATGGTGGAAGTTCAGTTAACTTGGTTTATCTAAATTTTGCTAAATAATTAATACAGTACCACATGAATGATTAATTTAAAAAAAAAAACTTGGTTGATGAAATTGTATGTAGATGAATAGAAAACTGGTTACATAAATGGGTCCAGAGAGCAGTGATAAATAACTCATTGTAAAGGGTCTAAAGCAGGGGTCTCAAACCTGCAGCCTTCCAGCTGTTGTGAAACTACAAGTCCCATGAGGCATTGCAAGGCTGACAGTTACAAGCATGACTCCCACAGACAGAGGCATGATGGGACTTGTAGTTCCGCAACAGCTGGAGTGCCACCAGTTTGAGACCTCTGGTCTAAAGTTATGTTGTGGGTGAATGTGTCCCAGCATTCTATGTTGGGGCAAATGCTATTCAATTTTTTTAGGAATGAATTATGATTTTTTTTTATGAATGATATAGAGGTTGGAATTAAGAGTTCAGTTTCAGTGAATTAATTTAATGCCAAATTATTCAGGGATATGAATTAGGCATTGGTTGTAGCATCTCTACATCCTGGTCTGGTTCACCATATACCAATTGTTGCCACTTGGCTCATAAAGGGGAACCAGGGGTATATTTTTATATGCCCCAGGGGCGCACTTGCGCCGTGTAGGGACGGCACTATTCCCTGCCTCCACTAATTCCCTGTTTATCATTTTCTTTGTTCCTATTTAGGGGTAGAATCACATGGGTGTATGCATTTTATGGCAAATTCTAAAATGTTATTAATATATTTTTATAGGGATGTAACCATTCAGCAGTATGCAAAGCATGTTCCAATTGAATGTTTGCAATCCATGATAGACCCAATCGTGGCTTTATTATACTTTATATTTTCTCAACTCTCATGACTTACTCATGCATATATATATATATTTTATACTTTATTTCGATCCACTATATCTTATATCACCCTGTTCCACATGGTAGGGTTTGCTTAGAGTGTGCATGGAATTTTGGGCCATTTGCTCGTCTGTTCCTTGGGAGCTGCAATGTGATTTTTGGCGCCACTCCTTCTTTCACCTGTTCCCTTCCTCCCCATTTGTAGTGGATGGAGGTGGTGGTTTGGATGCTCCCTATTGCATCGGCACCAGGTCACCACTCTGTGTGTGACACCTTTTGATGTCGCACCGCAAGAGATGTTTTTTCTTTCCAGCTAGGCTGACACTGGGCATGCTGTATCAGCTGGGAGCATTTAAATTCACCTCACTTGGTGTTTGTCTTTCTGGCAACACCTCATATGCAAACATTCATCTGTTGATTTTGGTTCCTCATTTCCTTGTGAACCAACAAGATAAATCACCATAGGTTTCACCTATACTTTTAGCACTTTGTTCTTCTTTCTCTTCGGTTCCTTCACTATTTTACTCAGGATTAGGGATGAGCCGAACACCCCCCGGTTCGGTTCGCACCAGAACTTTCGAACGGACCCCAAATTCGAACGAACTTTAGAACCCCATTGAAGTCTATGGGACTCAAACGTTCGAAATGAAAAGTGCTAATTTTAACGGCTAATATGCAAGATACTGTCCTAAAAAGGGTTTGGGGACCTGGCTCCTGCCCCAGGGGACATGGGTCAATGCCTAAAATGTTTTTAAAAATGGCCGTTTTGGCGGGAGCACTGATTTTAATGACGATTAAAGTGAAAAAAAAAGTGAAATATTGCTTTAAATATGGTGCCTGGGGGGTGTCTGTAGTATGCCTGTGAAGTGCCACGTGTTTCCCGTGTTTAGAACAGTCCCTGCACAAAATGACATTAAACGGAAATAACACCATTTAAAACTGCTTGCGGTTTTAATGTTATATCTGGTTCCTGCAATATGGTTGAAAATCATTGAGAAAAATGGCATGGGTAGCCCTCCCTGCCCATTACCAGCCTATTTGGGTCTTGTACGCATATTAAGGGGAACCCTGTACCCATATTAAAAAAAGGAAATGCGTGTGGCCCCCAGGCCCTATATACTCAGAACAGCAGTATACAGGCGGTGCAAACAAGACAGGGACTGTGTAGGTTTGTTGTGTTAAGTTGAATCTGTTTGTAAATTTCAACTGGTACATTTTTAAAGTGTAGCTCCAGTCAAAAAAACTATTTTTAAGCTTTTTGGAAAACATAGGGAAGGGTTATCACCCCTGTATAATTTGTTTTGTCGTCCATCTTTTTTCATCTCACTTGCTGTTGTCTCCTTCCGTTTGCAAGTAGGAGATGTTTGTAAATTGGATGTTTGAAAGTAGGGGCCTGCCCTATATGCTCTGCAGAAATGGCGGAACAAGGTGTTGGTTTTGCCACAACATTGTAAGCCCTCAAAGTGACTCTTGGTGGGCGCTGGAGCGCCCTGCTGTGAACAATTATATCAAGAATTGTAATTACATGCCATTGTTGAACAGTGGTAGAAAAATTGACCTTTGGTGGTTGTGGTGCTGGTGCCACAACACTATAAGTCCTCACCGTTACTCTGGGTGGGCACAGGAAGGGGCCCTCCTGTGAAATATTATATCAAGAATTGTAATTACATGTCCCTGTTAAACAGGGGCAGAAAAATTTGGCCTTAGGCACTGCTGCTGGTGCCACCACACTGCAACCTCTTCCATATACTCTAGTTTTATTGCAGGAATTAGCCCTGCTGCAAAGCATTGCATCAAAAATTGTACTTAAACGCCCCTGTTAAACAGGGGCAGAAAAATTGGGCCTTAGGCACTGGTGCTGGTGCCACCACACTGCAACCTCTGCCATATACTCTAGTTTTATTGCAGGAATTAGCCCTGCTGCAAAGCATTGCATCAAAAATTGTACTTAAACGCCCCTGTTAAACAGGGGCAGAAAAATTGGGCCTTAGGCACTGATGCTGGTGCCACCACACTGCAACCTCTGCCATATACTCTAGTTTTAATGCAGGAATTAGCCCTGCTGCAAAGCATTGCATCAAAAATTGTACTTAAACGCCCCTGTTAAACAGGGGCAGAAAAATTGGGCTGATGGCATCAGCCAGAACCAGAAATGTTCTTCCAACATATCAGCGGAGGAGGAAGAGGAAAGACAATCAACATAACAGGACAGTCACTCAGCATCAGCATAGGCAGTCTTGAAGGGATGTGATATTTCAAAAAAAATTATTCTGTTACATCAGCTTCAGGTGCTTGGTAGCTGTGGGTGATCCAAGACTGATTCATCTTGATGAAGGTCAGTCGATCAACTGATTCGGTGGACAGGCGCACCCTGTGATCGGTAACAAAGCCACCAGCAGCACTGAAGGTGCGTTCCGAAAGAACGCTGGATGCAGGACAGGCCAGTAGCTCAATTGCATACTGTGCAAGCTCTGGCCAGTGATCCATCCTCAAGACCCAGTAAGCCAGAGGATTTTCGGTGGGAAAGGTGTCCAAGTCTGACCTGGCCCCTAGGTATTCCTGCACCATGTAAATCAGACGCTGGCGATGGGTGCTGGAACCGATCATACCTTGGGGCTGCGGACTAAAAAATTGTCTGAAAGCATCAGTCAGACGGCCACCTTCTCCCCTGCTCCTTCTGACTGATGCCTCAGCAACACGTTGTCCAGGTCCAGGAGTTTGTAACCTCCCAGTCTCTGGGAGCGCGTTGCACGGACCTTTCTGCCAGGCCTCCCGGAGATGTCTCATCCTCTGCTCTCTCTGCGATGGCAAGATAAGGTCGGCAACCTTACCCTTGTACCGTGGATCAAGGAGAGTGGCCAGCCAGTAATGGTCCCTCTCCTTGATCCAAAGAATACGAGGATCCTTCCGCAGGCTTTGCAGGATCAGGGAGGCCATGCAGCGTAGGTTAGCTGAGGCATTCGGTCCGGAGTCCTCTGGGTCACTAAGGACAACATGATCCGCAGCTACCTCCTCCCAGCCACGTACAAGTCCACGTGTTTCTTGGGACTGTAAATCATCCCTACAAGACTGCTGCTGCTGCTGCTGATGCTGATGCTGAGTGCCAGCCTCCACCTCCATGCTGACACAATCATCCTCCTTCTCCTCTTCCTCCTCCTCATCCTCTTCCTGTGTGATGGGTGGCACAGCAGGAACACTGTCTGGATAAAGGGGGCCTTGAGAGGCAAGGAAGTCATCCTCTTCCTGCCTCTGTTCTGCCTCAAGTGCCCTGTCCATTATTCCACGCAGCGTATGCTCCAAGAGGTGGACAAGAGGTACAGTGTCACTGATGCATGCACTGTCACTGCTCACCATCCTTGTGGCCTCCTCAAACGGTGACAGGACAGTGCATGCATCCCTGATCATGCCCCACTGGCGTGGTGAGAAAAAACCGAGCTCCCCTGACCCTGTCCTGGTGCCGTAGTTGCACAGGTACTCATTGATGGCCCTCTGCTGCATGTGCAGCCGCTGCAGCATGGCCAATGTTGAGTTTCATCTGGTGGGCATGTCACATATAAGGCGGTTCTTGGGCAGGTTCAACTCCTTTTGGAGCTCAGCCAGCCGAGCACAGGCATTAAATGATCGGCGGAAATGCACACAGACTTTCCTGGCCTGCTTCAGGACATCCTGTAAGCCTGGGTACCTGCCCAAGAACCGCTGCACCACCAGGTTAAGGACGTGAGCTACACAGGGCACATGGGTCAGTTGTCCCTGTCAGAGGGCGGAGAGGAGGTTGGTGCCATTGTTACAAACCACCATTCCTGGCTTAAGCTGGCGTGGGGTCAATCACCTCTCGGCCTGCCCCTGCAGAGCTGACAAAACATCCGCCCCAGTGTGGCTCCTGTCCCCCAAACAAACCAGCGCAAGCACGGCATGGCATCGTTTTGCCTGCGTACTTGCGTAGCCCCTGGAACGCCTACGGAGCACCGCTGGTTCTGAGGACAGAGCACTGGAAGAGGCCATGGAGGAAGAAGAAGAGGAGGGGGTGGAGGAGAGAGGTGTGTCACAACCAATAGTAGCATTTTGGAGGCGTGGTGGCGGAACAACCTCCAACACTACTGCACCTTGTCCTGCATCCTTCCCAGCTGCCAGAAGAGTGACCCAATGGGCCGTGAAAGACAGGTAACGTCCCTGTCCATGCCTGCTGGACCATGAGTCAGCGGTAATATGCACCTTACCGCTGACCGCCCTGTCCAGCGAGGCAAGGACATTGCCTTCCACATGCCGGTAGAGAGCCGGAATCGCCTTCCGTGAGAAAAAGTGGCGTTTGGGGACCTACCACTGAGGAACCGCACATTGTACAAACTCACAGAAGGGGGCCGAGTCTACCAACTGAAAAGGCAGCAGTTGAAGTGCTAGCAATTTAGCCAAGCTAGCATTCAACCGCTGGGCATGTGGATGGCTGGGAGTGAACTTCTTTCGCCGGTCCAGCAGCTGGGGCAGGGACATTTGCCTGCTATAATCGGACGTGGGTGTACCGCTAGCAGAGTTCCCGGAAGCACTTGGCTGTGACACACCTAATTCTACACCTTCATTCCTCTCAGAGCAGGTTTCAGAGAGGACTGAAGGTCTAGTGGGGTTGGAGATGCCAGCTGATGAGGAGCAAGGATAGGTCCACTTTGTTCTTTGGTGTGGGTCTTTGAGGTACGCTTGCCAACGAGCTGCATGGCAGGTCAACTTATGTCTGGTCAAGCATGTGGTGCCCAAGCGGCTGATGTTTTGGCCACGTGAGATACGCTTGAGACATATGTTGCAAATAGCAGCGGTGCGATCTGATGCACTCATCTCAAAAAAGGCACACACCAAAGAACTTTTAGAATAACGCGCAGAGGCAGCGCTCTGCACAGGCGGAGCTCTGCGGTGTGATTCAGTCGGTGTGCTGCCCCTAAGCTGGCCCCCGGAGGGCATCCTGCCTCGTTGGACATGTGCCTCCTCCTCCTCCTCCTCCTTCTCCTCCTCCTTCTCCTCCTCCTCTCTCCTTCCAGGCACCCACGTGGAGTCAGTGCCCTCATCATCCCCTCCCTCTTCATCGCTGTAGCAAACCTGGCAGTATGCTGCAGCTTGTGGAACATGACTGCCAGATTGCTGTCCTTCTTGAGCATCCCCTCTCTCTGCGCTCACGCTACTGCCTTCCTCTAGCTGAGCGTCATCATCAGAGCCCACAAAACACTGGGCATCCTCCTGGAGCATGTACCCAACACTGTGCTCAAAGAGTTCAGGAGACTCCTCAGGAGGACGTGGTGGGCCTAGAGAAGGAGTCACTGATGATGACATTGAGAGGAGGGAAGACGATGCGTTGGCAGCTGCTTTGCTAGTACCCTGAGACTGGGTGAGAGAGGATGAGGAGGATGAAGAGGGCTTGGTCATCCACTCTACCAAGTCGTTGGCATGTTGCGGTTCAACATGTCCAGCTGCCGAAAAGAAGGACAAGCGTGTCCCATGGCCACGTGCTGATGACAATGCACCGCGTCCACGACCAGCACTGTTGTCTCTAGACACAGAGCCTGCTTGCCCTCTTTTATCGGCTCGCGCCTGTCTGCCTCTCCTTGCTGGCCTTCCAGACATGGTAATGGCCTGAAGGGAGTTGGGTAAAAAAGCAGTTGGGTAGTGTATATTGTGCTAGAGGCACACAACACCCACTAACTCCTGCAGATGCCTTTATTATAGAACACCAGAGATAAAGGGGTATATACAGATGTATACTGTGCTGTGCTGGAAGCACACACAACTTCCAATAACTCCTGCAGATGGCAAGTGGGCTCAAATAGAGAACAGCTATGTAGGTGGATATAGCGGTATGTACTGGGTACAGAGCACGCAGACAGCACGCACTATCTCCTAACACTACTGACTGCAAGCTCTATTATAAAAGATAGATCACTAGCTATATAGGTGAGGTGAATATAGCGGTGTATACTGCGGTCAGGGCACGCAGACAATAACCACTACACAACAGCAAGATCGAAAATCGGCCGAAAACGATCGGTGTGTACTGTGTTGAAGGTACACAGAACACCCACTGCTTCAGACGCCAACACACTACACGAGGCCGCCGCGCTGGCGGCCTTATATAGTGTGGGGCGTGCACTACACAGCCTGAGCTATGATTGGCCACAGGCATCCTGCCTGTGGCCAATCATGGCTCTCCTCGCTGCTGGCGCTGCGATTGGCCAAGCATGCGGGGTCACAGTGCATGCTTGGCCAATCATGAGCCAGCAATGCACTGCGCCATCGCAGTGCATTGTGGGCCGTGAGCGCCACACGAATTTGACGCGAACGGACCAAAATGTTCGGACTTCGCCGAACGGACGAAGAGCCAATGTTCGAGTCGAACGTATGTTCGACTCGAACACGAAGCTCATCACTACTAAGGATATAATTTTCTTCTCCTTCTTTTCTACATACTTTTTTCCTTTTTTCTCTTTCCCATTTGGTGTTTTTTGAGTATCTTTTTTTCATCTATGCTTAGTTCTTCCCTTCATCTGACCTGGTGTATGGGCTTTTCACACTCTATCAATAAAATACCATACATTCAATATATATTACTGATCTCAATTCACAGAAGTTTTGGCTCACTATCACCCAAAATAGCACATTTACCCTGGTGAATCTGCAGTGCTCCCTGCTTGTCCACATGTCTCTACCTCAGCCCCCACGCCAGACCTGTTTAACGGCTTTGATCCTCTGTTTACATCTATGCAGCTGATGTGAGTACCTATAGGGATGTCCATCCTGTCCCTTACACATTATTTATTCCTATAACTCAGTTACAATATTATACCATATAGTTATGTTTCCTTATAGATCACCATTGAATTCGTCCCTGAAGTGTTGGTATACCCCAAAGAAACACGTTGGGCTTACATAGATGTATGATGTCCATACAAATGATTTTATGTTTCTTATTTTGTTTTACTCTAGACTTTTTAACATCATTCAGCCCTTCCAGTGGCCCATGTTGTGCAGGACTTGTTTTTACTTTATGTTATCCCTATTACCATGGTGTCAATATTACCATGGTGTAATATATTTTTTAATATATGTTTTTGTATTGATTTTAAATGGATTGCTCCCGCATAAACAGTGGCGAGCCCGACATTCTGTAATTTTGCCTGTAAGAATAGGCTATATGTATAATTATAGATGTTTACATGAAATGTTTTCATTTTTACCTAGGATCATATATAGTTATCATATGAAGTTTTATATTTGTATATCCTGGATAGGCTTGTGGATGGCTTTATGACTAGACACACGGAGTCCTTGATTGTTTACAGTTGCGGTGGTGTAGATAGGGACTAGGGATGAGCCGAACACCCCCCGGTTCGGTTCGCACCAGAACTTGCGAACGACCCCCGCGTTCGGTACGAACGTTAGAACCCCATTGAAGTCTATGGGACTCGAACGTTCGAATTGGAAAGTGCTAATTTTAATGGCTAATATGCAAGATAGTGTGCTAAAAAGGGTTTGGCGACCTGCCTCCTGCCTCAGGGGACATGGGTCACTGCAAAAAAAAGTTTTAAAAACTACCGTTTTGGCGGGAGCACTGATTTTAATGACGATTAAAGTGAAAAAAAAAAAGTGAAATATTCCTTTAAATATGGTGCCTGGGGGGTGTCTGTAGTATGCCTGTGAAGTGCCACGTGTTTCCCGTGTTTAGAACAGTCCCTGCACAAAATGACATTAAACGGAAATAACACCATTTAAAACTGCTTGCGGTTTTAATGTTATATCTGGTTCCTGCAATATGGTTGAAAATCATTCAGAAAAATGGCATGGGTAGCCCTCCCTGCCCATTACCAGCCTATTTGGGTCTTGTACACATATTAAGGGGAACCCGGTACCCATATTAAAAAAAGGAAATGCGTGTGGCCCCCAGGCCCTATATACTCAGAACAGCAGTATACAGGCGGTGCAAACAAGACAGGGACTGTGTAGGTTTGTTGTGTTAAGTTGAATCTGTTTGTCATTTTCAATCGGTACATTTTTAAAGTGTAGCTCCAGTCAAAAAAAATATCTTTAAGCTTTTTGGAAAACATAGGGAAGGGTTATCACCCCTGTATAATTTGTTTTGTCGTCCATCTTTTTTCATCTCACTTGCTGCTGTCTCCTTGCGTTTGCAAGTAGGAGATGTTTGTAAGTTGGATGTTTGAAAGTAGGGGCCTGCCCTATATTATAGCGGTATGTACTGGGTACAGAGCACGCAGACAGCACGCACTATCTCCTAACACTACTGACTGCAAGCTCTATTATTAACCACTTGTTAGCCCAATGTTTGCATAAAGTGAAAGATGAAGTTATGCTGAGTAAATAGATATCAAACATGTCACTCTTCAAAATTGCACATGCCCGTGGAATGGCGCCAAACGTCGCTACTTAAAAAATCCCCATAGGCGACGCTTTAAATATTTTTTTACTGGTTACATGTTTTGAGTTGCAGAGGAGGTCTAGGACTAGAATTATTGCTCTCGCTCTAACATTCTCGGCAATACCTCACATGTGTGGCACATGCGAGCACATGGGGACATGGGCGCTTTAATTTTTATTTTATTTTTTTATTGTTCATTTTACTTTATTTTAGTTTGACATTTTTTTTCCCAAAAATATATTTTTGATCACTTTTATTCCTATTACAAGAAATGTAAACATCCCTTGTAATAGGAATATGGGGTGACAGGTCCTCTTTACAGTGAAATCTGGGGGGTCAATATGACCCCACATCTCACCTCTAGGCTGGGAAGCCTGAAATAAAAAATAAAAAAAAAGATTCTGGCTTTGATCGTACTGGCGAGTTGGTAGAAGCACCGGAGGGCGGTGAGGGGTGGGGGGCGTCTATGGCTGGGTACTTCAGGGTATCACCGAGTATGGCTGGGTATCTCTGAGTATGGCTGGGTATGGCAATTTATGGCAGGGTATTACAGAGTATTGGCGGGGTATTGGCGGGGTACTACAGAGTAATAGCAGGGTACTGCAGAGTATTGGGGGTACTGCAGAGTAATGGCGGGTACTGCAGAGTATTGGGGGGTACTGCAGAGTAATGGGGGTTACTGCAGAGTAATGGGGGGTACTGCAGAGTAATGGCGGGGTACTGCAGAGTAATGGCAGGGTACTGCAGAGTATTGGGGGGTACTGCAGAGTAATGGGGGTTACTGCAGAGTAATGGGGGGTACTGCAGAGTAATGGCGGGGTACTGCAGAGTAATGGCAGGGTACTGCAGAGTAATGGCAGGGTACTGCACTGCAGAGTAATGGCGGGGTACTGCACTGCAGAGTAATGGCGGGGTACTGCACTGCAGAGTAATGGCGGGGTACTGCAGAGTAATGGCGGGGTACTGCAGAGTAATGGCAGGGTACTGCACTGCAGAGTAATGGCGGGGTACTGCACTGCAGAGTAATGGCGGGGTACTGCAGAGTAATGGCAGGGTACTGCAGAGTATGCACTGGTATTGCAGAGTATTGGCAGGGAATTGAGGGGTTAAATTCGGTGAGCAGCGATGTGGGCACTGCAGATGCAGCCCACATCGCTGCTGACACCGATCTCTTTCCCCTCCGCTGTACCGATCGGTACAGAAAGGGGAGGGAGGAACAGGCGACATAACATGATCATTTGACGGAGCAATCACGTGGTAAACGGCCGCTATGAGCGGCCGTTTACCGTGATGCGCCGGGTCCTATGGACCCGGCGGTCACGGATGCTCTCGAGTGCGCACACCTCGGGGCACGCGAGAGCAGAATTCTGGGAGGCCATTAATTAACGGCCCCTCTTTGAGTTAAACAACCGCCCTGAAGCCGTTAATCGGCAATGGGCAGTTGTTAAGTGGATAAAGCTAGATCACTAGCTATATAGGTGAGGTGAATATAGTGGTGTATACTGCAGTCAGGGCACAGACAACAACCACTACACAGCAGCAAGATAGGAAATCAGCCAAAAACGATTGGTGTGTACTGTGTTGAAGGTACACAGAACACCCACTGCTTCAGATGCAAAGTAACACACTACAGGAGGCCGCCTTAAAGGCGGCCTTATATAGTGTGGGGCGTGCACTACACAGTCTGATCTATGATTGGCCACAGGCAGGATGCCTGTGGCCAATCATGGCTCTCCTTGCTGCCGGCGCTGCGATTGGCCAAGCATGCGGGGTCACAGTGCATGCTTGGCCAATCATCGGACAGCAATGCACTGCGCCAACGCAGTGCATTGTGGTCCGCGCGCGCGTCACTCGAATTTTGACGCAAACGGCCAAAACGTTCGGAATTCGCCGAACGCACGAACAGCCAATGTTCAAGTCGAACGTACGTTCGACTCGAACACGAAGCTCATCCCTAATAGGGACGTGATTCCGATTGGATCATATCCCTGTCACTCTAGCTGTGGCGTGCGGTCATTGGGCCTCGTAGCGCATATGGGCATCCTTGCGCCCTCGGAAGAAGTCGGAAATGACGAAATGCGTCAGGGCGTAATACACACCAGAAGTGACGTGTGCGTTCCATGCACCGAGTTTTGAATAACCAAGGCACCAGGAAGTAAACCAATCTATAGAGCGGACGTCCGCGGTGGCTGTGGTATATCGAAACAAGGAAAAAAGGCACAGTACACATTTTTTAAAGCGATTGTTCCTATTCTGTTTGGTACGCATAATTTATTTATATGGGTGGTTCTAATAAAAAGGTTAAAGCAATATCACTCTATGTTGGTACATTCTTTTTTTTCTTTTTTTCCAATTCTATTTTTATTTTCAATTATTATAAAGCATTACATACAATTAAACAATATTCAGACATATGTATTAATTACATGCATAATAATCACATTTATTATTTTATTTCCTCTACCCTCCCTCCCCCTCCCTCCCCAGGAGAAAAAAAAAAAAAAAAAAAAAAAAAAAAGAACACCAACAAAGATGAGGAAAGGGGGATATTGTATATCTAACCTCTCCCCCTCCCCCACTTCTCTCTCCTCCACGGACCCCTCCTTCCCCCCTCCCAATTCCTTAATCTTTTACCAATTTCCTATGTTGTCTCCATGGAGTCCAAACCAAGAGGCACCTTTCATATGTATCTAATTCTTGTGCTAAGAGTATCTCCATTCTCTCTATATTATCCATTTCTAGAGCCCATTCATTTATCGTAGGCGACTGGATTGATCGCCAGTGCCGCGGTATCACAGTTCTTGCCGCCGTCAACCAGTATCCTAGTAGATTCTTTTTAACATTTTTATATGTTCTTGGTAACATAGAGAGGAGGGTGATTTGTGGTGTATTCGGGATTGCCTCCCCAGTGACTGTTGTAAATAATTGCATAAGCTTTTCCCAAAATCTAAAAATTAGGGGGCATTCCCACCATATGTGGAGCAATGTGCCCTTTTCTCTATGGCACCGCCAACATATATCCGATTTTTCTCGGTATATACGGTGAAGTGTCACTGGGCTCCAGTACCATCTTGAGAGCAGTTTGTAATTCGTCTCTTGTGCTTTAATCGACGGTGATAGACAGTGAGAAAAATTAAATGCCTTCTCCCATTCCCCAACCTCAATTTGAGCGTTGATCTCATTAACCCATTTACTTATGTATTCTGGGGGCTCCGGGTGATTTTTAATAATAAACATCTTATACAGTACTGATATAACATGATTTGGTTTTTGATCTTGTGTCAGGATAGTTTCAAGTTGTGTTAAATCTCTACCCAGAGATTTACTTGATCGTATTGTACACCAAAATGACCGCAACTGCCAAAACTCCAACATTTGCATAGGTGTTGGTCGCTGAGTAGGGAATAAATTTAATAAAGACGGAATAGTCCCCTGACATAAAATATTACTCAGTCTATAATGGGATTCCCTATTCCATATAAGAAAACTTGTCCTATTTAATGCCGGTGGAAATAAAGGGTTGCCAAATAGAGATGTCATAGGTCCTACATAAGAAGAAAGTTCCAATTTTATAGCTGTTTTGCCCCATACATTCAACACATGAGATGTGAGAGAAGGCATAGATTCTAACAGCTCACGATTTAAATTGCTATCAGACAAGTCTAACCATGGCAATGCCTTTAGATCCAATTGATTCAACCCTTGTTCTATTTTTACCCATTGTTTGGTTTCCAAACAATAAAACCAGTCCACCAGTCTAGTCAGAACAGCCGAAGCATAGTAGAAGTATAGATCAGGTGCACCCGCACCTCCTTTCGTTTTTGGTAATGATAATAATTTCTTTTGTAATCTTGGTTTTTTATGTCCCCAAATAAATTTTGTAAAAGCCGATTGTAAAGTGGAAAAAAAAGATCTGGGGACACCAATTGGGATAGTTTGAAAAAAATACAAAAAACGCGGTATTATATCCATTTTTAATATATTAATTCTCCCAAACCATGAATATTGCTTAACATCATATTTTTTTAGATCTTGTAGGGTACGTTGCAGGAGAGGAACATAGTTCATTGAGTATAAATGGTTTGAGTCTGGGGTGATTTTAACACCTAAATATTTTACAGCTGTAGAGCAAATCCTAAACTTAAAATTAGCTCTCAACATTTTAACCTGTTCGGGTACGAGCGACACATTAAGGATTTCTGATTTTGATATATTTACTTTGAAATTACTCAGTTTCCCAAACCGCTGGAATTCAGACAAAACAGAAGGAATTGCAATGTGTGGATTAGTGATATAAAGTAATAAATCATCAGCAAACAAAGCCATTTTTATTTCCCTCTGTTCTATCTGAACTCCAGAAATGGAAGAGTTCTGTCTAATAGCCGTCGCTAAATATTCCATTACTATAACATAGAGTAAAGGGGATAACGGGCATCCCTGACGAGTACCATTTTGTATATTAAAACTTGTTGTTAATGAACCATTAATTTTTATTCTAGCTACCGGTTTAGTATATAATGCCATGATCTTATGGAATATATTTGACCCCAGTCCTATTTGCATTAAAGAATGTTTTAGGAAGGGCCATCCCACCCGATCAAATGCCTTTTCTGCATCAACTGAGAGAAGGCATACTGGAATTTTAGCCCTTTGTGCATAGTTCATCAACAAAAAAGTTTTAATCGTGTTATCACGTGCTTCTCTACTTTGAATAAATCCTACCTGATCTGTATGTATTAAGCTTGGAAGCAATGGTTGAAGACGGAGTGCAATCAGTTTAGCATATATCTTTAAATCTATCCCAATCAATGATATGGGTCGGAAACTAGAACAAAGTGTCAAATCCTTTTCTGGTTTGGGAATCAGAGTTATATGAGATTCCAGAGTCTGTGTTGAAAATTGGTTCGTAAAGGAAATAGAGTTAAACACTTGAAGCATAAACGGAGCTATATGTTCTTTAAACGTCTTATAGAATTTTGATGTAAACCCGTCAGGGCCTGGACTCTTATTTGTTGGAGTATTGGCAATTACTTCTAGTAGCTCTTCAAGTGTAAATGGAGAATCCAAAGATTCCCCAGTAGCACTATCTATTGTCGGAATAGCATTCTCCCTTACATATTCCCCCATAATATTGTCTCCAACTCCCTCATCCTCCCCTAGTGATGATGGGGTCAAATTATAGAGGGCTGAGAAGTATTCCCTAAAAGTTTGTTGAAGCTCACATGGGTCAGATGTCAATTCCCCTGATGATTTTTTTATACTTGGTATAAAGGTCTGTGGTTGACGTGGGTGTAACATATCAGCCAACATTTTCCCACACTTATTCTCAGATCTATATCTTCCCACTGCACGTCTTTGTTGGTATGAGCTCTGAGATGATTTGAATAACTGTAGTAAAGATATCCTCGTAGAGAAAATATTGGCTGATATATCTGGAGAACAGTGGGTTTTATGTCGAGTTTCCAAAGAATGGAGCTTCAATAACGTATTTTCGATAATTTTTGATTTTTCTTTTTTAAGACGAGAACCATGTTGAATAAACACCCCTCGTATTACTGCCTTTAAAGCCTCCCATTTCAAGGGTAAGGCAGTTTCATCCTGTTCATGGTCGGAGATAAAATTATCAATCGCCTCTGTAATTGCTTTATGACAGATTTGATCTTGCATAAGTGTATCATTCAAACGCCACGACCAATTAGTACCCTGAGTCTGAGGGGGTACTATTGTTAAGAATACTGGTGAATGGTCGGACCAAATAAATGACCCGATTTCTACAGAGGGGTTCCATTCCAATAACTTAGGACCAGTTAAAAAAAAGTCTATTCTACTATATGTTTTATGCGCTGAAGAAAAATATGTATAGTTACGATCTTTAGGATTTAAGGTTCGCCAGAGATCCATCAACCTATGTTCAAAAAGTTTGTTTTTAAGTGCCCGCAAACGAGAATATGAAATATTTGATCGTTGAGCTGACGTATCTAGTGAAGGGTCCAGTACTAAGTTAAAATCTCCTCCCACGATAACCGTACCTTCTGCAAAATCTGCTAGAAGGCCTAGATAACTCACAATTGCCTTAGTTTGATCACAATTTGGAATATAAAAATTTGCAATCGTGAAAATTTTATCCCACAGTCGGATTTTAAGAAACAGATATCTTCCATTTAAATCAGCTCTATATTCCAAATTCTGAACTGGTAAGCGCTTGTGAAAAGCAATAGAGACCCCTCTTGATTTTGAACTCGACATAGTGCTATGGAACCATTGCGAGTAGTGTTTACGAGAACACACAGGAATATTGTCACTTCGAAAGTGGGTCTCTTGAAAGAGTATAATATCTACCTTAGCTTTATGCAAACTATATAAAATCTGACCTCTTTTTGATTTATTATTAAGACCTTTAATATTGTAGGTACATAATTTTAGTGATACTGGCGAGGGAAAAATCGCTGCCATATCAAATTCTGAGTGGACTAAAGAAAGAAGGAAGAAGGATGGAAAAAGAAACAGGAGGGAAGAGAGAGAGATAAAAAAAGAGAAAAAGACCCCCACACCCCCGGCGCAAGAGTTACAGAGTTGTGCTCTCTAAAATTGGAGAAGCTCCTTCTCCCCGATCCCTAAGTTACCCAGGGGAACGTTAACTAAATTACCAAAAAAAAAAAAAAAAAAAAACCCCACCCAATATGGGATCTATCCCAAAAAAAACACCAAACCCTACCTGAGGGACGGTGATTCCTATAAGGGGAAAGAGCTATGGAGCACTTAGGGAGGCTCTGTACAGTAACAATGGGCATCCATAAACAAATATAATAATAATCCAAGAAAAGACAATTCTCAATTCATTGTTAGATTAAATAGTTATTACTCAAATAACACTTGAATTCGCCAGCTGTTTTACTCTGCCTAATTAGATTTTGGGTTTTCTGATTGATTGTTTCTATTGTCCTCCCGGGGTTCCGGTCTTCTAAACTGTGTATAAGTCTTGGGCCAAGTTATTAATGGAAGATCATGTAAACCCAAGGCAGTTTGTATAGCGGGAATATCAGAGGGATCACGTAAATTTAGCCACCTGCCATCTTTCTTAATTTGTAGCTGAAAGGGGAAATTCCACCTATATACAATGTTACGATCTTGCAGCATTATTAATAGAGGCCTTAACGCCTTCCTCTTCTCCAAAGTAAATTGACATAGATCTTGTAACAATTGTATATTTGCTCCATTAACATTAATTCGTCCCCTCTCTCTTGCCCTTCTCATAATCTCCTCCTTGTCCTTATAGAAATGTACTCGACATATTATGTCCCTTGGTTTATCTGGATCTAGTTTACGTGGTCCCACTGTCCGATGTACTCTATCAAGTTCCAAATTTGATTCCTCTGGTTTCCCCAGCAGTGAGGTAAAAATGTGGTTAACTGTTATAGCAAGCTCTTCATTTCTAACTGATTCTGGCAGTCCCCTAATCCTAATATTATTTCTTCTATTACGATTGTCTTGGTCCTCCCATAATTGAAATAGTGTATGAATATGAGACTCCTGGGTATCTATACGCTGTTCATGAGATTGTACATGCTCCCCTAATTTGTCTACAGAACGTTCAACTTCTGTTATTTTCTCCCCAGTTGCCTGTAGCTCTTTATGTACAGATTGAATCTCCTTGTGGAAACCATGTTCTAGACGCTGGATAAAGGCTTCCATTTCATGGCGAGTGGTACATTCTTGTCTTTTATATGAAAAACACCGGACCTCCCATTACTGAGACATCTAGCGGCCAAGGAGTAATTTGTTTGATATCATGAAGGCTCAAATGCTTTAGAATTTTGGTGAGTGTATCCCCAAAGGGGGCTCTCGTTTTGGAGCACAAAAGGTGGAACATGAGGTGGAATCTGTTTGTATCTCTCTCCTTTTCACAAACTGAATTGTATCCAATAACCATTATTTCATGAGCACTGAATGAAGGTCTTCTGAACAAGACTCGCATGTTTAAGCACTGCTATATATAATAAGTGGACTCTTGATTTTAGGATTTGAGCTTTTTATATATTTTCTATGATTTTACATGATATAATAAAATGTTCTTTGCCAAGACTGCTTTTGGTATACATCTCTCACTCAAATTCCCCCTTTTTTTGTTGGAACCCATAAAAGAAACACTGTTTTGTATCCTACATGTTTACTTTATACAGTAATTAGCCTCATTTAAAGTCCCGCTGACCACTTTCCCTTTTCTTTGTCTAAAATTTGGGATGGAGGCCAATTACTTTTGGTGCTTTGGACCACATCATTCTTTATCGAGTTACTACAGTATGTGGCAGACGAGATTCAGTATTCCGAATTTCCGAAAAAAGCAAAAAAACGAATGAAACGAACATGAAAATGAACAAATTTTTTGTCAGTGCACATGTCTACACAGAGATTAAACAAATCCTCCTTCATACATTATACTTGTTAATCTGCAGAGTTTTCTTGTCAACAACCCTTCAAAAGTGCAGATTTGTGATGAAATCCTTCTGCATCTGTGAGAGCTGATTGGAGGAAAGGAACAAAGCACATGAGGAAAGCAACACTTAGAGCTTTGGAGAGAGATGAATAAACACAGCAGATATACAGTATGTGCTCCGTTCAAATTTCAAGACTAGGATTTACAACTTCTTTAAAGTGATTTTTTTTAATAACAAACTTGTTATACTTACTTGCTCTGTGCAGTGGCTTTGCACAGGGCAACCCTGATCCTCCACTTCTCGGGCCCCCGGCTGTCGCACTTGGCTCCTCCTCTTCTCAGTGTGCCACTATAGAAAGTCGCTTCTTATTGTGGTACACCTGCAGGCTTGATCACAAGCCATGCTGTCTGCATCTATTAACCCTATGGACATGCCATGTGAGGAGAGAGAGAGCGGAGAGCTGCTGCTCTGGGGCACATTGCTCAATTGAGAAGGGACGCAGGTACAGATAAGGGGCAGATGGGCATGAGGGAGCTGTACACAGAAGGTTTTTTTACCAAAAAAAACACTTTCTACATTTACAACCACTTTAAATTAGAAAGAGCTTAAGCAGGGCAACAAAATTAAGGCTGGTGAAGACGATTAGCTATGAGGGTTGATTGCATAGGTTTACAGTTATGCACTCTGAAGAGGAGGGAGATATGATTAGAATGTAAAAATATATCAAAGGTGACTTCACTAGCTGTAATAAACTGTTTACTCTAAGATCCCTGAAGTGGTCACACAATTGTGATTTAAGGTGCAAAAAAAGGAAGTTTAGCGTTAGATTGCAGAAAGGGTTCTTTACTCTTAAAGCTATAGGAATGTATAGGAATTACACAAACACACACATGTTGAACTGGAAGGACCTGTGTCTTTTTTCATTTTTTAAACTATGTAACAATGCGATCAAACATGACCTGGGATTGCATATCACCTGAGGCCAGACAATGCATATCAAAGTACAGTATTAACATATTCTGAAGAAGTTGTAAAAACACTTTACGATTGATTTGTTTCTTATACCATGACAATTTGTTAAATAAATCTTTGGGACATACAACTGTCACAGTAAGAAAAAAAAATCTATTTTTTAACAGGAGCTTACTGAGATCTCCACAACTCCTAAACGATTGATTAATTCCACTCACCAAAAAAAACGATCATTCCAGCAAAATAGATGACACTTTTAACAAAGCTGTTGCACATTTAGTGCTGAATGTACTTTTTTATGAAAATCAAAGTGATTTTGTGGACTTTTGCAAAATCAGATATTGTTGGAACCCCTTTACAGCACAGCTGCCAAAAAAATGCTCAAAAGCTGGTATTCATTAAAATCAGTCCCAGCATTTTCACAGATGCTTTTCAATTTTTAAAAGTTTTTGCTGGTTATTTCAGGAAATAATAAGGATCAACGTATTCAAGTGACAATACTAAATGCTTTTGAGATCACGTAGTGGATGAGCAGCAGCAGATGGAATCACTTGGATGTTTATATTCAGTTCTTTAATACAGATAGTCACACATACCCTTGGCTTTTATTTTACATAAACCAAATGTATTGTACTTCATTTCATTTAACTTGGTTAGAACATTGTGTAATGAAGTAATGTAGAACGGAAAGTAGTTGAGAAATTTGTTCCAGAGAAGATCAAAACTCTACTAACTTCAAGGCAGAGTATAGCTTCTGTTAAACCAATGTTCACATGCTCTTGATCGCTTATAGCAAAAATATTAAAAACGAAATACATAGTGGAAGAATACAGAACCGTGCTAGCAATCAATAGTGGAAGAAAATGTTGAGGGCTTAGAACACTTGTCAAGTTTTACTGCTGTTTGTGTCTTTGTTGGGCTTATTCTCTCATTGGAACAGAAGTCGAGGGGAAATCTTTCAGCGGGCAAATCTGCCTAGTAGGGAATTTATCTCAATCTTTACAGGTATCTCTTAATTCCTCTTGTGTTTATAGGACAGGAAATAAAGGGAAATCTCTCCAAAGGCACACAGATAGCAAAGAAACATCTGAGAGGGAGTTTTTAGATTCATTCCCTTTTCTTGAAACAGCGTTGAAACAAATTTCTTCTTCAGAGATTCAGTACAAAATTTTAAATTTCCATAATACATTCTTCCTAAAATAAGGTATCAAAATGTTGACATATGTAGGCCAAACCAATTCATGCACAGACAGTAACTATTCACCCATATATTGACCAACCAGCTAAAGATGCAAAAAAATACAGAAAATTATACAACTGACTTTTGCTTGTTTGGTGGAAACCATCTAAATGTGACGTGAATTTACTGGGCTGAGCACTTTCATTCCTTTGGTTGCTTTAAGATGACATTAAACACATTCATACTTGCAATTAATTTATCATTAGTACTGAGACTGTAGGGTCCTGTTGTCCCTATTGTTTTGCCATGGAAACATCTTCATTTCCACCACTGATATTACATATTCATTAGAATATCTACGCAGGACATTTTACAGTAGAATGGTTCTTTTGCATTATAGAAGTTCCCTCTGTTAGGTTAATATCTTTTTATTTTTTAATTCGTTTTACATTTGTAAGACTTTTTTTTATTTAATACAGAATGTACTCAAGTCTATGGTTGGGGGCACTGCTGTAGTTTTTCCTGTCTATCTAAGTGAAAGTCTGTATGGAGCTGTATAGAACAGTAAGGCCGCGTACACACGGGCGGACTGTTCGCCCAACCTTGTTCGGCAAACAGTTTCATCAAACAGTCCGCTCAAAATGTGCATGAGCGGACTTGCCCACACACGAGCGGACTGTTTGACGAACAAGGTTGGGCAAACAGTTCGCTCAACTTTTGAAATGAACGGACTCGCCCACGTAAGGCGGAGGCAAATCCGCCCATTTCGAGCGCGTGTACAGGTAGGCGGGGCCCGCGAAGGAGACGTCGCGGGCTCCGCCGCCTGGAATGGGCTTAAAGGGGAAGCCCAACGCCGAAAAAAATCGGCGTGGGGGTTCCCCCCAAGTCCACACCAGACCCTTGTCCGAGCACGCTACCCGGCCGGCCAGGAAAGGGGGGCGAGCGAGCGCGCCCCCCCTCCTGAGCCGTACCAGGCCGCGTGCCCTCAACATGGGGGGTGCCTTGGGGAAGGGGGGGCCGCGCGGCCCCCCCACCCCAAAGCACCTTGTCCCCATGTTGATGAGGACAAGGGCCTCTTCCCGACAACCCTGGCCGTTGGTTGTCGGGGTCTGCGGGCGGGGGGCTTATCGGAATCCGGGAGCCCCCTTTAAGAAGGGGGCCCCCGGATACCGGCCCCCCACCCTATGTGAATGAGTATGGGGTACAATGTACCCCTACCCATTCACCTGTGAACTAAAGTACAATAAAAAACACAACACAGAGAAAAAATATTTTATTGCACAGCTCCGGGGGTCTTCGGGGGTCTTCTCGCCGGACTCCTCCGCTATGTGTGTAGCTCTTTTGCTAGCGGAGGAGTCCGGCTTTCTTCCTCCCCGCCGCCGGCCTCTTCTCCCGACTTCGGGGGTCTTGTCCCCCTCTTCGGTTCTTCTGCCGGGCCACCGCGCCTTCTTGTAGCTCTTTTACAGGCGGTGGCCCGGTCTTCTGTCGCCGCTGTCGTCGCCGCCGCCGCCGCCTTCCGTTCTTGTTCTTCTTCTTGTTCTTCTTCTTCTTCTCCTGGAGATGTTGACTCGACGATCTCTCCAGCCGGAATGCCAGAGCCGCGCTGTGCGGTCACTTATATAGTGACAATGGGGCGGTGTCACATGGTATATGTCACATGGGTTGGTCACATGGTGACCCCGCCCCCTTACGATGTCATAGTCCCCATGTGACATCAACCCATGTGACCAACCCATGTGACATATACCATGTGACACCGCCCCATTGTCACTATATAAGTGGCAGCGGAGCGTGTCCCTGGCATTCCGGCCGGAGAGATCGTCGAGTCAACATCTCCAGGAGAAGAAGAAGAAGAAGAACAAGAAGAAGAACAAGAACGGAAGGCGGCGGCGACGACAGCGGCGACAGAAGACCGGGCCACCGCCTGTAAAAGAGCTACAAGAAGGCGCGGTGGCCCGGCAGAAGAACCGAAGGCGGCGACAGAAGAACGGAAGACGGCGACAGAAGACCGGGCCACCGGACCAGGCGCGGTGGCCCGGCAGAAGAACCGAAGAGGGGGACAAGACCCCCGAAGTCGGGAGAAGAGGCCGGCGGCGGGGAGGAAGAAAGCCGGACTCCTCCGCTAGCAAAAGAGCTACACACACATAGCGGAGGAGTCCGGCGAGAAGACCCCCGAAGACCCCCGGAGCTGTGCAATAAAATATTTTTTCTCTGTGTTGTGTTTTTTATTGTACTTTAGTTCACAGGTGAATGGGTAGGGGTACATTGTACCCCATACTCATTCACATAGGGTGGGGGGCCGGTATCCGGGGGCCCCCTTCTTAAAGGGGGCTCCCGGATTCCGATAAGCCCCCCGCCCGCAGACCCCGACAACCAACGGCCAGGGTTGTCGGGAAGAGGCCCTTGTCCTCATCAACATGGGGACAAGGTGCTTTGGGGTGGGGGGGCCGCGCGGCCCCCCCTTCCCCAAGGCACCCCCCATGTTGAGGGCACGCGGCCTGGTACGGCTCAGGAGGGGGGGCGCGCTCGCTCGCCCCCCTTTCCTGGCCGGCCGGGTAGCGTGCTCGGACAAGGGTCTGGTGTGGACTTGGGGGGAACCCCCACGCCGATTTTTTTCGGCGTTGGGCTTCCCCTTTAAGCCCATTCCAGGCGGCGGAGCCCGCGACGTCTCCTTCGCGGGCCCCGCCTACCTGTACACGCGCTCGAAATGGGCGGACTTTCCGAGCGGGAACAGTCCGCTCATTTCAAAAGTACAGCGGACAAGCCCACACACGGGCGGACTGTTCGCGCAAACACAGTTTCAGCGGACAGTTTTTCGGAATTTCCGAAAGACTTTGTCCGTCCAACTGTCCGCTGAAACTGTCCGCTGAAAGCCCACACACGAGCGGACTGTCCGCCCAAACACTGTTCAGCGGACAAGGTTGGGCGAACAGTCCGCCCGTGTGTACGCGGCCTAAGTGAGATGGAAGTGGTGGTGGTGGGGGGATGATGTTTTTTTTTTCTCTCAGATCTTGAACCTAAACACTTACAAAGATTTCATGTGGACTTCTTGAAGCCTTTATGTTATTTCAGTATTCCAGAGGGAGAGAGCAAGCAGTTTAGACATATAAAAAAGAGCTGCTTTCTTAGTTTGAAGACCATAAAATGTAACTATTTTTAAAGACACCTTTTAAGCCTTTATCAGATAGGCACCAATTTTTGGAAACATAAATTAGACTGCACCATTGAATCTACAATTTCTGTCTTCTTTTAAAGACTAAATATGGATAAATTGTGACAGTTTCTCACCACAGTTATTATGCCTGTATGGACATTTGGGCTTGGTTCACTTCTATATCTTTTTAATACTTTTTATAGAAACATACTACAGACCATTTAACATGGTTTCCTATGAGATATGTTCATATCTATGCTTTTTTTGTGCCTCTGCATTTTTGCAAAGGGGCAGGGACTTTTTTTCCTGCAGCAGGTTGGCAGCAGGTTGTATTTTGGTTCCAAAGACCTGAATGGAACCACATCAAAGATGCAAGTAATGCATTTGTTATGGATTTTTGATTAATTTTGCATTTTTTTAAACCAGCCTGAGCTCAAACACCTCCCCTTAACAACAAACTTCCCAGGCTGCCCTGAGAACAACCAGGAAGTTCCACATTTTACATAAAGAGACTTGATGAAGACTGAGTTTTTTCTCAGCCTGAGGAGGCCAAGACCATACCTCTACAGTCCTGCTGATCCACAGTACAAGGATCATCAAAAATGGGACCAGGGATGGCTGAAAACTGCAAAAGAGCTTTATCCACAATTAATTTTCCAAGAAGCAGACAGAGGTAAAATGTAAGTGGCTATACCTATGCATGTGCCAAAGTTCCAATGTACACTTTTTTTGTCATTGTTGTCACTAAGGATGAACCAAACACCCCCCGGGTTCGGTTTGCACTTTGTGTGAACTTTAGAACCCTATTAAAGTCTATGGGACACGAATGTTCAAAATCAAAAGTGCTAATTTTAAAGGCTAATATGCAAGTTATTTTCATAAAAAGTATTTGGAAACCTGGGTCCTGCCCCAGGGGACATGTATCAATGCAATTTTCTTTTTTAAAAACTGACATTTTTTCAGGAGCAGTGATTTTAATAATGCTTAAAGTGAAACAATAAAAGTGTAATAATCCTTTAAATTTCGTACCTGGGGGGTGTCTATAGTATGCCTGTAAAGGGGAGCATGTTTCCCATGCTTAGAACTGTCCCTGCACAAAGTGTAATTTCTGCAGGAAAAAAAGTCATTTAAAATCACTTGCGGCTATAATGAATCGTCGGCTCCTCGTAATACAGAGAACATTCATTGAAAGTCTCCAGCGCAGCACATCCATCCTCTGTCTCCACTGGAGGAGACACTGAGGGGATCCCGGCAGCCTGACACTTCTTATATGAGGAGGGCGGGGCCATCCGTCACCTGACCCCGCCCCCTCTGACGCAAGGGGAAAGCCCGGCTTCCCCAATGACGTGCGGATGACCCCGCCCCCCTCTGATGTAATGCAGGTTTCCGCTCCATCAGAGGGGGCGGGGTCACCCGCACGTCATTGGGGAAGCCGGGCTCTCCCCTTGCGTCGTCAAAAGGGGGCGGAGTCAGGTGATGGGTGGTCCCGCCCTCCTCATATAAGAAGTGGCAGGCTGCCGGGATCCCCGCAGTGTCTCCGGTGGAGACAGAGGATGGATGTGCTGCGCTGGAGGGATTTTTATCAATGACTTTCAATGACTGTTCTCTGTATTACGGGGAGCCGACAATTCATTATAGCCGCAAGTGATTTTAAATGACTTTTTTTTCTGCTGTAATGACACTTTGTGAAGGGACAGTTCTAAGCACGGAAAACATGTGCCCCTTTACAGGCATACTATAGACACCCCCAGGTATGAAATTTAAAGGAATATTACACTTTTATTGTTTCACTTTAAGCATTATTAAAATCACTGCTCCCTAAAAAATTGCATTTTTTTAAGACTTTTTTTTGCATTGATACATGTCCCCTGGGGCAGGACTCAGGTCCCAAACCCTTTTTATGACAATAACTTGCATATAAGCCTTTAAAATTAGCACTTTAGATTTCTCCCATAGACTTGTACAAAGTGTTCCGCAGCCTTTCAAATTTGCCACGAAACACCCCAAATTGTTTGCTGTTCAATGAAGGAGATTAAATAGCCCTTTGTTTAGAAATTTAGGACACATCTGCATAATTGGCGTCCCATCATGTCTCAACCTCGTATAACTGTCAGCCTTGCAATGCCTCATTTGATTTGTAGTTCCACTATAGCTGGCTTGCTATGTGTGAAAATAATTGTATTATCAAAAAAACAAAAGAAAAACACAAGTCCAAATTCGGCTGTTTTTTTAAATGTTATCTTCAGTTCTGATACACATTTTTGTAAAAAAAAAAAAGAGATACGCATAGCCTGAAATCATTCGCAAACATAATACTCAAAAATGAACGGCACATTCACAACGTAAAGATTATCTGTCTCATTTTGTCTATTTATGCAATTGCATCTAGCTGTCATGGCAGCTGACCTTCAGGAGACATAGTTACATAGTAACGTAGTAGGTGAGGTTGAAAAAAGACACAAGTCCATCAAGTCTAACCAATGTGTGTGATTATATGTCAGTAATACCTTGTATATCCCTGTATTTTGTGGTCGTTCAGGTGCTTATCTAATAGTTTTTTAAACTATCGATGCCCCCTGCTTATACCACCACCTGTGGAAAGGAATTCCACATCCTTGCTGCTCTTACAGTAAAAAACCCTCTACGCAGTTTAAGGCTAAACCACTTTTCTTCTAATGAGTGGCCATGTTGTCTTGTTAAACTCCCTTCCGCAAAAAAGTTTTATCCCTATTGTGGGGTCACCAGTACGGTATTTGTAATTTGAAATCATATCCCCTCTCAAGCGTTTCTTCTCCTGGGAGAATAAGTTCAGTGCTTGCAACCTTTCCTCATAACTAATATTCTCCAGACCCTTTATTAGCTCTGTTAATGGTAAAAATGTGAATTGCTTCATATTCTGCTCCCTATTGGAAATCACTGGATGCACCCAATATCCTCACTTCCTCTCCTGTCCCTCTTCCTCTGCTTCCTCTTTCAGCAAAACTGCAGCAGTAGCTGTGGCTGCAGCTAGAAAAAAACGACAATGCAGCCATGATAATCCATGCAAAAACACACACAAAGGACAGGGAGGAAGCAGGAAGTAAAAATGTGATCTGACATCCTGTGATATATAAGAAGTGATTTAGGGCTTTTGCAGCTCTTGTTCAAGCACACCTGAAGGTGAGAACAGGAGTGTGGGGCTCAGGGTTGCATGGGTGCCAGAGACCTGAACAGCAGATGGTTATCCTTAAAGATGCTCTGTGGAGATGGTGATAGATGCAGCAGAAGGACACCTCATGATCAATTGTGATAGGCAGCCCCTGCACTAGTAGCATAGAAGTGCAGAGTAGGACTCGGAAGGCAGATCTGGTAGACAGGTTAGTCAGGATCTGATATTAGTAGGCAGAAAGAAATAGTCTAAAAACTGAGCCAAGGATGTACACATTCAGACAACTGGGAGAGAAGATGTAGTCAGTAGGCAGACTGGGGTCATACACAGGTAGGCAGAAGTAACAGAGGCAGGGTCCAGTGACAAGCCAGGGTCATGCACAGATGAAGAGCAGATAACAAAAGCAGGGTCTTGAGGGAAGCCAGGTCATATACGGGAGGTCGAACGGGAGTGAAGTCAAGCAGCAAGATGAGGTCATGGTCATGAGAGTCAAGGAAATATCCAGGGACAACCAGGAAGCACAGGAACAATGATCACAGGGAGCTCAATACTTTAAATAATACATTTTGCACCAGTCCTGATATTGGGCATCTGTGGGCAATCACCGGTGTGTGCAGACATGGGCACTTTGATGCGCCTGCATGTATGCATAGGCAGCTTACTGACAAGAATTCCCATCCTGCTGGAGAGTGAGCATTTCCTGACACCTGATTTCACGGACTGCACATATAAAATTGTCACATATAAAACTGGTGTCACTGCTACTGCAGCAGATGCACTTGTAGTTATCAATAGGCAGTGGGCAGAGAGCTATCGGCAATACTTGCAGGAGCCTGACTTTCACTCGGGATCCAGTAATCATGGGTGCTATTTTTTGTACCTGCAAAATTATGTTTGTTTTTTTTTGTTTTTGTTTTTTACTAAAGGTGAAATTAACCTTTGAGGAAAAAACTAAGAAAAGCAAAGAAACACCCTAAAATAACAAAAAGCAACAACACAGCAACAGAACCTGACACACAAAAAAATAAGTTTTAAAAGGACTGCTGGGTAGGGATGAGCCGAACACCCCCCCCCGGTTCGGTTGGCACCAGAACTTTCGAACAGACCCCAAATTCGTACGAACGTTGGAACCCCATTGAAGTCTATGGGACTCAAACGTTCGAAATGAAAAGTGCTAATTTTAACGGCTAATATGCAAGATACTGTCCTAAAAAGGGTTTGGGGACCTGGCTCCTGCCCCAGGGGACATGGGTCAATGACTAAAATGTTTTTAAAAATTGCCGTTTTGGTGGGAGCACTGATTTTAATGACGATTAAAGTGAAAAAAAAGTGAAATATTCCTTTAAATATCGTGCCTGGGGGGTGTCTGTAGTATGCCTGTGAAGTGCCACGTGTTTCCCGTGTTTAGAACAGTCCCTACACAAAATGACATTAAACGGAAATAACATCATTTAAAACTGCTTGCGGTTTTAATGTTATATCTGGTTCCTGCAATATGGTTGAAAATCATTGAGAAAAATGGCATGGGTAGCCCTCCCTGCCCATTACCAGCCCCTTTGGGTCTTGTACGCATATTAAGGGGAACCCCGTACCCATATTAAAAAAAGGAAATGCGTGTGGCCCCCAGACCCTATATACTCAGAACAGCAGTATACAGGCGGTGCAAACAAGACAGGGACTGTGTAGGTTTGTTGTGTTAAGTTGAATCTGTTTGTAATTTTCAACTGGTACATTTTTAAAGTGTAGCTCCAGTCAAAAAAACGATTTTTAAGCTTTTTGGAAAACATAGGGAAGGGTTATCACCCCTGTATAATTTGTTTTGTCGTCCATCTTTTTTCACCTCACTTGCTGTTGTCTCCTTCCGTTTGCAAGTAGGAGATGTTTGTAAGTTGGATGTTTGAAAGTAGGGGCCTGCCCTATATGCTCTGCAGAAATGGCGGAACAAGGTGTTGGTTTTGCCACAACATTGTAAGCCCTGAAAGTGACTCTTGGTGGGCGCTGGAGCGCCCTGCTGTGAACGATTATATCAAGAATTGTAATTACATGCCATTGTTGAACAGTGGTAGAAAAATTGACCTTTGGTGGTTGTGGTGCTGGTGCCACAACACTATAAGTCCTCACAGTTACTCTGGGTGGGCACAGGAACGGGCCCTCCTGTGAAATATTTATTTATATTTTTATATTTAAAAATTGTAATTAAACGCCCCTGTTAAACAGGGGCAGAAAAATTGGGCCTTAGGCACTGGTGCTGGTGCCACGACACTGCAACCTCTCCCATATACCTTAGTTTTATTGCAGGAATTAGCCCTGCTGCAAAGCATTGCATCAAAAATTGTAATTAAACGCCCCTGTTAAACAGGGGCAGAAAAATTGGGCCTTAGGCACTGGTGCTGGTGCCACGACACTGCAACCTCTCCCATATACTCTATTTTTATTGCAGGAATTAGCCCTGCTGCAAAGCATTGCATCAAAAATTGTAATTAAACGCCCCTGTTAAACAGGGGCAGAAAAATTGGGCCTTAGGCACTGGTGCTGGTGCCACGACACGGCAACCTCTCCCATATACTCTATTTTTATTGCAGGAATTAGCCCTGCTGCAAAGCATTGCATCAAAAATTGTAATTAAATGCCCCTGTTAAACAGGGGCAGAAAAATTGGGCTGATGGCATCACCCAGAACCAGAAATGTTCTTCCAACATATCAGCGGAGGAGGAAGAGGATAGACAATCAACATAACAGGACAGTCACTCAGCATCAGCATAGGCAGTCTTGAAGGGATGTGATATTTCAAAAAAAATTATTCGGTTACATCAGCTTCAGGTGCTTCGTAGCTGTGGGTGATCCAAGACTGATTCATCTTGATGAAGGTCAGTCGATCAACTGATTCAGTGGACAGGCGCACCCTGTAATCGGTAACAAAGCCACCAGCAGCACTGAAGGTGCGTTCCTAAAGAACGCTGGATGCAGGACAGGCCAGTAGCTCAATTGCATACTGTGCAAGCTCTGGCCAGTGATCCATCCTCAAGACTCAGTAAGCCAGAGGATTTTCGGTGGGAAAGGTGTCCAAGTCTGACCTTGCCCCTAGGTATTCCTGCACCATGTAAATCAGACGCTGGCGATGGGTGCTGGAACCGATCATACCTTGGGGCTGCGGACTAAAAAATTGTCTGAAGCATCAGTCAGACAGCCACCTTCTCCACCGCTCCTTCTGACCGATGCCTCAGCAACACGTTGTCCAGGACCAGGAGTTTGTAACCTCCCAGTCTCTGGGAACGCGTTGCACAGACCTTTCTGCAAGGCCTCCCGGAGATGTCTCATCCTCTGCTCCCTCTGCGATGGCAAGATAAGGTCGGCAACCTTACCCTTGTACCGTGGATCAAGGAGAGTGGCCAGCCAGTAATGGTCCCTCTCCTTGATCCAAAGAATACGAGGATCCTTCCGCAGGCTTTGCAGGATCAGGGAGGCCATGCAGCGTAGGTTAGCTGAGGCATTCGGTCCGGAGTCCTCTGGGTCACTAAGGACAACATGATCCGCAGCTACCTCCTCCCAGCCACGTACAAGTCCACATGTTTCTTGGGACTGTAAATCATCCCTACAAGACTGCTGCTGATGCTGAGTGCCAGCCTCCACCTCCATGCTGACACAATCATCCTCCTCCTCCTCTTCCTCCTCCTCTTCCTGTGTGATGGGTGGCACAGCAGGAACACTGTCTGGATAAAGGGGGCCTTGAGAGGCAAGGAAGTCCTCCTCTTCCTGCCTCTGTTCTGCCTCAAGTGTCCTGTCCATTATTCCACACAGCGTATGGTCCAAGAGGTGGCCAAAGGTACAGTGTCACTGATGCATGCACTGTCACTGCTCACCATCCTTGTGGCCTCCTCAAACGGTGACAGGACAGTGCATGCATCCCTGATCATGCCCCACTGGCGTGGTGAGAAAAAACCGAACTCCCCTGACCCTGTCCTGGTGCCGTAGTCGCACAGGTACTCATTGATGGCCCTCTGCTGCGTGTGCAGCCGCTGCAGCATGGTCAACGTTGAGTTCCACCTGGTGGGCATGTCACATATAAGCCGGTTCTTGGGCAGGTTCAACTCCTTTTGGAGCTCAGCCAGCCGAGCACAGGCATTAAATGATCGGCGGAAATGCACACAGACTTTCCTGGTCTGCTTCAGGACATCCTGTAAGCCCGGGTACCTGCCCAAGAACCGCTGCACCACCAGGTTAAGGACGTGAGCTACACAGGGCACATGGGTCAGTTGTCCCTGTCGGAGGGTGGAGAGGAGGTTGGTGCCATTGTCGCAAACCACCATTCCTGGCTTAAGCTGGCGTGGCGTCAACCACCTCTCGGCCTGCCCCTGCAGAGCCGACAAAACATCCGCCCCAGTGTGGCTCCTGTCCCCCGCAACAAACCAGCGCAAGCACGGCCTGGCATCATTTTGCCTGCGTACCTGTGTAGCCCCTGGAACGCCTACGGAGCACCACTGGTTCTGAGGACAGAGCACTGGAAGGGGCCATGGAGGAAGAAGAAGAGGAGGGGGTGGAGGAGAGAGGTGTGTCACAACCAATAGTAGCATTTTGGAGGCGTGGTGGCGGAACAACCTCCAACACTACTGCACCTTGTCCTGCATCCTTCCCAGCTGCCAGAAGAGTGACCCAATGGGCCGTGAAAGACAGGTAACGTCCCTGTCCATGCCTGTTGGACCATGAGTCAGCGGTAATATGCACCTTACCGCTGACCGCCCTGTCCAGCGAGGCAAGGACATTGCCTTCCACATGCCGGTAGAGAGCCGGAATCGCCTTCCGTGAGAAAAAGTGGCGTTTGGGGACCTGCCACTGAGGAACCGCACATTCCAACTGAAAAGGCAGCAGTTGAAGTGCTAGCAATTTAGCCAAGCTAGCATTTAACCGCTGGGCATGTGGATGGCTGGGAGTGAACTTGTTTCGCCGGTCCAGCAGCTGGGGCAGGGACATTTGCCTGCTATAATCGGACGTGGGTGTACTGCTAGCAGAGTGCCCGGAAGCACTTGGCTGTGACACACCTAATTCTACACCTTCATTCCTCTCAGAGCAGGTTTCAGAGAGGACTGAAGGTCTAGTGGGGTTGGAGATGCCAGCTGATGAGGAGCAAGGAGAGGTCCGCTTTGTTCTTTGGTGTGGGTCTTTGATGTACGCTTGCCAACGAGCTGCATGGCAGGTCAACATATGTCTGGTCAAGCATGTGGTGCCCAAGCGGCTGATGTTTTGGCCACGCGAGATACGCTTGAGACATATGTTGAAAATAGCAGCGGTGCGATCTGATGCACTCGTCTCAAAAAAGGCCCACACCAAAGAACTTTTAGAATAACGCGCAGAGGCAGCGCCCTGCACAGGCGGAGCTCTGCGGTGTGATTCAGTCGGTGTGCTGCCCCTAAGCTGGCCCCCGGAGGGCATCCTGCCTCGTTGGACATGTGCCTCCTCCTCCTCCTCTCTCCTACCAGGCACCCATGTGGAGTCAGTGCCCTCATCATCCCCTCCCTCTTCATCGCTGTAGCAAACGTGGCAGTATGCTGCAGCTTGTGGAACATGACTGCCAGATTGCTGTCCTTCTTGAACATCACCTCTCTCTGCATTCACGCTACTGCCTTCCTCTAGCTGAGTGTCATCATCAGAGCCTACAAAACCCTGGGCATCCTCCTGGAGCATGTACCCAACACTGCTCAAAGAGTTCAGGAGACTCCTCAGGAGGACGTGGTGGGTCTAGGGAAGGAGTCACTGATGATGACATTGAGACGAGGGAAGACCATGCGTTGGCAGCTGCTTTGCTAGTACCCTGAGACTGGGTGAGAGAGGATGAGGAGGATGAAGAGGGCTTGGTCATCCACTCTACCAAGTCGTTGGCATGTTGCGGCTCAACATGTCCAGCTGCCGAAAAGAAGGACAAGCGTGTCCCATGGCCATGTGCTGATGACAATGCACCACGTCCACGACCAGCACTGTTGTCTCTAGACACAGAGCCTGCTTGCCCTCTTTTATCGGCTCGCGCCTGTCTGCCTCTCCTTGCTGGCCTTCCAGACATGGTAATGGCCTGAAGGGAGTTGGGTAAAACAGCAGTTGGGTAGTGTATATTGTGCTGGAGGCACACAACACCCACTAACTCCTGCAGATGCCTTTATTATAGAACACCAGAGATAAAGGGATATACTGTAATGGAGTCACACAACACCCACTAAGCCCTGCAGATAGCTCTATTAGAGAACAGCAATAAAGGGTAGTGTGAGGGGTTAACTCGGCAGCGGGTGTGTGTGACCCCCTGGATGGGTTCACAACACAAAGTCAGGCACAGCAGACAGCGGTGTAGGTTCAAAAAACTAAAGATCCGGTTTATTTATGCTCCATGCAGTGATACATATAACAGCCAAACAAAGTAAAACAAGAAAATAAATCCTGGTCAGCTTGACCTCTAACTACACACGTAGACTCCCTGTCTAACAACTGGGTACAGCCTTGTGCTGCCCCAGTCCCTGTCTCTATTGTAGGGGTTTGCCACACAGGCGTTAACTCACCGCACAGAACAGATCTCAGACTCCCCAGTCTATACACACAAAACTGGTTCCAGGATGGAGCATCTCCCTATGCATGCTGGGGTTTTTTGTAGAGGCCTTAATGAGCCCACTTACTTCAGCTGGGCTCATTAACTCTTCCCCTCTAATTGTAAAAGTCTGCATAAAGCCTGAATCTAGGACACACATATTTACCATCCTGGATACAACCAGGTGACTTCACCTGCCTGCTGCCACATACCCCCCCCTCTTGTTTCAACCTTGGGGTTGTAACACCAGCAGTCAGACACGCATGTATCCGAGACAAAGCATCCACATTCCCCATTTTAACACCAGGGCGATGCTTAACTGTAAAGTTAAATTCCTGTAGGGCTAGGAACCACCTATTTACTCTTCTATTGGTCTCCTTGTTCTGAGCCATCCACTTTAAAGGAGCGTGATCAGTCACCAGGTCAAAGTGCCTACCTAGCAGATAGTACCGAAGGGAATCTAGAGCCCACTTCACTGCTAAACATTCCTTCTCAATCGTGGAGTAATTTACCTCATGGGACTTTAACTTCCTGCTGAGGTAAATGACTGGGTGCTCTTCCCCGTTCCAGACCTGGGATAACACTGCTCCTAACCCAACGTCTGATGCATCAGTTTGTACAACAAAGTCCTTAGAGAAGTCTGGTGAGTACAACACTGGCTGGCTACATAAGGCTGTTTTTAAGGACTGAAATGCTTCCTCAGCCTCTGGGGACCATTTAACCATAACCGACTCTTTCCCTTTTGTCAGGTTGGTGAGGGGCACAGCCTGAGAAGCAAAATGGGGAATGAATCGTCGATAATAGCCAGCGATTCCCAGAAAGGCTCGTACCTGTTTCTTGCTGTTGGGACGTGGCCAACTCTGTATGGCCTCGACTTTATTGACTTGGGGTTTTATCACCCCCCTCCCAATAGTGTACCCAAGATATTTGGCCTCCTCCTGTCCAATGGTACACTTCTTTGGATTGGCCGTAAACCCAGCTTCCCGGATAGAGTCTAGGACTGCTTGTACTTTTGGCAAATGTGAGACCCAGTCTGTGCTATGGATAATCACATCATCCAGGTAAGCTGCAGCATATTTCTGATGGGGCCTCAGAATCTTATCCATTTTCCGCTGGAATGTTGCCGGTGCATTCTGTAACCCAAACGGCATTCTCTTATATTGGAATGCCCCATCTGGGGTTACAAACGCAGTTTTCTCCTTGGCCGACTCGGCCAGGGGAATTTGCCAATACCCTTTGGTGAGATCAAGAGTTGTCATATATCGGGCTGTTCCCAGCCGGTCAATCAACTCATCTATACGTGGCATGGGGTAGGTGTCAAATTTTGTAACTTTATTTAATTGTCTAAAATCGTTACAAAACCGCCAGCTCCCATCAGGTTTTGGCACTAGTACGATAGGACTGGACCAGTCACTCTGGGACTCCTCTATCACACCCAATTCCAGCATCCTTTGAACCTCCCCACGTATTGCCTCCCGTCGGGCCTCTGGTATTCTATAAGGTTTTAGTTTTACCCTTTCTCCTGGCGGGGTGATAATGTCATGCTCTACGCCAGATGTTTGTCCCGGAAGCTCAGAGAAAATCTCTTTGTTACGAAGTACAAACTCTTTAACCTCCTGTTGTTGGGGTTTCGATAAGGTGTCTGCTATTCCAACCTCAGGAACTAAGCAATCAGGCTGTACTTGTGACAAAGTCTCTGCGACTAGGGATTTCCTATCCCTCCAGGCTTTCAGCAGATTGACGTGATAGATCTGCTCCGGCTTTCGCCTTCCTGGTTGTCTAACCCTGTAGTTCACCTCACTAATTTTTTTAATTACTTCATATGGACCTTGCCATTTGGCCAGAAATTTGCTTTCAACCGTAGGGACTAGCACCAAGACCCTATCCCCCGGGGAAAAAGTACGGGTCTTGGCCCCACGGTTGTACACTCTCTGCTGTGCTAACTGCGCTTGGGTTAAATGTTCCTTTACAATTGGCATTACCTGTGCAATTCTATCTTGCATCAGGGCGACATTCTCAATCACACTCCTGTGAGGAGAACTCTAATTTTCCCAAGTTTCCTTGGCGATATCCAGCAGCCCTCTTGGGTGTCTCCCATAGAGCAACTCGAAGGGTGAGAAACCCGTAGAGGATTGGGGTACCTCCCTAATGGCAAACATCAGATAGGGTATTAGACAATCCCAATTCTTTCCATCTCTATCCACCACCTTCTTTAACATTTGTTTTAGGGTTTTGTTGAATCTTTCAACCAACCCATCTGTTTGGGGGTGATACACAGATGTACGCAATTGCTTCACTTTGTACAACTTGCATAATTCTTTCATAACCCGGGACATAAAGGGTGTACCTTGGTCCGTAAGCAGTTCCTTACAAATACCCACGCGGCTAAAAACAAGAGATAGCTCTTTGGCTATGGTTTTGGCCGAGGTATTTCGGAGAGGAATTGCTTCCGGATAACGGGTGGCATAGTCCAAAATAACCAAAATGTACTGATGCCCCCTAGCAGACTTCATTATTGGACCTACCAAATCCATTGCGATCCTCTCAAAGGGGACCTCAATGATAGGAAGAGGTACCAGTGGGTTACGGAAATGTGGCATAGGTGCCGACTTCTGACACACAGGGCAGGAGGAACAATACTTTTCTATTTCCTTCATGACCCCAGGCCAATAGAATCTCTGCAGTACCCTCTCTCTGGTTTTCTCTGTCCCCAGATGACCTCCCAGAATGTGTCCATGAGCCAATTCTAACACCAACTTCCTGTAAGGTTTGGGCACTACAAGTTGCTCAATGGTTTCTTCTGCCCTTTGAGCCACTCGATATAGCAGGTCCCTTTCCATAGTGAAGTAAGGATAAGGGCAAGTCTTATCTGGGTTCACTAACTCGCCATCTATTTTCACCACATTTTCCCGTGCCTTTATTAGGGTGGGGTCTTTTAACTGTTCTGTGGCAAAATTTTCCCTGTGAACCTCAAGATCCGAAAACTCGACAGACGGCATGTTTTCATCTGAGGATGTTGGCTCCTCCCCAGTTTCTCGAGTTTCCCCCGCCAATACCGACAAGGGAAATTCAGGAGAGTCCTCACCACTCCCAGAGGAATTCTGGTCATCTTCCTGGTTTATAGGGGCACCAATGGGGGCCTCAGGACAATCCCAGAGTTCCCAGAATTTTGGAAAATCCCTTCCCACAATAGCATCATGTGGTAAGTGAGCCACTAACCCCACCTGATGAGAGAGGTTACCTTTGGGGGTCTCAAAAAACACTGAAGTTACAGGATACTCTCGGGTGTCCCCATGCACACAAATAACAGCCACCCTGTTCTTCCCAGAGACCTCTGTAGTAACTAATTCAGCTTTTATCAACGTTACCAGGCTACCTGAATCTAGCAACACATCAACATGTCTACCATTAATACACATTTTACATAAATGTTTCTCAGGTCCCCGAATGGCAGTGCATGCAACTGTCGCAAACAGCGACTGACGTCTCTCCCTTATAAAGTCACATTGCATAGGCTCATCCACAACTGGGCAATTGGCTGCAATATGTCCCTCTTGCCGGCAGCGGTAGCAAATAATCTTTTTCGCTGCCTCTTGCAGCATGGGCTTCCTGGGCTGCTCCCGCCAGACCTTAGGTAGAACTCCCACCCTCTCACTCTCTCCACCCTCACGCCTTGGAGTCATCTTACCCGCCACTGGGGATGATCTGGTCTTAGGGGGGAAAGTCCGTGAGTCCCTGGAAGAGGTGGTCAGGTTCTCTGTAGCCAAGTACCTCTCAACCAGATCCACAAGTTTATCTGCATTTTCTGGGTCTCCATGGCTTACCCATTTTTGGATGGCAGTAGGAAGAGCTCTCAGGAAACGATCCATAACCACACGTTCCACAATGTTTGGTGAAGTCAAAGTCTCTGGCTGCAGCCACTTCCTGCTCAGGTGAATGAGATCATACATTTGAGACCTGGGAGGTTTTCCAACCTGAAAAGTCCAGTTATGCACACGCTGAGCCCGGACGGCCAGGGTGACACCCAGCCGTGCCAATATTTCTGCTTTTAGCACCACATAGTCTTTTGCTTGGTCAGGCTCTAGGTCATAATAAGCTTTCTGCGATTCCCCAGTTAACAGAGGGGCCACCAGTCCAGCCCATTGCTCCTTAGGCCACTTTTCCCTTTCAGCAGTCCTTTCAAATGTGGTCAAAAACACCTCCGGATCATCCTCTCCAGTCATTTTTGTCAGTAAACGGCTCACACCAAAGGATGCGGTATTATTGTAACCACTTGCTTCATTGGTCTGCGGACGTTGCTGTATTAATGTCTCTATTTTCTGTTGAAAATTCTGCTCTTGCTTCTGCAACAGGTCTATGAAGCGAGCTTCAGATCGCTGCTGGGCTTGTTGCTGAGCTTCCAAACTCTGCTGGTGAGCCTTCTGCTGATTTTCCAAACTCTGCTGCAAAGTTGCATTTATCTGCTGCTGGGCTGCAAGGCTCTTTTGTAAACCTGCATTTGTTTGCTGCTGATTTGCATTTGCTTGTTGCTGGTTTGCATTTGCTAGAGCCAGCTGTCTCAGTATCTCCTCCATGCTGGCCTTAACAAAAAAAAAGTGCCAAAATTATCCACCAACTGTGAGGGGTTAGCTCGGCAGCGGGTGTGTGTGACCCCCTGGATGGGTTCACAACACAAAGTCAGGCACAGCAGACAGCGGTGTAGGTTCAAAAAACAAAAGATCCGGTTTATTTATGCTCCATGCAGTGATACATATAACAGCCAAACAAAGTAAAACAAGAAAATAAATCCTGGTCAGCTTGACCTCTAACTACACACGTAGACTCCCTGTCTAACAACTGGGTACAGCCTTGTGCTGCCCCAGTCCCTGTCTCTATTGTAGGGGTTTGCCACACAGGCGTTAACTCACCACACAGAACAGATCTCAGACTCCCCAGTCTATACACACAAAACTGGTTCCAGGATGGAGCATCTCCCTATGCATGCTGGGGTTTTTTGTAGAGGCCTTAATGAGCCCACTTACTTCAGCTGGGCTCATTAACTCTTCCCCTCGAATTGTAAAAGTCTGCATAAAGCCTGAATCTAGGACACACATATTTACCATCCTGGATACAACCAGGTGACTTCACCTGCCTGCTGCCACAGTAGATACAGGTGTATATTGTGCTGGAGGCACAAAACACCCACTAACTCCTGCAGATGTCTTTTTTATAGAACACCAGAGAAAAAGGGGTATATACAGATGTATACTGTGCTGTGCTGGAGGCACACACAACTTCCAATAACTCCTGCAGATGGCAAGTGGGCTCAAATAGAGAAGAGCTATGTAGGTGGATATAGCGGTGTGTACTGGGTACAGAGCACGCAGACAGCACGCACAAGCTCCTAACACTACTGACTGCAAGCTCTTTTATAAAAGATAGATCACTAGCTATATAGGTGAGGTGAATATAGCGGTGTATACTGCGGTCAGGGCAAGCAGACAACAACCACTACAGAAGAGCAAGATCGAAAATCGGCCGATAACGATCGGTGTGTACTGTGTTGAAGGTACATAGAATACCCACTAACTGCTTCAGACGCTAACACACTACACAAGGCCGCCGCGCTGGCGGCCTTATATAGTGTGGGGCGTGTACTACACAGCCTGAGCTATGATTGGCCACAGGCATCCTGCCTGTGGCCAATCATGGCTCTCCTCGCTCCTGGCGCTGTGATTGGCCAAGCATGCGGGGTCACAGTGCATGCTTGGCCAATCATGAGCCAGCAATGCATTGCGATGACGCAGTGCATTGTGGGCCGTTACGCCACACGAATTTGGCGCGAACGGCCCATAATGTTCGGAATTCGCCGAACGGGCGAACAGCCGATGTTCGAGTCGAACGTATGTTCGACTCGAAAACGAAGCTCATCCCTACTTGTGTATAAGAAATCATAGGGGGTTATTTAGTAACGGAAAATCCACTTTGCACTGCAAGTGCACTTGAAAGTAAAGTCACTGTAGACCTGAGCGAGACATGCAAGGAAAATAAAAAACACCATTTTAGCTTGCACATGATTGGATGATAAAATAAGCAGAGCTTCCACTCATTTCAGATCTACCCCACATGCCCTGTACACACGACCGGTTTTCCCATCAGAATAAACTCTGAAGTTTTTTCCAACAGAATTCTGCTCAAGCTATCTTGCGTGATCAGACCAAATTCCGACCGTCAAGAACGCGGTGACGTACACCACATACAACGGGACTAGAAAAAGGAAGTTTAATAGCCAGTAGCTAATAGCTTTCGTCTCGTACTTGCTTCAGAGCATGCGTAATTTCTGGTACGTCGGAACAGCATACAGACGAGCGGTTTTCCTGATAGAAATTGGTTCAGTCGGAAAAATATAGAACATGTTCTCTTTCTAGGTCCGTCAGAATTTTCAACGTAAAAAGTCTGATGGGGCATACACACAGTGGGAAATTCCGCTCGTGTGTACAGGGCATGAAATTTAGAGCGACTGCACTTTCAAGTGCACTTGCAGTGCAAAGTGGATTTGCCTTTCATAAATAACCCCCATAGTGTCACTAGCTCTCTCCTTCCTCTCTCTTTAACTACAGAAAGCCATGTTTTTTCACTTAATCAAGGGCATTCTGTGAATGAGTGAGAGGTGACTGCTCTCCTTATCTATTCAAAAAAAAGCCTTATGTTCATTGAAAAAAATACATGGCTTTCTGTGAATGGCTGAAGACAAAGGAAGGGGAGAGCAAGTATAGCTTCCTTCATTGTACACAAGCTAGAACTGACAGTCTGAGCTGCGGAAACTCACAGCTTCCAGTCGGTTTCCAACAGAGTAACAATACTACTTTTAGCATCTCCAGCCACCCTCTGGATCTTTTCAGCAAAGGGTTGCACATAATTTTCACTTTAAACATTGTGCATTGCAGATCCCACTGCAGCCTGAAGTTGGCAGTGTTCATGTGTAGATTGATGTTATGTTTTCAATGAAGCCTCCAGCCTGTATATGATCATTATGTCATAGCTTGAGATTCTTTGCAACTTACATCCCTTATTTAACCACTTTCAGACCGGAACAATTTGCTGGTCAAAGACCAGACCACTTTTTGCGATTCGGCACTGCGTCGCTTTAACCGACAATTGCGCGGTCGTGCGACGTGGCTCCCAAACAAAATTGACGTCCTTTTTTTTCCCACAAATAGAGCTTTCTTTTGGTGGTATTTGATCACCCCTGCGGTTTTAATTTTTTGCGCTATAAACAAAAATAGAGACGACAATTTTGAAAAAAACGCATTATTTTTTACTTTTTGTTATAATAAATATCCCCCAAAAATATATAAAAAAACATTTTTTTCCCTCAGTTTAGGCCGATATGTATTCTTCTACATATTTTTGGTAAAAAAAAAATCGCAATAAGCGATTATTGATTGGTTTGCGCAAAAGTTATAGCATTTACAAAATAGGGATAGTTTTATAGCATTTTTATTAATAATTTTTTATTATTTTTTTTTTTACTAGTAATGGCAGCGATCAGCGATTTTTATTGTGACTGCGACATTGTGGGGGACCTATCGGACATTTTTGACACATTTTTGGGACCATTGTCATTTATACAGTAATCACTGCTATATAAATGCAGTGATTCCTGTGTAAATGACACTGGCAGTGAAGGGGTTAACCAGTGGGTGGCAGTGTAGGGGTTAAGTGTTCCTAGGGGTGTGTTACTAACTGTGGGGGGGTTGGGCTTTCATTTAGTGAACACTGATCTCTGCTCCAATCACATGGAGAAGAGATCAGCGTCACTAGTTGCTAGGCAGAATGGAGAAATGTTGTTTACAACGGCACTTCTCCATTCGGCCGCTCCGTGAGACGATCGCGGGGATGCCCGCGGCGATCGAGTCCGCGGGTCCCGCGACCAGACTCACGGGGGTCCCGACCAGCGTGGGAGCGTGCCGCCAGCGGCGCGCCCCCGATGGCAGGGCGGCAAATTTAAAGGGACGCACATCTACACCCATTTGCCTGCCCGTGCCATTCTGTCGACGTACATCGTCGTGCGCTGGTCGGCAAGTGGTTAAAGTTTTTTCAATTTCCATTGCATCATTGCAGTTTATATATATATATATATATATATTTTTTTTTTTTTATTATTTTTTTTTTATTTTTTATTTTTTTCAGTGTATTACTGTGCCTTTTTTTTCAGATTGCTGGTCAATTCTTTGCAATACTTGCCAATACATGTACCCTTATGCTCAATTTTCTTTGGTCTGCAAGGACACTGCAGACTATAACTGCCTCACTCCCTTTGGAGATGCAATAAAAATGGGCATGAATCGTATGAAGATTACATAGAAAAAATGGATAGTCTTGCAAAGACTCATAGAAAAATTGTGAGAAACACATTTAAATGTAAGTTATGTGTACAACGTCCAAGATTTGTCTTATTTCTTTGAACATGCTCATAAACAAATATTAGAAAGGACATAAAATGGGCTTCAAATACTGGAAAGTGATTTATAGACAAATCTTACAGTTAAATTCTATTCATAAAGAAAACTTCTAAGATATTGACTGGCATATAAAGTCACATATGTGCTGAAAAGTTAATGCTGATAAAGGAATATTTCAGTTATTACTATAGAGGAATTTTCTTTTTTGACATACAAATTATGAATGTTTGTTACAAAGCAACTCTTCTGCAAAGTATCTAACAAAAAGTGACATTATTTCTCCTGTCTGACCTTATATATTCTCCATTTTTCTTGCAAACAGATAAAGTATGTCCCATTTATGTGTACCATTCATTTGTTTGGATATGTGAACCATACATATGGACATAATTTATTACATTCATTAAATGTATGTTTAGAGTTATAAAAATAAGTGAAGGTTATACTTTGCTTATCTTGTATGAGGCACTGAATAGGATTTTTCCATATCCACATGTTTCTGGAATTCCCATAAAGCAAACATCTAGAAAGTTTAATCAATTATTACCATTTACCACCAAGCAGCTATGTAAAGGTATATATATGCATATGTGTCATAAAGTATAACGGTACAATACTCTGTGGGTTGCACATATAGCATACCATTCTGTACTGGTAATCTCAGGATAGAAGGCAATCTGAAATCAGGAAGGAGTGTCAATTACTGCCACTAAGCAGCTATGTAGAGTTGCAAAAGATTACATACTGTATGTGTTCAAAAATATACCGTCTACAATATTCCAGGGAAGGGTTCACATAAAGCATACTGGGGTGTATTGGGATTCAAAGCTATGGAATGTGAGATGAAATCAGGAGAAAGTCAATCTGTAATGCTTGTTGCAGCAGTTGTTCGCAATAAATGGTAACAATGCATGTTTGAGCTGTATATCAATATTCTACACAGGGCTGGTAGACAGGAACAGTAAGAATTTACCTTTAATTTGGCATCTGTAAGAACACCTGCACATGATTGTGTCATCATTAGTTTTCACTGGAGAAAACTTCTTCACAAAATCATCCAAACAAGATAAATAAAACACTATGTTTGCATCTTGGTATTCATTAGCACATTACATCATTGGCAAATGTATTATTATTAGTATACAGGATTTATATAGTGCCAACAGTTTATGCAGTGCTTTATAATAGAAAAGGGAGCTAGTACAGTTACAATACAATAAAATATAAGAGGGTTAAGGGGGCCCTTAAAAGGTTGTAACTGTGGGGGATGAGCTGATGGAAGTGATAAAAGATTAGTTGGAGGCATTATAGGCTTCCCTGAAGAGATGAGTTTTCAGGGATCGCCTAAGGCAGAAGGAGATTGCCGAACAGATTGAGGTAGAGAGTTTTAGAGGATGGGAGAGACTCTGGAGAAATCCTGGAGATGAGCATGGGAGAAGGAGACAAGGGAGCTTCAGAGCACGGAGAGGGGTGGCAGACAGTGAGCAGTTGGTAAGGTAGATGAGTCTGGCAGCAGCATTCATGATCGACTTAAGAGGGGATAGCCTATGGAGAGGTAAGCCTATGAAAAGAGAGTTGCAATAGTCAAGAGCTAACAAAGGAAGGCATGAGTAGCTTGGTGGTTTCATTCATTAAAAAGGAGCGAATTTTAGAGATGTTATGGAGGGGAAGTCTAAAAGCTTTTGACAATGATTGGCTCTGGGACGGAAAGCACAGGTCAGAGCCTAGGATTACACCTAGTACCCTGGTGTGAGGGGAGTGATTGATGGTTGCATTATTGACCTTGATGGAAAAGTCATGGAGGGGGGCAAAGGCAGGGGGCTAATATTATCAGCTCAATTTTGGAGAGATTTCATTTAAGGAAGTGGTGTACCATCCATGTTGATATGTCAGTTAGTAAGTTGGTACTATGAGAGGAGACTGAAGGAGTGAGGTGAGGAGTAGATTTGGGTGTCACCTGCGTAAATATGGTATTGAAAACCATGGGAGGTTATCAAATGACCAAGGGTGGAGGTGTAGATAAATTAGAGCAGGGGTCTGAAAACAGAGCCTTGGGAGACCCCTAGAGAAAGCGGAAGTGGAGCGGAGGAGATAGATTTATAGATAACACGGAAGGAGAGTGAAAGGTAGAAGGAGAACAAGGATAGAGCAGAATCTTGGAGGCAAAGGGAATGGAGTTAATTGAGAAGGAGTAGGTAGTCAAAGGCCACAGTGAGGTCAAGTAGTAGGAGTATGGAGTAGTGGCCATTGGTTTTAACAGTTAGTAAATCCTTAGTGAGTTTTAGAAGGGCAGTTTCTGTGGAGTGCTGCGAGCAAAAGCCAGACTGTAAGGGGTCATGAAGATTGTTTTAAATTAGGTTGGAGCCAAGATGGTTGTAGACTAAGCCTTCTAAAACTTTAGGGGTAAATGGGAGCAATGAGATGAGTCTTAATTTGTTCAGGTTGGTGGAGTCCAGTAAGGCAGGGAGAGATTCAAGATGTGAGTGAGGGGGCATAGGATAGAATAAGAGGGTGACCGTAGTAATTGCAAGGGAACAGGATCCATAGGACAATTGATTAGGTGGTCATCTGAGAAACGTTTTGTAACCTCTTCAGTTGTAGCCATTCAAAAGTGTTGACTGTGCTGTTAGGCAAGGTATTTTAAGTGGGGAAGATATCTGTACAGTGGAGGTACTCTCATGCATTGCATCAATCTTGTCTTTGAAGTGATTGGCAATCTCTTAGGCAGTGAGTGAGTTAATGGGTAGAGGGGGTGGGAGACAAACCAGAGAGTTAAAGGTAGAGAAGTGCTGACGGGGACTGGATGACAAGGTATTAATAAGAGAGACAAAGTAGGTAAACCTAATTTACTAATTAGGAACACCAAACTAACATTAACCATATACAAAAAATAATATTGACATGTCTAGCCAAGTGTAAACAATTATATCCCCACCCCAGCAGGTTAATACAAATGTGAGGGTTTGTGTTGCTAAGGACTTGACTAACGGGGTGATTAATTTAGTTAAAGTTTCTAGTGTTCAAAATACAGCAGTAGGTAGCAGGGTTTGTCATGTCATTAATGCTCGTAGTTTAGGCAACAAGCTTTGTGAGCTAACAGCTCTTATGTCTAGGGACAATTATAGAGACATGGTTTAAGGATTCACATGAATGGAAAATAACTATACCAGGGTACATACTATACAGGAAAGACAGAGTAGGGAAGAGGGGAAGTGGAGTTGCCATATATGTAAAAAAAGGCTAACATTAATTCAAAAAACGAATGAAATACTTCAGATCCTCTGGGTCTGCCTTCCAATCAGAGAGGGTTCTTCCCTTAGAATTGGTGTATTATAAAGAGTCCCAGGACAGTCTGAAGATTATGATAACATTATTATGGGTGACTTCAACATGCCTGACATTAACTGGAATTCTCGAACTGCATTATAAGCTGGGGGCACTAAATGGAGTTTCTATGAAACAGTAAAAAGCCCGATCTGAGGAAATCATATTCTATACCTTTTACTAAAAAATGGGGATCGATTGTCTAATGTTGAGGGGGGAGAACATTTGGGTTCTAGCTATCACTAATATCTTAAGCTTGAAAAAACAAGAACTGAAAATCATATTAAAAAAACTAAAGTTGTGGATTTCTGGAAAAGGCCAAATTTTGCTGAAATGGTCGAATTTCAAAAACATGATTTATAAGATTTGAGTAAAAGGACAGATGCCAGTAATCAGTGGACACTGTTAAAGTTTACCATCCTGGAGGCAACTGGATTACATGTCAGGCAGATTAGAGTCAACTGAGGAGAAAAACAATATAGTTCACTAAAGAGGTAAGTAGGATAGGAAAACAGAATGTGTAGCTGATAAAGAAGTGTATAAAAATAAAGAAAAGAAGGACACACATGTTATCATTGCTGCCAAAGCACAGAAAGAAGAGAAATGGCTAAATCTAATTAGAAAGGAGACAATTTTTTTTGAGTAGTTCAGTGATAAAAGGAAAAAATACAATGGGATACGTTAATTAAAATGAAAACTGGGCATAACACTTATGTTGAGAGAGACCTGTATGTTGCAAACCATTTCAACAATTAAATATGTTTAGTCTTCTCAGAAATAAATTGCACTAACAATAACAAGTTTGGGGATCACATTGGTTCTAGTAATGATAGTTAATTTTTAGGATAGGCAGCAGAGGAACTGGCTTGGTTAAAGCTTAATAAAGCAATGGGTCCTGATAGTTTTCATCCTAGAGCTCTAAGGCTGCTTTAACACTGGGGCGTTTTTGCTGCGGTTTTTGGTTGCTAGCTGGGCACTTTTAACCCCCGCTAGCGGCTGAAAAAGGGTTAAAACGACCTGCAAATCACCGTTTCAGCAGCGCTTTGCTGGTGGTTCGGCAGTGCTGCTCATTCATTTCAATGGACAGGAGCGGTGTATACCTTCGCCGCTCCAAAGATGCTGCTTGGAGTATTTTTAATGTCCTGCCAGCCCATCGCACTTGGGCTTTCACACGGAGACTGCAGGCGAGCTGTTTTTCAGGCGCTTTACATGTGCTATTTTTAGCCCAGAAGTGCCTGAAAAATGCTTCAGTGTGAAAGGGGTCTAAGAGAACTTTGAGATATAGTTGTTGGACTAGTAACTGTCTTTATAATCAGTCTCTTCCAACAGGTCCTCCATCAGTGGCAGACAGCTAATGTTGCACGGGTCTACAAGAAGGGTAGCAAGGTAAAAGCTGGCAATTACAGGCCAGTGAGTTCAGCATCTGTTGTAGTCATGTTAATGGAATCACCCCTAAAAAGAAGGATCATTGATCACTTAAAAGCACAAAATTTCCTGGACCCAAAGCAGCGGAGCTTTACTGAGGCCAGATGATGTCAAACCAATCTGATTGATTTGTTTTACTAAATCACTAATGTTTTGGAACATTGTAGTGCTGTGGACACAACCTGATTTCAGCAAAGCATTTGATACAATTCCATATAATGACTTAAAAAAAAAGTTATACAACCTCAGAACCAATCCTGAATAGTTAGGTAGATATGCAGCTGGCTAAAGGATAAATACCAGAGTGTGGCTATAAATGGGGTTAATTCAGAACAGGGTCCAGTCACTAATGCTGTAGCGCAAGGCACTCTCTGTCTTAGGCCCTGCTCTATTTAATCTATATGTAAGTGATATAATTAAAGTTTGGTGGATAAGGTATATCTTTTTGCTGATGACACAAAGGTGTGAAATAGAGTTGATATCTCTGGAGGTGTCTGTATCGTGGAACATGATTTACCATTGTTGTAAGATTGGTCAAAGCAGTGGAAAATGCAGTACAATGTTTCTAAATGTAAAATAATACACCTTGACAGAGTACATTATTGGGAGTACCGTGTTGGCCAGCACTAAGGAGGAAAAATATTTGGGAATACTTACTTCAGGTGACCGAAAAATTAGCAAAAAGTGAGAAAGGAAGTGCAGATTCCCCTATATAGATTTTTAGTTGGACCTCATTCCAAACACTGTGTCCAGCTCTGGAGACCTCACCTACAAAAAAATATTGATAAGAAAGAACTGGTCCAGAGATGGGGAACAAAAATTATAAAATGTCTGAGGGATAAAACATATCAGGAGAGACTTCAGGAACTTAATATGTACAGTCTGGAGGAAAGAAGGGAAAGGGAAGACATTTAAATCTCTAAAGTGGTTCTTCAGTGATCATTAGAAAAATTAAAAGTCAACAGCCACAAAAACTGTAGCTGCTGACTTTTTAAGAAACAGACATTCACCTATGCCAGTATACAGCTCTGTCCTAACCCAGCCAGTTTCTTCACAGGGCTTCAGTCCCTGGTCCCAGAATACTAAATGTGGGAAGCTGGCTGTGACTGCTTGCGGCTTCAAGTGCGCAAGCTGTGCTGTGCTATTTGAATGATCATGCAGTCTTCTTGGACCTGTAATGTATCCCAGAAGGCTGTGGGGGGAAGGGGGGCAGAAACTTTTGGGTGAAGTTCCACTTTAAATACAGCAAGGGAGTGAATAATGTTTATGAGGGCAGTATTTTCAATATGCAGTCAAGGTCAAGAACACAGGGACATAACCTCTAATTAGCAGGAGGAAACTCCAAAACCAATATTAGAAAGTTTTTTTATTACTGAAAGAGTAATTGATGCTTTAAATAGATTCCCAGCAGAGGTAGGGAGTCAGCCAACAGGAAGTGGATTCAAACATGCTTGGAAAAATATAGATCTATACTAGTAAAGTAAAGTAAAAAAAAAAAAAGAAAGAACAAAATGAGACAGACTCAACAGACTACTTGTTTTTTTTTCTGTCATCACTCTATGTTTCTATGGCCACAACTGGCATTGCAGCAACAGGCTGCACAACAGGCTGCACATAGGTCCTATAGAGGGAAGAACAGGTTTTTATATTCCAAATACATTCATTGACAGTAAAAACACATTTCTTTTTTCTTCACTACCATTTCTAAACCAATAAAGGCATAGGGCATTTCAAAATGTTGCACTGGCTTGAAGGAAAAATGTGTTTTTAATAGCCCTTTAACCACTTCAGCCCCAGAAGAATGTACCTCCTTCCTGACCAAGCCATTTTTTGCAATATGGCACTGTGTAGCTTTAACTGACAATTGTGTGGTCATGCGACGGTGTGCCCAAACAAAAATTGACGTCCTTTTTCCCAACAAATAGAGCTTTTTTTTGGGGATATTTGATCACCTCTGCAGTTTTTCTTTTTTGCACTATAAACAAAAAATGAGTGAATTTTAAAAAAAAACACAATATCTTATACTTTTTGCTATAATAAATATACCCCCCCCCCCCCAAAAAAAAAGATTAGTATATATTCTTCTACATATTTTTGGTTAAAAAAAAAATCGCAATAAGCATATATTGATTGGTTTGGGGAAAAGTTATAGCATCTACAAAATGAGGGATAGATTTATGGTATTTTTATTAATTTTATTTTTACTAGTAATAGCGTGATCTGCGATTTTTATTGGGACTGCAACATTGCGACAGATGCATCAGACACTTTTGACACCTTTTTTGGGACCAGTGACATTTATACAGCGATCAGAGCTAAAAATAGCCACTGATTACTGTATAAATATCACTGGCATGGAAGGGGTTAACACTAGAGGTTGATCAAGGGGTTAAATGTGTTCCCTAGAAGTGTTCTAACTATGGGGGGAATGTGGCTGACTGGAGAGAGATCGTTGTTCCAACTTAGTAGGAAAGCAATCTCTCTCCTCTCCCCTGACAGATTTTGTGTGTTTACACACACAGATCCTGGTTCTCACTCTGCCACGAGCGATCGCGGGTGTGTGGCGGTCATTGCGCGTGCCTTCTACAGCATCTTAAAGAGCCGACATACAGCTACGACGGCTCGTGCAGGGGAGCCAAATTGCAGCAGCTGGTCGTAAAAGTGGTTTTAAACTTAGACAATCTATGTTAGAATCAGTGCTTAGATCTGAGTGCCTGGATAAGTCTACATCAAGACTATACTCACATCTTACATTAATTTCTATCCTGCCACTAGAGGATCTTAGAGTTAAATGGGTGCAAGGTATACCAGATTTAGATGTGGAGGATTGGAGGGCTGTGTGGGGTAATCCTTTCAGTTCTTTGATATCCTTGAGAGATTGTATGATCCAATATAAACACTTATATAGAGCGTATATTAGGCCATACAGACCTAAAAATATAAACTCTCTTTAATCCACAGAGTGTTGGAGTTGCAGAGCAATACAGGGGGATTTTACGCATATATACCCATATATAGCTATTTTTTGGGTGGATTTATTGAACTCTCTCACTTCCGCTCCTCTACCGGTTTCAATGTCTGTCTGTCTATTGGGTCTGGTAGAGACTATTTTTCCAACAATGTTTGAGCAAACCTTTGCTAAAAAAGCACTATTCTATGCAAGAAAAGCTTGCATTGGAAGCAACCTCATCCCCCCACTCTTTCATATTGGAAGAAATTGGTAAATAATAACCTTCCACTGTATAGAGATACCTGCATAAATAGGGGTTGCTATAGCAAGTACAACAAAGTGTGGGCAAAGTGGCTGGACAAGTCGTACAAAGTATAGACCGTCAATGGGGGCTAGGATGTATTATATGCATGCTCCTATGTGAGAAATGTCTGAGGCTATTGGTGGGAGAATTATTGTCTATTGTAATTTGTTTTGTTTCTTATTTATTTTTCTATTTTTATTTTGGATTATTAATTCAAATATCAGATTTCGTAAAAGGTATTACTATATTTTATTTTTAAAGTGTATGATGGTTTGTCGTGTCTTTGTATGTTTTGTCTGTAATTGATAATTTTTTTTTAAAAAAAGTGGTTCTAAACACTAAAGGTTTTCAGTCTTACTGCATTCTCTGCATTAAGGTAAAAAAACCTTGCGCTGTCTGTTTCCTCCAACCTAACACTTACCAAACTCCTGTATCATGCCAGTGCTGTGATGGCTGCAGGTCTTCTCTCCCTCTCTTCCTGGTCTCCCAGGCTGTGCTGATAGCAGTTGGCTCCTACTGCTGTCAATAAAATCCTGTCAGGAGGGAGCAGGGGCAGGGCTGAACTCCACCACATGTGTCTATGGACACACACGGCCCGGCTCAGGAGTGATTCCGCATGTCTGCCCCCACAGCAAGTCACAGAAAAGGAGGAGTCAATGGCGCTGGCTTGAGACCCCATAAGAGGAGGTTCAGGGCCACTCTGTGCAATACCATTGCACAGAACAGTAAACTATAAATCTGTTTATTATTTTAATTAAAAGAAAAAAAAATTCAACTATTTAAAATTTTTTAATAAAAACCATGGTTTTAACTTTTACAATACACGTGTATGAACTCCCATAGCAAGTCACAGAAGAGGAGGATCCAAGAGCACTGGCAGGAGACCCCATAAGAGGAGGTTCAGGGCAACACTGTGCAATACCATTGCACATAGCAGGTAAGTATAAACCTGTTAATTAATTAAATTAATTAATTATGGACCCCTACATATTTTGGATGCTGTTTTGGTCCCAGAGTGCAAAAAAGCAGCAACAGTCCTGACATCCAGCATGCTGGCAGATGTGTACTATAGTCTCTACAAGTAAGATGGCCTTACCTGGTCAGATGCTAAATGCTACTTATTTGATGTAACTTTGAGATTAGGGACTCTTTCACACTGAGGAGTTTTTCAAGCGCTTTTGTGTTAAAAAAAAAAAACACCTGAAAAGCGCAAAAAAAATGCTTCCTTTCAAAATCAATGAATATTTTCACACTGGGGCGGTGCGCTTTCGTTGTGATAAAAAAAAAAAAAACTTGCTTGGAGCATCTTTGGAGCATGTTTGGGTAGCTAAACAACTGCACAAAAATGTTCATCTACATTGAAATGAATGAGAACTGCCTCAAAAGCGCCTCAAAAACCCCACCAAACATTTTTTTTGCAGTTTTTGCGTAACATATCCTTTAAAGTGGTTGTAAACCCTTACAAACCACTTTGACCTACAGGTAAGCCTAGATTAAGGCTTACCTGTAGGTCCAAGCAATATCTCCTAAACCTATATGGTTTAGGAGATATTTGCCCGAAAACGGCGCACTGAGCGCGGCATTCTCAGCGAGGGAGCTGCCGCGCGTGTCGGCTCCCGTGCGCATGCGCAGGAGTGACGTCATCGCGGCTTCGCTGAATGACAGCGGCGGAGCTACGAGACCCGACCAACAAGATGGATACGGCGGACTACAAGGGACAGCGGCGACTTCGCTGGATCCTGTGTCAGGTAAGTGACAAATAATGGGCTACTATGCGATGCATAGTAGTCCATTATGCTTTGCCTTTGCAGGGAATGAAAGAGGAAGTAAACTCAACAGGGTTTACTTCCTCTTTAAAAACTGCACCGCGAATGCCGAAAAAATGCTGAAAAAATGCTGTATTAATGCATAGGCGTTTTACTGGTAGTTTTGAAGCGAACCAGTGTGAAAAGTGTCCTAAAGGAGAAGTATGGCTAAGCTATTTTGGCCCTACTTCCCCTATTGATCGCAAGAGTACACTTCGTTCTGCATTGCTGTGACCTGTTTTCAGCCAACAGCTGGCTAAAGCACTCGGTTAGTCCAAGCTCTGGAAAGATCCCAAATTTACAGTCGGGATCTACCCACATGCCAGGACTGCCAGTTGGCAGCCACTCCATCCCCAGTGCTCCAGTGAGAACTGGAGGGCAGAGCAGAGAGACAGTAACTCACAGTCACCAACTCTCTGTTCATTGAATACTGAGAACCGAATAATCAGTGCAAAGCCAGCAGGGGACAGCTGCAGTAGGGATCGGTTCTGCAGCCATCTAGATGAGTATGATTGTTTGTTTTTTTTGTATTCCCGAACTTGCCTTTTAAAAGTTGACAACTGGTCCATTGCTACAATAAACCATACTACTATGTTTCTTTTAACCCTTTTTTTAAGTTAATGAGATGTAACATTATAATATTAAAGAGTAACTCCATTTTTGTTGAGAAAAACAACTCTGGGTGTTCTATGTACATTGCAAGGATTTTAACAAACTTTGATGCAGATTCCTACCTTTTGTTATTTTGAAGTTGTGTTCGTGTTCTGAGTGAATCTGTATGGGAGTGGTTTTATAATTATTAATCAGCTACTGAACCTGCAGGGCTATAAAGAAGAAAAGCTGCTGGGTCTACATCCCTTTAGACCTGATTTGCCTTTTTGTTGCAGGGCATGCCAACAATCTGAATGCAGACTTCTGGGGAAATCAGTAAGCCAATCATGCAAGCAGGAAATGACATATCTGGGGGGGCGTTCTGTACACCATCTGTGTACAGAATGCCTCTAGGTTGTCATATTGCACTGCATTTCACAGAAAATTACAGCACTGCAGATTGAAAAGGAAAGGCCATTTTAATAACATTTCATTACAATATGGCTTGTGTCGCAATTGTATACGCCAGTAGTTCTCAACCCCATCCTCAAGTACCTCCAACAGGCCATGTTTGCTGGTTTTCCATTATTTTGCACAGGTGCTTTAAATCAGAGTCAATGGCTTGGTATTTTAGAAAGCTATTGTATCTAAAAGAAATGATCAAAACATGGCCTGTTGGGGTACTTGAGGACCCTTTAAAAAAATATTTATAATGTTCTTGAAGCAAATACCTTTATTTCATAAAAATCAGGGTACAGCAAGAGCAAGCAGATGGAAACTCTAATGCATTTCATACCTATTAGCACTAATAGGCATGGAACTCAATAGAGTTTCCATCTGCTTGTAGTACCCTGTTTGCGTCGAAAGCTTGGAGTGCTGTCAACCTGACATTTGTTTGGTCTGTATACACAGTAATGGCCTGGATGTGCACCCAAGAAAACTTTTTGCGGAAAAGAGTGGACCAGCTTAGAGTGGTAACATTTACTTGGTATGCAGCTTTTGGAAAATATGATCTGGTAAAGCACTTTGTCAGCACTTTTGGAAACACTCTTTGCCACATGCATAATGGAATTATTTACATGGCTGCGCCCACTACACTATCATGTAGAATAAACACTTTGCTTTTTTGGGTTTGTGTTAGATGTAATGACATGCACATGCCTTCAATAAAAAAAAAAAAAAACATACTTAATCTTGAATACACCACATTTCTTTAATATACTAGAGAGAGTAGTTAGGAAAAGAATGGGTTAGTTGCTATACTGTATTCATCGGCCCACAAATTTCACAATAACATTCCTTTAACCACAACAGAAAAGCACTGACTTAAAACAATTGGTTTTACCAAAACTGTGTTACTGACAAGGTCCAACATTAGGATACAGCTCAAGTTAATTTGTAATAAAACAGCAACATCGTTCAGGCTACTAGTGTAAGAAAAAAAGAGTTAGGTCAAATAACCTGTTCTTGCTGGAAATGGTTCCAGAACACCATTCATTCTTCAGAAAACAAAGTCCTGTCCTAACTGCTCATAAAATGTCCCCTACAAGTGTTTATAATAGCTATTAAAAAGAGCAGCAATGTGTTTCTGTGTAAACAAATCCAAATGGTAAGACATGCACTCAGTTTATCATAAAACCCAAAAGGTATGTATAAAAGGCTAACTTCAAGCTTTGGTTAACAAAGCATGTTAATTAAAAAGCCATGATAACCACATATTGACTTTTCATAGTAAAAACATGATTTTTATTTTATAGTGGTAAAAAGTGTACTCAGTCCAAGCAAATGTCAAGTCCCACTTTAAAATATGGATATTTAAAGAGAGCATAATACCAAGAAGTCACAAACTATTACTGTTTTGTGGTGAAAACATACAGGATTGTTTTATGTAGCATTTGACGGAGGATTTAAATTAGACTTGTAACATGTATGGTGTAACTACTGCCTGGTTAACTAGAAAGGGGAGAGGCTGCAAAGCTTTCACTTACAGCGATGACACTTTGTAGCAGATTAATAAAATATTTGAGGCCATGGCTGTTTCAGCAGTCCTTACGTTTTCCAGGCAAACTTTGAAGTCTTTATAAAGCTTTGTTCTGGGTTTTCTTTGTCAGGCCATTAAATGAGAACTATTATTACTACCATATTGGACTCTTTTATATTGGTTTATTCAGCAGTTTAGAATCATACACTGGAAGACACAGAATGACTGCAATGCTGCACAATTAATAATTGGCTATACAGGCACTGAATTCGCAGGAACAGGGGATTTTGCAGCTAAAACAGAATGCTAATGTTGGGGCCACAAAGGACCTTCCTGTTACTATCTGTAAACAACACTTTAGTAATAGAGTTATGTTATTAACTACTAGGGATGGGCAAACGGTTTTGCCAGATCATGTGTTTGGGCCAAACTTTGGCTGTTGGTCAGTTTACCGAACAACCAAATTATCGAGTCATTTTACTGTTTATTCGGCACACCAAAATGACCACAATGCACTGCGCCACTGCACAGTGCATTGAAAACCCTGATTGGCTGGAGCAATGAAAGCTTCACCCAATCAGGGCACAGAGCACTGTCAGAGCCATGAATGGACACTGTCATGCTGACTGTATCCAATCATGCTCATTGCTCTTAATCCCGCCCCACACTATAAAAGCCTTATACAGATGATCCGAACCGCCGGACTTTGAAGCGGAGGTCCGCCGGACTTTCCGAACGAGCGGACCTGCCCACACACGACCGGACTTTTCCGGCGGACAATCAGCCGGACTATGGCAGACTTTTGAAATGAACGGACTTGCCCACACATGGAGAAAAGTCTGTTCATTTTGAACATGGCTCCAGGTAGATGGGACTAGGGAAGGAAGTCAATTTCGCCGCCTCCATCGGCGAGATTGACACCTCGCTAGCCCCATCACCTGGTATGGATTTAAAGGGGAACCCCTACACCAAAAAAAGGCGTGGGGACCACTCAAAGGCCATAGCAGACCCTTATCCGAGCATGCATCTCGGACGGTCAGGAAAGGGAGGTGAGGACGATAGAGCACCCCACCACCACCTCCTGAGCCATACCAGAATGTGTGCCCTCAACATGGGGGGTGCTTTGGGGAAGGGGGGCCCTGCAGCCTCCCCACCCCAAAGCACCTTGTCCCCGTGTTGATGAGGACAAGGGCCTCTTCCCGACAACCCTGGCTGTTGGTTGTCTGGGTCTGCGGGTGGGGGTTCTTATCAGAATCCGGGAGCCCCCTTTAATAAGGGGGCCCCCAGACACTTGTCTCCCACCCTATGTGAATGAGTATGGGGTACCTACGATGTACCCCTACCCATTCACCTGGTGAAAAAATGTAAATAATTTTTTCTTGCTAAGATTAAAGCCTTTATTAAAGCCTATATTACCAAGTTGGGTAAACTGTGATCAGGTAGGGTTCATAACAGGGAGAGAGAAGAAAGATAATGGCCTGAAGTCACTGTGTTTGATTCATGAAGTAGAGGGGAGGGGAAACCCCAGTCGCATTCCTGTTGATAGATGCCGAAAAGGCCTTTGACAGGGTGGACTGGGGTTTCATGTTTGGAACATTAAGGCATCTGGGTATTGGGGTAAAGATGATTAAATGGATATCGGCCCTTTATCATCATCCAACAGCTAAAATTTGAATAAATGGGAACTTATCCCTTCCCTTGGACTTATTTAACGGGACAAGGCAGGGGTTTCCCCTGTCACCAATGCTGTTTATAATAACATTGGAACCCCTGTTAGCGGCTATCTGCAAAAACCCAGACATTCAAGGGGTAAAAGTAGGGGAAAGGGAGTTTAAGGTAGCTGCATATGCGGATGACCTATTTTTCTATCTGACCAACCCTAGCATAACAATCCCAGTTGTATTAGATGAGTTAACCAGATACGGAAAACTGAATAATTTCAAAATAAATATGTCTAAATCACAGATCTTGAATATTACCATTTAATGGGAGGAACAGCGGGCGACCCAACCTAAATTCCTCTTTGTATGGTGTAAGGTGGGGCTGGGGTATCTGGGAATAAAACTGACTGCATCTGTAGGGACCCTATTCAAGGCCAATTATACCAGCACTCAATAAGATTAAAGAACACTTTGAGAATTTGAGACATAAGCCCCTTTCATGGACAGGAAGAATTAATGTGTCAAAAATGAATATTTTACCAAGGTTGACTTATATCTTCCAAATGATTCCAATAACAGTATCGCAGGATTATTTTAAGAAACTAAGATCAATGACATTAAAATATATCTGGGAATATAAATGGCCCAGAATTGCATATGCAATTTTGGGGAAAGCTAAAAGGTCAGAAGGATTAGCAGCCCTGGATTTCAAGAAATACTATCAGGCGATCTGTATTTCTCGGATGGTAGAATGGATTCATAATAAAGATGGGAGAAGCTGGGTAAATATGGAGATTTCACAAAGTAAGGTAGATTTAGGGAACATGGTTTGGATACCAGGACAGCACCAAGATTTAGCTAATAGCACAAACCCACTAACTATGAATACCTTCAAAATTTGGGATGGTTTAGGAAGAATGCATCATTGAGATTATAACTCGCCACTATTATCGATGCTGGGCACATATTATTTCAAGCCAGGGAAAGAGGAACATATATACTTCACTGGATGGGCAAAAAAATAAGAAATATACAAGATATAATGAAAGGAAATAGGATTTGCACTCACGTGGAAATTACACAAAAATGGGGGAATATGCCACTAGATAAATAGAGGCACATAAAATTACAGTATTTTACACAATCACTCCCACAACCGCTTTGGGGAAAAGGACATATGAGGACAATAGAGAAACTTTTCTGCTCTCCCCTTAGTTTAAATTGGGGTGCCCAACCTTTTGAAGAGAGAGGGCCACTTAAGTGACTTGGTAACCGGTCGCAGGCCACAATGAGCAGAGCAGGCGGATGACAGGTCCATGCAGAGTGGACACGGACACAGCCCATTCTACTCTATGGGTCCTCCGATCCGATCCACCCTAAAGGAAGGGGATTGATCAGTTTGAAAGCAGCCAAGTAACCACTGCTTAGATATGCCCATATATACACTGCAAACTGACCTTTTAATAAGTCTTCCATTCAAGTATTGCCTGCTATTGCTGTCCCTGGCAGAGTGCATTTGGTATCACTCCGCCTGTGGCAAGAGACTGCACTATACAGGAAGCATCAGCTTATACAACTCTGCTCCTCAGCTGCTTGCATTGCCGGCTTCATTAACAACACAGATGCTCTGGGATGCCAGGTCTGCAAGTGTTAACCCCTTCGCTGCCAGTGACATTTTTACAGTAATCAATGCAATTTTATAGAATTGTTTGCTGTATTAATGCCAATGGTCCCAAAAATGTGTCAAAATTGTCTGATGTGTCCGCCATAATGTTGCAGTCATTATAAAAATCGCAGATCTTTGCCATTACTAGTAAAAAAAAAAAAAAAAATGCTATAAATCTTTCCCCTATTTTGTAGACGCTATAACTTTTGCGCAAACCAATCAATATATGCTTAATGCATTTTTTTTTACCAAAAATATGTAGAAGAACACATAGCAGCCTAAACTGAGGGGGAACAATTTTTTTATATATTTTTGGGGGGATATTTATAATAGCAAAAAGTAAAAAATAATGTGTTTTTTTTTCAAAATTGACGCTCTTTTTTTGTTTGTTTATAGCGCAAAAAATAAAAACCACAGAGGTAATCAAATACCACCAAAAGAAAGCTCTATTCGTGGGAAAAAAAGGACGTCAATTTTGTTTGGGTACAATGTCGCACGACCGCACAATTGTCAGTTAACCACTTCAATACAGGGCATTTTCACCCCCTTCCTGCCCAGGCCAATTTTCAGCTTTCAGCGCTGTCACACTTTGAATGACAATTGCACGGTCATGCGTCAATGCACCCAAATAAATTTTTCCCCACAAATAAAGCTTTCTTTTGGTGGAATTTGATCACCTCTGTGTCTTTTACTTTTTGCGCTATGAACAAAAACGTGTGACAAGTTTGAAAAAAAAACACAATATTTATTTTTGCTATAATAAATATCCCATTTTAAAAAAAAAATGTCTTTCCTCAGTTTAGGCCGATATATATTCTTCTACATATTTTTGGTAAAAAAATCCCAATAAGCATATATTGATTGATTTGCGCAAAAGATATAGCGTCTACAAAATAGGGGATAGATTTGTCATTTTTATTTATTTTAATTTTTTTACTACTAATGGCAGCGATTTTCGATTTTTATCATGACTGTGACATTGCAGCGGACAGATTGGAAACTTTTGACACTATTTTGGGACCATTCACATTTATGTAGCGATCGGTGCTATACAAAATACACTGATTACTGTATAAATGTGACTGGCAGGGAAGGGGATAACAATAGGGGCGCTGAAGGGTAAAATGTGTGTCCTAGGGAGTAATTCTAACTGTGGGGGGGGGACTGATGAGGGGAGGAGACTGATCGGTGTTCCTCTGTACAAGGAACATACGATCAGTTCTCCTATTCCCTGACAGGACGTGAATCTGTGTGTTTACACACACAGATCCACGTCCCGGCTCTGTTACCAGGCAATCGCGGGTGCCCGGCGGACATCACAGCCACCGGGCAAACGCATGTCAGTTAGATGTCCAATCTGTTTGCCGCAACGTTGCAGTCCCGCTAAAAATCACTGATCGCTGCCATTACTAGTAAGATTAAATAAATAATAAAAATCCTATAAATCTATCCCCTATTTTTTAGATGTGATAACTTTTACGCAAACCAATCAATATACGCTTATTGAGATTTTTTTTACCAAAAATATGTAGCAGAATACATATCGTCCTTAACTGATGAATATATATATTTTATTTTATTTTTTTAAATGTTTTATAGCATAAGTTTATACTTTTTTTTTTTCAAAATTGTCACTCTTTTATTGTTTAAAGCACAAGAAATAAAAACCGCAGAGGTGATCAAATACCACCAAAAGAAAGCTTCATTTGTAGTAAAAAAAATACATCAAAATCATGTTTGGTTACAGAATCACATGATTGAGCAATTGTCAGTTAAAATGATGCAGTGCCGTATCGCTAAAAATTACCTGGTCAGAAAGTGGGTAAATCCTTCCGGAGTGGTTAAACAATATTAAGCGAAGGGGGCATTGTCAGCATTTCAAAAATACAAGGAATGCAGTAAAAAGTGTAAGAACAAAATCAGGGTGGCTAAAAAAGACTACGAGAGACTAGAGACACACAGCAGAGGAGAGTAAAAAAATTCCCAATTAATTATTTAGATATAATAACAGTTAGGCTTGGTTCACACTTATGGGAGCTCTGCAAATCCACTGTGGGTTCCCGCATCGCACCCGACTCGCACAGGAGTTGACGCTGCCATGTGTGAACTTCTGTGAGTATCAATACAATGTTAAGGACACCCCCATTTTAGCTCAAATATTGCACTGCAAACTGTCAGTTCAGACATGAATTGGATGGCATGGGTGCTGAAATCACATTGCACAGACATCGCATGTGACTTGCACTGTAGTGCAGTGCAAATTACCTGCGATCTCGCAGAGTGCAGAAGTTTGAACCGGCATCTAAAAAAGCGAAATCAGAACACTTTGCCCACATAAAAGACAATGAAGGTATGTTGGTTACAGATGACACTGAGAAGGCAACTGTACTAAATGCTTTCTTCTTCTCAGTTTTTACACAGGAAAAGAAGGGATATACGGACCATGACAGTATTGTTAGTAGCACGTCACAGGACTCCTGTCTAACAGAGGCTGGAATCAAGGAAAGAAAGGCTAGATAAGCGGAACACCAATCACCAGGACCAGATGGCTTACACCCGAGAGTCCTCAGAGAACTAGTTATAGCTAGACCATTGTTCCTAATCTTTGCGGACAGCATACTGACAGGAATTTTACCAACTGATTGGAGAAAAGCCAATGTGGTACCAATATTCAAAAAAGGGCAGAGACATATTTTCTGGAAACTACAGGCCAGTCAGCCTAACATCAATAGTAGGTAAATTATTGGAGGGGATGATAAGGGACTATATCCAAGAATTTGCTGATGAAAACAGTATCATTAGTAGTAATCAGCATGGGTTTAAAAGGGTTGTTCTTGCCAGACCAATCTGTTAACATTCTAAGAGGAAGTGAGATGCCATCTATAAAGGGGGAGGCCTGTGGTGTATCTGGATTTTACAAAAGCATTCAATACATTTCCCCATATAAACTTAATCTAATAGCTGAGGTCTGAAGATATGGACCATAAGGCTTGTTCATGGATAGAAAACTGGTTACAGAGGCGCATCCAAAGGGTAGTGATAAATAACATGTACTCAGACTGGTCTGGACTGGTAAGTGGGGTACCCCAATGTTCTGTCTTGTGACCAATTCTGTTTAATGTATTCATAAATGATATAGAGGACGGGATACATAGCTCAATCTCAGTTTTTGTGGACGACACAAAAATAAACAGGGCAATAACTTTACATCAGGATATAGAAATTTTACAGAAAGACCTGAACAAAATAATGGAGTAGGCAACTACATGGCAAAAGAGGTTTAATGTGGAGAAATGTAAAGTAATATACTTGGGGGCTAAAAACATAAATACAAACTACTCACTAGACCTCTGGGAGAATCAAGGATCGAAAAAGATCTGGGGGTCCTAGTGGAAGACAAACTGAGCAATAGCATGCAATGTCAAGCTGCAGCTACCAAAGCCGGCAGAATATACTCCAGAGATAAAACTATAATCCTGTCACTTTATAAAACTCTGGTCGGGCCACATATGGAGTATTCCATCCAGTTCTGGTCACCAGTCCTCATAGGGAATGTGCTGGAGCTGGAGAGAGTCAAAACAAAATTAATAAGAGGATTGGAGGACCCAGATTACGAGGAGCGACTACAAGCACTAAATGTATTCTCTCTGGAGAAGAGACGCTTGAGAAGGGACATGGTAGCTATTTACAAATACCTCAATGGTGATCCCAGCATAGGAAAAAATCTATTCAGTCTCAGGGAGTGTAAGAGGACACGTGTTCACACAATGAGATTGGATGAGAAGCGGTTTAACCTTAACCTGCGCAGAAGGGGTTTTCACTCTTAGGGCTGTGAGAATGTGGAACTCTCCAACAATTGGTGGTGTCAGCAGGGAGGATTGATATTTTTAAAAAAGACTCTTGGATGTGCATCTTAAAGAATACAACATACAGGGATATGGGAAATGATTATGGACACTGATACACAGACCTACACAGGAACTGGATGGACTATTGTCTTTATTCAACATTACCTACTATGTAACTATGGTAGATAATTTGGCAGAGAGGTACACTTGTAGACTGTTAAGAAGAGTAATGGAGAACAAGGTGAAAAATCCACAGAGGAGCAGACAGGAACAAGCAGCTGACAAAGGCACCAGAACCCACGACAAGCTGAAGGCAGAGTATTAGGTGTCCAGTGGCTCACAAACCAGAGACAAATATCAAGCAGGACAGAAGATAGAGGCATGGTCAGGAGGTAAGCCACTGATCTGCTGATTGGAGGTGCAATGGTCTGCAGGCTTCTTAGCAAAAAAAAAATATATATATATTGCACATGTTTTTGTCTGCAAACAAATGTACATTTATTTTTATTTTTTTCAAAGGGTGAACTTATCCTTTAAAGAGCTTTGAATGGACGATTATAAAAGAGATCAAAAGTTTATCTGCAGCATTTGAGGGTATTATGTGCTTGTAGGGTTCATTCCAACTGGACTCATTGGGGTTGATTTACTAAAGGCAAATCCACTCTGCACTACAAGTGCACTTTAAAGTGCACTGAAAGTACACTTGGAAGTGCAGTCGCTGTAGATCTGAGGGGAACATCTGAAATGAGGGGAAACTCTGCTGATTTTATCATCCAATCATGTGCAAGCTAAAATGCTGTTTATTATTTTCCTTACATGCCCCCCTCAGATCTACAGTGACTGCAATTCTAAGCGCACTTTCAGTGTATTTTCAAGTGCACTTGCAGTGCAAAGTGAATTTGCCTTTAATAAATAACCCCCATTGCTTATTATGTTTGAGATGAAACGAGTCCAACAGTCTTTGTAGTAGGTCTGGTAAGCCTACTCTACTGTATTACTCCTTCCAAGCCTAGTTTTGATAATTCAATATGGGTCTAAAAGAATACTATATAAACTTGTTATGATTAATTTGAGTCTCCGGAAAAAGTCATTGGATTAGGAACAGTATGTAAAGTAATACATTATCAGCATAGAGGGACGATTTTTATTCCCTATCACCAAGTGAAATTCTTTTGATAAAAGTGTTATTCTGTTGGGCCATCACTAAATGATCCATTATTAATACTATAGAGCAGCCTTTCATTTTTACCCCAGCAGAACCTTTGAAATAATTTTTCAGGCCTCTGGGAACCCCTGCTAAAATTAAATAAATGAGTCAGAGGGGAGAATGTCCTTCACACTGGTGGTCAGTGGAAACAATGCTCCCATTCAGTGGTAATCAGAATGCCACCCTTACAAAAGATCACTGGTGCCATGCTGCTGGCTCTGTCAAGTGGCTCTTGAATTCACCATTAAATGGGGGATAGGGCAGCCACACTTCAGGGAACACCTAGCAACTTTTGGAGGAACCCGGTTGAATGGCTGATACAGAAGATGAAAGATAAGGGGAAGCCTTGGGGTGCCATTAGATATCAACAAGGAATTTGGCGGCTGTCATTTGCCTGAATTTTGGCTGAAGAGTGAGAATACAGGCCATAATTCTGGTGATAAGATCATCTCCCAGGTTCATTTATATTAGCAACTATCAAACAAATTGCCCACTGACCCTGTCAAAAACCTTCTCGGCATTGAATGATAACAGACTGGCCATCATTTTATATTTTTTAGGTTATTTGGTTTATTAGATTGTGAATGAAATATGCATGGTCAAAGTCTGAGGAGGGACGAGAAAAGCTAAAGCCAGCCATACATGGATTTAAATTCAACCGGGACTGGCCTAATTTCGATCCATGTATAGACAGGCTGGTTGTACACAAGTGGATCTAAGGATCCACTTGTGTACAACCAGCCTGTAGGGTTTCTGCTGAATGATCAGTGCCACCAGCTATAGTCAGCAACACTGATCATTGTATTCTAACGGCAATTTTTCACACTGTCTGAATACAATAAGTCAGTGGAAGTAATTCCCCCATTCACGTTGAATGTTTTGATAGGGCAATCAGCTCTTTTTTTTTATGTGTTAAACTTGCTGATTGAACAAAAAAAAATGAATTATGTATAGTCTGCTTCAGAGTCTGAAATTTCATTGCCTTTCAGTTTTTAAAGATCTTAACAACATGAAAGAATTCTTCAGTGAAGGATGCATCAAGTTCAACGGGGGAAGCATTCTGAATATATGTGGAGATACTATCATTGGTCTCTGTAGATGTAGAAGAGTTTGAAGTGGAATGGGGGTTATATACAGTAGTCTGTTAAAGTAGTCTTGAAAAGTTTGTAAAATGTCATAGTTTATATGCACTACCCCTTTTCTAGGTGAGTTAGTAGAGAGGTTATTCAAATGATGGCAGCAAGGGTGTACAGTATGAGCTAACTGAGACCCACTCTAGTTACTGTATTCATAGGACATTCTAAAGATCTTTCACTAAGTCTCTGTGAGTTTTGATTGCTGCCAGGTGTTGGATAGTTCCAGCTTTATTGCGTCATTGTTTGTTGTACACTGTTGGAGATCTAAATCTGTAATTTTCTTTAATATTAATGACACTTCTTTGCCATTGAATTTTTCAGCTGGAACCATGAGAAATGAGAACTCCCCTAAAAACTCACTTAATGACTTTATATTGAATAGGATTAGGTATGTCATCAAATGCACTGTCTTTTATTAAATTAGGGTCTAAAGATTTAATGTCTGCAATGCAAAGTAGTTCAAAGGGTAAGTTATCATTTAGTCTCCAAGTTTCGATTTTAGCAGGAATGGAATTTAGGTTCAGCAAATAGGTGAATGGTCCAACCATATCTTAGGACTAAAATCATTCTGAGACAGGTATCAAGAAGATTTTAGGAGATAAGAATGTAATCAGTTTGGCTAAGTGAGTTGTAAGTTAAGAAAAAAAGTATAGTCTTTATCCCGGGATGCAAGGTACAGCAAAGAACCATAAGCTTTTACTAAGTTAATCGTGACTTGAGTTTATGCATTTAAAAAAAAGAGCAACGTGATTTACCTGAAAGAAGGAGGGCTGAGATATGGAAGACTTGGGTGTAGGGAATGGAAGGTGGGGGCTATGGATGCTCTATTCAAAAAGATTGGTTATCTAGAAGTCTCAAATGTATATTTTTCCTTTATGGTGTCCTTGTGGGGTATCAGGTTTGAGGAGTGACTAGCAATGTATAAAACTTTACCTATAAATGTTTATAAAATGTACCTATACCAATGAATGCTAATGGTCTTACTGGAAAGAAAATTTGGAAGTAACCCTGCAGATAGAAATTAGGGTAAATTGAAACCGGAAAATTCCCATAGCCAGGTGGGTTGAGCAGCAGCTTAAAGTCTTAATAACGGGCATGGATAATATATATATATATATATATATATATATATATATATATATATAGTGAAGTTTGGGGATACTAGCTCCGCGGGATTAAGTGCATAAACCATTGTCAGGTGAAACCAAAATATATTTATTTATAATAAATCAAAAATAAAGCTTTTCTTCAGCATATAAAAACCGTAAATTAAAGTCCGCTTATCTTCAGCACAAAATAATACAAAAAGAAAAGCACCTACAGTTCTGTAGACAGGTCTTCACCAAAAAAAGTCCTCGCAGAGATCTTTTTGCAGCCTCCAAAACAGCAGACAGCAAACAGCAAATACAACAACACAGTCAGACAGCTCCTCAGACAGGTGTTCATCTCCTTCTCCTCCTCACCACCACCTCTCTGTCTACTTCCTGTCTTATAGGCTGTCTGTCTTCCTGGAGGCCTTTAACCCCCTGTTGTCAGGGAGGGAGGCTCTTTCCCACCCAAATGTCACTTTAGAGCCTCCCAAATTCCTGGTCCCAACTATCTCTCTTAAAATATAGAGAGGACCGCAAATCAATCTTCTCCCGAAAACTATACCCGGAATCTGTCACCCATTTTTGGGTGACCCCCGAGGCCTACCATGATTCCCTTAAAGGGACCACATCCCGAATATAGGCGCCACATAGTACCCGTCCAAGACCCAACCTTGGTGTCCTGTACATATCCCCCCCCCCCTGCCTCAGCGCGGAGGTGTTGGAGGCACCATTTGACACAATACAGTGGACCCGGGAGAGGGCATCAGCATTCTGATGTAGTCTCCCAGGTCTGTGCTCCACCACAAAATTGAACTCCTGGAGAGACAGGAACCACCTCGTTACTCTGGCATTCGTGTGTTTATTTTGCCTCATCCAGGTCAGCGGGGCGTGGTCGGATACCAGGCGAAACCTTCTGCCTAGGAGGAAATACCGCAAGGAGTCCAAGGCCCACTTAATGGCAAGACACTTCCGCTCTACCACCGCATAGTTTTTCTCCGCTGCCGTCAGCTTTCTACTTAGGAAAACTACTGGGTGCTCTTCCCCGTTAATTACCTGCGACAGGACTGCTCCTAACCCCTCATTTGAAGCGTCTGTCTGTACTACAAAATCCTTATTAAAGTCTGGAGCAACAAGCACCGGATCCTGGCACAATGCCGTCTTAAGCTTCTGAAAAGCTTTTTCAGCATCGTTATTCCATTTTATCATCACTGACTTTCTGCCTTTGGTCAGGTCAGTCAAGGGAGCAGCAATGGGGGCAAAGTTGGGTATAAACCTCCAGTAGTAGCCAACTATGCCCAAAAACGCTCTGACCTGCTTCTTGGTTAGGGGACGGGGCCAGTCCTGTATGGCTTTCACCTTGCACATTTGGGGCTTTACCAACCCTCTACCCACAATGTACCCTAGGTACTTGGCTTCCTCCACCCCAACTGCACATTTTTCTGGGTTTATGGTGAATCCTGCTCTTCTCAGGGAGTTTACGACTGTCTGAACTCGGGGAAGATGGACTCTCAATCAGGGCTGAAGATGACGATGTCATCCAAATAAACCGAAGCGTACCGATGATGTGGACGCAAAGTTTTGTCCATGGCCCTTTGGAACGTAGCGGGGGCAGAGTGTAAACCAAACGGCATTCGTTTGTACTGGAAGTGGCCTTTCGGGGTAGAGAAGGCCATTTTCTCCCTAGCTTCCTTGGTCAGGGGAATCTGCCAGTACCCTTTCGTGAGGCCCAGCGTGGTAATATACCTGGCAGGCCCCAACCTCTCAATGAGCTCATCTACCCGTGGCATGGGATAAGCATCAAACTTGGAGATTTCATTCAGTTTTCTAAAATCACTGCAGAAGCGAAGAGTGCCATTGGGTTTGGGTACCAACACGATTGGACTCGACCACTCGCTCTGTGATTCCTCAATGACATCAAGCTCGAGCATTCTTTTCACCTCTTCAGACACTGCCACTCTATGAGCTTCTGGGATACGGTAAGGCTTTAACCGCACTTTTACCTTGGGGTCAGTTACAATGTTGTGCTTGATGACATTGGTGAGTCCTGGCAACCCTGAAAACATGTCCCTATTTCTTTGAAGAAACTCCTTTGCTTGCTGGGTTTGGGGTCTAGTTAAGGTAGCAGCCACCTGCACCAGGTCGATCCCTGCATGGTCTCCTGACTGTACCGCTACCACCGCGGATACCTGGTCTCTGTCTCTCCAGGGTTTCAACAAATTCACGTGGTAGATCTGGTATGGTTTCCTTTTCCCTAGCTGGTGTACCTTGTAGTTTACCTCCCCCACTTTTTCCACTATCTCAAAAGGACCTTGCCACTTGGCCAAGAACTTGCTCTCCACTGTGGGTATTAGGACAGCCACCCGGTCTCCTACTTGAAACTGTCTGACTTTCGCAGACCGGTTATACACCCTTCTTTGGGCTTCCTGAGCCCTCTGCATGTGCTCCCTCACCAGCGGCATCACCTTAGCCACCCTCTCTCGCATTTGAGAGATATGCTCTACTATGGTTTTGTGTGGTGAGGACTCACTTTCCCATGTTTCCTTTACCAGATCCAGCAACCCCCGAGGCCGTTGCCCATACACTAGCTCAAATGGGGAGAAGCCCGTGGGTGCTTGTGGAACCTCCCGGATGGCAAACAAAAGGGCAGGGAGTAACATATCCCAATCCTTCCCGTCCTTCTGGACGACTCTTTTTAGCATGGTCTTCAAAGTTTTATTAAACCTCTCCACTAGGCCATCAGTCTGCGGGTGATAGACGGGCGTCCGCAACTGCTTAATTTGAAACAGTTTGCACAGGTCCGCCATCACCTTTGACATAAAAGGGGTGCCCTGGTCCGTTAATATCTCTTTGGGAAAACCAGTTCGCGAAAACATTTGAAATAGTTCTCGGGAAATGGCTTTAGAGGAAGTTTTCCTCAAAGGAACTGCTTCTGGGTACCTGGTTGCATAGTCTAGGATGACTAATATATACTGGTGCCCTCTTGCCGATTTTACCAGGGGTCCCACGAGATCCATGGCGATCCGCTCGAATGGAACCTCAATAATTGGCAAGGGTACCAGAGGGCTTCTATAGTGGGGCACTGGGGCAGTTAACTGGCAAACGGGACAAGATGCACAATATCTTTTAACCTCAATTTTCACCCCTGGCCAGTAAAACCAGTCAGTTATCCTGGCCTCTGTTTTCTCTGCCCCCAAGTGTCCTCCCAGTGCGTCGTTGTGGGCTAGATCGAGTAGCATCTACCTATGCAGTTGGGGAATCAGCAACTGCTCTATAGTTTCCCCACGGCTTTCAGCCACTCGATAAAGCAAGTCCCCCTTTAAGGCAAAATGAGGAAACCTCTGATCTGCTCCTGGCATTTGTGAGACCCCATCCACAACATAAACCTGCTCTCGGGCATTAACCAAGGTAGGATCCCGCAGCTGGGCGGTGCCAAACGCACCCCTGGGTACATCTAGATCTGGGTGTACTGGCCTTGAGGATGTTTCCCCTTCACTTTCCTCAACCGGGGACTGCAATGGGGAGAGCTCCTCGTCATCCTCCCCCAGCATAACCTGTAACGGGAAGACTTCCCCCCCCTCAGAGTTTAACTCGGTTTTGCCATCTGAAACAGACACATCCTTCAACTTAATATTCTCTACAGTATCTTTATCAATAATGGGTATCTCTGTATCAGTGGGGTGGGTTGTAGGGGTTTCAGGCCCATGTTCCTCAGACTCGCCTGGCTGTCCTGGCAGCCCCATCTGTACCTGGCTCCACAGTTCGAAAAATAGTGGGCAGTCCCGCCCCACTATAATGTCATGTATTAGACTTCTCACTACCCCGACCTCTTGGGTCACTGAGATATGGCCATAGGACACAGTCACTGAAACCATGGGGTATTCCTTGGTGTCCCCATGGATGCACACTACCCGTAGGGTTTTCCTTACAGGGCCAAGTCTCCCAATCACCCTGGCATGTACCAATGTTACCATGCTACCAGAGTCCAGTAGTGCCCTGGCAGGAAGCTGGTTTACCACACTTCACACTCAAACTGTCCTGCAATTGGATCCAGGTGAGTGGTGCAGACTCTTTGCACATAGAAGGAGCTTCTCCGACCAATCCCGCAGTCCATAGGCTCCTCCTGAAGTGGGCATTGCGCCCGGGTATGTCCCCAGGACCGACATCGCCAACACTGTAGGTCTCCTGTTCTTGGGACAGGAACCACCCTTCGAGGTTCTGTAGCAGATGATACGGTTTTGCGGATCCCAGCGTCTGGCAGGGCTTCTCTTCTAGGCGCTATGGCTGGTCTGGTTGCCCTTGGTGTGGGTTCCCTACGCCTGGCAGGCCCAGGCAGGTCCTCCACCATGGTGTACCTTTCAACCAACTCCACCAGCTGGTCAGCAGTTGCGGGGTCTCCATGGCTTACCCAGCGCTGTAGGTCATCTGGCAGAGACCGCAGGTACCAGTCCATCACTATTCGTTCCACCATCTGTGGGCCTAACAGTTTTTCTGTTCTATTTTTTAACCAGCTGAACCAGTTAATGCATTTGCGACCTGGGTGGTCGGTCAGGTTTGTACCACCAGCGATGCACCCTCTGAGCCCGGACAGCTGTGGTCACTCCTAGGCGGGCCAGGATCTCTGCCTTCAGAAGCTCATAGTCACTGATATGTTCCGCTGGGAGGTCAAAATAGGCCTTTTGCGGGTCACCGGTGAGGAAAGGGGAGATGATGCCGGCCCATTGGACACGGTGCCACCCCTCTCTTTCCGCTATCCTCTCAAAGGTGGTGAGAAAGGCCTCTACATCATCGCTGGGCCTTAGTTTTTGTAAAAAATGGCTGGCCCTCACAGACACCTGGTTGCCAGCGGTGACAGCCGCTTGTTCACGTCCCTGAGCCAGCCGCTGTACTGCCTCCTGCAAGGCAGCCACCTGTGCTTGAGTAGACTCAAAAAACTGGATGGCTGGCAGCCGTGTGATTTCCTGTTGTGCAGCTATGGCCTGTGCCAGGGCCTGCTGCTGCTGAGCCATCGCTTTCTCATGGCGACGGTTTGCATCTGCTGAAGCTTGCTGCTGGGTCACGGTGGCTTGTTCCAAAGCCCTGATGACCTCCTCCGTGTCTTTACCTGCTGCTTGCAGCGTCTGGGCTGGCTTCACCCAAGACATGCAATTTGTACACAGTCTCTTTTAAATGTCAGTTTTTAAACGGTTTTTGCGGCTGCAAATGCACTTTTGCCAGCATCCAAGACACCAGTTGTGAAGTTTGGGGATACTAGCTCCGCGGGATTAAGTGCATAAACCGTTGTCAGGTGAAACCAAAATATATTTATTTATAATTAAATCAAAAATAAAGCTTTTCTTCAGCATATAAAAACCGTAAATTAAAGTCCACTTATCTTCAGCACAAAATAATACAAAAAGAAAAGCACCTACAGTTCTGTAGACAGGTCTTCACCAAAAAAGAGTCCTTGCAGAGATCTTTTTGCAGCCTCCAAAACAGCAAACAGCAAACAGCAAACAGCAAATACAACAACACAGCCAGACAGCTCCTCAGACAAGTGTTCATCTCCTTCTCCTCCTCACCATCTCACAAAAGGGAGTACACCCCGCACATTTTTTTAAATGTTTTAATATATATTTTCATGTGACAACACTGAAGAAATTACAATTTGCTACAATGTAAAGTAGTGAGTGTACAGCTTGTATAACAGTGTAAATTTGCTGTCTGCTCAAAATAACTCAACACACAGACATTAATCTCTAAACTGCTGGCAACAAAAGTGAATACACCCCTAAGTAAAAACATGTCCAAATTGGGCCCAAAGTGGCAATATTTTGTGTGGCCACCATTATTTTCTAGCACTGCCTTAACCTTCTTGGGCATGTAGTTCCCCAGAGCTTCACAGGTTGCCACTGGAGTCCTCTTCCATTCCTCCATGATGACATCAGGGAGCAGGTGAATTTTAGAGACCTTGCGTTCCTCCATCTTCCATTTGAGGATGCCCCACAGATGTTCAATAGGGTTTAGGTCTGGAGACACGCTCTGCTTCAGTATGTCACAGTACATGTTGGTATCTATGGTTCCATCAATAAACTGTAGCTCCCCAGTGACCAAAGCACTCATGCAGCCCCAGAACATGACACTCCCACCACCATGCTTGACTGTAGGCAAGACACACTTGTCTTTGTACTCCTCACCTAGTTGCCACCACATACACTTGACACCATCTGAACTAAGTTTATCTTAGTCTCATCAGACCATAGGACATGGTTCCAGTAATCCATGTCCTTAGTCTGCTTGTCTTCAGCAAACTGTTTACAAGCTTTCTTGGGCATCATCTTTAGAAGAGGCTTCCTTCTGGGACGACAGCCATGCAGACCAATTTGATGCAATCTGAGCACTGAAAGGCTGACCCCCACCCCTGCTGGCAGCACTCATATGTCTATATTCCCAAAGACATCCCCTGAATATGACTCTGAGCATGTGTACTCAACTTCTTTGGTGGACCATGGCAATGCCTGTTCTGAGTAAAACCTGTCCTGTTAAACCGATGTATGGTCTTGACCACCGTGCTGCAGCTTTGTTTTAGGGTCTTGGCAATTATTTTATAGCCTAGGCCATCTTTATGTAGAGCAACCATTCTTTTGTTCAAATCCTCAGAGAGTTATTTGCCATGAAGTGCCATATTGAACTTCCAGTCAAATTGAACACACCTGCTCCACATTCACACTTGAGAACATAGAAACAGGGGAAAGAAGAACTTTATTGATCCAATGGTGTAATCCAAGTATTCTTGTATAGCCAAATAAACTGTGGGATTATAGAACTGGGAGATAAAACACTCTAGGGTCTGTGTCCCAAATTATGTAGTGTGTTAATTGTATGACTGCGGCTGAACAAAATCCAAGTAAATCCAAGTAAATACGTGTTATAAGAGAAAATTTATAGAGAAATCAGTATTCTCAGTAACGTATTAGTCTAAGTAACATATCAGCCATATGGTAACATTGATTGATACAAAAAAAACACTCTATAAAAAGTAAGACCTGGGCCATTTAGTAAGCATCTGAAACACCTTAACACACTCTTAACTGAATTAGTGAGCAATAGTGTGAGTCTCTTAAGAAGAACAAGTTTACATGTGCATTTAGTGTCTAACTGCAATAACCCCAGTGTATGTCCTGAACTGCCATTATGTAGCTCATAGAGTGGGTAGAGCAGTATTCAGCCTAATTGGAGCATGTTGGGGGCTCATGCAAGCTAATATTGGAAGGCCTAAGCAGGAGCATCTGGGAGTTCAATGACAAAGATAGTTGTTGTTTGCAATTGGATAACTAGAGCAATGAAGTAGATACCACTGATATATCTTTTGGTTCGGCAGTGCCCGCTTTAGTATGATTGTGGCATCCACACATTCCTGTCATTCAGAAGTAAAGCTATCTTTAGGAACAGTGGACATCTTATTCAGCTGAAATCGCACTATTGAAATGGCAAAGCAAGATGGCTGTTTATAGACTAAATTGGTTCATTTCGATGTCGTGCACACACGATCGTACATTCCAACTAGTGATGGCCGAACGGTTCGCCCGGCGGTCGTTTCGCGGCGAATTTGGGCTGTTCGCGGTCCGCCCGCGGACTATTGGCGCCGTTCGCCCGGCGGACTTCCGTGTTTACTGTGTAAAAGAACTTTGACCTATGATGACACATCCATCATGGGGTACAGGACAGCCAATTGAGACATTACAGCACATGGACACTTGGACATTCCCCCTAACTTATAAATACACCCGATCTGGCGGCCATTTTACATTCTTTCTTCTGTCACTATAGGGAGAGGTTTCTGTGTGGAGCAGGGAGAGATTATAGTGACCCAAATCGCTAGCTATTTGGTACACAAAAGTTCTTTTCAGGACTGGTATAGGTCTTAGGTGTAGTTCAGGATAGGCAGTGCTGTGCTAGTGATTGTTCCAGTAGCCTCTGTTTTGTCAGTTTATATAGGGACAGGCAGGAAGCAGTGTGTGAGGCAGTGAGGGTCAGTTTAATCAGTAGCTGTTACTATTAGTTCCACAAAGGTTCTTTTCAGGACTGGTATCAGTGGTATGGTAATAGGCTTGTACACGTATAATATTCTTTCTTCCAAATATAGAAAGAATATTATACTTGACTGCTGCCCTTCTGCTGCAGTGTGCTAATCATTCACAACCCACTTGTTCCACAAAGCTCCTTATAAAGACTGGTAACTTGGTCTGTCTAGGGTGCTACAGTACATAGGGTTGAGTGAGGTACAGTCTGCCATTCCATAAGGACTGGTATAGGTCCACAGTACATAGGGTTGAGGTGCACTACTGCTGACCGCTGCCCTATACTGCAGCAGTCCTTCATCGGTATAGGGACTGACGTACAGTCTGCTAATCACTCACACACAACCTACTTGGTCCACAAAGGTCCTTATAAGGACTGGTAAGGTATAGGGTACTACAGTACATAGGGTTGAGTGAGGTACAGTCTGCCATTCTATAAGGACTGGTATCGGTCCACAATACATAGGGTTGAGGTGCACTACTGCTGGCCGCTGCCCTATACTGCAGCAGTCCTTCATCGGTATAGGGACTGAGAGTTTTGTCACAGGGTCATTTAAAAAATGACAGGCAGAGGAAGAGGCAGGCCCTTCCGCAGGGGAGGTAGGGGTAGGGCAGGAGCAACAGGCTTGAGCCAAAGTGGGAAGTTGCAGAAGGTGCGTTCAATTACTTTAAAGGACGCACCAGACTTGGTTGAGTGGCTCGCTCAGCCTTACTCTTCTGCACCCTCCTCATCCTCTCGATCGGCACCCTCTTCTTCACTCTCTGCTATGTGCACCCCCAACGACACTACTACCAACAACACCACCACCACCACATACCTTCCGCTTGAGTCACAGGAATTATTTTCCGTTCCATATCAAGACATTTCTGATGCGCAGCCACTCTTGGTATTGGATCAGGAAGAGGAGGCAGCAACAACCGCTACTCAGCAGTCTGACGACAGTACCCAGATCAGCCCAAGGAGGAGGTTGGTCCCCGGTGTTGCTGCCTACTCCGAGATCTCTACTGTAGATCTCCACACTGCAGGCTCTCACCGTCCAGCCTCGTCTTCTACTTCTCCTTCTCCTCTCTCCTCACAATTGTCCTCCACTCCACCTTCCATCACGCCAAGCTCACGTTTTTCTGCAAAAAGGCAGGCTTCCGTGGGCCTAATGTTCGAGTGTAAAAAAATGATGACGCTGGATAACCCTCTTGCCCAACGGTTGATGGCTGGCTTGTCAGAACTCATAGCCCGCCAACTACTGCCATATAAACTGGTGGACTCGGAGGCCTTTCGCAAATTTGTGGCCATTGGAACACCACAATGGAAGGTCCCAGGAAGGAAGTATTTCTCAGAGAAGGGCATCCCAGAGCTATATAGCCATGTTCAGCGGCAAGTGAATGTATCTCTGGCACAGTGTCGGTGCCAAGATACAGCTGACCACAGACACGTGGTCTAGCAAACACGGGCAGGGAAGGTATATCACTTTTACTGCCCACTGAGTGAACCTTCTGACGGCCGTCAAGCATGTAACCCGTGGCACCCATGTAGATTTGGTTTTACTGCCACGGATTGCATGCAGGCCTGACTCTTCTTCTCCTCCTCCTCCTACTTCATCCTCCTCCCTCTCCTCCTCAGCTGACTCCTCCTTTTCCGCTGCTAGCGTCTCTTCCGCTGCGCCGCCCAAGCTCCCCAGAACCTATTCGACATGCCAGGTGAGACGTTGCCATGCCGTGCTGCGTCTGTTGTGCCTGGAAGCCAAGAGCCACACTGGCCCGGCACTCCTTTCAGCTTTGCGTTCACAGGCAGATCAGTGGCTAACACCGCTCAATTTGACAGTTGGTAAAGTGGTGTGTGGCACATGTCTTAAACTTGGTCGTGCAGCGATTTGTTGTCAAATACCCTGGGGTCCAGGGCATTTTGCGGCAGGCAAGGAAAATCTCGGCCCATTTCAGGAGATCTTACACGGCCATGGCTCGCCTTGCTGACATTCAGCGGCGACACAATCTGCCGGTCAGACGTCTTATTTGCGATTGCCCGACGCGATGGAACTCAACCTTCTATATGCTTGATAGGCTGCTCCAGCAGAAACGTGCAGTTAACATCTACCTGTATGAACTCTGCGGCAGAACCGGTTCTGGGGAGCTGGGATTTTTTTCACTGCGCCAGTGTCTGCTCATGCGTGACGCATGCAGACTTCTGCGCCCATTTGAGGAGATCACCAAACTGGTCAGTCGCAGCCATGGTGCCATCAGTGACATGGTACCTTATGCCTTCTTTATGGAGCGTGCATTGCGTCGTGTCATTGATCAAGCTGTGGAGGAGCAGGAGCGGGAAGAGGAGGAAGTCGCAATGCTGGATGAATTCCCAGGGGGGGCTACTCTATCTGAGACAAGTGAACAACAGGAGTCTGAAGAGGAGTCAGAGGAGGATGGTGCCGGGGTGGATGAGGAGGAGCAAGAAGAGCATGCTTTAAACCTTTCTGGGATCCCTGTTGTGCGTGGATGGGGAGAGGAGAATGAAGAGGACGACATTATCCTGGATGATGAGCAGGAGCCAGGCCACCACACCGCTTCCACTTTAGTGCAAATGGGGGCCTTCATGCTCCAGTGTTTTAATAGGGACCCCCATATAAAAAGCATAAGGGTCAAGGACCAGTACTGGGTGGCAACGTACTTAGACCCCCAGTACAAAAATGGCGGAAATGTTACCGCCGTCACAGAGGGCTGTCAATATGCAGCACTTCCAGGCCTTGCTTCGAGAAATGCTGCATTCTGCTTTTGCGTGCGCTGGCAGAGGAGCAATTCCCACTCCCAGAGAAGGAGTTGCGGGTACCAATCCAACAGCGCCTGCAAGAAGAGGCCGGTTTGAAGATGTGTTGGTGACTTCGGATATGAGGTAATTCTTTCAGCCGACCCATCGACAGGTGTCATCCGGATCCAGCATCAGGGAACGTCTAGACCGTCAGGTGTCCGACTACATCGGGTTAACGGCCGATGTGGACGCTCTGAGGAGTGATGAACCCCTGGACTACTGGGTGGGCAGGCTTGACCTCTGGCCAGAGCTTGCCCAATTTGCAATCGAACTGTTGGCTTGCCCCTTATCCAGTGTCCTGTCCGAAAGGACGTTCAGTGCAGCAGGGGGGATCGTGACCGATACTCGCCTAGCTTATGACAGTGTTAACTACCTCACATTTCTAAAAATGAATGAGGCATGGATCTCGGAGGAATTCAACACATGTGACCAGTAGACCATGTATATGTCTATAAACAATTTTTTTTAATCGAGCACAGAGACCTTCTTTCTTCATTTGGCTCACTTCCTTGTCCAAAAAAAGCACACCATACTATATGCCCGTACCCTCCTCTTTGAAGAGGTAGAGCGGTGTCATATTTCTACTGGGGCTGCTTATTATGAGGGGCTCCCACCATCCCTGTGCTGTGCTGACATCCTCCTGGGGCTGTACCTCTGCTGTGCATATTATGAGGGGCTCCCACCATCCCTGTGCTGTGCTGACTTCCTCCTGGGGCTGTACCTCTGCTGTGCATATTTTGAGGTGCTCCCACCATCCCTGTGCTATGCTCATTATGAGGGGCTCCCACCATCCCTGTGCTGTGCTGACTTACTCCTGGGGCTGCTTATTATGAGGGGCTCCCACCATCCCTGTGCTATGCTGACATCCTCCTGGGGCTGCTTATTATGAGGGGCTCCCACCATCCCTGTGCTATGCTGACATCCTCCTGGGGCTGCTTATTATGAAGGGATCCCACCATCCCTGTGCTATGTTCATTATGAGGGGCTCCCACCATCCCTGTGCTATGCTGACTTCCTCCTGGGGCTGCTTACGGTGCAGGTGTCAGTGCTGTATATCACGGTGCTGCTGTCAGTTCTCTCTGTCACGGTGCTGCTGTCAGTGCTGTATATCACGGTGCTGGTGTGAGTGCTTTATGTCACGCTGCTGATGTCAGTGCTCTCTATCACGGTGCTGCTGTCAGTGCTGTATATCACAGTGCTGGTGTGAGTGCTTTATGTCACGCTGCTGATGTCAGTGCTCTATCACGGTGCTGCTGTCAGTGCTGTATATCACGGTGCGGGTGTGAGTGCTTTATGTCACGCTGCTGATGTCAGTGCTCTCTATCACGGTGCTGTTGTCAGATCACTCTATCACGGTGCAGGTGTCATTGCTGTATGTCACGCTGCTGATGTCAGTGCTCTCTATCACGGTGCTGCTGTTAGATGACTCTATCACGGTGCAGGTGTCATTGCTGTATGTCACGCTGCTGGTGATCATCTCCTGCACCCTCTTCTTTGCCTACCCTGGTCCCTGACCTTCTCTCTCCTCCATTGCCTTCATGCGCTCCACAGTCCTGAATTGTCACAACAATTTCCCATATAAAAAAAGAATGCTTGTAGTTGTCGATCCCAGATTCACCTCATACATGTGGTATGTCATTGGCCATGTGGTGGGACTATGTTTGCACAGCTATTAATTATTTTGTGGCTGCAAATTTGACCTGTAGGTTTGCGAAGTTCCCCTCCCATTGAAGTCAATGGGGCCCACGCGACCGTTCCGGTTCGCGAACTATCGGCCGCGTTCGCAGTCCGCGTTCGCGAAACGTTCCGGCGGAAGTTCGTCCATCACTAATTCCAACAACAAAACCATGGATTTTTTTCCAAAGGATGTTGGGGATGTTTCTTTCCACCCTTTTTTTCTGTCCCTTTCTGGGGAGTGGAATATACTTAACATGAGGGAGTATATTATGAGATAGATTAATGTCTGTGTTAATTGTGTTTTATGTTTTGTGTATTATTTATGTGTATGTATATGCCTATATATACTTTTATATGGTTGTGAAATTGAATATCTTTGTTTTTATGTGTATAAAAATTCTATAAAAATAATTGAAATGAAGGATGTTGGCTCAAACTTGTCTTGCATACACACAGTCACACAAATGTTGTCGAAAATTCCGAACGTGGTGACGTACAACACATACAACGGGACTATTAAAAGGAAGTTCAATAGCCAGTGCACCACCCTTCTGCTAATCTCGTGTTTCTCTCATGTTAATAGAAGTTAGGTGAGAGATGATTCACACTTTTCAGCCTCGTGATTTTCAATTTGTTTCTGTTTGTCAGTTTGTGTCAGGCCTGGGCTCAGCCTCTCCTTCTCTGAGCTGGCCGCTCAGCTGTCGGCTAATTGCCAGCTCCTTTCTCTCCACAGTGACTCAGCTGTTGTTGATCTGCTCATCAGTCCTGCCTACTTAAAGCCGTCCAGCTCACTTCATCTCTGCCTTCGCCTTTGGTCACATCTCAGAGACATTTCTCCTGCGTTCCTGTTGAAGACTTGCTCGGCTGACATCCCTTCTGGCTCCTGATCCTGCTTGCTGTACTACTACATTGATCTCTGGCTCTCTGACATTGGCATTGGCTGACTACCCAATCTGGTTACTGAACTCTAGCTATGATTACGTTTACACTGTTTACCTTTTTATTATTATTAAACAAGTGTGATTAACTGTACTTCTGTCTCAGGCTGATTCATGGTTTCTGACAGTTTGTGCTTGTGGGTTTGTATATGTTCTTCAGTGCAGGCTGTCAGTTTGTTCCTGTCTTTCAGTGCGTTCTATTTAATAGTTTGTATCTGTTTTTGAGTGTGTTCTTGTCCACTCGTTTCTGATTTTCAGATTGTTCTTCTAAGGTCCTTTCTGATTTTCAGTGCGTTCTGTTCCATTTTCTAGCCATGTTGCAAGCGCTCATTGTAGAGTTCATGCTTTGCAATGGCTTGGTGTTGGAGTCCTTGCTTTGACCCAAGTACAGTCCATGAACAGGGCGAAGAGGAGTTCATGGACGAAGAATTGGTTGCTCCAGCATGACAAATTCTCACACATGCCTTTGTTGCAAGAGATCCAGGAGAATAATCCTGTTGATTTCAGGAATTATCTCCGGATGACAGACCCCATTTTTCACCGTGTGTTGGCTTTGCTGTCTCCTTATATTATAAAGCAGGACTCCTGCATCCGGCAAGCCATCACTCCCGAGCAGAGGCTAGTCGCCACCTTGTGGTACTTGGCGACGTGGAGAAGTGTTAGGACCTGGGCTTGAACCTGGGACCTCTGGTGTGTCTGGCAGTGACTCTGCTTAATGAGCCACGTGGAATGCTGGACAGCTCCTTGGACAGCTTCTTGGACAATTCCTTTAGTGATCATGTCTTGAATCTTGTTTGCCTTGAACCTTGAACCCTTTGCTCCTCCCATGAACTTCCTATATAAGCCATGTCTCTGCACTTCCTCCTTGCCAGAATATTGTGCCATCTCCAGCCTGTATCTCGTTCCCGTCTTCGCTGCTGCCGCTTATATTTACTACTGCTTGTTATCGACCCTTGGCTTGTTCCACGACTACGCTTCTGCCTGATCCCAATCTGCAACAACTCGTTACCGACCTTTTTGGCTTGCTTACTGACCACGCTCTAGTTTGATCCTTACCTGTTCATCCGCTACTGAACCCCGGCTTGCTCACCTCCTGGTGGGGCTATCCTGAGGACCGCGACCTAGCACTAACACGCAGCCAAGCCCATCTCCACCTTTGGGAGCTCTGGTGAATACCGGTTAGTGCTTAGACCCCGCACCTCAGGTGAACCCGTGCCATCAGCCAGGGTGACCTGTGTGAATATCTGCTCTGCTGCTATAGCTATTGGTCTCTGAGCCTGACTCCAGATCGTGACATAATATTCTGGCCAAAAACATGGAGGCCGCTATAGCAAATGCCGTGGCTCCGTTCAGGCAGCAAATTGCTGAGCTGCAGCAAGAAATCCGCTTGTTTAGAGGCACAGTACACCCAACCCCGGAACCGGTATTTCCAGAACCGTTTGTCTTGATGCCTGAGAAGTTTGATGGTAATCGTGCATCCTTCTTTTGTTTTAAGATGGATTGTGAGCTTTTGTTTTCCCTTAAGCCTAGAACCTATGCCACTGACTATATTAAGATTCGTGCTTCCATCAACCTGCTCACTGTACAATGCAAAACATGGGCTCATCAGCTTTTACAGGAAAGGAGTCCAGTCTTGGATAGCTGGGAGGCATTCATGTTTGCTCTGGACTCTTACATTCCTGTTTCTAAGAAAACCAGAGTTCCCAAGTCTGCTCTTTGCTCACGTGGCCTGCGGGCATCCAGGGACAGGAGTACCTGGTACAGATATGACTCCATGCCATCACAGTATGTTCCAAGCCATGAAGCTGAAGTCCTTACCCCACAAAGCCTAGACGCTCCTAATGTCACAAGCACACCTTCCCTGGGAGACGTGGAACCCATGGAGATCGGGGCCATCCGGCCCAAGCTATCTCAAGGTGAAAGAGAGCGGAGGAGAGACTGTGGTCTTTGTTTTTACTGTGGGGGGAGAGGGCATCTTATCTCTCTCTGTCCAATTCGCCCACCTCGGCCAAAGGTTCTCCAAGTGGGTACTTCTAGGATCCTTCCTGCTGTCCCTGAATCTCTGCCTGCTATCCAGCTCGAAGTTCCAGTGTCGGTGTCCCCAGTCGAAGTTCCAGTGTCGGTGTCCCCAGTCGAAGTTCCAGTGTCGGTGTCCCCAGTCGCAGTTCCAGTGTCGGTGTCCCCAGTCGCAGTGCCAGTGTCGGTGTCCCCAGTCGCAGTTCCAGTGTCGGTGTCCCCAGTCGCAGTTCCTGTGCCGGTGACCCCGCTTGAAGTTCCTGTGCCGGTGACCCCGCTTGAAGTTCCTGTGCCGGTGACCCCGCTTGAAGTTCCTGTGCCGGTGACCCCGCTACCTCCTGACTGTACCTATGCCTCAAATGGCACCATAGTCCGTAAGCAGGACCTGAAGACTTTCGAAAGAGCCTTGCGAGCGATGAAAGTATCAACAACTGGAACTTCTAAAACTAATAAAGCCCAAAGGAAATAGAATGTTAATGCACCTAGATTAACAAGAGAATTCCACCAGAGGTTCCCTCACAAACCGGGCCCTAAGACGTCCAGTGGACATCTTGGGAGGAGGAGAGTACTGTTAGGACCTGGGCTTGAACCTGGGACCTCTGGTGTGTCTGGCAGTGACTCTGCTTACTGAGCCACCTGGAATGCTGGACAGCTCCTTGGACAATTCCTTTAGTGATCATGTCTTGAATCTTGTTTGCCTTGAACCTTGAACCCTTTGCTCCTCCCATGAACTTCCTATATAAGCCATGTCTCTGCACTTCCTCCTTGCCAGAATATTGTGCCATCTCCAGCCTGTATCTCGTTCCCGTCTTCGCTGCTGCCGCTTATATTTACTACTGCTTGTTATCGACCCTTGGCTTGTTCCACGACTACGCTTCTGCCTGATCCCAATCTGCAACAACTCGTTACCGACCTTTTTGGCTTGCTTACTGACCACGCTCTAGTTTGATCCTTACCTGTTCATCCGCTACTGAACCCCGGCTTGCTCACCTCCTGGTGGGGCTATCCTGAGGACCGCGACCTGGCACTAACACGCAGCCAAGCCCATCTCCACCTTTGGGAGCTCTGGTGAATACCGGTTAGTGCTTAGACCCCGCACCTCAGGTGAACCCGTGCCATCAGCCAGGGTGACCTGTGTGAATATCTGCTCTGCTGCTATAGCTATTGGTCTCTGAGCCTGACTCCAGATCGTGACAAGAAGTCTCCAGGATATCAAGTTTACGACTGGAATCTCCCCCCAGGCTCTGGGAATCATTATTCCAGAGACCTGTTGTGCCATAATTCAGGTCCTGCAGAAGGACTATATTAAGGTAAATTTTATCCTTTAACATCACATTCTATGTATTTAATGATTGTATTTATTTCATCATTCCCTAATTACCATGATTATGATATGCTGTGAATGTCCTCTTTATCCCTATGCATGCTGGAAGCTTTTAATGCTTCTTTTTTGTCCTTCATGAATATTTACCTTCACTAACCTCCCCAGCATGCTATCCTGGGCCCATATACACCTAGCCTAGTCACTTAACAATGTATGTAAACACCCAATAAAATGTGTCCAAATGTTATTTTTGTCCTTAAATTCATGCATAATGCAAGAGGCTTTTTTTGGGGGGGGGGAAAACTCATTTGGAACTCTCTCTCCCCCCATACCAATACTCTATCTGCTGACTTTGCCAAACCCATACACACTATACCTACCTCTCTTGTGTTCATATTTATGGATGAATTCACCAAAGCATGTAGTGCATGGGCCTGCCTGAATACTTTCAAATGGTACTGTTTAAAGTTTTGTTCTCTTATTATCTTGATAGGTAATTGCAGAATGTAAAAATGTGCTTCAATTAGGACAGTGTGTATTCATATTTTTGGATTATGACACTTCTTACCTGTCCAGTGGGCTGCCAATAGTGTTAGTAAGGAGGGACTGGCCAAAGTAACACACATTATTTATTCATTCAGCTCTCAATGAAGTGGAGAGGGTCACCTGTCCAAAACATCTCCCTCCACCATACATTTTTTACAATGGGCCATCAGAGGGGGTGAGGAATCTGATAAGTAGACCTTATACGTTTGTCTTTAAATACTCCTTACAATAAATGTTATACTTGTGTTGGCAAAGAATGTTTGTGTCTAATCTGCTTGCAATGTTATGTGCAAAAGTACTTATTTTTCTTTTTCTTGTTTGACTCCTTCAAACCCACAGGAATGGTAGGCTGTGGCCTCCCAGTTTGCCCAGCAGTGGGACTTTCCCAACTGCGGAGGGGCAATAGATGGGGAAACATGTCCACATAGTCCCACCTCCAAACTCTGAGTCATACTATTACAATTATAAGGGGTTTAATAGTATTGTGCTGTTGGTAGTGGTATCTACAACATACAAGTCCCTGTATGTGGACATGGGGGAGACGGAGTTCTCCAGACGGAGTTCTTCAGATGTCTCCAGAATGGCCACTTGGGCTTGCCACCTCCGGAAGACAACGTGGCAGGACTCCCATTTGTCTTCGTGGCTGATGAAGCTTTTGGGCTGGGTAACCATCTGATGCGGCCGTCTTGATGAGGACCCTCACCTCGGACCAGAGAGTTTTTAATTACTGGCTGGCCAGAGCCAGAAGAGTAGAGGAGAATGCCTTTGGAATAATGGCCAGCTGGTTCCACCTATTTCTCACAGCGATCAACATGGCGGAATATAAAATAAATCATATTGTCCTTGCATGCTGCATACTCCATCATTTTTTAAGGAAAAATGTGAAAAACTATGTGGCCTCAGTTTGGGACTGAGGCTGGTTTTCCGGATCCAACAACCCTGGCGACTCTTGACGTTTGTTGTCGGAAAATTTGTGAACCTGCTCTGAAACATTTGTGTGCAGAAATTCCGACAGCAAATGTCCGATGGAGCATACACACAGTCGGACTTTCTGACAGTAAGCTCACATCGAACATTTCCCGTCAGAAATTCAGTTCGTGTGTACACGGCATAAGAGTTTTAATCCGTACTTGTTCTTTTTCTTTACATGTATACTTGGCATATTGCAAAAATAATTCTGATGACTTACTGAAACGTATAATTTATGTTTGGAAAACCTGTGGCAGAGAAGTTCCTGGAAATGAGCATCTGGATGCTATTTTCAAATGGCATATCAAGCCACAAGAAATAAACAATCTCCTATGATCAGTTTTTGATGAACCATGATTAACTCAATGCTTGCTGTAATCATGTTATTCTTTGATTGATCAATTTTATATCTTGACACAACCTACAGTACATCAATCTGAATATCTAATCTGAGAGTACACAAAATTAAAGTCAGAGCAGCTTACTCATCATACTTGAGTCTGCCTTGTCTCTATGAAGCTACATATTAAATTTGTATTGGCTATCCCTGACTAATAGAGGTCAAGGTATCTGTGCCTGAGTTGTAAAATCGCACAACACCGCATAGCATCACATACTGTAAGTATATGTAGGTTGTATGAAATTTAGGTATATGAATCTTGCAATATGGTATAGCAAAAGGAAGGAAGTTCTGCATTAGGTTATGATAGGAAATAGGTAATTGTTCAAACATCAAGCTTTGGAAATAAGTGAGAAGAACAAAAATTGCACAGCAAATTAACTCTGAGCTTGCCATGTACAGTATACGTTGGATGTCAGATGTACTCAGAGGCTCAGCAAATTAACAAAACTCACCTGTAAGTAAATTGACAATAGGCTGGCATAGACAAAATCCAAACTTTATGTATAATAGGTCAAAGAGCACTAAATGAAAATTCCTTAAGAGTCAAAAGTCATCAATGTTCATCTAGTTACAACAAACAGTAATCAGTTGAGAAATAAAGGCTTTGGACTCCTAAGGGTTACTCGTTTTGGCTTTCTTTTTGACCTATTACACTCGGATTTCTCAATTTGAGTGAATGTCCTCTCCTGGGGAATTCTCTTCTTTGTCATTAGCTACTAAATAAAGATCAGTTGGACTTTGTCTTTGACTCATCCACATTTTGATAACCTGTGAAAATCCATGTGCAGATTCCCTCTACCACTACATTTTACTGTACATCCGAATTTTAGGCAGTGCTTGGGACACTAGGTTATAACTAGAGTTAAAAGAAAATCAAACACAGAAAGTAGAAACTGAAAACCTAGTTGAAGACAGTTCCATAGAGTGAAATGAGGCTTGGATCCATGCTGGTGCAAGAAAAATCAGGGCGTTCAGGGGAGCTGGTTGGCTAGCTTTAGTGGCTATTAGTTGAAGAGTATATCCATTTGTATTGTTCTTTATGTTTTTTTTTTATTCCAGCAGTGGTTTTCAAGAAGAGTGTATCTGGAAAACTGTATTTCACTCGAGGAGCGATGGATACTGAAGATTATATCTCTGTATTTTTCACTAGAAAAGTAGGGTCCCAATGTGTAATGCATTATACCTATTTACAGTTCCGCCTATTTCTGAAAAATAAGAAATTTGCACCCGGAGGGTGTAAAGCTCCCAACCAGGACAAAGTTAATTGGACAGAGATGAGACTTGTTGAAATGTACACAACTTGTGTTTATTAAATATCAATAAAGGGAATAATTCTTGCTAGGCACATGGTGTTACAAGGAAAATATATAAACAGAACTAAAATTAAAATCAAAGAAACCAAAAACAAAACAAAAAAAACAAAATTGTCCATATTCAATAGTTAATTGAAGACTGAGCATTGGAATAAAGTCTTTGCTCTGTATCATTTCAGGGATGCCAAAATGGATACATCCAGCATAATTTTTTGGTCATGGAGCTGATATAGTTGTTCTTGGGTTTGGACAGTTCAGTGAGAAAATAATGAGTCTTTATTCTGTTCTGAATTTCCTTAACCACTTCAGGCCCAGAAGGATTTACCCCCTTAATGACCAGGCCATTTTTGTGATATGGCACTGCGTCGCTTTAACCGTTAATTGCGCATTCGTGCGACGTTGTATTCAAACAAAATGTGCTTTCTTCCCACAAATAGAGCTTTCTTTTGGTGGTATTTGATCACTTTAGCGGTTTTATTTTTTTCAATATAATCAAAAAAAGAGACAATTTTGAAAAAACCCTAAATCTCATGCACGAAACAACTTACTTTTATGGATGCTGTTAACCATAAACCTAGCAAACGGTTCTGTGGTGGAAGGAGATTTTTTACCATCTGGGACATTGCCATCCTTATCCATATTCTCACATGCCGGGGCGAGGTTGCCTGAGGTGGCTCAGCTGAGGAGGAATTGCATCACTCGCTAGCCAGAGTTTTTATTAAGCTTCCGCAAGGTCGCTGAGTATTTAAAATTGTGCATTTAAAAAAAATGGTGCATGTCGATCTACAAATCTATGCCAAGATCCTAGCTAACTGTCTCTTGCCTCTCCTGCCCGGCCTTATTTCGCTTGACCAGGTAGGCTTCATTCCTGGGAGAGAGGCAAGAGACAATACAATCAAAGCTATCAACATACATAAATGGTTGTCCTATTCCAAGCATCAGGGATTCCTCCTCTCTTTGGATGCAGAGAAGGCGTTCGACAGAGTGGCTTGGGACTACATGGTCGAAGTTCTTAAGCAGATAGGCCTACCAGAACGATTCATATCCCATATCTTGGCCCTCTACGCCTTGCCAACAGCCCAGGTTAGGGTTAATGGCCATCTGTCGGACGCTTTCTTCATATCCAATGGGACTCGCCAGGGATGCCCACTATCCCCTTTGATATTTGTCCTCACCTTAGAACCTCTCCTCAATTGACTAAAAGCAAACCAAGACATAAAAGGGGTGTGGATAGCCAACTCCACTCAAAAGATAGCTGCTTTTGCAGATGACATCCTTCTATTTCTTACAGAACCACATATTACATTAGCCAACCTCCTCAAGGACCTCTCCACATTTAATTCCATCTCCAACTTGCAAATAAACTTTGCTAAGTCTGAAGCCCTAAACATCTCCTTAAGTAAAGCACCAGTAAATTGGTGTCGGGAAAACTTCCCTTTTAAATGGAACAGCACAGCGATCCCCTATTTAGGAATAAAACTAACCTCCAATATCAACAACTTATATTCCTGCAATTACCTCCCTCTTCTTCTGAACATTCGAAAAGACCTTAAGACCTGGTCAACAGGAGTATTCTTGTAGTTCGGCAGGGCATCGATCGTTAAAATGAACATACTCCCTCACCTCCTTTACATACTACAAATGATACCCATACAGCTCCCTATGGCCTTTTTCAATTCATACAAAGCTATATGCACCAACTTTCTATGGAAAGGTAAACGACCTAGGCTTGGCTGTGATAGACTGAACTTACCTAAAACGAAAGGGGGATCGGATTCCCAGACATTAAGAAATATTACTGGGCCTGCCACCTAGCCAGAATCGTTGACTGGAAGGTGCATGCCCCTTGAAAAGCATGGGTACAACAGGAGAATGCACTGTACCCGATACCAACATGGCAATTGCCCTAGATGGACCCTAAACACATCCCCCGGGTATGCAAGCAACATCTGTTAATTTCAGGCACTTTACAAGCATTTCGAACATCTTGCCAAATGCACCATGTTTCCTCACCCCGTAGTCCCCTGACCCCAATTTGACATAATCCCGACGTCCTGATAGGCCAATCTGCCGCTTTCCTCAAAGATATATGGCCGCACCCAGAAATACATGCCCAACATTTTTTCTCCAATGGGCAACTTCTAACACTTCCAGAGATCACACTTCAGGATTCAAGATGCCCCCTTCCACAATGGGTGTATTTTCAAATACGGCATTTCCTGACTCATCGCCAGAACCAGCGTGATTTCTCCAGGTCTCTCACACCTTTCGAAACACTGTGCGACATGGGCGTCCTGTAAAGATGACTTCAAGAGCACAGCGCATACACTCAATGAGGTGAAGAAGAATCCTAGAGTGTCAGCTAAAGACTTACAAAAGTCTCTGGCATATGCTAACATCCCTGTTAGTGAATCTACGATACATACAGTGGTGTGAAAAAGTGTTTGCCCCCTTCCTCATTTCCTGTTCCTTTGCATGTTTGTCACACTTAAGTGTTTCGGAACATCAAACCAATTGAAACAATAGTCAAGGACAACACAAGTAAACACAAAATGCAATTTGTAAATGAAGGTGTTTTTATTATTAAAGGTGAAAAAAATCCAAACCATCATGGCCCTGTGTGAAAAAGTGATTGCCCCCCTTGTTAAAACATACTATAACTGTGGTTGTCCACACCTGAGTTCAATTTCTCTAGCCACACCCAGGCCTGATTATTGCCACACCTGTTCACAATCAAGGCATCACTTAAATAGGAGCTGCTTGACACAGTAAGGTCCACCAGAAAATCCTTAAAAGCTACACATCATGCCGAGACCTAAAGAAATTCAGGAACAATTGAGAAAGAAAGTAATTGAGATCTATCAGTCTGGAAAGGGTTATAAAGCCATTTCCAAAGCTTTGGGAATCCAGCGAACCACAGTGAGAGCCATTATCCACAAATGGCGAAGACATGGAACAGTGGTGAACCTTCCCAGGAGTGGCCGGCCGCCCAAAATTACCCCAAGAGCGCAGCGACGACTCATCCAAGAGGTCACAAAAGACCCCACAACAACGTCCAAGGAACTGCAGGCCTCACTTGCCTCAGTTAAGGTCAGCGTTCATGCCTCCACCATCAGGAAAAGACTGGGCAAAAATGGCCTGCATGGCAGAGTTCCAAGGAGAAAACCACTGCTGAGCAAAAAGAACATCAAAGCTCGTCTCAATTTCTCCACAACACATCTTGATGATCCCCAAGACTTTTGGGACAACATTCTGTGGACCGATGAGACAAAAGTGGAACTCTTTGGAAGGTGTGTGTCCAAGTATATCTGGCGTAGAAGGAACACTGCATTTCATAAAAAGAACATTATACCAACAGTAAAATATGGTGGTGGTAGTGTGATGGTCTGGGGCTGTTTTGCTGCTTCAGGACCTGGAAGACTTGCCGTGATAAAAGGAACTATGAATTCTGCTGTCTACCAAGAGATCCTGAAGGAGAATGTCCGACCATCTGTTCCTGTACTCAAGCTGAAACGAACTTGGGTTCTGCAGCAGGACAATGATCCTAAACACACCAGCAAGTCCACCACCGAATGGCTGAAGAAAAACAAAATGAAGACTTTGGAGTGGCCTAGCCAAAGTCCTGACCTGAATCCTATTGAGATGTTGTGGTATGACCTTAAAAAGGCCGTTCATGCTCGAAAACCCTCTAATGTAACTGAATTAGGACAATTCTGCAAAGATGAGTGGGCCAAAATTCCTCCAGAACGCTGTAAAAGCCTCATTGCACGTTATCGCAAACGCTTGGTTGCAGTTGTTGCTGCTAAGGGTGGCCCAACCAGTTATTAGGTTTAGGGGGCAATCACTTTTTCACACAGGGCCATGATGGTTTGGATTTTTTTTCACCTTTAATAATAAACACCTTCATTTACAAATTGCATTTTGTGTTTACTTGTGTTGTCCTTGACTATTGTTTAAATTGGTTTGATGTTCCGAAACACTTAAGTGTGACAAACATGCAAAGGAACAGGAAATGAGGAAGGGGGCAAACACTTTTTCACACCACTGTATAACACTAAACAAAAATGGATTTCATGGGAGGATACCACAGAGGAAACCACTGCTGTCCAAAAAAAACATTGTTACACGTTTACAGTTTACACAAGAGCACCTGGATGTTCCACAGCAGTACTGGCAAAATATTCTGTGGACAGATGAAACCAAAGTCGAGTTGTTTGGAAGAAACACACAACACTGTGTGGAGAAAAAGAGGCACAGCACACCAACATCAAAACCTCAACCCAACTGTGAAGTATGGTGGTGGGGCATCATGGTTTGGGGCTGCTTTGCTGCTTCAGGGCCTGGACGGATTGCTATCATCGAAGGAAAAATTAATTCCCAAGTTTATCAAAATATTTTGCAGGAGAACTTAAGGCCACCAGCCTCAACAGAAGATGGGTGTTGCAACAGGACAACGACCCAAAGCATAGAAGTAAATCAACAACAGAATGGCTTAAACAGAAGAAAATACGCCTTCTGGAGTGGCCCAGTCAGAGTCCTGACATCAACCCGATTGAGATGCTGTGACATGACCTCAAGAAAGCGATTCACACCAGACAGACATCCCAAGAATATTGCTGAACTGAAACAGTTATGTAAAGAGGAATGGTCAAGAATTACTCCTGACCGCTGTGCAAGTCTGATCTGCAACTACAGGAAACGTTTGGAAGTTATTGCTTCCAAAGGAGGTTCAACCAGTTATTAAATCCAAGGGTTCACATACTTTTTCCACCCGCATTGTGAATGTTTACATGATGTGTTCAATAAAAACATGGTAACATTTAATTCTTTGTGTGTTGTTAGTTTAAGCAGACTGTGATTGTCTATTGTTGTGACTTAGATGAAGATCAGATCACAATTTATGACCAATCTGTGCAGTAATCCATATCATTCCAAAAGGGTTCACATACTTTTTTTTGCAACTGTAGTATAATTTCTTTCACCGAAATAAAAAAGTTGCCATACATCCACTAATCGTGCCCCATGGAGTGATCGAGAGATGCTCTTATGAGAACTAGTTGAAGTCGAGGAGGAACCCATGGAAGTATCCTCTTTGAGTATCAAAGGGACATTAAGGTCCCCACCAAAGATCAGTTGGCCCTCTAAAAATTCTCACAGTTTAACCAAGATGTTCCTAATACCGCGTACACATGATCAGACTGTCTGACGGACAAATTTTGGTGCAGAACTACTTTCTAAGTCCGCCGGACTTTTGGGTAAAAAAGGTCTGCCGGAGCCCACACACAGGCGGATTGTCCGGCGGCATTCGCCAAGTGACATAGCACTGGTTTTTTATATTTCTGAAGTGGGATTTGTGTAGAATGGAGCAAAAAAAAAAAGAAGCCGGGTCATCTGATATCTGAAAGTCTGTAAATTTTTGAGAGATCCTTTGTACCTCCAACCAATACTGTTCCTCACTGCATCTCCAACAACAGTCCGAGACTTCTGCAAAAAATGTTAAGAGTTGAGTGGGTGTAATACCAACATGTTAACAATTTATAATTGGATTCCTGAGTTTTCGTACACACAGATGATTTTAACAATAGATGTATAATATTGTGACAATGAACTGGTGTAAGATCTTATTAAGATCTCTTTCCCATTTATACAAACTTGGCATTACAAAATCATCCGGAGAAGATATCAACATTGCGTACATCCTCAAGATAGTAAGAGTGAGAGGTTCCTTTTCCTCACAACCTGAATGACCCATTGAAAGATGGAGTAGAGATGATGGTGCCAAATTGTATAAAGAGGAATAGTATTACCTTAATGCCTGGGCAATGTCTTTCGGCAGTGAAAGTGTTTGACCCTTACCTCCTTTTATATGTGGTATGTATATCCCGAGTTTCTTCACTAGCATTTTACCGCATTTATCTCCAGATTCATATGATATCTTCTTATCAAATTGTAGTGCCACTTTGGCTTTGTAACAGAGAAGATCAGTTATCTGTCGTCTCAGGTGAGCAAGATCGTTCCCCAGCGTGGGTACTTTTGGGTTGTAATTTCAACTCCTGTATCTCCTCAAGCAGTTTTCCAATACGCTCTTCATGAGCCTTCTTCATTCTGGATCCATGTTTAATTAAGATCCCTCGAATTACTGCTTTATGATGCTTCCAGACTATTCCAGGGTCACTACCTGGGGAATCATTTATCTGAAAGTACATTGTAATCAAATCTTCCAGAATCTCAGGGGGCCGGATTAAGCATTCATTTAAATGCCAGCGCCATTCCGGGGGGAGGTTGAGCTAAACAGAGAAAGTCAAATCGTTACTAGCGCATGATCAGACCATGTTATGTGCCCTATGGATATATCTGACACTATGGAAAGTAACTGATGTGGAACCAAGAAATAAACAATGCGGGTGTCATGGTCATCCCTGGAATCCAGTGGCATATGGAAGGCCTGCTCACGTTATCCCCACGTTGAGAACTAACCAGTATCCATGGGCGCACGTTGGCTCGAACGGACGCACACGGGTGCGTGTTGGTACGAACGGGCGCATCGCGGGTGCGCGATGTTGCGAACGAGCGCATCGCGGGTGCGCGATGTTGCGAACGAGCGCACGCGGGTGCGCGATGGAACGAATGGGCGCACGCGGGTGCGCGGGGTCACGAACGGGTGCACGGTTTCACACGGGTGCGCGCAGACACGCCGTGCGACCGTTCTTGGCGCCCAAAGGGCTACTTAAGAAACCTGTTACTGTGCCTCTGTGCTGTCCAGTCTACAGCGTGTCCGGTTATTCTGCCTTCTGCTACCTGATTGTCCCTGATTCTTGTTACCCGGCTTGTTCCTGACGACGTCTGCTTGTTGCCAGCCTCTGACCTCCGGCCTGCCTGACCACGCTTCTGTCTCTTCCTGTGTACCGTTGCTGCCCGCCTGTTACCGACCCGGCTTGTACTTTGACCTTGCTTCTGCCACCTGCTGTTCCAGCCAGACTGCCTGTGCCTGCTGTCGTCTGCTGTCTGCTACCAGCTGTTCCAGCCTGACCGCCTGTGCCTGCTGTGTTCTGCTGTCCGCTACCAGCCGTTCCAGCCTGACCACCTGTGCCTGCTGTTGTCTGCTGTCTGCTACCAGCTGTTCCAGCCTGACTGCCTGTGCCTGCCGTTGTCTGCTGTCTGCTACCTGCCATTCCAGCCTGACCGCCTGTGCCTGCTGCTGTCTGACCAGTCTACCGGGTGTCTACATTTCCAGCCCTTCTGTGGTTCCTCCACTACTCAAGGTCCGGACCTGTCCTTCACCAGCTCGGCACTTGTGCCCTCTGAACTCTAGAACTCCTGTTCCCACCTCCAGGGATTCTCGAGCCAGAGGCTTACGAGAGGCCGCTTCCGGCATTCTGGGCTCCTATATCAGGTAAGTGACAGCGGGAGTATGATTGATGCGAGTTAGAGAAAAAAGTGTAGTCCCTCTTACCCACATGCAAAATACGCCAAGCACCCACCAACTGCAATTCGTGATATTGAAGGATATGAAGGATAGTTTTTCTGGCTCCAATCGAGACAGATGACGAGCCAGCAGTAGTATCTACTCTAGGGTCCAGAGGGACATTAAAGTCCCCGCCCCCAGGATCAGTTTTCCCTCCATAAACTCCATCAATTTTGAAAGTATTTTGATGATAAAGCTATCTTGGTGTTATTAGGTGTGTATATGGTAGTCAGAGTCACCTTTACACCACCTATGCATCCTTTAAGAAAAAGATATCTTCCCCCCAACATATACAGTGCCTTGCAAAAGTATTCGGCCCCCTTGAACTTTTCAACCTTTTGCCACATTTCAGGCTTCAAACATAAAGATATAACATTTTTTATTTTTTGTGAAGAATCACCAACAAGTGGGACACAATTGTGAAGTGGAACGAAATCTATTGGATCTTTGAAACTTTTTTTAACTAATAAAAAAATGAAAAGTGGGGCGTGCAAAATTATTCGGCCCCCTTGCGTTAATACTTTGTAGAGCCACCTTTTGCTGCGATTACAGCTGCAAGTCGCTTGGGGTATGTCTCTATCAGTTTTGCAGATCGAGAGACTGAAATTCTTGCCCATTCTTCCTTGCAAAACAGCTCGAGCTCAGTGAGGTTGGATGGAGAGCGTTTGTGAACAGCAGTTTTCAACTCTTTCCACAGATTCTCGATTGGATTCAGGTCTGGACTTTGACTTGGCCATTCTAACACCTGGATACGTTTATATGTGAACCATTCCTTTGTAGATTTTGCTGTATGTTTGGGATCATTGTCTTGTTGGAAGATAAATCTCCGTCCCAGTTTCAGGTCTTTTGCAGACTCCAACAGGTTTTCATCCAGAATGGTCCTGTATTTGGCTGCATCCATATTCCCCTCAATTTTAACCATCTTCCCTGTCCCTGCTGAAGAAAAGCAGGCCCAAACCATGATGCTGCCACCACCATGTTTGACAGTGGGGATGGTGTGTTGAGGGTGATGAGCTGTGTTGCTTTTACGCCAAACATATCGTTTTGCATTGTGGGCAAAAAGTTTGATTTTGGTTTCATCTGACCAGAGCACCTTCTTCCACATGTTTGGTGTGTCTCCCAGGTGGCTTGTGGCAAACTTTAGACGAGACTTTTTATGGATATCTTTGAGAAATGGTTTTCTTCTTGCCACTCTTCCATAAAGGCCAGATTTGTGCAGTGTCTGACTGATTGTTGTCCTATGGACAGACTCTCCCACCTCAGCTGTAGTTCTCTGCAGTTCATACAGAGTGATCATGGGCCTCTTGGCTGCATCTCTGATCAGTCTTCTCCTTGTCTGAGCTGAAAGTTTAGAGTGACGGCCAGGTCTTGGTAGATTTGCAGTGGTCTGATACTCCTTCCATTTCAAAATGATCGCTTGCACAGTGCTCCTTGGGATGTTTAAAGCTTGGGAACTCTCTTTGTATCCAAATCCGGCTTTAAACTTCTCCACAACAGTATTACGGACCTGCCTGGTGTGTTCCTTGGTCTTCATGATGCTCTCTGCACTTTCAACAGAACCCTGAGACTATCACAGAGCAGGTGCATTTATACAGAGACTTGATTACACACAGGTGGATTCTATTTATCACCATCAGTCATTTAGGACAACATTGGATCATTCAGAGATCCTCGCTGAACTTCTGGAGTGAGTTTGCTGCACTGAAAGTAAAGGGGCCGAATAATTTTGCACGCACTACTTTTCAGTTTTTTATTTGCTAAAAAAGTTTAAAATATCCAATAGATTTCGTTCCACTTCACAATTGTGTCCCACTTGTTGGTGATTCTTCACAAAAAATTTAAATTTTATATCTTTATGTTTGAAGCCTGAAATGTGGCAAAAGGTTGAAAAGTTCAAGGGGGCCGAATACTTTCGCAAAGCACTGTATATCAAAATACCTTTCTATACCCCTTCATCAAAAACTTATTCTATGTGTGTGCCTATAATATACTTTAAGGTACATATAGAGTGCATAGTGTGCATTTTTCTTTTTTAAATTCTTATTGTGACATTGCAAGACACTTACTTCCATATGGTCAGTAGATACTGGCTCTACTTAATGTAATGATTGTTTGCCTATGTATCTATTTTTGTATAATTATATGCATATTTACATTTTTTACTTATTATTTTCTTGTCTGCTTTGTAAACCATAGATATCATGCAGCAGGTCCTCTACCACTTCTCCTGATGAAGAGAAATAAATGCATGACCTCCAAAACGCGTTGGGTATCACTCTGTCTATTAGCACAAGAGTGATTTAAATTGGTGGTTGTGATCTTATGATGAACAATATGTTACACATTTTTCATACATTTTTGCATCTTGTCTGACACAGTCTATGCTGTGTCTTACTTTTATTTTTTGTAATATTAAAAATATATTTTACTGATTTTGTACACGCCTTTTTGGAGTCATTGCCCTTCAAAGTCCCACCAGAGGGTTTCTTTTTGTTTTGTGTTCCATATCAGGGATGCAGGCAATTTCTCCTATACCCCACTAGAATTGAACTATCTTATCTATACCATTTTCATACTAAAGCCCCGTACACACGAGCGGACTTTTCAACATCCAAAGTCCGTCAGACTATTCGATCGTGTGTGGGCTGCAACGGACTTTAGCTTCGCAAAAGTCTGACGGACTTTAGAAATGAAGCATGCTTCAAATTTTCCCGACGGAACTCCGCCGGACCCGGTCCCCTTCGAAAAATTCGCTCGTGTGTGTGCTACTCCGACGGACTAAAACCGACGCTAGGGCAGCTATTGGCTACTGTCTATGAACTTCCTACGTCGAATCCAGTCGTACGTCATCACGTTCGACTCCGTCGGAGTTTGGTGTGATGGTGTGTGGTCAAGTCCGTTCGGTCGAAAAGTCCGCCAGAACTCCGTCGGAACTCCGTCGGAACTCCTTTGGAGGTCTGTCAGACTTAATCCCTCTCGTGTGTACGGGGCATATGGAGTTCATTTCATTTCAGTTTTTTTCTTGTTTCGTTACTAAACAATGTGTTTTCTTTGGAAGATTATTTAAGATCTCATGTATGTGTATGGGTAGCATTGTTACTTCACTGCAAACTTATCTATATGACACTTTTACCGGTGTTTCTGGAAATCTTTTAGGCTTGTGTTGGTTTAAGGTTTGTGTCTTTGTATCCTGGACAGCGCACCATTTTTTTTATTTTATATACTATTGTTTTAGTGGAGTTCACTTAGTGGTTGCCGCTGTTCAGCAATCTTGCACAATATATTTTTTGGCACATATTTTTCACCTTTTTATATATATTTTTTGTGATACACATAGCAGCACATTAGTATTTGTATAAATATCCTTGTTGTATTGTCACCATAACAAGTGCACTCATCGGAGACTTACTGTAAACGTATTTTTTATTCTGGTAACAACGTTAAAATTTTTTACCTTGCACTTGACAGTGACCCCTGGATGAATAGAGAGGTTGAATCTACCCATAGAGGACACATACAGTACAGCAATAAAAAAAAAACTTAATGGGGTTTTAACCCTTCTCTTTTCTATCCAAAACAAAAAAAAAGTTAAAAATAAAAAAGGTTTTGGCTATACATATACTTTAATATTGCCTGTTTAATACCCTTTAGAGAAATTCACACTATTTTCTTATTTCTCTTTTATCACTGATACAAACACCAATGCAAACACAACAACAAAAAACATTGCATTGCTCCAATGCAAACACAAAAAAAAACTTTTATATTGCACTTGAAAAGCAGAACCTGTTTCAATGTATGTGTGCGCTAGGGAGTTTTCCCCCTCAGAGGTTAATCTCCCCAGTAGGGACATACAATATATGTCAACAAAATATATTCAGAACAACAAAATGTGCCTGGAGTTGAGCTGTATTATAATTTACATGCAATTCTTGAAATGATGTAAAGAGAAAAAACGAGTCAATATTGTAACAAGAGATTGCTATTGTATCCAGCTGATGAAGATGAGATTTAATTAAAATCTCAAAATAGAGATATATAAGTGTTCATGTTTTGCAGTCATTGTAAGAATTGTACAATAGTTGTGTTTCTCTGCCACACTTAACCATCAAAGAAGTCCTGTCCTTCCCAGCTCTATTTTCACAACAGGATATCTGGTTTCTTTTATGAGGATACAGCTATGTTAATTTGGTTTAGTGGTTTGTTGGAGGTAAGCAGGCTCTTCACAACACAAACACCAAAATCCCCTTAAAGCAGTGGCCTGTTAATAGCTGTGGTCTGATTGGCAGATTCATATTGTAAAATGTGATTTTTGGTTGGATAAATATGTTTAGTCTGGTAAGCACTTTAGTGATTGAGTGTCTGTTAATGGATAAAGGTGGATTATGGTGGAACCTCTACGGGCTGTCACTGAGCACTTAGAGAAGTGAAAGGTAAAAGCAAAGTTAAAAACAATCTGGCACCATAGTTAGAAAGAGGATTTAACTGACCAGCATTCATTTAAATGCTGCAAATTAAAACTCCCCAGAGTGTTGATTAAAATGAAAACAGTGCAATACTTCTACAGTGATATTTAACCATGTCTTCTTTTCACATATTACAAACGATATATTCTAAAAAGCTACTAATATTTGTATACACAGTAAAAGCAGAAAATTTGTAATCAATCAATAAATAATAAAACTTCATTTATGTCTTTCTGTTAATGTATAAGTCTCTGAATACTGTATCGGGTTACTATGGATGAGCAGAATGATTTTAGTAAAACCGATTTTGCTACATTTTTGAGAAATTTGGCAAACTGGCAGCATTTCTCCAAAGCTTGTTGAGCTTGGGTGAAATTTGGGGAAGGAGTGTTTTCAGGGGAGCTCAATTCTTTTTTTTATTTGATGTTCTTTGTTTTTGTATTTTGTTTCTTTTGTATGCATTTGATTGCTTTTTGTGTTTTTTTTTTTTTTTGTTTTTTTATTAATACTTTTAAGCATTTTTTGGGGTGTTGTTTTTGGCAAAGGTCAAGGATAATTAGAAGTAGGGATGAGAGACAAGTCTGGGACCATGCAGAGTTCGACCTGCTCTTTTCAGGTTTGCAGTTCATCTAATGTGTACACTAAAAGACCAATTTGTCCATCCACCGAATTTAGGCTGCTGCAGCCAAAAGCCACTAAATGAATGATTTCCCTATCATTGGCTGCTGGTGGTCACCTATGGCAAGCAATTTTTTGATCACTTGTAAAACAGGGGTACATATTTTAAAAAGGATAATGTAACACATCATTTCCCAAAGAGATTGTCCATAATAAGTAAACAGCTCACTGTCTCATTCATGTAGTAAAGATGAGATTATCTGAACCCACTCCCATGCCATTTTGCTAGGAGGGTGAGCAAGATTTTAGTACATGAAAATCAGTATTTCGGCAAAAAAAATTCAATTTAACAATGAGAGCATCAACATGTGACACGTATTGTTCATAAACTGGCAATTTTACCTTTTGTTAGTAAAAACACCCAGGCTTCATGACAATGAGTTTAAAAAACAATGCTTTCACAGGTATTTGGCATTTTTTTTTCCTCTCAGTATTCAGGAGAGGTGCTGAAGAGCAGAAAAAGTTGCATATGCATGTAAATACACCTAAATGCGCCTAAACACTTGATGCGTTTAGGTGCATTTAACATTTTAATGTTATAGCTTTCCAATGGCCAGAATAAATGAATATTCCACCCAATGGAATCCATTAATGCTCAAGCACTTGAGGAATGCATTACGTTAAAAATGTTTAAGCTTTAGAACCACTTTAAGCCACTCTTCTCTTGCTAGGAGTTCTGGCATTCATAGGGGCTAAAACAGACACCCTGAGCGCATAAGGCCCAGTACTTGCCCATCAATTATTGGATTCATAATTGCCATAATTGCAACTTTACTGAAAAATAGGGATTAATAGGGATAGGAATGGCGAAAGGAACTTTGTCACAATATAAATGTGTTTTTTTTGACTATTTGACTATTTTTGTGGGAATGTAGTATCTTGGAGCTCCCTTATTTCAAAGGGGGCTTCCAGATTCTGATAAGTCCCTCTGAAGACCCTCATGTTCACTGGACCAAAAATGTAGGTAAGAGACCTTTTTCCAATCAACCTGGGGAAAGGGTTCTTCAGAAGCTGGCTCCCCCTGGCAAGGCTCCCTCCCCATGTTGAGGGGATGTCGCTTGTTATGGTTCAGGAGGAGGGGCACATGCTCACTGCCCCCCCCCCCCCTTTTCCTAGCCATTTTTCCATTTTTTCTTGGCCCCACACAGCCCAGATTGGAGGAGGGGAAGAGAACACTGGCAGGGGGACGCAGAAGAGGAGGAAATGGGCCATTCTGTGCAAAACCATTCCACCAAGCAGATAAAGATATCATTTTTATTTTATTTTAGGAAAAACATTTAAGATTTACATCCATTTTAAATGTTTATTTGTTGTTTGAGGTCCACTTTATTTTTTTACTCCCAATACACCCAGCTCATGAAACAGACAGTATGAAGGGTTCTATGGTCCTAGTGATTAAAATCTTTTTGACAGCTGCTGCTGGGGCAGAGATGAAAATTCCAGATGCCAACATTAAATTTTCAACTGAATTCAATATGTTAAATCTAAAGTTCACTTGCCCATTTTCTATTCTGCCAAATCTGTTCCCCGTGCTGTCACTAGCAAAGAAATTCAATTCAAAATATTATCTGCAATTATGTATTTTGAGCATGCCATAATTCAGTAATGAGTTATAATTGTCTTTGTAATCATCACTAAGTGTAAGAACATTTATTGCAAGAACTGGCAAACATGCCAAGTGTAAGTTAGTGTATTCTCTGTATTTTCTTTTTAATATCACTTCATAGTTAGGTTGTGTATAAATTATATTGCACATTGTTTTGGGCAGTTTGTATGGTTTACTATCACATTTGTATTAATCATAAACATCTTAGATATGACTATCATTCCTATATAATGTTATCATGATATTCCTCAATAAACATGTGGCAAGAGAAATATAGGGGTTGTCATTTCTAAAAATTATAAATGAATGGCTGTTATCCTGACTCATTATCTTCAGTACAGATTGAATCCCTATCTTTAAACAAGTTTGAAGATCAGAAAAGTCAAAGAAAGCAAAAGGTCCTCACTTGCATAGCTACTATAGGTCAGTAATTATTAAACATTAAAGCAAGAAGGTTAGCATGACCTCCAAATTACTATTTTTAGAAGATGAAGTCAACTACAGTGCCCCAAATGTTTCTGTCATAGCAGGTTACTATTAAGAGAAGCTGAGATGTAAATCTTTCTTTATTGTGATGAACAATTCAATTTTTCCCTTTTTTCCTTTATTTTAATTTTTTTTTCATAACAAAAAAGTATGCATTCCAACATCAGACATTCCAGCCCAGTGTATCAGGCATTCACCATAGGCCTATCATCATAAGTCCAATGACAGAAGACACAGAAGCTCTAAGAAAGCATGGGCATCCCTCTGAAAACATCACCTGGTGCTGGGCCCATGTAAGCATATGATGCCTCAAAAAAGCAGATTCTTCCTTTAAGTTTAGACTGTCATGGACCTGCTCCTGAGGGAGCATTGTCATGCAGCCATATGTTATTGTGTGCAACCTACCGTGAGAGAAAAGGAAGAATATGTGAGTTCACAGAATCAGAAGATTTACAGTAATTGCATTTCAGCCAGCAGCCAGCTCAAACGTGCCATGTCAGAGAAGGAGGTCCCAAATGGACTGTATTCTTGCTTACCAGGATAAATATACCTTTCATGCTGAGGATGGAAATGTCAGAGTGATATTCTTCCTGGATTTTGGTGTTTGGGACAGCAAGAGTGGGCTCCAGTATGGCATTTGCACCTAGGATGACCAGAAACGGAAGGGTCCTAGGTCAAAATGTTTTACACTTGGTGTCAGAGGTGTTGCTAGTTCTGCAAAAGATCTGGGGCAAGAGCCCATAGCAGCAGTCACCAGCCGGGGGGAAGGGGGCACACCGGTTGTAAGAAATTTTTTGCAGGTAAAGGAAGGCTGGTGTTTGAGTTCCAATCATCAATCATCATGGCACCATGGATGATATGGTGTCAGGGTGATCAAAGCACATTGTTTCTTTTGTTACATTGTAATAAATAATGAAGTGGTTCAACTCACCATAATGCAGAATCAGTGGGAGCCCTGAGCGTGTCACTTGCCCTGTCACCTGCCACCATTTGCAGAATGTCACTTGTCACGTCACCTGCCATCATTTGCAAATTGTCACTTGCCACGTCACTTGCCACCATTTGCAGATTGTCACTTGTCATGTCACCTGCCACCATTTGCAGATTGTCACTTGCCATGTCACCTGCCACCATTTGCAGATTGTCACTTGCCACGTCACTTGCCACCATTAGCATATTGTCACTTGTCACATCACCTGCCACATCACTTGCCACCAATAGCAGATTGTCACTTGCCACATCACTTGCCACCATTAGCAGATTGTCACTTACCACATCACTTGCCATCATTTGCAGATTGTCACTTTCCACATCACTTGCCACATCACTTGCCACCATTTGCAGATTGTCACTTGCCACGTCACTTGACACCATTTGCAGATTGTCACTTGCCATGCCAGCCAGTGCTACCAAATGTGCATTATCGCTGCATTGGTGGCAGGCTGGCACATTTAGTGAGGGCAGGAGAGTGGAGATGCGGGGTGGGCAGTGAGAGATCATGTAATCTCTCTGCTCCCCGCCGCACCTTCGAAATTTAAAAGGCCCGCGATGTGAGGGCGGAGTAGTGCTGATGTGTGGCAGGCAGTGAGAGATGATGTCATCTCTCTGCTCCCTGCCTCACATTTCTCCCACGTGGAAGTGGCTGGCTGTGAGGGCGAAAGCGCGGTGATGGGAGGGTGGAGAGAGATGATGTCATCCCCGCTCGTCCGCCCGCTCATCTCTCCTCCACCTACAATGCCGTCTGCCGCAGCCGTGACCTGCCCGCTCATCTCTCCTCCACCTCCAATGCCGCAGCTGCGACCCACCCATTCTTCTCCAATGCCGCCCACCACAGCCACGACCCACTCACTCATCTCTCCTCCACCTACAATGCCGCAGCCGCGACCTGCTGAGACTCAGGGCTATGGGTTCCATATTCGGGCTCCAGCCTCGATAGCCACACCCTAGCAACGCCTATGCTTGACGTGTCATTAAATATTGTTTGACTAAGAAAAATTCCCTAGCTAGCTACACCCTAATAAGGAGGAGTGAAATAAATTATGTAGTGATATAAAATGTATTATTGGCTATATGATAGTGAACCATTAAATGTGCCCACAACTAACATCAGCCCTGCTACAAATAGCACATGAAAAACAAAAAATGGAAAGTTATCAGCTTATTTGTACAAAAATTCCAGAATTAAAAAAACTGAAAGGGCAAATATATCTGAACAGAGAAAAACATACTAAGTGGAGACTGATTCTTCTATCAAAAGGAAGCAGCTGGCTTGGTGATATTGAATTCAGACTCACAATCAAAGAATGCCAGCCAATCTAAGTCCATACGAATATTAGATTTACTTAGGTCTGCTGACATCATTGAAGGAGATAAACATATTAGAAGGAGTGGAACAGCTTGTTGTTTGAGAGGTTGCCAAATAAGATAAGTGAGTGTCAAAGTGGAAAAAGTACATTGATTAACCATTATGACGAAAACTGACGCATTTGAGGGTTTGTGACTCACTGAGGTGTCTTTCTAAACACAACTTGTCTGCAGAAAGTGGATTTAACTTCTACATCAACACGACTTCTTGAACTTATGAGTACAAACGGCTGAGCCTAACAGCTGCCCACATCTGTGAACCGTGTGAAAGTTTGTAGAGATTCCACACTATAAATAGCCAGGATCTGCATAATCCACAGCTAGATTTACATTCATTTTTCATTTCTCTTGCACTAGAGTCCAACTTTTAATTCTATTTTATCAAGCTATTGTGTACAAAGTTTACATTAACTGTAGCCAAACAGAGATAAACCTTTAATTAGGAGTTTGCTGTATTCTGACACCTCAAACAAGTGCATCAGTATCTGACCCTGAGGGTTAAGAATTACATTCATCATGTGGCATGTTTCTGGCAGCAAAAGAATTTTTAACTGTGTGGTATAATTTATCAGCTTAAGGGCTTCTGCAGCCACAATTCCATAAACAAGTGAAGTGACACAACATCAATGAATCAAACATCTCTGTGTACACAGAAATACATATTGTTTATTAAGTCCACTTCCAATAAACAAAGGATTCCCCTTTATGGCCAAAACGCACGAATAGTAGATATTGCAAATCAAAATTACAAATAGTGCCTAAAGATGAAATGATTCATGAAGAATACAGATTAGGCATGAGGCGAACACCCCCCCCCCCCCCCAGTTCGGTTCGCACCAAAACTTGAGAACAGACCAAAATTTTGTGTAAAAATGCGAACACTGTTAAAGTCTACGGGACACGTACGTGAAAAATCAAAAATACTCATTTTAAATCTCATATGCATGTTATTTCCATAAAAAGTGTTTGGGGACCCGGTTCCTGCCCCAGGGGACATTTATAAATGCAAAAAAGAGTTTTTAAAACTGACGTTTTTTTCAGGAGCAGTGATTTTGAGAATGCTTAAAGTGAAACAATACAAATTAAATATTCCTTTGAATATGGTGCCTGGGGGGTTCCCTTAGTCTGCCTGTAAAGCCACACATTTTTCCTATGTTTAGGAAAGTACTGCAAAATTACATTTCTAAAGGAAAAAATGTGATTTAAATTTGCTCACGGCTGTAATGAATTGTATTGACAGATCCCGCAACATACTTAAAATCATTTAGTGTGGTCCCCCCCCCCCCCAGTCCATACCAGGCCCTTCAGATCTGGTATGTATATTACGGTGAACTCTGCCTCAATTTTTTTTTTAAGATGGCTTGGGGGTCAAAAATGCGAACACTGTTAAAGGCTGCATTTAATGGAACACAGGCAGGCTGCATTTGGGGGACAGAGGCTGCATTTGGGGGACAGAGGCTGCATTGGGGGGACAGAGGCTGCATTTGGTGGGACAGGCGCTGCATTAGGGGGGACAGAGGCTGCATTTGGTGGGACAGAGGCTGCATTTGGGGGGACAGCGGCTGCATTAAGGGGGGAAGAGGCTGCATTAGGGGGGACATAGGCTGCATTTGGTTGGAGGCAGGCTGCATTAGGGGGAAGCAGGGTGCATTGGGGGATGCAGGCTGCATTTTGTGAGACAGAGGCTACATTTGGTGGGACAGAGGCTTGGACAGAGGCTGCATTTAATGGGACAGAGGCTGCATTTGATGGGACACAGACTGCATTTGATCGGGCACAGGCTGCATTTGATGTGACACAGGTTGCATTTGATGGGACACAGGCTACATTTGATGTGACGCAGGCTGCATTTGATGGGACACAGGCTGCATGTAAGGACGGACTCTGCTGGGGACACCTGATGGCATCTGGTGGCAGGCAACGTGGCTAGTGACACGCTCAGGGCTCCCACTGATTCTGCATTATGGTGAGTTGAATGATTTTATTTTATGTTACAATGTAATAATAGAAATAATGTGCTTCAATCATCCTGACACCATAACAACCATGGTCCTGGGATGATTGAAGTGCTAACACCAGGTGTTTGGAATATCTTTATCTGCTGATTATTAAACTTTCTAGAATACACATTTCTATTGTTGTGTAGGATCTGAGCCTGCTGTCCTCCATCCCTCTCTCCCTCTCTCTCTCTCCCTCCATCCCTTGTTCATCTCAGACGCTAACCACAGGATCTTAGAGCCACGCCCTTTATTTTGCTCAAACCATGCCCATTTTCACCAAGTGGGAGGGGTCAAAAAGGAAGGGCGGGGTCTGGCACCCCCCATCCTAAAACTTCACCAGCCGCCACTGGACCGCACTACACTGTATTATATACTGTGTACACCGCCTGAAGTATATTTGAAACTGTACACACTGTATTATATACTGTGTTCACTGCCTGCACTGTATTATCTACTGTACACTGTTGAATGCACTGTATATATAGACTATGCTGAATGCAGAATATATATATATATATATATATATATATATATATGAGCAACAACAGTGTTTTTTCAGTTCTTTATGATCATATATGTCCGACTGAAGATAGTGGTGATGAGACAATCTGGATCACAATCCTAACTGCAATCATAATCTTAAAGAGGAACTATAGGAAATAAGATGAGTGAGTCTGTGATAGCAGGAACTCTACAACAGCCATTGTTTATCTGTAAACAGGATGAAGTGTACACAAAGGGAACCATACTTTTCAAGTGGTGTACGAGTTAAAATGTATCAAAAGTATATCAGTTGTTCTGAGCTCCAAGCCGAGGGGGGACCCTCCTGCAGAGGATGGCAAACTGGTTCCCAGTTTTCGTTTAGAAGTTTTGATTTCTGATGTAATCCTAAGGCACTGTAAAGTTGCATTGCTATTCTAACAAACAAGCACAGTGAAGCCATTTTAGGCAACACAAATGTTTATTTAAACCCACAAGTGTTCCTCTTTGTATTTATTTGACTTTCCTAGATTTTTTTTACCAGTCTTAAGCCCAAGTACAACCTACTAAGTATATTTATTTGATCATCTGTGCCTTGTCAGGCGAGTCACACTTTTATAAAGTACATAAAATTAGATTTCCCTGGCAAATTAAAACTGTATAACTGCTATTACAGCTACTGTTGTGTTTTTCTTTTTATACCACAGAATTAATGAACCTAGTTCTGTGCAAAGCAAGTTAAAACATATAGTGCAGCGTTTAACTATTACGTGAAATTTAGAAGTGAATTGTGAACTTTGCAAATAATTACAAAAAATGTTTTGCTAAAATACATGATTAAAAGCTCTTTAAAGCTTTTAACCCGCATGTCTGCTTAAGCAATATTACTTTCCATCTCCTAACCCAACTCAACACAGCCACACCAAAGAATTAAATCCTGATTTGTATGATATGAACTGATTACTCTTGGCAAGAGATGGCGTTTGCATTTTTAAAGTTTACCCAGCTTTTGAGCCATAGTAGTAATAGCCAGACAATAGCTACATGATTTTGAATCCCAGTTGAGACATATCTACATCAAATTCTGAAGTAGGAAATAAAATAGTTTGTCCTTATTATTTAAGTTAATGTTATATAGCGTCTGCATGCATGTCCCAACCTTATAGACCTCTGACTAGAACCCAACTAGTAAAAAATCTATTATATTTATGCAGAAAATTTGAGGATTTTACCATTCATTTAGTGTATCATATATTGTTATATCTTATATTGTTTAAATAAAATATGTAAAACTAAACTATGTATAGTAACACATAGCTACAAACATCAAACATCTTCAAGGTGCAACCTCCCAAGGCTTCACTAAAATGTCTCTACTAAAATTTAGAAGATATATTAAACTCACCCCTCACCTCCAACCCAGAATGAATGCCACATTGATAGGCCTGAACATTATTAAGTAGAAGCACAATCCCATTTTTATAACAATTTAAAAAAAAAATACTGTCTTCCAGAAAGTTGCATTTGCAAAGCTAATCTGCCAGAGATCCAGACTCTGTTAGCTTATGTTATTGTAAATTTGTACAGGAAGAATAATCTGTAAACTTCTGATATGAAGCTTGAATGAATGAAGGTTATCCTTGCAGTGGGTTCCTCTTCACACTGAAGGAGTTTACTGCTCATTTTGTCAGCGGGGACTGGCTGCTGGAGGATCAAGACTAAGGTGAATAATAGTGATGAGCCAGACACACCCAAATCAGGCAGAACTGATTTTTAACTTTCATTTCCTATTAACTTCAATGGGCACCCAAAGTTTACTCATGTTCACCGAGTCCTGCTCGAACTGAGCTCGGTGAACAAAGTAAACTTTGGGTGCCCATTGAAGTTAATGGGAAATGAATGTTAAAAATCTGTTTTGCCCAATTTCTAGGCTAATAGATAAGGGAATGTCAAATGCATGATATGGCAGCTGGGCACTGCCCTGATGAATATGTACTGTAACAAAGCAAAACATTTTTTTTTAAACATCGGCCTGGCTCACAGTCTACATTATAATTCATCCCAAAGGTGTTCTATCAGGTTTAAGTCGGGACTATGAGCAGGCCAGTCAAGTTCCTCCACACCAAACTCGCTCATCCATGTCTTTATGGACCTTGCTTTGTGCACTGGTGCGCAGTCATGTTGGAACAGGAAGGGGTCATTCCCAACCTATTCCCACAAAGTTGGGAGCATGAAATTGTCCAAACTATGTTGGTATGCTGATGCCTTAAGAGTTTCCTTCATGGGCATGGTCAAAGCTGACTCCACTACTTCCTGCCTAATCTTATATTAATAAAATGGGATCTGCTCCAGAACTGACCTTCGCCGACACCCGGGGACTTCCGGGTATGAAAAGAGGCAAATCCGTATGGGACGGAAAGGTGGATCCAATCCCAAGGCATCCCCACAGCAGAAGATGCAGGCCCCTATAGGCCGCGAGCACATGGTGTCCCAAACCACCTCAGCAGATATGGCCACAGTGGAGGAGGATCGCTTTCAGGCCCTTATGCAGACTATCACCGGCTGCCAAAAAACCCTGACAGCGAAAATAGACACCCTGCAGGCGGATTTCAGGCTGAATAGGAGAGACATTGACAAAATGAGGGACCGGATGGGTGAGGCAGAGGGACAGGTGGGCGATTCTGAGGACTCCATCCAAGATCAAAGAGTGTCCATCCACACACTGCAGGTGAAAATGAAGGCCTTGGAGTCAAGGGCAGAAGACAGCAAGAACAGGAGCCACAGGAACAACCTGAGGGTGGTGGGACTGCTGGAGGGGACCGAGGGCCAAGATCCTAAAGCCTTCACCGAGACCTTGCTCCGCACCCTTCTCCCACAGGCCCCGTTTTCCACACATTTTGTCATGGAGAGGGCCCACAGAATGCCACCCATGCGGAGCCAACCGGGCCCACCCCTGCACCTTCATTTTCAGGCTACTGAATTCCCAGGATTGGGACCTGCCACTCCGTGAAACCCGGAAAGTGGAAGAGTTCCAGTTCGAGAAGATTATGCTGTTTCCGGGTTATTATGTTGACACCCAGAGGCTCCGCAGAACCTTTGACCACCTTAAAGCTCAACTCCGCACCAGAGGCCTGAAATACAGTACATTGTTTCTGGTCCGCCTACGAGTGGTGGATGGGGAATCCACATGCTATTTCACCTCACTGGAAGACACCTCTCAATGGCTGGACACCCTTCCCTGTGCTCGGTAACTATGTATACCTCCCCTGTTTATCATTTTCTGACCAAGCAAGGTCTCCTCTGCTCCCTTTTCTCCTCCAAAGCTGCACCTGATGGAGACTATTAGCCACACTGCTGTTTGGTTGCTGCACCACTGGAATCGAATAAAGGTGGCAAGCCACTAAGCCTTAAGTATGCGGCAGCTTTGGCATAGCTCCAGGACACTGAGCCGCCATTTAAGAGCATGCCACTACCGTACCGGCATCACCCCTACAGCAGATACTGAGGCACCCCTGGTTGTTACTAGACATGTGCATTAATTTTCGTCCGAATTTCCGGTATTTTCGTTATCCTTTTAACAAACGATAACAAACGTGCAGAATCCAAAAAATGAAAGATCTGACATAAACAAATGCTTTATTTTCATTTACGTTGTGACAACATTTCGATATAGATAGGAGATTTGACATGGCGCTGACAATAGCAATCTGTGTCCATCGAACCTGTGATCGAATGTGCCTAACTTTAGCTATATTAGTCCAAGATTATTCTACATAGAGAGAAAAGATTCGACATGGAGAGAAGATTCGGCATAGAGAGAAAAGATTCAACATTATAGAGACAATGGCAAAAAAGGTTGAATGTGCCTAACCTAACTCTATTAGTCCAAGATTATTCGACATAGAGAGAAAAGATTTGACATGAAGATTCGACGAAGCAGTCGCTGCGAGTGGACATTTATGGTCAAATGCTCCGCCCATGGGCTATAGAAGAATTCTAATGTTGGTTGACTAGTAATAATAATTAATAAATATAATTATTACTAGTGTCATACAACATTAGAATTCTTCTATAGCTTGTAGGCGGAACATTCAACCGGAAATGTATGATTGCAGCGTCATACAGTTTCGCTGCTCCGTCGAGTCTTCTTAGAACATTCGACAAACACCATAAGCCTTCAAAGACAGTATTGACCTTAATTATTTTAGATTTTCCGATGAAGACATTTTTTATTGAAACTAAATAAATGAAAACGAATTTTGGGAGTAACTAAATAAATTTATTTTTCGGACGAAAACGAAATTCTAAAACAAAATATTTCAGTGTGCACATGTCTAGTTGTTTACGCCCGGCTCTTGATATAACCTGCCGCTCATTGTTTACCACTGCTGATGCATTGAGGAGGCTCTCCCCCCATGGAAGACTGGAAGGTGTAATGAGAAGATCCTTGCCCTGTGAGTTTAAAGTGGAAGTAAACTCCCCTATCATTTTCAGCCAAGGAAGCTGCCATCTTTGCCTCTGTTTAATCTTCAACTGCTATGGTGCTGCACATGTGATTCGTTATGACACCAGCCATTGGAAGGTTTGATAGTTTGGCTGAGAGCACAGCCAATGTTCAGTTAGCATTCCCGGCATGCCTTTTTTTTTTTAACTGTTTAAATCCATGGGTTTACTTCCACTTTAATGTTTATGGCTATTAATGTTACCTACGGTTTCATGTGCAAGCAGATCCCGACTACATTTTTTATTTTTTTTATATATAGGCTTGTAGGTGTTTGCTTCTGGACTGAACTGAACTTGCTGACCACCTGTGGTCGCCCGCTTCTCCGTTTGCCCCACATTGGAGACTTTCCTACTGTGTGATGGGTTTGGTTTTGGGTGTAAGCACTCAGAGTTCCCCAACGGACGTGCGGGGTGGGGAGTTGGGTTTATATGTTCTGGTTGTTCTCTTTTTTTTTGTTTTTTTAAGTTTGTTGTAGCTGATGATATACAGTATGTCACAAAAGTGAGTACACCTCTCACATTTTTGTAAATATTTTATTATATCTTCTCATGTGACAACACTGAAGAAATTACACTTTGCTACAATAAAAAGTAGTGAGTGTACAGCTTTGTATAACAGTGTAAATTTGCTGTCCCCTCGAAAATAACTCAACACACAGCCATTAATGTGAAAACTGCTGGCAAAAAAATGAGTACACCCCTAAGTGAAAATGTCCAAATTGGGCCCAAAGTGTCAATATTTTGTGGGGCCGCCATTATTTTCAAGCACTGCCTTACCCCTTTTGGGCATGGACTTCACCAGAGCTTCATAGGTTGCCACTGGAGTCCTCTTCCACTCCTCCATGACGACATCATGGAGCTGATGGATGTTAGAGACCTTGCGCTTCTCCACCTTCCATTTGAGGATACCCCACAGGTGCTTAATAGGGTTTAAGTCTGGAGACATGCTTGGCCAGTCCATCATCTTTACCCTCAGCTTCTTTAGCAAGGCAGTGGTTATCTTGGATGTGTGTTTGGGGTCTTATCATGTTGGAATACTGCCCTGTGACCCAGTCTCCGAAGGGGAGGGATCATGCTCAGCTTCAGTATGTCACAGTACATGTTGGCATTCATGGTTCCCTCAATGAACTGTAGCTCCCCAGTGCCGGCAGCACTCATACAGCCCCGGACCATGACAATCCCCACCACCATGCTTAACTGTAGGCAAGACACACTGTTCTTTGTACTCCTCACCTGGTTGCTGCCACGCACACTTGACACCATCTGAACCAAATAAGTTTATCTTGGTCTCATCAGACCACAGGACATGGTTCTAGTAATACATGTCCTTAGTCTGCTTTTCTGCATTAAACTGTTTGCGGGCTTTCTTGTACATCATCTTGAGAAGAGGCTTCCTTCTGGGACAACAGCCATGCAGGCCAATTTGATGCAGTGTGTGGCATATGGTCTGAGCACTGACAGGCTGACTCCCCATCCTTTGAATCTTGCAGCATATGTATATTACAAGAAACCCACCCAGTGGGAAGTAAGGTTCTCAGCCTGAAAAAAAACATGGGTGGGACATTATCACCATTCTACATACTCTGGGTACAGGGTATAACAGAGGGCGGGGCCACCCTGTGACTCCGCCCCCTCTGGTGAATGGAACCATGTGTCAGAGGGGGTGGAGTCACCGGGTGGCCCTGCCCTCCGTTATATAAGAACTGTCAGAAGAAGAGAAGCGTCACACAGCGAGAGCCTTCCATTGCGCAGAGCTGCCCGAGAAGAAGAGATGCCATGGAGGAAGATGCCAGACAAGAACACCGGAGCAAGAAGAAGCAAATCGGAGGAAAAAGAGGACCATAGGAAGAAGAATATGGAAGAAGAAACCGAAGGATGAAGAAAGGAAGAAGGAAGAAGACCAGAAGAAAGAAGTTGAAAGAAGACTTTAATAAAGGAATTGTCAAAAACAGTTTGTTGTAATTTTTAACACTTTTGTCACTTTTTTGGTGAAATGGTAGGGTACCCCCTTACCATTTCACACAGGGGGGAGGCCATGATCTGGGGGTCCCCTTGTTAAAGAGGGCTTTCAGATTCCGATAAGCCCTCCCACCCGCAGACCCCCACAACCACCGGCCAGGGTTGTGGGGATGAGACCCTTGTCCTCATCAACATGGAGACAAGGTGCTTTTGGGGGGACCCCAAAGCATCCTCCCAATGTTGAGGGCATGTGGCCTGGTATGGTTCAGGAGGGGGGGCGCTCTCTCGCCCCCCTCTTTTCCTGCGCGCCTGCCAGGTTGCATGCTCAGATAAGGGTCTGGTATGGATTTTGAGAGGGACCCCCACGCCATATTTTTTGGCACAGGGTTCCCCTTAAAATCCATGCCAGATCTGGAGGGCCTGGTATGGATTTTGAGGGGGACCCCCACGCCATTTTTTTTCTTAATTTTTTTTTTTCTTAATTTTTTTTTTTCTTAATGCTAATGCTAACATGACCTGTGTGCAATGCAAATAGCCTTAAAAAAAACATAGAAGACGTATAGAATCCTACTATAGCTTGTAATAAATATTCGACCAGGAATGTATGATTGTAGCATCATACAGTGAGTTTAGCTGCTCCGTCAAATCTTCTTTAAACATTTGACAGACACCATAAGCCTTCAATGACAGATTCAACCTTAATTCATTTGGATTTTTGGACAAATGCAATTTTTTAACGAAAAACAAAATAAATAAAAAATGAATTTTGGGAGTAACTAAATAAATACATTTGTCGGACGAAAACGAAATTCCGAAACAAAATATTTCAGTGTGTACATGTCTAATGCGGACCACTCTAAGGATCCGGGCCAAGGTCCAGAAGCCCAGTGGCTGGGTTGCCACAGTTCCAATCTATTCGGGATCCTGTACTGTGGGCTCACTTTGAAATTAACCTCCTTGGCGGTATGATTCAGTCTGGAATTAGGTGCTGAAAGCGGTACAATTATTTTGCATGGAAATCTGACGTTTTATTTTGTAGTCCTGTAATTCTTAGGAATAACGCTCTTAAATCTCTTCAAACCAGAGTCTAGCAGACATCCTGGGTATGATAAAGTTTATAATATAATAAAGAATAATAAAAATGATTAAATAATGTAATCAAATCCTAAAACACTGAAAAAGGGACACTTTTTGGTTGCTATGGACAATCTCCAAACTCCAGGCAGAAAAAACAGTATTTATAATATAAAAGTGCATGCAGGGCACTGCACAGACCACTAGGGACAAAGGGGATGTGTAATTTTTTTATACAGTACTGTAATCTGTAAGATTACAGTACTGTGTGTGTTTTGTGTCTTTTTACTTTTTTGAATTTGCCACCGTTCTCCGCTCCCGTGTGCCGTAATGCCACAGGGAACGGAGCTCGGCGGCATTCGGCACTGTGAATCGAGCGGAGGACAGCTCGATCACACAGCACGGGGGACATCGCTGGATCCAGGGGACAAGGTAAGTAAGTCTCACTGTGTCCTCCCCTGCATCCAGCGATGCAATCCCGAGTCTGGCTCGGGGTTACCGCTCCTGCTAGTAAATTCCCAACCCGAGCCAGACTCGGGATTACCGCTTGACAGGTTAAAATGTTGGCAGACATATTTCCCCCCATGGTTTACTTAAGTTTGATGTCTTAAAACAGCAAAGAAGGCTAGCAAACCACATATTTTTTAGGTATCTGCAGCTCCGTCATGCCTTTCGGTCCCAGTTCCCTCTGTCCCTTGTGCTGGATACCACTGGGGTTGAGTGGCTGTTGAGTGCAGTGGAGAAAACTAAACCCCTTTCCACGCTATACTCTGTCCTGGCAGGACTGAACACCTCTAAGGTTTCACAACTGTTCTCGGTGTGGCAGACGGATATACCCACACTAGTCGATGATGATTGGGAAGAGGGCATTCAGCATTACCTCTCTCTGATGATCTCCGCCAGGGACAGATTCATTCAAATTAAGTTTTTGCACAGGGCATATTTCTCCCCACAGCGTCTACCGTCTAGCTAGAATATACCCTGATAACAGCCCGGCCTGTCTCAAATGTGCCTCGGAGGAAGGCTCTTTTTTCCATATTGTTTGGTCCTGTCAGCATATACAAACTTTCTGGAGGGGAGTAATCAATGTTATTAACTCTGTCAGTAAATTAAAAGTTCCATGTAACCCGATACCACTGCTGCTCAGGATAGTTGACACACTGGAAGCCCCCCAATCCAAGAAACTATTTGTAGTCTGTGCAGCCTTCTATGCCAGAAAGGCAATCTTGTTACAATGGAAGGCAACTATACCACCGACAATACGCAATCAAGAACCCTCATAAAAAAAAGCCCTGCCATTGTACAAGCTGACTTATCTAAGATGTAATTGCCCCCAAAAATTTGCTAAGATATGGGAGCCATGGGTTCGGGAGGAGCAGCTACCCCTGGAGTAGGGATTGGAGCCAAGAGATCAGCACTTAAGTCCCATGATGAAGGTCACTTAATCACCCAACCATACATATCGAGTAATCTATAAAAGAAAATTTTGCTGTCTTCCCCGGTGCCCTGGTAGGGATACCCTACCCCCCAGCCCCCTTACTTGATACCTATCTGCCCACTTTAGGGCAATCGATGCCCCACAAGAAGATGGAAACCAATACGCACTCACCACTCACTGCCCACTGTTTATATTGTTTCGCATATCTGTGTACCTCCCTGAATGGAGTGAACGATACTCTCCATTACAATACAAAAATGCAATACTTAATGTGTACCATTGTTTTTACCTCCTTCCCCACCCTCTTTCCTTGTTACTTGAATGGAATACCAACCTTTATGTACAATCTGCATTGATATTTAAGAAGGTTGTGACTGTAACCACTGCTAACTGTTCATACCTCGGTTTTTTCTTTTGTTTTCAATGAAAATAAACAAGCTTTATGTTAAAAAAAGAGTTCCCTTCACTGAAACTAAGGGGCCAAGTCCAATCCCTGAAAAACAACCCACACCAAATTCCCCCTCCATCAAATGATTTAGACCAGTTCACAAAGCAAGAACCATAAAGACATGGATGAGCGAGTTTGGAGTGGAGGAACTTGAATGGCCTGCACAAAGTCCTGACCTCAACCCAATAGAACACCTTTGGAATGACTTAGAGTGGAGACTGCGAGTCAGGCCTTCTTGTTCACATCAGTGCCTACCCTCGCAAATGTGCCTCTGAAAGAATGGTCAAACATTCCCATAGACACACTCCTAAACCTTGTGGACAGCCTTCCCAGAAGAGTTGAAGCTGTTATAGCTGCAAAGGGTGGGCCAACTCAATACTGAACCCTTACGGACTAAGACAGAGATGCCATTAAAGTTCATGTGCTTGTAAAGGCAGACGTCTCAATACTTTTGGCAAAATAGCCTTGTGGATCTGCAGACAGGGGGCTTTTGACTTTTGAAATCCTCCTCCTGCCCCCATGTGACTAAGTAAGGGGTAATAGTGTAAACACTTGTTTTTGTGTTTTTGACAAGTCATGTGTTTACAAAAAAATAAGTCACACGATGTACATTTATCATCAATAATGTCATCCAGGGATGTAGAACCATGTCAATCACAATGCCCAATGCTAGAAGATGTAATACTGCTAATATACCTGATGTTCAGCTCCTGATGAATGGGTAAAAGTTTGAACGTTCAACCAAATAGCCAAACAGTCAAGGTTCAATCCAAACTTCTATTCGAACCAAACCTTAACTACTTCAGCCCCGGTAGATCAATGACCAGAGCACTTTTTACAATTTGGCACTGCGCTTCTTTAACTGGTAATTGCGCGGTCATGCAATATTGTACCCAAACAAAGTTTGCATCCTTTTTTTTCCCACAAATAGAGCTTTCTTTTGATGGTATTTGATTGCGATTTTTATTTTTTGCGATATAAACTGAAAAAGATCGAAAATGTGGAAAAAAAAATGGAAAATTTATATCAAATACTTACTGTAATTTTACTTTCCTGATGGGCTCCATGGCAGCATACGTGTGGGTTAGCCCCGCCTCCATAATTACCCAATAGGACCTCTACTCCCATAAATCTTTGCTCCAAGCTGCTATCCGTGTTCCGTAACTAGCCTACTCCAACATTTGGGCGGGAACTCCTGCTGCCATGGAGCCCATCAGGAAAGGAAAATTACGGTAAGTATTTGATATAAATTTTCCATTTTCCTGACAGGCTCCATGGCAGCATACGTGTGGGAAATAACTCGCCAAACACACCCGGGTGGGCAAAAAATGTTGAGCAAAGAAACTAGAAATTTATTTTTCATTGTCCACTGACAATACTTGTAAACCAAAATTAACAGAAGAAAGCGCAGCTGGCTCTACACAATAATGGGAAACAAAAGTATTAATTGAAGACCAGGAAGCTGCTCTGCAGATAACTTCTGGTGCGACATGTCGAACTGCTGCCCAAGAGGTTGAGATGCCCCGAGTTGAATGAGCCGTCACTGCCTCAGGAGGAACCATGCCCTTAGCCTTGTATGCCCTTTGAATCGTTTGGACCACCCAAGATGAGATTGATCTTACTGATGCTCGCATCCCTTTATTTTTGCCATGGAGAAGGACAAAAAGAAAGTCTGTTCGTCTGAACGAGGCTGTAGCGTCCAAATATTGCTTCAAGGTGCGACCAACATCCAAGGGATGAATCTCTTGGTTGTCTGACATTCTAAACGTAGGTAGCACGATCTCCTGATTCTCATGAAATACTGATGTAACTTTTGGATTTGACCCAAGCATAGGGATCAGGACCACTCTGTCCGGAAAGAAGGTTAGAAATGGTTCCACAGACCCAAGATTCCTAATTTCCGACACTCTTTTGGCTGAAGTTATTGCCACCAAAAACACCGTCTTGATAGTGAGATCTCCTAAAGACAGGGGAGCGTCCGAACTTTTTCCAAGATCAGAAAGAAAATCCAGTACTAATGGAAGGTCCCATTTGGGAAACCTGGGCCTTTTTTGAGGCCTAAGCCTGATGGCTCCTTTAAAGAATTGTTGAATTAATGTATGATTCGCCCACGAAACTCCTGTAAAGGCTGAAATGGCTGAAACTTGTACTCTCAGAGAACTAACTGCCAGAGACAAGTCTAACCCTGACTGAAGGAAAGACAAGATATCTTGAACTGCCGGAGAATTATATGAATTTGACCTAGAAGACATGTGGACCATAAACCTGGCCCATATACGTTCGTATACTTTATTGGTACTCTTCCGTCTGGCACTAAGAAGGGTTGGAATCGCTTCTTCTGGGCAACCCAGAGCTTCTAGCCTTCCCCTCTCAAGAACCATGCCCTGAGGTGTAGACAGGATGGGCACGGGTGTAACAGTGTGCCCTGGGACAGTAGATCTGGCCTGAGAGGCAGGGGAACTGGATCCCGATAGCTGAGGAGCAACAGCAGAGGAAACCAAGGCCTGTTGGGCCAGAATGGTATTATCGCAATGATCTCCACCTTCTCCCCTCTGAGCCTCCGAAGAAACTGTAGGATTACAGGAACTGGAGGGAAGGCATAGGCTCTCTGGAACTTCCAACAATCCGTGAGAGCATCTGTCCCGAACGCCTGAGGATCCCTGAACCTCGAGTAGTATCTGTGCATCTTGCGATTGTACGGCGAAGCGAACAGATCGACCTCTGGAGATACTCCCAGAGTCAGAAGCCACTCGAAGACATCCCTGTGAAGGGACCACCCGTTGTTGTCTATTCTGACCCGTGACAGAAAATCTGCTTGAACATTCTGGACCCCTGGGATGTATATAGCAGAAATGTTGACCAAATTCCTCTGAGCCCAGCTCATTATCGGTTCTACTTCTCGTAATAGAGACCAACTGCGAGTCCCTCCTTGTTTCTTTATATAGGCCACCGCAGTTGTGTTGTCCAATCTTAACATTACTGACGACCCTGCCACCAGATGGCGAAATGCTATGAGCGCTTGAAAGGCTGCTCTCAACTCCAGGATGTTGGAGACCACACACAGCGACGGGAACGACCACCTTCCTTGAGCTACTTCCGTAAGGCAATGAGCGCCCCAACCTTTGTTGCTGGCATCTGAAGTTACTATTACCCAAGAAATGGGGACTATCGAATGATGGTTGCGTAGATTCTTCCCTTGAAGCCACCAGAGGAGAGACATCCTCATCGCTGGAGTAAGGAGTATGCGTTGTGTTTGACTGGACGAGTCCCATTGTTGCAGAAACCCTTTCTGGAAGGGACGAGTGTGCCACTGGGCCCACTTCACCATAGGGATGGTGGCCGTCATTGTGCCAATCACTTTCAAACATTGTAGAGTCGAAAGATGAGATGATTCCCAAGCCTTGTGAATCCTGTCTCGGATCACACTGATTTTCTCCTCCGGTAGGGAGATAGTGCCTTTTAATGTGTCGAACTGAGCCCCTAGAAACACGATAACTTGAGTTTGAACCAGATGGCTCTTCTCCAGGTTCAGGAGCCAACCAAACGTCTGCAGAGTGGAGATGACTAAACTCTTGTGTTCCAGAATTTGATCTCTGTCCTGAGATAATAGGAGCAAATCGTCCAGATAATGATGGAGACGAACTCCTTTGACTCGTAAAAGAGCTACTATCGCTAGGAGTACCTTGGAGAAAACCCGAGGAGATGTTGTCAACCCGAATGGGAGACAGGTAAACTGGAGGTGTTGATCTCCAACTGCGAAACGGAGAAATTGCTGGAAATCCCTTGCTACTGGCACGTGAAAGTATGCATCTTTCAAATCGATTGAGATTAACCAATCCCCTAGCTGCACCGACTGTTGGATTGTAAGAAGAGATTCCATCTTGAACTTTTCCTTGCAAATGAAGGAATTGAGGTGGGTCAAATCTATCACCGGCCTCCATGCGCCATTCCTTTTCTGAACCATAAACAGAGGAGAATACATGCCGTCGCCACGTTCGTCTTCTGGCACGGGTACGGCTGCGCCTTGATCCAGTAAACAACTTACGTAGGTCAATAGGACCTGTTTCTTTTCCTCCGAGCTTGGAATTGTTGTGGGAACGAACCTTAACCTCGGAGTGTTGATGAAAGTCCACTTGTGACCCGAGGAAACCGTCTTGACGGTCCAATAATCTTGAATTGATGCCACCCAAACATGTCGGTAGTGAAGAAGGCGAGCCCCCACCCGACATGTTTGAGCGGGCCCAATTTCAAAAAGATTTAGTAGAATCTTGGTTACCTGCGGAAGCCCCCTTTGAGGTTTTCTTAAGGGAGGATTGTCTGGACCTCCAAGACCTAGAGAACTCCCTGCCGGGTCTATAACTGCGCGCTTCTCTAGCGCGATCCGAGGTCTGCCTTCTTGGAAAAATATGTTTTTGGTTTTGAAGACGTCTGTCTTGAGGGAGGAACCCAGACCTTCCACCTGTGGCCCGGGATATGGCGCTATCTAGTTTATTACCAAACAAGGAGGTTCCCTCAAATGTCATACAACACCATGCCTGCTTAGATGTTGGATCCGCCAACCAAGGACGGAGCCACAAAGCACGGCGTGCCGAGACTGCTGCCAACATAGCCCGAGACAGAAGGCGGGTAATGTCAATAGATGCCTCCCCCAAAAAGGCTGATGCCATTCTGATCTCCTGAATGGGAGAGTCTTTAGCCGTATTCACTGAGATACCTCTCAAGAACTCCTCAACATTGTCGGCCCATGTTTCAATAGCCTTTGAGACTGCGGCTAAAGCCAAAGTTGGTTTACAAGCCATCCCTGAAGTTAGATAAATTCTTTTCAGATCTGAGTCAATTCTTCTCTCTAACGGATCTTTGAAAGATACCGTGTCTTCCAAAGGGAGAGTCACGTATTTGACTAAACGCATAAGTGCTGCGTCTACCAGAGGAGCTGATTCAAGGTGCTTCACATCATCCTCCTTAAAGGGGTACAATTTAGACACTTTTGATTGCATAGAGCTCTTCCTATCAATCTTGCTCCACTCTTCAGTAATGATTTCTCCCAATTCAGATAGGAAAGGAAAATGTTGCCGTTCCTTTTTGAGTTGTTTGAAAAACTTTCTTTGTTTGGGGAGGGGGGAAGTAGTGGGTTCTTCCCATTTTAAAGCTTCTTTCACTGCCTTGACAAGAGCAGGTACTAAAGCATAATCAAATCCTACTCCTGGATCCTCTGGATCCGATTCGCTGTCAGACAAGAGCACAGAGTGGTGGCTTGGTTGAGAAGATTCCCCAGTCTCTTGTAAGAGCCCTTTACCTCCTGAAGGACATAATGGGTCTGAGGGGGATTCCATAGAGTGATGAGCTTCCCTCTGCTGCAGGGATTCCTTTACCACCCTTCTCACCATAGATTCCAAGCGTTGATCCGCACCATCTCTTTCATCTGTGACTTTAGAGAAGCAATGATCACAGAGCGATTTGTCTGATGGGATGGGCATCTTACAGCCCCAACATGAATTATCTGGTCCTCTGCTTGAGTGCGAGTGACCACTGCGTTGTTCAGATCTGGAAGACCTATGGTGACCAGACTTTGATGATGATTTACGGTGGTGCGATTTTGACGATCCACTGCGACTGCACTGTAATGCGGTTCGGACCTAGAAGGGCTATAAGGAAATATACAAAAGAGAGAGAGAGAGAGACACAGACCAGGCTGGTATCAAATGCTAAGGAATACTCCACATATACACAGCAATCCAGCCATGCACATACCTGTTACAAGCGGGCAGGTCACTAGTAGGCAGTGAGGCATCCATGACTAAGAACGCTGACTGTAACAACAATAGACCCTCATAAGCAGCCATACAAAACACAGGAGCAACAATACATCAGAGCAGATCATAACCTACCTTACACCAACCAGAGAATGGCCCCGGGAAGTCGCTGAATTTCCTGCAATCATTCCCAAATTCTGACATCTCTCACTGTGTTTTAAATATGGCGCTCATGACGTCATCAGCGGCGTCAGACGCGAGATGCCCGCGCGCATGCGCGGGAACCAAGCCTCGCTTTGGATTTGGGTCCGCGCATGCGCAGAACGCAGCGCTGGACCCGGAAAACAGGAGGAGAAAGGCTGCTGGAACGCGGAAGCGTCAGCGCCTATGCACAAGAACCAGCTGGCATATGAAAAAGACACAGGTAGAAAAAAAACACATAAACACTGCTGCCATGAAAAACAGAATTTTTACAGCTCACCACTCCACCAACGATCATCTGGCCGAACAGATTCAAGCACACACCACCGATCCACCGGGCAGATAATGGCCACCTTACATAGCAGGTAATAAGCCGTGCGCACTTATCTTCGGACAAACCAAGCCTTCAGCGCTACTCTGCCATACACTCCATACCCATGCTTAACAGACAGGGCCTATCGGAGGAAAATAGCTTGATAGTCGGCCGACTTGATCGTAGTGAAGCTCTCTTCAGATAGGAAACACCTGTCCTATGGAGGAGGACAAAAAAGAACACGGATAGCAACTTGGAGCAAAGATTTATGGGAGTAGAGGTCCTATTGGGTAATTATGGAAGCGGGGCTAACCCACACGTATGCTGCCATGGAGCCTGTCAGGAAATATATTTTCTACTTTTTGTTATAAGAAAAATCCAATAAACTTGATTTTAGTCATATATTTAGGCCAAAATGTATTCAGCCACATGACTTTGGTAAAAAATAATTCAATAAGCATATATTATGGTTTGCGCAAAAGTTATAGCGTCTACAAACTAGGGTACATTTTCTGGAATTTACGCAGCTTTTAGTTTATGACTGCCTATCTCATTTCTTGAGGTACTAAAATGGCAGGGCAGTACAACCCCCCCCCCCCCCCCCCCCAAGACCCTATTTTGGAAAGTAGATACCCCAAGGAAATTGCTGAGAAGCATGTTGAGCCCATTGAATATTTTATTTTTTTGTCACAAGTGATTGAAAAAGGACAAAAAAAATACACAAAGTTGTCACAAAAATGATATATTGCTCACACATGCCATGGTTATATGTGGAATTACACCCCAAAATACATTCTGCTGCTTCTCCTGAGTATGGGGATACCACATGTGTGAGACTTTTTGGGAGCCTAACCGTGTACAGGACCTCGCAATCTATGCACTACCTTCAGGATATCTAAGGGCGTAAATTTTTGATTTCACTCCTCACTACCTATCACAGTTTGGAGGCCATGAAATGCCCATATAGCACAACCCCCCTCCTCCAAATGACCCCATTTTGGAAAGTAGACACCCCAAGCTATTTCCTGAGAAATGTGTTGTCTCCATACTCAGGAGAAGCAAGAGAATGTATTTTGGGGCGTAATTTCACATATACCCATGGCATGTTTGAGCAATATATCATTTAGGGACAACTTTCTGTAAAAAATAAATAAAACAAAAACATTTCCCGAAACTTGTGGCAAAATACAAATTATTCCATGGACTCAACATGCCTCTCAGCAAATAGCTTGAAGGTCTTCTTTCCAAAATGGGGTCATTTAGGGGGTGTTTGTGCTATCTTGACATTTCATGGCCTCCTAAACTGTAATAGGTAGTGAGGAAATTAAATGACCATTTTGCGCCCTAAGAAAGCCTGAAGGGGGTGCTTGGTTTTCGGGGTCCTGTACACATAAAAAAGATAAAAAATAGCACGCTAAACAAAAAAATATAAACAGAAGCTGCAACAAGAACCATCAAATATATGGTGCGACTTAAATAATAAAAATTATATGTTGTGCTAAAAAGTGAACCATTCCACATAAAAGAGTAACACAATAAACAAATATTGAAATACTTCAATCAAAATTAATCAGAAAATATCCATATATATAGATCAGTGAAAAATAAATTAATAAAAAATATGATGAATATATAGTGAAATTGGAAATAAACTGCTCAGTCAAATTCGAGAAACAGGTGTCATTGCGCATCAAAAAACAACTTTGAAGGAGGAAAATTCTGTAAGTGAGGATCCTTACCAGAGCGAATGGACTCCCTCATGAGCGGAGTCACAAACTCGAGCAGTTTAAACCCTCTGCAGGGATGGATGGATCTCTGATGTCTCCAGTTTCACCGGCAGCTTCCGATAATGGATGAGAGATCACATCAGCGGGGGGCGGTGTAGGAATGACCCGACAGGCAGACTCACTGATGTATCCAGCGTCTTCCAATGATGTACAGGGAGTCACTCCAATGAGGGGTGGTAAACAAGCAACCCGGCCAGTAGATACTCCAATCTAAAAAAGATGCACTCGGACTCAAAGCCACAGGTATAAAAAGAAAAAAAAAAACTCCAATTGTGAAGTAATGCTTTAAAAAGAAGCCTTTAATGCTTTAAAAGACAAGCGGTGTTAACCGCAATGTGTCATAATACAAAAACTGCACAAATGTAAATATAAAAAAGTCGGCAATGTTAAAAACAAAAGCAAACACCCATGCATAGGGGTCACATGTAACGTGATGGTGTCAGCACATAACCATCCTACATGTTTCGTAATACCTTACGTCTTAATGGGGCATGGGTGATGTGCTGATCCATCACTTAAATATCCCACAACTCGATTCAAGCCTCAGTCTCATCTGGGTGCCATATTGTGACTCTCAGAGTTAATGCAACGCAGGAGTGAACCAAACCTCAGTGTGATATTGATACCGATTCCATGACAACATGATTATAAACAGTAAATGAATACAACTGTTCTCTTATCCGGCATGTTCCAATGATGAACAGGGAGTCACTCCAATGAGGAGTGGTAAACAAGCAACCCGGCCAGTAGATCCTCCAATCTAAAAAAGATACACTCGGACTCAAATCCATGAGTGTAAAAAGAAAAAAACAAACTCCAATCGTGAAGTAACGCTTTAAAAAGAAGCCTTTAATGCTTTAAAAGACAAGCGGTATTAACTGCAAAGGCAGACGTCTCAATGTGTCATAATACAAAAACCACACAAATGTAAATATAAAAAAGCCGGCAATGTTAAAAACAAATCTTAATGGGGCATGGGTGATATGCTGATCACTCACTTAAATATCCCACAACTCAATTCAAGCCTCAGAATTAATGCAACGCAGGAGTGAATCAGACCTCGGTGTGATATTGATACCGATTCCATGACAACAGTTCTCTTATGTGAAATGTGAACAAATCACATACGCATATATTATATATATTGTTCAGATTGAATTTAATCTCTACTGAGAAAAAGGAACAAAAAAAAAACATTACAATAAGTATTCCAAACCTCCTAAGAGCCAATATATACGTATGAGACGCAACTGCACCCAAGTTGAGGACTTTGATATACAGGCCAATGTCTTCACAGATAGATTATTAGCTAAAGGCTATGATGCTACAGTCCTCAAGGGAAAACTTACAGAAGTACGTATGATTGATCGTGACCCTCTGCTGACTGATAGACCAGTTGCAGGGGGACAGGAGGCCAATAACATACATTTTTCATGCCCTTTTATCACTGGTTACTCCCAGCAACATGTTTTAACATTTGAAACATTCACCGATACAGAGACCAGGTTGCTCAGGACAGGAGGGACAATAAAAGCGGGTGTCATGCCTAAATATGCGTTTTCTGCAGACACAACATCTTCTTTGGGGTGTTCTTTGGGCAGGGGTACCAGAGAGGACATACGGAAAATGCCTCTCATGCAGCTGACTCACTGCATTTGCATTGAGAAGGTGGGGCATAGCACTGTCTGGTAACAGAAGGGCTGTGACAATGTCTTCCTGGAATTTAAGGAAGGATCTAGTTCATCCTGAAGCTTTGTATAGCACAAAAGCGTTCAGCAAAGTCAATTGAAATAAGTATACAAACACTTTTTTGTACCAGTGTCTGGCCTTATGGGCAATAAGCTACTGTGCCAACAATTGATTATTGAGCTGCATTCCTCCCATGTTAAGGCTGTATTCATGGACACAGAGGGGATTCTCCACAACACCAGTCGCTGTAGGAATTTGGACGGTCGTATTTGCGTGTAGGGAATACAGAACGAAAACATTCCATGAATCCCACCACTTCACTGCTAACACATGATTACACTTCAGGCAGACTCTCTCTCCCGTCTAAGTTGGGATTGTACAAGCCGTTGGGGGGAGCCCCGGCGATTAGATCACATGTGCCACATCGCCAATTCCACAATCAAAAAGGTGACTAAAAAGTGGCACGTTTATGTAATAGTTGTCCACATACAAGTGTCACCCCTTTCCGATTAAGGGTAACACCAAGTCCCTCACAATCTTACCAGCGCTCCCTATGTAGTCTGGGCAGTTCTACTTTCTACGTGACTATCTTTTCCCTCATAAACCATAAAACTATATGTATAGCCTGTTGCCCTGTCACAGAGCTTATACATCTTGACCCCATATCTGGCACGCTTGCTGGGAAGATACTCTTTGATAGACAAGCGGCCAGAAAACGTAATCAGGGACTCATCAATGCAGACAACTTGATCAGGAGTAAACAAGGGGGCAAACTGCTGGTTGAAGTGGTTTACGAGGAGGCAAATTTTGTAGAGCCAAACAAATCCAGGGTCACCCCGAGGACGACAGAGTTCACTATCATTGAAGTGCATGAACCGCAAGATCTGTTCATAATGTGTCCTGGTCATGGAGGCAGAGAACATGGGCATATGGTGAATTGGGTCAGTGGACCAATATGACCGCAACTCACTCTTTTTATTTATGCCCATGAGGAGGGATAGGCCCAGGAAGATCTTAAATTCGGAAACCGTAATAGGTTTCCAATTTCTGGCAAGGGTCAACTGGGGATTAGCGGCGTTGAATTGACCAGCATACAAATTGCTTTGGTCCACAATAGATCTATAGAGATCTTCCGAGAAAAACAGTGAATAAAAGTGATGTAAAAATATACTGTTTCCACCTGAATTCGGATTGGCAAATGCAACAGGAAGGGCACTATGGGCTCGATGGGCCTGTGTTTGTCTTCTTCTTGGTGGCTGTGGGACACTAATCATGCTAGCCACCTCACCAGCTTGAACTGCACTTATGGGACTCGCCACGTCCCCAAGTGTTACTGCAGTGTTGGATGTACAACCAGGATGTACTAGGCCGCTGATGCTTGCCAGTTCACCAGAAGGATGAGTAACACTAGTACTGGCTCTCTGCTCCATATGAGAGCCCTGTGGTTCTTGGACCTCAACAACAGCAGAAGAATGGGGTTGGGTATGCCTGATCTTGGCAGAGACCACAATTCCATCATCAGAGCTATCTGTCAGGGTTCGGCTGCTGTCTATAGGATCGTATTCTGAGCCTGAATCTGACAGATGGGTGACTTCCTCTTCACCATCTGTCATGCTTAGAAACGTGCAGGCTTTTTCACTACTGTACCTTCAATTTGACATTTTGGTCTCAAAATTTACTGGTACAGTAGTGAGACTCACAGGAAAAAGAGCTCCTGACTGTCAGCTACTACTTCAAGCACTACAAAAAAAACTGTTAGCTTTCACAGGGATTAGCGCTACTGGCACTAATCTTACACTGCCTGGGGTGATGCAGACCCTATTTGACACTAAAACCTAACTGATATCACCTGCCGCGTGCTCAGGGGGTTAAACCTTTATTTAGGTAATATATACCGAAGGTGCCATGACGCTATAAAAAAATAACTAGCTAACCAGCATCACCCGTGACACTAATACGGTGATCATTGGTGACAGGGGTTGATCAAGGGGTTATACCTTTACCTCTCTGGGCCTACCACTAAGTGCTCTATCACTGGTTTTTGTCACTAATGACACCAGTAAAGTGATAAAAAAAATATGAACTGGGGGCGGCGATCGGGGGGTGACAAGTGTACCTATGTGTACTGGTGTCAGTGTGGTGTTGGTGCACTTACTTAGTTCTGCTTAATTTTTATTGGATGGTCAACTCATGAGCTCTTTGCCATTCATCCACTCATGTCTTAAAGTAGCACTTTCACCTCGTCAGAGGTTAGTAAGGAAATTCTGCCACCCCAGAGTTACAAGTTTTTGGAATCTCTAATGGTTTAGAGACTGTTTTATTTTAATTGATTTTCATTTGAAGAAGAAATTGCATGATTAGCTATGCTGAGCAATTAGCAGTTACAACACAAACAATCACAAAACTAATGCATAAATTAATAGTAGTCAATAGTGCCCCAAAGTGCTCATATAAGTGCAGAAAAACACAAAATAGTTCATAAATGACCTTCAGCAACTAAAAAGCCTGGATTGCATATAATGAACTCATTAAAGTGAAAAGTGTACATTCCTCCACTGTGAACCAACCAGAAAAACGTTCACCTCCTAAGTAGGACCTTTAAATTATTAAAGGTCAGAACAGGCAGGTTCCCAGTCATCTGGAATAAGATGCGCTGTAGGTTAAACATCTTATTTCACACCAGAGTCAGCTCCAGGAAGAGAACACAATGTTATCATTCAGAGAAAAAACATACAGACTATATTACTTTCCATATAAATTTTAAAGACAAATTATTTATTAAAAATGCACTCACTAAATAATTCAAAATTGCTTTCTTCAAAGAATCTAGGGAGCAGGGGCTCTATCTGCAACTTATTGATCCACCAAGGTCAAGCTGACTTCACTCCAGTAAGGTTGGGCTGCTGTGTGAACAATCTTACTCCTGCGTCACTGTGTGTGCTCTATACACTCCACCTTACACGTTACGCTGTTTGACATCATCGCTCTTCTGGGGCTTGCTCAATGGAATAATACAAAATATTAGGAAATACTTTATTGTTACATAACCAATGTTACCTACTGTATGGAAATGTTACCTTCGATCTTTATTATTACCATAATTACCATACCATTATTACCATAATTTGCTTAGCTGAAGTTGTAACTGTTTTTGTTTGACTTCCTAAAAGGTCTCAGATTGGTCTCTGCTTGTGCCCCAATTTGAAAGTGCCAAGTAACAGTCATAGTGATTCTTTTTTGAAGTTAGACTTTCTGTTACTTCCACTTTACAAACAGAGACTCCGTTTGCTATCTTTTGTTGTGAACAAAAGTAAATGTAATATGACATATAGGGGTTAAAAAGATTACTTAAAATTTCAAGAAATGTTGCTGCACATAGTCAGTAGTTGGACGAGGTGGATAATAACAAATGTATGATTAAAATAGCTTTCAAGTAGATGCATAAGCATACAGTTTGTAGTAGTAGTAGTAATAACAATAATAATATCAAGGGAAAGTCTAGTTTTCAGTACAATTACAAATTTGAAGTTGTTACTACAGACAAAATATAATGTAAAGCTTGAGTCAGTATAAACTATAACATTTATCGGTAGTAGAATTAGTATTAGTACTATTGTGTATTTGTTATGTTATGTTTGTATAAAACCATTCTATTGGCTCCAGATATTTCCTGTAACAGTACAGTAAGGGGAGACAAGGTACATATTGTGTTCCTCTTAGTGTGTGATCTAGTAGGGCTACTGGTCAGGCTTTCCAGTATAATACCAGAATTGCTAGCCAGTTAATCATCCTGCTACATGTCCTCCTATACAGATGACTAATCTTACCACGATTAGGTGCTATGACTGTGGGGAGAATCAGAATGTCTGTAAATGGAAGAAAATATAGATTTCAGATAACTTGCACAAATGGACTTACTGTATGTATACAAATTCATTTTGTTGCCTCAGTTATTACAAATAGTGCCTGACAGGTTCTCTGTTTTTAGCAAAAAGTGAAAATCCCCTTCAACTGCTGAGGAATGAGAAATAGCAGTTACCCCACACCAATATCTATCTGGTTTTCTGCTACAGAAAATGCAAAAGTAGTTAACCATCTTTGGCTCTGTTAAAGGTCATTACATTATTAGTAAAGAGTAGAGAATGTTCACTTAAAAAGGACCCTGCATTCACTATATCTGGTCTCCCATAGTACACAGAACATGGAAATGCAATTGCTTTAGTAAATTTAAACTGCTAAATAACTTTTCTCATCAGCAGTATATAGCAGTCTTGGGACTTCTATCAGTGTCTGGTTAAAGCTTGTAGGAGGAGTTTTCATTCTCCCCTGACTGTCCTATAAGGCTGCAAGACCCCTGACCGCTGACCCCCTGTTTGGACAGTGCTGATTGGCCCTGTTTTGATCACATGCCCTCTCCCAAGAAAAAAAAACTCTCTAGCAATACACACAAAACTGAGCATGTGCAGCGTGCCCCCAAGGCTCTGTTCTATCAGCAAATAGATTGGGGCCCATGGAAGAAAGGATAAACAGCCTTTTTACATCATGCAGAGGATTAACCCCCTAGGTTCCACAGCGAGTATAACAAGGATGTTTTACTGCATATACAGACTGATTTTAGCGTTTAGTAACACTTTAATTTAGTGAATGAGGTGAAGCTCATTGAGTTTTATCATCCATTTGTGTTTTTTTGGGGTATTCTTTGCTACTTCACAGCATTCACTGCTTCCCTTTGAAAGTGAGCTGTCTATTTGCCTTTAGGAAATCAGCCCCTATAAAGCCATGTTCACTTTGGATACACAATTGCTCAAGGAAATGAAAACAATAGGATGTAGCCTGTACATGATTGGATGATTGTGGTGAACACAACTTCATGTTATTCACTATGCCAAGGGAAGATTCTCTACTCCTTTAGCAAAATTTGCCCTACAGAATTTGTGTTAAAGGAATTAAAAGAAACCCTACAACAGAGACCAGGAAGCTGTCTCTAAAAATGCTACTTGAAAATACAATATAGTTTATAATTAAAGGGCAGGTCTTTTTCTCCCACATATTTATTTTTTCATCTACTTTTTAAAGGACTGAACAATCTCAATAAAATGTCATTGAAATTGTTAATTCAATTTCAACTAGTTCAAAAGCTTTCTACGAGTAATTTTTCATCTGACTTTAACAGAGGCCTCTTTTAGGAAAAATGTTTGTGTCAAATAATTATAAATAATTTAGCAAAACAAGCTTTGATCTTCTCTATCAGAATATGCTTCATTGCTGTTTTGTAGGAAAAAAGCAGCATGTTTCTAAGATCGCTTTACTTTGATTTTTACATGACTATGGCTCATGCATATTAATAAGTAAGGTTACAGTGGGTTCTATACCACCTGCTTCAATGTTTGATTTCTATTCTATTGCTGATGCTGAGATTTAGGCCACAATACACTATGGGGTTCATTTAAAAAACTAGAGAGTACAAAATTTGACAGTGGAGAGGGGGACGGTGCGCACAAGCGGAACTTCCCCCTTTGGGTGGAGCTCTGCTTTAATTGAACAAGCTGAAGTTAGAAGCTGACTGGTTACCATGCACAACTGCACCAGATTTTGCACTCTCCAGTTTTAGTAAATCAACCCCAATGTGTGAAAAATCCTCAGACTATCAGCAATTATGTCACTTATCTCTATGCGGCCTATATCAGCTAAATGTTAGCATCTGATGATAATATTGGAAAGGATTCAAATTGTGCAAATTCTGACCAACAATGTCAACATGTTCAGATAGTTTAGAAAGCCGTTAACTATACAGGGTGTCCCAAAAGGCTGGCTCCCTAGTCAAACCATTTCAGTTCTGGTATGCTTCCGTGTATCTGAACTGGGAAGAAAGGCATGGGCGTGGCAAGGTGACGTCAGATGTCCACTGACAGTGCTGTATTACTATGACATGTAGTTTCATCCAAACAGACCACAGGGAGCACCCAACAACCACTTGGATACTTGGATATAGGGGCAATCAGGCTAGCAGATGAGCATCCAGAGAGTGAGCACAGGAGAAAGGTGTTAATCCGAAAGAGAGAGGTAATACAGATTTGGGTAAGCCTTTGTCATCACTGTCTAATTAACTCCCTATTCTCCTCCATTTAATTATTATTTTCCTGTTTTTTTCTTTTGTTTATAAACGATAAACAATTAACCACTTCGCGGCCACGCTATAGCCAAAATACTGCTACAGCGCGGACGCCAACTGCCGGATGGACGTCCCTGGATGTTCTCCTGTTTACTTGCCATCTGTGCGCTGCCATGGGTGCGCATCGGGGAAGTTCTGTGTTGGCCGTGTCCCTTGGACATTCGAATTGTAAACATATGAGATCATCTCTCATTGCCGGCTCTCTCTCCTCACACAGGAGGCACCACAGGAGATGGTGTGTGAGAAGGGAGAGCTTCTGTACTGCAGTGTCAGTGAAAAGTGAGTTAACACTAACACATTGAAATACCCACAACACACATGCCCACCTGTCCCCAGTGCCATCTATCAGTGCCATCTGTCCCCACTGCCACCTGTCAGTGCCATCTGTCCCCAGTGCCACCTATCAGTGCCATCTGTTTCCAGTGCCACCTATCAGTGCCATCTGTCCCTAGTACCATCTGTCCCCAGTGCCACCTATCAGTGCCATCTGTCCCCAGTGCCACCTATCAGTGCCATCTGTCCCCAGTGCCACTTGTCCCCAGTGCTACCTGTCAGTGTCACGTGCCCCTGTCATCAGTGCTACATATCAGTGCCATCTGTCATCAATGCCACCTGTCAGTGTCACGTGCCATCTGTTATCAGTGTCACGTGTCATCAGTGCCACGTATCAGTGCCATTTGTCATCAGTGTCAGGTGTCATCAGTGCCACGTATTAGTGCCATCTGTCATCAGTGCCACATATTAGTGCCATCTGTCATCAGTGCCACGTATTAGTGCATCTGTCATCAGTGCCACATGAGTGTCCCGTGTCATCAGTTCCACGTGTCATCAGTGCCACATATTAGTGCCATCTGTCATCAGTGCCACATGTCATCAGTGCAACGTATTAGTGTCAGCTGTCATCAGTGTCACATGCCATCAGTGCCATGTATCAGTGCCATCTGCCATCAGTGCCACGTCAGTGTCACGTGTCATTGTCCCGGTGCTCCAGGGCCTTCAAAAGTGTAAACAGTCAACAAGTTAGATGTGTAATTTATGCTCCTAGAACATGTGATGGCACTCCCTGTATGTTGGGCCTCTCTATGTGGCCAGGTTGTGAAAAAGTCCAACACATGTGGTATCATAATACTCAGGAGGAGTAGCAGAATGTATTTTGGGACATTATTTGTGGTATACATATGCCATGTGAGAGAAATAACCTATAATAATGACAATTTTGTGGGGAAAAAAAATAAAATAAAATATCTTCAATTTGCAAATTGTGGGAAAAAAATAACAGCATCAAAAACATCACCATGCCTCCTACTAAATACCTTGGAATGTCTACTTCCCAAAAAGGGGTCATTTGGGAGGTATTTGCACTTTCCTGGCTTGTTCGGGTCGCAAGAAATGAGATTGAGAGGCCGCCAGTACATCAGGTGTGATACATTTTTTATGATTTGCACCACAGCTTGTAGACTCTCTAACTTTCACAAAGCCCTAATAATATCCACTAATTTGGGTCATTTTTACCAAAGATATGTAGCTGTATAAATTGTGGCCAAAATTCATGAAGAAAAATTAATAATTTGAAAAAAACAAAGAAAAATATGTTTTTTTTTTCAAAGTTTTCGGTCTTTTTTCATTTATAGCGCAAAAAATAAAAAACCCTGAGGTGATCAAATACCACCAAAAGAAAGCTCTATTTGTAATTAAAAAAGGAAAAAAATAATAATTTGGGTACAGTGTTACATGACTGGGTAACCACTGCTGAAAGCTGAAGCTAAAACAAAACAGTTGTGGTAGGTATCGGTAATTGGTATCGGCGAGTACTAAAAAAAAAGTATCGGTACTTGTATTCATTGTAAAAAAAATAGTATTGATGTATGTATTAAAAGTATGGTGGAAGGCATGTGTGAGTGATGCCTAGACACCTGCAAACTTGCAAAGACAATGTTGTCTTTTTTTAAAAGGTAGTGAAGGGTTGCTTGTTTACAACATTTTGGTGCTGATGATTTGAGCCTTTTTCAAATAAAAATGTTAGTAATTTTTCGTATTGTTGATTAATTTATTATTAGTCAGGTTAAAGCCCCAGAGGCTCAGGTTTATGTTCTCTAACACTAATGCCGCGTACACACGACAGGACTGTCTGGCGGACAATCCTCCCATGTGTGGGCTCCGGCGGACTGTTTCTTTCCAAAAGTTTAGCAGACCTAGAAAGAAGTTTTGACTCAAAATTGTCCGCCAGACTCGGCAGTCCGGCAGACAATCCGCCCGTCTGTGTGCTAGTCCACCAGACTTTTGAAATGAACGGACTTGCCCACACGGAGAAAAGTCCGTTCATTTTGAACGTGGCTCCAGGTAGCCGGGACTAGCGAAGGAAGTGAATATCGCCGCCTCCATCGGCGAGATTGACACCTCGCTAGCCTTGTCACCTGGTATGGATTTAGAGGGGAAGCCCTACACCGAAAAAACGGCGTGGGGGTCCCCCCAAAGTCCATAGCAGACCCTTATCTGAGCACGCAGCCCGGCCAGTCAGTAAAGGGGGTGGGGACGAGCGAGTGCCCCCCCTCCTAAGCTGTACCAGGCCGCGTGCCCTCAACATGGGGGGTGCTTTGGGGAAGGAGGGGGCCCCCCACCCTATGTGAATGAGTATGGGGTACTATGTACCCCTACCCATTCACCTGGTGAAACAAAGTGTAGATAAAAAAATACAACACAAGTTTTTAAAATAATTTATTAGACAGCTCCAGTGGTCTTCTCTTCTTCCGTCTTGGGGGGCCTTCTCGCCGGACTCCTCCGCTATCTTCTGCTCTTTTGCTAGCTCTTTTACTAGCGGAGGAGCCCGGCTTTCTTCTTCGCCGCCGCCACCTGGGGGTCTTCTTCCGACTTCGGGGTCTTGTCCCGCTCTTCGGGGGTCTTGTCCCGCTCTTCGGTTCTTCTTGCCGGCCTCCGCTATCTTCTTATAGCTCTTTTACTAGCGTTGGCCCGGTCTTCTGTCGCCGCCGCCGCCTTCTTCTCTTCTCTTCTTTTTCTTCTTCCTTGCAATGTTGACACGACACTCTCTCTGGCCGCAATGGCAGGGACAAGTTGTGCGGCGACTTATATAGGGACAAGGGGCGTGGTCACTGAGTGATGTCACATGGTGCCCCGCCCCTTATGATGTCACATCCCGGAGAAGAAGAGAAGAAGGCGGCAGCGACAGAAGACCCGGCCAACGCTAGTAAAAGAGCTATAAGAAGATAGCGGAGGCCCGGCAAGAAGAACAGAAGAACGGGACAAGACCCCAAAGTCGGAAAAAGACCCCCGGATGGCGGCGGCGAAGAAGAAAGCCAGGCTCCTCCGCTGGTAAAAGAGCTAGCAAAAGAGCAGAAGATAGCGGAGGAGACCGGCGAGAAGACCCCCAATACAGAAGAAGAGAAGACCACCGGAGCTGTCTAATAAATTATTTTAAAAACTTGTGTTGTGTTTTTTATTTACACTTTTTTTCACCAGGTGAATGGGTAGGGGTAGATCGTACCCCATACTCATTCACATAGGGTGGGGGACCGGTATCTGGGAGCCCTCTTATTAAAGGGGGCTCCCAGATTCTGATAAGCCCCCCACCTGCAGATCCTGACAACCAACGTCCAGCCGGGCTGCATGCTCGGATAAGGGTCTGCTATGGACTTTGTGGGGACCCCCACTCTGTTTTTTTGGCGTAGGGGTTCCCCTTTAAATCCATACCAGGCAATGGGGCTAGCAAGGTGTCATTCACTTCCTTCACTATTCCCATCTACCTGGAGTCACGTTCAAAATGAACGAACTTTTCTCCGTGTGTGGGCAAGTCCGTTCATTTCAAAAGTCCGGTCGTGTGTGGACAGGTCCGCTCATTTGGAAAGTCCGGTGGACCTCAGCTGCAAAGTCCAGGGGTTTGTCTGCCAGATTAAGTCCGCCGGATAGTCCGATTGTGTGTACGTGGCATAACAGTTTCTTTTTCCTGTTGTTTGTTTAGTTATACATGGGTTTGGACCATAGAGCCACACTATCACTTATTACCATTTGCCGACCAGCTGCCCTCTTTATACAGCGGGCAGGTCGTCACGTTCCTGCAAATTGCCATAGGTTTACATCGGCTCCTGTAAGGAGACGTAGCAGGCACGTGCACACTGTACGGCAGGGGACCCGATGAGCAGTCACGATGCCCACTGGCCATCCGAAATCGTGAGAACGAGAGATCTGTCAATGTAAACAGACAGATCTCCATTCTGACAGGGGAGTTAGAGAGAGATCTGCTGTTCCTAGTGATGTGGAATAGCGATCTCATTCCTTCTCCAGTCAGCCCAGCCCCCCCATACAGTTAGAAATACTCCCAGGGAACACACTTAATCCCCTAGTGTTAACACCTTCCCTGCCAGTGATATTTATGCATTTATCAGTGGCTATTTTGAGCTCTGATCACTGTATAAATGTCAATGGCCCCAAAAAAGTGTCAAAAGTGTCCGATCTGTCCGCCGCAATGTCACAGTCCTGCTAAAAATTGTAGCTCATTGTCATTACTAGTAAAAAAAAATAATAATAAAAATGCCATAAATATATCCCCTATTTTGTTGACGCTAGAACTTTTGCTCAAACTAATCAATATACGCTTTTGCAATTTTTTTTACCAATAAAAAGTAGAAAAATACATATTGGCCTAAACTGATGAAGACATGAAGACTTTTTTTTTTGGGGGGGGGGGGGGTTTATTATAGCAAAAAGTAGAAACATTTTTTTTTGCGCATCGGCTTCTCACTAATGCAGTGGGCGTGTCACTGAGGAGGCATGTGGTTAAATATGTATTAATAAAATGATCTGTTTACCTATTATATATCTTGAGTTTATGCTGTTCAAGCCAGTATGAAGCCGGTTGACACATCTCTGCAGTGGCTCAGGTGCGAATTTCACAGGAGCCCTGTGCGTCTTTTAGTCCCAAAATTTGAGCTGACCTAAAATGGTGAATGAAGATGTGCCGGACTCCTGCTGTGAGCCACTGTGTGTTCTAGTGTGAACCCAGCCTAAAGGTAGGTTCACAAGTGCAGGACAGAAACACTCACCTAATCACATGCGTTCAACCTGCACAGAAAAGTGCTGCTCTTTAGCAGATGCATTGGCACCTGTGTGTTTTCACACACTCCTAACCCCATGGCTTGGTGTAGAGTGTTTTCTAAAAGAGGCTGGAACTTCTTTCCCTATGTTTCTCTACAGGTGACATGTGCATGTATACATGTGAACCAAGCCTAAGCGCAACAATTGCTTTGGGCTGATTTGGATTGACTACTTACTACAGATGACACCAAAGAAAAAAGTTGAGTAGTGTTAGAGCTAGAGAACTAGCGGCACATTATGATAGACCTTGTTTTCTAATTGATTTTTAAAAAAATTCTTACAGCAATAGCAAAGTGTGCTGGGTACCATCCTGCTGAAATTTTATTTTTACATCTATTATATTTATTTATTAAATTTTTTATATTTTATGCCATTTCAATGAAGGAATGTCATTTAACTAGACATGTTCACTGCCAAAAAATGTGTTTGTTTCATTTCATTCCTTTTTGTGGGGGGGGGGTTAGTTTTTCAGGTAATTTGTTATGATCAAAATTCGTTATTTTGAATAAATTTGTAAATTCTGAAATGTGAAAATTCGTAAATTAGAAAATTTGGAAAATTCTATTTTCTGATTTTCGCATTATCAGATTTTGACATTTTCGAAATGTCAGAATTTTCGGATTTTCTTATTTCAGCAGATTAAAAATTGCACATGTCTACATTTAACTAAGAGACGAGAAAAGATTATAACATACTGAGGTAAGTTTCCCCTGTTACAATACTATCAAAAAAATGTATCCCAATTAAACTGTCACAAATATTCCCTTCCATACCATTATTTATGGACCAGTTTAATGTCATAGATCCAGACTCTTAGTACACACTGCACATATTTATTATATTCTATAACACTAGTTCTTGGTTCATGGAGATCAGATATCTGATAATCCACAAAATATGGTATAAGGGTTGGATCAGAGTCTGTAGTGGTGTTTCCATAAGCGTATCAATGAAGCCATACCACCTTTTGTGCTTTTATGATTAAAGAAAACATTTTTCACAAAACCTCATTATTCCCATAATATTTTTCCAAATGTTAGTATCCGAGAAGTAACCCTTTTAATTGTTACAAATTTTCTACTATCGTGTCTCACTCATAAAACATGATGATGTCACAATTTCTTTAGACCAAAGATGTCAAAAAGATTAATAATATCTGTAAATATCATCACATTTTAGTCAGTCCAGTTGCCAGTCCATTTTAGCCAGTCTGTTGGGAACAAGTGCATGTAGTACGTTACCCCATCTTTTAATTTGGTCCAGATACTGAGTTAGTGCGGTTTGATAGTGTGCTCCCTCCCCTTGCCACTGTCTGACCATGCTGCTCTCAAGTATATTAAAGAGCTTTTGAGTAACAGAGCAAACCTATGAGAGGGGGCAGTGACAGTATTTGAGATTCAACACAGCAGGGTAAGAAAGTTTATTAGGGAACACATACACAGGATTGTCAGAAGCATCCCACACATATTTACTAGTACCTTGAGTCTGCAAACACCTACACTACCAGAGAATGATGTGCTGTATGAGACAATGATAGGTGGCTGGCACTAAGGGTTAATAATAGTAATAATAATAATAATTATTATAATAATAGGGGTTAATTAATAGGGGTTAATGTGTGTGTTTCAATATAGTAATTACCTTACATTACATTATAGTAAATGACCTCCTTTTTTCTTTCCAGTTTTGACAAATTGCTTGGTCTGGTTTCCATCCATCTGCACTGACAGAACACATCATTTCGGAGGAGTATTTCACCTACTGAAAGACTGATTATTACACTAAGGTAATCTATATTTTATTGGATGCACACCATTAGCCACAACAGTAGCTGTGCTTCTCCAATGGGTCACATGAGTGCAATTCTTTTGCACTCCTGTGACCCCTTTTCAGCATACAGTGGTCAGAAGTCTGCTCTGCGCTGGCATCACCAAGATCATCCTGACTTCCAAAATTCTTTATCCACCAGCTGCCTGGACTACTCTTAGCAAGCCGTTCCATGCTCCTCCACAGTTCAGCACTGCAATGAGTGTAGAGGAGCAGAGCAGGAGACCTGCTGACTGAAAGTCAGCAGAGAACTGAGCCATCGACAATGTTTGTTGACTCAGTTCTGTGTGAAGAAGCGCCAGTGGACAGATGCAACATCGGTGCGATGCTGCATCCAACTAGGTAAGTATCATTCTTCCAAAAAACAAAAAAGTAATGTGGAACATATGTAGAATTTAGCACAAAAACATCCATATAATTAAGGAAAACGTCAAACTTTTATTAATATACATCATCTATAACAAAAATTAAAGAAGAAGTAACTTTTTCTATTTTTTAGATATTATCTAACAATAATCAAAGGATAATTATTTTTTTATAATTGTTGGTACAGGGGCTGGTACTCTGAATGGGGGTTTGCAGTGCTGGTGGAAGGGCTTTGGGATGGTGTTGCTTGAAAGCACGGTGCACCAATGGTGGAGGGAATCGGGGACTGTGATGGATATGGGATGGGTGGATGTGAAGATTGTAGCATATTTCCATACTCATCCAAGTATGGCCAGGAAGTGAGGGGGATAGTAGGGGTGGGTTCTGAGTGGTGGGGTGTTTGTGTATGAATAATATGGACTGGATGGTGGCGGCAGTCCATCATGATGAGAAAATTTGTTGCTCATTGCAAATATTTGAATCGAGTAGGTCGATCACCGCCTTCTTGACCTGGTTTTTCCTCTCTGGCGGATTTTTTTTCATCATTGTAGCCACCATAATGCCAAATCCGTTATCCTCAGACTCAAGATCGTCCAATTGTTGGTTGAGTCTATCAATTAGGTTGCAAATCGATCCATGTTTTGTACATGTCGTCCTCGTGGTCTACTACGCTGTCTTCTTATTTGAGCAAGCCCAGGGCTTTGTAACTGACCAGGGCCAGCTGTCTCCTGTGTATTTAATGATGTTTCCGAGGGGTTCATCTCATGAGCCGGAAAATGATCTAAAGAACATTGTTCCTGCGACCCTTAAGGTTCCTGAGGGGCCTCGTGAGCTTCCTCACCCACTTCCCAACTGGATTGCGTTCTATAATAAAGATATAATACTGTCAGGCACAAACTTCTTTATATAACTGTATATTAGCACTTTTCTAATATGAAAGATGTTATCTCACTCTTTCAGTTCCATGTAAGGTCTTAGGAAGTTGAGTTCATCAGCGTGGACACAGGGTACAACCCTTTTTGACCCCGATCCACTTCTGGCCTCTGATATCTTTCTCGGATATCTTTTATAGCAGTCTCTTCCATCTAGTCTGTATTGCAGATACTGCAAAAAAAGAAGAAGAAAAATAATCAATTATGTATTTTGTCCTTCAGGTAGCTGTCAACCGGGCATTCCCTAGTTAACCTACATTATGAGTTCATGGTGGGCAGGTCGAAAATCAGCTACATCAGAGAAACCTGCCAAATCATATGGGATGTGCTTAACCCCATAGTTATGAAGAAACCAACACAAGATACATGGCGGGATATCGCAAGACTCTTTTGGAACCGTTGCATTTTCCCAAATTGCATTGGAGCCATAGATGGGAAGCACATACGTGTCATTAAGCCTGTTGGTATCGGAAGTATGTTCTTCAATTACAAAAAATATTGCTCCTTTGTACTGCTTGCCGTGGCCGATGCAAACTATTGCTTTGCCTATATAGATATAGAATCCTATGGAAGTAGCTGTGATTCACGTATTTTTTCAAATTCCTCTTTGGGTCAAAGGCTACAAAATAATCAACTAGATATTCCTGAGAACTGTCCACTTCCTAGCACAAATGAACCCACGCTACCCTATGTGTTCATCGCAGATGAGGCATTTGTGATGGGGGAACACCTAATGAGGCCCTACTCCAACAGGAATCTGAGTGCACCGAAGAAAATCTTTAACTATCGTCTAACAAGGGGAAGAAGGATGGTGGAGTGCAGTTTTGGAATTCTTGCCAATAAAAGGCGTTTATTACACACTTCTATTGCTTTAAACCTTGAAAACACAATTAATGAAAGGAGGATAAATAAATAGCAAATGTCTGAAAATCATGTTTTCTCTAGAAATATGTGTACTTTAAAAGGTCCAAACCATGGTATATTTAACTAAAGGTAATAGCCCATTAAAAAAGATAAAAGAAAATTATAGCTTTTGTTGTAATACTTAATTTCAGTCCTGAATTATCCGACAGACTACATCTTTTCACCACTAGCTATCACAAAATTTCCAGGTTGAATAATGGCCAGAATCATTCAATCCACTGTCATAGATCAACCCCCAGCCTTTAATTGGATGGTGAAGGAGAAGCAGCACAGATGAGCTGATATTTCGGTCACTATGGTTTCTCCTCTATCAGCCAGCTCCTTCTCAGTAATAAACTGACTGTCTTCTTGAACTGCTTTTCCCTCCGAATCGCATTAGTGCACTTACAGTGCCTTGAAAAAGTATTCATACCCCTTGAAATTTTCCAAATTTTGTCATGTTACAACCAAAAATGTTAATGTATTTATTGGGATTTTATGTGATAGACCAACACAAAGTGGCACATAATTGTGAAGTGGAAGGAAAATGATAAATGGTTTTAAATAAAAAAAAATATCAGAAAAGTGTGGGGTGCATTTGTATTCAGCCCCATTTACTCTGATACTCCTCACTAAAATCTAGTGGCAACAAGTGCCTTCAGAAGTCACCTAATTAGAAAATAGAGTCCACCTGTATGTAATATATTCTCCGTATCAATATAGCTGTTCTGGGAAGCCCTCAGAGGCTTGTTAGAGAACCTTAGGCCGCGTACACACGGGCGGACTGTTCGCCCAACTTAGTTTGTCAAACAATCCGACAAACAGTCCGCTCAAAATTTGCATGAGCGGACTTGACCACACACGATAAACGAACAGTCCGCTGAAAGCGTGCGCGATGACGTGAACGGCACGTACGACGGGACTCGAAAAACGACGTCCTATACACTGCAATGCAACCTTCGCCGTGTAAATTCTTTCTGAGCATGCGCGAGACTTAGTTTGTCGAACAAGCCTACACACGAGCGGACTGTCCGCTCAAACCAAGTTTCAGCGGACTGTCTTACGGGAATTCCGAAAAACTTTGTTCGTCAGACTGTCCGCTGAAACTGTCCGCTGAAGCCCACACACGAGCGGACTGTCCGCTGAAACACTGTTCAGCGGACAAAGTTGGGCAAACAGTCCGCCCGTGTGTACGCGGCCTAAGTGAACAAACAGCATAATAAAGGCTAATGAACACACCAGACAGGTCAGGGATAAAGTTGTGGAGAAATTTAAAGCAGGGTAAGGTTATAAAAAAGTACCCCAAGCTTTGAACATCTCTCGGAGCACTGTTCAATCCATCATCAGAAAATGGAAAAGGTATGGCATAACTGCAAACCTACCAAGACATGGCCATACACCTAAACTGAGAGGCCAGGCAAGGAGAGCATTAATCAGAGAAGCAGCCAATAGTCCCATTGTAACTCTGGAGGAGATACAGAGATCCACAGTTCAGGTGGGAAAATCTGTCCACAAGACAACTATTAGTCGTGCACTCCACAAATCTGGCCTTTATGGAAGAGTTACAAGAAGAAAGCCATTGCTGAAACAAAACCATAAGAAGCCCTGTTTGCAGTTTGCGAAAAGCCATTTGGGGGGACACACAAACATGTGGAAGAAGGTGCTCTGTTCAGATGAGACCAAAATTTTACTTTTTGGCCTAAAAGCAAAACGCTATGTGTGGGGGAAAACTAACACTGCACAACACCCCGAGCACACCATCACCACCATGAAACATGATGGTGGCAGCATAATGTTGTGGGGATGCTTTTCTTCAGCAGGGACAGGGAAGCTGGTCAGAGTTGATGGGAAGATGAATGGACCCAAATACAGGGCAATCTTAGAAGAAAACCTGTTAAAGTCTGTCTGCAAAAGACTTGAGACTGGGGCAGAGGTTCTCCTTCCAGCAGGACAACAACCCTAAACATATAGCTAGAGCTACAATGGAATGGTTTAGATCAAAGCATATTCATATTAATTCATATTAATGTGTAAGAATGGCCCAGTCAAAAATCAGACCTAAATCCAATTGAGAATCTGTGACAAGACTTGAAAATTGCTGTTCACAGACGCTTTCCATCCAAACTGACAGAGCTTGAGCTATTTTGCAAAGAAGAATGGGCACAAATTTCACTCTCTAGATGTACAAAGCTGGTAGAGACGTACCCAAAAGTTTTGCAGCTGTAATTGCAGCAAAAGGTACAAAGTATTGACTCAGGGGGGCTGAATACAAATGCATGCCACACTTTCACATATTTATTTGTAGAAAATGTTGAAAACCATTTATCATTTTCCTTCCACTACACAATTATGTGTCACTTTGTGTTGGTCTATCACATAAAATGCCAATAAAATCCATTTACATTTTTGGCTGTAACATGACAAAATATGGAAAATTACAAGGGGTATGAATATTTTTTCAAGGCACTGTATAATGCTTGCGTTACAGATATATTTAATAATATATTGATGAATACAAAGCACTAATTTACAGTTTTCCCTTTCAAAATCCCAGCACTTAACCACACATACAAATGTTTTCTTTGTGCTATAATTACAGCATAATATAGATCCAGCAGACAGCACAATGACTCAGTACTAGCTAGAAATGGAGAAGTGATGTCTGTGCTCAAACCATGTAAAACCCAATCTATATGGTTTCTGTAGTCTCTTAATGTTAATAAGCGATTGTTGTAGCAGCATTAGTCTCTAAGTGACATATGGGTACTTCAGCGACCTATTACAAATGGAACTGTCAAACCAACTTGGAGCCCAAGTCAATGTTTGTATGCTCCTGTTTTGGGGTCTCCCCTAGCAAGCAGGACATGACACAAGAAGAAATCATTGTACTTTTAGGCACCCTGTAGTGCATTTTCTTCTAAACGTATCTCACTGTAAAAAAAAATTGTTACTCATGAGGTCATGACAGGCCAGTTTAAAACATTTTCAGAATTATGGTAGATGTACAAAGTTGCTCACTTCACTTTCTAGCACAGAGCAGCTTCCATTTTAATGGTAATGTGTCAAGTGTTACTGAAGTTCTCATAGCTGACCTTCTTTGTTTCTGAGTCCCAGATTCAGAACAAGCATTCAACAAGTGAAGTATAAACCCTTGATTGGCATACTTGAATTGAAGCCAGAAACTCAGCATTATAACCAGAAAGTGAACACTTTCGTAACCAAAACAGCTACATACAAGTCTTGTGATACATTTGCCTTAGGTTGGGCTCACATTGCTCCAACATGAAAGTCGTGCAACTTTTGCCAGGTGACTTCGGCATGACTTCAGCATGACTTCGACATGAGTTTGATGGGATTTCAACGCGATTTTGACCCAACTTAGAAGCAACTTCAAAGTAACTTCAGGCAATGTGGCAATGCAGCACAGTGGTGTAGTGGTTAGCACTCTCACCTAGCAGTAAAAAGGGTCACTGGTTCAAATCCCAACCATGACACTACCTGCCTGGAGTTTGCAGGTTCTCCCTGTGCCTGCATGGATTTCCTCCTGTACTCTGGTTTCCTCCCACACTCCAAAGATATGTTGGTAGGTTAATTGACTTCTGTCCAAAATTGGCCCTAGTATATGAATGGTGACCTTGGATTGTGGGCTCCTTGAGGGTAGGGACCAATGTGAGTGTACAATGTACAGGGATAGGGACAATTGTAAACACTCACTCAGGATGGACTGGTGTCATTATTCAAGCTTACTAACCATGCAATGCCTGTGTAATCTTCCTGTAATGTTAGATTCAGATCTCATCAATTAAGATGAGGATGCAACTTCCATTCAATTCTATGGGCTGAAATCCGACAGAATTTGGAGCAAAGTAATGCAGGAACCTTTTCAAAAGTGGGACCGACACAAGTACAAGTCAGATCAGTTAAGCTCTCATAGGGAAGCATTAATTTTTACATGTCATGTGAAATGTGCTCTCAAAGTAAGTGTGTATGTCAGTGTGAACCAAGCATGTTTCTGCAACTATTGCACAATAAACTAAAATAAATAATGGAATGTGCGAGCAATTGAAGACAGTATATTGTAAAAATAAAAACTATAACAATTAAACAAATAGTATTATATGGGTTGTTTTATTGTAACATGATGAATGACACTTGGCTTCCATATCCTATATCCTACGTCTGTGTATTTGTTTATTCAGCAAACGCAAATAACTCATTTGTGATATAGAGCTATCCCCCTGGCCTATTACAATATAGAATTAAGTTAAAAATAGATCAGGAGTGCAGCTGCATTGACGACACAGGTCATTACAGTTTGTATGTGCCAAGACTGTGGTGTTGAATCATTGTTAGTCCATAATATAAGTTTTATGGCTTTGTTTTTTCCACTAGAGCACAGTGCATGTAAAGATGCCAAAAGGGCATTCTGACCCCTTTAATTCTATAACCTCTAGTTTATTAGCCTATTAAGGAGCTTGCAGCAGATGTCTGCTGATGATGGTGAATGATAATTGCAGTGTAGTACTTGAGACAATTAACATATTATACAGATCTGAGAACCCCCTTGTAGGTTGCCTCAGCCTTTTTTCAAGCCAAGATTTTCTGGCTCGTTGCTAAAGAATTTATATTTTTGTTCAGTTAGAATTCCAAATCCCTCTGATACATTCATTTTACAAGTGGTGCAGACTCAAACATATTTTGTTTTAACAATTGGGATCTTGTTAATATAAAAAATTGTGTAGAAGTTGTCACGCACAATAACTTGCTTAGAAGCTCAGTCCACCTAGAACTGAGATTTTAATTCATCTGTTCTCAGGTTTGCACACCTGCCACAGCCATTACAATGTAATCCTACTGTCCATGCTTGATTTTTTCACTTATACTACATTATGAAGTATGCAAGAGGATTGCAACCAGGATTTCTCAGTGGATTACAGGGACCTGCAGTCAGGGGAGGCAGGTGAGGCAGAGCCATGAACATAAAAAAAAAAAACAATCAAGCTTTGAGGGTCATAGCCTGGTCACCTGGGGTCACAGAGACCCCAAAAGGGGGATAGGTAGCCGAAGTCCTACCCCACCACTGGTCAAAATTTAGGGCTCCTAGGACCTAGGGTTCCGGAGATAAGGGCCTCTTACTCAGCCTATCAGAAGCTACATACAGAACGCTCAGTTTAAATACAAGCTGGCACACGCTGTTTTCAATCTCCTCTAAACTTCCTCCTCCCCCACTTTCTTTTATTTAATGCTCTTTTTCACTTTTTGTATTTTTTTGTTTGTACACCTTTTTGCACATGTAACCGGTAAGGTGTAGGTCCTCAGGCCTGCCCTAAAAGCCTGGGGAGGGGGTGGACATGGCCTTCTGGCTTGGTTCACCCTCTCTCATGGGGTTTCCCTTCGGGGGAGCCCCACCAAGTACTTGGGTAAGTCTGTTTTGGCAGACCCTCCAGAGAAAGGGCTCCATCTGGGTTTGGCCAGATGAACCAAGTGTAAAGTACCCCAGTCTCCGTCTGGAGCCGGGCAAGGCCCTCTGATTTTAGAGGGCTTGTTTACACCCATTGCACATTTTTGTGTTTCACTCATTATGTGTGTGAAGATTTTTTTGGCATCGGGTGAAGTTTTTGAATGTGTTTCACATGCATTGGGTTTTCACAAAAAAAGTAATAATAATAATAATAATGTATTATTTATCTATTTACTGTAAAATTACTGGTCTTAAGTTATAACTTCAAACTTCAGTAATTTGTCCGTTAAGCCACCTGTTTGAGTACAGTTTTTGAAAATATAGTAAATGACCTTAAAAGCATATAATAATTATTTGTACATTACTAATTTATGGTAATTAACTACTTGCCACCCAGGGCAATTCTGAAACTTCTCTCCTACATGTAAAAATTGTCATTTTTTTGCTAGAAAATTACACAGAACCCCAAAACATTATATATATATATATATATATATATATATATATATATATATATATATATATATATATATATATATATATATATAATTGTTTTAGCAGCTGCCCTAGGCAATAAAATTATGGTCATTGCACCTTTTTATGTTACACGGTATTAGCGCAGCAATTTTTCAAGCACTTTTTTTTTTTTTAAGAACCTGTTTCATGAATCAAAAAAATGAAAAAAAACCCTCTAAAGTTAGCCCAATTTTTTGTATTCTATGAAAGATGATGTTACGCTGATTAAATAGATACCTAACATGTCATGCTTTAAAATTGTGCACACTTGTGGAATGGCACCAAACTTCAGTACTTAAAAATCTCCATGGCGACGTGTTAACATTTTTTACAGGGTACATGTTGTAACCTGTGTGTATCTGGCTCTGATATTAGCTAGTGCCTAACCAGCCACTGACCTCATCACACGTCCCTGCAGTGGAAGTGTACTCAATTACCCCAATGCCACCTGAATTCCAACCACTTGGGGCCCAAGATATAATAAGACACACGTACAGCCAGTGGCCAGTTTTGTTGCCATGGCGTCCCACCATTGAAGGTGATGCCTTGTCAATATGTTGTTATATTGAGACACATGCACAGTGCTGACAAACTTATTATAATCTTATGACCAAAACAGAGATGTAATACATTTTTACTGAGTATCAATGAAAGAGATGCAATACATTTACATGAATCAATGAAAGAGGTGCAAAGGTCCTTGGTAAGCACCCTCCGGCAAATGACACTAACCAAAACACAACACCTTACTACAGAAAACTGAATAGCTTTTCTAGTGTCAGAAAATACCTGTATTCATTACCTTCAGTCTACTACATTATTCTGGAAGTTATTAACTTATTTATATATTATTCATCAAGTGGTACTTCTGTTCTCAGTATTTCTTTGCTCCAATTTACTGTAGTTTACACATTATAACAAAGGTATAAAACCTTTCAAGCAGATATTAAGAAAAAATATTTCAATCAGAAATATTGGATAAGGCAATGAGCGATGTGCATCATTTAGTAACCCGCAGCCACTAATCTCTCAGATCTAATTTTACAGATCTGACAACCATGAATTGAAATCTGCTCTGGTTTACAGCTGTACATATAAGCATTGGCTTAATAAATAAATGGAAACCGTTTGCTTTGCAAAGTCAATATTTAATTAGCTTAATGAACAATGCTTCAGACTTGGACACTAGGCATGAAATTGGGGTCCATTGCCACCACTGGTTCAAGGTGGAGCCTACTCGTTCAAGATTCATGGCCCTATAGCCAATTTATGTGCAGGAATTTTTATTCAAACGGACTGCATGACCTTTGAACTATGGCTAGCAGGTTTAGACAGGCCAGGAAGACGGGCTCCCCTCACTATGAAAGGGGGCACAGAGCAACCAATGTGTCTGTGAATTAGAAGCCATTACAGGGTAAGCATAGGAAAAGATTGACTTTCATTCTGATTGCAAGCTCTCTGGGCAATCATCCCCTTTTACCTCTTGTTTGTTCTTATTATTGGAGGTGTTTTATCTTATATATTTTTTTTTAAGTGCTTGATTTTTTTATTTTTATTTTGCTGCAAGACTTTTCCCCTTTTTACCCTTTTATGTACATTGTACACTCAGAGGTTTGTTATCTTTATTTATGGTTATGGGGCTTATATTATGTATAAGTATATATACTATATTTGATGGCATATTTATAGTTTGTGATCTTGTCTATGGTCTTTATTGCAGATAATTTTACCCCACTATGTTGTCTTGGTTTGTAGAGGATTTCTACCTGGTAATATGTGACTATTAGTCTCCAATGTAGTCCACTATTTGGTGGTGTTTAGGTGAGTATTCTTATATGTATATAATTAGATACATATCTGAGGTGATTACATTACTAGATACCGTTCCTGTGCTAGAATGGCCCATTTTTCATAGTTTTTTCTATTCCTTTGTTTACCTATTTTAGGGTCCTCCCATTTATGCACCCTCATGCTCGCCCCAGGGTGTAATCACACTGTGGACCCAGCTGTGGGCTTAGATTGATTATAAGGCCCCTTTCATATGAGTGGTCCAATCAGGTCCATCTGTCAGTTTCTCAGGCGGACCTGATTGGAGCCTCCATTCACTCCTATGGAGCGGCGGATGTCAGCGGTGATACCCGCTGCCATCCAATTCGATCCTATCCATGAAAAAATCCAGACGGATGGAACCCCTATTTTCCATCTGTCTGGTGGATCAGATGGGATTGGATGAAAACAGGCAGGCGGTTCATCTGATCTCCCCATAAAGGAGAGTAGGGCTCTGACAGCTCTGCACAGACTTGTCATCCGCCTGCTCAATGGGAATCAGATAATTGTTCCCCCCGCTGAGCAAAGCGGAGTTCGTTGGTCGAATCGCCCGTGTGAAATGGCGATTTCTGTATTATAAAATGTTTTCACTAAATTTATGTGTTTGTTTATTTCTAGATATTTAGTCCTTCGATTCCTCCACCCTCCTGAAGAAGAGGTATATTCTCCAAAACAAGTTGAGAACTTCTGAATCCCTCTCATCTGCTATCTTCTTACTATCCCGAATTATAGCCTAATAAAGTCTCATAACATACAGTATCTCACAAAAGTGAGTACACCCCTCACATTTTTGTAAATATTTTATTATATCTTTTAATTTGACAACACTGAAGAAATGAAACTTTGCTACAATGTAAAGTAGTGAGTGTACATCTTGTATAACAGTGTAAATTTGCTGTCCCCTCAAAATAACTCAACACACAAATTAATGTCTAAACCACTGGCAACAAAAGAGAGTACATCCCTAAGTGAAAATGTCCAAATTGGGCCCAAATAGCCATTTTCCCTCCCTGATGTCATGTGACTCATTATGCCGCATACACACGTAGCCCACTATCCGGCGGACTTAGTCCGGTGGACTTCCCGCCAGACTGTCCGCCGGACTTCCCGCCGGACTTTCCGAATGGGCTACTTGCCCACACACGGTACTTTTTCAGCGGACTAATATGGCGTACTAAGTCCGCCAGACTATCCCCTGTACTTTTGAAATGAACGGACTCGCCCACACACGCGGAGGAAAGTCCGCTCATTTTGGCCCCGTCTACCTGGAGACGCGCTCAAAATGAGCGGACTTTTCTCCGCGCGGGAAAAGTCCGCTCATTTCAAAAGTACTGCGGACTGGCATACCAACGGCCAGATTTTCCGCTGAAATGCGAGTCCGACGGGAATATTGGAGTGCAAAACTACTTTCGCCGTACTTTTGGGTAAAAAAAGTCAGCCGGAGGCTACACACAGGGGAATTGACTGGCGGACTTTTGTTTGCCGGACTTTTCCACCGGATTGTTTGATCGTGTGTATGCGGCATTAGTGTTACAAGGTCTCAGGTGTGAATGAGGAGCAGGTGGGTTAAATGTGGTGTTATCGCACTCAATCTATCATACTGGCCACTGGAAATTAAGCATGGCACATTAGGCAAAGAACTCTCTGAGGATCTAAAAAAAAGAATTGTTGCTCTACATAAAGATAGCCCAGGCTATCTGAAGATTGCGAAGACACTGAAACTGAGCTGCAGCACAGTGGCCAAAACCATACTGCGTTTTAACAGGACAGGTGCCACTCAGAACAGGCCTCACCATGGTCGACCAAAGAAGGTGAGTGCACGTGCTCAGTGTCATATCCAGAGGTTGTCTTTGGGAAATAGATGTATAAGTGCTACCAGCATTGCTGTAGAGGTTGAAGGGGTGGGGGGGTCAGCCTGTCAGTGCTCAGACCACGCGCCACACATTGCATCAAATTGGTCTGCATGGCTGTCGTCCCAGAAGGAAGCCTCTTCTAAAGATGATGCACAAGAAAGCCCATAAACAGTTTGCTGAAGACAAGCAGACTAAGGACATGGATTAGTGTAACCATATTTTGTGGTATGACGAGACCAAGATAAACTTTTTTGGTTCAGATGGTGTCAAGCGTGTGTGACGGCAACCAGGTACCAGAGTGCAAAGACAAGTGTGTCTTGCCTACACTCAAGCATGGTCTGGGGCTGCATGACTGCTGCCAACACTGAGAAGCTACAGTTCATTGAGGGAACCATGAATGCCAACATGTACTGTGACATACTGAAGCAGAGCATGCACCCCTCCCTTCGGAGACTGGGCTGTAGGGCAGTATTCCAACATGATAACAACCCCAAACACAACTTCAAGATGACCACTGCCTTATTAAAGAAGCTGAGGGTAAAGGTGATGGACCCGCCAAGCATGTCTCCAGACCTAAATCCTATTGAGCATCTGTGGAACTACTCAAATGGAAGGTGGAGGAGCACAAGGTCTCTAACATCCACAAGCTCTGTGTTGTCATCATCGGGGAGTGGAAGAGGACTTCATCGGCAAGCTGTGGATCTCTGGTGAATTCCATGCCCAAGAAGGTTAACCACTTGCCGACCGCCTCACGCCGATGTACGTCGGCAGAATGGCACGGGCAGGCATAAGCACGTACATGTACGTGATTTGCCTCCCGCGGGTCGGGGGCCCGATCGGGCCCCCGCCCGGTGCCTGCGGCGGTCGGTTTTCGTTCGGGAGCGATCCCGGACGAGGGGACGGCCATTCATTCATGGCCACCCCCTCGCGATCGCTCCCGACGAATGGAAATCCCCGGTGACATCACTTCCTCTCCTGTAATGTAAACACAGGAGAGGAAGTGATGTATTCTCTCCTCCGTGTCGGTATTTTTCGTTCCGACACGGAGGAGAGCGGATCAGTGAGTTGCACCAACACATCCCACACACAGTAGAACATGCCAGGCACACTCACACCCCCCCTTTACCCCCCGATCACCCCCCCAATTACCCCTGCCCCCCCAGTCACAGTGACACCAATGTCATTTTTTTTTTTTTTTTTTTTTTTTTTGCATTGGTGTCATTTGTGACTGTAATAACTGTTAGGGCAGTTAGGGTTAGCCCCCTTTAGTTCTAATGTACCCCCCTAACCCCCCCAATAAAGGTTTAACCCCGTGATCACCCCCCGTCGCCAGTGTCACTAAGGCTGGGTTCACATTGCAGCGGTTTATGAGAACGAATGTGATTCGCACCGCACTGCAGTGCAAATCACATCCGATCTCTGTGCGATTCGAGTTCAGCCATTCGCCGCACCCGCCGCACCCGCCACACCCGCCGCACCCGCCGCAAATTCGCACGGGACCCTTTTTTTGGCCCGCAGCAGAATCGGATCGCATGGGTGTTCACACCATGCGATCCGAGTTTGCAGATCGCACTGCGATATGCGAACTGATCTGGGGGTGTCAGTAACATTTCACTGACACTCCCAGCAGTTCGCATAGGGCAGTGTGAACTGCCGCCGGGAGGCATGCGATGCGGGAACCCGCCGCGGATTCGCGGCGTTTCCGCATCGCTCCAGTGTGAACCCAGCCTAATAAGCGATCATTTTTCTGATCGCCGTATTAGTGTCACAGGTGACGCTAGTTAGGCAGGTAGGTATTTAGGTTCGCCGCAGCTTTTTATAGCGCTAGGGACCCCCATATACTACCGCATAAAGCCCCCTGATTGCCCCCTAGTTAACCCTTTCACCAGTGATCACCATATAACTGTTACAGGTGACGCTGGTTGGTTAGTTATTTTTTTATAGTTTCAGGGCACCCGCCATTTATTACCTAATAAAGGTTTAACCCCCTGATCACCCGGCAGGTGTCATTTGTGACTAATAACTGTTAGGGCAGTTAGGGTTAGCCCCCTTTAGTTCTAAGGTACCCCCCTAACCCCCCCAATAAAGGTTTAACCCCGTGATCACCCCCCGTCGCCAGTGTCACTAAGGCTGGGTTCACATTGCAGCGGTTTATGAGAACGGATGTGATTCGCACCGCACTGCAGTGCAAATCACATCCGATCTCTGTGCGATTCGAGTTCAGCTATACAGATAGTATGGCTGAATTCGTGTCGCACCCGCCGCACCCGCCGCAAACTCGCACGGGACCCTTTTTTTGGTCCGCAGCAGAATCGGATCGCATGGGTGTTCACACCATGCGATCCAAGTTTGCAGATCGCACTGCGATATGCGAACTGATCTGGGGGTGTCATTAACATTTCACTGACACTCCCAGCAGTTCGCATAGGGCAGTGTGAACTGCCGCCGGGAGGCATGCGATGCGGGAACCCGCCGCGCATTCGTGGCGTTCCCGCATCGCTCCAGTGTGAACCCAGCCTAATAAGCGATCGTTTTTCTGATCGCTGTATTAGTGTCACAGGTGACGCTAGTTAGGCAGGTAGGTATTTAGGTTCGCCGCAGCTTTTTATAGCGCCAGGGACCCCCATATACTACCGCATAAAGCCCCCTGATTGCCCCCTAGTTAACCCTTTCACCAGTGATCACCATATAACTGTTACAGGTGACGCTGGTTGGTTAGTTATTTTTTTATAGTTTCAGGGCACCCGCCATTTATTACCTAGTCTCACTAGTGTACCCCTAAATTTAGGGGTGTCTACTTTCTAAAATGGGGTCATTTGGGGGGGGGGGTTTGTGCCATCTTGGCATTTTATGGCCTTCAAAACTGTAACGCCCTTAGAAAGCCTGAAGGCGGTGCTTGGTTTTTGGGGCCCCGTACGCGGCTAGGCTCCCAAAAAGTCCCACATATGTGGTATCCCCGTACTCAGGAGAAGCAGCAGAATTTATTTTGGGGTGTCATTTCACATATGCCCATGGCATGCGTGAGCAATATATCATTTAGTGACAACTTTGTGAAAAAAAAAAAAAGTTTGTAATTTTCCCGCAACTTGTGGCAAAATATAAAATATTCCATGGACTCAACATGCCTCTCAGCAAATAGCTTGGGGTGTCTACTTTCTAAAATGGGGTCATTTGTGGGGGTTTTGTGCCATCTTGGCATTTTATGGCCTTCAAAACTGTAATAGGTAGTGAGAAGTGAACTCAAAAAATTACGCCCTTAGAAAGCCTGAAGGCGGTGCTTGGTTTTCGGGGCCCCGTACGCGGCTAGGCTCCCAAAAAGTCCCACATATGTGGTATCCCCGTACTCAGGAGAAGCAGCAGAATTTATTTTGGGGTGTCATTTCACATATGCCCATGGCATGCATGAGCAATATATCATTTAGTGACAACTTTGTGAAAAAAAAAAAAAAAAAAAAAAAGTTTGTAATTTTCCCGCAACTTGTGGCAAAATATAAAATATTCCATGGACTCAACATGCCTCTCAGCAAATAGCTTGGGGTGTCTACTTTCTAAAATGGGGTCATTTGTGGGGGTTTTGTGCCATCTTGGCATTTTATGGCCTTCAAAACTGTAATAGGTAGTGAGGCGTGAAATCAAAAATTTACGCCCTTAGAAAGCCTGAAGGCGGTGCTTGGTTTTCGGGGCCCTGTACGCGGCTAGGCTCCCAAAAAGTCCCACATATGTGGTATCCCCGTACTCAGGAGAAGCAGCAGAATTTATTTTGGGGTGTCATTTCACATACGCCCATAGCATGTGTGAGCAATATATCATTTAGTGACAACTTTGTGTAAAAAAAAAAAAAAAATTTTTTTTTTGTCATTATTCAATCGCTTGAGGCAAAAAAATAAAATATTCAATGGGCTCAACATGCCTCTTATCAATTTCCTTAGGGGGTCTACTTTCCAAAATGGGGTCATTTGGGGGGGTTTTGTACTGCCCTGTCATTTTAGCACCTCAAGAAATGAGATAGGCAGTCGTAAACTAAAAGCTGCGTAAATTCCAGAAAACGTACCTTAGTTTGTAGATGTGACAACTTTTGCGCAAACCAATAAATATACAATTATTGACTTTTTTTTTACCAAAGACATGTGGCTGAATACATTTTGGCCTAAATGTATGACTAAAATTGAGTTTATTGGATTTTTCTAATAACAAAAAGTAGAAAATATCATTTTTTTTCAAAATTTGCGGTCTTTTTACGTTTATATCGCAAAAAATAAAAATCGCAGAGGCAATCAAATACCATCAAAAGAAAGCTCTATTTGTGGGAAGAAAAGGACGCAAATTTTGTTTGGGTACAACATTGCATGACCGCGCAATTACCAGTTAAAGCAGCGCAGTGCCAAAGTGTAAAAAGACCTCTGGTCATTTACCAGCAAAATGGTCCGGTCTGAAAGTGGTTAAGGCAGTGCTGGAAAATAATAGTGGCCACATATTGACACTTGGGCCAAATTTTGACATTTTCACTTGAGAAGTATACTCACTTTTGTTGCCAGCAGTTTAGACATTAAGTGTGTTGAGTTATTTTGAGGGGGCAGCAAATTTACACTGTTATGCAAGCTGTACACTCACTACTTTACATTGTAGCAAAGTGTAATTTTGTCAGTGTCATTTTTTTTCACATGAACAGATATAATAAAATATTTACAAAAATGTGAGGGTGTAAAAAAAGCCAATATGTGGATTTTAGATTTTATTCTGTTTCTATGAACAAGCTTTGTGTAATCCTTGGGTACTAAGAAAGTCCACTTGGTCTCTTTTTTGATTCATGTTATATTTCTGGATGTGGTACCCTGCTCTCCCTCTTTTGCAGTTTTTTCACCCACCAAACTTCTTTTCACGCTTACCTGCAGTCTTTGTCTCTAGTACATTTTGGCCTATTATAAAAACTATGTTAAAAACTGCTGTAACCTCTGCTGCTGGCCAATTTTACACTGCTGTATATTTTGCGATCCCATTATTCCTAATGATGGCTTGATAGATATTGGCCAGTGGCAGGAAAACTTTGCATCAGCCAGATCAGGAACAGCCACAGCAAACTACAGTAGTACCCAATTTCTGTCTGAAGATCAAAACAGGTCTATTATCACTTGATGAAAGAGCTATCTGAAAAAGCATTTTTGGAAATTAATCAGATATGGGTGTTGCTACTGTAAGTAACAAAAACTAATTGTAAACAAAACAAAAATAATTCCCACTGCCAAATATGCGCTGCCAGTATACACTGGAACAGGACCACAACATATGGCTTTAATTCCTCCCCTAGCAGGTTATTAAATGATGTGTATATTTTTAATGTTGTCCTTAAAGCCACATGAAAAGACACTCTACCCCCACGGTATTTTATTAAAAAAAAAATTATTCATTGGTACATGTACCCCATGACAATGTCCAGCTTCCCATGCCTTTTTTTTTGCAATACATTGCCTATTAGCCCTAAAAATGGCCACTATTTAACAAAAAAAATCAGTCTTCATAAACTTCAATTGGATTCGACCTTAAAGTTTGGGTTCACTGAGTTTTGAACAAAATTCTACAAACCCTTGGCAAATCAAACTTTGGGCAGATTCACTCATTCCTATTGGATATTACTTTTGCATTTGCATTGAATCTGAGAGTCTGAGAACTGAAGTCAAATTCTACATCATTTTGAGATGGTTACATCCCAGGAACATTCACTTTTATATATCGTATATGTGTGAATAAAAACACATTGCATGGCAAAAGCAGCAAGAAATGCAGGTATACCCTCCTCTATAAGGTCCAACACAAACTAAAACTTTGATTTCTACATTCATCAAAATGTTTCACAAATTGGTGTCAGAAGCAAATTACCAAAGCAATTTACACAAGCCTAAAAGATGTGTTCTGTAAAATGAAAATGTGAATTATAAAGGCAGAATGAAATTCCAAGGAGACTGGCTGGTAAAACTCCATCTCAGCATAAATACAAATTAACATAGGTTCAGTTTATTAATAGTTTGATATTTTTTAAATGATTGCACTTTAAAAATAAACACTATTACCGTTTTAAATGCATAATTGGCAAAAAGTATTTGTAGTTAAAAAAACACAACATTTTCTCATTAGCAACAAATACATTAGACATTCTTAAATTATTTGAGACTTGTATTTTAAAAGAAACAAGAACACTTTTAAAAATGATGTTAGTCGGATAAAATATGTATGTTAAAAAACAAAAATTAGTACCTATTTAGGACTTTTAATACAACAGAAACACTGATATGTGGGCTTGTAAAAATTAAATAAACACAAATTAATTCGCACTGAATAAGCCCATATGTGTGCCGTTCCTAGTGAGCATATACCAGCAGCAAACGTCATTGACTTCTAATGCCCTGTACACATGGTCGGACATTCCGACGACAAAATCTGCACACAGTTGTCGGAAAATCCGATCGTTCAGAACGAGGTGATGTAAAACACGTATAATGGGACTATAAAGAGGCCAGTAGCCAATAGCTTTCATCTCGTAATTTACACGATCGGAATTTAAACGATCGGATTTTGTTGTCCAGATCTCAAACTTTGTGTGTTGGAAATTCCAATGGAAAAAGTCAGATGGAACCCACACACAATCGGAATTTCCGACAACACAGTCCGATCGCACATTTTCAGTCGGAAAGTGTGCACAGGGCATGGCATTTCCCTGTATAAGCCTAGTCTATAAAGTAATTTAATACATTTAAATTGGCATTTTCATCAACTTAGGTTTACATATACTATACATAATGAAAAAAAGTATATATATATATATATATATATATATATATATATATATATATATACAGTGCCTTGCGAAAGTATTCGGCCCCCTTGAACTTTTCAACCTTTTGCCACATTTCAGGCTTCAAACACAAAGATATAAAATTTTTATTTTTTGTGAAGAATCACCAACAAGTGGGACACAATTGTGAAGTGGAACGAAATCTATTGGATTTTTGAAACTTTTTTAACGAATAAAAAAATGAAAAGTGGGGTGTGCAAAATTATTCGGCCCCCTTGCGTTAATACTTTGTAGAGCCACCTTTTGCTGCGATTACAGCTGCAAGTCGCTTGGGGTATGTCTCTATCAGTTTTGCACATCGAGAGACTGAAATTCTTGCCCATTCCTCCTTGCAAAACAGCTCGAGCTCAGTGAGGTTGGATGGAGAGCGTTTGTGAACAGCAGTTTTCAGCTCTTTCCACAGATTCTCGATTGGATTCAGGTCTGGACTTTGACTTGGCCATTCTAACACCTGGATACGTTTATTTGTGAACCATTCCTTTGTAGATTTTGCTGTATGTTTGGGATCATTGTCTTGTTGGAAGATAAATCTCCATCCCAGTTTCAGGTCTTTTGCAGACTACAAAAGGTTTTCATCCAGAATGGTCCTGTTTTTGGCTGCATCCATCTTCCCCTCAATTTTAACCATCTTCCCTGTCCCTGCTGTAGAAAAGCAGGCCCAAACCGTGATGCTGCCACCACCATGTTTGACAGTGGGGATGGTGTGTTGAGGGTGATGAGCTCTGTTGCTTTTACGCCAAACATATCATTTTGCATTGTGGGAAAAAAGTTAAATTTTGGTTTCATCTGACCAGAGCACCTTCTTCCACATGTTTGGTGTGTCTCCCAGGTGGCTTGTGGCAAACTTTAGACAAGACTTTTTATGGATATCTTTGAGAAATGGCTTTCTTCTTGCCATTCTTCCATAAAGGCCAGATTTGTGCAGTGTACGACTGATTGTTGTCCTATGGACAGACTCTCCCACCTCAGCTGTAGTTCTCTGCAGTTCATCCAGAGTGATCATGGGCCTCTTGGCTGCATCTCTGATCAGTCTTCTCCTTGTCTGAGCTGAAAGTTTAGATGGACGGCCAGGTCTTGGTAGATTTGCAGTGGTCTGATACTCCTTCCATTTCCAAATGATCGCTTGCACAGTGCTCCTTGGGATGTTTAAAGCTTGGGAAATCTTTTTGTATCCAAATCCGGCTTTAAACTTCTCCACAACAGTATTACGGACCTGCCTGGTGTGTTCCTTGGTCTTCATGATGCTCTCTGCGCTTTCAACAGAACCCTGAGACTATCACAGAGCAGGTGCATTTATACAGAGACTTGATTACACACAGGTGGATAAGATTTATCACCATCAGTCATTTAGGACAACATTGGATCATTCAGAGATCCTCGCTGAACTTCTGGAGTGAGTTTGCTGCACTGAAAGTAAAGGGGACGAATAATTTTGCACGCACCACTTTTCAGTTTTTTATTTGCTAAAAAAGTTTAAAATATCCAATAGATTTCGTTCCACTTCACAATTGTGTCACACTTGTTGGTGATTCTTCACAAAAAATAAAAATTTTATATCTTTATGTTTGAAGCCTGAAATGTGGCAAAAGGTTGAAAAGTTCAAGGGGGCCGAATACTTTCACAAGGCACTGTATATGTGTTTAAATAAGCATAAAACATGTCAACACAATTTTTTTTTACAGTTGATCACATTCATAGATTACAAATGCCTTCTGCATTCTTCTCCTTTCACTAAGGACAGTATCTGTGGTTGTAATTAGGCCAAACTGCTTCAGCAACATTGAGCAGCAGAGCTGAGTAGAAATTAGTTGTTTCAGGTCTTTAAATTTCCCAAGCCACACTTTTGCCTCCCATGCTGCCTTTGAAAGTACATTTATGTGTTTCTGGTACAATTCAAGCATGGCTGAAGTCAGCAGGTGATTATAAACAATTGGAAAAATTAACAAAAGGGAAGGTTATTTAAGAATTCCAGTGTGTTAACAACCATAAAATATAAGTACCTAAAATGTGGGGAGGTTTTTAACTGCTGGCTTTATTTAAGAAGCTTAAAGAACAGCAAGTATTGTAATTTTAATATAGACGCTATAATCTACAGCTAAAAAAATTCATAGTGCTCTTCAGTTCAGAGCACTAGGTTTAACCAGCTGTTCAAATATTATAATTTATTATAATATATAATAATATAATTAATTATAATAATATTATCATTTAACAGAATAGGTAATCGACTAAATGATAAGACAGAGAGTAACTTTTACTTGCAGTTTACTAAAGGTGCAAAGTTAGAAGCAACAATGTAAATTATTCAGGATGGCAAAGTATGTGTACACTGCAGCATAATACAGATTATGAAAGCTGCAAAACATAGATACTTCACAGACAGGATAACATGTGGCTGCATAGCATAGTCTCTTTCAATGACTTTGTAAGAGCAGTCCAACTGAGAATCACTACTTTAGTAAAACAATTCAGAAGACAAATAGCTACCTGAATTTTCTTCATAAGGAACATTCGTCTCAGTGAAGGCCAGGGTATCTCTGGTAACACAGGCAAACAGCTGGAGGGATCCACAGACAAAGAGCCTCTCTGCTGAAAGGGAGTACTCTGGTAACAATTGAGGAGGGGTCCTTTCAGTAAATGGTTCTTCCACAGAAGCTATGAGCCATTAAGCTCCTGCCCAGCAACCTCCATGCCAATTCCTACAGTACAGAGTCACTCACCTGGCTGCTAAACAGCTGAGGGAGTGGAAACTGAAGAACTGAAGAACTTATTTTCTCTGGATATTTCCATGAACACAGGAACTTGTAGGAAAATGAGTTGAAGGCCTGTACCTGCATCTGAGCATAATGATTAACACCCCATTCAAACTTGTGTGACTTGTCATACGACTTTGGACATGAAAGTTGCTTGAGTTGTACCCCATGTTTTTCAATGATAACCATTAATTAATGTGTGATTTAAAGTCATAGTGACTTCAGAGTAGTTAATGCACTTTGACTTTCATGCAACTTGAGGGCCATAGACTTCAATGTTAACCCTCAAAATTTGCTTGAAAGTCATACCTGAATGTTTTACATGCAACAGGGGCTGTCTTTACAGAGGGACAATCAGTCACATCCAAGTCACACCAATCCAAAGTTGCAGCAAAGTTTAAACAAAGTAGTTCAACTTTTGAGTCATACAAGTGTGAACAAAGCCTAAATGGCCACTTTGCTATAGAAATTATAACTAAACCAGATATAGTCATTCCAAAAAGCAGAAATCATATTGACAACTTTCTGTGACCTCATTGAATATTTTGTCAGTTTGTCAATAGGGGAAATGTTATCGTAATAATTCTAATTAAATAAGCTGCACTTGTAATTATATTTTCTTTCACTTCTCTATAGTTAAAAAAAAGTACATAAATGATTAAAAAGATCAGCATAAAGTAAGGTTAAAGATGTTCAACCATGTCCCTGCCTTTGCTGCTAGTATGTTTGTCTTTTTTTAGGTGCTTTATTCTCAGTTTCTCACACACAACAAATTAGTGAAGTCATTCACAGAGATTCTGTGTGAGTTCTGACCATGCTAGTGTGTGCTGTTCTGGACTAAAAAGCAAAGAGCACCAAAGGCAAAGGCATCATTAGCAACACCTATGTCAATGCCCCAGTCCACTTTCCTGTGCGCCTGTGTCTTGTCAGTAGCAGGAAGTGTATTGTAGAGAGTCTGGGGACCAATTGCATACCTAGAGGGGTGTGGAGGGTGCAGAAATAAATGGCAGGGAGTGTATTGTAGAGAGTCTGCATAACTAGTGGGCATGAGGGTGCAGTCCCCACTGGGTGCCAATGCATGTGGGTGCTGCGGGACCTCCATTAAAAAAGGCAGGTAGCTACTGATCACTCAGAGGCTGACCAGTATGTTTTTGGGTGTATTTCATGGTTCTGCAGTGCCAATTATATTAGCACTGCTGGACTGTTTCCTAACAGGGGCATTTCCTAGCAGAAAAAGATTCCTTTTTGGCTCCAGTCACATGACACATGGGAGGACTTCCCTCATTCTGCTGAAATTAGTCAGGGAAGGGGTAGATACATACTGAGGGGAGGTCTGTACTGAGAGTGCGGGCTCAGAGGGGGTGTATACTGAGAGGGGGTTCTGTACTGAGGGGTTGGCTGGTAAGGGTTTTTTTTCTGAGGCAGGGGGCTGTAATAAGGGGATAGGCTAGGAAGGGAGTCTGTCCTCAGGGAGGGGGTTTGCACAGAAGGAGAGGGTCTGCATTGGGGGCTTGGGCTGGGAGGTTGTTTGTACTGAGGGAAGTGCTCTATACCTGGTAGGGGGGTCTGTATCAATGAGGAATTTAGAGCTGTGGGGGTAAATCTGTACTGCAGAAGTGGGGCTTCTCAGGGAGACCTGTGCTATGGGGTATGTGGACTTGGGAGGGATACTGGGAGTAGGGGGTCAGTGGGAGGGTAATTTTTGGTCAATTTTGTACCTTGCACCCTATGTGTTTCATACTCTTGAGCCCTGCACTCTCTGCACTACACACTCCTGAACCCTGCACTCTCTGTTCTAAGCACTCATGACCCCAGCACTTTCTGTGTTGTGTACTCCTGGCCCCTGCACTTTCTGTGCTATGTACTCCTGAGTCCTGGACTGTAGACCCTATGTTATACAGTCCATGCTCCTGACCACTACACTCTAAGTACATTATATACTCCTGAAAGTAGGCTGTGTGCAAAAAGAGAAACATATGTAATAGAACAGTTTTTTTTTTTTATTGATTGTGCTGAAATTTGTACTGGGCTGTTGGACTCTTTTGTGGCACAGTAAGTAAAGCATATTTTGTGGTTAAAATTAATATGGGATATGTGTGCTATGTATAGAGTGAGTAGGCTCAGTTTTTTCACCATTCCCATTTAAGCCCTCCCAATGAAGGCACATTTTGAACATATTCACCATTTAGTGCAACACTTTAAAACTGAAAATAATTTATATTGTATGAGGGTGTTAACACTTTGTAACTGAAAATTATTATTTTTTGCATAAGAGTGTCAAAAGGTTTTTTGCCCTATGTGCCAAATATGATAAGTATGCCACTGCTGAAGACACATTACTTTCTATCCCTAATCATGGCTATGGTACACACTCTGCACTTCTATCTTCTTTAGACAGTATATAGATTAAAATGTTAATTCTGTTATGATTTATACTATTTGTTTCTGTCATTGTCTTATGATCTGGTCACTACAACTATGACCTCCTAACTTTCACAATACATTTACTAGATAATGCGATAGTCTGCATAGGAATTTTTGCAAGTGCTGTATGATAACATAAACAATATATAAATTGAACTAAAATTATTGTGGTTTCCCTATATTACAGATTTGACACAAAGTTGGGTGAAATGCTGGAATACACTAGGAAGGGCATTTGCTGTGCATTTCCTGGAGTGCAGACATACAGGGATTTAACCGAAGAGTTTATGCCACTTCTGGAGCTTTTTTTCATAGATCACATGGGCATTATTATTTGTAGGAATCTGTAGCGTTCTGGTATACTGTAGCTATTGTTCGTGCCAGATTTCCATTTCTGCTTTATTTTCTGGAAAATTGTTGAACTGTATAATACTACAACAATCCAATTTTTACACCATCAGTGGTATGACTTTCCATTTTATAAAAGTCAGTATTTAATCCCAGCAAGCCTTGGCAACCTGTTTATTTATATTTTACATTTAAAATATATGAGATGGAGCACTAGAAGGATTTGTTGGCTCATATGCTCAATACTGTGTCCATCTTCTGCTTTTGATAACAATTCATCCCTACTACAGTGATGTTTTGTAAGGTTTCTCCTTTGTATAAAGGTAAAGAACCAACATTCATGAAAAAAACGGTAACAAGTTAGCTTTAAGGTTGTTAGGGAAACATAATTAGGGAGCATCATAAAAAATCGTTCTGCATGACTGCATGTCAAACATAAGCAGGCATCATAAAAACAGTTTAATTTACTCCATACCAACTTTGGCACAAAACCACTGTTGTATAAAAGCCTAGTGGAAAAGACAGGCTGCATATTTCCCAAGTCTGGGAGGAAAAAGTCTAACAAATAGTTATATAAGTGCTAATCTTCAAACTGGCCTTAATGTTACGATAGTTGTAGACCAGCGATCTTTGTAAAATCAATCATTATGTTTATTTATGTTCTCTTAAGTTTTTGATTAGTGGTATTATTGGTAGAAGCTCTTGTTGTTGTTTTACTACTAAAAGTATACTGTATTATTAATATTTGTATTAATAGAACAAAAGTATTTATCAAAAAAAATGTAGAGTACACATATAAATGAATTAAGGTTTAGATAAAGCATTGTTCAACCTAGTCTCGACCAAATTTTTTTGAAGTTTAAATTTCAAAACCAAGTCTTGACCAAAACTGATTTTACTTTTTGACATGGGGCTTGAAAATTAGGAATAAGCACAAAAATGTGTTGCAGTCATTAAAGGACTAAGTTAATGGTGTATGATTTGTGTGAAATTATTGTATGCTCCATTCTTCAAATCAGTATTATTTAAGCCAAGGTTATGTAATCAGGGTTCCAAGAGAGGTCCTGAAGGTTTCACAGCTGGAGGTGCAGAGCAGGACAAAAAGGAGTTCCAGCAGCGGTGGCTTCAACACTTGCCCCTAGCTCTTCCACAGCAATCTCTGGGGCTTTCCTTCTCTGCCACTTGCTTTGTAAGCACTGTCTGGTGATGTCAATCACATGACAGTATTACTGAAAGACAGTGACTGAAAAATTAAGGCTGATTAATCCACTGTGGACATCAAGTCTGCTGCCACACTGGGAAGCATAGTTGCACAAAATTTGGGACAGAAGCTGTTCCTTCTCATCTTGGATAACAAGTAAATAGCAATGTTGAGCCTTTTTTTTTTTTGCACTAAAACTGATAGTAATTTTACTGACATCATTAGTAGCATGCAGGTGTCAGTGAGCATAGTATACTTTACATTAGTGTAAAAAATGTATTACATTGATGTCAGTGGGAGTAGTAAACGCCTCTTTTTTTTTATTATTAATATCAATGGGAGTACTTACTTATGTAAGTGGCACCCACTTACACCAGTGTCAGGTACACACACTACCACACAAACTACTCTTATTTAATATGAGGAACATATTACTTTCTCTGTTGCCAATGTGAGGGGCACTGTTTCTACTGTTGCCAATTCAAGGATCATTATTTACACTGAGGCCAAAGCTAAGGGCAGTACTTTCTCACTGATATAAATTCAAACGTTTTTTTTTCACCACTGAATGCTAATGACAATGCTAATGCCAATGTAATATTCCCACATCACTACATACTGAGCAGCAAAGCATATTAGAAAGGTTATTTAATTATTTACTCTCTTATATGTTTTTAATTTCTACAATTTAATGATCCCCACTAACTTACTGTAATCTGTAGATAATAAAATTATTTCAATGGTTCCCCAAGACCTGAATTTATTTTTAGGGTTTCTCCACAGTAAAAAGGTTGATAAAGTCTGACTTAAACTAATCTTTGCAAATACTGTATGTCTTCTGGTTTGTGTATATCTTCTTATCATTGTTAAAGAGCGTTAAACCGTTGTGGATATTTGCAGATAATCCAACTGGAATGAGAATATCAAATGCTTTAAACAAAAATATATAGTTGGGTTGCATGTAACCCAACTAGATATTTATTGGGCTGCTATAGCCAGCAGTACTGATCTTTGTATTCTGCAGGGGGGACTGCTCACTGTGTTCCCTTCTGACAAAACACAATAGTGCTGTGGCCTTCCCCTATCAACACAGACAATGCTCAACCTGTGGTTGAACAAATAAAAATTACATAATGTATGTGGTTCTGCCCTAGGGCAATGTAATAGCAGTAACTTTGTAGCAGATATCTCTACCCGCTTCAATTTCTCCTATCTGTTTTTTTTTAATCACAGTAACATCAGTGTAATAATATTATGATTACACTTGCATATGACTTATATATCCAAGTGCAAGGTCTATTTTAGAGTCAGTGCTGATGTTATCAAGTTGGTGAACACAGACATGGAAGTAAAGGTATCACTAGTGACCTGAAAGACCTGGGGCACCTTTGGGAGTAGTATATTGAGGGGTTTAAAGCATACAGTATAAGTACACATAAAGTGGGTAAGGTTGTTACTTGTTCCCCATGTCAGAAACAATTGTATAAATGGACAAAATGTTAAAATAAAAATCAGTACACCCTTACATGAACATTTCTTCATGTAGCAAAAGGTATAATGAGGAGACCTGTGAACACAGAGGCATTATTACCAATGGAATTAAACATTGATCTTTAATGAAGTAATTTATTGGTGATTGTTATTCCCAGATGGGCCACATCCCTATATATATGGAAAGTGAGAAATCCTCTGGGGGTGGGACTTTAAAGGCATGCAATAGTAATACAATAGAGTAAAACAACTCAATGTATTAAGTAGATAATGATAAAATAGAGAACATGGAATACACATGACCTAAACAACTGGAAATGCATCATTACAATGGTACATGACAATATAGGTTGATATCCTTCAACCTTCACATGTATTCCATGTTTTCTATTTTAGCATTATCTACCTAATAAATTTACTTTTTAATTACTCTATTATATTACTATTGTGTGCCTTTAAAGTCTCACCCCCAGGGGATTTCTCGTTTTTCTTTTTAACTGTACAAAGGGCCTTAAGTATGACTATACTCAAGCCTCAACTAAGCAGGTAATATAAAATAAGAATATAGACACAAGTAGGACTTGAATTGTGTTATAAATAAATCTGGCCAAATATCTAAATAATATTTAATACCTTATGGAATGAATATGGAATGTTGTTCCAGTCAAAATACACAGTATCCACCACTGATGCTAAGTTATTAATTTTTACACTTTTCATGATCTCCCGTACCCATCCCGTCTCCCATTCATTGCATGTGTATGCTGGTTCCAGGGAGGGGCATTGATTTGCAGTGATTCTTTTCTCGGTTAATCATGAGCCCTCCATTCAGTACTGAGTCCACAAATGATTATGTGATCATATGGATCTTTTGTTCCATAAGATACTTTTTATACTTGTATATATTGAAGGTGTCAGGCCAGATATAAACTAGCCTTTGGACACATCTGAGTAGTGTCAGGCCAAATATTTGGTGAAATGTATTTATAGCACAGGTCAAGTTATAGGCATTTCTATATTCCTATGTAGTATTTGCTAAGGCCTTGTTTTAGGCTCTTTGCAAAAAAACATTTTTAGATTAATGTATTAAAGATGATATTTGTATTTAACTGCTAGTAATGCAGTTCTCCTTTTGATTATATCTTTGGCTATTCTTCTAGTGAGTGGGTTCATAGATATCTGATATTTTTTTTTGTATGAATATTTATGGTTTGGCTGTTAATATATTTTAATGAATCATAGAAAAATACCTGTTGATCCTACCAAACCAAGTAAACCTGTATTGAGCTGACAATGCTGCCTTTTTGTCTCCACCCAAATTCTCAGCTGCTGCACTACAGAATACCCCAGAATTTCCTTTATGTTATAATAATGAACAGAGGGAGGTGTTATGTAGTCCAACAGGTAAGAGCTCAAGCAGGGCTGACAACAATTTTGGGTTTTATGTGGAGCAAATCACTGTATTGTCAGCTTACTAGTAGATTTTGGTGTGGGGGGGGTTAGAGAAACCTCAGAGGCTACCCTGGAAGAAATAAACTTTCAATTCCTGGCAGCAATTGCAGCATAGAATAATCAGTATATTATATATATATAGTAGAAAATAGAGGACATTAATGCCTTATCCATCATGACCTACAGAACATAAGAGAATTTGTGACACACACAGAAAATAGCTCTGTGTCCATTCGACAGCTAATGTGTAGTCATTAGATGTTGAATAGGCACACTGAGTATGTTTTCTAACTTTTAAATTCAATACATGGTAATCAAAAGTTGAAATTCTTGTAAATATATGCATATATATATATATATATATACAATCTTTTGTGCTGGTGCTCTTTACAGTGCCCCTATAGGAAATGCACTCACCAGAATCCTCACCCCACACTGGGGTATTGCGCATTCACAATATCTGCCACTGTGCAGCACTCTGATGATCCATGGTTTACTTTATTTCTATTTACCTCCCACATGTAGAAGAAGAAAGCTAGATACCATTTTAAAATGTTTTATTAAATGAAACCAGTGGAGATATACTCACGTTTACACTATATGTTAAAAGCAAATAACAAAACACAGGAAGCCGGGATAAGCCACGATCCGCGGCTATGACCGGAAGTGAGGCAAAGACGTTCAGAAACTCCGCCCTACGCTTTTCGTCGTCAAGACTTCATCTGGAGATCAACAACATTCAGGATAAAAAGGAAACGGATCGCCTCCTCCCCACACTTCTGCACACTGTGGACACAGAAAGTGACGTCAATGTTTTTTCACTGGATTATCTTGAGACTTTACAGTATATTGTCTCTAATTCATGTTTGCCATGTTACCTTTAGAGTTCCTGGCTCCTTGCCTATTTACCTACATACATCCGTTATTCTTATGCAGGTAATACCCAATTAGTAAATTTGGGTGCATACTAATTATTGGTTTATCCTTGTTCATGTTTTTTATTAGGGTTACTAGACTGGGCAGCTTTTATGACAGCTCTCATCTATCGGAGACATATAGATATACAACTGGGGGGGTCACACTCCATTCTCATGCATTATCATCAGATTGAAAGGTGGCAAATAACACGTGTTACCTCATACAAATGAATGCTGGTCTTCACCCACATTTAACAATCTAACACTAAAATATCTACTCAAGCCATTATTTCAGTGGTCTAGACACTCATATCATACCTCCTACTCCAGGGGTGCCTCCTTAGAGGGTCATAAATCCAACTAAATGTGATTCAGAGGACCAATATATTTTTGCTTATGTCACTATCTATTTCTTACTCTTTGTAATCATAGGTTTGTATAACCCTACCTCTGCCTTATTAAATATTTTTTTTGCTGCTATATTCTTCATGGGAAAATTCCTGAAAGCATGTATACTCTGTATAGGAGATTTTATCATGTTAATAAATCTAGTGTTGGACAGACAGGGCAACTGTCTTCTGTACGTCACACTGCCACTCTCCAACAACTAGTTTCAGGGCAGGCCTGGATTGATTTTTGGAGACATTAATTTCCATCTATTAAGGCATTCTCATGTTTCACCCCTCACTTGTGTATGACTCTATAGCTTATCATAAAATGAGATATCTCTAACCATTGTCCATTTCTCCTATATCTACACTTCCATTCTGCAAGTCTCAGATCTAAGTGGAAAATCCATACCCTTTAGCTCTATATAGTTGGGCCTTATAACTACATTTCAGATTATACAGCTATGAGTAAGCACTCTTGGTAGTGTGAAACGCGTTTGCAGATATTGCTTTGCTGTGGCTTGTAAAGTGTGATCCTATTTTTACAATGAAAGGCACAAGATTTTTTTGGAGTGCGGCTGTCCAGAGTTTTCTAATTATCTTCATTGGCCGTATGCCTTTGCCTGCACCCGGGGCTCTTTTTTCCTGGAGGAGAGGTTTTTTAATGATGATTTTAATCACTCTAAGGTTGCTCTTTTTACAGATGGTGACCGACACTTGGAAGAAAAGGATGAGATGACATTGCAAGATCAGCCTGCTGACTCTAATTATGCATTCATACCTGTTGTTGTGACTGCCAAGGGTGAGTCAAGTGAAATGTTACAATTTAAACAATTTTTTTCTTCTATGTCTGATTTAATGTCAAAATTTTCATCAAACTTTCAAAATGTTGATTCATTACCCCCGTTAAATCGGTATTGCCCCGTTGCGGCTTGCTCCACCGGCTATGGGTACTCCTGTTTGTACTTCGGTTGCTATGGCTGCCAATGTTACTGATACTTCTTTATTGAATGTGCCTGAAGCTTGCTTAAAAGAGTTGATTACCTTATTTATCGACGTATAACATGCAACTTTTCCCCTTAAAATCAGGGGAAAATCACGGGTGCATGTTATACGCCGATCCTCCACAGTTTCGAGCCTCTGGGCAGCTTTCAGCCGCCTTCGGCCCTTCTCGACGGCTTTCAGCCGCCTTCGGCCCTTCTCATCTGCTTTTGCCCGTTCTCGACGTCCGAAAGCTTACGAAAACGGCGTGAGTGGGCGAAAGCTGACGAAAACGGCCGAAGGAGGCAGAGCGGCCAAGATACACAGGTCATCCGGCTCTGTATCTCGGCCGCGCCATTTTTAAAGAAAAAAGCTGCAAATAAAACTGAAAAGGCTGCAATTGATACTGACAAGGGTACAACGATGGACAAGGCTGCCTGACAAAGCTGCAATGGACAAGGCTGCATGACAAAGCTGCAATGATGGATAAGGCTGCATGACAAAGCTGCAATTGATACTAACAAGGGTACAGCGATGGAAAAAGCTGCATGACAAAGCTGCAATGATGGGCAAGCCTGCATGACAAAGCTGCATATGACACTGACAAGGCTGCAATGATGGACAAGGCTGCATGAGAAAGCTGCACATGACACTGACAAGGCTGCAAATGATGGGCAAGGCTACAGATGGACACTGATAAGGCTGCATTGATGGGCATTTAAATGTAAGTTTTTTTTCCTTAAATTTCCCTCCTAAAAGTTTTTTTTTTCCTTAAAATTCCCTCCTAAACTTGGGGTGTGTGTTATACGCCAGCTTGTGTTATATGTCGATAAATATGGTGCATGCGAATTGTCGCCTTTAGGTTTTCATTTGAGTGGTACTATTAAATTAAAAAATATGGAGAGGTGATTATATTGACCTTCTCTCTTTGATCTTTTCCTCTAAAGTATATAGAACTGATAGGAAGGAAGTGGAAGATTTTAAAGATGATAAAAGCAGAAATGTGCCAAGGTCTTTTATTAACTGGTTACAAGCTTTCTGGGTTTTTGCTAGCGTTTTGGGGGAAAAGAGACCAGACTTGTGCTGTGGTTTATTTTAGCATGTAGAAATAATTCTAGAGGCCTACAAGAATTTCCTTGGACTTTCCTGGTTCGCCTGTGACGAATCATTTTGGCAGAAATTATCGGTGCATAAGTCCATGAAATGGGGAGTTAAAGATGTAGGTTTATGGCTAAATCTTTTGTTGCCTCAAAAACAATTTGTCAAACAACATCCAGCTCCTCCTTCTGTTTATAGGAGAGGTATTTGTTTTCACTTTATTGACAGACCATGTAAATGGCCCAATTCTTGTTAGTTTAACCCCTTCCTGCCGAGCGTACGCAGATGTGCGTACTCGGCTTTCAGGGGTTATAACGGGTTGATGCCCATAGCTGCAGGCATCATCCCAGTGACGTTGTTTAGAGCGGGCAATCAGCTATCCAGGGATAACAACCGAAGCGGCTAAGAGCCGCTCGGCTGTTATCCCAGAGGAGCAGGAGGGGACGTCCCCCCTCCCGATGCTCTTCCCGGGCCTCCTCAGCTAGGGACAGACTGGCGGCTAGGGACAGACTGGAATGAAGCCAGAAATGGCTTAGTTCAAGCCTCCTGATTGTAAACATGGAAGCGACGTCACAATGTTACTTCCTGTTTACTCGACTGCCAATGGCGCCTGTTTTAAAAAAATATACAGTATTCAGAATCGCTGAAAATTGCAATCTGAATACTTTGAAGTGCAAAGGAGGGATTGGAGGCCTTTTAGACCCCCGATCCCTCCATAAAGAGTACCTGTCACCACCTATTACTCTCACAAGGGATGTTTACAAGAAAACGCATACTGAAGTCATGCCCGCATATGTAAAGGGTGTTCAAATCACACATGTAAGGTATTGCCGCGATCGTCAGAGCGAGAGCAATAATTCTAGCACTAGCCCTCCTCTGTAACTCTAATCTGGTAACCGTAAAAAAAATTTAAGCATCACCTATGGAGATTTTTAGGTACCGTCGTTTGTCGCCATTCCACGAGTGCGCGCAATTATAAAGAGTGACATGTTTGGTATCTATTTACTCAGCATAACATCATCTTTCGCATTATATAAAAAACTTGGGCAATCTTTACTGTTTTTTTTTAAATACATGAAAGTGTCCCTTTTTCCCAAAATGTTGTGTTTAAAACACTGCTGCACAAATACCGTGTGACATAAAATATTGCAACAATCACCATTTTATTCTCTAGATTCTCTGCTTAATATATATATATAAATGTTTGGGGGCTCTATGTAAGTAAGTAACATATGACTGAGGTTTGAAAAAAAATTGATAAAGAAGTTGCTGACGGTAGGGTTGCAAGTAATTTTGCGTCTGCTCCTTTCTCTTTCTCCTTTAGGAATTATTCAGAAAAAAGAACCGCATACGTTTAGGTTGATACACCACCTATCCTATCCGAAAGGGTTATCGTTGAATGACGACATTGATCTTGACCTTTGTTCTGTTCAATAAGTATCTTTTGACGATGCATTGTTGAAGATTAGAAAGGTGGGTGGGTCCGCTTTGCTTGCGAAAGCGGACATCAAATGCGCATTTCGATTATTACCTATAATTACGGATGCGTTTAATTCTTTAGGTTTTCACTTTTAAAATGAATTCTATTTTGATAGATGTCTTCCTATAGGGTGCTCCCTTTCATGCCATTACTTTGAGTTTTTTTCATCTTTTGTCGAATGGGTTGTTAATCATCGTGCACATTCTGACAATTTACTTAATTATCTTGATGATTTTTTGTTTATTGGAAGAGCAGACTCCACGGATTGTTTGTATCTTTTTACCAAAATCAATTGTATGTTTGGAATTCTGCATTCCTTTAGCTCAGGAGAAATCTGTTTATCCAACATCGTGTCTCAAATTTTTAGGAATACAGATTGACACTATTTCAGTGGAATTCCGTTTACTGCTAGATAAAGTTGTGCGCATGCCAAAATTGTTAGGCCGCGTACACACGGGCGGACTGTTCGCCCAACCTTGTCCGCTGAACAGTGTTTGGGCGGACAGTCCGCCCGTGTGTGGGCTTTCAGCGGACAGTTTCAGCGGACAGTTGGACGGACAAAGTCTTTCGGAAATTCCGAAAAACTGTCCGCTGAAACTGTGTTTGAGCGAACAGTCCGCCCGTGTGTAGGCTACTTTCGAAATGAGCAAACTGTTCCCGCTCGGAAAGTCCGCCCATTTCGAGCGCGTGTACAGGTAGGCGGGGCCCGCGAAGGAGACGTCGCGGGCTCAGCCGCCTGGAATGGGCTTAAAGGGGAACCCCAACGCCGAAAAAAATCGGCGTGGGGGTTCCCCCAAAGTCCACACCAGACCCTTGTCCGAGCACGCTACCCGGCCGGCCAGGAAAGGGGGGCGAGCGAGCGCGCCCCCCCTCCTGAGCCGTACCAGGCCGCGTGCCCTCAACATGGGGGGTGCCTTGGGGAAGGGGGGGCCGCGCGGCCCCCCCCACCCCAAAGCACCTTGTCCCCATGTTGATGAGGACAAGGGCCTCTTCCCGACAACCCTGGCCGTTGGTTGTCGGGGTCTGCGGGCGGGGGGCTTATCGGAATCCGGGAGCCCCCTTTAAGAAGGGGGCCCCCGGATACCGGCCCCCCACCCTATGTGAATGAGTATGGGGTACAATGTACCCCTACCCATTCACCTGTGAAATAAAGTACAAAAAAAAACACAACACAGGGAAAAAATATTTTATTGCACAGCTCTGGGGGTCTTCCGTCTTCGGGGGTCTTCTCGCCGGACTCCTCCGCTATCTGTGTGTAGCTCTTTTACTAGCGGAGGAGTCCGGCTTTCTTCCTCCCCGCCGCCGGCCTCTTCTCCCGACTTCGGGGGTCTTGTCCCCCTCTTCGGTTCTTCTGCCGGGCCACCGCGCCTTCTTGTAGCTCTTTTGCAGGCGGTGGCCCGGTCTTCTGTCGCCGCTGCCTTCCGTTCTTCTGTCGCCGCCTTCGGTTCTTCTGCCGGGCCACCGCGCCTTCTTGTAGCTCTTTTACAGGCGGTGGCCCGGTCTTCTGTCGCCGCTGTCGTCGCCGCCGCCGCCGCCGCCTTCCGTTCTTGTTCTTCTTGTTCTTCTTCTTCTTCTCCTGGAGATGTTGACTCGACGAGCTCTCCGGCCGGAATGCCAGGGACACGCTCCGCTGCCACTTATATAGTGACAATGGGGCGATGTCACCTGGTATATGTCACATGGGTTGGTCACATGGTGACCCCGCCCCCTTACGATGTCATAGTCCCCATGTGACATCAACCCATGTGACCAACCCATGTGACATATACCATGTGACACCGCCCCATTGTCACTATATAAGTGGCAGCGGAGCGTGTCCCTGGCATTCCGGCCGGAGAGCTCGTCGAGTCAACATCTCCAGGAGAAGAAGAAGAAGAAGAACAAGAAGAACAAGAACGGAAGGCGGCGGCGGCGGCGACGACAGCGGCGACAGAAGACCGGGCCACCGCCTGTAAAAGAGCTACAAGAAGGCGCGGTGGCCCGGCAGAAGAACCGAAGGCGGCGACAGAAGAACGGAAGGCAGCGGCGACAGAAGACCGGGCCACCGCCTGCAAAAGAGCTACAAGAAGGTGCGGTGGGGACAAGACCCCCGAAGTCGGGAGAAGAGGCCGGCGGCGGGGAGGAAGAAAGCCGGACTCCTCCGCTAGTAAAAGAGCTACACACAGATAGCGGAGGAGTCCGGCGAGAAGACCCCCGAAGACGGAAGACCCCCGGAGCTGTGCAATAAAATATTTTTTCCCTGTGTTGTGTTTTTTTTTGTACTTTATTTCACAGGTGAATGGGTAGGGGTACATTGTACCCCATACTCATTCACATAGGGTGGGGGGCCGGTATCCGGGGGCCCCCTTCTTAAAGGGGGCTCCCGGATTCCGATAAGCCCCCCGCCCGCAGACCCCGACAACCAACGGCCAGGGTTGTCGGGAAGAGGCCCTTGTCCTCATCAACATGGGGACAAGGTGCTTTGGGGTGGGGGGGCCGCGCGGCCCCCCCTTCCCCAAGGCACCCCCCATGTTGAGGGCACGCGGCCTGGTACGGCTCAGGAGGGGGGGCGCGCTCGCTCGCCCCCCTTTCCTGGCCGGCTGGGTAGCGTGCTCGGACAAGGGTCTGGTGTGGACTTTGGGGGAACCCCCACGCCGATTTTTTTCGGCGTTGGGGTTCCCCTTTAAGCCCATTCCAGGCGGCGGAGCCCGCAACGTCTCCTTTGCGGGCCCCGCCTACCTGTACACGCGCTCGAAATGGGCGGATTTGCCTCCGCCTTACGTGGGCGAGTCCGTTCATTTCAAAAGTTGAGCGGACTGTTTGGCAAACAGTTCGCTGAAACAGTCCGCTCGTGTGTGGGCAAGTCCGCTCATGCAAATTTTGAGCGGACTGTTTGCCGAAACTGTTTGACGAACAAGGTCGGGCAAACAGTCCGCGCGTGTGTACGCGGCCTTAGATTTTGTATTGGCAAAAGATAAAGTTAAGTGGAAGATTTGCAATCCTTAGAAGCTTTTCCTTCCCGGCTTTTGCTTCTAGGGTGATGCCCATAGGTAGGATTTTTTCCAAACTACTTTATAGAGCTATTTCGGGGTTTGTCTTCTCCATTTCATTTGGTCAGGATTACTAAGGACATCAAAGATGATTTAATTGTTTGGTATAAGTTTTTAGGCAATTTTAATGGTTGTTCCCTTTGGCAATCTCCGTTCTGTCCAGCATCAGCACTTGATTTAACTGGTGCAGCTGGGTCTTGTGGATATGGTGTGTTTTGGAAGGGTCATTGGTCAGCAGAAGTATGGCAGATGGATGGATAGTTGCAGGTTTGACTTCTAATATTGTTCTTTTAGAACTCTTTCCTGTTTTAGTTGCATTGGACCTGTGGGGAGTCCATTTTGTTAATAGGCAGATTCTGCTTCACTCTGATAACAAAGAGTAGTATTTTTTATTAACTGTCTATCATCTAAATCTCTACCAGTTATTACTATTTTACGACAAATTGTTTTTAAATGTTTGTCTTTAAAGCGATTGTATAGTCTTTTTTTTTACTTTTACCTACAGGTAAGCCTTTAATAAGGCTTACCTGTAGGTAACAGAAGTATCTCCTAAACCTGTATGGTTTAGGAGATATTCCCCTCGCAATGAACCGCTGACTGCAGCGGCGCATGCACACAGGGGATTCTCGGCTGGAAGCCCGGCAGACGCCGGACCCTGCCGGAAAGAAATCTCCCATGTGCATGCACGGGAGTGACAATATCACTTCACCGGTCACTCACTGCGCCGGAGCCGCGATATCCGGAAAACACGCTTAGGGAACATGTCAGCTCCCTCGGTGTGTTGGGTGAGATGTCGGGGCCTCGTTCTAAGGTAAGTATTTCATAATGAGCTAGTATGCGGTGCATACTAGCTCATTATGCCTTTTCCCTTACAGGTCTGAAAAAAAAATTTCAGTGGGTTTACTCCCGCTTTAAATATATGGCTTAAAGCACGTTATGTGCCTCATGTTGAGAATATAATAGCTGATTGTTTGTCCTGTTTGCAGATTTCAGAATTCAAAGATTCAGTGCCGGATGCAGATCTGAATTGCACATCCTGCCCGCAACACTTATGGGACCTTGTGCAGATCCTCTACTTCAGGCGATTAGGAATTCTGTAGCATCTACCACGTGGGCATCCTACAAAGCAGTGTGGTCGTTATGGTGTTCCTTTTTGATGTCGTTAGGATTACAACAAGCTTCCTTCTCGGAAGGCTTGATTTTGTCTTTCCTTCACTACCTTATGTATTGTTCGTATTCTTAGTCATATATTGTGAAGATTTTGTCGGGCATTTCCTTTTTCATGCATATGTCTGGATTTGGATCTTGTCTACAGTTCTTTGCTGTGCAAAGTGCTTAGAAGGGCTACCGCAAACGACTCAAGGTGCCTGATTCCAGGTTGCCTATTTCTGGAGAATTATTAGCCCCAATTGGAGAAACGACTAAAGAGGTCTGTTTTTTGCCCTATGAGGCGTTATTATTTAGAGTGGCTTTTTACCTTTGTTTTTTTGGTGTGTTTTGGGTTTCTGAGTTACTTCCCCATAAACTGGGAGACGGTTCTGGTATTTTGTTTGGTGATGTTCTATTGAAATTGGATTGTGTCCACATATTATTGCGTAAGAGTAAGACCGATCTATTGGGTCGTGGCAGGTGGATCACTTTAAGAAAAAACTTGGGTTCTCGATTTTGTGTGTTTACTCTTCTACAACATTATTTGATTTTTTGACCGTCTTTTTTAACTCATTTTCTCATTTATATGGATGGGAAACCTGTGACGGTGTACCAGGTTTCGGCTGTTTTGAAGAAGTGTTTGATCCGATTGAACTTAGAAAAACTAAATATTACATCGCACTCCTTCAGAATTGGAGCAGCCACAGAAGATTCTAATGAAACTGTAATTAAAAACATTGGTCTAATTGTTTTAGATCTTATGTGCGGCCTAATTTTTTCTTTTCATTTCAGATAACTTGTGTACTGTGTGGATTATCGGCCATTCATTTGTATTTTGGGCTAAGAAACATGCTGAACAGAGAGTATATGGTTCCAATCTGGGTTTGCCATCTGATAGATATAAATTACATTCATTCAGGAGACGAGGCATGCAATGGAAGGATTTGCATGACACTTTATCATTTCTACATGGACAACAGCTGGTTCCACAAATTGTCATTTTGTGGACACTCATGTGTGCTCACTCCTGAGACCCACCCTGTGAGTCAATTGACACACAGAACATGACTTAGCCCCAACCCCTACTCCATCCTCACTGGCTGTGAGTGACAGCAGTGGGAGCCAATAGCTCCCACTGCTGTGTCTGAGTCATTGAAGTGGGAGAGAGCTGGGAGAGCAGCTGCCCCCATGCACATTGCTGCATCGAGATTGGCTCAGGTAAGTATTGGGGAGCTAGGGGGAGCTGTGCACAGAAGGTTTTTTTACCTTCATGCTTTGAATGCCTGGAGGTAAAAAATAAAACTTCAGCCTTTAGGCTGGGTTCACACTGAAGCGATGCGGGAACGCCGTGAATCCGCGGCGGATTCCCGCATTGCATGCCTCCCGCCGGCAGTTCACACTGCCCTATGCAGACTGCTGGGAGTGTCAGTGAAACCTTAATGACACCCCCAGATCAGTTCGCATATTGCAGTGCGATCTGCAAACTCGGACAGGAATCGGATCGCATGGTGTGAACATCCATGCGATCCGATTCTGCTGCGGACCAAAAAAAGGGTCCAGTGCGAGTTTGCGGTGGGTGCGATGCGAATTCAGCCATACTATCTGTATGGCTGAACTCGCATCGCACAGAGATCGGATGTGATTTGCACTGCAGTGTGGTGCGAATCACATCCGGTTCTCGTAGCGGCTCCAGTGTGAACCCAGCCTTAGAACCACTTTAAGTCCACTCCAGCTGGGAAGAACAGTTTCAGGGCCTGTGGCCCACTTATATTGTAAACTTGCTTAGTTACACCATTTGCAACAGTAGGCACAAATTACGAAAGTATATAGCATGCTTGGGTCATGTATCCAAATATTTCACGCGATATGGAAAAGTTAAATTCACTGTAGGCTGAGTGACAATTTACTGCAAAAAATAGAAACATTCAGTAAATACCACATAAACCTTGTTAAAAGTAAACTAAAACATTAAATAAGTTGTGATCCAGCCAGTTGTGGTTGTTAGATAGCTAGCACCTGTTGGTGTCCTTAACAACCAGGGAATAGCTGGTTAAGGAGCCGCCACTCACCACAGTACTAAAAGAGAAATATGGGATTGTTTTTTATTTTTGAATCATACTTACCTAGCTGGATGCAGCATCGGTCCCCCCACCGGCTCTAATACTGAGAACCAAGCAATCAAACACAGCCAATCACTCAGTTCTCACAGCTCTCTGATCTGTTGTCATACCATCCACCCCCCCCCACCCCCCGCGCACTCATTGGAGAGCTGGGCTGTGGAGGTTGTGGGAGCAGCTGGCTCAGGCTCTTAGCGGCTCACTGAGAGGCTGAGCCGGGTGTTGGTCCAGGCATGTGGGCAGATCCCGACATCATTGTCACGATCTTGCCCAAGCCTGGACCATCTCTGTGATGTCAGCAGAAAGCGGGCTTCAGTTGAAACATGTCACATGAGTGCAGAACGAACCAGTGACTCATCGGCTGTCAGTGGGGGAACCTTATTCGAAAAATCTTTTTTTTTAAAGTGAGGTCCTCCCAAATCCAGACCCTTATGTGAGCATGCAGCCCAGCAGGCCAGGAGAGGGAGACAAACAAACCCCTCCTTCTGAAACATACCAGACCACATGTTCTCAACATTGAGGTATGCTTTGCCTGGCAAAGCACCTTGCCCCCATGTCCCCCTGGCTCAATGGTTTTGAGGGTGCAGGGGACAGATTCTGGAATCCCTTTTTACAAGTGGGGACCCAGAAACCAGCCCCTTGCCCCCATGTGAATGGGTATAGGGTACACAGTACTCGTTCACCCAAAAAAATTGTAAAAGTGTAAATAAACATGCCACAGAGTTCTGACAAACCTTTTTTTAAAACAATATTCCAAAAATGTTTTCCGATGTACCTCCATTGTCACAATGAATGCTGCACACCTCTTGCATGAAAAAAATAAAACACTGCCTGCTGACACCACCACTCTATCACTTGGCTCCCACTGACTGGCATGCTGCTACCCCACAACTTCAATAAACTTCAGTAAAAAAGGGGCGGGAACATAGATGTCACGAGGAATAGGGGGCCAGTCAGTGACATCAATAAACAAATATGGAAATCCCCAGTTGACAGTAAATGAGTCACTGCTTGTTAAGGACATGGTACGTGCCAGATTCTTAACCCCTTACCACCTGCCCTATAGCCGAAAGACAGCTACAGCATGGTTTCCTGTTCTGGGAGGGCATGCATGGATGTCCTCCCAGAACTGCGCCTGGGGTGCGCATCAGGCATGCTCTGTTAACGCTGAGTCTTTTGGACACAGCGGATCATAGCTCATGGTAAAGAATCAATCACAGTGGCTCTTTACCATGTGATCAGATGTGTCCAATCAAACTCCCTTTCTCCCACACTGTCCATGTGTAAGGACAGGAAAGCCAAAAACCAGTAAGGCTGACAGGGAACAGTGGTTCGGTTTGCAGCAGAACATGTGAGCAGACGAAAAATTTGTGAGAACACTGTTAAAGTCTATAGGAAGCGAACGTGGAAAATGAAAAGTGCTTTAAAGGCTTATAAGCAAGTTACTGCCATAAAAAGTGTTTGGGGACCTGGGTCCTGCCCCAGGGGACATGTATCAATGCAAAACAAAAGTTTTAAAACTGCATTTTTTTCTGGAGCAATGACTTTAATAATGCTTAAAGTGAAACAATAAAAATTAAATATTCCTTTAAATATTGTGCCTGGGGTCTCCTTAGTCTGCCTGTAAAGTAGCGCATCTTTCCTATGTTTATAACTGTACCACGGCAAAATTACATTTCTAAAGGAAAACTGTCATTTAAAATTGCTCGCGGCTGTAATGTATTATCGTATCCCGGCAATATAGATAAAAACCATTTAAAAAAATGGCATCAAAAATACCAAAAAAAATGGCGTGGATGTCCCCCCCCCAAAATCCATACCAGGCCCTTCAGGTCTGGTAGGTATATTAAGGGGAACCCCACACCAAAATGTAAAAAAAATGGCATGGGGGTTCGCCAGGCCCCCATTACTATATACTCTGAACAGCAATACATATACTATATGTCCTGCCCTATATACTCTGCAGAAAAATTGAGCCTTAGGTGTTGGTGGTGCCAGAACACTGTAACCCCTCACAGTTACTCTTATTGGTGGCAAGGAATGGGACCTGCATTGAAATATTATATCAAAAACTGTAATTACATGCCCCTGTTATACAGGGTTAGAAAAACTGGGGCTTGGGTGGTGGTGTTGGTGCTACAACACTGTAACCCCTCACAGATACTCTTGTTGGGTGCAGGAACAGGCCTTTCTGTGAAATATTATATCAAAAATTGTAATTACATAGCCATGTTAAAGAGGGTTAGAAAAATTGAGCCTTTGGTTTTGGTAGTGCAAGAACACTATAAGCCCTAAGCCCTTGTACACACTGTCGGACATTCTGACAACAAAATCCGTCGGTTTTTGTCCGACGGATTTTGTCCGAAACTGGTGTTGCATACACACGGTCGGACAAAGTTGTCGGGTTCGTAACGTGATGACGTAATTTAGGGACTGCGATCAGGCTAGTAGCCAATAGCTTTGGTCTAGGAATTTGATCTGACAAAGTCTGATCGGATCATGTTGTTGAAAAATTTTATAGCCCAGCTCTAAAACTTTGTCGGTCGGATATTCCGACGGAAACAGTCCGATGGAGCCCACACATGGTCCGACAACACGGTCCGATCTGTCATTTTCCGTCGGAATGCCCCACCATGCGTACAAGGGCTTACAGTTACTCTTGTTGGACGCAGGAATGGGCCCTACATTGAAATATTATATTAAAACAAAAATATTGTTGGAAGCTAGCATCATCAAGATTGAGGAGGAATAGAATAGTCAGCCTAGGCAGTCTTCAAGAGATCCCACATCCATTGCAAATTCAATCAGTTACATCAGCATCAGGTGCTTGATAGTTGCTGATCCAAAACTTATTAATTTCATGAATGTGAGCCTATCAACGGAGTCTGTGGACAGACACACTCTTTGATCCATTACAAACCCTCCAGCAGCACTGAATGTGTGTTCAGAAATCACGTTGGATGCAGGACAGGCCAGTAGCTCAATTGCATATTGAGTAAGTTCTGGCCAGTGGTCCATCCTCAAGAACCAGTAACCCAGTTGATGCTCTGTTGAAAAGGTCTCCAAGTCTGCTCTTGCCCCTAGATATTCCTGCACCATATAATGCAGGTGCTGGCAATGGTTGCTTAAACCAATCAGACCTTGGCACTGAAGACTGAAAAATTGTTTAAAGGCATCAGTCAGCAGGCCACCTTCTCCACCGCTCCTCCTCTGACCGAATGAAGCCTCAGCAACCCGTTGTCCAACACCAGGAAATGGTAACCTCCCAGGGTCTGTAAATGCATTACATAAACCTTTCTTTAAGGCCTTCTGAAGGCCTTCTGAAGATGTTTCATCCTCTGCTCCCTCTGCGAAGGCAGGATGAATTCTGCAACTTTACTCTTGTAACGTGGATCGAGAAGGGTTGCCAGCCAGTGATGATCCCTTTCCTTGATACCACGAATCCTAGGGTCCTTTCACAGGCTTTGCAGAATCAGGGAGGCCATGCAGCATAAGTTTGCAGAGGAATTCGATTCTGAGTCCTCTGGGTCACTAAGTATCACATTATCCGTAACTACCTCCTCCCAGCTACGTACAACTCCTTGGATTTCTGGAGACTGAAAACCATCCATTGAAGACTGCTATTGAGTGTTATCCTCTATATCCACACAATACTCCTCCTCCTCTTCTTCCTGTGTGTTTGGCGAGCCCACAGGAATGCTATCTTCATAAGGAGGGGCTTGAGAGGAAAGGAAGCCAAGCTCTCCTGACCTTGTACTGATGCCATACTCGCACAGGTACTCATTGATGGCCCTCTGTTGTGTGTCTCTCAGGCACCCTAGTACAGTCAGTGACCTCATCATCCCCTCCTTCCTCGTCACTGAAGCAAAATGGCAGTATGCTGCGGCTGGGGGAATATGTCTGCCAGTTTCTTGTCATTCTTGGGCACCCCTTCTCTCTAAGCTCACGTTATTTCCCTCCTCAACCTGTGAACCAACATCGGAGCCTTCAAATTGCTGCGCATCCTCCAGCAGCATATAACCAACACTGTGGTTAATTCTGAGGACTCTTTGCATGATGGTGGGGCTACGGAAGGAGTGACTGTGGACAAGGTGCTGGTGGAATAGGCCGATTTGGCAGCTGCGTTGGAAGGCAAACTACTGTGAGCCTGAGTGAGCCTAAGTGACAGAGGATGAGGAGGATGAGGACACCTTTGTTATCCAATTCCCCAACTCTTCTGTATGTTGTGGCTCAATATCACGGCCAGCAGCAGAAAAAAATGACTATCCACGGCCACCTGCAGAGGATGCACCATGTCCATGACCACCACTGATGACTGTGGACACAGAGGCATAATGTCTTTTTTGTTTTGCAACACCACACTACACTAAATTATATACTGTGTACACTGACTGAAGTGTATTAGAAACTATACACCACCAAATGCACTGTATATATAAGCTACACTGAATGCAGAATATATATATATATATATATATATATATATATATATATATATATATATATATATATATATATATATACTGGACTGTATATATATATATATATATATATATATATATATCTCTTAAACTCTTGCACTGACTGAATATAGACTATAGACTATTAACACTGCTTGCACTGACTGAATATAGAGTAAATGCTGAGTATAAAGTCTATGCTAAATGCAGAGTATACATGTATATATATTAGATTGACTGTATATATATATATATTGTACAGGACGCCGTGGCTGGGTCCTGGAAGGACGCTATATTTCCCCTCTGTTTGGGTTGTGGTCTCTTTAAGGGAATAAAATTGATTAACCCACCTGTTAAGGAAGTGTCTTTAAAAAACAAGACAGGAAGTGGTAGATGGGTGTGGAGGAGTGGAGAAGACATGGTGGATGGTGGATGGTGGATGGTGGATGGTGGATGGTGTTTATTTTGGACTGCAGCAACTGAAGTGGACAGCAGTGTCCTGTTTGGAAGGCTTCTGGCAGGGGAAGCTACCTGCCATCAAGATCAAGCTCTGTTTTGATAAGGACAGCTGTTCTGGACTTTGCAAGTCAGTGAGACTACAAACCTTTTTTCCTTTTGTTTTTGGGCTGCTGTAAAGCTATTTAAGTTAATAAACCCTTTTTTGTATGAAAAGCCTGTGTCCTGCGATCTACCTGGTCCCCCGAACATTACAAGTGGTGCTCGAATGCGGGCAGGACAAAGTAACAGGCGTTTGTCTTGCTATTTTTTATTTTTTTTGCATTGGATTGAACTGACATTTAAAGGGACAGTACAGTGAATTTATGTCCTGGGTTAAAGCTGCACAACTGTTGAAAGCTGAAACAATGGAGGAGCTAATTAAACAGCTGTCCTTAGCTAATATACAAGCGCAGACTCGCCATGAGGAAGCTAATCAGCGCTTAGCAACCCAGCTGGAGGTACAAAAAACGCACCACAACGAGTTGGTGGCCCAGTTAGCAGCCCAGCTAGCGACCCAACAAGGGGTTATGCAGGCTCAGATGGTGGCCTTAAAAGAAGCAGTGCAGCAGCTTTCTCAGGGCCGTGAACAAGTGGCCGTTGCCCCTGGCAACCAGGTGACCATAAGGGCAAGCCATTTTTTGCAGAAGTTGTCCCTGAGTGATGACGTAGAGGCGTTTCTGGCAACATTTGAGAGGACGGCAGAGAGAGAAGGGTGGCCCCAGGACCAGTGGGCCGGCTTAATTGCTCCTTTCCTCACCGGAGATCCTCAAAAAGCCTATTTTGACCTACCGCCAGAACGTGCTAAAGATTATCAAAAACTAAAGGCAGAAATACTGGCTCGGTTGGGAGTGACTACGGCTGTTCGGGCCCAACGAGTGCACCAATGGAAATATCGTTCAAACCGGCCACCGCGATCTCAAATACATGACCTGGTGCAACTTGTAAAAAAATGGCTGCAGCCCGAAGTGTTGTCTGGCCCCCAAATTGTGGAGCGGGTCGTGCTGGACCGATACTTAAGGTCACTGCCAGACGACCTTCAACGGTGGGTCAGCCATGGAGACCCCAAAACCGTGAACCACCTTGTCGAGATGGTGGAACGATATACAGTGGTGGAGGATCTGCTTGGCCCCGCCAAGCGTCAAGGGCCCAGTCTGCCAAGGCCTTTCCGACCAACTGCCACCCTTCGAAAGGATGTCCCCAGGAGCCCTGGAACCAACACCCCGGAAGGCCAAGAGTCACACCCGTTACCCCCTCAGCGACCTGTTCCTGATTGGAGAGGAGGGGATGTACAATGTTGGCGATGTCATGCCTGGGGCCATACCCGGGCCCACTGCCCATTGCAGGAAGAACCCATGGAATGCGGGGTTCTTCGGAGGGGGTCTTTTTATGCCCATAAAGCGTGTACAACACATCTTGACCTTGGAGAGGGGAAGTTTGAGTGTGAAGTCCAAGTGAACCACCACCCTGCACAGGCTTTGCTGGACTCTGGAAGCATGGTAACCCTGGTTCACCCTAGAGTAATTGGGAAGATCGGTCCGGTAAGCAAAATTTTGCGGGTTGTGTGCATTCATGGGGACACTAGAGAGTACCCTCTCATCTCTGTGTCCATCTCCACAGCATGTGGCACTGGTACTCAAGAGGTGGGGGTGGTAAAGAACTTGGTACATGACGTTATCATAGGACGTGACTGTCCGTTATTTGCAAAACTTTGGAGACAAGGAGAACTATCTGAAAGGTCCAGAGACTGGGAAGAAACTAGTCCCTCTGTTCCTGTTGTTGAGGGTAATAACCCTGAGATGCCACAGGTTCGTAATATGGACCCAGTTGATAAAAACGGCAAGACTTTGGTTAATAATGATGAAAATAGTGCTGATACTGTTAAGGATGTCAATATGTGGGGTTCTCAGACCTACCTGAACACTGAGGGGGGGGAACCTTCCCCGCTTCAGGTTATGCTGGGGGAAGAGGATGAGGAAATGGCCTCTACCCCTGACTTGCCAGATTTGGGTGTTCCCCAGGGGGCATTTGGTACTGCCCAGATGCAGGACCCCACTTTGGCCAGGGCACGGGAACAGGTTGTAGTAATAAATGGGGAGCCCCAAGAGCCAGGTGCTAATGAGCGGTGGCCACATTTTTCAATATGTAATGAATTGCTTTATCGGGTCACTAAAGTGAGAGAAAATATGGTAGAACAATTATTGGTACCCCAACAGTATAGACGCAAGGCCCTGGACCTGGCCCATGATGATGTTTTAGGGGGACACCTGGGAGTTGAAAAGACGGAGGCACGGATCACCGACCGGTTTTACTGGCCAGGCTTGAAAGCAGAGGTAAGGAGATACTGTACCTCTTGTCCCACCTGTCAGTTGACCGCTCCGGCGACCCATTTCCGGAGCCCGTTGGTCCCTCTGCCCATAATTGAGGTCCCATTCGAGAGGATAGCCATGGATATAGTGGGTCCCTTGGTAAAGTCGGCTCGAGGTCATTCTTACATACTGGTGATCCTCGACTATGCCACTCGATATCCTGAGGCGCTACCCCTGCGGAATACCTCCTCTAAGGCTATTGCACGGGAGTTATTCCAGTTGTTTACACGGACAGGTTTTCCCAAGGAAATTCTCACAGACCAGGGCACCCCGTTTATGTCGAAGGTTATGGCTGATGTATGCAAACTGTTCCGGATTAAACAGCTGCGCACATCGGTCTACCATCCCCAAACAGATGGATTAGTAGAACGTTTTAATAAGACCCTTAAGTCTATGCTCAAGAGAGTGGTACAAAGGGATGGGAAAGACTGGGACTGCCTGTTACCAGCTCTCCTGTTTGCTATCCGAGAAGTGCCCCAGGCCTCCACTGGGTTTTCGCCCTTTGAATTGGTATATGGGCGGAGACCTCGTGGATTACTGGACTTTGTTAAAGAAGAATGGGAAAGTGAACCAATTCAGCAAAAAAGTGTTCTTGAATATGTCTCTCAAATGCAGGAGAGGATCCGAACTGTGATGCCGCTAGTTAAGGAACATTTACAAAAAGCCCAGGAGGCTCAACGATGGGTCTATAATAGGGCAGCCAAAATTAGGAACTTCCAAGTGGGGGATCGAGTAGCAGTGTTGATTCCCACTGTGGAAAGTAAGTTCTTGGCCAGATGGCCCTTTCGAGGTTGTAGAAAAAGTGGGAGAGGTAAATTATAGAGTCCACCAGCCAGGCAAGAGGAAACCCTTCCAGATATATCATGTAAACTTGTTAAAGCCCTGGACAGACAGGGAACCAGTGACCTCCCTGGCTAGTACAAAACTTGAGCCTCGGGTTGGGGTGGAGAGTGTGCAAGTAGCAAATACCCTGTCTAAAACCCAAAGTCAGCAGGCAAAGGAGTTCTTGCAGAGAAATAAAGAAAAATTTTCAGACTTGCCAGGGCTCACTAGTGTCATAGAGCATGATATTGTCACAGAACCAGGAGTCAAAGTTTTTGTCCGGCCCTACCGCATCCCAGAGGCTCAAAGGAAGGCTGTTTCAGAGGAAGTAAAAAAGATGTTAGACCTAGGGATTATTGAGGAATCGCAGAGTGAGTGGTCGAGCCCGATTGTGTTGGTACCGAAGCCCAACGGGACTCTGCGATTTTGCAATGATTTCCGGAAACTTAATGAAGTTTCCCGGTTTGATGCCTACCCCATGCCCCGGGTAGATGAGCTTATCGAGAGACTAGGTCCAGCCAGGTATATCACTACGTTAGACCTTACCAAGGGGTATTGGCAAATACCGTTGACTAAGGCTGCTAGAGAGAAAACTGCTTTTTCTACCCCAGAGGGGAGTTTTCAGTACAAAAGGATGCCTTTTGGATTGCAAACTGCTCCAGCCACGTTCCAGAGAGCAATGGATAGGATTTTACGACCTCACCGGAAGTATGCCTCAGTATACTTGGACGATATAGTCATTTTTAGCAAAGACTGGGAATCACATTTGCCCAAAGTGCAGGCAGTGCTGGACTCTCTTTGGAAGGAGGGGTTTACAATAAACCCTGAAAATGTGCTTTGGGAATGGAGGAGGTGAAATACCTGGGTTATATCGTGGGTAGAGGGGTAGTGAAACCGCAGGTGAACAAGATAGAGGCTATACAGAATTGGCCCCGCCCCCTCACAAAAAAGCAGGTACGTGCATTCCTGGACATGGTGGGATACTACAGGAGGTTTGTACCCAACTTTGCCACGTTGGCGGCTCCGTTGACTGATCTGACTAAGGGTCGGAAATCGGTCATGGTGGAGTGGAATGCAGACGCTGAGAAGGCTTTTTTGGAGCTCAAGTCGGCGCTGTGCCAACACCCTGTCCTGGTAGCACCTAATTTTTCAAAAGAGTTTGTTGTCCAGACTGATGCTTCCGATGTAGGATTGGGAGCGGTGTTGTCACAGGTTATTCATGGCGAGGAACACCCGATAGTCTTCCTCAGCAGGAAGTTAACACCAGCGGAGAAAAACTATGCCATAATTGAACGAGAGTGTCTGGCCATTAAGTGGGCTCTGGAATCCCTCAGATATTACCTTTTGGGGAGGAAGTTTAGGTTGATTTCTGACCATGCCCCTTTAACATGGCTGAGACAGGGAAAAGGGACTAATGCCAGGGTTACCCGGTGGTTTCTGGCACTCCAGGAATTTAAATTTGTAGTGGAGCATAGGCCCGGGAGACTGCATCAAAATGCAGATGCCCTCTCCCGAGTCCATTATTTGAGCTCCACTGTTGCCTCCACCTCCTTGGCGTTGGGGCACAGGGGGGGGGATATGTACAGGACGCTGTGGCTGGGTCCTGGAAGGACGCTATATTTCCCCTCTGTTTGGGTTGTGGTCTCTTTAAGGGAATAAAATTGATTAACCCACCTGTTAAGGAAGTGTCTTTAAAAAACAAGACAGGAAGTGGTAGATGGGTGTGGAGGAGTGGAGAAGACATGGTGGATGGTGGATGGTGTTTATTTTGGACTGCAGCAACTGAAGTGGACAGCAGTGTTCTGTTTGGAAGGCTTCTGGCAGGGGAAGCTACCTGCCATCAAGATCAAGCTCTGTTTTGATAAGGACAGCTGTTCTGGACTTTGCAAGTCGGTGAGACTACAAACCTTTTTCCTTTTGTTTTTGGGCTGCTGTAAAGCTATTTAAGTTAATAAACCCTTTGTTGTATGAAAAGCCTGTGTCCTGCGATCTACCTGGTCCCCCGAACATTACAATATATATATATATATATATATATATATATATATATATCTCAAAAACACTGCCACTAACTGAATAACCTGCCTGCTTAATCTAACTCAAGCTATATCTCTGTCCACGCCAACACCACTACACCTGGCAGCTGTATATGCAGCCTTATATAGTGTGGGGCATGAACTGTGTCCCCCTGTGGCATGATGCCTTTGGCCAATTATGGGTCTCTCAGCAGAGCACACTGTGATTGGACAAAGCGTGCAGGTCAGATGCATGCTTTGGCCAATCATCATACAACAATGCACTGCAAACTCGCAGTGCATTATGGGGCGTTCCACGGTGCTCGAATTTCCCACGCGTGCCCCATAAGTTTGCTTTGTTTAAGAACAAACGAACACCCTATGTTCGAGTCAAACTTACGATTGACTCGAAGCGCTGGCTCATCTCTACAGAACATCAGTGCCCTGATTAGCAGTGCAATCACATCTGTGCCCATCAGTGAAGATCAATGCAGCTTAACAGTGCCCATCAGTGCAGCCTCATCAGCACACATCAGTGAAGAAGAAACATTACTTTATTATACATTTTATAACAGAAACTAAGAAAAAAAATGTTTTCACAAAATTTACATTTGTTTAGCAAAAATAAAAACCCAGTAGTGATTAAATACAAAAGAAAGCTCTATCTGTCTAAAAAAAATGATAATAAACTTAATTTGGGTACAGTGTTGCATGACCGAGCAATTATCATTCAAAGTGCGACAACACTGAAAGCTGAAAATTGGCCTGGGCAGGAAGGGGGTAAATGTGTTGGGATTGATGTGGTTAACATCAAGCAGTCCTGAGCTGAACTGTCACATTTAGCAGTTGTAGGAATACCACTGCTAAATGTTTCAGTTCCCACTGCAGATGGTTTGCAGTAAAATAATGTGCAAAAAAACATTAAATACTGAAAAATTCAACAAAAAAACTCATGTGGTACTTAGACTAGGTTCACACTGCTGTGATCTGATTTTTATCTGACTTTCAGTGCGATAATGTGATGCAACTTGGATGCTGCTTGAATGTAGTTTGCATATTCTATGGGGCCAGAATCGTGCTTGTATTGCATCAAATTAGCATAAGACCTTTTTCCAAAATCACGCTGCTTTGCACTATATGAAGCAGGCACCATTCAAAGTAATGCAATTTCCATTGTAATGTCGCATCAGAAATTACACTAAAGTAAACCAGGCCATAATGTGCATTTTTTTGTGAAATGCATGTACATGGGTTAAATACCGAGTCATTTTAGTGCAAATATTCATTTAGTATTTAACTCTTATGCCGTGTACACACGACTGTACTTTCCGGCATACTAGGGCCGATGGTCTTCTCAACGGACTTTCGACAGACTTTCCGAACGAACGGGCTTGGCCACACACTAACGAAGAACTAAGTCCGTTCGAAAGTCCGTTTGTTTTGAACGTGATGACGTAAGACGGGACTAAAAAAGGAAGTTCAATAGCCAGTAGCCAATAGTTTCCCTTGCGTCGTATTTGGTTCGTCGGACCAGCATCTGATAGGAATTGAGTCCGTTGGACAGATTTGAAACATCTTCTATTTCTAGGTTTGTTGTTTTTTTTTTTTTACAAAAAAAAGCCCACACACGATCGGACCTAGTCTGCCAGAAAGTCCGGTCGTGTGTACGCGGCATTAGTGAATTTAGCTCACTAGACAATTGCATATATATTTAGTAGGAAAAATCATACGTGACAGTCAAGATAATGTTGTGGTATGTCAAGATGATTTAATTGCTTACTAAGATAAAGTGTGTGAACTAATAGACTGGGGTGCTGATGTAAATGTACTGAACTTAGCATAAGTCTTTTGATATAGTACCACTCAGGAAGTTACTGTATAAATTGAGGGATAAAATCCTACAGGAAACTGGCAGCACTGGGATAGAAAACTGCCAGAAGGACAGAGTAGGGAGAGAAGTGTTATTGGTGAACATTTTCCAAAAAAGACAAAAGTGACAACAGCTCTTCTTAAATTAATATAACAGTCATTCTGTGGAATTCAAAGTTAGCTTATTAAAGGCTTTCATTGACACAATCTTGCATAACATTTACTGTAGTTTTTTTCAGCCTTCAGAGATTACTGAGACTTTGACAGCCTCTGATTAGTGATGGCCGAACGGTTCGCCCGGCGGTCGTTTCGCGGCGAATTTCCGACTTTCGCCGTCCGCGGGTTCGAACGCCTTTTTCCGTCGTTCGCCCCGGCGGACTTACGTGTTTAATGTATACAAGAACTTTAACCTTTCGTGACACGTTTATCATGTGTTACAGGACAACCAATTGAGACATGACAGCTCATGGACACTTGGACATTCCCCCTAACCTATAAATACACCCGATCCGGTGGCCATTTTACATTCTTTCTTCTGTCACTGTAGGGAAAGGATCCTGTGTGGAGTAGGGACAGAGAAAACGCTAGCTATTTGGTACACAAAAGTTCTTTTCAGGACTGGTATAGGTGTTAGGTCAGCAGCCTGAGTTTCTTTTGTCAGTTTAGATAAAGGGACAGAGCGCTGTATGCTGCTATTTTAGGGACAGCTCAGCCAGATTAGTCTTTCTTCATCATCATCATCATCATCATCATTAGCTGTTACTATCAGGTCCACAAAAGAGCTGTTCCAGCTAATCGTTCCAGCCTACTCTTTTTTGCCAATTTGTATAGGGACAGGCAGGAAGCAGTGTGTCAGGCAGTGAGGATAATTTTAAAGACTTGCTGTTACTATTAGTTCCACAAAGGTTCTTTTCAGGACTGGTATCAGTGGTACGGTAATAGGCTTGTACACGTATAATATTCTTTCTTCCAAATATAGAAAGAATATTATACTTGACTGCTGCCCTTCTGCTGCAGTCTGCTAATCATTCACAACTCACTTGTTCCACAAAGCTCTTTATCAGGACTGGTAACTTGGTCTGTCTAGGGTGCTACGGTACATAGGCTTGGGTGCGGTACAGTCTGCTGTTCTGTAAGGACCGCTATCGGTCCACAATACATAGGGTTGCCGTGCACTACTGCTGACCGCTGCCCTATACTGCAGCAGTCCTTCATTGGTATAGGGACTGACGTACAGTCTGCTAATCACTAACACACAACCTGCTTGGTCCACAAAAGTTCTTATAAGGACTGGTAACTTGGTATAGGGTGCTACGGTACATAGGCTTGAGTGCGGTACAGTCTGCTGTTCTGTAAGGACCGCTATCGGTCCACAATACATAGGGTTGCCGTGCACTACTGCTGACCGCTGCCCTATACTGCAGCAGTCCTTCATTGGTATAGGGACTGACGTACAGTCTGCTAATCACTAACACACAACCTGCTTGTTCCACAAAAGTTCTTATAAGGACTGGTAACTTGGTATAGGGTGCTACGGTACATAGGCTTGAGTGCGGTACAGTCTGCTGTTCTGTAAGGACCGCTATCGGTCCACAATAGATAGGGTTGACGTGCACCACTGCTGACCGCTGCCCTATACTGCAGCAGTCCTTCAGCGGTATAGGGACTGACGTACAGTCTGCTAAACACTAATACACAACCTGCTTGGTCCACAAAAGTTCTTATAAGGACTGGTAACTTGGTATAGGGTGCTACGGTACATAGGCTTGAGTGCGGTACAGTCTGCTGTTCTGTAAGGACCGCTATCGGTCCACAATAGATAGGGTTGACGTGCACCACTGCTGACCGCTGCCCTATACTGCAGCAGTCCTTCAGCGGTATAGGGACTGACGTACAGTCTGCTAAACACTAATACACAACCTGCTTGGTCCACAAAAGTTCTTATAAGGACTGGTAACTTGGTATAGGGTGCTACGGTACATAGGCTTGAGTGCGGTACAGTCTGCTGTTCTGTAAGGACCGCTATCGGTCCACAATAGATAGGGTTGACGTGCACCACTGCTGACCGCTGCCCTATACTGCAGCAGTCCTTCAGCGGTATAGGGACTGACGCACAGTCTGCTAAACACTAACACACAACCTGCTTGGTCCACAAAAGTTTTTATAAGGACTGGTAACTTGGTATAGGGTGCTACGGTACATAGGCCTGAGTGCGTTACAGTCTGCTGTTCTGTAAGGACCGCTATCGGTCCACAATACATAGGGTTGCCGTGCACTACTGCTGACCGCTGCCCTATACTGCAGCAGTCCTTCATTGGTATAGGGACTGACGTACAGTCTGCTAATCACTAACACACAACCTGCTTGGTCCACAAAAGTTCTTATAAGGACTGGTAACTTGGTATAGGGTGCTACGGTACATAGGCCTGAGTGCGTTACAGTCTGCTGTTCTGTAAGGACCGCTATCGGTCCACAATACATAGGGTTGACGTGCACCACTGCTGACCGCTGCCCTATACTGCAGCAGTCCTTCAGCGGTATAGGGACTGACGTACAGTCTGCTAAACACTAATACACAACCTGCTTGGTCCACAAAAGTTCTTATAAGGACTGGTAACTTGGTATAGGGTGCTACGGTACATAGGCTTGAGTGCGGTACAGTCTGCTGTTCTGTAAGGACCGCTATCGGTCCACAATACATAGGGTTGCCGTGCACTACTGCTGACCGCTGCCCTATACTGCAGCAGTCCTTCATTGGTATAGGGACTGACGTACAGTCTGCTAATCACTAACACACAACCTGCTTGTTCCACAAAAGTTCTTATAAGGACTGGTAACTTGGTATAGGGTGCTACGGTACATAGGCTTGAGTGCGGTACAGTCTGCTGTTCTGTAAGGACCGCTATCGGTCCACAATAGATAGGGTTGACGTGCACCACTGCTGACCGCTGCCCTATACTGCAGCAGTCCTTCAGCGGTATAGGGACTGACGTACAGTCTGCTAAACACTAATACACAACCTGCTTGGTCCACAAAAGTTCTTATAAGGACTGGTAACTTGGTATAGGGTGCTACGGTACATAGGCTTGAGTGCGGTACAGTCTGCTGTTCTGTAAGGACCGCTATCGGTCCACAATAGATAGGGTTGACGTGCACCACTGCTGACCGCTGCCCTATACTGCAGCAGTCCTTCAGCGGTATAGGGACTGACGTACAGTCTGCTAAACACTAATACACAACCTGCTTGGTCCACAAAAGTTCTTATAAGGACTGGTAACTTGGTATAGGGTGCTACGGTACATAGGCTTGAGTGCGGTACAGTCTGCTGTTCTGTAAGGACCGCTATAGGTCCACAATAGATAGGGTTGACGTGCACCACTGCTGACCGCTCACCTATACTGCAGCAGTCCTTCAGCGGTATAGGGACTAAGAGTTTTGTCACAGGGTCATTTAAAAAATGACATGCAGAGGAAGAGGCAGGCCCTTCCGCAGGGGTGGTAGGGGTAGGGCAGGAGCAACAGGCTTGAGCCAAAGTGGGAAGTTGCAGAAGGTGCGTTCAATTACTTTAAAGGATGCACCAGACTTGGTTGAGTGGCTCGCTCAGCCTTACTCTTCTGCACCCTCCTCATCCTCTCGATCTGCACCCTCTTCTTCACTCTCTGCTATGTGCACCCCCAAAGACACTACCACCAACAACACGACCACCACCACCACCACCACATACCTTCCGCTTGAGTCACTGGAATTATTTTCCGATCCATATCAAGAGGACATTTCTGATGCGCAGCCACTCTTGGTATTGGATCAGGAAGAGGAGGTAGCAACAAGCGCTACTCAGCAGTCTGACGCCAGTACCCAGATCAGCCCAAGGAGGAGGTTGGTCCCCGGTGTTGCTGCCTACTCTACTTATAGCGGTGGGGAAGGTGACGTTGATGATGACGTGTCTAGTGATGTCACGTGGGTGCCCACAAGAGAGGAAGAGGAGGGGAGTTCAGAGGGAGATATGGACCAGCAGATAGGGAGGAGAAGCAGCAATGACTTACATTGCACAGCAGGGACAAAGCAGACTGCAAATGTATCAGGAGCGAGTCATCGACCATGTACGGTCACATCTGGCGCTCCCAGGACACCGGCACATGGCTCCGCAGTGTGGGCTTTTTTTAACGTGTCCGCTGCTGACAATAGCGTTGCCATCTGCAATCTTTGCAGTCAACGCGTTAGTCGCGGTAAGCCCAATACTCACCTAGGGACGACCGCCTTAAGAAGGCACATGAGCAGCCATCACCGAGCCCAGTGGGAGCAACGGAACACACAAAGCCACACTGCAGGCTCTCACCGTCCAGCCTCGTCTTCTACTTCTCCTTCTCCTCTCTCCTCACAATTGTCCTCCACTCCACCTTCCATCACGCCAAGCTCACATTTTTCTGCAAAAAGGCAGGCTTCCGTGGGCCTAATGTTTGAGCGTAAAAAAATGATGACGCCGGATAACCCTCTTGCCCAACGGTTGGCGGCTGGCTTGTCAGAACTCATAGCCCGCCAACTACTGCCATATAAACTGGTGGACTCGGAGGCCTTTCGCAAATTTGTGGCCATTGGAACACCACAATGGAAGGTCCCAGGAAGGAAGTATTTCTCAGAGAAGGGCATCCCAGAGCTATATGGCCATGTTCAGCGGCAAGTGAATGTATCTCTGGCACACAGTGTCGGTGCCAAGATACATCTGACCACAGACACGTGGTCTAGCAAACACGGGCAGGGAAGGTATATCAGTTTTACTGCCCACTGGGTGAACCTTCTGACGGCCGTCAAGCATGTAACCCGTGGCACCCGTGTAGATTTGGTTTTACCGCCACGGATTGCATGCAGGCCTGACTCTTCTTCTCCTCCTCCTACTCCATCCTCCTCCCTCTCCTCCTCAGCTGCCTCCTCCTTTTCCGCTGCTAGCGTCTCTTCCACTGCACCGCCCAAGCTCCCCAGAACCTATTCCACATGCCAGGTGAGACGTTGCCATGCCGTGCTGCGTCTGTTGTGCCTGGAAGCAAAGAGCCACACTGGCCCGGCACTCCTTTCAGCTTTGCGTTCACAGGCAGATGAGTGGCTAACACCGCTCAATTTGACAGTTGGTAAAGTGGTGTGTGACAACGGTGCCAATCTGCTTAGCGCATTGAAACAGGGCAAAATCACGCACGTGCCGTGCATGGCACACGTCTTAAACTTGGTCGTGCAGCGATTCCTTGTCAAATACCCTGGGGTCCAGGACATCTTGCGGCAGGCAAGGAAAATCTCGGCCCATTTCAGAAGATCTTACACGGCCATGGCTCGCCTTGCTGACATTCAGCGGCGACACCATCTGCCGGTCAGACGTCTTATTTGCGATTGCCCGACGCGATGGAACTCAACCTTCTATATGCTTGATAGGCTGCTCCAGCAGAAACGTGCAGTTAACGTCTACCTGTATGAACTCTGCGAAAGAAACGGTTCTGGGGAGCTGGGTTTTTTTTCACCGCGCCAGTGGCTGCTCATGCGCGACACATGCAGACTTCTGCGGCCATTTGAGGAGATCACCAAACTGGTCAGTCGCAGCCATGGCGCCATCAGTGACATGGTACCTTATGCCTTCTTTCTGGAGCGTGCATTGCGTCGTGTCATTGATCAGGCTGTGGAGGAGCAGGAGCGGGAAGATGAGGAAGTCGCAATGCTGGATGAATTCCCAGGGGGGGCTACTCTATCTGAGACAAGTCAACAACAGGAGTCTGATGAGGAGTCAGAGGAGGATGGTGCCGGGGCGGATGAGCAGGAGCAAGAAGAGCATGCTTTAAACCTTTCTGGGATCCCTGTTGTGCGAGGATGGGGAGAGGAGAATGAAGAGGACGACATTATCCTGGATGATGAGCAGGAGCCAGGCCACCACACCGCTTCCACTTTAGTGCAAATGGGGGCCTTCATGCTCCAGTGTTTTAATAGGGACCCCCGTATAAAAAGCATGAGGGTCAAGGACCAGTACTGGGTGGCAACGTACTTAGACCCCCGGTACAAACACAAAATGGCGGAAATGTTACCGCCGTCGCAGAGGGCTGTCAGAATGCAGCACTTCCAGGCCTTGCTTCGAGAAATGCTGCATTCTGCTTTTGCGTGCGCTGGCAGAGGAGCAATTCCCACTCCCAGAGAAGGATTTGCGGGTACCAATCCAACAGCGCCTGCAAGAAGAGGCCGGTTTGAAGATGTGTTGGTGACTTCGGATATGAGGTCATTCTTTCAGCCGACCCATCGACAGGTGTCATCCGGATCCAGCATCAGGGAACGCCTAGACCGTCAGGTGTCCGACTACATTGGGTTAACGGCCGATGTGGACGCTCTGAGGAGTGATGAACCCCTAGACTACTGGGTGGGCAGGCTTGACCTCTGGCCAGAGCTTGCCCAATTTGCAATCGAACTGTTGGCTTGCCCCTCATCCAGTGTCCTGTCCGAAAGGACGTTCAGCGCAGCAGGGGGGATTGTGACCGATAAGCGTACTCGCCTAGCTCACCACAGTGTTAACTACCTCACATTTCTAAAAATGAATGAGGCATGGATCTCGGAGGAATTCAACACATGTGATCAGTAGACCATGTATATGTCTATAAACAATTTTTGGAATCAAGCACACAGACCTTCTTAATTCATTTGGCTCACTTCCCTGACCCAAAAAAGCACACCGTACTATATGCCCCTACCCTCCTCTTTGAAGAGGTTGAGCGGTGTCATATTTCTACTGGGGCTGCTTATTATGAGGGGTTCCCACCATCCCTGTGCTGTGCTGACTTCCTCCTGGGTGTTCTTATTATGAGGGGCTCCCACCATCCCTGTGCTGTGCTGACTTCCTCCTGGGGGTTCTTATTATGAGGGGATCACACCATCCCTGTGCTGTGCTGACTTCCTCCTGGGGCTGCTTACGGTGCTGCTGTCAGCGCTGTATGTCACGGAGCTGCTGTCAGCGCTGTATGTCACGGAGCTGCTGTCAGCGCTGTATGTCACGGAGCTGCTGTCAGCGCTGTATGTCACGGAGCTGCTGTCAGCGCTGTATGTCACGGAGCTGCTGTCAGCGCTGTATGTCACGGAGCTGCTGTCAGCGCTGTATGTCACGGAGCTGCTGTCAGCGCTGTATGTCACGGAGCTGCTGTCAGCGCTGTATGTCACGGAGCTGCTGTCAGCGCTGTATGTCACGGAGCTGCTGTCAGCGCTGTATGTCACGGAGCTGCTGTCAGCGCTGTATGTCACGGAGCTGCTGTCAGCGCTGTATGTCACGGAGCTGCTGTCAGCGCTGTATGTCACGGAGCTGCTGTCAGCGCTGTATGTCACGGTGCTGCTGTCAGCGCTGTATGTCACGGAGCTGCTGTCAGCGCTGTATGTCACGGAGCTGCTGTCAGCGCTGTATGTCACGGTGCTGCTGTCAGCGCTGTATGTCACGGAGCTGCTGTCAGCGCTGTATGTCACGGAGCTGCTGTCAGCGCTGTATGTCACGGAGCTGCTGTCAGCGCTGTATGTCACGGAGCTGCTGTCAGCGCTGTATGTCACGGAGCTGCTGTCAGCGCTGTATGTCACGGAGCTGCTGTCAGCGCTGTATGTCACGGAGCTGCTGTCAGCGCTGTATGTCACGGTGCTGCTGTCAGCGCTGTATGTCACGGAGCTGCTGTCAGCGCTGTATGTCACGGAGCTGCTGTCAGTGCTGTATGTCACGGAGCTGCTGTCAGCGCTGTATGTCACGGAGCTGCTGTCAGCGCTGTATGTCACGGTGCTGCTGTCAGCGCTGTATGTCACGGAGCTGCTGTCAGCGCTGTATGTCACGGAGCTGCTGTCAGTGCTGTATGTCACGGAGCTGCTGTCAGCGCTGTATGTCACGGAGCTGCTGTCAGCGCTGTATGTCACGGAGCTGCTGTCAGCGCTGTATGTCACGGTGCTGCTGTCAGCGCTGTATGTCACGGAGCTGCTGTCAGCGCTGTATGTCACGGAGCTGCTGTCAGCGCTGTATGTCACGGAGATGCTGTCAGCGCTGTATGTCACGGAGCTGCTGTCAGCGCTGTATGTCACGGAGCTGCTGTCAGCGCTGTATGTCACGGTGCTGATGTCAGTGCTCTGTATTACGGTGCTGCTGTCAGTGCTCTGTATCTCCTGCACCCTCTTGTTTGCCTACCCTGGTCCCTGACCTTCCCTCTCCTCCATTGCCTTCATTAGCTCCATAGTCCTGAATTGTCAGAACAATTTCCCAAATAAAAAAAAAATGCTTGTAGTTATCGATCCCAAATTCACCTCATACATGTATTATGCTATTGTCCAGGTGGTGGGACTACGTGCTACCCCCTAATAATTACCCCGTGGCCGCAAATTCGACCTAAAGGTTTGCGAAATTCGCCTCCCATTGAAGTCAATGGAGCCCGCGGCGAACGGTCGTTTTCGCGAACGTTTGTGTCCGTTCGCGTTTCGCGTTCGCGAAACGTCCCGTCGGAAGTTCGTCCATCACTACCTCTGATATATATAAGCTTGTTTTTTTTTTTTTTTTATACAATGCCCAATTGTAATTACCATATGGTTAATTTAGGCTATTTCCCAGGGTTATAGTATAAAAGGGAAGGGGGGGACGTATTAACAGGGTAATGGGATATGGAATGGGGTTGTTAGCTTTTATTGTTAATACATTTGTAGGGTCCAATACTCCAGCATAGCAGGGATCAAGAGAGCTGCTGCAGATATATGCCTACACTAGGGTTACCATTTGTCCGGGATTCACCCGCACAGTTCAGGTTTGGAATCATGTGTCCGGGTTTCAGGCGGACTGAAACCCAAACACATTATTCAGATTGGGATATGGCTCCCCAAGTAACAAAGTCACACACAAATCTGTTGCCATCTGGGAGCTGCAGGTGGCTGTCTATGGGCAGGTATGACATCACTGGGATGCAGGGTGATGATGCCACCCGCAGCTCCCAGATGGCAACAGTATAACTGCGGCGGTTGCTGTTAAGCATTATTAAAATAGGCTTTAACCCCCTGCCGGTATTCCCGAGTCTGGCTCAGGGTGGAAGTTTTACACCAGAAGCGGTAACCCCGAGCCAGACTCGGGACCGCATCGCTGAATCCAGGAGGAGGTTTACTTACCTTCTCCCTTGGATCTAGCGATGTCCCCGCGCTGTACGAGCCGCTCGTCCTCCGCTCGATCTATCACGGAGCCGATCTCAGTTCCCTTACAGATTACATTGCTGTATGTAATTATTCCACACCCCCTTTGTCCCTAGTGTTCTGTCCAGTGTCCTGCATGCAGTTTTATATTATAAAAACTGTTCTTTATGCCTGGAAACTGGAGATTGTCCATAGCAACCAAAACTGTCCCTTTACATCAAAAATGATTTTAGACCAGCTAGAAAACAGCGATTCTAATCACTCGCAGAATTAAGGGATAGTGATTTGTGGGGAGATCCGTCATCAAATATTGAAAAGTAATGACAGTGACAATTCTGCAACTGAGCAAATTTCGGTGTTTTTGATTTGATTATATTATTGAATAATTTTTATTATGGTTATATTATTATTTGGTATAATTATTTATAGTTATTTATTATATTATAATTTATGATTTCATTTTTCAAACGTTATCATACCCGGGATGTCTGCTAGACTCTGGTTTGGACAGATTTAATAACTTGAGTTATTCCTAAGAATTACAGGACTACAATATAAAACGCCAAATTATCATGCAAAATAATTGTACCGCTTTTAGCGCCTAAAATCCGAAATAATCATACCGCCAGGGAGGTTAATGTGTGGTGGTGGTGTGTTCGTCCAAATTTTTTACCTCTTTGCAAGTTCTGGTGCGAACCGAACCGGGGAGGGGGGGGGGGAGGATGTTCGGCTCATTCTTAGTCAGGAGATCCTCAAATATTATATATATATATATATATATATATATATGTGTATGTATATGTAGCACTAACCAACAAAGGAGCTGCTGGTTTTATTTGGGCTTACTGTTACCTCAACTGCTCACCTCTGTCACAGGGGTCCCGTTGGAAAGTAGCCCAAATGATGTTGAATCCGACACTTGGTCCTTTTTTTTAACATTTATTCAGGATAAGCACAAAAGTCCTTCAATAGAGCAATAGATGGCCAAAGGATAAAGGGGAATTCAGGCACCTAGTAATTGCAGGTTATATATAAAGCAGAGGCACTATAGAATAAAATGATGGGTTTTGCAATTTTCTATGTCACACGGAATTTGCAATTTTTTTTTTAAGTACACTTTAACTAATTTTATTGCATACAAACACAATATAATGCCCATTTATTTGGTAAAATGTAAAAGATGGTGTTTCGCCGAGTAAATAGATGATACTAATTAATCAAAAATATTTGAAATTTTTTTGATTTTTGATTAATTGGTATCATCCTTTATCACCTCACTTATATTAAAATATTTGTGTTTATAGGTTAGCGCTAAATTTTTTACCTAGATTTATCCATGTTTGTCACATTGGGGTTTATTTACGAAAGGCAAATCCACTTTGCACTGAGGGGTAGATCTGAAATGAGGGGAAGCTCTGCTGATTTTATCATCCAATCATGTGCAAACTAAAATGCTGTTTTTTATTTTCCTTGCATGTCCCCTTCGGATCTACAGCGACTTTACTTCCAAGTGCACTTGCAGTGCAAAGTGGATTTTCTTTTAGTAAATAACCTCCATTGTGCATGTAGCTGCTTGTTTTTTTTTTCAGTTATTTTGGGTTAGCACAGTATTATCCATTTTCCACGAGTAAACAGATACCTAACATGTCATGCTCTAAAATTGCATATGCCCATGGAATGGTGCCAGATAGGCAACATTTTTACAGGTTACCAGTTTAGAGTTACAGAGAAGGTCTGGCACTCGAGATATTGCTCTTGCTTTGACATTCAGGACAATACTTCACATTTGTGTTGCAATTACCATTAACCTCCCTGGCGGTATGATTAGTTCTGGTTTTAGGTGCTGAAAGCGGTACAATTATTTTGCATGAAAATTTGGCGTTTTATATGGTAGTCCTGTAATTCTTAGGAATAACTCTCTTAAATCTGTTCAAACCAGAGTCTAGCAGACATCCCAGGTATGATAAAGTTTATAATATAATAAATAATAATAAAAATTATTCAATAATGTAATCAAATCCAAAAACACAGAAATTTGCTCATTTGCAGAATTGTCGCTGTCATTAGATTTAGTGTTTGATGACGAATTTATCTACAAATCGCTATCGCTCAATTCTGCAAGTGATTATAATTTATTATTGCTGTTTTCTAGTTGGTCTAAAATCACTTTTGACATAAAGGGACAGTTTTTGGTTGCTATGGACAATCTCCAAATTCCAGGCAGAAAAAAACTGTATTTATAATATAAAAGTGCATGCAGGGCACTGCACAGACCACTAGGGACAAAGGGGGTGTGTAATTTTTTTATACAGTACTGTAATCTGTAAGATTACAGTACTGTGTGTGTTTTGTGTGTTTTTACTTTTTTGAATTTGGCGCCGATCTCCGCTCGCGTGCGCCATAACGTCGCAGGGAACGGAGCTCGGCGGCATTCGGCACTGTGAATCGAGCGGAGGACAGCTCGATCACACAGAGCGGAGGACATCGCTGGATCCAGGGGACAAGGTAAGTAACTTCTCCCTGTGTCCTCCCTGCATCCAGTGATGCGATCCCGAGTCTGGCTCGGGATTACCGCTTATGGTACTGAAATCCCAACCCGAGCCAGACTCGGGATCATCGCCAGGGAGGTTAACATGTGTGTGGGACCTACATATGCATTCACATTTGCGCATAAGCACAGGGGACGGGGGTGCTTTAAGCCCCTGGCGGTATTCCCGAGTCTGGCTCAGTGCGAAAAATTTAGAACCAAAAGCGGTAACCCAGAGCGAGACTCGGGATCGCATCGCTGGATCCAGGATGAGTAGACTTGCCTTGTCCCCTGGATCCAGCGATGTCCCCCCGCACTGTGAGAGGCTCGTCCTCCACTCGATTCATCACATTGCCGGGCTTCGTTCCCTACAAGCGTTGCAATGCACGGGGACGGAGAGCGGCGCCAAATTCAAAAAGTAAAACACACACATTACATACAGTATAATGTAATCTTACAGATTACATTGCTGTATGTAATTATTTCACATCCTCTTTGTCCCTAGAGTTCTGCTCGGTGTCCTGCATGCAGTTTTATATTATAAAAACTGTTCTTTATAGACTTGTGCACAATGGAAAATTTTGTTTAGTTGCGGTTCGTTGTCATTCGTAAAAAATACATCATTTCATTCTGTTATATTCGTTATGTTACATTAATACGTTTTCGGATCATTCGTTATTATTCGTAGAGTGTCGAATTCATTCGTTCGTATTTGTTGAAATTCGCTATTTATGAATGTATAGACATTCGTGATAATGATTCGTAGTTTGGAAAGTCGTTTGTTTATTGAATCTTTTAACACACACACAATGACAACGTCTCTTCTCCTCGGCTCAAATACAATACAACACCCTTCTAACTCAGTTCTCAGGAATGCACTTTGCCAGTAATCCATCCTCCGGCACAAAATTAATTAGCTGATTGGACTATAAGATTTACTTTGAGCTGACCTTTTGTTTCATTCGATCTTTAAAGAATTACCGAATCATGTCGAATTCATTCGAATTCACTTGTTATATTTCTTTCGTATTCATTGTAATTCAATATTTTTTGCAATTCATTTCATAACGAATGGAAATTCGGCCGAATTTTGCATCTTTCGGACATTCGGATGCATCCGAATGTCCGAAAGATGCAAAATTCGGCCGAATTTCGATTCGTTACGAAACGAATTGCACAAGCCTAGTTCTTTATGCCTGGAAACTGGAGATTGTCCATAGCAGCCAAAACTGTCCCTTTACATCAAAAATGGTCTAGAAAACAGCGATAATAAATTAGAATCACTCGCAGAATTGAGCGATAGTGATTTATGGGGAGATCCGTCATCAAATACTGAAAATTAATGACAGTGACAATTCTGCAACTGAACAAATTTCTGTGTTTTTGATTTGATTACATTATTGAATCATTTTTATTATATTATTATTTGGTATAATTATTTATAATTATTTATTATATTATAATTTATGATTTCATTTTTCAAACTTTATCATACCCGGGATGCCTACTAGACTCTGGTTTAGACAGATTTAAGTGAGTTATTCCTAAGAATTACAGGACTACAATATAAAACGCCAAATTTTCATGCAAAATAATTGTACTGCTTTCAGCACCTAAAATCTGAAATAATTGTACCGCCAGGGAGGTTAAAGTTTTGGACACCAAGGAGAGATTTAGTGAATAGGGCTAGAAGAATGTAGAGACTTCTTTTTTTGTCACATCTTTGTTGTTTTTTTACCTTTAATACAGCACAGCACCTTCACGTTCAAAAGAGTTTTTTGTTTCCATGTTATTTTATTTGATTTGGTGCATTTTTCACTATGGGAGATTTTATGAGATAATTCTTTATGTTTATTTTTTTTATATTGTTTTCAAGATCACAGGTCACCTTATAAGAAGGGGTTAACACAGTGAAGTGCCTGGCAGCTTTTCTTATCAGTGTAGGACCAATTGTATTAAAGTAGTGGGTTTTGCCTTCCATCAGCGCAGGAAATTATTAATTATATTAATGAAATAATCATACCGCCAGGGAGGTTCATTTTTTCTTGTTATTCTTTTTATTATTTATTTTTAGCTAAAAAAAAATTTACACTGTCTTTTTATTTTATTTTTTTTGTATTAACTTTATTGCTATCACAAGGATACAGTATCCCTTGTGACAGCATGGGCCATGACAGGTCCTACTTATGGAGAGATCTGGGGTCTATTAGACCCCAATTCTCTCCTCTGGCCTCCAATGCAGCCGATCAGACACAGATTGGTCTGATCAGTTGCTTTCCTTGTCGCTAACGGCCGGGTAAATAGAGAGACGGAACTGGAAGTAATTCACGTGATGGGCACAGGCTGCATATGATGGGCACAGGCTGCATATGATGGGCACAGAGGCTACTTATGATGGGCACAGGCCGCATATGATGGATGCTACATATGATGGGCACAGCCTGCATATGATGGGCACAGAGGCTACATAGGATGTGCACAGAGGCTGCATATGATGGACACAGGCTGCATATGATGGGCACAGAGGCTGTATGATGGGCACAGAGGCTGCATATGATGGGCACAGGCTGCATATGATGGGCACAGGCTGCATATGATGGGCACAGGCTGCATATGATGGGCACCAGCTGCATATGATGGGCACAGAGGCTGCATATGATAGGCACAAAGACTGCGTATGATGGGCACAGAGGCTGCATATGATAGGCACAAAGACTGCGTATGATTGAAACAGAGGCTGCATATTATGGGCAGAGAGGCTGCATATGATGGGCACACAGGCTGTATGATGGGCACAGGCTGCATATGATGGGCGCAATGGCTGCGTTTTATGGGGCACAGTGGGTGCAATTAATGTCACAGTGAGGCTGCAATTGATGGGTTTTCTTTCAGTATTTTTCAGAATTTTTCAGTTTGTTTGCACCTCCCCAAAGATTTTGACAACCAGCCACCACTGCATAACGAGGGATGAAGTCTTCTCTGTCCCTCTTGCCTCTTCATTAGTACCTCATTTTGGTCTGATCTATATACAGTATACTTTATTAACCACTTCAATACAGGGCACTTAAACACCTTCCTGCCCAGACCAATTTTGAGCTTTCAGCGCTGTCGGACTTTGAATGACAATTGCGCGGTCATGCTACACTGTATCCAAATGAAATTTTTATCATTTTTTTCCCACAAATAGAGATTTCTTTTGGTGGTATTTGATCACCTCTGCGGTTTTTATTTTTTGTGCTACAAATAAAAAAATACCGAAAATTTTGAAAAAAAAAATGTTTTTTTTTTGTTTCAGTTTCAAACTTTGTAAATAAGTACGTTTTCTCCTTCACGGATGGGCACTGATGGGGCTACACTGATGGGCACTGATAAGGCGGCACTGATGGGCACCAATGAAGTGGCACTGATGAGGTGGCATTGATGGACACTGATAGGCGGCACTGATAGGCGACACTGATAGGCGACACTGATAGGCGACACTGATAGGCGACACGGATGGGCGACACGGATGGACACTGATAGGTGGCACAAATTGGCACTGATAGCTGGCACGGATTGGCATGGATGGGCGGCACAGATGGGCATGGGTAGGCGGCACAGATGGGCATTGGTAGGCGGCACAGATGGGCATGGGTGGGCACTGATAGGCGGCACAGGTGGGCACTGATAGGTGGCACAGGTGGGCACTCATTAGCAGCACAGGTGGGCACTCATTAGCAACACAGGTGTTATACTGTACTAATGGATGCCAATCAGTGCCAAACAATAATGCATGCCAATCAGTGATGCCCATTGTGGGCACTGATTGCCATCCATTATGGGCACTGATTGGCATCCATTGTGCCTGACTGGCATCCCTGGTGGTCTAGGGAGGATTACCTCTGCTGGGCATCCCTGGTGGTCTGGTGGCGTCCCTGGTGGTCCAGTGTGGGCATCCTCGGGGGGGCTGTGCTGATAATCGATCAGCACAGACCCCCCCCTGTCAGAGGAGCAGCCGATCGGCTCTCCTCTACTCGCGTCTGACAGACGCGAGTGAGGAAAAGCCGATCACCGGCTCTTCCCATTTACACTGTGATCAGCCGTGATTGGACACGGCTGATCACGTGGTAAAGAGTCTCCGTCGGAGACTCTTTACCAAGATCGTAGTTGCCGGGTGTCAGACTGACACCCCGCAACAACGATCGCCGCGATGCGCGCCCCCCGGGGGCGCGCAGCGGCTCATAATCCTGATCACGTCATATGACGTCCGGTTAGGATTATGAAACCACTTTGCCGCCGTCTATTTGTAATAGGGCGGGCGGCAAGTGGTTAAACATAATTAAACATAATTAAACACTGGGTGTTGTTTGTTAAATAATGTTGTTTGTGGGGTTTTTTTTGCAATTATTTTGATGAGGACATTATCACGTGTAAAAAAAAAAAGGGGAAAAAAATCTAAAAGTTCACATTTTCAGTTTACTAGCAGTTACAACTTTTCTTACACTGCCCCTTAAAAACAAACTTCTTTAGAAAATTACAGTTTGCAAAGTGCAGTATGTAAGTGCACTTACATGTGTAACTTGACCATAGGAACATAACGCATATGAAAAAAAAGAGACTTTATTTTAAAAATAAATAAAACATGGTATAAATAATAAAATGTAATGGTCTCTAAATAATGCCAAATGCACCCTATAATACCAAACAAACACAATTATAACAATTTGCAACAACACAACAAACTCCAGTGTTGTCAACTTTTCCAGGTTTGCCTTAAAGCTTAACCAAAGTCTGCAGATACACACCTCCACCCTGAAGAGATGTGACCATTAGATCCTTCATTCAATGGAAGGTTGCAAACAAGCAGGTAAGTTTGCAGATAAGTTTGTCTTGTTGTCTTGTTACAGAACAGACATAGCATCAGAAAAATCAATTCAATTAGTTTCAAATCAGACAGGCCATTGCACTACATGGTTGATGTTATATCTCAAGGAGATTGTACAATAAGATTCTATAATGTGTGGTCAGCTTTAAGGCATGACCAATGATTTGTTCTTGACAATAAATAATAAACATCAAATGACCATTCCATGAACATTGGTGCATTTGATTTAAGGGTTTTCCCTTTAGAAGTCATTAATCACCTGCCTCACTACCATTTCCTCGGACAGCTATCGGGCATTGTAGTTATCTTCAGAGCTTGAGGCTGACCATGCACTGTGCAAATTTTGTCAGGTTCCTGAAGAACCTGGAGGGCAGCCCTGCCAGAGTCCACCTGCCTGATATCCTTAAAAGAATACAAGTAGCTGGGCAGAAAATTGTCAGCCAAGCAGCAGCTGCGTCCAATCATATACAGCCACTGTTTAGGTATTTTGACAGCCATGGGTGGTGGCTGTCAGAATGTAATTGACCAGCAGGGTGAATTGTCCATGCCATCTAATAGTGTATGACCAGCTTAAGCCTGTTGTTTTTCTGCTTCACCTTCATTGCAGAAACTGGGTTTAAAATGAAAAACAAAACTATAGCATAATAAGCTGCTGAACATAGATGAATGCACTGTGAAATAAGTTTTGCAAAAGATTTTCTCATTTTACCAGACTGGAAATTGAAGGTTTATAAAAAGTTCATCCACCCATGTAGTACGGAAAAGTGAGAAGTGACAAGTTTGCAGTGGATTTTGTTGTGACCCAGCTTTCCCTTTCACAAATTAGTAGAGCAGATCAAGAAAGGGTCGCTCATTTATCCTTCCATCTGACATTTCCCTTGCTCCAAAACAGTGCTTTCCAAGTAGATGATTGGAAGTTATATATGGCTTATAGCTAGCTTTAAGGCTGCTCTAAGCGGTCCATCTGTAGGTACCTATGTGAACATCTGCTGTATGTACACCTCCAATAAGCATGCTGTTTACAGGACATCTGATCCAAGAGTTGCTAATATCCCTTTACTATTTGGATCATTTCAGATCAACTCATATGCAGTGTCTCCTCTACTTTTTTTAAAGTCTGCATTTTTTCTTTGAGTGAAAAATTAATTCTGATTCCAAAAGAGTATAGTACACAAGATATTTACTTTGCAATATTTGGTTCCATTTCTGATAATGCCATGCCATAAATTGCACTGTTTGTTTTCAGTCTACAGCTTGGCTGTTAAAGCATACAGTGCCAGTCCTATAATTGACCTAAATCAGTAAAACGAAACATTCCCTAATTCAACGTTTTATCTTAGCAGTTGAAAAGGCAGGATTACTTCCTACTTTTTTCTTAAGTTATTTGCTTGAGATCGCTTAAAATGTATTTACTAGAAGTGTAATAGAATAAGATAACTGTAAATGAATAAATTTACTTATTTCTCATTTTTGTCGATATTACAATATGTTATTAAGGCTCCTAGGATTAAATGCATTTTTAATGACACTGTATATGGTTTGTTAATCTGAAGGTCTAACTTACACCTCTATAAAGCAGGTATCCCTTTGATTCCAATTCCTGTCTTATTAAAACTCTTTGCCTTGGGCAATTTAAGCATTATCATGTGCCTGCTCTTAAACAACCCATCTGTAGCTCTCATTAATGCATTTCCTTTAACTTTCAATATATATACCAATAAAAGACCAAAGGAAACTGTATAACAAAGTGAAGAATTTCGTGTTCTTATTGTTCAACCAAAGAAGCTATAAGCATTAGACAAAAAATAACACAATTTATTTTTAGTATAACAAAATCTTGTATACTTCTATTTCATTTAAACCTTTTGTTTGTCATTTCCTGATCCCTTTTAAGTTATAGTCTTGAAATAGGGATTTATTTGTTCTGATTGTATCTTCTTTTTCCATTACCCACACTGTACCTGTTTTGTTAATAGATTTATTTATCACTCTCACACCTGTACACCTCCTATGGTTCAGAGTAACTCTTACATTTCTGCTATGGGCCTGTCTGTTCTGTAATAACTTGTTTTATTCTCAAGATAAAGTAATACACATATCTTTTTTTAGGACAAAGAAGAATTTCTTTTGCTGATATTGCCTTTAAAAGTTTATTTTTTGCAATCCATAGAAAAATAACATACAAAAAAAAGAAAACTAAAAAAAAAAGTTTTTGTTTTGTACAGTCTTTATAAAAAGTGTGCAGTTTATTCAATAATAGGGCATGTTTAAAGTGATACAAAAATTCTGTTGCTTGTAAAAAGTATGTTATTTGCAAAATGAAATTTATTTACAAATGAAATAAAGTTTTTTTTCCATTTTGTGTTTTCTATGCCATACTAAAAAAATAAAATAAAACGTAATGGTTTGAAAACAGATATAGGTAAACAATAGCTTATTGGAGGTAAATAATAGCTTATTGGAGAAGGGGAAGATGCAGTTAAGGATGATTAGGGTAAAGTAAAGCCCACTACATATGTCCCGATATTTTGGCTGGTTCCTGCTGAACCGGTTGAATTTTAATACGTGTGTGTGGTGCTGTCTGTTCTGACTCTAACAACTGATTTTTGTTGAATGGTCATGCTGAAACACCAGCATTCGATCAATGGCTGCAAGCACTGATCTATGTATTCTGATGGGGAGAAGAGTCCCCACTGTCAGAATACAATAGAACTGCGGGAGAGATCCCTGCATCAACATCAGTTGTGCTGATGTGGGGATCTGTTAATTATTTCTTGTTCAACCCGCTGGTTGAAGGAAAAAACTGTAATGTAAATGTATACCCTGTTTAAGGTTTGATAAGCAGTCAAATAGGAAAGCATTTTGTTTTAAAAAAAATGTTACTTGTCTGGTTGCTTTCACTGACACCATATGCAGACCGAAACTCACCCTTTTGATCTGCAAATGAAAGAAACAGTAGTACATTTTAAAAAAGTAACAATGCTTCTTTGTATCTCTATCCCACATGTGAACATTGTTTATAAACACTTGATCAGAAGGTCCATTTTTTGACAGCAGCTGCTGGAATAGCTGCTGTATTTATACAGCAACTCTTGGTTGTAATTTTGAAACCTGGGAATGGCCAACAAATGCAAGGTGGGCAGCTGCAGTGGGGCAGAAGGAAAGGACATATAACACACACCTTGTATACAACAAGGACATTTTCTCAGGCATGTGTAGCATGCCCAAGGTTCAAAAATTCCCATCACACAAACAACCCCAATAACGTACATTTTAGTTTAAAAAAGTAACAAACTTTTCGATTTTCTACATTCTTTTTTTCCAGGCTTTTTTCCTTTTATTTTCTGTGATAGTCTTGCATCCAACACACATAATTTTCCCTAATGTCTACACTCATTTCTCAATAGGGGCAGCCATGGTTGTCTCACAGATCACCTTAAATCCTCAAGTCTTTCTTTGTTCATCTCTACTACATAGTGTATTAATGGGATTAATCGTTTACACACAAAAAAAAAAGTTTCTTCCTTTTAAGCTCACAAACATAAAAAGAGTGCCGCATTCCTAGAAAGATCAACGGCAATTCTTTTCTTGCTGAAAATGTTTTTCACCTGAAAAATGAAAACGAATGCAGCACTACATCTAACTGCAATATACATTTTTTTGTTCTGTGTTTAGATACACTTTAACTGGATTTAAAACAGGACTTTGAAATTGAAAGTTAAAAATAGTTCAGACATTCCTCATTGAGTTTTCTAGCTACTATGTAGGTATATTGCAGGACCTGGCATTCTCTATGACCTATTGACATCAGCCCTTCTGGCTCCTCAGTCCAGAAGTCATAGACTTTCCACACCTCACACCACACTAGTATGTAACTATACTCCTAGATTTTCACAAAGGGCAAAGACTATCACTGCATTAACAATGTGGCCCCTTCCAGTCCTGCTCTGTGTTTTTCCTTCCCGTTTAAAAATACATGTACTTTTTTTTTAAAACAAGTAACAAATGGTTGATTAAAGTGCAGGAGAGATGGAAGATTGGAGGAAGAGGACAATAGAACCACCCTATTATGCAGCCAGTTCCTAGCAAAGAATAAAATTGGCTCTTACAAACAGTTCCTTGCAAGGGAATTAATACATCAGCTCTCTAAGATGGCAACATCTCTTCATCACCTTCCACTAATGCTAATGAACAGACCAGGCAAGATAGCATATGGTAATATGAAGTAGGGATATTGTAAAAGAGAACACAGATTTGCAGGTAAGCATGCATGCCCACATTTTTAACTTGAAATTGTTTACACTAAAATAAATACTTGTGTTCTGCTTTAAATTTCTTTACATCATAATCTATCCCATGATCAAAAGGACTGAAATTAATAATAAATAATTTTCTGCGCTGATGAAAGGCAAAACCCACTACTTTAATACAATTGGTCCTACACTGATAAGAAAAGCTGCCAGGCACTTCACTGTGAAAAAGTAAAAGTGAGATTGCGCTATGGGTTAAACCAGGAGAAAAAGAGAATGGGTATGAGCTGCCTCTACTTAATACCTCCTCTCAGGATGGGGGGAGGGTAAAGCTTATGGAAGAAAGGGGGGAGTAGATTTCGCTCTATACCTTAAAGGCACCTATAATTATATACTTAGAATGAAACAACAAATAATTCCATAAAGTGATGTAGACTATATAAATTTCAATCCTATGTAAGAGCTGCTAAATTCAGCAGGTGCCAAATATATATGTGACGTGTTAATAGGGCAATAGTGGAAAAACTTTTGAAATTAAAAAAATATATATATATATATATATATAAATTACAAAATATATGTGTGCACTTATTAATTAACAATTTCTATACGTGCATAAATAGTGTTCAAAGTGCACATGTCATATTGGTGAAACTAATCAGTTTAAATGCAATAAATTATAAATACTTTTACATACAATGATTTATAAATTGTGAAATAAATTATTTTATCAGAAATAGTGATTAATAAAAATAGTCCAACTGAGGATCAAACAACCAACCCAGAAAGTTCTTATTGGTGACTTGGTGCAAAGAGAAGGGTGTTGCCGCTTTAAAGAAAGTCCCCCAATACGTGTATCCAAAAAAGTGCTGTTATTGCCCTCACCAGATCACCTGCCCCCTGCAGGGGTAAGCTCGCTGCCATAGTGTGAGCCCCTGTGTCGCTGCCTGGTGTCACTCTGGGGGGTCCTTAATTGTTCCGTTGGGGGTACATATGTCACTATGTAAAAAACGCTTGTACAATACAGCAGCTGTCCGCCGCTGCAATCTGAGGAGAGAGTGTGTCCTATTTTTTATTTATTTATTTTTCAAACGTTTTTCCACTATTACACTATTAACACGTCACGTATATATTTGGCACTTGCTGAATTTAGCAGCTCTTACATAGGATTGAAATTTATATAGTCTACATCACTTATGGAATTTTTTGTTGTTTCATTCTAAGTATATAATTATAGGTGCCTTTAAGGTATAGCGCCAAATCTACTCCCCCCTTTCTTCCATAGGCACTTCACTGTGTTAACCTCTTCTTATAAGGTGACCTGTGATCTTGAAAACCATATAAAAAAAATAAACATAAAGAATTATCTCATAAAATCTCCCATAGTGAAAAATGCACCGAATCAAATAAAATAACATGGAAACAAATAAACTCTTTTGAACGTGAAGGTGCTGTGCTGTATTAAAGGTAAAAACTATTGTGACAACAAAGATGTCACAAAAAAAGAAGTCTCTACATTCTTCTAGCTCTATTCACTAAATCTCTCCTTGGTGTCCAAAACTTTAACCTCCCTGGCGGTATGATTATTTCAGATTTTAGGTACTGAAAGCGGTACAATTAGTTTGCATGAAAATTTGGCATTTTATATTGTAGGCCTGTAAGTATTAGGAATAACTCCCTTAAATCTGTCCAAACCAAAGTCTAGCAGACATCCCGGATATGATAAAGTTTGAAAAATTAAATCATAAATTATAATATAATAAATAACTATAAATAATTATACCAAATAATAATATAATAATAATAAAAATGATTCAATAATGTAATGAAATCAATAACACTGAAATTGTCACTGTCATTACTTTTCAGATCTCCCACAAATCACTATCACTCAATTCTGCGAGTGATTCTAATTTATTATCGCTGTTTTCTAGCTGGTCTAAAACCACTTTTGATGTAAAGGGACAGTTTTGGTTGCTATGGACAATCTCCAGTTTCCATGCAGTTTCCAGGCATGCAGAACACTGGAGAAACCACTAGGGACAAAGGGGATGTAAAATAATTTCATACAGTAATGTAATCTGTAAGATTACATTATTCTGTATGTAATGTGTGTGTTTTACTTTTTGAATTTGGCGCTGCTCTTCGTCCCCGTGCGTTGCAGGGAATGGAGCTCGGCTCCGTGATAGATCGAGCGGAGGATGAGCAGCTCGCACAGTGGGGGGACATTGCTGGATCCAGGGGATAAGGTAAAGTAAACTCATCCTGGATCCAGAGATGCGATCCCGAGTCTGGCTCGGGGTTACCATTAATGGTTCTGAATTTTCACCCTGAGCCAGACTTGGGAATACCGCCAGGGGGGTTAATACACCACCATCCATGAACATAAATGTTACATAGTTACATAGTAAGTAAGCTTGAATAAATACACCAGTCCATCCAGTTCAACCTGAGTAAGTGTCTACAATTGTCCCCCTCCCTGTACATTGCACATTCACATCGGTCCCTACCCTCAAGGAGCCCACAATCCAAGGTCCCCATTCATATACTAGGGACAATTTTTGGACAATTTTTGGGCAGAAGCCAATTAACCTATCAGCATGTCTTTGGAATGTGCTGGAACAGTCCTCGCCAAAAGTCTGTTTCTCTTCTTGCTGGTGTCACACACTGTTTCTCCCCAATAACCATGTACAATAAAACACTTCTGTGCTCACTGCTGGTGCACACACACATGCTCAGTTGCACTCATCAGACATAGCGACCCCTTAAACTAATAGGTGGGTCAATAGCAGCTTAATTCCAATCCACTCCCCGCAATAATTTTTACTCTTGCACTCCCCGGATAGTTATAAGTATTCTCCCCCCCCACTCAATAAATATACTCTTCTATTAAGCAACTCACACCGGTAAAAAAAAGCCAAGAAAAACTGCCATAATGTAGTATAATGTAGTATATTTTATTAGAATTAAAAACCCATGTTTTAAAGAACGGAGGGGGCTTACAGACCACCCCACATGAAAGGCAAATGGAGGAATTTTAGAGAGGGTAAAGGTACCATGGATGGAGACATGTAGATAGGGAGGAAAGAGAACTAGAGGTTCTAGAGGGGGGATAAAGAAAAAGAAAGAGAAAAGCTTATGTGAAGGAGCTTTCAAATTAAGTGATGAATTTGAAAAGTCCAGAAGAATTGCATATATTGGGTCTAAGGTTGAAATATGCACCTGACAAATACTTTGATAAGTTTGATGCCTACATTGGTATACAAAGACATGTTCAGAAATTGAATATAAAAAAATAGTATTCAGAAAAGCTGGTGATATTGAGAGATTGTAAAACAGAAATATGTACATTGCGGTTTGAAAAATAACTCTACTTTGAACCCTGAAAACTCAGGTAATCATTGTATTAAAGTTATTAAGAGTTTAGTTGAGAAAGACATTAAGAATTTGAAAATAGAAAAAAGTAGGAAGAGAATTTTTTTTCCAAGGGACGGCGCTGCGGTGACGTCTCCCGGGAAGTAGGGACAGTTACCTGTCAAAAACAGGTACCTGTTCCCCCCTTCCCCCTGAAAGATGCCAAATGTGACATTGGAAGGAGAGGATGAGTCATTTAGGCAGATGTCCTAAGCAGGGATCCTCAATAACAAAGAAGCAAGATAGCTTACCCTAGAAGCCCCAGTAGCTCCAGTTATTTATTATGTACCAAAAATTCACAAAAATAGGGACAAGCCCCCAGGAAGACCAATTATCAGTGGAATAAATTGATTGTTCACCAGAGCAGAGGAATATTCCTTGTACATATTCCTTGACCTGAAGGAAAGCAGGAATTTAATCACAACTCTGTTCTAGCCACTATATATGTTAACTAATTATACACCAGCATTATAAAGAAAGAATGGCCTCAAGGCTGTAAAATGGGCACTTATGGAGAGGTTCAACCTAAAACAAGTACAGATTGATTATATTCTGGAAGGGTTGGATCTAGTCATGCATAAAAAATATTTTTGGTATGGTGGTAAATACTATGCACAAACAAGGGGAGTAGCCATAGGAAACAGTGACTTGAACTTAAGTTCTACAAGAGGTTTATAGAAAATATCATAATGGTATAGGAAGGATGAGAGGAGTTTTTTTAAGAGAGCATTTTAAGAGCATTTTTAAGAGAGATTAATAGTAATTCCTATGACATTACAATTACAGGACAATGAGATGCATTCTATGTAATATTGTTAATAATAAAGAAAGGAAAAGAGTGGAGTTTACATCTAGAAGCGCTAAACAAAATATAGGATTGATACGTTTATATCTTGCAATAGCAGCCACATGACGTATCTTTTTGAGTGCCCTTGTGCGTTGCAATATGTAGGAAGCATCAGAAGTAGGGATGAGCCGAACACCCCCCGGTTCGGTTCGCACCAGAACTTTCGAACGGTCCCCAAATTCGTACGAACTTTAGAACCCCATTGAAGTCTATGGGACTCGAACGTTCGAAATTAAAAGTGCTAATTTTAACAGCTAATATGCAAGATACTGTCCTAAAAAGGGTTTGGGGACCTGGCTCCTGCCCCAGGGGACATGGGTCAATGCAAAAAAAAGTTTTAAAAACTGCCGTTTTGGCGGGAGCACTGATTTTAATTACGATTAAAGTGAAAAAAAAAGTGAAATATTCCTTTAAATATGGTGCCTGGGGAGTGTCTGTAGTATGCCTGTGAAGTGCCACGTGTTTCCGGTGTTTAGAACAGTCCCTGCACAAAATGACATTAAACGGAAATAACACCATTTAAAACTGCTTGCGGTTTTAATGTTATATCTGGTTCCTGCAATATGGTTGAAAATCATTGAGAAAAATGGCATGGGTAGCCCTCCCTGCCCATTACCAGCCTATTTGGGTCTTGTACGCATATTAAGGGGAACCCTGTACCCATATTAAAAAAAGGAAATGCGTGTGGCCCCCAGGCCCTATATACTCAGAACAGCAGTATACAGGCAGTGCAAACAAGACAGGGACTGTGTAGGTTTGTTGTGTTAAGTTGAATCTGTTTGTAATTTTCAACTGGTACATTTTTAAAGTGTAGCTCCACTCAAAAAAACGATTTTTAAGCTTTTTGGAAAACATAGGGAAGGGTTATCACCCCTGTATAATTTGTTTTGTCGTCCATCTTTTTTCATCTCACTTGCTGTTGTCTCCTTCTGTTTGCAAGTAGGAGATGTTTGTAAGTTGGATGTTTGAAAGTAGGGGCCTGCCCTATATGCTCTGCAGAAATGGCGGAACAAGGTGTTGGTTTTGCCACAACATTGTAAGCCCTCAAAGTGACTCTTGGTGGGTGCTGGAGCGCCCTGCTGTGAACGATTATATCAAGAATTGTAATTACATGCCATTGTTGAACAGTGGTAGAAAAATTTACCTTTGGTGGTTGTGGTGCTGGTGCCACAACACTATAAGTCCTCACCGTTACTCTGGGTGGGCACAGGAAGGGGCCCTCCTGTGAAATATTATATCAAGAATTGTAATTACATGTCCCTGTTAAACAGGGGCAGAAAAATTTGGCCTTATGCACTGCTGCTGGTGCCACCACACTGCAACCTCTCCCATATACTCTAGTTTTATTGCAGGAATTAGCCCTGCTGCAAAGCATTGCATCAAAAATTGTACTTAAACGCCCCTGTTAAACAGGGGCAGAAAAATTGGGCCTTAGGCACTGGTGCTGGTGCCACCACACTGCAACCTCTGCCATATACTCTAGTTTTATTGCAGGAATTAGCCCTGCTGCAAAGCATTGCATCAAAAATTGTACTTAAACGCCCCTGTTAAACAGGGGCAGAAAAATTGGGCCTTAGGCACTGGTGCTGGTGCCACCACACTGCAACCTCTGCCATATACTCTAGTTTTATTGCAGGAATTAGCCCTGCTGCAAAGCATTGCATCAAAAATTGTAATTAAACGCCCCTGTTAAACAGGGGCAGAAAAATTGGGCCTTAGGCACTGGTGCTGGTGCCACCACACTGCAACCTCTCCCATATACTCTTGTTTGATTGCAGGAATTAGCCCTGCTGCAAAGCATTGCATCAAAAATTGTACTTAAACGCCCCTGTTAAACAGGGGCAGAAAAATTGGGCCTTAGGCATCACCCAGAACCAGAAATGTTCTTCCAACATATCAGCGGAGGAGGAAGAGGATAGACAATCAACATAACAGGACAGTCACTCAGCATCAGCATAGGCAGTCTTGAAGGGATGTGATATTTCAAAAAAAATTATTCTGTTACATCAGCTTCAGGTGCTTGGTAGCTGTGGGTGATCCAAGACTGATTCATCTTGATGAAGGTCAGTCGATCAACTGATTCGGTGGACAGGCGCACCCTGTGATCGGTAACAAAGCCACCAGCAGCACTGAAGGTGCGTTCCGAAAGAACGCTGGATGCAGGACAGGCCAGTAGCTCAATTGCATACTGTGCAAGCTCTGGCCAGTGATCCATCCTCAAGACCCAGTAAGCCAGAGGATTTTCGGTGGGAAAGGTGTCCAAGTCTGACCTTGCCCCTAGGTATTCCTGCACCATGTAAATCAGACGCTGGCGATGGGTGCTGGAACCGATCATACCTTGGGGCTGCGGACTAAAAAATTGTCTGAAAGCATCAGTCAGACGGCCACCTTCTCCACCGCTCCTTCTGACCGATGCCTCAGCAACACGTTGTCCAGGACCAGGAGTTTGTAACCTCCCAGTCTCTGGGAACGCGTTGCACAGACCTTTCTGCAAGGCCTCCCGGAGATGTCTCATCCTCTGCTCCCTCTGCGATGGCAAGATAAGGTCGGCAACCTTACCCTTGTACCGTGGATCAAGGAGAGTGGCCAGCCAGTAATGGTCCCTCTCCTTGATCCGTAGAATACGAGGATCCTTCCGCAGGCTTTGTAGGATCAGGGAGGCCATGCAGCGTAGGTTAGCTGAGGCATTCGGTCCGAAATCCTCTGGGTCACTAAGGACAACATGATCCGCAGCTACCTCCTCCCAGCCACGTACAAGTCCACATGTTTCTTGGGACTGTAAATCATCCCTACAAGACTGCTGCTGCTGCTGATGCTGAGTGCCAGCCTCCACCTCCATGCTGACACAATCATCCTCCTCCTCCTCTTCCTCCTCCTCATCCTCTTCCTGTGTGATGGGTGGCACAGCAGGAACACAGTCTGGATAAAGGGGGCCTTGAGAGGCAAGGAAGTCCTCCTCTTCCTGCCTCTGTTCTGCCTCAAGTGCCCTGTCCATTATTCCACGCAGCGTATGCTCCAAGAGGTGGACAAGAGGTACAGTGTCACTGATGCATGCACTGTCACTGCTCACCATCCTTGTGGCCTCCTCAAACGGTGACAGGACAGTGCATGCATCCCTGATCATGCCCTACTGGCGTGGTGAGAAAACACCGAGCTCCCCTGACCCTGTCCTGGTGCCGTAGTCGCACAGGTACTCATTGATGGCCCTCTGCTGCGTGTGCAGCCACTGCAGCATGGCCAACGTTGAGTTCCACCTGGTGGGCATGTCACATATAAGGCGGTTCTTGGGCAGGTTCAACTCCTTTTGGAGCTCAGACAGCCGAGCACAGGCATTAAATGATCGGCGGAAATGCACACAGACTTTCCTGGCCTGCTTCAGGACATCCTGTAAGCAGGGGTACCTGCCCAAGAACCGCTGCACCACCAGGTTAAGGACGTGAGCTACACAGGGCACATGGGTCAGTTGTCCCTGTCGGAGGGCGGAGAGGAGGTTGGTGCCATTGTCACAAACCACCATTCCTGGCTTAAGCTGGCGTGGCGTCAACCACCTCTCGGCCTGCCCCTGCAGAGCTGACAAAACATCCGCCCCAGTGTGGCTCCTGTCCCCCAAACAAACCAGCGCAAGCACAGCATGGCATCGTTTTGCCTGCGTACTTGCGTAGCCCCTGGAACGCCTACGGAGCACCGCTGGTTCTGAGGACAGAGCACTGGAAGAGGCCATGGAGGAAGAAGAAGAGGAGGGGGTGGAGGAGAGAGGTGTGTCACAACCAATAGTAGCATTTTGGAGGCGTGGTGGCGGAACAACCTCCAACACTACTGCACCTTGTCCTGCATCCTTCCCAGCTGCCAGAAGAGTGACCCAATGGGCCGTGAAAGACAGGTAACGTCCCTGTCCATGCCTGCTGGACCATGAGTCAGCGGTAATATGTACCTTACCGCTGACCGCCCTGTCCAGCCAGGCAAGGACATTGCCTTCCACATGCCGGTAGAGAGCCGGAATCGCCTTCCGTGAGAAAAAGTGGCCTTTTGGGACCTGCCACTGAGGAACCGCACATTGTACAAACTCACGGAAGAGGGCCGAGTCTACCAACTGAAAAGGCAGCAGTTGAAGTGCTAGCAATTTAGCCAAGCTAGCATTCAACCGCTGGGCATGTGGATGGCTGGGAGTGAACTTCTTTCGCCGGTCCAGCAGCTGGGGCAGGGACATTTGCCTGCTATAATCGGACGTGGATGTACCGCTAGCAGAGTTCCCGGAAACACTTGGCTGTGACACACCTAATTCTACACCTTCATTCCTCTCAGAGCAGGTTTCAGAGAGGACTGAAGGTCTAGTGGGGTTGGAGATGCCAGCTGATGAGGAGCAAGGAGAGATCCGCTTTGTTCTTTGGTGTGGGTCTTTGAGGTACACTTGCCAACGAGCTGCATGGCAGGTCAATATATGTCTGGTCAAGCATGTGGTGCCCAAGCGGCTGATGTTTTGGCCACGCGAGATACGCTTGAGACATATGTTGCAAATAGCAGCGGTGCGATCTGATGCACTCGTCTCAAAAAAGGCCCACACCAAAGAACTTTTAGAATAACGCGCAGAGGCAGCGCCCTGCACAGGCGGAGCTCTGCTGTGTGATTCAGTCGGTGTGCTGCCCCTAAGCTGGCCCCCGGAGGGCATCCTGCCTCGTTGGGCATGTGCCTCCTCCTCCTCCTCCTCCTCCTCCTCCTCTCTCCTTCCAGGCACCCACGTGAGCATCCCCTCTCTCTGCGCTCACGCTACTGCCTTCCTCCAGCTGAGTGTCATCATCAGAGACCACAAAACACTGGGCATCCTCCTGGAGCATGTACCCAACACTGTGCTCAAAGAGTTCAGGAGACTCCTCAGGAGGACGTGGTGGGTCTAGGGAAGGAGTCACTGATGATGACATTGAGAGGAGGGAAGACGATGCGTTGGCAGCTGCTTTGCTAGTACCCTGAGACTGGGTGAGAGAGGATGAGGAGGATGAAGAGGGCTTGGTCATCCACTCTACCAAGTCTTTGGCATGTTGCGGTTCAACATGTCCAGCTGCCGAAAAGAAGGACAAACGTGTCCCATGGCCACGTGCTGATGACAATGCACTGCGTCCACGACCAGCACTGTTGTCTCTAAACACAGAGCCTGCTTGCCCTCTTTTATCGGCTCGCGCCTGTCTGCCTCTCCTTGCTGGCCTTCCAGACATGGTAATGGCCTGAAGGGAGTTGGATAAAACAGCAGTGTAATGGAGTCACACAACACCCACTAAGCCCTGCAGATGGCTCTACTAGAGAACAGCAATAAACGGTAGATACAGGTGTATATTGTGCTGGAGTCACACAACACCCACTAACTCCTGCAGATGCCTTTATTATAGAACACCAGAGATAAAGGGGTATACTGTAATTGAGTCACACAACACCCACTAAGCCCTGCAGATGCCTCTATTAGAGAACAGCAATAAAGGGTAGATACAGGTGTATATTGTGCTGGAGGCACAAAAAACCCACTAACTCCTGCAGATGCCTTTTTTATAGAACACCAGAGATAAAGGGACATTATACAGATGTATACTGTGCTGTGCTGGAGGCACACACAACTTCCAATAACTCCTGCAGATGGCAAGTGGGCTCAAATAGAGAAGAGCTATGTAGGTGGATATAGCGGTGTGTACTGGGTACAGAGCACACAGACAGCACGCACAAGCTCCTAACACTACTGACTGCAAGCTCTATTATAAAAGATAGATCACTAGCTATATAGGTGAGGTGAATATAGCGGTGTATACTGCGGTCAGGGCACACAGACAACAACCACTACACAACAGCAAGATCGAAAATCGGCCGAAAACGATCGGTGTGTACTGTGTTGAAGGTACACAGAACACCAACTAACTGCTTCAGACGCCAACCCACTACAATAGGCCGCCGCGCTGGCGGCCTTATATAGTGTGGGGCGTGTACTACACAGCCTGAGCTATGATTGGCCACAGGCATCCTGCCTGTGGCCAATCATGGCTCTCCTCGCTGCTGGCGCTGTGATTGGCCAAGCATGCGGGTTCACAGTGCATGCTTGGCCAATCATGAGCCAGCAATGCACTGCCATGACGCAGTGCATTGTGGGCCGTGAGCGCCACACGAATTTGGCGCGAACGGCCCATAACGTTCGGAATTCGCCGAAGGGGCGAACAGCCGATGTTCGAGTCGAACGTATGTTTGACTCGAACACGAAGCTCATCCCTAATCAGAAGACTCTCAGTAAGAATAGGAGAACATGTAAATAACCTAAAGGGTTTTAAAAAACATAGTATTTCAAGGCTTGCTTTTTTTACAGAATAAATAAGATCACGGGTAGGGGGAGGGGAGCCAACATGAAGAAATGAATCTCACAAAATGAAACTCACTCGAAATCTGCACTGGACATGTTAGCACATGTTAGCACCCATAGGCTTAATATAGGCATTGACCGCTTTATTAAAAAAAATGTAATGACTTTTTTTTAGGATTTTAATTATACTGGATAATAATATTTAACCCTCTATTTATGATCAACCCCAGTTAAGGATTATAAGTGATTAATTTAAAAAAATCTATTTTCTCTCAAGGTCCTATGTTTTTAAATATTTTTGTTTTTTTTAAATTATTATTATTATTTACATCTGTAAGATTGGGAAGTAGAGTAACTGCACATAGCACATTTTACCACTAGATGGTGCGATTTTGCATGAATAGTAATTGTCATGGAAGATAATCCCCTAGAGGGAGCCAAGATGGAAAGATCAGGGCGGGAATAACAATTAGGAGCAATAGTGTATATAGGCAGATGGTTAAATTAAGACGTAAATCAGACAAAACACATTGGGTGTGGCTTCCTGTGTAACGCCACATCCACTTTTTTCCTTTTTTTCAACTTTTTCAAATTACATTTTACAATATTATTTTAATATTAGGAGCCCTGTTTGGGTCTAAACAGACCCCTAATATCTCAGTTTTGAGACAGAGAAAGGGACAAATTCCCCAGCCACTTTTTCTGCATCCTCAACTGTAAGTGGCTGGGGATTCAAATGTTATTACCACCCCCCATATCCTAACGTTCTAAGACTGCTGCCTAAGCAGCCTTATGCTAGCACTGGCCCTGTCCTCTGTATCCTTTGCCCCCCCCCCCCACACAGCTATGACATATGCCCCTCTTCACATCACTCCTCCCCACAGTAGTGTCTTCTGGCCCTCTGCCCCTCCCATAGCAGTGTCTTCTGCCCCTTCACATTATCCCCCCATTAGTGTATTCTGCCCCTCGGTCCTCCGATAGAAGTGTCCTCTGTCCCTTTCACATAGCCCCTTTCCCCACAGTAGTGTCCTCTGGCCCTCTGCCCCTTTCCCCTCACTGCCACAATAATGCCCTCTGTCCCCATAACAATGTCCTTTACTCCTTTGACATAACCCCCCCACATACACAGACACACACAATAGTGCCCTCTGCCTCTCCATTCCCATAGCAATATTCCCTGTTCCTTTGACATCCCACCCCCCACAATAGTGGCCTCTGCCCCATCCCTATAGCAATGTCCCCTGCTCTTTTGACATGCCTCCCTTGAACCCCCACACAATAGTGCACCTTTGAAATCCCCCCCATCCCCTTCACTATATCAATGTCCTCTGCACTGTTGACATCCCACCCAGCAGTGCCATCTGTCCTCTTTATCTCATCCCCTTCCCATTAGGGATGAGCCGAACACCCTCCGGTTCGGTTCACATCCAGAACATGCGAAGAGGCAAAAAAATTAAATTAAATTTAAATAAATAATTAAATAAATAAATATATAAATATAATATATATATATATATATATATATATATATATATATATATATATATATATATATATATATATATATATATATACTCTGCATCCAGTGTAGACTGTGTGGTGTACTGTTTCTAATACATTTCATATATATATATACAGTGCCTTGCGAAAGTATTCGGCCCCCTTGAACTTTTCAACCTTTTGCCACATTTCAGGCTTCAAACATAAAGATATAAAATTTAATTTTTTTGTGAAGAATCACCAACAAGTGGGACACAATTTTGAAGTGGAACGAAATCTATTGGATATTTTAAACTTTTTTAGCAAATAAAAAACTGAAAAGTGGTGCGTGCAAAATTATTCGGCCCCTTTACTTTCAGTGCAGTAAACTCACTCCAGAAGTTCAGCGAGGATCTCTGAATGATCAATGTTGTCCTAAATGACTGATGGTGGTAAATAGAATCCACCTGTGTGTAATCAAGTCTCTGTATAAATACACCTGCTCTGTGATAGTCTCAGGGTTCTGTTGAAAGCGCAGAGAGCATCATGAAGACCAAGGAACACACCAGGCAGGTCCGTAATACTGTTGTGGAGAAGTTTAAAGCTGGATTTGGATACAAAAAGATTTCCCAAGCTTTAAACATCCCAAGGAGCACTGTGCGAGCGATCATTTTGAAATGGAAGGAGTATCAGACCACTGCAATTCTACCAAGACCTGGCCGTCCTTCTAAACTTTCAGCTCAGACAAGGAGAAGACTGATTAGAGATGCAGCCAAGAGGCCCATGATCACTCTGGATGAACTGCAGAGAACTACAGCTGAGGTGGGAGAGTCTGTCCATAGGACAACAATCATTCGTACACTGCACAAATCTGGCCTTTATGGAAGAGTGGCAAGAAGAAAGCCATTTCTCAAAGATATCCATAAAAAGTCTAGTCTAAAGTTTGCCACAAGCCACCTGGGAGACACACCAAACATGTGGAAGAAGGTGCTCTGGTCAGATGAAACCAAAATCAAACTTTTTGCCCACAATGCAAAACGATATGTTTGGCGTAAAAGCAACACAGCTCATCACTCATCAGCATCATGGTTTGGGCCTGCTTTTCTTCAGCAGGGACAGGGAAGATGGTTAAAATTGAGGGGAAGATGGATGCAGCCAAATACAGGACCATTCTGGATGAAAACCTGTTGGAGTCTGCAAAAGACCTGAAACTGGGACGGAGATTTATCTTCCAACAAGACAATGATCCCAAACATACAGGAAAATCTACAAAGGAATGGTTCACAAATAAACTTATCCAGGTGTTAGAATGGTCAAGTCAAAGTCCAGACCTGAATCCAATCGAGAATCTGTGGAAAGAGCTGAAAACTGCTGTTCACAAACGCTCTCCATCCAACCTCACTGAGCTCGAGCTGTTTTACAAGGAAGAATGGACAAGAATTTCAGTCTCTCGATGTGCAAAACTGATAGAGACATACCCCAAGCGACTTGCAGCTGTAATTGCAGCAAAAGGTGGCTCTACAAAGTATTAATGCAAGGGGGCCAAATAATTTTGCACGCCCCACTTTTCATTTTTTTATTAGTTAAAAAAGTTTCAAAAATCCAATAGATTTCGTTCCACTTCACAATTGTGTCCCACTTGTTGGTGATTCTTCACAAAAAATAAAAATTTTATATCTTTATGTTTGAAGCCTGAAATGTGGCAAAAGGTTGAAAAGTTCAAGGGGGCCGAATACTTTCACAAGGCACTGTGTATATATATATATATATATATATATATATATATATATATATATATATATATATATATAAACTCTGCATCTAGTGTAGCCTGTTTTCTAATACACTTCAGGCGGTGTACACAGTGTCTAATACAGTGTGTACAGTGTCTACTACACTTCTGGTGGTGTACACAGTACACAATACAGTGCAGCCATAGTACAGTTGTTAATACAGTGCAGGCGGTGTACACAGTATCTAATACAGTGTATACAGTTTCTACTACCTATGAAAAAAAAAGCAAAGGAAGAGGCGCCTCTGGGTGTAGAGATAACACACACTTTAATTATAAAAAATTATTTATTACAGGCAACTCACATTTTTAATGTGATCTATGAGCATTCAGTCACTTTAAAAGCTGAGCATGGATGTGGTCATCTGATAGTCCATCAAGCTGAGGCGCTGTAGCCGCTAGCGCCCAGGAAGTGGCACAGACACCACCCGTGGAGCGCAGTTCAAAGCAGAGCGAAGTCTGGAGCACCGGCGGAGAGAGATGGCATCATAAGGTGGGTGAAACCGGTTTTGTGAGTGTACAGGCTGAGGTTGTTTGACAGTCGCGCTCCTTCATCAAGCAAATGGAACAACAACAAAGACTGATATATATAGGCCATGCACAGGAGGAGGGGGAGGAGGCACTTAAAATGCAGGTGCAGAGGATTACAAATCTTAGTTGCAAAAAAATAAAAATAAAAAAAAGGGTGTCAGTGAGAACATGAAATAAGATATAAATGAATTGGAAATGGAAGATGAATAAATAAAATAAAAAATAAAATATAATAATTTAATAAAAAAATAATTTTTTTTTATTAAAATAAATAAAATAATAAAGATGATGAATGTAAAAATAAAATTGAAAATCAAATAAATATAACAATGGTACCGCAAACATTCAAGACTCATGAGTAAATACAGAGACAGCAATAGATAAATGATATACACACTATATCATAAATAAATAAAAGTTAAACTGACATGATATGGATCAAAGGGAGGGAGAAAAAAGGAACAATATAAAAATAACTGGCATGAGGAATAAAAACGAGTTGTATAAAATGTATTAAGTTACTGCTGATGCAAAAATATAAATATGTATATAGGTCAAAAAATGTACACATATAAACATATATGTACATATGCATATAAACATAGAAACTATAAAGTATGTACGAGACACATGGCTACACAGAGGTGGATGCATCTAAAGCTCTGTGCACACATATATTATATATATATATATATACACATGTATACATATACACACATGCATACATATATACATACACACATACACATACACACATACACATACACATATATACACATACATATACCAAAAACATGTGCGTGAGCCTTTAGTTAATGATGCACGCCAATGATTTTGTTACTATTTTACATCTTAAGGAGAAGAAACGCACATAAAACACATGCGTGCACATATACACACGCGCGCGCAATATATGTGCTCACATACCCATGAATATACATGCGCGCACACGCGTGCACCACAGGGCAACCATGCACAACAATGTTTTCAGATCTATTTATAAGAGGAGAAACTTATTTTGTACTAAACATATATTGGTTACGCACATGCACGCGCATATACATACACGCTCATATGTGCGCGCGCATAGTCGAAAGTTACTTCAAGGTCAAAAACGGGAGGGGGAAGGCGGAATAGAACTGGGGAAAGAGATAAGAGAAAAAAAATACAAAATTCTCCAAGAGGTGAGGGCACATTAGATAACAGTAGAAATTTCAATACTCTCATTGATGCCACCAGTGGAAAGTACATCTAGAGTATATATCCAGTACGTTTTGCATGCACAGAGCTTTTTAAATCTCTCTGCTGCAGGAAGGGCGCTGGAGATTTTCTCAATCACCCAAACTTGAAGGCCTGCAGTGGATTTTTGGTAAACTGTAGCAAAGTGTCGGGGAACACTATGAGGGTCTGTGCCACCATCTATAAACCTTCTGTGTTCATCGAATCTTGTTCTTAGTGCCCGGATCGAAGGGCAGATAAGGGCATAGACGACATAGTCTGATGAACAATTAAAAAAGTCCTTTAGTTGATAGGATTTCCCTTTTGTCATGAATGGTTTTTGGCCACGACAGACAAAATGGCAAGTTTTGCATAATTATTTTGCATTGATACATGCCTGTAATAGGTATTAGGACAGGTACATTTGGGGAGACAGTATTGGTCTTTAATTTGCTGGGTGCAATTTTGTTTTTCAAGTTGGGAGCTCTCTGGTAGGTAACCGTAGGGTGGGCTGGTAAAATAGTTTTTAAATGGGGATCCTGCTGATGGATATTCCAATGTTTCGATAGTATTCCTTCCATCTTTCTGTGTTTAGAGTGAAAGGTTGTAACAAATCTCACCGCACCGACCTTGGGGTCATGGCCAGGTTTTTTGGTTTTCCCCTGAGTAACTGGGTCTTGAGGATGGAACACTGGCCAGAACTTGCTCAATGTGCAATTGAGCTACTGGCCTGTCCTGCATCCAGCGTTCTTTCTGAATGCACATTCAGTTCTGCTGGAGGGGTTGTAATGGATCATAGAGTGTGCCTGTCCACAGACTCCGTTGATAGGCTCACATTCATAAAAATGAATCAGTCTTGGATCAGCAGCTATTAAGCACCCGATGCTGATGTAACTGATTGAATTTTCTATGGATGTGGAATCCATTGAAGACTGTCTATGCTGACTATTCTATTCCTCCTCTATCTTGAAGATACAAGCTTCCAACAATATTTTTGGTTTAGGGCACCACCACCACCCAAGGCCCAATTTTTCTTCCCCCGTTTAACAGGGGCATGTAATTACAATTTTTTATATAATATTTCAATGCAGGGCCCGTTCCTGTGCCCAACAAGAGTATCTGTGAGGGGTTACAGTATTGTGGCACTACCACCACCCAAGGCCCAATTTTTCTGCCCCTGTTTAACAGGGGCATGTAATTACAATGTTTTATATAATATTTCAATGCAGGGCTTGTTCCTGCCCCAACAAGAGTATCTGTAAGGGGTTACAGTGTTGTGGCACCACCACCAAAGGCCCAATTTTTCTGCCCCTGATTAATAGGGGCATGTAATTCCAAATCTTGATATAATATTTCACAGCGGGGCCTGTTCCTGCGCCCATCAAGATTAACTGTGAGGGTTTACAGTGTTCTGGTACCACCACCACTACCACCAAAGGCCCAATTTTTCAGCCCCTGTTTAACAGGGGCATGTAATTCCAAATCTTGATATAATATTTCACAGCAGGGCCCATTTCTGCGCTCACCAAAAGTAACTGTGAGGGCTTGCAGTGTTCTGGTACCACCAACCCCTAAGGGACAATTTTCTGAGGAGTATATAGGGCATCTAGGTTTGAGTTACCCCTTAATATCCATACCAGACTCAAAGGGCCTGGTAATGGACTAGGGGGAACTTATGCCATTTTTTCAATGATTTTCATCTATATCGCCAGGACCTGACAATACATTACAGCCACGAGCAGTTTTAAATGACTTTTTTCCTTTAGAAATGTTATTTTGCTGTGGTATTGTTATAAACACGGTAAAACTGCCCCACGTTACAGGCATATTATAGACACCTGCCAGGCACGATATTTAAAGGAATATTTCATTTTTATTGTTTCACTTTTAGCATTATTAAAATCACTGCTCATGAAAAACTGCCATTTTTAAAACTTTTCTTTTACATTGATTCATGTCTCCCGGGGCAGGACCCCAAATACTTTTTATGGCATTAACTTGCATATAAGCCTTTAAAATTAGCACTTTTGATTTTTCATGTTCGTGTCCCATAGACTTTAACGGTGTTCGTGCGTTCGAACAAATTTTTTGCATGTTCTCCTGCAAACTGAACCGGGGGGTGTTCGGCTGATCTCTAGTAACTAGTAAACAAAGATCTAAAAGCAAAATTAGTGGAACTTGTCAGATAATTCACCTCTTTACACACAATTACCATAACACTTGTGGTAAGAAGTGGGCATTCCTCCTCCTCATGAGTCACTGTGAAGGTGCTTCTTTGGTCTCATAGCAAAATATTACTTATTGGCGCTTGCCTAATAGTTCAGCCCTGTTTATACCGCCTAACTATTGGTGATCAAAGATGAATTACACAAAATGCACCATTTTACACACCATTAACACTAGAGAGATGGGCATGAGTAAGAGGTGGGCATTCAGTACCATTCACCTTCCTCCTCATAAGTAGCTGTGGTGGCATTTCTTCTTCACAAAAGGAAACCCACACAAGCACATGGAAAACATGACCGCTCTGTGCAGACCATGCACTGGCCAAGATTCATACCAAGGACCACATTGCTACAAGGCATACGTTTTAACCACTTTGCCACTGTGCTGCCCAGAGTGCTGTACAAAGGTAATATGTATTACAGGGGAAGGTAATACAGGTAATACAATATATATATATATGTTTTTTTTTAAATAATATATTTTTAGAATAAGTTTTGTTTAACCACTTCAGCCCCGGACCATTTTGCTGGTCAAAGACCAGACCACTTTTTACGATTCGGCACTGCGTCGCTTTAACTGACAATTGCGCGGTCGTGCGATGTGGCTCCCAAACAAAATTGACATCCTTTTTTTTTCCACAAATAGAGCTTTCTTTTGGTGGTATTTGATCACCCCTGCGGTTTTTATTTTTTGCGCTATAAACAAAAATAGAGCGACAATTTTGAAAAAACTCATTATTTTTTACTTTTTGTTATAATAAATATCCCCCAGAAATATATAAAAAAACATTTTTTACCCTGAGTTTAGGCCGATACATATTCTTCTACATATTTTTGGTTAAAAAAATCGCAATAAGCGATTATTGATTGGTTTGCGCAAAAGTTATAGCATTTACAAAATAGGGGATAGTTTTATGGCATTTTTATTAATATTTTTTTTTTTTACTAGTAATGGCAGCGATCAACGATTTTTATTGTGACTGCGACATTGTGACACATCGGAAATTTTTGACACATTTTTGAGACCATTGTCAATTATACAGCAATCACTGCTATATAAATGCAGTGATTCCTGTGTAAATGACACTGGCAGTGAAGCGGTTAACCAGTGGGTGGCAGCGTAGGGGTTAAGTGTTCCTAGGGATGTGTTATTAACTGTTAGGGGCTGGGCTTTAATTTAGTGAACACTGATCTCTGCTCCAATCACATGGAGCAGAGATCAGCGTCACTAGTTGCTAGGCAGAACGTTCAGCCGCCCCGTGAGATGATCGTGGGTATGCCCACGGCGATCGAGTCCACAGGACCCGCGACCGGACTCACAGGGTCCTGACCAGCACGCGAGCTCGCCGGCGGCGGCGCGCTCACGATGGCAGGGCGGCATTAAAGATTGGACTTGCCTGTACGCCAATATGCCTGCCCATGCCATTCTGCCAACGTACATCGGTGTGCACTGGTCGGGAACCAGTTAATACAGTACATAATACAGTACAAGACAGGGTAAGACCCTTGATACAGACACATGGAACATATATATATATTGAGCTCTTTAGCTCAATATATGATGGAGAATACATTATAAAGCAAAAATGTGACATGGTAATAAAATAGTGCAATAATTATATAGATGTTAACACAACAGTTTAAGAGTTGGGTTGATATCATTACACAATTTTCATATTTGTTGTGTGACAGGAGGACAGGAAAAACTATTGGTTGTGTCCAGGATGAAAGATATATTTGTCCCAGGTTCAAGCAATGATGTGTAGTGAGCTTGCTTGGCTCACTGAGGGGTTAACAAACCCAGCTAAACAAGGTCGGAGTACTCTGAACCCTATAAAGCCCCTTTCACGTGGGCGTTACCTTCCAATCAGGTCCATCTAAAAAACTGACAGATAGACCTGATCAGAAGATCTATGCATTCCTATAGACAGACGGGTCAGACTTGTGTACATTTACACCTGCAAATCTCTGGGTCCAATCCATGGATTCATCTAAAGTGTCACGTACAACCCGCTGCTGAGTTAATTCCTCACAGATGGTAGTAATAGAGAGCTACTTAGGTGATGAACTAATTAATGTGTCTCCTGAGGAGGCCAAAGGATGTGAGCCAAAGATAGAGAGAATATCAAACAACAAAAAAGAAAGGGAGAAGATAAAAAAGAGGCAAGGATAAATAGGGGAAATGCTATAAAGGAAAAGGAAGAGGAAGGGTATTTATTGCTTTTTAATAAGGTTGAGGGGGCTATCAACAGAGAGCTTGACCAGTGCACTCAGTGCTTCCAATATTGCCTGAATGATGAACTGCATGAATGTTGAGACACTGTCCCTATTAGCCTACCAAGCTAATATGCACATAGTGCAAGATAAAAAAAAAAGTTAATGTTCAGGGAGTGGGGGGGCTTGGCCGGGCCGCATTTTGTCAATAGCCTGGCATTGTAACACAGCTATGGTGACACACAGAGAAGAGGAGGAGCTGAGAGCACAAGCAGGGGACCCTAGAAAAGGATGATCTGGGTCACTCTGTGCAAAACCATGGCTCAGACCCAGTATAGCATGTTTGTTTAAAAAAAAAAGTATTTTCTATTGCTTTAAGTGGAATAAAATTTACTGTACTTGCCATAAAATCTCAGCACAAAAAATAAGAACAATACAGTGATACATATAAACTCCATGCAAAATAATTTCCTGAATATTTAGCACTACAGAGCAAAATAACTGTTCTGCCCCCAATAAATGGTTTGTTGGTTGGTTTAAAAGGAAGAAGTTAATGGAAACCCCATTAGAACAACAGCAGCGGTAACAGCTATGTTTCTCTACTTACAGCATTTTTAAAGGAATAGAACTTGGGGAAATTTAGATTTATTGCAGAGTTGTAACAAATTTGTTTGTTTTTTTATTTGCCCAGACATACACGTTATAGAACACTAGAACAACACAACCTCTTAGTGGATTTTTTTAGGGCATAAACAACTTCATGCATAACATTAACAATAAACTTTATTATTTCAGATTAAAATAATAATCAGTGTACAACGTTAAAACAATTGATGCGGTTACAACAAAATTGTTGATGAATGTAAACATATAATCATATAGTCAGCCAATAGATCATGGAAAAAAGATTACCCAACACTTTTCGAAATAGACACGTTAGAACTTTCTTCTTCGGGGGTAAATGAATATCATAAATAGTTACCTACAACAAAAGGAATACCATTAGATAATTTTTCCATAGACACAATACATACTAATCACAATTTGTATTATTACTGACCCATATGGGTAAAGTAAATTAGACACAGGACCACATCATGTAAAATCCAAAGGAGAAAAACATTGCTACTGCATGCTGCCAGAGATCTACCAGATCAGGGTGCCAGAGCTCACGTGTCTTCGCCCACTGGTGGATGGTGAAGCCTCACATGGAGATGCACCAAGTCTTCACAAGGAAGACAAATCTAATAAATGAAAAGAAGCAATCCATAGTATGGATAGTATAGTATGGGGGCTAGTAGTAATTAAGTATACATACTATTCAGCCCAAATCATGCCAGTGATTACTTGGGTTGGTGGGATTCCCCAGAACAGCAATATGGAAGCCCAGAATAAAACAAAGAGGGACACAGGAAAAATTATTATCCAGCTCCTACATGTGAGAATGCCATCAGATAAATCCAGAACTGTAATCTTATAGGTGGCAAACATATGCTTACTTGAGATGACAAAGAATAGAGCATTCCAGCAGATGTACAAAAAGGCTGGTTCCTCACATAAAGGATCATCTAGGAGGCCTACACAAGGCCTCTGAAATCACCAGCCAGGTTGTCTAGGGGAAAAAGAGCAGGCCTACAATTCACAATATGGAAGAAAAAAAAAAAAAAAAATATATATATATATATATATATATATATATATATATATATATATATATATATATATATATATACTGTATATATACACGTTATAGCATTACAACATGGCAGAGATTCTAGTGGCTTTCTAAGTAACATGATGTTTGTGTCAGCTTAGTAAACCCAGAAATTATGTAGAAAACAATAATAATGAATGTTTTCCTATTAAACATAAAGTTTTTTTAGAATTTTAAAATTTGCTAAGCTGTTCTTATATATTGAGGCTTTTATTAACCCATTCCCTGTATCTTTAACATGAAATTACAAGAATGTAATTATTTGTATGAGGAAAGAATAAGAGGGACACTTTTCTTTCTGTAGGGGACCATGCACCTATAGATTTATGGAATTTTAGATTTATGAAATTTATAGAATATGGTTCAGCTTGTGGGTTGAATGGAGAAATCTAACAAATTCCTTCATCCATGCTAGAGTGTCGATAGACAAATCTCCCAGTGCAGCTATCATATCAGAGCAGTGGCTGCATCTGTTTAGCAGTGCCAACAGGGCCACTCATCGATGGATGTGTTCAGCCAGCCTACATCAGTGGGTTAAAGCGGGAGTCCATCGGGACTCCGCGTTTTTTTTTTTTTTTAAACCTGTCCAGCGCGCCCACGATGTCGGCACCCGAAGTCGATCTCTAGATCGTCTGTAAGGTGCTGCCGCCGCCATCTTGGGTATGGGAATCAGGAAATGGAGCCTTTCGGCTTCATTTCCCGGTTCCCTACTGCGCATGCGCGAATCGCGCTGCGCAATAAGGACGGTCCCCGCTGCCTCTGGGATCTGTGTGTTTCCCTTTCTACGCCCCTTTCCGCAGAGAGCTATCCCAGAAGTGGGTGCAGAATACCTGTACTGTACAGGTATCTGCACCCCCCTCCCCCCTGAAAGGTGGCAATTGTGGCGCCGGAGGGGGGGAGGGTTCCGATGAGCGGAGGTCCACTTTAGGGTGGACCTCCGCTTTAACTATTCTTTTACAGAATATAGCAAGTAGCCAACACTATTTCTTCAAATGTATCTCATCACCAGTAGCCCTAAATCATCATTTACATTAGGGAATGTTGACATTTGACTTAACCAGTTCCCGACCGGCCCACAACAATGTACGTCGGCAGAATGGCACGGGCAGGCATATTGGCGTACAGGTTCGTCCATTTTTATATGCCGCCCTGCCATCGCGTGCATGCCGCCGATCCATGTGATTGGAGCAGCGATCAGTGTTCACTAACACAAAGCCCAGCCCCCCACAGTTAGTAACACACCCCTAGGAACACTTAACCCCTACACTGCCACCCCCTGGTTAACCCCTTCACTGCCAGTGTCATTTACACAGGAATCAATGCATTTGTATAGCACTGATTGCTGTATAAATGACAATGGCCCCAAAAATGTCCGATGTGTCTGCCATAATGTCGCAGTCACAATAAAAATCGCTGATCGCCGCCATTACTAGTAAAAAAAAAAATGATTAATAAAAATGCTATAAAACTATCCCCTATTTTGTAAACGCTATAACTTTTGCGCAAACCAATCAATAATCGCTTATTACGATTTTTTTACCAAAAAGATGTAGAAGAATACGTATTGGCCTAAACTGAGGGAAAAAATGTTTTTTTAGATATTTTTAGGGATATTTATTCTAACAAAAAGTAAAAAATAATGCGTTTTTTTCAAAATTGTCGCTCTATTTTTGTTTATAGCGCAAAAAATAAAAACTCAGGGGTGATCAAATACCACCAAAAGAAATCTCTATTTGTGGGAAAAAAAGGACGTCAATTTTGTTTGGGAGCCACGTCGCACGACCACGCAATTGTCAGTTAAAGCGACACAGTGCCGAATCACAAAAAGTGGTATGGTCTTAAGCCAGCAAAGTGGTCCGGTCTGAAAGTGAAGTATTTTTTTAATCATGCTGACCTTGATGATAACCCAAAATCAAACAGCGCCCATTAATTACCACCTAGACTGTTTTGCCTGCGCCTACATCCTTACAGTGCTAAAGATAAAAGCATGAAACAACCTATAAAAATGTGACTTTAGATTTAATTATTTGGGTTAAAACCACAACAATAATTTTTAGTTTTTAAAAAGGATAATTTAAAAAAACAGACTGGCAATCAGCTGCAAATATAACTTTTTTAAACTGTGAAGCTTTTTTCTTTTTAGCACTAAACATGTATTTCATGTTAGCACTAAAAGTTTTAATTTTATACAATTATCCAGGCATAAAAGGACACTCATGGAAAAGAATCAAAATGTTATAGTGAACTTTGGAAATATCAATGTTCTAACGAAATAAGTGGCAGTCATTTGTAGTTCTGCCATTAACTTCAGGAGTTCCAAAAGCCATGAATAAATTCTTTTTTTAAATGCCAAAAAAATACATCAGTATCGTGCCTGAAGTAAAAATTAAAGGATCAGTTGTTGCCCTGCTGAAAGTACTAAAGCAATAGTAGAAAGATCATCATGGAGCTCCTGGTAGTGTTCTATGATTAGTAATCAGGCTATGACATTTCAAGTGCAAAGTCTTGTAGGAAAATATTTTTTATATTATATGGCCAAAAAAATGAGTACTAAAATTCCAATCCTAGTTTCTTGGCATAACTGTGGTGCATTTAACATCTAAATTGAGCCAAAAGAGATAGGATAAAAAGTTGAGTGCGAATGTCAATGTCACATTCAGGTAGGTGGTAGGAAGTGGGATACATATCCAGGTTCATGCTTTTTAATCCTATAATTATCATAATATTTATGATGTATTGCCCTACAAAGCAGAATTCTTTAAGCCACCACAGGAAACTGATACTTTAACTGTAACACGGTTATATACTTTTCAGTTATTTTATCATGTATAATCAAATTCCATGTAGTAAATTTAAAACAGATTGTTAATGAAAATGTTATAGGTTTAGGCTCATTTCCTTGGGGATCATTTCTTCAGTGCACAACAGTTTATAAATTTATTGCAATTTTAAGTGAAATAGCATTTCATGGAAATTTCAGTGCCAACAATTATATAGAGATCCAAGTATAAAGGAAACAGTTTGTCTTGGCCTGTCAAGTGAATCACAGCATAGAGCACAGTACATTGTTCCAATAATGAAATAAGGCCAGATCCCCAAAATGTAGCATGGAACAGTAATATATTTGGCTTACTGAGCTACTAAATATGACTTTTGCTTATTTACTGTTATATGAACTAAAATAATATAATATATAATGATCTGCAAATTTGAGGATGATTACAGATTATAAAATTGTTTTCACTTACAATTAGTATGTATAAAAAAATAACTTTATCATAAGAGGAAACCTTCAAAAATTTGCAACATCTTTCTTTAAAAGGAAATTAAATAAATTAAATTGATCAGACACTGAAGAATTTAATCACAACTGTGCTACTAAAGGAGTTTTAACTACTAATGTAATATCAGTTGTGCATCAAAATATGTTTTTATTTTAAAATGTTAACACTTTTCATCATGAGGACTTTTTATCTGCTGTTGGAGCAGATGGCAAGGTAGTCATCTTGGGCATGCTCAGTAGAATATCATACTGGAGTTAATTTTAGACAGGAGCTAATTATCATATTAAAATGTCTTTGGAGTGTCATAAGAAACATTGCAAGCACAGAGAGAATGTGCATCTAAACCACCAATCAGGGTAGTATGTGTAATAAACTACAATAATACAATAATCCAAAGTGCGCTGTCTATACACAAATTAATACATCTCATAAGAAACACAGTAAAGTACCCTAAACATATAAACATAAACTCATTTTGCAATAACAAATCCAGATAAATCAAGTTCATATATCATTTGCAAAAATTGTGCAAAATCGTGCAAAAATTATAGTGCAAATATGTGCACATTATCATTATGTTTTCACTGTAAGAGAGAAGAAATGCTAATGTTTTGAAACTGAGTACTTTTTTCACTTTTTTCACTATAACATATTTGCACTATAATTTTTGCCCAATTTTACACAATTTTTGCACATGGTATACAGTATGTCACAACCTCCCTTCAGAACCTTCTCCTCTTATTGCTTTATTTTTTTCCAAATTTCATCAGAACATAGAAACGTGGTATTTACAGTATGCTATCTCTAAAACAGACACAGGGGAACTACAGAACTTTTTTTTCTTAATAAAAAACATAAAATGTTATACTTTTTTTAAACAAACCTAGAATTTTAACTTTAATATGCCTACCGTTTTATATTCTACATCAGACCCCATGCATGGCTTTATTTAATAACATAGTAGGTATGTTTGTGTGGCAAGAAAACACAAATTATTTGAGGGTAAAAATTATGAACAGTCACTAATGGCAAAACAGACTAGCACGAAAGGCCAGTGTTTATTAGCAGAGAGCACTCTTTGACCTACATGGGAGGGAGTAATATGGTTAAAATTATCAACTCAGTGCCCTTTTTTATATTGCCCGCAATAGATAAGCACAAGCTTTGCTTCAGAATCACTCACACATAAATATACATTATGCTCAATGTATAAATATAGCTTCTAAAGGACACATACTGAAAAATTATGGAAGCTTCCACTGCTGAACACTCTTTTAAAAAAAAAAAGAAAAAGACTATTTGATTGGCTGTAATGATTAGATAGGCGGATCCAATTTCGGCAGTGACACCCCAGTCACTGGCCTGGAACAAGTAAACTGATTAGAAGTTCTGTCTTTTTGGAACTGCATTCTTGTAACAGGTAAGTGACTCAAAACAATACTCAGTAACAGAAAAAAAGTGAATAAATAAATAAACGTATATCAAAGTAAATATTTAAATGCATAAGGATAGGGCATACTTGTTTGACTATTTGTCCTTTTTTTTCTGCCACCGCGCTTCTGTGTTTCTGAAGGTAGTGAAACTATTGGATCACCGTGACGGCTAGGCATTTGGCATTTTAAAAAGGGATCAGTAATTGTAGATTTCATAATTTCCCTTAGTATGGGTTTGAGAAGAATGGGGGGCAAAATCCTCTTTTATTAACCAATTTTAAAATATATCCTATCTGGTGCAATTGTTTTTTAATAAATAAAAAAGAAGCTGCAAGTACCTCTAGCTCTGGATTATGCAAGCAAATCATAATCCAGGTTTTTGATATTGCAACAGCTTATATTTAGTTAATCCTGGTAGGTATAACACTTATTTTCTTTGTATGAATTTTTTAGCAGGGAATAAAATAGTTTTTTTTCTAAAGGAGCTGCTAAGAAATATATTCAGGCTTTGCTGACATTTTATATGGCAACACATCTACTTTACAAAAATGTTCAGTGTTTTAGTTGCAATTACTCTATAATTCCCTTACCAGCCTCCACTTCCTCCTAGACAGAACTTATACATACACTGCACTGGGTGAGAAAAGAGTCCATTTTATTATCCATTGTTGAAGGTCGCAGGCAGAGATTACATATGTGGTTATATTTTAAAGGCTATTAAAAATAATGAGATTATGCAGTAAAAGATACCAACCTGCTATGTGTTCAAGAAATACAGAAATTCATATTTTTTACAAAATGCTACAGTGTAGTTGTAATCTGTTGCATGTTGTTCTGTTATACTTTTTAAGTAATTTTAAAAAGTAAAAAAAATATTTAATATAACACAGGAAAGAAGAGTAAGTAAAAAAAAAAAAATCTTTAGAATGTAACTCCAATTTGGGAGCAAGTGAGAGGATTTTCATTTTACACTTTTTGTCACATGAAAATATTCATAACATATTACATTTAGCCATAAGCAATAGAAAAACTTTTGGTTATAAAGAGTGTATTGCTTGTTTTTTTAGTTTTTTGTTTTTTTTCCGGTTTTGTTGCTACAGGTTTTTTTTTTGTTTATTTTCTGTTGATTAACTTTTTACTAAATCACTGGCTAATATCAGATTTATATCAGCTTTATATTTCTGACTAATAATACATAATGCAGGTGAGGGAGATAATAAACTTGTTTGTTACTAGTTTTTCATGTTTCATTCATATCAAGGGGGGTCGTATTTAGAAATCAATTGTATAATCCTCTGTAAATCATTGCTATCTTACAGTATCTAAAGCAACCATTCTGCAGATACAATTTCTATAGTATCCAAAGACATCTAGCAACATTTGCACTTCCATTGTATCCATAGAACGCTCAAAACGGATATATGATGATGGTTGCTTGCAAGGTGCAGCTTAACTCCAGTTTCCAAACTTTTAAGTTCCTTTAGCAGTGGAAGGAATTCTTAAATTGGAGCTTCTATGTTTCAATCGACTATATTTTATCATTTCCTTTATATCCGCAGACTTAAAGCAGACCTCCACCCAAAAGGGGACATCCCGCTTTCTGATGTCCCCCCCCCCTCCTCTTCTGCCACATTTGGCATGTCCTTTTTTGGGGGGTGCCGGTACCTAGTTTTGATAGGTACCCACTACAACTTCGGCTCAGGTCACCTAGGCAATCCGAGCAGAAGTTCTCCCCTCACCGTTCCTCCCTGCAGTCTTCTGGGACATGTTGCAGGTCCCAGAAGGCTGAGGGCCCATTCAGAAAGTGCAGAATGGCATGCAGTGAGCAGCCAACTGTGAAGCCAAAGCTCCATAGCTAGCTGCCCACAGTTAGGATGCTGGTGCCGGGAACCCAAAGGCTAGTGAAGAACTAGCTTGGGTGAGGATACTGCATCTACTTTCAATACCCTTCTGCGAACTCATCTCACATATTATCTGTTGGCTTACGCAATACAAATACAATTACACATTGCCAAGCAAGTTTCTCAAGTCACATTTGACAACATGCTTACTATTTTCAGTTACCAAAATTCTGTACCCAAAAAAAATAAATAGATGTTCAAATTACCACTTCAATCCTGTTGTACGCATACAGTATATACAGCCTCATATTGATGTAGTTATACCAGGGCCATGGTTGTACCTACAACCATGATCCTGGTATCATTGTCTTCAACCAGCGATTATCTTTCTTGTAAAAGTGATCTGAGTGGCTCTACAGCTGCTCGAACACTTGTACAGGTGGTAGAAGGGGGTCTCCCACTTCTGCTGTCTGATGTGACTGGTGGCATTGGGTGTACTGAGAAGAGTGGAGGGAACAAAAGGTCCTTCCTCCTTTCTGTTACATCCCCCAAAAATTTAAGGGACAGTGTAAAAAAAAATTTTTTTTATAAAATAAATAATAAAAAAATGTTAAATGCGCCCCATCCCCTCACACGCAAATGTGAACTCACACGTAGGTCTAACACATATGTGAACTGCAATCGCACCACACATATGATATATCGCTGCAAACATCAGAGTGGTAGTAATAATTCTAGTACCATACCTCCTATGTAACTCTAAACTTTAATAACTTAATTAATTTAATAAAAAACAATACTTAAATTCACTACTGCATGTAAACGTGGAAATTGCGCCTACTTCTAAGCCCTTGTACACACGGTCGGATAATCCGTCGGAATGTGTCCTATTGGACAGTTTTGTCGGATAATCCGACTGTGTGTGGTATGCATCGGACTGTTTCCGTCGGAATATCCGTCAGACCTAATTTTCCAACTTGCTGGAAATATTTTCCGACAAACTGGTCCGATCGGACATACTCCGATCATGTGTAGAGAATTCCGATAGGACAAAGTGCCACGCATGCTCAGATCAAATTCCTAGACCAAAGCTATTGGCTACTAGCCTGAACGTAGTCCCGTCGTAACGAAATAACGTCATCATGTTCTGAACGATCGGATTTTCCGACAACTTCGTCCGACCGTGTGTATGCAACAGCTTTGGACAAGATCCGTTGGACAAAATCCGACGGACAGAATCCGTCGGATTTGGTTGTCGGAATCTCCGACCGTGTGTACAAGGGCTTACACTAATCCTGTTTGTTGTAATATCTATTTGAAAATTTTCAATAAAGACCAAAGGTTAAAAAAATGTAAATAAAAAAATACATCTTCAGTGAAATCAGCAACAGAACATATAAATGGAAGATTTTGCAACTAAAACCAATTTCTCTGATGACATACATTTTTATAATTTGCATGTAACAGAACATATAAATGGAAGATTTTGCAACTAAAACCAATTACTCTGATGACATACATTTTTATAATTTGCATGTTTCCTAGTGTAAAGTACACAATCATGTTATTACTTTTTTTTTGTCTTTTTCAGCAGCAACTAAGTGTTATTAACAGTTGTTGTTTTATTATGAATAGTTCATAGTAACCTTTTGACCTGCTCCATAAAATACTTATATGCACATGCATAAAGAAACATTAAAGAAAGCTAAATTGTAACATGCAGAATATTCAGTTAAATAACTCTTAAATGCATTTTTTCTCTTATGTTGTGCAACAGTACATCTATTTCATAACAGTCTGTTAAACTGAGAAATTTTGTGAAAAATATAGGTGGCCTTGACCAGGTGGTAAATAATAAAACAACACGGGGAATAATTGCAAATCTCAGGTCACAAGGCACTCAAAGAATTCTGCCACCTACATTGAGCACAGTTCACACAAGAAAAAAAAACAAAAAGTGAAGAAAAACTTCCCAGGTTGACCAAGCTGTAAAACACCTTAACCTCTCTTAAAGATGCCAATACACAGAAATAGAATGGAATTTAGTAATAGCAGCCAGTCCCCTTGCATTTACATTGCAAGTCTCTTTCTGCCCAGGCTATCTGATATAAGTGCTTTATCCAAATTTGGTGAATGATTGAGAGGTGTTTGAATCGCACAAAGCCTATGTAATACAGAATCAGTTAAATCTGTGAAGATTAAATGTAATTGTGGAAATGTATCCAATTAACACATTTGCCTGTGAAGTGACAGAGCCCTTGTAAGGTTTGTGGCAGCCATGGTTGCCTTAGGCGAAAAGCATGTTGAACTCTTGGTAAAAGCAGAAATGTTTTATTATAGGCTTATAAACTGCATACTCAAACACAAAGGCAACGCCTGTGTGCATATTAACTGGTATGTTATTCAGAATATTTCCTAACAAATGTATTATTTTTATTAAATACCTAAATGTGTGATCCATTTGAAGTTACATATAGGTTCTTTTAATTTTTCCAACTTAAAATTTTGCTAGAATCAGATTCCCACTTTCCAAGGGAGATTATCGGAGCAAGAATCTGTTGGTCACCAGGATTTTTCTTTATTTATGGGTGGGTATCAGCAGGACAGCTTAAAGTTTAAAGTATTATATATCTTAAGCCAACATTTTGGAGAGATAAGTGCCATTTGTATCCTATTTGAGAAATGTCCCTTGCCTTCCCCCACCTTGCCTCTCCTTTCTGTAGACACAATAGGAAGCAGAGAAATATTTCCTATTATGCCCTGTACACACGGTCGGAATTTCCGACGGAAAATGTGTTGTCGGAAAATCCGATTGTATGTGGGCTCCAACGGAAGTTTGAGAGCAGGATCTAAAATTTTCCGACAACAAAATCCAATTGTTTAAATTCCAATCGTGTGTAGACAATTCCGACGGACAAAGTGCCACGCATGCGCAGAATAAAGAGACCACAGCTATTGGCTACTTGCCCCTTTATAGTCCCGACGTACGTGTTGTACGTCAACTCATTAAGAATGATCGGATTTTCCGATAACTTTGTCCAACCGTGTGTATGCTTTGAGTTTGGCACAAAATCCGTCGGAAAAAATCTGATGGATTTTGTTGTCGGAATGTCCAACCGTGTGTATTAGACAGTTGACCTCAATACAAGCATCTTCCTTGAAAGATTTCCCCTCTAACCCCAAATTAATAGTCACCAGGACAAAAAGGGTGAATCTCCCGAGTAAGGATACAGACAGCTATTAAAACATGATAGGGGTTCTCTCACTTCTCACTACTCTGTAGAAAACTGAAACAAATTGGCTTCAGTAGCTGTCAAGGCTAATCACTCCAATAGCTTTACCAAAACTGCATACTGCAGACAGAGATTTCAGTCTTTACATGCTTTTCTAATAATAAATAACAGCTACGCACATATTTATGAAGATTTTGTTGCAGTCACATTGTATTTCATGCTGCTATCGCTGCAGCCGGAAGGTGGGGACTATTCGTTTTTTGCCCATGTGAAGGGTGACAACACTGCTAGAGTTTTAGTAGTGCCCTGGCAGCATTGTCAGCCCTCCACAGGAGATTAAGTGGAGAGAAAACAAGCGACAGTATAACCATGCAAAAAATCGAATGGGGAAAACCAAAAATGATAACATGAATGAGCATTTGTGCATCTACAGGCAAAACCTAATGTTTGCCTGTAGATGCACTTTAACTCAGGACATAAAAACTATTTTTAGATAGATAGATAGATAGATAGATAGATAGATAGATAGATAGATAGATAGATAGATAGATAGATAGATAGATAGATAGATTGATAGATACATAGATAGATAGATAGATCTTTAAATGTCATTAGCAATGTTTTCCATGAAAAATATTTTTTAACACTTTTAGCAATTCTATAATAATGATCTTTACATTAATTGGTCACACGTACCTGAAAACACATCTTGTCAGTTAATAGCATTCTCCTGCTTGCTGCACTGAGGATGATGTATTATAGCAGCAGAGAATGCTAGTAAATAAAGCGGAGCAGTATACACTTTGGGGTTGGTTTGCTAAAGGCAAATAGACTGTGCAGTTTGAAAATGCAGTTGCGTTCATTTTCCCCAGAGCTTAGTGAATGTTGTAAATCTCTGCTGATTTCCGTCAACCAATCACGTTCAAGCAAAAATGATTTTCTTTTTTTATTATTTCATGGCACCTGATTGTGAATGTTTTACAATATGAATTGGGGGGTTGGGACTTTGAATAAAACGCATCACAGTCCCAGAGGATGCTGGGACTGTGACATCATAATGGGCGGGGACATCACCCGGTGTCCCTATATAAGTCGCTGCACGCCACGTCCCTGTCAATGTGGCAAGAGAGAGCGTCGAGTCAACATCTCAAGGAAGAAGAACAAGAAGAACAAGAAGAGAAGGCAGCGGCAGTGACAGAAAACCAGGCCACCGCTAGTAAAAGAGCTGGAAGAAGAAGCGGAGGCCGGCAAGAAGAACCGAAGAGGGGGACAAAACCCCGGGAAGTCGGAAGAAGAGGCGGCGGCGACAGAAGACATTGTACCCCATACTCATTCACATAGGGTGGGGGGCCGGTATCTGGGGGTCCCCTTATTAAAGGGGGCTCCTGGATCCTGATAAGCCCCCCGCCCGCAAACCCCGACAACCAACGGCCAGGGTTGTCGGGAAGAGGCCTTTGTCCTCATCAACATAGGGACAAGGTGCTTTGGGGTGGGGGGCCGCAGGGCCCCCCTTCACAAAGCACCCCCCATGTTGAGGGCACGCAGCCTGGTAAGGCTCAGGAGGGGGGGCTCGCTCGTCCCCACCCCCTTTCCTGACCGGCCGGTTGCGTGCTCGGATAAGGGTCTTATATGGACCTTGGGGGACCCCCACACCGTTTTTTCGGCGAAGGGGTTCCCCTTACCATACCAGGTGACAGGGCCAGCGACGTGTCAGTCTTGCTGCCGAAGGCGGCGACATTGACCTCCTTCGCTAGTTCCATCTACCTGGAGCCACATTCAAAATGAACGGACTTTACTCCGTGTGCGGGAAAGTCCATTAATTTCAAAAGTCCGGCGGACTAGCACACAGACGGTTGGATTGTCCGCCAGACTTGTAGTCTGGCAGACAATTTTTGAGTCAAAACTACTTTCTAAGTCCGCCGGACTTTTGGGGAAAAAAAGTCCGCCGGAGCCCACACACAGGCGGATTGTCAAATTCCGCCGGATAGTCTGATCGTGTGTAAGCGGCATTAGTGTTCCATGTTGGTTACAACAGGTCTAGGAGCAGGCTCAGGAACCCAGCCTTCCCCCTTTATTTATATCACAGGATGGACAGGCAGGGCCCAAAAAATATATAAAAACTAAAAGACTGCCCCCTCTCCAAAAAAAGACCACTGTGTATATATGTGTGTTTTTAATCCAAGTTAATCCTAAAATAAATTTGAAAAAAGTGATTGTAAAGTAAATTTTTTTTCTAAAAATACCATACCATACCATATACTCACCTGCTCTGTTGCAGTAGTTTTGCACAGAAAAGCCTGGATCCTCCTCTTCTCTGGTCCCTCTTTGGTGCTCCTGGCCCCTCCTTCCTGTTGAGTGCACCCACAGCAAGCAACTTGCTATGGGGGCACCCGAGCTGAGTCACAGCTACCTGTGTCCATTCAGACATGGAGCCCCATCCCGACCCCACCTCCTCTCTCTCCTTCATGGTTGACTGACTTTGATTGACAGCAGCAGGAGCCAATGGCACTGCTGCTGTGTCTCAGCAAATACAGGAAGAAGAGGCTTGGATGGCCAAGGGACACATGGACATCGCTGGACAGAGATGGGGTTCAGGTAAGTATTAGGGGGGCCAAGGGGGGTTGCTGTACACAGAAGGCTTTTTATCCTAATGCATAGAATGCATTAAGATAAAAAAAAAAGTTTCTGATTTTACAACCACTTTAAGTAAGAAGAAATAGAGACCCTTAGTAAATCACAAAAGAAACAATAAAGGCTACAAAGTCAGGGGTGGAAAGGGGCAGCAGCATCAGATAGCCAGCAAGTACATTTGTTGCTGTTATAGATAAAACAAAAAAAGTAGTCCTAGGAAGGACTTTTTGATCTATAGAACTGTGAACACAAGGTAAAAAGGGAGCAAAAAGATACCATTGTGTAGATGTTATCTTAGAGATGGAATAGCCATGTAAATCCTGGTTCTTGTGCAGTTCTTGGCTATGTTCAAAAATCTCTGACACAGATGAGCGCCAGCTGTAATCTCTGGTCTCGCTGCACAGCACAATGTTGCAGTCTAATCACTATGAGACTGAGGAAGTGCTTTTTCATGCCTGCAGCAGATGGATGATATCATCTCCACCTTAGTGAAGTCATTTTATTGGGGCTCAAGGACTGCTTGTGAAATCACTGAAAGTCATGGTTGTCAATGTTTATTTACACGTTTTTACCATACATTGATGGGCAATTTCCTGTGCTTTTCTTCATAACAATAATAAGTCAAAATCTATATTTTCTTATTTACTTTAAGATTTAATCGGCTATTTGCTTTCACTAATGAAAATAAAATTGCTCTGATTGGCTGCTATAGATCATATCTCATCATTTGCACATTGATGTATCAGACAGGCTTTGAAAATGTTCTTCTTGTGTTACCTAACAGTTTTAAATGCTTTCTACAAATGTAGCCAGAACATAATGCTTCCCCCACACATTTTAAAAAAGTACACTTGATATCTTTAGTATATGATCATTCCATGTTACAAGACTTCTGTCGACTTATGAAGAATCCATCATAATGTCATATAAAACCAATATTGTGCCAATAAAAACAAATAAAGTAAGGAACCACACATCTGAAATGTACACACATATATGCATTTAAAAGGAAATAAACATAAGAAAATGTGTACAGTACAATATTACTAGATCCCTGTTTATGTCAGGTCATATAGTAAACTTATCATTAGTATAACATAATCATAGAAGATATTTAGTTAACTTGCGTATTTTTTTTTTTCCCCAAGTATATTATGAGAACTGTTTTTAATAACCTGGAAATACAACAGTGTATAAAAATGGAACCCATGAGCAAGAAACAGTCAATAATGCATTTGTATACAAACCAATAGTTAAAGTAGACCTATAGGCAAAAAAAATGTTTTCATTTTGGATAGAGCAAGGAAGGGTTATAACACCTGTCAGTTTTTTCTTTTTTTTTTCTTTTCGCCATCTGTGTTTCATTGCAGAGATTTCTCTCCACTTCCTGTCCCATAGCCAAACAGGAAGTGAGAGAAAATCCTTGCAAATTAAAGGAATACCTTGGGGACCCCAGGTCACTAGAACTTGTGTCACCATTGGAAGATTCTCCCTCTTTTACTTTTCTGGTGACAACCCAAAATTTGGGATTTTCTTTTACTTTTAATGATAATGGTAAACAGGACAAATAGAGAGAATGAATCTCCCTAATGGGGGCATAGAATGCAATAAAAACTAACAGGTGTTCTAATCCTTCTAAATGCTATAAAAAACTAAAAAAAGTTTTTCCTTTAACCACTTCATGCGAAACAATGTACCTGTCTGTCGCTTTGAGGAAGTGGTTGTACCAGGGTGAAGCATGCAGCTGGAGCAGTACAATTTTTTAGAGCTGGCTTTTAGTTGAGAACAACCAATGCAGCTCAGCAGTCACTCAGCCGTTATCATGAGCAGCGGAAGGGAACATCTCCCCTACCACCACCATTTGCCGATCCACCCAGGTCTTCGTTCCCACCAGGAGACCCAAGCGACCCCCCCGGCATGTCCGCTGGCTGGCTGGAGATCCGAGCAAAGCTAGAATCAGCTTAGATCGGATCTCCGATGTAAAAACTGGGAAGCGACTTCACAACGTCACTTCCGGCTTACTCAGGTGCCATTGGTGCGGATTTAAAAAAAAATCTGTATTCCAAAATGTCAATGTTGGCATATTGAATACTTTTAAGTGCAAAGGCGGAATTTGGGGTCTTTTAGACCCCAGATCCCCTCATAAAGTGTACCTGTCACTGCCTATTACTGTCACAAGGGATGTTTACATTCCTTGTGACAGCAATAAAAGTGTTCAGCTTTTTTTTATGGCATGATGTGTGGGACAGTGTATAAAAAAATTAAGAAAATAAATAAGAAAAATAAATAAATAATTTTCACACACCAAAGAAATCACATAAGTCACGCCCGCAAATGTAAACGATGTTCAAATCACACATGTGAGGTATCGCCGCGATCATCAGAGCAAGAGCAAAATACCGCCTCTGTAACTTTAAACTTGGGACCGTTAATTTTTTTTAAACTTTGCCTAAGTAGAATAGTTTGTCGCCATTCTACCAATGTGCCCAATTTTAAACCTTTTAAACCATATCATGTTAGGTATCTATTTATTCAGCGTAACATCATACGTCTTAATATACAAATAAATTGGGCTAAATATACTGTTTAGCTTTTTTAAATTCAGTGAAGTGTATTTTTCCCCAAAAAAAAGACCGCTGCATAAATACCGTGTGACATAAAATATTGCAACAACTGATATTTTTTTCTCCAGAGTCTTTGCTAAAAAGATATATATAATGTTTGGGGGTTCTAAGTAATTTTCTAGCAAAAAATACAGATTTTAACAAAAAGTGTCAGAAATAGGCTTGGTCCTTAACCTAAAAAATAATAATAAAGTGGGGCGTTTAGTAAAAGTATATACGTGATACACAATCAATATCTAATCTATAGTCAAAATATGAATATGACTATGTGCACTTTAAATATCAGTGGTCAAAACAGATATATAGTCAAAAAGATAATATAAATAAAGAACTGTACACGTGCAAAAGTCCAAACAGTGTTGAAAATATAAAAAAACTTGTGTGAACTGTCTGAAGATCTCCACCACCTTATGGAAAAAGGCTTACCGGATAAAATGGACTTAACTAGGTGTATGCCCGATGAGTCTCAAAGGCTTGATGGTATAATCATCCCAGGGGATGTGACAACTCTGAACCTCTGTACACGTCAAAAGCATAGGCAGGATCCTTCACTATATTAATTGTATAGGCATTCAACAAAGGTATAGCGGCTGGTATACACTGTGGTACTTCCCATAATTATATATGCCAAAAGGGAAATATATAGGGCCACATAGTGTAATACCGTAAATGCAAATGTTTATTAAATCTTAAAAATGGGTACTCACATGTGAGAAGACATAAAAAGCGTATATATTACAATTCTGGCAATGCAGTGGCATCAGCAAAACTCTACCAACATGTTTCGCCTCAATAAGATGATGCCTTAGCGCTGGGAGAGGTTTGCTGATGCCACTGCGCTGCCAGAATTTTAATATATATACGCTTTTTATGTCTCCTCACATGTGAGTACCCATTTTTAAGATTTATTGATATGAGCAGGCAGCTCATATCAATATTTTAGGTTTTCTTTCTTTTTAGGATTTGGTCCCTAACCTCCCTGGCGGTTTTCCTGAGTGTGGCTCGGGGTTAAATTTCAGTACCATTAGTGGCAACCCTGAGCCACACTCAGGATTGCATTGCAGGATCCTGGTGCAGGTTACTTACCTTGTCCCCAGGATCCTGGAATGTCCCCTCGCTGTGTCTGCAGGCTGTGTCCTCTGCCCGATGCCTCTGTGTGCTGGGCTCGGCTCCCTGCGAGTGTCGCGACGCATGGAGGCGGATCCTGGTGGCAAATTCAAAAAGTACAAAATTCATAACACATACAGTACACTGTAATTGTACAGATTATATTACTGTATGAAATCATTTCACATTCCTTTTGTCCCTATTGCTTTGTCCAGTGCCCTGCATGCAGTTTTATATTATATATACTGTTCTTTCTGCCTGCAAACTTGAGATTGTCCAGAGCAACTAAAACGTGCCCCTTTACATCAAAAGTGGTTTTAGATCAGCTAGAAAACAGCGATTACTTGCAGAATTGAATGATAGTGAATCATGGGGAAATTCCTTTTATTATTATTATTATATTATTATTCTTTACAATTATTTACAGTTATTTATTATATTATCATTTATGATTTTGTGTTTCAAACTTTATAATACCCGGGATATCTATTAGACTCTTGTTTGGACAGATTTAAGTGTGTTATTGCTAAGAAATACCAGCTTACAATATAAAACGCCAAATTTCTATGCAAAACAATTGCACAGCTTTGAGACACAAAAATCTGACATAATCATACCGCCAGGGTGGCTACGTGGTTAAGTTATACTTTAATTTAGGAAACTAGTCAATGTACTGTATTGTATACAGCAAAACAAAAGCTTAGTGATAATTGTAAAACAATGACTATGACATCTCTACAAAAGTTTGTTTTTGGTCATCAATGATAATACTGATAAAACATTACGTAGGTGTGGGATTCCATTTTTTATTAATAGAGTATGTGTGTGCATGCATTGTCAAATGAAACAAAATTGTAGGAACAGAACAAATAGATAGGGTGAATCTTATTAATGTGGGCACAGAAAGCAGTAAAAACTGACAGGTGTTCTAATCCCTCTGAACTCTATCAAAAAGAAAAATAAGTTTTCCCTTAACCACTTGTACGTCACTTTGAAGAAGGGGTTGTGCCAAGGTGAAGCCTGCTTGTTTGCTTGTTTTTCTGACTTTAAGTAGAAACAGCTTCCTGATGATGCAGAGGGGACTGCGAAACGCGTAGAGGCTGCAGGAACCAGTTGTAGCATAAGCGCCAGCGCCAGCAAAAGGTGGATGAAGGAGAGGGAGGAAAAGGTCACCTGTGGAATTACATTTACTGGCTTAGAGTGCACCCTGATTCATGGCTGGATAAGCTTAGTGTCGGCTAGCAGACACAGAAACATGTGATAAATAAAAGTCGGAACGTTTTACACTATGTTGGTTCCATATGCTTTTTTATGAGTCTACATAATCAGTGGATTGCTAACGGGAGAATAAGCGAGCATAAGGAGTGGTTATCCATTGAATGAACCAAAGGCGAGCTTCCATTTTTTTCTGGTGAGTGGCCATTTGGTAAGGTGGTGGTGACACGAAGGGTGAATTGTGGTGTGGAGTCACGCATGTGGAAATGGAAAGATCCAGTTAAAGGAACTCTCTTTAATGTGCTAGGGGGGTGGTACCCCCTCTTTTTCACAGATTTTTTAAATCGATACACGGACTAACTTTTTTTGGGGGGGGGTTTGTTTGTTGTTGTTTTTTTGATGTCCAGTTTATGAGCACCTGTTTTTGTTAAAAGACAGCTGTGTCAGTTTGAATTGGAGTATTTGATTAGTGAAACATTACATAGGTTGTATTATTAAGATTTACATGTGATATATGCACAATTATCACATTGAGCATGGTTAATAGGGTAGTTTGCCCAATCTACATTTGATAGGAGTTATATTTACCACCTTATGGAAGGGGTCTATTTGATTGCAGCACACCAGTAATACACATTTAAGATATTATTTGCACGCCGGTATATATATATTTTTTTCTATTTTAAGTAGAGACACCTAATCCATTTCACTGCATAGCTGAGTGTTCTGCATTGAGCTGCCATATGGTGACATGCGGTGCCATTCAGTGGAGTGTGAAAAAATGCAGACATGATGCATTTTTCTGCAGAGCACATCACACCAGTGAACCGGAATCGGTGTGAATGGGGCACATAGAAAACAACTGTTTTTTCTGTGCCCTAGTGGTGATCTGCATTTATCTAGTGTGGAAAAATGCAGGTCCCCACAAATAGTCTGAATGAGCCTTTAAACTCAAAGCCCCAATGGGATGATGGCTAAGTGGTTAGACTCTTGCCTGGGTCTCCGGATTTAACCTGGGACATTGTCTGTATGGTGTCTGTACAATTTGTCATACAAACGAAACCGAAAAGGAGGGGCCAAAAATAAAAAAACACCACATACCCAAATTGAAACAGAGAACTGGGGGGACTGGAGGTCACAAACCTCTGGACGTTTTAGGTGTTGGTTATATTCAAATATATAAAAATATAAAGACAATTACCATTGTTTATGGTTAAGAAATGGTAAAACAATGGTAATTGTCTTTATATTTTTATATATTTGAATATAACCAACACCTAAAAAGTCCAGAGGTTTGTGACCTCCAGTCCCCCCAATTCTTTGAACAATTTGTCATGTTTCATGGATATATTTTAGCTTTCATACAGCAATCAAAACATTCTGGTAAGGTATGTGGCTTTTTTCTAAAATGGTCAGGGATAGAGACTGATGTAATTGGAACTATTATGGCTTGTGAAATGTAGCTCCAAGAATTTTGACAGACCCATACCACTCTGCAAATGACTTTTTAGGACTCCTGCCCACTTTTATTTGTTCATAAATCCACTTGTCTAAAGGTAATCCCTTGCAGTGGTGTTTTCAGACCCTGGCTATTTTAGTCTGCGTAGACATTTAGCCTGCTTCAGCACAGTGTGAACATTTTCCAAAGGCATTGGTCTTGCCAGAGTGCCTGGACACGCACTTCTTGTGTGTCTATCTACAGCCACTCTGCTCTTGCAAGCAACATGTCCCCTGGGGAGAGAGCAAGCACTAAAAATAAACCAAGGATACTCTCTTTTATGGGCAGCCTCTACCCCTTTCCCGCCATCTGCATCTTTATACAATGATAGATGTCCATCTCTCAAAATATATGGGAAGGCCACAAAACAAAGATACGTGTGTGAGCCGCTTAGGCTGTATGGGAATGTAGTCCTGTGCCCACCGCTGTGAGTGCTGGCCCGAGAAGGGAGCTCATCTATGCTCCAGGCAATGGTACAAAGTGACTAGGTGTTCCGGGGGCAGTGCAGCTCCAGGGACACCTAGTCACTCTCTACCAAGGCCAAAAATAAATTGCAATTGTAATGCTCTCATGTTGAAGTTTTGCTGCCAAATTTGAGAAAAACCCACTATATGTTTGTTATGTGTTCCATTCATACATCATGCCATAAAAAAATGTTTTAAAGTATTTCTTACCTTTTAGATGTTTCTCAAGAGGAGGTTTCATGGCTGAGTGCAGTGTTTTCTGAACAATGGTAAGTGAGTCTGTCCCAAGTTAGTCCTATTTTTACATACAATGTAAGATGCCCAGCCTTTACACCTTTAATCCTCTGTTAGAACAAATAGGGGTCAGTTTTCTAAAACTGCAGAGTGCAAAATCTGGTTCAGTAGCCAATCAGCTTCTAACTTCAGCTTGTGTAACCACTTGACCTCCGGAAGGTTTACCCCCCTTCATGACCAGGCCATTTGTTGCGATATGGCACTGCTTTACCTTAACTGACATTTGCGCGTTTGTGCAATGTTGTACCAAAATAAAATTATTATAATTTTTTCCCCACAAATAGAGCTTTCTTTTGGTGGTAATTGATCACGTCTGCGTTTTTTTGTGTTTTTGTTGCGCTATAAACAAAAAAAGACCGACAATTTGGAAAAAACACAATATCTTTTACTTTCTGCTATAAAACCCATCCAATAAAAAAATGTAAAAAAATCGAATTTCTTCATTAATTTAGGCCAATATGTATTCTGCTACATGTTTTTGGTAAAAAGAAAAAAACAATAAGTGTATATTGATTGGTTTGGGCAAAAGTTATAGCATCTACAAACTATGGGATATTTTTATGTAATTTTTATTTATTTATTTTACTAGTAATGGCGGTGATCAGCAACTTATAGCAGGACTGCGACATTGCGGTGGACAAATCGGACACTAAGTGACACTTTTGGGGATCGGTGACACCAATACAGTGGTCAGTGCTAAAAAATATGCACGGTCACTGTGCTAATGACACTGGCAGGGAAGGGGTTAACATCAGGGGCTATCAAAGGGTTAATGTGTTCTTAGGGCAGTGTTTCTCAACTCCAGTCCTCAAGGCCCACCAACAGGTCATGTTTTCAGGATTTCCACTATTTTGAACAGGTGATTTGATCAGTTTTCACTGCCTTAGTAATTACCACAGCCATTTCATCTGAAGGGAAATCCTAAAAACATGACCTGTTGGTGCACCTTGAGGACTGGAGTTGAGAAACACTGTCTTAGGGAGTGCTTGCTATCTGTGTAGGGGGTGCTCTTACTGTGGATCTCTGTTTTCCCTACTAACTGAACAGCGATCTGCCCTGTTTACATAGGCAGGTCACCATTCTGCCTCTGTAAGGAACGATCGATGGGTCCCCGTCGGACCTGCTGATTGGCTCCTGCTGTGTCCAATCACAGTGGGTGCAGGTCGCCAGGACCCAGGAGTGCAAAATCATGTACCTGAATAGGACTCTGTGCAGAGGAGGTGCCACCCCGAAGTAAATGTAAATGGGGCGGTCGGCAACAGGTTATATTAAGCTTTGATAAAAAAAACTGAATTGGTTTCAATGCCAAGCTGAACCAGATTTTGCACTGTCCAGTTTTAGTAAATGAACCCCTTAGTGTTCAAATCTAGTTACAATTGATAATGGAAATCTGTTTCCACAGTACAGACAGGGTTAATTACATCAAACACATACGCCCTACCCCCTCATAAACACAGAGAACTGCATTAATACCTTGGATTTAGAGTAAAGCGGTTTAAGAGGGTTTTGCAATACGAGCTATAATTTTTTTTAAATTCTGTCTTGGTTTGCGAGCGTTGTCTCGCAAGACAAGCAGAATTCACACCTCCGGAATGTGCAGTACTGCATTTGGCCAGAGGTGGAAGGACGCCTTGACACTCTGAACCACTCAGAGTCGCTCGAAGCTGCTCGGAGCCACTCAGAAATGCTCCATTCCTGAGTGTCTTTGAGCCTCTCCGAGTGTCTCCGAGTGCATCTGAGCAGCTCTGAGTGTCTCAGAGTGCATCTGAGCAGCTCTGAGCAGTTTCCGAGTGTTTCCAAGTGTCTCGGGCGCCCCGCACCTCTGGCCACATGCAGTACTGAATACAGTGGCAGTCACTGTAGAATGAATTATCTGAGTTTCCATTGACTCCTATGGGGAAACTCGCTTTGATATACGAGTGCTTTGGATTACAAGCATTCTAATAGAACAAATTATGCTCGTAATCCAAGGTACCACTGCATGTAGGTTTTTTTTACTTGCTGGAGGGTAGAACATCTAAAAAGTTAAGCTGAAATTTAAAAATATTTGTCTATGTTATGCTATGTGAATGGGGACATGTAACAAATATAGAGTAGGTGTTTTTCCAATTTGGCTGCAAGTGGAAATACACTTTAAGCACTTAGGGACCGGAAGGTTTTCCCCTTAATGACCAGGCTATTTTTTGCGATACGGCACTGTGACGCTTTAATGAACAATTGCGACATGCGACGTTGTACCCAAACAAAATTGATGTCCTTTTTTCCCCACAAATAGAGATTTCTTTTGGTGGTCTCTTATCACCTCTGCGGTTTTTATTTTTTGCGCTATAAACAAAAAAAGAATGGCAATTTTGAAAGAAAATAACTATATTTTTTACTTTTTGCTATAATAAATATCAAAAAAATTAAATAATAAAAAAAATCTTTATCAGTTTAGGTAAATGTGTATTCTTCTACATATTTTAGGCAAAAAAAATGCAATAAGCATTTATTGATTGGTTTGCGCAAATGTTGTTTTGTAGCATCTACAAAATAGGGGATAGATTTATGGCATTTTTATTATAATTTTTTTTTTTACTAGTAATGGCAGTGATCAGCGATTTTTAGCAGGACTGCGACTTTGCGGCGGATAGATCTGACACTTTTGACACTTTTTTGGGACCACTGGCATTTATACAGTGTTCAGTGCTATAAAAATGTACTGATTACTGTGTAGCACTGACCCCCGAAGGAGCTACTGGTTTTGTTGGGCTTACCGTTACCTTCTTGACCTCCTCTCCATCTAGGGGTTTCCTGTGGTAGATGGCCCAAAGAATTGCAGAAACTGACACTGGATCCTCTTTTTGGGATATTTATTGAAAAGATAACACAGTTTCTTAACCCCCCTGGGGATATTCCCGAGTCTGGCTCGGGGTGAAAATTCAGTACCATTAGCGGTAACCCCGAGCCAGACTCGGTATCACATCGCTGGATCCAGGATGAGTTTACTTACCTTATCCCCTGGATTTAGCAATCTCTCCCCACTGTGCGAGCAGCTCATCCTCCGCTTGATTCATCATGGAGCCGAGCTCCATTCCCTGAGAGCGTTGCGACGCACGGGGACAGAGAACGGCACCAAATTCAAAAAGTGAAACACACAGTATACATACAGTATAATGTAATGTTACAGATTACATTGCTGTATGGAATTATTTCACAACCCTTTGTCCCTAGTGGTCTGTCCAGTGCCCTGCATACAGTTTTATATTATACTGCCTGGAAACTGGAGATTGTCCATAGCAACTAAAACTGTCCCTTTACATCAAAAATTATTTTAGACCAGCTAGAAAACAGTGATAATAAATTGGAATCACTCGCAGAATTGAGCGAAAGTGATTTGTGGGGAGATCCGTCATCAAATACTGAAAAGTAATGACAGTGACAATTCTGCAACTGAGCAAATTTCAGTGTTTTTGATTTGATTACATTATTGAATATTTTTTATTATTATTATAATATTATTTGGTATAATTATTTATAGTTATTTATTATATTATAATTTATGATTTCATTTTTCAACTTATTATCATACCAGGGATGTCTACTAGACTTTGGTTTGGACAGATTTATGTGAGTTATTCCTAAAAATTACAGGACTACAATATAACACGCCAAATTTCCATGCAAAATAATTGTACCCCTTTAGCACCTTAAATCTGAAATAATCATACCGCCAGGGAGGTTAATGAAGGGTAGAGTGTTAGGAAGAAAGTTGAGGTACTTTTGGACCTGCAAAAATAGGAAGGCTCTCACTATAGAAATCCACAGAATTACCATTTCACAACTGGATTCTGACAACCACCAGCTAGACCTCCTCTCACTAGGCCTAGCAGCCAGTAGGGTGTTAAGTAAAGCAAAGTCTCTGCCACAGACTTGGATGTAGAACACTTGAGAAGCAACAGTCTCTGCCACAGACTTGAATTTAACTGAGGGACATAGATAAATTTAGAGAACTATGATATGGTACCAGTATCTCTCAGCCGGTCCGGCGATACCGTATCAGTGTACAGCCATAAAGTGTCCTTCAACTGAGCCTCCAGGCTCCTTCTGAGAAACCAGCCTTACACATGGCCTTCTCCCGAAGAGTCCTCCCCTGGATGCTTCTCCAGTTACTGGGCCTCTCCATTGATGAAACAGCACTGGACCACCTTTGAATCAATTTGGCCTCATATCCATTCAGGCTTGTCCCTGCAGTTGCTTCACCATGGGCTATCCAGCCCCGAGACTCGGAATTGCATGGATCCACACCCCAGGCCAGGAGGGCCATGGGGGCTGGTCAGGAGGACCAAGACTGAACAGATGGAAAATCTTTTCATTTTTTTATTAGTTAAAAAAGTTTCAAAAATCCAATAGATTTCGTTCCACTTCACAATTGTGTCCCACTTGTTGGTGATTCTTCACAAAAAATAAAAATGTTATATCTTTATGTTTGAAGCCTGAAATGTGGCAAAAGGTTGAAAAGTTCAAGGGGGCCAAATACTTTCGCAAGGCACTGTATCTATCTATCTATCTATCTATCTATCTATCTATCTATCTATCTATCTATATATCTATCTATACAGGGCTTTTTTTCAGCGGGAACGCGGGGGAACGCAGTTTCGGTGCCTCCAGCACCAAATGTATGTAATAGCAAGGGCTGTGCTGGAGGGTCTATTGATGCTGTCTGCTGGGAGATTTATGGTCAGTGGTGGGGATCTGTTTTTGTTTGAGGGTTTATTATTGCTTGTGGGGATCTGTTGTTGCTAGGGGGTGTCTTATGGTGCTTGTAGCGACCTACTGTTGAGGGAGGGGGTCTATTGTTGCTGGCTGCTGGAGGGTCTATTGGGAGATATATTGATGTTGCTGGGGGGGGGTCTAATGTTGCTGGGGTGGATTTTTTGTTGCTGATGGTGGTATTTTGTTGTTGATAGTCCATTATTTCTGTGTATGGGTCCATTGTTGTGTGAAGAACTATTGTTGGTGGGGTGGGGTCTATTGTTGCTGGGAAGGGAATTTTTGTTGCTTGGGAGGACCTATTGTTTCTGGGGTGGGGTCTATTATTGGTGGGTGGGGAATCTATTGTAGTTTGGGAGGATCTATTATTACTGTGGTGGGTTATTTTGTTGCTGGCTCCAGTGCGTCTATTTTTACTGCTTTTCCTGTTATTAGACAAGAACAAATTCCATGCATATAATTTAGCAAATGATACTTGGGGCAGTACTGGGAGGTGGGTAGGGGGTGGAACCAAGGGATGGTGCTTGGAGGTTAATAGGGGGCGAAGACAAGGTGGAACTCAGAGTTCCTGCACCTATTCTCTGAGAAAAAAATCCCTGTATCTCTCTCTCTCTCTCTCTCTCTCTCTCTCTCTCTCTCTCTCTATATATATATATATATATATATATATATATATATATACAGTGCCTTGCGAAAGTATTCGGCCCCCTTGAACTTTTCAACCTTTTGCCACATTTCAGGCTTCAAACATAAAGATATAAAATTTTAATTTTTTGTGAAGAATCACCAACAAGTGGGACACAATTGTGAAGTGGAACGAAATCTATTGGATATTTTAAACTTTTTTAGCAAATAAAAAACTGAAAAGTGATGTGTGCAAAATTATTCGGCCTCTTTACTTTCAGTGCAACAAACTCACTCCAGAAATTTAGCAAGGATCTCTGAATGATCCAATGTTGCCCTAAATGACTGATGGTGATAAATAGAATCCACCTGTGTGTAATCAAGTCTCTGTATAAATGCACCTGCTCTGTGATAGTCTCAGGGTTCTGTTGAAAGCGCAGAGAGCATCATGAAGACCAAGGAACACACCAGGCAGGTCCGTAATACTGTTGTGGAGAAGTTTAAAGCCGGATTTGGATACAAGCGATCATTTTGAAATGGAAGGCCTATCAGACCACTGTAAATCTACCAAGACCTGGCTGTCCCTCTAAACTTTCAGCTCAGACAAGGAGAAGACTGATCAGAGATGCAGCCAAGAGGCCCATGATCACTCTGGATGAACTGCAGAGAACAACAGCTGAGGTGGGAGAGTCTGTCCATAGGACAACAATCAGTCGTACACTGCACAAATCTGGCCTTTATGGAAGAGTGGCAATAAGAAAGCCATTTCTCAAAGATATCCATAAAAAGTCTCGTCTAAAGTTTGCCACAAGCCACCTGGGAGACACACCAAACATGTGGAAGAAGGTGCTCTGGTCAGATGAAACCAAAATCGAACTTTTTGCCCACAATGCAAAACGATATGTTTGGCGTAAAAGCAACACAGCTCATCACTCATCAGCATCATGGTTTGGCGTAAAAGTAACACAGCTCATCACCCTCAACACACCATCCCCACTGTCAAACATGGTGGTGGCAGCATCATGGTTTGGGCCTGCTTTTCTTCAGCAGGGACAGGGAAGATGGTTAAAATTGAGGGGAAGATCGATGCAGCCAAATACAGGACCATTCTGGATGAAAACCTGTTGGAGTCTGCAAAAGACCTGAAACTGGGACGGAGATTTATCTTCCAACAAGACAATGATGCCAAACATACAGCAAAATCTACAAAGGAATGGTTCACATATAAACGTATCCAGGTGTTAGAATGGCCAAGTCAAAGTCCAGACCTGAATCCAATCAAGAATCTGTGGAAAGAGCTGAAAACTGCTGTTCACAAACGCTCTCCATGGCTCTACAAAGTATTAACGCAAGGGGGCCGAATAATTTTGCACGCCCCACTTTTCATTTTTTTATTAGTTAAAAAAGTTTCAAAAATCCAATAGATTTTGTTCCACTTCACAATTGTGTCCCACTTGTTGGTGATTCTTCACAAAAAATGTAATCTTTATATCTTTATGTTTGAAGCCTGAAATGTGGCAAAAGGTTTAAAAGTTCAAGGGGGCCGAATACTTTCTCAAGGCACTGTATATATATATATATATATATATATATATATATATATATATATATATATATATATATATTATGGTTCAGAACCCTATGGCCGGTATGGATAAGGATGACAAACAGGGTTAACATAAACTCACTACTTGAAATGGACCTGAAAGTGTGCCCTGGTCTAACGTACGGTATACCAAAATAAGGGGGCATGCCCTAGATAAGAAATGAGGATTAAATGAAATGAACATGAAATGAAGTGAAATGAGTACTCTCATGAGGAGTATAATGCTTGAGAAATGCCCTAAAAATGCCCTAAAAAGGGGGATGGGAGGATGGGTATCGCGCACAACCGGAACCGACAAGGAAGACAGCCGAACGGGCTGGTTAAATACTCCTCCGGGCTCCTCCCATAATTCCAGGCCACCATACTGGCCTTCTTATTTATGGTTCAGAGCCCTATGGCCGGTACGGATAAGGATGACAAACAGGGTTAACATAAACTCACTACTTGAAATGGACCTGAAAGTGTGCCCTGGTCTAACGTATGGTCTACCAAAATAAGGGGGCAAAAACATTCATGTAGGGATTGTGCTTTATTTGACTTAGTTTAGTTACTGGGTGAGTTTGACAAAGGCCTGGGCCATCTCAACTTGTGAATTGGGGATGTAGCGGGCGAAACAGGTGGACTTCCATCTGCCCAACTTCTTGATGACATGGTCCGGGACCCCTTGGCGGGAGGCTGTTGAGGCTGCCCCGATGCGGAACGAATGTCCGGAGTAGTGAGCAGGGTTGAGCTGAAGGATACGTAGAAGTATCCTGACGTGTTCCATGAACCGGGCAGCATTTAGAGGTTTGGTATGGAATGGCAGGAGCAGGCTCGTGTCTGGTTGATCGGCCAGAAGGGACAATAATCGGGTGAGAGTGGAGACCGGGCACCAGCTGTTGTCGGTCTTATAGAAATGGATGTCCGTACCAGAGCCAGCCTGCTTGGAGACTGCTAGGTGTAAAATGAAATGGTCTTCGTAACGGACAAGGTGGCGTTTGCAAAGCATGCATTCTGTGGGGTTGTTACAGGTAAACTCGCCTGGCCGTAAGAAGCCGTAGAAGGCCAGATATATGGCTGCTTGTAAGATGGTGCTAGGACGTAGACCGAAAGGTGATGTGGCCAGAATATCTGACATATTTCTGAAGATATCTCCTGTGATAGGCAGACGTCTGGTGCTGGCCACTGGCTGGCGCTTCTGGATGCCGCGCATGACAGCCCAAACGGCGTGGTAAGAAAATAATGAAGGTTCAGCAGGGTCCTGGAGGGACGTGAAATGTTGGACACCGGCTAGATACAGCCGGATCGTATTGTAGGATAATGCGAGCTCCGAGTGGCAATAGGAGATGAAGGCCAGGACTTGTTTGACACGGGATGTCTCTGTGCTGTGATGTGTCATGAAGCGGTTGAAGGCCCTCCAGGTCGTTTGGTAGGCCTTGAGGGTATTATGTGAGAGGGAAAGATCGATGAGCTGGGTTGCTGCTAGGAGGTGTGGGGCTAGTCCAGGGTCATCTCAGACCAGTCCGGGATAGCTGTTGATATTGGTTCGGCTTCGGGCACCTGTTCGAAAAATGAGACAAAATTAAAGCGGGAGAGGGCGTCCTCTGCCCGATTGGACTTACCGGGGATAAAGGAACAGTGTATGTTGAATTGAAATAATAATGAGAGCTGAACCAGCCGACGTAGGAAGGACATCATCACTAGAGACCTGGACCTGCCTTTATTAATGATCTCTGCAGTGGCCAAATTATCTGTTGAAAAGGCTACCGTTTGGCCCGACCAGCTGCGGCCCCAAGTGTATGCTGCTGCTACAATGGGGTATAATTCGAACAGGAAGGATGTTTCGGAGAAGCCGGGTATCACGAGTATCTGGGGAGGCCAGGGAGCTGCGAGCCAGAGGTGGAAAAAAATTGCCGCTAAGCCTGTGGAGGCCGCCGTGTCGGTCACCACCTGGGGTGAAAGGTAAGATATGGAGGGAATGAACAGGGACACGCCATTCCAGGATGACAGGAATTCCTCCCACATCGAGAGGTCTGCTATAGCCGCGGGATCAAGGCTGAGGACCTGCTCCGGATCCTGTGTGAGGGACAGTAAGTCCAGTAGGCGTGACACGAAGGAGCGACCCTGAGGGATGATACGCATGGCAAAGTTCAACATGCCGAGAAGGGATTGCAGCTGTCTCTTGGTGCAAGTTCTGGAGCGAGTGAAGTCCCTCAGGACCGCCCTGATGTGGGCCAGTTTATCCGGGTGAGGCTGGTCTGCATGGTGTTGGTGTCTAGGTTAACCCAGAGAAAGGTGATGGACTGCGCTGGACCATCCACCTTGTGTTCGGCAATGGGGACATTGAGGTTCCTGAAAACCATTCTTAATTTAACCAGGTCTCCTGGCGGTGAGCCGGGTGGCTCGATCAGCAGGAAGTCATCCAGATAGTGTATGACTCCCTGACACCGGGCCACGTGTAGCAGGATCCACGTGAGTGACTGCGCGAAAGTGTCAAAGAGCCAGGGGCTGCTTTTTGACCTGAAGGTCAGTTTGGTGGCAAAATAATACAGCTCCCTCCACTTGATGCCATGCCAGCACCAGAGAGATGGATGGATGGGAAGGAGCTTGAAAGCATCCGAGATATCAGCCTTGGAGAGCCAGGTGCCCGTGCCTGTCTTGAGAATGGCCTGGATGGCCATGTCTACGGAGGCATACTTAAGAGAGAACTCCTCGGATGGGATGAGGGAATTTAGACTGGGGATAGAAGAGGAATGAGACGCTGACAAATCGTACACCAATCTCAGTTTATTTGAGAACTTGCCCTTGACAAGCCCAATAGGGCTGACTCTCCAGGTGTTGAAGGGGGGCTGGGTGAAAGGGCCTATGATAAAGTCCCGGTCTAACTCTGTCTGTAGGAGTTGATCTATGGCTCGTTCATCGATAGCTGCTGACCGTAGGTTCCGGCACTCATACGTGAGATGAGGAAGAGAGATGAGTCTGGTGTAAAAGCCTTGGGTGAAGCCCTGAACAAGGTAGACGGACAGTGAGGGAGTGGGATGAGCAGCAAGGTAGATGCTGAGCCATGAGATGTCGACCCGGCTCAGTCATGATTTCTTAAGCTGTTTGACCTCGCACATAAGCCTGGGATGAGCCCTTTGGCATAGAGTGCATATATGGAGCAGCCGGCATTGACTAAAATTGCATGAGCCGTAGTTATAGTTGTTGCAGATTGCTGCACCTCCTACGGTCTTGACCGGGCGCCCAAACTTATCCATCTGCGGCAGGCGTGCAGGCGCCTGTTGGCCCTGAGCAGCACCCGAAGTAGAAGGGTTGTCTGAGGATCGGGCTGCTACTGAGTTAGCGCACCAGATGGCAGTATTGGTAGCCGACTGGCAAATTGCGCAGAGGGGAGACCGTAGGCCCGCAAAGTGGCGGCAGAACAGCTCCGTCTCCATGACGCTCCAGTCAGTAGGCGTCTGGAACTGGAAGAGCCTGGCGGCCGCTTTAGCGGGGAAGGAGCGGTGGTAGTCATAAAAACCAAAGCCGCCGTACTTGTAGCCCAGATCTACAACTGCGTGGAGGTACCGATCCAGCTCCTCTCTCCTGCTGGGGGAGGCTGAGCAGATAACATCCCTCAACATGCCGAATGCCAACGTGAATTCGGTGACCGAGAGCTTTCTGTCCAGCCTGGGGTCTTTGGCCTTGAGGACCACTGACACATCCCCCCATGTGTACGCCTAAGATCGCGGATGGAGATGAGTAGAGAAGCAAGATTGACATCCTTGCCCTCTAGGATGTCCTTCCTGACGTTGGCCGGTACTAGATGAGAAGGGTACATGACTGGAGTACACCCGGTGGTACCTGTGAGTGGGATAGCCACTGCCTGGGCTGCTGATACGGGAGGAGAAACGGGCGGGCGGGTCTCGAGGAGGGCTACCCTATTTTGGACCTCTGAAACTGATGTCGCCAGGGAAGATACCAGGGTATGGAGTTGCGAAATCAAGGAGGCGATAGAACCCAGGGAGGCCTGCTGGGCACTAGCTCCTGCTGAAGCTGGAGGAGGAAAGAGGAGCTTGAAGAACTCGGCCTTCCTGGCTGTCGCCGGAAAGGGTACACCTCTGCGCCTCAGCTCTGTTGTGAGTCTGGGAATGGTCCATGCTCTGGGGGACCGCAGGCTGCCACTCTCTGAAACTGGAGATGGAGATAATGGGGCTGTGAGATCCTCAATGCCGGCCAGGGACATGGTGGCGTAGTCCAGGCCTAGGCGAGCCTACTTGTCCTCGGGGTTGGGTTCTCTCTGAGCGGTTCCATGTCACATCTGAGGGTGACATGGATTACAAGACTTGCTGGTGACTCCTGAAGATATACATACTTAATGAGAAGGACACTCCCGCTCATGTGCGCCTTCTCCATTTTTCTTTTTTTTTTCTTACCTAAGGAGGCACCGTCCGAACAGGTGCAGGGTGGACCTACTGAAACTCGACTGACCTGAGAATATGAAGGCAAAGTTTGTTGAGAGTTCTATACCTGATTACAGATAGCTAGTTAAAAATAGTGACTTCATTGGGGCGGTGAGATTTTGAGATGAAATGAAATAAAATGAAATGAAATGAGACAAACAAACAAATGAAATGTTGCCTTTAAATGAAACGTCTGCCATGACAGAGGTGCGATTCAGACGTGTCGCAGATGCAACTGACAGCGAACTGGGCTCTGGAGTATGTATTGAAATGAAGGCAATTTGTGAAATGAGGCCGATGAGCAAGGCCTCCGGCAGGAATCGGAACATTGAAGAAACAACTGGATTCGAACCGGGAAGCAGTACGTGACAGTGAAATGAGTGGATCTGCCATGACAGAGGTCCGGATCGCCATGCCGTAATCTTGCGACTGAGCATGAAACGGACTCTGGAGCATGTACAGAAATGAGGCCTGTCCTAGGGCACGCCGAGATGAATTTGGTACACAGGTGTGACTATTCATACCGGAGCGTGATAGGTGAGATGAAATGATACCCATGACAAAGACAAAAATCAGAGGGTGAGCCCATGATTGACAAATGAATCCTGTCTCTGGAGCATGTACCGAAATGAGGCGAAAACAGCTGGGCACACCTGAACGAATCGGCGCATCAACAAATGCGACAGGATTCGAATCGGAGCGTAATAAGTGACAGAAATGACATGCCATGACAGAGACAAGAATCAACAACTGGACCGATGGTTTAACAAAGAATCCATCTCTGGAGCATGTACAGAAATGAGGCCGACAACTGGGCGCACCGAGGCGAATCGGTGCATACCTGAAATGTGACTGGATTCGTATCAGAGCGCAATACGTGACAAGAAATGAAATGCCATGACAAAGACTAGAATCAAGGACTGCGCCTGAACCTGCGAGTGACTCCGTCTCTGGAGCATGTACTGAAATGAGGCCGAAAAACTGGGGCACACCGAAACGAATCGGTGCATCGGGGATGCGACTAGATTCGAATCGGAGCGCGGTAAGTGACAGAAATGAATGAAATGATTCGAAATGACATGAAATTATTTGAAATGATTCGAAATGATATGAAATGACTTGAAATGATTCAAAATGATATGAAATGATTTGAAATGATTCGAAATGATATGAAATTATTTGAAATGATTCGAAATGATATGAAATGATTTGAAATGATTCGAAATGATACGACATGACTTGAAATGATTCGAAATGATTCGAAATGAGTCGAAATGAATTTGAATTGACTCGGACTGCTTATAGTTCGACGTGACGAGCAGCCGCCTGTGATTTTAGAAATGATTCGAACGATTCTAAAATTTTTAGAGATGTTTAGGGAGTAATCCGATTGAAATTAAATGTCTATGAAATGAGGTGCCTGATGTGGCATGACCGATATGTCACGAACGAGTGACAACAACTTCTCTCGAGAAGAAAAGGAGTAGTGACATTTGAGGTAACGAGTACGGGTGACATGATTGAAAAAATACGTTTGTGAAATGTAATGTGAGTGGTTCGTGAGTTCAGGATATCGTGTTTAGTGACATAGTAAACATGAAATGAAAAAATGGGAGCCGAAGCCCTACCTGCGACAGCCGGCCCAGATGCATTGTACGACAACGGCAATTTTTTGAGTATTGCGACACTCGGACAAGGAAAACACACAAATGCTTACGAAGACAAGGCGACTGACAACACGGACACACGATCGGGACTAATGAACACGGGAACTCACGAACACTGAACTCACAACGTTTGGTCTCGAATAGTCGGCCCTAGATGTCTGACGTAGTAGATATCGCGCACAGGAACCGACAAGGAAGACAGCCGAACGGGCTGGTTAAATACCCCTCCGGGCTCCTCCCATAATTCCAGGCCACCATATTGGCCTTCATATATATATATATATATATATATATACCTCTATGTGAATGTGAAACACCAGAATGCTGTATCCAACTTATACAGCTGAAAGATTAATGACTCAAACAAAATAACTAAGTGTACTCTGCAAATGTGATAAGTGATAAGTAACATATATAGATATAGATATAGATGGAGAGAGAGATATAGATAGATAGATAGATAGATAGATAGATAGATAGATAGATAGATAGATATTATTTTGTTTGAATTATATATCAGTTATTAATCTTTCAGCCGTATAAGTTGGATACAGCATTCTGGTGTTTTACATTCACATAGCGGGTTTCCACCACTATTCACTGGTTAGTATTATAAGACGTTATGTCATGAATTTCTATAACGAATAGACTGCCAACATACCAAAACGGCAAAAAATCAGGCATGTGTAATGTAATGTTGTAATGTGCATAAGGGCATGATGCAATGCATGTGTGTTACTTCAGTGGGTTCGGGTGCCATTCAAAATTAATGGCACCCAACACAGCAACACATGCAACTTGAATTGTCGCACATTGTAGTAACACACAAAAATAAATGGACCCTTAATCATCAGCGTTCACTTAAATCATCCAACTGTATGTAAGCAAAAATGTGTTTGTTTTTTTATTTTCCTTGCAAGTGACTGGATATTCAAAGTAAACACAGCTTCATTGAGCTACAGTAAGTTAACATCTTTTGTGCTAAATTAACATTTCTATACTTTAGTAAATGAATTACAATATATTCCAGTCTTCAGATATAGGTTGTTGTTGAAAACCTTGTTTTTTTTTTTTTCTTCATCATACTGAATGAGGCAAGTTACATACTTTTTCACTCACATCCTGTCAGTTGTGGTGGTCATAATCCAGAAGTAAAGTCCACACATGTCCACAGGGCTTCGTTTATCACATCTCTAAAGAAAACAAGGATAAAAACTGAAATAGTCCAAATCGATATGTCATCCACTCTTCTCCTGAGCCACTTTGTATGGTTGATTTATTCATAGCTATCTTTTCTGTAGCTATAGGAACACAAAGCTTTAGCGGTTAAGCGTGTTTTTTGTATCATTGTATTTGAATCACTGATTTTGCAAGGCATTTGACTGCAGCTGTAGAGAGAGCCAACGTATTTTAAAATAGATTAAATTCCATGGAAGTTCAAATATTCCTTCTTTTCTGTCCAGTTTCCATTCTAGATATGAATAAGTATGATTGTGCCTCAAGACTACAAAGAGTATTAATAAACTCTGCCTTATATAAGTAATGGACATAAAGTTGACATACTTCACTATGCAAATAAACATTATTCATTCATTTAGAGGAAAAGGAAACAAACCTTAATGGAGAAGGAAGAACATTTATCAAACACTTCGAAGTTAAAAAGTAAGAATTGCACAACAGTTTGAACATGCTTCAATTTTAAGGTAGAGAGGGATAAAATGTACAGAAATTTTTGGATCATTGCCATGACACCCATTACATATCAGCCACTCTCTCCCTTTCTCTTAACGTTTCACTTACAGTAATTGTAATGCATTTAGTCAACGGAAAGGGGAAAAAAGACGTGTAATTTGTTTTCCTTAGATTTACCTACAATGCTAGCAGAGAATCGCAGAACGTATAGTAAGACAATCAAAACTCCCCTACCCACTTAAGCAAATGGAGGTCATTTATCACACACAACCCCAAAGAAAAAGTTAAAATAGGAATATAGTGTTTTGGCCAAGAAGTTCTACTCTTCGTTCCCGTCTGCTGCCAAATATAGAAAAGAAAGCAACAGCTCACACGTCTAGCAGTGAAGACATTTTAGATTACATTAAATATTGGTGTGAAAAATTATTTGGCTCCTTTCCAACAATTGGAAGTGTTAATGTTGGCACTTCCAGTGTATATTTTAATGGTAAATTGTTGTAACATTTATTTGACATGGAATACCCATAGAATTGATGAGCAGGAACAGGAGAAGTTTTTATTGTACCATGTAACCTTTTTCAGCCATACTTACTAAGCTTTTAAATCTTTACAGTTTACACAAACAGCCACCTGTGCTCAGTGGGTGAGGTTTTTTTTTTTTTTTTTTGTATTGCAGAATTCTACGCAGAGAAGCTTCGTTTGTAAGTTGGCACAGCTTGCATAAAAGGGTTTTGTAACACAAGGCTGGTAGATAATACATAAAAACTGCAGTACATACAGTATATATCTAATATACGTCAACTAAATTCAAAATAATAATTGTGAAATACAAAAATCCATGTTAAATAGCCCTTAAAGTGTCCCAGAGAAAAGGATTCACTCCATAATGGACTTTCTTCATATAAAGTGCTCCGTGCTCAAATAGTAATCAATGAAGTGCTGAAGTGCTCCAAAAACATCATGCAGTGAAGTGCAGTGGAAGCCAAAGACAATCCACACGTTCATTAGAGCAATGGACATTGTTGAGACTGTTCCAGGCCTCCCTTCAGCCACTTGCAAAGTGGTCTGTAGGAATGGTTCTTCAAAGTAACTCACCAACAGACACAAAGACCTGGCATGGATGGCAATCCAAGGGGAGTTGTCACTCAGGACATTCAGGCATGCCAGAAAACAGTGCAGATACAGGCACTACCCATTTTGCATCATCCAGGAGGAAACTTCTCTGCATGTTTTCTGGGAGTGCCCCTTTGCACAGGGCCTGCTGAGGGCCTTGGAAGCTGAAATTAAGGACTTTGTACCACAGACTGCAATCACACACTTCGGTGTGTTGAAGGGACTCATTGGTGGGACTCATTCCCAAGAGGAGATTGACAGTGCCTGATGGGTGCTGTGTTGCTTTAAGGAAGCTTTATGGTGTGCCAGAAAGTGCCTCATCCACCAGCGGGAGAGGATATCCATTAAAGACTGTCACAGACTGGTCACAGTCTGCTCAGAACTTGGTGGACTTTAAGGAGGAAGAGGAGATCTGAAGACTTCCCACCCCCCCCCTCTCCTGTGTATCCCTGGAAGTTCAATAAAGCTTTGGGCCTGTGTACTCTTTTTCCCCTCCCCTATCCCCCCTCCCTACCCTCATCACACCCGTTGCCTGTTGAAATGTAATTTGTTTGAAACGTTACATGACATGCTTATGTATTTTGTAACATGTTTTTAGTTAATGCTTTTGGGGTAATGCGGCGTCATGCATGATGTGATGTTTCAGGATATTATTACTCTGCGCAACACATTAGGCATCATACCGCAGGATGAATGTAATTTATTGTATGCTTGGAACTGTATTGTTATGTAGTGTATTTATGAGCTGTGTCGCAGTACAGAGTGGAATGTACCCCATTGAACTATTTGTCTTTTGTATATTTTAATGCAAAATAAAGTATACATTTTCAATCAAAAACACAACCCTCTCATGCCCCAAATCACCAGAAGAAATGGACCCCCAGCTTTTTAGCATATTTAACACATTTAGTTCTAGTGAGGTGGTGCTCGAAACAAATCTTCTCTCTCTTCCTAAATGTCCCAAAAGCTGGTACCCTGAGATATGTAGCTGCCACTGTAGGTATGATTTGTATTCCACCAGGATCAATAGAGGGAGAAAGATTCTCATAGTGTAGTATTTCCATTTATTTTATAAAAAGTATAAAATCACACTTACATTTGAGAAGACAAATATCTGCTTTACAGAGTAGATACTCAATATTATACATCTTTCTGGTCCGCTGCGGCTTGGCATGTGTTCCATGGGTGGCAGAAGTGACGTTACTAGGAACCGGAAATTACGTTGATGTGATTCACCCATCCCACAGGTGGTGAGTAGGGATACGAGAGGGGTGTTTGCTACACTTTACTGCATGATGTTTTTGGAGCAATTAAGCTCTTTATTTACTAATATTTGAGCACGGAGCACTTTATATGAAGAAGGTCCATTATGGAATGAATGCTTTTCTTTGGCACACTTTAAAGACTATTTGGCATGGATTTTTGTATTTCAGAATTTTTTTTTTTTTTTTATTTAGTTGATGTATATTGGATATATACTGTGTGCACTGTGGTTCATAGATTAAAAATTGTAAAGGTGTGTGATGCTTTTGAGCAGCAGCTACAGATAAGTGATACACTTGGGTTAATTGCAAGTTTTTTGATAGAAAAATGAACTCAGACAAGATGCATCATTAACCAATGTTGTATTACAAAACTGAAAGTAGCTAATAAATACAAGCACTGCAACATATTTGAATATTTTGTGACCATTTATAACATTCTAATACTAGAATATAGAGTGCAAAGATCCAAAGGTTTTATAGCGAAAAAATGACATGTTTACATAGGGGAGGACTGGAAACCATTGGCCATTTAGGGAAAACAAAGCCAAATTGCCCTTTTATGGGTAGATTACATTTTTGAAAGCTAGAAAGTGTATCACAAAAAGTATTCTATGGTTTTTAGTAAAGAGAGATATTCCTGCGCCAGATCAGGGATTACTAGCTAGCGTACTGCTGCACACACTGAGGGAAATATCTGAGTACACAGAAAAACAGAGATAAAAGAATAATGAATGGTGCGCTGTACAAGGAGATGTCTAAGCTACCAGGCGGGAAGCAAACAGTAATCTATAACAATAGTTGCACTAATGTCGAGAGTGACGTAGCCCAATAAATATATTACTAAACTTTAAAATAATTCCAGAAACATAGTATAACATGGCATAAGGTGCAATAAAGTGCTTAATTAAAAAAGAGCCAAATTGGCTAAAAAATATATATATATTTCAAAAAGATAATAAGAATCAAAGTGACAGAAGCGGTGACTCTGAGTTTGCTTCCTGCCTGGTAGCTTAGACATCTCCTTGTACAGCACACCACTATTCTTTTCTCTCTGTTATTCCATGGTGTTTGGAGTGATTGATAGACATGGTAAAAGGTAGGTGATCCTAAAGGACATGGTTTATTATGAAACCCATTTTCACATATAGGTATTTCAATATTAGCTGCCTTTGCAGTTCTCTGCATTCAGTCATAGAACATTTCAGAGCCATAAAAGAAGTTGATGCTGGAAGACTTGTCTCTGCTAAATGCTGTAATTCAGGTCAGAATGGGAAGTAATTAGCTAAGCAATACCCTGATTGATGTCTGAATGTTGAATGTCTGAATGATGAAGTATCTCTCCTCACCAGTCCAACATGTCTAACTGCTACTAGTGATTAATAAAGGTTTGTCCAGACTCCAGCCATTCTAAGTTCCTATCAAACAGCCAAATAGGTTAAAGTGTTACTAAACCCAGGATCCTGCATTCACTATATCTGGTCCCCCACAGTACACAGAACATGGAAATGCAATTATTTTATTAAATATAAACTGCTAAATACCTTTTCTTACTAGCAGTATATAGCAGTCTTCTAATACCGCATACACGCGATCGGAATTTCGACCAGCAAAAGACCAATGAGAGCTTTTCATCAGAAAATGCGACTGTGTGTATGCTCCATCGGAATTTAGCTGGCCAAATTACCGCCAGCAAAAATTTGATAGCATGTTCTCAATTTTCCCGATGGAAAAACTTTCTATCGGAAATTCTGATCGTGTGAATGCAATTCCGACGCATGCTCAGATTCAGCTATGAGATGGAAGCTATTGGCTACTAGTTATTGAACTTCCTTTTTCTAGTCCCGTTGTATGTGTACGTCACTGCATTCTTGGTGGTCGGAATTTGGTGTGACCGTATGTAGGCAAGACAGTTTGAGCGGAATTCCGTCGAAATTCCGATGGGAAAACCATCAGAGCTTTTTCTGACGAGAATTCAGATCATGTGTACGTGGCATGACTTATATCAGTGTCCAGTTGAACCCTGGTTAAAGCTTGTAGGAGGAGTTTTCATTGTCCTCTGACTGTCCTATGAGACTGCATGACCCCTGACCCTCAGTCTGGACAGTGCTGATTGGCCCTGTGCCAATCATGTGCACCCTCCCCCCCCCCACAAAAAAAACCTCTGGCAAGACACACCAAACTGAGCATGGGCGGAGTGCGTCTTACGACTCTGTGCTATCTGGAGATGGATTGAGGACTGTGGAAGAAGAAGAGGATCAGAGAAGGCAGGATCAAACAGGCTTTTTACTCAATGCGAAGGATTAACCCCTTAGATTCCATAGTGAAAATAACAAGCTTGCGTTACTGCATATACAGACAGATTTTACTGTTATGGGTTTAGTAACGCTTTAAGATAATGTTTATTATTACTTGTCTCTAATTTTTTTAAGGTGATTGTCCATTTGTGGCATATCACAAAAATGTAATGCAAATAGGCAAGAAACATTTCTGCATATGTGTTTTCCCAACATTGAAAAAATATAATTACATAAACTCTAACTAACAGCATTGTTTTTACCTTTTTGTTTTGGTTTAGCTTTTAAAACAAATAATACTTTTAGGTGAATTGTGCAGCGATATGTAAATCTTGCTACCATATAAATTTATAGAAATAATATTAATGCTGCTAATAATAATAATAATAAGAAGAAGAAATTGTTATTATTAATTAATGTGCAATGTTTCACACACCTGAGCTTGCTTGTCAATAGAAAATCATTTTAAAGATAGCCTCAGGGTTAAAAAAAGAGAACATTCAATAGACGTATTGTATTAAATTATATATGTGAAGTTATGCCTTTCATTATGAGTTCTGCCAGTCATGGATTATAAACAGGCTTATTGCAGAGTACAACTACTATGTAAATAACAAGGTAACCCAGAATAACCAAACTAAAAGATTTTTGTACATGTTATTCACACCAATTAGAAATTAATATTGATCGAATTCTATTGATTATTGTACTTTGAACTCTTCACTTGTTGTCTTTGCCTGTTTATATGTTTATTTACTACTAGCACTAACACATATTATTATGTTAAAGAAATATTTCTTAGCTATGATACCCAAATATTAGTGCTGACTATTCCTCCTCCGTGAGAACACCTTTGAAATGGGCTTCAGCCTTGAGAGGAACTCTACTCCAAAACTAAAAAGGTTTTCTTTTTAATAAAAAAAAGTCACGTTTTAACTGAAATAGGTGCTATGTGCACTGATCAAAAGGAATACTAAAATTCTCGTAAAACTCCTTTTTTAATGATGGATCATGTCCATCTGTATTCCTTATAATACCCATTATTTACGAAATGCAAATTCAATTTGCACTACAAGTGCAAAGTGTACTTGAAATTGCACTCAAAGTGCACTTGGAAGTGCAGTCACTGTAAATCTGAGGGGTAGATCTGAAATGAGTAGAAGCTCTGCTGATTTTATTATCCAATCATGTGCAAGCTAAAATGCATTTTTTTACTTTCCTTGCATTTCCCCCTCGGATCTTTCAGTGCAGTTTCAAGTGCACTTTGCTCTTGTAGTTTGCACTTGTAGTGCAAAGTGGATTTGCCTTTAGTAAATAACCCCCAATGTGTTTTTATCTAGGCATAATGTTTGCCCTGCTCACTTGCTAATAGGATATGAATAATAGTCTGTATATGTCCACCTTTATGTCAATAACTTCACAGGAGAGTATTGTCACTGCAAAAGCTCCTTTTCCAAGTATTTTATTTAAATACCAGCTTACATCAATAAGTAAGAGTTTTAGAGGATGGAACAAAATGTTAGGGTTTACCAATAAAATGGAGTTGCTTTAGTAAATGAGTAGAGACTGTAAATTTAACACAGTAAGGCTGTCAATACACGGTTCGAATCTCGGCCGGTTCGGCAGGAATTGGCCAAGATTTGAACCATTAATGGGTAGGCTGAATGCACCAAGTTGATTAATCGAGCAACTTTGGCACAACCAGCCTGCTGGATTCTCTTGCAATTATCACTAGCAGCTGCTATAGCCGCTAGTGACAATCACTGTCTTCTCCCAGTGGGGAAGACAATGGCCTGGCAAGAGAGATTCCAGCATCAGCAATGTCTTCCCTGTCACAGTGAAGATAATAAAGCATGATTTATCACTGTAGTAAGAAGAGCAGGCAAAACTGTAATCCTTGAAGTGTCGTTTGTTGGTACATCAGAGTGACAATAAAACAATAAAGCTGACACATTTTGGCTGTCCCCTTCTTCAAGGTCCAAGCAGTACTGATTTTTAAGCAGAATGTAAGCAGAATGTACTGCTTGGACCTTGAAGAAGGGGACAGTGCAAATAAAAAAAGTATCACGGACAGTACTCAATTTTCTCTGTCACAATTGCACTAATACGGCTACAATCACATTAAGTACATTACAAGTTTGAAACCGATATGACAAAATATATATATACTCACATACACATATGCAAACTCCATCTCTACATAATTGGCCTGCCAGGTTAGTGTCACAGAAAATTAACATATTGAAATTATACCACCAATTATCCAAGTGGTTATTGACTACAGCTGTTTTTAGCCAGCATGCAAAGGGGGAGAGGAAAGAAATGCAATATAAAAAGTAATTTTGTTGAGCCAAAAAGAAGTGTGTAGAAAAAAATGCTACATTAGATATTAGGACCTTATTACTCCAAGGGAGAAAGGTATTCCTTAGAAGAAGGTGAAAATGCAGACTCATGTTCAAGTAAAATACTTTGTGGTAGCAACACAATGTAAAGTCAAAATTAATGACAGGATCAAAAAAAAAGTGATTCAATTTATGGCAGGATCAAAAAAGGGGGATTAAATTTAAGGCAGGACCAAAAAAGGAGGGATTCAATTTATGGCAGGATAAAAAAAGAGATATTCAATTTATGGCAGGATCAAAAAAGAGGGATAAAAATGATTTATGACTGACAGCTCATTCTGTAAGTAAAGTGAACATTCACTTTGTAAAGTAACCATACACTTCACAAAGTAATCATGAAAATAGAAATTGCATGCTAAATATAAAGTGGAAAATAAAAAGAAGAAACAAAAACAAAACGGCAGCTGAAAATGTGAGATATACAGATATAAAGTTGAATAAAGCTGCACTAAAAACAAAATAGATAAATAAAAATAATTGAAATAAAAGTAAAACAATTATTGATTTAGTCCATATACCACAGTGAATGTGTATAAATCTCAGAATACTTCCAACACAGGAGAAACGTTTGGGCTGTACAAATTCAGTCCATACATCATATGCACCAGTGTGCAAAAAACACTGCCAAAGAAAACTGCACCTCCACCGCATAGAGTGTGTGTGCTTACCAGAGGGCAAGTTCTCATGAGCCTGCAGCTATATACCCAGCCAGTGTCTCTGTCCAGAAGGATATTGAGATGGCAGCTCACAGGTACTGTGGACTGCACACCAGGCGACCAGGGATACTTGATTGTCAGCCAATCAAGGATGAAGGTCGAGCGTTACCCAAAATGCAAAAAAACTCACCATAGTGTGAATTGCACCATACAAAGTTTATTAAAAGCTAAAAGGTTGCACTTAAAAAAATGCAGGATAAAAACATCAAGGAAACAGCGGGCCGGCTTGTGAACACCCTTCCACTACGTTACAATGCAATGACGTCAACACACCAATCCTCCCAAAGTAAATGTGCTCTATTCCTTTATGCCCCGTACACACGAGCGGACTTTTCGACATCCAAACTCCGACGGACTGAGTCCGGCGGACTATCCGATCGTGTGTGGGCTGCAACGGACTTTAGCGAAGCTAAAGTCTGACGGACTTTAGAAATGAAGCATGCTTTAAATTTTCCCGACGGAACTCCGCCGGACCCGGTCCCCTTTGAAAAATCCGCTCGTGTGTGTGCTACTCCGACGGACTAAAACCGACGCTAGGGCAGCTATTGGCTACTGTCTAGGAACTTCCTACGTCGAATCCAGTCGTACGTCATCACGTTCGACTCCGTCGGAGTTTGGTGTGATGGTGTGTGGTCAAGTCCGTTCGGTCGAAAAGTCCGCCAGAACTCCGTCGGAACTCCGGCGGAACTCCGGCGGAACTCCTTTGGAGGTCTGTCAGACTTAATCCCTCTCGTGTGTACGGGGCATTAGTATGTTAACTACCATGTCTCTTCTGTCAAACAGGACAGTTAGCAGAATTTCAGTGTATGGGGTTTCCTCTTCTTTTTGAGCTGTTCATCCTTCCTTTTAATCTGCACCAAAATTGCATAAAGCAGCCTGTAGCAATGTTTTCAACTGTGATTTTTTTATCCATGCATCCTCATGAGGTGTATTTTTCATATGCACGTTTATTTTGCACATAAAACATATGAAAACCACATCACTCTCCTATAACACAGGACTTGGGACCGACTGGAATTAATCTCTTGAGAGAGTCCCAGCTGATGTTTCCATGCCAAGCTTTCCAGATTTGGGTGACTCCACAAGGACCTGACACTACTATAAGCCTTATGCTTGCTCGAAACAGACTTCCAACATGCCATAACTAAGCTATAGAACACTCTCCTTTCTGGAGCTTTTCCAAATCGTCCCTTCTATGTCCGGGAGTGGGAGAGGTGACTGTGATATCCTCTTTCTGAAGAGGACTGGGATAAATCTTTAAATATAATTGTTGATAATTTGAGACTAGGTTAGTGATGTAGCTGGAGGCAGAGTTGTGGTTGGCTTTGTAAGTTTTTGTTAGCGAATTTTATTTGTAGGGTGAGCAGAAGCCAGTGGAGTATTTGGCAGAGAGGGGTGGCAGACACTGAGCAGTTGGTAAAGTGGATGAGTCTGGCAGCAGCATTCATATTGGACTGAAGGGGGATAACCTATGTAAAGATAATCCAATGAGAAGGTAGTTGCAGTAGTCAAGGCGATAGATGATCAGAGAGCAAATTAAAAGCTATGTGGTGTCATTAGTTAAAAAGGGGGCATATTCTGGAGATGTTACGGAGGTTGAGGCGGCATGATTTGGACAGGGATTGGATGTAGACCTGAAAGGACAGTTCAGAGTCTAGGGATAACCCTAGTACCCTGGCATGTGGGGACGGACTGATGGTTGTGCCATTGATCCTGACAGAGAAGTCATCGGAAGGGGCACATGGGGGAGGACATATTATGAGTTTGGCTTTAGATAGATTGAGCTTGAGGAAGTGGTGTGACATCCAGTCAGATATGTCTGTTAGTAAATCAGTGCTATGTGAGGAAACTGATGGGGTGAGCTGAGGAGTAGAGATCCCTGACAAATGCTGGAGGTGTGGGGAGTTGGGTGGAACCTTCTTACACCTATGGTGGTCTTCTTCTTGTATCAGATGCTTCTGGAAAACTATTTTCCAGTTATGGAACCAAATTACTGGTAAAACCTGTCCAGAAACCCTGGACATAGCACTTTTATCAAATACCTGGGTCAATCACAAAGAATAAAAAGGACTATTTAATTTCCTCATATTGGCAGACACTGAAAAACGACTACCATCCCTACAATTAGGGAGTGGTTGGTGGAGCTTAACAGTATCATGAGGATGGAAGAGCTAAAAGCTTGTCTTCAAGAGTGCTATCTGATATTTCTGGAAATGTAGCACACCTGGATTGACTTCTCAAAATCTGCCAAACTATTGACCTTTCTTTAACCATTCAATAAGTCCTTTGTCTGCCAACTCCGTTAGGTTGATCAGCACCCCTGTCTTTTTTCTTTCTTCCCTTTCTTTACTTTTCCTTTTTCTCTCCCCATTCTGCCTCCTATTCTCATGGCTCCCCACTTTTACTTGCTGCTTTTTGCTGCTCTGCAGATGATAGCAACCGATTCTAAAAGGCCCGTGAATTGCCCTAGTGCTTGACCTAGACTCTGGATTTTTAAACCACAACTCCTCTATATTTTACCCCTAGGCTGAGATCATCAGGAGGTATGCTAGGCTTGACACTCTTAATAGGTTTGAGCTTGTGAAACTGAGTTTTGGGAATGATGACGCTCCTGTTTTACAGTATACATGTTTTGCCATCCTTGCATCATTTTGTAATGGATTTTGAAGCTGTTTAAATTGCTGTACTGACAAGCCACAATAACCAATAAACTTTATTTAAAAAACATGTGAAAATAAGAGGATTGTGTGGGTCACAACAAGCAGCCAGTAAATAGGTGCTAGAAAACTGGCCACTGGTCATAAAAAAGGATTGGTATTAGGGGTTAAAAAATTACATGCGCCACAGATTTAATGGGGAGAGAACTGATCAGTGGATGAGCCACATCAACATTTTGTTATGGGACTCTGTGGTAGATAAGCCCCTGCTTGTGACAGTTATAAACAGGACAAATAGAAAACATAAAGTACAATTGAAGAGACACAAACAAAAATATCAATTTCTAACCAGTTCCACATCTTCATCCTACAGACTAGTCGATATACCAAATTTCTAAACCCAGGATTCCACACAGATCTACATATAATTTTAGTATATATTCTGTGATATTCAAATTAAAAGTAAACCAATGGACACCAGTCCCATCTGAGCCTTATAGAAAACTTAAAACAAAGAACAATACAGGATTTTCTGCATTACCATTTTTCAACGTTTCTGCAAAGGACAAAGTAAGTCAAGTGGAAAAAGTACAAAAATAGAGCTGACATTATGACATAGTCATAACAGTCTCTGTTCATAACAATCCGAATAAACAATCTTGTCATTTCCAGTACAAGGTAAATCTACTTTGAATAATGCCTACACCTTTTCCAGCTGACTCATGTCAGCAGCTTGCTTTTCTTAGTAAATGGCTCTTGGAGATCTTGATGGAGTATATGAGCTCTATTTCATGTCACATTATTGGCAGCTTGTAGCTGTTCTTAGGTACAGAAAAAAAAAAGGGTTCAGGGTCATGCTGAATTAATGGAGTCAAGTAACAAGGTATTTTTATATTTAATATTTTGAATGTTTTTAAAGGAAAACTATGATTAATTGAAATTCTCCATCTCCCTGACACCACTTTCTCTCTTCCGCTTTCTTTGCCTTTTACTCCTCCCATTGTCCCTGTACTTACAATCTCTTTGTTCTTTTCTACATGTGCATTTATATTTACCTGTGATGTTCTGCAACTGCTACATTGTAAGTGCTGTAGAAAAGTGTGTAAACAACTCACTCAACAATTAATCCAGCCATAGATTATGCAACTCCTGTTTGCAGGAAAGAAAATCACTCAATTACCCCATCTAAACAGTCAGTGTTGCTGGGGGAATCCCTTCCATGATGCTATTGTGTTCTACTGGTGGGGAGATGTGGAAAGCTGTCCCTGGCAAGAGAAAACAATGGTTATTGCTAGTGGCTATAGCATCTGGCAATAAACACATACAAGAAATCCAACATGATGGTTGCACCCAGGAGTTACTCCAGGAGGTACAAGCTTTGCCAAGTTGGGTGAAGGTGTGAGGGTGGAAAGCTCAGAGGAGGCAGCTCTAGATATCACTGCTACCCCTAACAGCTAAGAGAGCAGCCCATCTATCAGGGTGTGTAGGGTAGTGCAGGTAGGCCTTGACAATTGGAGGCAATAGGGAATTTTATAATCAGAAGGACTGATAGAATAATATGTCACCGATGTTTGCCTTGTGGTGGACTGGGTTAATTAATTACTGGAAAGGGCCGGGCATGACCCAACTGTCTTGGTCTATGTTGGAACCAATGACAGAATACATGGAAGGTGGAGGCTCCTTAAGAATCAATTTAAAGAATTAGGCTGCAAGTTGAACAGAAGGACCTCCAAGGAATTATTCTCTGAAATATTGTCGGTGCCAATGCACAACATAGGAAAAGCAGGGGGAGATTATAGATTAGAGAGAACATAAGCTCATTAATAGCATGCAATGCCAAACTGTATTTTCCAAAGCGAGCAAAGGCCTTTCTTGTATTACGAAAGTTGTGGACTCCAGAGAGAGAGATATAATTTTCCCCTGTACAAATCATTAGTAAGACCTCATCTGGAATATACAGTTCAGTTTTGGGCACCAGTTCTTAAAAAGGATATTGGGGTACTGGAGAAAGTGCAGAGAAGGGCAACCATACTGATAAGAGGCATGGAGGAGCTCAGCTATGAATAAAAATTAGAGGAACAGAATCAATTCCCTCTTGAGAAGAGGAGATTAAGGGGGAATATGATCAACATGTATAAATACATAAGTGGTCCATATAGTGAACATGGTGCTAAGTTATTCACTTTAAGGTCATCACAGAGGACAAGGAGGCACTCCTTACGTCTAGAGGAAAAAAGATTTACTCTCCAAATACTGAAGGTTTCTTCACAATAAGAGCTGGGAAAATGTGGAATAGACTCCCTCCAGAGCTCAGTAGCTTTAAAAAAGACTTGGATTATTTGCTAAATGTACATAATATACTTGGGTACTGATATTTATAGGTAAAGTTGATCCAGGGAATATCTGATTGCCTCTCAGGGGATCAGAAAGGAACCTTTTCCCCTGCTATAGCAAATTGGATCATGCTTTGCTAGGGTTTTTTGCCTTCCTCTGGATCACCTATGGGTATAGGATTGTGTAGATGGGATTGTGTTTATTTATTTATTTGGGTTGAACTAGATGGACTTGTGTCTTTTTTAAACCTGACTAACTATGCAACTATGTAACTGAATGCATGGGATTGTGTTTATTTATTTGGGTTGAACTAGATGGACTTGTGTCTTTTTTCAACCTGACTAACTATGTAACTATGTAACTGAATGCATGGCAAAAGACATGGTGTAAGAGGGAATGATTTGGCTTTCTAGAGCACTGGACTGACTTTTAATTGGGGTACAACCCATATACTAAAGAGGTAGATTGAGTGACTCAAAATATCACACACTGCATCCCTGATATTACAAGTAAATGGAAATAGGAGCATGGGATTATAGCGGTGCTTGAAATTAAATTTATAACTCTTTATTATTACATAGAAGAGAGAAGAGGTTCAATAAAACTGATTAGTAGATGCAATCCCAGTCAACGGGCACAAAACAGGGAGACCCCACCAGCCCAACCAGAGAAAATAGCGAGGGAGACCGTGCACAACCACAGGAGATATAAAAGAGCCAGGCTACAAATGCAAATGGGAAATGGAAACAGTTTTAAACATTTATATTGGACATGACTCACTGTCCAATATGGCGGGCAGAAAAGCCTCAAAATGTACTTGCAATGCTCAGTAATGCATGAAGATAAGGGCAGGGGTGCCTAGGGAAGATTTTATAATAGTGAAATCACTGTTCTGTTAAATTGCTTTGGATAGACACTATGAAAAATAGAAATAAAAATAGAAATAGATCCATGTTTAAACATATTCAACACTATAAGTATTGAAGAGTAGGTGTCAGAAGTTAGTTATAATAGAACAAGGCTTATTATTACTTGTTGTGTAATAGAGGTTAATTAAACATATAACACTGATGATAAGCCATAACCATAACTGGTAACCCAGTAAGAGATGGAAAAAGATCCAAATCAGTGGGTGGATCAAGCTTGTCTTTTTGTTACAGAAACCCACAGGTTTTTTATTTTGCAGCATTATATCCATAAATATTATGCGGACCAGTTACCAGATGAAAAAGGAGTAAATCTAGCACCTAAGGACCTCCTTTTTTGCTCACCTTCCTGACCCTCTCCGTCAACTGAGGGAGAAGAAAAATTCTGGAATAATAGTACCAGCGAGAAAAGATATATTGCTTTGCAAAAATAGATAATCTTTATTGTTGGGTGTCCTACATGTGTGGATAAGAAAATATAGAGATGTGCTTTGCATTCCACCTACTGCTGCAACTCATTTTCTGCCTTCTGCCTGTAGGACATTCTTTGGGACACCTAGGAACTATGTGAAAAAAGAATCTTAAAGCACATTTTAAACCCAAGAATAAAACATAATATACTGCCCCATCCCAGCCCTTAGATGTAGTGACTGCATTTATTATTATTATTATTATTAGTCAGGATTTATATAGCGCCAACAGTTTGCGCAGCGCTTTACAATATGAGGGCAGACAGTACACTTACAATACAAATCAATACAGGAGGGATCAGATGGCCTTATTATCTTTTTTTCCAGCTTTTTTTCCAGCTTTTTTCCCTTTATTTTCATCTGGTAATCCAGTTGGTAATGCTTGTTGCTCCATTGTGTCTATGGAGGAGACCAGGGTTGTCACCTAGGATGGACTTCAAAATGTTCTGCCTTTGTTCGTCTCTACTTCATGGGGTTGAGGGGATTAGTATGTTGTAGTTTACAGAAGGCAGATGTGATTGTTTTATGCTTCCAGTTCAGCTCATGAAATGGACACTGTATTTCTGGCAAGATCAACAGGTCATTTCTGGATTAGTAAACGTTCTCAGCCTGAAAAAAAGAAAGGACTGGTTAGCTGTAATCTATTCCATTTTATTCTTGGGTTTAGTTATCCTTTAACAACGTTATACCAACTAAATCATTAAACTGCAAACCATTAGAGATTTTTAGCAATGTTCTTGTACTTGATTTGGCAGTTAAACCAAAAACAGTATAGGGTATAATCTGTATAGTTTACATTTGGCTACACTTACAGAAAATTTGCCCTACTGAGAATTAGAAGCTTGTCATCTTTTTCAGAATATTCACCTCATCACAAAATGTTAGACATGCCTAAACTCTTATTGCTATTGCCACAAAGTAACTTTCATGACAGGTCCAAGGTTTCAGACTATAAAACAAGTACAGAGTTACTTCTCAGACACTTGCTGTACTATATATGAACACAAACACCTGTATGATTCCTATAGCAGATGTTAATCCCTGACTTCTGACAATGGTCTTATTACAAGAAGACTGCAAATTTTATTTCAAAAGTGACCAGTCATCTAACGGCATGAGTTCCAGCACGCTGTATTTTCAATGTCTATGACAGCTTGTTGTGAAAGAGCTAAAAGGGATGCAGAAATATGGAGCAGTTTATTGCAGTAAATGGAGAACATAGCTAAACATTAGACATTGCTGTCATGTTACAAATCCCTATGGAAGGTGGATAGTGTAGGACATTTTAACTGTTATTTACAAAAGCATATTGTGCCAAGAAATTATATTTGCTTCTATAAATGTTACTTTATATATAACAAGTCAATGATATATTTGCCCAAGGGATATGCAAAGATTAGGATCCAATGATGATGCCATTGCAGTAAAATGTAACTAAACTCAAGAACTACAATGTATTATATTATAACATATTTGTCCTTAGATGTGATGGCTGCATTCTTTTTTTTTTTTTTTTACTTTCACATGACCACCCTGCTAGTGATATATTTCTTTTTTTAGGATGACAATGTTCCTTCACTGTACTGAATCTACAGAGGAACAATATTGCCATAACAAAAGGGTTGGGTTGTTCTGTCACACAGGGGAGACATCAGGCAGGGCTGACATCACTGGTTTTTCAGCAAATTAATGAGTATTTTTCTTCACTTGCACAGGCAAAATGCCCTGACGAAGTGCAAGATCGCATGTGAAACACGTTGACGTAGGCAGTGCCACCCGGTCCTGCACTCCACCACGCGTTCCAACAAGTGTGCGGCGTAACATCAGCCACCCCTTCCGCATTGACTGACTGGATGAGTCTGCCCCAGACTACCACACGAGCCCTCTGAGCTGACGTATCAGCATCCAACCAGACTTCACATACCTAGCCATTGTTTGCTAGACTGTCGACAAACAACACGAGGGCATATGTCAACGAAGGGAGTTTACCCACGTACCATATTTACATCAGTCAACACAATGGAGCAGTAAGAGCCTTCGGGCAACTTCCTTTGAAAAATCCTAAACTGAGCTCTTATTGTTGTGCTATACCCCTTCAACATAGGACTGACAAGTTCATGAAGGTGTACATTTCATGCTATATTGACAAATACCTTAATATTGATTGGGCTGAACTGTCACAAGGACTCCAAGAGAGTTACCATATTTTCTTTCATGCTAATCAGACATTGGCACATCTAGAGCTCAGGTTCATTTGAGTCGGCTACATCTTGGCATATGTATTGTTGCATAACCGGTCTACAAGGCACCACTAATGTGTAGTACATGACTCTGTGAGGCTAACTCATTTGCTGTATCACAATAGCTTTACAAAATCATTGCACAAGCCCTATTTATGGACATGCTAGATGTAGAACCCGGAATTACTGTTCATTATAACAATAATTCTCATCTCATTACTGGACTAGCAATCTCAAGCAGCGCCAGTCTTTTCAATGTTGTTTATGCATGGGTATGAGTGTGGGGTCTAGGTGTTGGCACCATATTGTGACAAAGTTGTCAATTTATGTGGGGTTTTTTTTTAGTACACTGGGGGGGCTGTTTCCACTTAATTGGCGAAACTGTCACCAATAATGGGTTAATCATATGGTTTTTCAATAAAGCTTTCTATTTTTGATATACCATGGTTGATCTTCCTTCTTGCTATTCTTTTTGGAGACATTCCTTTGTCTTCCCATTGTTTTATAAAATGTCAAAAGTGCCCATTTATCAGAGAGATAATATGAGTGCATGTTGGCCATTTAAACATTAAACCGATATTAAACCCAAAAGCAAACATTTAGTATATTGCAGCTTAGATGTATTGGCCGCATTCGTTTTCATTTTTTAGGCTTTCTTTTTTTTTTTTTTCACCTGGTGATTCTCCAAGTAAGTCTGTTATTTTTCAATAGAACAAGCAGTGCTGCAGATGTGAAGTGAAACCATTTAAAACTGACAGGGTTTTACAATGATCCGTTTTTATTTATTTATATTAAACCTTTATCCCTGAAGGAAAAAACTTTTGCTGTAACTGCTGACATTTAGCTTAAATGTATTAGTATATTTAAATCTGCTAGTACATCCAACACTCCCCTCCTGCCAAACTGACAATGCTGATGTTCAGAGGTGTCTCTGTGCTCTTTCATCCAGAGTGGTGGCACTCTTATACAGGAGGTGTGTGTTACTGGTCAGATCACCAGGGGAAAAAAGCATAGAAAAGAAAACGAATGGAGCCACCAGATCGAATAATTGGTAAGCTGCATTATATCACATTTTTATTTTTATTTTGGGTTTATTACTGCTTTAAGGCTCATCTGACAAAGGGTTTGATTTTTGCTCAATAAATTGTGTGATTGTTCATTTCAGCTATTCAATTATGTGTAGATGAAATGATAAAACATGGGTTTTCTTATCAAACATTGTAGTGTATGAATATTTTCAAATTCTTTAGTAAATCAGCCTCTTTAAGTCATTACTATAACCGAGAGAAAACTGTGCTCGGTGTTAGACACAAATCAAGGCTGCTGATCCTACTAAATCCGAATACAGAATGGGCAAAAACTAAAAAGCAAAAAATGGTGCTCTGCTTTTTAGATCAAAAAATAAATGAATAAATCATATAATATAATCTATCATAAAGTGATGAAACAAAGTGCTAATGTCCAAATGAATTCCCAATTCAGAATTCCATGAAAACTCTCATATAATATTAATGAGATCTGTCTTTATAGACAGATGACAGCAAACTAATGCATACTGCAAAATTCCATGAAATTTTAAACTCATAAAATAAAAGTATTTCATATACCAAAAAAAAAAAATATATAAATATAAAAATATATCTTTCGCCAAAGTGCTATAGTCCATAAATTCATAACATACATTGAATGCAAAATTCATAAGCTTCACAAATAGTGCAAACAACAGTGCTGTCCATGCATGATGTAAAGGAGATACACCAAAAGTCTATCCATTCTTGCTCCACCAGTGCTGTATTACCAAAAACGCATCTCTGAATGAGGAACCACCACCATCAAAAAGAGCTGCTTGCCAGAAGGTAAACCTGTACATCATAAGAGGACACCATAGCATTGTTCTCCACTCAGTCCCAGGGTACCAGATCTGCATTAGATGGAGCCCATGTAGACAGCATTCCACTTCAGAGTTCCAGCTCCAGGAAAAGTGCCAGTAGAACTCCAAAAAACAAACAAAAAAAACCAAAAAGAACATGGCCCAATAGCTACCGCAGCATATATTTATTGTATAGTGCGATACTTACAAACATTGTGAATTTATGCACTATAGCATTTTTGTGAAATGTATATTTATACTTTTGTTTTTGTTTCATGTATTGGTATATAAGATTTTTTTTTTATGAGATGTTTATCATTTCACTGAATTTTGTAGTATGGCTTAATGTGAACATTAGCACTTTGTTCTAAGCCCCTGTACACACGTTTAGAGATTTCCACAACCAAATCCGTCGGATTTTGTCCGTCAGATTTAGTCTGACGGATTGTGTCCGAAACTGTTGCATACACACGGTCGGACTAAGTTGTCGAAAAAATCCGATCTTTCAGAACGTGATGACATAATTTCGTTACGATGGGACTAGATTCAGGCTAGTAGCCAATAGCTTTGATGCAGGAATTTGATCTGAGCATGCATGGCACTTGGTCCGATCAAAATTCTCTACACATGATCGGATAACGTCCGACCGGCCCAGTTGGTCGGGAAATATTTCCAACATGTTGGAAAATTGGGTCCGACGGAGATTCGGACGGAATCAGTCAAATGCATACCACACACGACACGGTCCGATAAGACGCATTCCGATGGATTCTCCGACCGTGTGTACGCGGCATAAGTCTATCTTGACAGATCACATTAATACTATATGAGAGATTTCATGGAATTCTGAATTGGGAATTAGTTTGCACATTAGCACTTTGTTTCACTACTTTATGATAGATTATATTATATGATTTATTAATTTTTTATTTTCATTTAAAGAGACAGCACTTTTTTGGGGGTTTTTAGTCTTTAAGACATTAAAATCAGAGAAAAGAAAAATTAGCAGAAAAACAAAGTTTCTGGCCACAGCAACCATCAGAGTTCCATAAAATGAAACGTGTAACCCCATAGGTTGCTATGGGCTAAAACATCACTTCTGCTAATATTTCTTTTTAGCAATTTTAACAAGTCAGTCCCTACAAATGAATACTGAAAGCTAAAATATGGAATGGATAAGTATGATCCACACTTATCACTTATTTGGACTGACTCATTTTGGCAAAAAATTAATTTCTTATCTTTTGACAGACAATTTGGAATGTAGATGTGATCACACCACCTTCTGAATTTGGTTGATTAAATTAGTTGTAAACCCCCCTGAGACATTTTTATATATAGGTAAGCCTATAATAATGTTCTGTTTCAGAATTTTGGTTTAGTCCGAAAAATAAATTTATTTAGTAAAATCTGTTTTTACTTACTTTGTTTCATTAAAAAATGCATTTGTTTGAAAATCTGAATTAACTAAGGTCGAATCTGTCAATGGAAGGCGTCTGTCGGATGTTCTATGAAGATTCAACAATGCAGCTAAACTGTACTACCTTGTGATTGTACATTTCCGGTCAATGCTCTTCTGACAAGCTATAGTAGAATTCTAATGTTGTTTGACTAGTATTAATTACAGTTATGATTTATTATTACTGGTCAAAGAACATTAGAATTCTTCTATAGCCTATGGGTGGAGCATTTGACCATAAATGTCCGCTCGCGGCGACCGTATATTTTTAGCTGCTTCATTGAATCCTCATGTCTCTATAATGTTGAATCTTTTCTTTCTATGTTGAATAATCTTGAACTAGGCACATTCAACCTCAGATAGACCTCAGATAGACACAGATCGCTATTGTCACCGTCTTGTTGCATCTTCTATCTATATCTATATCGAACTGTTGTTTCAACTATACCAAAATAAAGCATTTTTTTATTTTGGATCTTTCGGATTTCGGATTCTGCGCTTTCGTTATCGTTTAAAAAATGAACACCAAAATCCCTGAAATTCGGACGAAAATGCATTCGGACGAAAACGAATGCACATGTCTACTGATTACCAGTAGAAACTATCACTACTCTAATCCTTATTTTTTCTGTTCTTCTACTTACCATCTCTGACAAAATGTCATCTCTATTCTGTCCCAACTTGGTCACAGCTGTCTACATCAGCTCGCTCACATACAGATTTAGTCACCAACTGCTACAACCTTGGCAAACTGACGACACCAGACATCTCAAGAGAAACAGCTATGGAGACACAGTTGTGGTGTAAAATTCAATCTCTGCAAGACTTCACCCTATACAAATCTACCTTCCTAAAATACAATTCCTGCCTCCATGCTGCCAAACAAACCTAATTTTTCACCCTCATTGACCCTCTCATCCAGTCCTCATCAGCTCTTCTTCCCTTTTAACTTTCAACTTTGTACTTTGTACTAACTCACTGCCCAAGAGATCATTTGAAATCATCTCAAATGCAAGATTGAAACAATTCCTGGTGACATTTCCATTGCACAGATATCTCCTCCACTTTGTGTATCCTGACATTCAATACTTTCCTCTTTTCACTCTGTTACTACAGAGGACATTAAAGTACAGGGGAAAGACTCTCTAAAACACAAATAAATCAAAATGAATGTGAAAAAAGCTGCTAACACTCAAAGTTAAACGTGAATTATAGATCAAAAGTGTAGTGCTAATGTGTGCAGTGAAATGAAATCATACATCTATCTTGATGCAACAAAAACAAATTGTATATGAACAACAATAATACGAGTGTTGGGACACATTAAAGCGGGATTCCACCCTAAAGTGGAACCTCCGCTGATCGGATCCCTCCCCCCCTCCGGTGTCACAATTGACACCTTTCAGGGGGGAGGGGGTGGAGATACCTGTCAAAGACAGGTATTTTCACCCACTTCCGGGCATAGACTCCCGTGGGAGTCTACGCCATTTCCTGCCCTGCCGCGCTGTCTGCTGGGACACACACGGGTCCCAGTGACAGCACGGAGATTTCCTATTGTGCGGCGCGGCTCGCACAGTAGGGAACCGGGAAGTGAAGCCGATTCGCTTCACTTCCTGATTCCCTCACCTAGAATGGTGACTGCAGCAGCCGAGAGCCGAGCGATCGATCGGCCTCGGCTGCTGGCATCGCTGGAACCCGGGACAGGTGAGTGTCCATTTATTAAAAGTCAGCAGCTGTAGTATTTATAGCTGCTGGCTTTTAATATTTTTTTTTTTGGTGGAATCCCTCTTTAAGGGCATAAATCAATATGGGATAACAGTCCACACAAGTGTGAAAGTGGAAAATAACTCTTCTTGTTGGGGTGACACCAAACCAATTGGGACAGGAAAACAACTTGTCTGTAGTCACTCTCAGCAATACTTCGTAGGTAAGTAAAGAAATACTCTTACCAACTGGGGTGGACACACATGTCCTATGACAGTGAGTCAGAAAGGCTCAGGATCCTATGGGGTCTGAAGCTGGTGCTATGCCCAGGAGATGGTCGATTCAATCTGGTGTGAGATCCCCAACTCTCTGCCCCAAGGCTCCACAAACACTTTCAAAAACAAGATGGCATCGCCACAAACAGCTCCTCATGGACTCCAAAGATGCATGTGGACAAAAAAGGGGGATAGAGGACTCCAGATAGTGCAGGTCAAACTAGGAGGTTTATTGAAATATGTCATAAATATAAACAATGACACAATAAAAGTGATCACAAAAAATAAAAACAATATGTAAAAGCAATGTGGGGTGCAGTAAATTCTATCCCGATGAGTTTCGACAATGAGCATGCACATGCATTACGCACAACACTGGGTTTATAATGGCAAACATCAGGCTAGAATTTACTGCACCCCACATTGCTTTTACATATCGTTTTTATTTTTTGTGATAAAAACTAGTATGGAGTGAGGGGTACCCCACGTTGTTTTTATTTTTGTAAATTACTGGCTGGCAATTACAACCACGAGTCAATTTAAATGTGATTTGACTGATTTTATTTTCTTAAGAAATGTCAGTCTGTAGCAGGTTCTATACATGGTACAGATGTACCACTCTACAGGCACTATAAGGGGACTCCCCCAGGCACTATATTTAAAGGAATTTTATATTTTTACTGTTTCACTTTAATCATCATTAAAATCACTGCTCCTTTAACAATTATTGCATTGATACATGTCCCCCAGGGCAGTACCCTGACCCCCATTTCTTTTTTACCCCATACCCTTTTTCAAATGGGGATTTGATTTCTCATGATTTCTCATGTTTGCTTCCCTTAGACTTCAATGGAGTTTGCGGTTTGGAGCCAAACTTTTGCCCTGTTCAGGAGTCCTGCTGCGAAACCGAACAGGGGGGTGTTTGGCCCATCTCCAGGGCAGGACTTAGGGCGGTGGGGGCCCCTGGGCTTGAGTCACTTTTGGGCCCTACCTTCTATACATTACCGTATTTATCAGCGTATAGCACGCACCCCAAGTTTAGGAGGGAATTTTAAGGGAAAAAACTTTTAGGAGGGAAGTTTAAAGAAAAAACTTACATTTAAATGCCCATCAATGCAGCCATAGCAGTGTCCATCTGCAGCCTTGCCCATCCATATGCAGCCTTGTCCAGTGTCATTGCAGCCTTGTCAGTGTAGCCTTGTCATTTACAGCCTTGTCATTGCAGTCTTGAAGTTTAAAAATGGCGCTGCCAAGATAGAGTCCTGTGTATCTTGGCGGCTCTCGGGTCCTCTTGGCGGCTCTCAGGTCCTCTCGCAGTCCCAAGCGGAGCCGATAGTAGCCGAGTGTACTCGGCTCAGCTCACAGTCACGTCCAGTCTCTGTGTTATGTCCATCACAGGGCGGGACTGGGCGGGACTGTGAGCGGAGCCAACCCGAGTACACTTGGCTATGTATCTCGGCGGGGCCCGAGGGGCCCCCTATTGGATGGGGCCCATGGGCTTGAGCCCAGTTAAGCCCAATGGTAAGTCCAGTCCTGCCCATCTCTACTTACTAAATTCTAAAATTAATGTCCATTACTAAATACTCATACTATTAGACCTTTCTGCTACCTTAGATATAGCTGACCAACAGCTCTTTCTCAAAAACTCAACTTACTTGGCCCCCAGGACTCTTTCCTGGAACTCTTCCTACCTATTGATGCATTCTTTCACTGTTGTCTACAACTCTATCTCCTCCTTCTTCTTCCATAGGGGTTTCCCATAGCTCTGCCCTCTGACCCTTTCTGTTCTCTAGTTACACCTCCTCTCTTAGTCAATTTATCACCTTGCTTCCAATACCACCTCTCTGCTGATGAAACCCAAATCTATCTCTCTACTCTTCATCCAACCCCCCCCCCCCCCCCCCAATCTCTGCTCATGTTACTGACTTACTAATTGACATATCAGTATGGATGTCACACTTATGAAAAATTAAATCTTTCTAAAACTGAGGTCCCCTTACATGCCCTAAGCAAAATTACCAATCTTTTCTCACAAAATCAACCTCTCGATTCCTCCCAAGACTGCTTTTTAACATGCTTTTTAACTTTCTCATCTCCTCCTCCCATGCTTACATCCAGAGCCTCTCACATCCTCTGGCACTCTCTAGCCCAATCTGTCCAGCTTCCTTCAACTTTGTTCACCTTTAGGTGATCCTTGAAAACTCATCTCTTTGGAGAGCATATCTTGCCTCGGCCTAACAACTGAACATTTTCTTTCTTCATCTACTCATCTGTGGGCAGTTATTATCTACTTGTACCACTTGATCCTCCCTATTAGATTGTCAACTGCCATGAGCAAGGCCCACCTAATCCTCTTGCCTTGAATTGTATTGTAACTATACTGCGTCCTTTTATATTGTAAAGTGCTGCACAAACTGTTGATGCTATATAAATCCTGTTTAATATTAATTTCACAGACTATAACCATACATATTGTACAGCGGTCAAACAGTATGTAAGCTACAATGAAAAAGCATAATACAAACCACCATTTACCCTGAAATTAAAGGTCAAATAAAATGGTGAGACCTGATAATGATGGAAGGCCAGAAAAGGTGGCAAAAGCTGGTAATGTTGGCAGGACAGCAAAGGTAGCAAAAGTTTATGATGATGGCAGACCAGCAAAGGTAGCAGCAGATGTTAATAGTGAAAGGCAAGCAGAGGTGTCAGGAGCTTTAGTGGCAAGCTAGCAGAGGCAGCAGAAGCTTGTAACAGTGGCAGTCAAGAAGAGGTGGCACACGCTAATAATGGTAACAGGTCAGCAGAGGTTGAGGGAGCTGGTACAGGTGGCAGTCCAGCAGGGGTGCTATGATTTAGTAATGGTGGCAGGCAAGCACAGATGGCAGGGGCTGGTAATAGTGGTAAGCCAGCACAGAGGTGGGAGCTGGTAATGGTGGCAGGCGAGCAGAGGTGGCGGCAACTGGTAATAATAGAAGGTTTCATTTTATGAGAGGGGACAGATGTCAGTAGCAGCACCTTCAGACCACAATGATGTTACCAGAAGTAGATGTTGGAAAAAAGGTCCAGACTGCAGAGCTCTGTGAATAATCATGGGCTAGGGATAGCCATTGGGTGGTGCCATCTGGCGGGACAAGATGGCTGCTCCCTCCAGTTCTCACCAATTTTCCCCTGTCCTTAGAGAAAATCATCAGTCACTGCTGTTCAGCCTTTTCCTAATTTTCTCCAGTATCTGAAACCCACTATGGTTATTACAGCTCTTCACCATCCCCCTCCTCATCAAAAGAGCCCACAGGACAGTAAAGTGCAGCTGCGGGAACATCAGTACCTCTTGCACTTACTCCCTATATGGTCCTGGTAATCTTTTCCTCATCATAAGCATCTGAAATGAGGAAAGATCCTCTTCATGCACCAAGTGACTGATAAAACGCTGAAATGGTTCTCATCCAGCAAGAGGAAGCTGAAGGAGAGAGTGCATTTTGAGCTGTTGCGGATAACTGACTGCTCTACACCTGAGAGAGGAAAAAAAGGAAGGCTTTGTCAGCCACTCATCTACCTCCTCCATGTATTCTGACTGTATACTATGGCCATAATAAAACCATTTAACTGCCAGTAAAGATGACATGGTGAATCCCACCATGGCAAATTCCACATGTCATGTGTTGATTTATGTTGGTTTTAGCATATGTTTTAAATATGGCAGTGAGAAGCATTCACATATACAGTACTAGCAGTTGGAGGAAATAAGAAAGTATTGGCTCTGTTTTATTTGTAAAGGTCTGTTAGCAAAAACATCCCTTTCAGCCCCTTAAAAGAAACATTCCCTGCATCCAATTCGCATGACAGGTGAGTGTGCCTTGGGGTCCACGTAGTGGATTGCACAGGGGTCCTGTGAATCTTTGACTCAGTTTCAGGTCTGAATTCAGGCAAAAATTTGGGCTTGATTTGTCCCTTAATGCTGTTTATCATCCATGAATGATCTGTATGTAGAGAAACCTTTATATATACTGTACAACCCATCTGAATGGGATAGATTAAACTGAGAAGTGAAAAATGGCTTCTTAACCGATCCCCGCCCGCCATAAGCCAAATGATGAGCGGGGATATCTGAATGAAGCCAGTAGCTACAGGCATCATTCAGATATCGTCTTTTAGAGCCGGCGATTCTGTGCACCATAAGAATGATCATAGCGGTGGTTCCACCGCTCCATAGCGGCTGTTCCACTGATCGTTCTTACAGGAGGCGAGAGGGGACGCCCCCCCTTCTTCCACCCTCCGGTGCTTCGCTATGATCGGTGAGTCAAACACAGGATCCGCCCGCCATGGATGTTCATCATAGAGATTTCTCTATGATCATCGGAGACTGGGTGCGACGTTATGATGTCACGCTCAGCCTCTGCATTCAAACAAATGGCGCCAATTCAGCTGGGAAGCCAGGATTGCTTTTTTTTTTTTATTTCAGGCTTCCCAGCCTAGAGGTGAGATGTGGGGTCTTATTGACCCCATATCTCACTGTAAAGAGGACCTGTCATGTCATATTCCTATTACAAGGGATGTTTACATACGTTATAATAGAAATAAAAGTGATCAAAATGAATTTTGGGGGAAAAAAGTGGCAAGCTAAAATAAATAAAGTAAAATTAACAATAAAAAATTTTTTTTTTTAAAGTGCCCCTGCCCCGTGAGCTTGCACCCAGAAGCGAACGCATACATAAGTTCCGCCCACATATGAAAACGGTGTTCAAACCACACATTTGGGGTATCACCACAAACGTTAGAGCGCGATCAATAATCTTGGTCCTAGACCTCCTCTGTAACTCAAAACATGTAACCAGTAAAAAAATTTAAAGTGTCACCTATGGGGATTTTTAAGTAGCGAAGTTTGGCGCCATTCAACGAGCATGTGCAATTTTTAAGCGTGACATGTTAGGTATCTATTTACTCGGTGTAACTTCATCTTTCATATTATGTAAAAATATTGGGCTAACTTTACTGTTTTTTTTTTTTTAAGCACTTAAGCCCCGGACCAATTTGCAGCCAAAGGACCAAGCCCCTTTTTGCGATTCGGCACTGCGTCGCTTTAACTGACAATTGCGCGGTTGTGCGACGTGGCTCCCAAACAAAATTGGCATAATTTTTTTCCACAAATAGAGCTTTCTTTTGGTGGTATTTGATCACCTCTGCGGTTTTTATTTTTTGCGCTATAAACAAAAATAGAACGACAATTTTGAAAAAAATGCAATATTTTTTACTTTTTGCTATAATAAATATCAACCAAAAATATATTAAAAAAATGGTTTTTCCTCAGTTTAGGCCGATACGTATTCTTCTACATATTTTTGGTAACAAAATTGCAATTAGCGATTATTGATTGGTTTGCGCAAAAGTTATAGCGTTTACAAAATAGGGGATAGTTTTATAGCATTTTTATTATTATTTTTTTACTTGTAATGGTCGGCGATCATCGATTTTTATTGGGACTGCAACATAATGGCGGACACATCGGACATTTTTGACACATTTTTGGGACCATTGTCATTTATACAGCAGTCAGTGTTATTTAAATGCACTGATTCCTGTGTAAATGACACTGGCAGTGAAGGAGTTAACCACTAGGGGCCAGTGTAGGGGTTATGTGTGACGTTATGTTTTTTTTTATTGCTGGTCCCATGGCCACGGTCACGGAGCTCAGGACCAGGTCGGGAGCGGGCCGCCAGCTGGGCACTTAGAGAGCCATGTACAGGTACGTGATTGTGCCCAGCCATGCCATTCTGCCGACGTATATCGGTGTGAGGCGGTCCTTAAGTGGTTAAAGCACAAAACTGTTTTTTTTTTTTAAACGCATTAGAAAAATTGCTGCGCAAATACCGTGCGAGATAAAAAGTTGCAATGACCGCCATTGTATTTTCTAGGGTCTTTTCTAAAAAAAACATATATAATGTTTGGGGGTTCTATGTAATTTTCTAGCAAAAAAATTATGATTTTTACACATAGGAGAGAAATGTCAGAATTGGCCTGGTAGGCAAGTGGTTAATAAATAAAGCAATCATTCACGTGCAAACAAAACAATTTGTTATTTTCTTTGCCTTGAATATGATTGGGCATTTAAAGTGAAAATGAAATGTGTACATTAAAGTGTATGTAAAGATACATTTGGTGGTAAGGTGCTAGAATCCACATCCAATTTTTACTTCTGTTGCATGCCCAATGGAGATGTTCATTGTCTACTTGCCCTTTTAACTTTTAACACTGAGACTGAAAGTGATAGAAAATTCAAAATTTTGAGTTGTCACCAGAACAGAAATAAAGAGAAAGTCTTCCAATGTGGGGGGAGGGGGGTTATTCCAGTGACATCTGTCTAAGAAGGGATCGTCTTTTTCCTCGAGAGAGTACTTCTCACTTTCTATTGCATCTACAGGACAGAAAGTGAGCAGAAAGTCTCTGTTCGAGGATAGACGGTAGCTGCAGGATCTCTGCCAGGATTTTTACTTCTGGAACAAGCACTGTGAATGCTCCAGTCAACTATTCAGGCTAACTGACTAACTCAGTAATATTTCTGGATATCAGAAAAGCTGATGCTAACCCTAGGGTAAGGTCATTTATTCTTGGGGGTTTATTGTTGCAGAGAAAAGTGTAAAATAACCATTGGTGCTAGTTGAAGATGTGGCGGGGCATGGCAATGAGGGTGGTTTGGAACAAGGAGAAGAGTCTGGGTGTGGCATTTATTTTCTCTATGGCTGCTCTGCCATACTATAAAAAATTGGATTTATCTCAGTTTTTCAGGCTGCAACTGGGGAAGGGAGAGCACGAGAGTAAAGGTGAGTGTCTATGGGTTGCAGAGGTTTCATGGTAAATGGATTATCAGGTATTTCATTGAGATAAGATTCCATGTGAAGGGATCATTTGGAGCTAATTTGATTGGGGATGGAGACAAGGGGTTGTATGAGGGAGAACAATAAATCATCTTCAAAAGTCCAGCCCCCCTTACATGCACCCTAGCTGACAGATTTACTTTAAATTATAGTGAATTATTTTAAGGCACCTACCCCCAGTTTTGGGGACTTTCAAAAAGCATGTGACTTTAGTGACTAGGAGCTCACCGCGGAGGTTGTGGACCCAACTGCTGACTGCTGAGGGTCGATGGTTCTGAGAAGCAGTCACAGGCACAGTTCTGGACAGGAAGCTGGAGCATAAGATTCCCCATGGCACGGAGTCTAAGAGCCAGCAGGTTGGTGAAGATGGACTTGGCTGCAGCTGACTCCAGGTCATGGCCCCCAGGGTCTCCCATCTTGCGGCTGGCTCTGGTGGATGGAGAGGAAGCAATAGTCTAGGGTGACAAGGGATAGTCAGGATGACAATGCAAAGGTTGGGGCAACAAGCAGACAGGAATGGTCAGGAGAACAAGCCAAAATCAGTACACAGGAATCAAATGTAAAACACACGCCAAGAATCACTCAAGAAAGCTTTCATACAACTATTGCTTGGGCAAGGATTGTTGCTATGGCTAATAATAGTGGCTTTAAGAATAATATAGAGGATTTTTAAGAGCATATGTTTTCAGGGAAGCCAGTTGTATGTGCAGCTTTTCTGTTTAGTAAAGCATTGATACACTACAGAAGTCTAAGTTCCATTGGTTTTACCGCAAGAACCTTAATAGATAAAGAGAAAAGCAAAACACAAGGCTGGCTTACAGTGTGTGGGGTTAAATGGTGTTTCCTGTTAGAGGCTGGAGTGGAGCCATGCTGAGAGAAGATTACTTAAACACACAGGTGTGAGAGCACAGGCCATAAAGCTGATACACAGACCAGAGAGGTAAGCAGACAGTCAGGGCATGAAACATTACTGCAGATGCATGACAAATACCAAGCAAAGGTGCAATAAATAATGCAGATCAGTAGCACATGTGCACTTATTCAATAAAACAGGCAATGGGTAATTCTCTAGGTGCAAAAAGTGCAGTACCTATATCAGCCATAATCCATCCTAATCTGGTTGTTATTAACCCTTGCAATTGGCATTTCGTAATTTGCTCTTTTCAATGTAGTTTAAAGGATAACTGATGCCATGAACAAAAAATTATATATTGCTACCCTCCAGTCCTTAGACGTGTTGGCTGGATTTGTTTTATTTTTCTGAGACTAAGGCCGCGTACACACGGGCGGACTGTCTGCCCAACTTAGTCCGCTGAACAGTGTTTCAGCGGACAATCCACTCGTGTGTGGGCTTCAGCGGACTTTTTCAGCGGACAGTCTGACGAACAAAGTCTTACGGAATTTCCGTAAGACAGTCCGTTCAAACTTGGTTTTGTCCGTCCAAACTTGGTTTCAGCGGACAGTCCGCTCGTGTGTAGGCAAGTTGGACGGACTAAGTATGGCGCATGCTCAGAAAGGGTTTACACGGCCGAAGGTTGCATTGCAGTGTATAGGACGTCGTTTTTCTAGTCCCGTCGTACGTGCTGTACACGTCATCACGCACGCTTTCAGCGGACTGTCTGCTCATCGTGTGTGGTCAAGTCCGTTCATGCTAATTTTGAACGGACTGTCTGTCGGATTGTCTGCCGAAATTAGTTGGGCAGACAATCCGCCCGTGTGTACGCGGCCTAAGAACATTTTCAGCAAATATCTGTTAATCTTGCCAAAATGTGTCCTTGTAATTTCCTGTGAGTTGAACTGGAAACATAAAACAATAATATCATCCTTTTGTAACCAGTAATCTTCGGATTCTTCATGTTGCAGACAATGTAGCAGACATGTTTGAAGTCTAGCCCGGTTGGTAAGCATAGCTCCTTACATGGAAGAAGTGATCGTAGACACCCAGGAACAGGAAGTATGTTATTCATAGGATTACCAGATGAAAATAAAGGTAAAAAAAAAGAGAAAAAGGCACAGGGAAGCACACAATCTTGCCTAGCACACTTTCATGAGATAAAAAAATGATAAATCCAAAAGAACTGCACTCACATGTAACCATCTCAGGGAAGCAGTCTGAGCCCACATACACACGGTCGGAGATTTCCACAACCAAGTCCGACGGATTGTGCCCGAAACTGTTGCATACACACGATCGGGCCAAGTTGTCTGATTTCGTGGTTGCCAAGAACGCGGTGACGTAAGCCGTGTACGGCGGGACTAGAAAAAGGAAGTTCAGCACCACGTCCGGCACCCTTTGGGCTCCTTCTGCTGATCTCGTGTTTTAGTAGAAGTTTGGTGAAAGACGATTCGCGCTTTTCAGATTAGTGATTCAGATCGCTACTGCTCTTCAGTTTCTGCTTGTCTTTGCGTATCTGATAATCAGTGTGTGCAGTCATTAAGTATTTGCTTCTCATTGTGGACTCTATCTTGGTATAGTACGCTTTGAAAGGCATTTTTTATTGTCTGCTTGCTTCTGCTATTCAGGTTGTCCTTTCAGGCCTTGCTGTTTAGCGTTGCTTTCTGGTGTCCGATCTGACCACCCGACCGTTTTCCAAACATGTTTCGTCTACGTACTCATCGTACAGCTTGTGCTGTGCAGGGGTTCTTATTTTGACTTTGACACAAGCCAAAGGGCTTGTGTCAAAGTCAAAGTAAGAACCCCTGCACAGCACAAACCAGCACAAACTGTACGATGAGTATGTAGACGAACCTTCAGGACCTCAAGTTCTCTACAGGCATCTCCCCCCAGGCTCTGGGGATCATTATTCCAGAGACCTGTTCTGTCATCATTCAGCTCCTGCTGAAGGACTATATTATGCTAATTTTTAACCGTAAACATCACATTCTATGTATTTCATGATTGCTAATATCTTGCATTTCTTTCCTCATTCCCTAATTACCATCATTGCAATATGCTCTAATTCATATGCTCTGCCCCTTTGTCCTCATGCGGATTTGCCTCACTAACTTCCCCACCATGCTCTTCTTGGCCCCTAAAACTAGAATCTAGTCACTTGACAATGTCTTTTGGCAGCTCCATAGTATTGCTTTTCCCTAAACACCCCCTAAAATCTCTACAAATGTGATGTGTGTGCTTCAATTCATGCAAAGTGACCTTTTTATTGTTTTTTGGAGTTGTGAACCCCCCTCTCCCCAACTGTTACCTCAGCTGATAGCAATCTTCTATCTGATGACTTGACCCAACCCAATACACACTCTAAATACCTTTTTCATGATCACATTTATGGACAAATTCACCAAAGCATGTAGTGTAAGGGCCTGCCTCAATACTTTCAAATGCTAGTTTTATTTTTTAAACACATTCATTTTATTGCTATGTAATAGCAGAATGTCAAAATGTCCTTCCATTTTGTTATTATGACACTTCTTGCCTGTCCGGTGGGCTGCCAATAGTGTAACTAAGGAGGGGCTTCACAAAGTATCACACATTATTTAGGCATTCAGCTCTCAATCAAGTGGAGAGGGTTACCTCTCCTAAACATCCCCCCTCATTTTTTATCAAGGGCCCATCAGATGGGGGGGGATGGGGGGGTTATGACTCTCATAATGGGACCTTATACTTTAGGCTTTAAATACTAATTGTCTTCAAAAATGTGGGTGTCTAATCTGCATGCAATGTTGATTTGTAAAATTACTAGTTTGTTTTCTTGTGTCACTACACAGTCCCCTTCAACGCAACAGGAATGGCAGACTGTGGCCTCCCACTTTGCCATTTTTGACAAGTTGTGCCTTTTTCAGCAACAGTGCAAACCCAAGTTCAGAGTGAGATGAGGGGACAGTCTCTTCTTCAAATAATCTTATTATGTTGTGGGTCTGCTACACACTCACCTTCTTTTTGTTAACTAATGTGTAGTGCATTACTGATCTAAATCATGCTCATTTTCAGCACCATGGCAGGAAAATGGCATGATTGTCCAAATTTACACATCACTGTGGGTGCTTTTTACTAAAGGCACATCCACTATGCACTACAAGTGCACTGCAAAAGTACACCTGAAACTGCACTTGGAGTGCAAAGTGGAGTTGCCTTTAGTAAATCACACTCCTTCTCAGCACAAACTAAAATGTCACTACAAATACATTGTAATCCCAATGAAAAAGGAAGCCACACATTGTTGATAATTAAACTTTTTAATACAAGCACATTCATATGTGCGTTTAGTAAAGGTTTTTACAACACAGCCAAGATATTTTGGGTATCCAAAACCCAGTTTAATAATATTTATTTTTGAGTTGTTTTTTTGTGTAAACAGGCATGTATCAAACCGTAAAATACAGAACACAGGAACTTACAAAGTTCAACTTGGAAAAGTGAAGCTAATATCAGACATGAGTATGTACAAACTGGGCTGATATTGCCTTCATCACATGGGGTGTGACCCCTGAAAAATACAAATTTGGAAGATGCACACAGTGTGTCAACATGTGCTATCTCCCATCATGGGGGATCAATGTACATGCTTTGGGGCTGCAACCCCTTCATCTCAGACACTTTACACAAAACATGTACATTGATCCCCCATGATGGGAGATAGCTCATGTTTACATACTCTGTGCATCTTCCAAATTTGGAATTATGCTAAATCCACTTTTTTTTTCTAAAACAAAAATAAAACCCTATCTAGTTTTTTCGTTTTTACACTCTCCCCAAAACATCAATGATGTTCTTTATTTTTAACATCATTGATGTTTTGTTGTACAATTTCCAAATCCCTATTGCACACCATTATCTCCCCGATCTAGATCTGGGCACTTTCACTGGTAAAACGGGAATCTTCCTCCATATGACCTAGAAAAAAAACAAACAAACACACCATGTAATCCAAATATGGTGATATACATTGATGAGCTTACCGGAAGCTGTGTTCTCCGACACTCACCTGTTGTGGTGACAATTATGGTGACAACCTCCACAATCTCTCCTTCTTCCTCCTCCTCCTGCTCCTGCTCCTCTGTTTCTTCTTTTGGAAGTTGCCCTTCTTTGGGAGGGCTGTGGTCCCTGGTGTCCTCATGGTCCCTGGTGTCCTCATACTTGCCGAGTCTTCTCTCCCCTATGAGAATATAAACAAAGATTAATTAGCACACAGAGGGCATAAATAGGAATATGAAACATTGCTTGGAAGTGTTGTCCAATTGTTTTTTTTGGGCCGAGTTACAAGGTGAGAACATTATTGGTGCCACTTTGTTAAGCTGGAATACTTCCCTGCAGAACGATGTTTCATACGAACGAACGAAACCATGACCTTGAAAATGGCCATTTTAAAATGCACAACATGAAATCCAAGCACATGGAGCATGTATGCAAGCAAAAATAATGATATGAGCACACGACAACTACTTACTTTTTTTAAGAACACGCTTGATCCTTACGTTCTGCTCGTGCTCCCTCAGTTTCAGGTCTGACCAGCGTTTTCTCAGTTGATCCTTGGATCGGCGTACCCTAAAATTCTTCAGAAGACTCTTCACAACTTTATTCATGATCTTGGCCTTTCTGATATTTGGGTTTGGGTAAGGTCCATACTTCCCATCATAGTCGGTCCTGTTCAATATGTCGACCATTTCCAACATCTCTCCAAAAGACATATTTGAGGCCTTAAATCTTGTCTTCCTGGATCGGGACTTTTTTGGCTCCGGGCTTTCCTCACCCTCCTCCTCGTTAGTGGAACTATTATTGCGCACCTGCGTTCTCTCCGCCATGTGCTCTCCCCACTGCGCGGGAAGCGAAGGGGCGGGGAATAGTCTGGAAAGAACGTCAGGGGCGGGCGGAGTTTCATGCATGCGCACTGTATATAAAACGCCACACATGTGTATCGTCCGTACGATCTGGGAGGAGAGTGTGAGGCACGGACGCGGCGAACGTCGAAACGAAGGTAACATTTTTTAATTTGTGCTTCACTAGGCTAGACTTTTTTGTTTGATTAAATACTTGTGTAATATATTTTCCTTCAAAAAGTAGAGTTTATTTGTGAGCAGGCAGGTACATTTCCAAAATACAAAGTGAAATAAATAACAAGGGGTACCAACACTAAACAACCTCCTGTAGATTAACAAATAAAATCTAAAAAATACAATAATGTTGTTGTTGTAAGTTTACACCCAAAAATAAAAAGTTCAAAAAAGGAGAAATGAGCAGTGTCTTTAAAGGAGATTTTTAGGTAACCCCCCCCCCCAAAAAAAAACATCCAAAAAAATAAAAATAAAACAAACATTGTGTAGATGTGACTTAAACTAAAATTGTATTGCTGAAATGGTTAAAAAAGAGTAATGAAATCCGTTCGGGAGAAGTGTGTGTGACTATGAGCATCAAAAGAAGTTGGTTCTTGCAGCATTGTAAAGAACAAGAGAATGCGCTTGATGACTGATTTTTTAACATTTCAGCGTGACGAATGTGCTATATCGCTTACGAGCAGTAGTTTTACCTGAACGAGCGCTTCCGTGTCGGAATTTGAATGTGAGCATGGGTGGCACTTGGTCCGATGAAAATGCTGTACACATGATCGGATTAGGTCCGTCCGGCCCAGTTGGTCGGGAAATCTTTCCAACATGTTGGAAAATTGGGTCGGACGGAGATTCGGACAGAATCACTCCGATGCATACCACACACAGTCGGATTATCTGACAACACGGTCCGATAAGACTCACTCCGACAGATTCTCCGACCATGTGTACAAGGGCTTAGGATAATAGCAGAATGAACACCATGGCCCGTAGTGCAGGGTAGCTGCCAACTATAGACTGCATCCTTTCTAGTATGTGCTGACAGGCTGGGGAAAGTAGATGACTCCATCCCACGCTGCTGACTGTGCTCCATGCCAGAGCCCATAGCTAACAGAATGCAGGCCTGTATGCCCAATGCATCCCTTTGTGCATGATTAACTCTGGGACACCTGTAGAAGATCTATCACCTTGTTTTGGCACAAGAATTAGAACTTAATTTACAGTATCTCACAAAACTGAGTACACCCCTCACATTTTTGTAAATATTTTATTAGCTCTTTTCATGTGACAACACACAGCCATTAATGTCTAAACTGCTGGCAACAAAAATGAGTACACCCCTAAGTGAAAATTTCCAAATTAGGCCCAATTAGCCATTTTCCCTCCAATGTGTCATGTGACTCGTTAGTGTTACAAGGTCTCAGGTGTGAATGGGGAGCAGGTGTGTTAAATTTGCTGTTATCGCTCTCACGCTCTCATACTGGTCACTGGAAGTTACACATGGCACCTCATGGCAAAGAACTCTCTGAGGATCTGAAAAAAAGAATTGTTGCTCTACATAAAGATGGCCTAGGCTATAAAAAGATTGCCAAGAACCCTGAAACTGAGCTACAGCACGGTAGCCAAGACCATACAGGGGTTTAACAGGACAGGTTCCACTCAGAACAGGCCTCAACATGGTCGACCAAAAGAGCTGAGTGCACATGCTCAGGATCATATCCAGAGGTTGTCTTTGGGAAATAGATGTATGAGTGCAGCCAGCATTGCTGCAGAGGTTGAAGGGTGGTGGGTCAGCCTGTCAGTGCTCAGACCATACTCCGCACACTGCATCAAATTGGGCTGCATGGATGTCGTCCCAGAAGCAAGCCCCTTCTAAAGATGATGAAAGCCTGCAAACAGTTTGCTGAAGACAAGCAGACTAAGGACATGGTTTACTGGAAACATGTCCTGTGGTCTGATGAGACCAAGATAAACGTATTTGGTTCAGATGGTGTCAAGTGTGTGTGGTAGCAACCAGGTGAGGAGTACAAAGACGTGTCTTGCCTACAGTCAAGCATGGTGGTGAGTAGGGATGAGCTTCGAGTTCGAGTCAAACTCATGTTCGACTCAAACATTGCCTGTTCGCCTGTTCAGCGAACATTGAACAATTTGGGCTGTTTGCGGCAAATTCGAAAAGCCAGAACACCCTGTATATGTCTATGGGAGAAATCTAACGCTAATATGCAAGTTACTGTCCTAAAAAGTGTTTGGGGACCTGGGTCCTGCCCCAGGGGACATGGATCAATGCAAAAAAAAAGTTTTAAAAATTGCAGTTTTTTCAGGAGCAGTGATTTTAATAATTATTAAAGTGAAACAATAAAAGTGTAATATTCCTTTAGATTTTGTACCTGGGGGGTGTCTATAGTATGCCTGTGAAGGGGCGCATGTTTCCCGTGCTTAGAACTGTCCCTGCACAAAGTGTCATTTCTGCAGGAAAAAAAGTATTTTAAAATCACTTGCGGCTATAATGAATTGTCGGCTCCCGTAATACAGAGAGCACCGAGTGTTCTCTGTATTACGGAAGCCGACAATTCATTCACTGATAAAAAAAAAAGAGTGGGGTTTCCCTAAATTCAATTACCAGGCCCTTCAGGTCATCCGTTGCTGGATAGCAAGAGTGGATTACCACCGCTAGAATCTTTTTTTTATTTTTTTTATTTTTAATAAAGGAATTTTTCAAAAGTGTGTTTGTATTATTTAACCATTTTTTACACTTTATTTGTGAAATGGTAGGGGTACTTTTGTACCCCCTTACCATTTCAAACAGGGGGGCCGGGATCTGGGGGTCCCCTTGTTAAAGGGGGCTTCCAGATTCTGATAAGCCCCCCTCCCGCAGACCCCCACAACCACCGGCCAGGGTTGTGGGAAAGAGGCCCTTGTGCCTATCAACATGGGGACATGGTGCTTTGAGGGGTCACAGACCCCCAAAGCATCCTCCCAATGTTGAGGGCATGTGGCCTGGTATGGTTCAGGAGGGGGGCCACTCTCTTGTCCCCCCTCTTTTCCTGTGGCCTGCCAGGTTGCGTGCTCGGATAAAGGGTCTGGTTTGGATTTTTAGGGGGACCCCCATGTCAATTTTTTTTTTAATTTGACATGGGGTTCCCCTTAATATCCATACCAGACGTGAAGGGCCTGGAAATTGAATTTAGGGGAACCCCACGCTTTTTCTTTTTTTTTTTTTATCAATGAATGAATTCTCGGCTCCCGTAACACAGAGAACACTCATTGAGTACACTCATTTGCAAACAATGCAAATACCAGGTAGTGAATTCCATGTTAAGGAAGAGTTTAGTGTTTAAGTGTTTAGACAAGTTGGAGGCTAAGGGGTTGATTTATTAAAGGCAAATAGACTGTGCACTCTGCAAGTGCACTTGTTTCATGGCTTAGTAAATGAGTTAAAGCTTCTCTTGCAAAGAACGCCCAATCACAAGGAAAATGAAACAAAAAACATTGTTGCTTGCACATGATTGAATGATGGAAGTCAGCAGAGCTTTTGCTCATTTACTAAGTTCTGGAGCAACTGCTCTTGTAGAGTGCAATTTCACTTTGCAAAGTGCACAGTCTATTTGCTTTAGTAAATCAACCTCTTAATGTGGACTAAGCTCTGGAGCAACTGCTCTTGCAAAGTGCACAGTCTATTTCCCTTTTTTGTCTAAATCAACCCCTAAGACTTTGTACTAAGTTGTGCAGGGTAGTTGTCTCCTTGACATAATGCCTTTTGTGGCAGTTGAGAGTGTTGATGCTAAAAAATCTTTGTCTTGATATGAAATAATAAGAGTAATAATAATAATCATCATAATAATAATGTTAATTATTATCATAATTATTATTAAAATAACAATAATCTGCCTGCAATGAATCGTTGTAGAATATTATGAGTTAATAACATTTGGTAATCTCCTTTATGTTTCCTTTTTTTCCAGCTTCTGGAACAAACAGGATAAATTTGAATTGTCCTGTGCAGATGTGATAACTGCTCTACAGACTGTTGTTATTATTGGCTAAACAAAAAAGGAACATATCCCTTATATGCCTAAAGAGCTCAGAGCAAGTCCTTCTGTGCAACTGCAGTATATGCTTACACTAGATTAGTAAACAGCCTGAAATAACATATTTGCCAGGCTCACATAAATCATGCTATAAACTGTTTGTTGCTGAAACTGTCCAGATTGATGAAGTGACCCATCCTACAAGAGTAAATCATTTCTGCAGAAAGCAACACTTCACAGCATGTGTAGTTCTCCACACCACTTTCCAACAAGCCTTGTTCTTCATCAGAAGCTGTTTACCCTTTGCTGTCCAGACAAAGCAAACTTTGAAGATTCATTGGAGCTTGGAGTACCGAGAGGTTCTGACACCGCATAAGTTATGGTCATTCCTGTTGCCCCTGTGTGTCTGACTTTAGACCTTAAAGAAAACTGCTAAGTTCATTCAGCATGATGGGGTTTATACAATTCTGGACACCCATCTATTGTCTAGTCTAAGTAATGTAATGTTCTAGTACACTTTAAGATTTATTCACACGACTGACATTCTGCTTTGCTTTTTTTACTCTTATGCTTTGACAACAAAGTGATAATTGCCTTCTGTTGTTCCTAATATTCAAAGTTTTTTTTTTTTAAACTGTAAGAGAGAAAAAATTAGATTGTTAAGAATAAGATGTTAATTTATTATTATTATTATTATTATTATTATTATTGTTTCAACACAAATCTTAATTTCTTAATTATTTTACATCTAAACAAATGTACTTTATATGAATGTTTTAATGTTATGATATTATAATAGGGTAATAGTAACTGTTCTTCTGGGTCATCTTTTTTTGAAAGTTTTATGTTAAAAAGGTTTAACCTTTTTACATAATTAAAGGGGTAAATCATGGGAAAACCGCAAGAGATGCAAATATTGGGTTGCAAAACAAATTTCCATTATTAAAAGACAACTCTGCCCTGAAAAGTGATTTTTTTTTTCATTTTAACGTGCATCTGTCCTATAACACAAAATTGCAGGTTTAATATCAAAATTATGATAATTATGATAGTAAGGACAGTTCAGAATTAATATACAATATTAATGTATTATATATTTACCACTATGTTGTTGCCGACCCATATGCTTTTCACGCTGAGCAGGTTCTGCCACCCCTTTGGACAGATAAATTGCTACTCTAGCAGCTGGAGACGTGGAAAAGTGGTTAAAAAATCATCTAGGATCTAAAGTGTAACTCATGGCAAAATAAAACAAAAACATATGCTGTACATCTCTGCAATATATGCACATTTTCCCAAGTGTAGAAAAAAAACACCTTTTGTTCTGCTACAAACCAGTTGAGCTTCTGACTTCCTGTTTGAACGGACAACACAGTTCCTATACTGGAATCCCACAAAGTTTTATTAGGCCCTGCCCAGGCCTCTATTGTGGGATTACAGGATTTATATTGTGCCAACAGTTTGCTCTGCACTTTACAACATAAGGGCAGACAGAACAGTTACAATACAATTCAATGCAGGAGGAATCAGGGGGCTCTGCTCATTAGAGCTTACAATCTAAAAGGTCAAGTGGCACAGAAGCTAATAACTGTAGAGGATGAGTTGATGGAGAAAATAAAAGTACAGTTGTTAGGTGGGGGCAGGATAGGCTTCTCTGTAGAGAAGGGTTTTCAGGTATTGCCTAAAAGTTTACAGAGTAGGAGATAGACAAACTCGGGTAGGAAGTTCCATAGGATCGGAGAGGCTCTGGAGAAGTCCTGGAGGCAAGCATGGGAGGAGGTGACAAGGGAGCTAGAGAGAAGGAGATCCTGGGAGGAATGAAGAAAATCATTAGCTTTGCATTTTGAGACTAGGTTAGTGATGTAGCTGGAGGCAGAGAAGTCAGGGAAAGAGGCACGTGGGGGAGGAAATAGTTTTGGTTAGATTGAGCTTGAGGAAGTGGTGTGACATCCAGACTGATATGTCTGTTAGTAAATTAGTGATGCGTAAGGAGACTGATGGAGTGGTGCTGAGGGGTAGAGAGATAGATTTGATTATAGGGAATTGTGCATTTATTACAGGTATGTACTGAATATTCTGTGTATTTTTATCCTTTAGAACCAAAAATAAATGTTATTACTTGGGGTTACAAGTAAATCACACACACTTCCAACATTTCCTTTTTGGCTTCAGTTGACTCCACCACAATCCCCATGGTTAAGTGCTCTATACAAACATGATGAGGCTTTGATGAGCTAAAAAATGGCAAAAAAAAATATAAAATATATAAATATATAATTAACACTGCAGAATAAAAACTAAGGACTCCATTCATTTTTTGGCCAGTAAATATATGTTACTCTTTAAGTTCTTCTGTCATTTATACATAACTGTTAACAGATGTTATTTTTCTATTACCATTTTTTTCCCAAGAAAACTCTTATCCTCTGTGCTCTAAGTGCCCTTAACCACTTAAGGACCGCCGCATGGAGATGTACGTCGGCACAATGGCACCGACAGGCACAAGCACGTACTGGTACGTGCTTGCCTTCCAGCGGGTGGGGGGTCCGATCGGACCCCCTCCTGCTGGCTGCGGCAGTCCGTTTCGATTCAGGAGCGATCCGGGATGAGGGGATGGCCATTGGTTTCTGGCCATCCCCTCTCGATCGCTCCTGGCGAATGAGAAGCTTCCCCCGCCTGTGTAGTGTTAACACAGGCAGGGAGGAAGTGATGTCACTCTCCTCGGGGCGTTCCTTTTGACCAGACTGCATGGAGAGCAGAGATAGTAAGTGCACCAACACTACACTGACATGTAGGTACACATAGGCACACAAATCAACTCCCCCCGATCACCCCCCCGATCGCCCCCCCCCCTCCCAGTCACAGTGTCACTGATTGCAGTGATCATTTATTTACTGATCACTGCATTTAGTGTCAGTTGTGACAGTAAAAAGTGTCAGGGCAGTTAGTGTTAGGTCCAGGGTAGCCCCCTACCCCCCTAATAAAGGTTTAACCCCCTGATTGCCCCTAGAGTTAACCCTTTCACCCCCTTTTGCCAGTGTCACTAAGCAATCATTTTTCTGATCGCTGCATTAGTGTCACTAGTGCCGCTAGGTAGCTAGTTATTTTTTTAGGTTCACCGCCAGGTTTTTATAGCGTTAGGTACCCCCATATACTACCCAATAAAGGTTTTAACCCCCTGATTGCCCCTAGAGTTAACCCTTTCACCAGCGATCACCGTATAAGTGTCACTGGTGATGCTGGATAGCCAGTTAGTTATTTCGTTATTTAGGTTCGCCGTCAGGTTTTTATATAGCGTCTGTGATCCCCATATACTACCTAATAAAGGTTTTAACCCCCTGATTGCCCCTCATTAACCCTTTCACCCCCTTTTGCCAGTGTCACTAAGCGATCGTTTTTCTGATCACTGTATTAGTGTCACTTGTGCCGCTAGGTAGCTAGTTATTTTTTTAGGTTCACCGCCAGGTTTTTATAGCATTAGGTACCCCCATATACTACCCAATAAAGGTTTTAACCCCCTGATTGCCCCTAGAGTTAACCCTTTCACCAGCGATCACCATATAAGTGTCACTGGTGATGCTGGATAGCCAGTTAGTTATTTCGTTATTTAGGTTCCCCGTCAGGTTTTTATATAGCATCTGTGATCCCCATATACTACCTAATAAAGATTTTAACCCCCTGATTGCCCCTAGTTAACCCTTTCACCAGTGATCACCGTATAAGTGTTACGGGTGACTCTGATTAGTTAGTTTGCTTTTTATAGCATCAGGGCACCCACCATTTATTACCCAATAAAGGTTTAACCCCCTGATCACCCGGCAGGTGATATCAATTAGGTTTTAGGGTCAGGGTCTGCGTCGCCCAAGGCAGCACTAGGTTAGTGCCTGTACCGCTAACACGCACGCGCAAAGCATACACCTCCCGTAGTGATATAGTATCTGAACAGATCAATATCTGATCTGATCTATACTAGCATCCCCAGCAGTTTAGGGTTCCCCACATGTGGTATCCCCGTACTCAGGAGAAGCAGTAGAATTTATTTTGGGGTGTAATTTCACTTATGCCCATAGCATGTGTGAGCAATATATCATTTAGTGACAACTTTGTGCAAAAAAAAAAAGTTTGTAATATTCCCACAACTTGTGGCAAAATATAAAATATTTCATGGACTCAACATGACTCTCAGTAAATAGCTTGGGGTGTCTACTTTCCAAAATGGGGTCATTTTGGGGGGTTTTGTGCTATTTTGCCATTTTATGGCCTTCGAAACTGTGATAGGTAGTGAGGAGTGAAATCAAAAATTTGCACCCTTAGAAATCCTGAAGGAAACTTTTTTTTTTGTCATTATTCAATCACTTGGGACAAAAAAAAATATTTAATGGGCTCAACATGCCCCTTAGCAATTTTCTTGGGGTGTCTACTTTCCAAAATAGGGTCATTTGGGGGGGGTTTGTACTGCCCTGCCATTTTAGCACCTCAAGAAATGAGATAGGCAGTCATAAATTAAAAGCTGTGTAAATTCCAGAAAATGTACTCTAGTTTGTAGACGCTATAACTTTTGCGCAAACCAATAAATATACGCTTATTGACATTTTTTTTTACTAAAGACATGTGGCTGAATACATTTTGGCCTAAATGTATGACTAAAATTTAGTTTATTCGATTTTTCTTATAACAAAAAAGTATTTTTTTCAAAATTTTCAGTCTTTTTCCTTTTATATGGTAAAAAAAAAAAATCGCAGAGGCAATCAAATACCATCAAAAGAAAGCTCTGTTTGTGGGAAGAAAAGGATGCAAATTTCGTTTGGGTACAACATTGCATGACCGCGCAATTACCAGTTAAAGCAGTGCAGTGCGAAATTGTAAAAAGACCTCTGGTCCTTAGGCTGGGGCTTAAGTGGTTAAAGTGGTTGCTTACATAAATATTTTACTTGGTCAGTTACCTTGGATTTGGCGTATATATAGATCAATAATGCTAGTTGCCTTCCTCTTTGTGTCTTCCCCGATCCCTTTTAGCGCTTCTTTGGCTGTTGTTGGAAGTGGAGCTGTTCAAAAACTTGTTGCTAGGGATCTTGGTGCCAAAAAAGTCAGCACCAATGTAACTGACCCCCTCATGACATCATAAGCCCTTGTACACACGGTCGGAGAATCTGTCGGAATGAGTCTTATTGGACCGTGTCGTCAGATAATCCGACTGTGTGTGGTATGCATCGGACTGATTCCGTCCGAATCTCCGTCCGACCCAATTTTCCAACATGTTGGAAATATTTTCCGACCAACTGGGCTGGACGGACCTAATCCGATCATGTGTAGAGCATTTTCATCGGACCAAGTGCCACGCATGCTCAGATCAAATTCCTACATCAAAGCTATTGGCTACTAGCCTGAATGTAGCCCCATCGTATCGAAATTATGTCCTCACGTTCTGAAAGATCTGATTTTTTGCCAACTTGGCCCGACCGTGTGTATGCAACAGTTTCGGACACAATCCGTCGGACTAAATCCGACGGGCAAAATCCGACGGATTTGGTTGGCAAAATCTCCGACCGTGTGTACGTGGGCTAAGAGGAAGGAAAAGTAGGATGTGTCATGTGTGAGGCTGCCTGTGCTTTTCATAAACAGTTCTGTTCTTGCACAAAACTCCAATTTCTAGTAATGTCTTCAAGTCTTCTATTAATATACATGATGACGGAGAGCTTCTACCCATACAAATATTTTTTTTGTAACAGAATAGATTTTGTTGTTTTTCATCATAAGTAACAAAGAAAGTGCACAGGAATAGAAACCAAAAGTTCCCCTCTACTAATAAAGAAATGTCAGACGTACGGTGCCTTGAAAAAGTATTCGTACCCCTTGAAATTTCCTTCATTTTGTCATGTTACAACCAAAAACATAAATGTATTTTATTGGGTTTTTTGGAGATAGAAAAACACAAAGTGGCACATGGAAAGTGGATGAAGAATGATAAATGGTTTTCAACATTTTTTACAAATAAATATGTGAAAGGTGTGGCGTGAATTTGTGTTCGGCCTCCCTGAGTCAATACTTTGTAGAACCCCCTTTTGCTCCAAGTACAGCTGCAAGTCTTTTGTGGGGATGTCTCCACCAGCTTTGCGAATTTAGAAAGTGGTATTTTAGCTCATTCTTCTTTGCAAAATAGCTCAAGCTCTGTCAGATTGTATGGCGAGCAACTGTGAACAGAATTTTTCAAGTCTTGCCACATATTCTCAATTGGATTTAGGTCTGGACTTTGACTGGGCCATTCCAACACATGAATATGCTTTGATCGAAACCATTCCATTGTAGCTCTTGCTGTATGTTTAAGGTCGCTGTCCTGCTGGAAGGTGAACCTCTGCCCAAGTCTCAAGGTATTCTTCTAAGATTGCCCTGTATTTGGCTCCACCCATCTTCCCATCAACTCTGACCAGCTCAGCTGTCCCTGCTGAAGAAAAGCATCCCTGTAACATGATGCTGCCACCTCCATGTTTCACTGTGAGGATGGTGTGTTTAGGATGATGTGCAGTGTTAATTAACTGCCACACATAGTGTTTTGCTTTTAAGACAAAAAGTTCAGTTTTGGTCTCTTCTTCCACATGTTTGTTGTGTACCCACATAGCTTCAAACTGCAAACGGGACTTATTATGGTTTTCTTTTAACAAGGGCTTCCGTCTTACCACTCTTCCATAAAGGCCAGATTTGTGGAGTGCGTGACTAATAGTTGCCCTGTGGACAGATTCTCCCACCTGAGCCGAGGATCTCTGCAGCTCCTCTAGAGTAATCAGGGGCCTCTTGGCTGGTTCTCTGATAAATCATCTCCTTGCCTAGCCTGTCAGTTTAGGTGGACGGCCATGTCTTGGTAGGTTTGCAGTGCCATACTCTTTCCATTTTCGGATGATGGATTGAACAGTGCTCCGTGAGATGTTTAAAGCTTGGGATTTTTTTTAATAACCTAACCCTTCTTTAAACTTCTTCACAACTTTATGCCTGACCTGTCTGGTGTGTTCCTTGGCCTTCATAATGCTGTTTGTTTACTAAAGTTCTCTAACAAACATCTGAGGGCTTCACAGAACAGTTGAATTTTATACTCAGATTAAATTACACACAGGTGGACTCTATTTTCTAAGTAGGTGACTTCTGAAGGCAATTGGCTCCACAGGATTTTAGTTAGGGGTATCAGAGTAAAGGGGGCTGAATACAAATGCACACCACACATTTTAGATACTTTATTTGCAAAAAATTTGGAAAAAACACTTATCATTTTCCTTCCATTTCACAATTATGTGCCACTCTGTGTTGGTCTATCACATAAAATCCCAATAAAATACATTTAAGTTTTTAGTTGTAACATGATAAAATTTGGAAAATTTCAGTGGGTATGAATACTTTTTCAAGGCACTGTAAACGTATGATATAATCACCATATCAACTATGTATTGTCAGGTTATCCATCAAATGACTAAAAAATATGTGAAAGATAGATAAGCTATGTGCCACCTATAGATACAGATTTTTTTAAATGTTATGTATGCCACTGTTTTTTATCAAGTCAAATAATTTTAATTCATATGTATAAGTATGTCTACTGGTATATTATTGTGTGCAGAAACATAAGCTACTGCTATTGGGAAATGATGGCTAATGATACAGAGATTAGGAAATCTATTGATGGCTGGTTGGACATGCTCAGAAACAATTGGAGACTCCTCACAATGTAACTGGTAAAAAGTAGGTTGGAAAATGTAGTACAGAAATAGGTGCACGAGGCATCCCCTCGGTGACCTACTTACTTATTTGGAATGCACATGTGAAATAAGTGAATTTTGTAGGAGCGGTGACAATACTTAGATTTTTGCAATGTTTACTCTTTTTTTTTTTTAGATGTAATTACTGTGGGATTACCTTAAGGGGAAAAATCTTGTCTATATGTGTTAATGTATAATTTTTAAATGTCCTGTACATGCACGGGGCAGCCATATTTGCCTAATGAATAGGCTGGCTCTGCTTCTTGCACCTCAAAACAGAAGCATTAAGGTCATCCTAATAATTTTGATCCCTCAGCACAAGCACTACCTTCTACTTCCCCTCCCAGAGCCCCTGTTCTGTGTTTACATTAACGGTTAGAAGGCTGAAAGGCTGCTGAGTCACAGCTGGGAGGGAGAAGCAGGGAGAGCTGAGCTACTGAAATAATGAAGTCCAACTCTATCTAAAATCTTTTTTCCTATCCATCCTTCCTGCTCAGCCCCCTCTAAGCCATCCTGCCAACTGATAGCATTTCATTATCTGGTGTTATACTCATTTGAGTCGCTCCATTCAGGCTCCTCACTGGTGCCATTTCCACCTGTGGGGACTTGCTATTCCAGCTCCACAGGTTAACCTTTGCTGGTCTGTCCCCTTTACTCCCCTTGGTCTGACATAGGCCCTTTTCTGGATCTTAAAGGGCTACTAAACCCACAACAGTAAAATCACCCTGTATATGCAGTAAAGCATGCTTGTTATACTTGCTGTGGAACCTAAGGATTTAATCCTCTGCATTGTGTGAAAAGGCTGTTTATCTTCTCTGATCCTCCCCTTCTTGCATTGCCCCCAAAACATGTCCAGATAAGACAGAGTTACTGGAGTCAGGCTGCACATGCTCAGTTTGGTGTGTATTGCTAGAGAGTTTTTTTTCTTGGGAGAATGCAAGTGATCAGCACAGAGCCAATCAGCACTGTCCAGACAGAGAGTCAGGGGTCCTGTATTCTCGTAGGACAGCCAATGCAGTATGAAAACTCCTCCTACAAGCTTTAAACTAGACTACTATATACTGCTGATGAGAAAAGGTATTTAGCCATTTATATGTACTAAAATGATTGCATTTTAATGTTCTGTGTACTGTGGGAGACCAGATATAGGAATGCAGGGTCCTGGGTTTAGTAACATTTTAAAGACCCTTCTGCTGGCAACTCAATGGGAATTGTTCACATCACGCATAGTGATGTGGACACTTGGACGAAGGACCCATCTAGGAAGAGAGAGAATGACCCAGCTCCGATTGATCACGTGACCATGGCTTATGATAAGTAAAAAGAGTGCTTAGCCACTTGGCGCCCATACTACGTCTATTGACGTCATGGGCTTTCGGTGGTTATATCTGAATGATGCCTGAGGCCACAGACATAATTCAGATATCAGCGTTTTCAGCTGGCAATTCCCTGCACCATAAGAATGATCATAGCGGCTGTTCCGCAATACCGTGCAAGATAAAAAGTTGCAACGACGGCCATTGTATTCTCTAGGGTCTTTGCTAAAAAACCATATATAATGTTTGGGGGTTCTATGTAATTTTCTAGCAAAAAAATTAGGAATTTTACATGTAGGAGAGAAATGTCAGAATTAGCCTGGGCGCGAAGTGGTTAGAAAGGTTTTATTTTTATTAACCTAGTGATCAGATAGAGGTGAGAGGGAGGAGTGGGAGGGGAGGGGAGATACTTATATCCTGGAGTTGGGCTTAAAATGCTTACAGTGCTTCTGTTGTGATATTTAATTATGAACTACTCCACTGTTCTTGCAACTACACAGGAAAGTGGGAGTTTGCTTTGCAGCTCATTTACTGCTTGTCAAGATATAAAAATACTTGAATGTCAATAGCCTACCTACAAATTTACTTTAAGGTAAACACTGAAAAAAACAAAATGTGTTTACTGAAAAGACACTATGATTTGTGTTAGATTTCATTCTGATTGTGGATTGTGGATGTGTAAATAACTGCACGAAGGGGAATAAGGAGATTATTCGCAGCATCAGTGTGGTGAGACACTGTGGGTCATTTCATCCTGACTGAATAGGGGCAAAAAGCTGACATTTGTATTTTTATTTGTTGCTGTGCTGTGACCCTTGACCCAGGCTTAGAGCACGTGCTGCAGTCATCTTGATATACTCTCCTGGCTATATATATCTATATATATATATCTATATATATATATATATATATATATATATAGATATATATCTATATATATATATATATATATATATATATATATATATATCATATTATATATATATAATTTTACTATATACTGTTATACATAGTCTGCTGAGGAAAGAATGGGCATTTCTTCTATATTTCTCCTATATCTTGACCTATAGCTAACCTCAGTCAATTTCCACATTAATAGGGCTCTAAATATTAATTATACTAATTATATCTTCAGAGAGAATAAAGAGGGCCCCCTTTGGCTGGAGATAGATGTCTCAGCCCAGACTCGCTTAGCAAAATCAAGCAAGTTAGTGACATCAAGTAAGCCAGATACAACTTCTGCAGCAGTAATTATCCCTACAAAGGAAGCAAAGACAGCAAAAGGAAGAATGACTGCCATTTCTCAACTACCTAATGATGCACCAGCCACCTCCTTGGAGGACTCCTCCTCAGCCGCGGCTCTATTGGCAGCTATTATGGAGTGTAAAGAGACTCTTAAAGGTCAAATGGATCTTATAAGCTTCAGATGTTTCTTGGCTCCGCCAGGACTTAGATGGGTTTAAAACCAGGGTCTCTGAGGTGGAAAATAGAGTCTCCACGCTGGAAGACTCTACTCAATAACATTCTAAAGAAATATGGGCTTTACAGCTACAGGTCAGACGATTGCAAGAAAAGGCTATCAATATTGAAAACCACCTTAGATGAAATAATATTTGCATCCTACTTGAAAGGCCTGAGGGGACTAAATCAACTGAATTGGCTGAGCAATTACTTATCTCTGTTTTGGGCCTAGGTAGTGTGCCGTCCACCGTTGTGGTGGAGCAGGCACATAGGGTTCCACCAATGCCACCTAAACCTAGGGCCCCCCGCTACGATTATTGAATTCTCGAGACAGGGATAGGGCTCTGGCAGCTGCCAGAGCCAAACAAGATATACCACTTGAAAATACCAAATTATTATTTTTTCTGGATTATTCTCAAGAAGTTCAGCAATGCCGTAAGTCCTATATGAAGATCCGTAAGAGACTACGAGAAAAGAGTATACAGTTCAGTCTTCTTTTTCCTAGCAGATTGCGCATTATAAATGGAGGACAGACATTTTTCTTTGACACCCCGGCTGCTGCTTCTATCTGGCTAGTTGGAAGATAAGTGGATTAATAATCCTCCGTCAAGAGCTCCAATCAGCGCTTCTTGGACCTCTCCTAGACACCCCCAGAATCAACTACAGTTCTCCTCTCCTGCCTCGGAGTAGAGATCTTGGGCGGTGGGAGTGAACTGTTTTGTGGGGGCACCTCTTCTTGCCTTCCCCCGCCCCTCTGCTGCCCCCCACCCCCCTTCTTTTTTTTCTTTTTTCTCTTTCCCCCTTTTATAGGACAAGTAGTTTATATTTGCCTATTTTTGATCGATTTCTGTATAAGGTCTTCTCCACGCCTCCTTGTTTTTTGGGGATGGCGTTGGAGAAAGGTAGGAAGGGCGTATTAACGCCTGTGAGGTGTGTTTTTGTTAAATGTCTATACACATTGTTTCATTTTTATTATTGTTTTTGTTTTTTTCCAGAAAGTTATTCATTCAGACATTTGTTGTTTCTAAGGTCCATCACTTTGCAATGCATTTTGCAATGTAATTTATTAGTTAAGTACTATATTTTTTTCCGTTCAGATGACATCACGTGACCAAGAGGTCTTTTCTATTCTGTCATGGAATGTTCATGGCCTTAATTCAAAATTTAAGAGTGCATTGTTATATAAGTATTTGAAAAGTTATCTTCCACATATAGTGTTACTTCAAGAAACTCACCTTAAGGGGAGCAAGCTTCTGTCCCTTAAGAAGCCTTGGGTACAGAAGGCTTACCATGCTACATATTTCACGTTTTCTAGAGGGGTTTTGATATTGATTAGTAGATCTTTAGCCTGCACAATGGAAGATGTATTCTCTGACCCCCAGGGTAAATATGTTTTTGCTGTGTTTCTTCTGTGGGGCCAGAGATATATAATTGTCAGTGTGTGTATACCACCTCCTTCTGTGGCAAACCCTCCTATATAGTCTTTTGGAACAAAATTTCTTTGTACGGTCCAGCTAAGCTACTGATAATGGGCGACTTTAATGCTATACTTGATCCTGTTTTGGATAGACCAATTCCTCCTAAAAATTTCTCTATAGAGCTCTCTAATTGGGCCCAGATGGTAGACTTGTTAGAAGCTTGGTGATAGAAAAATCCATTAATTAGATCAAAATTGTGTTCTTATAAGACCGCCTCCTGCATAGATTTCGCTTTTGTTAATTAGGCGACACTACCCAATATGGAAGATGTTAAATATTTAATGAGTGGGTTATCTGACCATGCTCCGCCTAAGCGTACACTTCGTATGCATCACTTTCATGATGCAGCACATTGAAGATTGGGCACACATTGGATTTCACATCCAGATATAGCTAATAAAATCCTGCCCTTCTAGTAGAGTATTGGGAGTTTAATACAGGGTCATCCACTTCGGCAATACTATGGGATGCTTTTAATCCTATACAAGAGGACAATATATATCCGCTATTAAAGCAGTTGATAAGTCTCAACGAGTAAAGAATGGCACTTTGAAATTTATAGTAGAGGAAAAAATATACGTATCCTTCAGAATTTAATTTCAATGCTTTACTCCATATCAAACGGGCCCTACATTTTCATATGGCTGAGGCCATGAGGATAGGCCTATATAAAAACAAACAGAAATGTTTTGAGCAGGGAGACAGTAATGGCCGTGCCGAGCAGGGAAATACACACCTCCTCTGGAGATATGGCCTGTATACAGCCTAAAATTCTGGAGACCTTTCGGCAATTTTATCAGACATTATATACATCTCAGTTGACTTCTGGTTTCTAGTCGACACTGTTGGTGGAGTGGCGGAGTGGCCAGTTGCACTGGCCTGGTTAACAGATAAAGAGAGGGAGATGCTAGTATGTCCTATAACATTGGAGGAAGTCCTTTCTGTCATTGGGGAAGTCACTGGGACTGGATGGCCTTCCTATTGATTTTTTTAGGGCTCATGGAGAGCTCTTAGCTCCTGTACTGGCCTCTGTTTACTCTGATTGTCTGTAGAAGGGAGCCTTGCTGGACTCAGTGAGTCATGCTCATATAGTTTTAATCTACAAGCATTCAAAAGATTCATCCTCTTGTGCTTCATAAAGGCCTATTGCTCTTCTGAATGTAGATTTCAAGATTTTGACTAAATTAATCTCCCAACGATTACAACCTTCGATGTCGAATACTATCGACTCAGATCAGATGGGTTTTATGCCTGGCAGGGCTACTGATGTGAATTTGAGGAGATTATATACTAATATTTATGCTTCACAGCTTAATATAGGATCTAGGGTCATTGCTTCCTTGGATATCGAGAAGGCTTTTGATACCCTAGAGTGGCCCTTCTTGTGAGAAGTACTCCACAGAATGGGTTTTCCAACGGTATTTATAAAATGGTAGAGGCTCCAACCCTTTTTTTCTATTGCTATGGAACTGGTGGCAGAGGCTCTATGCACTTCCCCCAGTATTAAGGGATTGCAGATCGGTTGGTTGGAGGAAAGGGTTGCTTTGTATGCAGACGTTCACCTATTATATTTAAATTATGCTGGCCCCTCACTACAAGGGGCCCTAGATATACTGGATTAATTTTCAACGGTTACAGGACTGAAGGTAAATTGGATTAAGTCATCGTTGTTTCCAATAGATATGGAGGCCCATAGTGCGGCTTTGAAGGATATACCACTGCAGTGGGTAGATCATTTCAAGTCAAGTTGTAATTTCCCATCAAGCTTCTGAATTTATGTCCCTGAATCTGACTCCAATTCTGGGAGATATTGGGTCAAAATTGAAAGCATGGAAGTCTTTACTATTGTTCCTATTGGGATGCATTAATCTTTAAATATGAAAATTATACCAAAATTGATGTACTTATTTAGACATTTTCCACAATGGCTCCCTGTATTCTTTTTCACAAGATTAAATCAGCTGTTTTCATCTTTTTATGGAGGTCAAAAAACCCCAGGAATAAATTAAGTACCCTGATGCGCCCTTGTGAACAGGGAGGATTAGCTTTTCCGGATTTATACAAATATTTTTTGGCCAAGCATGGTGGCTAAGCCAAGATTTATAAATCTCCTCCTTTTGGCTGGAAGCAGCAGTGGTAGGTTCCACAGAAGCTCTTAAGGTACTTTTATTTAGGGAACCTTATCAGGTGACTATTCTTATGCTTAATACTATTCAAGCCTGGGAGGCTTGTCTTAGATGCGAATGTCATCCAAAGGGTATGATTTCTCCAAATGCCCCTTTATGGTTTAACCCTACTCTCCCTAAATTCTTTAAAACACAATAGCCTATTGCATGGACTAAATATAATATTAAATTACTTGCTCAAGTGGTTACTGATCAAAAACTACTTTTTCCACACTTACCTCAACTTTTAATCTACCTAGTTCCAATCTATTTAGATACTATCAGCTTTTACACACTTTTCTTGCACAGTTTCCACAGGATAGTTTAATGATGATGCACTTTGGAATTAGTACTTAAATCTGAGTGTCTGGATAAGCCTACCTCGAGACTGTACTCTCATCTTATTTTAATTTCTATTTTGCCACTAGAGGGTCTTCAAGCGAGATGGATGAGAGATGTACCAGATCTGGATATGGAGGGTTGGAGTTGTGTGTGGGATTTCCGTCTAAGATCTCTAGTTTCCTTAAGGGACCATATGATCCAATTTAAACTAGTACACAGAGCACACATATATCACTCCCCATAGACTTCAAATGATAAACCCTGGTTGCTCTTCTAAGTGCTGGGGGTGTTGAGCATCTCGGGGGGATTTCACACACATCTTTTGGACTTGCCCACGTATAGCTAATTTTTGGATCGAGGTAGTGGATTTAAAAAACTCTATCATCTCTGCTCCTTTACCGGTTTCAGTGTCTGTTTGTTTGCTGGGTTTGGTAGAGGCTATTACCCCTATAGTGACTGAGCGAATATTTAATAATAGAACATTGTTCTATGCATTATATTGGAAGAAACCCTGCCCTCCTACGCTTTTATTTTGGAAACAATTGATAAATAATAATCTTCAATTGTATAGAGACACCTATAGGAATAGGGGTTGCCGTAGTAAGTATGATAAAGTCTGGGCATAGTGGTTGGACAAATCGTACACGGCATCTTATATAGATGGGGGTAATGATTCATAGCATGGGTGTTCCCTATAAAGGATACCTGGGGCTATTGGTGACAGAGGGGACTAATGTTTGCTTCTCCTTTTCCCATAGTATATGGGGCGAGGCTTGGCAGTTGAATGGATATATGGGATGGCCTAGAAAAAATATAAAATATTCTCTTTAATTACTATAATCTTTGTTTCTCTTTTCCTTTTTTTTGCTATGCAAAGTGATGGGATCATGTTATACTAATATATTTCAAGTTCAATGTGTATTCAATGAAATTTAATAAAAAGATTTATTAAAAAAAAAAAATACTTGAATGTCAATAGCCTAACTACAAATTTACTTTAAGGTAAACACTGAAAAAAACAAAATGTGGTTACTGAAAACACTATGATTTGTGTTAGATTTAATTCTGATTGTGGATTCTAATGTGTAAATAACTGCACCACACAAATCATTAATACACTTGTTTTGTTGTTTGTAAAACAATATCTTTAAAAAATGATATAAAAATATTTTACATTTTGAATTTTACATGGACTTAATTGGAAAAAAAGATAGGATGTGGTAAGTGTAATGCTTCTTAATGTAGCTGTATTATTATTAGTATTTTTTTTTTTTTTTTGCAATACCAGTAGGATATGGCTTTTCTTAACATCTTTTACAGCAAGTTTATTGCAAAAGTGTATATATGAAAAAATGGAAGAAATATTAGAGAAACTAAAATAATTAGAACTGTTTTATTCTTCTGAATTTAATATCTTGTTAAATACTGCGCTATCCAACTTCTTGAAAAAGAAATGAAAGGAAGAATTTGCCAGTATAAAAGATTTACTATTTGCTATGTTTTAAATAAATTCCTCCAACACCTCCAGGCCATAGTTTTACAACAGTATGCACAAAAGAACATAAATCTGGTAGAAAAGAAAACTATAAATACAACTCCCCGTTCAATATTTTATATAATTGTTTTGTACGTAAATGACTGATGGGGAAGATAGTTCCAGTGATTTACCTTTGTTCCCTGTCAGATTTAGATGATAATAAGTCTTCTTGATTATTGCACGCAATGCTAAAATAAAGCGACGCTGTATCAAATGGCAACCTACTAATTGATAACTCCAGAACTTTTAAAGACGTCAAGTTTAATTTATGTGTTATTATTGAAAAAATATGAGAGGCAGTTATAGGTCCAGTAAGTAGCACAAATGTTATCATCTTGTCTTTAAAAATTCTTCCCATTTCATCTTACTGTGATTCAGCTAAGCAACATATGATAATAAAACCATTTATGGAAAAACAGAATACTGTTTATCTTTTCTTGGCTTGGTTACAAAGGTTATGTGGTATAGCAACTCATTCAATACCTTGATTAACCAAACTTACATTTTTAAAAGCATTTACATCTGTTCTTTTGTTTACTCAGCCCGTGACACATTGGCCTTTTTTCCAGTTGTATCATATGCAAAAAGAAAAATAATATACAAAACAAATAAATACACTTATATTAAAATGACAAGATTCTATAACCTTGATTTTTATGTATATTTGAGTAAAGGCAATTTTTTGCTACCAAGCAGCTCTATTAAACCTTAATTGGAGCTATTACCTTGTAAGGGAAAGCATAATTAAACATTCAATGTGTGATTCATGGCATGCTATAAATGGGGAGATGGATGAGGATGTTTATGAACAGGGACAAGTAACTTTTATGTCACATCTGTCATTTCGCAGCAAACAATAATCAATTTAATATTAAAGTGATTGGAAACAATCACCTTGTAAAACAACCCATTCAGTTCAAAATAGAAATGAAAGGCAAAACATTTGTGTATGAATATAAAAAAAATTATAATACCTGAGCACACTGAGCTTTCCAGTGAAATGCTGTTCAGGGGGGCAGGTCTGGACAAGTCTGATCATTGGAGGAGAGCAGGCTGAGTTCCCAGCACAGCTAGAAAATGAACCACGCTGTGTTCTCCTGCTTACCGTGGTCAGTTTTTAATAGGAAAGCAGAGGGACTGGCAGGAACATTAGGAATTTCACACATAGGAAGCAATACAAAGGGAACAGAATACTTTCTCATACAAGTACATGGTACAGCATGCACATGTTGGGGTAACAAAAACTTTAAGGTAGTGCCGAGACAGAGACTTTCATATTCAATCAAAATCAGTGGCGGCTGGTAGTTTTTTGTTTGAGGGCAGGAAACAACCAACCCCCCCTCTCAGCACTTTAAACTGCCCCACCCCTACCCCCCTCGCTGGCTGGTCCATCAGCACTTACACCATCTAGGCAGGGGACACATCGGGCAGCTGCGGGGATTGGGCAGTGGCAGGCACATCGGGTAGTGGAAGGGACATCTGGCAGTGGCGGGGATTGGGCAGCAGCGGGGATCAGGTTCTTCGGCAGACATCAGGCTGCAGCAAGCATTGGGCAGCGGCTCCTGTGTCTTCTTCTCCTCGCTTCTACTGTGCATCTCCTCCTCTCCTCCTAGGCATCCAATAGGATTGTCTGTCCTTTCAGCCAATCAGGTGATGGGTATCAGACCCACTTCCCGATTGCCCGGGTGGAGGATCAGTGTTACAACAGCAAATATTCATTTGCTGTTGCAACACATCTGGGTGGGCTCCAGACGCAATGCTCTGCGTCCAGAGCCCATCCTATTTTGAAGCCTCTGTCTTTAATCAAGTGCTTCAGAAAACACCCCCCGCCATAGGAATTCATGCGCCCAGTGCCCTGAAAGGGGCCCGGGCGCATGGATAGGTAGGGGTGGCAGCAGTGGATAGGGAGGGCAGTGGTGGTTGATAGGGGGCGGCGTCCTTGTACCCACCACAATTAAAATATAACTAAAGAAAACTTTAGTTCATTTTTGTTTTGGATAAAATGGGGAATGTTTAATTCCCTGTCAGTGTTTTTTCTGCTGTGTCTTTTACCTTCAGGTCCTGTTCCAGAGGCACAATAAGACGTAAGAGGGAATTTCTCTAAGGTGAGATGAAAACAACCCTTCTTTTTTATGAAGACATTGGATTTCCTACCAGTGACAATGGTCACAAGAACAAATTAAGTGTCAGTTATCTCAGTGGGTTGCAGATAACAGTAGATATCTGAAATATCCTCAGTGTATCCAAAACCTAAAAAATGTTTTGGCTTTAGATATACTTTACACTTTGGGGGAGGTTTTCTAAAACTGGTGCACACAGAATCTGGTGTAGCTGTGCATAGTAACCAATCAGTTTCTAGATTTAAGCCCACATTCACATTGGACTGATTTGGCATGCAATTTGACATGTCAAATCACATGCCAAATTGGATCCTATTGGCACCAATGGCACCATCCAAATCAGTGTGACGCTGACTTTGCTGTGCTGCAGCAATTCTCAAAAGTAGTTCCTGTACTACTTTTGGTGACTTTGGGGGTGATTTGAATAGACATCTGTGCATGAACTGTGCATATCTGTCAAATTGCCCCCGAAGGCAGAATGAAATGCCGATTATAAATTGTGCGAGTTCAGCTGAACTCGCACATTTTTAAACCGGCCCTCAGTGTGAACCTGGTCTTATTGTCAAAGTTTAATTGAACAAGCTGAAGTTAAGCTGGATACACACAATCCAATTATCTTTAGATGTTTTTTAGGAGTTGTCGCCTGAACTTGGAGAAATTTTCATCCTACTGCCAGTTGTATCTCTGGCACAGCAAGCGGAGGTAAGAGGCACAGACAGACAAAATAAGCAATATATGGAAAGAAAAATATAATAGCTTACCCATACAAAGCAATAAAAGTCAACAAAAAAACTAAAACGTATAAATGAAAAAATATCGATAAAATATAAAAAGAATGAAAAAATTATAAAAAAAAAAAAAAAAAATGATATCCCAAATGGAAATACTTCCAATTAAAAATTCACAAAAGATTTTTATCATTGCTCATAGCAATATATTATATTCCCTCTAATAAGTACAAAATTAAAAGCAATCATTAAAATACCACAGCCAGACATAGAGTATAAACATACCAATAAATCAAATAGTGATCATAAAGAACAAGAACTCCCAGCGAAATTAACTGGCAGGGAACATAATCAATTTCTACTCTTTCCAAAACAAATTTGAAAAATGGCTTTACTTACACCTTAAGGAAAGGTACAGAGTAATTTTTTTGTTATTGTATTAAAAATATAAATATGCAGATCTCCCCCTGTCATTGGTGGTTAAGGAAGCAGCAGGTGCAGTGTTCTTAACAATCAGAAACTTCACCCTGCCTCATTCATTTGCTGGTCTGGAATCCCCAGCCATGTAAACAAAGAGGTTAGAATAGTGGCTGTTATTATTGCCCAATTAGGGCCACGTGGCCACATTTAGGCAATGACAATGAACAAATATGGCCATGGTCTTATTAAATCAGTCATGGCAGCCACTATCCCTGTCCCTTTGTCAGGAAGCTCAGGGAGCTTTCATTAGTGTATTTATACAAGTATAAGGTGAAAAATTCTGGAGAATATATAGAAAAAATCCCTCAAAGCATGTAAGCAACATGTAATAAAACATTAAATTAAAAAAATTAATTACATGGAGTCTATAATAATTATTATTAAAGTCCAGTTTCTGAAGGGAAGGAATGATGAAGAAAATTCCACAAGCAGGGCTGCCTCCAATGGGAACTGAAACCAAGTTCCAAGATTCTACAACCAAAACACAAAGAGAGGGGCGCCTCTGGGTTTAAATGTAACAAAACAATTTATTTCCACAATACATATACAGGCAACTCACATTTAAAAGGTTGATCGTAAGCATGTCAGTTAAACAACATCCATCAACAGTGTCATCAGTTTCGTCAGGGCTCCTCCTGCTCACTAGAAGCCTGGCCGAGTGTTATCAACACCGTAAGATGGTATGACCGGCCGCGGTAGAAAGATAGATGGTATGGCCGGCCACGGTAGAGAGAAAAACTCAAAGCGAGGTGGGGGGGAGGAGGAATATATACAATAAAAAACAAGCAGCTTTATATTAACAATACACTAATATTCAATAATAGTGGTAGTAGCATATTTAAAAAGGGCATTCCTCCTAATAAATTTATATATATATATATACGCAAGGGGAAGTATAGATTACAGTAATGACATATCTTTTATATATGTCATTACTGTAATCTATACTTCCCCTTGCATATATATATATATATATATATATATATATATATATATATATATATACATTTATTAGGAGGAATGCCCTTTTTTTAAATATGCTACTACCACTATTATTGAATATTAGTGTATTGTTAATATAAAGCTATATAAATATAAATATTTATAATATAGCAATATAAATATTAGTGTATTGTTAATATAAAGCTGCTTGTTTTTTATTGTATATATTCCCCCCCCCCCCCCCCCATTCTTTTAGAAAAATCTTTTCCCTACAGATTTATTGAGAACGCTATCATACTTTCAGCTTCTCCCACCGGTCTGACAAACGTTGTTTTAGGATGGGCATCTCCAGCCTGACCAATTACAGCGTTGGTTTGTTTCTGGCCAACCCCCCCCCCCCCCCGTCAGTGATTTTAGCCTCCCTATATTCATCCATCCTTAGCTTGAGGAAGGAGTGCGGCTGCCACATCACTGCAGCTTGCACGCTCATGAAACGCATCTCCTACTAGTGACATCATCTCCCCTCATCTGTCCACCACAGTGCTTCAAGTCTTACTTTCAGTTTTTCTCTGCACCGTGGCCGGCCATACCTACCATCTAGCGGTGTTGATAACACTCGGCCAGGCGGAGCCCTGACGAAACTGATGACACCATTGATGTTGTTTAAATGACATGCTTACGATCAACCTTTTAAATGTGAGTTGTCTGTATATGTATTGTGGAAATAAATTGTTTTGATACATCTACACCCAGAAGCACCCCTCTCTTTGTGTTTTGGTTGTAGCTTTCATTAGTGCATAGTAGTCAGGTGCAGTCGAGGCAGCAGGTTGGCATGTTTTGTTGTTTGTTTAGTTCATCGTGACTGATGTGGATTTAGATCATTGAATGGCACGATTGACATGAGATTTACAATGAGGTTCTTTAAAAAATAACAGAACTTGTCAGAGACATAATGTATCCGATTTTTTTTAATCATTTTTTTTCTAAATGTGTGTGTTTTCTTACTTACAAAAATTTTGGTGAGTTAGTAACCAGTGAGTAATCAAGGGTGAGTGAGTACCCCTTGCTCATTCACATAGGGAGGGGGCATGTATGGGGACCCCCTGTATTTTAAAGATGCAGCGTGCGGCATATGGTCTGAGCACTGACAGGCTGACCCCCTTCAATCTCTACGGCAATGCTGGCAGCACTCATACATCTATTTCCCAAAGACAATCTCTGAAAATAATATTTTTAGGGGACAGCAAATTTACACTGTTATACAAGCTGTACACTCACTACTTTTTATTGTAGCAAAGTGTAATTTCTTCAGTGTTGTCACATGAAAGGATATAATAAAATATTTACAAAAATTTGAGGGGTGTACCCACTTTTTTTAGATACTGTATATACCATAGTTTGCCAACCAATCAATATACGCTATTGGAATTTTTTTTTACCAAAAATATGTAGCAGGCCTAAATTCATGAAAAATTAGATTTTTTCATGTTTTTTATTAGACATGTTTTATAGCAGAAAGTAAAACATTTAGTTTTATTTGCAAAATTGTCAGTATATTTTTGTTTATAGTGCAAAAAATAAAAAACCCAGTGGTGATCAAATATCACCAAAATAAAGCTCTATTTGTGGGAAAGTGTTGCATGACCACACAGTTTTCAGTTAAAGTATTGCAGTGCCATATAGAAAAAACTGGCCCGGTCATGAAGGGGGGGGGGGGGGGGGTAAATCAGACAGAGATCAAATGGTTAATGAAAATCCATTTATGTCAGTTTGTTTACATAGTGATCATGTGATCGCTCGACACATCGGCCTCAGGAGTGGCGCTCTGCATGCCCCTAACCGGGAACAGGCTGAATGATGTACATGATCCAGCCTGTCTGTGCCCCCTGTTTCCATTGATTTCAATAGGGTTCAGTTTTATCATCCGAACTTTAGCTATGTTCATTGAACCTCACCTGAATCCAAATTCAGGATATTTAGGTCATGAAGGGGGGGGGGGGGTAAATCAGACAGAGATCAAATGGTTAATGAAAATCCATTTATGTCAGTTTGTTTACATAGTGATCATGTGATCGCTCGACACATCGGCCTCAGGAGTGGCGCTCTGCATGCCCCTAACCGGGAACAGGCTGAATGATGTACATGATCCAGCCTGTCTGTGCCCCCTGTTTCCATTGATTTCAATAGGGTTCAGTTTTATCATCCGAACTTTAGCTATGTTCATTGAACCTCACCTGAATCCAAATTCAGGATATTTAGTTCATCAATATTTAAGATATGAGCCAGACTCATAGAAGTTCATTCATTAAAGGAGCAGAATCTTCACTGCTCCAGTAAAGATTATTCAAATACGTGGTGTGACTTTACTTTTATTTCTGGGATTTATCCTGTGCAGTCAAGATACTGATCCCACCCTGCTGCTGTTTGTACCTCAGTGGTAAGTAGATTGCGTGTTTGACAAAGACATTCATCTATATGAGTGTAAATTAGATTCCTAAAAGGAACTTGAACAGAAGGAAAATTGCATGAGGTCATTTTCTATTACCTGCCTATGCTAGAGTTCCTGATATTCCATGGCCAAGAATGGTTTTCAGTACCCGATGATTTCAGTAAACAACAGTCATTGGTCCAAAATTCTGCATACTTCACTACTGAGGAATTCTTTTTGGTGATTTTTTTTTTTAATTTTGGCTTTCATGCAGAGACTCTTAGCGTGTTGTAGGCATTGGTAAGAATAATTATAGACTCTGCATGAGTTTAAGACTACTAAGGAAAGCAAAATGAAACAGTCCAACTTATTTTCTAACTGAACAAATATAACCTTATATAGAATACTCTACAGGACTACAGCTAGTCAACAGCTGATAAAATTAGAAAAACCATATATCAGTATAAAACAAGAAAAAAATTGGAACAAATTTGCTATAGAACACTATGCACCAGATTGTTTGGAATAGAACACTTTAAACCTTCTCTGAGTCATCACTGAACAACTTTTATTAAAGCAAACTGTGACTTGCACAGTTTTTATACCATCAGAAAAGTTACATAGATTCAAATAAAGTGCATAGTAATTTTATTCTATAGTCATATCTACATTTTATACCTTTGTTCCAAATTATAATCCTGATAGATTATATCTTGTTCATAAAAATGCCAACATTATTTACATTTATTCTCTCAACAAACTGCAGGATAAGCATAGGGATTCATGCTCTAAAAATTCTAAACTATGTAGATTAATTGCTGAAATAGTTAGTCACATAACTATTGCATTTAGTCTTCTTTTCCCCCTACATGTGTATGAGCAGACTGTGAACACAGACAAAACTTTTACTACTTGAATGGTCTACATGCCTGCATCCAAGGAAAAACAAATGGTTTGTGTTTTCTTCTTTTCTTCCAAGACATTCCAATCATATTTTTCAGAAGAAAAAAAAAAAACAATATATCCATACTTGGAAAGAAAATATCATGATCTCACAGCTCCAGCTAATTTCTCATCCCTGGAAACCCAGGCAAAATAGAAGAAATCTCATTTACATACACATGTAAAATCAAACCAGCAGATTGGAAAGAACAATAGCTTGCTAACGTTAATTATAAGGATCCTTAAGACCGTACAATGCTTTCAATGTTCTCATTTTAGATGTGGTTTATATTAACATTTTCTAATTAGATCATGCTCTGAAGTAAAGTTATTAGGGTGCAATAGTATATATTCACTGACCTTTGTCCAAACCAGTGCAGAGAGCATATACATATTTGTAGGTAAAGTTGACCCAGGGAATATCCGATTGCCTCTCGGGGGTTCAGGAAGGAATTTTTTCCCCTGCTGTAGCAAATTGTATTATGCTTTGCTGGGGTTTTTTGCCTTCCTCTGGGTCAACTGTAGGTATAGGATTGTGTATATGGGGTTGTATGATTTTTTATTTTTATTCCATTTTTATAGGTTGAACTAGATGGACTTTTTCAACCTGCCTAACGATGTAACTATGTAACATAGCATTGGAGGATACAGACTGCGGTAAAAATGAGGCCACTATTTTTGCTATACATGCAGTATCTCACAAACGTGAGTACACCCTCACATTTTTGTAAATATTTTATTGTATCTTTTCATGTGTCAACACTGAAGAAATGACACTTTGCTACAATGTAAAGTAGTGAGTGTACAGCTATATAACAGTGTACATTTGCTGTCCCCTCAAAATAACTCAACACACAACCATTGATCTCTAAACTGCTTACAACAAAAGTGAGTACACCCTAAGTGAAAATGCCCAATTAGCCATTTTCCCTCCCCAATGTCAGGTGACCTGTTAGTGCTACAAGGTCTCATGTGTTAAATTTGGTGCTATCACTCTCACTCTCTCATACTGGTCACTAGCAAGTCAGTGAGCTCTTCATTAATCTGAACACTGAGCCTCTACTTTTCTCCTGCTCTACCTCCTGATGGAACCCGTGTTCTGTTAAGATTCTTCAGATTGACATTTTCAGCTCAGCACATTTGCCCCTGCATGTTAAGAATATTAGCTACCTGTCTGAAGTGATTATGACAGTTGCCATATCATAGTAATCATATAGAACAGCCCTATTGTGAGGTTACCATAAAAAACATATATAGGAAAGATGATCAATACAGTCATAGAAATGCACATGTAGATGTATGTGCACATGAAGGTTTCACATACAGTACATACACAATTACCTAGTCAGTCAATTATAAGGCAGCAGGTCCATCCAAAAGTTGTACAGATACCGGTCAGATGCTTCAAACATATCTGCCCTTTTTATCTCCATTACATTGTAATTGATGGGATTAGTAGGTTAACAAGAAACATATGGAGAATTTGGGGGAAAGGACCATGCAGCTTAATCATAGGATAATTGTATTCAAAAATTAGAAATATAAAAAACACTGGGTTAAAAACTACACCAAAACCCGCACCTAGGTGAAAATTTAAAAAGACAATGTTGCATTGGATAGACGCAGCTGCGAGATCACAGAGTGCACACACATACAGAGTCGAAGCTCAAGTTCATTGTGCGAAACATGTAGGAGGTTCCCTACACCCCTTGAGTGACATTCTGATGTCACAGAAGATGCTGCTCCACACACTGGCACACCCAGGCTACACCTACTGAGGCATTGGATGCCATCTTTACTCAGGCACCTGATGCTGAATCCTAGCATACTGACCAGATGATTACAGAGCATTACCACCCCAACAAGAGGCCAGAGTAATCGGATACCGATCTTGGATGCCAGCTTGGTCCCTTATGACCTACACACTCGTGAGGATTTCACATCCTTTCCCACAAATTCTCAATGCCTGTTTCTGGGTTACTTGGATCGCACTGTCAAGTTATGATGAGTCAGCAATCATTTGGGACTCACAGTGTTTAATAGGCTAGTGAGATATTGGCAATATGTTTTCTTCTTTAAACAAGAGAGATAACATTGTTTTTGATGACTTTTCAGCTCACAGAATGTGACAAGGTTTCTGGCTAGATCATTGTGTATTTTCTGTACTTGTTCAAAACGGTCTTAACCTGAAAAAAAAATTTCATTTGGTCAACACACAGAATTGGAAAATTGAAATATATTACATTTTTGGTTTTTCATCATAAGAACAGGTAGGTCTCTCTGTAGTTATTTTACCATAAATACATCTTATGCGTTCAATATGATTAATTAATATGAACTCTTTGTGTCATTATTGAAACCTGTGTTCAATTACAAAATACCCTCACTAAAGCCTGGTACACATGATGAGATTAGTGGCCAAATGATCGTCCTTTTTTTTTTTTTTTTTGCATGCTAGTCTCCATATCAAAAATGGAGAGGTTACTAAAGTTCCAAAAATTCTTGTACAACAGAATAAAATTTTGGAAGTGATGTAGCATATTGTATTTTCATAGTGTTTTTGGATGAAAACTGTACTGATCAAATGAAAATCGTACGATCTAGTATCATATGAGAAAAATTTTCATGCTTGTCCCATTGGATAATTTCACGTGACATGTTCTGATTGGTTCTCGAAAGCTGTGTACTAATGATCATATTATCATAGATCACTTTGAAAGTGGTATTTTTCATCCGTTTTTCTGATCCTGTGTACTAGGCTTTAGGCATCCATTAGCTGTAACAATATGGCTTGTAGGTCTTGTTATTCCATAGTGAGACCTCCTATCCACAGCAGGTTAATTTTGCAGGGAAGGCACCATGTACCGCTATAGAGTGGTGAAGAGTTAAAACTTTTTCCAGTATTTATTTTCTTTTTGTGACCTGAATTGGGAGATATTTACTCACTTCTTGGTTCTGTATTGCCTGTAGAAGAAATGTGGATGCTGTTATCACCAGAACAGGAAACAGGAAAGTTCACATAATAACAAAAGTTCTATAAGTTCTTACCCCTCCCCACTTCACCAACAATATTTTAATGTGTTCCCATTGGAGCGATTTCCCATTCATTTCATGCCCTCTCAGGAAGTAAAGGCAACTCCCCCCAACAGAAACACAGACAGCAATAAAAAACCTGCGATAGGCTTTAAACTTTCAATGCTTCCCTAAGTCATATTTGTTACTACAGAATTTTTAAAACCTCCCAGCCCTTGGGTGTAAAGAAGTACTTCATAATTTAACCTCCTTGGATGCAACAGTTAGATTGCTATTGATAGTTGATACTGCTGTAGGGTTATTTGCAGAGTCAAAGCTAGTGCTCTACTGCTATTTATTAGCTTAAGCAGCCCTCAAAAATTCCACTCGCCTGCTCATATTTTGTGAGTGGAATTTGAGAGCTGGCGAGTAAGGGCTGCCTGGGAGTGGGGGGGGGGGGCAGTGCCGGCAAGCGGGGTTGAATGGGAGTCCTTCTCCCAGCAATCGCAGATCAGATCAGAGCGCAGGGAACACATCGATAACAGCTTTCATTTCAATTGCTGTGTTCCCCGCCACTCACTGCCACATACAGCCCCTCATCCTGGTCCTGGGACTTTGATAGAAAGATCACCAGACCAAGCGGCAGTGAACACAGCAATTGAAATGAAAGCTGTTATCACTGTGTTCATCTGGACAGCAATCCTGTTCCTCTCCTGTTTTCCCCTGCACAGGCAGGCTGCATGGTGGGCACAGGCTGCATGGTGGGCACTAGCTGCCATTTTAGACACAGGCTGCATTGGTGGGCACTGGCTGCATGGTGGGCACAGGCTGCATTGTTAGACACAGGCTGCATTGGTGGGCACAGGCTGCATTGGTGGGCACAGGCAGGCTGCATTGATGGACACAGGCAGGCTGCATTGATGGACACAGATGAAGCTGCATTGTTGGGCACAGGTGAAGCAGAATTGATGGACATAGGTAGGCTGCATTGTTGGGCACAGATAAAGTTGTTGTTAATATTTATTTTTATAACTTAGTTCTGCATAAAACATTTATGTGTAATTTCATAAGAAAATTTATGAGGGTGTATTTAGGGGTGGGATTAGGGACAGGGCAGGGGTGGGTTGGGTGGGGCAACTGGTGGCGAGTAACCTTTAAGGCTCCTGGCTAGTAGCTCAGGACTTGAAAATTTTGAGCCCTGAGCTAAAGGATAGGGTACAAGAGAAAGAAAATTAAGAAAAACGTTTTTGAAAATAAAAACATTGCAGGAGGGCCTAAATAACTTTTATAGCAAGGAAAAATAAATCCATACAGCAGTAAAACTGTTTGCTCTGAGAAAATTGTAAAGTCTGTACCTTTACAAAACAGCACAGCCCTTTCTCATAAGCAGTCCATGATACAGCATTGTAAATTTCTCCCATAAGCTCAAACTATACTCTGAGAATGCTGTCAGCCAAGGCAGTGGCTTTATACAATAGTCTTTCCCTGCAGGTATTCCCTACTGCTGCACCCTCTGCCCATTCTGGGAAAATGACAACTGTCTTCTCCTTTGTTCTGCTCATGTATTGTGTAATTCAGCAACTTGGGTTAGAGGTCCCAAGAAGCCAACACTTACCAATTAGCTAGTGATTGGACACCCTCCCTGCATCCTGGTAATGAGCAGAGTAAAGTTATGCTTACAAACTCATACAAAGTCATACTATTTGCAAGATAGATCGCGCTTCCCAGCAAAGAGTGTGTGCAAAATGAGTGAGATCATATTATTATGCTTAATTCTATTGATTAGTGGTCAATATGAATATATTAATATTATAGATGAAGGAGTAATGAAAAGGTATAAGAGTGGTGCATTAAGTAAAGAAGTAGATCATGGAGTGTTGGATGAGGGGGAAGACATTAGGGATAGGATGTATTAAGTGCAAGTCAGCAGTTATGGGGTTAGGGGCCTGAGGCTGGCAAATATCTTGCACTGGGGACCAGGAGTGTAGGGCTACACCACTGTATCACAGCTTCAAAACACAGGTGTTCACGGGCTAAGAATATTATAACTTGCCCTGTCACATCTGTCATACTGAGATGTGCCTCTACCCCCTAAGAAAATAGTTAAGATATGTTACTATGTCCCCTTTACATGAATATTATCCAAGTTGGTTCAGGCTACTATTATGCCACTTTTTATGAAAATAAATACGCATTTACCATCGGGGTGGCTCCATGCAATTTTTGGGGGGTGCTCTGTTGGTGCTGAGAGAATAAGTGGGAGAGCTACGTCCCCAACCCTGAATCTTATGTTATAATAAAAGCAGACATAACATAATGAGAAACGCTTGGACAGAAAATGAAGGGTGCAGTGTTATATAGAAATTATTTGAAGTGTAATATGGATGCAGACTGTAGCCTTTTTTAAATACAAAGACGTATAGAGCATGCAGTGGTCAGATATATGTAAAAGTGTCCCTTATATTGCTGGTCAGCAACTTTAAAAATCTGTTCTAAGTTGTCAGTGGTGCAAACCATAGTTGATAACATTTGAAAAGATTTATGGGTGACAGTTTGAAGGGTTTGACAAGAAAGCTAGACTACCTTCATTGAAACGAAGGCATGGCCAAAAATGTGAGTGTGGTCAATAAAGTAGGTATTGGTTCACTGTGTGTGACTTTTTGTATGCCCTCCCCATTTGCTGTGTTATGGTTTTGACAAACTATGACCTGGGGGTAAACTGCAGTGTTTGTGAGAGTTAAATAAGCCACGTCGATGGTGTCAGTAGCAGCAACAATATTTCCTGTGTTTATGTCAGTGCCAACAAAGATAACCTTTGTATGTGTCAGGACCAATAATAACTCCTAGCAAGTATGAGTGCCAGCAATGATAACCTGCAGCAAGTGTCAGGGCCAAAAATGATAATTCCCAGCAGCAAACCCCAGCAAGTGTAAGGGCAAGCAATAACCCCCTGCACATTAATAACCGTCAGCACAAAAATAACCCCCAGCCCAGAACAATATTAGCCCCAGTAACTCTCAGCAGTTCTGCAAAATAATAATCCCTAGCACTACACAAAAATAACCTCCAGCCCTGTACTGCATAAAAATAACCCCCAGGACTGCACAAAAGTATGCTCCAGCATTGGTGTTCAGTAGTTTTACCTAAAGGGTAACTCCAGTTTTGCCGCGGAAAAAAATAGCAAATAAAGAAAAAATCGAACAGTGTATACAATTGCAACATGAGTCATATTGTAATTGAACGTTATTAAAAAATTACCTTTCCATTTCAATCTGCAGTCGATGTAATTTTCTGTAGTGCAATAGTGTGTACTAACCACTCCCCAGAAACATAATTTCCTGCTTGTGTGATTGGCTCACCAATTTTCCAGATGTCTGCCTTAGATACAAGTCAGATATTAGGCATCCTCTGCAAAAAAAAATTCATTTTTGGTGACTTACCCTGTAGGAACACATCTAAAGGAATGCAGACACAGCAGGTTTCCTCATTAGTGCTCTGCAGGTGCAAGCCTGATAGATAATTATGAAACCACTCCCATTGGACCTATTCATCACAGGGGCACAGATAAACAACATGGATTTCTTGAGAATAACAAGGTATGAATTTGCAACAAAGGTTTTTATAATCCTTGCAATGTACATAGATCAACCAGGGGGGAATGTTTTTTTCTCAACGAAAGTGCAGTTACGCTTTAACTGCACAGAATGCCCTGTTGTTTCTGTTATAAAATTGGAAATGCACCCTGGGCATGTAGCATAATTCATTATGAACAATTTTAGAAGAAAAAAATCTGTGATAAAAACTTGTACTGGTCCTGACAAAAGCCCCTTTTCTCCAAATGTGCAGAGATTTGAATCAAAGTTTCTGTGTGTGACCCCTCTACATGTAGTACGTAACTAGAACTTAGTTATTCATAGTTAGGACTCAGGAGGCACTGTGTCCCACATCACTTTCTCTTTTCTCACCAGAAACATAGGGCATATCACTCCATCAGGGACAGACAGCCCTGAGATGCCCACAGTCATAGATTGAGTGCTGGGAGCCACAGATGCATTACTCTGTAGATCTACCACACGGCTAAAGTGATAGTAAACATTCTTTTTTTTTCTTTAAAATAACAAATATGTTATACTTACCTACAATGATATTGCACAGAGCAGCACCCATGCTCCTCTTCTTGGATCACCCACTGGCGCTCCTGGCTCCTCCCGCTGGGAGTGCACCCATATAAAGCCACTTGCTCCCAATTCAGCGCTGTTTGATCATAACGCACACAGAGAATGGCTTGGCCCCAACCCCTGCTCCCTTCTCACCAGCTGTGATTGACAGCAGTTGCTGTTTCTAGGCCAATTAGGAGTGAAAGAGCCGTGAGAGCCTCTGCTCTCATGTACAGTGCTGGATCGAGATTGGGTTCAGGTTAAAAAAAAGGGGGGAGGGGGGCTGAGGGGGAGCTGCATTCATAAGGTTTTTTTACCTTTACCTTTTCTACTTTAAAATGAATGAAGTTAAAAGAATCTTCAGTCTTTACAACCACTTTAAAGGCTTCAGGTTTTTCACCATAATGCATTGTCTGCGTCAAGGTAAAAATCCTTCTGTGTCTGGGATCCCCCCTCCCCAATCAGCCTGAGCCCAATCTCAATCCAGTACTGTACTCCTCACTGGGCAGATTGATAGCAGTGGCTCCTGCTGATGTCAATCAAATCTTATGACGAGGGATTAGGGGGTAGGGCATGGCGGAGCCCCGCTGTCTGTGTCTTTGGATGCAGACAGCAGGGCTCAGGTGTGATCCTGCATGAGTAAAAATGTAAAAAGCGATCTCTTGTAGTAATATAAAAATCACTGTAAAACACTAGGAAGAATCCTCTACGGGATTAATAAAGTGCAAAAATATTAAAGTGCACAAATATTGTGTCCCCACAAAAAAGTGCAAGAGTTGTTCAAAGTTCTGAACCAAGTGATGATGAATACATTTCAAAAAAGGGGGGACCAATAAGTCCTATAAGGAGAATAAAACTGCTAAAGGAGAATCCTGCATGATTGACCTGTATAGGAAGTGGATTCATTTGGGGGCACTCAGTGAGGGGGAGGAGCCAGGAGCACCAGCAGGGGGACCCCAATAGAGGAGGATCAGTGCACAGAGCAAGGTAGTATAACATGTTTGTTACGTTAAAAAAATGTCCAAAGGTTTACAATTACTTTAAGTCCTTTACTCCCCTTTAACAATGCTGCTATTGCATTTCAGCTAAGATTGTAAGAAACCTTTAGTGTAGATTATTGGTGACTGCTGAATGGGGGTGCTCTGGTGGTACACCCCCTGGGGACACCATTGTTCGCTGTTTTTCTAAAACACAATCTTTCACCTTAACTTCCACTAGCAATTAGTCAGCTTGGATGTTCAAGTCAATGCAATAAAAATGTTTAGATTTTACCAGTGTTTCACTTTTATTTAAACATCTTTACAGCTATTTACATAGTTGACTAGAATGGCATTCACATCACGGAACATAGTGCTACTTCTCCATAAATATTTATTTAAGTGAAATACAAGTTCAATTTAGTTGTCAAAGAGCAGCTCAGGATAAAATATGCTATGATTTAGGGTTAATAAAATGTATTTAGGGATAATGTTCCACTTAGATACATGACTTGGTTCTGTAAATAAAAAAGAAAACATAGGCTTATATGCCAGGTGAATTTTATTCTATATACACTGTTTAAACCATATGCATGAAAAAGAAATGAAGCATATAAATGCTATTACCTAGAAGCAAGAAAAAGCATGTTGGACATATGTGGCCTGCTCATTTTATTATTGAATAAAGATCTGAGATTACTTGCATCAGCACATCAATAGTGTATGTTATTTTTATTTTTTTAAATTTTTTGGGGGGTAAACGGCCATTTTTTGTGTATAGAATAACCAAAAAAGTGTGGATTAATAAAACAAAAAAATGTAGGCAGCTGAAACTGGTATGTAAATAAGCAATAAAGAGAACCTTCAACACACAAATCTGTAAAATCTGAGCAATCAACAATTCCTCTGATTCATTCTCTGAGAAATAGATTCTAGTATTATTAGTATAAATTTGCCATATTCATGGGTCAGTCAAGAAAGGGAAAAGGGCTCAAGTGGGACACAGAATTGCACAATATAGAGTGAATCTGAGGGCCGAACAGTTTTTAGATAGAATACTTTCTGTCCCATAGACACACCATGAAATGAGAGCAAATCTCCCTAAAATGAGGGAAATACCCTCCCAGACAGTTATCACCAGAAGTAACATTTTGGATTTAGCATCATTTGTCACTGCCCCAGTGACAATGCTGACTAGGACAAATAGAGATAGTAAATTTCACAGTTCGGGACACTTCCCCACTCTACCTAAAACTAAGAAAACGTTTGGCTTTAAAAAGTTTGTAAAGGCTGAAGGTTTTTTACCTTTATGCATTGTGTGCATGGAGGTAAAAAACCTTCTCTGTGTATCAGCCCTCCCTATTACTTACCTTGACATATGTACTTATGCTAGAGTATACATGCTCTCATACAAAATACATGCTCTTATACAAAAATTTTGCAAATCATTGAGATATATACATCTATGTTTACAGATGATATCTATCAAGTTACATGCTGGGACAATTAAGACCATTCACCTTCACCTATGCACCTATGCCATGTCTGCCACCTGGCATCCCCCTTGGGGGTACCCTTGTTCGTCTTCTCCCCCTCAGCTCCCGTGCCATACTCTGGCTGCTGCCATCCATTTAGGGGTTCAGTGATGGAAACTCTGGTTTCCTTCTTTGGTAAGTATTGGGCCATTTTGCTCTGGCCCATTCTGCCATTGTTCTTACATTTTCCACTGTGACACATCCTTTTTGTCTATTTAGATACATCTCATCCGCATCCACCACTGATGAGCGAGCAATGATCTTGCAAAACGCGCGTCAGGTTTTCTTATGCATTTGCATATACTGCATTGTATAATGTTTGTATCAACTTTATTTATTCTCTTTATTATGTGAAAATCCATTGGCTGAGCCAATATGTTACAGTATATTATCCATCTATGTACATTCATTTTAATAAACATTTATATTACTATTACTCTTGTTATTCATTGGCTAACTGTGACTACCTCATTTAAAGTCCCAGGGCGATCTCCTTTTCTTCCCTTTTTTTGTATATATATATATATATATATATATATATATATATATATATATATATATGTCTAGGGATGGAGGTGACTGCAGACCTTTTATTTTGTTTCTAATACTTACCTGAGCCCTATCTCCCTCCAGCAAAGTGCCCAAGAGCCTTGACTCTTCAGAAACTCTCCTTCCTCGTTGGCTAAGACAGCAGCTAGAGCCATTGGCTGCTGTCAATCACAGCTAGTGAGCCAATGAGGAGAGAGAGGGGTAGGGGTCAAACCACGGCTCTGTGTGTGAAAGGACAAACAGAGTCGCGGCTCGGGAGTGAGCCTGCTCGGCTGCTCCCATTGCAAGCTGCTTGCTCTGGGGACACTTGGCAGGAGGGAGGAGCCAGGAGCGTCAGCGTGGGACCCAAGATGAGGAGGATTGGGGCTGCTATGTGCAAAACTACTGCACAGAACAGGTAAGTATAACAAGGTGGTTTTTTTTGTTTTAGGTTTGACTGTTTAAGCAAGCACAGGCAAATGAAGTCGCTGCTTGTATATATCCATCTATAGAATAAGGATTGCACAATCTTGTTGAAACATTTGTCTTAGTAAATGAACTGCTTTCATTATAGCCTCAAAATGTTCACAAAAGTACTGTGATCTCATAAGAATATTTCTGGGAAAACCAGGTGAAAAAAAATCCTTTTGTTCAATGGCACCTGTAAAACATAAAATATAACATTAAATTAATTCACTTGTTGATATTAAATGATGAGAAAATGTAGATAATTTTAATGTGCCTTTGAAGTCCAAATATATCACTATGATAAAGAGATATGCTTAATGAAATAAAAGTAGAAGCTGTGATAAATGTCTTCTTAAAACTTTTTTATCGCTATGTGGATTTTTGGTTGTACAACATAATTAAAATACATATATCATAACCTACCATTTGTGTTTTAGGTTAATGATTTCCAATTACAGAGTCAACTAGAAGAATGATCTCAGAAAGTCACAGGTTGTTTGCCTAATAATCCTGTCCATCTTGATTTTTATTAACGCATTGTAGCTTAACACATAGATAAGAGATGCTGATAAATTGAAAGAAAGCTTTATTTTACTCCTATAAAGGGGAAAGAACTTTAAAGCATTAGTAAACCCAAAACCAAACAAAATATTCTATTGAACCTTACTATTCATTATATGTGGTGGCTGCAATAGTTTTCTTTTCTTTGTTTTTTTTCCTCTGTTTTCACTTGGTGATCTGGCCAGTAACGTACCTCCTTTATTAGGGAAGAGCAACTCTGGAGGAATGAGGATTAAGTGTTAAATGTATTAGCAGATATAGAACGACTAACAAATTACAGCCAAAGTGCAGCTCACAATTTGTAAGCAGTTACAGCAAACTGTTTTTTTTTTCTTTTGGGATAAGCTGATCATTTTTATCACCTCTGCCAGTGTTAGGTTGGTTTGTCCTATCTATGTAAACTGATAGATTCTGCTGGAGAGTTTGTGCTGTGAAAAACAACAAACTAGTACAGCCATCACATCTAAGAATTGGTAAGCTACAATATAATAAATGTTTGCTTTTGGGTTTAATACTGTTTTGAGTTCCCTCGTGTCCACTTAACTGCTTGCCGACCGCCGCACAAACATTTACGTCGGCAGAATGGCACAGCAATAGCAATGGGTATACAGGTACGTCCCTTTAAATTTGCCGCTGTGAGCTCCGTGAGTGTGATCGCAGGTCCTGGTGATACCCGCAATCGTCTCGCGGAGAGGAAGAACTGGGAAATGCTGATGTAAACAAGCATTTCCCCATTCTGCCTAGTAACATTGACACTGATAACAGCTCCCTTTGATCGGGAGCGGTGATCAGTGTTGTGTCACATGTAGCCCTTCCCCCCACAGTTAGAATCACTCCCTAGGACACATTTAACCACTGCAGTGCCCCCTCCTGGTTAACCCCTTCACTGCCAGTCACATTTACACAGTAATCAATGCATTTTTAATCGCACTGATAGCTGTATAAATGTGAATGCTCCCAAAATAGCACCAAAAGTATCCAATCTGTCAGCCATAATGTCGCAGTCACAATAAAAATCGCTGAAATTATTAATAAAAATGCCATGAAACTATCCCCTATTTTGTAGATGCTATAACTTTTGCGCAAACCAATCAATAAACGCTTATTGCTGTTTTTTTTACAAAAAATATGTAGAAGAATACATATCAGCCTAAACTGAGGGGAAAAAAAATCATATATTTTTTGGTGATTTTTATTATAGCAAAAAGTAAAAAAATAATGTGTTTTTTTCAAAATTGTCACTTTTTTTTGTTTATAGCACAAAAAATAGAAACCGCAGAGGTGATCAAATACCACAAAAAAAAGCTCTATTTGTGGAGAAAAAAGGACGCCAATTTTGTTTGGCAGACATGTCGCACGACCGCGCAATTGTCAGTTAAAACAACGCAGTGCCGAATCGCAAAAAGCGCTCTGGTCTTTGGCCAGCCAAATGGTCCAGGGCTTAAGTGGTTAATGAAGATGCTAGTAGTTGTACATCTAGACATGTAACAAACGAAATATTAAAATATTAAAATATTTTTGCAACTAGTTATTTATACACCTCACTCAGTCATTTTCATGTTTCTTTTACTTTTATTTTATGTAAGATACTGCAGTAAGAATGTTCTCTGGGGGGCTGTCACTGGAATCTTTCCAGGCACATTTAACTCAGATGTGGCCATAAGGGAGACCTAGAATGCACTTGAAATATTATATTCATGTGGCCTGAAAACACCATTAATTCAGCAGGAAATATATTATAAAAGAATAAACCCAGTACATTTTTCTTGCATTGGTAAGGGCAGGTAAGGGTTAGACCCTTTATTGGATTTCTATTGTTGTATGTCGGGAGATTGCCTCTGTTCCTATCTCATTGACAGTGGTAACCAAGACTGGCATGGGGAAGGGTTAGAATTCTTGTTAGCTTTCTTATGATTGTGTCAAGAGGAATATATATATAGATATATATATATATACAGTGGTGTGAAAAAGTGTTTGCCCCCTTCCTCATTTCCTGTTCCTTTGCATGTTTGTCACACTTAAGTGTTTCGGAACATCAAACCAATTTAAACAATAGTCAAGGACAACACAAGTAAACACAAAATGCAATTTGTAAATGAAGGTGTTTATTATTAAAGGTGAAAAAAAATCCAAACCATCATGGCCCTGTGTGAAAAAGTGATTGCCCCCTAAACCTAATAACTGGTTGGGCCACCCTTAGCAGCAACAACTGCAACCAAACGTTTGCGATAACGTGCAATGAGGCTTTTACAGCGTCCTGGAGGAATTTTGGCCCACTCATCTTTGCAGAATTGTCCTAATTCAGTTACATTAGAGGGTTTTCGAGCATGAACGGCCTTTTTAAGGTCATACCACAACATCTCAATAGGATTCAGGTCAGGACTTTGGCTAGGCCACTCCAAAGTCTTCATTTTGTTTTTCTTCAGCCATTCGGTGGTGGACTTGCTGGTGTGTTTAGGATCATTGTCCTGCTGCAGAACCCAAGTTCGTTTCAGCTTGAGTACACGAACAGATGGTCGGACATTCTCCTTCAGGATCTCTTGGTAGACAGCAGAATTCATAGTTCCTTTTATCACGGCAAGTCTTCCAGGTCCTGAAGCAGCAAAACAGCCCCAGACCATCACACTACCACCACCATATTTTACTGTTGGTATAATGTTCTTTTTATGAAATGCAGTGTTCCTTCTATGCCAGATATACTTGGACACACACCTTCCAAAGAGTTCCACTTTTGTCTCATCGGTCCACAGAATGTTGTCCCAAAAGTCTTGGGGATCATCAAGATGTGTTGTGGAGAACTTGAGACGAGCTTTGATGTTCTTTTTGCTCAGCAGTGGTTTTCTCCTTGGAACTCTGCCATGCAGGCCATTTTTGCCCAGTCTTTTCCTGATGGTGGAGGCATGAACGCTGACCTTAACTGAGGCAAGTGAGGCCTGCAGTTCCTTGGACGTTGTTGTGGGGTCTTTTGTGACCTCTTGGATGAGTCGTCGCTGCGCTCTTGGGGTAATTTTGGGCAGCCGGCCACTCCTGGGAAGGTTCACCACTGTTCCATGTCTTCGCCATTTGTGGATAATGGCTCTCACTGTGGTTCGCTGGATTCCCAAAGCTTTGGAAATGGCTTTATAACCCTTTCCAGACTGATAGATCTCAATTACTTTCTTTCTCAATTGTTCCTGAATTTCTTTGGGTCTCGGCATGATGTGTAGCTTTTAAGGATCTTCTGGTGGACCTTACTGTGTCAAGCAGCTCCTATTTAAGTGATGCCTTGATTGTGAACAGGTGTGGCAATAATCAGGCCTGGGTGGGGCTAGAGAAATTGAACTCAGGTGTGGACAACCACAGTTATAGTATGTTTTAACAAGGGGGGCAATCACTTTTTCACACAGGGCCATGATGGTTTGGATTTTTTTCCCCCTTTAATAATAAGCACCTTCATTTACAAATTGCATTTTGTGTTTACTTGTGTTGTCCTTGACTATTGTTTAAATTGGTTTGATGTTCCGAAACACTTAAGTGTGACAAACATGCAAAGGAACAGGAAATGAGGAAGGGGGCAAACACTTTTTCACACCACTGTATATATATATATATATATATATATATACACAGTATATATATAATTTCCTGCATAGTTACAAGATGCTACTTGTAAAGCAAAAAAGGAGGACTTTAAATGTACTCCCAGAGAAAGATTCTAGCTCAGAATTACAATATAACACATGTACATTTTAAAATGCAATAGTACATTTTAAAAATAATAGGGGACACCAATAGACACATGTATAAAAAAAACTCAAAACACAACAGACAATTGTATTTTTCTTATGTCAATACAGATTCAAAAATAACATAAATTTCTAATTCCTTTCTTCAGTACTTTTATGGTCAATTGCCTCTTTCTCAGGATCGGGTAATTGGTAACATGTATCTGCAAGTTCCATTTGCTTACATGTAATTGTTGAGTTTCTGTACTGAGCCCTTGTAGAACGCCAACTTTTGGTTCATCAGGGCACAGAGTCTAAACCCCGGTCTGCTTCTTCACCAGGGCCCTGGATGGTGTGGATGGACTTGCAGCAAGTTGGAACCTGGTTGTAACCCCCGGGTTTGCCCAGATGACGATACGGAGACTGCTTGCATTTTTCCGACTACAGATGGCAGGAGACAGAAGAGAATCCAGGAAGCGAGCCAAGGTCAGGGCAGGCAGCAGACAAGCATAAGCGGAAGGCAAAGCCAGGGTCAGTACACAGGAAGTCAGACACTGAATACACAAAAAGCTAGGTAAACAGAAGCTCTAGCAAGTTGCTCAGCCAACATGGGCTGCACTGAACATGTCTTATATATAGGGAAGAAAACTAGGAGGTGCGTTAGGAAATGATACAAGAGAAGGATATAAAGGCCCACAGTGTAGCAGGTGACATCCATAGGTGAGCACAGAAGCCAAAAAACATATGTGAAAAGAATCACAGGTCTAGCAGAACCACTACAGCAAGGAGGTAAGAATTACATAAGCAGGAAACTGCAGGCTAAACCATGACAGTAATACATACATATGATAAATAATATAATCATCAAATGTCATCACAGAGAAGGCATATATGTAACATAATTTCATTACTTACAATTAAAGGGTTTATAACACAAATAAATAGGATTCACAACTAAAAATCTATCCTTCCGCTTCTGTGCTGAAGAGTATCCTGCAGAGCTGGATAGAAGCTGCTGCTGGTTCTCCCTGATCATTCATTAAGGGACTGCCTAATTTATAAGAAGAAAAGCCTAAAGTAGGAGTCAGCTTAAGGTTCTGTTTGAACACAAGTTGGCACTGAGCCTCGGCTGTTTAGATTGGATGAACCGTAGAAGATGTATCTTTTTGGCAGGAGCTTAATGTCTTACTACCGCTATTATACATGCTTCCCACTGTGAATGGTTGGTAAGGAGGCTGGTGCATGCAGTTCTTAACAACTAGTCATGTCACCTGCTCAAATATGGCCATGACTTTTCTTATAAATGTAGCACTAACCCCCGAAGGAGCTGCTGGTTATTTTTGGGCTTAACTTTACCTTCTGTTCTCCTTGTGACACCTCTAGGGGATGACCCGTGGTAGATGACCCAGTAACTTGAGACTGACAATAGATCCACTTGAATGGATTTTATTTGCAAAACTTAAACCATTGAACAGTCTCAAAACTTGGGATCAGAGGGTTGGGAAAGGAAGTTCAGGTACTCTCAATGTCAAAGTCCAAAAAACGTTAAAAAACATGCTTACTTTGACTGCATCCAGAGAATAGCCATTCGCAGCTGGATGAACACTCAGGTTGGACAGTCCCTCTCTCACAAGGCCTAGCAGCCAACAAGGTGCTTACTCAGGAACAAAGTCTTTGTCACCGACGTTGTTGCAGAACACATAGGGAAACTTAGCTGTAGAACACTTGTAGGATACCTGGATCTTTCAGCCTGCTTGGCGATATCCACAAGACCGGATTCTCTCGGTAACTTCAGCCCTTCCAGGCTCTTGTTAAGAAAATCAACCCGTACGTGGTGTTCTTCTAAAGAGTCCTCCCCTGGAATTCTTGAAGTACACTGGGTCTTTCCCGAACCGGAGTCGGCACCCATCCACCTCAGAAATTTTGGGGTATCCAAGGATTCGACCCTTAAAGTTGAAATGCTAGTCCACCAAGTCACCTGGGAATCTGCCCAGCACTATGGAGATGCTACATCAATAAATATTTAACTGAAGCGGTGTAAAGAAATACCTTAACAACTCTTGTTTAGAGAAACATTGCTGACTTGTGTATTGATTTCTGTTCTTATCCGGGGCAAACATCAATGTTGTGCATAGTAGAAATGAAATATGACTAGTAAGGGGATGTGTGATAAGATTAAAAAAGCATAAATATGATTTTAAAAGAAATATGTAAAAAGGAGGGTGGGCAAGAGTGGGAGGTTGTGTGGGGGCTTTGGTATTGGGAGATGTATGCTTAAAACGTTCTCTTGTAATGTTTATAACAGCTAAACAACTTCTCCAACACCTATTTTCCTTACTGTGATAACAACTTTATTAGTTTCACATTCTCTGCTTTCAACATCCTATCCCTCAAACCACCAAAACAACAGTTACCCATAGCAACCTTCTCTACTTTAACCATTTAAATCTTCTACTACTGACTACCTCTATACCAAAATATCACCCATGCCCTGCCATGAATTAGCTACGTCTGTTAGAATTGATAACTATCATCCTCCTTGGACGCATTTCTCCCCAATATAAACAGAATTAGGCTCCAACCCTGGAAAATAGATACACAACTACTGTACATCCCTGTGATAAGCACTTAACTGTCCAGATATCTCCTCAACTTAACATACTATGTCTACCAACATACTTTCCTCTTTTGACCCTGTTGCTACAGAGGGGGTTGCAAAACCTTTTTCTGATGCCCACCTAACCACTTGCACCTGAACCCATTCCCTCACAACTACTCCAACAATCTTCTTGCTCTGTTCTATAGTCTCTAATAGGGATGAGCCCATGGTTCGCGTCGAACGTAAGTTTCACTCGAACATCGGATGTTCGCCGGTTCGACATTTAAAACTCGTTTGCGGCTGTAATGTATTGTCAGATCCTGGCAATATACATAAAAATCATTGAAAAAATGGCATGGGTTCCCCTCCCTTGAGGTCTGGTATGGGTATAAAGGGGAACCCTGTGCCAAAACTTTTTAAAATATGGCATGGGGTCCCCCATAAAACCCATACCAGACCTGAAGGTATGGATATTAAGGGGAACTCCATGCCAAAATGTAAAAAAAAATGGTTTGGGGTCCATACTAGGTCATACTAGGCCCTTATCTAAGCATGCAACCTGGCAGGCCACAGGAAAAGGGGGAACAAGAGAGAATCTCCCCTCCTGAACCATACCAGGCCACATGCCCTCAACATGGAGAGGGTGGTTTTGTGTCCCCCCAAAGCACCTTGTCCCCATGTTGATGGGGACAAGGGCCTCATCCCCACAACCCTTGCCTGTTGGTTGTGGGGGTCTGTGGGTGGGGCTTATTAGAATCTGGAAGCCCCCTTTAAGCAGGGGACCCCCAGATCCCAGCCCCCCTTATGTGAATGGGTATCGGGTACATTGCACCCCTACTCAGTCACCCAAATAAGTATCAAAAAAGTTAAAATTAAAGGAGACCATTTTGGACAATTACTTTACTTTAAAAAAGTGTCCGCAACATCCATCCATCTTCAATGATGTCAGAGGGGGGCAGGGTTACCCGTGAACATCACTGGGTAGCCACGCCTTTGGCTATATAAGAGTTGTCAGCACAAAAAGGCTCCATCGAGGCAATGGTTTTCCATTTTTTGGGGGGGTTTCGGTCCATCTGCGCGGTGATTAAAGATGGATGGACATCGCAGGACACTTTCAAAAACTGTCTCCTCTCGTTTTTACTTTTTTTACACTTTTTTGGTGAATGAGTAGGGGTACAATGATACCCATTGTTAAAGGGGGCTTCCAGATTCCGATAAGCCCCCTGCCCACAGACCCCCACAATCACCAGGCAAGTTTTTTGGGGATGAGGCCCTTGTCCCCATTAACATGGGAGAAGGTGCCTTGGGGGACCCCAAAGCACCCTCCCCATGTTGAGGGAATGTGGCCTGGTACAGTTCAGGGGGGCACTCTCTCATCCCCCCTTTTCCTATGGCCTGCCAGATTGCATGCTCAGATAAGGGTCTGGTATGGTTTTGGGGGGATGCCCACCCCATTTTTTTTATTTTGGCGTGGGGTTTCCCTGAAGGGCCTGGTATGGATTTTGGGGGGACCCTCAAGCCATTTTTTTTACATTTTGGGGTGGGGTTCCCCTTAATATCCATACCAGACCTGAAGGGCATGGTATGGATTTGGGGGGACTCCCACACTAATTTTTTTATTTTGGTGCGGGGTTCCTCTTAATATTCATACAAGACCCTAAGGACCTGGGAATGGACTGGGGGGGTAGCCACGCCGTTTTTTTCAATTATTTTTATCTATATTGCCGGGATCCAACAATACATATACAGCCGCGAACAGTTTTAAATTACATTTTGTCCTTTAGAAATGTAATTTGCTGTGTTACTGTTATGAACATGGGAAAGATGCACTACTTTACAGGCAGACTAAGGAGACCCCCAGGCACAATATTTAAAGGACCATTTCATTTTTATTGTTTCACTTTAAGCATTATTAAAATCACTGCTCCTGAAAAATTGGCCAATTTCAAAACTTTTTTTTACATTGATACATGTCCCCTGGGTCAGGACCTGGGTCCCCAAACACTTTTTATGGCAATAACTTGCATATAAGCCTTTAAAATTAGCACTTTTGATTTTTCATGTTCATGTCCCATAGACTTTAACAGTGTTGGCACAAATTTTTTACCTGTTCGCATGTTCTGATGCGAACCAAACCGGGGGGAGTTCGGCTCATACCTAGTCTCTAACTCACATCTTCAACCTCTCCCTCTCTGCTCCCTCCTCTCTAGAATATGCATTGGTCACACTCCACACCCTTTACAAGTCTGACTTTAGCCTGCAACACTCCACAAAACCTGCCTTACTAAAACTTACTAACAGCTTACTAACTGACAAAATCAATAGTCCCTTCTCCATACTCATATCATTAAATGATTCTGCTGTCTTTGTTGCAGTTGACCACACGCTCTTTCCTTGTTCTCCTCATACCTATATTAGCAATTCTTCAGTGTCACCTGCAAGGCTCTGTCTTTGGACCCCTCCCATTGTACATCCCAGCCTCATCCACATTTCCTTCCTTGGTCATTTTTTTATTATCTCAATACCATAGCTAAGCTGATAAGACCCCAATTTATTTTTCTACTCCTCAGCTCACCCCTTCAGTCTCCTCGTACATCACTAATTTACTACTTTACTGTCTGGATGTCATACAACTTCCTAAACCTCAATCATTCCATTGTGCGCATTGTCACCTCCTACCTTGCTCCTCAGGACTTTTTCAGAGCCTTTCACATCCTCTGGCGCCCCACTCTGTTTGGCTATTTCCTATTCTATTAACCTTCAGGAGATCCCTGAAACCACATCTCTTCAGGGGAGCCAATCCTGCCTCTACCTAACAACTGAATGTTTACATTCTTCATCAACCTTTTCATTACAGTATTTTCCTCTCCCATATAAACTCTAAGGCCTTTTTCACACGGGCGGCTGTTCTGCCACTGTTAAAAGCCTGTTTTGTTATTTTGAAATTCCAAGACTCCAGGCACTTACGCTTACATGTGGCTCCGTTTAGCTGCGTTTAGCTGATATGGAAAATTCTTGCTATTTCTGATGTGCTTCCTGCTGTTTTTCTTTCCTTGTTGCTGCTGCTATCCGCAGGAGAAATAGTACACTGCAATTACCTGCAATTACAGTATGTGCAGATAGCTGCAATAAATCGGTCCTGGTAACGAAACCATTGCTAAATGCAGTGTGTGAGTGGGGCCATAGGAAAGCATTGAGTTTAACTGCGGTAGATAACTTGATCTATCCGCAGCTAAAAGCTGAATTCTATCCGCCTATGGGAAAGGGGTCTTACAGGGCAGAGAAGGGTCCTCCTACTCATTTGTCTTGAATTGCATTGTAACTTTAGGCCTCATGCACACAGGACATTTAAATATTTTTCATATGTTTTATAACACTCAATTAGTGATTATTTTGTAAGGGGAAGTTAATGCTTCCAAAGAGTAAGTTCAAAGGAACATAAATATTCATTAGTGCCTCCACTGCGGGGACACCTATAAGTTAGTGCTAGGTACCACAGATACCAGGGTGCCTTGACTAGGCTCTGTGGCTTACGCATGCATTTGCAAATGTATGCAGACTAAACCCCTGCTTTTAACGCATGCTGTTAGTCAGGTTAAGTTAAGCTTGGTTTTTCCCTTGGATTTATCCTTGGCCTTGTTTGGACCTGTTGTTATCCTTCCAACACTTCTTACTGCGATAGCCAGCTATAGATGGGAGCAAGTGGAGTCTTTTTTGTATCACTGAATGGTAACTTAGTTGGTGTAAGCCATAAGAAGGGTATCACAGTAATGAAAGAGGAACACGATAGGTGTCATCTATTATTGGGCAGACTATTCCGCAAGTTGTGCAATTTGTGACAATACCAAAATAGATAGGTAAAAGAATATTCTACTTATTTGTATTAACGGCAACTGCTCGACATAAAAATAAGAAATGCAGGGCTGAGGAACCCTGTACCCTTGGAGTAACCAGGAGTAACCCGAATCTGGATTTTTTTGGATTTGTAACTTATGGAAAAGCTTCCTTATGCTAAATATTCAGTGATCACTGCGGTCCGGTATATGAATATACCAGAGTAGTATCAGAATTTAAAAAACTATACCTGGTATGTAAATGTGTACATTAAATCAGATGTAGCAAAGCCAAATGGTGCTTGTTCTGGCACCAAAGTACACTAAACAAATTTCAAACCTGTATGGCCCTTATTATACCCATTGCTTCCAACAAGTGTGGTACTGTAGCAACTCTAAACCAGCTCTAGCATCCACCCATAATGATTTGGTATAGTTTCTATTTTTTTGGGTGCATAGAATGCACTTTTTGGTAAACTATTATTGGCAGATAGCATGTCTAATTGTGTTTTCTATTTTTAATGCACAATAAAAAAAATTGTGGAAAATAATACTTGGCTATGTGTTTTATTTCAAATGACAGTTTGGGAGTAGGCAGTTACATTTAAAAAAATACAATGTAAAATTGACAAGGGACACCAACATAGTTGTATCTTTGAACTACAGGATAATGGTGTTATGTGTTGTGTCTTGATATCACTAGAAAAATAAATCTTGTGAAAATTTGTTTGCAATAACTCCATCAGTATCACCAGAAAAACATCTTTATTATTATCCCATTAAAGAAGAAGAGACTGTGCGCTGCATTTCGAGATTTCATAATTTGCCACACCACGAATGTTAATTCTCCATTACGAATGCTAGTTTACAAGACCGACCGCTTCTGGCTCATCTTTGTTTCCGAGCATGCGTGTTTGTACTTTTGACTTTTGTCCGACGGACTTGTGTACACATGTTCGGAAAATCCGACAACAGACATTTGTCGGCGGAAAATTTTAAAACCTGCTATCCAACATTTGTCCATGGAAAATCTGCTAATAATTGTCCGATGGAGCATACATATGGTCGGATTTTCCGCCAACAGCCTGTCATCACACAATTCCCGTCAGAAAATCTGATCATGTATATGAGGCTTTAGTGCAACACTGAAGCTGGAAGTGAGCACAATCACTTCCTCTTACTCTGGATTGATAACTCTGTGAGTCTTAAGAGTTGTACACTGAGTATACCGACCCTTTGATTTCCAGTTTTTTAATGTCTGATGGCAATGTATATATGTTCATGTTATGAGATTTGTACTGTATATCACCTTAGATATATTAGCCTATTTTCCTACATGTCATTTTGAGATTCCAAGAAACTGTGTGTACTCTGCATATGCTGGGATAACGTAAATGTCTTGAATATACTTGAGCTCTTGCTCTGTTCAATTTATTGTACTGGGCTCTTTGGTATATTACTCTTTACATTGGATGGTTGCACCTCTTTTGTGAGAAGAGTGGCCTAGCTGCTCCTGGTAGAGGTGCATCAGTCACAATTTAATAGTACATTCTTTATATTACGTACAGAATAGCTCTAAAACAGTATTTTAGTGGGACATGGCTTGTGGTTTTAAGATTTATTTTGTGTATAAATTCAGTAAATAACAATATCTATGTTCTAATCTATAATATATATTTTAAATTTAAATAATCTAAATATAAACTAAAAATAAAACTAACATCAGTTTTGAAATCACATAATTGTCTTAAATACACCGTTCTTTTGAGCTGAGAGCCCTTTCCTCAGTGACCAGACTGTATTTTCCAGGCAATTCTGGTTTGATGGGGTTAATGCCTTTTGGAAATCCTGGTAATCACAGGTCCCAGCACCTCAAATGCTGCTAATTTGCTGCATGTGAGGAACAGGGAACTTTACTAAAAGGTATTAGGAAAGGGCTCACAGCTGAAAGCATTTATCCAATTCCAATTATTATTTGTGAAGGTAAACATTAATAGTTACGTTGTTCCATTTGCTACTGTTTCCAATAATGGTGGCACTTTTAAGTGTAATTTCTTGAATTAAAAACGGAATCCATTACTAAGCATAATAGGGATGCTGACGTGTTTGGCGTTAACCATAGGTGAGGGCAAGTTCCAAAATTATTTGTTTCTTTGTGTTTAGTATAATTTTTACTTCTTCTTCCACTAGCCATTTTGTTACAAATTACTTAAAGATCATAATATTTTTTTAGCATGCATTTCTTGATTTCAATTTGAAACACTAAATGACCAAATGCTAAAACAAAGTGAATTAAAAGGTTATTATACTTAGAAGAAATGTGTAATTTATGATGCACAATCATAATGTTGCAATGGACAGTCTAAACAAAGTAGTAACCACATTTACTTATTAAACTTATAATATCTAAATAATTATTGATGAAAAATCATTAGGTTTTGTGCATTTTTTTCTTCTGTCGCTATTGCAAAAATATTCAAAGAGCTAAAGTTAATGGAAATTTTGAATGGGTCAGAGCTATAGTTTAATTTTCTTTTAGGTTCATATGTTTTTAAACAGTTTTTAAAAATGGTTGCTTACAAATAAACATTTTATATGCGGGCTCCCATGACACAGGTTCCACAGAATATTATGGGCTTTCTAAAGATAGGGCACAGACTGAGCTGTTTACTTTCATTCTTTGTCTGGTTAGAACTTTGCACTGGGCCTTCCTAATTCCTAATGTAAACATCAGCTTGAGCTATAGAGCTCTGTAAACAACTGTTTTATTTTTCAGCAATACAGATAGGGATAGTATGGCACTTAGGCCCCTTTCACACTGAGGTGGTTTTTAGGCGATACAGTGATAAAATTAGCACATGTGTAGTGCCTGAAAAAACTGGCCTCTTTCACTCCAATGTGAAAGCCGGAGGGCTTTCACACTGGCGCGGTACGCTAGCAGGATGGTGAAAAAAGTTCTGCTAGCCGCATCTTTGGAGCGGTGTATTCACCGCTCCTAAACCGCTCCTACCCATTGAAATCAATGGGGCAGCGCGGCTATACTGCCGGCAAAGCGCTGTTGCAGTGGCTATACTGCCGGCAAAGCGCTGTTGCAGCGGCGCTTTACGGGCGGCTTTGACCCTTTTTCGGCTGCTAGCGGAGGTTAAAACCGCCCGCTAGCGGCCGCATACCGCCGGTAAAACGACAGTAAAGCGTCGTTAAAAATAGCAGCGCTTTACGCCTGACGCCCGCACCGCCCCAGTGTGAAGGGGGCCTTAGAATAGAGCTTCATAGGTTGGCTGAAAATGAAAATATAAAATAGTTACATGCAATGAGCCATATTTATCAGGCAAGAACAATATAGCTTTTGAAACTTTGGCAATCCAGTTTGGCAATCCATATCCTTTTAATTGACTTTGATAAGGATTGTAAGCTGCCCATTGCATTTTCTGTACCGGCATGTCCCAATTAGACATCTCCTGCCCAGTGGCATCACTGGGGGGGCAAAGGGCACCATGGCTCCACCAACATTATACCGTGGCACCCCATGTACCCCCTAATTAAAACGAATTGTTTTTGTGTAGCGGGTAGCCACGGAACTGCATCTTCCCCCGGCCACCGCCAAGCTGACACATGCACTAGTAGGCTCTCACAAGCGAGAACGTGCCTGTCAGCTATACTGTCCGATGCTCAAACTGGTTGCTAGGTGCCTGCCACATCAGGCACACAAAAGGAGGCTGAGGCGGCCCCAGCATTTACAGTGGAGGAGAATTTAACTTCCTCCTCCTCCACCACTCCGAGTGCTTAGCGCTACCCACCTCCTCCTCTTCTCTGGTCCGGGGGCATGCTCTCAGGGAGGGAGTGCTGCAGCCTACTGACAGTGCTGAGATGGTTGCCCATGCCCAGCTTCTCCGCCTGCCCGAGTCTTGACTGAGGGACCCGAGAGTTCGACAGGACATGATCATCCTCATCATGGGGGGGCTGGGCGTTGTCACGTGCCCACCTCCTCTCCACATTTAATGCAGGTTAATAGCCTGTTTTGTGTCAGTCATTTACAGTGCTATAAGCATTGAGGTTAATATGATAGCCAGGCTACTTGCACTTTCAAAAGAAGGTCAGCAATAACAGGCTTGGTATTTTAATCGTGTGCAGTCAATACCCAGGTGTCTCCTCATGTACCCTAGATTATAAGCTCTTGTGGTCATGTCCCTGTTTGGCCTCTTTACACGGGGCAGAGCCGTCCTCTCTCCGCTGATCCCCACTAAGCAGAAGAATGACAGGTCCGTGTCTGCTCTGCATAGTGGAGCGGACACAGACCTGTCATTTGTCTGCTCAGCGGAGATCAGTGAGGATCAATGGACCACTCTCCTGCATGTCCATTTTCAACCAATCCAACTCGCTGGATGGAATAGGGAATATATCGCCATCTGTCTGTTTTCAGCAGATTTTGTCAGATTGGATGTCCAGCAGGTATCAGCAGACCGGATACATGTCTGTTGACATCTTCCACCCCATAGAGGACAATGGGTGGCCCGATCAGGTCAGCCTGAAAAATGGACAGACAGATTGATCGGGTCTGCAGGTGTGAAAGGGCCCTCTTCTTCATTGTTTATTATATTGTTAACTCTTGTTTGTCTATTCCTGCTTTTTTCAACCAGAGTGCCCAGGCACCCTGAGGTGCCTTGAGATTTCTTCAAGGGTGCTTTGGGAAAGCACCCAAAAATGAGGCTGCCTTTTAGTTACACTAAGTCACAGGTTTTAATGGTGCACCATTACAACCTTCTAGCTGCCAGCACCTAATGTCCCACCTCATCTGGCAAGTGACAAGCTGCATCTGGTGGCAGACGACGGTGGTACACTGCATCTGATGGCATGCAACGGTGGAAAATGACCAGCTGCATCTGGTGGCAGGCAAAGGTGGCATAGTGACAAGTGCATCTGGTGGTAGGGGACAGTGGCACACTGAATCTGGTGGCAGGCAACGGTGGCACACTGTATCTGGTGGCAGGCAACAGTGGCACACTGCATCTGGTGGCAAGTGAGAAGCTCAGGGTTCCCCCTGATTCTGCATTATGGTGAGTTGAACTATTTCATTTTATATTACAATGTAGTAATAGAAATAATGTGATTTGATCATCCTGAAATCATAACAAGCATGGTATCAGGATGATTTTTGTGCTAACACCAGCCATTCACCTGACAAATCACCCGCTGCTGAACTCAGCATGCCTGTCAGCTCCTGCAGGGGATTTCTCCCCCCCTCCCTCTCCTCGCTGACTCCAAGGTTAATGCCCATCTGCTCCCTCCTCTGAATCCTTATTGGCAGGAGAAGAGGAGCCAATCACAAGGACTTCAGAAGCAGCAGAGGATTCTGGGACATGTAGTCCCCAACCAGAATGGCCCTATAGCCTGTATGGGACAGGGAACTACTACAGCCCAGCATGCTCTCTGACCAGAGGGGATTGACAAAGCAGAAGCTGCCTGGGAGAAAGGTCAGTCCACTATGAGGCAGAAGTACAGACGGGAATGAAAGGGGCTACTGTAACCCATTGGGATAACCATCCTGCCATGGTTCCAGAGTCTGTTGGATATGGGCCTCCCACCAGAGGGAGACCTCCGGTGCATCTCAAGGTGTTTGAGGACAAGAGGCGTTCCATTCACAAAGTGGCCAGGTGGGCTACCCGAAGAACCATCTGCCAGGACACTTTTGTGCCTTGGTCGCAGGACTTGTCCCCCTACCTGTCCCCCTATGTGCCCCGCCAATGCTGGAGATGCACCACTACTGCCTACAAGGGTAACTTTCCTTGTGGATCAACAAGAATTATAATCTTGGTTTACTACAGGAAGATTAAAGCTGTAACTGGTCCACCTAGACTTTCACCAGGTCTCTTGCCTATCTTGCCTTTAGAATGATTTAACTCCAGAAGTATGTAACAGTATGAGAGTAACTTTCCATAAAGTCAATATACACTGCAATAATTTATCTTTCTTGTTTTGTCAAAGTGTTGTTAAGTTTATTTTTTATTTTTAAAAGTGAACATAAGGTATTGCTGCCTCTAGTGACCAATCAGGTTCAAGCTGTTATCCTCTTAAAAAATAGAATGTTTGATTTGTCCCTTGACAATTGTTCTTTTTTCCCATTTTGCTTTCGTAAGATTTAAAATACATATTTTTTATTATTACAGAGGAAAAAAAATCAATTACTGAAGGTTTACTTTGACAAAACTGTGTTTCTAAATACCCAATTATGACAATCAAAAATTTAAAAATAATAATCACTTTGTATTAGTGGCTGTTATTTACAATTTTAGCACATCATTCTTTTCATCAAAGTTTCATAATTAACATCATCACCATATATTCTTCGCTAGGAGGTCAATAACTACAGCATATCACTGGGGAAATTCATCTGAATGCCAGACTTTTTACTTACTCATTGCTAAGAACTGCTGCTACTAAATTTGACAGCTTCCTTACTGTCAATTGTTTTTATAGAAGGAGCAGGTGCTGACATCTGTCACATCCTTATCAACCAGTGACATCATCTGGCCCCTTTCACTTAACATGTAAAGAAAAGGGTGTTGATAGGTAATAGAACCAACACTGCTGGCCAAATATGTCCATATGGCAATATTTTGGCAATGGCATTGACCAAATATGCTTTTGGCCATATTTGGTCAATGACATTCCCCAGGGGGCCGTGCCCCTTGTTTACTTTTCAGTAATATTTCAGTATGTCATTCCATGAGTGAGCGATGGAAGCAGATTGTGTCAGCTGTCAGTGGGATTTTTTTACTTACAGTGGGTCAACAGGCATCATTCATTAAGATTGATGTGGATGTGCATTGCTGGCTGATATGACTAACAATGTAAATACATCATGGATTTTTTTATTAATGAAATTTACAGAAATTGTGGTGTCATTATGTACTGTTTACTTTTTTGTGTTGTACTGTTTTATTGTGTACCCCTTACTCATTTACATGGGGGTTCAGTATCTGAGGGCCCCCTTATATTAACAGGGGTTACCAGATATTAATAAGGGCATTGTCCACAGACCCCCACAACCACCAAAGTAGGCTTTTGGGGAAAAGTCCCTTTCTGCAAGGTACTTACCATGTTGAAGGCATGTGACCATGTATGGTTGAGGAGGGGGCTGCCAGCCAGACTGCATGCTTGGATAAGGGTCTGGTATGGATTTTGAAGGGACCTCACTTTTTTTTTCCAATGGGGTTCCTCCTAAAATTGGGGGGAATGCGTTTTTTTTGGATAGGGCCCCTTGACATCCATATCAGACCTCAAGGTTAATGCCCATCTGCTCCCTCCTCTGCATCCTTATTGGCAGGAGAAGGAGTTCCTCCTAAAATTGGAGTTCCTCCTAAAATTGGGGGGCATGCGTTTTTTTGGATAGGACCTCTTGACATCCATATCAGACCTTCATCAAGGATAAGTGTTTTGTATGTATTTTTTGGGTAGCCCCACACCATTTCTTGTATGTGTGTGCCCCCCCCCCCCCATTACATTTTTATTGGGCCTATATCTGGGATCAAGGTCTGGTAAAAGTGAAGAAAATTCCCAGGCACTTGGTTTACAAATAGAAGTAACTGCCCTAAGCTGTAATTTATCAACATTTTAAACTGTATTGTTTCCTTGGCAAATATCAGTTTGGCTGCAGTAGGTTATACATAGTACAGATGTGAGGCTTCACATGCACGTTGAGGGAATCCACCAGGCGTGTTATTTAAAGGAATTTCACATTTTTAATGTTTCACTTAAAGCATTATTAAAATTGCTGCTCCCAGCCGAATTAGATTAAAAAAAATATATTTGCTATTGTTCATGTTCCCCAGGATACTGCCTAGTTCATCAAGTAATTTTCTGGCATTCCCTTGCCTATTAGCTTTCAAAATAACTGGATTCAGCATCCAAATTTCAGTGAAGTTCACCGAATCTGCTTTGAACTGAACCTAAATAAATTAATTTAATCTCTAGGCAGCTGTTTACAAGCAATACTTTTGACTTCAAATATATCAATCTTTAGCTAGGTGGATGAAAAAAAAAATTATATAGTAATGTTTGTTCTCATTGGATTTACCACTTGGGGTTGAATTACTAAAGGGGCAGATCATTTTGTAATTTAATTTGCAAAGCTTAGCTTGGTGCATGAGGAAAAGCTATGTTCACCATAAGATGATACTAAAGGCTCCTGGTTCTTTTTCCTAAAATAAAAAAAGGGTTTATACTTACCTGCTCTGTACAAGGGCACCCTTTACCTCCTCTTCTGGAGACCTCCACCAGCCCTCTCTGCTCTTCCTCTTCTCCATGTGTCCCCATTAGCAAGCTATGTTCTATGAGGCACACGTGTGTGCGTGCTCTGAAGTTGGACTGTGTGCATTTATAGATGCCTCACTGGCTTTGACTGACAGCAGCGGTAACCTATGACTCTGAGAGCCGCTGCTTGCAGTCTCCTGTAAAGCCAGGAAGAAAGAGCAGTGATCGATGCAGACAGGCCTAGCACTGAATTGAGAGAGGACTCTGGCAAGTATTTGGGGGGAATGCAAGTAAAAGGTTTTTTTACCTCAATGCATGTAAGACATTAAGGTAAAAAGCTTTTTGACTTTAGAACCACTTTAACAATCCAATAATACAGTATCTCACAAAAGTGAGTACACCCCTCACATTTTTGTAAATATTTTATTATATCTTTTCATGTGACAACACTAAGGAAATGACACTTTGCTACAATGTAAAGTAGTGAGTGTACAGCTTGTATACCGGTAACAGAGTAAATTTGTAAATCTGTTCTCTCAAAATTCAAACTCAACACACAGCCTTTAATGTCTAAACTGCTGGCAACAAAAGTGAGTACACCCTTAAGTGAAAATGTCCAAATTGGGCCCAAAGTGTCAATATTTTGCGTGGCCACCATTATTTCCCAGCACTGCCTTAACTCTCTTGGGCATGGAGTTCACCAGAGCTTCACAGGTTGCTACTGCAGTCCTCTTTCACTCCTCCATGACGACATCACGGGAGCTGGTGGATGTTAGAGACCTTGCGGTCCTCCACCTTCCTTTGAGGATTCCCCACAAATGCTCAATAGTGTTTATGTCTGGAGATATGCTTGGCCAGTCCATCACCTTTACACTTAGCTTCTTTAGCAAGGCAGTGGTCATCTTGGAGGTGTGTTTGGGGTCGTTATCATGTTGGAATACTGCCTTGCAACCCAGTCTCTGAAGGGAGGGGATCATGCTCTGCTTCAGTATATCACAGTACATGTTGGCATTCATGGTTCCCTCAATGAGCTGTAGCACCCCAGTGCTGGCAGCACTCATGGAGCCCCAGACCATGACACTCCCACCACCATGCTTGACTGTAGGCAAGACATACTTGTCTTTGTACTCCTCCCCTGGTTGCCGCCACACATGCTTGACACCATCTGAACCAAATAAGTTTATCTTGGTCTCATCAGACCACAGGATATGGTTCCAGTAATCCATGTCCTTAGTCTGCTTGTCTTCAGCAAACTGTTTGTGGGCTTTCTTGTGCACCATCTTTAAAAGAGGCTTCCTCCTGGGATGACAGCCATGCAGACCAATTTAATGCAGTGTGCGGCATATGGTCTGAGCACTGATAGGCTGACCCCCCACTCCTTCAACCTGTGCAGCAATGCTGGCAGCACTCACATATCTATTTCCCAAAGACAACCTCTGAATATGATGCTGAGCATGTGCACTCAACTTCTTTGGTCGACCATGGTGTGGCCTGTTCTGAGTGGAACCTATCCTGTTAAACCGCTGTATGGTCTTGGCCACCATGTTGCAGCTCAGTTTCAGGGTCTTGGCAATCTTCTTATAGCCTAGGCCATTTTTATGTAGAGCAACAATTATTTTTTCAGATCCTCAGAAAGTTCTTTGCCATGAAGTCCCATGTTGAACTTCCAGTGACCAGTATGGGAGAGTGAAAGCGATAACACCAAATTTAACACACCTGCTCCCCATTCACACCGGAGACCTTGTAACACTAATGAGTCACACGGGGAGGGAAAATGGCTAGGTGGGCCCAATTTGGATATTTTCACTTAGGGGTGTACTCACTTTTGTTGCAAGCGGTTTTGACATTAATGGCTGTGTGATGAGTTATTTTGAGGGGACAGCAAATTTACACTGTTATACAAGCTGTACACTCACTACTTTACATTGTAGCAAAGTGTAATTTCTTCAATGTTGTAACGTGAAAAGATATATAAAATATTTACAAAAATGTGAGGGGTGTACTCTGTTTTGTGAGATATTGTATGTAGCCCACAATCATGCTATTTCTATTGCCTTTGCACAATAATTGGATGATCGAAATAAACACAACCTACATTGTTTACCAAGCTTCACTTGGCTAAGTGAACATCCTCTTCTCCTATAGTTTCCTTCTATTTGTATTGCCTAGGAAATAGTATGTACCAAAAATATGAACATAAATGGTATAGACATATAAAATATGAACATAAATGGTATGGGCATATACTGTAAGCTTCATCTAGTCTTTAGCAATTGAAGACCTACTGCTGATACAATCCCCAGAGAGAGATGAGGTCTCTGATGGATAGTAAAAAAATAAAACAAATGGACACAAGAATGAGGGCTCATTCAACCACATTATTTATTTTTATTTATTATAGGTGTTTATAAAGCACTGGAAATTTAATATGAGCATATTGCACATTTACATCGGTTTTCTTTCTATCCGGTCCCAAAAGAAGTGTCAGTCAGGATTGAAACTTGCAACAAGGAAGAACTGTACTAGAGGGGCAGAAGGGGAAAGGGAGTGTGGGGAAGTTTTACAACCATGACAGTACAAATAATACGTACATGTTAGGCTGTTGACCCTAAGTGGAGATACTTTACATTCAGATGGCAGTCATAGTGGGACCTGTAGTCAGCAACAGCTGCTGCATTATAAAGCTTCGAAAATTAATGACACCCCAAATGCAGGTTGCAAATGCAGTGTGTTTGCCCGCACCGGATCCCATGGTACCTTTGCACCATGCGATTCGGTTACAGTGCTGTTTAAAAAGTAGTGCATGCACTACTTTTGGTGCAGTGTGGTGTGATTTTAGCCCATACATTGCCCATACAATGCCCACACATGAATCACACAGGAATGAGCTGTGTGTTCCTATGCGCCTAAACATGTGTTTCTGTGCGGTGCAATTTCAGCCCATTCATTTTAAATGGGATAAATTCACCCCACACTGCACCAAAAGTAGTGCATGCACTACTTTTTAAATCGCACTGAAACCGCATCACATGGTAAAAAAACACCATGCAATCCGGTGTGGGAAAACACAATGCGTTTGCAACCTGCATTTGGGGTGTCAATAACTTTCTATTGACACCCGCTGCAGGAACGCACAGTACATTTCTGTGTGATTTATGTACAGTCATGATGTAAACCGGCCCTTAAAATGAATAGGCTGAAATCGCACCACACAGAAACACATGTGAATCGTACAGCTCATTTCTGTGTGGGCATGGTAAGAACCGGACCTAAAAGAGAAAAAGAAATGTATCTGGAGATAAATGCAGTTATGTAGGGGTGGATGGGATGGCAGAGGGCTATAGGATTAACCTAAGATTCTTTAGGTATATAGTATATAGTTTATATCAGTCAAGGTGTGTATGTGCTTTTACATGTCTTTATTTTTGGCAGAGGGATGCAGAGGGCTATAGGATTAACCTGAGGCCGCATACACACGGGCGGACTGTCTGTCCAACTTAGTCCGCTGAACTGTGTTTCAGCGGACAATCCGCCCGTGTATGGGCTTCAGCGGATTTTTTTCAGCGGACAGTCTGACGGACTTAGTCTTTCGGAATTTCCGTAATACAGTCTGTCCAAACTTGGTTTCAGCGGACAATCCGCTCGTGAGTAGGCTAGTTCGACGGACTAAGTTTGGCGCATGCTCAGAAAGGATTTACACGGCGAAGGTTGCATTGCAGTGTATTGGACGTCAAATTTCTAGTCCCGTCGTACGTGCCGTACACGTCATCGCGCAAGCTTTCGGCGGACTGTCTGTTCATCGTATGTGGTCAAGTCCGTTCATTCAAAAGTTGAACGGACTGTCTGTCGGATTGTCTGACGAACTTAGTTGGCCAGACAATCCGCCCGTGTGTACGCGGCCTAAGATTCTTTAGGTATATAGTATATAGTTTATATCAGTCAAGGTGTGTATGTGCTTTTACATGTGTTTATTTTTTATTTTTAAACCGTTCTGAGAAATAATCTATGATCCTTCACTTTGGATCATAGGTTTCCCCACACAGGATGGCTGTTGTGCAGCTAGTTATACCTTCCCACATTTCCATCTCTAACACAGTGCTAACACTGCTTATCACAGACCTGGAGTAAACACAACACGGTTTATTAAACAGCCTCGGTGCAGGTGTAAAAATCATTCATGTTAGAGAGTGTTAAGAGTAGGGTTGCCACCTTTTCTTAAAGTCAAACCCAAACACTTTAGCGGTGCACAGCAATTTTTGTGGTTGTATAAACTATACATATATTTTGCCATTAAATAACATTTCCAATCATATGGAGTTAATAACAAGAGTCCCCCTTTACATCAGAGTCCACAGAAGTCCCCTTTTACATCTGAACTTGCAGAGTTCCTATTCACTGTACAGGGGGACTCTGTAGACTCTGATGTAAGGGAGAACTCTGGGGACTCTAACTTAAGGGATGCTCTGGGAACGGAGAGGGCTCTGATGTAAGGGAGGACACTGTGGCCTCTAGTGTAAAGGGGAACTGTAATATAAGGGGTGCTCTGAGAACCTTGATTTACCTTAGACAAAAAGAGGGGGGGAGGGGGCAAGTTGGGACTTTATATGAGGCAATGAATATGTCAGTTCATCTACCTCCATCACTAATTCAATATTCTAAAAAATATATATGGTGGGACTTTAAATGAAGCATAGCTGCACAGTAAGTATGCAAGGACATGTCCGAAATTCATTGGTTGAGTTAAGGAATTCAGAAGGTATAAAGTAATAACATGATAAATAATGATATCAATAGGTTATATTTCATATAAGCATACATACAAGCACATATTGCGACATGATTTACAGTAATAATCAACATCTCAATACAATTCATGATTAGAAAAAGAGCAGAAATAGTCTTCAAGTGATTGAAGCATAAAACATTGTAGATAAGATGGGGGGGGGGGGGGAAATTTCAGACATGCTTGCAAATGGTAGCATAAAAGCTCTTTATGCGTTTCGTGGAGTTCATCCACTCATCAGGAGCAGTTCTGCAGAACTTATGTGCTTGTATATATGCTTATATGAAATATAACCTATTGATATCATTATTTATCATGTTATTACTTTATACCTTCTGAATTCCTTAACTCAACCAATGAATTTCGGACATGTCCTTGCATACTTACTGTGCAGCTATGCTTCATTTAAAGTCCCACCATATATTTTTTTTTGAATATTGAACAATATTGAACAAGTCCATCGGACAATTCGATCTTGTGTGGGCTCCATCGGACCTTTGCTTGCCAAAAATCCAGCAGACTTTAGAAATAGAACATGTTTTAAATTTTTCCACCGGAACTCCGCCGAACCGAGAAATCCGTTCATGTGTATGCTAGTCCGACGGACAAAAACCGACGCTAGGGCAGCTATTGGCTACTGGCTATGAACTTCCTTATTCTAGTCTGGTCGTACGTCATCACGTTCGAATCCGTCGGACTTTAGTGTGATTGTGTGTGGCCAAGTCCGTTCATTCGGAAAGTCCGTCAGAACTCCGCCAAAAGTCAGTCGGAAAGACCGTCGGACCTAGTACCTCAAAAAAATCCGGTCGTGTGTACGCGGCATCACAGCTTAGACAACTGCAGCCAACAACCTTGCTGGGAAGCCACAGTCTAGTCTGAATAATGCATCTGGGTTTCAAGCAGTCTGAAACCAGGACTCATGATTCCAAATCTGAACTGTCCGGGTGAATTCTGGACAGGTGGCAACCCTAGTTTAGAGAATGGTGATACTGCAAGAACTAACACCGGGTATTAAACATACACCTTTGTGTGATTCACTTTCCTCAGCCCTCAAGAAGCTGTCCCTACCATGGAAAGGTCCCAGTCGGCCTCTGACTTGCATTATAAAGATCTAATGTCTTCATACTGTATGTTTAGAACAGAAATAGAACTACTACACGTACAAAGCATACTCAAAACAGTCTCTGTTCTCACACCATTCTTCACAAGCGAAACATTAGAAATGATAAACAAAATACTTCAAACGACTTTTTTCTGTAACATGTGCAAGAATCTCAAGTCTTCAAAAATGAAAATGCATTGCTTTAGGGAGAATGTTGAGAAAGCATGTACTGACCTCTAGTAACCTAAGATTTTTACATTACTGACATAGCAAAAAGTGCAAATACCCAACTATGAAAGTAATAGGTGTTTAGCCACTTGAGTACCAGCCTGTAATACCCCTCCATTGCTAGTCCATTTTTCAGTTTTCAACACTATGATGCTTTGATTGACAATTACTCTGTTATGCAACATTTTACCCAATACATTTTTATGTCACTTTTTGAGACAGATAGAGCTTTCTTTTGGTGGCTGGATTTTTTATTTTTTACCCAAAAAAAAAGGTAAATAGTCCAAAAAAGTTTAAAAAAAATGGTTTAACTTAATTTCTGTTAAAATAAAAATGGCAGCATAGTATTAAACCCTCATAATTACCCTTTTTTGAAAAGTAGACACACTAAGGAGAACTTATTTTTTGCCACACTCTTTTGGAATTGAAGAAATATGGAACTGAGAGAGTAAAACACAGAGCTTGAGAATGGTGCACTAGATACATTAACCGCTTGCAGACCAGCCTGTAATCGGGAGCACTGATCAGTGATGTGTCACACACAGCCCAGCCCTCCCACAGCTAGAATCACTCCCTAAGGCACACTTAACCCCGACAGTGGCACCTAGTTTTAACCTCTTCACTGCCAGTCACATTTACACAGTAATCAATGCATTTTTAATCGCACTGATTGCTGTATAAATGTGAATGGTCCCAAAAGAGCGCCAAAAGTGTCCGATGTGTCTGTCATAATTTCGCAGTCATGATAAAAATCACTGATTGCCGCCATTACTAGTAAAAAAAAAAAAAAATTCATAAAAATGCCATAAACTATCCCCTATTTTGTAGACGTTATAACTTTTGCGCAATTCAATCAATAAACGCTTAATGTGATTTTTTTGAACCAAAATAATATGTAGAAGAATATGTATCGGCCTAAACTGAGGGGGGAAAAAAAAGTTTTTTTATATATATATTTTTTGGGGGATATTTATTATAGCAAAAAGTGTAAAATAATTTGCTTTTTTTTTTTTTCAAAATTGTCACTCTTTTTTTGTTTATAGCACAAAAAATTTAAACCGCACAGGTGATCAAATACCACCAAAAGAAAGCTCTATTTGTGGGGAAAAAAGGACGTCAATTTTGTTTGGGAGCCACGTTGCAGGACTGCACAATTGTCAGTTAAAACGACATAGTGCCGAATCGCAAAAAGTGTTCCGGTCTTTGGCCAGCCAAATCCTCCAGGGCTGAAGTGGTTAATGTACAGGTCAGGGGGCATGAAAGGGTTAATGAAAATCATCTCTGTGTCACTGAATGAGTGAATTTAAACCTGCAGCTGCTGATCCATTCTGTTCCCATTCACAAATACTGGGTCTCTCTCCTTCCTCTATTGTAAGGGGAAGGGGAGGGATCAGTACTGTAAACAGCACTATGTGATTGCTGTGATGACCAATCACAGCAATCACTTGGACTGGCTTGGTACAGTGTCTCTGTGTACTGAGCTAATGACAGCTCATTACACAGTGATTACCAGGTGGATTGCCCACCCATGGATAATTATACAGTGCCATTTATAAATGGCTCTGGATAAATAAAAGTACAAAGTATAAAAGTCGTTAAAGGTATGTTTATTTAATTTATTATTTATTCCAATTTTTTTAGGATTTTTTTTTTCGCTCAAGCAGCGGGTTGAACAAAAAAACTGACCTGATTTCCTCACCTATACATTCGATGTGGATGGGGGAATCACTCCCGCTAAGCTTTGGCTGGGTCTCCCTGCTGTCAGAATACAATGATCAGTGCTGCCAGCTATTGCCTGTGGCACTGATTAGGTGGCATATATCCAACAGGCTGGTTGTACAGAAATTGAATGGTAGATCCAAACAACAACTGTCCCCATACATGGATTGCAATTTGGCTGTTCCCTTAAACCGGACACATTTTTATCCATTGATGGCTAGATTAAATGTACCAATGGAAAAACAGAATGATCACCAAAAAACAGAATGATCACTATTTAGATTCCAAAATGTCACTCTGATCAATAAACAAGCAATGTAAAAGAACATGAGATTGGACATGCTAAGAATAATAAAGAAAACCTGTAAGGACAGAGTATGGAGGTCGTCATTGCCTACCCCTCCTTCTAAAATGCGAACTCCTTGGCCATCATGCTGATCCAGCAGTTTCAGTATTTGCAAAATCAGTGGGGTGGATTTACTAAGGGCAAATAGACTGTGCACTTTGCAAGTACAATTGCACTCATTTTCCTTAGTAAATGTGGTAAATGCTCACTTTTTAAAGAATACCTAATCAGGTGCAAGGGGAAAAAAAGAAAATAATTTTTGCTTGCACACGACTGGATGATGGAAATCAACAGAGCTTTACCATATACACTAAGCTCTGGGGCAAATGAGTGTAACTACATTTGCAAAGTGCCCAATCTATTTGTCATTAGTAAATCCACCCCAATGACTCAGAACAAATATGCAGATCAGGATTTCTGGCTATATTTTTGACTTTCCTAATCTGCATTTTGGATTCAGGTCAGTGTATGAGAAAGTTTTGAAGAGAAAAGCAATACAACTTGCCAACATGGAAGAATTGCAACACTAATAAAATATAAACACCTAAAGTGTTCTTATAAACCGTTCAAGGTACAAATAATGAAAAAGTTCAAAGTGAATCTTTGTGCAAGTTAATAAGGTAATGTATCTAAGGTGGTCCCCCACCTAAGGTGATTCATTCACAAAGTGTCGACTTCACCAAAAGCAGAAAGTCGCACTCACTAGATGTTATGCTGTCTAAGATATAGAACAGCAAATCTAGCATATTATAGGATCCATATCATAAGAGGTAAGTGTACTTCCTTAACAACTTGACCGAGCCATAGCTGATTGACGGCTACAGCGCGGTCAGAGAATCGCGCTCCCTGCGTGTCCCCTGGGACATGCACCGGGAGTGTCTGTGCTTGCTGGGTTCTCAGGACCCTGCATGTCACAGATCAGGGTAAAGGGCCAAGCCCAGCGGCCCTTTACCACGTGATCATCTGGACCAATGACAGAGAAATCACTTTCAACACACCTGCACCATGCCGATTGTGTGAGGAGGGAGTAGCTGCAGCGTGAAGCTTCTTGAGTTTTTTTTTTTATTTGACGACTTTTCTGCCTGGCTACCCTACTTTCTCTCCTCTGAGATTCCAACAATCATTCTTGGTGACTTCAACATCCCTGTTAATCTTAGCACTCCTGCTACTTCTAAGCTGCTGAGCCTAACCTCCTCTTTTGATCTAAAACAATAGACAAGTGCTTCCACTCACTCTGTTGTCAACTGCCTTGATCTCATATTCTCCTACCTATGCACCCTGCACACCCTCTCCATTGTTCCTTTTCCTCTCTCTGATCACCATCTTATTAGTTTCACTCTCTCCTTGTCTGCCTCCTGCTTGCCTTCCAACTACCAAACTATTACCTGTAGAAACCTTCACCATCTTAACCCTTCTCTTCTTTTTTTCTGCTACAGATTGTCTCAAAATCTCATCCTTGTCCTGCCCCAACTTGGCTACCTCTGTCTACAACGGTTCACTGTCATCCATCCTGGATACCTTCACCCCCCTCACTATGCATAGAATCAGGCCCTGACTGCTACAACCCTGGCAGGCAGACATTACCAGAACCCTCAAAAACCTTAGCCACGCTCTTGAGCGTCTGTGGCATAAAACTAAGTCACAGCAAGATTTCAGCCAATATAAATCTGCCCTACAAAAGTGCCATTCCTACCTGCACGCTGCCAAACAGACCTACTTTATCACTCTCATTAACACCCTCTCACGCAGTCCCCGTCAACTCTTTTCTACCTTTACCACTCTACTTTGTCTTCCATTACCCCCACCCACTAACTTACCCACTGCCCAGGAGATTGCTTATCACTTCAAAAATAAGATTGAGACGATTTGTCTCAAGATCTCCGCTCTACAGACATCTCCCTCACTTTACACTCCTTGTCCTCCTGCACAATCAATACTTCCCTCTTTTAACCCAGCTACTATAGAGGAAGTCACTAAACTTTTTTCTAATGCCCACCTCACCTCCTGCACCCTGGACCCTGTTCCTTCTCAAATACTACAGTCACCATCTGACTCAATCCTACACTCCTTAACTCATATCTTCAACCTCTCACTCTCTACTGGCATCTTCCCCAACCGTCTAAAACATGCACTAATTTCTCCGATACCAAAAAAGGCCTCAGACCCCACCAATCTTGACAAATTAAGACCCATCTCTTTACTCCCTTTTGCCTCCAAACTCCTTAAACGTTTAGTCTACAACCGACTGAGTGACCACCTCATTGAGAATAACCTTCTTGATCCCCTTCAGTCTGGATTTCGCCCACAGCATTCCACAGAAACTGCCCTCCTAAAACTCACAAACGACTTACTAACAGCCAAAACCAACAGTCATTATTCCATACTCTTACTCTTGGACCTTTCTGCTGCCTTTGATACAGTTGACCACCCCCTCCTCCTCAAAAAACTAAATTTGCTTGGTCTCCATGGCTACACTCTCCGTTGGTTTGAATCTTACCTATCTCATCGCACCTTCAGTGTCACTTACAACTCCACTTCCTCGTCTCCAACTCCCCTTTGCATTGGGGTCCCCCAAGGTTCTGTCCTTGGACCTCTATTATTCTCGATCTACACGTCCTCCCTGGGTCAGCTGATAGCCTCCTATGGCTTTCACTACCATTTATATGCTGACACCCAAATCTATCTCTCTGCCCCTCAGCTCACCCTATCAATCTCCTCACGCATCACTGATCTACTAACAGACGTATCAGCCTGGATGTCAAGCCACTTCCTCAAACTTAATATATCTAAAACTGAGTTCTTAATAACTCCTCCCCCACATGCCCCTTCCCCTGACTTCCCTGTCAAGATCAATGACACATCTATCAGTCCGTCCCCACATGCCAGGGTGCTAGGGGTAACCTTAGACTCTGAACTGTCCTTTCAGGCCCACATACAATCCCTTTCCAAATCATGCCGCCTCTCCAACATTTCCAGAATATGTGCCTTTTTAACTAATGACACCACCAAGCTTCTAATTCACTCCCTCGTCATCTCTCGCCTTGACTGCTGCAACTCCCTCCTCATTGGATTACCTTTACATAGACTATCCCCCCTTCAGTAATGAATGCTGCTGCCAGACTCATCCACCTTACCAGCCATTCAGTGTTCTCCACCCCTCTCTGCCAATCCCTCCACTGGCTTCCACTCACCCAACGAATAAAATTAAAAGTACTAACAATAATTTACAAAGCCATCCATAACTCTGCCCCTAGTTACATCACTAACCTACTCACAAAATACCAACCAAGCCGCTCTCTTTGGTCATCCTACGACCTCCTGCTCTCTAGTTCCCTTTTCACCTCCTCCCATGCTCACCTCCAGGATTTCTCCAGAGCTTCTCCCATCTTTTGGAACTCCCTACCCCAATCTGTCCGACTGTCCCCTAATCTATCCATCTTTAGACGATCCCTGAAAACCCTTCTCTTCAAAGAAGCCTATCCTGCTATCCCCCCCTGCTATCCCCCCACATCTATTACCTTTTGTATCAATTGGCCCTTCCTTTTTAGATTGTAAGCTCTAACAAGCAGGGCCCTCTGATTCCTCTTGTACCAAATTGTAATGTAACTGTAATGTCTGCCCTCATGTTGTAAAGTGCTGCGCAAACTGTTGGCGCTATATAAAACCTGCACAATAATAATAAATAATAATCTATTCCAAGTGCCCAGCAGTGCCCCATCAGTTCCCAGCAATGCTCAAGCAGTGCCACATCTGTGCCCCAGCAGTGCCACATCTGTGCCCCAGCAGTGCCACATCTGTGTCCCATCAGTGCACATCTCTGCCCCAGCAGTGTCCCATCAGTGCACATCTGTGCCCCAGCAGTACCCCATCAGTGCCAAATATGTGCCCCAGCAGTCCCCCATCAGTGCACATCTGTGCCCCAGCAGTGCCCCATCAGTGCATATCTATGCCCCAGCAGTGCTCTACAGTGCCCCATCAGTGCACATCTGTGCCCCAGTAGTGCCAAACAAGTGCAAAGCAGTGTCACATCTGTGCCCAGCAGTGCTTTACAATACCCCATCAGTGCACATCTGTACCCCATCAGTGCCACTTCAATGCACATCGGTGCACATCGGTGAACATCTGTTCCCTATCAGTGCCACATCAGTGCACATCTGTGCCCCATCAGTGCCACACCAGTGCTCTACAGTGCCCCATCAGTGCAGATCTGTGTCCCATCAGTGCCCAGCAGTGCCACATAAGTGCACATCTGTGCCTTATCAGTGCCCAGCAGTTCTCTACAGTGCCCAATCAGTACACATCTGTGCCTCTTCTGTGCCCAATCAGTGCCCCATCAGTGCACATCTGTGCCCCATCAGTGCCACATCTGTGCTCTAAGTGCTCATCAGTGCCACCCTATCAGTGGATCCTCATCAGCGTCCATCAGTGCTGTAAGACATTTTTTTATTTCTTTCCACATTTTCCAAAAATTTGTGGAAAAAAATGGCATGTTCAAATGACTCATTATGCTTCATAGATCATATGTTGGGATGTTTTCATTCCAAAATGGGGTCATTTTGTGGGCATTTTCATTGTCCTGGTGCTCCAGGGCCCTCAAAAATGTGATAGATTGCCAGGAAATTATATGTGTAATTTATATCCCTAGAACGCCTGCCAGTGCTCCCTGTATGTTGGGCGTCTGTATGTGGCCAGGCTGTGTAAAAGTCTCACACATGTGGTATCACCATACTCAGGAGGATTAACAAAATGTGTTTTGGGGTGTAGTTGTAAGTATGCATATGCCATGTGATAGAAATAACCTGTAAATATGACAAAAATTTAAACGTGAAAAAACTCACCATGCCTCTTACTAAAAACCCTGGAATGTCTACTTTCCAAAAAGGGGTCATTTGGGGGGTATTTGTACTTTCCTGGCTTGTTAGTGTCTCAAGAAATGAGATAGGGTGTCAGTACATCAGGTGTGACCAATTTTCAATGATTGTCACCATAGCTTGTAGACGCTATAACTTTCACAAAGACCAAATAACATCCCCTTCCTGCCAAGCGTACACAGATGTGCGTACTTCGCTTTCGGGGGGCTTATACCAGGATGATGCCTTTTCGAGGATAACAACTGTTGCGGCTAAACCACTTGATTGTTATCCCGGAGGAGTGGGAGGGGGCGTCCCCCCTCCCACCACCTCTCACCGCTCTTCCCGGGCCTCCCGGCGGCACCGGAGAGCCGATCGAAGACGGCTAGTGACAGAGTGGAACAAAGCTGGAAAGGGCTTTGTTCTAGTCTCCTTGATGTAAACACGGAAGCAACGTCACAACGTCACTTCCTGTTTACTCGGCTGGCAATGGCGCCGGTTTTAAAAAAAAATACAGTATTCAGATACACCGTTTTCAGCGATCTGAATACTTTGAAGTGCAAAGGAGGGATCGGGGGTCCATAAAGAGTACCTGTCACCACCTATTACTGTCACAAGGGATGTTTACATTCCTTGTGACAGCAATAAGAGTGATTCATTTTTATTTTATTTTTTTAAAACATAATTTAATAATATAAAAATAAATAAAATAAATAAGAAAAAAACATTTTCAAACCGCCCCGTCACCGTGAGCTCGCGCAGCAAAGAAAGTGCATATGTTACATATGTAAGCGGTGTTCAAACCACACATGTGAGGTATCACCACTAGGGATGAGCTTCGTGTTCGAGTCGAACATACGTTCGACTCGAACATCGGCTGTTCGCCCGTTCGGCGAATTCCGAACATTATGGGCCGTTCGCGCCAAATTCATGTGCCTCCAGCACAGCACAGTATACATCTGTATATACCCCTTTATCTCTGGTGTTCTATACTAAAGGCATCTGCAGGAGTTAGTGGGTGTTGTGTGCCTCCATCAAAATATACACTACCCAACTGTTGTTTTACCCAACTCCCTTCAGGCCATTACCATGTCTGGAAGGCCAGCAAGGAGAGGCAGACAGGCGCGAGCCGATAAAAGAGGGCAAGCAGGCTCTGTGTCTAGAGACAACAGTGCTGGTCGTGGACGCGGTGCATTGTCATCAGCACGTGGCCATGGGACACACTTGTCCTTCTTTTCGGCAGCTGGACATGTTGAACCGCAACATGCCAACAACTTGGTAGAGTGGATGACCAAGCCCTCTTCATCCTCCTCATCCTCTCTCACCCAGTCTCAGGGTACTAGCAAAGCAGCTGCCAATGCATCGTCTTCCCTCCTCTCAATGTCATCATCAGTGACTCCTTCCCTAGACCCACCACGTCCTCCTGAGGAGTCTCCAGAACTCTTTGAGCACAGTGTAGGGTACATGCTCCAGGAGGATGCCCAGTGTTTTGTAGGCTCTGATGATGACACTCAGCTAGAGGAAGGCAGTAGCGTGAATGCAGAGAGAGGGGATGCTCAAGAAGGACAGCAATCTGGCAGTCATGTTCCACAAGCTGCAGCATATTGCCAGGTTTACTACAGCGATGAAGAGGGAGGGGAGGGGCACTGACTCCACGTGGGTGCCTGGTAGGAGAGAGGAGGAGGAGGAGGGACATGTCCAATGAGGCAGGATGCCCTCCGGGGGCCAGCTTAGGGGCAGCACACCGACTGAATCACACCGCAGAGCTCCGCCTGTGCAGGGCGCTGGCTCTGCGCGTTATTCTAAAAGTTCTTTGGTGTGGGCCTTTTTTGAGACGAGTGCATCAGATCGCACCGCTGCTATTTGCAACATATGTCTCAAGCGTATCTGGCGTGGCCAAAACATCAGCCGCTTGGGCACCACATGCTTGACCAGACATATGTTGACCTGCCATGCAGCTAGTTGGCAAGCGTACCTCAAAGACCCACACCAAAGAACAAAGCGGACCTCTCCTTGCTCCTCATCAGCTGGCATCTCCAACCCCACTAGACCTTCAGTCCTCTCTGAAACCTGCTCTGAGAGGAATGAAGGTGTAGAATTAGGTGTGTCACAGCCAAGTGCTTCCAGACACTCTGCTAGCAGTACACCCACGTCCGATTATAGCAGGCAAATGTCCCTGCCCCAGCTGCTGGACCGGCGAAAGAAGTTCACTCCCAGCCATCCACATGCCCAGCGGTTGAATGCTAGCTTGGCTAAATTGCTAGCACTTCAACTGCTGCCTTTTCAGTTGGTAGACTCGGCCCCCTTCCGTGAGTTTGTACAATGTACGGTTCCTCAGTGGCAGGTCCCCAAACGCCACTTTTTCTCACGGAAGGCAATTCCGGCTCTCTACCGGCATGTGGAAGGCAATGTCCTTGCCTCGCTGGACAGGGCGGTCAGTGGTAAGGTGCATATTACCGCTGACTCATGGTCCAGCAGGCATGGACAGGGACGTTACCTGTCTTTCACGGCCCATTGGGTCACTCTTCTGGCAGCTGGGAAGGATGCAGGACAAGGTGCAGTAGTGTTGGAGGTTGTTCCGCCGCCACGCCTCCAAAATGCTACTATTGGTTGTGACACACCTCTCTCCTCCACCCCCTCCTCTTCTTCTTCCTCCATGGCCTCTTCCAGTGCTCTGTCCTCAGAACCAGCGGTGCTCCGTAGGCATTCCAGGGGCTACGCAAGTACACAGGCAAAACGATGCCATGCCGTGCTTGCGCTGGTTTGTTTGGGAGACAGGAGCCACACTGGGGTGGATGTTTTGTCAGCTCTGCAGGGGCAGGCCGAGAGGTGGTTGACGCCACGCCAGCTTAAGCCAGGAATGGTGGTTTGCGACAATGGCACCAACCTCCTCTCCGCCCTCCGACAGGGACAACTGACCCATGTGCCCTGTGTAGCTCACGTCCTTAACCTGGTGGTGCAGCGGTTCTTGGGCAGGTACCCCGGCTTACAGGATGTCCTGAAGCAGGCCAGGAAAGTCTGTGTGCATTTCCGCCGATCATTTAATGCCTGTGCTCGGCTGGCTGAGCTCCAAAAGGAGTTGAACCTGCACAAGGACCGCCTTATATGTGACATGCCCACCAGGTGGAACTCAACGTTGGCCATGCTGCAGCAGCTGCACACGCAGCAGAGGGCCATCAATGAGTACCTGTGCGACTACGGCACCAGGACAGGGTCAGGGGAGCTCGGTTTTTTCTCACCACGCCAGTGGGGCATGATCAGGGATGCATGCACTGTCCTGTCACCGTTTGAGGAGGCCACAAGGATGGTGAGCAGTGACAGTGCATGCATCAGTGACACTGTACCTCTTGTCCACCTCTTGGAGCATACGCTGCGTGGAATAATGGACAGGGCACTTGAGGCAGAACAGAGGCAGGAAGAGGAGGACTTCCTTGTCTCTCAAGGCCCCCTTTATCCAGACAGTGTTCCTGCTGTGCCACCCATCACACAGGAAGAGGATGAGGAGGAGGAAGAGGAGGAGGAGGATGATTGTGTCAGCATGGAGGTGGAGGCTGGCACTCAGCATCAGCAGCAGCAGTCTTGTAGGGATGATTTACAGTCCCAAGAAACACGTAGACTTGTACGTGGCTGGGAGGAGGTGGCTGTGGATCATGTTGTCCTTAGTGACCCAGAGGACTCCGGACCGAATGCCTCAGCTAACCTACGCTGCATGGCCTCCCTGATCCTGCAAAGCCTGTGGAAGGGTCCTCGTATTCTTCGGATCAAGGAGAGGGACCATTACTGGCTGGCCACTCTCCTTGATCCACGGTACAAGGGTAAGGTTGCCGACCTTATCTTGCCATAGCAGAGGGAGCAGAGGATGAGACATCTCCGGGAGGCCTTGCAGAAAGGTCTGTGCAACACGTTCCCAGAGACTGGGAGGTTACAAACTCCTGGTCCTGGACAACGTGTTGCTGAGGCATCGGTCAGAAGGAGCGGTGGAGAAGGTGGCCGTCTGACTGATGCTTTCAGACAATTTTTTAGTCCGCAGCCCCAAGGTATGATCGGTTCCAGCAACCATCGCCAGCGTCTGATTTACATGGTGCAGGAATACCTAGGGGCAAGGTCAGACTTGGACACCTTTCCCACCGAAAATCCTCTGGCTTACTGGGTCTTGAGGATGGATCACTGGCCAGAGCTTGCACAGTATGCAATTGAGCTACTGGCCTGTCCTGCATCCAGCGTTCTTTCGGAACGCACCTTCAGTGCTGCTGGTGGATTTGTTACCGATCACAGGGTGCGCCTGTCCACCGAATCAGTTGATCGACTGACCTTCATCAAGATGAATCAGTCTTGGATCACCCACAGCTACCAAGCACCTGAAGCTGATGTAACCGAATAATATTTTTTGAAATATCACATCCCTTCAAGACTGCCTATGCTGATGCTGAGTGACTGTCCTGTTATGTGGATTGTCTATCCTCTTCCTCCTCCGCTGATATGTTGGAAGAACATTTCTGGTTCTGGGTGATGCCATCAGCCCAATTTTTCTGCCCCTGTTTAACAGGGGCGTTTAATTACAATTTTTGATGCAATGCTTTGCAGCAGGGCTAATTCCTGCAATAAAACTAGAGTATATGGGAGAGGTTGCAGTGTGGTGGCACCAGCACCAGTGCCTAAGGCCCAATTTTTCTGCCCCTGTTTAACAGGGGTGTTTAAGTACAATTTTTGATGCAATGCTTTGCAGCAGGGCTAATTCCTGCAATAAAACTAGAGTATATGGGAGAGGTTGCAGTGTGGTGGCACCAGCACCAGTGCCTAAGGCCCAATTTTTCTGCCCCTGTTTAACAGAGTGTTTAATTACAATTTTTGATGCAATGCTTTGCAGCAGGGCTAATTCCTACAATAAAACTAGAGTATATGGGAGAGGTTACAGTGTGGTGGCACCAGCACCAGTGCCTAAGGCCCAATTTTTCTGCCCCTGTTTAACAGGGGCGTTTAAGTACAATTTTTGATGCAATGCTTTGCAGCAGGGCTAATTCCTGCAATAAAACTAAAGTATATGGGAGAGGTTGCAGTGTGGTGGCACCAGCACCAGTGTCTAAGGCCCAATTTTTCTGCCCCTGTTTAACAGGGGCGTTTAATTACAATTTTTGATGCAATGCTTTGCAGCAGGGCTAATTCCTGCAATAGAACTAGAGTATATGGGAGAGGTTGCAGTGTGGTGGCACCAGCACCAGTGCCTAAGGCCCAATTTTTCTGCCCCTGTTTAACAGGGGCGTTTAATTACAATTTTTGATGCAATGCTTTGCAGCAGGGCTAATTCCTGCAATAAAACTAGAGTATATGGGAGAGGTTGCAGTGTGGTGGCACCAGCACCAGTGCCTAATAGTGATGGCCGAACGGTTCGCCCGGCGGTCGTTTCGCGGCGAATTTCCGACTTTCGCCGTCCGCGGGTTCGAACGCCTTTTTCCGTCGTTCGCCCCGGCGGACTTACGTGTTTAATGTATACAAGAACTTTAACCTTTCGTGACACGTTTATCATGTGTTACAGGACAACCAATTGAGACATGACAGCTCATGGACACTTGGACATTCCCCCTAACCTATAAATACACCCGATCCGGTGGCCATTTTACATTCTTTCTTCTGTCACTGTAGGGAAAGGATCCTGTGTGGAGTAGGGACAGAGAAAACGCTAGCTATTTGGTACACAAAAGTTCTTTTCAGGACTGGTATAGGTGTTAGGTCAGCAGCCTGAGTTTCTTTTGTCAGTTTAGATAAAGGGACAGAGCGCTGTATGCTGCTATTTTAGGGACAGCTCAGCCAGATTAGTCTTTCTTCATCATCATCATCATCATCATCATTAGCTGTTACTATCAGGTCCACAAAAGAGCTGTTCCAGCTAATCGTTCCAGCCTACTCTTTTTTGCCAATTTGTATAGGGACAGGCAGGAAGCAGTGTGTCAGGCAGTGAGGATAATTTTAAAGACTTGCTGTTACTATTAGTTCCACAAAGGTTCTTTTCAGGACTGGTATCAGTGGTACGGTAATAGGCTTGTACACGTATAATATTCTTTCTTCCAAATATAGAAAGAATATTATACTTGACTGCTGCCCTTCTGCTGCAGTCTGCTAATCATTCACAACTCACTTGTTCCACAAAGCTCTTTATCAGGACTGGTAACTTGGTCTGTCTAGGGTGCTACGGTACATAGGCTTGGGTGCGGTACAGTCTGCTGTTCTGTAAGGACCGCTATCGGTCCACAATAGATAGGGTTGCCGTGCACTACTGCTGACCGCTGCCCTATACTGCAGCAGTCCTTCAGCGGTATAGGGACTGACGCACAGTCTGCTAAACACTAATACACAACCTGCTTGGTCCACAAAAGTTCTTATAAGGACTGGTAACTTGGTATAGGGTGCTACGGTACATAGGCCTGAGTGCGTTACAGTCTGCTGTTCTGTAAGGACCGCTATCGGTCCACAATACATAGGGTTGACGTGCACTACTGCTGACCGCTGCCCTATACTGCAGCAGTCCTTCAGCGGTATAGGGACTGACGCACAGTCTGCTAAACACTAACACACAACCTGCTTGGTCCACAAAAGTTCTTATAAGGACTGGTAACTTGGTATAGGGTGCTACGGTACATAGGCCTGAGTGCAGTACAGTCTGCTGTTCTGTAAGGACTGCTATCGGTCCACAATACATAGGGTTGCCGTGCACTACTGCTGACCGCTGCCCTATACTGCAGCAGTCCTTCAGCGGTATAGGGACTGACGCACAGTCTGCTAAACACTAATACACAACCTGCTTGGTCCACAAAAGTTCTTATAAGGACTGGTAACTTGGTATAGGGTGCTACGGTACATAGGCCTGAGTGCGTTACAGTCTGCTGTTCTGTAAGGACCGCTATCGGTCCACAATACATAGGGTTGCCGTGCACTACTGCTGACCGCTGCCCTATACTGCAGCAGTCCTTCATTGGTATAGGGACTGACGTACAGTCTGCTAATCACTAACACACAACCTGCTTGGTCCACAAAAGTTCTTATAAGGACTGGTAACTTGGTATAGGGTGCTACGGTACATAGGCCTGAGTGCGTTACAGTCTGCTGTTCTGTAAGGACCGCTATCGGTCCACAATACATAGGGTTGCCGTGCACTACTGCTGACCGCTGCCCTATACTGCAGCAGTCCTTCATTGGTATAGGGACTGACGTACAGTCTGCTAATCACTAACACACAACCTGCTTGGTCCACAAAAGTTCTTATAAGGACTGGTAACTTGGTATAGGGTGCTACGGTACATAGGCCTGAGTGCGTTACAGTCTGCTGTTCTGTAAGGACCGCTATCGGTCCACAATACATAGGGTTGCCGTGCACTACTGCTGACCGCTGCCCTATACTGCAGCAGTCCTTCATTGGTATAGGGACTGACGTACAGTCTGCTAATCACTAACACACAACCTGCTTGGTCCACAAAAGTTCTTATAAGGACTGGTAACTTGGTATAGGGTGCTACGGTACATAGGCCTGAGTGCGTTACAGTCTGCTGTTCTGTAAGGACCGCTATCGGTCCACAATACATAGGGTTGCCGTGCACTACTGCTGACCGCTGCCCTATACTGCAGCAGTCCTTCAGCGGTATAGGGACTGACGCACAGTCTGCTAAACACTAACACACAACCTGCTTGGTCCACAAAAGTTCTTATAAGGACTGGTAACTTGGTATAGGGTGCTACGGTACATAGGCCTGAGTGCAGTACAGTCTGCTGTTCTGTAAGGACCGCTATCGGTCCACAATACATAGGGTTGCCGTGCACTACTGCTGACCGCTGCCCTATACTGCAGCAGTCCTTCATTGGTATAGGGACTGACGTACAGTCTGCTAATCACTAACACACAACCTGCTTGGTCCACAAAAGTTCTTATAAGGACTGGTAACTTGGTATAGGGTGCTACGGTACATAGGCCTGAGTGCGTTACAGTCTGCTGTTCTGTAAGGACCGCTATCGGTCCACAATACATAGGGTTGCCGTGCACTACTGCTGACCGCTGCCCTATACTGCAGCAGTCCTTCATTGGTATAGGGACTGACGTACAGTCTGCTAATCACTAACACACAACCTGCTTGGTCCACAAAAGTTCTTATAAGGACTGGTAACTTGGTATAGGGTGCTACGGTACATAGGCCTGAGTGCGTTACAGTCTGCTGTTCTGTAAGGACCGCTATCGGTCCACAATACATAGGGTTGCCGTGCACTACTGCTGACCGCTGCCCTATACTGCAGCAGTCCTTCATTGGTATAGGGACTGACGTACAGTCTGCTAATCACTAACACACAACCTGCTTGGTCCACAAAAGTTTTTATAAGGACTGGTAACTTGGTATAGGGTGCTACGGTACATAGGCCTGAGTGCAGTACAGTCTGCTGTTCTGTAAGGACCGCTATCGGTCCACAATACATAGGGTTGACGTGCACTACTGCTGACCGCTGCCCTATACTGCAGCAGTCCTTCATTGGTATAGGGACTGACGTACAGTCTGCTAATCACTAACACACAACCTGCTTGGTCCACAAAAGTTCTTATAAGGACTGGTAACTTGGTATAGGGTGCTACGGTACATAGGCCTGAGTGCAGTACAGTCTGCTGTTCTGTAAGGACCGCTATCGGTCCACAATACATAGGGTTGCCGTGCACTACTGCTGACCGCTGCCCTATACTGCAGCAGTCCTTCATTGGTATAGGGACTGACGTACAGTCTGCTAATCACTAACACACAACCTGCTTGGTCCACAAAAGTTTTTATAAGGACTGGTAACTTGGTATAGGGTGCTACGGTACATAGGCCTGAGTGCAGTACAGTCTGCTGTTCTGTAAGGACCGCTATCGGTCCACAATACATAGGGTTGACGTGCACTACTGCTGACCGCTGCCCTATACTGCAGCAGTCCTTCAGCGGTATAGGGACTAAGAGTTTTGTCACAGGGTGATTTAAAAAATGACAGGCAGAGGAAGAGGCAGGCCCTTCCGCAGGGGTGGTAGGGGTAGGGCAGGAGCAACAGCCTTGAGCCAAAGTGGGAAGTTGCAGAAGGTGCGTTCAATTACTTTAAAGGACGCACCAGACTTGGTTGAGTGGCTCACTCAGCCTTATTCTTCTGCACCCTCCTCATCCTCTCGATCTGCACCCTCTTCTTCACTCTCTGCTATGTGCACCCCCAAAGACACTACCACCAACAACACCACCACCACCACATACCTTCCGCTTGAGTGCAAATGGGGGCCTTCATGCTCCAGTGTTTTAATAGGGACCCCCGTATAAAAAGCATGAGGGTCAAGGACCAGTACTGGGTGGCAACGTACTTAGATCCCCGGTACAAACACAAAATGGCGGAAATGTTACCGCCGTCGCAGAGGGCTGTCAGAATGCAGCACTTCCAGGCCTTGCTTCGAGAAATGCTGCATTCTGCTTTTGCGTGCGCTGGCAGAGGAGCAATTCCCACTCCCAGAGAAGGATTTGCGGGTACCAATCCAACAGCGCCTGCAAGAAGAGGCCGGTTTGAAGATGTGTTGGTGACTTCGGATATGAGGTCATTCTTTCAGCCGACCCATCGACAGGTGTCATCCGGATCCAGCATCAGGGAACGCCTAGACCGTCAGGTGTCCGACTACATTGGGTTAACGGCCGATGTGGACGCTCTGAGGAGTGATGAACCCCTAGACTACTGGGTGGGCAGGCTTGACCTCTGGCCAGAGCTTGCCCAATTTGCAATCGAACTGTTGGCTTGCCCCTCATCCAGTGTCCTGTCCGAAAGGACGTTCAGCGCAGCAGGGGGGATTGTGACCGATAAGCGTACTCGCCTAGCTCACGACAGTGTTAACTACCTCACATTTCTAAAAATGAATGAGGCATGGATCTCGGAGGAATTCAACACATGTGATCAGTAGACCATGTATATGTCTATAAACAATTTTTGGAATCAAGCACACAGACCTTCTTAATTCATTTGGCTCACTTCCCTGACCCAAAAAAGCACACCGTACTATATGCCCCTACCCTCCTCTTTGAAGAGGTTGAGCGGTGTCATATTTCTACTGGGGCTGCTTATTATGAGGGGTTCCCACCATCCCTGTGCTGTGCTGACTTCCTCCTGGGTGTTCTTATTATGAGGGGCTCCCACCATCCCTGTGCTGTGCTGACTTCCTCCTGGGGGTTCTTATTATGAGGGGCTCCCACCATCCCTGTGCTGTGCTGACTTCCTCCTGGGGGTTCTTATTATGAGGGGATCACACCATCCCTGTGCTGTGCTGACTTCCTCCTGGGGCTGCTTACGGTGCTGCTGTCAGCGCTGTATGTCACGGAGCTGCTGTCAGCGCTGTATGTCACGGAGCTGCTGTCAGCGCTGTATGTCACGGAGCTGCTGTCAGCGCTGTATGTCACGGAGCTGCTGTCAGCGCTGTATGTCACGGAGCTGCTGTCAGCGCTGTATGTCACGGAGCTGCTGTCAGCGCTGTATGTCACGGAGCTGCTGTCAGCGCTGTATGTCACGGTGCTGCTGTCAGCGCTGTATGTCACGGAGCTGCTGTCAGCGCTGTATGTCACGGAGCTGCTGTCAGTGCTGTATGTCACGGAGCTGCTGTCAGCGCTGTATGTCACGGAGCTGCTGTCAGCGCTGTATGTCACGGAGCTGCTGTCAGCGCTGTATGTCACGGTGCTGCTGTCAGCGCTGTATGTCACGGAGCTGCTGTCAGCGCTGTATGTCACGGAGCTGCTGTCAGTGCTGTATGTCACGGAGCTGCTGTCAGCGCTGTATGTCACGGAGCTGCTGTCAGCGCTGTATGTCACGGAGCTGCTGTCAGCGCTGTATGTCACGGTGCTGCTGTCAGCGCTGTATGTCACGGAGCTGCTGTCAGCGCTGTATGTCACGGAGCTGCTGTCAGCGCTGTATGTCACGGAGCTGCTGTCAGCGCTGTATGTCACGGAGCTGCTGTCAGCGCTGTATGTCACGGAGCTGCTGTCAGCGCTGTATGTCACGGTGCTGATGTCAGTGCTCTGTATTACGGTGCTGCTGTCAGTGCTCTGTATCTCCTGCACCCTCTTGTTTGCCTACCCTGGTCCCTGACCTTCCCTCTCCTCCATTGCCTTCATTAGCTCCATAGTCCTGAATTGTCAGAACAATTTCCCAAATAAAAAAAAAATGCTTGTAGTTATCGATCCCAAATTCACCTCATACATGTATTATGCTATTGTCCAGGTGGTGGGACTACGTGCTACCCCCTAATAATTACCCCGTGGCCGCAAATTCGACCTAAAGGTTTGCGAAATTCGCCTCCCATTGAAGTCAATGGAGCCCGCGGCGAACGGTCGTTTTCGCGAACGTTTGTGCCCGTTCGCGTTTCGCGTTCGCGAAACGTCCCGTCGGAAGTTCGTCCATCACTAGTGCCTAAGGCCCAATTTTTCTGCCCCTGTTTAACAGGGGCGTTTAATTACAATTTTTGATGCAATGCTTTGCAGCAGTGCTAATTCCTGCAATAAAACTAGAGTATATGGGAGAGGTTGCAGTGTGGTGGCACCAGCACCAGTCCCTAAGGCCCAATTTTTCTGCCCCTGTTTAACAGGGGCGTTTAATTACAATTTCTGATGCAATGCTTTGCAGCAGGGCTAATTCCTGCAATAAAACTAGAGTATATGGGAGAGGTTGCAGTGTCGTGGCACCAGCACCAGTGCCTAAGGCCCAATTTTTCTGCCCCTGTTTAACAGGGACATGTAATTACAATTCTTGATATAATATTTCACAGGAGGGCCCCTTCCTGTGCCCACCCAGAGTAACTGTGAGGACTTATAGTGTTGTGGCACCAGCACCACAACCACCAAAGGTCAATTTTTCTACCACTGTTCAACAATGGCATGTAATTACAATTCTTGATATAATCGTTCACAGCAGGGCGCTCCAGCGCCCACCAAGAGTCACTTTGAGGGCTTACAATGTTGTGGCAAAACCAACACCTTGTTCCGCCATTTCTGCAGAGCATATAGGGCAGGCCCCTACTTTCAAACATCCAACTTACAAACATCTCCTACTTGCAAACGGAAGGAGACAACAGCAAGTGAGATGAAAAAAGATGTACGACAAAACAAATTATACAGGGGTGATAACCCTTCCCTATGTTTTCCAAAAAGCTTAAAAATAGTTTTTTTGACTGGAGCTACACTTTAAAAATGTACCAGTTGAAAATTACAAACAGATTCAACTTAACACAACAAACCTACACAGTCCCTGTCTTGTTTGCACCGCCTGTATACTGCTGTTCTGAGTATATAGGGCCTGGGGGCCACACGCATTTCCTTTTTTTAATATGGGTACGGGGTTCCCCTTAATATGCGTACAAGACCCAAAGGGGCTAGTAATGGGCAGGGAGGGCTACCCATGCCATTTTCTCAATGATTTTCAACCATATTGCAGGAACCAGATATAACATTAAAACCGCAAGCAGTTTTAAATGATGTTATTTCCGTTTAATGTCAATTTGTGCAGGGACTGTTCTAAACACGGGAAACACGTGGCACTTCACAGACATACTACAGACACCCCCCAGGCACCATATTTAAAGGAATATTTCACTTTTTTTTTCACTTTAATCGTCATTAAAATCAGTGTTCCTGCCAAAACGGCCATTTTTAAAAACATTTTAGGCATTGACCCATGTCCCCTGGGGCAGGAGCCAGGTCCCCAAACCCTTTTTAGGACAGTATCTTGCATATTAGCCGTTAAAATTAGCACTTTTAATTTCGAACGTTCGAGTCCCATAGACTTCAATGGGGTTCTAAAGTTCGTACAAATTTGGGGTCCGTTCGAAAGTTCTGGTGCGAACCGAACCGGGGGGTGTTCGACTCATCCCTAATCACCACGATCCTCAGAGTGAGAGCAATAATTCTAGCACTAGACCTTCTCTGTAACTCTAACTTGGTAACCGTAAAATAAAAATTAAAGGGTCGTCTATGGAGATTTTTAAGTACCAAAGTTTGTCGCCATTCCACGAATGAGTGCAGTTATAAAGCATGACATGTTTGGTATCTATTTACTTTGCATAACATTATCTTTCACATTATACAAAAATTGGGATAACTATACAGTTTTTTTTTTTTTTTTTATTCATGAAAGTGTCCCTTTTCACCAAAAATTGCATTTAAAACACCGCTGCACAAATACCGTGTGACATAAAATATTGCAACAATCGCCATTTTATTCTCTAGATTCTCCGCTAAAAAAAATATATATATATATATATATATATATATATATATATATATATATATATATATATAATGTTTGGGGGGTTTAAATAATTTTCTAGCAAAAAATAGGGATTTTAACTTGTAAACACCAAATGTCAGAAATAGGTTTAGTCATGAAAGGGATATACACTGATTTGGCAGCAAATCTCATGGTGCAGTATTTATTGGTGAACAAGCATATGAAAACATAAAAACATGTGTAAAAAATAATGCTGCTAAATGCATTTACATAAAAAGCTGCCAATCCAACAAATGAAAATGGCAGCAGGACCTCAGGCATCAAACAATATATTAATGGTAAGTAAACACTTACATAAAGCGCTGCCAATCTGGAGCGGGTGGTGAATAAAAGTAAACCTCAATAATACAGCTAGCCAATTTATGTCCATATCAGTCCTATTTTACATGGCAGATGATAAACAAAATATGGATCCACCGCCAGGTAAGTAAGGGCAGCTTTTTTCTGTAGTTGTGGTTCTTTTCAGTTTGCTCAAGTTTATGTGACTACTGAATCTATGCCAGCTAAGCAATATGTATTTTTAAACAACTGAGCAGTTTAATTCAAGGAGCACAGGGCTTCAAGTCCCTTTTAATGGAATCCTACCACAATTTCACCATAGCTAGAATTTTCAAATACACAGCTAGATTTCTCTGTAAACAAAATTATTTTCTCAAAGCATAAATAAAATGGCTGAAGTCAAAACAGAAATGCTATGGGGTGACATGGTCTACATTTTACTATGTATAGCTTATTTCAGCCAAAATTCATACCTTGGTTTTGGGTATGTGATACTGAATTGAATAGCTCATTTATATATCTTTCAGAGTCCAGCTGCCCTCTTCTACATCCAAGCTCCATTCCTTTCCCTCAGGGGAACAAGAGAGTCTCACTTACCTGTAGGTTTAATAATAAATTCCAAAGCAAAAGTACACTGCCCTTAGTGACACTAAGACCCCTTTCACACTGACAGCATTTTTCAGGTGACACAGCGCTAAAAATAGCGCCTGCATAGTGCCTGAAAAAAGCGGCTCCATTCACTCCAGTGTGAAAGCCCTCGGGCTTTCACACTGGAGCAGTGTGTTGGAAGGGCATCAGAAAAAGTTCTGCCAGCAGCTTCTTTGGAGCGGTGAAGGATCGGTGAACTCACCACTCCTCCACCGCTGCTCCCCATTGAAATCAATGGGGCAGCTCTTCGATACAGCCAGAAAAACGCAGCTCCAGCAGCATTCTGCGGGTGGATTTAACCTCTTTTTGGGCCGCTAGCGGGGGGTTAAAACCTCTCCGCTATCGGCCAAATCGCATTGCTAAAGCGACGGTAAAGAGGTGATAAAATTTTTTTAAAAAATAGCTTTTTTTGGGTTTAGCTAAACTTTTTAAAAATGTATTTGGGCTTTCAATTAAATTTTTTACCTTTCTATTACATTTTTATGTTAACATCTCTTTTCAACGTAATTAAAGCATAATCCCCTAGACATTGTTACTGTCTATTAATAGTGTAAAATGTAGGTGTCATACAGTTTATATTATTTTTCATTCTATAGTGAATTTTAACCAGTTCCCGACCAGCGCACGACGATGTACGTCAGCAGAATGGCACGGACAGGCAAACTGGCGTACAGGTACGTCCAGTTGAATTTGCCACCCTGCCATCGCTTGCGCACCGGCGGTCGGGACCCCGTGATTGGAGCAGAGATCAGTGTTCACTAACACACAGCCCAGCCCCCCACAGTTAGTAACACTCCCCTAGGACACACTTAACTCCTACACTGCCACCCCTGGTTAACCCCTTCACTGCCAGTGTCATTTACACAGGAATTAGTGCATTTGTATAGCACTGATTTCTGTATAAATGACAATGGTCCCAAAAATGTGTCAAAAATGTCCAATGTGTCCACCATAATGTCGCAGTCACAATAAAAATCACTGATCGCCACCAATACTAGTAAAAAAAACAAATATTAATAAAAATGCCATAAAACTATCCCCTATATTTTAAATGCTATAAATTTTGCGCAAACCAATCAATAATCGCTTATTGCGATTTTTTTTACCAAAAATATGTAGAAGAATACATATCGGCCTAAACTGAGGAAAAAAATGTTTTTTTATATATTTTCGGGGGATATCTATTATAGCAAAATAAAAACCGCAGGGATGATCAAATACCACCAAAAGAAAGCTCTATTTGTGGGGGGAAAGGGACGTCAATTTTGTTTGGAAGCCACATCGCACAACCGCGCAATTGTCAGTTAAAGCGACGCAGTGCCGAATCACAAAAAGTGGTCTGGTCTTTGGCCTGCAAAATGGTCTGAAAGTGGTTAATAGTTTACTAGTGGGGCCACCATGCTTCTATGCCACAATAGACATTAATGATTCTAACTCACAGAAATCATCTAGGCACACACATTACTTCCTGCACAATCATTCTCATTTTTGTTCAGTTTTATTCCTTACAATTACAGTTTCCAGTTTTATTACTACAATTCAGTTTTATTCCTTGCCTTTGCACAGCCTATTCAATTCCTGAAGTTTCGGACTCCAAAGGACAGTAAGATACAGCTTCCATCAAAAACAAGACAAAAGGAAGTAGTTCTTCTTACATTTGGCAAGCACACCTGAAACCTGTGAGCACATACAGTAAATTTCCATTTACTCAACTTTTTTTTATATAATTTTGATATAAAAATTATTTCCTCATATTTATATAGACACATTTTGTGAAAACATATTTAGCTACCTAATTGTATAATGAACACAAGTAATAATTAAGTATATCTTTTAATACTAAGGCTCAAACTGTACTTGTAAAATGCTTTGAATAGAAAAAAAACTTTAGAGCAATTCAATCAAGCTCACCCAAGTATATGTCTAATGCCGCGTACACACGATCAAACAATCCGCTGGAAAAGTCTGGCAAACTCAAGTCCGCCTGACAATCCGCCCGTGTGTAGCCTCCGGCGGACTTTTTTTACCCAAAAGTACGGCGGACTTAGAAAGTATTTTTGCACTCCAATCTTCCCGCTGGACTCGCATTTCAGCGGACAATCCGGCCGTGCGTGTGCCAGTCCGCCGTACTTTTGAAATGAAAGGACTTTTCCCGCCCGGAGAAAAGTCCGCTCATTTTGAGCGCATCTCCAGGTAGCCGGGGTCAGTGAAGGAGGCGTCGCTGGCCCCGTCACCTGGTATGGACTTAAAGGGGAACCCCAACGCCGAAAAAATCGGCGTGGGGGTCCCCCCAGGTCCACATCAGACCCTTGTCCGAGCACGCTACCCGGCCCTCCATACTGAGCCATACCCGGCCGCGTGCCCTCAACATGGGGGGGGTGGCTTGGGGAAGGGGGGGGCCGCGCGGCCCCCCCATCCCAAAGCACCTTGTCCCCATGTTGATGAGGACAAGGGCCTCTTCCCGACAACCCTGGCCGTTGGTTGTCGGGGTCTGCAGGCGGGGGACTTATCGGAATCCGGGAGCCCCCTTTAATAAGGGGGCACCCGGATACCGGCCCCCCACCCTATGTGAATGAATATGGGGTACAATGTACCCCTACCCATTCACCTGTAAAAAAAAAGTAAAAAAAACACAGCACACAAGGGTTAAAATAGTTTATTGCACAGCTCCGGGGGTCTTCCGTCTTCGGGGGTCTTCTCGCCGGACTCCTCTGCTATCTTCTGCTAGCTCTTTTGCTAGTGGAGGAGCCCGGCTTTCTTCTTCACCGCCGCCCTCTTCTTCCGACTTCGGGGGTCTTGTCCCCCTCCTCGGTTCTTCTTGCCGGGCCACCGCACCTTCTTCTAGCTCTTTTACAGGCCATGGCCCGGTCTTCTGTCGCCGCTGTTGCCGCTGTCGTCGCTTTCGCCGTCTTCTGTTCTTCTCTTCTTCTCTTCAGATGTTGCCTCGTCGCATCCTCCGCTCACAATGGCATGGACGCGTCGTATGGCGACTTATATAGGGACATCACCAGATGATGTCCCCGCCTATTATGATGTCACAGTCTCAGAGGATGCGTCGCGTCCGTGCCATTGTGAGCGGAGGATGCGACGAGGCAACATCTGAAGAGAAGAACAGAAGACGGCGAAAGTGGCGAAAGCGGCGAAAGCGGCGACAGCGGCGACAGAAGACCGGGCCACGGCCTGTAAAAGAGCTAGAAGAAGGCGCGGTGGCCCTCCTTCACTGGCCCCGTCTACCTGGAGACGCGCTCAAAATGAGCGGACTTTCCTTTGCGTGTGTGGGCAAGTCCATTCATTTCAAAAGTATGGCGGATAGTCCGCCCGACTTAGTACGCCGTATTAGTCTGCTGAAAAAGTGCCGTGTGTGGGCAAGTAGCCCTTCCGGAAAGTCTGGCGGACAGTCCGGCGGGAAGTCCGCCGGACTCAGTGCGCTGGATAGTCGGCTACGTGTGTACGCGGCATAAAAGGGCACATGCTTGTCATATTTATTTCATTAGCCATCATCATCAAAATCCTTATTCTATCTGTCCAGTTCTCAATCTACCTTTAAAACCTCTAAAGCCCTCTGTTTCTCTTTTTCCCCTTTCACTACCCCCCCCCCCCCTACACTTGTCCCCACACTTCAGTATACCCTTTTAAATCTTGTTTCAATGGGGACGCATATGTGTGGTTTGAGCCCAGGTTACCTGCTAGAGAGGAGTTAAATTGCTTTCCCTTTTGGATTATTCCTAGGAACTATCTATGGCATTAATACAAGACAGTTGCTCTCATACAAATTAGATACCCTATCAGTGTTGTATTATTTCAAACTGTAATTCTTTTGTACCAACCATGATTTTGTTTTGTATTGTTTTTTCCTTTTTGCTTTATGCTAAATAAAGGGCATCTTTTAAATAAATAAATAAATAAATAAATAAAAACTTCCAAAGCCAGATTTGATGGAAAAATTTAACTACATAGAATTTGGTCTGCCAGGTAAAGGTAGAACTCCATATAATATAGGGTATTCATAAATATAAATAGAGGTTAATAATGAGTAGGTAATTATTATGAAATATTAAATATTACCATTACATAATAATTAGTACTAGTTATTATTTAGTGTAAGATAGTTTTTTCATGACAGTTAGTAAGTGGGAGCTGCTTTTTGCTACAGCTTCTAGAATAACTTAAATTTTGCTTGTTTGCGGTAAAATAAAATACATTTACAGATTTTGTTTCTGAATAAATAACTGTATTAAATTGAGTTTTAAACTTGCTTGTAGTTATGATTTAAATTTTAGCTGTAACTTCACATTTGATGCAGTTGGACTTATATTGTATTAATGTTTATAGAGCAACACTATTTTACCAGCTGCAGGAGTGCAGCCAAGCTCACATTAAAAACATATGAAAAATCATTCTGCGCATCCAGCTCAGAACCAAAATATCAGTATTTTCCGCAAGCGCAGTCACTTTGATACTATTGTATCATAGGTACCACAATAACAAACTTGTGCTGTATTAAAGTTTTCTAGGTGTAGCAACTGGAAGAAACAGAAAGTAAAGTCTGCAGCCATGTATATTTTACTCAGACTGCTCTCAGCAGAGAATCTTCATGCAAATAAAGATGTTCCTTACTTCTACAGAATAATGTTTTTTCTCTGCCCTGCTGTTAATTTACATTTCCTGCTATATAATAAATTGGATCCACCCAGGGATAGACTGAGACCCTGGGGTCCAGAGGTGGATTTTAAGTCTGGGGGCCCATTCTTGCCAACCCATCAAATTGTTCACCGCACAACTACAGTCTTCATCCAACAACATTATCTGAACTTCTTATTTCACAGATTAACACAAAAGAATGTTAATTTTAATTGTATCTGTAACAAGATTGTGAAAATATAATCAGACAAATGACACAATCAGATTGGAGAATAAGCGGTTTAACCTTAAGCTGCGTAGGGGGTTTTTCACTGTCACAGAGATAAGGATTTGGAACTCTCTTCCACAGTTTGTAGTGTCAGTGGGGAGTATTGATAGTTTTAAAAAAGACTCTTGGATGTGCATCTTAAAGAACACAACATACAGGGATATGGGAAATGATTATCAGCACTGACATACTTACACCCACACAGGTTGAACTGGATGGACTATTGTCTTTATTCAACCTTACCTACTATGACAGATGATCCATCCTATTTCTAAATTTGTTGTGCTCAGTGAGCAAACAGATGACAAGGAAATTAAAAAAAACAATAACAGGTCAATCTGTTGTGTCACCAAGTATGATGAGGGTGATTGTTCGTACAGACCTGAAAGCATTGTATTTCCCATTCTTCTAAATGTTGAGTTTTGTAGACTGTAGCCATGTTTCTATGGTAAGTGCCAGGGAATGACTTTAACTGAGACTAACCCTCAAATAAATTATACCGTTATTACTGTACTTCAGCCACAGAATATAAGTTTAGATTATTATTAATTTGCCCACTGAGATTAGTTTAGGAATTTTTTGGTTTACTTACTAAAGAAGATGGCTTCCTAAATCCCACAAATCCCACTTAAGTAGTCTAGAAAAAGTTATTGATCTCCCAATAAATTATAGCATTGTTTTTGTACCACAGGATATATATTTTTAATTATTATTCAGTACATTATTAAAAATAGTTTAGGCTTTTTTGGTTCACTTACTAAATAAGATGGCTGCCCAAATCCCACAAATCCCAAGATTAGCAGTCCAGAAAAAAAAGCGATTGACACCACAATAATTTATAGCATTTTTTTCTGTGGCATAGCATATACATTTTTAATTATTATTCAAGTAAATCTTTAAGATTAATTTAAGCTTAATAAAAAGATGGCCTCCCAAATCCCAGTATTAGCAGTTCAGAAATGAGTAATTGAACCCCCAATAATAGCTTTCTTACAGTGCCACAGGAAATATTTTTAATTACTATTCAATTACTGAAATTCATTTAGGCTGTTCTTGTTCACTTACTATAGAAGATGGCTGCCATTCCACACAAATTCCAGCATTAGCAGTCCAACAAAAATTGACTGACCCACCAGTAAATTATATCATTCTTTCTGTGCACCAGGATATGTGTTTTTGATTATTATTCAGTCAATGGTTCAGATTAGTTCTGGATTACTTACTAAAGAAGTAGACAACCAAAATTCCACTGACCCATATCTAAATGATAGTATTATTTCTGTCACAAGATAGATTTTTAGTTTTTTGTCAGTCAGTTTTTTGTTTTTTTAGGATTTAGGTTCAAGGCTGGTTGTTACTTACTCAATGACTACATATAAAACATGTTATTGAAACCATTCAAGGGTTTCTAAAGAAGTTCATCCTCTCACAATTGCAAATGCATTTTTTTTTTAGTGTTGACCCTTTTCTAACTGGCTTTCAGTTGGGCTATTAACAAAATGATTTTGATAGGTACTGCTTGCAATAATTCCATCAGTGTAGTTAGGCTTGAACATGAATCTGTAAGTTACAATATCTACCTTGTTTTGATATGCATTTGCCTGATATTGTGAGATTCCTCATATTCCTTGGGACATACTGGCTAGAACTGGTCTGCCAGAGCACAGGAAGTTTTTCCATTGGACTTCAACTAGGTGGGACAAAAATGAATAAAGACGATCCTGCACATATATAGATGTACATTTTTCAGCACTGCAACAATTAATAAATTGATTATTTTCATTATTACTGAAAGCCAAACCACTAGAGACAATCAATTCTTAGGTTTCTACACAAAATAAAAGGCACTTTCCTGGAATTGCTCAAACACAGGGCAGAGGGTAAATTGGAACGTATGCCCCTGGAAAGGTAATACAATGGCATTTTTTTTGAGTTGCACAAACACCGGGCAAAGGGCTAATGTAGACTTTATGCCCTTGGAAAAGTAACACATTATTAGTGTCTAAGGATAGGGGCATAGGGTGTGATATCAGAAAGTATAATTTAGTAGTTGTACCAGACAAAGGATCTGGTGCCACAAATGCTTTGGACTTAGATGTGGAAGACACATCAGAACATGTGGAAAAATATTCAGCAGATGTAGAATGTAGACGTGGCAACAACAAATTCTGAACAGAAGGCAATTGAATTCTAGTCAGTTTAACATACAACATTGCAAATGTTAGTTTCCCCGTGCTCCCTGTGGTTCCTTTGGGCCGGTTTATTTGCAATACCTGTCTGTCTGGGTAAAAAAAAGGCCATACTAGAAAGTTCTATTAGTGCAAGTAGGTAACCTCAAAATAGATTTTACCATTCAAACACAATGTTGTTATTACATTTTTAGTAAGACATATATTGAGATTACCTAGGCTCTTCTGGTTCAATTGATAAAGATGAAGGAGGGCAGAAGTGAGTGACTGGCCAAGTGACTACCAGAGCTCCAAAACAAATTAAACCATTCTTACTGTATCCCAGAATCTAGTGTTTTAATATTTAGTCAGTAAATTATTCTGATTCATTTTGGCTTCCCTAGTTCATATGCCTGATCCTTGGGCTGTAGTATTTTAAACTCTAAGCAGTCATTCATTGAGACTAGTTTAGACATTTCTGATTCACTTGAAAAACAAGATGGTTGCTCAGAGCACTCAAATAAATTCCAGCAAACCAAACAGCAGACCCCAAAAAAGTTTATAGCACCACTCTCTTTGTGCTCAAATCAGGAAATTGATTCTTATTTTGAATTTATTAATTATTGACATTAGTTTAGGCTTTTCTTGTTCACTTACTGAAGAAGATAGCCACCCACTGTCAAGTGTCTCTTCCTTTATTGATATCTGCCCCACACATTCAACCAGGTTAGCAACATGATGTCCTGCAGCTCCCAGGGCACAATTGTGGGACAGGGCTGTAGGGTTATATAAACAAACATTTACTTTTTTTACATTTAAATTACAGATAAAAGCATCACATCTTTGTCCCCAGTGATACAGCATTATTGCACACAATTGCATATTATGGCACACTTACCTATTAGTATGCCTTCCTCCAGTGATGACAGATCCAGGCTTTCTTTTGCCACTCCTTCCTCCAAAACCATCATCTTCTCAACTCCTTCTGGCTCCACTTTGGCCATTGGGTGAATACTGGCGATTTAATTCCTACACATGTGCAATGGAATTAAAAAAAAATAGTACCCTTCATGCCATGGATAAGCCCAGGTGTACACTACATGGCATATGCACCATGCAGGGTACACAGACAAAAAATAATTGCTAAGAGCAAGGGGAAGAAGATTTTTATGGCAAAAGAGACTTTACATTTCTTTTCTGCCAAAAGGCTTTAAAGTGTGAGTGTGCCTATTCCCTCCACTCAGGTCTCACATTACACTCAGCTCTCCTCTCTTTGCTTTGCTGGTTTGACATCAGATACCCTTCCCGCTTGCTTGAACTGAAAAAATAGCCTTTGATCTGTGCGTGTTTTATAGAAGGCTGTAAAAAGAGGGCTGCAAATAAACAAGTACAACTAATGTAAGAGGAGTTGTTTTGTCTCTGTGTGTCACCTGACGCTTGTCATTTCAGTGGGTAAGCATTTGCAACCACTTTAAACCCTAGCAAATTTTTCTTTTGGAACATTAGTCACTCATTAACAGGGAAAATCACCTTTTCCTACAGTAACATATACTTTAAATACATCAGACTGTGAATATCTAATTATTATTATTATTATTATTATTATTCAGGATTTATATAGCGCCAACAGTTTGCGCAGCACTTAATGTTATGTGGCACAGGAAGCTGTCAACAGAAAATAATGGTGTCACGCTTCTGATTATTCAATGTGGCAAAGGTGTGTGACTCACAAGAAATTGGCTTGGGAAAGAGGCTTGGGTGGCCTCTAAACATGTAGCCCTAATCACACAACACCCCCCCCCCCCCTCCCCCGACGTCACTTCCAGCCTCCTCTGCATTCCAAAGGAGTCGGGGGGGGGGGGGGCATTTTTTCTTTTTTTTTCTGCTTTCTGCTTCCTGCTTCCTCTGTCACAGTCCTTTTTTGGTTTACTTGTGGACAACAATGCTGAAAGTTTTTCAGAGGAGACTCCATGCTCCACATGCCATAGCCAGCTGCTGATTGTGGTTTTACAAAAAAAGTGTAATCTCTTATGTACCATGGGAGCTACTAATTTACGTACACTTAATACTGCCTGTAATTTAGTCCACCTAGTGTGTTCCCTTGTACCAAGGTGTCGTGTTAAGTTTAAGACTACCACCAGAGGCCCTAAGTTATTGATGAGTCAGTTGCCAATTGTCGTTCACTCCAATAAATACATTATATATATATATATATATATATATATATATATATATATATATATATATATATATATATATATATATATATATATATATATATATATATATATATATATATATATATATATATATATTATTTATATTACACTCCCACCCACTCCTCTCTCTACTTTGATGCCAAACCTAACAAATTAACAGCTTAATTCAATAAAAATGTCCTATTGCTAACTAAAAATGTGTAAAATGTATGTGAACCCTAACACAGAATTTCTCTTTTTTTCTCCCTTGTTTTCTGTCGAATTTACCATTAAAAGTGTTTTATCTGTTTGTGTTGTCCCAGCCACAGATCTTCACGACTTTCTGTCCTCTTTACCTCTGCTGCAATCTTATGGGTTAGCAATGTTCTACTATCTGTCTGAGGACTACTGAACACCTCCAACCTATGTTATAGAAAAGGAGTGAAAAGGGAGTACAGTTCAATTCTAGTGCTTCTCAATATGTGCAGTTTTTTTGAATGAGCTTTGAAAAATAATAATGGCAGGATCCTTCACCAGGAGAAGAAAATTAAGAAATAAAAAGGCTTAGTGAAGCCACCACATCTAAGAACTGGTAAGCTGCCATATAATATATTTTCGTTCCTGGGTTAAGATACCCTTAAAGAGTACCATAGTAACCAATCAGTATCCATGTTGTACTGGTCCAGCTTCAGCAAAAGGAATTCTAGATGGTTGCTACACGATAACCCCAGCAAACCAATGACATTTTAAAGACGAGTAGAACAGCCTATGCAAACATAATAAATACAAGTAATAAATATGATATAAAATAAGAACAATTTCAAAGCCCAACCTAAAAATCTACTTAAAGAAAAAGTCCCATTAAACTTTAATTTAGTCCCTCCTGTCTGTCAGAGTACAAAGTGGATGTAGCATTTTTCCCATGTTTCTAGGTGGTTTGGCTGCTAAGCTAGTGTGGTTAACATCCAATCCATCCACCACCCTGCTGGTTGACCACACTGCTTTAAGGGAGCAATGAGTGTGGATGGACAGTGGTCTTCTCAGCACCAGGTGCATGGCCAAGACAAGCGATGTCACTATGTCACTCATACTGCCAGGGTACAGGCACCCTCACAGCAGAGGCAACATAAGAATATGCAACTTAGCTTGTGTACTGGGTACTCACCTGTTTACACTGTTAATCACACATTAGAGAAGTGGTGCTCCTTTACCTCTATTAACTCATACAAACTGTCTGATCCTGTAAATGAATTGTTACAATGCTCAAATACAGCCGAGTCTAATATCACCAGCACCACATCAAAATTGACAATTGTGAGGATCAAACACTGGTCTCCTCTGAGAACACGCAATCTTTACTGTTGTGCAATTGCCAGCAGTGGGAGTACTCCGAGGAGACCAATGTCTGATCCCCCAAACCTTTGATCAGAGAGTGTGGAACAGTCTGCTTTGTACTGGGGGTAAACGAGCATCACCATTCTGATGTGTGACTTGCATTTGACTCACACAGTAAAATGATTATGGTGGTTGCTCCTAATAGGGTCTATTACATGTGCTCTTTATTGACTTGCGTGTCTCTATTTACTCTGCCACACTGAACCCAACATGCACAGGGGTTAATAAATTACTAAATTACTAAAATCCGAAAGTGTAAAATCTAGTGCAACTGTGAATGGTAGTCAATCAACTTCTTACTTCAGCTTGTTCAGGTAAGCTTTGACAATAAAACCTGGAAACTGATTGGTTTCTATGCAGAGCAGCACCAGATTTTGCACCCCCACAGTCCCAACAGAGGGAGCAAAAGTAACAGAGATCTGCTTGTGCTAACAGGAAGAACCAAAAATCAGGCTGTTGGCAGAGGAGGAGGCTGAGAGGCAGCAATTGGAGAGAAAGGGAATGGATTTACTTCAGAATACCATTGTCTTTCTTTACTTAACTTTTTTTTTAACCGTTTTGTATTTCTCTTACTCAATCTTTACTCAAATGAGTTCTTCCATATTTATATCTGTACCAGCAGTTAAGTTTTAAAGTGGTTGTATAGTCACGTGTATTAATTACTTTGATTCTCTTTGTTTTAGGTCCGTGTGTGTGTGTGTGTGTGTGTGTGTGTGTGTGTGTGTGTGTGTGTGTGTGTGTGTGTGTGTGTGTGTGTGTGTGTGTGTGTGTGTGTGTGTGTGTGTGTGTGTGTGTGTGTGTGTGTTTTCCTAAAATTATAATGCTAAATACCTTCTTTGCAGAACCCTGCTGTGCTGTCATGTGACCTCCCTCTGCTTTACTTCTCAATCTAAGAGAGCACAGTGGGAGGGGCTGAGATCCCCCTATGATGACTGCAAGCTGGCAGAGGGAGGCCACATGTCTGCACAGAAGGGCTGTGGAAAGAAGGTATTTAGCATTATGATTTTAGGACAACACACACACTGTACTGAACAGGGACCTGAACAGGTTTATCTACTTTACAAGCACGGAGGCAGCTTCAGGGAATAGAATTACATAAGCATGAGAGGGGGGGAGTGGGGAGGGGATTGGCTCTCACTCAGACTACAGAACTGACAGTGAGAGAGGGAGGGGGAGATGCAAAGGTGCTTAGGAGATAGATGGTGGAGGCATGTAAACTGACCATGTTATCAGAGATCAGCAGTCATGATAAACGTGGTCAGTTTACAGAGACAAAAACAGGCAGGATCAGCCAGGTATTGTACAGCATAGAAAGGGACAATTGACATGGCAAAAGCCCTATGCTATATCTTGTGCCTTAATGGGACATGCACATTTTTTTTTTTTTTTTAGGGTTACAACCGCATTAATTGCTCATAAGACTTCTTTACTTGAGTAAGGGTTTCTTATTCTTGCAAACGAATTCCTAAATGCAGTCACCCATAACAACCAATCAGTATCAGTCATGTACTGGTCTGACATCAGCAAAGTAACTTCTGATTGGTTGCCATGAGATATTGCACTTGAAAAATAACTCTTAAAATAAGAATGCCTTATTGAATATGACTGTTTGTGTCTTCAAAGGCAATAATACATGACAAAGATGCTTTGCACACATATATTGAATAACACCAGTAAACCCTTTAGTAAAATTGCACTTGTAATAGTCTAAACAACTTGCCAGAAGTCTTTAGTGTTAGGTGCTCCTAGCCTCATCTGATACAAATGAGCAGTATATCATCCAGCACAGACATAAACTAAACATATATAAGCAGGAAACTCAAGTGAACAGCGGTGTGGTTCTGAATTTATTTTTTCTTCCTTTAACAGTTTTTAAGAGGATTTAAACAAGAGCGAAGCAAGAAAAATGCAGCTGTGGAAAAAGTAACAAATCATAGCAGTAGTTATACACCGAGAGAAATATGGCACAGAGCTTGGGCCTAATCATGCATTAAACTAAGGTAATGGAAGAGACTCAGTTAAAATGTGTTACAGCTAAGTCCGTAACTGCCACTAATTCCAAATGGAGGAAAATAGGAAACATGACTGCACAGGAACCTTCTTAGCTCCCATGCACCACTACATAAAATGTATTATATTCCTATGCACAACCCTTGACCATAACCCGAAAGAGTGAAATAGCCGAGGAACTGTAAAAAGGGGAACCTTTCCCCCCCTCTCCTTTGCAGCCACAAGCCAATCTGTAATTACAAAGCAAACACGGATGAAATATTGGATTGGTTTCACTAGTGACAAGATCTACGGTTTTTGCCGCCAATTTGTTTGTGCAGCACTATTTAAGGGCACTTGATTGAGGAAATGTTGAAAATAGCAGTTAGGGTTTCCCTAATGAGACCTCTAGAGGAAACTAAGAAACATTGAAGGCTCAAGGAAGATGAAGAGCCAGTGGAGGAGGTATTAACCCTTCACAGCCCTTTGGGCTGGTGCCTAAAAAATCTGGCAATAGACTTCTTTTACATGTTGCTTTTGGGTGCTCGAGATGATAATATGTCTTTATAATAAGTGAGCCATTTCTTGAAATGTAACAGTGTGTTTTAGCATTAGAATTTTATATTGTGTCCTAATCTTGCTGCTTGCTGCTATGTAAAGCCAGAATAATACCAAACACATTAAGATCATGTAAATAGAGAATATAAGCTTGTGGGTGTGTGCATGCTATAAGCAATCTTTGGTATAAAATAAAATAAAATAAAATAAATAATAATAATTATTATTATTATAATTCTAATCATAATAATTCTAATGATCTTTTCCTATTAATATTATTTCACACTTATTCAAACCATCATAGCATCCCAGCTTTAACACATTTATGAAATTTGTATTTATTTCATTATTTTCATCATTATCCTTATATTTCATCATTATTAATGTGTTGTTAATTACTTGTTCTAAATATAATAAGTCTCTGGAAATCTAGAAGCAAAAATACCAAAATAAAATAAGAACAAAACATCATTGTGGCAAATCAATTCGTGTATTTACTGATCTAGGGTAAATGGTTATATTTTAAATACAATATTAGCCTAATTCGTATTTTGGAATTAGCTGACTGTATTGCTTTTATCTGTATTTTTGAAAATTTGTGACATTTTGTGACTGTAGGTTTTTTTTTTTTTTTCTTCTTTGGTGATTAGACAACAAAGAAAAAGAATGTTTAGAAGTAAGATGTTGAAATATACAGACATCAAAGAAAAATGAATACCTGAGAATAAACTGCTGTAGAATTACAATCCCAGGTTGAGTTTATGAGACTAAATCAATATTTTATAAATGAGAGAAAGGTAGTATGGTTCTTTGAATTAAAAAGTCAACCTATGATCTATTAAATTATACACTTAGGCATATGATCTATTAAATTATACACTTCACTGACATAACAGCAATAAAATCGCTTGCACAAACAAAACAGTACGGAAAGAACTAGTTCACATGATATCAGATTCCTAGTTTCAGATAATCTGCCGGTTCCCGAGAGCAGAAATCGTCCGCTTTTCCTTTTTCATGTAATAACTCAAAGCTGATGCAGCCTCTGCTGAATGTTACCTGAGCTCAGTGCAGACCTCCGAACACTCTGGGATCTAATGCATCCTACTGGTGACGACTGGTACTGCACAATCCCTGTCCTGTCTGAAAACAGCAATGTGGGAGAGAGGAGATCTAAAGGAATATTCCTTCTCTGGTCCTGGGAATTCACAATTCAATCAATCATCTACTCAGCTTCAAGTGGAAATTATATTTTTATTTATTTATTTATCCACTGTTTTACTATATATTGTATGGAGTTAATACCTGATATGATATTGTGGTATATGATTTTTTTTTTGTACCTTTATTTATTCAATTTTTATTATATATTGCCATGATACTGTACTATACTGTATTTTTTTATATATTTTTCTCCACAATGCAGACAGCAACATTGACCATATAACAAAATAAACCATATAACACTGGCAAGTTTGATTACAACTGTCAGATTTATAAAAGTAAATTGTGGACTGAACAAAATAAATCTAAAAGATCCCTAAAGTTGGCCATATATGGACCAAAATTTGGTCAGTTCAGCAGAGACAGTCCAAATTGAAATCCATGTGTGGCCACTGCAGCACCTCCCTGTGGTTTGATCAGCGCTGCGGGCAATAGACTGCATGGCTGATCTGTGTATACTGACAGCGGGGAGTGTCCCCACTTTCAAAATACAATAGTGCAGCAGGGTGGTTTCCCCCATCCATGTGGAATGTGTGGATGGGGGAATTTGTCAAGTTTTTTTTTTTTTGGTCAACCAGCAGGGTGGTGGATGGTTTGGATGTTAACCACACTAGCTTAGCAGCCAAACCACCTAGAAACATGGGGAAAAAAACATGAATGGCCACCTTAACAGTGCTGATGGACTAATCCCAATCCCCCACCCACCAGGCTACTATATTCTGGCAACCCAAGCCTCTGACTGCAGGACCATCTGAATAATGCCTGCATCTGATTTGACCTATTGCAGGAAGTGTTTGGCCATTTTTTTTTCCAATAGACTTCTTCAGCAAAAAGTAAATTGTATAATCAAAGAAGCTGCTCTGGTAGGGCCATACACTGCTCACATGTTTGGCCAAGCCAGCAGGAATCAGTGCCAATTCAAGCAAAGTATTGCCAACTTTAGGCTTTCATTTGTTTATTTTTATGTATATTTTAACATTTACATCTACACTAACATATAACACTACTCTATCGACAGGGTGACAACTCTGCTGCAGGATTTAACACCACAACAAACAACGTTGTCACCATAACACAGGAAATGGTAAAAAAAAAAAAAAAAGGATCTACTGACGGAATCAACAGATAATAAAATTTTGTTGCAGGGGTGATAGATAAAAATAAAAAATGTTTTATTGACAAGCTGGGTCATATATACAAGCATATCCCACTTTTAAGTACACAATGGGTATTATTTACTAAAGCTGGAAAGTGCAAAATCAGGCTCACTTCTGGTTAGAAACCAATGAGCTTCTAACCCCAGATTGTTCAATTAAACTTTGGTAATAAAACCTGGAAGCTCATTGGTTCCTTTCAGCAGTGAGTCCGATTTTGCACTTTCCATCTTTAGTAAATAAACCCAATTGTGTACTTAAAAGTGGGGTATGCCTGTATCATTTTTAAATGTGGTAATTGTTATGCTCTATGCTAACTGGGAATTTGAATTCTAAGTGGAGATCTCTGGACAATGACAAAAAAATAACTACAGGTATACCCCACCTTTAAGTACACAATGGGGTTTATTTAGCTGGAAAGTGCAAAATCAGGCTCACTTCTGCATAGAAACCAATGAGCTTCTAACCCCAGATTGTTTAATTAAGCTTTGGTAATACAACCTGGAAGCTCATTGGTTTCTATGCAGAAGTGAGCCTGATTTTGCACTTTCCAGCTTTAGTAAATAAACCCCATTGTGTACTTAAAAGTGGGGTATGCCTGTAATTTAGTACAGGCATACCCCACTTTTAAGTACACAATAAGGTTTATTTACTAAACCTTGAAAGTGAAAAATCAGGCTCACTGCTGCATACAAAGTGTATGTCACCAGGGTTATTTAGTACAAGTAAGTATTATAATTAAAAGTTAGCAAAGCAGAATATTTGTATTCATGTTATACTATTTTCCTGATGGTCAATCTATACCATGAAGCTTCCACAAATGGCATATTAGTTGTTTGAAGCCACAAAGGCAGAATGTTTGACAGAAGTCATAAATGATATATGGTTGGGATGTCAATGCTGCAATGTGTAAGGAAAGTCTGCAACCGAGGTTTTCAACTTTGATGGCCCATCGTGTTATTATAAAAAGAATATTTTTTTTACTTTGCACATAACTGGATGATTGAACACAGCCCATGCATACCCTACCTAAGTGAATATATTCCACTCATGTATTAAATGAACTCCAAGTAATTCAGCATATCAGATGAAGTTACCGCATAACTAGTACTAAAATCACCATTTCATTGTACAACAGTGTCAAACTCTGCCTTCTGCAGACACACCACATTCTGATTCATCCTCATCCAGTTAGATATGCAACTTTATTTCATTTATATTTGGCAGAACATCGCCATAAAGTCGGACTAAAATATGTAAATAAGAAATACAATGGATCTGCTGCCAAATCCAACGAGGGGGTTAGATGCTGGTCCTTTGGCTCGTCTAATCAGCTGCAAGAAATCGAATTAGATTTTCCAGTAAGCATTGTGTGTGTGCTGTGTTTATATTATAACAGTCCTGTCCTCGGTTGTTTTATTGCTAGGCATGGCATTTAACATAGCCCAGAAGTTGGTTGTTTGGTATACAAAGCCTCCATCCTGATAAGATGTATTTTTTTTTTTTTTTTTTTCAAAGATCCTAGCTAATTTATAACATTTTAAACCCTGGACCTAGCTATCCCATTATTCCTTGCACTGAAAAGCCTACCCCTGTCTTGCTTTATTTGTAGGGTTGAAATGCAGCTTGAAAGGAGATCAGAGAGTGCAGGAGGGCCTTGTAACAGGAGAGTGACCAAATGACCTATTGGCTGATTATATGTCATTAACTGGAGACTCCACGTATCTAAATTACCGAGAGGACCTCACTCAGCCGGGTCAATTATACTTACATACATTTAACAAAGTTTCCTCCTGCTAAAAATACTGAGCACTGCCATGTCTTACTATGTGTCAGAAATAGCCTTCCTCTTGGGTATTTATTTGTGTGAACTCAGGGGAAAAAATAGGGGTAATTATAGAAAGCATTCTACCTATACCACTGAGTTGAGCTTGGCTACCCATATACTTTCTCCTGACCACAGTCATCAGCCATAGCTGGCAGTATCTATCTATCTATCTATATATATATATATATATATATATATATATATATATATATATATATATATATATATATAGATATATAGATATATAGATATATATAGCTATATATATATATATATATAGATAGATAGATAGATAGATAGATAGATAGATATAGATATATATAGATATAGCTATAGATAGGTATAGCTATATAGATATAGCTATATCTATATATATATATATATAGATATATATAGATATATAGATATAGATATATATATATATATATATATATATATATATATATATATATATATATATATATATTGATATATTGATATATTGATATATCAAAGGTGAACATGGTTTAATGATGTAACATGATGGAAAGAGAGGGAGCAAAGTATATATTGGAGAATATTAATGATGTATAATACAATCATAAAAACAAGATAAAAAGAGATAGAGCTGTATTTTTATTTATTTATTTGTTTATTTTTAAGAAACAATGGCACAAATATGCAATGCAAACTGAGAAGAAAGCAATGCTATCCTATATAGCAACCAGACATGTTTCCTATTCCATCAGAAATATAGAATCCGATTTGTTGCTATGGGTATAAGCTTCAAACTTGTTTTATTTATTTATTTATTTATTTTTATTTTTATTTTTTCTTAAGATATCTTAAATTGCTTCCAGAAAGACAGAAGACAAAAGTGAAGACTCACTGTATGGATTGTTCAGTTGGCGAAAGGGAATAAAATGAAGCTGTTTTCACTTTGCATACCCAACCATATACAGGGAAATGCATTTAAAAAAACAAGATTTTGCCTTGCTCGTGATTGGATAATTAAAGTGAGCACAGCTTTATTTTGCTTTATTTAAGTGAGCTGTTTCTACTCTTCTCTTAGTAAGTCATAGTGTGCACTGAAGCAAGAATTACTAATTTTATCTTTATATTTTTTCTATAAAGGGAAGGATCTGGCATAGTTGAACACATAAGGTAACCCCACTGGGGTTTATTTGCTAAAGAAATAGAGAGCAATATACACATTTATATTGTACATTTTTACGTTTTACTCAGCTTTACCATATTTATCAAAGTGAACATTTTCATTTAAAATGTCCTATTTCTTTAGCAAATCATTATTTAGAATGTATTATAGAGGGCTGTCTATATGATATGTCACCAGAGGCTACCTCTGTGACTACACAGTATTTACCTTTGTGTTGTTATATTATGGAGCACATGGTGGTTGGCCGTGAACCAGGTGAATGCAGGTGATCCGGCTATGGTGAACGCTCCCAGTGACAGGTGATGACATCAGAAGACACCTGATCCAGCCAATCAGGGACTCTCCTCCTGCAGGTAACATGAGTGGCGACCCCGGGCATTGGGCTCATTTACTGCTATCATAGTCAATGGATTAGTACAAATTTCAGCGTCTACCTAGCCATGCCTCACATAGGTATTCCACCCACAAATACAAGACTTTGAAGAATTCCTGGAGCGCTCACTACAAAGCCGAACATTTATCACATTGACGACTTGATTGCTGTAAATAGTCCAAGCAGCAAAAATTCTCTGAGACCAACATTTTGTATATTTCTGAGCTTACATGTAGCAAAACGGCAACTCAACCTGAAATATCAGGTGAAGTCACAACCTTTACATAGTAATCATGACTGAGCTTTGTAGCCTAATCACACAGCACAAGTACATATATATCCACACAGATCATATGATCAATACATATATACAGGCATACCCCACTTTTAAGTACACAATGGGGTTTATGTACTAAAGCTGGGAAGTGCAAAATCAGGCTCACTTCTGTACAGAAATCAATGAGCTTCTATCCCCAGCTTTTTCAATTAAGCTTTAGTAATAAAACCTGGAAGCTCATTGGTTTCTATGCAGAAGTGAGCCTGATTTGCACTTTCCAGCTTTAGTAAATAAACCCCATTGTGTACTTAAAATTGGGGTATGCCTGTACACACAGATCAAATGATCAATACACACAGATCGAATGATCCATACATATATACACACAGATCATATGATCAATACACACAGATCAAATGATTAATACATATGTACACACAGATCAAATGCTTAATGCACACAGATCAAATGATCAATATATATACACAGATCAAATGATTAATATATACACACAGATCAAATGATCAATATATACACACAGATCAAATGAATTACACCTTCATACTCACTTCTATTTTCTCAGGTCACTTCTAGCAAAATATCATGCAAATGCAGACACAGATACAACGTGTATATACCAATGTGTGTGTGTGTGTGTGTGTGTGTGTGTGTGTGTGTGTGTCTCTGTGTGTAGTGCATATACCTACATATATATATATATATATATATATATATATATATATATATATATATATATATATATATATATATATATAATTTTTTTATTTATTTTTTTCATGACAATGAAGGTCAACAATGCTTAATAGAAATTTACGGATGTGTGTATACATCTAGTACATAGTATATATATATATATAATATCTGTGTGTGTGTTTGCATAATATATGTATATATATATATATATATATATATATATATATATATATATAGATAGATAGATAGATAGATAGATAGATAGATAGATAGATAGATAGATAGATAGATAGATAGATAGATAGATAGATAGATAGATATATGTGTGTGTGTGTGTGTGTGTGTGTGTGTGTGTGTGTGTATATATATATATATATATATATCATTTTTTGTGTGTGTATATATATATTAGATTTAGATAGATAGATAGATAGATCTATCATTTAGAAAAGCATTACTGTAAATAATACCAGGGCTAGACAACCTTGGCACTTCAGCTGTTGTGAAACTACAAGTCCCATGAGTCAGAGGCTTGATGCCATTTGTAGTTTCACCACAGCAGGAGTACCGAGGTTGCCCATAGAATGAAAATGTACTTTATAAGACAGACTTTGGGAATAGGAAAATACAAGTACTAAAAAAATAAATGTGATCACCAAATGACCTAATACAGTACATCTAAAACCTGTCATACATTCATAACAGATATATGTAACCGCCAAGAGCTAGTGTTTTCCTTTATTGCAATTCAAAATAAGGTTCCTTTTACAAAAAAAAAACCTACTATAATGGCCTCTTAGTCAAACGTCATTATACTCAATAGTCTATTAGTGGATAATGTATTAGTAAACATCAGAAGCCCATTTTATTACTTTCACTGCCTGGTGTTTTGGTTTTATCCCCTCTGTAGATGTTATCTGAACTTTGCGGTTTATTAGAAAGGCTAACCGAAGTGTTGGAAAGGCCAACAGCCAATATGTGCTGGAGAACCATCCCAAAATTGTGGTGTGCAGAGTGAGGACATCAAGTGTCTTCTTCTGCTGCCATGGCAACTGCTGCCCGTGCTGACTTGGTACCAACTGGGCTGGGAAGGAGATGATTCCTTGCTCCATCCTCACCCCTCTGCTCCGCTTATTCTCAATGAGATCAGAGGATTACATATATACGGCATTATGTTCAATGGGCAACCTAGTGTAAGTGTGTGTATCATAAATGACCACTGCAATACAATCTACAAATCTTCTCAGTGACTCACAATATTAGTGTACATTTCTCAGCACTATATTCATCATTACAGACATTACATGGTCTATGTTTCCCAGACAGTAGAAGCAGCTCCTGAAGGCGCTATATAACATGTTCAGCAATTACAAATCCCCTTCTTACCTAGGGCAGTCACAGCTTCAAAACCGAACTCTGGGACAGCCTCAGCCATTGTCATTTTATCATGTCATCCCTGCCAGTATAAATGAATGATCCTATAATAATAAAATAGACACTCAGCTACCTTGAATTAATAGCTTAACACGTTCTGTATACTGTCCCTATAAATAACGGGTCATTTATACCTAAATACATTAGGAACCGTCCAAAGTTTATGTTATTTACATATAACATTAGCAAACATAATGTAAGTCATGCACTAGGAGAATGACAGGTCACCATTAGTGTATATGTCTATGTCCTGCTGATCTGAACACATGCTTGGAAGGACATTTATTATTTAGACACAAATTATTAACAATGTACGTGAAACATAAAAGAGCCATTAATTATAGATCAGTAATTGCAGATCAGTAATTATAGCCTAGGACAAGCACATACCTTGTAGACATCCTAAAGGTGTAATGCTTTTAGGTAGCAAGTGACAAAGCATACAGTATAAAATAGACATAAAAAAAATAGGAGGTAGCATTAAATCAGAATAAAATACAAAGCTTTATGGGAAAGAGAGAAATAACTGAGCAATGTAAAATAATCATCTGATACATCTACATGTTATAATATAAAATGTTAAAATAAAGATATAATAAAAAAAAGTTATAATTGGATATAAAGTATCTAAATGTAATATAAAGTATCTAACTGCAATATAAAGTATACAATTATAGATCAGTACAGGCACATACTCTGACTTTCTGAAAGCTGCAATGTTTTTTGGTAGCAGGTAATAAAGCAGGCAATATAAAATAGATATAAAAATAAAATGAATAAGAAATAGCATCAAATCAGAATAAAATATAAAAGAAAGAGAGACAAAACTGACAAATGTAAAATAGCCATTTGCTACAACTACATGTTATAATATAGAAATTTAAAAAAAAAAGTTATAATAAGATATAAAATATCTAAATCCAGTATAAAGTATCTATATAATCACACATAATTATAATAATATGTCATAATAAAATAAAACATCTATAATGCCACTAAATTCTGATAGAAAAGTTGCCCAGAAAGGATACTGTACCTGACTTGGGTTAATCCAGTTTATTGATTAGTATCAATAAGTGTACATCAATCAATCAATAAATAAATATACATGTGTGTGTATACTGTAAAGCATCTGCTGCACACTTGCATTAACCTCTGTCGATGGAGGACTCCTTTCTTGTTTTAATGATATTATGGTTGTGCAGAGGCAGCCAATCAGGAAATAGAAGTCCTACAATTAGCAGAGTGAACATCAAAAAGGTTTATGGCTGAACGTGCGCGGCCACGCCCCTCCTTGCCCGGGATTGGCCGATTGGGCCTCTGACGACATATATTAACCCCAGCCTCCCTGAAGATGTAGCTGTACATGGAGTTGTTGCTGGGAAATAGTGCCAGTGCTGCAGTATGGGGTGCAGGGAAGACACAGGGAGGTAGGTCTCCTGTAGGTGTCTGATGAGACAGGATCCCCTGTCTATGGATGGAAGGGGTGCAATGGATGACAGCTCCTAGTGACACCTGATCACAGATCTTGGGGAACTTCCCGTTGGGGACTATGGACAAGACTTACTGCTGTAAGTAACAGATCACTTGATTGCACCTAATGCAGCTGTTTTATGGCAGGACCTTGACAACTCCCATATGCAATGCCTGATGCCTTCTAATACTTGAATCGTTCAATAGATCTGATTGTTACCTGCTGCTCCATTGACAGTGCGATCTGATCGGGGATCTATCTATGGAGAGCTGGACATAGACGATCTGTCATCCCCCCCACTTGTCTTCTATTCCTCAGCCCAGACCCAGGGAAAGGACTTGGCACAAGGTGCAGAGGAGCCATGAGCCTGGTCGGGGGATTTCCTCACCACCCGGTGGTGCACCACGATGGTTACCCGTTTGCGGCCGCCGCAGCCGCCGCCGCCGCCAGCCGCTGCCACGAAGAGAACCCCTATTTCCACGGCTGGCTCATCAGCCACCCCGAGATGTCTCCCCCCGACTACAGCATGGCACCTTCCTATAGTCCGGAGTACGCCAATGGCGCGGCCGGCCTGGACCACTCCCATTACGGGGGTGTCCCGGGAAGCGGGGCCGGAGGCTTGATGCAAAGGCCTGTGAAGCGGAGGGGGACTGCCAACCGCAAAGAGAGGCGCAGGACTCAGAGTATAAACAGCGCCTTCGCCGAGCTCCGGGACTGTATCCCCAATGTGCCCGCCGACACCAAACTCTCCAAGATCAAAACCCTCCGACTGGCCACCAGCTACATCGCCTACCTCATGGACCTGCTGGCCAAAGACGAGCAGAATGGGGAGACAGAGGCCTTCAAAGCTGAGATCAAGAAGACTGATGTCAAGGAGGAGAGGAGGAAGAAGGAACTGGTCAGTACACACCAAACAACACCTCCTTATTATTCCATGGACACACACAGATCCAGAGATATTTGTACATCTATAACTATATAGGGACCGATTTACTAAAACTGGAGAGTTCAACATCTGCTGCAGATGTGCATGGTAGCCAATCAGCTTCCAACTTCAGCTTGTTCAATTACGCTTTAACAATAAAACCCGAAAGCTGATTGGCTACCATGCACAGCTGCAACAGATTTCACACTCCCCAGTTTTAGTAAATGAAACCCATAGATAGGTGTGTGTGTGTATGCGTGTGTGTGTGTATA